>NC_064626.1:927157292-929657292 GCF_023864275.1 Schistocerca cancellata | reverse complement strand
AAAAGGCACGTATAATTTAGACGAACGCAAAATCTCCAAGATTAGTGAAATTATACTGAGGCTCGAAATTTGGTACGGATTTCAATACGAGATGCATTTAACAGTTTCCACAACGAAACTCGCTCTAGGAATGTGGCGGAAAATCCAAAGAGATACTGGTCCCATGTTAAGTAAACCAGCGGAAAGGCTCAGAAAGTACCTTTGCTGCGTGACAGCGACGGTAATGTTACTGATAACAGTGCCGCTAAAGTGTAGTTAATAAATGCATTTTCCGAAATTCCTTCATCAAAGAAGACGAAGTTAATATTCCAGAATTCGAAAAGAGAACAGCTGCAAACATAATTTGGAAGTAGATATCCCTGGTGTTGCAAAGCAACTGGAATTACACTGTTAGTGACAGAGGAAATGATCAAATATCTTTTCAAAAAGTCTCTAATGTATAAGAAAAGTAGGTCTAATACATTTGATTCTGATGTTCTTTAGTAACAATTAATTTTCAGTAGTAAGCTCCTTGCTTTTACTGATCTGTTTAATCAACAATTTAGTAAGAAAGTTTAATTTTTAAAGGACTATATCTAAATTTACTTAAGTAGATTTACATCTACTATAAATGTTTGCAGCTAAACTTAAATAAAAAATATTTGACGTGCCAAAATTGTCAACCTTAGGATCAGATCAGTTTTGGGATGTCAATTTTAGGTACAATTCAAATGTTCAGTTCAAAAAATGGTTCAAATGGCTCTGATCACTATGGGACTCAACATCTTAGGTCGTAAGTCCCCTAGAACTTATAACTACTTAAACCTAACTAACCTAAGGACATCACACACACCCATGCCCGAGGCAGGTTTCGAACCTGCGACCGTAGCAGTCCCGCGGTTCCGGACTGCAGCGTCTGAACCGCTAGACTACCGCGGCCGGCAAATGTTCAGTTCCCATTTTCTTTTACAAAAGCGTATACTATCAGTTTTTAACAAACCATGATATTTTAGGTGATAGTTGCGATTCTGAAGCTTCAGAAAATTATTTTAGAACTCACAATTATTTAATAGTATGGCCATAATATTGGAAGGTAGAAAAAAGTCATCTTAACGCGACAACAACAGGGATACTTTTGTGAGGCTTGGAACACTTTTTAATTTTTCCATTAAAGGCTGATTAGCATCACACTTTGTACAGGCTTTGGACCGTCAAAATGATAAATGACCATTTACCATTTTAGCGTGTGTAAAATCAGCCTAAACACGCCGAACTAATGTACACTCTGTTTACAATTACAACTTAATATTAGCTCCTATAATGCTGCTTCAATGTTTTAATAATTGTATCTCAGTAATCTGCGAGGATTCTGTGGTATTCATAGTTTTCTAATACATTGTTTTTAACGTATTTTAGTCCAGTTTCTGAATATGGGCAATGGCTTTCAAGCAAGGCCTAATGTTGCCGGTCTCTTCATAATTCTTTACGATTCTCTCTATCCTGTCGTCTAGCTTCAAGTACTCCT
Organism: Schistocerca cancellata; assembly: GCF_023864275.1. Taxonomy (NCBI): domain Eukaryota; kingdom Metazoa; phylum Arthropoda; class Insecta; order Orthoptera; family Acrididae; genus Schistocerca; species Schistocerca cancellata. Next base: position 929,655,788 of record NC_064626.1, on the reverse strand, counting down.
TCTTCGTCTTCTTACCTTCAAGATACATTTCCAATTTCATGTACATGCAGTTTGTGAGCTCTTCTTCCTTTTTCAACCACTCCATCAAATAGTTGATTAGAGGGTGAGGGTTTCCAGTAATACTATTTATTTTCTTGTGCCACCCTTCAACAGAATTCGTCGTTCGGTACCTTTTTCCGTAACAGTCCCACATTTCTGTTGCGATATCCGCATTCTCTAGCCAGTTATCCACAAAGTAGTCAAAAAATTGAGAGAGCCTTCCGTTATCAGGAGCTTCTGCATGAATCTCAATCCATCCATTACTTACGTCCTCCGGTTTTACAACTGCCAGCGCTGCACACATGCTGACGTGAAGTCTTAAATCCTCGTTATAGCGGTACTCAGTTCGACCGAGAATTAGGATTCTTCTAGATAAACCCTTCTTTCTATGGAAATAGAATCCATTTATTTCAGTTGTGGGAAAAACTTGACGAATGGCCGATATCGCAGCTGCCTCAAAGTCCACCTTTACTTGTTTAGGACACCACTCAGAGACTGCCTGTTTTACCAAACGAAACAGACGAACATGTGTCTTTCTTCTTATTAGGGAGCAGTGCAAATACAGTAGGAAGAATGTTTGTTTCTTCACTCGGGCCTCCTAAGTCTATGTGTATGGTGTAGATCTGTGCAAACTGCTTGCTGCACCTCTTAAATGTTCCATCCATAAAAAATGGGATCATGTTTTTAAACTTTCTTTTCCTTTGCTTCCACTAAAAATTATTATTCTCACCTCTAATCTATCGTCTACCAGAGTAAAACTACTGCCATCTCCCATTTTTAATAGATCTTCATGAAGCTCTCCGCGTATATCTCCGATAACTGTGTAGTTTCTTCTGGAGACCTTCTCTTCGCCCTTTCCACCTGCTTTCTCACTTTCAGAACCTCATTGTCAGGTGATCCACAGAGATGTTCTAATACATTCAACACTTCTCTGTTCCTCGAAAGCAGCTTTCCCTTCCAATTATCTGCTTTTCGGCGTAAGCACATCCATGTAACAATACCTTCTTTAGATTCTCTCTGTTTAAGATACGCGTAACCTTTGTAATGAACAGGAAGCCTGCCCTTGTTCGTTGTAATAACTTCCATACTGATGGTCACGTTAGGAACTTCGAAAGCAAACTGGGCGGGCGGGTGTGGCGGAGGAGGAAGAGGAGGGGGGGGGGGGGGGGGGATAGGCAAGGGACTCGACCCTTTGGAGCAGGTAAAATCGTGGCAAATGTCCGGCGTGGCAAATGTCCGGGTCCGGCTTGGCAAATGTCCGGACACAATCTGGATTGGGCCCAAGCATTTCTGTTTTCAGATTTTATAACTTCCTTATCAAGTTCAAACTACTGAAATTCCATGCTACTGCTTGTAGAACGCTGTCCTTTAGCTGATTATTCATTATTTTTCTCACGGTCACCTACTGCATGGGGGCTTAATTAAATTTTTATGAAAATATTTTTACTGTCTGTCCGGTTACGCTGTCTCGTAAACGGTTGGCCCTGACTAGTTTTTGTACGCAATCTGACTGCATAGAACAACAACAAAGAATGAAGTGAAAATTTTCGTTAACACAATTAATTAATTAAGTCCCCAGCAACTATAAACCTACGAAACCAAAACACAAGTGTAATTGTTCTGTGTGTGGGAGTGTGATTCAACGTACACATCTGGCACGGTTCTTCTTCAACAAGACAAGAAATTTTAAATACCATTTATACTGAAGTAATTAAAAAAATAGAAATACTGTAATTGCCAGAAAACCAGAATTACACTCTAATACAAGAACACGAGCCAGATGCTTTGTTGACTGAACCTGTAATGACGCATTATTCAAGACATTGAAATAATGAGAAAAAAAGCGAGTTTTGTTACCTTCATATATATTGATGAAAAGCACTCTAATCATCACAATATCTCCATTAGAACAACATCTGCTGTCTAGCCCATCAAACAACTGCATAAAACATGGAACAAGCACTTCCTACTACAACATCTCGACAAGCACTCTCCACCATGACCTCTCGACAAGCACTGCTCTCCGCTACTTCTCAATAATCACTGCCAGTGGAGGCGGCGGAACAACACTCTCTGGCGCGATCTCTGGCGCTGTGGCTCAGTGTAGCCACCTTTCACTACCTTGTGGCAGACCCCTTGCAGTGATCCAAATGCGGGATGGACCGGGATCTTTTGCCAATGGAGAGGTCATAATGTCACTTCTTCAGTTACAGGCCATATGCCCTACGAATACACATTATGTTCCTTATTTCAGTGTTTTCCATTGCCTTCTGCATCCTCATGCTGTTGATTATTGTTGATCCTTCCGCCTTTAGGGGCACTCTCCCACTCCATGGGCAAGAGAGTGCCCTGGACCTCTTCCACTCTTCTACCCTCCTTGACAACGCCTTTAGCAGAACGAAGGTGACTTCTTATGCAATAAGCCTTCGGCCGCCATTGCTGAAGACTTTTATTCGAAATTTAAACTCTGGCGAGGTTCGAACACGGGGCCGTGGACACTTTAAATAGATGTACTGAAATAACTAAAATCGACTGTGGACAACGCAATTGTTGAGTACGATTATTTCAATAGTTTGACGAGAATAATAAGCTGGAATTGTTCTAAGTTACTGGCAATTCACAGAGCCTCGTGTCCTATTAGGATTTAATGCAGAAGTTGGTAAAGGTGGATTCTATGAGAGCTTCCTTAGGATACGGCTGCAGGATACCTGTTGAATCACTTGAGGAGGTTTCTGATACAGCATATGCTGAAGAGGACTAAATTAAGAGAGGTCACACGACAGTTACACGACACTAGTACAGTGTGTGGTTTTTAGGCGATTCCTTTGATTTATAGAGGGGAATATTAGTCTGATTCCCATCTTTGACTTAAGAACTTTACACAAAACACCTCTACGCGAAAAACGCACCGACCATACAAGATTCGGAGACAGCTGACCTGCGTGAGATTTTCCCCGAGAGCGTAACGGTGCGACGATGTGTTGCAACAACAGATTTGAAGGTCAGATCTATGTCGAGCAAAGACTCATTAAGTTAGGGTTCATGTAATGAAAACTAGATACCGTCGGAAAGTTAGGGATTTTTGTGTGTGATATTATGATGAGCCGATGCGGTTATGGTGAAGGGCTTGGATCGTGATTTTCAGTAAGGTGCTGCGTCCCCACGTGTGACAGATGTGACGTAGAAAGAGATCATTGCTCTTCCTGCTCAGGTATCTCATTGGCTGGAGAAGAAATTCCTTCAGCAGTGAGTGCCGCCTTTGAATTGAGCACCGATAGCTAACGAAGGCATGTCTACAGACGCCCCCGGTAACGGTGGGATACCTAGCTTATCGTCGTCCACCATAATCCTGACAGCCAGGAGCATGAGATGCCATATCCTTTCATAGCAGGATCTCCTTAGTTGTCATTCACGGCAACATTACGGCACAGCGGTACGTAGACGACATTCTACTCTCTGTAGTGTTGTCCTGCATAGCAAGCCACCCTAGGCTTATATTTCAGCAAGACGATGCCCGCCCGTACACGGCGATGATTTGTACTGCTAGCCAGGTCGCTGGATGTCTCCTCATTTGAGAACGTTTGGAGCACATTAGGCAGGGCCCTTGAACCAGGCCGGGAGTCTGAAGATCTAACGCCCAGAATTTGGCACGATATCCCTCAGAAGGACATCCAGTAACTCCTTCAGTCAATGCCAAAGTGAATAACTGCTTGCATAAGGCCAGAGGCGGACCAGCACGTTATTGCCTTGCTCAGTTCGTTAAGTTCTTTTCCTTGAAAAAAGCATCAAATATTTCTGAAGTTGTAATCATTTGTATGGAAGGGTCAAAGGCAGCAGTACGTTTCCGAGGAGCCACATCAGAAACATCTGAGATTGACTCAGGTCTCAGACAAGGGGATGCTCTCTCATGTGTTCTGTTCAATGTCACCTTAGAGAAAGTAACAAAAGAATGTAGACAACAGGAGTGGGCTGGAGTAGAGATGGACAGTAACTTCAATTGTCTCGCATATGCAGATGACATAATACTATTAAGTGAATCAAAGCACGAGTTGAAAGAAATGTACCAGAAAATGGACAATTTTGCACAGAAGGTAGGGCTCAAAGTGAATCGAGGCAAAACAGAGTTCATGCAATTAGGAAGAAGACAAGAGCAGATAGAATTTCTTGAGATAGATGGCAAGAGGTTCAAGAGAGTAGACCAGTTCAAATACTTGGGATCGTGGTTTAACACGGACAACAACATAAAAATGGACATCAAGGACAGAATAGCAGTGGGAACGAAATGCATGCATACCCTCAGAGAGACGCTTGGCTCTAAATAGATCTCAGTGAACACGAAGATGAAAATCTGCAACACAGTGATATGCCCAGCAGTGATGTACGGTTCAGAAACATGGAGCAAGACTAAGAGAGAAAGGGAAAAACTATTAGTATTTGAAAATAGAGTAATGAAGAAGATATGGGGACCAGTTTTAGATAATGGCGAATGGAGGAGGAGGAAAAACGAGGAAATCTACCTTCTGATGCGACAACCAATTATCCTACAGAAGCTAAAGAGCAAAAGAATACAACGGGTGGCCCATTTAGCCCGTATGCCAGATGGAAGACAGGCGGAGATGGCTCTAGTGGGGAAACCAAAAACCAAACGCCCCATTGGACGACCAAGACAGCGCTGGATGGACGACCTGGCGAAGGACCTAGCATCCCTGGGAATTGAAAACACCTGGTGGAACCGGGCTCAAAACAGGAAGGAATGGAGGCAGTTTGTGGAAGCACCGCATGGTCTGCGGGCCCTGTGATCGCTGAATATCTATCTGTAATCACTTGTTTGTTTGCCTACTTACATCAAACTACCGCTTTCCATCTTTTTTGTCTTGGAGTATGTACTGCTCTGTTTACAAGATCGATAACAGTAAACGTTGGCTAACATGGACTAAATAACAATGAGTCACTGTACGCACAAAATAAAATATCATGCTACAGAACTTACGTGGGAGGCTAGACACGACGTATAATCGTACGACATGTGCTGCTTTCGTCACATCCTCTTTAAAACAATGAGCAGATAAATCGTTCATTTTAGTGCGGTCAACATTGCTTTCCATTAACATATGCTGCATTAAAGCCTGCAAGAGAGATGAGAAAAAGGAATTCCGTACCTATTCTCATTTATATATGCATGGATGCTCTTTTCCTAAAACGAAGTTCTGTTTCATACTTTTGCTGGTAACGAAGCAATCGTACACTGCTGTACCCAGCAAGAGAGAAAATGAGAAATATAAGAGACCTTCGTTTTCTTGTAGTAGATTATCTACTAAAATCTTTAAGAGGAACTTTAACAACAAGCAAGCTTGCAATGTCGAAAGAATGCCGCCCGCGGCCGTGTGGGAACGGAACAACTTCCTTTCGCGTGTCAGCAGCATCATCTATTATGGCGACAGCTTGACGCGACAGCGCGGGGACGGCGACACAGCTGCACAACAGAATACAGGCGACCGACCTTGACGACAGAAGGTAAGGGAAAAACAAAGAGAACGCTTCACGTTCTGTGCGATATCCTTTTCGAAGAGTTTCCAATAGACGCAAAGATAACTTTATTTCCATGACTGGTGAGAAAAGAACTTTGTTGTTCTTGCTGATTCTGGACGGTTTGTACCGTATGGCGCTGCTGCTTATGAAGAAGATCCGTCCGGAAAAAAAATAAAACAAAAAAAATAAAAAAACAAAAGAAAACATGACTACACTAATGGCCATTAAAACTGCTACACCACGAAGATGACGTGCTACTGACACGAAATTTAACCGACAGGAAGAAGTTGCTGTGATATGCAAATGATTAGCTTTTCAGAGCATTCACACAAGACTGGCGCCGTTGGCGACACCTACAACGAGCTGACATGAGGACAGTTACCAACGGATTTCTCATACACAAACAGCAGTTGACCGGCGTTGCCTGGTGAAAAGTTGTTGTGATGCCTCGTGTAAGGAGGAGAAATGCGTGCCGTCACGTTTCCGACTTTGATAAAGGTCGGATTGTAGCCTATCACTATTGCGGTTTATCGTATCGCGACATTGCTGCTCGCGTTGGTCGCGATCCAATGACTGTTAGCAGAATATGGAATCGGTGGGTTCAGGAGGATAATACGGAACGCTGTGCTGGATCCCAACGGTCTCGTATCACTAGCTGTCGAGATGACAGGCATGATCGTGCAGCAACGTCTCGATCCTTGAGTCAACAGATGGGGACGTTTGCAAGACAACAACCATCTGCACGAACAGTTCGACGATGTTTGCAGCAGCATGGACTATCAGCTCGGAGACCATTGCCGCGGTTACCCTTGACGCTGTATCACAGACAGGAGAGCCTTCGATGGTGTACTCAACGACGAACATGGGTGCGCGAATGGCAAAACGTCATTCTTTCGGATGAATCCAGGTTCTGTTTATAGCATCATGATGGTCGCATCCGTGTTTGGCGACATCGCGGTGACCGCACATTGGAAGCGTGTATTCGTCATCGCCTACTGGCGTATCACCCAGCGTGATGGTATGAGGTGCCATTGGTTACACGTCTCGGTCACCTCTTTTTCTCATTGACGACACTTTGAACAGTGGACGTTACATTTCAGATGTGTTACGACCCGTGGCTCTACCCTTCATTCGATCCCTGCGAAACCCTACATTTCAGCAGGATAATGCAAAACCGGATGTTGCAGGTCCTGTACGGGCCTTTCTGGATACAGAAAATGTTCGACTGCTGCCCTGGCTAGCACATTCTCCAGATCTCTCACCAATTGAAAACGTCTGGTCAATGGAGGCCGAGCAACTAGCTCGTCACAATACGCCAGTCACTACTCTTGATGAACTGTGGTATCGTGTTGAAGCTGCATGGGCAGCTGTACCTGTACACGCCATCCAAGCTCTGTTTGACTCAATGCCCAGGCGTATAAAGGCCGTTATTAAGTCCAGAGGTGGTTGTTCTGAGTACTGATTTCTCAGGATCTATGCACCCAAATTTCGTGATAATGTAATCACATGTCAGTTCTGTTGTTGTTGTTGTGGTCTTCAGTCCTGAGACTGGTTTGATGCAGCTCTCCATGCTACTCTATCCTGTGCAAGCTTCTTCATCTCCCATAACCTACTGCAACCTACATCCTTCTGAATCTGCTTAGTGTATTCATCTCTTGGTCTCCCCCTACGATTTTTACCCTCCACGCTGCCCTCCAATACTAAATTGGTGATCCCTTGATGCCTCAGAACATGTCCTACCAACCGATCCCTTCTTCTCGTCAAGTTGTGCCACAAACTTCTCTTCTCCCCAATCCTATTCAATACTTCCTCATTAGTTATGTGGTCTACCCATCTAATCTTCAGCATTCTTCTGTAGCACCACATTTCGAAAGCTTCTATTCTCTTCTTGTCCAAACTATTTACCGTCCATGTTTCACTTCCATACATGGCTACACTCCATACAAATACTTTCAGAAATGACTTCCTGACACTTAAATCTATACTCGATGTTAACAAATTTCTCTTCTTGAGAAACGCTTTCCTTGCCATTGCTAGTCTACATTTTATATCCTCTCTACTTCGACCAACATCAGTTATTTTGCTCCCCAAATAGCAAAACTCCTTTACTACTTTAAGTGTCTCATTTCCTAATCTAATACCCTCAACATCACCCGACTTAATTCGACTACATTCCATTATCCTCGTTTTGCTTTTGTTGATGTTCATCTTATATCCTCCCTTCAAGACACCATCCATTCCGTTCAACTGCTCTTCCAAGTCCTTTGCTGTCTCTGACAGAATTACGATGTCATCGGCGAACCTCAACGTTTTTATTTCTTCTCCCTGGATTTTAATACCTACTCCGAATTTTTCTTTTGTTTCCCTTACTGCTTGCTCAATATACAGATTGAATAACATCGGGGAGAGGCTACAACCCTGTCTTACTCCCTTCCCAACCACTGCTTCCCTTTCATGTCCCTCGACTCAGTTCTAGTATGATTTATTTGTCCAATGAATACCCGTTTATCATCTGCATTTCTTCTTGGTGTAGCAATTTTAACGGCCAGTAGTGTATAAAGGCAGAACTAGACAAGAATTTAAACTCGGACTAAGTCTGGGGAAGAAAGAACCATGACGAGGTGTTTAGTCACCTTACCGGGTTAGTGTTTTCTTTCATCACGCGCAATAACCTTATATCACGAGCTGTGTGATTTGTCACCCAAGTGTGTGTGTTGAATGTAGTGACTACAAGTGATGTGTGTACTACCTGACTACGATGTTACTGCATTTCGCCCACTGTGGTCGTTATCGGTAACACGTGGTGACGTTATAGTAAATAAGGAAAGCGCGTCGATCTGTGAATTATTTCTACACGCTAGAGCATGTGCTAACAAGTAGTTCAGCGTGTCATCGTGAAATATCACAATAAAAACTCACGAGATGCGCCGTCACCTCCAGGTGCAATAATGTTGTGGTAGACTAAATATATTGTGTTATCATATTTCTGTTGAATGAGGACGAGAGGATGTGCGACATAGTTTGTTGTTTATTTTTATGGCTCCTTACCTCAAACGGTAGAAACCTATCCCCTATAGCATTGCTTTTCTTGTCTGTTTGTCTGACTGCTAAAAATCTTTTTTTCGCAGGAGCAGGTGGACGCATCAAGTTGAAATTTATGCTACATGCTGAGGTCTACGGTCCCTTGGCGGTGTAGATAAACGTAAGCTTTTAAGTCGTTGTAATCGAAAGATACGGCAATTTTATCATATATTTGGATGCTCGCTAACTCACTCATTAAAATCTATATGATATTTCCCGTTGTCCTATAATCACGAAATTTAACTAGAAGCAACGTTTCACAGTAAAAATAACGAGAAAAATCGAAAATTGTTAATTTGTATTTACATCACGGAAAAAACTGTTTTTGTCATTCGTTATCCGACTGTCTGTCCGTCCGTCTGTTCAGACGTTTCTATCTCAGACTCAGAAGACGTATCAGGCTGTAATCAGAGTCATAACAGGGTCTACGGATTCTTCATGGTGTAAAACATTTAAGATTTAAAGTCCATGCAGTCAAGAGACACGGCCATAAATGTCATATGATTTACTACTCGGAAAATCACCCACTGAAACTTATAGGATACTTCCTTTTGACCTTCAATGATGAAAGCTGGCAAGAACCAAGGTTTCACAGTACAGTAAAAGGAAAAATTTCGAAAACTGTTAATCTCAAATGCCGTCACACAAAAATATTTTTTGTCCTTTGTTACCGACTTCAAACCTGCAACTGAAGCATTCTCAAATATCTTGGAATCGCCGGAAAGGATACCTTGGCAGTATCAGTGTCGATAAGAGGCAAAAATTGTCTAGTATCGATTCCCGAGGTCGATCAACTGCCTATATACACTGAAAAAGACACTGTTATACGCATGCGTATTCGAATACAGAGACATGTAAATAGAATACGGGGCTGTGGTCGACAATGCCTATACAGAGTGGTCCATTGATAGTGACCGGGCCAAATATCTCACGAAATAAGTATCAAACGAAAAAACTACAAACAACGAAACTCGTCTATCTTGAAGGGGGAAACCAGATGGCGTTATGTTTGGCGCGCTAGATGGCGCTGCCATAGGTCAAACGGATATCAACTGCGTTTTTTTTTTTTTAAAATAGGAACCCTCAATTTTTATTACATATTCGTCTAGCACGTCAATAAATACGAATGTTTTAGTTGGGCCACGTTTTTCGCTTTGTGATAGATGGCGCTGTATTAGTCACAAACATATGGCTCACAATTTTAGACGAACAACTGGTAACAGGTAGGTTTTTTTAAATTAAAATACAGAACGTTGGTACATTTGAACATTTTATTTCGGTTGTTCCAATGTGATACATGTACCTTTGTGAACTTATCATATCTGAGAACGCATGCTGTTACAGCGTGATTACCTGTAAATACCACATTAATGCAATAAATGCTCAAAATGATGTCCGTCAACCTCAATGCATTTGGCAATACGTGTAACGACATTCCTCTCACCAGCGAGTAGTTCGCCTTCCGTAATGTTCGCACATGCATTGACAATGCGCTGACGCATGTTGTGAGGCGTTGTCGGTGGATCACGAGAGCAAATATCCTCCAACTTTCCTCACAGAAAGAAATCCGCGGACGTCGGACCCGGTGAACGTGCTTCGACGACCAATCCACCTGTCATGAAATATGCTATTGAATACCGCATCAACCGCATGCGAGCTATGTGTCGGACATCCGTCATGTTGCAAGTAAATCGCCATTCTGTCATGCAGTGAAACATCGGTAGAGCATTACGTAGGAAATCAGCATACATTGCACCATTTAGATTGCCATCGATAAAATGGGGACCAATTATCCTTCCTCCCATAATGCCGCACCATACATTAACCCGTTAAGGTCGCTGATGTTCCACTTGTCGCAGCCATAGAGGATTTTCCGTTGCCCAATAGTGCATATTATGCCGGTTTACGTCACCGCTGTCAGTGAATGACGCTTTGTAGCTAAATAGAACGCGTGTCATCGTCCCGTAATTTCGCTTGTGCCCAGTGGCAGAACTGTACACGACGTTCAAAGTCGTCGCCATGCAATTCCTGGTGCATAGAAATATGGTACGGGTGCAATCGATGTTGATGTAGCATTCTCAACACCGACGTTTTTGAGATTCCACGTTCTCGCGCAATTTGTCTGCTACTGATGTGCGGATTAGCCGCGACAGCAGCTGAAACACCCACTTGGGCATCATCATTTGTTGCAGGTCGTCGTTGACTTTTCACATGTGGCTGAACACTTCCTGTTTCCTTAAATAACCTAACTATCGGGCGAACGGTCCGGACACTTTGATGATGTCGTCCAGGATACCGAGCAGCATACATAGCACACGCCCGTTGGGCATTTTGATCACAATAGCCATACATCAACACGATTTCGACCTGTTCCGCAATTGGTAAACTGTCCATTTTAACACGGATAATGTATCACGAAGCAAATACCGTCCGCACTGGCGGAATGTTACGTGATACCACGTACTTATACGTTAAAGACTATTACAGCGCCATCTATCACAAAGCGAAAAATGTGGTCCAACTAAAACATTCATATTTCTTTACGTACCACACGAACATGTATTAAAAAAGTAGGGGTTCCTATTTAAAAAAACGCAGTTGACATCCGTTTGAACTATGGCTGCGCCATCTAGTGGGCCAACCATAGCGCCATCTGGTTTCCCCATTCAAGCTAGACAACTTCCGTTCTTTGTAGTTTTTTCGTTTGACGCTTATTTCGTGAGATATTTCGCCCGCTCATTATCAATGGACCACCCTGTATAAGACAATAAGTGTCTGGTGCAGTTGTTAGATCTGTTAGTGCCGCTCCAGTGGCAGCTTATCAAGATTTAATTGAGTTTGAACGTGGTCGGCGCTCGAGCGATGGGACACAGCATCTGCGAGGTAGCGGTGAGGTACGTATTTTCCCGTACGAGCTTTTCACGCGTGTACCGTGAATATCTGGAATACAGTAAAACATTAATCACCGATATCGCTGCGGCCGGGAAAATGTCCTGCAACATCAGGACCAAGGACGACTGAAGAGAATTGTTCAACGTGAAAGAAGTGCGATCTTTCCGCAAATTGCCGCAGATTTCAGTGCTGGGCCTTCAGCAAGTGTCAGTGTGCGAACCATTCAATGAAATATCTTCGATATGGGCTGTTGCGGCGCTCCTGCGTGCTCATGGTGGCCCTACATGATACTAGGCAGCTGTACCAGTTTCTTTGGGTCTTCAGTGTAGTAATCAGAGGTACCATAAAGAAATCGTCGTACAGTGGTTTGATGAGCATGACAGCAAACTCACGATGATGTCCTGACCACCAATAGGGATCCAATCGCAACCCGATCGAAAACATCTTGGACTTATCGAGCGCCAGCATCGCGCTCGCAAACCATCGAGCCATAACTCAACGGAGTTGCGTGACCGGTGCATTGACATCTCGTACTACACTCCTGGAAATGGAAAAAAGAACACATTGACACCGGTGTGTCAGACCCACCATACTTGCTCCGGACACTGCGAGAGGGCTGTACAAGCAATGATCACACGCACGGCACAGCGGACACACCAGGAACAGCGGTGTTGGCCGTCGAATGGCGCTAGCTGCGCAGCATTTGTGCACCGCCGCCGTCAGTGTCAGCCAGTTTGCCGTGTCATACGGAGCTCCATCGCAGTCTTTAACACTGCTAGCATGCCGCGACAGCGTGGACGTGAATCGTATGTGCATTTGCCGGACTTTGAGCGAGGGCGTATAGTGGGCATGCGGGAGGCCGGGTGGACGTACCGCCGAATTGCTCAACACGTGGGGCGTGAGGTCTCCACAGTACATCGATGTTGTCGCCAGGGACCGGACCGCAGCGACGCACGGATGCACGCCAAGACCGTAGGATCCTACGCAGTGCCGTAGGGGACCACACCACCACTTCCCAGCAAATTAGGGACACTGTTGCTCCTGGGGTATCGGCGAGGACCATTCGCAACCGTCTCCATGAAGCTGTGCTACGGTCCCGCACACCGTTAGGCCGTCTTCCGCTCACGCCCCAACATCGTGCAGCCCGCCTCCAGTGGTGTCGCGACAGGCGTGAATGGAGGGACGAATGGAGACGTGTCGTCTTCAGCGATGAGAGTCGCTTCTGCCTTGGTGCCAATGATGGTCGTATGCATGTTTGGCGCCGTGCAGGTGAGCGCCACAATCAGGACTGCATACGACCGAGGCACACAGGGCCAACACCCGGCATCATGGTGTGGGGAGCGATCTCCTACACTGGCCGTACATCACTGGTGATCGTCGAGGGGACACTGAATAGTGCACGGTACATCCAAACCGTCATCGAACCCATCGTTCTACCATTCCTAGACCGGCAAGGGAACTTGCTGTTCCAACAGGACAATGCACGTCCGCATGTATCCCGTGCCACCCAACGTGCTCTAGAAGGTGTAAGTCAACTACCCTGGCCAGCAAGATCTCCGGATCTGTCCCCCATTGAGCATGTTTGGGACTGGATGAAGCGTCGTCTCACGCGGTCTGCACGTCCAGCAAGAACGCTGGTCCAACTGAGGCGCCAGGTGGAAATGGCATGGCAAGCCGTTCCACAGGACTACATCCAGCATCTCTACGATCGTCTCCATGGGAGAATAGCAGCCTGCATTGCTGCGATAGGTGGATATACACTGTACTAGTGCCGACATTGTGCATGCTCTGTTGCCTGTGTCTATGTGCCTGTGGTTCTGTCAGTGTGATCATGTGATGTATCTGACCCCAGGAATGTGTCAATAAAGTTTCCCCTTCCTGGGACAATGAATTCACGGTGTTCTTATTTCAATTTCCAGGAGTGTATATACCTCCGAAGACCTACGGAATACTTGTCGAATCCTCGTCAAGCAGAATCGCTGCAGTATAGGTTTACAAAGACGGATCAACACGTTTGCTAACCATCCACTCTGTCTGTTGTGAAAACAGTTCGTAACACCGCACGTTTTATAATTACACTGGTCACTCCTTTTTAGGTGTTATCCTTTAGCCAACACAGTTTGTTTGTTTTAGTGTTTCAAGCAGTCTGTTAAAGAGGCTTAATAAGATCAAGCAAAGATATACAGGTGCTAAAAATTCGTTTCATGAAGGAGGCGAGAGGTAGTCTCTTATAGTTTTAGTTTTCTAATACTTCGCTAGTTTTTGGTTATTTTATGGTCAGACACTAACATGAAATAAAAAGATTCTATTGTTTTGTTCTTTACTGTGAAACATTGTCAGATTATGTTCTTCACTCTGGTGTCCGACGACGTAGGCTTATCACAGGTACAAAATTTCCGTGCAGACTTCAGAGGTTGTGCTCACCAGGGGAAATCTGTGCCAACAATTTCCACCCTCTTGATGTGCAACAGGAAAATCCTGCCAGCGGTAAACTTGCTTTGCTGCAAGATCACTTGCATATAAGCAGAGTGTGAGTAAGCAGAATTAATGTACGTTAACTCCTGGAGATTTATTTTCAGTCGGTTCAGTAACGTATTAGGTACAAATGACTGAACACTCGTATCTTACTTACCTGACAACCAAACTGAGAAAATCACCAGAATCTCTCTTTGGTGACAATCTTAATTACCAAAACTTTTCTTCTTTTACGTCGAAATCCAGAATCTTCTCGTGTATCAGATTCCTATACTAAGACAGATGCAGAATGTACCCATTATCAGTGTCGCTATTGTATATTGGGACAAGCGCGAAGAAGTAATTTTATATTTCCATTCTGTTTATTTATTTTTCATCCCTGTTACAAACAGTCTTCTTCTTCTACTTGTTTAAGCGGGTAAAGAACCTTTTCAAAATTGAACAAAAGTCCTTCATGGCTCCTGTTTCCCATTGCCGCCAGAACAATGTCTAAAACTAGCAAATTCGTCAGGCGAAGTTCTCGTCTTGTCTTGGTGAAAGAGGCCGGCTCATGATTGTAAACTGCGTGCATTTTTCAAGCTTTGTTATGAATTTCGTAAATGCATGTGCGCCACGTGATTAATTCCTTGCATTTATTGTGAAACCTCAAGGCTACAAATTTGTGCAGAGTTTATTGTTTTGGTGGTGCTATGACCTCCCGAAGCCGCTACTTTATAATCTTCCTTCCACGTCACTAGTCATGTTGAGTTCCATCTACATTGTGACGTACTTGTTCTGAATAAGTGTAGCACACCACACACACACACTCTGTAGTCGGAATCTGAACGTCACACACTTGCGCCTGTAACATATGTGCTTGTACTCTGGGAAAGTGGTACAGTATTTTAATGTCTAGGCGTGAGTTGGGTTTGTCCTGTGTAATATAATGGCTCTTTAAACCAATGAGTAAAGAACATACCGCATGTCTTGAGTAAGTTCACAGTACTGATTTTGCATGGGCACAAATGAATAGTATATTCCGTTTATTTTTAAACTGTAAAGAAAACAGCAGGCTGTAATACTGCTTTGTTGATAAGAATAAATTGTGTTGAGGATGGCACTCTACATGAAAATGTTGTTTAGTCATAGCTGTTTACTACAAGAGGTGTCCTGACCTTTCAAGTAAGAAACATAAAAAATCTGTTTTCATCTAAGTATTAGTCAGATATTTGTATTAGTGAGAAAAAAATCCTGTTTCGTGTCATTATTAGCCAGGAGTCTATACTGATGAGAACCTG
The DNA here is from genome assembly GCF_023864275.1 of Schistocerca cancellata. Lineage (NCBI taxonomy): Eukaryota > Metazoa > Arthropoda > Insecta > Orthoptera > Acrididae > Schistocerca > Schistocerca cancellata. The sequence continues at coordinate 929,640,495 of NC_064626.1, read as the reverse complement.
AACTGGAAGTCACATGCTACGTCTAAGCGCTGCAACTTTTACGTTATGGATAACGTCAGATTTCGAAGGTGAAAATGTCAAAACTTACGTTTGCTGTTTTCTTTCGCTAGTGTCTTGTGGCATCGTATTCTACGGTACCTCGTCATTGAGGAAGAAAGTATTTGTTGAACAGTGTGTAATAAGGATAATACGTTGTTTCCATTCTGGAATCTCTTCTAGAGAGCTCTTTAAGTAGTTGTGAATACTAGCGACAGCCTCACAGTGTTATTGCCCCCTTATGAAGCTTGTTGTCAACACATATGTGCCATTGTGAAAATAGCCTTTATTCTCTTATGACGTATGTTGAGAAGACTCAGTTCACATTTTGAAGATAACTAACATTTATAAATAAGGTGCTAGCAGGAGAAAGAACTTACATTGTCCTTCACTCAGCCGTTAGTGTGGGACTGAGTGAAGCATTCATCCATAACTTCTTTGATGGTCCTCACAGAGTATAAAGAATTTAACAGATCACGAAAGTAACTTCAAACACAAGCATAGACGGCACATTGTATCTCAGGTAGCAGAATATATTTCAAAATTTTTAAAAAATCTTTTCAATGCTATTGCGCAGACTCTCAAAATGAATCCTACACTTTCAGTATTATTGCACATGAGGAAATGTTGAGGAATAATATTGACCGCCTAGGAACCGATGAAACGCGACGTTACATTGCGCCCTTGCATTGCCTGTGTAGTCTCTACAGTTTTACTGCTGCTACGTACACAGAACGAATGACTCTCAGATGATTGTAGCGCTCCTCATTGGTACACGACGGACACAACCGTTCCACCAGCACAAAAATGCCAAATTATTTCAAACGCAAATGTACGGAAGATGAAGAAGTCTGTAAAATGTAGTTGCTTATCACGAACTATCATAGAACCGATTTTCCATCACACCTGTTGACAGCAAATAGAAAATATTTAAGAATCAAGGATTCTTTTTTTCACCTGTTGAAACAACATTGTTGTTTACATGTTTTCTCGCAGGTAAAATAACGCAAACATCTGTTATATTTACGTAGTCGTTGCGTAAACTGTACGTGTGTGAGTGACCATCCCAGATCAATGATATTTAACGAACCGAACTGTTATCATAACGCTAATGGTAAATGTGGGACACAAATGTTAAGTACGTCAGGAACACGGTGTTTTATCGATAACTAAACGCACGTGATCATCCTATTCCTTAATTTAGTAAAAATCGTGACGGAATAGCAGAGAAGCTACGTACACTTACTTTTACAGTCACAGACTCTCAAAAACCGCACTACTTACCGGGATGGGAATATTATTCTGTCCCATGCAGTTGTCCATCAGCCATCCCTAACAAATAAAGTACAGTATTAATTTAGCGTATGAACCGTATGGCTGTGAAGCACTGATGGTGTTGCCGTTGAACCCGGTGGCTAATGACCTGGAATCGAATTCGAAAAGAGCCAGTCTCATGTCCCCGTCCTGTGATCTTAATTTCGCTTTCAGTACTGGAAAACTGTCCAGTTTCACAGACAACTTACTCACCCACCTTTATCCAACGATGTACTGAAGAGGACATCGACGATAAATTGGCCCCAAGCAGTTTTCCATTCATTCATTCATTCTTACCTGAATGTACTGACTCTGCTCTTGCAGACAAAATTATCAACTGAAAACGTTCTTCATTATTAATCTGTATAGTACGTAGTCCATAGACTTAGAGAATGGAAGTGATAATTTTCAGCGCCCTTCTGTAACGCCGCATTTTTAAGTGCAACCATAGGATAAAAATGAGTTTCGCATTGAATCACCGAGGGAAGCAATGTATAGTAGTAGGAGTGTTATGAAAGGACATGTTTTACGACATCACAAAGTAACTTCCCTGATATAACGGGGGTACATGTGTGGAAAAAGTTGTAATAGAAGACACAGACTGATCTGAGGACACAGGGTGTACATGCTATCCTGAGATGAAGAGATTGGCACAAAGGGGGTAATCATGGTGGGTCGCTTCAGACCGGCCATAAGAGTGATGACCCAAAGTAAAATCATCAGACACCAGTGGAATATTAATGTGCTATGATGGAACGTAATTAAAATGTTCACTTGCGATTAGATTAGTTCGAAAGTTTCTCCTATCTCTCCTCTTTCGTTGACCTATTCTCTCTTATAGCAGTGCTAGTGAAACTCTGAACTGCCATCCGTTTGGTCAAATTTTAAGCCAGAAAAGCTGATGCAATCAGAATGCGCAGTTTAATTTACAATCTGCCAGATTAAAGTACCACATTCATCACTGGAAGTGACTCCACACTTCAGTGGTGAAACATACACACAATTTTTTTTTCTGTGACACGGTGTTGTCCATTGTCCCAGATGCGAATTTTAGTATTCCAATTACTCGGCTCCCAACAATATTTACGGAGCTTCTCGTTGGTTATCAGACTAAAACGGTCCTAACTACTCTGCTTCTGCCTGATTAACCATCACAACTGTTTCCAAATAGGATAAGAGAGTATTATGAAAGTTTGCGGAGCATTTAAGTCCTTAATGTGCTGTACAATATACTGGTGCCGAAAATGGTGCTGTCGCAAACACGTAATCATCCGTGCAACGTAGCAACACCACCACCTTGTTGTTATTTATAAAACTTGCCACGTGCCTTCTATCAAGTTCCACGTAATGCAGAAAGCTTCCAATCTGAACGAATGTACTTACGAAAATATTTGGCAGCTAGCTTTTCTCCTTACAGCTGACTAAATTGATCAGTGCAACACAAATGCACACCCACAATCACACTTACAAAGCAAAGGAGACGATTCTGTAATAATAGTTGTTAGTTAACTGTCAGGTGCGAAAACAAGATGTATGAGCAAGTTTCTGAAACCAGAATGGTTATGTACAAAGCAAGGGAACACTGTTTGCTGACTTCATATCAACATGGGACAAGTTAAGGTCGATCTTAACGACCAAATATAAATTACTGAATGAACTTTTGGCATATAACGATGTGACCAAATCTCGAGTTTAATGATTTGTTAAACCTACTAGTACTCCAATAATAATTCCAGTACTTAATAACAATGTAAGTCTACACAGTCCCAATTAAATGAACTGTCAGCTAAACGTATACTGTCAATAATTCACAACACCAACTGATAACATAGAGAATGGTACAAACAATTGCCGCAGCCACTAACGTTATGTTATATCTTCTGATTACAGGATTACCACTGCGAGAAAGAATGTTGACTACATCTATGGTACTTAATACATTGAGTAAAAGAGATAAGTTATTTGTCTCACTAACACGTTACCAAAGTGAATTAATGTCTACAGCAATCTATACATTTGTTCTTTGAATGTAATGCTCTAGAGAGATGTAGTTTTGTCCCAAGACTACACGTAAAAAATAATAATCCCAGATGGTAGCTGACAGATCACAAATGTGACTTACCTCGTGATTGCTGCAGAGTGGTTGTCTGGTTCCGATGCTCTGCTGTCCTCGAATATTGCTAAGCTGGAGTAAGACGGTGATGGCTAATTCGTTTTAAAAATGAAATAATGCCCTCAAATGAAAAAAAAAACTTCCTCTCTGTTCTGATGCGTCCCACTAAAGATAAATATACTGAAAAGAAATTTTAACAGACTGCAAAAGGTGCGGAAAGGGATATCTCAGATTAATATGTCGAACACAGATTTTGACTTTCGACAGTACCGACAGCTTAACAGTGAGATTGAACACGTCGTCAGTTTATTACTCTCATCCAAAGTAAACACTCTGAAGCTTGGTCCTCACACATTATTAAACACAGATAGAAACAAAAGAAAATGCTAACTGTTCTTTGTCACTCGAAATACTGTAGAACAATAAAATTCAGTCTCTCTCGGTCTTTAATATTACCTCGTACATTAAATTGGTCGGCTGATACTTCACGATACAGCAGCACTCTCGTACCGGGATTGCTGCTGATTCCAGAAGGTTCGCTTTTTTTATCTTTTTTTTATTTTTCCATCGCAAACTGTGAAGCAGTCGTCTTCTAGAATGTTCCTTGTTCGACTAGATTTTCTCGCAAATAATAACGTTCTCCGTCTCAAGATTACTGCCTCTGGTCTCCTCCGAACTTCTCATTCCACTACTGCCAAAATTACTCTTTTCTCCATAATTTCATACGACTTTTCTTCGATTAACACCGCACTCGCGTCCGATCCGTCCCAACGCTTCGAAGTCCCATCTTGAACTGCTGTTCCACCAGTCTGCACGTTCTCTTCTTCCAAACTCTGCCTTCCGACCAAAACTATTCAGAAACACTTCTCTTTACAAGATATGATCGCCTTTTCTCCCAATAATTTGACATATCACGACCGCCCGTCTTAAGACTGCAGAGTCCCACCTACAACTAGCTCGCACATCAATTGTCTCTCCCTCGTTCGTAAAACTTTTGCACAGATATGATTTTCATTATTGGTTCAAAGCTTCCATCAATGCATAGATAATACACGAGGTACTTTGTCAATAATATTACGTCTGAAAATAACAGTACTGGCTTACGTAACAATTACTCATCACATTTTCTCCGACGTAATATCACGAAATAACTGAAGAAAATTTAAAAGAAAAAAAATAAAGGAAATATATACAGTTTTCCAATTATTCGCACGGGATAGGAAATTAGTGATGAGTTCGTCACACATCATCAAAAGGGCTAAACTATGTCGTTCTCAAGGCTTGTGCTGGAATTTGGAAATTCACTCCCAAACATCCTTTACCGTTTCCCCACTCCAAGCACACTTAGGATTTTTTGACTGAAAAGAACGAGGTTCTACAATAAGCGGCACTAGTATCTTTTCCAACGTATCAGTAGATCTATTGTAAGGTGAGTATATCTTCAGAAACCTCCGATACTACTTCACATTTTATTAATTGAAGAATAATTAAAACTTTTCTAGAGGTAAATGAATAGTGAAATTCATACTGAACTCAACCCAAATTTTATGCAGAAGTTTGATTAAAAAAAGCACCGGTAAGAAAATGAAATTGTCTGAAAGAATACTGGAATCATCGGCAGATCACGTTCAGCCATTTGGTGCAATTGGTGAAAAGCATAGCTAGTGAAGCAAGGACGCTTAGCCTCGAGAGAGTACAGATACACCACCGTAGCGACATGGCACAGAGGGGCCGAGGACGTCGATAGTCGTGGACGTAAGAGTAAACGACGACGAAAGATACGAGAGTGTTGTAGAAACCTTGAGATAATCAATCATTTTCGACAGAGTGACTACTAAATAATGCCGGCCGAAGTGGCCGTGCGGTTCTAGGCGCTGCAGTCTGGAACCGCGAGACCGCTACGGTCGCAGGTTCGAATCCTGCCTCGGGCATGGATGTGTGTGATGTGCTTAGGTTAGTTAGGTTTAACTAGTTCTAAGTTCTAGGGGACTAGTGACCTCAGAATTTGAGTCCCATAGTGCTCAGAGCCATTTGAACTACTAAATAATAAAATTATGAAACAGTGTAATAATCTCGTGCCGTCAATGATCAAGTTATATGATAACATTTAATGCTGTAGAAAGAAATGTAAATAATATTTGATAACTGTAATGGAATAACTGTAGGTCCATTATTTCATTTAATCATTTTCCTACCAATCAACGACAAGAAAAACTCGACACAGTCAAGGGTAGCTCATCATGATCTTGCGGGCTAGGCAGAATAGATAGTGCGAGTGTGTCGCAGAGTATTTATTCGAAGCAGAAGATACACCAGAACACCATGTGAAGATAAAGGCTCGGAAATTTAGATGATCAAGGTTAAAGTTTGCATGTCGCAAGTTCTCTCACTGATATTTCATTGCAAACAGTTTACATCCTCTGAACAGATAGACAATTTCTGAGCAAATAAACTACAAAAAATTAATACTTAAGAGTTCAAAAACAGTAAAAACACAACAGCCGATACGGCGTATTTGGCTAATCGCGCCAGTATTTTAACAGACACAAACGCTATAAAAGTTATAACGAAAGGTCACATTATATTGATCCTAGTTTCTAATTATTTGATACAAAGGCTGCAGTTATCCTTCTCGCCTATACAACATCACAGCTTTGAAAATGGACAGCACTATGGTTACAGTACAACATCCTATAAATGATGACATCTGGCGATGACTCAGCTGAGATTCTAAAGTCTTCGTAGTACTATTAAACGTTTCAAGCAGAATGAATGTCACTGTGTCGTTTTATGTAAAGTGGATACCAGTAGTATCACAGAAGATGTTTAACAAAAGTAAATTTTGCTGACATGCGACATCTCGCATCTGAGCATTAGTCGGTGCTTTGATACTGTCTTTTCACCATGACTTCATCCTCATATGCATTCATCACGTATGTTGAGCACATGTCCTCCTCCCCCTCTCTCTATTCACCTCCTTCTCCCCCTGTCCACCTCATCCTCTCACTCCCATCTGTCTGTCTCCTCATTCCCACTGTCTGTCTCTTTATCCCCATCTGCTGCTGCTCCTCTCTTTGTCCATTCCCTCCACTCCCTCTCCCTGATCATATCTTCCTTCCTCTGACCATATCCTCTCCCTCTCTCTTCTCATATTATCTTCCTCGCCCCTCTTCCTTTTCTAGCTGAAGGTTACCCCTCTACACCTTCCACCTCCTTCATGTAACTCCCCCCTACTCCCCTTTCTCTGTCTGTTTCTTCCTCCTTCTTGCTCTGCCCATCCCCCTCCCTCTATTCGCCACAGTCGGTCCTTAGCCATGCTCATTGGCATATGTAGCTCCTGCTAAACAGTTCACTAAAGCAACCCAAAACTATTCCCACAACATGCCAGTCAGTCAGGGCACACACCAGGAGCTCAAAAAATCATTTATTTGCCCCCAATGCACAGGCCGCCATGCAACGCAGGTTGATACCACTCCAACACGGCAAGCCCATCATGCAGAACAGCCTACATGTTGGGCTGGGAAAACTGTTTTTGCTACTGACATGTAGGTTGGCCCGCAAAGCAGTTTGATTTTGCAGGATGGTGCTGCTCCTTCAAAGCGTGCCTGCAGTGCAAGGCAGCCTATACACCAGGCACTGGAGGAAACACGTTTTTGACTATATCTCTGCTCCTACTGGAAGTAGGAATTGATAAACCCCACAATGCTGTTACGCATGAGGCCTGCTGTTTCCATGCCATATTTGGTTGAAATTGATGCAAGGGTTTGGGGAGAGATGCTGGGCATACACACATATATTCTGCTTCATATACATCACAAATAACAGATTTTGAAAGTTTTGCCACTACTTTTTGCTACAAAATTTGTAGACTGTCTTTAACAGTTATGTGTGTTACTAATTTTTGCCAAAAGTAGTCGCTACTGCCACTTGACAGAGTTCTTGTTTCGATATATTGAACCATTTACGAAAATCACAGTACCATCTATAGTGAATTCCATCTGTGGGTAGTATCGGTAACACATTTCATCATAGATTTTCTACATGAAGTGTTATCTGCAAAAGCCTGGAATTCAATAAATCTAAAGTATCCATAATGGAAGCCATGATGAAGTTCAGTTTACTGCTCCAAATGAGTTAACAATGTCTATGTGATGTCATAGAGGTCTTTACTTTGTAAGCCACACCAAAAAGCAATTTATAGCGAAATTATTATTTTAACATGTTCCAATTATCTTTCACAGCCACTGGCAAAATATAAGGGGCATTCAAACGAAAACATGATGGATGGAAAAAGTAAGTAAACTGGTTATTATGTCAAAAGCAATTGCCATAGCCGTGAATATATGTACCTCACTGTGAGGACTGATGGCCAGTGCCTTCATGGCATAAGGTTTGCAGTGACTTATGGACCCATAATTCTACCTATACAGCACTTCGACGGCAATGAATGTCTTTCTTCAAGGCTCCAAATGTTTGAGAATGGCATGTGGAGAAACTGGGTGTGCAAGGACCATGTGTATTGGCTTGCCAGCGAAACTTCCACAGTGTAGTCGAAATAACCTCCGCAACGTGTGGGTCTGCCAATTTATTGTGGATGAAGAGATGCACACTCTGGGTATAACATGGTTAAACAGACAACTGGAATCAGTTTTATGTGAAGGTATTGATCGTTTTGCTTGGTCGTGTGATAATTCTGTTAACGGTTATGCCGATTACTTTTGAAGTAACGAAGATTTTACTTACTTTCCCCCATACATTTAGTTTTTATTTGACTGACCCATGTATATCATCTCACAATGACGAACGTCAGGCGAGCCAATTCAACAAGCCAAATTTTGAGTGTTTCGAGGAGGAGCAGAGAACTGTTCCTGGTTATTAGCTGAGCGTATAAGTCAGATTAATATCTAGACGACTCTTCACAGATGATAAACTACCTTACTGTATTACTCATTCATATGCACAGGATCATTCTGGAACATATTCTGAGTTTAAAGACAACGAATTACTTGGAATAAAGTGACCTTCCTCTTGATAAACAGGATGGGGCGAAAATAATATATCTTAAAAACGATTTTATGAATATATTTCTGATCAGTTGGACAAATATGTATTCTGTACCGTATCAACCTCTGCTGAAGAATGTACGTTCTTTTGACTGTAGCCCCTCGTATTTATAGCAGGACATCAGAGTTATTGCTAGAATCAACACAATTGTTTGTCAGTATAGGACCCTTACCAGAAAGGGTTAATTGAGGAGAAACAGAATAATCACTGGAAGCGGCGCGTATGGTCATTCGATCATTTAGTGTCTGCTAGAGCGTTACAAAGATGCTGCAAATTACAGTGTCAGACGTTAAAAGAGGGATCTTTTGCATTGCGGCGAGGGCTACTGTAAATATTGAGAGAGTATTTGTTCCAAGAAGAGTCACACCACATATTACTTCCTTCCATGTATGCCTGCCGAAATGGGCATAGCTGAAACGTCACGGATATTATTCAGGCTGAGGTTTACCAACAGTCGTTCTTCCCGCACACAATTCTGGAACAGGAAGGGGGTACTGGTGTAGTACCAAAACTGGCTCGCACTACACATCCTAAAGTAGCTTCCGGATGTAAGTAAGTTACTACTACGCCTTGCACTGAAATGGTGGTCAAGTGGAGGGATCGACGAAGAGCGGGTGGGGCGACAACATCTGGTACTAACGGCGGATATCCGGCGTATACAAAGGAGACCCACGGCGTTGTTATCCATTTTGTTCAACTGTTGGAAGAAAATCATATAAATACGAGAGAACTTCAAAGATTAAGTTACACATTGTTATGGCAGGCCAATAAACTTTTATTGTATGCTGCACTGCACTTCAAAGTGGCACAGAAATATGGCACTATTTTTCAAAATAGTCATCAAGTCTCTGTAAAAATTGGTACCGGTCGGAGACGTTCTTCCAATCTTTCAATATTTCGACGATAGTAATCCGCTCCGAGGTCACAGAATTATTCAGGAACCACTGTGTAAGCGTCCTCATCATTGGCAAAACTCTTTGCCCCAGCTGTTCTTTCAGCTTGCCGAAATGAAAATATGGAAAACACGTGGACTAAGATCTGGACTTTCCAATCAGCGTCACCCACGTCTGTGTTGCCTTCGTCATGTTGTTAGCACCGTTCTACTACGGCTGGACGCGACGTTAAATATGGCCCATAAGCTGCCAGAATTAAACAGAAATGCTATGCACAGTTTACATGTTTTGCTCACAAGTATGCAGTCCGGAAATTTACCATGACTGCCCAGTTGCAGGAGATCGTGATGACAAGATAAAATTAAACAATCACATTCTTCTAGAGACTGGAGCGGAAGAAAGACTAAAGAAACCGTAACCGTGTGCTATCAGGAATTTGTAAATGTAGATCAAGGTACAGGAATGATAACTGAATTACAACGTCGTCAGCGTTGTTTAGTTTCTATTGAATATGAAAAATTAAAGAAAATTTCATAAATTTGGCACTGCTACTAGAACCGTACCTTCACTGTTATCACTATCCTTTTCAGCAATTTCAGGAAGTACGAATATCTCGCTGTTTCCCATGTCTTGTGCCCGCATGCTACCTGCTTTCGACATGCGTGCGTGCGAAACGGCGGCAGTTAACCTCAATTCTGCGCGAGCGCCGTAAATTTGCCTGATAAGCCCTGCCCTGTGGCGACCTACATGGCGGGCACTTACTCCGTGAATGCTCCTCTGCCGCAAAGTGGGACGGCGGGCACCGTTCTCCATCGACGGGGCCGTTAACCTGGAGAGCTTACCGGAACACTGCCGCCTCTTTCCCTCTTCTCCGGCACTCCCAGACACGACAGCGGCAGGCCGCTTGGCTCATGTGCGAGGACAGTTTGACAAGTCTGGCAAAGAGCATTAACCGGTTAAGTTGTCGAAAAACTCCTCTTTATACTTTTACGTAGTTGCTCGTCCGACAGTACAGACGATGCCTCAAAAAGATAGAGCCGATTCCACAAATTACCTTTCACAAACGTTCAATATAGCTTCCAACGGACACACAATATAAATCGGGACGATAGATTTGTCTCTCACCTCTACGAGCATTTCGATCGTTATACGACGTCGCAGTTCACCGAAAATTGTATTACGGAGAGCCACGTAGACTTAGTCGTGAAATCGTCCCACAAATATGCCTTCAGATCAAGCGATCTTGGAGGGAAATAGTGAATCTTGAGATCCGCGCGCCATTTACTGCCATTTCATCCGTGAGGGTGCGCTCTGCAGGAAAATCACGCCGCGGGGTTGTAAGTGAACTGAAACGGAAAACGCCTTTTTTTTTTGGTGTGTAATTCCCATTTTGATTCGACACCCACTAGATAGTAAACAAAGGAACAGAGCAAGCTAGCTGCACCGGGGAGACCTCTACTGGCAACCACGCAACTTACAGCTGGCACCAACGTGAACGTTTAGTATCGATGCCTCAGCTGAAATTCATCCTGAGTTGCTATCCTCATTCATGTAGTGAAAATAGTCTTGTGTCTTCGGACGAATCTTCGTCCAACTGGTTTCCTTTCTTTTTCTTCTGAAGAGTAGGTTTATCTTCAGTTCAGCAAAATACTTTGCTATGGAGGCGATCGTGTCATTTCACATGAATGTCTTCCCATCAAGCAAGATTTTCAGACTGCGATACACAATGTTATAGGCCTAAATCTGATTGCGTGGTTGAATGATTTGGGGGAAGCGACCAAACAGAGAGGTCATCGTTCTCGTCGGAATAGGGAAGGAAATCGGCCATGCCCTTTCAAAGAAACCATCCCTTTATTTGCCTGAAGCGATTTAGGGAAATCACGGAAAACATGAAGCAGGATGGGGGGACGCAGGTTTGAACCGCAGTCCTCCAGAATGCACTGCGCCACCTCCCTCGGTGCCTAAATCTGCCAATAACTTATTCAACACTGCGCAACAGAATTAAAGGATCACGTTTTCGGGATCCCGTGAATTTTCTCCCATTTCGACGCATAAGTGTTAAATTTGGTTCAAAGGTGGCTACAACGTTCCTCTATAACGGCGCAAAAGCTGGCATCCTACGACGGCACCCTCGGGCTCGGAGATGCTTCAAACAGCCAGGTGTCGACACATGCGACAAAATGGCCGCAACTCAGTTCATGTGAGCTGTCAGGTGGGTTAATAATATTACATTGCCACTACAGTTCTGCCCAACGCCACTATGAACGTGTTACACTATGGGAAAGTCGTCACAGCCCTTCTTGCCCACAAATCCAGCCTTCTCTTGATTCCTTCACTTTTCTGTATCGAAAAGGACAGTTCGCTATGTGATGTGTAACAGGAAGAAATTCTTGACCACTTGTGACACTGCTGACTCCTCGGACGTTTTAACCCTTAAGGACATTCTTGGGTTGACTACCCACTGAACCTGATCTCACCCATTTCGATTGCAGTGCTACATCCATTTCTGCTCTCGTGTACGGTTTGGAACCACTAGAGATCGTTCAAAATCATTCGACAAAAATTGAACGTAATCCGAAGCAGCAAAGGGTATTTATGCTTTCTCAGCCCTTCTGTTTTCCGCGTTTTCCGTCCTCCTGTTGCATGATAATGTGCGTGAATACAATGGCAAGGCATTCCCCTAAGACCCCCTGATTTCGGCAACATCCTCGGTGACACCTAGACAACTTTGTTGAGCACGTTACAAATGTACCTATTAGAAACTTCAATACCAGTTCAGCCTTACAGCTGCTCGAGAATCTGAGGGTTAGACATCCCTTCAAGAGCCCTTCACTGGGGTTTGACTACCTTCAGGCGTAGAGCAGCCGTCAGTCTGAATTGGCGTCTACTTTCGGGAAGATAAATTTCTCAAGTGCTCAAGAGATTCGCGTGGGTGGCATCCGAGTTGTTCTCGTTAGAGGAACCCCATTGCTGCTTCGCATCACAGTCAGATTTCATAGAGTGATTTTGAACCATCCCTAGTGGTACACGAGAGCAGGAACTGATAATGTGCTGCACTCCACAGTGCTGCGATCCCGTTGTACAAAGCTGCAGCCTCATAAAATGCATAGAGAAGGGTTGAAACGTCCGAGGGGTGTCAACAGTGCCACCGGTTGTCAAGAACGTCTTCCTGTGGCACATCACACTGCGATCTGTCGCTTTCGATCGCAAAATGTGTGGGAATCAACGCACCAGGAAAAGGGAGTGTGTCAATGTCATTGACGCCATTTATTCCACCCCCTGAAGCCTTTCCGTGTCGATTCTGACATATCCACGGTGGATTTTGGAAGAATTGTGGTGAAATTTCGTGCCAATGTGACGTCATTAAACCACCTTAGAGCACACAGAACTTCTGAACTGTTGCTTTTTTTAGCATATGTCAACACCTCACTATCTGAAGCATCGCCGAGCCAGGGATTGGCTTCACAGGGGGCCAAATTTTTGCACCATTACAGAAGTAGGTTGAGGGCACCTTTAAGCCAAATGTATAACATACGTTGCAGTGGGAGAAAATTCGCAGGGTTTCGAAAAAGTTATTCGTTAATTTTGTTGCGCTGTTTAGGAACCAGTAGGATTCACAGATGACCCACTTTCAGCATTGTGACTCTTAATATGTGTGCTAGAGTCCTGTCATGACTCAGGTAAAAACTTTTCCTTTTGCCTCAATTTCTTTTTTCTTTTTTCTGACAACTTCGGCTTCAGTCTCTACAAAACGGTAATAGGTCCCAGACATGGTTCTGCCTTAGTTAAAATATTCTGCCATATCATCTCACCCGAAAAACTGTGCCATTATGTTTGCAGGAAGCAGAATATTCTTTGCCCTAGCTTTTTTTTGCCTGGATTCTACAGTTCGTGATGGGCTGTTTTTCACTCGCGACCTCTAGCCCAAGCTGGACCTCCAGCAGATTGAGTCTACACTCTGCCACCTTGCCTCGAATTGTTTCTCGTCGACCATTTGTTGCCAGGAGTCAGAATCTGGGCTTCGAAAAAGCACATAGCTTTTCCATGTTCATTTATCGGGTATAAAGCTATGCGCCTTTCTACACTGAAGCACGAAAGAAATTGGTAAGGCCTGTAGACAGACAGAATACTGCTCTGCGGTCGGCAACGCCTTTATACAGTAAGACAACAAATGTCTGGCGCATTGTTAGATCGGTTACTGCTACTACAATGGCAGGTTATCAAGATTTAAGAGAGTCTGAACGTGGCACGAGCGATTGGACACAGCATCTCCGAGGTAGCGATTAACTGAGCATTTTCCCGTACGCCCATTTCACGAGTGCACCTTGAATATCAGCAATCCGATAAAACATCAAATCTCCGACATCACTGCGGAAAGGAAAAGATTCTGCAAGAACGGGACCAAGGACCACCGAAGAGAATCGTTCAACGTGACAGAAGTGCAACCCATCCGCAAACTAGTGCAGATTTCAATGTTGGGCCATCAAAAAGTGTCTGCGTGTGAATCTTTCAATGAAATATCATCGATATGGTCTTTCGTGTACACATGATGACTGGACGCGCTACAAAGCTTTAAGCCTCGCCTGGGACTGTTGATGACTGGAAACAGGTTGCCTGATCGGACGAGTCTCGTTTCAAATTGTATCGAGCGGATAGACGTGCCACGTCAGAACAACGTTTTATTCGAGTCTGAACCAAATTAGAGATTGGACTGAGGACTTCTTGCAGACAGAACTCAGCACTTCGTTCTTATCTGGAGAAGACAGTTGGAGAGAAAGTTACTTGAGGCATAACATAACTAGGGACTGTAGGACCGTTATAGTTCACGATGTATGTGTAAAAAATACTTTTCACTACATCGCAAGTTCTACGAAGCTACGACGCTGCTAGTGGACGGCGATGTTGTTTACGTAACAATTACAACACCAGGAAACTATAGCAACGCGGAGAATCGAGACTTGGTTAATAGGCTGTTATTATCTTCTATTTTCTGCCACTTGTAAATGACCAGCCACTTAGTTACACAGGTCGTGGTTTCACAATATTCAGTTGTTTAAACAAAGCTTATTTGATTTCATAATACTTTAATCTTTGCAGCTTTAAATACCGCAACTACTCACAGTTGTTTAGTGTGGGCTGCAGTTATTGTATGCCGACCGGTGTGGCCGAGCGGTTCTAGGCGCTTCAGTCTGGAACCGCGCGGCCGCTGCAGTCGCAGGTTCGAATCCTGCCTCGGACATGGATGTGTGTGATGTCCTTAGGTTAGTTAGGTTTAAGTTGTTCTAAGTTCTAGGTGACTGATGACCTCAGATGTTAAGTCCCATAGTGCTCAGAGCCGTTTGAACCAATTTTAGTTCTTGTATGGCAGCGAAACTTGGTAGACATTCTAATGCGTTAGTGAGGAACAGATTTACGCAGGAAAAAAATTAGTTTCAATTTTGGCCACCGGGTGCAAATCTGGTGCCGTGAATACGAGAAAGACGTATAGAAATGTTTCCATATGTAATGGATTAGTAATGGGACGTAGGCGGAAAGATCAAACAAGCGATAAAGGCATAATACTTATTTTATTATTCACTGCCACTTGCAAAATTTGTTGAGTATTATCACTGGAGACTTCGACGAGACGCTGTACAGCGCCAAATTTGCACCCGGTGGACAAAATTGTAACTAATGTTTCTCAGTATAAATCGGTTCCGCATTAACGCATTAAGATATGAAGCAAGTTTCGCTGCCGTAATAATTACAGCCACACAGCTCTGTGCGCAGCTGCACTTCAATTATAACCACCAAGTAATTGTAAACTTATAACTAATTAAGAAACGCAAATGTTTAAAATAATAAAGTTACGTACTCAGAAGACAGGAAATTCGAAAGGCAGGGAAGAGTTTAGATTTACAGAATGTCCACACTGATGCTGTCCAGGAGGGCGTACCTCAGAAAGACGTGAAGCCACTCACTTCCTAGCAGTCACCGCCCAGCCTACTACTATACCCTGTCCAAGGGCGAAGACCTCAGCAATACTTGCAGCGTACGTACTTTGACCCTCAGCGTAAGCATATGTAACACACAGCTCACAAATAGGTAGGAAGAACTACTAATACTTGACTACACGACAGACGATCAACGTTCAGAACCGTAAAAATATCTAGGACCATGGTTTCAATAAGTGGTCTAAAACTGGTTGTACGAAGGATGCATTGGGAACTAAGATTCACTGCGAGCGTCCTAAGGATGTCTAATTCATGTCTGAAAGAAATAACGTATAAAATATTGGAGTACCGCTGTTCCATATGAGACTCGTAGCAGGCTGTATAAAAATAGAGAAGAGAGAGAGAGATGATGTACAAAAGACCACAGAATTTAGTCAAAGGTTCTATTACAGAATGTGAGAGCTTTATGGAAATGCTCGTTCAACAGTAGTGGCAGACGCTACAAAAGCACCGTTTTGCCACTATTAAGATTCCGAGAACACAGGTACCACGAAGAACCACGTAACACTATTTCCTCTCACAAATACCGTGCGAAATGACCCTGACATTAAAACCAGAGAAATAATGAATGTCGGATGTGCTCGGAATTGACCATTCTCAGCTTAAGCGGCTTCCGTTTTTATGATGGCTTTTGGCGTCATTCTTGTAACGTCAGCCAAGTCCTACGTCACAAATACGATGCGCCTTTTGATTCAAATTATCATTTGTTTCCATTTTAAAGAACAACGACCGCCAATATTCAACATTATTGAGTCAATGAAACTATAATTCCTGAGCCCTCACAAACTTCTTTTTCTCACCGCATGCAAACCATTTTTATAACATATTGAACTTAACTAACTTGAGGTAGTTGGGCTAAAATATACAAAAAAACTACTACGAAAATATTAAATTCTAATTTTCATAGAATGTCGTACATATACACAATAAACTATTGCGTTTTAATCGTACGCGTAGTTTACATATTGTAAGTAAGCTGTTTAGGTTTTTTTATTGGTAACGCCACGTAGAGCTCTGTATGAACATCACTGACTGTGCTGCGTGCAGTCTGTGGCTGGTTTGCATTGTTGTTGGCCATTGTAGTGTTGGGCAGCTGGATGTTAACAGCGCGTAGCGTTGCGCAGTTGGAGGTGAGCCGCCAGCAGTGGTGGATGTGGGGAAGTGAGATGGCGGATTTTTGAGAGCGGATGATCTGGACGTGTGTCCATCACAAACAGTACATTTGTAAGAATGGATGTCATGAACTGCAATATATATTATGACTTTTGAACACTATTAAGGTAAATACATTGTTTGTTCTCTATCAAAATCTTTCATTTGCTAACTATGCCTATCAGTAGTTAGTGCCTTCAGTAGTTTGAATCTTTTATTTAGCTGGCAGTAGTGGCGCTCGCTGTATTGCAGGAGTTCGAGTAACGAAGATTTTTGTGAGGTAAGTGACTTGTGAAAGGTATAGGTTAATGTTAGTCAGGGCCATTCTTTTGTAGGGATTATTGAAAGTCAGATCACGTTGCGCTAAAAATATTGTGTGTCAGTTTAATCACAGTCATGTATAATTTTTCTAAGGAGACGTTTCAATATCAGGAATCATAAGTTGCATCAGTATCAATGTTTTAATTAATTAGTGTTAATTAGAACACTGTCATTTGAACCTGTATCGAGATATTTAGACATTCTACATCGATTGTGATATTTCAAACTCAATTTTAAAAAAGTGTCGGAAAATAGGTTGTGCAGTGCTCTCATACCAGGTTTTGGGGGTTAATACAAAGAAGCTATCCCCCATAAAAGCTGTTACGTCACTGCAGATAAGAGGTGTTTTCGGCTTCCAATAAATGTTATTAATGTTGGGGATAATTTCTAAACGGGACATCAAATGCGAAAACTTTAATAAAGAGACCACGAGTAAAAAGATCAGAGAGAAAAGATCCATACGAAAACAGAAATGGATAACACAGGCGAACGATGGAAAATTTTTTTTGCTGAAAATAACTTATTCTTCTGTTTTTTAGGGTGGGAAATCCAAATATGATACTTAAAAAACTGTATCACCCACCGTTTCTTCACATTTTATAGTTAAATTCATTACATTAAAGATTCTTTAAAGAATTTAACAGCTTTTGTATGGTTAAAATAATTTTAAAAGGAGGTGTAATGAATGTAGATGACGTAGGTAGCACTGCTGAAAAACATTTACTGGCAAAAAAAGGTCGATTCTATTTTTGTGTTAACAGATGGTGTTTTGTTTAATCTCACTTTCCCGTTTCCTGTACATGTCCACAGTACAATTTCTAATCGTGGTTGTAAAAACTCAGCTGACAGTTTTTGTTATATTTGTGGTGAATTTGTGATTAAAAAACACCAAAGAAATATTACAGACTTTGTGTAAAAGGTTTATCTATCATACTTTGGATCTAAGCATGGTGGTCAAGATAAATTTATGCGCCGCATAAGGTATATTATGTGTGTGCTGGAGATCTGAGAAAATGGCCCAAAAAGGAAAAAGAAGCCTTTAGATTTGCTGTTCCTATGATATTGAGGCAGCCAAGGAATTATTCAGATGATTGCTACTTTTGCAGTGTTGATATTGCTGTTCATAATTCGAAAAAGCATCCGACCAGTAGAGCTTGGTGAAGATATGCCGCCGGCCCGTGTGGCCGTGCGGTTCTCTGCGCTTCAGTCTGGAACCGCGTGACCGCTACGGTCGCAGGTTCAAATCCTGCCTCGGGCATGGATGTGTGTGATGTCCTTAGGTTAGTTAGGTTTAAGTAGTTCTAAGTTCTAGGGGACTGATGACCACAGATGTTAAGTCCCATAGTGCTCAGAGCCATTTGAAGATTTGCCGGTTCCTGAACCACCAGATGATTTAAATTCTATTCCAACAGAAGTATTTTCTGATGTAAAATATGATTTAGATGAATCAGATGATGATTAATTCCATTGTAATACAGAAAATCTAGAGCCCAAATTCTTTACTCAGACCGAGCTTAACGATTTGGTTAGGGATCTGGGCTTAACGAAAGAAAAAGTTGAATTGCTTGGCTCTAGATTCAAAGAAAAGAACTTATTGGCAGTTGGAACCAGCACAAACACGTATGGAAAGAGAGAGCAGCAATTTTCCAAGATTTTGCAACAAGAAGGTGATTTGGTGTACTGACGGACATTCCCGGTCTAATGAGTGAGTTTGGTATTTTGATTATTGATTCATCCAAAACTAGTTTAAAGGGTGTTTTATTACACAATGGAAACATGTATGCATCTATACTTGCTGGACATTCTGTACATATGAAAGAAAGCTATGAAAACCTAGAAATAGTGCTAAATAAAATAGGTTGTTCTGCTCATGGTTGGATGATATGTGGCGATCTAAAAGTAACATGCATGCTCCTTGGTCAGCAAAGTGGTTTTACCAAATTTTCATGTTTCGTGCATGAATGGGACAGCAGGGCAAGGGATCAACACTGGTGCAGAAAGACCTTGCGAGAACACAATTCTACGCAAAAACCTGCTAGATCCAAAAAACGTACGCCTACCACCTCTACATATAAAATTAGGCCTAATGATACAGTTTGTAAAGGCTGAGCCTAAAGATGGAGCATGTTTTAAGTATCTCTGCCAAAAGTTTCCACACCTTTCAGAAGCTAAACTAAAAGAAGGCGTATTTGTCGGACCTGACATTAGAAAATTGATCTTTGATGTTAACTTTGAATCCACAATGATCTTAAACGCGAAAGAAGCAAGGGTATCATTCAAGTTAGTCGTTACAAAGTTGTTAGGACATGAAAGAGACCCAGAATATGTTTCTATTATAGCTACAATGTTAAAGAAGTTTAAAACTTTAGGATGTTTAATGAGCCTGAAAGTTCACTTTTTGAACAGTCACCTTGATTACTTCTCGGACAATATGAGTGATGTTAGTGAGGACCAAGGAGAGCGTATTCACCAGGACATTAAAGTGATGGAAAAACGCTACCGAGGCCGCTGAAACAGCAACATGATGGGGGACTACCGTTGATCACTTCACCGAGAAGTTCAGCAAGCGACTCATCGTAGAAAAAGCTATTCAAGAAGCTTTTTGTTTTTAAAAAGAAAAAAGAGAGAGAGAGAGAGAGAGAGAGAGAGAGAGAGAGAGAAGCAAAATACAAACCAATTCCAGCTGACAAGTGAAACGTTATTAACAGATATCATTGTTTTAAGTAGCTTACTCTAAATACAAACCATGCTTATGTTGTAACAAAGCGTTTCATTAATTTTCCCCGTTTCCCGTACATAGAATTTTTATACTGTGTAATAAAAAGCATATTGCTCGAAAACTATAGGTGATACAAAAAAACTAAGGCTAGATTTGGATTCATCTCATAATAGTCTATAAGGATCAGCTATCTAAGTAAAAAAAAAGTTTTAAAAAATTCGTTGGCCTCTGTAATTTCAAGCAATTGCAACAGAAAGTGTCTGTTGTGTTATTATACGAAAAATCGATTAAGTGTATATCTGTCGAGTGCTTGCAATGGACCTTTCGTTTACAAAAAGAGAGGAGAATTCAGCAGATTTATAGCACGCTGCTCACCTTCTGGGACTGTAACAAGGGGAAAATGTTAATGGTACCAACAGCATCCGTCAACACATGGTGTAAGGTGACTTGCGGAGAACTTATTTTCAGGTCGATGAGCGAACGCCTAAAATAGCAAGATAACAGCTCTTCAACGTATGAACCTAAGGACTGCTGCGTTTTTGTTGTATAGGATCGTTGGTTGTTGCGCCTCGTCTGCTAGCAGTATATTAAAATACCTTGTAGGCTACAAAAACTCTGTATTACTAAAATACAGTGTCTGAACAGGACCAACTGCCTGGGCCTCATGAAAGTTTTCTTGTAGCATGAAATAGCAGCCGTGGGAATGCTACTAAAACCGTGTTTTACTGATAAAGACGGAATTAAGAGAATTGAGCGAATAGTAAAGTGCAGCACAGTAGAAAATATATTGATTACATAAATTGATCATGGTAGCGACTGTCTATAGAAGATCTCGAATTGTTACACAGTGACGTATGGGTTATTCTATTGCACCATCTTTATTCATCCACTACAAACTCATTGTTTGCCGACATCTGCTACCAGCGATGAGTCTATTCCTTGTCGTGGGATACACTCACCGTCTAACCAAACAGGCAACAAAATTCGATTTAGCTCGTTGCAATACACAGTAGTCTGACTACAGGGAAATTATTGATCGAGTTTCGCTTCAGCATGAACAAAAGAGACATCTTTTCAACTGAAGTCACATAGTAGATCGGCATCCTCTAGAGTTGGCGCAATGGGTCTACGTTCTAAAAGATCATTCAAATTGTCGGGTCAACAGAAGCGTCCGATCTTACCCGTCGGCTTTGACCCGTGACGTAAGGGACCTACACATTGATCTGTAGCGTAGCCCTGAATACGAGGTTAGGTTGGGAGTTTTTTTTTGGAATGCGGCCGCGGCAGCGGCCGCCTATGATTCGAAAATATTGATTTGACACTAATGAACATGTATACGTAATATGAAGCAATTTGATGAACATATTGATCTGTAGCGTAGCCCACTTGAGGTTAGGTTGGGAGTTTTTTTTTTGGAATGCGGCCGCGGCAGCGGCCGCCTATGATTCGAAAATATTGATTTGACACTAATGAACATGTATACGTAATATGAAGCAATTTGATGAACATATTGATCTGTAGCGTAGCCCACTTGAGGTTAGGTTGGGAGTTTTTTTTTGGAATGCGGCCGCGGCAGCGGCCGCCTATGATTCGAAAATATTGATTTGACACTAATGAAGCCTGTGGGGGGATGGGGGGGGGGCACTGCAGACTCCCCCCCCCCCCGCATAACGACACATGATGATCAAATTTTGAAAAAAAATGAAAAATTTTTTCCGTACCTGCTAAACTGCATAAGTGCCGATGTATGTAGGTGTAAGGGAAGCTTTCGTTTCTTAGTTTTCTATTGGGGGATGTGATCGGTAGGTTCTGTTGAGCTATATAGGTTAAGGGAAGTGTCCGATTATGGATAGGAATGTGTTTTTTGGTATTTGGTCAGTTTTGTGATGTTGATTTATTTCGTTGTTTTGCGTGGTTTTGAATGGCGGTCGGTGGCTACATTTCTGTATATTTAGTTTCTCCGCACCCAAAAATCCCTAATTTCCCACGCTTGTCCCGTTACAGTCATTAGGCTTTTTGTGAAACTTGTGTATTTCAGTGTTTACAATAGGTATGCGATGTTTTTATATCCGCCATATTGGAATTGTTTATAGTCGTTTCCGCGGTATTTGTGACGTCATGGGTCAAAGCCGACGGGTAAGATCGGACGCTTCTGTATTTCCAAATTGTCATCTAGCTACCCCGATTTAGTTTTTCCTTGGTTTACATTAGTGAAATAACACGAATGGTTACTAGATCCTTTGTAAAGTTTTGTTTCTCACTATCGGTCTGAACTTGTGTTCCGTGTCTGATGATCTAGTTGTCTAAGGGATATTACACCCTATTTCTTCCTTTCATCCATTACTGCAGAATGCTTACTCCGCCGTTAAATACTACTAATCTTCTGATTCACTGTTGGGTGTTTACACAGTTGCATCAGCTTCTAGATTCACTCTGCAATGATTTCTGTATCATGCAGGCTGCGCAGGTTAATAAGATATTCTTTTACGAACGTGTATTCACGAAGTTGCAGCCTTACTAGACAGTGTTAATCTACACTGTACAGGGAATTTCCAGACCTCGTTCACTGAGAATAGGATGTATTCTCTGAGTCTTGAGAACTGGAGCATAAATCACTCAAGTGTTGTCATCTGGCTGCCTTACCAATAATATGTAATAGAGAAATAATAACATGGATTTATATTTTTTCGTTTTACTCTTGGCGGATTATTCAGTAATTTGATAGTTTGTAGTAAGTTTAAATTGGTTGCTGCTAAATCGAAAACTGATGCCGAACTTTCAGGAACGATGTTCTTCAAATTAAGGCAATCTAGCACATATCAGTAAGAGAGTAGCACCCAGTGCTCTACAGCCCTTCATGTATACTCCGTAAGCCACCTGGTGGTGTGTGGTGGCTGATGCTTCTTAGCCGGCCGCGGTGGTCTAGCGGTTCTGGCGCTGCAGTCCGGAACCGCGGGACTGCTACGGTCGCAGGTTCGAATCCTGCCTCGAGCATGGGTGTGTGTGATGTCCTTAGGTTAGTTAGGTTTAAGTAGTTCTAAGTTCTAGGGGACTTATGACCTAAGATGTTGAGTCCCATAGTGCTCAGAGCCATTTGAACCATTTGACGCTTCTTAAACATGCATCATTTCCTCTCTTCCCTTCTTCCATTTGACAATGGTCCGTAGGAAGAATTACAATCGGTAAACCACCGTATGCACTACCCGAATTTCTTCAGTGTACTCGTTCTCGCACGTATTTTGCCAAATGTGCGTGACTGGAGCAAGACGCTGTCGTACCTTCCACGGAAGGCATGCGTTCGCAATTTCAACATAAAACCTCTTCATGATGCTCAATGCCTTCGTCGTAGCGTCTGCCAGTGGGGATTTTTGAACATCCCCGTAACGTTGCCGCGCATATCAAACGATCCCATGGCGAAACATGCTGCTCTTCGTAGGATTTTTCACTTTTTCTTGTACAATTCGTAGAGGTAGCGGTTGAGCAATGCTAGGTGTCCATAAAGTGACGCTACCATTTCAAAAAAGTTGTAACCTGTAAAGTGTTAGAGATAATCGACGTTTGTAGTTGTAAAGCGTTTAGCATTTATTTCCTTTCTTTTTGACGTGGTGTGCATCAAATTGGTGACAGACCAGGAGAAGGTGTAACATGACATCTGGTGGGCAGAATCGAAATCTGTGACAACAGTACTGCGGAATTATAGATGCCAGTATTTGGGAAGGGAGGAGGGGGTGGAAGGAGGCACCACCAGCAAATCTAACATAATGAGATTATTCAAAAGATGTAGACAGGTAATGTCAAAGACCTTCCTTTAAGTGGAACTGTGTCTCAAGAGCATGTTGAATGCAAGATACATTTCAAGGTAGCCCCCAGAAGTCAATTCGTAGTGCATTACGCGAACGGCTGTCAGGAAGATAACCTCTTCGTGAAGTGTATGTAGGCGTGAGACCTGAGTTTCTCATGGCGTATACAATTTTCAAATGAAAATGGCGGGGTGTACTGCCGCCGAAATATCGGCGGTCGCTGTAAATATTACCTGGCTGAATTCTCGTAATCGATTCCGCCTTATTGCGTAAAAAGTGGAATTAACGATCCAAGCATTGAAGTCAAACGATAATCCTCTGCGATATCCATTCGCGTGTTCCATGCTGACCTCCAAATATGCTGACGATGACTACCTGAAAAAGTGTCTGTTCTTAGATGAAGCGAAGTTCCATATCTCGGGACCTGTGAATCGCGACAACATTAGGATTTGGAGTTAGGAAAACCCACGCAACACATGAGAACACATTCCTGTTCCTTGATGGCCGAAGCTTAATGTTTGGTATGGCCAAACGGGATGAGAGCCCATTTTTCTTGCCAGAGAAAACCATAATGTGGAGTGTTCACCTGGACATGCTGGAACACTTCCTGCTACCGGAGATCAAAAAGCTGCAGCCGTCCGGCACCTCCCAGTATGTTGGTTCCCCCCCCCCCCCATCCCCCCTTCTGCCCCGCCCACCTTCGCCCCCACACATACACTGGAGTTTGGACGTGCCGGACATGCTGAATGATATTTCCTGAGAGGTGGATGTGTTGTGTGATAGGCTCCATCGCATGCCGCCCTCGCTCTCCCGGTGTCACGCCATTAGACTTCCTTTTGCGTGGTTATGTCAGTGAGCGCGTGTACACAACAGCAGCCAGTGACACTGCTATCCTTCGTGCACGAATCAATAAAGCAATCAGAAGCGTAGATGCTGCAATGTCGAACCGCTCATGGCAGAATTCGAATATCGCTATAATGTTCTACGAGCGACGAGTAGGGCACACATAGAAATTCTAGCATAACAGATAAAAGCTTTGAGTGCTGTTATGCCTTTTACAACAAAGCACTATTGTCTTTGTTTACCAGTTTCAATTTATGTCTTTTTAAAATAGTAGTGGGACTTTATGGACAGCCTGTTCTCATTAACAGATCGAACTAGTGTTTTGTACGGAACTTCTTTTATGGATGAGTTACATTTTCTTGAGATTTTTCCAGTGAATGTCAGTCTGTCATCTGATTTCTCTGTGATTAGTATTATGTGGTCGTTACGTCGCTTTGTACGGTTAGTCCTAAAGATTCTGCAGTTGCCCCTACTTTGAGTATGTTCAGCGGTCCTATCTTACAGTAAAGGATCTACATCTACTTCTACAACTACCTCTACATACATACTCCACAAGCTGCCGTGTGGTTGATGGCGGAGTTTGCCCTGTACCAATAATATTAATTTTCTTTCCTACTCCACTCGCAAATAGAGCGAGGGAAAAACGACCATCTATAGGCCTCCGCACGAGCTTTAATTTCTCTTATCTTCGTAGTCCTTAGGCGAAATAAACGTTGGCACCACTACGATCGTTCTGCAGTCAGTTTCAGATGACGGCTTTCTAAATTTTCTCAGCTGAGTTCCTCCAAGATAAAGTTGCCTTTCATCACGGATTCCCATTTGAGTTCCCGAAGCATCTCCGTAAACCAGTGCGTTGATCGAGCCTACCAGTAACAGAGTATAACAGCCTGCCACTGAGCTGCTTGGATGTCTTCCTTTAATTCGGCCTGATGCGGATTCCAAGCGGTCTAGTAATACTCAGAAATGAGTACCACTAGCGTCCTTTATGCTGTTTCCTTTACACAAACATGCTTTCCCAGAATTCTCCCTACAAACCGAAGTCGACCAATTGCCTTCCCTACTACGTCCTTACGTGAGTGTTGCATTTCATCTCCCTTTGCAACGCTACGCTTAGATATTTAATCGACATGGCTGTTTCTAGAAGATCACCACTGACGCTGTATCCGAACGTTACTGGTTTGCTTCTCCTGTCCGTCTACATCAGCTTACATTTTTATAAATTTAGTGCTAGCTTCCGTTCATCACACCAATCAGAAATTTTGTCTAAGTCATCTTGTATCCTCCTATAGTCACCCAGTGACGATACCTTCCCGTACTCCACAGATCAGCAGATAACCGCAGATTGCTGCTCTCTCCGTAAGCCAGGTCATTTATGTATCTAGAGAACAACAGCCGTCCTATCACACTTCCCTGGAGCACTCCTGAAGATACCCTTGTCTCTGATGAACGCTCGCCGTCAAGGAAAACGTACTGGGTTCCGTTACTTAAGAAGTCTTCGAGCCATTCACATACGTTAGAACCTACTCCGTATCAGTACTGACAACCTGCGGTGGGCACTGTGTCAGACGCTTTACGGAGACACAGGAATGTGGGTCAGCGTGTTACCCTTCGTCCATAGTTCGCTAGGTATCGTATGAGATCAGGGCAAGCTGAATTTCGCACGAGCGATGCTTTCTACAACTGTGCTGACGTGTGGACAGAATCTTTTTCAGTCTCAAAGAAATTTGCTATATTCTAACTGAGAATATAGTCAATAGTTCTGCAGCAATACTAATATTAGGGGTATTAGTCTGTAATTTTCAGAGTCCGTTGTTTTACCCTTCTTATATACAGTAATCACCTGCGCTTTTTTCCAGGAACTTGGGACATTGTGGTGGGCGAGAGTTTAGGGATCAATCTAAGCTAATTAAGGGACAATGCCGCACCGTAGTCTTTTCCTTAGGCTCCCATCCGAACCTGACGACGTATTTGTTATGAGCTATTTCGGTTGTTTCTCTACGCCACGGACGCCAATTGCTACGTCCTCTATGCGAGAGTCTGTGCGATGGTCAAACGACGATATATTTTTGCGATTCTACATCTACATCTACATGGTTAGTCTGCAATTCACACTTAAGTGCCTGGCAGAGGGCTCACCGAACCATTTTCGCCCGCATCTCGTGGTCGTGCGGTAGCGTTCTCGCTTCCCGCGCCCGGGTTCCCGGGTTCGATTCCCGGCGGGGTCAGGGATTTTCTCTGCCTCGTGATGGCTGGGTGTTGTGTGCTGTCCTTAGGTTAGTTAGGTTTAAGTAGTTCTAAGTTCTAGGGGACTGATGACCATAGATGTTAAGTCCCATAGTGCTCAGAGCCATTTGAACCATTTTTGAACCATTTTCATACTACTTCTCTCCCATTCCACTCTCGAATGGCGCGTGGGAAAAAGGAAAACCTAAATCTTTCCGTTCGAGTTCGGATTTCTCTTATTTTATTAAGATGATCATTTCTCCCTACGTAGGTGGGTGTCAACAAAATATTTTCGCATTCGGAAGCGAAAGTTGGCGATTGTAATTTCGTAAATAGATCTCGCCGCAAAGAAAACCGAGTTTGTTTCAGTGACTGCCACCCAACTCGCATACCATATCAGTGACACACTCACCCCTATTGCGCGATAACACGAAACGGGCTGCCCTTCTTCGCACTTTTTCTATGTTCTCCGTCAGCCCTACCTGGTAAGGATCCCAGACCGCGTGGCAATATTCCAGCAGGGGACGGACAAATTAATGTAGGCTGTCTCTTTAGTGGGTTTCTCGCATCTTCTAAAGTGTTCTGCCAACAAAGCGCAGTCTTTGTTTCGCCTTCCCCACACTATTATCTGTGTGGACTTTCCAATCTAAGTTGCTCGTAATTGTAATTCCTAGGTATTTAGTCGAATTGACAGCCCTTAGATTTCTGCGATTTATCGTATACCCAAAATTTATCGGATTTCTTTTAGTACCCACGTGCATGACCTCGCACTTTTCTGCTGCGTGAGCTATTTCTTAAACGAAAATTTAAAACTTCGGCTTTCGTATTGTTGTTTTCTGCTGACACACCAGACAGGTCAACCAGTGACTGGATAGAAGCCTTCCAACTTCTTACTGAATTTTCCTAGGACCGGAATTTTCTCTGGTTCTCGGCAATATCATTTTCTAAGGTAAGACGGTAGTAGATGTATGTCTCACCCATCGATCTTTTTACAGACACACGGGTCTGCTAACTTTCGCTTGTCATTTGTGTGTTCTGTTTGCTTGCGAATCTCAGACCTGGGACAATGATTACAGGGTCATGTTTGACTAAATCACGACTGGAAGTGCCTGGTCCCCAGTCCCTGCTTGGATAGTGATCGCAGAAGTTGGATGATTCACTTCTGCACGGTGAGGGTTTCCCTGTCTCTGTACAGAGACTGCGGCGCAGTTACCCTCGGTGCGGTGAGAGGAGCGCTCCTTGCCCCCCAGGCCAGAAACCTCGTCCAGGGGCGACGGTGGGGTGCGTCAGCGCTGACAGACTGGCTCACGTCTCGTCTCAGGGAGGGTCTGGAAGGGGCGAGCAGACCGCAAGTGAATTTCCAGCGTCTGAGGGGAGATGGAGAGGAGAGATAGGGAGGCGGGCCGGGATTTACGGGGCATCGACAGCCATGTCATTAGGGAGTCAGCCTCGGCCGCGGCGCCCTCTATTTCTGGAGACTCCCATCCGCTGGAGAGATCCACGATGCTGATACCGCCACTCCTCTAATCGCAGCCGAGGCAGATAATGAGGCGTCAAAGTCGACAAATATAGGAATTTTTCAAGGACTCTTATTTTTATCTCTGCCGCATACCATCCCCGTCTGAACCCAGTACAGGTGTGTTTCTTTTCCAGTCCCTAAATGACAATGATTTAAGCCGTAAAATTATAAAAATTTTAAAAGCTTTCTATAAACGCTTTAAAACTTTCAACATTTTTCTATACATTTTCTCAGTAGCATTTAACACTAAAAAATTGTTTCCACGTGATGACTAATTCCAGTAGCTTAACCACCATCTTCAGATCACATATAGTATTACATGTAGAATTACACACTGAGGCGCCAGAGAAACTGGTAAAGGCAAGGGCATTCAAATACAGAGATATGTAAACAGGCAGAATACAGCATTCCTGTCAGCAACGCATATGTAAGACGCCAAGTGTCAGGTGCTGCTGTTAGATCGGTTGCTGCTGCTACAATGGTAGGTTATCAAGAATTAGGTGAGTTTGAACGTGGTGTTACAGTCTGTGCACCGGCGATTTGACACAGCATCACCAAGGTACCAGCCGGCCGCGGTGGCCGAGCGGTTCTAGTCGCTTCAGTCCGGAACCACGCGACTGTTACGGTCGCAGGTTCGAATCCTGCCTCGGGCATGGATGTGTGGGATGTCCTTAGGTTAGTTAGGTTTAAGTATTTCTAAGTTCTGGGGGACTGATGACCTCCCATATTAAGACCCATAGTGCTCAGATCCATTCGAACCATTTTTTTTCCCCTAAGGTAGCGATGACGTGGAGATTTCCCTGTACGAGCATTTCACGAGGGTACCGTGAATATCAGGAATCCGGTAAAACATCAAATCTTCCACATCGCTGTGACCAGAAAAAGATCCTGCAAGAACGGGACCAACGACGGCTGAAGAGAATCGTTCAGCGTGACTGAAGTGCGAAACTTCCTCAAATTGATGCAGATTTCAATGTTGGACCATCAACAAGTGTCACCGTACCAACTATTCAACAAAACATCACCGATATGGACTTCCGGAGCAGAAGGCTCACTCGTGTACCCTTCATGATTGCACGACGCAAAGTTTTACGCCTTGCTTGGCTCCATCAACACCGACATTGAATTGTTGATGGCTGGAAACGTGTTGCCTGGTCGGACGAGTCTCATTCCAAATAGTATCGAGTGGACGGGCGTGTACGGGTATGGAGACAATCTCATGGACCCTGCATGTCAGCAGGCGACTGTTCAAGCTCGTGGAGGCTCTGTAATGGTGTGGAGTTCAAGCTGGTGGACGCTGTGTAATGAATTGAGTGTATGCAGTTTGAGTGATATGGGACGCCTGATACGTCTAGATACTACTCTATCGGGTGACACGTACGTAAGCATCCCGTCTGATGACCTGCATCCATTCATGTCTGTTGTCCATTCAAACGGATGTGGGCAGTTCCAGCAGGACAATGCAACATCCCACACGTCCGCAATTGCTACAGGTTGGCTCCAGGAACACTCTTCTGAGTTTTCCACTGGTCACCAAACTCCCCAGACATGAACATTATTGAGCATATATGGGATGCCTTGCAACGTGCTGTACAGAAGAGATTTCCACGCCCTCGTACTCTTACGGATTTGTAGACAGCCCTGCAGGACTCATGGTGTCAGTTCTCTCCAGCACTACTTCAGACATCAGTCGAATCCATGTCGCGTCGTTTTGCGACACTTCTGCGTGCTCGCGGAGGCACTACACGGCATTAGGCAGCTGCACCAGTTTCTTTGGTTCTTCAATGTAAATGTACTCGCAGTGTACAAGATCGTTGCATCGGTCGTAACATCCCTATTTTAATCTCCGGGTAAAATGTGTTGTGTACTGTCATGTAATATATGAAAGCAATTGGAACATAAAGCCTTTACAGCGTTGTACAAATTTTTTATCCAAGACCGAAGCATTCATGAAATTATTTCCGCTACAGTCAGTAACTGCAAGCAGAGATTTATCATGTAAGCTGTACTTGAAATCAGTAGTAAAACATGAAATACGCGGCAAATCTCTGCTTGCAGTTACAGACTGTAACGGGAATAAGTACATGGGCGCTTCAGTGTCTACAAAAATTTTCACGACGCTGTACAGACTTTTTGTTTAAATTTTTGTCATAGATAACGTGGCTATGCATAACTATAACTGGTGATTAAAAATAAGAATGCTACGGATGATGCAACGGTCTTGTATAATAATAATGCATCTATAATACTACACGTAATCTGAGGATGGTAGTTAAACTACTGAAACTGGTTGTCACTTTGTAATTAATTTTTCCATAGGGAATATGTAGAAAAATTTTGGAATTTTAAAGATTTTATAGAAAGTTCTTAATATTTTATAAGTTTACAATTGGTTAGCTGCTTACGACCGCTTCTCTTTAGGACAATGTCAGATATATTTGGCAATGATTTCCCTCTCCCACAATTTTTGTTATCTTGTATGTCATGTTCACTAGCACGAAACTGAGCAGTACGTGAATTTATAATGGAAGGGTAATAATAGAAAACATGAGAAGTATGTGAAACCTTTGCAGACGTCAAGCCATAAGTTTAAAGAAACGTATTCAACGACGTAACACAGGAATTAGCTTATTTTTTCCGAGAGTTCTTCGACAGAATAGGATTGAGCAATGAGGTAACTTCTCATTTTAGACTTGAAAGTACATGGATTATTACTAAGATTTTTGAATTCTTGTGATAGCTTATTGAAAATGGATGCAGCAGAATCCTGCACACATTTCTGCACAACGGTCGAGAAGGTGCGTTCCTAATGTGGATTGAATTCCTACCTAGTATTAACCGAGCGAAAACTGCTAACTCTTGTGGGTCAGTTTATATTATTAACAACAAACGGCATTAAAGGAAATATTTATTGAGAGGCCAATGTCGGAATTCCCAAACTAACGAGCAGGGGGCAACAAGAGGTTCGCGAACTTACACCATTTATTGCTCGAACCGCCTGTTTCAGAGCCAGAAATGCCCGTTTTGAATCAGGAGAGTTAACTTCAAAAACAGTAGCAGACGTCATAAGCGAATGAATAAAGTAGTTAAATTTTTCGGCAAGATCCTGAACATGCGATGTCCAGTCTCAGTGAAATTGCAAAATGATTTAGATAAGATATCTGTATGGTGCGAAAAGTGGCAATTGCCCAAGAATAAAGGAAAGTGCGAAGTTATTCACATGTGTACTAAAAGAAATCTGCTAAATTTCGTTTACGCAATAAGTCACACAAATCTGAAGGCTGTAAATTCAACGATCACATAGATAATATTGTGGGTGGTGGCAACCAAAGACTGAGATTCATTGGTAGTGCACTTAGAATGTGCAACAGGTCTACTAAAGAGACTGTTTACACCACGCTTGTGTCCGCCCTATTCTCGAGTACTTCTGTGCAGCGTAGGATCCGAATCAGATGGGACTGACGGATGTCAGCGAAAAAGTACAAAGAATGTCAGCTCGTTCCGTATTATCGCCAAGTAGGGGAGATAGTGCCACCGACATGATACGTGAATTGGAGTGGCAATCATTAAAAGAAAGGCGTTTTTCGTTGCGACGGGATCTCATGAAATTTTAATCGACAGTTTTCTCATCCGATTGCGAAAACATTCTGTTGGCACCCAGCTACATAGGGAGAAATGATCATCACGATAAAATAAGAGGAATCAGGATTCGCACCGAAAAATTAAGGTGCTCGTTTTTCCCGCGCGCCGTTCGAGAGTGAGACGGTAGAGAGACAGCTTGAAGGTAGTTCATTGAACCCTCTGCCAGTCACTTTATTGTGAATAGCAGAGTAATCACGAAACTGTAGATGTAGATGCAAGCATCCACCAACCACTCTCCAAGACCTGCGAGCAGCACCACGGGAAGACTGGGCGGTCTGCCTCAACATGACACTGATGACGTTATCCACAGCATACTCTGTCTTTGTCAGGCCTGTATTGCTGCCAGAAGTGGTCACACCCCATAGCAAGCACATTAAATAGTTGACGGAATGTGTCTGCAAATCTGTTAAGTTGGAAAAGAATGAAGAACATTTTCGTCTAATGTTATGCATATTGAAGTTGTTTACTTTCTGTATTCTTTACATTGTTTCTACTTTGCTACCACCTGTTTGCTGGGTGTTTTGTGATGTCCTTAGGTTAGTTAGGTTTAAGTAGTTCTAAGTTCTAGGGGACTGATGACCATAGATGTTAAGTCCCATAGTGCTCAGAGCCATTTGAACCATTTTGAACCACCTGTTTATACTGTTTTGCAACCTTGCAAAATTTCTGTTGTTGTTTTAATTTTGGCGACCAGTGTAAAAGGGGTAGAATAGTCGGACAGCTCCTCACGAGCTACACATTTCTGCAGTCAGTGTTTAGCGACGCTTCAGCTGATATGAAGAGCAATTCCGTCGGACAGCGGACGACTGGAAACGAATGATTTGGAGCAATCAGTCACGCTATGCCCTGAGTCAATCCGATTGAATGATGTGGGTGTGGCGGACGTCAGGAGGACGTTTTCTGCTCAAATGGCTCTGAGCACTATGGGACTTAACACCTGAGGTCATCAGTCCCCTAGACTTAGAACTACTTAAACCTAACTAACCTAAGGACATCACACACATCCATGCCCGAGACAGAATTCGAACCTGCGACAGAAGCGGCAGGGCGGTTCCGGACTGAAGCGCCTAGAACCGCTCGGCCACCCCAGCCGGCGAAGTTTTCGGCCATCGTGCAAACAGTAAAGTACGGAGAAGGTGGAGTTACGATATGGGGGTGGGGGCAACACCTTCGAATTGAGTTAGGACGCCCACTTGTCTCCTGATTCTAGCGTCCGTCTCGTTTCGGTTCTTGAGAAGGAACAGGATGCCATCCCTCCATAGACATTCAGGCAGGTCTCTGAAAGTGCCCCCAGCTAGGTTCAAGGTGTTATAAAGGCGCAGGGTCGACTAAAAGGTGTTGAGATAGCTTTGATCACATAGTGTGTTTCTCGTGCCTAAAAATGCGGCGGTATCTTTCGATACTGGAAATTATCTGCTTGATTTCTTGTGAATATTTGTCTGTGTATGGGAAAATCGGATTTTCAATCTCGGTCTCAAGCCTACTTCCAGTCGTAATTTCTACTTTATCATTATATTCGAAACAATGTTACCAAACTTCATCTTTCAGTATCAGACAAAACTAAGGGATGCTAGAACTTAATATTTAACGAAACACGTCATTAATGACCAAGTCGTTACCCTGATGAGTAAACGTTGCATTAAAAATTGCTCGGACCCATTCATTCGCCTTATATGACTTACGGGATTCATGGGAAAGATAAACCTAACAGCTTTTCCTGAGTTTTAACCTTACTCATTTTGATTTTGAGGCCAGTGCTTTAACCAGTACGTCACTTTTCTTCACTGCCGTCCAGTTTATCACATCTGCTGACAATTTTCTCTCCTTTTACACTGACCAAACTTCGCATTTTATATTCATTCCCACCTTCCTTTTTAACAGCCCGAAACCAACATCATTATTAAACGTAATGATTGTTCACGGCAAGATGAAGCACAACTGGCGTGGGTTCTTACAGTTTCTCAAGATGAAATGACTTTTACCTGGGTAACTGAAAGCGGTTGTCTGATATTTGTAAGGATACGAGGCTTCTTTAAATCTATTGTTGAAGCAGTTTCCATTCGCTCATTTCTAAAAATTATCATGTGGTTCGCTATGTGAAGTTCGGATTTAGCTGTGTTACCAAGAAACGGATGTCATAAGATTTCGTTGATTTCCCGGTATTTCGTCGAATATTTGAAGTCTCCGGAACGGATACGAAAGCAGTAGATGTGTTCGAGAGTGGGATCGGACGCTATGAACTATACTCATGTCCGTTGCTATCATAGGAGAAGAGGTGTTGGCAGTCTATCATGCGTGTTTGACATTTGACTAGCACGTGCGGTGGAATTTATAGCTCGCACTATAGAACGTTCTAGCATTTCATACACAATAGACAGACTGTGGCTGAAATAATTACCACTCGGAAAATGTACCCATTTCGCACAGGAGGAATCAGTCGTAAGAAAAAGAGTGGATGTCGCTCAAACGGACTACAAGGCCTCAAATTTGCTTCTAAGTTTGTAAAGTGCAAAAATAGCGTGGCAGCGTGGCGTTACGAAACTGCTCAAACGATTCCAAAGGGAAGTGTTTCCCTCTTGAATTTACTACAATAAAAAGCCTGGGTTATTTTGAATATTTTCCCAGTAAACCGTGGCAAGAAAACAATATGATTATTAAAGTTCTGATTATAATGTAACATCGTGACGAGCGAGAGAAATGCCCAACGAGGACAAACTCGACCGGAAAGTGTATGTAAATAGACTTAATGGTTGCTATTAAAAGATGGTAATTACGCTTCCACGTAAAATTTCATGTTTCTGCCTGTTAATCTTGGTGAGGCACGATACGTTAAGCCAGTCAAGCGATTGCCGATGTTATTGTTCGAAAACAATAAATCGATCAACCTAACAAGATTATTAAGTAAAACATTTACGCAAAGAACTAAGAGAAATGATCCGAAAATCAATTTCCGGTACGCTCTGCTTAGAGATACAGTATAAATAGCGAGAGGCCACGTAATGTGTAGGTTATACCCTCGAACCATTTCGTCACCAATCCTTTCTATAAGGCCGCTGAAAAACCAAAAATCGAAAAACTAATACAAAATAATTATTATTAACGTGGGAAATAATCAGGTCTTATATTTTAAATGAATTTCACACACACCTTAAATAAGTACTCTCTATTTAAATGAAAATTGCGGTACATATAAACAGGGTACTTACGTTACAGTTTCCAGGTCATAAAACAGCACCTTAATATGGCGAGAAAAAAACTTTTTTACAAAAGGCTACACAGGTTTCAGTCGTTTCAGTAATCTTGGTGTGTTTGTAAAGTCTCTGGTCAAGTATATATCATTTGGCGTTAAAGAAATAAAATATTTCACACATAGAATGAAATGGAAACTCACATTCCTTACAAAATTAACGTCTCTTATCGAGATACAATTATGTTATAATTTATGATTTCACGTTGGTTCACGGGGGTTGCATAAATGTATCTCTAGGATAACGTATGTAATGTTATAGATGGAAAGACGTGAGATAGCAAAGTTCAGAGAGCTCTCATTGCAAGAAGAGCTAAGAGGCTAGCCAGTTTCTCGAAGTGTTCCTGATGGTCATCTGAAATGACGCGGAGGCTTACCGATGGGTCGTTTTTCCTCAACAGTAACCGTCAACGGAACCATGGTGCAAAATTATAGTGCTACAGGAAAAGCTACCCACCGCCACACATCGTAAGGTGTTTTACCAGCAGCAGGAAGTGATGGATTGTGGAGTGATAGGTGCAGAAAACGAGAACGTTACAGTTGCCTTCGGGCCTGTAAAATGATAACATGATTACCACATCTACGAGTTCGGTAATCGGTGTTGTCAAAGACGACTGTTCTTCGTTTACAGACGCACGTTAAGGGCTCCATTTTTACCCCGGTAGCTGCATCGTCTGGCAGCTAGGGTATGTCTTGTGTAACTCACTGCCTAAATACAGTGACGTGTTCAGCCGGGAGTTGCCCAATACCACGCGTCAACCGTTATGATTTATCAGTCAGAAATTCGTAAACGATAAGACAGTTTACGTAAACTACTTAAACGTGAACTACACTCGCTCCATCACGGTAGCGTGGCCGAGCGGTCTAAGGCGCTGGTTTAAGGCACCAGTCTCTTCGGAGGCGTGGGTTCGAATCCCACCGCTGCCATAATTTTTACACGTTCCCCAGCAATTACCTCTATAAGATAAGAACACTTACATATACACACCACAAGTCACAGCTCAGTAAGTAAGGGAGAGTATACCGTATCATTATTTACGATTTTCTTCACTGTTCCATCCGCGTACTGTCTATCGTTGTGCTGCTGTATAGCTCTAACACCGCGGATTTTCTTGGCCGCGGTAGCAGCAGAATTATGGGCGCACAGTCCGCTTTGAATAAAGTTATTTCGCGACAAACACTTTGTCTTTCTTCCAACAATTACCGTTTGAGTTCCCCGAGCATTCCTGTTACATTTTCGTATGAACTGTACAGATCCGTTAAAAACCTAGCAGCTTATCTTTGTATTCGTTCGATGTCTGTTGCTACTTTTACTCAATACGGCCTCCAATCACTGGAACAGCAGAAGTGATTACGCTATTGTTACACACTTTGTATGCGATTTCTTTCAAATTTTTCTATATGCTTCCTAACAAATTTTAGTCTTGATTTCACGCGATCGTCCCACTCCAGATCGCATCTTAGTATTGTCTCTAAATGATTGTACGCTTTGACGTGCTGAAGAGGTCGCCACTGATCTTGTAATCAGATGCGTTTTGGCTCATTCTCTTTGTTACTGGAATTCTGTTACATTTATCCGCATTACGACACCGTATCACAACATTAAGAATCTTACAGAGTAGTCAATATTTTGGCATCAAGCCTACTAAGTTCTCTATTAGTCACTGCCTGCTGCGATGCATGGTGTTGTACGATTAGATCGAAGATAGAAATCACTACAGCGACGATACTTCCTAGTAGACAACAGCGTCATCAGCGCACGAGAAATGACACAGTCAAAAGGTCTTCGAGCGTATAAGGAAACTGTGATCTTACAGCGGTTGATAAAGTACAGTGTCGTACGCGAAATCTAGAAAGATGGAATACACCCATTCAACTGCGAAATGTCTAATGTGTAATAAGGATGCTGTGTCCCAGACGGGCTGTTATACCTAAATGCTTGAACATTCAGTTAGAGAATCCTTTTTGTCTCTAGAAAAGTCATTATGTTGGACAAACGATCCTGTTGGAAGAACATTCGCAACTGAGCATTATAGCAGAGGTTGAAAATACCGCTTCAGTTGTAAGTTACTTTATTTTCACACGACCGGTTTCGGACTGTTATTATCCCATCCTCAGGTGTAGTACTGGAAATAGCAAAAGGCGGGAGATAATTTTCACACGCCGCAACACCAAATTCAAACAAATTTTTTTCTAAAAGAAGTTTTGAAAAAAAAAACAAAAAACAATTTTCTAAAAAATATTTTATGTATATTGCGGCGTGTGAAAATTATTTCCCGTCTTTTGCTGTTTCCAATGCGACACCTGAGGATCGGCTTATAACAGTCCGAAACCGGTCGTGTGAAAATAAAGTAACTTATAACTGAAGCAGTATTTTCAACCTCTGATTTTATGTTAGAGCTTAAACCATGCTCTCGAAACCTGCAACTAGTGTAGCGATGTAGCTACAGACACTTTCAGGCACCTCATCTTCAACAATTTGGTAGTTTCTACCGTCAATGAATGTGAGATCTTCCCAAATACGACAATCCTTCAAATTCTGGCTGAAAACCCTTAAATACTCTATGTGAGCAAAAGTATCCGAACATCTATTAGTAGACATCGACACGGTGTGTGTCCATCCTTTCGCTTTATGACGGCTTGAACTCTGTCTACGTGTCTTTGGAAGGATGGTAGTCTATTCTTCCTCAAGACCTGGAACCAGAGGAGGTACTGGTTTTTGGAATTTGGGGTCTGGTGCGAAATCGCCTTTCGAACGCATCCCAAAGGTGTCCCATTGGGTTCACTTTGGGGCGGGCCAGACAATGTCAGAAATGTTACTGTCCACAAACCACTCTGCTTTGTGGCCGTGGATTGTAATTCTGATACGATCATCGTCACCGCAATGCCCCTTTACCGAATGCAGTACGCACTACTGTAAAATGTGTTTATAACCTTCCGCATTTAGCATTTTCTTACGCAAAATAAGAGGACCATACCCTAACGACTAGAAACATCCCCATACCGTAACACCACCTTCTGCCTACTTCCCTGCTTGCCGTACACATGATGGCAGCTAACAAATCCTTCCATCTGATTGCCACAGGATATAGCGTGATTCATCACTCCAAATAACTTGTTTCCGCTTAACTTCGCAGTTATCTCACCAACAGTATACACGGGCAGTTGTAAAGGACTGAAATGTCCCCGAAGGATGTGTGGCTCGAAGTCACTGAGCTATCGTGACCGACCCACTCTGCTGTTACGGCCTCTCAACTGACAACAATACTCCCCGCCTACTATTATACTTGTGGGTGCGTTTCTAGTGACGTTTAGTGGTCGATTCCGCAATACGTAGTGTGTCTGGATACTCTTGATCGTATAGTGTACGTATCCCACATAATGGATGCGATGTCAACTGTCAATTTGATGTTAGGCAACGAAGCATCGACGAGATGCCAGTCCTTTTTCATGTCTACTGTAGCACGACATCTTCTAGCACGTTGCATAACTCAAATTACTTGTATCGAGCGGAACTGATTAGAGCACTATACCAAAAAGACTTTGAAAAGATTTTGAAAACTTCTAACCATGAGTCTGACTTTTATTACACTTAAGAAAAAAAGTTTACTGAAAACATTTTTAAAATTTGGGAATTAATATACAGTCTTATTGCATTTTCCTTTCGCACCCCACCCCCAGATTTGGTCGATTATTTTTACTTCTCTCCTATTTCACGAGGTAAAATTTTCCAGTAATTTGCAAAACTTCTCATTAGTTAGGAGTTCACAGTACGTAAGAAGTAGTTGCTATTGTAGTCGTTTCAACTACTTCTACAACAGAACAGTGACTTGATATTAATTTTGGAGGCTGACTGGGGTGTCGTTATTCTTGTTTCACTTTTTGTTTTTTCTCTAGGCTTTTTCTGTTTTTCCATACTTTAGTTTACTTTGATGGCATACAGAGGCGTTTTCATATGCGTGATATGAGTATTGAGGTAGTCAGAACGTCTTTTGCTCTATTCTGTGGAGTGTATGATGTTACAGAAATGACACGTCAGCCGGCTTGTAGCTAGAGACGGGACACACACACACTCCTGGCAATGGAAAAAAGAACACATTGACACCGGTGTGTCAGACCCACCATACCTGCTCCGGACACTGCGAGAGGGCTGTACAAGCAATGATCACACGCACGGCACAGCAGACACACCAGGAACCGCGGTGTTGGCCGTCGAATGGCGCTAGCTGCGCAGCATTTGTGCACCGCCGCCGTCAGTGTCAGCCAGTTTGCCGTGGCTTACGGAGCTCCATCGCAGTCTTTAACACTGGTAGCATGCCGCGACAGCGTGGACGTGAACCGTATGTGCAGTTGACGTACTTTGAGCGAGGGCGTATAGTGGGCATGCGGGAGGCCGGGTGGACGTACCGCCGAATTGCTCAACACGTGGGACGTGAGGTCTCCACAGTACATCGATGTTGTCGCCAGTGGTCGGCGGAAGGTGCACGTGCCCGTCGACCTGGGACCGGACCGCAGCGACGCACGGATGCACGCCAAGACCGTAGGATCCTACGCAGTGCCGTAGGGGACCGCACCGCCACTTCCCAGCAAATTAGGGACACTGTTGCTCCTGGGGTATCGGCAAGGACCATTCGCAACCGTCTCCATGAAGCTGGGCTACGGTCCCGCACACCGTTAGGCCGTCTTCCGCTCACGCCCCAACATCGTGCAGCCCGCGTCCAGTGGTGTCGCGACAGGCGTGAATGGAGGGACGAATGGAGACGTGTCGTCTTCAGCGATGAGAGTCGCTTCTGCCTTCGTGCCAATGATGGTCGTATGCGTGTTTGGCGCCGTGCAGGTGAGCGCCACAATCAAGACTGCATACGACCGAGGCACACAGGGCCAACACCCGGCATCATGGTGTGGGGAGCGATCTCCTACACTGGCCGTACACCACTGGTGATCGTCGAGGGGACACTGAATAGTGCACGGTACATCCAAACCGTCATCGAACCCATCGTTCTACCATTCCTAGACCGGCAAGGGAACTTGCTGTTCCAACAGGACAATGCACGTCCGCATGTATCCCGTGCCACCCAATGTGCTCTAGAAGGTGTAAGTCAACTACCCTGGCCAGCAAAATCTCCGGATTTGTCCCCCATTGAGCATGTTTGGGACTGGATGAAGCGTCGTCTCACGCGGTCTGCACGTCCAGCACGAACGCTGGTCCAACTGAGGCGCCAGGTGGAAATGGCATGGCAAGCCGTTCCACAGGACTACATCCAGCATCTCTACGATCGTCTCCATGGGAGAATAGCAGGCTGCATTGCTGCGAAAGGTGGATATACACTGTACTAGTGCCGACATTGTGCATGCTCTGTTGCCTGTGTCTATGTGCCTGTGGTTCTGTCAGTGTGATCATGTGATGTATCTGACCCCACGAATGTGTCAATAAAGTTTCCCCTTCCTGGGACAATGAATTCACGGTGTTCTTATTTGAATTTCCAGGAGTGTATTTCGCGCAGTTCTCGCAGCGAATGGAATGTCCAGGTTCATAAAGTTCGATGATGTATCTGATGGAGACACAGGACAACAAATATTTAAAGCCGTGTACCAGTGGCTTGATCGCAAGAGTCCACGATAGTAACATCTAAGTGTAACTAGTTTTCTAATATCACGAACTTTGACCTGAATTTGAATTCCAGTCTATTAGAGCGCAATTAATATTCCAAGTAATTGGCTATGAAGATGACTAATTTGCAGCTAAAACACAGAAGGTGACTATTACGAACAATAACAAATAAATTTGATACACTATCCATGGAAGCCTGTTAGCTCATAGATTTAGGCTACTGTTAAGAGAAATTAGTGCCAGGATAGCACAGCTGCTAGGGTCATAACGACTGGAAGGCCAGGGCCCAGCTTCGAATTGTGGAAAATTATATGATTTTAATAAGTAAGGAAGTTCCATATTTCTTTATTAGAGTACTGTTCCGTATTGCTCTCAATGGTGACATCTTGTACGACAACAAGTGTTGTGATTTCTAAATGTGTACCAGGCTGCATTTTCACTGCAGTTTTTATTGACGCTAATTACAGTATCCTGATTTCTTTTGGAGACTTTCTGCGTTCTGTATCACATTTGGAATGATAACGAAAAGAATTTAATATGAGACTTTCCTTTTCTCAAATCTTTTTTCTCCCCTTCTGTTTTCATTCTGCGAGCCGGAAAAACAGTTTTATTTATGAAATTTACAGATGTGACCGCTTTTATTGGATTCTGTCTGGAATTCAATAACGTTCCATCAGGGGTAGCTTTCATTTTCGTGTTGATATAGAAAGCCTCAACTTGAAATACTTTAAGAAGCATTTATTTATATTACGGATGAAAACAGATAAGATCTTATTGCTCTATCAGTGGAGTTGTGAGTTTACATTATGTGTTTCTCTTTATACCGTCGTTATTAGCTTTATATTTGATGGTCATTCAGCGAGACACCACTGAAATCTTCAGTACTTAGTTACGGACTTTCTGCGCTGTTTTTGATGTAAAAAAGGCATTTATTAGCAAAGAACCTCTTACACGTATTACGTATATCGTCAG
This sequence comes from Schistocerca cancellata, assembly GCF_023864275.1. Lineage (NCBI taxonomy): Eukaryota > Metazoa > Arthropoda > Insecta > Orthoptera > Acrididae > Schistocerca > Schistocerca cancellata. The sequence continues at coordinate 929,599,033 of NC_064626.1, read as the reverse complement.
GAAGATGACAATTCAGCGACTGCTTTTATCTGATTCAGTTTGAAACTCAAAAACATTCCATCAGCCGCAGCTTTTACCGTGATTTTTATGTCGAAGGAACCAATCGGAAACGCACTTAGTGGCGCATCTTTGACGGGTAGTAACAGCTCCATCAGTAGAATTGTGACTTTACATTATAATGTGTTTTTATATCGCCTTTATTATCTTTGTTTCTGACGCTCATTCAACGTGTCTCCACTGCAATATTACTTTGGTAATTCCGGTCTTTCTTGGCTGTTTTTGATGCGAAGAATCTCTTACATGTCGTACATATACGGTCTGGAAGATGAAAACAGACTGATGACACGAAGAAGGGAAGGGGAGCAACATTGTACATGTGTGCCATAAAAGAAAATGATACATGATATTTAGAGCAGCATGGTTGCAAAAGTTTTAATCTTTATGGTACTTCATGTTAGCATCTATGGGGACATTAGATCTCCAACACAAATTTTCAGTTGTGATTCATTGCAGCTGAAAAACTAACACAATGCCTTAAAATTGTTGTGGTAGAAATCGCGCGTGTACGTTCGAAGCTGTAACATTCGCCAAGTGACTAATCAGAATCTCATGATCATGTTCGTGAAGCTCCCTTGGAATTTGTTGTCGGCTTTAGGTGCTGGTAGAATAAATTTGGTTTTCACTGCGTCTAGATTAAGAAATACTGTGTGAAATACATCCCAATATCTCCACTGCCTCAGCTCACCAACACCCTGTGGGGGTAGTCGCAGACGCCCGGATTCCCTGAGATCCAAGTAACTTCCGATATTGTTTACTCATCGGGGCGTACAGCGAGTGAGACTTTAAACGCCGAATGACCGCTTTTTCTTCTCTTTTTCATTACATTTCTCTCTTTGGTACAGTACCTCACCTCATCAGAAGGCCTCAGCGCTCAAGTGAGCCTAGCTGACTCGAATCGCAACATGTGACATGTGCAGTGAACATGAACCCAATCAGTCATAGCTGCAGATAAAAGTGAACATCCATAGTGACCAGGTATCGGCTCTTGAGTCCTAACAACTGCAACCATGTAACGAATGAGCGACAATATGGTGGGTCAGACACAGGAGAAAGCAATAAAGCATGCGCCATATAAAATCCCAGTCCTATCAGTAACTCTGCGAGTACTCGTCTCCACATGTTCGGAAATGACAGATTGCACATCGTATTAACTAAACACACATGTGACTTCGAAACTGTGTGACTATTAAATTAATAAGGTGTCTACTCGATGATGAAATTATATCATCATGTATATCCAGATGCCTGCGGCTTGTCCTGTAAAACTTGTTCGCACCTGGTTGAGAAATGAATGTGATATTGTAAAAATCCAACTGTTTGTTGGACGAAAATATACGAAGCGTATGTGCTGACGTAAATTAGATTACTGTAATACTTTTAGGGCACTGCAGTTTTTTTCAGCTGAAATTAATAATAACTGAAAACTTGTGTCGGAGATTGCTAGAGGATATTCATCATGAGTACTGAAATAGGGCGTACTCTAACCACGACTCGCCTGTGAAAAATCAGGCTGACAAACCCCATTAAAACCGCTGTACTAGTTTGCGAATGCAACACACCCGAGAACTGGTCTGTGTCCGACAGTAAACGTTTCCTTGTTGATGACTAACACAGTTCGTCGAATACGAGCGATATGTCTCTCGCGCAGCACACAACGAAGCTCGAGCTGTGGAAGATATCTGCGACGACACGTCGTCAAAAGAGGCTAAAATGGGGATGTTTTAGAATTTTAACACGCTCAAGAGCTTTTACAATCATTTGATGTGCTCTACAACGGAATATCTTTAACCTGCATGTCTGAGTAATTGAGAAATATGTCTCTCTCATCGAAACGGTGAAAATCCAAAAAATGTTCAAATGTGTGTGAAATCTTATGGGACTTGACTGCCAAGGTCATCAGTCCCTAAGCGTACACACTACTTAACCTAAATTATCCTAAGGACACACACACACACACACACACACACACACACACACACACACACACGTCCGAGGGAGGATTCGAACCTCCCCCGGGACCAGCCGCACAGTCCATGACTGCAGCGCCACAGACCGCTCGGTTAATTCCGCGTGGCTGTTAAAATCCCAAATGACTCAGTCACAACAAAATCATCTCACTAGCTGTCTGTCTCACAAAGTCGCATTCATTAGCACAGCAATATGAGTGCTGTTCTAAGCCAAACATAGACCTCATGTTATAAACTCGCCATTTTTTTTCGTATGCCAACTTAGGGTAGCAGTTCGTTTAGTTACGGCCACGTAGCATCATCCATGTTCTCCACTACGAGCTACTTTCCTGCCATTATTATCTCTGTCGTGAACTTGAATTCCCCTTTATTACAGCACAACTAAGATTTCAACTAATTCTATACAACGCAGTCGAAAGTACATATCTGTAAAACATCGTATTGGGGGAAAAAAAAGTGGTGAACAACCATATTACGACCAGCTTGGTTAACCCAGAATGAAAACAAATAAGACGATGATTCATCCTAATTTTCCAGCCCATTAAAGTTTTGAATTTGTATTCTTTGCTATTTATTTTCAACTGTGTATATTTTAGATCTTAGACGGTAATAAAAAAAATTGTTTCTGATTTCTAATAAAAACACAAATTTAAAAGATTATAGAATTCTGTAAGTCGTGCACGGTACCAGATTCAGTGTGAGAATCCAGCAGTAAGAGTAAAGAGTAAAGAGAATTTTGGTGTGGATAATTCCAGTCTCATTCTAAATCTAGGTTGTTTCAAATAGTAGTCTCATTCAGTTGGCACCGCTGTAAATCGTATCTAAGAGTGGTATGTGACCAGGAGTGGTGGTTTTCACAAGGGACACACCTCTTCGCTCCTTTCCGATTCGACGGAGAACCTCCTCATTCTTTACCTTACCAGTCCATCTAATTTTTAACTTTTTTCTGTAGCATCACAACTTAAATGCTTCGATTCTCTTCTGATTTTTCCACAGGCTATGTCTCACGACCAAACAATCTTTTGTTTCAAACGTACGTTCTCGGATTTTTTTTTTCAAATTAAGAACGGTGTTTGCTATTGTTTCGTCCTTTCTCCGTCCGTCATGCGTTATTTTGTTGCCTAGGTAGCAGAATTCCTTAATTTAATCTATATCGCGATCACCAATTCTTACATTATTAAGTTTCTCACTCTCCATGTTTCTGCTACTTCAAAAATGGTTCAAATGGCTCTGAGCACTATGGGACTCAACATCTTAGGTCCTAAGTCCCCTAGAACTTAGAACTACTTAAACTTAACTAACCTAAGGACATCACACACACCCATGCCCGAGGCAGGATTCGAACCTGCGACCGTAGCAGTCCCGCGGTTCCGGACTGCAGCGCCAGAACCGCGAGACCACCGCGGCCGGCTTTCTGCTACTTCTCTTTACTTTCATCCATATTCTGTACTCTTTAGACTGCTGATTCCATTCAACAGATCTCGTAATTTTTCTTCAGTTTCATTGAAGATAGCAATTTCATCAGAAAATTGCATTGCTGATATCCTTTCACCTTGAATCTTAATCCCAGTCTTGAACTTTCTTTTGTTCCTGTCGTTGATTTTGCTAGGTATAGACTTAAGAGTAAGGACTAAAAACTACGTCCCTGTCTTACACCCTTTTTAATCCGAGAATTTCGTTCTTTGTCTTCCATTCTTATTGTTCCGTCTTGGTTCTTGTACATATTGTCTTTTCCTATACCTTACCGCTATTTTTGTCAGATTTTCGAACATCTTGCAATATTTTACATAAACGAAGGCCTTTTCCAGGTCTTCAAATCCTATAATCATTTCTTTATTTTTCTTCAGTGTTGCTTTCTTTATCAACCGCAACGTCAGAACTGCCTCTGTCGTTCCTTTACCTTTCATAAAGCCAAACTGATAGTCATCCAACAGATCCTCAATTTCCTTTGACCATCTTCACTGTATTATTCTTGTCAGCAACTTGCATGCGTGAGCTGTTAAGCTGATTATGCGATATTTCTCGAACTTTTCGCCCCTTCCTATCTACGGCATTAAAAAAAAAAACTGTTCTTTCGAAAATCTGCTGGTATATCTCCAGTCCCACACATTCCACACACCAACGTGAATGGCCGTTTTGTTGTCACTGCATCCAATAATTTTAGGAACTCTGATGGAATGTTATATGTACCTTATGTCTTCCATGATCTTAAGTCTTACAACGCTCGTTTAAATTCTGAGTCTAATACTGTATCCATTACCTCTTCTCTGTTGACTCCTGTTTCTGCTTCTATAACGTCACCAGAAAGACCTTTCCCCAATAAAGGCCTTCAGTGTATTTTTTCCACCTATCCGCTGTCTCCTCTGTGTTTAAAAGTGGAATTCCCACTGCACGTTCAATGTTGACGCTCTTGCTTTTACTTTCACAGAAGGTTTTTTTGTATTTTCTACATGCTGAGGCAGTCCTTCCGACATCATTTCTTTTTCTATATCTTCACATTTTTCATGTAACCATTTCACCTTATGCCTGTTGTACATCATATTTATTTCACTCCTGTATATCTGAAGTCCCCTGAATGTTTTTGTATTTCTTCTTTCGTCAATCAACTGAAGTCTCTCGTCTGTTACCGAAGGTTTTTTCGCATTTGCCTTCCTTGTAGATTTTTTTTTCCTTTCCTACATCTGTGACTGCCCTTGTTAGAAATGTCCGTTCCTCTTCAACTGAAATGCCTACTGAGGTATTTCTTTCCGCCGTATCTATAGCCTCAGAGATCATCAAGCGTGTCTTTTCGTTCTTTAGTATTTGGGTATCGCACTTCTTTGTGCACTGACTCTTCCTGACTAGTCTCTTTGAACTTCACCCTGCCCTTCATCATTACTGAATTGTGATCTGAGTCAGCATCCTCTTCTGGGTACAATCCAATATCTGGTTTTGGAATCACTGCCTGACCTGATGTAATCTGAAATTTTCTCGTATTTCGTGGCCTCTTCCAAATACACCTCCTCGTCTTGTGATTCTAGAATAGAGTATTCGTTATTGCAAGCAGAAATTTATTGCAGATCTCAATTAGTCTTTCTCCTTTCTCATTCTTTCTCCCAGGCCCATATTCTCCCGCGACCTTTTCTCCTACTCCTCCCCTACAACCGCATTCCAGTGCCCCATGGCTATCAGATTTTCTTCTCCCTTTACGGACTGAATTAACCGTTCAACAACCACATATACTTTCACTATCTTTTCATATGCTGGTTCCGACGTCCCCATGTATACCAGAACTATCATAGTCTGTGATGTTTTGCTGTCGATGAGAACAACTCTTATCACTGAACTGTTCTCGGTAACTCACTCTCCGCCCCACCTTCGTATTCATAACGAATCGTACGCCCGATACACCATTGTCTGCTGCTGTTTATATTATTCTATACTCACCTGACTAGAAATTCTTGTCCTCTTTCCATTATGCTTCCCATTTCAGATTTTCTAGCTTCCGTATCACATTCAAACTTCTGACATTCCGGGCTCCGACTCATAGAACGGTATTCTTTCGTTGGTTATTCATTCTCTTTCTCGTAGTCAGCTTCTCCTTGGCAGCCTCTCCTGGGGACTAGTGCCGAATCTTTTGCCAATGGACAGATCATCATGACACTTTTAATTACAGGCCACATTTCCTGTGGACACAAGCCCGCATCTCGTGGTCGTGCGGTAGCGTTCTCGCTTCCCACGCCCGGGTTCCCGGGTTCGATTCCCGGCGGGGTCAGGGATTTACTCTGCCTCGTGATGGCTGAGTGTTGTGTGCTGTCCTTAGGTTAGTTAGGTTTAAGTAGTTCTAAGTTCTAGGGGACTTATGACCACAGCAGTTGAGTCCCATAGTGCTCAGAGCCATTTGAACCATTCATTCCTGTGGACACGCTTTATGTATCTTTAACGCTGTACTTTCCGTTGCCTTCTCCATCCTCGTGCCGTTAATCACTACTGAGTTTTCCCTCCTTTAGAGGCACTTTGCCGCATAAGGGCGGAGAGTGCCCTGAACCTCTGTCCACTCTTCAGCCTTCTTTGACAATGCCATTGGCAGAACGAAAGTTACTTTTTATGCCAAAGTTTTCGGCTGCCATTGCTGATGATTTTCATTGAAAATTGAAGCATGGCAAGGCTTCAACCCATGACGCCGAATGTTTATCACTAGTCAATGACGTTACCTCTCCACAACACGTGCCGTAAATACCTACATACATTGCCGGAAAAAAAGTTAGTACATTCTTTTAGAGGTTTTTCACTTCACTCAAGATTTATTTTTGCAACAGTGCATATGGAGTACACGAAATCATTATATTTACAAATCAACAGCACAAGCAGTTCCGAGGTACCAGGTATCAACCCATGCCGAAACATTTTAGTAATGGCAGTGGGCGGGGATACAGGGGTTGTCTCTGCCATCCACTCGATCATACACACACCGAAAATACTGTCTACGTTATTCCATGTCTGCTTGACCTGTTCACGTAGTACTGCAACCGCTGTTGGTTGACGTATCGCTTGAGTCACTTTTTGTTCCACCATATCCCACACGTGCTCGATTAGAGTCAAGTCCAGAGACCCTGCTGGCGAAGGAAGTTGCTGCTTGTCTTGCACAGCATGTTGAGTTTCGTCGTCAGTTTGTGGGTTACTGTAATCCTGTTGGAACAACGCATCAACTCTGTTGAAAAAACAGCAAAAGAATGGGTCTAACAACATTCTGCACCTACCGATCACTCGTGAGCGTCGCCCCCCCCCCCCCTCCCAGATATACCAAAGGTGAACTTGAGTTGTAGCTTATCGCACCCCATACCATAAGGAGTGGGATGAGGCCAGTGTGTCTTGGACGAATTCACTCTACGATATAGCGCTCATCAGATCTACGTCGTAAGCACAAACAATCGCCACTTACTTGCAGACAGAATTAGCTTTCATTGCCATCCTATCTTCCAAGTGACTGACGGTGCCAGTCGAGTCGTGCCCGTCGATGCTTTGGTGTGAATGGAAGACGGGCTAGAAGTGCGAATGCCGGCAGTCCCACTGTTACCAACCGGCTCGGAACAGTACGTGCTGATGCGTCTGACCTGACAAGCCCTCTTATCTGTGCTGTGGTAGCTGTACGATCTGTCCTTACAATACGACGATCCTAGTGGACGTCTGTGCTACACGAACGTCCAAAACCTCGTCTCCGGGTGTGAGAATGTTCACGTGACCACTGATACCAGCTTCGCTGCACAGCTGACGCCCGACTTGTGTAATAATACTAGGAAAGGACCATCCCGACACTCGGAAGACCACAATTTGACCCCATTCAAACTTGCTCCCTTGGGTGTAGGAAGCACGATTGCGTCTCCGTGGAATGCTTGCCTGCTTGCTTCACACGTCTGCATCACATTGAGCCTTCTGGCTGTGAGCATTCCCTCTTAAATGGTAGACAGAGATGACGCTCTGGTAGCTACGCCACTACGCTATCTGTCGGCAGACGACGTCGAGAACATTATCAGTTCTCTGGTGGCAAATGCCCTCAGTGGATCAAACTCGATGTTTTTTTTTAGTCTAGTTGATGAAAAAGCTGCGGAACGGTCGTAGGAGTGCCTTCTGGAATGAGATGTACAGTAAACCGTACAACCGCCAACATGTGGAGCAAACAAGCAAGTAACTTTCAATAGGACGGCCGACATTGTGAGATACTACTCGCGGTCGTAATAAGGCGTTCGAGTATTCTGTTAATGTCTCGATACAGCACCACTGACATCTTGCCAGCGTTTAGGAGTGCTACCAGTTTCAACATGGTCGTCTTTTCATTCATCTCTGGGTTTGATAAAAAATAAAAATATTGTGTACGAGTTGTCCATGAGTGCGCGCGTCGCTGTAGGGAGGTGGAGGAGATTAGTGTTTAACGTCCCGTCGACAACGAGGCCATTAGAGACGGAGCACAAGCTCGGCTAAGGGAAGGATTAGGAAGGAAATCGGCCGTGCCCTTTCAAAGGAACCATCCCGGCATTTGACTGAAACGATTTAGGGAAGTCACGGAAAACACAAATCAGGATGGTCGGAGACGGGTTTGAACTGTCGTCCTCCCGAATGGGAGTCCAGTGTGCTAACCACTGCGCCGCCTCAATCGATCGCTGGAGGTAGTTCTTATGGTAAAATTTCATAACCCTTCGAGCTTGATTTCTGGATAGCAATATTTTATCTTCCGAAAATTTTTGCTGTGAATTGTACAGAATTTACAAGGCGACTTTCGGATGAATTAGAACCTCTTACGCAGTGATATACTGGGAATGAAATACGAATGCATCTGAGATAAGACAGTCAGCACAACAGCAACAGTCATATATACGGTAAAATTTTATGTCTCTGAGAAGAAAACTAGGCAATCGTAGTGTCAGAAAATCAACAGTTCTTAGAAATTATGTGGTTAATTGTTAAAACGGATGGCGTTCATTGAAATGGCATGCGGTGAACACTCAGAAAAATAATTCCTATGATAACGCAGACGCGACATTCGAGCTAGAATCACTCGTCTCGGTTGACAAGGTTGTCTGCCATTCGTATTTACACAGATACCTTGTCCACTGCATCCCAACAGGATGGGGCTGTCGCCAGTATCTTGACTTCCCCTTATACGTGGCATGACGAGTGGAGAAAGAGTGCTCAAGACCTGCCGGTTTTCTTGGAGACGGGGTCCGTTGTGCAGCTAATGAGAGGCGTTTTGTGCCATAAGGGGTTTCACCTCACTTTTTTAGTGCAACATTTTCAGTGACTTATACTACAGTTTGTTTTATGTACATAATGATCACAGATATTACTATATCAAAGTTATTGTTAGGTGAAAAGCAATTTTTGTGGCGAAAGTTTCGAAAGGTTAGATCACTATTTGATTCGACTAAAGATTTTGGGAATTTATTAATACATGTCTTGCTGGTGGTCTACTTAGTTGGCCTACTGTACGCATACTAGATGTTCGATTTTCTGGGTTTCTGGAACATAGATCAATTGAACAATTCACTTTTACCATCCACTGTGCTTTGATTCTGTGTGTTTTGTGTACAAAGTGCGGCCAAGCGTCAGTGAGTGTTTGTTGTTATTCCTGTATGTAGTCTGATAGTCGATTCTCTGCGCTCGGCTATTGTGCGTGCGTGTGTGTGTGTGTGTGTGTGTGTGTGTGTGTGTGTGTGTGTGTGAGTATTGTTTATCCTGGTGTACGCAGGCCAGCTAAGTACAACTCCAGTATGGCACATGAGTGTATGGGTTGAAAAGAAGACAAAAGTAGAACCAAAAAATAATTTAAGTTTTCGAATCTTGCGCCAGTGAGTTGTTTCTCGCCTGACAACAAAAGAACATACAACTGTAATGTAGTGACATACTGGCAGTCAGTGCTTGATTTGTAAAAAAAGAGGTTCCGATACGGTAACTTTCCAGGGATTTTTAATTTAGTTTTCTTAAAAGATTATTTTAACGCTTTTTTGCTACGAAGACGCACTCTTACTTCCTTTACTCTAGTGACTAAGTTTCAAAGGGGTCAAATTCTGCCCTTCCGAGTGTCTGAATCGTCCTTTCGGAGTATTACTACACAAGTTGGATGTTCTGCGTCAGCTGTGCAACGATGTTGGTATCGGTGGTCACCTGATTCTCTCACCCGTTGGTCTGAGGCACCGATATGGCGTACCGCTTTGTACAGTCACAAATGAAGCAGCGCTTGTAGTCGTCATCTAACGTAATTATTATATACATATATAAAACAAAAGTGTACTCCTGCCACTGATGATGCTTCACGAATGAAGAGAAGCGAAACTTATATGGCACAAAACAAGCAGCTAATTATAACAGCTTATCACATAGTTGCATGGACAGACCTCATTTCAAAGAATACAGATGCAACTACGCAAGTGTATAGAAGCAAATAAGGAACTACGGATTTGTTGTGTTCCAGCAGTCGTGGCGGGTACTATTGAAGTTCAATGTACGGTTGTTTTACAGTTCGTGTTGTTTGTACCTTTTACACCACACTGACAAGGAATCTCATAAATACCCGGTTTTCGTAAAAGCATATACCGGAAGATGAAATACTGCTGTCCCGGAAGCGCACCCGGAAGATGACAATATTCTGTCCACTGGCAAAACTTCATGAAAGACACTTGACGAGCAGCTTTTATCGTGATCAAACACAGTCATCGCCTGGGTCTGTGGCGTGGGACGCTGTGTATTACGTGGAGGCCCCGGTGTGGTCACCGGCCTGCCGGCGGCCGCAGATAAGGGCCTGTCCGGCAGTTTGTTTGTCCGCAGCAGATCGCGTGTCCCGTGGGCGGCGCGTGGGAGGCGCCTACAGTGGCAGCGGCGTGTCTACGTCCTCCTCCCCTCCCCCCCTCCCTCCCTCCAACCCCACCCCATCTATACAGACATTCCTCGCGGCCGCTTCCGCTCCCACTGGCGGTCGTAATCGCAGCCGACAGGGCTGTACAAAGCGCGACACGTGGCCGCTACTTCCGCATCCCGAGCCTCCTGCGTAGTTACCTCTCGACAATCACAGTCAGGCCACTTTCGAGGCGACCGTGCTCTCCTGGCGGAACTGCCTGTTGTGCACTTATCCTGCCACCGTTACCTTCCCCTCTGAAGTATAACTGCAATCCTTCAATGTTTTTCTATGCACATTTAGCGTATTTTTATAATTTTATGACTAGGTTAATGAAAATGAAACATTATTGAAAAATATTACTGAAATGAACTATATTATTGGAAAGTACTTCATGCGGCACAGTGAATATATCACTGCAGTAGGGGACACTCGTGCAGTATGGGCTGGCTAAAGTTGTTTGACTTTACTGTGTGACTGTGGTGGTTAATCGGAATATTATCATACCTCTTACCTCAAGCCACATTCCGCGAACAGCGCAGTGTAATTTTTATTTTTTATTTACAATACTTAATTGCATCGAAAGCAAAAGAGCAACACTACAAGGCTGGCAGTATACGCCGTAGTCTTTTCTATAATAATGTCTGTTGTTAATGAGGCACTGCATTGATACTAACGAATAATAACAGAACACAGAAGCATGGGAACTTATCGTTGCTATTTCAGCTCATTTTACCAATGTTTAGCTCACTGTTTTACAGAAATCGCAAATGCAATACAAAAATTTGCTGAACCACATACACAACATGAACCCAGCCTCCACACTTGGTACAGAGACCCCGTCTTCTTCAGATGACTCTAGACACATAATGCACTTTTCAGCTTCTTCATTTGACCCTTTATTTCCAATAAATTCCACTTTTCTTTGCATGTTTATTTTCCTTTCAGATTCATTTTCAGATTTTTCTTGTTTTGCTTTTAATCTTCTCTCTTCAGTGGCCATTTTTTTTCCTGGTGATTGAAAACGCTTCAGCTGACTCCCTCACGGTCTTTTTGTTCGACATAACGCCATTTTCATGCTGTCATCATTCGATTTTACTTTTAATTTTTTCTCATTTTCCGCCATTTCAGTCTCAAAGGAGGTCAGAAGAAAGAATTATAATTTAATAACTGAAATTATTTCTGGCCAATACTGAGAGAAAATCAGGCACGGCAAACATTCAGTAGCATCTAGTCACATTCCACTTTTCTTTTATGGAAATTATCATGAATCGTTTGTTAGATGTCATTCTTCACGTAACATAGATAACCAAAATAAAGCAACGAAATTAATCACGTACCTCAGAAACGGGTACCACAGGTCTCAAAATATCCTCTGCGCGCTGAAAGCTACAGGAACACCTTCATGCATTAAGAGAAGACAAAGCACTGAAGAGAGGAAAAAGATATCCGAGTCCAGTGCACACGGATACTCAGGCTTGCTTCTGCTCACTGTACACTTCAGCCATTTGGAGATGGAAAGGGAAATCACAGTAGTGGCCGGTACTGTGAGCCGGCCGATACAGCACCATTCTCCCCTAAAATGTGATTTAGACGCAAAACCTGATGTTTTAGAAAGTGAAGCCAAATATGTCCCCGAAAATATTGCTAGAAACGGGATTAGTGAACTTCACTGAATTCCAGCAGAATTCTTCAAAATCACTCGAGGGAATGTGGTGAAACCGTTGAATCCAAAACGTCTGCGAATATGGAGTGGTCAAAAGACAGGAAAGATTCAGTTTTAATCCCGATTTCAAACAAGCCAATTTATGAAGAGTGTTCGAATCAACGAACAATCGCACAATGCTTTAAATCTTACAAAAAAGACTAAGTCAGTATATTGCCCGAGAGCTATGTGAAGAATAAGCTGGATTTGGCAAAGGAAGACAACATGTGATGCATTATTGAGAAGCAAGAGCATTCGTATCTCTATGTTATTGATTATTCCAAAACATTTCACTGTGTCGATCACAGTAAATTATGGGAAATATTCAAAAACACAGGAGTACCAGGCCATCTAATTTGCGTTATGCAGAATTTATATTTAGAACAAAAAGGCACGGTAAGAGCCTTGTACAGGGTTTGGAACTTAAATAGTGGCAACTATTTATTCACAACCGATACAAATGAGTTACATGTTTGCACCTGTTATTGTCCTTCAAAGTAGTTACCAGCGTTGTGTAGAATCCGTTGCCACTGATGTGGAAGGCGTGTTATATCGTTAGCATAGCCTTTTGTGTTGATGGTGCGAAAGGAGCGGTCTACTGCATCTCGAATCTCTGGAACAATCCTGAAGCGAATGCCACGAAGTGGCATTCAAATCAAGATCACAAGGACTTACGTCCAGGGTGTATGATGGATGATACAATACTTCCCAGTCCCGTCGAACGAACAGAGCGGCCACAGCTTGCGCTGTGTGCGCCCGTGCATTGTCGTGCAAAATGATGGGTGGGTTGCGCAGGAAGTGTCGCCGCTTCTTTCGCAAAGCTGGTAGCAGGTGATGCTAAAAAAAAAGCTTTGCGAAAGAAGAGGCGACACTTTCTGCGCAACCCACCTATCATTTTGCACGACAATGCCCGGGCGCACACAGCGCAAGCTGTGGCTGCTCTGTTCGTTCGATCGCTACATTAGCACCATCAATAGAACAGGTTCTGCTAACGGTATACTACGCCTTCCACATCGCTGGCAATGGGCTCTACACAACGCTGGTGACTACTTTGAAGGACAGTAACAGGTGTAGACATGAAACTCTTTTGTATCGGTTGTGAATAAATAGTTGCCACTATTTAAGTTCCAACCCTCGTATCTAGTAGCCTAAAAGGGAAATATTCAGAAAGGAGCATGGCAATCGTATGGAGAGCACTGTATGAGAAATCCCCAGTTAGATGTTGAAGAAACAAGAATTAAAACAATTGCGATAAATATAACTGTCCTTGGATATGCATATTATACTATCTCGACGGGTAAGGTTGAAGAAGAGTTGCATACCCTCTGACTGAAGATGAAAAAAGGAAGTGAAAAAATGAAATAATATTGAATATGAAGAAAAAGAAAATTATGGCAACTTCGTCTATCAATTCATGCCATGTAGGAGAAAAAACAATGGAGGTAATTTCTATGTTTAGCTATGTCGGCTGCCAGATTTCTGCTGATTGTAGCTGCAGCCACGAAATCAAGAGACGCTTGTTATTTGGTAGAAATGCAATGTCAAACGTTGACAATGTTTTGAGGAGTAGAGACAAAATTTTAACAAGAAGGATCCGTACAGTGAGGGCTATCGCCTTTTCAGTTGTCATGTGCGGATGTCAGACATAGACCGTAAGAAAGACTGAACATTGTAGAATAGACAGAAAAGAATTTTGCTGCTGGAGGGAAATACTTAAGTTTCAAGAACTTTAAAGAGAACGAGTAGGTCGGTATTACATCAAATAAAACGAGAGCACTCCTTGGAAAGTCTGATACTGTATCAATGACTGTCCTACTTTGGGCACATCATTAGAAGACATGATACGCTGGAAAATGCCTTAATGGTGGGGAGATCGAAGGAAGCAAGAGAAGAGGACAGAAAAGGAGAAGACGGATTGATGGAGTCACGGAAGTAATGGGTTCCTACCTGTAAGCGCTTCGGGAGATAGTGCAGGACAAAAGGATTTGAAATGCTTCAGCTCATGGGATCATGGAGAATCGGATTCGACTTAACGACTAGACAAAGAGAGACACAGACAGACAGGCAGAGAGACAGACAGAGTGAGAGAGAGAGAGAGAGAGAAAGAGAGAGAGAGAGAGAGAGGGGGGGCGGGGGGAGAGAGACAGACAGACAGAAAGTAAATTAAAAATTGTAAAATCTGTCTAAAAGATGTAGAAATAAAACAAATTCCATGACTTATTCTTTGTGACGTGGCGACCTCACATGTGCCGACGCTCAAGACGGACAAGTGATCTTGTGTACCAGTGCGCGACTAACCAACCGATCGATCCAACCGCCAATGGCCATTGCCTGAACAAACTCAAGCAGACTGGCGGCCTGACACACACTAGCTCTCCGGACGACAGACAGAAACTGACTGCCCCACACTGACCCGGCTGACCAACTGCCCCCAGGTGAGCTCATAGCGCCACTTAAATGCACGTGAACCGGCAACCTTTCCCCTTTCCCACCAGAGGGAGGCACCAAAGCTGCGATTGCCACAGCGGCGCCACCGCCAGAAACGGAGGGCGACTGCTTCACACTACGCACTGCGGCGCGCTATTCAACACAGCAATTTTTTACCACGGCTCAACTATATTCCCCTGTCGCATCTTGGGTATGAAATCAAGACTTCAGTTTCATAACTAAAACGATTCTAAGTTAGCGATAGGTGTTTGGGTGGTACTGCAATCCCCGTACATATATTTTCTTGACAGATGTCCTGTTTACAGAGTTATTGGTGCCATGACGTGTAATTTCACATGTCAGACACCTCTGATGTGCCTTTATCTGTTTCATTCTAAGAGGTATTCTCCGTTACTCAGGATCATTTTATATAGGACTGATGCGGGCATAGTATAATTTCTGAACCATGATCCGACGTGAACAGTGGACGCTACACATCTCTGGAAAGCTACATTGTACACTTATCATACAGAGTCGATATTTTAAGGAAGTAGTTTTTTCATTTTATCGTTTGTTACTATAGTTTATCGTCGAGAAACCAGGATGTACATCATGCACTGAAAATATATTTCTTACATTGGAATATTAACAGTGTTACATTCCATATGACTAATAGGTCGGAAACCGGAGTGATCTAACGTTATAATCTGTTTTAAGTGCGGACCTTATAGCCTTAGGAGTCCGGGTGTTTATGTTCCAGGTACTGATCCCACATTCCCGAACAATACTTTAGAGTTGATAGCGTTGTAGATTTAAGTAAAATTGCTTTGAACTCCATCTGTATGGAACTCCAACATGCGCAAAAACCAGGTGTCTCTTGTTATTTTTAACCGTCTGCTATTACATGACAACACTTTAAAATATGTTACTATACACCGATAAGGGGTGCTAACCTCATCAACATGGGCACTCCTGGAGAAATCTTGTATACTTGGATGGATGAGGACTCAGCTCCATTCGTTCACAAGACACGGAATGTAATGGTCTACTTCTGGTCAGCTGCAGATTAAATCAGTAATGGTGCTGCAGGGTGGGCTGGTCAAAGACAGTGTGAGTGGGGTCTTTCCATCTCTAATTTCATCTTAAAATGCGAGAATCCCCAGCGATTCAATTTCGCATAGAGATAGATGGTAAATTATGCACTGTGCTCGAGGAGCTAGAGATATGTAGAACACTGTCTGGTATACTTTGATGATGTATGTGTTCGAGAATTAACAATGAATGAACAAACTGCACAGTCATCTACCTACATTTGCAATGATACTCGCAAAGTACAGAAGGGGCTGGTTAGCTATGATACTGAAATTGGGAAACATGCTGCCACATCATTGAACTTACTGTGACATTGCTAAAATTGTTCGCACTATCAACTGTGATGCGTAATATTACAGTACATCGACAGCGTCTTTTCCATCCCATCCGTCCACTGGTACACTGTTGGTTACCACATGATGACTGACTGACATCGCTTGTTTGAGTTGGAGAAAGAGTTTTGGTGGAGGGGCTACACCTTCTGGGGGTGGCGAGCACCAAACCAATGATCGCGTATATGACTGCAATATGAGGAATCAGTCGAAACGTAGCACAGAGCCATCAGCTATTCCGTCACTGTGACAGATGAGTTTAAATGTAGAGGTCGTCGATCACCTTCAGAGAGCAGTTCGGAAACTCTCCGCAACACAGCCAGACTCTTCCAGTTTCCTTATGTTGTAAATGTCTTTTATTTAAAATCATCCAGTGTGTGTGGTGTCCTGTGATAGCAGCAGTAACAGCATATCTTATACCGCGCGATGAGAAGCAATGGATCAGAACGGGTTAACGTCAGTTTAGAACCTGACACAGACTTCAGAGTCGTGGCACAACAAGCAAAATGTATGGCAGTGTACAAAGCATGTTACAGTAGAAAAAAAAAACAATGGTTCGAACAATGACACAGGGTCACAGGGAGGGTCTCTTCGACTTATAGTATAGTTTGTGGGGATACAGTCATCCTCCTGCAGTACATGTGATGCAACTTTACACTGGTCCGTGCAATGTGTCAATAGCTGTATATTTAATAGGATCGTCATATGTGCTCGATGCCGGCATGCAGACGGTATTTGTTTTCGATATATGGGAGGAGAGAGATGCGGTAAAAATCTTATAGAGATCTCTATCGGATGAAGTTAGTGGAGCTTTTATAGTTCGTAATTTTTCTCTGTTAGATGGTACAGAATAACGAAGATAGCATGTTGGGGGGGGGGGGGGGGGGTGATAGATGTGGATAAGCCTTGATGAATGCAGAACTGCTTCGGACAGCAGTACTTCTATGTAGTTTGGGGACGTACCACAATGCAGTAGCAAAATCTTCATCCTTCCCCCATTCCCTGTACTGTCTTTTGTACTACCTCGTGTTGCAGGAGCAGGCTTCGTTTGGCATTGACCTTACACATCGTACACTGTTGGCGGAGCTATGACAACATGCTCCCATTTCCACTGAATGGACAAAACATGGTCCTGTCGAGAGTAACTCAGGTCACTCTGTTTCAACACCGGTTGCAGAAGGTGGTAGATACAGCCCTCTTCGACTTCTGCTCAGTTCCTACTTAAATTTGAACGATCACATACACAATGTTGCAAAAATGGCAGCAGTTACAAGAGGAATAGGGACTATCTAAAATTTTACTGTAGCTGATAGGCTAGAAAAGGCGACTCGTTTCAGGATATGAGAGACCCTAGTGGCTGTAATCATTAAAAGACTTCTCCATAGGATCCAATGCAGGCATGTGGTTGAATGTAAAGATTCCAAATCCCAGACAGCATTTCTACTGGAGAACATTACACTGGAGATCTGGATATCTAGTGTGCATTTCCTATGATCTCAATCAGCACACCATCTTCTGTTTGTGATCCTTCTCAATCAACCTTTGCCCATAATCTAGTGGATATACTGCAGACCCTCTGACATGGCATCGAGACAGAATGCGTTACAAATACTGGAGAAATATCTAGCGGTGGCCTGAGGGAAGATGCAAATAACGATTTCATACCACATTTCTTACCCAAATCACTTTCTAAATTAAGTGATTTTATCATGAGGTTACTTCATTGGCTGTGTGTAACCGCACTGTTGGTCTAATAATATACACTCCAGCGATCACCATCTATATTCCGTGTCACAGTATTTGTCTGGAAAAACCACTCCATTTGGAGGTAATGCCATGCCTCAATTTATAAAGCTGGTATAGCTTTCAACATGGATACTTATGTATACATGTAGAACTAAGACCGCTTGTGTTAGTAATATTGTCATTGCAATCATTCTTCTTTAACATATGGCGGTTTGTAAGACGATTGCACCTCTCTTTCTAAGATACAGTGGTACCACTCGCAAGAAAAATTTATGAGACATGTCCACCCATCGCTGTTTTTTGGTCAGTATTATTTCATATCGCTGGCAATCAGTCATTGGCCAAGTGTTATACTTAGTAGTAGGAGATGTGTGATAGGTTCGCCTTGAACATCAGCCTTATAAAGTATGTTTGTGAGTGTTCTGACATGTGCAAAGGAAATGACTATGTTCAGGCGTAAGGACGGTATGAATTTGACGGGGAATATTGTGACAGCAAACGGAAGAGTATGTCAAGTCACAAAAATGGTACCGATATTTCTATTTCCAGTATCGCAGCCATCAGCAGGATGTATTTCCGATACTTCACTCATTGTCGAATGTCGTCCACTTGAGACTGTGATCATAATATTTAATTGTAAGTAAAGTGATAAAATATATTATGTGGCCAGTTTCCTAGTATGATTCTGTCTATATGTGCTTGGTGAGCAGCATCGGTGACATGTGGTTAGAATGATTCACGTTTCTGGCCAACGGTAGGACCTGTCCGAATGGAGAAAACTGTTGGGACGCAGGAATGTAGCTGACTTAACCATGTCGTCCTCTAGACAGACGAATAGCGAACTAATATTTAGTATGTGTTGGACAGCTTTTGTGCTCACGTGGAAATTTAAGGCGATTTAATATGGACATGTTTTTGCACTGAACCATTATTCCTTCCCATGAAATTGCCCAGATGACTGCTTGTTCACATTTTCCGTCTTTATTTAGTTGAGATAACATCGATTGTGGTGTGGACATCTAGTCAGTGAAAGACAGGTGGAAGACACGTTTACTGGTTCTCCAGACATGACGAAAACCTTAGTTGACTTTGTATATTATAGGGTTGATTTGGAATCTGTTATGTCACCTACATCGGTATTTGCAACTGGAACTATCAGTTTCCTCAATTTTTTTCGAATTTACCATAAAGTTTTTCACAGATGGATGTGTTTCTAGTTACCTAGTTACTCAGTGGTTTACAGCACGTTCCATCTCGCTAGATTATCTGGTTTCTAGAGAAATAATTTCGGAATTACTTTATTGAGTGATACAGCTATGCAAGCGATATTGTATGTGCTTGATATTTATCACGTAAATGGTATGATTTTCTGGCAAACTATGTGAAAATACATGTGTTCTTGTAATCAAAGAGTCTGGAGATTGGTGCAGAAGACAAGCAAGCAAGCAAGTCAGGACCAGAAACGATTATGCCTTTCTGCAAGGGGAAATGAGCCCATCTTTGTACAACACTTTGGAGGGTGACTTCAGGTCACTGAGGGTGTTCTGGTCACATGTGGGAAGTCGATGTCTTGTGACTGTCAGCTGCAGGAAAATATCTAACGCTGCAAGGAGAACTGTCTGTCTTCGTGGTATATGTACGAGTGTCTGGCGGTCGGTACCTATATGAATGATGCAAAAGGAGCGATTTTGTATTGTGCAGGATACGAATTGTATGTTTACTACATGGACATGGTACGCAGTGATAAATTGCTGGGTTGGAGATCAGTTTCACGGTCTAATATTCAAGCTTCCATTCACAGTGGCAGGGCATTGTAGTTGAGCAAGTGTCTTTCCATACTTGACGATGTGTACGCTACTTTTGCATGGTTTAGCTGTCGGGGCAATATCATGATGTGTACAAAATAGTTTTGCCACTGAAAGTCTCGCCCGCAGATGGGTAACACATGATGGATGTGGTGTCACGTTAGGACCATCAGGAGGAATGCAATCAATGTTAATCTGGGCGATTTTCGTAAACAGGTTCTGTTAGGACAATAATATCCCTGGGAACAAGCTTAGACATCAGAAATGCACCTACAAAAGTTACCATTAACTATTTCTGGGATACTTTACTATATCTGAGAGGTAGACTTGGCTCTTATTTACATAGACATGTGATGTCAGCATAACATTCAGAACCATCTAGGTATGCCTGTACTGGTGAGCCACTTAGCAATTAAGTCTTCACTGACTGCAGATAGAGAGGCATTGCGCCAGCAATGGTAAAAACGTGCGCATCCATATTGTGACTTGGCTCTTATTTACACAGATCTGTGAAGTCAGTATAACACTCGAAGAATTCTAAGTGTATACCTGAAAATATATACGGCTTTCACCTGCTTGGTGTAGGCGGCAGCAGTGTGAGAGTGATGGCTTGCACTTCAGTGTTGGTTTACATCCTGCAGTCGCTCGTGGCTGCATTGACACATGTGTGTGTTTGAGCCTCTGATACGTTGCAGTAGACAATAGTTTCAGAGGATTTTTTATGTCCAATGAACGTTTGTGCAGTGCATTATTTTCAGTTGTTTAAGCATTGTGGGTGTGTCTGCAGAGCCAGAGTACTGCATTATTTAGATAATTTATGAGTAGTTTGCAGGTCTGTAGGCAGTGTATGCAAATTCCACCCCTAAATAATTTTTTTTCAACATAAATGAAGTACAGTTCTTCCTGTGCAGCAGTCCAGAACAGGCTGAGTCCTTTTCCCGCCATTTTCCCCCAGACCGCCATCTTGGAGTACGTCACAGAAGGGACGACAATACCCTCTGGTGGCGGTATTGTGCACTAAGTCAGTTGGACTCCAGACCTCATAGTCAACACACTGGATAGAGCTACTGCCTCATTTTGTTTAAATAATAAACACTGCCTGCAACATAAAGACTTACATCCATTCTATTCAGCAGCCCAGAACAGGATGAGTCCTTTTCCCAATTCCAAGGAAGAAATGTCGGTCAGATGACTTAAGTTAGTGGAGGTGGACCAAGTGATCTATTTTTCCGCCATTTTCTTAGGTTGCTGTGGGTGGCCATGGTGTGTTGCATTGTCCTGCTGGAATTTGGTTCAAATGGCTCTGAGCACTATGGGACTTAACTGCTACGGTCATCAGTCCCCTAGAACTTAGAACTACTTAAACCTAACTAACCTAAGGACAGCACACAACACCCAGCCATCACGAGGCAGAGAAAATCCCTGACCCCGCCGGGAATCAAACCCGGGAACCCGGGCGTGGGAAGCGAGAACGCTACCGCACGACCACGAGATGCGGGCGCTGGAATTTGAACTTCACGCCATTTTCTGGTGGTGGGGTGGGCAGAGGGAGAAGGGAGGAGGGGATGGTGTTAGGTTAGTGGCGGTATCCCAATTGACCTATTTTCCCGCCAAAATTTGAACTTCCTGCCTGATTTCATTACGATGTTGCCATATCTATTGCCGCCATCTTGGATCCGCCATCTGGAATAAATTTGGGAACAGTGGATGGTGGGGCAGAACAGTCTGTCCCACTACTCCCGCCCATGTCCTCCATGCTCACTACTTTGAGGTTCCCACAGGTGTCGGACATAATTGTGCATCTGCTGGGGAGGAGCGTGGATTCATTGCCCATCGATGCGCATCAGTTAGACAATACGTGAGTATTATTCATATAATATCCGAATATTAATGTAACTTTCATATTTTCACCTGGCTTTCTCTGGCTGTGCGACGTTTGTTGAGACCAGCGACCAACACACATGCAAGCATGTGTACTCACGTATCTAACATATCTCACCAATAACACAAAAGATCGTGATAGACGCCCTTCAGGCTGTCCGTGGTAAACAGTGCGACATATAACACATTCAACTATTCTCCCTCGCTGAAGCTGCTCATGTATCTGAGTATGTGCGCATTGGCCATGCGAATGACGTCCCACTACTGAAAATCATATAGCTTGGAAACAGATGCGAAAACAAAATGTGAGAAACCTTACATTTGGACGTTTCCATATATTAATTGACAATAAATACAAACGAGCTGTCCTATGGAAAAATATGAGTGGGCATTGATCTAGTCAAAGTAAAATCTGCAGCTGATCCTACTTCTCCGGTCAAGGAAGCAGACTCGTACCTAATTTCACTGACAGTCACCACTGATCCACAAACAAAGCAAAATCTTATTAACTCTATCACGATGGAAGTAATTACTTAACTTTAATATTCACAATACCGTCAAAAAGTTCATGATAGCTTTGGAGATGGCCAGCATTACACTTCATATGATCAAACTTATTAATAACCCATTATCTGCAATCATTCATTGACGGTAAAGATATTCCCAGTAGCCTGGAAACAGAGACTACAATATCAAAGAACCTTTCCATAGCACGGATTACGGCTTGTTTTCTGTTGATACGGCACTGTTCAAAGGCTTAAAATACGGACTCCATACCGGTTTACAAGTTACATGTGTAACATGATCGACCAGTACCGGCCGTGCTTCCGGAATTAGCATAATACATCGTCAGCTTTAATAAAACTGACGGATTAACTTAAGCTGTTCACGGTACGACAAAAGTCGTCTATAATGTTCTTTTTACACTTTAGGAAATCGTTTGATACTATTGATGCCGACATTTTACTTGCGAAACTTAGCAGCCAAAATTTTGATCAGAGTGCATGACAGCGCTTTCTCTAGTACCTGACGTCTCGCTAACATTGCGTCATGTTTGGTCCGACAAATTCGCGGTGGAGACATGTACTACCACACATCGACCGGGGTTTACTGATTTACCGCATAATAATCATCTCATTGTACTTCAATGGCAAGTTATCAGTTCCGCCGGACTGTAAATGCTACAAGTATGCTGGTGGCCTCTAGTTTCAGTCAAGTGTAAAACCAGTTAACTCGAGGAAAAAAAAACATGTACAACGGCTTATATTTACAGCTGTTGATTACAGGTTTGCTATCCCGCAAGGCAGTTCTCAGGAAAGGTGGTGACCGAGGTAAATAACTCAACATCTACAGCAAGACTGCTCCACCAGGAGTCTAAACGAGAACTACGCCGCACTCGTCAACTGCAAGCTGAATCACAAACTGGCATACATTTCACAAGTTTCATATAGCAGAGATTTTTTCTTACTTTAAATTCAAAGTAATTATCGACATCAATACGAAAAATAAGTAATATGAATTTCCGTTTGTAACTGCTAAATCTGTAGCACTAGTATTATCAATAAAACTTACCGAAATACTGCATCTGAGGAAGTTACTGCCATGCAGCCCGCTAGCCAGGTCTTCTACATTACAGTATTTGTTTCTCAGGCAAAATAAACCAGAAGAAGAATTGAAGAACTTGAGCAGACCGTGTGTTCTGATAGTTTATTGTTGCTTAAACGTGTTTCTCTTTTCTTTGCTTCGAAATGAAGAAATTTTGTCACGACACATTATTAGAATTGATATAGTACCCTTGATGTGATTTATTTCTCACTTTTACGCTACTGGCCATTAAAATTGCTACACAAAGAAGAAATGCAGATGATAAACGGGCATTCATTGGACAAATATATTATACTAGAACTGACATGTGATTACATTTTCACGCAATTTGGGTGCATAGATTCTGAGAAATCAGTACCCAGAACAACCACCTCTGGCCGTAATAACGGCCTTGATACGCCTGGGCATTGAGTCAAACAGAGCTTCGATGGCGTATACACGTACAGCTGCCCATGCAGCTTCAACACGAAACCACAATTCAAGAGTAGTGACTGGCGTATTGTGACGAGCCAGCTGCTCGGCCTGCATTGATCAGACGTTTTCAGTTGGTGAGAGATCTGGAGAATGTGCTTGGCAGGGCAGCAGTCGAAGATTTTCTGTATCCAGAAAGGCCGCAGTTCCTGTCCTTGTTCAACGAGAGAAAGCAGTACCGAAAAAGTGTTGCAGCCTTCACACTGTCTACTTTTCTAGTGTATACTGTTACAAGAACTGTCATTTCTCGTCACTTTCTTCCGTTTTACGGCGTTCCTTAGTCGCTTCAAAATTTGTGGAGATATTCTCCGTCTTTGCAAGTAAATGAAACGCAGTTTCTTTCATGTCGTACGCGTTTCGCTTCATGTATTTACGAAGCATCTTCAGTGGCGTGTAATACATGGTTGTTTTTATATGCAGGATGAACATTAATGAAATCGACTAACTGCAGGAATGGATTCCTCACTGGAAATGAAGGAAATGCCTCGCTCCCACGGTAGATGGAGCTGGCTACTGAAAGTTCCTACGACCACAGCTATACCAAAACAAGTACCCTCACACGCTCCAACCTCATTACACAACATTTCAAGCACTTTTTGGGCGTTTGTGTGATCATGGGTCGTTTCAGACAGACGAACGTACAGGGAGGCGGTGGACTGTGCCTACACCATATTTGGAGGAATGGGTTCTGCCCCTCAACCGTTTCCATCTGCTTGGCCATGCACAAACACCATCTCGGCTTGTTTCCGGCATGAATACCGAACCATTCTGCTCTTTACAGCATGCTACGTCAATCACACAGCCTGGAACACACAAGGAATGACATGCTATGTGGTCAGCGGAACTTTCATTCGCCAGCAGCCCGCGCGGGGTAGCCGCGTGGTCTCGGGCGCCTTGTCACGGCCCGCGCGGCTCTCCCCGTCGGAGGTTCGAGGCGTCCCTCGGGCGTGGGTGTCTGTGTTGTCCTTAGCATAAGTTAGTTTCCGTTACATTAAGTAGTGCGTAAGCTTGAGGACCGATGACCTCAGCAGTGTGGTCCCATAAGACCTTACCACAAATTTCCGATTCGCCAGCACTATCTACCGTGGCAACGATGCATTTCCCAGACAAATGATCATAGGATCCTTTTTCCTCCATTTCCAGTCAGGAAACCGTCCCTGCAGTTTGTCCGTTTTATTGACGTCCACCCTCTATATGTATTAGTTACAAGTAAGTTATTATGTGACGTATTTCTTTGTTTATCAGGTTTGAAACAGCTTTTGCAACACAAGTTACGTGAGGTTAAAATATCGTTTGGTGTTAACGATTTTGAGTGTTGCTAGGCCACGTGTATGGTCCTGTAGATGTTTATTCTCGGTCTCTGTGCTCCAGATGAATAAATAATTAATCAATCCTCCCCCCCCTCTCTCTGCCCCCCCTCTCTCTCTCTCACACACACACACACTAACCTACTCAGACATATAATTACGCAATCACACATAACAAAAAACACATGCACACAACACAAACAAAAGACGAGAGATAAACACGTAGGGACGGTTGGCAAACCCCACACTCAGGGAACACACACACGTTCAACACACAGCGAAAATTGCAAGCGAAGTGTTGTAATCAATGTGAGCGAAAAAACTCCAAAAATCAAAACATGGAGACCGAGCATACACATATTAAGAACTACACACATAGAATAGCAACACTGGAAACCGTAGTAACACCAAACGTTAAATTAACCTCACGTAACTTGTGCTGCAAAAGTGTTCCTAATCTAGAAAACAAAGAATAACATGAGAAGAAGCAACACTGTAACATAACCACTACGTAATGCAGCGTCATAGATACGAAAACAAACATCTTTAACAGACCACTGAATATGCTTCGTAAATAAAAGAAGCGAAACGCGTCTGGCAAAAAACAAAGTGCCTTCCAGTTAATTGTAAAGACGTAACATACCCCCATGAATCGTCATTTGTACTAGTATTAACAATCTTGGGTAAAATTAGTTACTACTGTACCCAATGTATTAACGGGTTCCATCCCATAGAGTCAAAGGAATGAAAGTAGGTTAGGATTTAACGTCCCGTCGCCGACAAAAAATTAGAGACGTCGCTCATGGTCGAATTTGGCAAGCATATCGGCCGACTCATTTTTAAACAAGACAGCCCAACATCTGCCTTAAGCGATGTTGGGAAACCATACCACAGTGGGTCACGTACATGTCTACAATGCTTTCAGAATAGAAGCCATTGTAAATGCTTGAAAGGTCAGGTCATCATTTCAAGTCTCACGACGTAATTAACACAGGCAGAATGCATTTCACCGGCATCGGGAAGCAACAGTGAAGAGAAAGTAGGAAGCAGCAATCGCTTCCTCTTGTTATGAATAGCCCCAGAAATGGGGTCAGCATGCGCAGTACGGCTTCTCTCCTCACCCTGGCGTTGCGGCACGTCGACGGATAACGTTCTGGTAGCTGCAGTGTCGACAACCTCACGTCGGCTGCAGATGCCACAGGAAGGGCGCTTTCTCTGACGCTGATCTGCCATGCGTTACCACCAACTGCAACAGGCCATCTGTTCACAGCTTTCTCTTTGAGAGATAAAGAGATGAAAGAAATCAGATCGCGTTATTTGACTTGGCGTTTGTCTTACCGCTCAACATTTGCAGAACACGTAGAGAGCACAATCACAAATCGACCACTAGAGAAGAAGAATGAAGACAATGGGAATCAACAATAAAAACACTCCTAAACCGGCAAGAATATTACCACGTACAGAGAGCCAAAGCAGAAAAGAGAACACTGTTGAATGATCATGTACACTTGCCAAACAACTCGTTTTTTACACTAACAGATAAAACAACAAAATAACACTACAAAAGAGGACTATAATAATAATAATAATAATAATAACAATACCCCCCCCCCAACCCATTCCACTCACGTCTCCACGCACCTCTCCACAAAACATATAAACCAAAACTCAAATCAGCTGGACACCAAAACTTTCCACCGTTCTCTGACAGCTGTTACATACATATTCAACATTCTACAACTCGCACCCAATAACCACCAACACCCAAACCGAAAAAAAAACAGAAGATAAAAACGAGGCATATGTACTCTCTCTATCTCTTTCACACACACAAACACACACACACAGTCTCACACACACAAACACACACACACACACACACACACACACACACACACACGATACACACATATAAATATAACGGAAGTGAATAGACGTTAATTTTCAGCATATACTTCGTTGTGTTGGCAACATGTAGCACGATGAGACACATAGCGAACTCACAGTAGTTGCGTCTTGAAATCGCAATTTTCGACCAAATACCTGTAACTAGTAACAGAAGACTGACACTACATCAAAACTGTAAGGTTAAACAATATGAAAAGTGGGAAGAAAAAAGTTCGCAACATAAAAAGTGCTTGTTGTTGTGGTCTTCAGTCCTGAGACTGGTTTGATGCAGCTCTCCATGCTACTCTATCCTGTGCAAGCTTCTTCATCTCCCAGTACCTACTGCAACCTACATCCTTCTGAATCTGCTTGGTGTATTCATCTCTTGGTCTCCCTCTACGATTTTTACCCTCCACGCTGCCCTCCAGTACTAAATTTGTGATCCCTTGATGCCTCAGAACATGTCCTACCAACCGATCCCTACTTCTAGTCAAGTTGCGAAACAAGCTTCTCTTCTCCCCAATTCTATTCAATACCTCCTCATTAGATATGTGATCCACCCATCTAGTCTTCAGCATTCTTCTGTAGCACCACATTTCGAAAGCTTCCATTCTCTTCTTGTCTAAACTATTTATCGTCCATGTTTCACTTCCATACATGGCTACACTCCATACAAATACTTTCAGAAACGACTTTATGGCACTTAAATCTATACTCGATGTTAACAAATTTCTCTTCTTCAGAAACGCTTTCCTTCCCATTGCCAGTCTACATTTTCTATCCTCTCTACTTCGACCTTCTTCATTTATTTTGCTCCCCAAATAGCAAAACTCCTTTACTACTTTAAGTGTCTCATTTCTTAAACTAATTCCCTCAGCATCACCCGACTTAATTCGACTACATTCCATTATCCTCGTTTTGCTTTTGTTGATGTTCATCTTATATCCTCCTTTCAAGACACTATCCATTCCGTTCAACTGCTCTTCCAAGTCCTTTGCTGTCTCTGACAGAATTACAATGTCATCGGCGAACCTCAAAGGTTTTATTTCTTCTCCATGGATTTTAATACCTACTCCGAATTTTTCTTTTGTTTCCTTTACTGCTTGCTCAATATACAGATTGAATAACATCGGGGACAGGCTACAACCCTATCTCACCCCCTTCCCAACCACTGCTTCCTTTCATGCCCCTCAACTCTTATAACTGCCATCTGCTTTCTGTACAAATTGTAAATAGCCTTTCGCTCCCTGTATTTTACCCCTGCCACCTTCAGAATTTGAAAGAGAGTATTCCAGTCAACATTGTCGAAAGCTTTCTCTAAGTCTACAAATTGTAGAAACGTAGGATTGCCTTTCCTTAATCTAGTTTCTAAGATAAGCCGTAGGGTCAATATTGCCTCACGTGTTCCAACATTTCTGCGGAATCCAAACCGATCTTCCCCGAAGTCGGCTTCTACTAGTCTTTCCATTCGTCTGTAAAGAATTAGTGTTAGCGTTTTGCAGCCGTGAGTTATTAAACTGATAGTTGGGAAATTTTCACATCTGTCAACACCTGCTTTCTTTGGGACTGGAATTATTATATTCTTCTTGAAGTCTGAGGGTATTTCGCCTGTCTCATACATCTTGCTCACCAGATGGTAGAGTTTTGTCAGGACTGGCTCTTCCAAGGCCGTCAGTAGTTCTAATGGAATGTTGTCTACTCCCGGGGCCTTGTTTCGACTCCGGTCTCTCAGTGCTCTGTCAAACTCTTCACGCAGTATCGTATCTCCCATTTCATCTTCATCTACGTCCTCTTCAATTTCCATAATATTGTCCTCAAGTACATCGCCCTTGTATAGACCCTCTATATTCTCCTTCCACCTTTCTGCTTTCCCTTCTTTGCTTAGAACTGGGTTTCCATCTGAGTTCTTGGTATTCATACAAGTGGTTCTCTTTTCTCCGAAGGTCTCTTTAATTTTCCTGTAGGTAGTATCCATCTTACCCCTAGTGAGATAAGCCTCTACATCGTTGCATTTGTCCTCTAGCCATCCATGCTTAGCCATTTTGCACTTCCTGTCGATATCATTTTTGAGTCGTTTGTATTCCTTTTTGCCTGCTTCATTTACTGCATTTTTATATTTTCTCCTTTTATCAATTAAATTCAATATTTCTTCTGTTACCCAAGGATTTCTACTAGCCCACGTCTTTTTACCTACTTGATCCTCTGCTGCCTTCACTACTTCGTCCCTCAAAGCTACCCATTCTCCTTCTACTGTATTTCTTTCCCCCATTCCTGCCATTTGTTTCCTTACGCTCTCCCTGAAACTCTCTACAACCTCTGGTTCTTTCAGTTTGTCCAGGTCCCATCTCATTAAATTCCCACCTTTTTGCAGTTTCTTCAGTTTCAATCTACAGTTCATAATCATTGTGGTCAGAGTCCACATCTGCCCCTGGAAATGTCTCACAATTTAAAACCTGGTTCCTAAATCTCTGTCTTACCATTATATAATCTATCTGAAATCTGCCAGTATCTCCAGGCTTCTTCCATATATACAACCTTCTTTTATGATTCTTGAACCAAGTGTTAGCAATGATTAAGTTGTGCTCTGTGCAAAATTCTACCAGACGGCTTCCTCTTTCATTTCTTACCCCCAATCCATATTCACCTACTACGTTTCCTTCTCTCTCTTTTCCTACTACCGAATTCACTCATGACTATTAAATTTTCGTCTCCCTTCACTATCTGATTAATTTCTTTTATTTCATCATACATTTCTTCAATTTCTTCGTCATCTGCAGAGCTAGTTGTCATATAAGCTTGTACTACTGTAGTAGGCGTGGGCTTCGTATCTATCTTGGCCACAATAATGCGTTCACTATGCTGTTTTAGTAGCTTACCCGCATTCCTATTTTTTTATTCATTCTTAAACCTACTCCTGCATTACCCCTATTTGTGCTTATGTTTCGTAAATATATGTGTAGTGCGACCTCCAACAAGTGATCAGATGAGAGGAAGAAACGCAGATGTGAATAAAAAACGCGAAGAACTGTAAGTAACCTTTTATTTACATAAAAAACGAAACGTGAGCTGTTTTACAATCTACAAATAACACATATAAAAACGGAACTTTCATTCTAGATCCCAATGATCCTGTCTTAAATTGAAAAAGGAGAAACGGGTCTGGGGGTAAAATATAGTGCGACAAGAAAAGGCGTCTAAAATATAGTGCAACAAGAAAAGGCGTCTCTTTTACAAAACAAATATTACTACAATTGCTTCGGAGGAGGCATTCGTGCCCTTTTGCGGTGCAAAAATTTACTGTGTCAGATAGTGCTTATAAATAATTTGTCTATAGGATTCTGGATAGTTAGTTATAGTCAGAATCGTAACTGATGTTATTACACTCAGGCTACAATAAATTATAGTACATAACATAACTGAGGACGCAGGTAGCAACAAGTGCTACTATGATGAAGGGGTTGGGAGGTTAGCACAGTAGAAGAATTCGTGGCGAGCCTCATCAGTCACTCATTTTACTGAATATATAAAGTTAAAAGTATTTCTCTTTAGAGTGTGCCTCTTGTAGCAAACGAAATTCACATTTTACTATCTCTCAGACACTATAAATCTTGGCGCAGCGAGAAGAAATTTAATCTAACAGGCATAATTCTTCAGTAGCCAATGTCAGATAATTTACAACGTTTTTAACTTACGTGGAACACTATTACATCCAGAATCAACGTTTCAACATGACTTCGGAGAAGTCTCATAATGAAACGTGTTGTCCGGTACACATTTCAACGACAATACATTAGTTGCCAGTAAACTACAGTGCCCTGTACACACGCATGCTAATCTCTGACTTTCCATAGCGGAACTCCTTTAGGCAAATATATCTCACAAAACGTCTACAACTTCAGCATTTATTATTCCTACACAGACTACTGTACACATTTTAAATAACGAATTGAAAAACTTTACTGGATACTGCTCGAGTAAATCAGTCCTCATTATGTAGATTATTGTAAACACTACACTGATTTACTAGGCAAGTTTCTGTTGGAGGTGCCGACCGATGTGGTCGAGCGGCTCTAGGCGCCTGAGACCGGAACTGCGCTGCTGCTACGGGTCGCAGGTTCAAATCCAGCCTCGGTCATGGATGTGTGTGATGTCCTTAGGTTAGTTAGGTTTAAGTAGTTCTAAGTTCTACGGGACTGATGACCTCAGAAGTTCAGTCCCATAGTGCTCAGAGCCATTTTAACCATTTTCTGTTGGAGGTGGTATGCCGTTGCCTTCCACCGACCACTGAACTGACCTACCCAGCTGGCTTTAGGAGGATCTACTTAACCTGGGTTCCGAACCACGGTGCAACTCGGTATGTTACACAAAAATACAAATATTGTACGAAAAATGATTATTCAGACTAGTTAGTACATTCATTGGTCACAAACCGATGGTGGTGTTGAATATATTATGTCTACAAGATGCACGAACGTCAAACTTCTACCACTGAAATGAATTTATGTTGAAAAGAGTACGAGGTAGAATTTATGTACATTCACTGTGACAGTTTTATTGACCTTTTGTGAAGTATAGCGTAGTATCGTTACAACTCGCAGTACGCAAAAGATTAAGAGAATTTAGTGATTCAAAGCTACATACATTTACTCGTACCTGCCCGTCAAGAATGTTGGTGTCGTCTCCAAAGACGGAGTAACGTAATGGCTCCTCTGCTCAGATTAAGATAATACGGCAAACAAAGCCTTGTCAACAGTAATAAAATTTGTTATCTCTCTTACATCGACAAAACTCTGCAGTTTTTAATTAACTTGAGAGATCCTGTTGGAATGACTGGAATTCTCGTTGTACCAGCTGTTCGATCCAGAAGGCATCCCTGCAGAATTTTCATCGGGATCTCGCAAAGCTGTATTCGGGCAGCGTTATTGGATGCCGGGGGCTTTCCTATTTCCGTCGGCGCTCCGGTTCCACTTTGTTGAAGCAATCTCCCCTTCTTTAGCTGGTGTTATATTTTCTGCTCTCCCCTCTGTTTATTTTAGCGAGTGCATTCGCTCTCAGAACGGCTGCGTTCGTTTTTAACCCTGAGTATTTTATTTATGGCATTCTAAATTTATTTGTACTTCCTGAAAGTCGGGGAGGTCGTCATTCGATTGACACTAATTACTAATTCAGTAAGGATATTTCTGTTCTGGTTGCTCCGGGCGTCATACGCCGTACCCTGTTGCTGCAATAAGCCATTCCGACGTGGAAGAAACGAATGAGGATAATGACCTACGAGAGCCTGCAAATGGGAAGCTTGGAAATAGTATTTGCAGGTATTGTAGTTACCCTTACGCTAATGCATTACTCTATAGTCGGAGAGAACAAAGCAAAAACGAAGACAGATCGCTGTATACAATTCCACTATTGTTGGTTAGAACCGAAAATTTGATGTCGTATGAAAGTTAAACTTTGTCCTTACTTCTCTTTTTTCTACAAAGTGAAATATATCTGAATAGCAATTCGCACAGTGATAAACAATGCTTCACCGATAATAACGAGAACATAATTTTAGTGTTTTAATAAATTTCTTTGGTATGACAGATTTGCAGTAAATACGAAAACTATTCAAAAATCATACACAATAGATAGAAAACACAATAAAATAACGACGCAAAAAGCAGTGAAAAGTAATAGGACACCAGCAACAATGCAAAGCTCACACTACTGTTATGCAATTTTAGTGAGAATTATGTAAGAAAGAAGGTCAGTAGAACACCCAAACATAAGTATTTTGGATAGAGATATTAATGTGCTGATACCATGTCAATCTGAACGTGAGATAAGTATGTTTTCTTTTTTCATCCTTTTTTCCTTTCTTTTCTTTCTTTTTTCTTTTCTTTTTTTCAGATGAAAAGGATTTGGTGCTAAGTATTTGAGGATTAAATTCAACGACAGGTGTCTGGATTATTATGTTTCGCTATAGTTAAAATTAAAAGTAAACATTAAAAGATGATGTGGCCCATTGAAGATTACGCAAAAACTCAACGAAGGAAGAGAATTTACGAGGAAATGATATATACCAGTAGACTGAATGGAAGCGTTAATATTAATAAAAAATGGAGTTTGGAAGAACGTACTCGGAAACAAGGGAAGGATAGCAGCAACGCTGTAAAATAGGAGCAGATGATACTATATTTAAGTCAATTGAGCCATGATTTGACCATGAACATGGCTTCCGAAACTTTTTCCTGATGTTATAAATTCATAATAGTTATAAAGCTACAATTTTCACTCTAAAATTAACACAAATTTCATGACTGGGAGGACCTGATCCTGGAAAGTAAAATGAGCGAATTCTGCAAGGCTAAGCGCTAAAATATCTCAATGCATTCTTAACGAGAATTCGGTAGCCCTCCAAGAAAACGTCCAAACGGTCCACGCGTCGTTCTAGAAGTGGGATCCAGTCGGAGTAAGCCGTTTCCCACCTGAAATAGAGCAGCTTGATACTAGTCAGTCAGTAGGAAGACTCAGTTTCCTTACCAGCACTGTTCCTTAATATTATTTATTCCATGGAAAATGTAACGTCCATAGTGTAACTGACTTTACAGACATTGGCGAAGTTATTGATATCGTTGTTTAGTTTTTAGATCTGCTCTCGACACTCAAACGCACGCTCTTGATTGGCGCGTGGAGTAAGGGCGTTAGTCTGCAGAGGTTACTAAACAGTCTATCCTCTAGGGTCACCAGTTCGGAGGAGGGGCGCTGAAGGCACCGTGACGGGATTAGCTGGGCGCTTGAACTCTGCCACCTAGCTGAAAAGCCATCTGGTCTGCTTGTCTTCATCCGTGGGCACACCTAGTTTGTTAGCAAACTTCTTACTGCACGCGTTTCCTATATCCACACGTCTGTGTGGAGCCCTAGGAAAGCACTGCTGCGCAGTGGAATAGCAATTAATTGCAGGAACAAAATTTTGTTGCATCCGACCAGGACGACGCCAAGTGGAGCATGCCCGTCCCGTCTAGCGCACATCGATGGCGTAACCTATGTCAACACTTGGAAGAACTGAAGTACAAACAAGCAGTGAGCTCACTACCTCAGACTGTGCGAGAGAGAACCTCAGGAACACATGATTCAGCACTTAGACGACAGTGCAGAGCAGAAACGACGCTCCCCTGTAACGGAGCTACGTGCTGTAACTTCATGACAGGTGAACGCGTTTCAGCTGCTCATTTTGCATAAAGAAATGTTCTGAAGCCCTGAAGTTAAATATTAGGCAAGCTAAGAGTGCTCCACGCTCAGAAAACGTGAGCACATTCAGGGGAATCACGTCATTGACTTCTATAAGACCCTTCCATTCCTTCCACTTACTTTCAGAGTCTGGCCACTCCATCTGCATCACTAATACAGATGTGAGACCAGTTTTACTACAGGCTAGGTGAGAATTTAGTTTATACTGAAAATTGTTTATAACTTATTTACTGCGTAACTACTTTTATGATACAAAAAACGTTTTGTTCCTTAGGGTGGTAGAATTTATTGCATTTTATCTCATTTGTTACAGATATCGCCGGCCGTTGTGGCCGAGCGGTTCTAGGCGCTTCAGTCTGGAATCGCGCGACCGCTATGGTCGCAGGTACGAATCCTTCCTCAGGCATGGATGTTTGTGGTGTCCTTAGGTTAGTCAGGTTTAAGTAATTCAAAGTTGTAGGAGACTGATGACCTCCGACGTTAAGTCCCATAGTGCTCAGCGCTATTTGAAACATTTTTTGTTACAGATATCAGTGGCGAACCATGGCGCAACGTCTGACAATGCATGAGCAGGGTCAGTTGGCATGCCTGCACGAAGATGATTTTCGGTGGTACAAGTACGAAGATGGAGGCGAAGAGTGAATGTACTTCGTGCCTCGGTAGATGAAAAGTCCACAAGGAATCGCCACTCGAAGCTATTGGACATAGCTTCTGCACTAGACGTTAGGAGAAACGGTCGACCCTCAACCTAGCGGATGGAGTAAAATGTATGTGGTTCAGGACATGT
The DNA here is from genome assembly GCF_023864275.1 of Schistocerca cancellata. Taxonomy (NCBI): domain Eukaryota; kingdom Metazoa; phylum Arthropoda; class Insecta; order Orthoptera; family Acrididae; genus Schistocerca; species Schistocerca cancellata. Next base: position 929,564,369 of record NC_064626.1, on the reverse strand, counting down.
TCACTCGAAGTCTTCAAAATCACAGAGACAGCCATCTCGCGAGGGTGGTTAAACCTGACACACAATCCAAACTGTTCTGAAGGATGACCCGAATTTTCGCTGATTGAAATCACGTTGCTGCCAGTAATTTTTGATCAACAATTGGAGTATCGGGAGACTGGTCCGATAATTTCTGTAATATGCAATGATCGGATGAAGCTATGTTTCATGTTTTGAGGCCGGTTTGTTAATTGACACAGTTGTTATTATTGGGTAACAAAGGGTCTGAAAGAGCCTGTTGAACAAAGCCAACGTCGCCCAAAGGTTACAGTGTGGAGCGGCATGATATCCACGAACGTTGTGAGCCCGTATCTCATTCTGGATACAATGAACGCAGAACGGTACCTTAATATGCTTGAAAATTAATGTTACACGGTATTATATCCACATGTGACAATTACAGTAATTCAGCCTTTACGCAAACTTGCGCCTCGCGTCACTTCGCCCGTCGTGTCCGCGCATGGCTCGACACCCATTCTCCAGGACGGACGTTGACTGGGACGTCGTGGTCCTCTTCAATGGCCAGCAAGGAATCCTGATGTAACGCCCTGCAATTGTTGCCTCTCGGGGTGGGCGACAGAGGATGTTTATCACACAAAACTAGAAAATCTTGATGAATTGGAGAAGCGACTTCGTCAAGTCCTTGGAAACGTATCGCTGCATTATCTGCAGAAGACTGTCGCAAACATCCACATACGTTTACGGAAACTGGTAGAAAGTGGTAGTGCTTGTACTGAATCTTAGCAATGCGCAACAATTATGCTACTGTAATGTTGTAAGGTGGCGTTATTTTACAACTTACAAAACGCGTTAACATCCAATTCGACATAAGTAAACCCCTTCAAAGATAGAAAATACAGGTTTGTGCTCGTTCATTAAAAACATGTATGTGACTGACATCGTCTAGTGCACTTAATTTATTGTATAATGTCATAATGTCTGCTTGTTGGGGGACTGGGGAAGAAGCAGAGCTGTGAAACTCGTGGCAGAACGGGAGGACACAGGAAGTTCACACACTCCTTCGGGCAATAGAACGGAACAGCCGCTTCCGGCGCTAATCCCGGGACCCGGCCGTGAGCTGGACCACCTGCAAAACGGGAGCGAGTGTCCGGCGGGCAGGCGTGAGAAGGCGGCCTGGTCGGCCGAAAACACGTGGCAGCAGGTATTCGCGTACTTTCCTACGGGCATAGAACGAACTTCCAGAAACTTCGGTCTGGATTATAAACTGCGATTGGTCGGCGTTCAGAAACGAGCGCCTTCGGGAAGGATGATTCGCCACGCAAATTAAAGGGGGAGAAAAGACTTTGAGCAGCGAAAAGAGGAGAGAAGAAAAGAGAAGTCGTTGCGGGGTCGTGGAGCAGGAGAGTCGTCTTGGAGGCCCACGGCAGTCGACGGACGTCTTCGGCTGTAATTTTTGTGAAGTACAATTTTGCTATTATCTTGCTGAGGCCAGAAGTTCTGCGTTTATGGTTTCTGATCATTAAGGCGATCTTGCTTATGCACCGGCGTGTGGGAAATGAATTTACATTGGTGGATCACGTGTTTTACTCGGTTCTGCATTGAGGTTTCACACTGCTCATTGAGATAGTATTTCCTTATTGCTCTTTAGTACGACGGGGGATGTCAGATACTCCGCGCCTAATCACTGATCGCGAGTACATTATAGGGCGGAGCCAGGCAGTGTAAGGGCCAGTATTAATACAGGGAGAACCTGAGATTTCTAATTATTATTTAGTGTTTTTACATTGTTTGTATGATGAATAAATGTGTTAAAATCACGGCATTTATCCCTTAGTAGATAGTATTTTCCTGTACCAATTAATCTTGTCTGTTGTGTACATTTTATAACTTATTCGTTAAAAGGGGGACTGAATTTTGTCGGCTTATCCTGACATTCTATCGTATCCGCATTTAGGAAACGGTTAGGTTATCACACGACAATTTACATAATTAATGAGAATAACGTACTCCTTCTGGGGGCGTATAACTGTCAGGGCGACTTCAGTAGCCTTAAAATATCCATTGCGCAAATTATAACAGGCAGGTAGTCATGGCAAGTCTGCGCCATCAATAGCCATTAGAAGAAGTGGAGGTACGTTAGAATGTACAATTTTGTTTCCTGTATGTAAACTGGTTGAGTATTGGACAAGTCAGAAACAATACTTGATAGGGAGTTAATTCTAGCCCACCCGGCAGTTCCAGGATGACTAGGTGAATACAACAAAGTGTAACCAGCCGTCGCCAGCACGGGGTCTATTGCTACGATTTCACATCTGTCCAGCTATGGAGGAAACTTCAATTCTGCAAGCTGCACTCCTGCCAGCCGCTCATAAGGCTACCCGAAGATGAAGGCCGGGCTGATCTTCCGTGGATGAAGAACCGATCTGTCCATCTACGAGCTGGTCAGCTTGGGAGCAGGGAGCCTGTGCCGCCACTGTTGGGTCGTCAAAGTACTGCCTCACCGGCTGTGTGCTGGAATCACTTATTGGGCTGTCCTTCGTGTGAATGTTGGGTCTACTGCCTACACGTCATCTCGACAGCCGACAAGAGGGGAATGAAGATATCTGGCGTTGAGCCTAAGGACAGCTTCACTCAATAGCGCCGAGGCCCCGACAGACGTCCACAGTCACGCCAGGCTGCAGCGACGCGGCGACCGCCATACCCTCCTACAAAGTGCTACAGCGTTGATTCCAGGTAGTTCCAGGGGCTTGCGCCAGCAGATCCCTCGCCAGGCGTTGATGTGCTACCCTGCGCCTCCGCGCAACGTGAGCTCAGCAGAGTCGCCGTCAGGCCGCTCTGGAAATATGGCAGAGTGACTGTAAAACTCTTGGAAATAAATTACTGTTAACTGAATGACGTCTCATTAGCGCCCTGGCGCTCCACGTGACTGCACCACCTCATTTCCACTCAACGATCCTACACTCACGTAGATGACCACTACTGGAGAGTTCCTACGGGGCGTCCTGTCGCGGACTGCGCAGCCCCTCCTGCCGGAGGTTCGAGTCTTCCCACGGGGATGGGTGTGTGTGTTGTTCTTAGCATAGGTTAGTTTAAGTAGTGTGTAAGTCTAGGGACCGGTGACCTTAGCTGTTTGGTCCCTCACACACATATGAACATTTTTTGAGTCCCTACGGCATGGACTGCTCTGTGTTACATTTACATATACAAATTCGCCTGCTCCAGCTAGCTGTTTGATTGAGTAAAACAGGAGTGTAACAAAATTGCTGCTTACCCCTGATACAGTTCAATTTTCACATTTGGTCAGCAGTAAGGGACACAAGAAGAAGTTTGGGATGGGAATTACATTCACTTCGAGCAGAAGGGAGGTGGCATAACAGCACTGATTACTTGCAAGGTAACGGCTGTTTTACAGTAATTCACTACCGATTCGTTAAATCTTTCCGTAGCTTGGCGCTGCAGTCACATAATACTATTTAAACGAAGGTTTCATTTGTCATAGCGGAACTTTCGTGTAAACCAATTCATTAAACATCGGCTATTGCAAAATTTAATTAAAATATACAGGGTGTTGGAGGTATAAGTGCAGATATCGTGATCACTGGTATCTTAATATGTTCCCATTTCAGAGTGTTCGTTGAATTTTCTCTGTGCCCAAGACTCTTGCCGAAAACATGTCGAATAATTAACTACGTCATGTTATCTGCACGGTTGTAGCTGTGCCACTAAGTGGTCTGCACCTACTATTATAGACTTGCTATTCTGCGTCCAAGCATCCACACTTCAACACTTGACCTGCTGCCCAGGGGAATATAAGCGTTTATAGCTTGCTCCTGGCTCGTGTACTTGGAGGTACTTGGCAACCTAAAAATATGCTATTCCTATAGCTATAATTAATAGTCTGCAGACGAAGTAAATACTGATGCAATGTTGTTCGGTACACCTGTTCTCAGTCATCAATAAAAATATTTGCCTTATACCCCTTCACCCTGTATATACCAGCCAACCTTGTTTTCTCAAAAATGTGAATTCAACCTTTAATCAAATAAAATATATAAAGTTTCATGACCGTAAAATGGACTAGTGTACAAGATCAGCTAGGGCAAGACCTAATCACAGATGTTATGAAAAAATATCAGCAAAGACATCCATAAGATTCAGCCACCAGACTATAAAGCAAGGAATCGCTACTTAAGGCTGCAGTATAATCATATTACTTTGAACAACAACGGACCTAAAATTCATGTAACTGCCACGGAAACACCCCAACAAAATTCTGTGGTCACGTCGCCGGCACATCGAAGTCCAAAGCATAAAATCGCTTCCTTGCCCGACCGGCCTGCTTGTTGCTGTCCAGTCCAACTCCCGTGCAAGGACGATTCACTTGTGACGCGTATTCGTCCACATACTCCACGGCGAGCCCCTATTTAACGCCAAGTTTCCCAGCTTTGTAGCCCATCATGCCCGAAATTAAATGTTGACATGCCTCTCACGTCACTTAAGAGTACAGGGAGATGAAATTAAAGTTTTGAGGTTTGCTTACGTATTTGAAATTCTGTCAGAGACGTCAAAGGACTTGAAACATCAGTTTAAGTGAATGGACTGTACCTTCAGAAGAGATTGTATGACGAATATCAACAAAAGTGAAACAAGGGTAATGGAATGTAGTAAATTAAATCAGGCCATACGGAAGGAACTAACCTAGAAAGTTGGACGCTAAAAGTAGAGGGTGAGGTTTGGTATTTAGTCAGCAAAATATCAGACGTGGCCGCAGCAGAGGGATGGAAAATGCAAACTGACAGTGACGAGGAAAGCGTATGAAAAGAAGGGAAATTTGTCAACATAGAATATAAAATTAAATGTTAAGGAATCTCTTTTCAAAGCAATTCCATGGGATGTGGATGAGAATTGGTTCATTCAAGAAGAGAGAAAGAGAAGAATACTGAAGATTATATGAGTGGAAGAGGGACTGAGTCGATATGCTAATAAACTTTTTGCACAAGCTGAGCAAAAAGAAAAAAAAAAGCATTGGAACTAGGACACAAGTTGAGTCATCAAGAAACGGTTATTTGGTAATGAGGGAAAGTGTGGGACTTCCTGGTAAGGAGGTTCAAATGGATGGAGGTGACAGTAGTTACGTAGAGCTAAAGGACACTTGTGCATGACAGACCAGCACAGAGATCCACAGCGAACCTGTCTTTACATTCAAGATCACAACCACAATAAAGACTGCATCGCATTAGTATCTTGTCACATACATCGTTCCGCTATAACATCCGGAGTTGCGCGCAGTAAACCCAGTGGAACGTTTCAGTTTTCTTGATCTTGATAAAGACACCTATTGCTAGGTCTGAGAAATAATTTTGGCTGCTAACACCGGTCAGGCTTTCTGGTTTTCATTTCTGCTCTTACCACCTATGTACCAGAAAGTTTTTCCCATTAACGTGTATAACTGTAGCTACAAATTTTGTAAAAGCAGTTGGCAGGACATGGCAGCTTGCTCCCCTTTGCCGTGGCATGTTGCAGGTGAGTTGTGGACTGTAGCGGTTAGCAACTCGCGAGCAAACCTGCGCCGGGAGCAGGCCTGCGGCTCTGCCGCCTCGTGGCCGTGCAGCCCTTCGCCCTTCTGGAGAGCCCTTTGTGAGGCGGCCGGTCCTCTTCATTGTCTGCGGACGCGGAACTGCCGCGGGCGAATCTCTTCCTACTCCAGTCACGATGCCTCTGGGGAAAAAGAGCGCCGCCTTTGTGCATAAGAGATGAGGCGTAATCTTTATTACACGCCGGATCACGTCATAAAATAAAATTAAACGTCCGCTTTTATTCGGCTCTTTTACAACCTACAAAATTCTCTCCTGGCCTTAGGTGGACGGCTGACATCACCGTGAGCGGAGAATATGCAATGTCTGCAGGGTATTATGTGGCACGACTCGAAGTTCCAGCACGTCCAGTTCTTTGGTTTTACAACAAAACGACTTAATACAGCGATAATAACTGGATATCAATTCTCATAATCTATTCCAGTAGCGTTTCAGCCACTGATCAGTTCTGGCGTTCAAATCTGACGTAGACGAATTTCGCTCTCTCTTCTTCGATGCTCCAACACTGACAAAGTCTCGGAGGACTCGTCTTGTCCTCCTCACTGCAGGCACTGTTAAAATTATTTTTCGTGAGTTGCACGCATATCCCTGACTCATCAACCAATAAATGGGACAAGAGTAGGGGTAGAAACAAGTAGGAAGAGCTTGTTGATATTTGTTAGCATTGTTGATGAATCAGAAGCGAAGTTAACGTGATCGTATTAACACTCTAACCGGCAAAGATTGTAACTGCAAGGTTAACTGAGTCACTACAAGAGGCAGGATGGAAGCAGGAGACTTCGGAAATAATTCTTATCTTACCATCATCACCAGCCACTTTACATATATTAAAGGATGAAAGCCTGCAGACTTTTCCACCCATTATGCTCTTGATCTATTCGTCCTTTTACTACTGTGTGTTTTCTAGTGTCATGTAACCACCTCCCAATACGTCGTGCTCTCGATGTTATCCTATCCTCTGGAATGTTCCCACCCTTCCCCTTATTACTTGTCTCAGCCAACTCCATCCCGTTTTCATTATAGTCACAGACTAAGTTGACTGTATCCTCAGGGACCTTAGATGTCACCTCACATTTTTTAATGCAGTGATGATTAAAAATTCTGTATGTATTACTGAGTATCAAACCCAGGACCCCTCTGAGATAACTGCTTCATTATAAAAGTACATTAAAGAATAGAGATGGTTCAGAACAATACTTCAGTCCTCCGACTATCAGGTGAAAAATTCAGGTTTTGTGACTGTCAATCCCTGTGACCGTTTCTCATGATTATGGCGTACGACGCAAATGGACGCAGCGAAGGGGCGACGACGAATGGCGTGACAATGTGTGCAAAAACAGTGATAAAATTAAGATTTGAAATATAATATTGAAGTTGCAGGAAGGACGCGAGTGAAAGAATGAAACAGTTATATTTGAGAAAGCGTTTTACATCATTAGTAATAGTTGCGCAGTTGATGCTGGTTTTATATATTCATAGATGCTGCCGACAAACAAAGTGAAAAGTAATAATTTACAATTCAAAAACGTGTAACTGTGGGTTTCTTCCTTCATCCAACCATCTTCCTGAGAGACGCCACCAAGCAAGGAGCGACGCACTCTACCAGAGCTCGCCGTCGCCTTGAAGGTAAAACAGAGTACATTATTGACATGCACCAGTAGCTACATTTTCAAGCGCAGAAAACAGCTCACGACACACTTCGGTATAAATCTCGTATGTCGTGGATTCTTACAAGCCACCATACGTTACATGGCACAAGCTTCCTTGTAGAACTGCTAGTCATTCATTTTCATGCTCGATTCCCAAAAGGAGTGAGGGGAAAACGACTGTCTATATGCTTTCGTACGAGCCATGCTTTCTTTTATCTTGTCTTCGTGGTCCTTACGCAACATGTATGTTAGTGACAGTAGAATTGCCGGCCAGGGTGGCCGAGCGGTTCTAGGCGCTACAGTCTGGAACCGCGAGACCGCTACGGTCGCAGATTCGAATCCTGCCTCGGGTATGGATGTGGGTGATGTCCTTAGGTTAGTTAGGTTTAAGTAGTTCTACGTTCTAGGAGACTGATTACCTCAGAAGTTAAGTCCCATAGTGCTCAGAGCCATTTGACAGTAGAATTATTCTGCAATATGACACAAATGCAGGTTGTGTAAGGCTTCTCAATAGTGTTTTGTGAAAAGAAAGTCATCTGCCCCCAGAAATTTCGGTTTGAATTCACGTAGAATCCCCATTACACCCTCCTGTTAATCGAACTCACTGCTTACAAATATAGCAGCACGCCTCTGAACTGCCTTGATGCCTTCCTTTAGCGTGACCTGTAGGGGGTCCAAATACTCTAACACTACTGAAGAATGGGTTTCAAAAAAAATGATTCAAATGGCTCTGAGCACTATGGGACTTAACTACTGAGGTCATCAGTCCCCTAGAACTTAGAACTACTTAAACCTAACTAACCTATGGACATCACACACATCCATGCCCGAGGCAGGATTCGAACCTGCGACCGTAGCGGTCACGCGGTTCCAAACTGACGCGCTTAGAACCGCACGGCCACACCGGCCGGCATGGGTTTCAGAACTGTTCTGTATGCAGTATCCTTCATAACAGAGCTAGACTTTGCCAGAGTTCTCCCTATAAACCTACGTCGACCAGTCGCCTATCCTAGAATCGACTTTACGTGCTCGTCCCATTTTATATTGCTTTTAACCGTCACACCGAGATATTTAAGCGAGGTGACCTTGTCAAGCAGCACACGGCTAATACTGTATTCGAACATTTGAGGATTGCTTTCCTTACTCTTTTGGATGAAGTCAGGTTTTACCACAGTAGCACTGAGCTACCACTCATCATATCAAACAGAAATTCTGTCCTAGTCTTCCTGCATCCTCCTACAGTCACTGAAAGACAACACTTTGCCCTACATTACTGTGTCACTAGCAGGCTCAGATCACTGCTCACCCTGTCCATCAGCGAGCGAGGTGGCGTAGTGGTTAGCACACTGGACTCGTATTCGGGAGGACGAGTGTTCAGACCCGCGTCCGGCCATCCTGATTTAGGTTTACCGTGATTTCCCTGAATCGCTCCTGGCAAATGGCGGGACGGTTCCCTTGAAAGGGCATGGCCGACCTCCTTCCCCATCCTCCCATAATCTGATAGGACCAATGGCCTCCCTGTTTAGTTCGCTCCCCCAAATAAACCAATCACACTGTCAGTCAGACCGTTTATATATACAGGATGAATTAAGAAGACTTCCATCACAAATAGAAAATGCTATTGAAGTGCGGTTTTCACAGACTGGGTTGGTAGTCAGCGACTCATATTGTTAGCCAATCAACAGACTGTATTAATACTGAGGAAATGTACTTTTGTGCAAACGTACATTTTTAAATGGAGCAATGCCTATTGACATCAACAAACTAAAAGTAGGATAATTTAGAATGTCAATGCTGTGAACGATATATCGTATTTCGAAAAGCTTCCACATCAGCACCTGTACAATATCTGTGGCAGCACACACTAAAGAACAACACAACTACGTGCTTTAGTTATGTTGATACTGATCAATAACGAGACAACTTACCATCACAGGTTGTGCTCAAAGTGGTCACACGCAGCGGAAATACACACTTCCAGTCTGGTATGGAACGACTGCTGTACAAGTTCTAGCATTTCAGCTGAGATTCCGACCAGGCTGCAGTAATACGTCATTGGTATGACCTTGTAGATAGCGTCTATCAGCTGTCCCCACATAAAAACGTGTGCGGGTGTCAAGTACGGGGAACGGACCGTCCAAGTTATAGGTCCTCTGCGTCCAATTCAACGACTTGGAAACAACTCTTGAAGACATGCTGTAGCACTTCGCCCACTGTGGGCTGCACAGCCATCATGTTCGTACCAGAGGTTTGTCCTAGTGTGCAGAGGCACTTTTTCTAGCATCCGTGGAAGATGCACTGTTCGAAGGCTGCGATATTTGTGTGCAGTCAGCGTTCCGTCTATGAAAAACGGGCATATTAGCTAACGGTTCATTATCCCACACCACATGTTTACAATCCATGGGCGCTGACATTCCACCTGACGAAGCTATCGGGGACTGTTAACTGATTCTGCGGTTTACCTGGCCAAGAATGGTAAATTTGGCTTAGTCACTGAACAAGGTATTTGATACTTCTGGAGTATCCTGTCTTAATCTATATACGCAAAAGTTAGCGCAATTTTGTAATCGTTCCCATGCAGCTCTTGATGGAGAGAGATGTGATAGGAATGGAACCTATGTCGATGGAGAAAACGTAGGACACTTGCCTGACTAAGCCCTATTCCTTATGGTATTGTGGGGGAACTAATGTGTGGATCAACTGCAAGAGTACCAGGAACATTAATTCCCCTATTCTGTCGTCATTAATTTCCTTCCGTTACGTTGTCGACGACTTCGATGTAACTGGTTGAAGAGATTGATAAATAATTGTGGAGTTGGTTAACGTCCATTGGGATATCTTAACCGCATACACTGCACCAGGACGAACTGCATTCCTCTTACACCTTCCATACTCCATGAATATGTAGGCTGTTTCTGTGTTGATAAATCCCGTCGTCCACTCATGATCTATTCCCTGGACTGTCACACACTAAGTGACTAGCAAATTGCAATGCACTCAAGGGAACACGGGCACACTGTAAGCTAACATAACAACATCGTTCCTAACAACGAAGGTTGAATAGCACAAAGGATTGTCGGTGTGTAAACTTTTCAAAATACGATAATTCGTAGACAGCTCGCACTACAATGCTGCAACAAACACCACTGACATTCTAATTTACCCTAATTTTAGTCTGTTATTGTCAATAGGCATTGTTCCATTTAAAAAAGTATGTTTGCACAAAAATACATTTTCTAAGTGTTATTACAATTATAAAATACGAACCCCTGATTACTGATACATTCTATGAAAACCATACATCAATAGCACTTTCCGTTTCCGCAATATTTGAGGTGCAAGTTTTAGGTGATTCACCCTATATGGAAAACAAGAACATTCCTATCACACTTCCCTTACGTACTCCTGAAGTACCTTACCCTCTGGTAAACACTCGCTGTCCAGGACAACAAAGCGGCCGGCCGCTGTGGACGAGCGGTTCTAGGCGCTTCTGTCCGAAACCGCGCTGCTGCTACGGTCACAGGTTCGAACCTTGCCTCGGGCATGGATGTGTGATGTCCTTAGGTTAGTTAGGTTTAAGTAGTTCTAAGTCTGGGGGTCTGCTGACCTCAGATGGTAAGTTCCATAGTGCTCAGAGCCATTTGAATCATTTTGAACAACAAACCTGTGAGATGTTCAAACCAATTACTAGCCTGAGGAGAGCTTTACCTAACTAGCGATTAGTCGGGCTGACCTGCAAAGGAGACTATGAGTGGTGGAAATTTCAGAACTGCATGTCACTGGTAGTTTCGGCCGCATGAATAGTGGTAAGTTACGACATCTCAGGATATAATCTCGATGTTAACAAATTTCTCTTCTTCAGAAACGCTTTTCTTGCCATTGCCAATCTACATGCTCCCCAAACAGCAAAACTCATTTACTACTTTGAGCTTCTCATTTCCTAATCTAATTCCCTCAGCATCACCCGACTTAATTCGACTACATTCCATTATCCTCGTTTTGCTTTTGTTGATGTTCATCTTATATTCTCCATTCAAGACACTGTCCATTCCGTTCAACTGCTCTTCCAAGTCCTTTGCTGACTCTGACAGAATTACAATGTCATCGGCATAAAAGTTTTTATTTCTTCTCCAAGGATTTTAATGCCTATTCCCTTTCATGCCCCTCGACTCTTATAACTGCCACCTGGTTTCTATACAAATTGTAAATAGCCTTTCGCTCCGTGTATTTTAGCCCTGCCACCTTTAGAATTTGAAAGATAGTATTCCAGTCAACATTGTCGAAAGCTTTCTCTAAGTCTACAAATGCTAGAAACGTAGGTTTGCCTTTCCTTAATCTATTTTCTAAGATAAGTCGTAGGGTCAGTATTGCCTCACGTGTTCCAACATTTCTGCGGAATCCAAACCGATCTTCCCCGAGGTCTGCTTCTACCAGCTTTTCCATTCGCCTGTAAAGAATTCGCGTCAGTATTTTGCAGGTGTGGCTTATTAAACTGGTGGTTCGGTAATTTTCGCATCTGTCAACTCCTGCTTTCTTTGGGATTGGAATTATTATATTTTTCTTGAAGTCTGAGGGTATTTCGCCTGTCTCATACATCTTGCTCACCAGATGGTAGAGTTTTGTCAGGACTGGCTCTCCCAAGGCCGTCAGTAGTTCCAATGGAATGTTGTCTACTCCCGGGGCCTTGTTTCTACTCAGGTCTTTCAGTGCTCTGTCAAACTCCTCACGCAGTATCGTATCTCCCATTTCATCTTCATCTACGTCCTCTTCAATTTCCATAATATTGTCCTCAAATACATCGCCCTTGTATAGACCCTCTATATACTCCTTCCACCTTTCTGCTTTCCCTTCTTTGCTTAGAACTGGGTTTCCATCTGAGCTCCAGTATCTCCAGGATCCTTCCAAGTATACAACCTTCTTTTATGATTCTTGAACCAAGTGTTAGCTATGATTAAGTTATGCTCTATGCAAAATTCTACCAGACGGCTTCCTCTTTCATTTCTCTCCCCAAATCCATATTCACCCACTATGTTTTCTTCTCTCCCTTTTCCTGCTCTCGAATTCCAGTCACCCATGACTATTAAATTTTCGTCTCCCTTCACTATCTGAATAATTTCTTTTATCTCATTATACATTTCATCAATTTCTTCATCATCTGCAGAGCCAGTTGGCATATAAACTTGTACTACTGTAGTAGGCATGGGGTTCGTGTCTATCTTGGCCACTATAACACGTTCGCTATGCTGTTTGTAGTAGCTTACCCGCACTCCTATTTTTTTTACTCATTATTAAACCTACTCCTGCATTACTCCTATTTGATTTTGTATTTATAACCCTGTATTCACCTGACCTAAAGTCTTGTTCCTCCTGCCACCGAACTTCACTAATTCCCACTATATCTAACTTTAACCTATCCATTTCCCTTTTTAAATTTTCTAACCTACCTGCCTGACTAAGGGATCTGACATTACACACTCCGATCCGTAGAACGCCAGTTTTCTTTCTCCTGATAACGACGTCCTCTTGAGTAGTCCCCGCCCGGAGATCCGAATGTGGGACTATTTTACCTCCGGAATATTTTACCCAAGAGGACGCCATCATCATTTAACCATACAGTAAAGCTGCATGCCCTTGGGAAAAAGTAACGGCTGTAGTTTCCCCTTGCTTTCAGCCGTTCGCAGTACCATCACAGCAAGGCCGTTTTGGTTAGTGTTGAAAGGTCTCTGCTGGATTCCTTGCATGTTAATTTTTTAAATCTGTTATCATTTACGGCATAAATTCCTCTTCTAAATTTATATGTAATTCATGTCACACAGTCTCATGTGGAACCTACATCCGCTTTCTTTTATATACTGTATATGATAAGATACTGTCATCCCCCTTCCCTTCTGTGTGAGAGGATGAATGAGCAAATGTATTTCTAGTTGCATGCTTGAGGTTAGCAGACAAGCCTGTCTGCTAGAGAACAGTAGGACCAACGTCGGAATAGGTAGCTATGCTTTCTAAAATCAAAGAGGTTTCTATCCTTAGTATGGTCCTGTCCGTCCCTTGTCATGTTGGTATAGGAAGCTGGCCCTCTGGCCACTTTCGTTTGTATTTGTGAGCCACCCTCAAGGAGGGACCAGGTCAGTCTGTCCGTGGCGAGCGTCTGAAGTGGTAAGATCTCCGGCTAAGCGCGTGTCTGCTAAGTCCATAGGACAATGGATTTCTTAAGTTCAACCTAATTGAAAATTTAATCACCTTTATTTCAGGTTTAGCTATAAAATATCTAATGTTATCTTATATGCAACGCAGTGTAATTCGCGTGTGAAGTTCAGAATATCTTCCGGTAGTCGCATTGTCACTACTCTGTGAGTTGATCATTAACTCTAACTAAGATCATCAATCTTAAATGCGAATGTGCGTGAGATTATAACGTCTCGTCTTGACAATATTTTTCAATATAGCAACTTTTCTTTATGTTCAACCCACGTGGGGTGTACTTTGTGAGACCACTACCACGTGCTTATATAATTGTTTGACCCATCAGGTTAATAGTAAGACGTTAGTAACCAGTTCGAGGTTTTTCTTTTGTAAATTGCTTTTCGATCTAATTTATTTTAATTATCAAAATTATTGTGGAGGTACACGCTTTGTGTAAACCAAGTTGACCACGTGAAGCATGTGGTGTAATCATCAAAGTAGCCCTCAGCTATTCTTTTTGGGAAGATTTCACAGAGAGTTAGCATGAATTTAGTATACCAGTGTGTGGTAATTACATGACGGACAGGATTGTGCTACGAAAGTAACTTCTTTGGGTGAAAATTGAATCGGTTGGTTGTGGTTAATTTCCTCTTGCATATGTTTCAACGTTCTTCGTGTGTTATTTTATGGATGCAGTGTTGTATGCAGTCTCCCAATCTTGGCTCCATATTTGATGTGTTCCGTAAGATTACAAACTCGCATTTTCCACAATCCTAAATAAGGCACCAGTTTAGTTATGAATCAAATTTAATATGCTGAAATTTCAATGATCAATGTTAGAATAAATTTCCAAATATAAACTGATTTATTTCTTTTTATTTAAATTCTCTTTTATATATATATATCACCGGTTGTCGTATGACTATTAAAAGATTATAATTAATGTTAGTCTGGTTGGGAATTTGGTAAGCTAGACTGGATACCTGGTGAAACAGTTGCGCAGTAATGCAAGGTTAACTTCCCCAGACAACTCACAGCTTTTAACTCGCTTTTATTGTCAATCAGAACCGCTTTTATAGCAAATCAAAATAAAGCAACAACATTACAGTGTTACAAGGCCAGATCAGTCAATCATCCAGACTTTTGCCCCTGCAACTACTGAAAAGGCTGCTGCCCCTCTTCAGGAACCACACGTTTGTCTGGCCTCTTAACAGATGCCCCTCCGTTGTGGTTGCACCTACGGTACGGCCATCAGTATCGCTGAGGCACTCAACTCTCCCCGCCAACGGCAAGGTTCATGGTTCATTGGAGTAGGGCTGCTACAATAGAAGGTTATAAAGATTTAAGTGAGTTTGGACATGGTATCATAGTCAGCACACGAGCTATGAGACACAGCATCTCCGAGGTAGCTAGCGATGTAGTGAGGATTTTCCCGTACGACAATTTCACGAGTGTACCGTGAATAACATGAATCCGGTAAAACCCAAAATCTCCGACATCGCTGCGGCTGGAAAAAGATCCTGCCACAACTGGACCAACGGCGACTGAAGAAAATCATTCAACGGGACACAAGCGTAAGTCTTCATCAAATTGCTGCAGATTTCAATGCTGGACCATCAACAAGCGTGAGCGTGCGAACAATTGAACGGAACATCATCGATATGGGCTTTCGGAGCTGAAGGCCCACTTTTGTACCTTTGATGACGGCATGACTCAAATCTTTACGCCTCGCCTGGGTCCGTCAACACCGACGATGGACTGTTGATGACGGGAAACATGTTGCCTGGTCGGACGAGTCTCGTTTCAATTTGTATCTAGCCGATGGACGTGTACGGTTATGGAGACAACCTCATGAATCCACGGACGCAGCAGGAGGCTGTACAAACTGACGGAGGCTCTGTAATGGCTAGGTCCTCTGGTACTTCTAAATACGACTCTGACAGATGACACGTACGTAAGCATCGTGTCTCATCAAATCATCCAATTTGCATTCCGACAGACTTGGGCAATTCCAGTGGGACAATGTGACACCCCACACGTCGAGAATTCTTACAGAGTGGCTCCAGAAACACTCCTCTGAGTGTTAACACTTCCGCTGGCCACTAAATTCCCCAGACATGAACTTTATTGAGATTATCTGGGATGCCTTGCAACGTGCTGTTCAGAAGAGATCTCCACCCCTTCGCACTCTTACGGATTTCTGGATAGCCCTTCAGGGTTCATGGTGTCAGTTACCTCCAGCACTACTTCAGACATTAGTCGAGTCCATGCCACGTCGTGTTGCGGCACTACGGCATGCTCATGGGGACACTACACGATATCAGACAGGTGTACGAGATCTTTTGGCTCTTGAGTGTATGTTAGTATATGTCTGACAATTTATTTATGTACTTGGACACATTTCTATACTTACATATAAATACACTCCTGGAAATTGAAATAAGAACACCGTGAATTCATTGTACCAGGAAGGGGAAACTTTATTGACACATTCCTGGGGTCAGATACATCACATGATCACACTGACAGAACCACAGGCACATAGACACAGGCAACAGAGCATGCACTATGTATTACCGCCGCAAGTAAATGTGATGAATAGGAGAGCAGGCTAGATGCGGAATAGACCTCTTAAAGAAATGAAAATAAAAAATTAACTGGTGTGAACTATGTTACAACAAAGGAATTCAAGAGTCAAAACTTTCCAAAACGGAACGAAAGAGTCACAACATGTGATATTTGTGTAGAACAAATAGGGGGTTCATACGATGTCCCTTTCTGATATCTCGCTGTTGCAAACGGACATTACATCACTACACAGACACAGATTTGAATACAGCGAACAAACACGTGAAAGACCTAATGGGCAGTTCATAATATTGTGAAAAAAAGGGGAGGGGGGGGATGCAGAAGACAGCTTTGAACACGGTGTGCGGACATATGCCACGCCGGACATTTGCCACGCCGGACATTTGCCACGATTTTACCTGCTCCGAAGGGTTGGGTCCCTTGCCCCCCCCCCCTTCTCCTCCTTCTCCTCCTCCTCACCCGTCGCCCGACCTGCAGTAAAGGTACTTACTGAGCCTTTCCCCTGGTTTACTTAACATAGGACCAGAATTGATATGGATTTTCCGCCACATTTCTAGAGAAAGTTTCGTTGTGGAAACTATTAAATGCATCTCGCATTGAAATCCGCATCAAATTTCGAGCCTCAGTAAAACTTCGCCAAACTTGGAGATTTTGCGCTCGTCTAAATTATACGTGCCTTTTTCGGTGCTCCTGCAGCAGCTTTCTGTCGTGTTTTGTGTACCATGGGGGATCAGTTCCGTCTATTATTAATTTATTTGGTATGAATATCTCGAGTGCTGTTGAAGCAATTTCTTTGAACTTAGCCACATATGATCTTCACTTACATAGTTTGGAAGGATTGGAGAATGTCTCTTAGAAAGACGGCAACCGAATTTTTAGTTGCTTTTATAAATAGATATATTTCGTGTTTAGTTTTGATGACTTTCTTTGTTACGGAATTGAGCCTCGCTACGACGTCAAGTGTGCTTTCGTAACCATTTACAATTTGAATGGTCTCGTGAACTAATTGTTCAAAATAATTTAAAAAAGCATTTAGAACAATTACAGAAGTTGTTTTCTATCTACAATAGGGTCAGAAAATGTATTTTTGTCAACATACGGAAGGTAGATTGAAGTCACTGCCAACTATAATTGTACGAGTAGGGTGCCTATTTGCGATGAGACTCGAGTTTTCTTTGAAATGTTGAGCAACTGTTTCATCTGAGACAGGGGGTCGGTGAAAGGAGCCAGTTATTAATTTATTCCTGTTGACGAATGTAACCTCTGTCCTTACTAAGTCACAGCTTCAATGTCGCTTTTGAGCTGGAACGCACTATACATTATTTTTTCTTAAGTTGTACTTCTTGTTTCTGTTGTAGTGCACATCATTACAATTACGGCTTTTCCCTCCAAAACCTAGGATGCTTTCTCCGTGATCCTGTAAATACCAGAGATAAACAATGTAGAAAAACAACGTACGTTACAAAAATAGCATTCTGTATTACTTCATTTCCTTATTTCTAACATTTTAAAATTGTACGTAGACTTCAGATGACATGGCAATCATAGATGTTCTTATCTCTGTTTATGAACCTACTTTCAGTCATGTTTTGAACATTGTCCCGCTACACTTTATTAACTAATGTTCCGCCGCAAGGGATATCGGATTTTAGAGAGTAAATTAATATGGAATATGTCGTTCTTCTTTACAAAAATTCACATATCCATTTCTTCTTTCCTTATTCTCTTTTGGGCTTGCAGTTGTAGTAATTAAAGAAGGCACAAATGCAGTGATCAAAAAGAAATGATTAGCATACATTCGCATTCTAAAATAGCGTACATTCGCATTCTCTTTACATCGTTCCTTTCTTGTTGCTCTCATGGCGATGGACTGTTACTATAGCAATCGGTAAATGTAAAAGGAAGCTACCGTACAGATAGAGGGATCTATATTTATACTTGGCAGAACTATTTACATACTGACATAATCGTCGAAATTGTTTTCGTTTCCCAAAAGTTATAAATATTTCGATTTCGGAAAAGAAGCTCTGTATTACGCCAAGATGTCGAAGAAGAAGGTCCCTTACGTACTGGTTGTATCGAGTAAGATGTGGAGACGGCGGTTTGAAAGCGGACAGAAGTACGAGGAAGGGCGTCCCTTACCCGAGGGATCGCTACTCAAGCTACCTGGCGAAGGGGCAACTGTGACAAATGTCTGGCGTGGCAAATGTCCGGCATTGTTTGAACACAGATCTCCCCCTTCGCAGTTCAACAGCGTGACCACATAACCACTACACCGCGGCTACTCGAGCTCCCTCGACATTACACATCTTGAGTTTGCACAGTTCACTTTTTTTGTTTTGCTCCTCTTTTTCACATTTAAGTACACCTTCTTCCTGTTGTCATACTTGATCTGTGTTCAATTTTTGACGGGCTGACCACTGGCCCATCTCGCCGCATTTGAGGGGAGTGCGATGGGGAGTTTCCTTTGTCAGGAACGCCCCATGAACAATGGTGCTTTTATAAGCCGCCTTTGATTCACCCACGACCATACCTAATGCAAAAGAACCAACCGCTTTGCCCAATTTTCCTGGGCTGGAGGAGGGGTGTAATATTTAAATTTTGGCCCTTTACTGTAGGAAACACATTCTTCCGATATAAGTATATCCAAATGGTCACTAGGCCAAGGGCTGTCCTAAGCACTTGACCCCTTATCTCTGTGATGGGATATGACCACCTGAAAACTCGCATTTTAGCGAGCAGATTATTGGAACATACTGGTACCTTGCACCGTCGTGCACTGACTGATAGCAGTGGATTTCATTGGAAGAGCGTGCGCAAGGCACTACACTTAACGTGGGCTAATTGCAGTCTTGCACGATATACACTTACGCAATGAACACCTGATACGCTAAACAGAGTGATGTAAGTCGTAGGCAGTTCTTCTACGTCCTTGACGATTCCCGAATAACTACAAGTATCCTAGCGCTAAGTTGATATATTTGTGGTCTTCGGAAATTCAGAACACAAGTCTATATCTCGTAAGCCGCTGACAACACCTAGGTATGATAATTAATTATGTCCTATCGTTGTGTAAAAGTCATTGCATTTTGGAGTGGAGATAAAAATCCAGTTTTTACCATTGAAGTAAGATACATTACTCGGCGTAACACGCAGCTATATGTAAATTATTACCTTTACGTACATGTAAATTACGTACATATAAACTGCAGATGGGAATGCGTCTCGTGACGCAAACTGCTGTGTACCTAATGTGACGCAGTTCAGATTATCTTTGACCAACTTGTCAGCAAAAGGTGATAAAGCAGAGAAATATTACTCGCCCGTTTCCGTAGCAGAGAATTGCCGAGAAATGCTTACGTCGATAATATGCAAATTTGTATCCACTCGAACGTTACGAATATATATGTTTGGGTTACAGACAAGCAGTTGCAAAAAGAACCACTGACGACGTAAGAGAGGACGATGTCAGGACACTCCGCAAATCTTCAAAGAACAATAACACACACGTAATTAAAACTGAATGTGGAATTCTGGTAAACAAGAAATAATGCAGAACTCAACTCCAATACATGTTGTAGTTGTAGTCTTCACCTGAAAGACTAGTTTGATGCAGCTCTCCACATTATCTAGCCTGTGCAACTTAGATTCTTTTGAATCTGCTTAGTGTATCCATCTCTTGCTTCTTGCTTCTTGCTCTCCCTCCACAATTTCTCCCCCCATCCCCCCGCCCCCCCCCCCCCACACACACACTCTTCCCTCCAGTACTAAATTGGTGACCCCTTGACGTCTCAGAACGTGTCATATCAACAGATACCTTCTTCCAGACTTCTTTTCTACCCAGTTCAATACCTTCTAGTTAGTTATGTGATCTACCCAACTTATCTTCAGCATTGTTCTGTAGCACCAAATTTCAAAATCTTCTATTCTCATCTTGTCTAAACTGTTAATCATCCATTTCACTTTCATATTTAAAGGTCTCGTTTCCTAATATAAATCCCTGACCACACCTGATTTAATTCGAGTACACTCCATTATCTTTGTTTTTCTTATATTAATGTTCATCTTATATCCTCCTTTTACCACAATGACCATTCCGTTCAAACGCTCTTCCAAGTCTTTTGCTGTCTCTGACAGAATTACAAGTCATCGGCAAACCACAAAGTTTTTGTTTCTCTTCCTGAACTTTTATTCATACTTCCAAATTTTTCTTTGATTTCAGGAACTGCTTGCTCAATGTGAAGATTAAATAACATCGGTGATAGGCTATAACACAGTCTCACTCCTTTTTCAACCACTGCTCCCCTATCATGCCCCTCGATTTTTATAATTGCCATCTGGATTCTGAACAAGTTGTAAATAGCCTTCTACTCCATGTAATTTACTCCTGCTACCTTCAAGGTTTCAAAGAGAGTATTCCAGTTAACACTGTCAAAAGGTTTCTCTAAGTCTACAAATGCTTTAGATGTAAGATAGAAATCTATATATATATCTTCCAAAGTAAGTCGTAGGGCTGTTGCCTCCCATGTTCCTATATTTCTCCGGAATTGAAACTGACTTTCTCCAATGTCAGCTGCTAGCACTCTTTTTATTCTTCTGTAAGGGATTCGTGTTAGTGTTTTGCAGCCATGACTTATTAAACTAATAGTTAGGTAATACGTACACCAGTCAGCACCTGCTTTCTTCAGAATTAGAATTGTTACATTCTTTTTGAACTACAACTATATTTCAAGAAAATGGTAAAATACTATTCTTTTTATATAAATAAATGTATTTCGCCTGTCTCATACATCTTCCACAAGATACAGAAGAGTTTTGTCATGGCTACTCTTCCAATACTAACAGCATTTCTGACATAATGTCATCCATTCCCGAGGCCTTCTTTCGACTCAGGTCTTGCAGTGCTCTGTCAAATTCTTCTCGCAGTGTCGTATCTCCAATCTCATCTTCATCTACGTCCTCTTTCAGCTCTATAAAAATGCCTTCAAGTTAATCTCCATTATACAGATCCTCTATATAATCTGCACACCTCTTAGCTTCCCCTTCTCTGCTCAGGGATGGTTTCCCATCTCAGCTCTGGATATTTATTCAGCTGCTTCTCTTTCCTCGTAAGGGCTCTTTAATTTCCTGTGTGCGGTGTTTAACTTCCCCGTAGTGAAATACCCTTCTAAATCCTTACATTTGTCCTCTACCCATTCCTATTTAGTAATTCTGCAATTCCTGTCTATCCCAGTTTTAGAAGTTTCTATTCTCTTTGGCCAGCTATATTTGCTGCATTTTTATATTTTCTTATTTCATCAGTTAAATTCAATATCTCCCGTGTTATCCAAGGATTTCCACAAGGCCTTCTCTTTTTACCTGTTTGCTCCTCTGCTGCCTTGGCTACTTCATGAAGTTGTTGTTGTTGTTGGGTTGTTTTTCGGGGAGGAGACCAGACAGCGAGGTCATCGATCTCATCGGATTAGGGAAGGGAGAGGAAGGAAGTCGGCCGTGCCCTTTCAAAGGAACCGTCCTGGCATTTGCCTGGAGCGATTTAGGGAAATCACGGAAAACCGAAATCATGGTGGCCGAATGCGAGTTCAGTGTGCTAGCCACTGCGCCAACTCGCTCGGTACTTCATGAAGTGTTGAGTGCTATTGATAAGGGATTTCAGATTGATTCCGTATTTCTGGATTTCCGGGAGGCTTTTGACACTGTACCACACAAACAGCTTGTAGTGAAATTGCATGCTTATGGAATATCGTCTCAGTTATGTGACTGGATTCGTGTTTTCCCGCCAGAGAGCTCAGAATTCTTAGTAACTGACGGAAAGTCATGGAGTAAAACAGAAGTGATTTCTGGCGTTCCCCAAGGTAGTGTTAAAGGCCCTTTGCTGTTCCCTATCTATATACACGATTTGTTAGACAATATGAGCAGCCGTCTTAGGTTGTTTGCGGATGACACTGTCGTTTATCGACTAATAAAATCATCAGAAGATCTAAACAAATTGCAAAAGATTTAGAAAAGATATCCGAAAATTGTCAGTTGACCCGAAATAACAAAAAGTGCTAAAAGGAATCTGTTAACTTCGCTTACACAATAAATCAGTCAAATCAAAAGACCATCAATTCAACTAAATACTTAGGTATTAGAATTGCAGACAACTTAAGTTGCAAGGGACACATATAAAATGTTGTGGAGAAGGCTAAAAGATTGCGTTTTATTGGCAGGACACTTAGAAAATGTAACAGATCTAGTAAGTGCCTACAGTACGCTTATCCGTCCTCTTTTAGAATACTGCTGCGCGGTGTTGGATCGTTACCAGGTAGGATTGACGGAGTACATCGAAAAAGTTCAAAGAAGGGCAGCACATTTTGGTTTTTAGCGAAAAAGGGAGAGAGTGTCACTGAAATGACATAAGATTTGGGTTGGACATCGTTAAAAAAAAAGGTGTCTTTCGTTGCAGCGGAATCTTCTTACGAAATTCCAGTCAGCAACTTTCTCCTCCGCATGCGAATATATTTTTTTGATACCGATCTACATACGGAGAAACTATCACCACGATAAAATAAGGGAAATCAGAGCTCATACTGGAAGATACAGGTGTTCGTTCTTTCCGCCTGCTATACGAGATTGGAATAATAGAGAATTGTAAAGGTGGTTCGATGAACCCTGTGCCAGGCACTTAACTGTGATTTGCAGAATATCCATGTAGATGTAGATGTAGATCTCTCGAAGCTAGCCACTCGTCTTCTAGTGTATTCCTTTCCACTGATTTAGTCAATCGTTGTTTAGTGCTCCTTCTGAAACTCTTGGTAACCTGTGGTCCTTCAACTTATCCTTGTCTATCTCCTCAATTTCCTATCTATTTGTAATTTATTTAGTTTTAATCTACAGTTCAAAATGGTTCCAATGGCTCTGAGCACTATGGGATTTAACTTCTAAGGTCATCAGTCCCCTAGAACTTAGAACTATTTAAACCTAACTAACCTAAGGACATCACACACATCCATGCCCGCGGCAGGATTCGAGCCTGCGACCGTAGCGGTCGCGCGGTTCCAGACTGTAGTGCCTAGAACCGCTCGGCCACCCTGGCCGGCTTAATCTACAGTTCATAGCCAATAAATTGTGATCAGAGTCCAAATCTGAGCTGAAAATGCCTCACAGTTTAAAATTCTAAATCCCTTTCTTACCATTATATAATCAATCTGAAACCTTCCTGTGTCTCCAGGCCTCTTACACGTACACAACATTCTTTGTTGACTCTTATCCCAAGTGTTAGAGATGATTAAATTTTGCTCTGTGCAAAATTTTACGAGTCAACTTCCTTTTCATTCCTTTCCCAAAGTCCATATTCATCTACAATTTTTTCTTTTCTTCTTTTCCTACTATCGAATTCCAGTCCCCCTTCACAATTAAACTTTCGTCTCCCTTAACTATGTGAATAACTTTATCTTGATATCATCATACATGTTTTCAAACTCTTCATCGTCTTCGTAGCTGGTTGACATGTAAAGTTGTACTACTATGTTGGATGTTGGCTTTGTGTCCATCTTGGTTACGATAATGCGTTCATTATGCTGGTCATAGCAGCTCACCCGCATCTCTATTTTCTTATTCGTTACTAAACCTACTCCTGGATAAACACTATATGATTTTGTATTTATAATCCTGAATTCCAGACCAGAAGTCCTATCCTTCCCACCACCGGCCAATTGACCATCTTCTGCTGTGCGGATGCACAAACAATGCCCGAACTCTTACGGGAATCGCCAGTAAAGCCGCGAGTAATGACTGTAATGGGCAGGGGCACTATGAATATGGTGCAGGACAATAACTTGTGAATGTGGGTCTCACGGGAGGAGTGCCAGAGATAAGTCCCTGTAGTCGCACTATCTTCTTCGTCCTCGGTGGCTCAGATGGATAGAGCGTCTGACATGTCAACAGAGGTCCGGGGTTCGAGTCCCGATCGGGGTACACATTTTCAACTGTCCCCGTTGACTTATATCAACGCCTGTATGCAGCTAGGGGTATTCATTTCATTGTAACTACATGTTTGTCTGTCCTCTCAACAGATATCCCTTCGTTGTGGCTGCACCTGCGATGCGCCTACTTGTATCGCTGAGGCCCGCAAGCTACTCTATCAATGGCAAGGTTCATTGTTCATGGAGAATAACTCCAATACGTACTTTTAATTATTAAAGAGAGAAACGGTAGTGATTTGCTGAGAGAACTAAAATAAAACAGTTACAATACTAATACTTCCTTGCAGGAAAGAAACCCGGGTAGTCCACCTGGACGGTAATCAAACCCAATACCTTGCTTACTGCGAATGAGAATAACGTTTGCTGCCGAAAGATGTGTAACGTGTAATGACCAAATCACAATAACGTATATGTATCTCTCTAATGCAATAATGTTCGTAGTAGAGATAACCACTTCATATCTTGGTGTGAGGAGAAATGTTCATGGTCAGTGTTTGGACGGCTAGGGAAAGATTCAACATACACTCCTGGAAATTGAAATAAGAACACCGTGAATTCATTGTCCCAGGAAGGGGAAACTTTATTGACACATTCCTGGGGTCAGATACATCACATGATCACACTGACAGAACCACAGGCACATAGACACAGGCAACAGAGCATGCACAATGTCGGCACTAGTACAGTGTATATCCACCTTTCGCAGCAATGCAGGCTGCTATTCTCCCATGGAGACGATCGTAGAGATGCTGGATGTAGTCCTGTGGAACGGCTTGCCATGCCATTTCGACCTGGCGCCTCAGTTGGACCAGCGTTCGTGCTGGACGTGCAGACCGCGTGAGACGACGCTTCATCCAGTCCCAAACATGCTCAATGGGGGACAGATCCGGAGATCTTGCGGGCCAGGGTAGTTGACTTACACCTTCTAGAGCACGTTGGGTGGCACGGGATACATGCGGACGTGCATTGTCCTGTTGGAACAGCAAGTTCCCTTGCCGGTCTAGGAATGGTAGAACGATGGGTTCGATGACGGTTTGGATGTACCGTGCACTATTCAGTGTCCCCTCGACGATCACCAGTGGTGTACGGCCAGTGTAGGAGATCGCTCCCCACGCCATGATGCCGGGTGTTGGCCCTGTGTGCCTCGGTCGTATGCAGTCCTGATTGTGGCGCTCACCTGCACGGCGCCAAACACGCATACGACCATCATTGGCACCATGGCAGAAGCGACTCTCATCGCTGAAGACGACACGTCTCCATTCGTCCCTCCATTCACGCCTGTCGCGACACCACTGGAGGCGGGCTGCACGATGTTGGGGCGTGAGCGGAAGACGGCCTAACGGTGTGCGGGACCGTAGCCCAGCTTCATGGAGACGGTTGCGAATGGTCCTCGCCGATACCCCAGGAGCAACAGTGTCCCTAATTTGCTGGGAAGTGGCGGTGCGGTCCCCTACGGCACTGCGTAGGATCCTGCGGTCTTGGCTTGCATCCGTGCTTCGCTGCGGTCCGGTCCCAGGTCGAAGGGCACGTGCACCTTCCGCCGACCACTGGCGACAACATCGATGTACTGTGGAGACCTCACGCCCCACGTGTTGAGCAATTCGGCGGTACGTCCACCCGGCCTCCCGCATGCCCACTATACGCCCTCGCTCAAAGTCCGTCAACTGCACATACGGTTCACGTCCACGCTGTCGCGGCATGCTACCAGTGTTAAAGACTGCGATGGAGCTCCGTATGCCACGGCAAACTGGCTGACACTGACGGCGGCGGTGCGCAAATGCTGCGCAGCTAGCGCCATTCGACGGCCAACACCGGGGTTCCTAGTGTGTCCGCTGTGCCGTGCGTGTGATCATTGCTTGTACAGCCCTCTCGCAGTGTCCGGAGCAAGTATGGTGGGTCTGACACACCGGTGTCAATGTGTTCTTTTTTCCATTTCCAGGAGTGTAATACGCACGTACGTCGACCGTGACCTTTCGAAAAAAACAAAACGAGATTTGCCTTAAGCAGT
Organism: Schistocerca cancellata; assembly: GCF_023864275.1. Lineage (NCBI taxonomy): Eukaryota > Metazoa > Arthropoda > Insecta > Orthoptera > Acrididae > Schistocerca > Schistocerca cancellata. The sequence goes on along the minus strand of NC_064626.1, from coordinate 929,538,382 downwards.
TTATGATGACCACGGAGGATGTTAGTACGGGTAGTCCAAAGGAAATTGGGACCTTGGTCCGCTCAAATGCGACTCCAGTGTCTCAATCTCACTTTATTACTCATCACAGTCTGTCACTGTGAAAAGGTACGCACTCGAAACTTCATATCTGATCGAAGACGTCAACGACAATAACTTTCATTATTACGTTGCCCAGGACAGTATTGTCCACCAAGACACGTTGCCTTATACTGGAAGTGATCTTGAAACCATATTACGTAACAATAAGGGACACCTGGGATCGAAATTGATAATTTCACCTTCTGATCGGAAAACAAGTACTGTCAAAGTTGTCGCAAAGTTGCACGAAAGTATCGTTTTGTTTTGGGAGACTATAAAAGAAAATGAATTCATTGAAGATTGCACTTGAGTGTGAAATGGGCAATTGAATAGTATTGGAAGCTTCGGCTGCAAGGAATTCGAATTGCCAATTTTCATTGCCTCATCGAAAATTCTATTGGGCTTTTTTGGCAATGATATTTTTTACTGTAGCTATCAGCACAGACATTTACGAGTGCAAAAATATAAGAATATCTAATAAAAATTAAATTGGGTTTAACGTGGATGAACATCCGGTTACGTTGAATATATTACTATCTCTTGTCGGGGTTATTCCGCTCTGAGATATTAATTGAATCAAGTTTTGATATGTACTTTTGGAACTACTTGTGCTTACTTGCATCTGCTTGCTTGTGCAGTTTTGTGTATGTCTTGTGATTCCTGCGGAGGTCATACTTAATTGGTATAAAGGTTTCGGAAGTCTGAATTTGATAAAAGAAGTTTTGTACAGAGTACTTACATTAGAAGTTACCAGACAGGATGGGTAGCGCAAATGCACAGCGGGAAAAAATCCATAATGGATGTATAACTCAATTATTAATTAAAGTGGTCTAGCTAACTAAAAGTGGACCATTGCCCTAATTGCTTCCTCTGCACGTAGTACGTTGAATTCGAATCCTTTTTTTCTTATAGTCAGATATTTGCCTCTTGTTTGAAACACATTATTTTACGGTAATGACAATTACTGATACGGTGGATTAGATCGAACGTTCTCGTAACAAAATCATTGCTCGTAAAATGTTCTCGGTCTTCTTGAGAAGTCAAATTGGAGTTAAAGCTCAATTTATCTCCGTCGTATTTGTCACGAGTAAGTGTCTGTCGTAGCTGATGGTGTTCCGACCCTGAGTAAGCGACTATCGTAGCTGATGCTATAATGACATTTCACAACCAATAATCGGGCTGTGATTGGTTGAGTTTCCGTAAGACCGGAAGTGAAGATCGAGATATCAAGTAAGCACTAAGACATCCTATACTAATTCATGTCTGATGTTTCTTATGTTCTGTGAAGCTGGTAGGATCCAAACCAAAGGGGCTTCAGATCTATTTTTTGACGATCTTCGTGACTGGTAGTAATACTGTCGGGCAGTCTCTTCCGTAATCTTCAAACGTTGCGCAGAACGCCAACGATATACTAAGAAATCAAGTTTTACGAAAAAACCTAAAACTAAAAATAAAAAAAGGAAACAGACTAACACTGCCTCGCAAATGAACACAAAAGATATTTTTGATACTGCTTAAGTTCCTTATATATTCTGTAGCTACATTTATAATTCTTTCTTCTTTTAATTGATTTGTGTATCACTCTCCATATTTTATACCTCCTGAAGTAGCCTTGTCAAGTAGTAATTTTGTTTTATGTTATTGGTTTTGTTTTTTAATATAAACTGTTATTTAGGCTTGCTATTCCAGTTTTGTGTTACTAATGGTTCAAATGGCTCTGAGCACTATGCGACTTAACTTCTGAGGTCATTAGTCGCCTAGAACTTAGAACTAATTAAACCTAACTAACCTAAGGACATCACACTCATCCATGCCCGAGGCAGGATTCGAACCTGCGACCGTAGCGGTCGCTCGGCTCCAGATTGTAGCGCCTAGAACCGCACGGCCACTCCGGCCGGCTTTTGTGTTACAGTTTTTTCCTTTTTACTCCGTTTATAGCCGCGCGGGATTAGCCGTGCGGTCTATGGCGCTGCAGTCGTGGACTGTGCGGCTGGTCCCGGCGGAGGTTCGAGTCCTCCCTCGGGCATGGGTGTGTGTGTGTGTGTTTGTCCTTAGGATAATTTAGGTTAAGCAATGTGTAAGCTTAGGGACTGATGACCTTAGCATTTAAGTCCCATAAGAGTTCACACACATTTGAACATTACTCCGTTTATGTTTATTTACTATTCAACTTTTTACTTTTTTACATTGCATTACAATAACACTGTCAAAGATGTTATTTGCTGTACGTTTCTGCATCAATCTTGATGTGTAACTTCTTTCCCAATATCAGTAAATATTCGAAGATGGTCTTGTAAGCCGAAAACCGTTTAACACAATAAAATTAATATTGTAGAACAAAAGTAAACTAGCACTTTTCATTTATTTAAACACAAAATAACAATAACGTAAAAACAACTTGTGCCATACATCGTCACAGTGTTATTTTGTGGTAAAAGATGCAGGGTGGAAGACAATAACTTTAACCGGAAGAGTGGTTACAATCGTAGTGACATGTGGAAACCGGCTCCCGACTTTAAGAGACAACAAACAGATTCGCCTAATTCAGTCAGTAAGATACAACGAGCACGGTGGAATCACTACGATTCCTAGGTCACAGACTTTAATGTGAACTGACACCATCACGTTATGAAGACTAAGACTGATCTATAATGCCGATTATTCGTTGTACAGAACAACCGCAACATCAGGTACGACAGTAAACTTGTAGATCAAATGACGGTTGTTTCGCCAGTCCTTTGCTACTGCGGCTTCCTCCCGCACCGGCCACCACTCACCGGCCCCCATCTCCCTCCACTTACACACCGTTCAGTACCATACTTTGAAGGTCCTTTCTTCTTAAGCCACAACTGCGTACTTACATTTATCCATATTGCCATCCATAGCCCTAAGTCTCATATCCTATCTCAATAATGAAAATAAAGAATGAAATGCTCTCCATGCTTTCTGACAATGCTAGTTACACTGTCATTCCTCTATGTTCGAGCTCGAATATTATTCCCCCTTCCTTCCCCAAGACAACGCGAACTATAGGAATCGCCTATTATTCGTCCAACATCCCTTTCCTCATCTGACACTTCTTCGGAAGTTGGGATATGAGTACCATGAACTACCCAGAAGCAGCTTCATCATCTGTATCATAGCACTAGCCACATCGTCTGTATTTTTTTAATTACACCATCAGAAGGAACACTTTTTACCGTACTCCAAACTCATTATTTAATATGTTTCAACTGTACAAACCTAAGTGAAGCACAGAAAAAGGTTTGGTGAGAACGTGTCCACTCGTGAGGTGCGAATTGCATCAACAATAAAGACAGTTAATTGCTTCTGACAAACAGTATTTAGATAACCGATGGAATGCTCGAGTTTTTACTCTGGTTTAATGCTTCAGATATTTGGCTGCTGTCTCGTTTGGACATAAACGGTCCAGTCACGTAATGTGACGGCCGTCTATGTTTGACTTCGACTGCAAGAAACACTCACAGACGGCAGATGGCAGCACTAGCAGTGCAGCGTGTGTAAAGCGGGTCTCGGGGACGCGGATAAACCGTGCAGTCGTTGCCGTAATGTGGGAACGGAGCGATTTATCTGACGTCCAAACGGGCATAATCATCGGCTTTCGGGCCACGGGCGGAAGCATTTCCGAAACGATTAAGTTTGCAAACTATTCTCGTGCTGCCGTGATTAAAGTATACCGTGTGTGGCAAAATAGCACTACCCAAAACCGGCACTGGGACAATGTGGTGCACAACGGTCCAAAGATGATAGGGGTGAACGATGACTGCGGAGATGTTATGAGCGAATACACGTGCAACTGTTCAGCAACTGTCCACCCAGATGAACCAAGGGACTAGCAACAGTATTTTCCCAACGACCGTTCAGCGGAGGTTGTTTGCCTGACGGCCTCAGCAGCAGGCGCCTTATTCATGCACCCACACTGACTGCTGTTCATAGGCGACGAAGACTTGAATTCGCACGCCAGTACCGCAAATGGACGACCAGTGATTGTCTACAAGTGGTCTTTCCCGATGAATCACGTTTTAAGCTCCATTGGACTGCAAGCAAACACCTTGCAACAATCGTCGGAAGGGTCCAGGCAAGGAGGAGAGAGCCTTATGGTCTGGGGAGTGTTTTCGTGGCATTCCCTGGGTGATCTCGTCATTCTGGAAGCAACAGTGGAGTAGCACTGGGGCCATGTGCAACCCTGTATGCAATATGCGGCATCTACCAGCAGGACAGTGCAATGTGTCACACAGATCACATTGTACGTGGGTAGGTCGAAGAGCACCAGGATGAGTTTACCTACTCCCCTGGCCACCAAACGTCGCGGATTAAAACCCGGTCGAGAACCAGTGGGGCCACCTCGATCGGGCCGTTCTCTCCTTGGACGCTCAACCCAGAAACCTAGCGCAGCTGGCTATGGTACTGGAGAAAGAATGGATCGATATCCCTATCAGCAACCTACCTGATAAAAAGTATCCGGCAACCTATTAGTGGCCATTAGTGGCTTGAACTCTTCTGGGGACACTTTTAGTGAGGTGTCTGTGTGTCTGTGGAGGAACGGCAACCCATTCTTCCTCAACTCCGAAACCAGAGAAGACAGTGATGTTGGACGCTGCGGTCTGCAGCGAAGACGACGTTCCCATTCAGTCCAAGCGTGTTCCAGTGGTTTCATATCGGGACTCAGGGCAGCCCATTTCATTTCACGGATGTTTTGATCCACAGCCCATAGCCTCAAAGATACTGCTTTATGACAGGTGCACTGTCATGCTGATACCAACAGTCATCGTCTCCGAACTGTTCCTCTACAATAAGCAGTACACAGTGCTGTAAAATTCCAAATTTAGCATTTTATTAAGCACAATAGCTACGACTAACACCCCTACACTGTAACACCATCTCATCCATACTTCACTGTTGGCACTACACTTGACAGCACGTAACATTCCCTAGGCAGTCCATTGGATTGCCACTGTGTATAGCGTGATTCATCACTCGACCTTCCTAGTTTCTAGTTATGCGCTGTCCAGTTGCGTTGCTCTTTACACCACCACTGGCGTCTCTTAACTACGTTAGTGTGTGGTTTCTGAGGGACTGCTCGACCATTGTGCTATCTGGACCGCTTGCAGCACTGTTGGAACTCACGAATGTCTCCTTCCACTGATTACAAGCTTTTTTTTTTAACAACAACCCTCCGAAAAACTCGTCACCCCTTGTCCTCCAGTATATGTGGCTTGCCCTGTCTTGGCTTAGTTATGGTCGTTCCTTCACTTTTCCACTTCACGATCACATCATCAAGAATCGGCAAGGTTTAGACGGTTGAAATATCCCTGACGGATTTGATACTCGGGTGACAATCATGTACGAAGTGACAGAGCTCTCCTGTTCGTCCCATTTTTCTGTTACTGCTTCTCTGCTGACAACCCAGCATATTCCCCAGTTTTATTTATACTGACACGTTCGCTTTCACGAGACGTCTAGTGCTCAGTTCCGCATTCCGTAGTGGTGTCCGAATACTTTTGATCAGATAGTGTATATTTCCTTGTGCCTGATACTAAAAGCGTAGAAATCCGCCGAGAGGGCAGAGAAACTTTGCACGTATGATGGTTGGAGTTTCCATAGTATGGCGGTAGGAGAGAGGTCGGTGACACTCTCCATAGTTAGGACACTATCTCGCATGAGCTCTCTGGCCTTGGGTGAGAGGCTGCAGCAGGCCGGCCACAGATGGATAGTTCTGGAAAGCTTTTGTCGCTTACGTGTCTCTTTTATCCGCTGATATAATGAAGCAACAGTTACAACGTATTGCTGCCAGCTAACACAAACTAGGCACCAGTACCATGAACAGAGATCTGGAGCAGATTAATGAATAATGCAGGCTGGTATTTGAACTTCACCGTAAATAAAAGTAACGTATATTGAATACATAGGTGGAGAGACAGTTTAAACTAATGGCGAGAAATCGCTGAAAACATTAACGACCATAAAATATCTAGGGGCAATCGCCCGGAGCGACTTAAAAATTGAAGGACCCTCTGAAAATACTTATGGAAAAAGCGAAGGATGAGGTTAATTAGATGAATCATAAAGACCTTTAGCAGTGCTGACCGCTGCGAGACATGCGGGAAAGCGTCAGCGAGGCTTTGGAACGTACACTACCTAATCAAAAGTATTCGGACACCCCTACATAATGCGGGAATGAGCACTGCATGTCTCATGAAAGCGAACGTGTCAGTGTAAATCAAACTGGAGAATATACTGTGCTGTTAGCAGAGAAGCAGTAACAGAAGAATGAGACGAACAGGGGAGCTCTGTGACTTCGTACATGATTGTCATCCGAGTATCAAATCCGTCAGGGATATCCGATTGTTGATGACGTGATCGTGAAGTGGAAACGTGAAGGAACAACCACAACTAAGCCAAGGAAAGACAAGCCACATGTACTGGCGGACAAGGAGCTTGTAATCAGTGGAAGGAGTCATTCATGAGTTCCAAAAGTGCTTCCAGCGGTCCAGGTTGCACAATGGTCGAGCAGCTCCTCAGAAACCACACATTAACACATTAATGTAGTCAAGCGACGCCGGTGGTGGGGTAAAGAGCGATGGCACTATGGCACTGGACAATACATCACTAGAAACCAATCAGGTCGAGTGAGGAATCACGCTATACACAGTGGCAATCCAATGGAATGCCGGTGGAATGTTACGTGCTATCACGTGTAGTGCCAACAGAGAAGCATGGAGCATATGTTGATAGAGTCTGGGGCTGTTAGTCTTAGTTACTGCGCTTAAGGGAACTCTAAAAATGGAATAATATGAACACATTGTACAGCACTGTGTACTACTTGTTGGAGAGGAACCGCTTGGAGACAGTGACCGTTCGTATCAGCACCTATCACAAAGCAGTATCTATGAGACAGCCGTCTGTGGACCAAAACATTCCTGAAAAGTAATGGCCTGCCCTGAGTCCCGACCTGAACCCAATGGAACACGTTTGGACTGAATGGAAGCGATGACTTTACACCAGACCTCAGCGTCCAACTTCACTGCCTTCTCTGGTTTCCGAGTTAAGGAAGAATGGATTGCCGTTCCTCCACGGACACTCCCCAGCAGAGTTTGAGCCGCTAATGGCCGCTAATAAGTATCCGGATACTTTTAATCAGATAGTAATCAGTGGTCGATCATGATGGCCATAATCTATTCTGTTGGGACAGTGTTGTATTGAGGATATTCACGTAGAGTGAACACGGATTTCTTGAGTACCCTAGCTTGCAGGATTGCTTTTCGATAGCACAGTCTTTCGGCAGGATGTTTCATGTCATGTTTTCTATGAAGGCGACAGTCCACCTATCTAAAGCCTGTGTTCTCTGTAGGAACGATCCCAAGGATTCAACGTTAGCATTCATGTTCAGTGATCCACCAGAGCCACTTACCTGTAGAATTTTATGCAACAGCGCGTTTGAGCATCCGTTAATTATCCAACAGCCAAAACGCCAACTTAGAGGACCTTACATCAAGCATCCTGGTTGACACAGTTTTGGGGATCGCCCTGCTCCTATCTCACCAAGCGCTGATAACCTCGTTGTTGTGCGCCCTAAAACACTAATCATAATCATCATCATCCTATCTCAATCCAATAGGCTAAGATTTTCGTTAAGTGGTTCACTATCACATCTAAGAACAGCTGGGATGGTTGGAGTATCCCCAACGTAGTAGTTGCAGAATGAATTTCTTCTAGTCAGAGGAGTAACGCGCTGATTTGGAACTTCCTAGTAGATTAAAATCATGTGCCCGAACAGACCTCGAACCTGGAACCCTTTGCCCTTCACTACAAGTGCTCAACTGACTGAACTATGCAGGTATAGTTCAGAACCATTTCACACAACTGTGAGCCCTTGCCCCGAAGGGTAAATGTCCCAGATTCGAGTCTCAGCACGGTTTTTGAGTGCCAGAAAGTTTCATCATAGCTACGCCTAATAATAACAGCAGCTAAATAATCGACATGTAGTACTGCGTCCCAGACTACTAGAGTATGGATTGGGCTCCACCACTTTCTTTCTCTGTCAGTCACACTCGTTTAGCTGTTAAGACTCCGGAAAATACACGTTAATTTAATAAACAGTAATTTAGATACAAATGATCCCAGTAAATCAACAGTGCCCTTCACTGTAACTATGTGATAAACGTTAGGTTCAAGGGGTACAAAGCACCCACTGACTACAGTGCTGAGTGCAGCTTAACCAGCTAACACTAGTATCGAATTCATCTTCTCTTCAGTCTCTGATACTGTCTAATAATGTTATGAATGCAGCCTTGTAGCCTCTGCGATGTTCCAGATATAGGAGGATAAGTGTTAATGGCATTTGACAAGTATTGTGGAGATTTAGATAAATAAGGTTAATATCCATTATTTACTATCCATTTCGACCATCTATTTTTAGGTTTTTTGTGAGTTCCTTAAATCGATTAACATGAAGAGGACACAGCCGACTTCCTGTTTCTGCCTGTCCAGTGAGCTGCAGTCCGTCTCTAATTACGATCGTAGAGATTTTATTTAAAACCCTAAGCTTTTTGTCTCCATTTCATTTAGGCCGCTCTACTGATCAAATTTTCAACCTTGCTTCACGGTCTCTCAGGCAGCCAGAATAAGTAACAACAGAAATAACATCTAAAACATACCTCGTCTGCCCCACTTAAAACGCTAACCCCAACGTGCGTGCGTGACAAAATTCTCTCATGACTGTAGACTCAACTGCTCGTGTGCAGTAACCATATTAGTTTATCTGTAGTTCTTTCCTACTTTCCCTGGTACAGCCTCAAATTATAGATCTGTTCCATCATTCTAACTTAACAATCAACTTATTCAAAATTGCTCTGAGCACTGTGGGACTTAACATCTATGGTCATCAGTCCCCTAGAACTTAGAACTACTTAAAACTAACTCACTTAAGGACATCACACAACACCCAGTCATCACGAGGCAGAGAACGTCCCTGACCCCGCCGGGAATCGAACCCGGGAACCCGGGCGAATCAACTTATTCCCTTGGAATAATTTGTAACGGAGTACAATGATGAGACTCAACGACATATTGATTATTGCTATTAATTTTATTACTGCTGTGCATTGAAAACAGATGAGCATATGTCTTCTTACATAAGACGGGCAGTTTATGTCACGAACTGAAAATGATTCAGAAGTTCCTTCATGGTATGAGAAGCTCTCGATAGAAATTAACAAAAAAAAGTCCCACTGTTGCAGCCTGCGTCTGATGAAACAAGAAAACATTTTTCGTGGACTTTACGAATACTGAATGAAATGATAACACACAGATTTCGAAGAGAAAGCAGATAATGACAGAACACTTAGCTGAGAGTGGAAATGAACGTGATCTGTATTTGCTCTTAAAACAAGTATTTCTTGCATGAGCCACTGCTGAAGTGAGCAGTAATGTTAAAGCTGATATAACTGGGAAGTGGACGAACGTAACGAAAGTAAACATGTTTTGAATTATATCGTTTTCACACTTGGGTGTAACTATTTCTGAAAAGAAACGTTATTATGTGGGAAGGCTCAATATGTGACAGTCACCGACGGATGTAAAACTAGCTTGAAGTGTACTGCAGAAATGTGTATTGTGACTATTGATGTTCTTGTATATTAATGACCTGAAAAACAATATTAATAGTAATTTCATAATTTTTTCATATAAGGAAGTAGAGATAAAGTAGACACAAACCTGTAAAAATAACCAGTGAGATCTTGAGTTTAATTCCAAATGCTCCACAGATTCGTAGCTTGCTATAAATGTGCAATAATGTTAAACTTTGGTCTTCATTGTGAAATGGAAAATACGCGGCTACGTTACTATTTACATAATAATTTACTACGTCAAGAAACTCTTTAATGATGTATAATTTATAGACATATTTTACATCATTTCAGAGTTTGCAGAGTGCATAACTTGAATCCTTTTGTACGAGGCGTGTTTTCTTAAAGTTATTAGCGTTTTTAAATAAAAATAAAACAAGTAGACTTCTTTTAGCAATTTTATTTTTAGTGAAAGCCTGTTGTTTCATTTACTTTCCTACATAATGCCTCTAAATATCCAGGCACATCGTATTGTACAACCAGCTTTGAATACCATCCTCGTAGAAATCTGTGGCCTGAACACACTTCCGATAATTTAAACGTTCTATAACGGTTGCATGTTATGAGCGATGGGACTGTACGGAATTGGGTGACAGCTTTTAAAGATGGCGGTATGAATGTGTATGATGAGGATCTAAGTGGACAGCCTTCCGTTATTACTGACGAAGTGCAGCAGACCGTTAATGAAGAAGTGAGAGAGCACAGACACTTTACGATTTCGACGTTATGTGATGAATTTCCACAAGCGTCAAAAAATCTGCTTTATGAAAATGTTACTGAACGTTTAAATTATCGAATGTTATGCTCAGGCCGTAGATTTCTACGAGGATACGATAAGTACCACAATATTTGGGAGAACTGCATAGAAAAGTAGATTAAAGTATGAGCATTCATGTAAAAAAATGCTTAGAAACATCTATTTGTTTTATTTGTATTTCAACAGTGTATTTACTTAACACGCCTCATGTATCATGAGTAATATGAAGGTGATAATAAACAGCCAAATGCAGTAATGCGGAATTGTAGGTATAAAGCTATCGTGGAGGAATAAGTTATTAGAGAAACTTGGTGCCCTATGACTACAATATCAGTTATTCGTAACAGGGATTAGTCAACTCGTACAAACATCTGGTTGTAAAAATTCGTAGGAATATTGTATGGAATATCACAGAGGCTCTGTTGCAGGTAAAGTTGGTGGCAGACTTCGTTCCGCTGGTTATAAAAATGCAGTCAGTCTACAAAAGAGATTACTCAGAAAATCCCAGTACGACTCATCCTAAAATATTACTGAAATATGTGAGAGTCATACCAAATAGAACAGAGGATACTGAAGATATACTAAGAAGAACAGCACGAACAGTCACGTATGACCTATGGGAGACTGCCGAGAGGATGCTGAGAAACTGAACTGGTTGACGCTTGAAGATAGACGTAACGATCCCGCGAAAGCTTACTTACAAATTTTCAAGTACGAGTAAGAAGTGAGCAGACCGAGTGCCAGCCCCCCCAGTGAAGTAATCCTACAGATAACACGAAGACCGTGTTATATACATTATAGCGTCCACAGAGGCATTTGCGCAGTCATTTATCCCACAGTCCATACGAGAATGCAGCGTGAAGAAAGCTCAGATACGTAGTACAGTAAGAAGTGCCATTTGTCTTGCATTTCACAGCGACTTGCAGAGTATGAATGTTCTAAAGAAGTTTCTTTTCTTTATGACCGCGAGTTTAAGTCAAACAGCGTCATAAACAGCGATTCGACAAAGTTCTATTAACTGCAACTTCTCAGTTTCCGAGAAATGACTAGGGTAAGTGATGCATAAATATGGTGATACTGTTCACTGAAAGCAAGCTGGTGTTTTGTTTGAGGCAGTGCTTTCGAGTTCATGAAGATCAATATTCAAGTCTTCGTCCGAGAATCCAGTGTTACGTTTTGTGTTCCATCCTCAAGGAGATTGTAGACTAACCGTTCTCCTTTGTTTCATACTACATGAGTAAACATATACCACGCTATGCAGGTGATAATAAGCACCTGCTTGTCGCCCTTAAGGAACTACTAGTTCGATGACAAGTATGCGTGATAGGAAACAATTGATAGAGATAATATATCGCTGGAGCAGTCCGTGCGTGTAGTGTATTACAAATGACCTGTCTATCCCAGATATTAATTCAACACAATGAAACTATTTTTCGAAAAATCAAGACATCGACCTACTTCTACTAATACGCAAAATTTTTTTTCTTAATTTCGCATAGTTTACAGACGAGTTCATGTGCAGAAGAGGGGACATGTTCAATTTTAGGAATAACCACGTGTGATATGACGAAAACACATGCACACTGACGTGTCGATCAAACGAAAGTTCGCTGTGAATGCGTGGGTTGATATTGTGATCCATTATGTGGTAGAATCCTGAGCAGTTGTGTACAAAATGTTCTTTCAGCATGTCTGTCACAGTTACTAGATGTGTCGCTGAGTGTTCGTCAGCTTATGTGCTTCCAACATGACGAGACTCGGGCACACTCTGTATACTTGATGTTACGAAGCACATTAATGTACATTTTGGATAACGATGGCTTGGTCGTCGTAGTCCTGTTCCATGGTTCGCTCGATCACCAGACGTGACAGTATGTGGACGTCTTAACTGTAGGCATGCGAAGAGCATAGATTACGTGACTGATCGATGCTCCACGGACCTAGTTGCTAGGATTGTCGCGATTTCAGTTAGAAGTACACCAGGCTCCTGGGAATAGGGAGGTGTGAAGCAGTTGACAATGCGTTGCCATGCATTCTGCGGTAATTGTGCCGGTCGACACTTTGAACAGCGTCCGTGAGGGAACAGTTCTACGCTTGTTACGTACTGTACTGTACTCTGAGGTGACAAAAGCCGTGATATAGGTCCTAATATCGTGTCGGACCACATTTTGCCGGGCGCAGTGCAGAAACTTGACGTGTCATGGACTCAACAAAATATTGGAAGTCCCATGTAGAAAAACCGAGCCCTGTTGCCCCTATAGCCGCGAAAGTGTAGCTGGTGCAGGATTTTGTACACAATCTGACCTCTCGATTATGTCCCATACATGTTCGATGGGGTTGGTGTCGGGCGATATGGTGGCCGAATCACCAGTCGCGAACAACTGCGGCCCTATGGCATGGCGTACTGTCGTCTAAAATAAATGTATCGTTGTTTGGAAACATGAATTCCACGAATCGGGGAAAAAGGTCTAAAAATAGCAGAACATACCCACTTCCAGTGAATGATCAGTTCATTTGGACCAGAGGACCCAGTCCATTCCACGCAAACACAGACCCCACCATTATGGAGTCACCACCAGCTTACACTGTGTCTTGTTGACTTAACTCAATGGCTTCGCGGTGTCTGCGCCACGCTAAGACCCTACCTTCGAATCTTACCAACTGAAATCGGGACTCTAGGCCACCGTTTTCTAGTCTTAGAGGGTCCAATAGATATGGTCAGGAGCCCAGGAGAGGCGTTGCTGCCGATGTCGTGCTGTCACCAACGGCACTCGCTGCCATATCACATTAACACCAGGTTTCACCGCATTTTCCTAACGAGTACATTCATCGTACGTCCTACATTGATGTCTGCGGTTATTTCATGCAGTTTTGCTTGTCTGTTAGCACTGACATCTCTACACAAACGCCGCTGCTCTCGGTCGTTAGTAAGGGTCGTCCGCGACTGAGTTGTCCGGGGTGAGAGGTAATGCCTGAAATTCGGTATTATCGGCACATCTTGACACTACGGATTTCGGAATATTGAATTCCCCAACGATTTCCGAAATGAAATGTCCCATGTGTCTAGCTCCAACTACCATTCCACACTAACGGTCTGTCAATTCCCGTCGTGCGGGCGAAATCACGTCGGAACCTTTTTGACGCGAATCCAAATGGTTCAAATGGCTCTGAGCACTATGGGACTTAACTTCTGAGGTCATCAGTCCGCTAGAACTTATAACTACTTAAACCTAACTAACCTAAGGACCACACACACCCATGGATGCAGGATTCGAACCTGCGACAGTAGCGGTCGCGCAGTTCCAGACTGCAGCGCCTAGAACCACTCGGTCACACGGGCCGGCGTGGCGACGTCAATCCACTTACGACAAATGACATATCTGCCAGTGCAGTTCCCTTATATACCTTGTGCACAAGATTCTACCACCATCAGTATACGTGTATATCGTCCTCCCATGCCTTTTGTCACCTGAGTCTATGCTTAGACGACAGACTGAACATACCGTGATAAAAGCGCAAGTGTAACATTAGGGTTTTTGCAGTGATGTGTTTTTTGTTATACGTTTTGATGATCACATATTACATAGATTTTCGTTACAGTGGAGGTATTTTTACAGAAACAATGACAATTTGAGTAACAAAACTAGAAAAGGCGTAACTACATTCTATAACGAGAAAGCGGAAGCCACAGGTCCCTAATTCAAAATACACAGTAAATATACACAATAATTCTTAGATGTTTTGTAGTTGGTTGCTTACTTCCCCTCGTGAGGTTTCGAAATCCAGGATCCTTCTAGCCTTGGGAAATCTGAGCATCGTCGTTCAATTACGATTATTTGACTCCGGCAAAAGAGAAGTAGCAGTCCTCATCCCCAATCCCGCCAAACGCCCCACGGACGACAGTTGTGAATATTACATATACCAAAACAGACACGGAACATTTGCTCCTTGCGACAGACAAGGGGAGAAAACCACACTACCTATGCCCCTTGATGCTCTCGGAAATCCGTCACGCGGTACTGCTCGCATCTCTGGGGAAGGTGAACAGAATCCAGCCTACTATTTCCCAAGGTATTTTCGAACGGACACTTCTCTCGTCGTCAGCCGCAGATGCACCGATCATGTGACGAAGGATTTCTGGCAAATGGTGTTGAACTTGGAGTTTTCGCATCTTGCCTTCTCGCAATTAGCCCTTGTAATGCTGTAACTCTCGCAGCACTCGAATTTTTATGTGGAGTTTCACAATCTGATCAAATGAATGCGGCCACTACCTAAAGTGAATGAATCAGTTTGATGTGGCGAGAGATGGACCCGGCAGTATAAAAGGAGGCTCCAGTTTCCGGCGTTCTTTACCCCAACAATCTCTGAGTTGAAGAATGGTGGAATGCCGTTCCTCGACAGATGTCCAGACACCTCATCGAAAGTGCCTACAAAAGAGTCCGCGTGGTCACAAAGGCGATGGATGGATAGACTCCGTAGTAATGAGCACTACTTTGTTTTTGGATAGTTTTAAACATCTAGTGTATAGCTACTGAGATTCGATGTTGATTCTGTAGGATTTCCGTTGTTCCAAAGGTTTTCCCGAGTAGGCCGAATCCAATAACAGCGTCGCTACCACAGGAATGCACTGGAGCGCTAAAGAAACTGGTATAGGCATGAGTGTTCAAATACAGAGATATGCAAACAGGCAGAATGCGGAGCTGCGGTCGGCAACGCCTATACAAGACAACAAGTGTCTGGCGTAGTTGTTAAATCGGTTACTGCTGCTACAATGGCAGGTTATCAAGATTTAAGTGAGATAGGACGTGGTGCTGCAGTCGGCGATCGAGCGATGGGACACAGCATCTCCGAGGTAGCGGTGAAGAGAGGATTTGCCTCTTCGATTATTTCACGAATGTACCGTGAATATCAGGAATCAGGTAAAACATCAAATCTCCGACATCGCTGCGGCTGGAAAAATATCCTGCAGGAACGGGGCTAACGA
Organism: Schistocerca cancellata; assembly: GCF_023864275.1. Classification (NCBI taxonomy): domain Eukaryota; kingdom Metazoa; phylum Arthropoda; class Insecta; order Orthoptera; family Acrididae; genus Schistocerca; species Schistocerca cancellata. Next base: position 929,522,892 of record NC_064626.1, on the reverse strand, counting down.
CGACAGAAGAGAATCGTTCAACGTGACAGAAGTGCACCCCTTCCGCAAGTTGCTGCAGATTTCAATGCTGGGCCATCAACAAGCGTCAGCGTGCGTACAATTCAACAAAACATCTTAGATATGGGCTTTCAGAGCCGAAGGCCCACTTTTGTACCCTTGATGACTGCATGACACAAAGCTTCAACCCCGCCCAGGCCCGTCAACGCCGACATTGGGCTGTTGATGGCTGGAAACATGTTGCCTGGTTGGATGAGTGTCGTCTCAAATAGTATCGAACGGAGGGACGTGTACGGCTATGGAGACAACCTCATGAATGCGTAGACCCTGTATGTCAGCAGAGGACTGTTCAAGCTGGTGGAGGCTCTACAATGGTTTGGGGCATGCTCAGTTGATGATATGGGACCCCTGATACGCGTAGATACTAATCTGACAAATGACACACACATAAGCATCCTGTCTGATCATCTGAATCCACTCAAGTCCATTGTGCATTCCGATGCCGGCCGGTGTGTCCGAGCGGCTCTAGGCGCTTCAGTCTGGAACCGCGCGACCGCTACGGTCGCAGGTTCGAATCCTGCTTCGGGCATGGATGTGTGCGATGTCCATAGGTTAGTTAGGTTTAAGTAGTTCTAAGTTCTAGGGGACTGATGACCTCAGACGTTAAGTACCATAGTGCTCAGAGCCATTTGAACCATTTTTTGCATTCCGACGGACTTGGCCAATTCCAGCAGGACAATGCGACCCCCTCCCCCCCCCCACTCGTTGAAAATTGCTACAGAGTGGCCCCAGGAACACTCTTCTGAGTTTTCGACTGGTCACCAAACTCCCCAGACATGAACATTTTTGAGCATATCTAGGACGCCTTCCAACGTGATGTTCAGAAGAGATCTCTACCCCCACGTACTCTTTCGGATTTATGGACAGCCCTGCAGCATTCATGGTGTCAATTCACTTCAGCACCACTTCAGACATTATTCAGGCCCATGTCACATCGTATTGCGATACTTCTACCTGCTGGCAGGGGCCCTCCACGACATTAGGCAGGTGTACCAGTTTCTTTGGCTCTTCAGTGTATAACCACCTCTATTTTCAGCGCTAACTTTACGGTGGATAGGTGCTGACCCATCGCGGTGCCTAAGGTGACACGCAGACTCTCCAGTCATTACAAAATTTGGCCTCCTTCCTTAATTGTACTACCAAAGACTGGCTGAAAATAGATCAAGAGGCTCTGAGCACTATGGGACTTAACATCTGAGGTCACCAGTCCCCTAGAAATTAGAACTACTTAAACCTAACTAACCTAAGCACATCACACACATCCATGTCCGAGGACTGACTGACTTACGCGTGGTTTGAACGAGGCGGTTGTGCAGTGACACTTTGAGATCAACGGGAAGCAGATGGTGTCTGGCGGGGCTCTGTTCAGTGACGCCTGTCTCGACAGCGCCGAGCAGTGGGGACTGAATTCTGTTTTCCCGCTGTTTCTGTTTACTTTCGCTGACAGCGCGGCGTGGCATGGAGCCGACAGGCGTACAGCGGGCCGGACAGACAGAGCCGTAACTCTGCGGCGGGCGCGCGGCGGCCCCGAGCGGCGGCGCGCGGCGATCAATACGGGCGCGGCTCGGACCAGCGCGGCGGGTGGGATTAGCCCCGCCTCGGCCCTCGGGTCAGCCCTGCCAGCGGCAAAACTGTGCGGCCTCCACTGCCGACGTACAGCCGGCGTCAGAGCAAGTTCTGTTTTATCCTGCAGCCAACTGGCGTCCAACGTAGCCTACTGGAAGAACGGCGTGCACAATTTCCGAGTGTATTCGACCGCTGATGTAGAGTCACTCTTGTTCCATCACCTTACCGTGCTCCTAAACACGAAACTAAAACTAATGTCCACTATCAGGTCAAGAGGAACGAGCTATGCCGACTGGCCGCCGTGTCATCTTTTGACAGATGGCTTCATTCGGATGCAGCATGAAGTGACTTGGGGAGGGCACACTGCTCTCCCTACTGTTGTCGGGTTTTGTGACATTGGAGCCGACTCCTCAGCTGGCACTCCAAATCTGACTGGACCACATTGTGGTCCTTCTACACAAAGACAAATCCCTGGCAGTATTCTACTTGGCAGTGAGACACGCTGACCATTCAGTATCAGAGAAAAGTTAGTCACTCCAGGAGAAATCATGCTACCGTGTGACACCGCCCCTGGTCTTGATCATGCTCAGTGTTCAGAGAGGAAGGAAGTCCACAGGTTCTTCAGCAGTAATACACTGAAGAGCCAAAAAACTGGTACACCTGCCCAATACCGTGTAGGGCCCCCACGAGCACGCACAAGTTCTACAACACGAGGTGGTGTGGATTCGATTAATGTCTGACGTAGTGCTGGAGGGAACTGACACCATGAATCCTTCAGGGCCATAAATACGTAAGAGTGCGAGAGGGTGGAGATCTCTTCTGAACAGCATGTTGCAAGATGTCACAGATATGTTGAATAATGTTCATGTCTGGGGAGTTGGATGGCCAGTGGACGCGTTTAAAATCAGAAGAGTGTTTCTGGAGCCACGCAGTAGGAATTCTGGACGTGTAGTCTGTCGCATTGTCCTGGTGGAATTGCCAAAGTCCGTCGCAATGCACGATGGAGTTGAATGGATGCTTATGTGCGCGTCAGCTGTCAGAGTCGTATCTAGACGTCTCAGGGTCCTATATTATTCCAACTGCCCACGCCTCACACTATTACAGAGCCTCCAGCAGCTTGAACAGTCCCCTGTTGACATGCAGCGTCCATGGATTCATGAGATTGTCTCCATGCCCGCACACATCCACCCACTCATTATAATTTAAAACAAGACTCCTCCGGTCAGGAAAAATATTTCCAGTCATCAACAGTCTAATGACGGGTTGACGGGCTCAGGCGAAGCCTGTCGTGCAGTCATGGAAGGTACACGATTGGGTCTTCGGCTTAGAAAGCCCATATCGATGATGCTTCGTTGAATGGTTCGCACGCTGACACTTGCTGATGGCTCAGCAATGAAATCTGCAGCAATTAGTGGAAGAGTTGCACTTCTGTCAAGTTGAACGATTCTCTTGTCATCGTTGGTACCGTTTTTGTAGGATCTTTTTCCGGACGTAGCGATGTCGGATATTTGACTCTTTACCGGATCCCCGATATTCACGATACACTCTTGAAGTGGTCGTACGGGAAAATCCCCACTTCATCGCTACCTCAGAGATGCTGTGTGCTGCCTATTACACCACGTTCAAACTCACTTAAATCTTGATAACCTGGCATTGTAGCAGCAGTAACCGATCTAACAGCTGCGCGAGACACGTGCTCGTATATAGGCATTGCCGACCGCAACCCCGTATTCTGCCTGTTTATACACACATCAAAAAGTTTTACATCACCGCAGTTCCTAGAACTCCTGAAGACAGACGTTGACTGTGGACATTGTATCACAGACACAGTCCCTTTTACTGTTCAAAGATGTCACTAAAGCCACCCAAATATGTAAGCAACCATGCATTAGCAGCGCTCATTAGACGGAGGGGTCCGACAGCCGATCGGTTCCAGCCATTCCACCATCATGGAGGTACACGGCTCGTGTTGTCTGCAGTTCAGCCATGTCTAGATTGTCAATACCGCGGTTCGATCGCGTCCACATTGTTACCTTGTGCCAGGAAAGGCTCTCAACAAGGGATGTGTGCAGGCGTCTCCGAGTGAACCAAAGCGATGTTGTTCGAACATGGAGGAGATACAGAGAGACAGGAACTGTCGATGACATGCCTCGCCCAGGCCGCCCAAAGGATGCTACTGCAGTGAATGACCGCTACCTACTGATTACGGCTCGGAAGAACCCTGACAGCAACGCCACCATGGTGAATAATGCTTTTCGTGCAGCCACAGGACGTTGTGTTACGACTCACACTGTGCGCAGTAGGATGGATGATGCCCAACTTCACTCCTGACGTCCATGGCGAGGACCATCTTTGCAGCCACGACACCATGCAGCGCTACAGATAGACCCAACACCATGCCGAATGGACCGCTCAGGATTGGCATCACGTTTTCTTCACCGATGAGTGTCGCACATGCGTTCAGCCAGACAACCGTCGGAGACGTGTTTGGAAGTATCCCGGTCAGGCTGAACGCCTTAGACCCTTAGACACACTGTCCAGCGGGTGCAGGAATGTGGAGGTTCTCTGCTGTTTTGGGGTGGTATTATGTGGAGCCGATGTACGCCGTTGGTGATGATGGGAGGCGCCGTAACGGCTGTGCGATACATGAATGCCATTCTGTGATCGATAGTGCAGCATATTGGCGAGGCATTCGTCTTCATGGACGACAATTCGCGCTCCCATCGTGCACATCTTGTGAATGACTTCCTTCAGGGTAACAACATCGCTCGACTAGAGTGGCCAGCATGTTCTACAGACATGAACCCTATCCAACATGTCTGGGTTAGATTGAAAAGGGCTGTTTATGGACGACGTGACTCACCAATCACTCTGAGCGATCTATGCCGAATCGCCGTTGAGGAGTGGGACAATCTGAACAAACAGTACCTTGATGAACTTGCGGATAGTGTGCGACGATGATTACAGGTATGCATCAAAGCAAGAGGACGTACTACTGGGTATTAGAGGTACCGGTGTGTACAGCAATCTGGACCACCACCTCTGAAGTTCTCGCTGTATGGTGGCACAACATGCAATGTGTGGTTTTCATGACCAATAAAAAGGGTGGAAATGTTGTTCACGTCGATCTCTATTCCAATTTTCTGTACAGGTTACGGAACTCTCGGAACCGAGGTGATGCAAAACTTTTTTTGATGTGTGTATATCACTCGTTCCAGAAACATAGGCTACCACGCAGTAAGGTTGCTGATTCATTCGCCCGTCCAAATAGTCCCAGTCATCTTGCATGCCACCAAGAATGATCGATTAAACGGGCCAGTCGAGGTTGGACTGGATACCTGCGTGTTTGTGAAACGTGTGTTCCCAGCCCTGTTATGAAACTCCGAGTGTGTGAAAGATTGCCATCACGCAGAAAACTAATTAGGAGCTGGACACGGCTTCAGAAACGAAGCTCTAATTTACCATTCACCGCTTTAATGAATAACACGAATGATTTAAGGCCCTAGCTATAGGTTCTGAAGGGGAAGTTGGCACAGAGAAATTATTTAATGCGAATGGAAGGTGATGAACAGAAATAATCTTTCGATAAATACAGTAATCTACTCACTTAAAATATAATTATTCCAAATAGGTCATGAATGAATATGAAGTGATTTACTAACTCTTTAAGGGAGCTCTAACTAGTTGATATGAAACTTTTTAGTGTTTTTTTGACAACTCAGCAGTGATAGTCTTGCCATGGAATTCATTTAACCCTTTTCGCGTAGTCTTCCTACGATAGCTTTCATTTTGTTCAGCTTTTATTTGGCTGCAGAGATTCGGATTCCTTCGAATTTATCAAGCGGATGGTTGAATTTCCTTCATGTTTCTTTCAGAGTTTCTTCTTGAGAGCAGAATATTTGCTGCAGAATGCTGAAGTAGTATTTTAACGTTTCCTTGTTGCATTTCTTAAGACGAAATATCTTTCTCCCTTGCTTAACTTATCGGTCAACACCTATGGTCAATAATGTGCAAAGACCCTAGTATCGCTGATTTCTCTCTCTTCTCGTGTTCAAGACTGAGCTTTCATTTTTTCAGCAAATCCGGTACATTTGATTTTAGTGTTGCTTGTCTCACCAACTGTTCAACGCAGTTTTCGGAAAGAATGTTTCATACAATGTCACAAGTTTCTTTATACCTGTTTCGCGTACCAAACATGTTCGTCTGTCAGTGTTTAGCTGGCAGATTGACATTTCCGCTAATCATTACGGCACGAGCAGAGAATTTAAGTTTGATATTTTCCCAGCTTTCTGAGAAGCTTCTTATGATTTAGATGCTTGACGGGTGACAGAAACATGCTGTTGTAGTTTTAGGCCGCCGGCACGGTAGCTCAGCGTGTTCGGTCAGTGGGTTAGCTGCCCTCTGTAATGAAAAAACTGAGTCAATCGACCAACGACGAACATAAAAAGATGTCTTACGACGTCCGCCCCGAGCAAATGCAACGAACAGAAGCGAACAAAATGAGGTTTTAAAAAAAAGGCCCTTTTTTGACGCTTATTGATCTAGATTATCTCGCATTCAGACAGTGCGTTGATCGTAGGATATTACAAAGTTTTCAAGGCAACAAACATGTTGCTACAATTGCTGTCCAGCGTATCGTTGTGGTATATATTCTACGGGGTACTTAATACTTCACTACCGTATATTTCTCTCTTTGGCTAATTGGTGGCTCTAACGCAAAGATAAGAAATAGTCCCTTATCAGCTCGCTTCACGTGTTCTTTTACCCAAATAATGGGAAACGAAGGTGAAGTACGCAGCTGAGGTGTTCACAGACAGAAGGCCACAGTAGGTCCTGAGGATAACGCTACAAATCGAGCGGCCCGCTATCATCCCGCTCCCGAAGTTAGAGGTCACCTCAGAGGTTGACCTCTGAACCTAGGCGAGAGGCTACATTGGTGCCCATACCATCACAGCTTGCATCTGGATGAATTCACTGCACTCAATAGTTGCCCGCACAGCCACTCTACATCTCAGACAAAACCCCCATCTAGGAGTCCGAATACATACCCGAACTTCCTTCCATACCTAGCAACTGTTGTCTTGGGCAGCTCCATTGCCGTCTAACAAGGGAACTCCTGCTGGACAACGCCTTTTTTGGGCACATCTCTCCTAAGCAGCGATAACTTAGCTAGTCCTACCACCTCATCTGCCTCATACTGGTTCAATGCATTTTTAGTAATGGCAAGACTTTGTATCTGTTAAGGCTCGTAGGTACAGTCATACAGCCGGCACCGGCAGTCAGCCCTCTTCTAGGGATTGACCTTTTCCCGGAAGGCATGGCAGCTGCCACGTCCTTCACGTCAGACGCCACAGCTCAGGGTAGCCTAAACGAGACAAAATGTCTACAGCCGTCTGATTTGGCGTCCAAAGGATTGAGACACAGTAACTGTGAGCTTGCTAAACTACCATAGACAGTTAGTTCTAACGCAAGATAAAGCTCTTTAAATAACAATTAAATAAATTTAAAAACAAGTGATGTTCCGTTGGATACAGTCAAAGGATAGTTACCACTGGCTTCCACGAGAAAGCATGTAAAGAACGCCGGTCGGAGTGGCCGAGCGGTTCTAGGCGCTACAGTCTGGAGCCGCGCGACCGCTACGGCCGCAGGTTCGAGTCCTGCCTCGGGCATGGATGCGTGTGATGTCCTTAGGTTAGTTAGGTGTAAGTAGTTCTAAGATCTAGGGGACTGATGACGTCAGCAGTTAAGTCCCATAGCGCTCAGAGCCATTTGAACCATGTAAAGAACGTAACTCAGTGCAACTGCGCCTGCTGCTTGCGACCTCATTTAATACCTAGCGCTGATAACTAGAGATCTGGTGCACTACTGGTTAAAACTTAATTATCTGAGAGCGGTACTTAAGTGGCGTTCGTCTACGCTACTGAGTCATCAACCTTCGAGCCTACATCACAGACAAGAGAGAGAGCGAATTAAAAGCACTACCCTTTATGTCTCTTGTACTATCAAGGATGATATTCCTCGTCAATTTTGCAGCACTCTTTACGGCTTTAACGTATTTCACGAAGCTGTTTCACTTTCGCAATTATTGTCTGGCGATATCCTCGTTTGTAACTTGGACTTTCTTTTAAGTTAACGTCGTGGTTACCCAAAAATTGCCTAACATCCACATAAATATTGCAGAACATTCAAATTTCATGTTTTCATTCGTAACACAAGTTTGTCGATTATTAGTAAGGTCCGCGCAGTGTTATCAGCTTTAATATGTGTGGCTAAATTTGGAAATTTTGGAAATTTGTTGTATGATCTTATGGAACCAAACTGCTGATGTCATCGGTCCCTAAGCTTACGCACTACTTAATATAACTTTAACTGACGCTAAGGACATCACACACACCCATGCCCGAGGGAGGACTCGAACTTCCGACGGGGAGAGCAGCGCGGACCGTGCAAGGCGCCTAACACTACGCGGTTACCCCGCGCGGCATTTGTGGCTACTAAGTGACTTTGTAGCATGTCACATTAACACTCGCATGTGAAAAGTAATTACCCTAACGTAAGAGTTATAATTAATTGGCCAGACTATAGTTTCTTGGCAGGTACAAACATAATTTCTTTACGGCAATCGGTTTTTCAAGGTGGCATATAGCAGGAAATATAGCCTAGATGGCAACGGTGTTAGAGATGACCTTGCACACGTCATTCCTCTCATCATCGTCTGCTTTCTTCTCATCCCTCACTTTTCTTCTTTTCGGTTTTCTGGCCTTTTCCAGTCAGTAAGCGTTAGTGTCTCGGGTGACACTTAAGGGGCTCTGATAAAACTCGCTGGATTGAAGTTAAATTAATGCGAAACATTTTATGAGATTTTGGCGGAAATACCTAAATGTTCTGAGGTGTAGTCACGTAGTAAAGTGAGACGAGGACAACAGACAGTTCACATAAGATGAGAATAGAAGCATTTCAAATGTGATGTTATATCAAAATGCTGAAAATAAGATGGGTAATTCAGATGCGTACTAAAGAGCACTCCCAAATGCCCATGAACTTGGATATCAGTCTATCTGGCCCTGTTCATTTCTCTGTTATATGTACAGGTTATCCTTCGTTGCTCGTTTAAGCAGATTTTGGCAAAAACGCGACTGAGTACAGATTCAAATGTAACATGAATGCCGAGAAACTGCAAAACAGAAAAAGTTAAACCGTTTTGCGAGCGATACTTGCAACTCTCTAGTACTCTATGGCTATACGTTGCTATACAGGGCGCACCAGAATTCCACTGACAAACTCTCAGAGGTAGTCTGGATTTTGGTGTGACGGATCCATAGCCTCTAGCGGCACGATACGGAGTTATTGATACATTTCTAGTCTTAATTAGCTTTCTGTCTGTATTGCATTCAAAACAGTGTATAACAAGACAAATACCCACGGTGTGCGTTATGTGACTTGTTTGAAATGAAACTTGGCCATTCACTGAGGTACTTGGTATTGACAACAGTAATGCCCACTTTGCTGTAGGCCTTCAAGCTGTCGTTCAGTACTCCTCGTTCCTGTTCTGGATGTGTTTTTCTGTCAGTGTTAGTTGCACGTTAAATGTGACCAGTGTGGATACGTTTGCTCATCAGAGGGTTGGATCCCCTCATTCGAAGGCGTCAGATTGTAACGCCTGGGCTACTTTCAGGTTGGAATCTCCGTCTTCGAAGATTGTGTCCGTCTGTCTGTCTGTCTGCCCGCCGCTTACTGCTGTAGCTGTTCGTTCGTCCGTCTGTCCGTCCGCCTGCCTGCTCGCTGTCCGTCACCGCCGCTGCTGCCTGCTGTCCGTCCGTCCGTCCGTCTGTTCGCCGCCGCCGCCGCCGCCGCCGCCGCCGTCCTGACCCTGGTCTACGGCCGTCTTCGTCTTCGTCTTCATCTTCATCCGTCTTCGTCTTTGTCTGTCCCCAGTTTGTGTCCTTTCCTATTCGTTCTGTTCGTTATTGTTTCTCCCTACCGTCATGTCCGCCCCCACTACCACCGCCACCGCTACCACCACCGCCATAGTTTATACTTCCCCTTCCGCCGCCTCCACCACTATCACATGGTGTGCCCAGTCCCACCCCCCTCCTTCCATCCCTCCTCTTCTCTCTCCCTTCGCCCTCACTCTTTGTCGCCCCCTCTCCAGCTTCTTCCTCCCGCTCCTCTCGATCTGATCCTATCCCCCCACTCCCCCAGCCTGTCACTGCAGCTCCGGCTCGGGTGGTGGCCCGTCGGGCCACTGTCCATGCCCAGCTCTCCCCGTCGCCTTCGCCATCACCGCCGCCACCGCCGTCGTCGTCGTCGCCTTCGCCTTCGCCTTCACCGTCACCGTCACCATCTCCGGCGCCGACTCCGGCCCCGGGACCTGCCCCTCCCCGCCACATTCCAGTTGTTCCCATCCCCCACACCTCCTCCGCCGCCGTCAAGCGCCCCAGTGGCACCCCTGCCTTGTCTGCTCCAAAAAAGGCTCCGCCTCGTCCCCCTTCCCCCACCCCTGATGTCATGGATGTCTCCCCGCCCGTCCCTGCCCCCTCCTCCTCCTTCTCTACCCCCTCCTCCTACCACTACCTCCTCTCTCGTCCGGATCCCTCCCTCCTTGAAGCCCGGAACCTCACCCTCTTCCTTCGCCAGAATTGTCCTGGTGCCCCCATCTCCCTCCTCACTCCTCGCCGCGATTCGGTACTCATCTCCTCCCCTAGCCCTACTCTCCACACAGACCTCCTTTCCTGCATCCCTGTCACCCGCTTTGGCCCTCATGCCTCTCTCACCCCTGCTCCCTCGCCACCTCCCTCCCGCCAACCCTAACCTCTGCGTCGCCCGCCGACCCTCACCGCCGTGATCACTCGGCTCAGTCCCGTGACCACGGAGGAGGAGGTGTTGGCGGAGCTTCAGGCCCATCCCCATCTGGAGATGCGTGCGGTTCGCTGGATCCATAACGCTGCCGGCCCCACCCGCCTTATGCGGGTTTTTTCTGAGCACGCCCCCTCCATAGACCATCTCCTGAAGGAGGGTGCCCTCCTTTTTAACCAGCATTATAAGGTTGACCCCTCCCATTCCCCTCCTCAATCCCTGCGCTGCCAGGTCTGCGCTATAACGCGCCGTGTACTGAATTTACACAAGCAGATGGATGTAGGTTCGAGTACGGCAAAATGGGGTCCCAAGAGAAATGTGACGATATTGCAAAGAACTTTAGTAAACTTGAACATTACGATATATCTGATGAATTTAAATTTTTCTCTAATAAATATGCTGCAGTAATTATTAATAAGGTTGTAACGTATGTATATAGAATTAATGTAAGGATTGAGAGATTAACATTAGATGATAGGGCTAATAAGAAGATTTTTGAAGATCAGGGTGCTTTGGAAAGAGTTAGAATTGCCTGTACTAATAAGCTTGGTTCATTTAGTTTAAAACCCGATAGGTCTTCTGGAGTACCTTGGAGAAAATATAGTAGGCGTAATGCCTTTAAGTTTGTTACTTATTGTAAACCTGAGACTAGCGCCGACATTAGTAAAGTTAAATCATGGACAGATTTGGAAAAAGAATGTAAAGTTAAGAACCGACTATTTCAAGGGTCTAACCCTTTTTATATTGGTGTTCAAATTGCTGGAGATGAACCGTCTAAAGATGATGTTGTTCAAAGCGAGGTTAAATATGTAACTTTTAATGTAAGAAATCGTGTATATATGACATTTTGTAAAAGGAAGGGTACGGTCACTTTTTGAATAAAGTTTATTGTTTACAGCTCATGTCTGCGTTGGAATTTTTTTACGCCAACTGGGACCATATAAGGAATTATCCCGACGAGTTACGTCTTGCATTCCTGGTTCCTACTACCCAACAGCGTATTGATGAGCTCGCCATCACCTTTTATGGCAACAAAATAAACTACGCAGCTGCTGTTATAGTCTTAGAAGAACTTTGGTATTACAAACCAAATCTCCAACAGTTGATTGCACAATTTAGGGACGCATACCGAGAGTATGTATTTATGCCTAATGGAATTCGGTGTGCCAATCCGTATTTCGATTTTCGTCAGGGTAGATACAGACCCCTGTGGTACACATATTAGAACCTCAATATTCTAGCTGAGTGCCGCGAGGCCCCCACCTGCCCGCATTGTAGGCAAGCGCACTTCCTCAGGCAGTGCCCTAACCTCCAATCCCCTCCTTCCTGCAATACCTGCAATCTCCCCCATCCCACCTACTCCCAAAAGTGTAAAGCCCAACCCCCTCGACCACTCCTGAACTCACCGTCCCTGTCCGTCCCCTGGACGCCCCCACCCCTGCTGGAAATTCCCTTCGTCGTCCCCCCCCCCACCGCTGAGGACATCATCAGGTTCCTCACCATCGTCCTTCAAAATTTTCATTCCTTTCAGCGCCCCCACACCCTCCAGCAGATCTCCCTTGCCGCCCATTCCATATTCCAACTCAAGATGTACTCCACCTACTCCAACAACCAGGCCCACTTCACCTTCTCCCGTCTTGACACCCTCGTCTAAATCCCTGTCATGGCGCGACAGCAACGTATCCTTTTCAACAATATCCGCTCCCTCTCCGCCAACAAGAACCTCTTCCTGCACACCCTTGCCACCCACCGCGTGGATGCCTTCCTCCTCAATAAAACCTTCCTCCAACCCCACCACTCCATCCACACCTCACCCTATCTTCTCCACCGCTCCGATAACCCCCTCACAATTGCGCGTGGCGGAGTTGCCATTGGTCACCACCGCCAGATCCCCGTTCGGCTCCAACCTCTCCTTCCCGAACCCACCAAACACCTGATCCTTAGCCCGCATCTCGTGGTCGTGCGGTAGCGTTCTCGCTTCCCACGCACAGGTTCCCGGGTTCGATTCCCGGCGGGGTCAGGGATTTTCTCTGCCTCGTGATGGCTGGGTGTTGTGTGCTGTCCTTAGGTTAGTTAGGTTTAAGTAGTTCTAAGTTCTAGGGGACTGATGACCATAGATGTTAAGTCCCATAGTGCTCAGAGCCATTTGAACCATTTTGAACCTGATCCTTAGTCTCTTCTTCCCTGGCCTTACCGTTACCTGCGCCACCATCTATGTCCGCCCTAACGCCCCTCTTCCCTTCGACTTCCTCTCCCACATTGACCATACCTTCTCCTCCTATGTGATCGCCGCCGACCTCAACATCCATAGTCGTTCCGCCGCCCAGTTATGGCGGTGGCATCGGTTTCCCTCCTCCCTTCAAGGCGACCTCATCCCCATCCCCCAGCACACCCGTCCCGAATCCAACTCCACTCCTGATGTTATCCCCTCCTCCCCCAACCTCCTTGGCCGCATAACGGTGGATGTCCTGGAGCCTATTGGTAGCGACCATCTCCCTGTCCTCCTCACCGTTTCAGACGGTCGTCGCCCTCGCCCCGACCCTCGTACTGACCCTCACCCTAAGTATGTCCACGACTATTCCCGTGCCGACTGGACTGCCTACCGGGATACCCTTTCCACCCAGGTCGATAGCCACCCCTTCACCTACCACCACCCTGACGATGTCACCCATGCCGCCTCCTTTCTCCAGCAGACCTTGTCCGAGGCCGTGGAGGCCCACGCCCCTACTGTTGCCATCCACCCCCACCGTCCTACCTTACCCCCGCAGGCCGTTCTCCTCCTCCGTGAATCCCGTCGTCTCTACCGTGCCTTCCTCCGCACGCGTGACCCGGACACACTACGACGCCACCGGCCACTCCAGCGACAAATTCGTAATTTGCTCGTGGCTAAGAAACGCCGGGACTGGCGACAGACATGCACCCGTTTAAATGCTACCCTACCAATCAACTCGTCCAAGTTCTGGTCGGCCTTCCGTCGCTTTACCGGAACTAAACCCTCCCCCTATTATCCTCTTCTCCATGATGATCACCCTTTCCCTGACACCCTTAGTAAGGCCAATCACTTTGCCTCCTACCTCTCCGATGTATTTTCCATCCCTGATGATCCCCGGTTCGATTACTCCCTCTTCCCGGATGTCCGCGATCGAACTGACACCTCCGTCCCTCCCCTCGCTCCTGGTTTCCAGTACTTGGACAACATTGCCCACACGGAACTCAATGCCCCTATCACTACACAGGATCTCATTCTACACTCCGCACAAAACGCAACACCGCTCCTGGTCACGATTGTGTCACCTACCGTCACCTTCGTGAAGCTCCTGTCTCTTTCCTCTCCACCCTGGCCAGGCTCTACAATGTAGTCCTGTCCACCGGTTACTACCCTGACCTGTGGAAAACCTCCCATATCCTCATGTTCCTTAAACCTGGCAAATCGCCGTCCGCCGTCTCCTCCTAACGTCCCATCAGCCTTACCTCTGTCTTCAGCAAGGTCCTGGAATCTACCCTCACCCGATGCATCCACCAGCATCTCTGCCAGCACCGCCTCCTTCCCGTTACCCAGTGTGGCTTTCGGCCGTCCTTCTCTTCTGACGACCTTCTCCTTCACCTCATTCATCTCCTTTCCGAACAGCTTAATTCCTGTCGCTCTGCAATCTTCCTCTCCCTGGACCTCGAACGTGCACATGACCGCGTATGGCATTCCGGTCTCCTCTTCAAGCTCCAAACCTTCGCCCTTCCCATTAACTACGTCCGTCTGATCGGCTCCTTTCTCTCCCGCCGTCCTTCCTATGTCACCATCCATAGCATCGATTCCTACACCTTTTTCCCCTTTGCCGGTGTGCCCCAAGGCTCCGTCCTCTCCCCCCCTCTGTACCTTTTGTACACGGCGGACATGCCGCCGCCGCCGCCGTCACCCACTGTCCACCTTCTCCAGTTTGCCGATGACACCGCCTTCCTTGCCCTTGCCCCCACCCTGCAGCGCTCCCAACACCTTCTCCAATCCCATCTTGACCGGTTCACCGCTTGGTGCAACCAGTGGTTGCTCAAGGTCAATCCTTCCAAAACCCAGGCGATCATTGTAGGCAGAACCACTCCTTCCTTCCGCCTCCTTGATTTCTACATCACCATATATGGCTGTCCTATCGCCCTCACTCCCACCCTTAAGTACCTTGGGGTCACCCTCGACCGTCGCCTCTCCTGGACTCCCCACCTCCGGACAATCCAAGCCAAGGCACGCTCCCGACTCAGTCTCCTCAAGCTCCTCTCCGGCCGTACGTGGGGTCTGGACCCCTCCACCATCCTCCACACCTATAAATCCCTCATCCACCCTATCCTTTGTTATGCCCATCCGGCTTGGATCTCCGCCTCCCCTACCTTTTATAAATCCCTCCAAATCCTCGAACACCATGCTCTCCGCCTTGCCTATCGCAATCGTCTCCCCTCCCCCACGCGGATCCTGTATGATCTCATCACCTTTCCCCACCTCCTCCTTTTCCTTGAAAGGATACGGATCCTGTACACCTCCCGTAAACTTGATCTTCCTCACCCTCTCGTCTCCCCGATCCTTTCCCACCCCCGCCCACTGCCGCGCCTATATTCGCACGTCCCATCCAGTCTCCATCTCTCCACCCTCATTACCCTCTCCCAAGGTGGCTTCCGCCAGCTCCCCCTCCCTGATGATGTCCTCGTCCCCTCCATCTACCCCTCCTATCAACTTTGACCCTGCCCCCCCCCCTACTTCCGGTGTCCTTTCCTTTCGGCACCCTCCCTTCCTTCTCTTCTCTTCCCTTCTTTTTCCTTTCACCCCATCCCCTCCCTCCACCCCTGTTCCCCCGGGCTTCCCCTCCCCCTTCATCCCTCCCCCCCCTATCTCCCCTGCCCGTGGCATCTCTGCTCTCCCCTCTCGCTCTCCCACTCCCCTTCCTCCTCCTCCTCTCTTGGCAGGTCCCCGGACTCGCACACGCATAGTGAACATTCGCGCGCCAGAGATCATCGCCATCAGTATCTCGTGTGTGTGCTTCGTTTTGTGTTTCGTGCAGTTCCGACTCCACTGTTCACATGTGCCATCGCCGTTCTCCGTGTTTTGTGCGCCGTGTCCACAAGTGTTAGTGTTTTTATCGTCCAACGTGAACGGCTTCATGTTTATTGTTTTTTTGTATCTCCATTTTTGCCCGCCGTCTTTTGTATTGTCTGTATCACCTCTATGTCATGTTATTGTTTCCACTTAAGGCTGAAGAGCAGCGTAATGTGCTGCTGCCAGCCCGCCTGTATAGGTGATTAAAATTACAATAAAGGAAAAAAAAGATATGTTTACTGATGAAGAGTGGTCCAATATGCGAATTGTGGGTGGGTTCACTGACTTTAATGGAAGAGTGGTACAACGACGCCCTTCCGAACTGATCCTGCATCGACGGCAACCACATCACGGTACTTTCGCATCTGAAGGTTGTGGCATTACTCTGTCTTTCATGTTGTACGTTTTTGTGATTACGTATTATAAGCTTTTTGAATGTTCTGAAGGTAGTTTTACAGAAACAATGGTAACTGGGATAAGAGACTAAATAAAAATGATAATTACGTTATTACTCTGTAACGAGTCACAGGAGACCTTGGTCTCTGAAAAACCAGCAATAGTTTGTAAGTGGACCTCTGGTTCACTCTCTATAGAGGGGTCCCACCAACCAATTCTGAGCGCTCCGGGAAGACAGGTCGCTGCACACTTTTCAACTTAGCCATTAGCAGCTTATGTACTTATGTTATGCATATGCTGATTCTCCATCACTGAGCCCCTGGTTCGTTTCCCGCCCGGTTCGAGATTTTCCCAAGTTCTGGATTTTGTGTGTGTTTGTGTCGTTCTCGTCATCATCGACACGCACATACCCCAAGTGGTGTCAAATAAAATTTTAAAAATTCTTGCAACAGACGGCCAAAATGCCTAGCAGGGGACTCCCACCCAAGAACGTCATACACACACACACACACAGACACACACATATTGTGTACGTGTGTTTTTATGTCAGCCAAAGCCAATAACACGCCGCCAAGTGAGCGTATTCAAATGAACGACTACGTATTTGCTCCACAGCTTAGCGGGGTGAAAACCCATCAACCAGCCATAAATACATGTATGCCATAGTGCAGTCTAGAATGGAGAAAATAATGTAAAATGTACCAGGCTCCTTTGAGTAGTAAACAGCGTGGGCAGCAACAATCTGCAGAGCTTTTAAGGAGGTTTCATGATAGGTTGTGCTGTAAGAACAGTATTAGGTACATTGCGCCGTTACCGAGTTAATTAGCAATTAGTTAGTCAATCAGGCAGCTGCACGCGCAAATTCAAGCGACCCGCCAGATACAATTAGTGTCGGTCGTTCTCGCAGCATAGATGGTAGTGCACAGACAGCTCCTATAGGAAACATAAATATATTGTTATAGACCAATGCGAATCCGGGTCTCACATAAACTCTTGCTGTGAGTCCGCCTGCTTAGCACGGGAGGCAAGCACGGGTTCTATTCCAGGCTGGGTTGGAAATTTTCTCCGTTCGTGGACTGGGTGTTGTGTTGTCCTCCTCATCTTTCATCCTCATCACTTGCACGCAAGTCGCCCAATATGGCGTCGACTGAAATGAGACTCGGCGGCCGAACGTATCCGGACGGGTCTCCCAGCCAACAATGCCATACGCTCATTTCATTGCGTCTTCTTGCTGTGAAAGCGGAAATCTGAGTCTCATGGTGGCAGGTACAAATTGCTGTATCACAGCTGAGACGTAGGTGCAAGATCATCTCAGAGCTTCGCAGTAAATATTTTTTTTGTATCTTGAGTTTTGCCCTCATTGTTGTATTACATACTTTTTAAACCACCAATATGTTCTCTGATTCATGCTGTATGGATTCTTTACCTTCCAGGCACGTAATGCGCAAAGCTAACTGTTTCGTTTGTCTTTGCTTTGTTAATCGACCTATTTCTCCTTTCCTTCTTATTATAGCATTACGGAGTAGAAGTTCCTGCTACCATTTAATTTTTATCTACCAATATTTGGCTTCAGGAGAATTTTTTCATGTTTAACGTAATCTGTTCTTGTGCATACGTTGACGACTCTCAGACCCTTCATTACAGCAAAATGTGTGTTTTTCTTCTTTCTTCCCGGTAATCTATATTTCATACCCACATGTAAGACTGATACTGTCACTATTTTATGGGAATTTCCATCTAGTTTCGCCACGAACTTTGTACTTCAGCGTCCTTTGTATTGTGCAGCATACTGACCTACATCTTTGACGATATTATATGTGGTACTACATTGTAAAACATGAAATACATTTCGCTTGCACCAGAGAGAAGACGATAAATATTATTTTACACCTCACAGAGTCCTTTTCGTGAGAGATATCATTAAAAATGTACCAGATGAAGTGTTCTACATAGTTCATCAATTTCTTGCAGTATAATTGGATCATCGGCGAACAGAAGAAATAAGACCGTCTGTAAGATATACCTATAGTTTTAAATATGTTTTGCTTTTAGTGAGCCATAAATTGATTAAAACGTGTTTTAAGAAGACTGTGTAAGCCGCTATTATTTCTCATCTTCTCTGTAAGAAGTACATTTTCGTGGAGTCTATCGATGACGGAATGAGTACGCAAGCCGTCACGTAACATATTCCGAAAATATAACATTCTCTCAGCTATGTGTTTTACTCCAATGTACAAATCGTATTGCGATAGATTCCGTGTACAGCTATGTGTAAACAACGCTTTGACTAATTGAGCATACGGAGGATAAATTTTTCTGAGGATATCAAAAAGTGTGAAAGAATTTCCAAATTCTATGGCCGGCCGATGTGGCCGAGCGGTTCTAGGCGCTTTAGTCTGGAACCGCGCGACCGTTACGGTCTCAGGTTCGAATCCTGCCTCGGGCATGGATGTGTGTGATGTCCTTAGGTTAGTTAGGTTCAAGCAGTTCTAAGTTCTAGGGGACTGATGACCTACGATGTTAAGTCCCATAGTGCTCAGAGCCATTTGAACCATTTTTCACCAGATTCTACATCTGCCATAATTTCTACCAGTTCCGTAAGTAGTGACCAACTTGATCGTATTTCGACCTTAGCTACTACCTTCGTTGACCAGTGTCACGGTACCTGTAATTAATTTTTGGTTTGGCAAATAAAAAAACTGTAGTTGTCCTTTTGGGCGGAGTTATTATGTTTGATGTAAGACTTTGTAATATGGCTGCTTTCTCCAACCCTTTGCACAGGAGATTCAAGTTCACCTGATCAATGGCTCTTCCGTAGTCGAGGGAAGCAAAATCAGTTTCTTCATTCTCGTTTGCTGCGGGAGCCCCCCCCCCTCTCCCCCACGCCTCCCCCACCTCTCAGGGTAACGAAAAAATATAGTGTAGTCAGGTGTTTTTCTATCAGGAAAATTATTTAAAAGCTTGTATTACGCAAGTTTTTAATGGGATCAGAAACTTAACTTTTCTATGGCTTCTTACAAGTTGCCATTCGTCTTCCCAAATATTGAATAAGCTCCATAACCCTACGTCTAGTTCCCGTTCAAAGAAGGAAGTTCCACAGAAAAATTACTTTAATCTCGCTTGTATGTATCATTGATTTTAAATTCAAAGCAAAAACAGCGTTGCAGTGAGCAGGAGATACAACCCCACACAGCAAGCTTATTACAATATAATCCGTACAGCCAGTCGAAAGACAGTGAAGTTGGGAGGTCGAACGATAAAGAATACATGATCAAAAATTCAATTTACAATCGTATTTATAGGCGTAAACTTAACCTTCTTCCCTCAACACCTATTAGGTCTACCTCGGTTGATCGTTAAGTTTATTAAAACAACAGCCAATATCCTTGTCTTTCTCGTGAGCTAAATTTTGAAAGGCTACGAAGAAGACTCCAACTCGCCTCACATTCTTCGTAGTTTGTTTACGATATATCTACATAACTGCATCAAAACTTGGAGAATTGACCGCGATCTAATATACGTTTTTTGAATTTACC
This sequence comes from Schistocerca cancellata, assembly GCF_023864275.1. NCBI lineage: Eukaryota > Metazoa > Arthropoda > Insecta > Orthoptera > Acrididae > Schistocerca > Schistocerca cancellata. The sequence continues at coordinate 929,503,410 of NC_064626.1, read as the reverse complement.
GTGCAGTTTTAGCTTTCATGGAGAAAAGTGCATTAAACATGACAAAGTGCGGTTAAAAAAGGGGCGAATGTGAACACTAGGCTTTGCTACACGTCAGTCTAACCACAACCAAGATTTCAGGGGGGGGGGGAAGTACACTATTGCAAAGTATAAATTAATTTGTACTTTGCCGGCCGTTGTGGCCTAGCGGTTCTAATCGCCTCAGTCCGGAACCGCGCGACTGCTACTGTCGCAGGTTCCAATCCTGCCTCGGGCATGGATGTGTGTGATGTCCTTAGGTTAGTTAGGTTTAAGTAGTTCTAAGGTCTAGGGGACTGATGACCACAGATGTTAAGTTCCAGAGTGCTCAGAGCCATTTAAACCATTTTGCACTCTATACTTTGCATATGAAGGGCTCCTATTATAACTTGAAACTATAATTTAAAACAAATAACTATCTATTCGCAGAGAATGACGGACCCTTCCGCCTGTAAACCACACTTTCTAATCTGAAAGCATACTTTATTTAGTTTCCAGAAGGCAACAGAAACGATTACTGGAGTAATGCCTGTTGTATTTTACAGAAACAGTTACTGGAGTAACGCCTATTGTAATTGTCAAAAACTGAATCATAAAAAAAACAAAAAAACATTATCGACCATACCTTCCAACCAGCAAACAATTCTCGGCCTCAAAAGAAACTTAGGATCTTATGCTCCTGACGTTTCGGAAATGTTACAAATTATGATGCAGGCCGCTGTTAATGTTCCCATCGTCACAAAATTATTCTCGGAATATCATATGCTTCGAAGAACTTGGATTAAACGAGTTTTTTTTTCAGAAGTAAGCAAATACATCACCGTATACAAAACAAAACACAGTTACAGAACACAATATGTAAAAACATTTACACCTATCTTCAATCTTTTTTTCTAGGTATGTGGTTACATTTATACCCTGAGCACACGGTAAGCATGATTCCAAAAAGGAACTCAGCAACTTTGTAGCTTAGAGAAGCATACACGAACTCTGCAACTTTCAAAACAATCACAGAGTGACTTCCCGAAACATAACACTTAATAGTACGGCGTGGCACCGCAGGGAGCGCTGAATAACGTGCCACAGCCTCTCTGTGTACCCTCCAAGATATTGGCTCAACCTCATAGTGCTGCTCGTCATAAACAGCAGCGGAATACAAATAGCTGTCGATAGTCACAGAAGCAGCAAGATGGTGCTCTGTGGACCACATGCATATGTGTGTTGCTGTTTCTAGTTCTGAAACTGTATCAAATGAAGCGCTCATAAAATAGAGACGTCCGTCATATGTAATGCTGGAGGAACCGTTAGTTATTTTACAGAATATGTTCATTCACAAAATTAAAAAAAAATATTTTCCTAGACTCGATATCCGAATTGTTGTTATGGTCTTCAATTCGAAGACTGATTTGATTCAGCTCTCCACTTTAATCTATCCTGTGGCTCTGAGCACTATGGGACTTAACATCTGTGGTCATCAGTCTCCTAGAACTTAGAACTACTTAAACCTAACTAACCTAAGGACATCACACACATCCATGCCCGAGGCAGGATTCGAACCTGCGACGGTAGCAGTCGCGCGGTTCCGGACTGAGCGCCTAGAACCGCTAGACCACCGCGGCCAATCTGTCCTGTGCAAGCCTTTTCATCTGTGAATAACTAATGCAGTGAATAACTAATGCAACCAACATCTGTTTGAACTTGTTTACTGTAAGCCTCCTCCCCCACTCCCAGATTACCAAACACGATTTCTTGAGACCCACGACACTATGTTGTATCATAAAATTCTGTTCTCTCCGGTTCGATTCAATACTTCTCCGTTAGTTATCTGATTTGTCACCTAATCTCCAGTATTCTTTTGTATCACCACATGTCAACAGTCAGTCCCTTTTTTTTCTGAATCATTACCGTCCACTTTACACTGTCGCACAAATACCATCAGAAAAGTCGGACAGAGTGGCCGAGTGGTTCTAGGCGCTACAGTCTGGAACCGCGCGACCACTACGGTTGCAGGTTCGAATCCTGCCTCGGGCATGGATGTGTGTGATGTCCTTAGGTTAGTTAGGTTTAAGTAGTTCTAAGTTCTAGGGGACTGATGGCCTCAGAAGTTAAGTCCCATAGTGCTCAGAGCCATTTGAACAATTTTGAACCTTCAGAAAAGACGTCCTAACATTTAAATTTGTATTTGAGGTAGACAAATTTCTCTATCTCACAAACGCTTTTCTTTCCATTGAAGAACTATTTTCTTTTCTTAATCTAATTCCTACAGCATCGCCTGATTTCGCACGACTGCACTCCGTAACCAGGTTTACTTTTCTTCATATTCCTTTTATAACCTATTTTGAAGACAGCCCATTCCGTTTCCTCTGATCTTACCAGTCCTTATGCGTCTCTCGAAGAATTACAGTATCTTGTTCATGTGTGCCCTGAAGCTTGCAGGTACTGGATATCGTCGTCAAACTTCGAAGCTTTTATGCCTTATCCTTGTACATATTTTCACTTTGCTAATTTGTCGTTGGTTTCCTTTCGTACTTACTCAATGTGCAAGTTGGATAACATGGAGCATAAGCTACTCCCCGTTTTCAGCTACTGCTTCCCTTTCATTTCCTTTGATTCCTACAACTGCAATGTGGTTTTTGTAAAAGTGGTAAATACTCTTTACTTCCCTTTATTTCACTCCTGCACCTTCAAAATTTTAGTGAGTGTAGAGCCAACATTGACAAAAGCTTTCTCTGAATCTACAAATGCTATAAACGTAGGTTCGCCAGTCTTCAGCCTGTCTTCTACGTCGAAGGGGGAGTATTGCCTCGTGTGTTGCTGCACTTCTCCTGAATCCAAAATTACCTTCCCTGAGGTCATCTTCTTGCAGTCTTTCCATCATTCTGTAAATAATTCGTGTTGGTTCTGTAATACTCAGATTTCTTCCAAAATTTTAAAGAGTCCTTAAATTTGAAAAACTAATAAATACCGTGCTCATCCACTCCCATACCCATTCCCCACCTCGCTCATACCACACCTAAACACCATCCTCTCTACTTCTTTTTTCACACACACACACACACACACACAAACAATCTCTCTCTCTCTCTCTCCTCTCTCTCTCTCTCTCTCTCTCTCTCTCCCCCTCTGTCTCTCTCTCTCTCTCTCTACCCCTCTCTCTCCCTTCCCCCTCCCATCCCTCCCTCCGTCCTTCCCTCCCCCCTCCCCATATGTGTACTATCCTGTTTATTGAGCTGTGAGAAACATGCCAAACATAACTTTACTACCAGAAATATTGTCCTAAACACTTTGTTGTAGATTTTGCAAATAACATGAGAAAATTTTGCAATGTAAAAACACAATAATAATTTTTATAAAGATAGTAATGTAATAAATATATATTTTATTACGAAAGCCACACAAAATGACAAATGAGCAAAGAAAACTCTCTGCCTCCACAAAACTCTTTGGAGACAACAACAGCCACACTCTTTGGTTTGTTTATATTTGGTAAAGTATGTGCGGTCGCCATGGTGAAAAAGTGCCTGTTTCACTTGATATTTAACGATACTGGTAAGCACACATTATGTTTTCCAGAACAGTGTCTGCCACAAGAATAAAAACAGTGAGTAATATCATCAAATTAATCTTACAGTCGTAATAGTCTTTCCACATACAGTGCTCACTTTTTCGTCCCTGTATTTGCCACGGATGCACGACCCCCACAATACTCCAATCTAAATTGTATGATCTGATGAAGAATCGCCAGGCGATTCGAAACCGATCATGAATAAATAAAAATTGAGGAAATAACGGCTGTTGGTCGTAGTAATTCCTGAAACCTTTAACAAGACAGTCGCAGTGTTCCAAATTCAGAATGGGTAAAAGTTTTATTTTGTTCCTTATCTCTCTCACTCGGAGTGCCAAATGAGGTAGGAATGCAGGACAAAACTTCTTAGGGCAGATAATTCGAAAAGTAATATTACCACAGTTTCATCGTCATCGCGCTATTCGGGGACAGAGAATGAACAAAGTTATCAATGACTGGGAGGGAATAGGCTATGACCCTCTTTAGCAGCACATTCCCTCATTCGCTTGCAGTAAATTATGGGAACACCAGACTACGTAAGTCAGGATAGTCTCACTGGGTATTTCACCTTCGCTTCGCCTGACTGTGATTCAAATATGTTAATCACAAGTTCAGCTAACTCAGTATAGGAAACTATTGATTGAAATTAAGGCAGCTATATAGCTACACAGGAATCGTTACAGCAGTTGCAGACAATCTCCGAATTTTTCCAGGCGGATTGCTTTCAGGTGGCATGTCGATCTGGGCTCAAACAGTAGATGACGAGCAACGTCATTGCTCTTGACTGTTTCTCTGCTAAAACGTAACTGGATAATTCAACTATTTACAGTGCGGAGATGTTGCAACAACATTCCCTTCCCAGCAGCTTAATTGCTCGCAGCCAATTTTCGTTGTTGGGTGATTCGATGTTACCTACAAAAGTTGAATGGTAGTATCTGGTTATGTTTGCAGTTATAAGAAATGTCACACTTGGGGCGTGACGCTTCTCGATAGTCAACACTGTATGTCGACAGACGGTTGCGCAATGAGTCCTCAGAACAGCACAGACAGCTTACCACTAGCACAGGCGTGAATTCCTTGTCAATTGAAACGTATTAACAAACGTTTGCAACACTACGGGTCGCCCCTAAATAATGATTTTCTTGACTATCTACAACAAAACACATATGTTGACAATGACATCTACAGCTGTTATTTAAGCTATAACACAAAATTGCACTAGTATCGTTTCTGTTGTTAACGAATAGGAAAGCAAGACCACTAAGCGTCTCATGAAGTTCCCTTCTTATAACTAACGTTGCAGTATGTGTAAACTCGAACTACATATCGGTATCATTCCACAACAGTTGATTTACTGACTGCTTACTAATATTACTTATGTATGTGATGTGATGTGATGTAAATGTCGTGGCTGTGTTGGGAAAGTACCAGAGCTCCAAGCGCTAAGGCACTGATGCTCAAATCGTTGTAGGCACTAGAGGTAAGCCGGAGATAGCTCAGCCGAAATTTTTGCGAAGAACCCTAACTGTGTTCCGAAAGGACACGCTATACACGTTTGGCGGTGGCGTGTTTGTTGCTGTTAGAAGTAGGTTATCTTTTCGCGAAATTGAAGTACATTGTTTCTGTGAGTTAGTATGGGCAGTGGCAGTGGAATAAAATAATAATTGGATCCTTTTACCGGCCTCCTAATTCAGATGATACAATTGCTGAAAGGTTCAACGAAAACTTGAGTTTAATTGCACACTCTACCCGAATCATACAATTATCGGTAGTGGTGACTTTAATTTACCCTCGGTATGTTGGCGAAATTACATGTTTAATTTCGAAGGTACGCACAGAACATCACCCGAAATAGTGCTAAACGCATTCTCTGAAAATTATTTCGAGTAGTCAGTTCATGAGCCCACGCGAATAGTAAACAACTGTGAAAAATACTTCGCCTCTAAGCAACAAATAATCCTGAGTTAATAACAAGCATCAAAACGGCCACAGGGATTAGTGAACACAGGATTGTCGTAGAGAGACTGAATATTGTAACCGCCAAATCCTCCAAAGATAAACGAAAAATATACCTATTCAAAAAAGCAGATAGAAATTCACTTGTCGCCTTCCTAAGAGACAATCTCCACTCCTTCCAAATTAACAAGGTAAGTTTAGATCAGATGTGGCTTGAATTCAATGAAATAGTATCGGCAGAAATTGAGAGGTTTATTCCAAATAAATTAACAAACGACGGCGCTGATCCTCCTTGGTACACAAAACGGGTCAGAACACTGTTGCAGAAGCAACAAGGAAGCATGCGGAATTTAAACGCACCCAAAATCTCCAAGATAGGCGATCTTTTACAGAAGTTCGAAATTTAGCGTGGACTTCAATCCTAGATGCTTATGATAGTTTCCACAATGAAACTTTGTCTCGAAACCTGGCAGAAAATCCAAAGAGATTCTGGTAGTATGTGAAGTATGCTAGAGGTAAGACACAATCAATGCCTTCTCTGCACGATAGCCATAGAGATACTATCGAAGACAGTGCTGCCAAAGCAGAGTTACTAAACACAGCCTTCCGAAATGCCTTCACAAAAGAAGACGAAGTAAATATTCCAGAATACAGGATTTGGGGTGTGCATCATTAAAACAAAGGTGATTTTCGTTGCGACGGAATCTTCTCATGAGATTCCAATCACCAACTTTCTCCTCCGAATGCGAAAATATTTTGCTGACACCGACCTACATATGGAGGAACGATCACCACGATAAAATAAGGGAAATCACAGCTCGTACGGAAAGATATAGGTGTTCGTTCTTTCCACGCGCTGTACGAGATTGGAAAACTAGAGAATTGTGAAGATAGTTCGATGAACCCTCCACCAGGCACTTAAATGTGATTTGCATTGTATCCATGTATATGTAGATGTAGACGTGGATTTAGTTAATTCACTGAATGCATCCAGCCACCTGTCGACTACGAATATACAAAGTACTTGTGACTCTTTCTTTCCTAGAGGCCTCTCACATTCTCTGCCTTTATCATTGCCAGTACCGCTATATGTCGTTCCTTACCGCTAAATTTCTCTCATCATCCATTATTCTCGTTACTATTTAGCTGCAGGCATTTGTTTCTTATACTACTTCTTATTTTATTTTGATGTACTTTCTCCCGCCATGTTTTCCATTTCTTCTAAAAAATTCTGCAGATTTGTAATAACTGATAAATGATAATTTATACTCTTTGTCCTCCTTTACAACATTCTCATAAATTTCTTCGCTGTCCTTCGGGTGGTAAGGAAATATTTCTGGGACTTTCTTATGTTGCATGTTGATGGGAAAACTACTTTCTCTTCGCCAAACAGTAAACACATACAACCAACACATGTTCAAAGAGGACACACAGTGAAAGTGAAATGCTTATGTGAAATGTCCTAGCAAAAGCCGAAAATCGAACAGCGTGATTTACGCGGAACAACAAGGCACAATTCCAGGGAGATACATAACTATGTGATAACAAGATACCCAGAAACTGCGACTGAGGATGCCTCGTAAATAAAAATAAGCGAAACGCGTAAAGCATACAAACCAACAGCTTTTTCTTTAGTTACACAAACTCTCCAATAAGATAATAATAGTAGTAATACAGAAGAGACTAAGGAACAAAAGAAAATATACAAATTGTGATATTCGTTTTGTCTGTCAACATTCAGTGACCTCCCAGTGACCACGTATGCTTAGCATAAGTCACTGTTTAACATTTCGCAAGCAGGGGTAGTTGCCCCCGGGCCACGTGGCCGTCATCCGGGGGCAACGACGTTGAACTCTCACTCACACCATCCAGGATAGTATGCTGACTCCGGTTATTACTTAGTAGCAGCCGCAGCACTAAGGCGATGGAGGTTTATGAGAAGATGATCAACACTCTTAGCTCGGTCAACGAAGAAAAATAGAGGGAAAAAATCGTGCAGTCGTAAACTTTTGTTCAGCGTCAGGAGGCAGTGCCATGAACAATATACTAAAAGTCCTGACTTGTGCGCTGTGGGCGTGGGGATGGCGGGGAGAGGGGTGGGGGCGTTTAGAGCTCATTTATTTATTTTTCCCTGATGAATCGAAAATCACATCTTCTATTGAAAATGTTTCCCTGCACAGAATTAAACTGCATTAAATTTCCTACAAAAAGGTCTTTTTCATTTTTGGTCTAGGACAAAAGTTTCCACATTGCAGGGAGTGGGAACATCGTGCTTTATTAGAACAGAATTTTAGTGGTAAAAAATTAATGTTTATTTTTAAATGATGTGGGTTAAGAACGTATATGAAATATGAATACCACATTGTGCAGTAGAGCCGTATTAAGGCGTAAATTGTGTTCGGGGGAGTAAAAGCGTGGGGGTTTCGCAGGATGGAAGGCTGAGGGAAGGTACCAACAACCCACGCCCTCATCTCCACCCTGTTATGCCAAGGTCTTGACTGTGTGGCTGCTAAGAAAAAAAAATAATTTGGTTTCATCTTTTTCGGACTGATTTTAATAAATGCTAGGTGTCTCAAGTATATAATTCTTGTTTTGAGATCTACTATATCGGGTTACATTTAGCTTAGTTTTAGCTTCCCTTGCATTTGATAGAGGTTCCAGTTTCCTTGCAGTTAGCGAGATTTAGGCTTTCACTGATTTCTCTAAATACCAGTAAGGTTCCTCTGAAAAAGACACAATCGGTCTCCTCTCCCAGCCTGTAGTCCATCTCGAGTGAATTTATCATCGACAGGATATTGAACACCAAACTCCCAGACGCTTCTGTCAGCTACTTCTTTGAAGGAATGAGTAAGAGTTAATGTCGTTTCTATATGAATTCGTACATATTACGAAAGTGTATGTATGTATGTATGTAAGCTAAGAACCACCTACCTCTCAAAGTGGTGAGGGTGCTAATGAAAACGGTGAGTAGTTCATGACGCGGAAATAGCCCGACTACATCCAAGCAGTGTTTGAGGATAAGAGCACTTAGTGACTTGCAAAGAACTTTGCACATAATTTCAAACCTTCATGAGACTTTTTCTCGCTGATATCCCTCACAAATGATGAAAGCAAGAAAGAATATCGCTTACTACATTGTCGCTGTTTACATCTACATCTACATACATACACCGCAATCCACCATACGGTGCGTGGAGGAGGGTACCTCGTACCGCAACTAGCATCTTCTCTCCCTGTTCCACTCCCAAGCAGAACGAGGGAAAAATGACTGCTTATATGCCTCTGTACGAGTCCTAATCTCTCTTATCTTTGTGGTCTTTCAGCGAAATGTAAGTTGTCGGCAGTAAAATTGTAATGCAGTCAGCCTCAAATACTGGTTCTCTAAATTTCCTCAGTAGCGATTCACGAAAAGAACTCCTCCTTTCCTCTAGAGACTCCCACCCGAGTTCCTGAAACATTTCCGTAACACTCACGTGATGATCAAACCTACCAGTAACAAATCTAGCAGCCCGCTTCTGAATTGCTTCTCTGTCCTCCCTCAATCCGACCTGATAGGGATCCCAAACGCTCGAGCAGTACTCAAGAATAGGTCGTATTAGTGTTTTATAAGTGGTCTCCATTACAGATGAGCCACATCTGCCCAAAATTCTACCAATGAACCGAAGACGACAATCCACCTTCCCCATAACTGCCATTACATTCTTGTCCCACTTCATATCGCTCTGCAGTGTTACGCCCAAATATTTAATCGACGTGACTGTGTCAAGCGCTACACTACTAATGGAGTATTCAATCATTACAGGATTCTTTTTCCTATTCATCCGCATTAATTTACATTTATCTGTATATAGAGTTAGCTGCCATTCTTTACACCAGTCACAAATCCTGTCCAAGTCATCTTGTATCCTCCTACAGTCACTCAACGACGACACCTTCCCGTACACTACAGCATTATCAGCAAATAGCCGCACATTGCTATCCACCCTATCCAGAAGATCATTTATGTAGATAGAAAAGAACAGTGGACCTACCACACTTCCCTGGGGCACTCCAGATGATACTCTCACCTCCGATGAACACTCACCATCGAGGACAACGTACTGGGTTCTATTACTTAAGACGTCTTCGAGTTACTCACATACTTGGGAACCAATCCCACATGCTCGTACCTTAGTTAGGAGTCTGCAGTGGAGCAGATAGTCAATGTGGCATCCGTCTGATACCCTTCATCCATGGTTCGCAAGATATCATGTGAAAAAAGGGCGAGTTGCGTTTCGCAGGAGCGATGCTTTCTAAAGCCGTGCTGATGCATGGACAGCAACTTCTCTGTCTCAAGGAATTCATTATATTCGAACTGAGAATATGTTCGAGAATCTTGCAACAAACCGATGTTAAGGGTATTCGTCTGTAATGCTGTCAGACTGCCGCATCAGGCATGATCTTTAATTTATTGCTTCATTGATACTAATTCTATCCGCAGCATCTTTCGTAGACAGCAACCACATATAACACTGGATGTACCTGCAGAATTATACAGTTGTGCGACACATAGTGCAGGAGATACGAAGTAATAAACATTAAGCTGCGTGAAAACGAAGCTGCTGGCTGAAATTCGCTAGAGATACAGATGCAATATATGTGTGCAAATATGAATGAAAAATGTTAAATATACGTGAAATATATTTGACATGGGCGTATTCAGGCAAAGTCATATCAAACTTGGAACACACGTTACTTACTTTCTGGATAGAAATTATGTGAGGTGAGTACCAGCGACCTCGAATTGGGGTGGGGGTGATAATCTACAGAGAGGAGGGAGGAGGAGATGACCATAGAGAGAGAAATGGGCAAATGGACAGAAGGAGAAGAAGAGGAGATCGAAAGAGAGAGATGAGAGGAGGAGAAGAGCAGAGGATGGAAAGAGGAGGAGCCAGACAGAGCGAGAGGAAGAGATGGACAGCGAAAGGAAAAGGAGGAGATGGACACAGAGAGTGGGAAGTCGGAGATGGACAGAGGTACAGGGAGGACGAGGAGGAGGAGAAGGACAAAGAAAGGAGGGAGGAGCAGACGTGTAGAGAGAGGAGGACCATAAGACAGACAGACACAGCGGCTGGAGAAGATGGACAGTAAGTGGGGGACTGGTAGAGGTGAACAGAGAGCCGGAGGAAGAGCAGGAAAGGGAGGGAGCGAGAGGTGATGGACAGAGAGAGGGAAAGGAAGAGATGCACTAACGGAAGACTGGAGTAAATACATATTTGGGAGACGTCACGTTTTCAGCTAATTCACTTATAAATTGTGGGAAATTCAATTTTCATTGTCGGTAACATTCCTGGTACAAGATACTGCCGAAACTTTCGAGAACATTAGAAATAATTAACGTAATATTTTAGAAAAAATTAAATATCCTTTAAATGTCACTATGCAACCGAAAGAGGTTATGTTTTTTAAATGAAGTTAAATTTTATTATACCAAGATTACTACCAACTATTATACCTAAAGTAAACTTCTGTGCCTTTCTTTAAGTATAAAAACGTCTCTTCAGAGTGGTTTCTCATATCTCGGTGTCTCAAAGTAAACAGATTTGCTTTTGCGCTGAAGAATGTTTTTTTTTTTTTTTCATTTATTCACAGCGATACCCTTCCAAATATTTCTGTACTGAAGTCAGATCTACGACCTCATTTATCGTTAAATCCAAAATAAAATGGTGAATTTCTTTTTTTATTTGTGAATGTTTTCGTGTACGAAAGAACTGCCTCTAGTATTGTTCTCACTACAGTGAACCAGAATCTATCAGTTTTTTTTATTTTCGCAGTTATTATTTTACGGAACCTCAGAAAGCATCAAGCGAGACCTAGTCAGAATTTCAGTTTGACGTATTTATACGCTGTTACCAAACGACTTTTCATTCCGTTGAGAACATCAGCTTCTTAGCATCAAAGACACGTCTTCAGCAATAACATGTTTCAACTGAAGAATTATTCTCGGTGTTTTTTCGATGTCCTTGTGTTGAACAAAACCTGGAGGAACGAATAAATTTAATTCTCAGCGGAGGTTCATTTTAAATAAAACCTTTTTCACTTTCTACGGATTCCGAAGACATGAATGGTACATAAATTTTGCGGAATTCAGTCAGTAAACAAAGAGGCTTTATCATTGTTCCTTTTTTCTTTTTTTTTCTTTTTTTGTTCATTCTTCGTGGTGTGTCAGGATCAAACACTACATTTGCGCCTACGGGAGGGTACAATGGTCTATGTATCTTCGGCTGGAAAACAGTCGGCCATTGTTATTCGTGCTCAAGGGCGAATAAAGAAGTGTATTCAGAGAGCACCGCAGGGAATTACTGGCGGTGAAGGCAGCTGGGAGGCGAAGCCGACACCAGCGTGCCAAACAAAGCGCGCGTTTCCACCTGCCGATCCCTCGCACACCACCTAACGAGCTGTGCAGCTATTACCAGTGGTGTGGTGGGTGGCGCGGGAGCGTCTTCCAGCTCTACACGTTGTCGTGTTAAAATTGTCACTTCTTAGAAAATTAAGATGTAAAAAAGGTAGTGTGTTTGTGAAAGCCTGGTCCGCAGTAAGAGAAGGTCTGATGGCGCTAATCAGAGCAGGTTAAATAAATAAATAGAAAATAAATATTTGTCCGTTCTTTACTGACGCTTGTAACATCAGTGCTCCTTCAAACACAAAATAGATATTTCCATATTTCATCGACTTCGAGTAAGTAAAGCAACTAGTCCGGGAAGAATGCAAATAAATGACATAAATAAGTACATTTCCCCGATCCAACTACCGTAGATGTTACAGAACTGATAATTTCATCATATTATTATTATATTACGCTATTTTATTGAGCGTTCAGTGTTGCTAGGTCACTGCAGAGACTCTAAGGAGTTACATGCTTACTGTCACTAGTCTTAACGTTATTTACTTTTTTTTATCTTCATGTGTTACTAGCATAAACGACTTCACTTTCAATACGTTTTCTTCCTGTGCTTGTCATTATAGGTGTCTTACATAACTCTTTTTATTTCGAAGAACAAACATTTATGGTCATTACTCTCCCGTTTGATACTTTCTGTATTCCTGATACTATTGTTGTTATTTAATACCTTGGATACACAGTATTAATGTTCCACAATATATATATATGTATATATATATATATATATATATATATATTTAATAGTTCGTTATGAACCGGCTTTCGGCTTATTAAGCCATCACCAGGTAACTCAATACTGAACAGATAGCCCGTATAACTTCTGCAAGAACTTATAGCTATACAAAGACCGCTGTACAAAGACATGTGACGTTTTATGACTACATCGACAGAAAACATAAGTATAATGTAATATTTAAAGAGATTCTGAACATCAAATCGTATATTACAGTATATTCTGTACAATGTTGGACAAGTGAGTAATGGTACAGGCTACTATGCTATATGGACAAACTGGTGAATGTGACGAACAGACCGAAAAAGGGGGGGGGGAGGAAAAAGAAATCTCAGGAATGTGGGAGTGGAACAGTTATAAGAAGCTTATTATTTAACGGTGACCAGGGCAGGATTTTTTGATTGGTGTTTATTAACAGCCTGAATTTCACGTAATGTTAGTTTTCAGCCTTTAGTTCCTTTTGAATCCAACGATTCCATCTTTGCTGAACATGCTCTGAGTGAAAGTCATTCACATGATGTGAAATGTGATGTTTTCCTTAAAGGAACTAAAGGCAGAAAACTAATATTACTTGAAATTTTTGGCCGTTAATAAACACCAATCAAAGAGTCCTGACCTGGTTCTTAATGTCCAAACACAGTTCCACTACTCACCCTTTCTAGAGCAGCAGCAGCAGCTAATCATTATTTCTGCCACCATTAGATAATAAGCTTCTTATAACTGTTCCAATCCCACATTCCATACACTTCTTCTTCCACCCCCCTCCCCCCGCCCCTCTTTTCCTCTGTCTGTTCGTCACATTCACCAGTTTATCCATTTGTATAGTAGCATGTGCCATTACTCACTGGTACAACATCCATGGCTTATACTTCCATATAGCTTTAATATTTGAATATAATGTGATACAAGATTTATTTGTTCAATCTCTTTAGGTATTACATTATGCTTGTGTTTTCCATCGATATAGTCATAAAATGTCACATATCTTTGTTCAGCAATCCTTGAACAGCAATCTCTGCAGAGCTATGAATTCTCGCCGAAGTTGTGTGGATTGTCCGTTTAGTATTAAGGTAGCTGACAATGGACTAAGAAACCGAAAACCGTTTCATAAGGAATTATTAAATATATTTTATTGTGAAATATTAATGATGTGTACTCAAGTTATTAATATGTCCATGTTCGTCGAAGAACCGACAGGATATTCCATAAGTATTATTGTTGTTATTCTTATGATCACCAGCCCGTACACTGGTGTGATGTAACTGTTCACGCTAGTTTAGGATGTGCCAGTCTCTTCATCCTAGCGTATATGCCGCACCTTACAGCCATTACAACCTGCTCACTGTAGTCAAGCCATGATAGCCATCTACAGCTTCTACTCCCCACGTCTCCCCAAGTCACCAGAGTAACTATTCTTTAATGCCTCAGAATGTGTCCTATCAACTACTCCCTTCTTTTGTTTGCGTCGTGCCATGAGTTTCTCTTGTCCCGAGTTCAATTCAGAAGTATTTCGTTAGTTGTCTAATCTACCAATCTATTCTTCAATATTCTTCTGTAACTTGTGTTCCTCTAAATGCCAGGATGCTTCTCCTGAAAAGAATAAAGTCGATCTCCTCTCCGAGCTTGTGATCAGTCTCTAATGATTTCATCATCCTACCTCTAGATTGATATTCGACGTTAACAAATTTCTTTTTTTCAGAAGCGCGTTTCTTGCTGTTGCCAGTATGTGCTTCATATCATCTCTTCTTCGGCCGCCGTCAGTTAATTTCCAGCTAAATAGCAAAACTCATGTACTATTTTTAATATATCATTTCCTAATCCTATTCCATCGGGATCGCTCGATTTCATTCGATTACATATCATTACCCTTGGTTTACTTTCATTCATATGCATCTTATACCCTCTTTTCGGGACTCCTTCCAACCCATTCAGCTTTTGTCGTCCCTGACGCAATTACAGCTTCATCAGTAAACCTCTCTGTTTATATTCTAACTCAACTTAATTCCTTTTTCAAATTTCTTATTGATTTCCTTTACTGTTTGCTCAAAGTATAGATCGAACAATACCAGGGATAGGCTACAAGCCTGTCTCACTCTCTTTTCAATTACCTCTTCTCTTCAAGTCCTCCAACTCTTAAAACTGCGGTACGGCTTTTGGTTCAAGTTACAGATAACCTTTAGATCCCTTTATTTTATTTCTAATATCTTCAGAATTTCAAAGAGTATATTCCAGGCACATTGTCCACAGCTTTCTCTAAATATATAAATGATATAACCATAGTTTTGCCTTTCTTCAACCAGTCTTCTCTTACAAATCTAAGTGTCAGTATTGACTCACATGTTTCGCATTTCAGATTTTCCCTGAGATTTGAAACCATGATCTAAAAAATTAACGGTTCTGTAATATTCATACCCATCAGCACCTGCCTTCTGTGGAGCTGGAATTATTACATTCTTCCTGAAGTTTAGGGGTATTTCTCCCGTCTCATACATCTTGCCTGCAAAGTAAAATAGTTTTATCATGGCTCATTCTCCCAAGAATCACAGTCGTATGTGGACTGCAACAAAATTTAAAGAAGCTGTATGTGGACTATAACAAAATTTAAAGAAGTCTTATGTGGATCACAACAAAATCTGAAGACTCATGACACAGCAAAATGACAATTTATAACCTGTATTACAATTTATGTATGAAACATAACTGTCAAACGTTTCATTTGCCTGAGAAAGTATGAAAGGCACTAACAGTAAACCTGAAGCTATTGTAGGACACTTTTCAACAATATTTTTGCTGTCTGCACCAAACTCTTAATTTCGTGAAGTTAACTTACCTCACTTGCTCAACACATCTGCATGTTGCCAGTGTCAACTTGTTATTCTATTCAGCTGAGATAATATCCTCCATGGTGAGTCAAAGAGTGAGAGAACTATAGCAACATACAACATGTGCTGCAGTGTGTTTCCAATCAGCCATACCAAGTACCTTTAAGTATGATGTTCTCTCTCTCTCGGCAGTTACGTCAGGAGGTTTTTTGGAGTTTTAGATATCTTGGTGAAAACGTGGAGCTTAGTTGTCAAAATCTTTTCGTATATCCTCGTATACATGTGGTATTACACGCAAGGCACTGGGCGAGCTGCTGCTCATAGTGGTGAGCCAGCCGGAAACAAGCAATAAAAATGTAAATATCTTGTTTGGGGGAGGGCGGATTCTTATTGGAAGTGAATGACAGAAGATGCCTAGCACGGGTAGGTGTTCAGAAATTAAATTGAATTTCGTGGAAATCTTCCCAGGAACATTAGGTGACGAAGAGCTTCAACACTATTTTCCTTAATTACGATAAAGAAACTATACAAAGTAAATAAAAGCAACAATACCGTGAAACTCAGCTAAAGCAAGCAGGGCTATAATAGTAAAAATATGGCAATGAGCATGCATCCAGAATTAACAGGTACGAAATTCCATTTCTGAGGAACCCGCCACTTAAGTTTGCGAAAAATCGTGTATACTGTTCCCCAAAAGTAGTGAATGTCACAATGTTGGGCAAATTTCACTTCGTATTTAATTTTTCGTGTCGCAAGTAAATGGCACTTATAGTATTAATACAGTGTTACTACAATAAATGGCGTTCACTGACAAGCCATTGCTTTCCACGTTTAGAAAGTAAAGGTTACGTATTTCAGGAATACTCAGCAAATCTGTGAGGCCGAATGGCTTTCAGCGAACAGACTCGTGTGCAGCCGCCCGAGGCCACGAGCCCACATGAAGGAGACAATGGGCGCGATGCGATTGAATAACCACCGCTAGCGGACGTTTGCAAAACCTCAGGGGCTTGCGGCAGTCGGCGGAAATTTCCATGGGGGTAACCGCGTGCAGTGGTCTGTGAACTCGGTATGTGTAATATCCAGTCGCGGTTGGACACTCAGGATCACCTCGACCAATCTCACTAAAGTGTGAAAATAGTTTGTATGCCAACGAAAAACGTTCCTTCCGAGTGAATCTTTAGTCAAAGTTCTGCAAAAACAGAATGTAGGAAAGTTGTTACTATAAAAAATACGACACACTAAAGACAGTGATATGTAATTTTACGATAGTGTGATCCTGTGAAATTTAGGATTGGCTCGTTGCATTTTAGACTGATTGAGCCGAGGACGTCACGCTGACAGGCTACCATTTAACAGAAACCAAAGTAATATCGAGTATGAACTAGGCTTTAAGGCATTCGGAACAGATGGTGATTGCAGTAGAGATGAGATATGTGGTGGTGATACAGTCAACAAATTGTTTTTAGCATCGCTTCTTTGCAAAATCGTGTGTTGTTGATGGGGTAAGCGCTGACAAACCTGAACATCAGCGGCGGATGCTGACTAGAACAACTAATGCTCACATCAGCACATTTATTTTATGAAGGTAAGTGAACGATGTGCGTGTTACTAAAACTCAGAAACGAGTCCCAGTACTTTCAAGGGAGTTACGTGATGTGGTAGCTCTCTATTCCCGATCCATAAAGAAGGTTCCTAGTTTTATCTGAAAGGTGTGCTTTTGGAGATGTAAAGGCTGGGAAGGTTCACCCTACTGAAATTTCTAGAACATTTCAGAACATTTGAGAGTAATCGAGAACAATTCAGAACATTTTAGAGTATTTGCTAGCATTCCACAACATTCCAAAGTGTTCCGTTATGTTCCACTATGATCCGGGATGCTCTGGAATGTTTGAGAATAGTGTTTAACATTCGCGAAGATTCCAGAATGTTCGGGAACATCCTGCAACATCCCAGATCATTGTGGAACATTCCAGAACACTCTCAAATGTTGTGTAATATTCTGGAACATAGTGGACCATTCGCAGTCTCCTTGGTATGTTCTGGAATTCGCCACTGGTGAGGCTACACATAGGTACAGGCCCGTCGTAGGTTCGAACGTCAGTTTCTTATCAATGACGAAAGGAGGAACCGAAAAAGTAGTGCAATGAGCGAATAAAACAAACAGTGAGCTGCGAGTAGTCAGAATGATATAGTGAGTGAATATAAATCGAAAATAAAATATGAAAAGTGTGTAAAGTGTATTTATGAATGTATTTGTTGATAAAAAGTTGATTTGATTTATATTTTAGACAATGCCCAAATGTAGAAGAGGAGGAGATCTTCACAGTTCTTAAATAAAACGGCGAAAACGAAGAACACCAGATAATAAAACAGACGAATAGCGCGAAGCACGTTTAAGTTCCTAACGAACGAGAATGAGTGCCGTGAGAAGCAAAGAAACCGAAGAACAACGAAGTGGACAGGCTGAAGGATAAAGAATTGTAACAGAATCTTATAATAACAGACAGCGAACTCAAGCCAGCGATGGAAATATCACTCTACGATAAGGGCGGACGAGGGCAAGTAAACAGTGAAACCTACGAAATGAAGCATGACCCGACGAAAGAATATAACAAACTCATGGCACTGGAAAAATGGGTAACATCTTCCAGTTTAGCGACGCGAAAAAATTCGGTAGAAAAACACCAGGATTCTGCTGCATGAAAGGAAAAAGTCGATTACCCTGAGTTCAGGTACCTCAGCAGGAATTTTTACATTACATGATAAAAGCGTACAATGTCTGCTTCCACATGACTTCTTTCGGTGCGGTGGCACATCGATCAGCACTAACCGAGATGAAATCGACTGTGTTATTCCCATGCAAGGATTAATGTATCACAAAATGGGATCATGACTACCACTACCCAACGAAGACCATAAATTTCTGGAAGGTTATTTCACGAAAATGAAGAAATTGAAATTGATCAACGATGCACAAGTATCGGTGGACTGAGACCAGAAGTAATCAGAGATGTACAGAGGATCTTACACGTATGATTCACATAACAGAATTAGACCGAATGATTTCCGATGGCTGTAAAAATATAATTCGGGCCGACAAGAGACCACATGGAGAACACGAATGTCGATTTAATGCACCTCAGATAGACGAAGTCACCATCGCAATTGTGGTCAACGAAAACATAAGCTGTGATATCATTGTACAACGAAGAGAAGGACTACAGTGCATTGCAGAGACACACCGATCGTATGATGTCCTCCAATATCCACTAACATTTCTGCACGGAGAGGACGGACATCATTTTAATGTGAAACAAATCCAACCTGAAACAGGAGTGGAAAGTAACAAAAAAGTCTCTTCTAAGGAGCTCTATGTTTAACGCTTAATGCTCAGAGACAATGAAACACATAATCACGTTCTCAACATTCGCCGTTCATTCCAACAATTCCTGGTAGATATAAAATTTGCAAAAATAGAAGGGGAACGGATGCTTTACGTTAGAATGAATCAGAAGGAACTACGCACGGAAGAAGACATCCACCTTCGAGGCGCAATCATATATGATGGAAGCATTGAGGACAATGGAAAAATGGTAATTTTGCCCCCATCGTACACAGAATGTCCGAGGCACATGCACGAATACCTCAAGATGTCATGGGTAACAAAATATGGACGACCTGACCTCTTCTTAACACTCACATGAAGCTCGTCGCGACCAGCATTCAGGAACAACTAAGATACAGACAAGCTGCCATGCATCGTCATGACATAATAGTCCGAGTTTTCCGACAAAAATAATTGAGATTTACCACATCTTTGGATTCGTTAGATGTTGGAGGTACACAATCGAATGGCAAAAACGTCGACTACCTCACTTTCATACTCTCACATGGATACACGACAGAATGCAGCCCACGGATATCGACAAAATCATCCAGTCTGAATTTCCCAATCCACAAGAAGGTCCGGAACTGTACGACTTAGTAGTGAAAAACATGATTCACGCACCATGCGGGCCATTAAACCCCTGTTCGCCATATTCGAGTGCTGGAAAATGTAAATACTTCGACGACACATAAAGCGAAGTTGATGGTTATCCCAAATACAGAAGACGATCACCCAAAAACAGTGGCTTCACAGTAAAAATACGGATACGAGGCAGCAAAAAACTGGAAATAGAAAATCAGTGGGTAGTACCACATAACACGCTACTCTCCAAAATGTTCCAAGCACACATAAATGTAGATACTGAAATTCGGTGGAATCCATCAATATGTCTGTAAGTATGTGAACAAAGGCAGTGACATGGCAATATTTCAAATAGCCAAAGACAGCGAACAACAGAACAGAAACGTCGAGATTCTCATGTACCAAATAGGAAGATATATCAATAGTAACAAGGCAGTGTGGCTGATTTTCGGTTTTACCATACACGAACGCGAACGAACTGTGCAACATTAGCAGTACATTTGGAGAATGGACAGAGAGTTTACTTCACAAAAGGCACCGCCAGAAAAACTGCATCCGGACACAACATTCACTTATTACCAACTGTGCCAAACGAATCCATTCGCGAAAACATTACAGTATGTCGACTTTACGTGGAACACGACAAGAAAAATCTTTCAGCGACAAAAACAAGAAATTCCAGTACAAGATCATCCAAACAGGCGCGCTAGGCAGGGTATACACCGTAAATCCGAACATTGTCGAATGTTTTTATCTCCTGAAGGTACGTTGTCCAAGACGCGACGCACACTAGCGACTGTGACGGGTCGCTACGTGACGTCAGAAGTTGCCTGCTGGCACATGCGCAGTTCGAGTTTGGGATGCGACGAGCGACTGTTGCGACAGCTGCCGCAGCACTGCACCAGTGAGCAGTGTTGCGACGGAAGTCGGACGACACAAAGACGTACGGCTGCCAGAAAGATGTCGAGCCAGTCAAGGAAAACTGAAATGCATAACAGTGTTTGCTGAAATAATTTCATTCATACCAATTCAATCGGTTTTGTGGTGCAACATAAAAATTAGCTTAGGTCATATGAACGAAGGTAAATGTTGTGATGCTCCTTGTAGATTCATCTGTCTCATGTATGATATAGATGACATGTGCGATAAGTAAAAGAGTATTGTTTTCCATATTCCCTGGAATACGGTTTATTATGACCGAATCTGATGAATTTACGTAAATGTAAATATTATAGGACACATTCTCGTGCATTTCCTTACAACTTTTGTTGATACATTTAACGAGCTATAACAAGAGAGACTTTGTTCCCAATATGTCTGCAATATTTTGCCCTCTCAGTTGAATGAAGTGATAGACAATACGGTTTCCATCACTGGGACTGATTTCAAAGACAATACGAAAGTTGAATCCATATCAGTAAATCTGATAAAAGCGTGACGAAAGAAATACAAGCTGCATCAAAAGTTTCAGATGAGCAAACAATTTTTCTGATCCCAGCGCCGCAAACGTACATAAGATAATAAAACTACACGTACCTTAGCGTCACTGCGAGTTTTTCAGCTGCACTGAAAGGTTTCTTGACCCGGTTGCACGATTTTCTCTGTATGGCACTTTCTATAAGTTCCAAATCATGAGCAAACTGGCTGACACTTAATCAGAAATAATGTCTGAATTTCGTATCGTCATTTAAAAGGTGCCTGTTAATCAAAATGTTGTAACAGCCTTCATCGCCACGTGTCGCAGAAAGACAATGAACCTTCTTCTTCTTCCTTTCGTTGTGGAGCACAACAACGTAACTATGTCATCGTCTTCTTCTTGCTGTAAAATATCTAAGTACTTTAAAGTGAAATGGAATGTGGCTCTACATCTCTCCATCATGTCAATGACAGACCGCAGCTTGGGAAACACGCGCCACTACTGACAAGTGAAGGTCAAATACAGCTCAGCAACAGATGGCATTCCCATCCGCACTTCTCGCATGATGTACTGTGAAGCGACAATGCGATACTCACGGGAAATAATACTCAAACCCAGTGTTGCTATGATTTACCTACCACATCATATAAAAAATATAATTGATGGCAAGGCGATATTAAACTAATTTGAAAGTTTTTTCGCTCTGTTGAAAAACGTAAATTTTTGACATTTGTTGGTTTTATTAGGACGTCTACTTCTACTTGGGTATCCTCGTCCAGGTTCAGAAGAAAATACTAGAGGTGAGTAATTTATCCTCTTCCCAAGAATGAGAAGAAAATATATTGAAGGCAGCATGTCTTTACTTTTAAGAAACCTACATTTCGTGGCATTTTAAATGAAATTGTCAAGAGCATATGGAGAAATATTAGTAACTCATACCGGGGAAATATATGACATAAAATGGTTTCATTAGGTCCAAATGTGTCAGCGAAACAAAACAAATGCATTCTCTATCGTGTGATGACCACACGATTCACGTTGCGCATCGACAGAACTGGCGGTTAGTCGCGACGCTCCCGCAGATACATGAGCCCAAATCTCAGAAACGGAGATCGATATCATTCTGATCTCAACTTTAAAAATAATTTCGATATGTTAGCTTCTTTTCATCGGTAACGACGTATGACCTAACGTGAACCATACGCAAAGTAGCCAGCGACCACATATTTCACTGTACACAATTTAAATTTTATGCAGTAGGTTACTTGTAAATTAAGTATCGGAATAACTGTGACTAATCTCGGAAAAATAGACACCCCATTATCAAGCTGTGATGTGAAACTGTAAGATACGCAAACATCAATTTTTTGTGCCTTTTACTTTCCTCGCAATCGATAGAGAAGTAATATACAGCGAAAAAAACACGCAAAACCGGAAGAGACACTTTTCAATTTTTTTGAAGTAAAAGGAGAATCTGTATCGAAAAACTAACTCTGGGAGTCGATGTAACTTTGTATCATTAACATACAGTATATTTTACAGCAAGAAAATCGGAATTCTTAGTTTTCTTATGTATTTGAATCCGCCGCCGCCGACCAGAGCTTGGGAAACAGCGACGACTCCTGTCGTGTTGCGGCCTCGTCGCCGTCTGCCAGGGTGGGAAAAGAGGAGGGGGCAGCGTCGTCGTCGCAGCCAACTGTCCCGTCTTGCACAACGGAGCTTAAGCTGAACGAATGAGTGATTTATTCGCCATCATTCAAACAAGACGTTACCCATCGTATCCAAAGCAGCCAGGGACTCCTTCAAAGGGAGTATGAGTAATGACATACTGTACATATCCGAGAAGCTCATCCTGAACTGAACATCGAATTTAACGACGACATCTTCAGCGAAACATTCATTCGCCTAGAAGATAAATCTTTAGCATAAGAAACCAGACCTTTGTACAGCTTAGGATGTAAACACCACGATAAGATGCTATCAGTATGCTAAACTTCGAAATAACAAATGAAAATAGCAACAACATCAACTGACAACTTCATTACATTGCTCACAACAAACCACTCCTTAATGACAATGAACAGAAATTTACAACATTATAATGGACGGGATCGACAGCAACACTGGTGGAATTATTTATTTGGACGCACCAGGCGTCACCGGGGAAACGTATCTAATAAATTTGTTGCTGGCGCAAATACGTGCTAAACAACACATCGCACTTGCGCTGGCATCATCCGGCATTGCAGTCACACTTATGGAAGGAGCATGAACTGCCTATTCCGCCCTACGTTTACTGTTGAACATAGCCAAAGAACAGTTCCCAGTATGAAAAATCACAGGAGCATCTGGATAGGGTGAATATCTAAAGCAAGCTGAAATTATGGTTTGGGACAAATGCAGATTGATAGATAAAAAATCACTCGAAGTCTTGGACAGAACATTATGAGACTTGCGAGGGAACGCAGAGGCAATGGGAGGAGATGTACTCATACTCTCAGGAGATTCTGGAAAAACGCTTCCAGTTATCCCAAAGTCAACACCAGCAGACTAGATCAATGCATACTTAAAATATCACCTCTGGTCACACATACAAATACTGTGACTAACAAAAAATATGAGAGTAAAACCGACGAAAGACGAAATCACAGCATATTTTGCTCAACAGCTTTTACAAACAGGAGAAGGCACACATCCTATTGACCAAACGACCGGCCACATTAAACTAAACAGTTGTAAGTAGATTGTTTAGGTTTTTATGTTGGCAATGCCCCTTAGTGCTCTGTATGAAAATCGCTGACTGCTGTGTGCAATCTGTGGCTGGTTGGACTCATTGTTGGAATATTTGCTTGTGTAGTGTTGGGCAGTTGGATGTGAACAGCGCGTAGTGTTGGGCAATTGGAGGTGAGCCGCCAGCAGTGGTGGATGTGGGGAGAGAGATGCCAGAGTTTTGAGAGCGGACGATCTGGACGGGTGTCCGTCAGAAAACGGAAATTTGTAAGACTGGATGTCATGAACTGATATAAATATATATTATGACTTTTGAACACGATTAAGGTAAATACATTGTTCTCTATCCAAATCTTCCATTTGCTAACTATGTGTATCAGTAGTTAGTGCCTTCAGTAGTTAGAATCTTTTGTTTAGCTGGCAGTATTGGCGCTCGCTGTATTGCAGTAGTTCGAGTAACGAAGATTTTTGTGAGGTAAGTGATTCATGAAAAGTGTAGGTTATTGTTAGTCAGGGCGATTCTTTTGTGGGGACTATTGAAAGTCAGACTGCATTGCGCTAAAAAATATTGTGTGTCAGTTTAGTGGTGATCAGAATAAGTGAAGAGAGAACTATCTGAATACGTTGAGTTTTGCTCAGCTGTTTGAAAATAACCTAGAAGTTTATCAGCACAGTCATTCTTAATTTTTGTAACAGAAGTTTCACAGTGATTTCTGCTACACAGTCACTGCTGAAAACGAACTCATTGACAAAATTTATCCAAACTTTTTTCACAGTATAGCAGTCCAGACTGACTACATGAAAGGGCAATTTTGGTAACTAAAAAGAATGTTGTCGACGATATCATCTGTAATATTCAAAGGAAAATTCCCGATGAAGAGAGAATATATAAATCGATCGACACGATGGTAAACGTTGAAGAACGTGTGAACTTGCCTACAGAATTTCTACACTCTTTGCAACTACCAGGAATGCCATTACATTGGCTTCAACTTAAAACTGGATCTCCTACCGTACTACACAAAAAACTCAGCTCTCCAAAACTATGTAATAAACAATTATGATCGGCAACCAGCTATCGAATAACATCATAGAACCCGAAATCATGACTGAAAATTACAAAGGACACCCACTATTTTATCCCAGAATACTACTGATCTCACTGAAGTGCCACTCCAATCACATTAGCCTACAGTTTTACAATCAACAAAATCGCATGGACAAACTTTAAAATATTGCGACATCTACCTCAAAGACTTCTGCTTTTCTCACGGATAACTATATGCAGCTTACCCTCGAGTAGGGAATTCGAAAAATCTGTACATATATACCCTAGAAAACAAAAGAAAAATGCTGTCCATAAACGAGTATTCTAAGTAGTTAGAATATGTTTTCAATAACAAATTTTTACCTCTTACGCTTCAGAAACTATTGTAAATAGTTAGAATACGTTTTCAATAAAGTTTTTTTTTCCTTTAATATTTTAAAGTTTATCCTTTTATTCCAACTACCACACAATTGCATATCAATTTTCTGATTGAAGCCGGACACCCGAGCTGCTTATAAATAAATATGATTTACCAGATAATGTCAGTAACATTGTTACATTCTTCACTGACTATACTATCCCTTGTAAGAATGTATCGTTACTTATTCATCTGTAGTGTCAGCAGCTATTGCGAGTGGTAAGTGACTGGAGATTATGTTGGCGTAACTTCTTAATTAAATGTAATTCAGTTTATTGACAAGTGTAAACTAGCCAGAGCACAGACAGAACAAGTGACAACCAGAGCATTCAGTGCAGAGGATAACAAAATGAAATTACTAACAAGTATAAACAATCCAGAGCTAATGCAGAATAAACAAAGACCGAAGAAGATCAGCATTTAGAAAAAAGAAAATATGTCTTACTAACTAATACAGATGGAGCAGTTCTGATTAACTTGCCCCAATAGAACCAATGATATTACAGTAAGGGGGCACAAATGAATAATCATTTTAACAGCACAGTAGTAATATTATAGACGGAAAGCCAATGAATCAGATCCTCTGAGTTCATTCATGCTATACACAAGACCATAAATTAGAATACACAAGTCAAATAGTGCACTGAAAGCACATAAAACACTCAGATTTCACCCCAAAATCGAATTCCGAAAGTACCCAATAAAAGCCGACACTACCTTAATACTAAATGGAAAGAAAAAGAGAGACAAAATTCACAAAGAAATCAACGATCCATACATTCCACAGCACATGGAATATCCGAACGGTAAAGCAATGAAATCCAACAGCAATGACGACTTAATTTTTACTGGGAACATTACCGTCAGCCAGTACTCTTTTAGTTACCGCTACGCATGCAGCTATACTATACGCTGTGCATAAAAAAGGATTTTTACTGGGCACATACCTCGGGTTCTGTTGATGATAGAAAGCTGAGGTAAAGTGTTTTAGCCGGCTGCTGTGGTCGAGCGGTTCTAGGCGCTTCAGTCCGGAACCACGCGGCTGCTACGGTCGTAGGTTCGAATCCTGCCTCAGTCATGGATGTGTGTGATGTCCTTAGGTTAGTTAGGTTTAAGTAGTTCTAAGTCTAGGGGACTGATGACCTCAGATTTTAAATCCCATAGTGCTTAGAGCCATTTGAACCATTTTTTCAAGTGTTTTGTATAGTCCTTGGGCTGACAACCATTTGGACAGCCTACAGAAGGAACTTCTTGCTGTAACTGTTCTACAGTACAGGGCCAATTTTTTTTATATTATACACTTCCTGCAGGTTGGGAAATGGAAAAAATCGTTTTTTTTTTTTTTAATTTTTGGATTATATGGAGTCTACGGTATGCCTTAATGGGGCTTATGGAGGCATCGTTTGGTTTATGGGCGGTCCCTGAGAAAACGCAAAGAAAGTGTTTTCCACAATGTTTTCGCTGTCAGCAGTGTGTATCTGAATAATTAAGAGCAACAAATTGTATCCAAGGCTCTCGGGTGTCCAGCCGGATCCGATCGTCGAATTCCACGATATTTCGGCGGATAACCGATCCACCATCATCAGGTGGTGCTGATGGACCGATCTGTCTGCGCTGTGTCCGTGGTATTTATGTCCGCGGGGCGCCGCGTGGTGGGAGGGGTGGGGGAAGCTGCAGCCACGCCCGGTGGTAGGCACAGTCCATCTCCGTCCGCCGTGGCGGAAGGATCTCGCGTCCGCTGGCGCCGTTGCTCTTTGATGGTGTTTAATAATGGTTTCCAGGCCTTGCTAAGTTGAAACCCGGTGTCCGTGTTGATGAGGTTATCTGTTACTCGAATTTCTATGGCCTCCTTGTAGATACTGTCCCAGTAGGCACTTGTTGCAGTCAGGATTTTTGTCTCTTCGAATTTCACTGTGTGTCCGGTTCCAATGCAGTGTTCTGCTAGGGCCGAATGGCTGGGTTGGCGTAAGCGGGTGAGACGTTCGTGTTCTTTGCATCGGTCCTCGACCGTGCGAACTGTTTGGCCGATATAGGATTTGCCACAGCCGCACGGGATTTTGTATACGCCTGCTTTCTTAAGCCCTACGTCATCTTTTGCCGTTCCTAGTAGGTCACGAATCTTTACTGGTGGCCGGAAGACTGTGTCAATCTTGTGTCGCCTTAACAGTCTCCCTATTTTTGACGACACGTTGCCAGCAAACGGCAGAAAGGCCAGAGCTTACTTCCCTTCTTCGGGTTGTTCTTCATCTCGGTTCTTGCTGCACTTCTGTTGTCGGAAGGCCCTTTGGATTTGGCGGTTGCCATACCCATTCTTGCGGAACACGGTCTCCAGGTGTTTGAGTTCCGTTGTCAAGTTCTGTTCATCAGAGATCGAGTGTGCTCTATGTACCAAGGTGTTGAGCATTCCATTAAGCTGCGCCGGATGGTGACAGCTGGACGCAGGTAGGTACAGGTCAGTGTGTGTGGGCTTTCGGTACACACTGTGATCCAGTGAACCATCAGACCTACGTTCCACTAGGACATCAAGAAAGGATAGTTTTCCATCTTTCTCAGTCTCCATGGTGAACTGAATGTTACTTTGGACCGAATTTAGATGTTGCAGAAAAATCTGTAGCTGTTCCTGTCCATGTGGCCAGATGACGAACGTGTCGCCCACGTAGCGAAAGAAGCAAACAGGTTTCAGTTCGGCGGCTTCCAGTGCTTCCTCTTCAAAACTCTGCATGGATAGGTTGGCCACCACTGGGGAGAGCGGCCTCCCCATGGCTACTCCGTCGGTCTGCCCGTAGTATTGACCGTTGAAGACAAAGTACGTCGATGTTAACACGTGCCTGAACAGTTGTGTCAGTTCAGGCCAGAATTTCTCGCTGATTAAGTGGAGATAATCTTTCAGCGGGACACGTGTGAATAATGAGACGACATCGAAGCTGACCATGATGTGGGATTCTTGTACTGTCATCTCCTTCAGGCGGCCAATGAAGTCCGTCGAGTTCCGGATATGGTGCGCACATTTCCCCACATGAGGTCTTAGGATGCCCGCTAAGTGCTGCGCCAAAAGATACGTCGGTGTCCCTATGTTGCTGACTATGGGTCGCATTCCTTCTTTGTGCGTTTTTGGGAGACCATATATGCTCGGAGCTACCGCCGAACGTTGCCGAAGTCTTTTGATAACCTAGTCCTCGAGCGCGCCATTTTTCAGCAAGGTGCATTGTTGTATCTTCCTGGTCGGGTCTGTGTTGATTTTCAGATATGCTGGATCGTCTAGCAGTTGCAGCATCTCCTGTTCGTAGTCGCGTTTCTCAAGGATGACTGTGGCATTTCCTTTGTCGGCAGGAAGAACGACTATCTCCTTATCGTCTCTGAGCGCTCGTAGTGCTGCTCTTTCTGCTCTCGAGCGAGATGTTGCTTCTGGCTGGTTTTGCCCTTGAAACAATCCGGAAAGTTTCCCTTCTGATTTCTTCTGCTTTGTCATCTGGTAAGCCACGGACTGCCTGTTCTACTGAAGAGATTATTTCATTGAACGGCAGATATGCAGGTGTCGGTGCGAAATTGAGCCCTTTTTCAAATACAGCTGTAGCTGCGTCGCCGAGTGGTTTACCCGTGAGGTTAATCACGGTCCGCCTAGTGGGCACCATCTCATGTTTCGGTTTGCCAGGTAGTCGTGAAAACTTGGTGATCTGCTTCTCCGCGGATTTACGGTTGGTCCAGTCTGCCTGGGC
This sequence comes from Schistocerca cancellata, assembly GCF_023864275.1. NCBI lineage: Eukaryota > Metazoa > Arthropoda > Insecta > Orthoptera > Acrididae > Schistocerca > Schistocerca cancellata. The sequence continues at coordinate 929,474,575 of NC_064626.1, read as the reverse complement.
CCAGGTAACACCGCCCCACTCATTCCCAAGAGTGATCTTGGAGTACGGAGGATAATCGTAGGTGAAGATGCAGCAGCTCCTTGGCGTTCTTGTCCAGTTGTAGACGGGTGTAGCGAATCCTCTCCCTGACCAGGGCCAAACCGGCTCTTCGCTTAATACGATTCGCTGAAGGCGTGCATATGTAATGCGTCATTTTGGCGAAAGTGGGTATGGTGTTTTCTTCCCTACACCTTAGTAAAAAGGCGAGAGAACTCAGCAGACGTCCTTTCTGGTTCCGAAGCTTATCCAGTTTCTTCACCAGTTGGTACATATCGTCCCCGTAGAGGTTGGTGATATGTGATCTGAGGTTTCACGGCGAATGTGCTGTATCCTAAATATCGTGGAACTTCGACGGTCGAATCGAATGTGCTGTATCCGAAATATCGTGGAACTTCGACGATCGGATCGAATGTGCTGTATCCGAAATATCGTGGAACTTCGACGATAGGATCCGGCTGGACACCCGAGAGCCTTGGATACAGCACATTCGCCGGGAAAGCCTCAGATCACAGATCAGCAACAAATTGCTCATTTTGCTACAGTACATACTCTAGGCATTTATCTACAAGTACCATCTTCCGTTTTCAAAAATCTTTAGCCATTATCGAGAAGCATCCCAAAAATAGGGTTTTGGGTACCAAAACCGAGCCGCGGATGTCAAGACACCTGTGAATAAAAAATGGCAGAAACTTTTCAATGTATTTATAAGATACTGATCTCGAAAAACCTTGGAAATTTTCATTATATCTTTATCCATTTCCAAGATACAGAGTTTCAAAGCTACCGTACTTGTATATGAGTTGTGGTGTGAGGCGAAATCTAAATAACAAGTAACGTCAACAAATTGCTCAGTTTTTACCGGTGTATACTCTAAGTATTTAGATAGAAGTGCGTCTTCCCGTTTTCAAATATCTTCATCCGTTCTCGAGAATAACACCATAAACATGTTCAAAAAATGTGTGTGAAATCTTATGGCACTTAACTGCTAAGGTCATCAGTCCCTAAGCTTACACACTACTTAACCTAAATTATCCTAAGGACAAACACACACACCCATGCCCGAGGGAGGACTCGAAGCTCCGCCGGGACCAGCCGCACAGTCCACGATTGCAGCGCCGTATACCGCTCGGCTAATCCCGCGCGTTCCATAAACATGGTTTTTGAGTATCAAAATCGAATCGCAGACTCCAAGACGGCTACGCACAGAAAATGGCTGTAATTTTTACAATATGTTGCTAAGATCTCGATCTCCAACAACCTTGAAAATTTTCTTGGTATTTTTATCCATTTCCGTGATGCAGAGGTTCAGAGTTATCCGAGTTGTACACATAAAATACGCACGTAAAATTCGGTGTAGTTTATAAAGTGCCATAGCACGAGTAAATATGGATGAAGAGAGAGATAGCGAGAAGAGACAGCAGTAACGGTAAGGAATGAACGATATAGTAGCAGTAAGAGAAAGCAAGAAGGAAGCAGTGGCAGTGGGAGGAGGCAGTAGCAGTAGGACAGAACGAAGGAGACTGTGGCTGTGTGATAGGATACAGTGACAGGTGGAGAGACATAAAGAGATAACGACAATGAGTTGTGCTGAGTACGTGAGAATGGGCAACTGGGAGTACAAGGGGCGAGAGACCCACAGTGATGGTGTCGTGGTCGTGAGAGAGTTACAGTTAGGGGAGCTTGGGGGAGTGACAGGTGAGTTGCACGTCAAAAAGAGCGCTAATATATTCGCAAGGCACAATGTTTTGGAAATTATTTAAAGGTGCTGAGGAAGGCAGAATGAGGCAGCTGGTACCCCACTATTCAGAAAGACTCTTGTAAACAGGAGTATTCGCCTTTCTTGTGCTCCAGTAGGATCATATTTTCCACACTAGGCCCAACAGAGGCTTTCTCGTGTTTCATCGTGTAATGAATTGGTGACTCAAGCAGGTCGGCCCTGCCTCACTCGTATAAGCTACAGCCAGCACTTATCACATCAGACATGCACACCGCTAACTGTTGTGTCAGAAAACACAGCGCAGCAGCCACCTCTTCACTCCCAGCTACGCTGCATTCCGTAAATTCGCGAAGCCTAGCACTTCCGCTGCGCCAGCCGGAGCGATCCCCTGCGTTGACAGTAAACATCTGTCACCCTCTGCCGTCCGTCCGCCAGGCTGCTCCGCTGTTCCGCCACCGATTCATGCTCCGTCTCTCCTGGAGGCGGTTAACGCTCTCGAAGCTGCTAGCATTGTTCCGTTAAGTGGCCGATTGCCATCTCCGTCCCTCCACTATGGCTGACTGTAGCTGTTGGCGGCAGCCACCTGTCCTCCATCACAAAGAACCATACTGACATCGGCACTTCCTGGGCAAGCCCCGTCTATGCCAAATAATCTCGGTCGTAGCGCCAATCCATGGCCACGACAACGCCCCGAAGACCTCGCAGCCACATCCCACAGCAGTCCACTGCTGGCTCCCAGAAGGCGTGGCTGATTCCGTTCCAGAAGTCGGACTGTTCAAGGCAATGTAGCACGGCCACACTAACGTAGGGATGGGCAACAAATGGAGTGTTTGTTGCAAGAAACAGTAGTTGACAAGCGGCAGCTTTGACGAAAACAATTTTACACCATCTGGTTGCGGTTTCAGTCACAACTAGAAGTCGAAAGCAGGAACTAAAGTAATGTTTAATATCCATGCCATGTACTGACCGAACTTCGTACTTCTGTCTAATAATCTTGTATCATACTGCGGTATCTGACTGTAATTTCAATGACAAGTCGCAGCTAGAAGTTGGAGGTAACAACTAAAAGTAACACTTAACATTCAGCGGCATGTTCCATCTCTTGACCAAAGTTCGTATTTTTTTCTAAGAACCTTCTGTCATACTGTCAAGTCTGAGTGGAATTTCAGTGACGATTCGCAGCTGTAAGTCGCTAGCAGCAACTAAACGTTACATTTAATATTCAATGCTGCTTTCGCTGGCTCTTTACTATTTGCTTTGTTTTATTATTACTCGCGTTAACAACTAATATATGAGATAAAATATGTTTCTACGAAAAGAGCCTCGAAATACCTTTTAGTGATGCTGTGCTGTGGTTTTCTTTGGATCATTAATTTTCAACAAAACAAAATAGATTATGTTCTTATTGTTCTGGATCTGGCTTTCTATTAAAGGAACATTTTTTCGTTACTGTAACTCGCCGTAAAGTTCAACATATCTTCCTTACTTTATAGTTATTGAAAAGGTTAATAAAATTACTTCTTTATCAATACTAATGTTACAGTACGCAATGATTGTTCAACATCAAAATTTTGCACTGGATTTTTGCTAACAGTAAAACACCAATAAGTACCACGACTAACACGAGAACATGAGACTATTGTCATAGAAAAAGATGTTTTCACTATAAGGTTTGCCAGACCAGAACTACGCACAGCAAGATTGATTTTATGTTATGAAGGAAAATTATCTTTTTGCACTGTTAATAATATATCATCAGCAGCCCGCGTCAATCTGTAAAACACATCATAAAATCTGCTGCTCTGCTCTGCAATTCCGAAAGCTGAAAGAAATAATTTTAGTTCACTATTACCTGCCCGCTTCTTTGCGGTATGATTGATTTCATTTAATGCAGTTTGAATGCGCCGCGGCAGCGGCTCGTTCGTTCGTAGCGCAGCTCTGCACCACGAATAATATTTAAATAACTCAAAATGTCTTAAAGGGATGGGATAAATACCAGTCAAGCTTATTACAAATCATAATGCAAGGTTTCACTAAGTAACTCTACTCAAAACATTTAAACAGGTGAAGTTATTACACACCTTTCCAAAGCTATGTCTAATGGCGTCGCTCTCACAATCGTGACAAAAGAATGCTACGCAAGCGTACAATATAACGTCACAGGCTCTTCCTACTCACGTAACTACAAGAAGACGACAGAGAAATTAATGTTCGTTCTGTACTATTTATACTAGTCACATATTCTCATCTTTCTTTGATATTTAATAAGTATCGTCTGTGGCGGTTTCAGTACTCGCCGACACAGATATTATTTTAAAAAATCAGTGCATAATTCTATACAAGGACAAAACATGACACATAATGCTTTCTCTTTATTACATAATATGGCATTTGCTAAGAGACATTACACTGCGTAGGGTACTGTGGGGCTATTCAGTTCATTTCAACCGTAAGCCCTCTGTAACACGACGTGACACGTTTTTTTAAAAAAAGTCAGTCATTCAGATGCAATACGGCAATTTAATTGCGAATACATTCCAATAAATAAATGATGGAAATTCGTTTAAAAGAACGAAATATTAAACAAACATCTGAAGTAGGTATAAATCACAACATACCAAAATGGTGGGGCTATTCCAGGCAGTATACGAGTATTTCAGTGTCCAAATCACAAGCATTAATCACACATAAACATTTTTCGACCTTTTCCACTCACACACACATTGTGAAACGATGTAGCTCATTGCTGGCGCCGTATCCTGTCTCCCTTCTTGACCGATTCTGACCACAAGGAGTGTTCTAGAGATCGTCTTCAATTACAAATGGCAGCAAGTCATCATCTGGATCACTCAGTTGGAGACAACGCTTCTTACAGGCATTACCTTTACTTTCCTTCTCCATTTTCAGTCTGCGTTTAACCTTCGTCGCTTCGTAGTTTGTGTCTGAGGTCAAATATCTTGGTTCTGTTCCTACCTCTTTTGACGTCCTTTAGGGTATTCTTCTTTTGCTGTGCTCGAAGTGACTGTATTGAAAGAAGAAGTCTTCTGATGAACAGAGAAATAGGGTCCTGGCAAAGGTGACTCAGGTCGCAGCTGGGAACATTGAGGAATCTCCGAAAGGGGACATGATGGCACAATGGAAATGTCTGCCTGGAAATGATGTGAGGGGAGAAATTTGTCTTTGGAAATAACTAACGCATTTAAATGGAACAGTTAAATACTTAAACACCATTTCCAACGGTGGCAGCTTTATTCCAAGCTGTGGAAAACAGCATTCCAAAATGAAACTTGTTGATCACACCTCCTGGTGTCGAATGCATGTAATTTGTTGCAGCATGATGGTAGAAAGCATTCGCTGGTATGTATACTGATCTGTCCAGAGGCTGAAGACCATGCTCTGAGGTGGAAAGCAAATCATTCTGTGTCATTGTGACGGCAATGCTCCAGACATTGGAAAGGACAATGAGAGCTATGGCCATCCAAATTTACGCCACTAGCGCTCTACAGCAAGCTGTTATACTAAACTCCACTCGAACAGGCATGAAGACCCAACGTTACCGACCACACGCCGTGTCCTCCTCATCCCACAGGCGTCACTGGATGCGGATATGTAGGGGCGTGTTGTCAGCACACCGCTCTATAATAGTGACATTTTTCCCCTCTCAACGTTTGTTATTTTCACTGCTTCCTTGGTACTTTTTGCTGTCACTATTTTAGGGGGGTAATTATTAAGGGACAAACCCGTCTCGTCAATAATGGAGATGAGGCTTACAATAGACTCCAGACAAATTCCGATATACATCGAAAATTGCAGTCACAGACTACATATGCATCCCCTTCGCTCTAGCTTTTGACAAGCCTTGTGGTTTTGCGGAGTGTTAAATCACTATGCCTCTTCATAAACCCAGTGAATTAGTCTTTACCTGCAGTCTTGTGTTCCGTGCCCAGGGAAAATTGATGTCATTCGTCTTCGCATACTTGAATACTGCTCATCGAATTTGTTCAGGAGTGCAGCCAAAACCCCTTGCAGCTGTGTCTTTCAACCTAGAAGTCTTTCAACCTAGAATTTAAAATCATGCTCTTCTTCTGGGCTGAATATAGTAGAATGACGAGCTGGTCAATGAGTTTCTTTTCTTCCATTGGCGAATCTCTTTTGGAAATAGTTACCCGATCTTTAAGTGTCGAATAAGGAATTTTGAACAACGCAGCAGCTCGTCTCATACTCGCGTCTCCACCTATAAGACGTTTTATTTCTTCCTCGGACCATGAGGCGCTTGGATTTTTCCTTTTGTATGTACGGACCACCTGAAAAGAAACCAAGAAATCATGTTCTCTACAATTTTGCATTGAACATCGATTAAACTAATAATTTGCTGAGCCGAAATAGCGCCACGTATACAGGCCGAAATAGCTCTATGTTCAGACAGGTTGTATTCTTTAACTACGGGAATAATCCATCACAATGCGTTTAACTCTAAAGTTTGTCCTTCTGTCCTGTCAATACTATAACACAGAACAGCCTTACTACAAACACATGCGACGATTGAGAGATACTGGCGCACACTGTAGGCAAAACGGCCTTGACTCTTCGAGGAACTAACGCACTGTTCCAGATTTCCTATTACAGGCGGTTTAGCCCCGTGAGCTGCATAGACCCACTGTGCCCTGAAAATGAACCTCAGGCTGCAGAAGCAGAAAATGTGCATGCTGAGCTGCCACCAGTTGAAGGGGACAGTGAAGATGCTAAATGTGTGTTACTGCTAAAGACTGAATATCGTTCCTATTTATATGAACGCTGTAATTTATGACTGCAATTATCTGTCACCTTCTTTATATCATTTCATTGTAAGACAGACAGTTTTGTTACTGTTTTTGTGAAAAAAAACAGCAGTTGACAAACGTTTGTACTTCTGATAATCTTGTGTGTCACGCTATGGATGCATGACCCACTTCTGGTAGACGAAATGAGCCAAGAAGCTACTTTGTTCTCAGAAACTTTGATACTTGTGTTTTTACTTGGCAGCAGCACTGATTCACCCCCTCGTCCCATCTCCCCACCCTAATCCGAGGTCAAGGTTAAGCTGAAAGTGATAATTCGGTGCTGATGCTTTCTCCACACATATGTTGTACATAATCTACTAAAAATGGGAAGAGGGCACCATTATGAAACTTTTAACAAATGACTATATTCTCAATACAGGTAAACTTCTGTTTTTTCGAGCACGGCTCTTAAACTATTACCGATGTTAACTTTCAACTGAATGATCCATGCTATCCACTTTTTTTCGGTTCCATATCATCAACGTTGAACCTATTCCTTGAGCTACGCTACAGGTCTACATTTCAGAGGAGGAGGGAGGGGGGGGGGGGAGGTCGGGCAGGTCACGAATATCGCAATCTACAAGGCAGAAAATTTTGCGGTAAAGGACGGCTTAAATAAGGGGATAATAGAGTTTTCATTATTCACTCCCAGTGTATTTCACATTTATTAATCATCCCTTTCATATCGCTTAATGATTTCAACGATTCACTCTTCCAATACTCATTTGCACACGTATATTAGTTATGATTTTTTTAAGCTGTGATTTCTTCAAAAGTTGTCTTGAATTTTCACGATTATCTCTCCTAGATGTGGATGGATTCATAGAGCGGCAAGTTATCTTAGTGGGAACTGCGTCTGGAAAATGACGATTATTAAGCTTTTTTATTATTACTAATTACTTGAAATATAATACACGTGTACCGCCGCTAATATTTCCGGCAATGAAAATAACTGAGCGTGGAAGTTCCACACTTGGCAATAAACACTCTCACCAAGTTCATTCATAAACCTCTGACGAAGACAATCTAAAGACGGCGTGGCAACTTTTACAGCTTTGTTGTCCATGGTATTTTAAATTATCGCTGTTTCGAGTGACTGAACATGTGGTTCAGATACCTATGAAAATAACAGAACGGTTAGAATCCGTACTACGAACACGAACTCCTACTGCACTGTGTGGCAATTTATGTTACCATTCTCAGCATCATACTGCTAAAATTTGTACACTTGTCCCATTAACACAAAACTAAAGCCAAAGGAAAAACAAATGAAAACCATGCTTACTACTGACTGGTAATTGGAGATGAACTTTTCTGTGTGCAGAAGCGTCACTTTCGTGTATCATGTAACAACCGAACAAGGTCAGTTGCAGATATTAATAACACAATCACACGTAACGTTTTGTCAGTTGTGTTATTGAGAACGTTAACTTTAGGCCCTTACAAATAATCGGATTTACAGGCGAGAACATATCAGGTGGCTGCATCGACACAGTTCACCTACCCAGAAATACTAGTTAGCAGACATTTGTATATACTTGTCAGTGCTTCTTGGTTGTTACTTGGAACCAGTCACGGTGATAAATCTCAGAAATAGCAGAAGTCCCAGAAATCGCGTAAATCGCAGAAGTCGCAGAGATACCATTCTAACTTTGGTAGAGAGTGGAGGAATACATGCTAAGAGTTCATTAACTAAGATTTTAAACTGGAACAAATCAAAACTAAAAATCCAGTTACCGAACAGAAATCACTGATTCCGGAGAATCACAGTATAGCCCATACGTATCACATAACGTTGTTAGGCACCGCAGGATTTTTCACGTACGACGAAACCGTATGTTCAGCATCGTACAGGAGACAATACTGATCAGAAGGGCTTCGTTCGCAACGTAGGCTGCAGTCTGTCTCGGATTACGGTAAGTGGCGTATCAGTTTTAACCAAACTACACTACCGACGTGCACGCCATACGTACTCTGCAACCTCATTAGCTCCATCCTTCGAGTAGTTCAATACTGACCTAACAATTTTCCATATTTCAATTTTTCGTTCAACATTTGGAAGGTGATTGCAGAACGCGTTGAGGCCACTTCCGGTATGTACACTACAATTTTTTTCCTAGATGACTCAAAACATTAGAGAAGATTACTGTTAATGATAAAATAAAATTTTGTTGGCGATACTATTCTAGAAGACATCGATGTTTTTCTTTTTTGTGATTGTGTAACGATACGTTAACGGATGAAAGTTCAGAAGTAGAAATCAGAGGGACGAAATCACTCAAGGACATTGCTTGCGAGTTCCCACAAACTGTGGGCAGTGGAGATCTGAGAATCGATTTGTGGGCTATAGTCGGCCGCTGTTGACCATGTAAGCAGTTTAAAGCGGTTTTCCCTTACAGCATTACTTGCATTAGCATAAGGAAGCCGTATTTTCTCTTAATGTGAGATGTGATAGTCAGATCTGTTCTTTCCCAGCGGAGAGCTGGGGAACTGAGATGGGCGTGGTGCAGATCAAGGTGAAGGAGACGATCGGTATCGTACTCCAAGGTCGTAGGGAACCTGCTGGCTACTATTACAAGTGCAGGTGCTAGTTTGCGTACGCCATTTCAGCGAATCTACTTCCTATAAATTATTACCATCCATTGCAAGAAAATTGTCGTTCTAGATTTCATATATGAACAAAGCGATAATAGATTAATATTTATCTGATAGTGGACAGTGGAAGGATGTCCGGCCCCGGTAGCTGAGTGGTCAGTGTGACAGAATGTCTATCCTAAGGTCCCGGGTTCGATTCCCGGCTGGGTCGGAGATTTTCTCCGCTCAGAGACTGGGTGTTGTGTTGTCCTAATCATCGTCATTTCATCCCCATCGACGCGCAGGTAGCCGAAGTGGCGTCAACTCGAAAGACCTGCACCAGGCGAACGGTCTACCCGCCGGGAGGCCCTAGCCACACGACATTTCATTTCAGTGGAAGGATAAGCACATTAATCTTCCTTGAGTAACTGTGGGAAGCATGCACTTGTATCAATGACTTTAAAATCTAAATCTGGCTCACAAGAGAGTAGATTGGTCTCTAAGTGGGTATGCTAATGAGAAAAGGTTTAGGCGTGAGTCCCAGCCGGTCCATGTATTTTACAGCTGTCGCTTCTTTCCACACTGGTATTGACATTTTAATTTGAATCGTAGAGCACGCTAAACTGTAGGTCAGTAGGTCATCTCATCACAGGCTGGGCTCAGTCGCATGGCAGAACTCACAGTTAATCATGGCAACATAATCGGTCTTTCTAATTCTGTCCTCTCATTTGATATTGCAATTCAAACTGTTCAATGCCATCTCATTTTTGCATCCCTGAGCTCTCACTAGTTTGACGTTTTATTCTGTTCGTCTGTGATTGTGTAACAGTGTAAGTGTGTGTGTATGTGTGTGTGTGTGTGTGTGTGTGTGTGAGGGAGATCCGAAATGTGAAATGATTTGGGTGAAGGTCGCGGTTAAAGCAGGCTCAGACATGGTAATTGGATGTCTCTATAGGCCCCCTGGCTCAGCAGCTGTTGTGGCTGAGCACCTGAAGCATAATTTGGATCATAACGGGTGGCAGGGACAAAGAATCCAGTGAAATTTTTTTAAGTGCTTTATCTGAAAACTACCTTGAGCAGTTAAACAGAGAACCGACTCGTGGCGATAACATATTAGACCTTCTGGTGACAAACAGACCCGAACTATTTGAAAAAGTTAACGCAGAACAGGGAATCAGCGATCATAAAGCGGTTACGGCATCGATGATTTCAGCCGTAAATAGCAATATTAAAAAGGGTAGGAAGATTTTTCTGTTTAGAAAAAGTGACAAAAAGCAGATTTCAGAGTACCTGTTGGCTCAACACAAAAGTTTTGTCTCAAGTACAGATAGTGTTGAGGATCAGTGGACAAAGTTCAAAACCGTCGTACATAATGCGTTAGATGAGTATGTGCCAAGCAAGATCGTAAGAGATGGAAAACAGCCACCGTGGTACAACAACCGAGTTAGAAAACTGCTGCGGAAGGAAAGGGAACTTCACAGCAAACATAAACATAGCCAAAGCCTTGCAGACAAACAAAAATTACGCGAAGCGAAATGTAGTGTGAGGAGGGCTATGCGAGAGGCGTTCTATGTTCTGACTTGGCAGAAAATCCTAAGAAATTTTGGTCTTATGTCAAAGCGGTAGGTGGATCAAAACAAAATGTCCAGACACTCTGTGACCAAAATGGTACTGAAACAGAGGATGACAGACTAAAGGCCGAAATACTAAATGTCTTTTTCCAAAGTTGTTTCACAGAGGAAGATTGCACTGTAGTTCCTTCTCTAGATTGTCGCACAGATGACAAAATGGTAGATATCGAAATAGACGACAGAGGGATAGAGAAACAATTAAAATCGCTCAAAAGAGGAAAGGCCTCTGGACCTGATGGGATACCAGTTCAATTTTACACAGAGTACGCGAAGGAACTTGCCCCCCTTCTTGCAGCGGTGTACCGTAGGTCTCTAGAAGAGCGTAGCGTTCCAAAGGATTGGAAAAGGGCACAGGTCATCCCCGTTTTCAAGAAGGGACGTCGAACAGATGTGCAGAACTATAGACCTATATCTCTAACGTCGATCAGTTGTAGAATTTTGGAACACGTATTGTGTTCGAGTATAATGACTTTTCTGGAGACTAGAAATCTACTCTGTAGGAATCAGCATGGGTTTCGAAAAAGACGGTCATGTGAAACCCAGCTCGCGCTATTCGTCCACGAGACTCAGAGGGCCATAGACACGGGTTCACAGGTAGATGCCGTGTTTCTTGACTTCCGCAAGGCGTTCGATACAGTTCCCCACAATCGTTTAATGAACAAAGTAAGAGCATATGGACTATCAGACCAATTGTGTGATTGGATTGAGGAGTTCCTAGATAACAGGACGCAGCATGTTATTCTCAATGGAGAGAAGTCTTCCGAAGTAACAGTGATTTCAGGTGTGCCGCAGGGGAGTGTCATAGGACCGTTGCTATTCACAATATACATAAATGACCTGGTGGATGACATCGGAAGTTCACTGAGGCTTTTTGCAGATGATGCTGTGGTGTATCGAGAGGTTGTAACAATGGAAAATTGTACTGAAATGCAGGAGGATCTGCAGCGAATTGACGCATGGTGCAGGGAAGGGCAATTGAATCTCAATGTACACAAGTGTAATGTGCTGCGAATACACAGAAAGATAGATCCTTTATCATTTAGCTACAAAATAGCAGATCAGCAACTGGAAGCAGTTAATACCATAAATTATTTGGGAGTACGCATTAGGAGTGATTTAAAATGGAATGATCATATAATGTTGATTGTCGGTAAAGCAGATGCCAGACTGAGATTCATTGGAAGAATCCTAAGGAAATGCAATCCGAAAACAAAGGAAGTAGGTTACAGTACGCTTGTTCGCCCAATGCTTGAATACTGCTCAGCGGTGTGGGATCCGTACCAGATAGGGTTGATACAAGACATAGAGAAGATCCAACGGAGAGCAGCACGCTTCGTTACAGGATCATTTAGTAATCGCGAGAGCGTTACGGAGATGATAGATAAACTCCAGTGGAAGACTCTGCAGGAGAGACGCTCAGTAGCTCGGTACGGGCTTTTGTCAAAGTTTCGAGAACATACCTTCACCGAAGAGTCAAGCAGTATATTGCTCCCTCCTACGTATATCTCGCGAAGAGACCATGAGGATAAAATCAGAGAGATTAGAGCCCACACAGAGGCATACCGACAATCCTTCTTTCCACGAACAATACGAGACTGGAATAGAAGGGAGAACCGATAGAGGTACTGAAGGTGCCCTCCGCCACACACCGTCAGGTGGCTTGCGGAGTATGGATGTAGATGTAGATGTAGATGTAGAGAGAGAGAGAGAGAGAGAGAGAGAGAGAGAGAGAGAGTTTCTTTTTGTCCCTCGTATGTAAATTGACTCAGAGTGGGAGAAAATTTCCTTCATGGCGTTCATATTGTTTTTCATATTGAAAGCACCCATCGAGAATGGTGACACCTGAGATTATTTTGTGCTGAGTAGCAAACCAAGCAACGTTAACGTTTTGTGATAATGTTGGTTTTCTTCGTAAATGAAGAACTAAACCAGATCCTTTCTCCATTGGCACATCATCAGATTACTGAATTTGGTTACAACGTTACTGCTTAGTTTTTCATTTTGCTAGTTAGTTCACAGGGAAAACCTTCCGCGGGCACTTTGGTCCCACTTCACGTAAGGAACCACGTCCTCTGCTTCCTAACACTGTGTTATCGGAAAATGCAATCCATTGTAACCAACATGAACGTCGACTTTTCGGATACGAGAACCTGTTCCAGTGCTTCATCCTCCCACAGTGTTCTTGCTATTATGGTAATGTTTTTTTTTTTTCCTTGCGACGTACTGTTCAGAGGGGAATTCGTCTGAGATGATCTCTGCTACTCGCACTGACGAGGATGAGTTTCTTGCTGGTACAGCTGCTTAGATATTGTTGTCGACCAGAATGGAATTGGCTAACGATTCTTTGGATTGTGACATGTCCATCAAGTGAGAGGTTAATGCTCTGTTGCAATTTTTGCCACCACATCTCCCACTGACAATCATTTCACCTGAGATGAGGAATTCAGAGCTTCAAGTCGAACGATAAACGTTTTCTGCCGCGAGGGGAGGCAATGACAGCCACCATATTCTGCTGCCGTTTGCTGTGCGTGGTAATTAAAACGTTCCTTTGGTCCATCCTCTGATCTTCCGTGGCGTCAAGAAAACTCACACAGGTATCCACGCACTCCAAGCGCTGAGCGGCACGCGAGGCAAATCATCGTTATTAATAATTGTCGCAGCCTGGTTTTGACCGCGTTACAGGTTTAAGATTCTGACTATTGCAAAGCGATGTGGCTATGTAGATACTTTCTGGAAGCTTCTAAAATCCGACCATTAGGCTACGGTATGTAAACCCCTATCAATTGGTTGAAATGGCTCTGAGCACTATGGGACTTAACTGCTGAGGTCATCAGTCCTCTAGAACTTAGAACTACTTAAACCTAATTAACCTAAGGACAGCACACACATCCATGCCCGAGGCAGGGTCGTCGTAGCGGTCGCGCGGTTCCAGACTGTAGCGCCTAGAACAGCTCGGCCACAAAGGCCGGCCCCTATCAATTCATGTACACTGTGAGGTGTTGGTTGAGCTGTTCAGTATAACCCTAACATGCTGTTAAGTCCGATCCCAGGTAACCTGCAGGGATGGAAAGCCTTCAATAAGATCATGCAAATATAAAAAAAACCGATGTCGCCCAATGGAAACGTCTTGCTAGAGGCGCCGCTGTTGTAGGTCTTTTGCCGCAAGGAAGCTAGGGAGAAGATGTTGTTATTGGGGGGGGGGGGGGGGTAAGGGGGAACGTTATCATCTTTCTACAACAAAAATGCACACATGGATCAATACGGTTCTTTATTTACATGAACTGGAAACTTTACTTAATTTGAATAGAGCCCATGTCGTGTGGTACAAGCTCATTTGTAATAGTCCTATTGCAGACTGATGTAGAGTACAATTCTGGTTGAGTTAAACTAGCGCCACTGTAGTCACTAATCTGGTCGCTATGTACTGTCATAGCCTGTGACGAATTAAACCCGCTCTCCGAGTAAAGTGACAGACGTCAAACTGGATGGTTGATGGAGTCAGTGAGTGAGGCCCTCCGTTCAGCAGAGGCGACCTAAGTAATTACATGCTGTCAAGAGGGCGCTGGCAGCATGTTGCTTGTAGCTGTGTCTCTGGGCTCTCACGCGATAGGCGCTTTTGATCCAGCGCTCACTAGTCGATATTCGCGTTGCATCTCTGCCGACCGGTGTGATGGCGACAGCTTACGCCAGCACACCTTGTAACACCATAGCTCTAATACACTACTGATTTATTTTGCCTTTTGTTTTATTTAATGTTACATCGTTGAGCTTCTGTAAATGTGTTTGATTGAATCGATAACATAAAATTGTATACTCCTTTCTTTGTTAAAACTTTGATGTCGTGGTTTGATTCTATGCAATGAAGTGTATCTGTCATTTAAATTCTTTGTCCCATTTGGAGGGAACAAAACTTACTGTATATAATTGTAATTTCTGTGTGATTAATTTTTTGTAGAAATGTGCAAATGTCCTGTTTTATTTAATATGTTTGGTTACTGTTATGTAGACTGCTGATCCTCACTTAGGGTTCTTAGTCATTTTGTATGTAAAACGTCTTGTGGTTCCTCTCGGGAACGGAACTGTGTAGCGCGTGCAAAATGTTGTTGGCCTAGGTAGAAAAGGTGGAACTGAGAGTCAGTCAGGGACGAGCTACCAAACTGTGAACTGCCGTTTAAAAGTTACATATTGTGCTGGTTCCGAGAGAGGCTTTTCTGCCAGTTTCCAATGTCTCGGACGGATGGATAAATAGCTGGAACGATTCTGGAATTGGTATCCATCATCGCCACCAGGAAGGGATAGAGTCCAGCAATTCTGCCTGCGAATCCACTTACCAACATGCAGTTGCCACCACATTGCGCAATCACTGTATCGGAATGCTATAATAATGTACAGTGAAGGATCAGCTTAATGGATGTTTTAGTGTGCACAAATATAAGGTAACTTATAACTGAATTCATGTACCTACCTTGATTTTTTCCCTATTACAACACCTCTCAGGTTCATCTCCATTTGAACTATGATTACCGAGTGTCCTAGTTTGTGGAAAAAATGAAAGCCTCAAAACATTAAATGATGTTTGACCTTTGGTACTAAGAGAGTATTCAGGTTTACTGTGGATTTAATGAAATTGTGGGAGGTAGTAAATGTAGTCCTGTGAAAGCCTCCCAGGGATGGAAACAGTCTAATTTAAAGTTTTGTGGAGTTTCAAGGTCTCCTATTTAATCATTTACTTGAAAGTAGAAGTTTGTGGTAATAAAGACAATTGGTAGTTCCTTTAGAGATTAAAAGCTCATAAAACTGAGGCTTATAAAGTGATGCTTATTTAATGATCATAGTAAATTTTGAAAGGTGAGTCAGTTTCTTGTAAATTTGTCAACATTGTGTCTCACTGTAGTAAAAGTTGTGAACTGCATTTATGGAAAGTTATATACTCATGCTTGCTAAGCACTTGTTCCTTTTGGGTATTGAAAGGGCATATTAATAGTGTAATAAAATCCACAGGTTATCCTTTACCACTATTTATGAAAACAATAATTTCTTTATTCAAAAGACATTGAGAAGTAACCTGTTAGTGAATTCCATTTAACTTTCATTCTAAACAGAATAATATTTAGTTGAGAGATACTTAACCTGTGACCAGTTCATAATTTTGCAGTGAACTTCATTTATAATTTCATGCCAGCTAGGAAAATGTTTCAACAATAATACTGAACCTATGTCCAATTAATGATTCTGCAGTGAATGTTAATAGTAATGTTATAAAGACCATTCAGTTTCAACAAGCCCTGAAAGTAATAGTATGTTTCAGTAGCTATTATATTTTTGCGAATAGTTTATACTGCTCTAGCTGTTAGCTTCAACCTTAGCGTAAACATATGTATGCGTCAGAGTTCATTGTACTCGTGTATGGCCAAGTCTAGGTTGTGTTTGTCCGTTAAAGTTACTCATACCTACTTTCTTAAACGAGAACGTTAATCTTTCTCTTGCCTAAATAGGCTGGCGACCGTTTTCCTTATTCTTTAAACAGTATAGCTAGGCAAAAAGTATTATTTGTTACTGTTCAAATATTTACGTAATTCTGACTTTCACTTCCGATAAGCCACCTCCGTTAGGTATAACACGGTCAACATAAGAAAATTTCTCTCAGGGGGTAACACTGCTCTGTTGCTTTATACCATAATTGCTTTAACAAGATAGTTTTATTTCACGACCTGCCTATAACTTTAAGGTTATGGTATAGCAGTAGCGGACAGGAGTGTTATAACCTATCAAGTGTGAAAGTAAAGGTACCAATCACTTTAATGAAGGGGCTCATGTAAACTATGAAAGAAATTATGGGTCACTATAGCAATTTGGGTTATTACCATAAAGGATCAAACAAATGAATTATCCACTAAAATAAGTATGAAAACATGTAAGTATAATAAATGGACAAGGGATTGTAATTATGAAATCTAGCTGCAGCATAGGTGAGTGTACACATGAAAGCATAATCACGAAACTATATCAGAAAAATGCCAATACTTGTGAAAATGGTTAGTGGTTTGAAGAAAAAAAAATAGAAAAATAAGTTTGAACACCAGTAGAATCATCAGAGAGCACTATGAAAGGATGGAGATGGCTGCAGACGTTAAAATTGTGCAGTTAAGCCCTGGTGAAGTTAATTAGCTTCGCATCACTTTCGTTTTGGCTGTTGCATCGCCGACGAACTCTCAGCAGTGGGTGTGTACTCTCTTCTGTCTCCTGGCGACAAGACTCCTCTCATAAATAATCTGGCAACAAGTATTTTCTGACTTAATTCTTCAAAACTAGGCTCTTTCTGCCATTGTGGCATCCTCACTGGCCAACTCCAGTGGACCTTTCCAGTTCTGACCGATAACAACTTTGAAAATAAGTTTGACATACTGCTACCCTTGCAGATTTTGCCATTGTCAACCAACAATGGTCTGACTTACAGAGGAAGACAGAAAATCTCTCCCATTCCATGATAGGTTTCTAACACTAGCCCAACAGAAGAGGTTACATGTCGAAACATATGGGAAAGTGCGCCTTTTGTGGAAATAAGCAGAGTGCCCATTACTAGGATTTTAGATGAACATTCTTTCGTGGTGTGACGCAGAGAAACGACCAGAATCACACTTAGCAGTTCTAGCGGCTATACATGTCTCCATATGTTATGTTCTCAAATGGATTCCTTCTAGCATCTCGCGCCAGCCTCTGTGGCCAAGCGATCCTAGGCGCTTCAGTCCGGAACCGCGCTACTGCTACGGTCGCAGGTTCGAATCCTGCCTCGGACATGGATGTGTGTGATGTCCTTACGTTAGTTAGGTTTAAGTAGTTCTAAGTCTAGGGGACTGATAACGTCAAATATTAAGTCCCATAGAGCTTAGAGCCAATTGAACCATTTTTTTATAGAATCTTTCACAGCAGTGTTCTATGGAAATTAGGCCACACCCAGTCGCCTGCTGTACTGAGATGGGACGTAGTGAATTTCCTGTCTGCTACCAGCTCTGGAAGACAACTTTCAGCTCCGAACACCTTTATAATCCCTTCCAGTCTTCTTAAGTAAACCTCTTTGTTGTTTGAGTGCGCTGAAAGCTTTCTACGCTGTAGAAAATAACAGTGGCCCTGACCGAAGTAAAAAGGAAGGGGGTGAACAAGTAATTAGACAAGCAATCAGTGACACTATTGAATGTTGTCTGCACTTCCGATGCAGCATTAGAGGATCGACTAGAATCACTATGAGGACGTGCGTATTACATTATAAAATATCTTGGACGCCAGTTTGGGACTAAACTGCCATATAACAAGTCACTAAATAGCTCCTATGAACTACCGCCGACAATTTCCATAACCTTCAATTTGGAAAATGTTACATAAAAACACGATATTCAAATTTTCGTGAAAACAAATGCAGTTCATTGGCTTTAATCAGATTTCACCAAGCCCTCCCTGTGCATTAACCACCACCTCAATCTAACTACACGTTCTACACTCTAATAAGATATCAGCGCATGCTTCTTAAAAATGTTACAGGGCGTTAGGAGAGTGGCAGGGCTCGTTGATCAAATGGGTTCTTCTTAACAACATTTATTGGAACAATAAACTACTACAGTTATCCTTGGTTGTCGCCTCCAATGGGCACATGTGCCCCCTTAAGCAAGCCAAGCAAGAAGCACAGGGACTATAAATTTTAACAATGGTTCATACAGATTAGGAATTAGGGCACAAATTTTAAAACTTACAGTAAAACTGCTGTTAACAACATACTAAAGTCAGGGAAACACAGTTTAATCTTACAATCCGATGGCCTTCACGCCTGCTTAAAGAAATACTTAAGGTTCTTGAACAGTGGCTGGCAGTTGCGCCCACAATCCTGTTGATGTACCGGTAGCCGTGCACGTGGACTCCGTCACTCTGGGTAGGACTGTCAGACGCATCACCCAAGACAAGGCCGTCGCCCTATGTGGCAGCAGTCACCGTGTTCCAGGACTGTGACGAAAAATAAGAGGACGACACCTACTAACGTCATTGCAGAGCTGAATGTGGCACTCACGAATCAAAAATGGCTCCAAGCACTCTGGGACATAACATCTCAGGTCATCAGTCCCCTAGACTTAGAACTACGTAAACCTAACGAACCTAAGGACATCACACACATCCATGGCCGAGGCAGGATTCGAACCTGCGACCGTAGCAGAAGCGCGGTTCCTGACTGAAGCGCCTAGAACCGCTCGGTCACAGCGACCGGCAACTCACGAATCCTCTCAGCACCAAACAACAGTAATGGAACTCCATAAGCAGGGAATTTCAGGGAGAGGTGGAATTCCAAAACCAGTCTTTAGTGATGCAAATACCTGTAACAGAAAAACTTGATGCCGAAGCCATAAAACCTGGATTATGCAGGAAAGAAGTCATTTTGTCGGGTGAGTCTTCTTTCACTCTGTTTCTTCACTACTGGCCATTAAAACTGCTACACCAAGAAGAAATGCAGATGATAAACAGTTGTTCATTGGACAAATATATTATACTAGAACTGACATGTGATTACATTTTCACGCAATGTGGGTGCATAGATCTGAGAAATCACTACCCAGAACAACCACCTCTGGTCGTAATGACGGCCTTGATACGCCAGGGCATTGAGTCAAACAGAGCTTGGATGGCGTGTACAGGTACAGCTGCCCATGCAGCTTCAACACGAAACCACAGTTCATCAAGAGTAGTAACTGGCGTATTGTGACGAGCCAGTAGCTCGGCCAACATTGACCAGACGTTTTCAGTTGGTGAGAGATCTGGAGAATGTGCTTCTGTATCCAGAAAGGCCCGTACAGGACCTGCAACATGCGGTCATGCATTATCCTGCTGAAATGTAGGATTTCGCAGGGATCGAATGAAGGGTAGAGCTACGGGTCGTAAAACTTCTTAAATGTAACGTCCACTGTTCAAAGCGCCGTCAATGCGAACAAGAGGTGACCGAGACGTGTAACCAATGGCACCCCATACCATCACGAGGGGTGAAACGCCAGTATGGCGATGACGAATACATGTTTCCAATGGGCGTCCACCGCTATGTCGCCAAGCACGGATGCGACCATCGTGATGCTGTAAACTGAACCTGAATTCATCCGAAAAAAAATGACGTTTAGCCATTCGTGCACATAAGTTCGTCGTTGAGTACACCATCGCAGGCGGTCCTGTCTGTGATGCAGCGTCAAGGGTAACCGCAGCCATTGTCTCCGAGCTGATAGTCACGCTGCTGCAAACGTGGTCGAACTGTTCATGCAGATGGTTGTTGTCTTGCAAACGTCCCCATCTGTTGACTCTGGGATCCAGACGAGGCTGCACGATCCATTACAGCCATGCGGATGAGATGCCTGTCACCTCGACTGCTAGTGATACGTGGCCGTTGGGATCCAGCACGGCGTTCCGTATTACTCTCCTGAACCCACCGATTCCATATTCTGCTAACAGTCATTGGATCTCGACCAACGCGAGCAGCAATGTCGCGATACGATAAACCGCAATCGCCATAGGCTACAATCCGACCTTTATCAAATTCGGAAACGTGATGGTACGCATTTCTCCTCCTTACACGAGGCGTCACAACAACGTTTCACCAGGCAACGCCAGTCAACTGCTGTTTGTCTATAAGAAATCGGCTGGAAACTTTCTTCATGTCAGCACGTTGTAGGTGTCGCCACCGGCGCCAACCTTGTGTGAATGGTCTGAAAAGCTATTCATTTGTATATCGCAGCATCTTCTTCCTGTCGGTTAAATTTCGCGTCTGTAGCACGTCATCTTCGTGGTGTAGCAATGTTAATGGCCAGTAAAGTAACTTCTGGCCGAGTTTACGTCCCAAGAGTGAAACATGGCGTGGGTTCAGTGATGATTTGGGTAGGCATATCGTGGTATTCCATAATCCCCATGGTTACTCTGCAAGGGTTTATTAGACAATTGTGTCTGATCAGGTCCATCCCATGATGCGATGATTGTTCCCCAATGGTGAAACTGTGTTCCAAGACGACCATTGTTCACGTAGCTCGCATCACCCAGAACAGGTTTGGGAGCCTGAGGACGAATTCTCGCATCCACTCCGGCCACCTCAATCACCAGATCTCCATACTACTGAGTTTCTGTGGGCTGCTTTGGGGCGCAGGGTGCGTGATCGCTTTCCAGCTCCACCATTATTACCGTGACTTGCCACTGTTTTGCAGGAGAAATGGCATGAAATTTCACTGAAAACCGTACAGAACCAGCATTTATCCATTCGGAGACTACTGTAACGCCATATCTACTGACAGTCTGAATGATTATATCGTGAGTTAGACACAGGAAGGGGAAATAGTGGTTTGTTGCTTTAATTTTGGACACCGGTGTATTTTTAACTTCCTAGACAGAATCACTGTGCCAGCTGCACTGCTGGCAGCTCTTTGGAACTCGGGAGTGATTCCTTCCACTGTCATGCGATTCTTACAAGCACTCTCCGGAATGCTCGACGGTTCCCGTCCATGAACACATGAGGTCCGTCTGGTCTTTGTTTGCTGGCCGCTGTGGCCGAGCAGTTCTAGGCGCTTCAGTCCGAGCCCGCGCGACCGCTACGGTCGCAGGTTCCCATCCTGCCTCGGGCATGGATGTGTGTCATGTCCTTAGGTTAGTTAGGTTTAAGTAGTTCTAAGTTCTAGGGGACTGATGACCTCAGATGTTAAGTCCCATAGTGCTCAGAGCCATTTGAACCATTTCAACTACTGTAACTAGTTTTGAATGTCAAGAGTTTTCGTACATCGTATTAAGAGTGTTAATGTGTTGTACTGTATTTTCGGTGTTCCTATATTTTTGACCAGTCCCTGTACACGATGAAGCACATACACATTGATATACACTCACGCTTCGTAAGTTCGTCAAGAAAAGATCCCTAATGAGTTGAAGAGAAAAAAATACTTCCTACTTCTGTGTCTGAGGACCTATGAGGCATCTTGGCCACCTATTCCAAATGAAACTTACTTCCCAATTTCTTCTGCCTGATAGATATTGTGTCTACACACATCTGCCCATTCACAATAAATATCTGGGATTTGGAGGACTGAACTCGATAGAGTCGGGTAGAAACTATTCCTATTTAGTCTGTGTCGATGTCCCAAGGTCCTAATAAAGGAAGTGACGTTATCTACAAGTATTGACTCTGGAAATGTTATACAGGGCGTATCAAAAAGAATCATTAGATTTTAAAAAAATCATAACTATTATTTTATTTGAGATATGTCCACGAACCTACTATGCTGTCATAGTAGGAGGAGAGGTGATACTCCTAAGTGGCGCGTCCCAGGTGGCGGATAGGGAAGTCCTCACCGGTTTACTGGCGGACTTGAGTGAAATAAAATAGCTCTCGCGGATCAAACAGACTCTCTGCGGTTAACAACCGTAGTTTCTAAATCGGAGCTTGCTCCAACTAAGATTGACAACCTTCGAAAGTCAAAAATGGAAAGGTCTGTTAGGAAAAAAATTCCACCGTCCTGCTCAAAAAGGCAGGAAAAGGCTACATCGGATTCGGTGGGTAGTCAACTAGAAGATAGCAACGAATCGGAGCGTTTGCACCCATCCAAATGCACACTAAAACACAAAAAGAAGATTAAACATGTGCAAATAAATTATATAGCAACACACAACATAAACTCACTACTACAGACCGGAAAACTCAAGGAGCTCACAGATGAACTAAATAAACAAAAAATTTTAATAACAGGGATCCAAGAAATGAGAAACACCACAGAGGACCCATTCGAATCACAAGGATACAGAATTTATAATGGGAAACCAGGACAGAGGGCAATGAAACAATGTCCCCAGTTTGGAACAGGGTTTTTAGTAAACATGAAATAATAGATTCAGTAACGGATTTCCAAGAAGTATCACCAATAATTGCGACTCTAAGCTTTAAAACAATGAATAAAACCTATACAATAATAAATGCTCATGCCCAAACAAATGAAAAAAAATTGTGTAACAAAAACAAAGGAAGAGGTAGATAAATTTTGGGACCTTCTAGAACAAACGGTGAACAGAGTAAATATAAAGAATGTAAAAATCTTATTGGGAGGTTTCAATGCCCAGTTGGGAAAAGAAAGGAAATATAAAGATATAACGGCAAAATGGAGTCCACATAAATTTACGAACAAAAACGGTCAAAGATTTGTAGAACTCTGCAGAGAACACAACCTTATATCTAAATCAACATACTTTAAGAGGAAGCCAAGTAAACTTAAAACATGGAAACATCCAGACTGGAGGAAGGGCGAGTGGCAGCTAGACCATGTCTGTATGGACAAAAATTTTCATAAGGAGATCCACAATCTTAAAGCACTGAGAGGAGTAGACACAGGCTCAGACCATTATATGGTTAAAATTAAAATTAAAATCACTCCGTTAAAGAAGAGGACCGGAAAAACTAATAAAATAAAAAGGAGGTTTGACCCACATCAGCTAATTAAAAATAATAAGTACCAACAAATAACACAAACCATCAAATTAACAGACGATCTAAAAGAACTAGTGCCTAATCTTAAAAAGAAACAGAGAATCTAGCTCCCTTGAACCCACGAAGGAAATATGCATGGTGGACATCAGAATGTGACAAATTCCATGAAGATACACCAAGCATGATTAACGTTTCAAACACATAAAACTGAAGAAAATGCTATCAACCTAAAAAATGAAAGAAAAAAATTCACACAAAATATTAGAAGAATCAAGAGAGGATTTCATAAAGATATTATATACTCTATAGAAGGTAATTATCATAAAACCAACTCCAGGAACTACTATAAAATCTTTGGGAAACAACTACAACAGTATGAGGCCCCTACACTAATGCTGAAAGATGAAGATGGAAGAATGACACACAGTAACAAGGAAAATGCAGAAATCATGGAAAAAGCATTTAACAAACTTCTGAATTGCGAGGAACCCAAAGAACCCTTACAAATAAACATAAACACCCCAATAAAAACCAAACCTAACAAACTAGACCCTCCAACTTTCCAAGAAGTAGAAAAAATTCTTAAAGAACAATAAAAATATAAGGCATGTGGAGAAGATCAGGTTTTTGTTGAAATGTGGAAATATGCAAGTGACACAGTCAAGACCTCCTTACACATGGCTCTAACAAAAATTTGGGTAACAGAACGATTTCGCGAACATTGGACCACAGCTATCATCCACCCACTACACAAAAAGGGAGATAAGAGCAACCCAGACAACTACAGAGGAATCTCTCTCCTAGATTGCACATACAAAATTCTATCCAAGATCCTATATGAAAGAATCAAGGAGCAATTAGAACAGGAGTTAGGGGAATATCAAGGAGGTTTCAGACCATGGAGAAGCTGTGCAGAGCAGATAATTAGTTTAAAATTGATTATGGCATACTACAAGAAACGGAAAAAACCTCTGGCAATAACATTTGTAGATTTTAAGAAGGCATATGACTGTCTCCACAGACCTTCAGTATTAAAAATTTTAAGAAATCTAGGACTCCATCCAAAACTAATTAAAATAATACAACTCACTCTAACCAACACCAAATCAAAAGTGAAGTTTAGAGGAGAAATTTAGGAACCATTTCTCATAAAAACAGGCGTAAGGCAAGGTGACTGCCTATCACCATTACTGTTCAACTGTGCACTGGAATACATAATGAGAGAATGATACAAGAACAATCCAAAGATGATAAGAATTGGAAGTGCAAAAGATGATATTAGCTTAAACTGCTTGGGATTCGCTGATGATCTTGCTCTCCTAGCCAACACCGTTCAAGAAGCCAGGCGACAAGTGAAATCACTACAAGAAATAGCAGAGAAAGTAGGCCTTAGAATATCATTTGAAAAAACGGAGATTATGCTAACTGATCCACCACTTGCAAACAAAATTACAATAGGAGAACAGGAAATCAAAATTGTTGATAAACTTAAATATTTAGGTGAAATAATAACATACAATCTAAATGAGAAGCCATCATGGCAGAATAGAATATAAAAACTGAACTATGCAAATTACATTACCAAAACTATATACAACAAAAAAAGCCTATCTATAGATGCAAAATTAAAACATTATAAAACAGTTACACAACCAGAAATAACGTATGCAGCTGAAACTATCTTCAAAACAACTAATACAGCAGAAATTGACAGAATACTAAAAATAGAAAGAAGAATAATTAGGACATGTATAAATACACAGTATAAAATAAATGGACATTGGAGAATAGCATCAAAAGAAACAGTATATAAGAAAATAGAACCAGTCATGAGCACAATCAGGAAGAAACGCATCTCATTCTTTGGACATCTCATGAGAACTCCAGAAAACAGAATTAGTAAAAAAATAATACAAAAATTGTTCAATAGCAAGAGCGACATTAAATGGATCACATAAATTAAGGAAGATATAAAAGAACTTCAAATTACAGTAGATGACCTAAAAAGAAGACAGAGAAAACCAGAATACTGCAAGATCCGCAAACCAGACTTCAAATGAAAATCAATGAAAGGAGTACAGGAAGAGTGGTCTCAGATGAAGAAAGAAAGAAAATACCTGAAAAAATGAAGAAATATTGGGCAGACAGAAGAGCAAAACACCTTTCATATAAGAATAGACTCTAATAATTATATTACCTAAATACCATATTAAGTTATTGTTGAACCAAATTGTATCCCTGTGTAACAACTTGTTTACAACTTTGTATTTTTGACTAGAGTGGTCCAATGAAGGCCATAAAATAAATAATAATAATAATTTGAGATATGTGCGTGAATAACGTACTGTTGGAAAGAACAATCTCTCGAGTTTTACATGGTTCCCACTAGGTAGCAGCAGTGTGAGCCCATTTCAGTTCTAGTAAAAATGGTGTCGGGGCAACAGAAAGCGTCTTGTGTTCTACGTTTTGCGCAGTGGGGGTCAGTAATAACTGTTCAGCGTGACTTTTGTACTAGGTATGGTGTGGACCCTCCTACAGCGCAGAGCGTTAGACGATGGCTGGAACAATTCCGAGAAACAGGTTGTTTGTGTAAAGACAAATCGCCGGGCCGTCCCCGAGTGTCTGGCACAGACGTCGAACGCATCCGCCATAGTTTCACAAGCAATCCGCAGAAATCCTTTCGTCGTGCAGCTCGGCAGCTCAGCATACCCCCGATGTCCGTCTGGCGTGTGTTGCGTCGACGTTTACACATGAAAAAATAAAAAATTCAGCTACTGCAAGTTCTTCGTGAAGGTGGAAAACAACAACTAGTGCAGTTCTCTAATTTCGTTCTTGGCAAGATGAATGATGATAGTTTTCTTCCACGCTTCGTGACGAGGAAACATTCAATTTAAATGGAAAGGTGAACCGCCATAATGTGAGAATATGGGGTACGGAACAAGCAGATCAAGTGTTGAAACATGTGAGGGACTCCCCAAAATTTAATGTGTTTGTGCAGTTCCACAGGAAAAGCTGTATGATCCATTTTTCTTTGCCGAGAACACTGTTACACGAAGCGGATATCTCGACATGCTTTAGAACTTCCTTTTCCCACAGTTAGTGACTGATTTGAACGATTTCATTTACTAACACATTGGGGCACGGCCACACTGGCATCTGAAAATACGGGAATTTTTAGATCGAAGGATTACTGAACGATGCATCGGTCGCATTGGACCAAATGATTTAGCCTTACATTACTGGCCTTCAAGGTCACCGTACCTTACTGTAAGTGATTAATTTTATTGTTGGGATTTACAGACGACTCTGTTTATGTGCCTCCGTTACCAACAACAAAAAAATGGTTCAAATGGCTCTGAGCACTATGGGACTTAACATCTGAGGTCATCAGTCCCCTAGAACTTAGAACTACTTAAACCTAACTAACCTAAGGACATCACACACATCCATGCCCGAGGCAGGATTCGAACCTGCTACCGTAGCGGTCGCGCGGTTCCAGACTGAAGCGCCTAGAACCGCTCGGCCACTACGGCCGGCTACCAACAACAGTGAATGAACTGAGATACTGCATAACAGCGGCTGTGGCAGCCGTAACTCAAGACATGCTCTCTGCAGTGTGAGAACAATTTGAATACCTCATTGACATATGCCGTGCATCTCAAGGGGGGCGTATTGAACATCTATGAAAGGATATGGAAATAAATTTGTGTTTTCCCATTCATCAAAAAACGAAATTCATTGCGTATGTTTATTAGTTTAAGAAAAATACACGTACCAATACGGATGATACTTTTTGATACACGCTGACATTTTCATCGTCCTATACATTTCGTCGCACAGTTGTGTAACAGTAAGTCATGCGTGGAGTACATTTTCATTTATTCCTGTTCATTCCTTCATCGTGTTCCACCACTGGACTTAAAAGCATTCTCTCAGAATCTACATCAGCCGCTGCTTTGTATTCACCGTCGTAAGCCATCAGTTGCCACAAATGTCGATGGCAGACGGAATTCCCAGAACTAGCTTCTGAGGACAGAATCGTGGGTACGGAAAGGCCATCTTCGCATCTTTCGTGCAGATAACCGGATGAGCGTGGCGCGTCGGCGTGACCGCTGGCCACTGAACAGTAGCCGGCGTGGCGTGATGCAGCGGCCGTGACGTAGCTGTCAGCGGCGTGCAGTGTACCCGCCCGGTTGTTGCTTCCAGGAAACCGTCCGCTCCGCTTCTAGCCGTGGAGAGTACACGTGGCACTCGTAAAGACCTCAAAGGCCGACGCTAGGTCGCTTCCAGGAACCACCTACCTTCAGTTTTTGAGGGCGTGAATTTTCTTTATTTGATATGGGTCGGCCTCTAACTCTGATAAGGTATTTAGATATTCTCTTGCCTTACGTCCTTAAGAGGGGTAGGACGTCAAACGGGCCGACTTGGAGCAGGAGAGGCACCACAAGACATTTTAATTTCCACTGTCTATACTTTTACAAGTAAATTCATAAAGCTTTGTCAGTATTACCAGGAAGTATTCAGGATTCACACTCGTAGCAGCGGAAGTTCAAAAACATAACAAAATAATTTTATTTACATGTGAAATTTTATCATTTTTCCACTTACTACTGGCTGCATTTGTTGCTATAGGTAGACTATTCTTCATAAGTAAGAGAGACTGTTCGATGAATTTTGCACAGCATACAAACCATACTTACAGGTGTCTGAAACTCTAGAATCTATTTAACTTATGAAAAAACGAATGAGCTGTTACGTTTTAAACTTTATGTTTAGAAAAAATCAAATTTTTTAGTGAATTATCTCAATTTTTACCGTAGTTTTTAATAGATTTGGAAAGTTCTAGAGTTTCATACACCTGTAAGTATGGTTTGTATGCTGTGCAAAATTCATCAAAGAATCTCTCTTACTTGTGAAGAAAAATGTACCTATAGCAACAAATGCAGCCAATAGTAAGCGAAAAAAGGATGAAATTTCACATGTAAAAAAAATTATTTTGTTATGTTTTTGAACTTCCACTGCTATGAGTGTGAACCCGAATGCTTCCTGGTCATGCTGACAATGTTTTACGAATTTATTTGTAAAAGTATAGACAGTGGAAATTAAAATGTCCTGTGGTGCCTCTCCTGCTCCAAGTTGGCCCGTTTGATGTCCTACCCCCCTTAATGTGGGCGCTGTAGTATTACTTTTCTTTTGCAGTCATACTTAGATTGTCGTTTTTACTCCCTACCTACTTCTTTATCCTCTCATATTCAACTACAGCTAATTAGTGATTAATTATTACTCACTCTTAATATGCCATCAGCATTTTTCTATTTCCTTACGTTGACTCAGTGTCCAAGGACCTCATGCTGCATATCAATGGTAACAGACGACAAACAATATCCTTCTCTACTTCAGCAGCACACACATCTGTCCATGACTTCTGTTTTTGCAGTCGCTTGATAACAACTGTGTTTCTGTTTCTTGAAAAAACGTCTCAGTTTCTTGAAAAATTAGTTGCATCATCAATTCCTACTCTCAAGCTGGAAGCATGCTTTAAGTAAGCTCAATGTGGCGAAAGGAGGTATGTTGGTGGGGAATAAAAGATAGGTCTTATCCTAAGAGCTTATAAAAAAAATCTAAAAGAAAATAATCTGAAGCAGTATCATCGAGCTTACAGTTTTGTGGAGATAGGTGCTACCCACACGCCGGCAGTGGTGGCCGAGCGGTTCTAGGCGCTACAGTCTGGAACCGCGCGACCGCTACGGTCGCAGGTTCGAATCCTACCTCGGGCATGGAGCCATTTGAACCATTTTGCTACCCACACGACGCAACATATCAAGCGGTTATAATTAAAATGCAGCTCCTGACGGAGGTCCGGTGTGGGCTGTAATTATCGTATGTCAGCAAAAATTGGCAGGCATTACATGAAAATGCAGGCTTTCTCGGCGAATCTCGATGATAAAATCTTCTCAGGTTGACAGAGGAGTCAATGCGTTGTTCTCCAGCAATGTTTCAGCAAGTTTCTTACTTGCCATCGTCTCCTGACGAGACATGAACCCGACACTTCTTACCTGTCATCGTCTCCTGGCGAGACGTGAACCGGACACTTCGCCTGAAGATGGCAAGTAAGAAACTTGCTGAAACGTTGCTGGAGAACGACGCATTGACTCGGCTGTCAACCCGAGAAGACTTTATCATCTTGGAAGCTATATTGGTTACAATTTACAGCGGAAAATATTAGTTCCAATTTTGGCAACCAGATGCAAATCTGGCACTGTGAATGCAAGAAGGGCGTATAGAAATGTTTCCTCATGTAATGGATTCGGAACAGTCTCTGTATGTGCATCTTTTCAGTGACAATTGCGGCACTCGGCTGTTCGATACACGATGTCAAATCAAACACTTTTCAGCCGTCTTGTTTCCTACCTTGTTTTATTTGGGTACCACTTTCGGCGATTTACTACTCCACATTGTCGCGTGATCGTTCAGCGATAGCAAGCAGAAATCTACAGATACCAGTAATGGAATGCTGGCCCCTTTTTTGACCGAAACCGAGGTGGAATCTTCCCACACGTCGATCAGGGGCCTGAAGATGGCGTAGTAAATCGCCAAAAGTGGTAGCCAAATAAAATAAGTTTGGAAACTAGACGGCTGAAAGATGTTTGATTTGACGTCCTGGATTAGGCACAGGACGGGGGCAGATAAGGTCAAACAAGTGAGATAGGCATAATGTTGATTTTACTATAAACTGTCGCTTGCACAGTTTGTCAATGTGACCACTGGAGACGTCGACGAGACACTATGCAACGCCAGATTTGCATCTGACGTCAAGAATTTGAACTAATTTTTGCAGCGAAAATCGATTTCACATTACTGCATTAGAATATCAACCAAGTTTCACTGCCTTACGATAATAACAGCCCCGATTTGACCTCCGTGAGTAGCTCCACTTTAATTATAACCACCCAGTATAATATAATCAAAATGGGGAATTGAACCATAAGAAGAAGATATAAAAGCTCTGTTAACCAATAAACTAAACTCATAAATAAGGAAAGTTCAGAAATGCGCAACATTGTGTACGAAACCAGAGGAACAGACTGCGGCGGGGCGGGGTCGCTCGTCTGCGTGTTTGTTATCGCTATCGTTCAGTCCTACCTCGATACGATTCTTGCCGATGTCCCTTCACCCTGTGGTAGCAGATACGAGGTAGGCAGCGTAAAGCAGCGTTGAGGAAACCACCACCTAATAGCTACCACACAGGCCGCGTAACTCTGGTTGAAAGTCAGTTACTGAAAGTTCATGATTAAACATCGGGCGTTCGGGATCTTCAGTCTACTTGCAGAAAAGCGTTTAAAGTTAGACTAACTCTGCTTTTAATTCATACTGAAACACGTGAAATGGCTATCAGGTCAGTATTTAATATGGTAAAACGTTATCATTCAAAGTTCACTGTCTGTATAACAAATATTCACTTGAAAAGCAGCCGGAATTTTAGTAAGTCCGACACGACTAATTTTCACGTTCTACCAGTCACAGACCCACAATTATTCGCGAGTTATACATTCGGTCGTTTCAGTGGTCTTCTTCGTAAGAGGTGCTCGCTAAAATATTCCGTACAGAGCACCGATAGAGGTACTCAAGGTACCCTCCGCCACACTCGTCAGGTGGCTTGCGGAGTATGGATGTAGATGTAGATGTAGAAACACGCCACGCGTAGTTGTTACTACGACCATAATGTTTACATCCTCATATCTCTCAAAGTATTTAATTTAGAAACACCGCCGGCCACAGTGGCCGAGCTGTTCTAGGTGCTTCAGTCTGGAACCGTGCTACCGCTACGGTCGCACGTTCGAATCCTGCCTCGGGCATGGATGCGTGTGATGTCCTTAGGTTAATTAGGTTTAAGTAGTTCTAAGTTCTAGGGGACTAATGACCTCAGATGTTAAGTCCCATAGTCCTCAGAGTCATTTGAACCATTAAGAAACATCAAACTTTCATTAAAATGTTCATAACTCCAGTCGCTTCAGTCACGATATGTTCTAACCGAAATTAATTCACTTTTTCCTCATCTTACAGAGTATTTTTAAGGAGCGATTTAACATCGTGTTATCCGTAGACCGGCTAGCAAGCGACTCCTCTCTAGGCACTCTCCTATATGCCCATTTCTCTATTCGCGCGGGAACAGCTTAATTCTGACTGGCTGTTGATACAAACGACCAGTCAGAACGTTCCTTCCACATCACTCTCGTGGCAAATCTTGTCTTATCTAATCACTAATTTCATAGAAATTAATGACAGCAAAACTTCAGTTTCTTTTATTTTGTTTAATCAAAATAAACGAACTGCGAAATATTCCTCAAATTGATAAATAAATTTATTCCGCCTCTAACTTCCATTCTGGCTGCTTTTATGTAAAAACAAGCACACACCGACATACGTCACCCGAACCGTGGTTGCAACATAATTTTCCCACGGTTTGTTTCTACAAGGTTTTCGTAAAATGAAACATTAAATTTTAACCTATGTCCCACATACACTCTCTCAATCATTCTCACGCGCTCACGTGGCAAAATATGATCAAATAATAATTTTGACCGATTTTTGTATTACGTAATGCACAGTGACTAAAGTTTTAAAAATAAAATTCTAATTAACTGATTTTTATGCACTGATAAATTTGGAATGGCTTCAAATGATAGTGAAAGTCAATCTGTTATTGTTCCTAAATTGGTTTTAAAAACCAACCGTAGGTTTTAGGATTTTTAGGTAATTATCTTTATCTCCAGAACTATAATAAACAAAAATCCGAAATTCTGACAGCATCATTTCATTAATAACAAAATACTGTGCACCAAATTTAAACAAATGGTTCAAATTGCTCTAAGCACTATGGGACTAAACATCTGAGGTCATCAGTCCCCTAGACTTAGAACTACTTAAACCTAACTGACCTAACGACATTACACACATCCATGGCCGAGGCAGCATTCTAACCTGCGACCGTAGCAGCAGCGCGGCTCTGGACTGAAGCGCCTAGAACCTCTCTGCCACAGCGGCCGGCTAATTTGAACAAAATAGGATAATAACTAATACGGATTATTTAGATTCGTAGAGGCTATGAATCTTGGTATCGACTGAATGTTAATGTGTGCAGTTCTCACGGCAGGCAGCGTCAGCTGTGCTGTGAGCAAAGAGAACTAGAACATAGCCAACCTGCAGCCACCGTACCAGACTGCTTGTTGCCTTTCTGCAACGAATGTCATCTCATAATAGCCTGTTGCGTTACAAGCCCACTTGGAAGAAAGTCGACTGCAATACAAAGGAGAAAAAGCAGGAAACTTACGGAAAGAATGAGAAACCGCTGAATTCGAAAAGCTGACGTAGCATATTGGTGGATCAAATCCTAGATATTAGCATATTATTTAATATCCAAATAGCTAAAAATGCGTTTTATGTGTATAAGGAAGACAGGAGGCACGGTAACGAATATACTTGATGTTTTAAAGTGGGAAGCAGTGTAGACAGTAGTGTGTTATAAGATGAACTGATGTAGAAGAAATAAAAGAAAAACGTTATCTAGTGCTAACTTATGAATTTCACAGAACAATGAAAAGCAATCTCTACCAAGCAAACGTTGACCCTATGAAATTCCTTAAGGGAATTTAGGAGATCGTTATTTTTCTATAACTAAAAGACAGTACGGGATGTTAAATGTGAGAGACATCAATCGCTCAGTGTCACAGCCAAGCGTTTCAGCTGGTGATTTAAATAATTTGCTAAAGAAGAGTGAGTCGATTGACGACGCTCTACTGAATTCCATTTTCGTTTGGAATAAGTAAAAACATTACCATCTTAAAAGCGTTGGCAGATTAAAACTGTGTCACACCGTGACTAGAACCCATTACCTATGCTTTTCGTAGGAAAGTGCCCTACCGGCTGAGCTATTCTGCTATTCTCCATACCAGAAACTAACTCAGCCACGTAGCTAACCGTTATGTCTGTGACATTGTACGTCCTGGCAGTTGTACCAATCACAAAACGGTCATGTTAAGTGAAGGTAAAACGCATGGGAACCATGGAATATGGCACCATTGATCCTTGCCATTTGTAGTCTGACATTCTTTCCACCAGGAAACAATTATCAGCCAGATGAATTAGTCTCTTCTTCTCGTCAACCGTCTTTTTTCTTTCGATTTCATGGCGCTGCCAGTATATTGTGGTCGCTTTAAGAAGCGTATATTGTAGATACAACATGTAGTGTCTTGTACCGTAGGGAGCAACGGAGAGAATGTTATGGGTGGCCGGTATCCTCTTTCTATAATACAAATGCACACATGTATTAAGGCGGTTCCGTATTTACTTGAACAGATAGCTGCTACTTAACTTTAACACAACCCATGTGTTGTGGTACAAGCTCTTCAATAACAGTCCTCTTGCAGACAATGTCGGTGATCTTGCTATAATGTGACGCAATGTACTCTCGTAGCCTAAGCCCACTCCGCGAATGAATGTTAGACGCCAAACTGGAAAATTGGAAATTTGTCGTAAGGTCTTATGGGACCAAACTGCTGAAGTCATCGGTCCCTAAGCTTACGCGCTACTTAATCTGACTTAAACTAACTTACGCCAAGGACAACACACACACCCATGCCCGAGGGAGGACGCGAACCTTCGACGGGGGGAGCCACGCGTCGCCAAACAGGGGTGCGAGTTAGTGCGTCAGGGACTGAGTGACAGAGCTAGTGACTGACCCCTCGGGTCTGCGGCGGCGGCCCGCATGTCGTGGTCGTGCGGTAGCGTTCTCGCTTCCCACGCCCGGGTTTCCGGGTTCGATTCCCGGCGGGGTCAGGAATTTTCTCTGCCTCGTGATGGCTGGGTGTTGTGTGCTGTCCTTAGGTTAGTTAGGTTTAAGTAGTTCTAAGTTCTAGGGGACTGATGACCTTAGATGTTAAGTCACATAGCGCTCAGAGCCGTTTGAACCATTTTTTTCTGCGGCGGCGGCCTAAATACTTGCTGTCTGAGTGGACGCTTGCTAGTCGTGTCTCTGGCCTCTCTCGTGATAGACGCTACTATCGATCTTCGCTCTACGTCTTCACCGATCGGTGTGCTGGCTGCAGCTTACACCAGCACACAACCCAAAGCGATCAGTTTCAGCAGTATTTTCAGTTTTGCGGTCCGCCTCATCTATAAGTATTCACTAGCCAGCTGCATATCAGTTTTGGTATGAAGTGACAACTTTGAAGCTATGCATAGTGAAGGCAGTAATAGTTACCGGAATAAAAGTATTTTGTGAACATATATAGTTTTGCGATATTTAGCGTCCGTTATGCAATTGTTGGATGTATTTCGTCGACAAAGGCGCCCCATCACTGATTGAGCTGCCCATCAGAGTATACCGTCACGTTACCCAACAAAATCAACTCTGTGGGAAAACGCCGTGGTCTTGAAATAAACTGGTCATTCCAAATGACAGTTGTTTTTATTACTAATGACGCACGAAAATGAAGCGTTTTTGAAGGTAGACCGAGTGAGGTGGCCCAGCAGTTAGCACACTGGATTCACATTCGGGAAGACGAAGGTTCAAATCCGCGTCCGGCTATCCAGGTATACGTTTTCCTTGATGTCTCTAAATTGCCAAAGGTAAATGACGGGAAGGCTCCTCTGAAACAACGCGGCCCATTTCCTTCCCCATTCTTGATACATCCCGATCTCTTCCTCCGTCTCGAATGACCTCAATGTCGATTTTACTATAAATCCTAATCTTCCTTCCTTTTTTGAAGCTGGCGGTAATACAGTATATTCAGGCAAGAATAGGCGGTTCCTGGTAACGTCGCAAACTTTTATAAAAAGCGGTTGTGACCATTTCATTTTCATTTTTATTTTTCAATTACTTATTGAGCCATAACGTTTAGAGTTATGGTCTGAAAGACTGGCGACAGTTAAACTTAGTAGGTAACGCCTGAGGGGGGAAGCAGTATTTTCTTTTTGTTTAGTGGGGCCTAATTCGAATGTACATAGGGGATCTCTAAATAAAACTGAAAACTGACATAAGCGCTACTCTTCTGTAGACATTTTAAGTCCAAAATTAAATAAATTTGCTTTATGAATTATTCACTAATTATTCCAATTTAAAGATAAGTGTATTAGGCACTTCTAGCTCCCCTCTGGCTGTACTCTGTGCACGGACTAAGTACCTAAAATATTAGACGTGGTTTCAATATCTTTAACACAGACCAATTATTCGGCTGAAGAAAAGCAACTCATCCACCAAATGTCTTTTAAATCACAATTGTTGCAATGGTAAACAAACCATTGGATTCAG
The DNA here is from genome assembly GCF_023864275.1 of Schistocerca cancellata. Lineage (NCBI taxonomy): Eukaryota > Metazoa > Arthropoda > Insecta > Orthoptera > Acrididae > Schistocerca > Schistocerca cancellata. The sequence continues at coordinate 929,439,009 of NC_064626.1, read as the reverse complement.
AATTGATGCAGTCATATGGTGTGAGGATATCATTGGTATGCTAATCCCTTTGGAATTAATATAGAGAAGTGTGAGTTGCTACAGCAGTATTTCATAAGGAAAGTACTATTTGGTATGATCTTTACAAGATAAAGATTCAAGGGCAGTGAATCTTAAGGCATTGAATAATGGCACCCAACACACCAAGGAAAAAAGTGCGTCACTGGTAAATTTACGTATCATGCCCAAACTAACCATTAATATTATACATATTCTGCTCAGCCCCTAGGCAAGTAACTCGCCTTGCAAATGACAATGGATGTCAAAGACGATAAGAATTGCTGCTCTCATTGTATGCAAGTCCACCCCTACCAGTTTCAGAGATGATGCAGTGGACATCTGAATTCGGGTTCCTCACAAAAATCCGTTGCTCACAGCAGCACATAAACCTCGACAGTAGCTGACTGCAGGCGTATGGTATGCACCGACGAGTCGCTATTTCGGCTGTTTTTAGATGATGCAACGTGCAGAGTTTATAGATGCCCCTACGAGCTGTTTATTCTGCAATGTGTGTAGGGTAAAGCTTAGGCCAGATGCTTTGGGGATATTTTTCGTATCATGACCTGGTCCACTCGTTCAGGCACCACGGTTTAGGACAGGGAAAGTTAGTTTGGTGCAATATTCGGAGCACGAGTTACAGCCAGGTGCGGGCCAGATTGCAGTAATTTATGCATACCAGCAATTGCGAAGGCAAATACAGGCCACGGGGGCATAGAGCTGCTGGAGAGGGTGCACACAGCAGTTTCCATGGCGCAAGTCACAGACAGAAGAGGGCCACTAGCCAACCTAAGTCTTATGTATACATGACGCGAAGCAGCACGCTTGACAAAACAGAGGCGCACAGGTGCCGTTTTCTAATGAGGTTCATTAAAGTGTGACAACTCTCCTGGATGGCGGGACGTGTCACACCGCTGGGCTACACACAGCAACAGATGGGGCGCCAGCGTCCCAGTCCACGGCGGGTCGTTGGTTCGACCCTCTGAGGCCAACACGGGGTCCGCAGCCAGTCAGGGTGGGCCACTCTTCGGCTCGCTACCGCGGGCAGTCGTCTCGTCTCCCGACACACGTCGGAGACTTCCGAGGGGAGGGCCGCAGATCCGGACGTCGGATCGCGGGAGGTCGTTGCCGGTGCGTTCTCAGCTATGCCAGCGAGGACGAAGCAGCAGTGGGGCCAGCCTATGGCTCCCGGCGGAGCAGCGTGGAGTCAACTGGGACGGTGGCCGTTGAGTCGGCTGCTGGTGTAGCCATCCTGACGTCATCGGAACTCAGTGGGCCGGCCAAGGCTGGCATGAAACAGCGTTGGATTGCACAGGCTGCTGGGGTGCTTCCTCAGCATTGCAGGGCCCTGTGATGCAGGCCGAGGTGAACGGAGCTCTGTAGTGGAAACAAATAAATCATTTGGAATGTTCTCGCCGAGTTTTAATACGGCACCTCCTGGCACCCAGCCCACTATATTTGGTGTTGTGATCGCTCAATGTCATTCAATACGATCAAGTCGACACCCCTCGATCGACGTTAGCACTCGTGGTGTCACTCGCCTTCATACATGGCAGTGGACGTTTGAAAATTCGTGACGCTGGCTCAATGGTCGTCAATTGATTAAATGTTGTTCCTGGCTGACTCTTAATTTAATTACTGCCACGGGAGTGAGGAGAACGGACACATACTGGTGATACCAGCATTATGCGTATTTAGATGGTTAATTAATCTGAATGGTTTGCAATGTTCCAGTGATTCTATTCGAACTCTATGCTGATGTACCGACAAGGACCATTTTCGCAGATAAACATGCAAGTACGTAATGGATGTTCAGTTTCTCAATATAGTTCGTCACACTCACACATTATACATCCGCTATAAGAACAATTTCATGCATTTACATTTTTGGTGTTTCACAATATTGGTTGGCTAAATATTATGACGATACGTTGTATACAGCTTCCACAGATATTGTTTATCATGTAGTCAAGACTACGTAATGAAGCCAAAACCGTGGATAAAATTGAAATGTAGTTTGTTTATTATCACTTTACTTTTCACTAACTAAATATGAAATATGAATCGGGATTTGAGGTGATGATCCTATCCTTCTTTTCAGTATCAGAATGGTCGATATCGTGTTCTGAATAACGCGTGTCATATAATGTCCAAATATCGACACGACCCAGGCTCTCAATTCGGCACTTAAATGTCTATTCTCCGCTCTCGAAATGTTCGATGTGATTGTCTTTCACACGCAGGGTTCAATTTAACGGTGTATGCATTGTTTTTTAGTATTTTAGGTCCCTGTTAATTGATATGTGGTAGTTAATAAGCGAACTATTTTTATGCTGGCGCGTTGTTTGTATATGTTACCCCCCACAACCTTCCAAGGATAAGATTCTCTTAATGTTCCGCGCATACGCGTTTCACAATTTCATAAAATGCAGAATTACGTAAACTATAGCTTTCCGATGCGTACAACTTTTGTGGGTTCCACAACAATAATAGTTTCCCAAGAGTATTTTTCCCAGCTAACACGCAGTTCGAATTATGTTGTCGGAATCATTTTCACTTCACCCGACAATAAACGTCTCTGATCACTTCGTCACACGTAATGTATTTCAAACGTGCTTGAAGAGTCTTTAAATAATCTCCTTAACGAATTTCACAGTCGCGTACTACTTTTTCATCGACTAGCCCGATCGCGATAACTGAAGGCAGAGAGCCCAATAATGTGTTACATGTTCTTTTATATGCATTAAAAAACAAACACGCCCCTATATCTTTCTGTCCCGCTTGGTCTTTGCTACTTTGCTTTTTATTTCTTTTCATTATATTGCTTCTTAGTAAAGCTGTGCAGTTATTAAAGTTTCGTATTACTTTCCCCTTTTTAATTCTTCCAAAATGAAGTCTACTTATCCCCGATTTTAATTAATATGATGCTGATTGACCCGCCTGCCCGCAAAGTACCGTTATAGTGTCTTCCTGCTACATTTGGTCATCCTGATACATTCGGTGGCAGAAGCCGCCACAACACCATGAACATGAACCAGAATGTTTATATCCAATTTCTCGGTGGCCAAATGTTCCCCTTCCTTCTACGCTTTCATGATGAGTACGTTGTGGACACTTCCTTCTTCCAGGATGTCAACAGCAGTATTCAGAGGACTACTACGTACATACTTTCTATGCTAAACGAACGCACCGGCACGCCACAAAACTTCGAAAACCGTGTTACATCACTCGATTTTAATCTCACAGAAAATATTTCGGACTATTTGGGACAGCGGGTGAAACATGGGAATCAACATTGCCATAATTTGGCAGTTCTGCTGGGTCTAATCGGTAATGAGTCATTTTACCCGCATGGGGCACACCCGTAGAAACTTGTGGACACTTTCTCGACGAATTTTGCCCATTATCAAGGCTACATGCCATTTTACGTGGAGATAGCATGATGTCTAGTGGAAACGAATGGCTCCAAGCAGTATGGGACTTAACATCAATCCCCTAGACTTAGAACTACTTAAACCTAACTAACCTAAGGACATCACACATATCCATGCCCGAGGCTGGATTCGAACCTACGACCGCAGCAGCAGCGAGGGTCCAGACCAAGGCGCCTAGAACCACTCGGCTACAGCGGCCGGCGTGGAAAAGAATGACGTAGGATGTGCCTGTTTATTAGCCAAGGGTGCTAAGAACACAGCGTCGGAAATCTCATGTAAAATGACATTTGCGAATTTCACTACAGCTGTATGGTGACCAATGTTTAAATTTAAGAGAACAACTATCTATCTTTGATTCAATTACTATGAAGTGAGCGAAAATATAACGACTTTCTTCCAAACGTGTCGATTTTAATTAAATTTCCCTTCTTTCACTGTGCTATTTGCATCTAGATCTACGTCTCCGTCTGCACTCCACCCTTAAGTTATATGGCGGAGGGTATCATTGTCACTTCCCCCTTTTCTTGTTCTACTCGCGAATGGTTCACGGGAAGAACTATCGCTCCTTTCGCGAGATATTCGCAGGACGAAGCAATGTATTGGCTGACTGTTCCAGGAATGTAAAATGGCTCTGAGCACTATGGGACTTAACATCTATGGTCATCAGTCCCCTAGAACTTAGAACTACTTAAACCTAATTAACCTAAGGACAGCCATCACGAGGCAGAGAAAATCCCTGACCCCGCCGGGAATCGAACCCGGGAACCCGGGCGTGGGAAGCGAGAACGCTACCGCACGACCACGAGATGCGGGCCCAGGAATGTACACTCTCAGGACTATAGCAGTAAAACACAACGACACAGAACGTCTCCCTTGTAGTGTCTGGGCCGTCCAGGGTGGCTGAGCGGTTCTAGGCGCTACAGTCTGGAACCGCGCTACCGCTACGGTCGCAGGTTGGAATCCTGCCACGGGCATGGATGTGTGTGCTGTCCTTAGGTTAGTTAGGTTTAAGTAGTTCTAAGTTCTAGGGGGACTGATGACCTCAGATGTTAAATCTCATAGTGCTCAGAGCCATTTTTGTAGTGTCTGGCACTGGAGCTGCATCTCTGTGACGCTTTCGCGCTAGCTAATGAACCTGTAACTAAACGCACTACACATTTTTTGGATTTTCCCTAATTCCTATATGAATTCTAGGGACTCCAGAGAGCCTAGGTGTTCAAATCTCTCCCCGGCTGTTGGGATTCCGCGACTTCCAAACTCACTAGAGAGCAGTTCCAGGATACTTACACCAGTAAAGTTGTATATGATTTTCGTTCCCTTTGCTGTTTAATCCGAACTTGTGCTCGGTCTCTAATCACGGCCATATCGACGGAGGGCTACACTTACCTTTCGCCCTTCCTTTATTTTTTTCCTGATTTTGGTGCATCGCAAGGTAAAGTTCAAATGAGACACAGACAAAGCGTACTTTTAATCAAGTTCCCTTTTCTTTTCTTTATTTTTTTTTTAAAAAAAAGCTTCTGAAGAAATCTGTCTTTCGTATTACGGTCATTTCACACTAGGCGTCAACGAAACGAAACGGAATGGCAAGCGTCGTCATCGTCAAATGGCGATGCATTTAAAGTAGACGGAGTGCAAGACGTCAGTATGGTTAACCCAGTACTGGGCGATGAAAATAAAGTCACATCATACCACCTGTGGCACAAAAAGTCGAACTAGAGTACCAGAATTAAGGGACTAACGATTTTAAAATTTATGGATGAATAAAGAAAACTTCGTAACGGAATTTCCTGATAAGGTTTGTATGTCAGACTGTTGAGTTGCCAAACAGCAAGAAGACTGACGTTCCAACATTTAAAAACATGATGATTTTGTTTGCTACTGGAAATATGCACATACTCTACAAAGACATAAATCGATATTTACGAGCCAATACACTTACAAAAAGCTTGTTCAACTTCTCCATTTTTTCTCTGAGGTGAAATAACGACAAAAAATACTCTTTTCTCTACTACTGCAGCTCAGCCTGGCGGAAGAAGTCTTGTGGCAGCGTTTCATCAGTACTGTATCTTTCTCCTTCTTGGGAAATATAAAATGAATAGGTGGTTTTGTGAAATAATGTAGACCACACCATCGTTCTTTTAAAACTCACCAGTTTATTCCCATTTATTGTAAAAATGGGCAAACGTGGCTTTCTTTGCGTTAGTGTTACTCCATGGGTACCAGGAGAAGACGAATTAAGTCTGGCATGTTCATTTATTTAGAGACAAGTGACAATACGAAAGCCGCAGAGACGAACTTCCTCAAGTGAGTGCCGAAATGATACGATACGACGAAAACAAAATTTAAAACAACATAGCTAAACAGAAAGAGTTATGCCACAACCAAAGGATTTGTGATGTATTACACGGATCTCAATTCTTCGCTTTAATGAAATCTACTTCACCAATTTATGACATTTTTTTCCAAAAAGTAGACTTTTCTCTGGTCTGTTATTGTAAAATGTAAATCGTCTTTTATGTTGACATATCTGGCACTTCTTATCGAGCAACACCCACTCGAAAACCCAGGTTTTCGTGGAATATCTGCAACATATCACGAAATCAAAGCAAAGCAATAAAATAATGACTAACAGGACGCAAAACCACGAAAATCACTACTATGACATGAGTGAACGAAGAGAAAATAATTTAACTTTCGATGTTAACAGGTGACAATGCCATTTACCCATCAAAGTCGGCGTCAAAACTTTCTTCTAGAGAAATCTCGACCTCGACGTTCTATTCCGTCACGTCTCGTTCCTTTACGTATCGTCGCCGTTCTGTGTGAACATCACAATCTGAAATGGACTGCGGAATATTTTCACGTACCGTTCCAACACTTTGCGTTAAGTACGAATCAGCATTTATTCTGTAACTGAAAGGGAAGGCTGCGGCCACTGTCTGGTGGATATACTGGGTATGGCAGGAAAACGGGCCGATTTGGATGTAGTGAAATAGACATATACCGTAAAACATTTATAGTCACAACAAGGAAACCCTTGCATATTGCCATTTCACGCACTGCTCATGTTTTGAAAATGGTATCTTGTAGGTTATAATCTGCGATGTACATGGTTCAAGGCATGTCAAGCGTCTGTAAAGGAATGTTTCTGACTTCAGTACGAATTGTGTCTTTGAATTCCGCAATTGTGCGTAGAAGTCTACCATACTCACTACGTTTCGGGAACCTCAAAAGGAAGTAACACCGATAAGTCGGGAGAGCTGGGAGACCACAAAATGTCCCTAGTCCTTGAAATGATGTGGTTACCAAACACTCAGTACGCCGCTGCCACTGAACATTGAGCACAGTCAGACGTAGTACCATATTGCTGATACCAGTACTTGTTTGCAGAAGACTGTTCAAGTTCAGCCGCGGTGAGATTGACTGTCGTTGTTGTTCCAAGTTCATCCTGAAAACAGAAAGGGCCGGTTAACCCTACTAAAATGACAGCGCGCCACAGCGTGTTTTCTTGGCTGTGTTTTGTTTGTTGATTTAACAGTTGAGATGCAAATATGCCTTGCCACTCATTTAGATTGTCCCTAATATTAGTCAGTAATTATGAGACAGGGTCATTCACTTTTCATAACCACTTTCATTTAACTGTTACAGAATCTGTATCTTGTACGCCTGCAACTTCAAATGATTCTGTAAAATTCTGTGCGTACTGCTACTAAACATTCCCACTACTGACGCAGTTTATCTCAAAAAAACTTTGGACTGTTGCTTACAAAATTTTGCACCTCTCCTATTCGTGCCCTAGTCTGGGCCTTCCTGCCTCACTTTAACGGCTCTTACTGTTGCTTTAAAATTTTTCATCCATGAACTGATTGTATGTGAAGTTGGTAAATCACCATTCCGTCTAAGATTGAAATGACGACGGTATTCCTGTCTAGGAGCAGCAATCCAGTTCATTACGTTCGCCGGCCGCGGTGGTCTAGCGGTTCTAGGCGCGCAGTCCGGAACCGCGCGACTGCTACGGTCGCAGGTTCGAATCCTGCCTCGGGTATGGATGTGTGTGATGTCCTTAGGTTAGTTAGGTTTAAGTAGTTCTAAGTTCTAGGGGACTGATGACCACAGATGTTAAGTCCCATAGTGCTCAGAGCCATTTGAACCATTTTTCATTACGTTCAGGACTACTCCAGCACCCCAACTCAGCAACTGGCGTACCTGCCTGAAACATATTACAAGCCTCCAGTGTTGTCATTAATACCATTAAACGTTTAGAGACTAATTAAAACAGCCAGTTTTTCTCCCACATCCTCTCTCTATGTTGATTGTTCTTCAGCACGGAGTAAACGATGAAACCAGGAAGCCGTGAAAGCCCGCTAAGTCATAGATACTTCGTAATATTGCATCGGACGTCTGTTTGTCACATGGAGTGCAGCAACTCAACGTGACATGGACTCAAGAAGAAACTGGAGGTCCGCTGCAGAAGTAATAAGCCATGATGCCTCCATAGCCGTCCATACTTGCGAAAGTGTTAACCTGTGCTGGATTTTGTGCACGAACTGACCTTTCGATTATGTCCCATAAATGTCCCATGAGATTCATATCAGGTGATTAGGATGGCAAAATCATACTCTCGAATTGTCTAGAACAATGGCGGCCTGGTGATACGGCCCATTCCTAAAAATTCCAAAATTGTTTGGGAACATGAAGTCCACGCAGGGCTGCAAATAATGTCCAAGTAGCCGAACATAACCATTTCCAATCAATGGTTGTTACAGTTGAAACAAAAAACCCAGTCCATTCCATGAGAACACAGGTCCACACAATTATAAAGCGACCACCAAAACCCAGGTCCGTGGGCTTCGTGGGTTCCCCGCCACATCAGCTGTTACTACCTGAAATGAGAACTCAGGTGACCAGGCCACAGTTTTCCAGTGAGACCAACCGATTTGGTCACGAATCCAGGAGAAGCGCTGTAGGCGACGTAGTGCTGTTAGCAAAGGCACTCGTGTCGGTCGTCTGCTGCCATAGCCCATTAATGACGAATTTCGCAGAAATGTCCTAACGGATACGTTCGCCGTACGTCCCGCATTGCTTTTTGCAGTTCTTTTAGGCAGTGTTGCTTGTCTATTAGCACTGACAACTCTACGCAAACGACGCTGCTCTCGGTCGTTATGTGAAGGCCGTCGGCCATTGCGCTGTTCGTGGCGAAAGGTAATGCCTTAAATTTGGTATTTTAGGCACGCTCTTAACACTGTGGATCTCGGAATGCTGAATTCTCTAACGATTTCCGAAATGAAATGTCCGATGCGTCTAGCTCCAACTACCGCCCGCATTCAAAGGCTGGTAACTCCCGTCGTGCGGCCATACTCACGTCTGAAACCGTTTCACATGAATCACTCCAGTAAAAGTGACAGCTGCGCCAACGCACTGCCCTTTTATACCTTGTATACGCAATACCACCGCCATCTGTATATGTGCATATTGCTATCCCATATTGCTACGAGATTATTGAATAGGAGGCAAACTTTTGCAAGCAATTAAAGGTCTTTACATAGATAGTCAGGCATCAGTTAGAGTTGACGGTAAAGTGAGTTCATGGTCCAGAGTAGTTTCAGGGGTAAGACAAGGCTGCAACCTGCCTCCACTGTTTTTCATATTATTTATTGATCATATGTTGAAAACAATAGACTGGCTGGGTGAGATTAAGATATGTGAACACAAAATAAGCTGTCTCGCATCTGCGGATGACTTAGTGGTGATGGCAGATTCGACTGAAAGATTGCAAAGTAATATTTCAGAGATAGATCAGAAATGTAGGGACTATGGTATGAAGATTAGCATCTCCAAAACGAAAGTAATGTCAGTGGGAAAGAGATATAAACGGACTGAGTGCCAAATAGGAGGAACAAAGTTCGGACAGGTGGACGGTTTCAAGTATTTAGGATGCATATTCTCACAGGATGGCAACATAGTGAAAGAACTGGAAGCGAGGTGTAGCAAAGCTAATGCAGTGAGCGCTCAACTACGATCTATTCTCTTCTGCAAGAAGGAAGTCAGTACCAAGACTAAGTTATCTGTGCACCATTCAATCTTCCGACCAACTTTGTTGTATGGGATCGAAAGCTGGGTGGATACAGGTTACCTTATCAATAAAGCTGAGGTTACGGATATGGAAGTAGCTAGGATAACTGCAGGTATTAGTAGATGGGAACAATGGCAGGAGGGTGTCCACAATGAGGAAATCAAAGAAAAACTGGGAATGAACTCTATAGATGTAGCAGTCAGGGCGAACAGGCTTAGATGGTGGGGTCATGTTACACGCATGGGAGAAGCAAGGTTACCCAAGAGACTCATCGGTTCAGCAGTAGAGGGTAGGAGGAGTCGGGGTAGACCAAGGAGAAGGTACCTGGATTCGGTTAAGAATGATTTTGAAGTAATGAGCTTAACATCAGAAGAGGCACCGATGTTAGCACTGAATAGGGGATCATGGAGGAATTTTGTAAGGGGGACTATGCTCCAGACTAAACGCTGATAGGCATAAGTCTTAAATGATGATGATGATGATGCTATCCCATGACTTTTGTCACCTCAGTGTATATATATTTTTCTGCCTTCTTAGTAAGCTGCTGAGGAAGTGTGACAGTTACACTCACTTTTGACCCGCTTGTCTCCGCGTGCAGCTCTTCCAGCAACACACGTGGCTAGGAGCCGTAACGAGGCATTTCCTCGTTTGCGAGCGGCCGCATCCCGACACCTTGCCCGCTGCCAGGAGCAGCCAGCTATTTGGAGTGCTGGGTCGAGCCGCTGCCAAATAGCGAGCGAGGGCAGGGATAGGTCCTCGCCTCGGCGGGGCGGCAGGTAGCCTCGTTAACATTCCTGGCGGGGTGGCGGCTCGCTGTCATAACGCGCAGATAAGCTGGGTCGCAGGTAGCCCCGTCTCGCGCCGCCTCTAAAAGCTGCTCCGCGGTCTTGGCGCAGGGTTCCCGATGATTTACTTTTACTGCAACTGCTCTCTCAAAATGAACTGCGTCCCACTGGGCAACTGCTCAGTGAAGTCTGTAGACTCCAGTTACAGTGTGAAGTCGGATTCCGTGATTATAGAGTGCTGACGGAGCCCGTGGTACGCTGCAGTGGCTCTGTGAACCACGCCTCACACGGGTCACCACATATTCTCTGTAGTGGCGCAGTTTTCAACATGACGTCACCAGAGATGCTGAGGAGTGATACTCATGTTTTAGTGGAAGTTATGGTTTTAGTGCTGAGGGAAGAAAAAGAAAATACAAATACTGTATCTGACAAAGGATTTCTCGTAGGAATAAAATGGGAGCAACAAATACATTTCAAAAGAAATAACACTGGAAGACGAAAAAGGATTCACAAACCATTCCTGAATGATTAAAACCAATTACAAGTAGTTGCTCAGCTTCGCATCGCCCTCCAATCGAAATTCAGATACTTAAATGACGATTGCAGTCCCTGGGATTCAAAACATGTTTCACGAAGAAATAGCTGGGGTGTAGATATCATCTGTAGGTGCACCACTTTCCCTAAAATTTAGTATTTTATTGTGTTAATTAACCGTAGAATACTAATGCTAGTCGATTCGAGGAACACATTACCCTTCACCAACCCCCCCCCCCTCCCCCGCCCCCCACCCGTTATTGTTTTGGAGCGCTTGGGCGAGCAGTTGCTGGGGCGGTCTAGTTGGCTCTGTAATAATGCCGGCGGAAGAGACCTACATCGTTCGATCAAGTACACCATATGCCGTACCGAAGTTACAGCGACGAAGGTTTATAAAAACTAAACTAAAACCAAACTCCTCCAGAACAGGCCGTGAAGGCCCAACGGTGCCAACCGGCCGCCGTGTCATCCTGAGCCCGTAGGCGTCACTGGTTGCGGATGTGGAGGGGCATGTGGTCAGCACACCGCTCTCTCGGCCGTATGTCAGTTTCCGAGACCAGAGCCGCTAATTCTCAATCAAGTAGCTCTTCAGTTTGCCTCGCGAGGGCTGAGTGTACCCCGCTTGCCAACAGCGCTCGGCAGCCTCGATGGTCACCCATCCAAATGCTAGCCCAGCCCGACGATGATCTGACGGGAACCGGTGTTACCACTGCGGCAAGGCCGTTGGCTGACGAAGGTATATGTGTGCACGTAAAGGCTGCTTCGTTGAAACGACTAAAGTGTAGTATTCACGAAAAAAATGGACTCGTCGATTCGACGAACGTTTAGTAATGAACGACTAAATTGCTGTGGGTATCTGATTGGACGTTTATTGAAAAGAATGTTTTGGTTTCGAGTGGCTCGTGGTACCTATTCCATAACTTCCATATTCTTTTCATGTGCTGGCGAATTACGCAAAACCTCGAGTTACAGATTCAATGGAATCAGGTCTTGACGTATCATCATCTGAAAGTTCGGACGAAGACCGCATCGTCAAAGAAGAAGACGTCATTTACGATAACGCAATCGATCCTGCATTAGATTGGGATGAAGGAACACTCAACGCAATGGTGGCGCAATCTGAGAAAGAAGCATCTGTTGCGAAAAACAACAAGGGGGAAACCAGTCAACTATTCACCCCGAAAATACTGGTCTGAAAAAATGTGCGGAAGACAAGTAACGAGAATGATTCAAGGAAGAAGAATTCCTCGGCAGCTTCTCAGTCATCAGCCACAACGTCTTCCTCTGGAGACAACTTCCAGTACATATGGGTGCCATGTAAAGGCCAACTAATGTCTAAGACAGGAATGGCCTGGAAAACGAAACGTCTGCATGAAACAACTGGTAAACCAGCAGTAATGAACATAGACCGTATTCGCCAAGGACCGACTGCTTCCACTGGATATATGTGTGACATTACAGAATGTTTTGAGCTATTTTTCTCAGATGATATTCTTCTTATGTTGTTTACGTAACTACTGCTTGTATTCAACACTCAAGGCAAGTGATCACTGAAATTATCGTGTACGAGTTGATGCAATTTTCTTTTCTGTGTTTATTCCACAGTGTTTCCGGCGGGTGAAAAGTATGTCTCAACGTCCTTTTGTTTGTGAACCTACGCGATGTGAGCTTTTGTGGTTTATTGCAATGTGAAGAGGGTGTGAACCGTGAGATGTATTTTCTTTAACTTTTCTACAGTAAAGGGTTTATAAATCAACCGCTGCGTCGCTTTTACTCCTTGTCCTAGCCAAACCTTGTTTTGATGGTCGAATCGATGGAGATATACGTATGGAAGGGTTCGAAGTTGGTATAGCATTCTAGGGTTAATACAAGCAATTTGATTATTTCTAATTTTTATTTCTCAACTGTCACATCACTCTGGGGGGCTATTTCCAGCACATAGTCCACTATTTCTAATAGTAGTTGCTCTCTAAAGCCACAATCGTTATACGACTTTCCGTTTTGCTTCCATAAGCAGGGTCGCTCTTCGTGCTAGTCGATAAATTAGCAAATTACACCCGACGACCACCTTTTGTGCATTTATTTTCAATGGGAAAAGGAAAATGCATTGAAACAAATTAGACAACGTTAGAAAATATTGCAGTGGCTGTTACTAAAACCATCTTAAATTGCACAGGAAGAGAATTTATGTATTTATGAGCGTTTTCGGACTGTTTGTTCGTTATAAAATGAGCCATAAATGTAAGTCTTACGCTATCCCAGTCATACATGTGAAAAATTGTCTATGAAATCCAGTGTTAGAAATTAGATAATGTGGCCCCCACATGTACTCATCGTTAACTGTCAGAGTTTTTGCTCTGACACTGGGGGCTACATTATCTACGATCACACTTGTTGGTTTCATGGCCAAGTTTCCACAATTATAACTGATATAACACAAGACTTACATTTATTAGTGTTCTTCCGGTGCACCGTAAGAGGTTTTCATGACGGTTATTGTAATCACAAAAAATGTGGCTCGTCCATTTGCTGGTGTTACGAAATACAGCCACCAGCTAGCAGTCGAATGATAGTGACAGGTGAAGGCTAATGACATTAATATGAACAACCCACATTAACGTTTGGCGGTAGGGCAGAATCTGGCATCATCTCAGTGACGTCACCGAAAGCTCGGTGTTCACACATGCATCTACGGTGCTACTGCAGAATGCCGCTAACACTGGTGTCACTACGGTTGCATGTTCGAATGTCTCTTAAAATGAGCTCACCCTTTGGTATTTAATATCTCTGCAATTTACACATTCCTCCACAGCAACGTGATTGCAATTCAGATGCCCACAGAAAAATAAGCAGAGAAAATAAATGTCCTTTTACGTCTATAGCAACCACTTGATGTATAAGTCGCACATCGTAAGCGACATGTTTGACGTAGATGGTATATGGTTAACGCCCATTTCATTATTGGATGGCAAAAGACGAAGGCTCGATTCTCGATTTTTCCTAGCACATTTTGCAGGAGTTGTTGTGACTTGGCAAGACAACCAAGTCACTCTGAGGAAGCCGAAAGGCACGCGTTTAAGCTCACGCAGGCTGGCGTGAGGTCTGGAACAGTTACAGGAGTTGAGTCTAGTAAAAAAGGTACGTAGCTTCTGGAATACTTAACTTTAATCCATAATTGGTGAACATCGGTCTGACGGTACATGCATCACAAGATAAATAGCAAATGATAATGGCGCCTTGCTAGGTCGTAGCAAATGACGTAGCTGAAGGCTATGCTAACTATCGTCTCGGCAAATGAGAGCGTAATTTGTCAGTGAACCATCGCTAGCAAAGTCGGCTGTACAACTGGGGCGAGTGCTAGGACGTGTCTCTAGACCTGCCGTGTGGCGGCGCTCGGTCTGCAATCACTGACAGTGGTGACACGCGGGTCCGTCGTATACTAACGGACCGCGGCCGATTTAAAAGCTACCACCTAGCAATTGTGGTGTCTGGCGGTGACACCACAGGAGTGAATTTACATTTCGCAACGTACCTGTATAAAAAGTGCGATACTCTTGTGTGGTTCTGATTTCTTTTCAAAACGAAGCTGTTCCCTTTGTTATTCTCCGTCTATCTCTCTCCCCCTGTTGGTAGGATTAGCTGTTGCTAGGAGTATGATGGACCATTACTACTAACGTACGCTGTTCTTGTAATTCATTTCCTTTGAAATGTTATTTTCTCTCTCTGATCTGCTCTTTTTATACTAATTTTGTTTGGCAATGAGACGTTCTGGGATTCGGTGGCGAACATGCAATCTCCCCGCCACTCTCATAAACACATCGAAAAAGGAAACAAAAGCGAAAAAAGTGAGGTCTCTGCTCATTGAATAATCATTCATACAGACTATAACAATAAAATCTTTCCACTGAGAAGTCGTCGTATTGATGTCAGTGAGGGTACCTGTATTCCAAGGGATCGCCAATACAATGAAGGCACGGATTAAAATAAACGAATGTGACTGAACGTATTTATAAAATTTTCAATAATGTAGGGTCCCCCGTTCACAGTCATGAAGCTGAGTAAAATAAGTTCAATGGATTAGTTTTAATTTAGTTTATTTCGCTGATGTAGAATGTACAATTTAATCTGAGGTCAATCATACTAAAGAAAAAAAAAAGAATTTTTTGTAGTAATGGTACAATAAGACAAAGCTGATGTGAAACTAAAATTCATGGAATCTTCACTATCCACGAAACGCTAAAAGAGTCACGAACCCGGGTGCGCAACGCCGTTAAACTAATGATTAGCAAAGACTTTTTACAAAGAAGATCGTTTTATCGGACCAGACAATTGATTGTGATTATTTGCATAACACTCATATTATTGTGGATAATACTCCAATTATTTATGAGCAATTGAAACTGATTAGAAAGGGGAGTGGAGCCGTAACTGCATGTGGCTTTCCAATAGGTCTGAGCAGCTCACCAATGTAATTAAAGGGAATTTTTGAATACTATATCCAACGCTGAATTAGCACAAATGCAACCCAAGTTGCGATTTAAAGGACACGCAAGGTAAAATGACTGCGCTGTAGCGTAATTTTGGTACTTGTTCAAACAGTAAGCCCATCGAAAGTTGCAGACCAACGTCTCAGCGATCGAAAATCGGACTTGGCACACACATGTGCCGCTCACCGCCTTCTCTACAACCGCGCTCTGTCACTCCAGAACACCACACCTTCGAAGGAAGAGTCTATCACGATTAGGAGCCTGATAATCCAGGATTTCTCTTTCTTGTACAAATCCCAGGGGAGAAACTGCTAAAATTTTGAATAGCGCCCAGTGTGTATTCCTCAATTGCCTGAATGTTGGCGCAGCGCCTGCTATCGCGCTGCTCAATGGGTAAACCAAAAATTAACGTGGGCTGCTACTGGGGCACAAAATGGCAGAGTCGTATACTTCAGTGCCCTCCAGGGAGAGCAGATTCGTCACGCTTGCTAACCCTTCCAGGACTCAATGGAACTTTGTGACTTCAAAGGGCACACTCTGTCCTGCCGACAAACAAGAATGATCATAGGCGGGCTGTGGGTTTCTAGAATTTCGCGGCCCCTTAGAAGTCTAGGGAGAAAGCCCTGTGCTCCAAAGCGACCAGCACTTCCAGGCTCGATGGTGAGATGCCTAAGCCGTTCCACACAAGAGAAAATTTTGTACTTGGCTCCATGTGTTCGTTCTCCCAGTAAAGTCAAGATAACACAGATACTTTCAGACAGAATAAAGATCGCGTAGCGACATGTAACACACCAGATGGACTTGATCTGCCCCGATAGCTGAGCATGCTTACGTTCCACTTGTGGCACACAGGGATGTGAGCCTGACACGAATTGAATCTTACTCGCAGATTATCAGTGCGGGCTGGTGAGCTGGCCAACCTGGACGTGGTTGCAACGAAATGCAGGAAGGCATGCAGACAGTTGATCCTCCACATAGACAAACGTAACGTATTACCTGCAAAAGAGGCAGAAATATAAGCTTTACATTATACTACTAGTGCCTAGGAATATATAAAAAATATCTGCTTCCGGTAATTGCGGAGATGAAATAAATGGGTCCCCAACAACTGAGCGCTCAAAACAAAACAAGTTCATCTTAATTCAGACTGATCGGTTGCCTTAACGTACATTCTGTTCTCGAGCTCATATCAGTCTGCGCATTTGTAACTGAAAAATAAATACAGAGTATTGGAACAGATAAGTATTACTTAGGAGAAAATACACTCCTGGAAATTGAAATAAGAACACCGTGAATTCATTGTCCCAGGAAGGGGAAACTTTATTGACACATTCCTGGGGTCAGATACATCACATGATCACACTGACAGAACCACAGGCACATAGACACAGGCAACAGAGCATGCACAATGTCGGCACTAGTACAGTGTACATCCACATTTCGCAGCAATTCAGGCTGCTATTCTCCCATGGAGACGATCGTATACATGCTGGATGTAGTCCTGTGGAACGGCTTGCCATGCCATTTCCACCTGGCGCCTCAGTTGGACCAGCGTTCGTGCTGGACGTGCAGACCGCGTGAGACGACGCTTCATCCAGTCCCAAACATGCTCAATGGGGGACAGATCCGGAGATCTTGCTGGCCAGGGTAGTTGACTTACACCTTCTAGAGCACGTTGGGTGGCACGGGATACATGCGGACGTGCATTGTCCTGTTGGAACAGCAAGTTCCCTTGCCGGTCTAGGAATGGTAGAACGATGGGTTCGATGACGGTTTGGATGTACCGTGCTCTATTCAGTGTCCCCTCGACGATCACCAGTGGTGTACGGCCAGTGTAGGAGATCGCTCCCCACACCATGATGCCGGGTGTTGGCCCTGTGTGCCTCGGTCGTATGCAGTCCTGATTGTGGCGCTCACCTGCACGGCGCCAAAAACGCATACGACCGTCATTGGCACCAAGGCAGAAGCGACTCTCATCGCTGAAGAGGGCACGTCTCCATTCGTCCCTCCATTCACGCCTGTCGCGACACCACTGGAGGCGGGTTGCACGATGTTGGGGCGTGAGCGGAAGACGGCCTAACGGTGTGCGGGACCATAGCCCAGCTTCATGGAGACGGTTGCGAATGGTCCTCGCCGATACCCCAGGAGCAACAGGGTCGCTAATTTGCTGGGAAGTGGCGGTGCGGTCCCCTACGGCACTGCGTAGGATCCTACGGTCTTGGCGTGCATCCGTGCGTCGCTGCGGTCCGGTCCCAGGTCGACGGGCACGTGCACCTTCCGCCGACCACTGGCGACAACATCGATGTACTGTGGAGACCTCACGCCCCACGTGTTGAGCAATTCGGCGGTACGTCCACCCGCCCTCCCGCATGCCCACTATACGCCCTCGCTCAAAGTCCGTCAACTGCACATACGGTTCACGTCCACGCTGTCGCGGCATGCTACCAGTGTTAAAGACTGCGATGGAGCTCCGTATGCCACGGCAAACTGGCTGACACTGACGGCGGCGGTGCACAAATGCTGCGCAGCTAGCGCCATTCGACGGCCAACACCGCGGTTCCTGGTGTGTCCGCTGTGCCGTGCGTGTGATCATTGCTTGTACAGCCCTCTCGCAGTGTCCGGAGCAAGTATGGTGGGTCTGACACACCGGTGTCAATGTGTTCTTTTTTCCATTTCCAGGAGTGTACTTTTGATATTTGATCATAGATGATCCATTGCAAATTCAGGAAAGAACTATGAGCACCAGTCAAGTAAAAGCGTTTGAAAACACCCTTTTTATCCAAATACGGATCTTTTAAAAGAAGTTTACATTCGCACGGTCACATTGATGAGCTGCTGTCATGCAAGCTTTGTAGTTTTTAAGTGTCGATGTATATACCAATGCTTCTCCACTCGTGATATGTTACTAGCTCACAAAACTTCATTGTACTGTTCTTCCTCATCAACCATAGAGCTCGGATCTGGCACCTTCCGACTTCCATCCGTTTGGCCCAATGTAGGATGCTCTCCGCAGGAAGCAGTGCGTGGATGATGCAGCAAAACAGTGGCTCCATCGTCGACAAGAAGAGTGGTACCATACAGGCGCTCCGAGTAATCTGGCGTAAGGTCGTCGCACTGAACGGAGATGATATTGAAAAACAGGGATTTTTCGCCAAAAGAGTGGGGAATAATATGATGTATTTGGACCCTGAGTAAAACGAGCCTGCTTTCAGAAACAAAAGTGTTGCAATACTTATTGGTCGCCACTCTTACTTGTGACATTTTATCATTTACTGTTCTTTTAAAAAAAAAAAAAAAAACTTGAGGGACTGTCTCAAGACTAGTACAACTGAATACGGTACAAAAAAGTGTCAGCAAATGTGACTAAGAACTAGAGCGACCAGCGGTTGTTTGCCTCACCCTGGAGGCCTCCCCATCGCAGGCTCGCCTCTGTGGCGCGCGCGTGGGCCCTACCCGGTCTGATTGGCCGATTGTGAAACAGGAAGCGGCCTTTTACGTGGTTTCAAGCGGCTCCGGGGTCGACCCTTCTCGTCCCGAAAATTAGCCGTAATGCGACGTGGCCTCGGCCCCCGCCAGTGGCTGCTGGGCTGTTTACTGTAACTTAACGACCCACCAGACGTGAGTGGGCACCGCTTCACTCTGTTATTGCTTGATGGGTATCCCGCAGCGATGACGGCAGGGGAAGGACAATCTCCAAGGGCACCGAAGACATCGCGTGGTTTTCTCGTTCGAAAGATGTACTTACCAATAGTGAAGAAGATAGCTAACGAAGTTATATTTCTCCACTGACTTCGCTCGTTAACAGCAAAAATATGTGCTAACACAATAGGTCAGTAGGCATATAGTTACTGAAACGGTACTGAATACACTATACAAGTTTGTGTACTATATACTACCTGTAATGTATCTGTCGCTTGGTGTGCATATACGCCAATCCTGAATACAATCATGTAAGAATCATTCGCACAAATACTGGATGGTTAAAATTAAAACGGAGCTACTCACGGATGTCCAGTGTGGCCTGTAATTGCCGTATGGCAGAAAAACTTGGTAGATATTCAAATGTGTTAATGCGGAATCGATTTCCGTTGAAATGAAATAAATTCCAATTATGGGCACCAGATGAAAAACTGGTTCAAATGTCTCTGAGCACTATGGGACTTAACATCTGAGGTCATCAGTGCCCTAGAACTTACAACTACTTTAACCTAAGTAACCTAAGGACATCACACACATCCATACCCGAGGCAGGATTCGAACCTGCGACCGTAGCTGTGCCCGTACAGTGTCACAAGAACTGTCCCTACCATTGTAAAACAATACGGAAAGTTTTGCGGTCTATTTTACATTGGTACCCACACAAGATCCAAACGGTACAAGAACTTATATCTCGTGATGTGTATCAATGTTCTCGCACAAATCGAAGCTGATGACATCTGGCTAGGCAATATTCTATGGAGTGACGATGCACATTTTACACTACAGGGTTTAGTGAATACACAGAACGGCCGAATATGGGGTGCTGTTAAACGGTGTATTGTGCTCGAAGAGCTACAGCACTCGCCCTGTGTGACTGTGTGTTGTGGATTCGGAAGCACCATTATTCTCGGTCCGTTCTTCTTTGAAGGCAATACACCCAGTTGTGATGTCTGCATATTATGAGACGTCCTTGTACAGCGTGTGAGGCCTGCAAGATTATCTGATCTGAATCCATGTGAGTGTTGGATCTGAGGATGTCTAAAAAAGCACATTTACCAGCATCACTTTCGGTCTCTATCTGAAGGCCAGTGCACAGGAACGCGTTGCTCAGATTCCATCGGAACTGCTGCGAGCAACTGTTGATCACCTCGTTTTACGGATGCAGCACCTCGTCGACGTCTCTGGTGCTTGTAATTAAGAGATTGTGTAAGCGGCGGTTAACAATATAATCAACATTATGCCTTTCTCACTTGTTTGACGTTTTCCGCCCACACCCCGTTCCTAACCCATTACACATGGAAACATGACTACATGACTAAATGTGTTTCTAGCATTCACAGCTCCAGAGCTGCATCTGATGGGCAAAATTGAAACTTTTTTTTAGCGTAAATCAATCCCACCCTGAACAGTTGCACTTTAATTATATCTCGTGGCTAGAGATGAGTCCTTATGTTAACCAACGGCCGCTGCGGCCGAGCTGTTCTAGGTGCTTGAGTCCCGAACCGCGCTGCTGCTACGGCCGCAGGTTTGAATCCTTCCTCTGGCATGGATGTGTGTGATGTCCTTAGGTTAGTTAGGTGTAAGTAGTTCTAAGTCTAGGAGACTGATGACCTCAGATGTTAAGCCCCGCCGGCCGCGCTAGC
This sequence comes from Schistocerca cancellata, assembly GCF_023864275.1. Classification (NCBI taxonomy): domain Eukaryota; kingdom Metazoa; phylum Arthropoda; class Insecta; order Orthoptera; family Acrididae; genus Schistocerca; species Schistocerca cancellata. The sequence continues at coordinate 929,418,318 of NC_064626.1, read as the reverse complement.
CGAGCGGTTCTAGACTCTTCGAGACGTTTCAGTCTGGAATCTCGCTGCTGCTGCGGTCGCAGGTTCGCATCCTGCCTCGGCATGAATGTGTGTGATGTCGTTAGGTTTAAGTACTTCTAAGTGTAGGGGACTGATGACCTCCGATGTTAAGTCCCATAGTGCCTAGAGCCATTTGAACCATTTGTTAAGTCCCATATTGCTTAGAGCCATTTGCTAACCAACACACAGGCTGATAATCCCCCTTCGCGATGTTACGTCCCTTTTATTCTTACACTATGAATCCGTTCTGACCGAAAATACCTATGATTTTTCAAGGAAATTAAAATCTATAAAATGTGCGTGAAATTCTCGAAAGCAATATGTTCGTTTTTAGTAATGATTTTACTTCTTTCGTGTGGTTTCTTTATGGAAAGGTGAAAAGGAACCTATTCTTCTAGATGATATTGAATAACGTCTCCTCGCCTTCACGACCCTGTCTATAAATTATCTGTAGGCTCTAGCAAGCTGACTGCAAAAAACCTTATTGCTCTGCCTAAAACTATCAAATGCAGTATCGATACAAACACAGCAGTGTTTTACTGCGCGTGGTATAACATTGGATCTAAAAGCCAGAATAAATGGGCCGATACTTCACGAAGAATCCTGTATCCGGATATACCTGCATTTTTCACGCAACCTCTGCCTTACCATTGTTAAAACTAACTAAGTTAATTGTCACGTCTAAATCCTCGAATTGACGAAGATTAAATGCGAACTTACACAGCGTAGTTTGAAATTTGCTACGATAACACTATATTTACATCTACACCCGTACTGACTAAGTCATCAACTAAGAAGTAATATGGGCTATTGACAATGACGTAAGTGTTGAAACCAGTTAGACAATAAACCAAATGTTCGACATTGGCTACAGTAGACCGAAAAGAGCTTACTAATCGAAAAATTCATTATTTTCATTAAAAAAACTGTAAGCAGTCAATTTTCTAGTTAACTGTTGTGAATCAGCTTCAGGCTCTTGCAGAGACAGCTACTTGGAACTTTCCAGTAGCTTACTGAAACAGATTTCCAGTTTCACTACCTGCGTCATTCGCATTTAAATAAGCAGTAAAAGCTATCAACCACACGTAGAACGAGATGAGATAGCCACTAAGCTTCTAGACTCATATTTAAATGACGAGGTGAAAATCTCCACCTGACTATTAAAACACGGCTTATCTGAGGGATCTTGATATAACATCAGGCAAATACTGAGAGGGTTCTAGAAAAGGACAGGGCTTCTCCCTTCTGCAAGCCTATTCTAAATAAGCTTCTGCTTCACATGTTATTGCCGTAAACTCAAAAAGATTGTAAAGTACTCCTGCCGTGAATGGCGCCGCTGTTATATCAGTTGAAACCAGTGCTGTCAGATAAAATGATAATATCTGACTGACACCGGTTTCGTAATGAATACAACTCTTTTAACGATTTCGTTATGTTGCTTACAAGGTGAAATTTCTCAGTTAAACACAACCGTTCCCTTTCCTTAGAACGCACGACTCCTAGTCAGGTGTTCCATCCACGTCCATATACTATTTCTGTAGTTTTCGTATGATTTTTTCCTTCTTACTGTGAAGTTTCGTCAGACTATATGCATCTTCGAATTGTTTTTTACGTATGCAGTTCACATTGTGCTCCTTAAGGCACACATACGGAAGACATCAAAAGTCAGTAAGATTAAAGAAAGAAGTACACAGCCAGGCTAAGACTATGCGAAAATGAGAAAGAAAACAAGGGTACTGGCGTCGCCTACAGTGTCGACAATTACATTTATTTATACGTAAAGGAAACGATGGGGAAATGAAGCTCATAATTAGCAACTGAGGAATCTGTGACCATTCGACAATTATTTTCACTTTGCGACAATTATTTTCATTTTGCAGACTGTTCTAAGGATTTCCAGGAGGGTGTGGTGACACGCAACAGAGCGTATTACCTTACACATCCTTAGGAACTAAAGAGTATTGCCATTTTTCCTGAAGAAACAAGAATCATCTTATGTGCTACACTGGGCGAATGCACACAACTTTTCAATTGTAATGCATAGGCATTGTAGTATAAAAGCCACCACAAACTTTAAAATTATTAGCCATTTACAAACAAGCAGGCCGGCCGAAGTGGCCGTGCGGTTAAAGGCGCTGCAGTCTGGAACCGCAAGACCGCTACGGTCGCAGGTTCGAATCCTGCCTCGGGCATGGATGTTTGTGATGTCCTTAGGTTAGTTAGGTTTAACTAGTTCTAAGTTCTAGGGGACTAAGGACCTCAGAAGTTGAGTCCCATAGTGCTCAGAGCCATTTGAACCATTTTTGAACAAACAAGCAGGAAAAATAGGAAGCCATAAGATATTATGAAAATATTCATGTTTGACTCGAAAAGATATCCATTATCTAGCACGCGATGCTCCTGTCACAGATGATGCTCGTAAGAGACAGAAAGAGGACAGAAAGTAACAACAAGTAATGAAAGGCTTTGGATGAAATTTTCTTTATAGATACATTTTTTGTATTGTTACTGAAAACCTATCGAGTATGTAAACTGCAGAATAGTGCATATGTGAATTTTTTTTTCATGAGTCTGACTGGTTTGATGCGGCCCGGCACGAAATCGTCCCCTGTGCCAACCTCTTCATCTCAAAGTAGCACATGCAACGCACGTCCTCAATTATTTGCTGGCTGTGTTCCAATCTCTGTCTCCCTCTACAGTTTTGCCCTCTACAGCTCCTTCTAGTACCAGGGAAGCTATTCCGTGACGTCTTAACAGATGTCCTATCATCCTGCCCCATCTTTTTGTCAGTGTTTCACGTATATTCCTTTCCTTGCCGATTCTTCGGAGAACCTCCTCATTCTGTACCTTATGAGGTGCATTAAATTTTTAATATTCTTCAGTAGCACCACATCTCAAATTCTCCGATTCCCGTCTGTGCTGCGTTTCCCACACTCCACGTTTCCCTACCATACAATGCTGTGCTCCAAATGTACGTTCTCAGAAATTTCCTTCTTAAATTAAGGTATATATTTGGTACCAGTAGATTTCGCTTGGCCAGAAATAAGCTTTTTGCCAATTCCAGTCTCCTTTTTATATGTCCTCGTTGCTTATCTCTCATGGATTATTTTGCTTCCAAGGTAGAAGAATTCCTTAATTTGATCTACTTCGTGATCATCTGTTCTGATGTTAAGTTTCTGGAGGATCTCATTTCTTCTACTTCCCGTTAATTTAGTCTTTCTTCGATTTACTTTCAGTCCATATACGATACTCATTGGATTGTTCATTCCAGATCCTGTAATTCTTCTTTTCTTTCACTGAGGGTAGCAATGTCATCAGCGAATCTTTTCATCGATATCCTTTCACCTTGAATTTTAATTACTCTCTTGAACCCTTCCTTTGTTTCTATCATTGTTTCTTCAATGCATAGACTGATCAGTAGGGGCGGAAGACAACACTCCTGTATTACACCATATTTAATTCGAGTATTTCGTTCTTGGTCTTCCACTCTTATTGTCCAGTCTTGGTACTTGTAGATCCTGTATATTACCCGTATTTCCCTACAGCTTACCCCTATTTTTCTCAGAATTTCGAACAGCTTGCTCCACTTTAAATTGTCGAACGCTTTTTCCAGATCGACAAATCTTTAAAAATATCTTGATATTCCTTTAGTGTTGCTTCCATTATCAACCACAATGTGAGAATTGCCAAACTGATCTCATCTAACACTTCCTCAATTTTCTTTTCCATTCTTCTGTATATTATTCTTTCCAGCAACTTGGATGCCCGAGTTGTTAAGCTAATTGTGCGATAATTCTCGCAATCGTCAGTTCTTGCAGTTTTCTGAATTGTGTGAATGATATTTTTCCGTAAGTCAGATGATGTGTCGCCAGGCTCACATTCTACACACCAACGTGAATATTCGTTGTGTTGCCACTTCTCCAACGATTTTAGAAATTCTGATGGAATGTTATCCATCCCTTCCGCCCTATTTGATCTTATGTCATCCCAAGCTCTCTTAAATTCTAATTTTAATACTGGATTCCCTCACTTTTCTAAATCTACTGCTGTTTCTTCTTCTATCGCGTCAGACAAGTCTTCCTCCCCATAGAGGCCTTCAGTGTACTCTCCGCACCTATTCGCTTTCTCCTCTGCATTTAATAGTGGAATTCCCAAAGGACTCTTAATGTTTTTACCCTTTCCTTTAATTTCACCGAAGGTTGTTTTGACTCCTCTGTACGCTGAGACAGTCATTCCGACAATCATTTCTTCTTCTGTTTCTGCACTTTTTCCTTGCAGCCATTTCGCATTATCTTGCCTGCACTTCTTGTCTGTGTTATTCCTACATGATTTGTATTTCTGAACTCCTGAAGTTCCCTAAACAGTTTTGTACTTCCTTCTTTCTCAGGTCAGCTTTCTTGTTTTACCCATGATTTCCTTGCAATTTCTTCCTTGTACCTAGGTTTTTCTTTTCAATTTCTGTGATTGTTCTTTTTAGAGACGTCCATTCCTCTTCAACTAACCTGCGTACTGAACTATTCATTACCGCAATATTTGTAGCCACAGAGAACTTCAAACGTGTCTCTTAATTACTTAGTACTTCCGTATACCATTTCTTTGCACATTAATTCTTTCTGATTAGTCTGTTAAATTTCAGTCTACTCTTCATCATAACTAAATCGAGATCTGAGTCTATGTCTCCTCCTGGGTACGCCTTACAATGCAGTCTCTGACTTCGAAATCTCTGCCTAACCATTGTGTAGTTTACCTGGAATCTTCGCATATCCTCCGGCCTTTTCCAAGTATATAACCCCCTTTTGTTTTTGTTAGAGCGCAAATCTTTTTGTATCAAGTGATTGCTGACTCATCGGATGCACAGAATTACAGAGCAATATCGCTGGATATTCTAATCTCAAACATTATGACGTTCCTAAATAAAATAAAGCTTCTCTAAAAGAGAGACAGTTTGCTTTATTCGTGCATGAAATCTTGCAAATTTAGATGCAGATAAACAGGCACATTCCATCTTCCTAGATTTACGAAGGGAGTTCAAGATTCTATCACATCATCGACGTACTAAGCAACGGAGTAATCCGAAAGTACGTGATTGTCTACATGAACATTTATCTTTTAACATCTTGTGCTCATTACATGGCGCAAATATTTGGTGGTAAATCTAACAACCTACATGAAACAGGAAGACGACATAAAATCAGTATCAGGGAAGGCGAATTGGAGACTTGGATTTGTTGGAAAAGTTCTAGAATAATGCAGGGCGTCTGTAAACGAAATCCCACACAAAGAGCTAGTGCCACTGATTCTAGATTACATGTTCCAGTGTTTGGAATCTGTACTACGTAGGCATGGCGACAGACATTGAACGAATTCAGGGACGCGCTGCTACGGTCGTAGCAGGTCGGTACAACCATCATGAAAGTGTAACGGAAATGTTCAGCAAGCTAAAATGGGAATCCTAGGAAGAAATACATCAAATTTTCTGCGAAAGCTAATTTGATGAATACATGCGATATTACAATTCCTGTGTTATTCCGATTTACGATGCAATATTCCTTCGAACTTGCAGCCATGTTCGAAGGTACAGGCATTGCGCCGACTACAGTTCTGAAATAAATGAAATGTATTCACGGTTGCTAATAAGGACAAGCATGTGCTGTATAATGGAATGACGGAAAAAACCCTGATTTCCGCTTATCGCGAGCGGTCGCCTTACCATTAGGCTGCCTATGCACGCTTCCCGGCAAGAAATTTGTGGTAAATGCTATGGGATCAAACTGCTGAGGTCATCGGTCCCTAGGTTTACTCACTACTTAATCTAACTTAAACTGACTTACGCTAAGAACAACACACACACCCATGCGCAATGAAGTACCCAAGCATTCGACCGGGGGGGGGGGGGGGGGGGGGAAGCAAGGAGCCCTAGACCGAACGGCTACCCCGCGCGGCTCCTTCCCAGCAAGACCCAAACGCACGTGGTTGACGACACATGGAAGTTCAGGTCTGGCCATGAAGCGTGCACCAAATGCCTAATAGAAAGGCGACTGTTCGCTATAAGCGGGAAATCTGGGTTCGGGTACCAATCCTGCACGCGTTTTCACTGTCGTCATTCCAATATGTTGCTGATAGTTGTCCATATTCACGACTGCAAGTATATTTCATGTACTCTAAATGAATTCCCAGCTAGAATTGATAATTATTGTAAATGTCGTGTGCCTAGGGTTTCCCGTCGGGTAGGCCGTTCGCCGGGTGCAAGTCTTTCGATTTGACGCCACTTCACTTTGGTGACTTGCGCGTCGATGGGGATGAAATGAAGATGATCATGGCAACACCCAGTCCCTGAGCAGAGAAAATCTCCGACCCAGCCGGGAATCGAACCCGGGCCCTTAGAACTGACATTCTGTCACGCTGACCACTTTTTTTTAATTTTGATTTTTTTTGCTGGACCGAGACTCGAACTCGGGACCTTTGCCTTTTTATCCTTTTTAGTTTTTATTTTTTATTATTATTTTTATTTTTTATAAATAATAGACTACCCCTAAACCCTTTTTTTTCTACCAAAAGAAATAAAACAAAATCATAGCCATCTCTACGGGGCACCGCCACTTGTGTCCCTACCAAACAAAAATGAACTGTTTCCTCTTCAGGCGTTGCCTTCCTAACTATACGTAACCACCCTCCATCGAAAATGTGAAGAAACTACACTATACGAGACTAACGTGTGTGCATCAACACACAGAAACACGATGAAAGGAAAGGGGGAAGGGTATTTCTAGTAGGGTGCGGAAGGTATGTTTTTATTGTTCTTTTTCATTTGTATTGTTATTTTTTTAATTTTTTATTTATATAAATATCAATGTGCGAACAGTCATAGTTAATCAAGCCTGGAAAACTAAAACAGAATGAAGACACCATCGAAGACAGTAAACATAAAGAACATGAAAATAAAGCCACCACTTGTTAGTTAGGCTTCCCAGCGTCTGAGCCCACTGATAAAGATTGTTCAATATATGATCGTTTGCAGTTCGTTCTGACCTCATCTACCACTGCCTGGAACATTTCAGCTACACGGCGGGCTGTGAAAGGCACTCCAGAGGTAGTTTGCGAAGCATTGTCGATATCTGGTATGCCCCGAAATAGCATGATGTCTTTCTTGCAAATAGAGCCAGAAGTCAAGTAAATTCTTGTGTCCGTCACGACAGAGGTAATGGACGGCATGTCGACGTATCCAGGTGACAAAGATGGTTCGAGTTGTGGGGTAAAATGTCTCATCCGGAAACAATAACGTGCGTGCAGATATATGCTCCGGCCTACCTCACAAGAGATAAGCCAGCATCTGCCGCACTAGGTGCCAAACCGGTTCCGCCTCTCCACAGCTGAGGTGGTGCTCGTCAGAACCTACTGTATTACAACCCACACAATTTGGAGATTCTGACATGTGGATATTATAGAGACGCTCTTGCGTCACCAGCTTCCCATTAACGACTACGTACCATTGGGAAACAACATCGGAATCAAGCATGGCATCGTGTACAGTCTGCCACACCACGCGCCACCGTACGTCGGGATATTTTAGTTCGACCACATTTAGGGGGCGGCGTTGCAGCATATCGTGATATAGGCGTCCAGTTGTGGCCATTCGCGGTATCTTGAGCGCTACAGTGCAATAACTTTGTTCTAAATAGAAACGTCCTACATAAAAGAGGGGCGCTGGGATGTCCTGTAACGGCACCGGCGCTGATAGTGAAGCAGGTCGTAGCGCCGTCAGAAGCAGAATCGTGAGGCTCGTAGGACAACGGCGCAGCAGACATAAATGTGAGCTAACATAGAGGGCAATGGCCGTATCATGGACGTTAACTAGGCCGAGACCACCTTTTTCCTTGGGGAGGGTAAGAGATACGTATCTGATCTTCAGTAACATACCAGCGGTGACGAAGTATCCCAGCGCTGCCATAATGCTACGGGCCAAGGGTTTCGGAATGGGTAGCGTTTGGGCGACATGCGGTATGCGGGACGCAAGGTATACATTGGCATAATACGCCCGCTGTACGATGTTGAGGGATCGCAAGCGCTGATTTGCAATTCCGGCCCTAATTTGGTGAAGAAGGCGTCGATAATTGAGCGTCGTCGCGCGTCGCATGTCTTCATGAAATGTAAGTCCAAGCAGCGTACAGTATCACTGAAGTGCAAGTGGGCAATGTGTTCCTGCGGTAGCCCAATCCCGATGCACAAGGCGAGGGACTTGTCAACGTTGATTTGGCTACCAGAAGCTGTACCGTAGGTTGCACTCCAGTCCAAAGCCGCGGCCATGTCGTCAGCTCCACGTATAACGATCATCAAATCATCCGTATATGCGGTGCAGCGATAGATGGAGCCGCCGAACTGTATCCCAGTGAGCCTGTCTCGGAGACCACACAACAAAGGTTCTAAGGCCAATGCAAATAACAATGTTGATAATGGACATCCCTGTCGTACTGATCGGCGGATCGGCATGGGTGCCGTCAGTCTTCCATTAACAAGAACTCGAGAAGTAGCGCCATGCAGAAGGCGTGTCAACACTGTGATAAAGGGGTAAGGTATTCCATGCGCCGTAGAACGGCCTTGAGAAAGCATGGCCCACACGGTCAAAAGCCTGGCTAAAGTCGATAGACGCCAGGGCTGCCGGCAAACGTCTCACCCGTGCAAGGGAGATGAGATCTCTGTAACGACATAACGCAGTTCTGATGTTTTTGGGTCCCCCCAAGGACATCTGATCGCTGGACAGGACGTGCAATAGCGTGCCGCGGATACGTTCTGATAGCAGCCTCGTAAAGATCTTGAAGTCGCTGTTCAATAACGTTAAGGGGCGATAATAGCGGACATGATTCCGTCCCTGCGGCTTATGGATGGGGACAATCAGACCTTCCAAGAATGGTGCAGGCAATGTTATATCCGGGGACATCAATTCCTGACAAATTTCAATCAAACACGGTACCAACAGTTGTTTAAAGGCTCGATAGAACTCTAGTGGTAATCCAACGATTCCTGGTGATTTATGGGGAGCACCTTTACCAATGGCGTCGAGCACTTCCTCTTCTGTCACGTCGCCCAGTAAAGTCGGTACCATGTCTGGTGGAACTGTACCGTGGACATGTGCTGAAACGGTGTCTACCGTCGTCATATCAGGGAGCACTGCTGAATAAAGTTGAGCGTAATGCTCATAGAAGGCTTCTGCTATATTTGCTTGTTCTACCACATGTCGACCGTCGTCCGTTATCATGTCGGTTACCAGTGCCCTACGGCGCCTCCTGCGTTCTAGGAGCACGTGGTGCATAGATGGCCTTTCTGATTGTATCATGTCTGGAGCACGCGACCGTATAACAGCGCCCTGTAAATGACGGCGTGCTAAGGAGACGAGCTGCGCTTTCGCGCGATTGACTATGATCTGCCTGTCCGGTGAGGGCTCCATAGCAAGACATTCCCGTAGGACGGTGTAATAAAAGTTTTCCGTGCTCCTCCTTCATGCCGCTGCTTCCCGGCCGTAAGCCATGAAGGTGTTTCTCTGCCTCGTGATGACTGGGTGTTGTGTGATGTCCTTAGGTTAGTTAGGTTTAAGTAGTTCTGGGGGACTGATGACCATAGATGTTAAGTCCCAAAGTGCTCAGAGCCATTTGAACCAACCATGAAGGAGCGCCTAAGAGCAGGCTATGCACATTCAATCCACCAACTGAGGGTCGATCGATAACGACCACGACGCTGTAACGACGCGTTCCACGGCTCTTCGATAGCACCTTTACATGCCGGCTCGTTCAGATGGGCGACGTTCAGTTTCCAGGGGGGCCTACTGCGCCACACACGTGCAACTTGGAGGGCAATGGTGCAAATATAGGCTATGTGGTCGGTGAATGCAGTGGGCCAGAGCTCTGCTCCTCTCGTCGCCGTCGAAAGGGTGCTTGTGACATAAATCCTGTCTAACCGACTTGATGAATGATTTGTATAATGGGTGTAACCAGGAGCTGGGCCATGGATGTGGCACCACGTGTCGATCAGGTGGTGGTCACGCACTACCATTTCCAATTCCGCACGCGGGACGTGATGTGGCTACTGATCAGACAGAGATAATGTACAGTTAAAATCTCCTCCGATCACCATATCGTCTATGCGGCCCATAAATAGAGGCGTAATATCTTCCGAAAAAAAGCGGGCCCGATCTCTCCGTCTCCCTGATCCTGAAGGGGCATATACACTCCTGGAAATTGAAATAAGAACACCGTGAATTCATTGTCCCAGGAAGGGGAAACTTTATTGACACATTCCTGGGGTCAGATACATCACACGATCACACTGACAGAACCACAGGCACATAGACACAGGCAACAGAGCATGCACAATGTCGGCACTAGTACAGTGTATATCCACCTTTCGCAGCAATGCAGGCTGCTATTCTCCCATGGAGACGATCGTAAAGATGCTGGATGTAGTCCTGTGGAACGGGTTGCCATGCCATTTCCACCTGGCGCCTCAGTTGGACCAGCGTTCGTGCTGGACGTGCAGACCGCGTGAGACGACGCTTCATCCAGTCCCAAACATGCTCAATGGGGGACAGATCCGGAGATCTTGCTGGCCAGGGTAGTTGACTTACACTTTCTAGAGCACGTTGGGTGGCACGGGATACATGCGGACGTGCATTGTCCTGTTGGAACAGCAAGTTCCCTTGCCGGTCTAGGAATGGTAGAACGATGGGTTCGATGACGGTTTGGATGTACCGTGCACTATTCAGTGTCCCCTCGACGATCACCAGTGGTGTACGGCCAGTGTAGGAGATCGCTCCCCACACCATGATGCCGGGTGTTGGCCCTGTGTGCCTCGGTCGTATGCAGTCCTGATTGTGGCGCTCACCTTCACGGCGCCAAACACGCATACGACCATCATTGGCACCAAGGCAGAAGCGACTCTCATCGCTGAAGACGACACGTCTCCATTCGTCCCTCCATTCACGCCTGTCGCGACACCACTGGAGGCGGGCTGCACGATGTTGGGGCGTGAGCGGAAGACGGCCTAACGGTGTGCGGGACCGTAGCCCAGCTTCATGGAGACGGTTGCGAATGGTCCTCGCCGATACCCCAGGAGCAACAGTGTCCCTAATTTGCTGGGAAGTGGCGGTGCGGTCCCCTACGGCACTGCGTAGGATCCTACGGTCTTGGCGTGCATCCGTGCGTCGCTGCGGTCCGGTCCCAGGTCGACGGGCACGTGCACCTTCCGCCGACCACTGGCGACAACATCGATGTACTGTGGAGACCTCACGCCCCACGTGTTGAGCAATTCGGCGGTACGTCCACCCGGCCTCCCGCATGCCCACTATACGCCCTCGCTCAAAGTCCGTCAACTGCACATACGGTTCACGTCCACGCTGTCGCGGCATGGTACCAGTGTTAAAGACTGCGATGGAGCTCCGTATGCCACGGCAAACTGGCTGACACTGACGGCGGCGGTGCACAAATGCTGCGCAGCTAGCGCCATTCGACGGCCAACACCGCGGTTCCTGGTGTGTCCGCTGTGCCGTGCGTGTGATCATTGCTTGTACAGCCCTCTCGCAGTGTCCGGAGCAAGTATGGTGGGTCTGACACACCGGTGTCAATGTGTTCTTTTTTCCATTTCCAGGAGTGTACATTGATGAGTCGTACACGGTTGACAGTTACTGCCATGGCTCTTGCACTTGGTAAGTACAGTACGTCCGTAGCCGCCAAGCCGTCCCGTAGCAGGACAGCCACACCGCAATCGGTAGAAGGGGCGTGGGAAATGTGGGCAGTATATCCGTAGAATTCAGGAAACTAGCGACACATACTTCCTGCAAGAGGGCCACGTCGATGTCCGCCGCATCGAGCATGCGTTGTAACATTGTCAGTTTGTGTGGTGCCCTTATCGCGTTGATATTGATTGTGGCAAGGCGAAAGGTGTGCTGCCTAGCCTCTGCACCTAGAGTAGATGCCATGGCAATCGAAGATAAACGCAAGAGATGCCAGACCCACCGAACCAGTTACAAATTATGAGTCTTTCACGCTAGGAGAGGCAACCCCAATGCCACCTCCAACCCTGTCACCTGTGCCCTCTCCATGAAGTTCCTCAACATCGTCCGACCACAGTGGGTACAACACGATGCTGTGTAGCTGATCGGCACCTAAATCTCTCTCACGCACGCCGTCTTTGGTAGAGGTAGACGGAGCGCCATCCATCGACGCGACCTGCTGCATCTGTGGTGCAAGAAGTAACTGGGCACTCGTAGTATAGGCAAGTGAACTGTCTACACCACTTAGATCCTCAGCAGGCGCAGCATCCATGCCGTCTGACCAGATGTCACCTTCCTGACCGGCCGTGTGTAGGAGGCAATCATCAGAAGGGGTCCGCCGACGTCGCTTGCGTCGTCGAGGCGAACGTTGCTTTCGAACGTGGACATCCGTATCCGAATGTGGGAGACAATCCAGAGTCGTGTCACCTTCCGCTAGGAAAGCCGCGGTCGGGACAATGTTCGCGTCCACGTCCATCTCGTTCTGATTGTTATGTTGCGTCTGGATTCCGTGGGACTGTTGCTGCTGTTGTTGCTGCGGAGGAGGCGACATATGGGCTGGCATCTGGGGTCCTTCCTCTTCCTCCCTTGGTCCATCTGACGTCGATGGTTGTGCCCGATCGCCCGTGTCGTCCTCATCTGTGGTGCGCATCGTCGTCTGAGCGTACGTGAGGGGCAGAATTGTCGTCACCGTCGGGGAAACGGAGTCTCCCACAGGAGCCTGCGTAATTCTACGTTGTAAGCAGCTCGAACATGGCCTTTCTGTCCACATCCGGAACAGGTACGCGGTTGACCGTCGTACATTATGATTGCACGACAGCCACCGATGTTCAAATAGGACGGCACATGTTTCTTGAGCTCAAGTTTAATTTGACGCACACCGTTGTAGACCTTATACGTCGAGAAAGTTTGCCACTTTTCTGCAACGTGACTGATGACATTGCCATATGGTCGGAAGGCGTCCTTGACAACTTCCTCTGGGACCTCGGAGCTCAAAAACTCTTACAGTCCTTAGGCCCATGCCTGCATGACCCACCGTCACTGCACCGATATGCCCGTCAGAATGTTTGACTCTGAGTTAGTTCGAGTATTTAGACACCACTGTTGCGCAGACCTCTGCACTGGTCATTTTAACATAAACCACGCTCGCCGTTATAGAAAAATGTATTCCGACGACAGTCGCCGGATCTAAACGTAGATCGTCGCGTATGAACTGTTGTATTTCATAGGCTCGAGGACGCGCGTGATCTGGTTGGAAAGTAATTTTGATCGTATCGTGGCGCCATGTGTGTGCCATAGTCGCACTGAAGTTGGAACAAATACAACTCGCGCCGCGAGAAGGTAAACACAAGCAAGCGCTCACGGTCGCGCACGGCGGGGCGCAGCGGACATCCTCGCCCCACCGCAGCCGAAAGCAGACTGCCACTCAGCTACCGGGGGCGGACAGAAATGATAGTACAAGTACGGTTAAAGTTAATGTCAGTGGCTTCCAAATCTTACTGTTAAAGTTCCATGCTAATTTCTTATTCTTGGGAATTGCTTACATATGTAGTTAGGAACCCATTTGAATACATACTGATTGGAGGCTAGCAGAACACGGGAGGTGAGCTAGTGTCGGACGTTAGGGTTGCAGGGTTGCAGTCCTTTCCAAAGCTTGCGCCACAACTGCGAGGGGATGAGAAGCAGCCAGATAGAAGCGCTGGGGCAGGAATATTGATTGTGGGCCTATCTCCACTGGGTAAAAGCTGTCCGGGTTTGCGTCCTAAACGAAGGAAGGGCATGTCCACCAGAGCAAGGAAGGCATGTCGTTAGCTAACTGCCCAGGGCATGTCTTATCGTAAAACACTGCAACCTGTGGGAAACCCACATTTTGGGAACCGCGGGGCACAAGCATTTCAAGATAAAATCTCTTAAAGTGAAGTGCGGAGAGATCATCTCACTCTTTTGCGGGACCGATGACCTCACTGTTTGGTCCCCTTCCCCAAAACTCCAACCAACTCTTTTGCGTGCATGAGAGCGCGGGATCTACGGCTATCAAACTGTTTCTAACCTAAGAAAATTGTTATTGACTCTGCTGAGAAACAGTAAGACCAGGCACCATTGGTTGGTTGGTTGATTTGAGGGGAGGGGACCAAACAGCGAGGTCATCGGTCCCATCGGATAAGGGAATGATGGGGAAGGAATTCGGCCGTGCCATTTCAAAGGAACTATCCTGGCAGTTGTCTGAAGCGATATAGGGATATCACGGAAAACCTAGAGCAGCATGGCCGTAAGCGAGTTTGAGCTGTCGTCCTTCCGAACGTGAGTCCAGTGTGCCAACCACAGCACCACCTCCCTCGTCCAGGCGCCATTGGCTAACATACGTAAATTCTGGAGTGGGAGAACCGAACCTGCTTGTACATACAAAGAGTAGCCATTACTGCCTGAAACACGAAATGGATAGTTAATGGGTGTCAGAAGTTGTCTTTGTCTAAGCTCCAGCACTAAAAACCCACACTGTTGGTTAATTATATTAAAACTGAGTATGAAAGGCACACTGTTGCCTTAATAAAACCAATTTGTGTGGTGAGAACACAGAAGAATCACTATCAATGGCGACAGAAATCACGTGCACGCGCACACTAAAAAATAAAAAAAAAGAATAAAATTTCAGCTTATTGCTGGGAGTGCTCTGCAGAACGGTTTCCATCTGATACCGCCAAGAGACACTTCAGTTGTCAGATGCTCTGAGTGGGAGCAACCCTCGGTGCAAGGCAGATTACCCAGAATTTTACAGCCTCTGCGGAAGCCACTCACGGCACCGTGAATGCTAAGTATGGTGAGCTACAGCAGCGTTCACAAGCCGAGCAATGGGATATATGCAAACACGTCAGATTGACTTCAGTATTTTAACATTTTTGATTCAGGTACGTTTAATAGCAATCGCAAATTCAACATGTGCTCAATCAAGATAACAGATACATACGTACACGGTTCTCTACGTAGTTCCTTTTCTCCGCTTCTGTGATTAACATTTGGCAGTCACTGTGTGACTCACATGAATTTAGTTGTTTTCTGTTTTGTGGGCAAATGTTTAATTTATAGTCCATTGAAATAAATATGGCTTTATAATGATCCTTGTTCCATTCAGTAGTCTCATGAACCCCATTTTTATCATCTCGTGAGTTTGAGCACCCATGTTTTGCGTTGGCTAGGGCCACCCTTGTTTAATAAATCCAGTTTGTTAAGTAATCTGCACGACACCTGTAATCACTCAGATAAATTATATGTTCTAGAGCCATATTAAATATGATTATGAATACACGCCAAAGCAATGAATTAAAATTTTCATTATCATACTTAACATGTCTTTGGAACATATAATTTATCTGATTAACGAATCACCTATATCCGATATACAGGCAGGGTCATCCCTATTTCTTTCAATTTTAAGGTGCTATTCCAATGCTGGAGAGCCCCTACTATACTGATAGGAGTTAAGGACTATCAAACTGGGCTGAGGGATGCATATTGGAGTTAGTATTATGGAGTGAGACTTGCTAGAGAAATCAGTGCAGGTGTTATATCTGTGGTGTCTTGGTGGTGCAGTGGTTAGCCCCTCTTCCTACTGAACAGGAAACCCAGGTTTGAATTCCAGTGTTGGTACAGATTTTAGTGCATAGCTTTGGCCTGTATTTATTACCTCTAGTCTGATTCACCTTATCCTATGGGAAGCGATCTGTATATCAATAAGATCACTCTATCCAGGTCTTTCTGACATCAACAGGAGTATGTTGGTTGGTTGGTTTGGGGAAGGAGACCAGACAGCGTGGTCATCGGTCTCATCGGATTAGGAAAGGATGGGGAAGGAAGTCGGCCGTGCCCTTTCATAGGAACCATCCCGGCATTTGCCTGGAGTGATTTAGGGAAATCACGGAAAACCTAAATCAGGATGGCCGGACGCGGGATTGAACCGTCGTCCTTCCGAATGCGAGTCCAGTGTCTTACCACTGCGCCACCTCGCTCGGTAGGAGTATGTCAATGGCTCAGACGTAATCTCAAATACACACTGCCATGCACTGTATATATATGAAACACATAGACCTACGCCTACCATCTTAGAACACACAAGTTTAGTTTATGTGAAGGATAAGCCCAATATAAATCTCTATGGTCGAAGTAGGTGGTTATACTCGAGGTCGAAAGCCTCTCACAAAACGAACTATTTGGTAATCGAGAGCTACTGAACAGCTTCGGAAAACAGGTGAACATTCGCAGAGGAACGTCCAGGCTGCATATGCGTGAATCTGATGGCAAAAAAAGAATATGGTATACATCAAGAGTAATAATTGAAACGCTTGAAAGAAAGAAAGAAAAAAGGGGTATCTTTTACTGCTACGTGTTGTCATAAAAGACGGCGCACCCTTCTCTCAGGCCTTTGTGCTCGTGTTGTACATTGTCAGAGTACAGAATGGACTGCGGTAATAATAATGCTTTCAGAACGTCGGTGCTTCATATAAAGCTCAATAGCATTCAATATCTGAAAAGAGTGGCACTCGGAAATTCTCATCTCATCTTTGGAGAACAATAACGGCTGTTTCGAATCGGAATTTCTGGGAAGGATATTCCGGAATTGTTTCGACGAGGGAATGAACTCATTTGCATTTCTAAAGCGCTTGCAAATGTGCCAGCGCCGCAGGCGAATTTACGTTAAGGGAACATCAGCCCCACAACTTTCCACGGCTCGTGATACCGCTGCACAGCAGCCCTCATATTCGCGGTTAGTAATTCGCTTCTTCGTTTCCTTCGTGGCAACAAGAATTCTTCAAAGTATGCTGAATATGTTAACATCAGCTCAGCATACTCGTGGATTACTGAGTCTCGACAGTTTTGTTGCTTTATTGCTGCTTAGTAAGTAATATTCGGATTACTAAAGAACTGTAGTATTTTGGGTAGTATCATGTTCCTAGCCAACGATCACACAGCGGTTGCTAAGGGTTCTGTAAACTTTCTTCAGTGGTTACTTTTTCTTGTTGACAATAAAGGGTGATCTCTTCACATCATTTTCTCTGTTGGCCATCTCTTCATGAGTATAGCAGGTTGTTGTTAACCAAGCCTGTCATTGAATGTATGTCCATCCCAATTTATATTCCGATACTTCTTATATTTAGGCTGTTTTTTCACTCACTTTCTTTCGTACGTCTGTAGTTTCTTCTTCATACCTTTCTGCAGAGGAAAGCACTCCATAACGTATTTACATATACAGTTTTTTGACGGATTTAAAGTGTGTGCCAGATCAGAAAATGAGCTAGTAATTCGTGGGAATTACCAGGTAAGCTCAAGGCCTTCCAGTAGGTATCTACTGTTTTCTAAACTCAACGTAGGCTCTGCTGCTCGCGTTACTGTGGTAGTACAACCCGGAGGAATGGTTGGCTGAGGAATACCGCACAGGCAAAGCATTTTCTGCAGAACTGTAGAGAGAATAAAGTTTGAGGCTGGGACTGAACGTCACAGCATAGCTCAGTCGTGAATGGCAAGCCGAAGATCTCTGCTGTTGGAGACCAAGAAGCTCTACCAACGCCTTGGAA
This sequence comes from Schistocerca cancellata, assembly GCF_023864275.1. Classification (NCBI taxonomy): domain Eukaryota; kingdom Metazoa; phylum Arthropoda; class Insecta; order Orthoptera; family Acrididae; genus Schistocerca; species Schistocerca cancellata. The sequence goes on along the minus strand of NC_064626.1, from coordinate 929,400,675 downwards.
GAGTCGGGTCTCGAACCCCTGACCAGCATACAGTTCTGCACCTAGTGGACTTTCATTGGCTTTTACATTCGTCTAAAAATTTCACTGATTGAAGTAATTTCGGATTAACACCAGCTAACAGCTTCATCTAGATCCAAGCATCGACATCATCTCAAGACTACCCTTGGGTAACTTTTTTAAACGCAACATTGAGGTGGTATCAGTCACCCAGTAACCAAAGCGGAGTTCTCCAATTTTCTAAGAAAAGGGTACAACTCCATGTCACGGCTGGTAGTGATACAGGGAACTCTCACACCACAATGGAAAAGCCGCGCGGGATTAGCCGAGCGGTCTGGGGCGCTGCACTCATGGACAATGCGGCTGGTCCCGGCGGAGGTTCGACTCCTCCCTCGGGCATGGGTATGTCTGTTTGTCCTTAGGATAACTTAGGTTAAGTAGTGTGTAAGCATAGGGACTGATGACCTTAGCAGTTAAGTCCCATAAGATTTCACACACATTTGAACAAAGGAAAACAAGGTTCTCTTCCTAATTTTCAACCTGGAGAACTTTTCACTCTGTAATGGAGTGTGTCCTGATATACTTCCTTGCAGATTAAAACTGTGCGGCAGACTGGGACTCGCAATCCTTAACGGAAATGAACACGAACGATTTCTTTTTTCCATTCTTGTCTAAGTGCCAGAATTGTACGAGGTGCTTTCCCTTCCACAATATTCCCCAGTCTTATGGCTACCAAGCCTAATTATTCAGGATGAGCTCCGTTAAATGCGACGACCTTACGCCACCTTACTGGGCGGGTTTGTATGCCCGCATGGTTCCATCCTACTGGTCGACGTCGGAACCAGCAACTTGCTCTAATGATGGCCTCCGCATTATCCACGTACTGCTTCCCTCTGAGTGCATGCTTCATTGGGTCAAACAGATGGAAGCTGGAAGGTGCGAGATCCTGGGTATAGGCTAGATGAGGAAGAATAATCAATTGAAGTTTTGTGAGCCCCTCTCGGGTGCGCAGACTTGGTGAGGCCTTGTATAAACAAGGAGAAGGAGAAGTTCATTTGCACGTTTGTGGCGACGAACAGCCTGTGGGCAGCACAATACACTTCAGAGTTGATCGTTACACCATGAGGGAGGACATCAAACAGAGCTATTCCGTCGATCGCCTCGAATGAGAGTGTCCGCACGTTCCAGCTCAACAAGAGCCATGGCTGTATATCGCCGGTCGACATGCGGAAGATCGGACAGGTTTGCGTGACCTTGTTACGATGATGACAGGTGTCTCGACCAACGGCTAAAGGTACTTTCGTTCACTGCCAGGTTTTGATAGACATTCTGCAGGCGCCTATGCATATCTGCGATGCTCTCGTTTTTCGCCAAAAGAAACTCAATGTCAGCTCTTTTCTTGGAAAGTAACTCCGTTACAGACCTCATTTGAAGGCTACGTATAGCCTATCGGAACTTCAGGAAGTTATAGTGGCTGAAACTATAGTGGCTGAAGCGGAAGTATTCCACTATGCCTCAGAACAATCGAAATTGGCCGAGAAAAATAAATGTGTTACATTACTTATTGAAAGCTCCTCATATAAATCAGATAGCATTATGCAAACCAAAACTACTCAGACGTATAAAGTACATTGAATGTTTCAAGGAATTCGTAAAAAGAGAAGATTACTAATATAGGAAAGATGAAGGAAAACAAAGTAACAGAACGAAGTTCAGGAAATAATTAAAAAACAAAGTAAGTTAATGATACTGCCTGACAAGAAAGTGAAGCACTCAGAAGCGGAGGAGGAATCGAACTGAAATTTCACGGTTTGAGAGGTGTATGATGTCACTGCAATGATTACAAAATCGAGTGAAATTTACTAAGAACTTCGCATGATGAACTCATTTACCCATTTGATGTTGCACCTGCTCTGACCTCAATGTATGCATTGATTCGGTTGCGATGGGTATCATAAAGTCATTTCGTATCCCCTCCTGAGGCAAGCTGTCCATAAGTGTTGTAACTGGTCCATGATATTCTCGGTACTGGTGCTGGGTCAGTGTTTAAGTCCGAGCTGGTACCACATATATTTTATGGGGACCGATCTGAGATCTTGGTGGACGTGGGAGTATCTCAGTATCACGCAGAAAGTCCAAAGAGAAACGTATCATGTGTGAGTGAGAATTGTGTGTTGAAAAATAGCACCAGAATTACTGATGCATGAGGGCTAGCACGAGGCGACGCAGGACGTCCTGACGTGCCGCTGTGCTGTGAGAGTTGCTTGTATTACTACCAGCCGTGACCTGGAGTTGGATCCTTTGCATCCCTACGCCAAGAGTGACACCCCTGTGCCTCACCAAAAAGACTGGAAGAATGGAACCTTATCCACTGTCGCCGGCATACACGCCAATGTTGGTCCTCTGGGGTAATGCAGAAACGGCATTTATCGATGAACGCTATGCGACGTCATGTGTCAGCAGGCAATGCTTCCTGACCTGCCCTGGAGTTATCATGCGGTCCAGCATCGGACCACTCTCATACACTCCTGGAAATGGAAAAAAGAACACATTGACACCGGTGTGTCAGACCCACCATACTTGCTCCGGACACTGCGAGAGGGCTGTACAAGCAATGATCACACGCACGGCACAGCGGACACACCAGGAACCGCGGTGTTGGCCGTCGAATGGCGCTAGCTGCGCAGCATTTGTGCACCGCCGCCGTCAGTGTCAGCCAGTTTGCCGTGGAATACGGAGCTCCATCGCAGTCTTTAACACTGGTAGCATGCCGCGACAGCGTGGACGTGAACCGTATGTGCAGTTGACGGACTTTGAGCGAGGGCGTATAGTGGGCATGCGGGAGGCCGGGTGGACGTACCGCCGAATTGCTCAACACGTGGGGCGTGAGGTCTCCACAGTACATCGATGTTGTCGCCAGTGGTCGGCGGAAGGTGCACGTGCCCGTCGACCTGGGACCGGACCGCAGCGACGCACGGATGCACGCCAAGACCGTAGGATCCTACGCAGTGCCGTAGGGGACCGCACCGCCACTTCCCAGCAAATTAGGGACACTGTTGCTCCTGGGGTATCGGCGAGGACCATTCGCAACCGTCTCCATGAAGCTGGGCTACGGTCCCGCACACCGTTAGGCCGTCTTCCGCTCACGCCCCAACATCGTGCAGCCCGCCTCCAGTGGTGTCGCGACAGGCGTGAATGGAGGGACGAATGGAGACGTGTCGTCTTCAGCGATGAGAGTCGCTTCTGCCTTGGTGCCAATGATGGTCGTATGCGTGTTTGGCGCCGTGCTTGTGAGCGCCACAATCAGGACTGCATACGACCGAGGCACACAGGGCCAACACCCGGCATCATGGTGTGGGGAGCGATCTCCTACACTGTCCGTACACCACTGGTGATCGTCGAGGGGACACTGAATAGTGCACGGTACATCCAAACCGTCATCGAACCCATCGTTCTACCATTCCTAGACCGGCAAGGGAACTTGCTGTTCCAACAGGACAATGCACGTCCGCATGTATCTCGTGCCACCCAACGTGCTCTAGAAGGTGTAAGTTAACTACCCTGGCCAGCAAGATCTCCAGATCTGTCCCCCATTGAGCACGTTGGGGACTGGATGAAGCGTCGTCTCACGCGGTCTGCACGTCCAGCACGAACGCTGGTCCAACTGAGGCGCCAGGTGGAAATGGCATGGCAAGCAGTTCCACAGGACCACATCCAGCATCTCTACGATCGTCTCCATGGGAGAATAGCAGCCTGCATTGCTGCGAAATGTGGATATACACTGTACTAGTGCCGACATTGTGCATGCTCTGTTGCCTGTGTCTATGTGCCTGTGGTTCTGTCAGTGTGATCATGTGATGTATCTGACCCCAGGAATGTGTCAATAAAGTTTCCCCTTCCTGGGACAATGAATTCACGGTGTTCTTATTTCAATTTCCAGGAGTGTATGCCTAACGGGGCCCCTTTCCAACTGTGTCAGGTTCAGATAACGCTACTTTACCCGTGTACACGGCATTTCCGTGTCCTTCACATTGATCACTAAACATCCGACTAAACATCCGACTAAACATCAGGCCTGATAACAACGCAAGCCACGAACGACACCACAGCACTCTGGTGGTCGTTCTGTCAGTCACAGACAACTGCAGCTCTTACATATCCACTAATGGTGTGTACTTGTACGAAGTTACTTTGGCATTCGACCATATGTTCTGGATGCTTCACTTATTTTGTCAGCCAGTGTACTTTATTTTACTAGGATCCTGGATAGACAAATTGGAAAGAAGGTAGTGACACAGAAGACTGCATTGGAAATTTTAATTTGTCCTGTATTGTACTCGTAATGGATATGGCTGAACTCCGTGACTGTTCCTTTATAGGGTGTAGATTAATGTAAACCACAGACATGTTTTTCCTATTTACCGAAAATTCACCGTCAGTGAAGTTCCAATAAACAACACCTTCTTTCATCCAATACAGCACAAAACAGCTTTCTTCAGATCTTCACTTAATCGCAGTCCTCTTCATGAAAAATAAATAAATTAATTAACATTATTAAAAGAATCGTACACATTAATAAATACAACCCAGATATAAGTGATAAATACCGCAACAAAATAAAAAACGTAAAGTACACATCCTAAATCCGATTTACAAGAACAGATACACACATTTGTTTCCATCCTGTGTAAAGGAAAAATTTTATACCGAGCAACGAACCTTCTTCGTAAGAGTGGTATCAAAATGGTTCAAATGGCTCTGAGCACTATGCGACTTAACGTCTGAGGTCATCAGTCGCCTAGAACTTAGAACTAATTAAACCTAACTAACCTAAGGACATCACATGCCCGAGGCACGATTCGAACCTGCGACCGTAGCGATCGCGCGGCTCCAGACTGTAGCGCCTAGAACCGCACGGCCACACCGGCCGGCAAGAGTGGTATCCTTCAACACTAATTATAAGCTACAACAGCTCATCAGTCATTGCAACGAGACAAATGCGCTGTCACAGCAAAACAGATATTAACAGACTTTCATGTGATAGTTGCCCACATTCTACACTATGTGATCAAAAGTATCCGGACACCTGACTGAAAATGACTGGCGCCCTCCATCGGTGATGCTGGAATTCAATATGGTGTCAGCCCACACTTAGCCTTGATAGCTTCCACTCTCGCAGGCATACGTTCAATCAAGTGCTGGAAGCTTCCTTGGGGAATGGCAGCCCATTCTTCACGGAATGCTGCACTGAGGAGGGGTCTCGATGTCTGTCGGTGACGCCTGGCTCGTAGTCGGCCTTCCAAAACATCCCACATGTTTTCTATAGGACTCTGTGCAGGCCAGTCCATTACATGGGTGCTACTGTCGTGTAACCACTCCGCCACAGGGCGTCTTTATGAACAGATGCTCGATCGTGTTGAAAGATGCAGTCGCCATCCCCGAACTGCTCTTCAACAGTGGGAAGCAGAAAGCTGCTTAAAACATCAATGTAGGCATTTGCTGTGATGATGCCACACATCTAGGGGTGCAAGCCCCCTCCATGAAAAACACGACCACGCCATAACACCACCGCCTCCGAATTTTGGCACTACATACGCTGGCAGATGACGCTCACCGCACATTCACCATACCCGGCCATCGGCTTGGCACATTGTGTACATTGATTCGTCACTCCATACAACGTTTTCCCACTGTTAAATCGCCCAATGTTTACGTTCCTTACACCAAGGGAGGCGTCGTTTTGCATTTACCGGCGTGATGTGTGGCTTATGAACAGCCGCTCGATCATCAGATCCTAGTTTCCTCACCTCCCACCTAATTGTCATAGTACTAGCAAGGGATCCTGTCGGCGGTCTCTGTAAGTCCACAGACGAGGTCAGCCTATATGCTTTTGTGCTGTACGTGTCCTTTCACGTTTCCACTCTTCTGTCACGTCGGAACTGTGGACCTAGAGATGTTTAGGAGTGTGGAAATCTCGCATAGAGAAGTATGACAGAAGTGACACCCAATAACCCGACCACGTTCGAAGTCCGTGAGTTCTGCGGAGCGCCCCATTCTGCTCTCTCACGATGTCTAATGACTACTGAGGTCGCTGATATTGAGTGCCTGGCAGTAGGTAGCACCTAATATGAAAAACGTATGTTTTGGGGGGTGCCCGGATACTTTTCATCACATAGTGTATATAGGCTAGAGAGGAATGAGTTTTGCAATGAGTTACCGGGAACACACTGATGCCTTCCGACTAAATAACTCTGACAAATCCGCTTTTGCGAAACACTTGAAAAGACGAGACCACACACCCACAGCCACAACCTGCAGATACTACACACTGTCAGCAGAGGAAAGAATATGAATCTTCTTGAAGATCTCGAAATTTACATGCATAGCACAAGATCACCACCAATAATTCTCAATGAACAAGTAGACCTTGCAGGCACGTCATTTCTACCCATCTCTAATGAAATATTTTACGATTTTACGAATTAAAAACTGTAACACATTGCCGCCTCACAACTAGCAGTTTTTTGACGGAAAAAAGAAGAAAAAGAAAGCAATGTCTATTGAACGTTATACAATTTGCCAGAAATAATTCTATTTACTAAGAATGCATGTGATGTCAAAAACGAGTAACAATTTCATTTTCATAATTTGTAATAGCTCTTATGTATCTGTATGAGTAACACTCCTGTACTTCTTAGACGTAAACTCTTTGACCGTAACATAGTTCTTTTCTAATGGAAACACGTTGGCTGTAGTGAGTGCATGTGCTCCTGAAGTTACAAACGTCTAAAGTTAAACTACTTTATCAAAGACATGGAAGCACTAATAATTAGCGTGATGTCTAACTTACCATTAACGTGTAAAAAATTAAATATTTATAAAAAGTATGATAAACGTAATGTGAAAATGATATGGATTCCACAGCTATATGTGAGTACATTACTGGCCAAAAAAATTGCTACACCAAGAGGAAATGCAGATGATAAACGGGCATTCATTGAACAAATATATTATACTAGAACTGACATGTGATTACATTTTCACGCACTCTGGGTGCATAGATCCTGAGAAATCAGTACCCAAAACAACTACCTCTGGCCGTAATAACGGCCTTGATACGCCTGGGCATTGAGTCAAACAGAGCTTGGATGGCGTGTACAGGTACAGCTGCCCATGCAGATTCAACACGATAACCCAGTTCATCAAGAGTAGTGACTGGCATATTGTGACGAGCTAGTTGCTTGGCCACCATTGACCAGACGTTTTCAGTTGGTGAGAGATCTGGAGAACGTGCTGTCCAGGGCAGCAGTCGAACATTTTCTGTATCCAGAAAGGCCCGTACAGCACCTGCAACATGCGGTCGTGCATGATCCTGCTGAAATGTAGGGTTTCGCAGGGAACGAATGAAGGGTGGAGCCACGGGTCGTAACACACCTGAAATTTAACGTCCACTGTTCAAAGTGCCGTCAATGCGAACAAGAGGTGACCGAGACGTGTAACCAATGGAACCCCATACCATCACGCCGGGTGATACGCCAGTATGGCGATGACGAATACACGCTTCCAATATGAGTTCACCGCGATGTGGTCAAACACGGATGCGACCATCATGATGCTGTAAACAGTACCTGGATTAATCCGAAAAAAGACGTTTTGCCATTCGTGCACCCAGGTTCGTCGTTGAGTACACCATCGCAGGCGCTCCTGTCTGTGATGCAGCGTCAAGGGTAACCGCAGACATGGTCTCCGAGCTGATAGTCCATGCCGCTGCAAACATCGTCGAACTGTTCGTGCAGATGGTTGTTGCCTTGCGAACGTCCCCATCTGTTGACTCAGGGATCGAGACGTGGCTGTACGATCCGTTACAGCCATGCGGATAAGATGCCTCTCATCTCGACTGCTAGTGATACGAGGCCGTTGGGATCCAGCACGGCGTTCCGTATTACCCTCCTGAACCCACCGATTCCATATTCTGCTGACAGCCATTGGATCTCGACCAACGCGAGAAGCAGTGTCGCGATACGATAGGCTACAATCCGGCCTTTATCAAAGTCGGAAACGTGTTGGTACGCATTTCTCCTCCATACACGAGGCATCACAACAACGTTTCACCAGGCAACGCCGGTCAACTGCTGTTTGTGTATGGGAAATCGGTCGGGAATTTCCTCATGTCAGCACGTTGTAGGTGTCGCCACCGGCGCCAACCTTGTGTGAATGCTCTGAAAAGCTAATCATTTGCATATCACATCATGTTCTTCCTGTCGGTTAAATTTCGCGTCTGTAGCACGTCATCTTCGTGGTGTAGCAATTTTAATGCCCAGTAGTGTATTATAATATTTTACAACACAAGTCGCTTAGCCACTTCCAGGTGTTTAATTTTGCCTGTTTAGTCATCATCACACTATTTGTTTTAGATTTAAACACTGAGATCGAACAGTGTGTATGGAAACATGTACATGAACGTAAACCACATGAAAATGGTAACAAGCCCGAAAGCAGTGTTATGTTAAATAAAATCTACTGCGACCGGCAGCGGTTATCATTGTCTATCCTATGAAGTCTGAAGTGATAGCTAGTGTTCCAGTTTCGGAGCCGTAGCGTCGTGTAGGCTGGGGAGGTCCGGTGGCGAAGGCGGCGGCAGCGGCAGCGGCAGCGGGGACCGCGGCGGCCATTAGGAATGCAGCGCCGCGTGTCTGCGGAGCGTGACCCATTAGCGGGGAGGCGCTTGAGGAACGCGACCTAAATTACGTCCACTCTGCGGCGCCGGCAGAGCAAACAACCCGCCACGAACCTGCGACTCCCATACCGGAGGCGCCGCCGTGCCCGTGGAAATGGTACTGCGCTCCAGCCCCAAACCCAAGGCTGTCTGATCGAGGAGGAGTACAGCTTTCTCCACGAGCAGTGGGAAATACAAGCTCCACTGCATTCTTCGATAGTTTATCTTCAAAAGCACAGTAAATAAATATATGCCAGCCGGAGTGGCCGTGCGGTTCTAGGAGCTTCGGTCTGGAACCGCGTGACCACAACGGTCGAAGGTTCGAGTCCTGCCTCGGGCATGGATGTGTGTGTTCTCCTAAGTAGTTCTAAGTTCTAGGGGACTGATGACCTCAGACGTTGAGTCCCATAGTGCTCAGAGCCATTTGAACCATTTTTGAACTTTTTTTTTAAAGTACACTGCTGAATATTACAATATGCAACACCATCTACATGGTAACTCTGCATCTCTCACTTGAGCTATTGACAGATATACTGCCGGAAAGTCGCCACAAGGTGTGGTGCAATATAATCGAGAGTTGGTAGGCGTGTTTCTACATCTGAAAGATGAAGTAAGTTCAAACCTCGCGCCTATCGCATAAGAGTGGCGCTAGTAGCCACATTGAGGATGCAAGTCAGGTTTGCTTTAAGTACGCTTTGTAGCGGTCGTGAGCGTTAGTAACCTCTGGGGTTGGACGTGGTGAGTTGCTCGTACTCAAGAATTCCTTTAAGGCGACAAAGACGCCATTATCAGCAACTCACTGGGTCTGCGCGAATTGGTTCATTATTGCTACGACATACCGCAGAAAGACTTGGCAGGAATGTAATTATTGACATGACTGCTGGCAGCGGTGGTCACGAGTATGTAAGGTCGCAAGAAGACCGGGGTCGGACGACCCCGTGACACTACCGTGACGGACGATCATCTTGCTCGGCTTATGGATCTAGCGCATCGTACTAGATCTGCAACAGCGATTTGAACAGCAGTTGGCATCACAGTGACATAAAGAAGTGTTACAAATAGATTACCCCTGTGGAGGTTCGAGTCCTCTCTCGGGCATGTGTGTGTGTTTGTCCTTAGGGTAATTTAGGTTAAGTAGTCTGTAAGCTGAGGGACTGATGACCTTAGCAGTCAAGTCCCATAAGATTTTACACACATTTGAACATTTGAACAAACAGATTACATCAAGCACAGCTCCGATCCAGATGCTCAGTAGCATGCATTTCGCTAACCCCAAATCACCTCCGATTGCGACTTCATTGGTGTCAAGAGAGAGCTCATTGGAGGGTTGGTTATGAGATGGCCAGCTGAGAGCTTGCAACCTACCTGCCTGCATGCTAGACGCATTGGGCCTACACCTGGAGTTGCGGTCTGTCGTGCAATTTCGTAAGACTCGAGGAGAAACCTCGTGTTTCTCCCACGCACCGTAACAGCAAATTTGTACGTCAGTAATAATGCAGCACGTCATGTCTGCCATGGCTTGACTTACCTTTAGACTAACTTGTTATCTAGGTATTTTAATGACTTAAATATGTTACCGAGGAAAATTTGTTCCCAAAATTTCATTACTCTGCATTAATTATATTTGGTGTTTCGATTTTCTTCCTTCAGGTGCGGTGTTTCCCGTCAGTAAAATTCATATAATCACTTACAGGCTACCTACTTCTTGACCGTTCCACTCTCGAATAGCACGTAGAAAAAATGAGCAACTGAATTCTTTCAGCGCGAGCTCTGATTTCTAAGATTCTATCGCGATGGTTGTTTGTACTTTTGGAGCTGAGAGACAACTTAATATGAGGGTCGTCCAGTAAGTAATGCAACAACTTCTTCTGAAAGCAGGCTGAGTTTATTCATTACAATGGACCACGTTATTTCGCACTCTTCTGGCTACAAACCCCCCATCTTTCAACACGATCACCTTCCATGCCTGCATAGTACCACCTCTGCTGGTCGACGTCGGAACTAACGCCTCGTAGCTTCAATAACCTCCCCTTCATTCACGTACTGCTTTTCGCAGGGTGCATCATTTGGAAGTCGGAAGGTGTGAGACCCGTGCTGTAGGATTGATGAAGAAGAACAGTCCAGCGAAGTTTTGCGAGCTCCTCTCTAGTGTGCATACGTGTGTGACACCTTGCATTATCAGGGAGATGTCCGTTTCCATTTTTGTGGCGACGAACGGGGAACGTTCATTGGAGGGCAGGATGGACGTCTGTTGTGGTTTCTGATGAAAGCTGGTTCTGCCTCGGTGCCAGTGATGGCCGTGAGTTCGTTACAAGGAGGCCAGTTGAGGACCTGCAACCAATCTGTCTGCATGCTAGGCACACTGGGCTTACTCCTGAAGTTTCGTTTGACTGCAGGAACGCTCTCATGGTTCTGCCACGCATCCAAACTGCAAATTCGTACGTCAGTCTGCAATTTCCTGAAGGCAGTACAATACGCTTCAGAGCTGATCGATGCGCCATGAGGGTTGTCATCAAACAAAACAACCACGTCAGCGTGTAGAAGACCGTCGTCATGACCTTGCTGGCTGACGGTTCGCCTTTGGAGTTTATCGTCGGAGGAGAGACTGTGTGGCACCACTCAATAGATTGCCGTTTTGTTTACAGTTCGAAATGATGAACCCAAGTTTCGTTGCCTATGACGATATTCGATAAAAAAAAGTGGTCACGATCAGTAACCTTCAAGCAATTCCGTACAGATGGTCCTTCGTTGCTCTTTATCGTCTTCTGTTAGGCGACGAGGAACCCAGCAGCCACACACCTTTGAGTACCCAAAATGGTGGACGAGTGTGTCACCGCTGCCAACAGAGACGTCCAGCTGTGCAGCTATGTGATTGGCTGCACGCGTCACAGCTGCGCGCGGCCGGCAGGAGCCCAGGACGGACACTTCGTCCAACGACCCACAGTGCTTTTGTTTACTATCAGGTCTCCGTAGACATTCTTCAAACGCCTGTGAGTGTCTACGCTGCTTTGGTTTGCCGCAAAAAGAAACTCAATAACGGCTCTATGTTTGGAACGCACCTCTGATACGGACGCTATTTTGAAGACCTATATATAACGCCGCCACCTGATCGAACTTCCTGAAAATATACGGACTAAAGTGAGAATATTCCACCTTGCCCCACAACAAATTCCGCATTTTTTCAACCTAAATTGACGTAAAAGTGCGTTTCATTACTTACTGAACACGCCTCTTTATTTGACATTCGGAGGAGAAAGCTGCTGACTGAAATTTCGCGAAAAGATCTCGCTGGTATGAGAAACTTTTCTGTTTTAATAATTGTCACCCAAACCGCTTGTCATATCTGTGGTACTCTTTCTCCTCTGCTCCTGATTATACCAAATTTTTAAGTCATCTGTCAATCACGTCTGTTAACGATCCAATACCGCACAAGAATATTCCAGAAGGAAAAGGCAAGACCTTTATATGCAATCTACATCTACATTAAATGGTTACTCTGCAGTTCACACTTAAGTGCCTGGCAGAGGGTTCATCGAACCATTTTCATACTACTACTCTACCATTCCACTCTCGAATGGAGAGTGGGAAAAAGGAACATCTAAATCTTTCCGTTCGAGCTCTTATTTCTCTTATTTTATTATGATAATCATTTCTCCCTACGTAGGTGGGTGTCAACAAAATATTTTCGCTTTCGGAAGAGAAAGTTGGTGATTGAATTTTCGTAAATAGATCTCGCCGCAAAGAAAACCGCCTTTGTTTCAGTGGCTGGCACCCCAACTCGCGAATCTTATCAGTGACACTCTCACGCCTATTGCACGATAACACGAAACGAGCCGATCTTCTTTGCACTTTTTCGATGTCCTTCGTCAATCCTACCTGGTAAGGATCCCACACCGCGCAACAAAATTCCAGCAGGGGACGGACAAGTGTAACGTAGGCTGACTCTTTAGTGGGTTTGTCGCATCTTCTACATGTCCTGCCAACAAAGCGTAGTCTTCGTTTCGCCCTCCCCACAATATTATCTATGTGGTCTTTCCAATTTAAGTTGCTCGTAATTGTAATTCCTAGGTGTTTAGTCGAATTGACAGCCCTTAGATTTGTGCGGTTTATCGTATACCGAAAATTTATCGGATTTCTTTTACTACCCATGTCGATGACATCGCACTTTTCTTTGTTTAGTGCCAATTGCCACTTCTCGCACCATACAGAAATTCTATCTAGATAATTTTGTAATTGGAATTGATCGTCTGATGATTTTACTAGACGGTAAATTACAGCGTCGTCTGCTAACAATTTAAGGGGGCTGCTCAGTTTATCACCTAGATCATTTATGTAAATCAGGAATAGCAGAGGGCCTATGACACTACCTTGCGGAACGACAGATATCACTTCTGTTCTGCTCGATGACTACGAACTGTGATCTCTCTGAGAGGAAATCACGAATCCAGTCACACAACTGAGACGATACTCCATATGCATGCAATTTTATTAATAGTCGCTTGTAACGAACGGTATCAAATGCCTTCTGGAAATCTAGGAATACGGAATCAGAGATACCTTGTCGACAGCAACCATTACTTCATGGGAATAAAGAGCAAGCTGTGTTACACAAGAACGATATTTTGTGAATCCGTGTTTGTTATGTATCAATAAGTCGTTTTCTTCAAGGAGATTCATAATGTTCGAGTACAGTATATGCTCCAAAATCCTACTGCAAATTGAGGTCAGTTATATGGGTCTGTAATTCAATGGGTTACTCCTATTTCCTTTCTTGAATATAGATGTGACCTCTGCTACTTTCCAGTCTTTAGGAACAGACCTTTCGTCAAGTAAGCGGTTGTATATGATTGCTAAGAAAGGCGCTATTATGTCTGCATACTCTGAAAGGAACCTGATTGGTATACCATCTGGACCGGAAGACTCGCCTTTCTTAAGTGATTCCACTTGTTTCGCAACACCTAAGATACCTACTTTCATGTCACTCATGCTAACAGCTGTTCTGTTTTCGAATTCTGGAGTATTTACTTCGTCTTCTTTCGTGAAGGAATTGCGGAAAACTGTATTTAGTAACTCCGTTTTAGTGGCACCATCATCGGTAACATTTCCATCGCTATCGTCCAGTGGCGGTATTGACTGTTTTTTGCCTCTGGTGTACTTTACATACGACCAGAATCTCTTTGGTTTTTCTACCATATTTTGAGACTATGTTTCATTGTGGAAACTATTAAAAACATCTCGCATTGAAGTCCGCAGTAAATTTCGAGCTTCCGTGAATCTTAGCCAGTCTTGGGGATTTTGCGTTCTTCTGAATTTGGCACGCTTTTTTCGTTGCTTCAGCAACAATGTTCTGACGTATTTTGTGTACCATGGTGGATCAGTCTCTCTATTAACTTTGTTGCACCTTCTAGGTCTTCTCTCAACATGACGCAGTCTGTGGTTTCCATTCCCTAATATATTTTCCATGTGATGGTGCCAATTTAAGTTACTTGTAATTGTAATCCCTGCGTCTTTAGTTGAATCTGTAACCTTTAGATTAGTGTTATTTCCGTATGACCGAACCTTAACGGAATTTTTCGTTCCTCAGTCAGCTGGAAAATCTCACACTTTTTATTGCTTTCTTTTCTATTCTACTGTATATGAGATGCAACTTTTACCATGCTTGTGGTGATAGGTGAAGCATAAAATATGTAGAACGCCTGATGCTCTGATGTTGCCAGGTTAAATAAATAAATAAAATTTCTGCACCTTGTAATGCAACAAAGAATCACCGAAGTCAAATTTATTTTCAATATCCTTAGCGAGCCGCTCAAACTCCGTGTATGTCCTTGCGTGGTGAATGTGCAGTTAAATGAAGGACGCAGCAGAGAAAATTATGTAAATAGTAATATCTAATAGTAAATTAGCATACAAAGAATTTTGGCACATACTGCTTTTCCCCATCCAAAGTACAGAAAAAATTACGACAGTGATGCATTTCATTACCAAAAGATCCCAAACCTTCCTCGGGACAATAATGCTACACGAATGGAATTACTGGATGACCATCTTCTAGTGGTAGGTGTTTTGATTCATATTATTCAGCTATTTCGGCTACTTTCATGAATGACGTCATTAGCAACATTCGCAATTCGTATCTGTTACGTGAAGAAAATCCAGAAGATATTGTGGATACGAATTTCAACTTCACTTCTTCGTAGAAGCGTGGTGCGTTATCAATAGTGTCACTATTGGGCGCATTGTCATACCGAACATTCACTTGACTTAAGTATAGAAAAACTGGTGAAAATTAAGATATCTCTGTTGTTTTAAGTGATTGTTTTCCATACATAATTAGCACGAAGCTTTTCGATCTTGTAACGTGGTTTAAATACCTAGGAGGAATGTTACATATGTTACACGCCTCCCACCAGCAACGGACCATTGGTGAAACCACAATATGAAGAGACCATACATACATGTTGTTCATGAAGACAGTCAGCAGCCTTTTCATTAGTTGTAGGGGTACGTATCTGGTAGATTGATTTGGATCTGCAACAAAAACCAACATGCCTTTGCTGAAAGAAAGTGAAATCTACAGGCGTTAAATTTTCCGTGGACATGTATGACTTAATGATGATGACATTCTCCTGGATAAAATATTCCCGAGGTAAAACAGCTCCCCAGTTGTATCTTCAGCTGGGAACGCTGTCAGGAGAAACAAAACGGGGGCTCTACGGGTCTGAGTGAGGAATACGAGATATCATACTAGGATAGGTATACTAGAGAATTTAAAAGGGGAAATGGATAATTTGAAGTTAGATATAATGGGAATTAGTGAAGTACGGGGACAGGAAGAGCAGGAATTCTGTTCAGGTCAGTACTGGGTTACCATCAGAAAATCAAAGTGAGTTAATGAAAAAGTAGCACTAATAATGAAAAAGAAAATCGGAATGCGAGTAAGTTACCATGAGCATACTGAAAGCCTTACAGCAGCCAAACTAAACACGAAGACGACATCCGCCACAATAACACCAACCTTCGCGGATGGCGGATGATGAAAAACTGAAAGAATGTACTAGGAGAAGGATGAGGTTTGAACAAGGAAAATCAACAAACAGACTTGCCATTGTATAAATCATTTTATTCTATTTCTACAACCAGTTTCAGTACTTCAGCCTGCTACCTTAAGGCCCTACATCCACCTCAAGTATAAACATTCAAACGTATCGATACTGGCGTACTGGAGCCATCAGTACCTGTACGTCATGCATTAGTATTTCAAGTCCTTCCTTCGAAGATTTGGTAGAAGGATGAGAATGTAAAACAGAAGAACTTGGGCTGGGAGAGGGGAATGAAAGGGAAAGACCCTTAGCAGAATTCTGTAAGATGTATAATTTCATCTTTGATAAATTTAATTTAAATATCATGAAACGAGGTTTTATAGGTGGAGAAGTACTGGAAACACCGGAAGATTTCAAACACATTACATGTAATGTGGAAATTTCGACATCAGATTTTAAAGTGCAAAACATTTCCAGGGGCAGATGTGAACACTAACCATAATATATTGGTTATGAGCTGCACATTAAAAGTGAAGAAATTGCTGAAAGGTTCTAAATTAAAGAGATGTGAATGGGATACGTTGAGGAACAAGATGTTGTTAAGAGTTTGAAAAGGAATGATGGGCAACGACTGACTCAAACAAGAGTAAGCAACAAAACAAGAGACGAATGAGTAACCTTGAGACATGAAATGGTGACAATAGCAGAGGAACAACAAGGTAAAAAGACAAGACCCAGCAGAAATTCTTAGATAACGTACGAGATATTGAATCTTACTGACAAAATGAGATGATATGAAAATAAAGCAGGTGGGAATGAATAAACGTCTAAAAAATGAGACTCTCAGCAAACACATATTGGCAAAATAGAAATGGCTAGTTGAGAAATCCAAGGCTAGTGAAGTATACGTGACACTGAGGAAGATAGATAGAGTGTATAGCAAAATGAAAGAGAAGTTTGGAGCAAACAGAAGTACCTGTACGGCTGTAAAGAGCTCAGGTACGAAGTCAGTAATAAAGAAAGAAGTGAAGGCAGAAAAGTGGACGGGATACACAGACGGTCTTCGTAAAGGAAACGAACTTGAAGAGAACGTTAGAGAAAGAGAAGCGGAAGTAAACAAAGGTCAGCTGTAACGTAGGAGAGGGCGTGTAAATTTTGACAGGGCTCTGCAAAACCCAAGTCGAAACAAGTCTCCCGGACTGAACGCCAATGTCTCAGTGTCAATGAGAGCGGAAACAAGAGAACGCAGTATCGTTGGATGCTGGAGTCAGCAGCGAAATCGAGGTTCTAGTTCATCCCAAAGGTGTTCCATTGGATTCAGATCGGGATTCTGGGCAGAGCGATCAATTTCAGGAAGGCTATTGTCCACAAACCATTCCCACGCAGTTGTTGCTTTATGACAGGGCGCTTTGTCTTGTTGATGCAAAAAATCATCGTCTCCTAATCGTCTTCTATTTAATAATAAAATAATAATAAATAATAATAAAATTGTGTTCATATGCTTCCACATTTAGCGCGATTTTAGGTGCAATATGGGGACCACTCCATAACCACGAAAAAGACTCCCATACTGTAAGATTACCTTATCCGTACTTCGTTATTGGCTTTACACATGACGGCTGGTGACGTTCTGTAGCCATTCGCCAAACCCAAACCCTTCCACGAGGTTGCCACAGGCTATAATGTGTTTCACCACTCCAAATTAATCGTTCCCACTCACGCACTATCTACACTCATGCTGACAAATTAAGGATAATTGCAGAATGTGGTGCCACACAACGTGGCACTACACAAAACTGGCGCTAATAGCGTAGGTACGCCAGAAAAAAAACCCGGCGAGAATCACTGTTCAGACTACACCTGGACTCGTCCGTGAACATAATCTGGGATTACTGTTCCAAAGACCATGTACTGTGTTCTTGACACCAGGCTTTACCGGCTCTCCTATGACCAGGTGTCAGTGGAATGCACCTTGCAGGTCTCCAGGCGAATAAACCATGTCTGTTCAGTCGTCTGTAGACTGGGTGTCTGGAGACAACTGTTCCAGTGGCTGCGGTAAGGTCCCGAGCAAGGCTACCTGCAGCACTCCGTGGCCGTCTGCGGGCACTGATGGTGAGATACCGGTCTTCTTGTGTTGTTGTGCACTCTGGACATCCCGTACTGTAGCGCCTGGACACGTTTCCTGTCTGCTGGAATCGTTGCCATAATCTTGAGATCACACTTTGTGGCACACGGAGGGCCCTGCTGTGTTTGACCAGCTCCAGTCGCCCTAGTATTCAACTACTCATAACGTCGTCAATATGAGCAATATGTGTTCTCTGAGCCATTTTCAGTCATAGTCACCATTAGCACGTCTGAAAACGTCTGCACACTTACTCTCTGCACCGTACTCTGACATGCACCAACACACATCTGTGTATGTGGTGTGCTGCAAGCGCCACCGTGCGACGACCGCAGGTCAAATGCGCCGCGTGGTCATACCCAGAGGTGATTTAAACCCGCAAATCGTTCACCAGAGCGTTGTTTCAACATGCATCAGCATTATCCTTAATTTATGAGCATGAGTGTAGTAGCGTCGCTCGTTACATCACCTCAAGCATCGCTTAGCACTGATTACAGAAAGTGTGGTTCATGGGAAGCTACTCTACCATTATACTCCACTCCTCTTAACTCCGCACGCACAGTTATTGTGCTAGCTGGAATGCTGGTAGCACTTTTGGAACTGAGGAGTGATTCCTTCCGTCGATTTCATGCGATTTCTTACAGCCACCCACCGTAATACTGGACTGTCACGGTCCATCGATAAAAGAGATACGATTGGTCTTGGTTTAGCTGTGGTTGTTCTTTTGCGTTTCCAGTTCGCTGTCACAACACCAGCAGTGGACTAGGGGAGCTTTAGAAGGGTCGAGACGTCACTGATGGATGTGTTTCTGAGGTGACACCCAGTGACTAGTTCACGATCGGAGTCACTGAGCTTCCCTATCGACACGTTCTGCTGTTACCGCTTTCTCTGCTGACAACGAAATTCTTTCCGCCTCCTTTTATACTGATGGGTCGGCCTCTTGCGATATCTAGTGATCAACTAACGGCTTAATTCTCCTGAGGTCTTGTGGAACCCATGACAAAATGCGTCACTTCTGTCGTTAAAGTGGAAGCACGCAACTAGGTTTTGAATCAGCCGCCAATGAATTTAGCTACTACCAGAAAGAAAAGTTGATGATGCTAATGTAATTTGCTGAATAATATCTTCAAATCATTCTCACTTATATGTGCATGTGATTCAATGTCACCGATTCCTGCCTTTTCATTTAGTTTTGTTCAAACGATATCTAAATGAGCTTCTTTATCCTGTGTTATTGCCTGGAGATTGTTCTCCAGATGCTTAGAAAGGCAACCTCGCCGATATCTGAACACCACCGGTTACGACAGGACGTTGATTCTAGCTTTAACATCAGAGACGGTCACGTACACCAGTGGCTTCGAAGTTCCTCTTGTGACGGCGACCGCTAAACATATTTACGTGCCCTTCGGGTAAGTAGCTCATGAAAGCAGACCAGGAGTGCCGTACACGTCTCAGCTGCCGGTGACAGACTGTATGCAGGTCAAACAACGTACCTGTTCGACGCGCGGTTTCTCCACGGCACCGATGAAAGCCAAGTCGATAATGCTCCCAAGCTCCATTTCATACAAACAGTTCTCGTGGAAACTAAAATGTGTGAGAACTAGGCTCCTGAAGCATGTCGCTGAACTTAGATATACTAAGATGCATGATAAATCAAAATTGAAATTTTCACTCTGCAGCGGAGTGTGCGCTGATATGAAACTTCCTGGCAGATTAAAACTGTGTGCCGGACCGAGACTCGAACTCGGAAGCTCCTGTCCGCGAAAGGCAAAGGTCCCGAGTTCTAGTTTCGGTCCGGCACACAGTTTTAATCTGCCGAGAAGTTTAAGCCTGATAAATGTTTCTAACAATAGGCTTCGCCTTGGCACTTTAAAATAAATTGTACCGCAAATTATGCCGAAGAGTAGTATATTGTTTTCGGGGCAAAAATTTTGCTATGACATCTATTTTTGTGCCTAGTGAATACAAACCCGGGTTCTCTTATAAACGCATTTGCAAGGAACCCATACACTCATACATAAGTGATGTCAAAGGAGGAAATGTCAAAGTTCAATATGAGAAGAACGATCATTCTAAGCAAAATAGAAGTATGATAAACATGGTCTGTCAAACGCATACCTTAGGAGCTATAGGCATTTCTTTATCTTCAATAGTGTGAAACAGATCTATCTACTGCAACGTCTGTGCTTTCCATATTTTGAAAGATGGCAGATGGACCAAAATAAGAGAAAATATTTGCTAAACATAAACCCTAAAGTGCATTTCTTATAATCTCTGCTGACCTGTTCATTTTTGCTAATATGAAACACATCTTTTGAACAAGTGCCTATAGCTCTTAAGGTCTGCATTAAAGAGACAGTCTTTACTAAATTTTTTGCTTCAAATAATCATTCCTGTCATGTTCCTGAATATGGACCACTCATCCTGGGACATTCTTTACAGTTATAGAAAGGATCTTTTTTTGTCAAAATAATATATATTTAAGAACAAACCTTATGTTAAAATTTTCAGAGCCATTCGTAATCTGTGTGAACAAAGAAAAGGATGCTTGTTAAACGCATCAACATCATTGTCATTTGACATGGATCTCTAGCTGTAGTGGCAAAGGAGGAAGAAAAAGAATTCTCTGGCCTTACTGACAGACATATCCCGCAATTCGAGTATTTTACAGAAACTACTAAACTAAAATCTAGATGCGTACTAGTGGCTTAAGTCCCATTTTTCCTCATCCGGTATTGATCTCAGATTCGTAAGCAGCAATTCACAATTCCATAGTTTTATTTTACATTGTTTGTACTGAATTTGGCAAAGTACTGGAACACAGTAACGCATCTCCTCTGGAAATCTTAAAGACGAATGGGAAACAGTCAAGGGCATTTTTCTTCGGTGATAATAATTAACTCTTGAAGTCTTCCAAGATGCTATAGATATTCCTTGCGTGACCAATCATTATATAATGCTTCTCAAATCAATATCCGTTTTTTCTCAACGCATAGTAATTGTACAAGGATGAATCAGGTATTGTTAGAAAGGTTTTTTAACTAGCTACTGACATTGCATATCGGTTTTGAGCTAAAACTTACTCCGTTTACAAAATTTTAGCGTAAAAGCGGCTTTAAACTATTACAGGCAAAAAGGTTATCATGCATGCTGATCATCATACCTGTATCTTACGAAGCTAACTTGTTAACTAAGAATGAGAGACCCCCTTTTCATATTATCTTACAAAAATATTTTTCGAAGCACTTATTAATTGGATAAGTCGAATACAGCATTGTTATAGATAATAAAGGTTAATAAGAGTGATCACAGATGCAGACCAACAGCGACCAACCCATAAATCCATTATCTCAGCCCGTCGTCCAAGCTGACTCTCCTAAACGAATATACTTTCCGAAACGACAAACGTATATGTCACTGCCCTCTCTAACGTGCTTACATAAAATGTGAAGTGCAATTAAAATCTCAAAATACACTTAGAGGTTATTGTGGCCTTAGTGATATACCAAGTAAGAAGCGAGCACTGCGTTCTAAACTATACATTTCGCATTTATTTACTGGTGTGCATTTACCAAATCTCGTCTTTACTCACATACAGCTGTGTGTAGGCTTTTCAACGGTAAGCAAATCAACTAACAGTTTTGCATCCCTTCAAGAAAATTAAAAATAAAATGCATACGAAGATTACATTCGAACGTCAAATATTATTTACACTGAGGCATTGTAATGCTCTGTAAATACATTTGTTCAACATCATGTGCATGGAATGGGATATACAAGGATGTATCATAAATTCATAATTATTATATCACCTCGTTCAATTCATGTTTTCTGTTCATTCACACAGTTATTCTAATCGCAACTACATTTATTCCAAATACTGTCATTTAAAACTATTAAAATGTAAAAGGATCGCAGAAGTTTCCTGATTCTATGTTAATATTTAATATCTCCTTGAACGTAAAACCCTACAAATGATTGTTTTAGTTATGTATTGGTTTTCCAGTTATTCCTTCATATCTCTATACAGCAGTACTCATTGCTTTCACTGCGGGAAATATCGCAGTAGGATTTCTCATTCGGAATTATGCGACGGTTGTTACACTGTCTGTAAATAAAGTATGTACCTTTTTACATGGTGGATGCAACCGCAACGTATGCAGCCCACATAGTATTTTATCGTGTTACGTTACATACGTCCAAATTCAGTGATTCATACCCTTTATACAACAGGATACAGGCCGGTGGTTCAGCTGTCAGTGAGAGCAGGTAATATTCTAATATACAATAGATTTGAAGGCCTTGAAATGTTAAGAATAAGATATATCGAAGTATTAAGGTTTTATTGGATTACGTAAGGGTCAACGAGCTTTAGTAAGTATCGCTCCAGAAAGTTTGTGTAGGATTCGCATTCTTCTTATCCTGTTATATAAAATTTAATTTATTTATGTTTTGAAAAAAACATATTTCAGAACTACCAAGAGCTGCTGGTGAAATAATTCTTAACTTTTTCTAGGCTCCGATGATCTTCATCATATAGCATATCACTATTTATGACGGCGGGTGACTGTAGCTGCCGAGAATTCATTATCATTTTACTGTTACTTAAAACGGCAAAAATGTTTATCTTAATCACAAAAGCGGTCTCTTTCCACAGAACGCTACGAAAAAGTGCCTAGAGTGTTGTATAGACTTATTGTGTTTTGGTTAAACAGTGTGACGTGTTAGACAACTCTAATGTCTCGGACGTACGCCATTGTTCTTCAAAGCGTAGACAAGATGGATCATATTCGATAGACACATCTGTTTTTGTTTGTTGACAACTCTTTTGAGACGCGTTATTTATTAGAATACAGTGCACGACTAAGATTTGTAAGAATGTGGTACACATTTTCTGGCACTACAAGTACCCGCATTTGTAGCCGAGGTCGCTAACGGACGCCTGCGCGGTAGAACTCGACTTCGGAGATAGCCAGTCCGATTCCTGATGATAACGTAAATGTCGTGTGACTAGGGCCTCGCGTCGGATAGACCGTTCGCCGGGTGCAAGTCTTTTGAGTTGACGCCACTTTGGTGACTTGTGCGTCGATGGGGATGAGATGATGATGATTAGGACAACACAACACCCAGTCCCTGAGCGGAGAAAATCACCAATCCAGCCGGGAACAGATCCCGGGCCCTTAGGATTGACATTCCGTCGCAGCGACCACCCAGCTACCGGGGGCGGACATTCCTGATGACGGAAGACATTTTCACATTCAGCGTCTTGTCAGCAAAGCGATGAAAGGCAGGTAGAAAGTTGCTTACACCATACTTCGTGCCTATGTCCTACAGTAAACTCAAAATTTCTCTGCAGGACTTGTGAAATTCTCGATGCGTATCACTCAGTTGGAAGACAACATTCGGCACTGGACGTGGCGGCTTCTCGCAGTGTATCGATATCACTATTCATATGATCTTCGACTAACATGTTGCCGTTGGTGCGCAGCGCCCTTTGGTGTGGCGGCTCCGGGCATGGTGGCCGGTTTGCTGGGCAGTAAGAGCTAAGGAAAGAATCTGTAACTAGCTTTCCTTGAGGCCCCTTAGCCGTGGTATTGGCAGGTGGCGGGCCACCAGTTTTGGGATAATGTTACGCCGTTTAAGTTGTTGAGTACCGACGTGGCTTGCGCTGTGGTTCACCAGAAGGACACCGAGCTGTCAGGGGAGTGTTCACCGTCATTTTTGTCTCCCCTTCTCTAACGCCGAATGCGTGCGACAGTTTTCAGTTTTCATTCTATCATTCATATCCCAACGTATTTCAATTATTGCAAGCGATCAATCGCTTGCATAAAAACGAATAACAAGAATCTGAAGAGGTTGTAGTGAATTTGGTACCCACTCCACCGTCTAGTTACGTTGTAAGGATAACGTGTGATATAGAATCGGATATAGATATCTCAATATGTAAGGAAATACACAACTTAGGTATTTGGTAAATATCATGATTATGAAAATAGAGTATATTTTTGTATTTCGTCCACAATTGGTCCTCACCAGAAGAAACTCACATGGTCACCCAGTCAACAACACTATACGACGCTTACTGCCAGTAACGGGTACAAAGTGTAGACAACTTCCAAGACGGTGTACCCCGGGCAACGGTCCGTGACGACGGAACGGTAAATAGTGGAATCCATGGAAATCGAGGTCTCTGGAATAAAAATAACCACAGTTCTACAAACCTCCTAATGTTACATGGCCCAATCCTCCCCTATCAATTATTGGGCATCCTGGAGTCTAAGTCGGCGATTTTAATTCCCACCATACCAACTGGGGGTACTCAACAAACAACGAAAATGGAGAGATGTTATCCGAGTGGACTGAATACCTTGGGCTCCACCTGGCCTGTGATGCTAAAGACCTGAAATCATTCCGATGTGACCGTTGGCAAAGTGAAACTAACCCAGATCTATGCCTCATAACAACTGATCAAATGATGAATCCACTACTACATACTAAAAGGGTATTACCTAGTTTCCCCCGCACACAACACCGCCCAGTATTACTGAGCCTTGGAGTGCAACTCTCCCTAATTAGATCCACACAGAAACCAAGATGGAATTTGAGAAAATCAGACTGGACAACTTATGCCAAGGAAGTGGACTCACACCTGCGATGGGTCCCACCCTCTGCAGAGGGTGTCCTTACTGCAGCAGAAAAACGTAACAACCCTCGTGGCTGTATGAAAGAGTACATCCCTTGTTGGAATCTAGAAGCTGAAATGCTTTATAACCAATTCCAAAGAACTGGAGATTCTGACATAGGAAACCAAATACTAAACGCCATAAATGAAGGCGGAAGGGAAAGATGGGAACATACAACAAAAAACCTGGACTTCACCCGATCTAGCAGGAAGGCATGGTCTCTCTTACGCCAGTTGGGAACAGCAACACCCCTGATCAATAAAAACCGTAAAATATCTCCTTCAAAAGTAGTACTACAGATAAAACGACGGGCGGAAAATGACCCAGTAGATGATATCTTCGAGAAAGAGATTAAAGCAGAGACTGAAACTATCGACAGCCGACTCGAGGAACATATGGATTTCTCTATTCCGTTCACAAATTTGGAAATGAATTATTCGATAAAATCTCTTAAAAAGGGGAAAGCCGCCGGTCTAGACGGGATATTCCCTGAATTCATCAGACACCTGGACCCCTCAGCCTGTAAATGGCTTAGACAATTCTACTGTGACATCATGAACACAAACCGGGTTCCCTATCAGTTCAAGATAACCAAAATCCTCGCTATCTTAAAACCAGGAAAGCCACAGGATAACCCAGCTAGCTATCGGCCAATATCCCTGTTGAGCATTTGCTGCAAGCTATTGGGAAGACTGCTGTACAACAGAATATATGACTCGATAGAGAGACTAATTCCCCCAGACCAGGCGGGATTTAGGAACAAACGGAGGTGCTGTCAACAAGTCCTGGCCTTAACCTCATAAACTGAGTCAGGTTTTCAAAGGGCCCAAAAAACCTGTGCGGCTTTTGTGGACCTCTCGGCCGCCTATGATACCATCTGGCTCGACGGACTCATACTCAAGCTGAAAAAAGCGATCCCTTGCCGCAAAACAACTAAGCTTCTGGAAAACATGTTGAAAAATCGCTACTTCAGAGTGAACGTAGGTCAGTCTACGAGTAAATCCTACTCAATAAACAATGGGCTCCCACAGGGATCAGTGTTGGGTCCCCTTCTCCTTAACCTATACACGAGTGACATGCCAGCAACTAAATCGCAAAAATTCTGCTATGCAGATGACATTGCAATAGCCACACAAAGCAAGACATTCGAAGAGGGGTAGCTACTGTCAACGGTCCTTCAACTTCTTAACCAGTATTATACGAAATGGAGGCTCTACCCAAATCCAACTAAAACTGAGGTAAGCGTATTCCTCCTGAACAAACATGAGGCAAGACGAGAGTTACAAGTAACATTCTGCAATGAGCGATTGACGCACAACAGCCACCCAGAATATCTAGGAATCACTCTTGACCGGTCACTAACCCATAAAAAACACCTAGAAATAACCAGTCAAAAGATAAAAAATCGAAATAACATATTAAGAAAGCTGACTGGAACCTCCTGGGGAGCTCAAGCTAACACCCTAGCACCGCAGCACAATCTCTTGTTTACTCGGTGGCAGAATACTGCGCCGCAGTCTGGTACAAGAGCACACACACGAAGAAAATACATGTCCAGCTTGATACCACCATGAGAATTGTCTCAGGAACTCTGTAATCAACTCACTTCCCTGGCTTCATGCCCTTTGCAATATAGCTCCTCCCTCCCTGAGAAGGCAACAAGCAGCTGTCCGAGAATGGAAGAAAATTAATCACCCCTTTGTCTCTGAAGATATACCTAACCGAAAAATATTTGACCATCTACCTACTACTCGCCTAAAATCCGGGAAAACTATATAGGAAGACGAAGTCCTCAAATTCCCAGAAAGGTACGACATAGCAAGGGAATGGAGGCAATACTGCTCGCTGAATATTCACCATCCTCTCCTCACTGATTTTGATCTTTCGATACCGGTGGAAGGAATCTAAATGCCCAGAAGAACTTGGTGCAAACTCAATCGTGCGAGGACTAATCACGGCAGGTGTAAGGTCATTCTCCACAAATGGAAACTTACTGATGACCCACGATGTGACTGTGGTGCAGAAGAACAAACAATCCCTCACCTGATCTTCGAATGCCCTACGAGAAGGTTTGAAGGAGAATGGAGAGATATCATGAATGCTACTCCATGTGCTGTTCAGTGGGTGACCTGCTTAGATGTGGACTTGTAATAGGTGCAGTGGCTGTCTCCCTAATCTTTCGCATATTGTTGTTTGCAATCAGTCATTTAATAATATATTTGTAATTCGTTTATTACATTAATTAATAGTATGTGTGCAATTTTACTCTGTAGATGGCATACGCCAAATAAAATAAATAAATAAACTGCCAGTAAGAACCTGGCAACCCCTACCTAGTAAGGCGCTCTATACAGCCCACGGAGTTTTGTTTGTACTGCTTCGTCAGCATGACTTCATTTTTTTTTTTTCATTTTCGTTCGCCGTATTTGCAACAATCTTTGTTTCAGTCCCACATACCACATAAAGAAACTTAACACTTCAGTGAAGGGCGACTGTCCCGCATTCCAGAGCGGTGCGATTTGATGTGGCCGCAGAACGATGAGTGCTATGATGCCAAGTGGGCCGCCGGCCAGCTCTGCCGGGCGGCCTTCCAACGGCAGCGTAGCGCCCACGGCGCCACGGCGGAAGACCGGGGCCTGCCCGCCGCGCCACGGATATCTGCGACGGCTATATTTGCCACAGAATCTTGTCCTTTGGCAGGTAATCCGAGATGAGCCCGCCGGCAGGTAATCTGAGATACACCCCGTAGCTCTAGACCAGGGCCGCACATTGTTGTCATCACGACCTCTACCAGTCGGCCAGCTCCTGCTATAGTAGACTGTCCACCTCGAAATACTATAACGACTAAAGAATAACTATAGCCCTAGTTTCAACTTCTAGTACCAAAGAGAAAATTTTTAAAATTCTACACTGTCAAATCAAATTACTACGATTGCCTGTTACAGGACCGAGCGAGGTGGCGCAGTGGTTAGCACACTGGTCTCGCAATCGGGAGGACGGCGGTTCACAACCGCCTATGGGGCATCCTAATTGGGCGAGCGGTTCTAGGCGCTTCAGTCCGGAACCGCGCGACTGCTACGGTCGCAGGTTCGAATCCTGCCTCGGGCATGGATGTGTGTGATGTCTTTAGGTTAGTTAGGTTTAAGTAGTTCTAAGTTCTAGGGGGCTGATGACCTCAGATGTTAAGTCCCATAGTGCTCAGAGCCATTTGAGCCATTTGAGCCATCCTGATTCAGGTTTTCTCTGATTTCCGTAAATCGCTTCAGCAAATGCCGGGATGGGTCCTTTGAAAGGTCACGGCCGACTTTCTTCCTCATCCTTCCCTAATCCGATTGGACCACAGACCTTGCAATTTGGTCCTCTCTCCCAAATCAAGCAACCAACCAACCTGTTAGGGGCGCCATACTAAGGATAAACAGCAACTAAATAAGGTACAAATGGCTCAATTACGTGGTGGTTCTTCGTTATTCTGGTACTATATGCACCACCTGCCTATGGATCTGCACATAGTGCTTAGAGTCATTTGAACCATTTTTTCTGCACATGCCTTCAGACAAAATATTACGAAATTAGAGTGCCAGTGTTATTCTGCATTACGTTGCAAGTCCAAAGGAAATTTTTATCGTAATTCGGAATAACACAGGCACTCTAATATCGTATTTATCCGCCGACACAGGTAAGCGACTTTCAAGTAAACTGTTTCGACCGTAAGGGGAGTATACATAATCATTGACGACATATGGAATGGTTGACAGGAAATGGAAGATTGTGTCTGGCCGTCAATCGTTCACGGATAGCCATATCGTAAGGCGACCGCTTGCGATAAGCAGAGAATCCACGTTCGAGTCCCGATCCGGAACAAGTTTTCATTGTCTTCATTCCATTCTGCAGCTAATGGTCGTCCATACTCGCAATTGCGAATAGATTCAATGTAGACAAAATACTGATCGCTTTTTTCAGACAGATCACCGCTTTGCAGATTTTGTAGTACCGACTCATGCGACCCTCTATCGCTAAAATAAATCACGGGAGTGGAGCAGGGCGCAGGTACCTGTCGACAGTATGGAAACAGGGCAGTAAGATGAGTCGACGTGCATACGTCACAGAATTGTAAAACCGAGCTACCGTGTTTTGACGTACCTTGATCACACCGTGAATGAAGTTGTCCAGTTTGTCGATGTATCAACGCGGACTTACCAGCGTGTCCACAAGGAGCGGTGTTCTACCAGCAGCCATATAACATCACTAAGAACAGCGGTTGTAACAAGACTAGCCAACAGGGAGCTGAAATGAACGTCACGCCCTGTCAATGGCAACTTGTTTCCAACCCAACATGAATTGCTGCTTTCAGTGAACACAGGTGCATCTCAACAAGTTTCCGAGCATGCACTGCAAAAGGACATTTGGAGTAGGTTACCTCGCAAAAGACCTTTTCTCGAAACGGCACATAAATCTGCGCTTCTTGGTTGGGCGAAACAGCACAAACTTAAGCAACATAAACTGGACAGCAGGCTACTGGGAGCTCCAACTTTGGTTGGACGAATCACAGATTTGCCTCTTCTGAAATGATGCAAGGCGTCGAGAGTGTGGAGGTCCAGCGAGATGTTCAACCCGCGGTGTATTTCTGTCAGGAGGTTACATTGTAGCGGCGTGTAAACCAGAGTCCTATATATGTCTAGGATGTTGCCACTGAGTGAGCCACCGCACAACACGTCACTCTGTGTTTAATATCTTCCTCTTACACTATTACTCAGATATACCTTTCGTCCAATACACCAGACATACGTACAATGATTATAATAGAATATGTTGTTAATGTTTACACCTGACTTTTGACGTTAGACTATAGGATAGTTGAGAGTCCTAACAGTTTCTGAGCAAAAACTGAAAATTAAGTAAAGCCATACTACGCAATCATACTCTCTGTTAAAGAATATGTATATTGTTTGCTGAAAGGAAATGATACTTAGGCTGGAAAAAAATGTAAACACGCTGTACTTTACACTACGCAACGCAGACTTAAACTTAATTATCATAGGTTCTACTCGAGACTAATAAACAATAAACAAAGCGACTAAGCTGAGACTAATATTGAAGAAGCAACATCTTTATAGGTAAACATTTACTTACCAGCAAAACTTTCAAACAAATTTTCCTAACGAAATATGTGAAAATTGCTTTCTATTGTTTTTAGCAATAAATTAAGCCGCGGCTAACAAATTATACATTTGAGCGTTTAGTCTGAGATAGTCCTTAACTGATACAGAGTATTGGGAATTTAATCTGATGCACATTTTTTTTCCCTTAATATTGGCAGAAATATTTTCTTATATTATGAAATTCTCTCTCCCTGATTCTGAATATCTGGGAATTTGTTAACTGGTTGTAATGTGCTTTTTTTGTTTTTTTTTTTCCTAACTGCTTTGATTCGGTCCGCCACGAATTCCTCTCCTGTGCCCACCTCGCAAGTAGCACTTGCAAGCCACGTCCTCAATTATTTGCTGTATGTATTCCAATCTCTGTCTTCCTCTACAGTTTTTGCCCCCTACAGTTCTCTCTCGTACCATGGAAGTCATTCCCTGGTGTCTTAACAGGTGTCCTATCATCCCTTCTCCTTATCAGTGCTTTCCACATATTCCTTTCCCCTCCGATTCTGCGCAGACCCTACTCATTCCTTACCTTATCAGTCCACCTAATTTTCAACATTCGTCTGTAGCACCTTATCTCAAATGCTTCGATTCTCTACTTTTTCGATTTTTCTGTAGTCCAAGTTTCACTAACATACAATGCTGTGCTCCAGATGTACAGTCAAAACTATCCGAACGACATGAATTGCATTTCGCCTGATTCGCATGCAACCGGCATAACGCAGCTGTCTAGCAGGTCCTCTAATCGCTCCTTGGTACAGTCGTTTGACTATTGAAAATGGTTCCCACAAGTCACCACTAGAAAACACTGCTCTTTATCGCAGTAACTCATGATGTAAAGTAACACCACGATGCTACAAATATCAGGGAACACCTTACCACAGATAAGACAGTCCTTAAGGCTTGTAAGCTCACATTTATTACAATAAATGACATACCTGAAATGTTACCACACTCATTGTTACGACAGATAGGTAATGCACGTAGTACGTTCGTCGTATTTATGATTTCCTCTTCAAAGTAACATACAGTACTTATTATTTAACACAAAATATTAAAAATTTAAGCTATCCACGAGCAGCTAGTTGAGAATAAGTATGAACTGCAAACACGACGAACCGTCTCGTTCTGCATATGGATTCAAACCCAGCTCATGCAGACTAAGCAAAGATTTCGTGACTGACGGAAACTAACAGTCATTACTGATTAGGCAAACAGAGAGTGATATACCTCGATTTTAGACAGTATCAGTTAGCAAATATCAACTTTAAATTACATAACACAAACATTTTAACGGACGCGAATTCCTCCCCAGCATCTCTTGTAACTGTTAACGAACTACGAGAGATGTATAACATTGCTTCTTCACAAGTAACTTACTTGAAACACCGTGAGGTAAAGCTTTGTGTTGGACAGGGATTCGAACACAGATAATCGGATTGATATCGAAATACAACCAACTGTGACATATCCGGTTTCCTTGCCGGTAGCTAGATGTTTTAACTGAAATGACGAGAAGAAACAGTAATTTTTTCCTTCTCAGGACTCCAACCCGGCACCTATCGCTGTTATATTCTAGAGAAAACGAACGTTAAATATGGGTTTGTTGCACCAGCAGCGACATGTGAGCATGTTTGATCTAGAAATAATATGACGAAGAGTTCAGTGCTCACTGGGAATAGAGCCCCACATATAACGTTGTTGCCTACACACAAAAAGACGTCGGCCACCGAATTTTTCTCCACCAGCAGCTAGGAATAACATCTTGAACTTAAAGTGATCTCGCAAAAAGTTCTGTGTCCCACTGGGAGTTAAAAACGTCAGATATCGTTAGTGTTGACAACGAATGAAAAAACATTAAAAATCAAAATTATTATCCACCAGCAGATAGGTGTTCTCTTGCTAGAGCTTGATAATACGTATTGAAATCTTTAGTGCAGGGCCAGGATTCGAACCAATTCACACGTAATATGTGGAGATGTTCAGGAATCTGTAGTTTTGAACAAACAACAAATTGTAGCCGAGCTGTATTGGCACGAAGGGATCAAATTCGCGTTAAGGGCGGTCTGAGTTGCATTCTCAGTTCAGAACCAATTTTATCGACATACAGAAGCTCAGATAAAAGGTGGAATAACTATCCTGTGACTCTACATAGCGTTTGTTTCGTCACTAGAAATAAATAACTAGTATAAGAAAGGTTACTGGTGATACAGTTTCTACATGTCGCCACTCCAGACTTTATTGTGGTTCAATCTAACGTCTACTTGACAGAGAAGGAATATCATCTTTAATGTGAATTTCGAACCACACTGCCATTATATCTTCTTCACTTGGAGTAGTCAGAAGAGAATGGAATCTTTCTCTCCCTATCTAAAATCATTGACAGAAGTGGGAATCGTACCCAGACAATAGGTATACGAACCTACCATCAGTCCAACAGACCACCAAACCCTCTTCTCTGTGACTCATTTTTCTATTGTAACACTGTTGCGCCACACTGGATGAGAATTCTGACACACAGGCTCCCTGTAGTAAATTGCAGGATGTTCAGTAAATTCATTTACTTGGTTGACCAAATCACTATGAACTAGCTGCCTCGGCTACCCAGTGTTTACATTCGACTCTATTTTATAATCACCGAAATAAAATCACCTAACTGCTACCTACACAGAACTGCCAACAGTGGAGGATGCAGAGCCGGCTGCGGTGGTCTCGCGGTTCTAGGCGCTCCGTCCGGAACCGCGCGACTGCTACGATCGCAGGTTCGAATCCTACCTCGGGCGTGGATGTGTGTCATGTCCTTAGGTTAGTTATGTTTAAGTAGTTCTAAGTTCTAGGGGACTGATGACCATAGATGCTAAGTCCCGTAGTGCTCAGAGCCATTTGAACCATTTTTTTGTAGGATGCAGAAATTTAGATAGGAAGTGTTCCTTTCCACTTTAGCTATTCTATTGCGCTATCTGTTTGTAAAAAACGTCGTGCAGCGCAAAAGAAAAGCTGTAACTGATTCTCTCATTGTCAGAATTCTAGACCCGGCCATTTGCATTATCTCGCAGCGCTGTGGTATGCAGAAGTTCTGGAGGAATTGTTGTTCAGCTCTGGAGCTGTTGAAGTTACGTATTAGCTAGTAGCGTAATGGTAAGTGTCGTACACCATATATAAGATGTCGTGAGTTCGAATACATTTACTACAAAATTTTTTTAAAACGCAATTCTGGTGTCTGCTGAAGTTACCAATCTAATGGAACTTTGAACATAATTCCCTTCACTTCTCAACCCAAAATAGTCGCATGTGGAAAAAGGGCCAACTATTGTGACATTTTGTTCTTTTCAGGTTTAATAGACAGCCAGGCAGCAGAAGCATCTCGAAGCTTTTGTATTATGTATGGGGAAAGCGCATCGTGGCCAAATACTGCAGAAAAGTATTTTCTACATTAGCTGTCGTGTGGTAGTGGCATTTTATTCTTCTTCAAACATTGTTTGACAGCTTTAACTCAGAACACGTTTTCTACATGCTGTAAGGTGTCAGGCAAATCCAACACCTTCCATGAAAACCCTGACATGATAAGCAAATCCAGTAGTATGTCACATAGCTCCGGATAAATCGCGACATTAAATTAACCAAAGTAATACGAGTAACGAGTGAGCAAATCGAATACCACAGACTAACACAAGAATGCCTAAATGCATGTCATACCTTCCCACCGTGAGACAGACGCAGTTCCGAGGGGAGAAACGAGAACAGAAGCCGAGAGCAGAACCGTGTTAAGCTAGAAGGCCCTACGATAATGGACGGACACCCACATCGCCAGCTAACCACCAGGACCACCCCCCAGCCCATGTTAAAAGCTAGAGCCCTCCAGAAGAATAGATCTTATGATAACACTAAAGGGGCCACACCAGCTGCAAGTTTTTGCGTGAGACTTTTTCGCGTCTCTGATACGTTGCAAACTTTAAAAACATTGCCCCACCACAAGAAGTATAACGTTTCTCATTGGATAGACAGAATTTTTGTAGGCAGAGCTTAAGGTTAACACTGAGACCCTGATTGGTCAGATGAAAACACAGCCAGATAGTTTTTTTTAAACCATCTTCGGCAAATTATAGTAAGGAGAAGTTAGGAGAGAGTTGCTTCCGAGACGGCGAGCTGTATGGAGCTGCGTCGCCCGCCGCCCTCTGACGCTGCATAACCAACGACAAGGTAATAAACGCACGCGATGCCGAATCTTTGAGCGCATAAGGCTTCACTCAGAACTGCAGAAGTCTCATCTGTTACATCCCCGTTTTGCGTAATACTAGTGTCGATCGTCAATTAAAGCTCATGGTATTCACATTTGCTTCGTGAAGTAAAAATCTGAAACGCGATGATCTCTCTGTTATATAATTATTGAGAAGCCACATCAGCCACAGTACTTTATGACAAGTTAAATAAGTAATTAAAGATAATTGAGGGTCACTGTAGACCATTTTGGTAGTTTTCTCTTTTATGAAACTTAACTTAAATCTAGATTATAGATGTGATATGGCATAGGTCATCCTTCGATCCATTGTAGAACTTGGAAACCCATTCAGGGAATATTCGTTCACATTTTTGTTGAACGCAGTTGGTTTTTATCATCCTGTATTAAAATATTTCCTTTTAAAAATAGTGCAATTTATAAACAATGTTTTGTGAGTAGAATAAAAATTCCAATGGTAAACTTAACTGCTTTTTCGACGTTATTTTAGCAGCTAACTAAAAATAGGAAAGCCTTGAACCCCTTCCACTAAATTTAGTTAGTATTAAGATTCTTTTACAGGGAGTGCAGTGGAGCTGACGCTGAAATCATTAAGGATTTGATTATATCATCGCTAGTCCCACTGAACTCTTCTGAACTCTACATGTCATGTGTGGTCTGGCGTCTCCTTACCAGCAACAGGTCCCAGGTTCAAACTAATCAATTCCCTAAAAAACACGCTCAGAGCGTCGTTGCGCGAAAGTGGTAGGGAGACACGACTTAGAACAAACAGAAACCACGCAGAATGCTAGAATGCATGTAATCAAT
The DNA here is from genome assembly GCF_023864275.1 of Schistocerca cancellata. Taxonomy (NCBI): domain Eukaryota; kingdom Metazoa; phylum Arthropoda; class Insecta; order Orthoptera; family Acrididae; genus Schistocerca; species Schistocerca cancellata. The sequence continues at coordinate 929,365,926 of NC_064626.1, read as the reverse complement.
AAACTGCATGTGCATCGTCAGACTGTTACAGATAACATAAGAGAATTTGCATATATCGTTGATGATTAATTTCGCTCTTATGTTTACTAGTGTTTCAACAACACTAGAGGAAACCTTACGAAAACTATGCACTGTATTATAAGAAATTAAATAAAACTACCCACGATAACCTTACGACGAAAGAATTTTTTAATAAAACTGAGTATCTGTACACAAGCATGCCTCTATCGACACGAATTAGTAAATACTACTCACTTAGATTTTGATTGGGTCTGTGTTTAATTGGTATGTTGTGTCATACTCAAGAGGTATTCAAACGTGGCATTTCATAAATATAGTTATGTATTTCTAGAAACCCAAAATTTGCTTGTCAGCAGCGGTAAGAGGCGTTACCTGTTGTGGAGCATTGTAAGTTTTTCACCATTGCACTATGAGCCGAAAGTATTTTCTTGCGATTTCCTTATTGATGTTTGATCTGACTGCTTGTAGCTCTTTTACAGAAGGGGTAAAAACGTTGAAGTTTGTGAGACTGGAACTGCGAACCATAACAGACGCTTTTTCACACGTCAGCACGTAACCACAGAGCTGGCGAACAGGTATGTGTGGCCGCTTCCTCTAACGCGGCCAATAGTGACTAGAACTCATAAACCGCTATTTAAAGGACGAGATTAGTTGCGATTTCCATCTGTAACGACCTTCCTGGTCTGAAAACCGTAAGTTTACAATCTTTTGTTACGCCTCAAGCGATAATAACTGAGATTATTCAATGGAAATGACAGGTAAAATCATGTGAAATTTGAGGCTTAATTCCGTGCACACAAGGAAGTAACTCGTCGATCACAGAGTTGCCAAGCGTACGTTGCCTTGTTGCCAAATCTCAGTTAAAGCACCAGCAGGAAGAAGACGAACCGATGTGATCCTACAGCGGGCTGGGAAGTGACCATAGCTGGTGTCTCCAAGTCGCAGCTGCTACGGCCTGGAATACGTAATGCGACTGATTCGCATTTCTGTAACTAGGTTTAGGGACTGGAGCGTAGTTACTAAAAATACTCAGAATTGACTGCAAACTAAGCATCATAAATCAGTAACTCTCATAGTTGTTTTTATATTTCTTCCGCAAGTGTACTCAAAACTAAGAAACTCATTCACAGGCGTTTTCGTGCCTCGCCGATAGTCGAGCACAACAATCAAATAAAAAAAAAGTGTGTGCGTGTGTGTGTGTGTGTGTGTGTGTGTGTGAGAGAGAGAGAGAGAGAGAGAGAGAGAGAGAGAGAGAGAGAGAGAGAGGGAGGGAGAGAGAGGGAGGGAGAGAGGGAGAAAGAGAGAGAAATAAAAAAGAATGAGAGAGAGAGAGAGAGAGAGAGAGAGAGAGAGTGTAAAAAATTGTTGTAAAGAAATTGAATCATGATATGTAAAGAAATCTTTCATTTAAAATGACATGTTCCACATCATTACGAAATGTAGTATTCATGATCTATGGAACAAGAATTAAACTAATCTAATCTAATCACATCATATTGATGACTAGCCATGAAGAGTCATGACTTACCGAAATTTTTGCCAATACCAGTAACCAAATCTAAACTTGAAAATAAAAGACGACAATTTTTGTAATAAACCGGGACCCCTATCAAGACCCTTTCGTCCCTGTTAGCTAACCACAAAAGATGTCTGATATACCTCCATACTGAAGTAACAAAGTGTGCATGCATTTAAAGATGAAGTGCAAGATGTGAAGTTCTGTGACGGTGATACGAACCCAACACGTAATCGGATTGTTAACTAAGAAAAATCAAATGTTACGTATCGGTTTTTCTTACGAGCTGCTACGTGTTTGAATCTAAAATAAGGATACAAAGTTTTGTGCCTAAGCGCAATCGAACTGCACACCTACCGTGCATCCACGAATATAGCTTAAGTATCAGTTGCTTACTCACCAACAGTAAGATGTGTGTGTGTTTGACCAGAAATAACAACACCTATTGCGATTGTTGGCAAAACATGAACAGACATTAAAAATGCACGTTAATTTTCACTAGCAGGTGGGTGTGCACTTGATAGGGCTTGAAATGAAATTATGAATATTTTTGTACTGGATCCTTTGGAGGAGACCTAGAGAAGATTGCAGTCTTTGGAAAAGAAACAAAATGATTGAACTATACTGTTCTGAGAGATTCAGATCTTCGAAAGACGAGATACGAATTCGAATCACAGTCCAGCACCAAATTTTTCAACGTCTCTAGTTCAATCAAGTACAAGTAAAATAAGAGATAAGAGACCGGTTCCTTCAAATGGCTATCGGTTCATCAAATAAAATAAAATTTTCTAATGTAAGTGGGTTTACTGGCGACTGTATTTCTGTTTGCTATAACTTCCGCTATGTCATTTCCCAACGTAAACCGGCTCTGCCCCGTTGGTACTGAAGGAACGTGATGTTTAATGCGGACTATGGATTATAACGTCTTTCTCTTGAGGTTACCAGAGGTAAAATAAATCTGTTTCTGCCACTTAAAAGTAAATGCCTGAACCCACGCAGTGCACCTGTGATAATTCGTTCTACCCGACCATTGTTGCCACATTTCCCAGCCTCAAGAGTGTGCTGAAACCGATGATGTGCTTAGCTTGCAAAATTAGTCACGGTGGAAAAAATGCGAGTCTATTAAATGGTTAAGTAGAAGTAAGCATCTGACGCGGAGATTATGCTATTCTCATGTCAGCAGGATGTAAAGACTCTTCTAGGCATCATAGCCTCGATGTGAAGCCATTTTGAATTTTCACAAATTGAGCAAATTTCTTAGTTCGAGAAAATCCACTGTGAAGTGTGAAGTTACCGGATAATTCGATTATTACCGTCATTATTACCATCATTTTATTCATACCGCTGCTGGAACACACGTGCTTGAAGATAATGTGGTGTCACCACCAGACACCACACTTGCTAGGTGGTAGCTTTAAATCGGCTGCGGTCCATTAGTACATGTCGGACCCGCGTGTCGCCACTGTCATTGATCGTAGACCGAGCGCCACCACACGGCAGGTCTAGAGAGACGGACTAGGATTCGTCCCCAGTTGTGCGACGACTTTGCTGGCGACTGCACTGACGAGGCCTTTCTCTCATTGGCCGGGAGACGGTTGGAGTGGCCTTCAGCTGGGTCCATGGCTGCGATCTGGCAGGGCGCCATTAACCATTTCAAAAGAGAGTCTCACTTGTATCATCCAGAATGCTGTATACAAGTGATGGATTGAAGTTGAGTATTCCAGCAGCTACGTACTTTTCTTTGTAGCATTCATTGCGTATCCTGTTTCAGACCAAACGCCAGACGGCGTGTGTAGACGCGTGCCTTTCGGTTACCCGTCACTGTGGACTGGCTGTCTTGTCAGTCCACTACAGATAATTTAATGCCTATTGGTCAATGTAGAAGTAATTTCCCAAGAACAGGTTCTTTCCCTGTCTACGGAATCCTTTTCATGTTAATATCAAACAGCAGCCATTATTCGTAGATTGCATTAAAACTAAAGTAATTGATGAAGACGCTACTTGATAACAAAAACGTGCTGCCTTTCTTCACTTACTTGCGCATAGAAATGGCCGTCGAATACTGCCAAACCAAAAGGCAAGATAACTTACTGCCTTCCGTTATACGTCGCTGTCAGTTCTTCCATAAGATTTGGTCGACATGACCTGTTTCAAGTTGTGTATGACAGACAATGTTTTAGAAAATCAATTGTTTTCCTTTGAAATGAACAGAAAGATTTTCATTCTAAGCTATCCAAGCACAAAATTTTTGCAATATTGGTTCAAATTTAATATTCGCTTCTACAATGTAGGAAAGTATTTCACAGTTGCAAAACTTTATCCGACTCATTGACCTTACACTTATTCGCTGACCATAAGTTCTAGCTCAGAGTGACACCAGTTTAGGTTTTCAACCAATGATTCCCACAGCTAGACACAGGGGACTGAAGACCTCAGATGTTAAGTCCCATAGTCCTCAGAGCCATTTCAACCATTTGAACCACTCTGGCCGGCGATAGCTCTCCCATTGGTCCTACGGAAGTAGAGGTGTCAAACAAAACAAATTAAAAATGAACGACGATTGCAATACTCAGGTTCAGGTACTCGGTACAAGTCTTCTTGGTGGAGGTCAACATCCGAACTTCAGACAGGTACTGTGAGTTCAACGTTTTTGCTCTCATGCTTCGCAGATACCTCAGGTCGTCTGGTTTGGTGAGTGTTAAACAAGGCAGAAAATTTTTTTCAGTGGTTGTTGATTTTATACTTGTCCCTGTTGCATGACCGAGGGAGATGGCGCCGTGGTTAGCACATTGGACTAGCATTTAGGACGACGGTTGAAAGCCGCTTCCGGCCATCCTGATTTAGGTTTTCAGTGAATTCCCTAAATCATTTAAGTCAAACTCCGGGATGGTTCCTTTGAGAGGGCACGGCCGACTTCCTTCCCGATCCTTCCCTAATCCGATGGGGCCGATTACCTTGCTGTTTGGTCCACTCCCACAAATCAGCCAACAAACTAGCTAAAAAAAAAAATATGTTCGAATGTGTGTGAATTCTTATGGGACTTAACTGCTAAGGTCATCAGTCCCTAAGCTTACGCACAACCTAAATTATCCTAAGGACAAACAACACACCCACGTCCAAGGGAGGACTCGAACTTCCGCCGGGATCAGCCGCAGAGTCTGACTGCAGCGTCTCAGACCGCTAATCCCTCTCGGCAACTAGCCAACCAACCTGCTGCATAAAAATCTTGACTGGAAACGGAAGACGATGTCTGTCGTTTAGAAACGTGTTGCTACACATGGCCTTTTTTGTATAGCGTCGCCGCACTAGAGACGGCGGTAGCAGGGCGTGCCGTGTCGCGGCTTGTCGTGTATTTCGGTCTGGCGGCGCGGCGGGCAGAGGGGCTCCCGGTGCTCGCGTGTGCGCAACATCCGGCGATACTGGCCGCCACTTCCTCCTCGCATGCAGCCGCTTCCGGCCGCTCCCAGCAGCCCACACAGGCGCGCGCACACACACACACACACACACACACACACACACACAAAACACCAATTACTGCGCATCAGCTGTGCCTCCACTGACAACCGCGGCATCCGCGTGTTCTACAATTTTATTGAAAAGCCAGACCAAACACCTTATTTCCTGCTGTCTGACATGACAGAAGCGAAACGAGTACAGTCTGAACCATTGCACTGAAGCTGACCTCTCTGCTGTTTGGCAGTGCTGTTTCTATTCAGCAGACGATCTCGTCAAATTTGGAACAGCAGGTAGTTTTCCGATAACGTATTAGTCAATGGCTGTCTTTCGATTTTATGTCTTTTATTCAACAATCACGCAGTACAGTGCCTTTTCCTAACAAGGTCACCGAATCGAAATTGCCGGGAGTTCACGACCTCATCACATAATGCAATCTCAAACTTACGGGAAAAACATTTGTCTATTGGTTGCACACAACTCTGTTAATCAATGTATCAGAAAACCAGTTTCAGTCGTACACAGACTTTGTCCACGTGCACTGTGATGTCGTAATGAGATGTGTGTGATGTCCTTAGGTTGGTTAGGTTTAAGTAGTTCTAAGTTCTAGGGGACTGATGATCTCAGAAGTTAAGTCCCATAGTGCTCAGAGCCGTTTGAACCATTTTTGAAGCCATCATGTTACAAACCAACATCCCTACTCATCATTAAATCTGTACCGCAGCACACGACGGTACCAATCTCCAGGACGTATTTTTCCCTCTGCAGCGGAGTGTCCGCTGATACGAAACTACCTGGCTGATTAAATGGTTCAAATGGCTCTGAGCACTATGGGACTTAACATCTGTGGTCATCAGTCCCCTAGAACTTACAACTACTTAAACCTAACTAGCCTAAGGACATCACACACATCCATGCCCGAGGCAGGATTCGAACCTGCGAGCGTAGCGGTCACGTGGTTCCAGACTGAAGCGCCTAGAACCGCACGGCCACACCGGCAGGCGGGTGATAGTGGTTACGAGTTGCGACACATCTGACTAGGATGTCAGAATACACGTGAAGGTGGTGTGATTATGACTGAAAATTATTTCGTAGTAAATCGATTAACGCAGGTGTGTGCAACTAAAACTTTTCCACAATTTCTGGAAGCCGTAAATCATCACCTCCTCAAAATAAAAATACTTGTGTAAATCGATTAACGCAGGTGTGTGCAACTATAACTTTTCCACAATTTCTGGAAGCTGTAAATCGTCGCCTCCTCAAAATAAAAATACTTGTGTTGAAAAAGACGTAAATATATTTGTGAAAAGAAAAGGATTGTTTGCACTGTTGCAGTCGACGCACGAGCGATGGAACACAGCATCTCCGACGTATCGATGAAGTGGGGGTTTTCCGTACCACCATTTCACGAGTGTACAATGAATATCTGGAATGCAGTAAAACAACAAATCCCCCAGGTCGCTGCGGCCGGAAAAGTATACTGCAAGAAGGGGACCAACGACGACTGAAGAGAATAGTTCAACGTGACAGACCCTTCCGCAAATTGCTGCAGATTGCAGTGCTGGGCCATTAACAAGTGTTGGCGTGCGAACCATTCAGCGAAATATCATCGATATGGGCTTTCGGAGACGAAAGCCCACTCGTATGCACTTGATGACTGCACGACGAAAAGCTTTACGCCTCGTCTGGGCCCATCAACTGCGACATTTGACTTTTGAGGACTGGAAACATGTTCACTGACCGGACGAGCCTCGTTTCAAATTGTATCGAGCGGGTGGACGTGTATGGGTATGGAGACAACCACATCAATCCATGGACCCTGCGTGTCAGCAGGGAACTGTTGTAGCTAGTGCAGGCTCTGTAATGGTGTGGAGCGTGTGCAGTTGGAGTGATACGGGACCTTGATACGTCTACTACGACTCTGACAGGTGACACATACGTCAGCATCCTGTCTGATATCCTGCATCCACTCAACTCCAGTGCGCATTTCGGGGAGCTTGGGTAATTCCAGCAGGACAGTGCGACGCCCCAGACGTCCAGAATTGCTACAGAGTGGCTCCAGGAACATTCTTGTGAGTTTAAACACTTCCCCTGGCCACCAAACTCCCCCGACATGAACATTATTGAGCATATATGGGATGCCTTTCAACGTGCATTTCAGAAGGGATCTCCACACGGTCGTACCTTTAGGATTTATGGGCAGCGCTGAAGGATTCATGGTGTCAGTTCCCTCCATCACTACTTCAGACATTAGGTGAGCCCATACCACGTCGTGTTGCGGGACTTCCGCGTGCAAGTGGGAGCCGTCCACGATTTTAGGCAGGTGTACCAGTTTCTTTGGCTCTTCAGTGTATTTCTGATGTTGAGGGGTGCGCTTCCCTTTATGGATGAAACTCGATTTGGGATCAGCTTATTTCATTTAATTTTGCCCCAGTGCGCATACCAGCACGCATTTACCTTCCTGTGACTTCAGACGGCTTGAAATTCAAAGGATGTTAGCGAATAGCACTGTTTCGTTCAGTAGGAAGCTCACGTCTACGGAAAGTTTCTGCGCGCCCTCTGTGCCCGCACTCCCGGTGGTGGCCTTTCTCACCACGCGCTCGGTACGGCCCCGCACATGTGTCAAGCTGTGAGCTATGCAGTGTCGCAGTAAGCAGACCTCGCACGCTTACAGGACCAGACGCGCGTACAGCTTAGCCACAAGGCGGCTGTAGGCTAAGCGAGCTCAGAGCTGCGAGTGGGGTGCGGGAAGTCCGTGACAGCTTGAGCGACGGGGCCAGCGCTCAAGTCGGCGAGCTACAAACGCGTCCTGGCGCAATTAACGCGCCGCGCTTAGTGGAGTACGTCGCGGCTTCCCAGTAGCCTCCGCTCACTCTGGCAGAGAACTGTGCCTGTATAACGTGCTCTGCGGACCGTTCACTGTGTTTAGAGTTGCGCTGTACCAAAAGTAAGGTAGAGTGGTTTCGGTACACTACATATGTGACCGATTACCGGTAGAATTGGTAGGGGTAGAAACATAAATTAATAGTAAGAGGGAACTGGGAGCTGAGGAATTCACTTCGTTTTTTGTTTGTTTGGTTGTTTGTTTTGGACATTATTAGAACCGCAAATAACTCAGTGTTCGTCCATTGTGTATTTTACATCTTTACAGAACATAAGTTCAATTTTATAAGCAATAAAAATTTATTTCTCGCGTAACTTCTGCTTTGGTTACATAGAAACGCTGAAGCTACGTGGTACACACAATGAAGAGCCAAAGGAACTAGTACACCTACCTAATACCTAATAAGAGAAAGTCCCGCAGCACAACTTGGCATGGACGCGGCTTATGTCTGAAGTAATACTGGTGGGAATCGACACGTATAGTCCCGTAGCAGCTGCCCACATATCTATCGTAAAGGTACGACAGTGTGAAGATCCCTTCTGAAATGCACGTGGCAAGACATCCCAGATACGATCAATAATGTTCATAACTGTGGAGTTTGGTGGCCAGAGGAAGTGTTTAAACTCAGAAGAGTGTTCCTGGAGCCACTGTGGAGCAATTCTGTATGTATGGGGTGTCGCGTTGTCCTGCTGAAATTGCCCAAGTCCGTCAGAGCGCACAGTGGACATGAATGGATGCAGGTGATCAAACAGGGTGCTTACGTACGTGTCACCTAACAGAGAAGAATCTACATGCATGAGGGGCCCATATCACTCCAACTGCTCACGCCGCACACCACTACAGAGCCTCCACCAGCTTGAACAGTTCCTTGCTGACATGCAGGTTCCATGGATTCGTAAGGTTGTCTCCATACCCGTACACGTCCATCCGCTCGATACAACTTGAAACGAGACTCTTCCGACCAGGTAACATTTATGCAGTCATTTTTACTTGACCGAGTAGTACTGGCCCTAGGTCATGATAACTGAGAATGGCCGGGAAAGCGGTACGTGACTGCATGCCCCTCCTTACCGCCTCCAACGACTCCATTGGTGGAGGATGACACGGCGGTCGATCGTTATCGATCGCCTCTCCAGGGCCTTTGGACAGAGTTTTCCTTCCGTCAGTGAACTAATGTACCCAAAATAAGCTATTTTTCTAAATGGTTCTTTACCAAAATCAGCCGTTACACGAAGACGAAACATTGCAGGACTCAAGAGTGATTTCCAAATTCAAGTTTTGGTTAGCATGAAAATGCGTTCTGAATATAGCTAGATGAATTGATGGCCTGTAAACCACCTGATTTTCATAGTCGCGGAATCCAAAAGTCACCCCAGCGTTGGCAGACTGTTAGAAATACTGAAGGTGAATATATTATTGATAAGTAAAGTCTCTGTTATGCGTATTTGTTGTGTTTATTAAACTTACGGGGGAACGCTACGAACTTACTGCATGTATCAACCCAATAGTTGGCTAAAGTAACTGCGTCATGAGCAAGAAGCACTATCAGCGTCTTTAGTGTAATATGGAAGGTCATTTATATATAGCAAAAACAGGAGTGGTCACAGACTTTTAGTCGGTGCTGGTTTCTTCAAGGAACAGACCCAATACGAAGCTCTCATTTTGGCGACGTATTTATTTTTGCTATTGCATGAAGGCTTCTCCTGTTATGTCTCCCTTGCAGACTGTTTAACGCACTAAGCCGTAATATGCACAGCGTTATTCATTTTTCGGTTTCTGACGTTAATGTCATTTGCAGCAGAATAATCGTTAGTCAGCACTCATGAAGAAGCTGCTGCGTTGGTGAGAAGGAAGAAAGGAAGTTAATGATTTAACGCCTAATCGACATAGTCGTCATTAGAGATGGAGCACAGGGTTGAATTGTTTCAAGGGTAGGGAGGGAGATCTGCCATCCCCTTTCAAACGAACCACCCCGGCATTTACTTGGAGTCATTTAGCGAAAAACGAAGAATGGCCGAAAAGAGGTCTGAACCGCCGTTCTTCCGAATGAGAGTCCAGTCACTGCCCCACCTCCTTCTGTGTGTATTTGAAGAACTATCTGCGACAATTCTGCGGCAATCGTTGTGTGTCTCGCGTAGAGAACGTAAGATAAGGGAGATTAGTGTATCTGCAGACAGTCTTTTTTCAAATGTTCAAATGTGTGTGAAATCTTATGGGACTTAACTGCTAAGGTCATCAGTCCCTAAGCTTACACACTACTTAGCCTAAATTATCCTAAGGACAAACACAGACACCCGTGCCCGAGGTAGGACTCGAACCTCCGCCGGGATCAGCAGTCTTTTTTCTCTCGCTGAATAAGCACATGGAATAAAAAAGAATATCGATAATATTTGTAATAAGTATTATTTGCTATCCAATGTAGAGTGACTTGTCGAGTATATATGTAGATGTAGAAGGAAGGTAACACGTTATTCCAGTAAATGCCGAAATCTAGCAGCGGAAATAACACTATGTCAGCTTTCAACTGCATTGTTTGCTGACGAAGGAACACAACTGCATAGTTCAATTGTTCTCCATATTTGCTAGTCTCAGGCAATGTAACGTGATTCTAGAGTGATACGTTCTGGCGCTGTTACCGACTCCGAGCATGAAAACCTGTAGGACGTAGGTTTTTCAAGCGTAATTGTGGCGAACAACAAGCCACATCAGGTAATGGTGATTCAGCATTTTGACATTCATTTTTTTGTCCTATTCCACCCCGGAAAATGGCAACAGCGCGTGGCGGTCAGGATGGTCACCCATCCAGGTGCCGGCCACCCCCGACAGCGCTTAACTTCGGTGATGTCACGGGAACCGGTGTATCCACTGCGGCAAGGCCGTGGCCATAACCCTAGACAAATTTTATTTAAATGGAAGGATATCTTAAAATTTAGATTACATTTTAAAATATTAATGTATAATTTTGAGTAGCCTATCCCTGTCACCATGAGGCATACTGTCACTGTAGTCAGCATTATACTGTGCCAGAAATTAATATCATTTATCCTCTTCACGCTCGTAATCTGATGTCAAACAGAAGCTAGAAAAAATCTAAGTTCAGAGATTTCTTTCATGAGCACGAACAGGCAACACATACCAGAACATGTAAGTAAATACACTGAAGCGCCAAAGAAACTATTACAGGCATACATATTCAAATATGGAGATAAGTAAACAGGCAGCATACGGCGCTGCGGTCGGCGATGGGACACAGCACCTCCGAGGTAGCGATGAAGTGGGGATTTTCCCGTACGACCATTCCACTAGTGTAGCGTGAATATCAGGAATCAGGTAGAACATCAAATCTCCGACATCGCTGCGGCCGGAAAAAGATCCTGCAAGAACGGGACCAACAACTACTGAAGACAATCGTTCAGCGTGACAGAAGTGCCACCCTTCCGCAAACTGTTGCTGATTTCCATGCTGGGCCATCAACAACTGTCAGCGTGCGGACCATTCAACGAAACATCATCGATATGGGCTTTCGGAGCCGAAATCCCACTCGTGTACCCTTGATGACTGCAAAGCATTAGGTCTCGCCTGGGCCCGTCAACACCGACATTGGACTGTTAATGACTGGAAACATGTTGCCTAGTCGGACGAGTCTCGTTTCAAATTTTATCGAACGGATGGACCTGTATGGGTATGGAGACAGTCTCATGAATCCATGGATCCTGCATGTCAGCGGGGACTGTTCAAGCTGGTGGAGGCTCTGTAATGGTGTGGGGCGTGTGTAGTTGGAGTTAATAGGGGGACCCTGATACATCTAGATGCGAATCTGACAGCTGACACGTACGTAAGCGACCTGTCTGATCACCTGCATCCATTCATTTACGTTGTACATTCCGATGGACTGATGGACTTGGGCAATTCCGGCAGGACAATGCGACACACCAAACGTCCAGAATTTCTACAGAGTGGCTCCAGGAACACTCTTGTAAGTTTAAACACTCCCGCTGACCACAAAACTCCGCTGACATGAACATACCTGGGATGTATTGCGACGTGCTGTTCAGAAGAGATCTCCAGCCCCTCGTAGTCTTACGGATTTGTGGACAGCCCTACAGCATTCAATGTGTCAGCTCCCTCCAGCATACTTCAGACATTAGTGGAGTCCATGCCACGTCGTATCGCGCCACTCTTGCGTGCTCGCGGGAGCCTTACGCGATATTAGGCAGGTTTGCCAGTTTCTTTGGCTATTCAGTGTATTTCAAATTTTTAGCCGCAGGATATTCGAAACACAGCTCTTCCTACATGATAGTGCACCGCCACTTTGCTCTCAGAATGTTCATCACTATTTAGGCTGCGGAAAAGGGTTCAATGTTTACTAACTGTTGGAAATGTATAAATATTACTTAGCTCTTTTTCCTCATAAAACTGCATAGCAGATTGTATTCACTACAGATATTATCTATTTTCGGTTTTATTCCGTTTGCTTACTGAGCGAGAGAAAAATGACTGTACATGCACTAACCTCTTTTATCTTACGTACTATACACAAGACACACAACGACAGCAGCAGAATTGTCGCACACACTTCTTCGAGCTAGATGAAGCAATGACTAGCACACTGGATTCGGGAGGACGACAGTTCAAATCACCGTATTGCCATTCAAATTTTTGTTTTCCTTGATTTCCCTAAATCCCTCCTTGCAAATGCGTGGATGGTTTCATTAAAAGGGCACGGTCGATCTCCTTCCCCACCCTTGAAACAATCCGATCCCGTGTTCTGTCTCTATCGACCTCGATGTCGAGCGGACGTTTAACTCTAACTTTCCTTTCTTCCTTCTTGCCAACGTAGCACCCATTTCTAACAGCATTTCTCATGCGTGTTGATTAACGTTTCTTTTGTTGCAAATAACATTAAAGTTATAAACTGAAAAATGAATAAAGGAGGCGGGGGAGGGCGTTTACCACTTTGGTTACCAGTAACCGATCTCAAGTATGTGACAACAGCTGTTCTCGGTATATATTAGTGACCTTCCATATTACATTAACAAAGCTGAAATAGTGTTTCTCGCTGATGATGCAAGTATCATAAGTAGCTTACTTTGCATATTTCCATTCATTGATGGAAAAAAACTCCGATCAAATGCCTGGAGGGAGCGAAACTGGAAAAAAAGTTTGTGTGAGCGGTTTGTGTTGGAGCAATAGGCATTTTTCGAAAACGTCGGGATAAAATTATAACAAATGTTTCGTATTAATTATAAGACTCTTTGATATAATGGCTACATAAAGTAGTATAATGGTTAAATAAGAAATAAATCACAAGTTAGGACTGTCCCTGGCCACTGTCTAGCGATGGGCCAGCTTCGTAATTCCACTGTGCCGGTATTTCGTTTCCTCTTTCACGCTGCCGTAACTCTGATATTCTCTCTGCAGCGGACGTTTTAGGCTTTTTTTTATTGTTTCGACGTGAGCTTTTCCTGTGCCTTGTGGTTTCATACACTCCTGGAAATGGAAAAAAGAACACATTGACACCGGTGTGTCAGACCCACCATACTTGCTCCGGACACTGCGAGAGGGCTGTACAAGCAATGATCACACGCACGGCACAGCGGACACACCACGAACCGCGGTGTTGGCCGTCGAATGGCGCTAGCAGCGCAGCATTTGTGCACCGCCGCCGTCAGTGTCAGCCAGTTTGCCGTGGCATACGGAGCTCCATCGCAGTCTTTAACACTGGTAGCATGCCGCGACAGCGTGGACGTGAACCGTATGTGCAGTTGACGGACTTTGAGCGAGGGCGTATAGTGGGCATGCGGGAGGCCGGGTGGACGTACCGCCGAATTGCTCAACACGTGGGGCGTGAGGTCTCCACAGTACATCACCGAGCGAGGTGGCGCAGTGGTTAGCACACTGGACTCGCATTCGGGAGGACGACGGTTCAATCCCGTCTCCAGCCTTCCTGATTTAGGTTTTCCGTGATTTCCCTAAATCGTTTCAGGCAAATGCCGGGATGGTTCCTTTGAAAGGGCACGGCCGATTTCCTTCCCAATCCTTTCCTAACCCGAGCTTGCGCTCCGTCTCTAATGACCTCGTTGTCGACGGGACGTTAAACACTAATCACCACCACCATCCACAGTACATCGATGTTGTCGCCAGTGGTCGGCGGAAGGTGCACGTGCCCGTCGACCTGGGACCGGACCGCAGCGACGCACGGATGCACGCCAAGACCGTAGGATCCTACGCAGTGCCGTAGGGGACCGCACCGCCACTTCCCAGCAAATTAGGGACACTGTTGCTCCTGGGGTATCGGCGAGGACCATTCGCAACCGTCTCCATGAAGCTGGGCTACGGTCCCGCACACCGTTAGGCCGTCTTCCGCTCACGCCCCAACATCGTGCAGCCCGCCTCCAGTGGTGTCGCGACAGGCGTGAATGGAGGGAAGAATGGAGACGTGTCGTCTTCAGCGATGAGAGTCGCTTCTGCCTTGGTGCCAATGATGGTCGTATGCGTGTTTAGCGCCGTGCAGGTGAGCGCCACAATCAGGACTGCATACGACCGAGGCACACGGGGCCAACACCCGGCATCATGGTGTGGAGAGCGATCTCCTACACGGCCGTACACCACTTGTGATCGTCGAGGGGACACTGAATAGTGCACGGTACATCCAAACCGTCATCGAACCCATCGTTCTACCATTCCTAGACCGGCAAGGGAACTTGCTGTTCCAACAGGACAATGCACGTCCGCATGTATCCCGTGCCACCCAATGTGCTCTAGAAGGTGTAAGTCAACTACCCTGGCCAGCAAGATCTCCGGATCTGTCCCCCATTGAGCATGTTTGGGACTGGATGAAGCGTCGTCTCACGGGGTCTGCACGTCCAGCACGAACGCTGGTCCAACTGAGGCGCCAGATGGAAATGGCATGGCAAGCCGTTCCACAGGACTACATCCAGCATCTCTACGATCGTCTCCATGGGAGAATAGCAGCCTGCATTGCTGCGAAAGGTGGATATACACTGTACTAGTGCCGACATTGTGCATGCTCTGTTGCCTGTGTCTATGTGCCTGTGGTTCTGTCAGTGTGATCATGTGATGTATCTGACCCCAGGAATGTGTCAATAAAGTTTCCCCTTCCTGGGACAATGAATTCACGGTGTTCTTATTTCAATTTCCAGGAGTGTAGTTCCTAGAATTCTTAGAATATTTATGAGTCGCATGAGATGACATATTTCATTATTTCGTAATTTCCAATTTAATGCCGATTTTCACTAATATTCCAGCTAATATTTTGTTGTGTCACTGTGGGTTTTAGTAGTGGCCCGCTAGCTCTTCACTGTGTTATCCGAATCATTGTCCTAGCTAAACGCGTTTTCACGGTACAACAGTTTATACATTTATACAACGGTAATTGTAGCAATAACGCCCATGCGCCTACAACTATTCTACACAGACGTCACATACAAAATAACTATTGTGCAACAAACACTCGCAGACATCATCTGTCCGTTGTGGCATCAACTATTATTTACGCATTACTAGTCTCGTAGCCGTCAGAGGCACAATTTAAGTAGGAATTAGTCATTGAAATAAAATAGTTGTCCAGGAATAATGATCCACTATCTCTCAGACATTTTATGTTACTGGACAAGTCATCAAAAATTTGTATTGCTACATGCTGAACTCCTCTCTGAGGCACTGACGGCTTTAACATTGAGTAATGAAGGTTATTTTTCCCTCTAGCGTTGTAGGTATTTACTCTTGTATCACTGTTCTTCACAAATTGTGATGAATTATGTACAATAAATTTTACTAGCGAAAATATGCATTGTGACGGCGCAATTACAATGCCTGGCTCCTTGAAGAGGTACCTACAGGACGTCCGTGGATGACCACCACATTGTATTCTTATTGCTCGCATTTTTGTTACCAATGCTTTCCTTCTAATTGATGAATTACCTCAGAAAATTATTCCTCCTGACATTCCTGAGTGGAAATATGCAACATAAGTCAGCAGCCTGATACGTTTGTTTCCAAGACTAGCAAAGTGGCTCAAACTAAATGTTTGGGGAGCTCAGTAATATGCTTCCTTCATTTCAAGTTTTCACAGGATGTACACCAAAAAATTTGGAGAATTCTGTCCTTTTTACTGACTCCTGCTCAAGTGCTACATCAGTTGTTAGTGCGACACTGTTTATTGTACATATCTGAATGCAGCGTGTTTTTTCGAAATTTAGTATAACAGTAGTATCGTCTGTAAATAGTACCAATTTTACTTGTTGAATGTTAAGTGGAAGGTCATTCACATGTATGAGGAATAGGAGTGGGCTCAAAATCGAACCCCGTGGGACTCCCTTTGTGATTTTACCCCAGTCACTAAAATTTTTTAACTCCCGACACTGTCTGAATTATTCAGAACAACCTTTTGCATTCTTCTTGTTAAATATCATTTAAACCAGCTGTATGTAAAGCCATCATTTCCCTGAAACATTAGTTTTTCTAAGAGAATATCATGATCTACACAGTCGAACGCCTCGGAAAGATACAAAAAATACCAACTGGCGATATATTTTATTTAAGGCTTCTTGTGCTATTATATGAGTGAATGTATAAATAGCATTCTTAGTCGAATAATCTTTCTGGAAATCAAACTGTAACATGCTAAGTAAACTTTTTCCATTTAAGTGTCGACCAATCTTGAGTACTTTACTTTTTCCAACATTTTGGAAAAAGATATCCGTAAGGAAGCTTGACGACAACTGTGTAAGTGACTGTTGTCATCTTATGAAGTGGTTTAATCACTGCATGTTTCAACCTGTCTGGAAAAATTCTCTGTGCCAGTAATGCATTGTATACATATCACTACGGACATTAATTATTAAACTGGAAAAAGTTGTCAGAATTTTGTTTGAAATTCCATCAACCCAATAAGAACTTTTGTTTTTTAGACTTTTTAAAATTGTATTAATTTCAGTGAAGGATGTCGATGTTGCTTCAAGTCTTGTGAAACGACATTTTTAATATATTCTGTTGTTTCAACTGAATCACTTGATGCTATGTTTGCTGCTACGTTTAGAGAGTGATTGTTAAAAGTACTTGCGGCTTGTGAATTATCAGTGACAACATTGTCATATAGTTGTTACGAAATCTTGTACATCGACTGGCTGTATCATCTCCTTTTTGACAATGTCTCATATAGCTTTAGTTTTGTTATCTATATTACTTATTTCTGTCAGGACACGCATATTTCTGGACATTTTAATGACTTTCCTTAAAATATTACAGTTTTTTGTAGCATGCAAGTAATGTCGAATCTTGGGTTACTTTGACCTTTACATAAATTTCCCTCTTCCCCTTACATGAGACTTTAATTCCGTTAGTTATCCATGGCTTACTTGTTCTCTCATGTCAAAATAACTGCATAAGAATTAACCCGGAGAGATATGGTAGTTATCCTATGCCACTTGCTGTTATCTTCTCCCTACGATAAGAAACCTTTCCTCAGCTGGCTGCTGCAAACATATGCCGTTGGCACAATGTTGTTCCTACACTGCCATTTCATCCATAGCACCATTAAGCAACAGCCACTACCGATCAGTCTTCTGTTGCAGCCGGCCGCGGTGGCCGAGCGGTTCTAGGCGCTTCAGTCCGGAACCGCGTAACTGCTACGGTCGCAGGTTCGAATCCTGCCTCAGGTATCGATGTGTGTGATTTCCTTAGGTTAGTTAAGTTTAAGTAGTTCTAAGTTCTAAGGGACTGATGACCTCAGATGTTAAGTCCCATAGTGCTCAGAGCCATTTGAACCATTTCCTCTGTTGCTCTGTCGCTAACATGATTTGTGTGGCAACAGTGAGCTTGGTTTACCCAGCTGCCACCTACATGACTTTCTCACCTTCAAAAAAATAATTCTTCCTGCCACTTCAACACGTTACTGTAGAACTTCAAACGTCGGCCAGAGGGTGCTGAAGCAAATTATGCTGTCAGCGGAAAAATCCTCCTGTCGGAAAGCAAAAAAGCGTGTGTGTTCGCCTTAAAAGACTCTTACAGAAAAGTGGGGAACCAGCCACCTCAATACTCATTCTGCTTTCCTCACCAAAAATTTTGGCCTGCGAACGTATTCGCGCCCCTTTACCACAGATAATTCTAAATCCGTTTATCCAGTTTCTCTTTGCAGCTAAGCCTTCATACTCAGCATCTCCCTCTCACAGCCACTAGCTGTTTATCTCTGTCTGTCATTTACTCCTGTTTTCTCATTAATTTACGGCATACCCCACTGCCACTGTCTCCTCTCTGACACACATTTTCCCCTACTCGGATCGTTGGAAGGGGCTGCCAAGGAACAGGTGACTATGACAAAAAGGTAAATAAACCCTAATCTTCCTTCCTTAGTTCAAAAAGGTGGAATAACCTGCGAAACAGTAGCATTCTACTAGACAGGGCATGGAATTTCAGAGGTTTGAATGTGGTAGAGAAAGCAGAAAATTTGGATAGGCAATTGCTAAGGCTCAGTCTACTTATAATTTAATTCACCGAGTGAAATAGAGCGAAGACATGGATTTGTTTTCAGATGACTGTAGTATAAAACTAACAGTAGCGGAAATAGTATAACGGGAGTAGGATTCGTTATAAACAGGAAATTAGAACGGAGAGAGAGTTACTGCAGACAGTTCAGTGGTAGTGTTGTTCTCATCAGATGTGACAGCAAATCAACGCCAACAATAATAGTTCACGTATATATACCGACGTTACAAGCAAAAGATGAAGAGATAGAAAAATATATGAAGATATTGGACGGGTAATTCAGTACGAATAGAGGGATGAAAACCTAATAATCATTCAGGACTTTACTGCGGTTGTAGGCTAAACTGTAGATGGGAGAGTTGCGGAAGGGTGTCTGAATGATAGTAGAGATGAAAGAGGAGAAAAACATTGAGTTCTGCAATAAATTTCAACTAATAATAGTTAATACCATGTTCAAGGATCACAAGAGGAGCAGGTATACGTGGAAAAGGCTTGGAGACATTGGGAGATTTGCAGCTGGATTGCGTAAAACAAAGATTCCGATATCAGATACTGGATTGTAAGGAGCACCCATGAGTGGATACACATTCAGAAAGCAATTTAGTAATGATAAAAGAGTGGACTGAAGTTCAAGACAATCGTACAGAATAATGAGGATGTGGACACTACGATAAGGAATACCACAGTAGGCAGTTAAGATGAAAATGACGGGACGTCTCTAAAACGTCTGAATAGATTTCCAAATACCGCTACCAGCCACAAATTGTTGGCTACTAAATTATTTATTTATTCACATGTTTCGAGGTGAAACTGTTCTGGCGTAACCACAAGCGCCGGATTGAAGATAAGAACGCAAGACCAGAGAAGGCGGTTAGGCGACGTCAGCCAAAAGCGCGCTGACCATGACGTCCCCACGCTAGCAGCGGCATCTAGCCGAAGTGTATATAAGCGCCGCTCATGCCAGCCTCGGCCGGACGTTAGTGGACAGTATTCGCAGTGTATTAGCACGGCCTAGCAGAGAGGGCTACGATAGCAGTTATTAGTCCACAAACTGTGTCAAACTTGCATGAACATTATATATAGCAAAGGTCTCGGATTTATGTTTCATGTTGCCCATAGCTTGCGACACCATTGTTATTTCAAAGTTAATTATTATCAATCTGCTTTATTGAAATAAAACCACTAATGTTATTTGCTTGAATAATTGTATAGCATTCCGAGAACGCAGCATCCCTTAGGCACCCTATACGAGACGAGTGGGCAAGACCCCACAGAAACCTCATCATCAGGCTATAGCAGCCTGATAAAAACATTTAACATAATTGTATACAGATAGTAAAATTTCGTTACGTGACTTCTGTGATCATCTTTGTTCTTCTGGCGTGGCAGTCTTCTTGTGATGTGCTGAGGTATCGCTATTTCCGTGGCTCTCTTGGACTTTTTCTCTATTGTTCACAAGTTTCACAAGAGTAACTTTAAAACACTATAATGCAAGACAAATCAGTAGCGCTATCTTGTTTCCTGCACTGCTGATTTGTCTTGTGCTATTGTTCAAAAATGGTTCAAATGGCTCTGAGCACTATGAGACTTAACTTCTGAGGTCATCAGTCACCTAGAACTTAGAACTACTTAAACCTAACTAACCTAAGGACATCACACGCATCCATGACCGAGGCAGGATTCGTACCTGCGAGCGTAGCGGTCGCGCGGTTCCAGACTGTAGCGCCTAGAACCGCTCGGCCACCGAGGCCGGCTATGCTATTGTGTTTTAAAGTTACCCTTGTGACGTTTAGGAGTAATATTGAAGACGTTCAAGAGGACTATGGAAGTAGCGATACCTCAGCACATCATAAGAAGATTGTCACGACACAAGAACAAAGAAAGATGATCACAGAAGTCATGCAAGGAAACTTTAACATCTATATACACTTATGTTAAACAATTTGTAATGCCACTATATTCTGATGATGAGATATCACCTCAACAGATGTCGCTAAATAAGTAATTTAGTAGTCAACAAACCATGAGACTGGTAGCGGTATTTGAAAACCTTTTCATATCTTTGATACAGTCACAGTATATAAGTGATCAACATGGTTTCCAAGTTGCTCTCTTTAAAGTGTAGCCGCATATGTTGGAAAGACAAACATATGAATCAGGATGGTAACTGCGAAGAAAACTTGGG
The DNA here is from genome assembly GCF_023864275.1 of Schistocerca cancellata. NCBI lineage: Eukaryota > Metazoa > Arthropoda > Insecta > Orthoptera > Acrididae > Schistocerca > Schistocerca cancellata. The sequence continues at coordinate 929,345,361 of NC_064626.1, read as the reverse complement.
CAACAAAAGAAATACTTCATATGATGGACGGAATAGGGAGGTCACAAATATTCAGAGAAAGACAGGAATACACCAATATACATCCCTTATATATTATATAAATAGAAAGTGCAGGGAAGCAAAGGCGAAATGGCCGTAGGGAAAATGTGAAGAAATCGTAAAAGAAATGACCGTCGGATGGACTGACTCACATATAGGAAAGACCAAAAGGCCTTCGGTGTAACTAAAAGCAAGAGGGGGAACATTATGAGTGTTCTGGAAATTCCAGTGTTAAACACAGATAGACGGAAAAAGTACACTCAGTGCCTGTATAGGGAAAGGAATTGTCTGATGACGTACGAGTATACGAAAGTGGAGGTGATGTGAGATATGGGATACTAGAGTCAGAATTTAAATGAGACTTAAAAAATTAAAGATCAAATAAAGCAGGTGGGGTAGATTACATCCCATCTTAATTTGTAAAGTTATTGGGGGAAGTGGCAAGCAAACGACTATTCAACCTGATGTCTGGAATCTATATATGACTGGCGACATGCCATCAGATTTTCGGGAAAAAAACATTACCCGCACAATTTCAAAGTTAGCAAGGTCAGATAAGTGCTAGAACTGTTACACAATCAGCTTAACAGCTCAGGCATACCATCGGGTGAGAAGAATAATAAACGGAAAAATGGAAAGAAAATAGAGGATGTGTTACACGACGATCAGTTTGGATTTACTATAGGTCAAACACCAGAAAGGCAGTTCTGATGATCTGTTTGATAATGGAAGCAAGACTGAAGAAAAATCTAGACACGGGCACAGGATTTGTCAAACTGGAAAAAGCTTTCGGCAGTGTAAAATGTTGCAAGATGTTCGAAATTCTGAGAAAAATAGCAGTAAGTTAGAGGGGAAGATATATACAATATGAACAACAGCCAAAAGGGAATATTAAGACTGGAAGACCAAGAATGAAGGGTCTAGCTTAAAAAGGTTGTAAGACAGGGATGCAGACTTTCGTCTCTATTGTGCAATACACATGATGATTCAGCTGCCTCTACCTAAGGGTTTTATGCAATCTGTAACACCCTCAAAATCCACATGTGAGATTTACATATTTTCTCGCTCGCCACGCACAGACTGTTAGTCCTACAGTAAAGATGAATGTAGCTAAATGTTTTGCTGCGTTATATTTTCGCTGGAGGCCACGGTTTTCGAGTTATTCAAGAAAATTAATGCGTGGTGTAATGACTGGTAGTTATCTCTCAATTTTAGTAAGTGTAACCTACTGCATACAACAAGGCGAAAATCCCCATTAATGTACGAGTACAAAATAAATGCCCAGTCTTGGAAGCGGTAACATCTGTCAAGTATCTGGGCGTGACTATTCGAAATGATCTCAAATGGAATGATCGGATTACACAAGTAACGGGTAAGGCTAACTCTAGATTTTGTTTTATTGGTAGAATTCTGAAGCGATGCAGTCCTTCAACAAAGGAAATAGCTAACAATACTTTAGTTCGTCCAGTCTTAGAGTACTGTTCGTCTGTATGGGACCCTTACCAGTTGGGTCTGATTGGAGAGAGTGAGGCCAAGCGGTTAAAGGCGCTACAGTCTGGAACCGCGTGACCGCTACGGTCGCAGGTTCGAATCCTGCCTCGGGCATGGATGTGTGTGATGTCCTTAGGTTAGTTAGGTTTAAGTAGTTCTAAGTTCTAGGGGACTGATGACCTTAGAAGTTAAGTCCCATAGTGCTCAGAGTCATTTGAACCATTTGAAGAGAGTGAGAAGGTCCAAGGAAGAGCGGCAAGATTCGCGACTGGTACATGTAGCCATCGGGAGAGCGTTACAAATCTTATAGAAAGTTTGAAGTGGGACACAGTTGCAGATAGACGGCGCGCTAAACTGAATTCCGAAATCCAATCTTCACCGAGGATTTAGAGCGTATATTATTACCACCAACTTTCAAATCTCGCAATGATCACCATTCGAAGATAAGTGAAATTAGAGCTTCTACTGAGGCGTTCAGACAGTCGTTTTTCCCTCGCACGATCCGGGAGTGGAACAGAGGGGTGTGTGTGGGGGGGAATATGACTTTGGCGCGAATTGTGCCCTCAGCCACACACGGCTTGATGGCTAGCGGAGTATATATGTACATGTAGATATGTAGATGTAGAAAAACTAGTTCGAAGGTCACTTTTCTAGATTTCCCCTTAAATAATTCGAGAACTACGGCTTCTAGCGAAATTGTATCTCAGTTCAAAATTTATCTGCATTAAATATTCTACAAAAATGTTCTGCTACTTTTTCCGTAGTGAGAAGAGAATATGAAAAATATTGCTCATGATGTTTGAAGGCATTGCGGGTTGCATAAAACACATAGGTTGGGGCAGATGAATCACGCTGTGTATATGGAAGAAGCAAAGACAAAAATAAATGAAAGGTCCAAGAGTGGCGTAAAATTCGTGGGAGAAGGATTTCAATGGTAAGATTCGCAGATGACATTGCTATCTTGAGCGAAGAATAATAGAATAATTATAGCGTCTGCTGAATGGAGTGAACCGACTAGTGAGTACAGAATATGGATCGAGGGTAAATCTATGAAAGACGAAAGTACTGAGAAGTAGCTGAAATTAGAATGCTGGAAACTTAACATGAAATTAAATAATTCTGTTGTAATGGGAGAAAAATAAGCTTTGACTTTGAAACAAGGAGGACATAAAAAGCTGACTAACACAGGTATAACGGGCATTCTTGGCCAAGACAGATGTGGTAGTATCAAACACAAGTCTTAATGTGTGGAAGAAATTTGTGAGAACGTGCGTTTGTAGCACCGCAGTATTAGCATTGAGATATGGAGAGTGCGGAAACCGGAACAACAGAGAATCTAAGGATTTGAGATGTGGTGCAACAGAAGGATGTTGAAAATTAGGTGGACTAATAAGATAAAGAATAAGGATGACTCCGCAGAATCGGTGAAGAAAGGACATACAGAAAATACTGACGAGGGGATGGAACAAGATGATACGTAGGACATGTGTTAAGACGTCAGGCAAAAACTTCCATGTTACTAGAGGAAACTGAAGAGAGTAGAAACTGTAGAGCAAGACAGATATTGGAATTCATAAAACAAATAACGGAGTATGTAGGTTGGAAGTGCTTCTCTCAGATGTAAAGGTTGGCCCAGGAGAGTAATGTGAGGTGGTAGGCATGAAACCAGACAGAAAAAAATGGTAGACCTTGTCCCAGATAAATATATAAAAAATAAAACTGAAACAACATCATGAGCGTCAGAGTGGTTCTACAGTGACGCTTCAGCAGACAAAATACCACTGTAGGAGCGAGGACGTTGGTAAGAAAGTGCACCCATACAAAAATTAATATGTGTAGAATACTTAGAAATAACTGAGGTAGTATTAGAGATTCATTCTGTCCTCATTACCATGGGACATTATCTTAGCCAGATGCTAAGTAACTTTAGGCGAGGCCTCTCGACATATGTTGACTCCCTTTTTGTTCACGCTTTATATGAATGATGTCGGCGACGCAATTTTCACAGATTATGCAGTTATCTATAATGATGCACAGTGTGAAAAAAATCTGCACAAATATTGTCAGATCTGGAGACTATTTCAATGTGGTGGAAGATTTGCAATTCGCTTTAAATGTTCAGAAGTGTAATACTGTGCACTACACAAAAAGAAGAAACGTGGCAGCGTCCTGTGGCTATCTCGTCAGTGAGTCATAATTTTAATCAGTCAGTTTGATACAAAATCGTGGGTGTAAGAAGTTGTGGCGATATGAAATGAAAATATTACATCAGCTCAGCCGTTGGTAAAGAGGGTGGCAGAATAGGTCTGATAGGTCACTGAGACAGTACAATCAACCCACAGAGGATAATGCTTACAAAACAGTCGCTAAATCCATCTTAAAATACTGCACAACTGCGTTGGTCCCATATTAAAGAGCACTGTCAGGAGACATTGCACTTGACTTACGGTCACAGTTTTGTGTTTCGCCCTTCTCAGGTAGTCAGTAGATGCTGGTAAGCCTGAACTAGCAGACACTTGAAAATAAACGTCATCAGCTCACGAAAGTCGTCTGAAAAAGTTTCTGGAACCAGTGTTAAGTGAGAAATTCAGGAGTATACTGCAGCTGTCTTCGCATCACCCTCATAGCATCTGCGACGGCGTGGCTAGACCAACCGCAGCGCGCAATGAGGCAATTAAGCAATAATTCTTCACAAGTCCCATACGTGGACGGAATGATAAGGAGCCCTAATGCGAGTAAGTGTTACAAAGCAAAGCACCTTTTGCAATGCACTCGCAGTGGTTTTCAGAGTGTAGATTTAAATGTAGTTATTTTATACAGAATGTTTCATGGGAGTAGTTAATAATTTAGAGGTAGGAGTATATAAGTCTAACTAAAATTTCCATATAACATATGTGCTGTTATTAGTGGTTACAGAGATATAGCAGCATATGGCGTAAAGGAGTACTCAAGCAAGGCATTAAGCAAAGCTAAACAAGTAAGTTCCATGTTAATTTTCATAAACTTCGTCTTTGACTTGAATGCATTTCCGAGTTCCCCGAATAACATAACGTTCAGCTCTTCTGTGGTCGTCGAGACGTTCCCTCATAGAGATAGCACCATTCATAATCCCAAGGATCAATACGTTTCTTGTGTTTCATTCTTCTTTGCAGACTTCGGTCTTTCAGCCTTCCTGACAGGCCAAAATCTAATGAGTAATGTCCGAGGCCATTAGTGGACAAGAAACGTGAAGATTTCTGCCGTCTCATCTTCCGAGGAGTGTAAGTTTTAAATGATTTGTCACCTAACGATTAGAACGTACAGTGGCTCAGACACGCTGAAGGGACGTGTCCATCTTTGTAGCAAAACGAATCTCTTGTAGGAATCGTCTACAGTATTCTCTACAAGCAGCACCAGGCCTTCCATTACAAGACCCGTACATAAATACCATATCTGCATACGCACCGTTTGTAAATAATATGGAACACTTAAAGTGTACCGTGAGATTGACCAACAAAATACAATCTCACGGTTTAAAAATTCAATTTTGTAATGTCAAGCACAAAGTCACAACTTGAACTTCAAACCAAAAATTACAATTGGTAAACAGACCCATAACAACTGGAGAACCAGCATATGAAATGAAAGTTATCGCTGTAATTGGCTGCGTTTCCGTAACCAACAAATTTCAGCGATTATTACAGAGTATTTTTATTCAAATTATTGTACACTACAGTCTTCTAAAAAACAGGGTATTCGGAAATTCCCTTTACAGTCATCTAGGACTTGTAGAAGGCAGTGACTACATGACATTTTGAATAGAAACCTACGTCCGGAAACGTATCTTTTCCGTTCTTCGACGGTTTCAATTCAGAAGTTAAACTCACTCGTTTCTGCTCGAGGAAATGAATTACGCTTCACGCAGTGCAATTATTAGCTAACCACTCGAAAGGAAACATAACGAACGCTCTTTGCGTGCAGTATGCTGGGTCATTTTTGCTTTTGGAAAAACAGAAACACGTAATGTTTAAGTGTTGATATACATAAATGTGATTAAGTGATAAATGGATTTTCCATTATATTTCCTTTCGAATTGTTACCTAATAACTATACAGCGTCACGTAAATTCAGTTCCTCAAGCAAAGGTGCTGCCTACCAGTCGAGTCTCTTAGGCCCGCGTTGTTTAAACTGAAATAAATTGAAACTATTTTGACTAATTATGATGTGAACAACTTTTGAATTACAAATACTTCGAAAATAATTTTGTTTATTTAAAGTTTACATTTTAAAAAACAAATTTTCATACTTTTATTCTTCCTGCAAATTTGCACAAGGTCTACAGACAATAGTAGAATGTTCCGAGCTTACAGTTTTGGTGCACTTGTAACATGTAATTTGATTTCTTCTATTTTCCTTCTCTATACAATGCGCACATCTTCTCCTTTTCTTAGCTGGTGGTTTCACTGCCCTCTGGATCCCGTGATACTGTGTTCCTTGACTTCTTTACCCGTGCTAGGTACTTTCCCAAACTTGTGATGAAAGTACGACGTCTCATTTTTTATTGGTAGCCATCGTCATCCAAATCATGTATGCCCTCATGGCACTTACATTGATCGTGTTGAAGAAAACGATCAATGGCCAGCGCCTTGGTTTTCTCCTTAAACTACAGCATCGCGTCTTCTGGTCTGTCAAAGCCGCTGTTTGTGGCATTGTATGTCATTATAACTTCACGCTTCTTTATCTGTGATGATGACACCGCTGGTTGGTCATGGAGAGAGCTAAGGACGGTAACAAATTTGTTTTTCTTAGGAACATAAGAGGATATCATCACATCTGATTGAAAACCAACTATTGTATACTTCGCGTCCTGTAGGTGTAATAAAATCAGCAGACAGTTCACCCTTGTTTTTTTCGGATATACCGACTAGTGTCAGATCTTTTGACAGCAAATAATAATATAAGTCAAGAGATATACAAAAAATTATCACAAGTGATTTTACATCCAGACTTTTAAAGTTCAATCACCACGGTTTTCGCAACATTCTCTCCAACTTGTACTGCTCTGCTTTCTTCCTCCTTCTCCAAAAACACTTTCATCTTCCAGCAGTAGCCTGCTGCACTGTCACAAATTGTCCACAACTTTATTCAGTATCTATCAGGTCTTGATATGTTGTAATTTCGAAATGGACCGCGACATCGTAACGTGACCAACTGCTCATCCAAGGACGCGCACCATTCTGGAATGTACGCATCCCTAAGTGTAATTTTCCACATCTAAACAACTTTCCTGATCGTTTCCAATTTGTCTCTTGACCTGTGTTCACATAGGGCTGCCGCATTATCAACGCGCAACATTCTAAGAATAGCACGGAAGGGCTTGCGAGACGTAATTTCAGTTGGTTCAAATGGCTCTGAGCACTATGGGTCTTAACATCTGTCCCCTAGAACTTAGAACTACTTAAACCTAACTAATCTAAGGACATCACACACATCCATGCCCGTAGCAGGATTCGAACCTGCGACCGTAGCGGTCTCGCGGTTCCAGACTGAAGCGCCTAGAACCGCTCGGCCACTTCGGCCGGCCAGACAAAATTTCACTGAACAATGTTCGGCTGGTCTCCACACTCCAAAGCTGACTGATATCATCATTTACTGACTTGTGAACTCCATTCAGGATCAGAATATCGAGAAAATTTTTCATTTCATCCATATCTGGATCCACACAGTCTTCGTAAACGATTCGACCTCCCTTGTTCGTCTACATGCACACTTTGTTAATGCGGGGTACACGAAAGAACAACATAAAACAAGATCCTTCATTGTGACAGTTCCTAACCGAATAACTCATCGGTCCCTGATCTTCTTTACCTTTTGTTCCGCCTATCAGAAATTCCATCTTGAGGAGCTGTATCCAATATTTCATTCCCATTACGAAAACAATAAGTAACCCTCAACAGAATTTGAGCTAAATTGTTCTTCTCCATCTTCCTAAAAGGATTCTCCTCGTGTAGTTTTGAGTTTTCAGCGACATCTACCTGATTATCATCATCACTGGAAGGTGTATATTCACTAGGCGGTTTTCAGAACCAGAAAACTGCCCCAGCAATTCCCCGTTCTCCTCATGTGCTTGTTCTCTTCTCCGTAACATTTTCAGTTTGTAGAATAGACAACTGTTATAAAATATCGCACCAAAATAAACATGTGCTTATCACGAGGAGGACTGTTGAACACTAAAAGAATAACAGCGCGAGTCAAGAATGGGAAATGACGTAATAGACGCTGCGGAGACAGACATCTGGTTGTTGAAAAATTGCTTCCAACTGCACGGGCCTGCGAGGACAGCAATGTAGAAAAGCTGCCCAACACTTTAGTGAAAAGTTATAGGTAAGTTTTTATAATCCTTTTCTAAAATTATGACGAACTTGACAAATTATAGAAAGTCATAAAAACTTCGTTACCATAAAATGTATGGTTACTAATAGAGGAGGTAATAAATACAGTATCATTAACGGTCCTCTGAGGCACGGTGGTAGGCAAAGGGCCAAATTTCTGAAATGAAACCGCCGTGAGGTTTCCTATTCAAAATATTATGTACTCATTCCCCTCCGCAGGTCCTAGAAGTAGCAGTATTAAAAAAATGCACCGAAATGCAAGAAGATCTGCAGCGGGTAGGCACTTGGTGCAGGGAGTGGCAAGTGACCCTTAACAAAGACAAATGTAACGTATTGCGAATACATAGAAAGAAGGATTTTTTACTGTATGATTATAGGATAGCGGAACAAACACCGGTAGCAGTTACTTCTGTAAAATATCTGGGACTATGCGTACGGAACGATCTGAAGTGGAATGATCATATAAAATTAATTGTTGGTAAGGCAGGTGCCAGGTTGAGATTCTTTGGGAGAATTCTTAGAAAATGTAGTCCATCGCCAAAGGAGGTGGCTTACAAAACACTCGTTCGACCTATACTTGAGTAGTCCTCATCAGTGTGGGATCCGTACCAGGTCGGGTTGACAGAGGAGATAGAGAAGATCCAAAGAAGAGGCACGCGTTTCGTCACAGGGTTATTTGGTAAGCGTGACAGCGTTACGGAGATGTTTAGCGAATTCAAGTGGCAGACTCTGCAAGAGAGGTGCTCTGCATCGCGGTGTAGCTTGCTGTCCAGGTTTCGAGAGGATGCGTTTCTGGATGAGGTATCGAATATATTGCTTCTCCCTACTTATACCTCCCGAGTAGATCACGAATGTAAAATTCGAGAGCGCACGGAGGCTTCGCGGCAGTCGTTCTTCCCGCGAACCATACGCGACTGGAACAGGAAAGGGAGGTAATGACAGTGGCACGTAAAGTGCCCTCTGCCACACACCGTTGGGTGGCTTGCGTAGTATAAATGTAGATGTAGAAGTTTGTAACGGGAATCTCCTAATACCCTGTATTTGCTACTACTCCTGAAACATCCCTTATACAGCAGCTGACTGCTAATTAGTATCGGGCTGTTGGTGTATAAACATATTTGTTAGACCCTATAATTACGAGTAGTCGGCGGGTAACACTATTTCCAAGGCACCCTGCAGAAGCGTCCGCTGATGCGGTCCCCGCGAGTTGACGCGGCCCATTTGTAAGCGACGTCGGCAGGAAACGGAGCGCCCCCCGCACGCAGCTCGGCTGGCTCTCAATCAGCCGCCCACGCACAGTGGAGGTGCAGCCCGCCTGGCAGCGTGCAGCGCGCGGCGCGCAGATCCCGCGCCTCATCCGCCCGTTATTAATCTGACGCCCACGCCGCGCGGCACCTGCCGGCCGGCCATCGCTCATCCTGTCACAGCCGCGGCGAGTGGCGCTGCGCGGGGGCGCTTGCAGGGGGCGCGCCGTCCCGGCACTGTGCAGGCGCCGTGTACCAGGCACCTCGCGGAACACGGACGCAGTACTCTTTACACCTTTCTTTCTCCCCTGGTGGCTTGTGCTTGGCTTACAGCGTAATATGTCACGCGCAGTAGCCTTGAAACTTTAAAAATTAGCTCGAAAAAATGCGTAACATAATCATTGTTTTGTTTCTTTGCGAGTGCTTGTCTGCAGTCACGATAATCATAGATATCACATCGTCATAGTACTGTAGCTCTCCGCTAGAGGTGCCAAAACCAACGGCTAAGCCGAATGATAAACATCTACATCTACATTTATACTCCGCAAGCCATCCAAGGGTGCGTGGCGGAGGGCACTTTACGTGCCACTGTCATTACCTCCCTTTCCTGTTCCAGTCGCGTATGGTTCGCAGGAAGAACGACTGCCGGAAAGCCTCCGTGCGCGCTCGAATCTCTGTAATTTTACATTCGTGATCTCCCCGGGAGGTATAAGTAGGTGGAAGCTACATATTCGATACCTTATCCAGAAACGCACCCTCTCGAAAGCTGGACAGCAAGCTACACCGCGATGCAGAGCGCCTCTCTTCCAGAGTGTCACTTCAGTTTGTTAAACATCTCTTTAACTCTGTCACACTTACCAAATAACACTGTGACGAAACGCGCCGCTCTTCTTTGGATTTTCACTATCTCCTCTGTCAACCCGACCTGGTACGGATCCCACACTGATGAGCAATACTCAAGTATAGGTCGAACGAGTGTTTTTTAAGCCACCTCCTTTGTTGATGGACTACATTTTCTAAGACTTTCCCAATGAATCTCAACCTGGCACCCACTTTACCAACAATTAATTTTATATGGTCATTCCTATTCAAATCGTTCTGCACGCATGCTCCCAGATTATTTACAGAAGTAACTGCAAGCAGTGTCTGTTCCTCTATCATATAATCATACAAGAAAGGATCCTTCTTTCTATGTATTTGCAATACATTACATTTGTCTATGTTAAGGGTCAGTTGCCACTCTCTAACCAAGTGCCTATCCGCTGCAGATCTTCCTGCATTTCGCTGCAATTTTCTAATGCTGCAACTTCTCTGTACACTACAGCATCATCCGCAAGAAGCCGCATGGAACTTCTGACACTATCTACTACGTCGTATATGGTCCCATAACACTCCCCTGTGTCACGCCAGAGGTTACTTTAACGTCTGTAGACTGTAAAGTTGAGTATCTCGCGATAATTAGTTCGTTTCCGACGTTTGAGGATGAACAACGTTGCAACCATTCAATAAGGCGCTATCACACTACCAACATTAGATTTGGGTGGAAGGAGTGAAATGACCCTGATGGATATGTTGCTCAGGTGACATCCAGTGCATAGCCCACGTTCGAAGTCATTGAACTGTCCTGACCGACCATATCTGCTCTTACAGCTTCTCTACTGACAACACCCACTGCCTTTTATAGAGGCGAGTCCACGTCTCGTGGCATCTAGTGGTCAGTTCCGCATTACCGCATCTGCCTACTGAACAGGAGACCCGGGTTCGAATCCTGCCCTTTGTAGAAATTTTCATTTGTCGGATCATTCTGCCAATATACACCATAAATTTTGCGTCGCCCAAAAATTCTCTTGATACGGCACTGAGTGACTTGGAACGTATTGCACAAATGCTGAGTAGGTCACTTAGTGAAACGTCATCAACTGGTCAATGAATGATTTTAATTTTACGTGATCCCGCATAGCACATTATCAGACATCAAGTACATCGTGTTGTACAGATCAACTGAAGCTAAATGTTACACACTTAACTGCCAGAGGCAACTTCCTACACAACTTCTTGTCGCATCTCCAAGTCAATAACTTGTTCCTCTTTCTTGGGCTGAAGAAGCCATTGTGTGGGAGGCATTTCCAGACTGACAACGAGCTAATCCTGGAGGTGGAACTTTTCATGAAAAATATGCAGACTCTTACAGCCATAGCCTCCACCATATCTTAAGCAGAATGTGCCACATTGGATGGTGAATATGTAGAGGATGACTGACAATCATCAGCTGTCACAGCCACAGTAGTTTTTTCGAATTTATGAGTACCCATCGTATGCAGGTTTTGCACAAGCTGACGTTTTTTTCAGTCTTCCTCCTATATACATAATATTTAACATTTGGATGACAGTTTATTATGGAAGGAATTGACGAATATGAGTTCCTAGTATGAGATTCACAAACGCACTAGGATCTCTTGCATAATTACCTTAAAACAGGTTGCACTTTTGGTACTTGTGAGGTCATTCGAGGTAGTTCAGTGCGATTTCTTTTTCATATTTCATGTCACAGGCATGAACGTTCGTCAAGAACTTGCCCGGTTTTCCCCCAACTTCGGCCAAACTTTCATTTCGGCCTTTCTGGCCTTTTCACTGCAGTAATGGCGTGCCGCCACGTCGAAATTGCGAAAGCGCTGGGTGAATGGCGCATTGTTCGCGAGCGGCCCAGCCTCTCCGTGAAAGCGTCTGAGCTCGCACAGTGCCGCTCGCATTCAGCACAAGCGAGCCGTTGTCGCGGCTGCGCGTAAATCTGGCGGGCCAGGCAGCTGGCGCCATCTCACATCGCACCACCGGGATCGAGCCAGAGTGTGGCGCATGTAGCCAGGCTCCGCTTCCACTATATACTGCACCAGACAAAGTTCACCCCAAGTGGGATGTTGCTTCAGCCGGTGGCCACCTGCGAACGAACACAGATTGTCCTTCCGCCTCTCCATAAATATGACGTGCTCCTTGACTGTTGGCTTTTAGAAGAGATTGACTATTTTTCCATAAGCTTGATACATAGAACAGATGCACATAAAAGGGACTTCAGCCATCAATAATATATTCTCCACCACTATTTGCAACAGTCTGCCAACACAGTGGTAACTCATCGATTTCGAGAACATAGAAATCACGTGATTTTCAGGCGAAGAATTCGTCATGTTCAGAATCCATTAAAGGCTTTTCGATAGAGAGCGGTAAAGGTGAAAATATGAGGGCGCCAGATTAGGCGTGTAGCGTTTATTGTCAGTCGATCAGAATGCAGACGGGCGTTATTGTGGTATAGCATCAGTTCCTGGTGTTCGTTGTTCTTGCGTTGCTCCTGCAAGACGTCTCCGTTGTTGTCAACAAAAGTCAACAGTGATGGTTACACCTCGCGGAAGCAATTCACAGTACACCATACCATCCATGTTCCACCAGAAGCATAACATTACTTTTTGTGGATGCGCTTATGTCTTTGCATGGAGGTATGAGGGGAGGTGTTTCCTTTGTTTGGGCTCAACCATTCCTTTCTTTTCCCTATGTTAGCATAAAGACACCATTTCTCATCACAAGTAACGATACAAAATGGGAATGATCGGTGTTATTCAAGAGTGAATTGATGACGAGCAAACAGATACGCATGTATGGTCACCGGCTGATTTTTGTGATTTTGGCTGAGAACATGCAGTACCATTACACCCGACTTTGAACCTTCAACTGAAGGCAAATGTTTCGTTATAGTGGAATGATCACACTTCATCACATTCACCTTTTCTCGAGTACACTGACGTGAATCATTGCGGGTTAATGCGTTTAAACCAGGGCTTAACAACTGGCCGGTTTTGAGCGCGAGTACTCGCGTCTGCTCAGGCACTTGCTCGCGAGCAGGTGCAAGGTCGCGGAGTAGGGTGGTAGGGGAGGGAGGGGAGGGAGGGGAGGGAGGGGATATGCGCGCGCACGTTTGAATGTGATCTCGCGTTCTTAGCAGATTTAACTAGCCATCTGAATGCTTTGAACATTTTACTACAAGGTAAAGATCTGCTAATTACTCATTTCATAGATCGAATACGAGCTTTTAAAATGAAATTGACACTTTGGGTGAGTCAGCTGGAAACAGGAAACCTAGCTCATTTTCCTAAATTATCATCCATGCAAGATGTTCACAAAGACTGTGAACGTTATTCACATAGTTTAGTTGATCAGCGCTTTCAAGATCTGACAGCACTAGACAGTGATTTTGATCTGTTCTCTCCATATTCAGCGAATATTTAAGAGATTCGTCCTGAGCTGCAGCAAGAAATTATTGACCTGCAGTGTGACAGAGAATACAGAGACAAATTTCAGAACAAGAAAAACATTTTGGAATTCTACAGACACTTCCCTCAGGATAGACTTCCTCGTTTGCACAAACTGGCGGCTACAATAATGCCAATATTCGGTTCCACGTATGTTTGTGAACAACTGTTCTCTACAATGAAATGTAACAAGACGCGCCTGAGAAACGCATTGTCTGATCGAAATTTAAACTGCACGCTGCGCCTAAAATGCACAAGAACAATTACTCCGAACATAGACGCAATTGTAAAGGGCAAAAATTACAAGATAACCGAGAATCCCACACTTCAGTGACGTCCAGCCCCATCTTACTTGCAGCCTCTGCCAGCTCTACCTTCTTCCAAGAGTAGCCCCCATTGATATTAATAGCTCCCCATCTCATTACCATTTGCTAACCAAGTCGTATCTTAGGAGTCCCTGGTTTGTCAGTTAGAGGTGGGACTCCGTCACCACCAAAGGTCCGAGGCATTTTGCTGTGATTGTTGCCAGCATCATATTTAAAGTACCAGGGAAGCAGGTTGCTAGCCTTACTTGCCCCGAGTCCCATTGGGTATTACCCCTAACGGTTGAGGGACTAACCGGTGGATTTGGTAGTCTTTGCCGTATGAGCACAAAGGTGACCACGACTCAGAATATGTCCGAGATGCCCTGCCTTATTCCAAAGTAACTGGTATCCCGACTGTCGGGACCACTTACTTGGCCACTCATACGTTGCCCATGGTTCATGAACTAGGACATGACTACAGGAACCCACACCATGAACCATGGTACTGCAATAACGAAAAAATTTCTGCAGTCAGTGGAGAATATGATGTTCTTTAAAAAACATGTGTGATAATTTACCGCGGATAAAAATGGTTCAAATGGCTCTGAGCACTATGGGACTTAAAATCTGAGGTCATCAGTCCCCTAGAACTTAGAACTACTTAAACCTAACTAACCTAAGGATATCACACACAACCATACCCAAGGCAAGTTCGAACCTGCGACCGTAGCGGTCGCGCGGTTCCAGATTGAAGCGCCTAGAACCGTTCGGCCACATCGGCCCGCTTACCGTGGATACCGACACGTAAATATTTGTTAGTCACAATGAAACATTAACACTAGAACACTTCGTGATGAGCGCTCAGCATATAAAACTTGATGCGCGTTACCTACTTCGAGAAGTCTCGTCTCTCTATAAAATCATATCAAAATCATTTTCTATCCTCAATTACATCAGGTAGCACCGCAAATGAATTTCCTATCTGTCATCCAAATTCCTCACTCTGCCGTGATGCAACACTCTCTCCCCCTCTCTCCCTCTCACCCCTCTCTCCTTCTCTGTCTCTCTCCTTCTCTCCCTCTCTGGCCGACAGCTGCTACTCACTCCTTCGCTCTCACGAGCTCCACTCAGTTACACTACAGGCCCTGCTACAGTAGCCACAGCATGCAAGGATACTGAAAGTAATAAGCATCCCAAAGGAACTGTCAAATACACCGTACAAACTGAGATTTCTAATGATTCTTTCAACTTTTCGTGATTTGTAGTACGACGTGATCCGAAATTCACGGCTTGAACAGTTCTCCCGTACAAGCTACATATGTGTTTTGTGACCGATCTGTTTAATAGATAAACAGTAGCTCATTTGTATATTCGGTGAAAAGGTCATGAAGCTAAGATTAGAGATTGAACCTCTTACGGAGTACAGAATTAGCTTTCCTTTTGTAATCATTGCAATGGCTAGATATTTTAGCACGGCACAAATTTCTCTCCTGAGCCAACCTTTTCATCTCAGACTAGCATATGTACCCATTGTCTTCAATAATTTGTTGGCTGTGCTCCAGTCTCTATCTTCCTCTACAGTTTCAACGGCTTACCTGTGCCTCAAGTACCATGAAAGTTATTCCTTGTTGTCTTAACAAATGTCCCACTACCCACTCCCTTCCTCTTAAAGTTTTCCACGTGCTCCTCCCTTCACCAGCACTGTGAAGGAACTCCTCATTTCTTATTTTCTCAGCTCATGTAATTCCCAATATCCTTCTACACCACCAAATCATAAACTCTTCGATTCTCTGCTTTTCCGCTTTTCCCACAGTCCATGACTCATTTCCATACCAAGTTGTGCTCCACAAGTACGCTCTCATAAATTTCTTCGTCATATAAGGACGACATTTGACTTCTTTCGGCCAGGAATGCCTTCTTTACATTTATAGCCTCCTTGCATCCCCCATCATGTGTTACTTTGGTTCCAAGGTATAAGAGTTCCTTCGCCTAAGCCGTATTCCCCAATTTTGATATTAAGTTTGTGCCTACTCTCTTTTCTGCTACTCTCCATTACTCTTGTCTAAATTCTGTTTTGTACATCCATTGTGTGTGCTCATTAGTTTATTCCAAACAGATTCTAGAGGAGAGAAATGTCATCAGCTAATGTTATTACTGATATCTTTTCACCGTGAATTTCAAACCCACTCCAGAAACCATTTTATTTCCCTTATTGATTATTCGATGTCTATATTGAACAACAGGGGCGCAAGACCACGTAGCTGCCTTATTCCCTTTCTAATCCGACCAAAACATTCTTGGTCTTTGCCTTATTGTTCTCTCTTCGTCCTTATAGGTCTACATACAATGTATTACGCGTCTTTCCTATAGCTTCCATACGTTTCGCACTAATCATACCATGTGGCATGGTCGATCGTTTTTCTAAGTGACAAAACCTACGAACGTACCTTGAATTTCTCTTGTTTACGTTTTCAAGTACAATGTCTGAACTGCCTCTCTGGTGCTTTTACTTTTGCTGAAACCAATCTAATTGTCATCTAGCTCCTCCCAAATTTCCTTGTCCATTCTTTTTTCAACCATCGTTGTGAGCAACTTGGACGCATGAAATGTGCAGACCTGAGAAACAGTGCTGCGAGAAATGCGGCGGGAGCCCGGTGTTGGCTGGTGGTGCTGTAACTAAGGTCCTAGCAGGGTGGTGCGCCGGAGCCCCTGTAATTATTCCATTAGGCGGCTCCCATTAGTCGGTCGCTCTGGAGCGCAGTGCCGGCGCATTTGGTGCGCTCCGAGGGCACACAGAATACGTGTTCCCTGGTACTCACTTAAAGTACGATACGTGTAAGTGGAACTATACCATATGAATGCGGAAATACATTTAGCGCCAGTAAAAGTGTGGCGTACCAAAATCTTTACCTGTTTGTGGAACAACGTTGGCAATAAAGCAGGAAATAAAAAATCTGACCACTGAAGATGTCTTGATATAAACCGGAAAGCTTGTAGTCTGTATTGTAGAATCTGGGTGGGGTGGGTTCCGGACTGGAGGTTGTGCACGCGTGAGCTCAATTTTATGAACAGTTTATTAAACAAGGAATATTCTTTTTGACAGCAAAGAAATGGTAACGAGATATATAGCCCAGAATGATTCTTGGAGCCAGTTCTCAAAAAGAGAATGAGAATATAAAATGCAGTAAAAAAATGCACTTGACAAAATGAAAACAAAATGGAAACAGCCTTCGCCCCAGCATACAGAATCGGGTCGATAGCAATTTACAGCAGTCGTTTGATATACTTGGCCTCTTGGCAGAAAAAGGCAATAAAATTAACTTCTGCAATTAACTGCAGGACAAGAAGCCAAAAGGCATCTCTTTGATTTAATCACGGTTACTTTCATTAGCTAAACCATGAGGAGTGTTAAGAAAGAATTGATTTTTTTTTCTAAAAGCAGGTTTGTTTTATTCAGGATTCCAATACACCATTTACTCTCTTGTCTACCATATTGTTTTGACTACTAGATCCTATTTTTCAACATAATTTTCTTTTAATGTGATGACCGTACACCGCCACACTGGGAGGGTCTGTACGCCCACATGGTACCGCTATACTAGCCGACGTCGGAGGCGACGTCTTGCTACATTAATGATGATATTGTTTGGTTTGTGGAGGCCTCAACTGCGCGATTATCAGCGCCCGTACAAATTCCCAATCTTTGCTCAGTCCAAACTCGCCACTTTCATGAATGATGATTAAATGATAAGTACAACACAAACACCCAGTCATCTCGAGGCAGGTGAAAATCCCTGTTCCCACCGGGAATCGAACCCAGGACCCCGTGCTCGGGAAACGAGAATGCGACCGCGAGACCACGAGCCGCGGACTACATTAATAATCTCCCCATTATCCACGTATTGCTTGCCGTGTAGTGCATCCTTCATTAGACCGAACCCGTGGATGACGGAACGTGCAAAATCCGAGATGTAGGGTGGATGAGGAACAACAGTACAATGACGTTTTGTGAGTTCCTCTCGCAAGCGCAGGCTTGTGTGAGGCTTTGCGTTGTCATGGAGAAGTAAGAGGTGCATTCAAGTTCTAAGGCCTCCGATTTTTTTTTTCTCCGGGCTGGAAAGAGATAGAAACATGCGCATTATTTTAAAATGAGGCCGCGTTCATTGTTAATACGTCCCAGAGATGGCGGCACCATACGGCAGATGGAATTTTACCGCCAGCGGCGAGAATGAGAACTGTTTTAAATACTTAAAATGACGACGTTTTCCTTACTTGAACAGCGTGCAGTCATTCGTTTACTGAATTTGCGTGGTGTGAAACCAATTGAAATTCATCGACAGTTGAAGGAGACATGTGGTGATGGAGTTATGGATGTGTCGAAAGTCCATTCGTGGGTGCGACAGTTTAATGAAGGCAGAACATCGTGTGACAACAAACCGAAACAACCTCGGGCTCGCAAAAGCCGGTCTGGCGACATGATCGAGAAAGTGGAGAGAATTGTTTTGGGGGATCGCCGACTGACTGTTGAACAGATCGCCTCCAGAGTTGGCATTTCTGTGGGTTCTGTGCACACAATCTTGCATGACGACCTGAAAATGCGAAAAGTGTCATCCAGGTGGGTGCCACGAATGCTGACGGACGACCACATGGCTGCCCGTGTGGCATGTTGCCAAGCAATGTTGACGCGCAACGACAGCATGAATGGGACTTTCTTTTCGTCGGTTGTGACAATGGATGAGACGTGGATGCCATTTTTCAATCCAGAAACAAAGCGCCAGTCAGCTCAATGGAAGCACACAGATTCACCGCCACCAAAAAAATTTCGGGTAACCCCAGTGCTGAAAAAACGATGGTGTCCATGTTCTGGGACAGCGAGGGCGTAATCCTTACCCATTGTGTTCCAAAGGGCACTACGGTAACAGGTGCATCCTACGAAAATGTTTTGAGGAACAAATTCCTTCCTGCACTGCAACAATGAAAGACATTCTCCGTGGCCGCACATTCACCAGCCGTGCTGCTGTTGCCTCAGCGATTTTCCGGTGGTCAAAACAGACTCCTAAAGAAGCCTTCGCCGCTGCCATGGAATCATGGAGTCAGCGTTGTGAAAAATCTGTACATCTGCAGGGCGATTACATCGAGAAGTAACGCCAGTTTCATCGATTTCGGGTGTGTAGTTAATTAGAAAAAAAATCGGAGGCCTTACAACTTGAATGCACCTCGTATATGTTGGTTTGCATGTTAGTGGCGAGGAACACGCTGAATCTTAGATTTCCTGAGGGAAGTACACCACACTTGACACTTGAGCGTTTCACCATGAGGGAGGAAATCAAACAGAATAGGCACTTCAGAGTCCCAAAAGACGGCCTCCGTGACTTTACCGGTTGAGGGTGAAGTTTGAACTTCATCTAAGGAGAGGTAGTCTGGCGCCACTTCATGGATTGCCGTTTTGTTTTCCGTCCGAAGTGATGAACCCGTGTCTCATCGTATTTGACGATGCTCGACAAAAACATTGTCGGTGAGCCTCGTGTCCCGCAAGCAGTTCCGCACTGACGGTCCTTCGCTGTGCTTTATGTTCTTCTGCTAGGCGGCAAAGAACCAGGCAGAAACACATCTATGAGTACCCACACTGGTGGACGAATATGTCCGCTCTACCAACAGAGGCGCCCAGTATTTCAGCGAGGTGTTTAATCGTGATCCGTCGATCGTCTCTCATGAAAGTGTCCGCACGGTCCAGTATTGAATGAGTCACAGCTTTGCGCAGTCGGCTGGCATGAGGTTTGCGCAACCTTGTTGCGATGATGGCAGATTCCTCGCCCAACGACTCAGCGTGATTTTCGTCACTGCCAGGTCTCAGTAGACAGAATATCTATGATGCTCTGGTTTGCTGCCAAAAGAAACTCATTGACAGCTTTCTGGTTGGAATGCGCCTCCGTTACAGACGCCATTTTGAAGATTGCGTGTAGCGCCGCTACCTGTCGGAACATAATGACACTATGGGGGCGGGAATATTCCATGATGTCTCACAACAAATTCCACATTTTTCAACGTAAATTGGCTGAGAGAAAATGCATGTTGTGTTACTTACTGAACGCCCATCCTAAATATAAATCTGTAAACACACCACAACCGCTTAGCCAGTAAAGCAAAGCTGCCATCAGTCAACTATGAGACATCTACGCAAATGTCTCAATTAAATTTCCTGTACAGTATGACAAACAAGATATACAAACCTCACGTGCTGAAATGATGAGATAATATGAGGTACAAAAAGGAGCAGTAAAATCAGACAGCTCAAGCTTAATTATTGGATGATCACCGTCTGCTAATGAAACACATTTACAATGAACAACCACAAAATAAATATAAGTCTTGCTTGTGGAGAAAAATCCACTGAGATGACAAAAGTCTTGAGACACCTCCTAATATCGTGTTGAACCTCCTTTTGCCAAGTGTAGCGCAGCAACTCGACGTGACGTGGACTCAAGAAGTCGTTGGAAGCCCCAGCAGAAATATTAAGTAATTCTGCCTCTATAGCCGTCCCCTATTACGGAAATGTAGCCGGTACAGAATTTTGTGCACAAACTGACCTCTTGATTACGTCTCATAAACGCCATGTCGGGCGATCTGGATGATCAAACCATTCGCTCTAATTGTCCAGAATGTTCATCAAACCAGTCGCGAACAGTTGTCTCCCAGTGACATGGTTCACCGACATCAATCAAAATACCATCGTCGTTTGGGAACAAAAAGTCCATCAATGGTTGCAGATGGTCTCCAACTAGCCGAACATAACCATATCTGATCAGTGATTGGTTTAGTTGGATCGGAGGACCCAGTCCTTTCCATGTAACTGCAACTCAAACCACTATGGAGCCACCACCAATTTTCGCTGTGACTTTTTGACAACTTGAGTCCATGACTTCAAAATGTTCAAATGTGTATGAAATCTTATGGGACTTAACTGCTAAGGTCATCAGTCCCTAAGCTTACACACTACTTAACCCAAATTATCCTAAGGACAAACACACACATGCATGCACGAGGGAGGACTCGAACCTCAGCCAGGATCAGCCGCACAGTCCATGACTGCAGCGCCCAAGACCGCTCGGCTAATCGCGCGCGGCTGAGTCCATGACTTCGTGGGCACTGTGCTACGTTCGAATTCTAACCCTGCAGTTAGCTCTTACCAAGTGAATTCGTGACTCATCTGACCAGGCAACGGCTTCTTGTCGTCTACAGTCCAACCAATACGGTCACGAGCCCAGGAGAGGCGCTGCAGACGATGTGCTGTTAGCAAAGGCACTCGTGTCGCTCGTCTACTGCTACAGCCAATTAATGTCAAATTTCGCCGCACTGTCCTATCGGATACGTTCGTCGTACGTCCCACATTGATATCTGTGTTATATGATGCAGCGTTGCTTGTCTGTAAGCACTGACAACTCTATGCAAACGCCGCTGCTGTCGGTCGTTGTGTGATGGCCGTCGGCCACTGCGTTGCTAATAGTGAGAGATAACGCCTGAAATCTGGTATTATCGGCACACTACAGGGCTATTACAAATGATTGAAGCGATTTCATAAATTCACTGTAGCTCCATTCATTGACATATGGTCACGACACACTACAGATACGTAGAAAAACTCATAAAGTTTTGTTCGGCTGAAGCCGCACTTCAGGTTTCTGCCGCCAGAGCGCTCGAGAGCGCAGTGAGACAAAATGGCGACAGGCGCCGAGAAAGCGTATGTCGTGCTTGAAATGCACTCACATCAGTCAGTCATAACAGTGCAACGACACGACGAAGTTCAACAAAGATCCACCAACTGCTAACTCCATTCGGCGATGGTATGCGCAGTTTAAAGCTCCTGGATGCCTCTGTAAGGGGAAATCAACGGGTCGGCCTGCAGTGAGCGAAGAAACGGTTGAACGCGTGCGGGCAAGTTTCACGCGTAGCCCGCGGAAGTCGACGAATAAATCAAGCAGGGAGCTAAACGTACCACAGCCGACGATTTGGAAAATCTTACGGAAAAGGCTAAAGCAGAAGCCTTACCGTTCACAATTGCTGCAAGCCCTGACACCCGATGACAAAGTCATACGCTTTGAATTTTCGGCGCGGTTGCAACAGCTCGTGGAACAGGATGCGTTCAGTGCGAAACTTGTTTTCAGTGATGAAGCAACATTTTTTCTTAATGGTGAAGTGAACAGACACAATGTGCGAATCTGGGCGGTAGAGAATCCTCACGCATTCGTGC
Source organism: Schistocerca cancellata (assembly GCF_023864275.1). Taxonomy (NCBI): domain Eukaryota; kingdom Metazoa; phylum Arthropoda; class Insecta; order Orthoptera; family Acrididae; genus Schistocerca; species Schistocerca cancellata. The sequence goes on along the minus strand of NC_064626.1, from coordinate 929,323,365 downwards.
AGCAAATTCGCAATTCACCAAAAGTTAACGTGTTTTGTGCAATCTCACGGTTTAAAGTTTACGGCCCCTTTTTCTTCTGCGAAAAAAACGTTACAGGACACGTGTATCTGGACATGCTGGAAAATTGGCTCATGCCACAACTGTAGACCGACAGCGCCGACTTCATCTTTCAACAGGATGGTGCTCCACCGCACTTCCATCATGATGTTCGGCATTTCTTAATCAGGAGATTGGAAAACCGATGGATCGGTCGTGGTGGAGATCATGATCAGCAATTCATGTCATGGCCTCCACGCTCTCCCGACTTAACCCCATGCGATATCTTTCTGTGGGGTTATGTGAAAGATTCAGTGTTTAAACCTCCTCTACCAAGAAACGTGTCAGAACTGCGAGCTCGCATCAACGATGTTTTCGAACTCATTGATGGGGACATGCTGCGCCGAGTGTGGGAGGAACTTGATTATCGGCTTGATGTCTGCCGAATCACTAAAGGGGCACATATCGAACATTTGTGAATGCCTAAAAAAACTTTTTGAGATTTTGTATGTGTGTGCAAAGCATTGTGAAAATATCTCAAATAATAAAGTTATTGTAGAGCTGTGAAATCGCTTCAATCATTTGTAATAACCTGTATTGTCACTGTGGATCTCGGAATTCAGAGTTCCCTAACCATTTCCGAAACTGAATGTCCCATGTGTCTACTACCAACTACCATTCCGCGTTCAAAGTCTATTAATTCCCATCGTGAGACCATAGTCACGTCGAAAAAGCGTTCACATGATACACCGAGCGGAAATGACAGTTCCACCAATGCATTGCCCTTTTATACCTTGTTCACGCTACACTACCGTCACCTGTATACGTGAATATCGCTATCCTATGACTTTAGTTACCTCACTGTGGAACAAGCATAAGGTGCCGGACTGTCCCCACGGAACTTCAGCGTGTGATAGTACTGGTCATCCTCTAGCGCGGAAAAGACACCAACTGCCCCACTGGATTGCTTGTATCCACATAGCGGCCACGTCCCACACTGAGTCCCGTAGACAGCTCCCTGGCGTACCACCTTAGAGAAGTCTATCATTCTCCATTATCTCGCTTGTCACCAGCCACTTTGCGCGGAAGAATCTCCCCCTAGAAAAACCACTCTCCAGCAGAAGAGAAAGATACACGTTCGAAATGGAAAAAAAAAGAAATCCAGTTGGAGCTTGGATGTACAACAAACACGACAAGTCGCAAATTACAAGTGCATGAGTGTAGAAACAACTTAACTAGCTTTAAATTGTTTTGCAGATAACATTTCAGATGCTCCAGTGTACTTGATTCCATCTATATCGTTGGAGAAAGATTTGATTGGGAAACAGGACCTAAGTGCTGATAAATTGCGAGGAATAGCGTAGAACTTTTATTTTAAGGGGATTTAAACTACAGTCTTAACTTTCATTATTGTTCAACCGAAACTGTGACCCGTCTGTTTGTGAGAAAGTTAAAGGTAGCCCTGAAACATATCTGGCAACACGATTAGTAGACTGCACTTGTCTTGCATCATTAACGAGATCTACGCACTGGATAACTATGTGACCGTATAAGCGTGCTCAACCAGAAATTGGTCAGGTATTAGACCAGTCCTGAACACCAAAAGACTGAAGACGTTTCCATCAGCGTGGTCGATCGTCTTGTCGTTGAACTAAGGAGGTGACAGATGCTGCGTAATACACAACAAAATTTTACTTTCTTTTACTAATGACTTTACGGTGCTAAAGTAAATCTTTCCGTCTCCAGTAAAATGAACTTTATTAACATGTAGATTTTTTAACGACTGCTGACAATTTAGTGATGTATGTGTTTACCTGACTAAATGACACATTTTATTTAAAACATTTAGGCCATTATATTCTTAAAGGTATTATTGATTCTGTGCTAAGTTATGAGAAATATTCCCTTGATTTTCTGCCGGGACATTGATCACTGTTGAAGGTCTTTATATATCTAGCTACGAATCAGTACTCGGAGACCACTGCTGTTGCTGAATTCCGATTGTCTTCTCTAAGGTGGACGGAATCATCTGAAATAGTTCGCCTTAGTAGTCGAATGCACATTGTGACGGTACGATTCCGGCGCCAACGGCCGACACTTTGAACTCCCGCCGAGTGGGGCCTACGGCGGCCGCAGTGACTGAGAGGGCCGGCCACGGTGGCCGAGCGGTTCTAGGCGCTTCAGTCCTGAACCGCGCGACTGCTACGGTCGCTGGTTCGAATCCTGCCTCGGACATGGATGTGTGTGCTGTCCTTAGGTTAGTTAGGTTTAAGTAGTTTTAAGTTCTAGGGGACTGACGACCTCAGCAGTTAAGTCCCATAGTGCTCAGAGGCATCTGAACCATGCTGAATGCAGGAAGGTGAGGCCGGTACATAAAGTGAAAGTTGTTTCACAAAATTGCGGGCGTGCAGCCGTATAAATTGAACTTCTTCTTCTAATATTTCGTCTGAGAAGCGTCCAGCCATGTTCAGAGTGAGCCGAGGTGACTGACCGTACAGCCGGCCGGTGTGGCCAAGCGGTTAAAGGCGCTACAGTTTGAAACCGCGTGGCCGCTACGGTCGCAGGTTCGAATCCTGCCTCGGGCATAGATGTGTGTGATGTCCTTAGGTTAGTTAGGTGTAAGTAGTTCTAAGTTCTAGGGGACTGATGACCTTAGAAGTTAAGTCCCATAGTGCTCAGAGCCATTTTTTTTGACTGACCGTACAGCTCTTGCTCCATCCATTTAAACCCGCGGATCACTAGTGCTGGAGCGTCAGTAACCTCGGCTCACTCTGAAGATTGCTGGCCGGTTCTCAGCCGAAATATTAGAAGAATAAGTCCAATTTATGCGGCAGCATGCCCGAAATTTTACGGAACAGTCTTTGCTCCACGAAAATATGAAGATGCGCAATTTGAAATTCGTTTTCGTCGATTTCGAGTACGCTTATGTCATGCTGGTTTCTTGTTAATTGCTAGTGACATTTGTGTGATTTCTGTCTGCCATGTTAGTTGATTCGATTTGAATTTATGCAAAGATTATCTGTGGGACTTTTTATGATTGTTTATTCTAAGTGCAGGAAGGTGCACCCAGTACATAATTTGAAAGTTGTTTTGCTTCATTGCAAGAACGATTATATCATGCTGGTTCATTAGCTACTATCTTAGTTTTAATTGTTTCTTAAAGGTAAAAGGGGAATGAAAATTTAAATTCAAATATTCCCTGCACATTGATCTTGAAAGTTTTATTAAAAACAGTTGTGTGATAATACTGTTTTATCGATTCTCTTGTAAGGCTAAATGGGGGTTCACCTCTTGAGTTTTCTGTTCAGATATTTGTGTGTAATAAAAGTATGACACGTTGTTCACTAGAATATCGATTCGTATGCCTGTGAACCTCAGCACCATCTACGTCGAGTCCTCCATCGGGCATGGGTGTTGTGCTGTCCTTAGCGTAAGTTACTTTCAGTTAGATTAAGTAGTGTGTAAGCCTAGAGACCGATGACCCGGTCCCATAGGAACTTACCACTGACTTACCACTTACGTCACAACATTAATTTATTCCTGCTCTGAGGAATACTTTCAGAGCAAGACTTGCATCTGTTAGAGTGAATTACCGAACTTCGAGCGATGGTGATGAACCAGAACGCGGTACGTGAAATAGTTAAGAGAGCATAACCGATATCTGAAAGCAAGGTCTCTCCCTTAAGAGTCTGCAAATTAAGTCATTTCACAAGACGATTAATCTTGTTAGATAGTGTAGTACTACCCTAATCAAAAATAACAAGTGAAAAAGAGAGTTAGCCTACATTGGACTCTGAGAGAAGCGTTATTCGAAGAACGGTGGGCGCTCGTTGAGGCATCGGCATCGCGCTCCCTGGAGAAGCGCGCCAGACGGATAGAATTGATGCGGCCATTTAATTCCGGTGACGCACGCGGCGGCCTTGGCTGCTTCGCTCTGCGCTGTAATTACCGCATCGCTAATGAGGCGCCAGCGGCCGCCGCTAGTTACTGCCGGCGCCGGCGCGGCGCCACTGCAGCGCAACACGCTGTGTTAACGGTCTGTTTATATTACAGTACTTCCATTACGTCTCACGCTGACACGTTGCGGGCGCGTATTAATCTAGTCCTGCACACGGGCTGGAGCAACAGCCCTGCACAAAAGTAAAACCAATCCAATTTAAGCCACAATTAGTTATAGCCAGTGATGTGTTATCAAATGGTAATATTGCCCCTTTTCTCGACGACGCGACGCCTCCATAAATCGTGTGGCGAATTATTTCAGACACTGGTTGTGAGGAGCACGTTTCACGTTTCAACCCCCTGCCCGACGTTACTGAATAACATTTCTTCTGATTTTCCCAGTTACACTAACTTGATGTTAAACGTTCCGTAAAACCACTCTAGCCAATAAGAGGATGCACCCTAAAAGAGACCACAACTGTGTCTTACCCCATTTTGTCCAGGCTGCATTTATGCACCTTCTTTTCTCCTGGTGTGCTGAATCCATGTCCTCCTATACTGCATCCATATTGCCAAAGGACGACACCGCGGTAATCGTTCCAGATTGGCGCATCTACACCGAAATGCTGAGCTTTTCTGGAACATTCAACCCTAATCATCCTACTTTCCTTGCTTCATTCCATAATGCTGTCCCAATATCTACTTTTAGTGACTCAACTACTTAAACGATCATTCCATCTTACTTTGCTGATACATTTTTTGTTGATGTAAGTGTTGTGTACGACTTCGTACACAACAGCAAGGAGAGGTGAGCTATAGAGTGGCGTGGCAACTGTCATGGACAGGAGCAGAAATGACTAGCGAACAAGTTAACACAACAAACACAAGATTTACTTAAGTTGTATTTATGCAAGTGAACAATGACTCATTACAAATAATGCAGCAAGGGTTGGAGTCCAGCTCATACAATAACATCTAGGATGAGGCTCGCTGTGCTAAGCACGAAGGATGCAAATGCAGTGATCGTCTTCCGCCGGCGATCGTATATCGCGGCGGCAGAGGGCGCTAGAAGTCCAGAGTTCCTGGTGGTGTGGCTTAGCAGGCATGCGTCATTGGGTCCACCAGATCCTGCATGACTTATATCGGCGTCAGACGGAAACTTGGAACTCAACTGCCAACTGTGACGCCCGTATGATGGTATCGATACATGGTACCACAGTAAGCGAGCAGTGTTTATGTTGGTTTGATGCTGTCTTATGGTATTCCACACATTTTTGTGTAAGCTTACCTATCACACGCACTGTGTCGATCGTTGGCTCAGTGGGTAGATACAAAACCAAAAATCCAAGGTCTGGGATTCGGTTCTCAGTCGGTTCTACCACGAGGAGTAGGAGTCCATGTTAATTGTTTAGATAATGATAGGTAAATGACTCCAGAAGTCGATGGTAGGCGAGAACATTCCGCCTACAACAGGACCAGGCCTAGTGCAACTCTGCAATGTTCAAACAAAGCTTTGAGTTGAGAGGAGCTTTATTACAGCTGTCACCACCGATAGTATGCTTCTCTTATTTTGCTTCTCATTTTTTCCATCAACTGTTCCTTCCAGGGTATAATAAGACTCATGTTGATGTGGTAACAGGACAAAAGTGGACATTGCAATTTTAAGACGATTTGACGGTCATGTTAACTGTTCTTGGAGGAACACAGTTTCTCATGTAGCAGATAGTTATTTCAGGCACTTCAACTAGTGTTGTAGACGCCTCCAGATCTTGGAAGGTACAAAACTGAAGCGATTTCCATCAGGTCGTCACATTGCCTAAGGTGTGGCGACAATGGGGAACTCGCCTGGTCTACATCTAGTGACAAAGGTTGACCACAGTCGTTGCGTAAATTTAGGATCTGGAGACCGACACGATTAATTCAGTGAGGCAGATTATGATTGGATATTCAAGAGCTGCTGACATTATGTGGCGTATCTCCCAAGCCACCAGGCACTTGTTCATTAAACACAACTGACAAACAGAGCATGTTGGGGTAGTGATTATGATAATGGCAGTTCAAATCCACGGACGATCATTCAGAGTCATGTTATCTATCGTGTCCTCGAATAGCTTAAGGCAATGTATGTGTGGAAAGGACACGGTCAGTTTCCATCCTGGCCGTTCCATATTAAGACACCAATGCTAGCATGCGTTGCACAGTTCTGTCAGAAGTCATATACGTACTTTCTATCGCTTATGAATTATTTTTTCTTCACCATCGTATTTTCGATTCGGTGCTACCCCAGATAATGAGCTCGAGTAAGTCTAAGTTTGGATCGCTCATTTTTGACCCCTTTAGCACGTCCTACAGCTTCGGCACCTGCGGCATATATAAAAACCTACAGACTTTTATAAATTATTGGTGTCGACTTGTGATATCTATCGATGCGTTAGTTTCGATACTATATTAAATTTAAGGATGTTTTTTAAACGAGTTAGAGATTCGATAAAAGGGTCGAATTAACTATTGCCAGATGTATAAGCAAATGTCTTACTTAAGTGTCTCTTCCTCTGGTAAAGCGTCCGTATACGTCATTCCACATCTCTTAATCCTAAAACAGCCGGCCGAAGTGGCCGAGCGGTTCTAGGCGCTACAATCTGGAACCATGCGACCGCTACGGTCGCAGGTTCGAATCCTGCCTCGGGCATGTATGTGTGTGGTGTCCTTAGGTTAGTTAGGTTTAAGTGGTTCTAAGTTCCAGGGGACTGATGACCTCAGAAGTTAAGTCGCATAGTGCTCAGAGCCATTTGAACCATTTAACCAGGCATCCTTAGTGATCCCATATTACAGTTTGTACACGTGTTGAGGAAAAATATGGAGATACCGCGAGAAATGCAAGCTTGAGCATAAATGCAGATGCTAGCCAAGCCCACAGGTGGCACTGAGGTATTTGACCAAGAACGGCACCTGTGCTCCCAATATTATGCAAGCGTCAGGTGTAGTTGTGTGTGTATTATGTAGGCGCTAAGGGAATCCGAACGTCGGCAAATTGTTGGTGTTCCTATGGTGGGTGCTTCCGTCACAATGGCAGCCAGCTGAAGTGTTTTGTGTGTGAAGAGGTACTGTACCGAAGACTGATGCCGCATACTGGGAAAGCGGGAAAATACCATCCGCTAAGTCAAGACGCTGACGAAATTGTATGTTGAATGGTCATGACAGGCGGCCATTGAAGAGGATTGTGACGAAACGTAAGACGACGTCAGCTACAAAAGTCACTGTAAAACTGAATATCGCATTCATGAGCAGTGTCAGCACCTTAAAAAACGAAGTAAGCTCTCTGTATGCTGGGAATTGCAGCGAAAGCTGAAATTCCGAAACCACGCAGCAGTGATGCAAATGCCCAAAATTATTGATCCTTTGTGGTCTACTCTGGAGAGAAGTGTGGGTGATCTCTACTGACCTCCAATATCGTTACTTGAACTTGGTACTATTTTACGAGAAGAATGGAATAAGATTCCCTTGAAACCCATACAGAACCTGTATTTGTCATTTCCGAGACGACTGGAAGATGTTTTGAATGCCATTGATTTTCCAACTCCGGGGTAAGCATGGTAATGCGTTGTGTTTCCAGTGTTTCTGTGTTTTTATCCACCACTGTATATAATAATAATAATAATAATAATAATAATAATACTAGTATTAATAATTTGAACTTTATAGTGACGCGTATATGGAATTTCAATAATGTTAATCTTACTGAAGTTAAACAATTTCTTGATTACGTTCTTGTCGAAAGTGACTAATGGCATCTGCCAGAAAGTGTGATAATAGCACAAATGAAATCAATGTGGACAAAAAAAAATTATTGGCGAGAGATTGAGAAATAATAACGAAAGCTTATCAGACGAGACGAATAAAGGAAAACAGAAGTATGATGGGACTATAAAGGCAGAGAAAGTTTTCAATATGAGATGTATGATGGTTGGGATTTCAGTGGCGTTCAAGAGGTATGGTTCTCTGAATAGACAGAAGGAAACGTGGGATATGCTGAGAATGAAGCTACGCCGATGGCAACAGATAAGCTTTAATCGTTTTTTGAATGCAGATTGGTTCTGAATAAGACGCAGGTTACAGGGTAATACGCTCCACAACTGTTGTCTGAAATGAAGGAGATAGAGATGTGTTATGCAGAGCTACAGTCAAGATGCTGGTCGTGTATAATCTGATGTTGCAGTAATGGAATGATGATAGGTGTTGGATATCATCTTCCCTACTACATGCGATAACTGTATTGCTGTATAAGCTTAAGAACTAAACTCAGTACTTAGATTTACAATGCAAAACACTTGCGCAGCCACTGAACTAAATAAATAAGACAGTATTTTAAACCAGTTATTGTCTCACTGAATGCAATCTGAGTAGACAATCACTGTTTCCTAAGTGCACAAAACAGCGTTGAATCCTTGTCCTAATAATCAGTTTGGGTGACCTGTGCCACAACGGAGAGCTGTGCTGTGCTTTGCAACTGCGTTCCTCAAATAAATCACGCTGCTTTGCCGTTATTTAAATAAATCTGACCGTGTGCACTGCAAAAATGCTACACACCAGCTTGATAAACATTTAGCAGCCCGATCTCGCGAACTGCAATGCAAATGCGAAGTATTTTGTTTAAAAACTTATTGATAGCAATTGGTATATGGGGGCTCGGTGTCGAATAATTTGAAAAATAAGGGCACTTTGGATTCGTCTTGATTAGCAAGGGTTAACATATATGAACATGCCTACATTAGTGGACACTGTTATTAGCAAATTGTTATTTCGAAATGGACAGTAAATTTGCAAAGTTAGCTCTTTAGACATTCAGTGTTAGGAAATTAAACAGGGTAAAGAGCGATGTAGTTCTTTCCTGAGTTCATACATTCACGAGATAATAACACAACAGTACCGTATCAGTCAAACAATGCGATTTACGAATATTTACACACCAAAACTGAAAGTTCTCCCTAAACACTACATCCCATTTACTGTAGAGCTAGCACATGCGGCTGGATATTACCTTCGTTGATAAATTACAAATTACAACAACATCATTCCGAAATTAGGCCTCCACACCACTGCACGTGTATTCCTCAGCCAATGCTCTCTCACGCGGACTGGGTACTCAACAAAAACAATTATCTCTGAATCCAGAGAACCTTCTACATGCGTGCAGTCAGGAAAAGGGTTACCTGTGGCCAATATCGCATACAAAACTGCCACTTCTTACAGTGTAACAACCTGCCAGAGGTACAGGGGATACAAATGACTGAGGCAGTGATGGGAAACAGAGTGGTGTGCAAGTCAGGTCTCCTACCCGCTCACAGCCAACATAAACGAATATAGGAAGGACTGACATGTTCGAACAACCGAATGTCGCACACTTATCTTGCACAAGTATTCGTAGTTAGCTCGACTATTCTGGTGTTACCACAATTTGTGACATGCTGAATTAAGTAACAGCAGTAAAGATTTGATGGGACTTATTTTTTTTTAAATTTTAGGTTGTGAATATTTATCTAAATTTTTGGACTGCGTCTGGGAAGAACGGCATTAACTGCTTGCTGCAATAGTTTGCTCTTCCCAGTGTACATGTTCGTGAAAGATAATCCCAATATCTTTTGCAATTTCTTTTGAAAAGCCAACTGGATACCATTATAAAGTATTGGAGGTACTGCTGCATGAAAATGTCCGCTCATCAACTTTCGTTTTGATAAAAAGATTACCTGTGTCTATTACTGTCCAGTAATAGTTACAAGAGTGATGTGCAGATGCAATATACAGTATAACGAGAGAAGTATTGGACCAAGAACTGAACCCTGGGTGACACCAGAGAGCTCACATCTGCATTCAGTATCTTGAATTACTACAGACTGTAATTCACTACTGGAACACGCCTACGGTCAGAGAGTTGGGGTGGCACTGCTCTGTGTTTACCGCGTGCGAAGCGATGGTTGAGTTTCGCAAGTGCGCACGTGCGCGTGTATGTGGCGTCCTGTTAACCAACCACAGAGGCAGCGCAGACGCGTCGTCCGGGAAGTCGCTGTTTCGCAACCACTGCTACCAATGCTGGAGCAATGAAAACCCTGCCTGCCACTCTGTAGCGCCGTTATTTCTCTCAACAAATATGCTCGCCGGTGCTCATAAAGGCACCCTCCGTTATGATGATCCAAAACTTGAAGTAATTTATAGGCATACTACCTTCGTTTGCAGTGTGCAACTTCATTTTTTCATTGACCGAAAAGCTATAAAAGCCGAGAGCGTAATTTTGACGTCTAGGAGATTTTGCGGGGATATAGAATCATCATAGTCCGTACTGATCTTCTATATCGTAATGTTAACCCTCGTAATCTATTATATTGTGGGAAGATCTTCATTAATGCGAAAGGCACTGCCTCTTTACTCGACAGAATGTAGGATACTTCTTTGAGTGTTTTAGCGCATTTCATGCTGAATTATTCTTTTTGTAGATGCACTAATATCATAAAGGAATCCTAGCATTTCTTCCATTGTCAGTGGGGGAGGGAGGGGATGGTGTTATCTTTCCTCTGTCTTGCTTGAGGCGATCCGTTCGTATCGGAGTAGCATTTGCACCCAACATCCTCAGTTATTTCTTGGACACATTCCAACCTCTCTCTGTCCGTATACTTTCACCCTTTCCAGTTTCCTCAAGCACGATATTATCCCTTGATGTCTTAACTCATGTCCTATCATGCTCTCCCGTCTTCTTGTCAGTGTTTTTCACATATTACTCTCCTAGAAGCTTCTGTAGAGAACCTATTCATTTATTTTCTTATCGGTCCACCTAACTTTGAAAATCTTCTGTAGATTCTCAACGCTTTGTTTCTCTTCTTTTCCCACAGCCTACGACTTTTTTTCCATACAATGCTGTCTTCCAGATGGTCATTTTCAGTCACTTCTTCCTCAAATTAAGGCCGATGTCTGTTACTAGTATAATTATTTTGACCAATAATAGAGTGATTATTTTGAAGTTAAGGTCATCGCTATTCTCATTTCTGATAGTTATCATTACTGTCGTCTTTCTTCTCTTTACTCTCAGGCCATAGTGTGCATTCATTAGGCAGTTCATTTCATTCAACAGGTCCCACAATTATCCAGTCTTTCACTGAGAACAGCAATGCTTTCCACTGAGTTATTATGTTTTCTGTCATTGCTTCTTCGGTGTACGGATTGTACAGAAATCTCGAAAGACTACGTCCATATCTTGTACCCTTCCTAATCCGAGTACTTCCTTCTTGATCTTCCACTCTTATTTATTTTTTCCTCTTGATTCTTGTACTTACTCTATATTACCCATCTTCCCTATGATTCACACCTTTCTTCCTGAGAAGTTCGAAAGTATTGCACAATTTTACGATGTCCAACGCTTTTTCTAGGCTGTAAAATCCTATGATTTTTCTTCTTTCTTCCGATTGTCAAGGGCAGCGTCAGACGTGCCTTTCTTTAGAGTTTACCTTTCCTGAAGCCAAGCTGAACATCTTTCTCAGTTTTCTGTTCCATTATTTCTTATATTATTTCGTGTCCTTTACAAAGTCGAATCAGTCTTCGTACATTTTGCCAACATTTCCACTACTTTGGTGAGCAATTCACAAGCTTAATTTCTGATACGTATAGTTCTCACACTTGTTCCTTTTGCAATGTAACGGTAACGCTATATCTGGATATTTATTAGTAACTCTGTTGGTTAGCTTTGAACATCAAGTTTGAAAAACGCTCTTTTCCACAAATTCTGCTAACTCTAGAACCTCACTGGCATTTGTGAACTGGGACGGACTTGTGCCCTGTCATGCTCTGACAATAGGGATTGTGGGCTTCCAACTCATCTGCCGCCACGTAGCGAATACAAGCCTCCCTGCTGTCTGCCCTTTATTCTGCTCTTAACAGACCCTTTCGTTCGGCACTTTCTGCGGTTCGGCCTTACATCTTCTTCTATATAGCTCAGCATTCATCTAGTAATTTATTTTTAAATTTGCTTGTGTGCTTATCTAATAGATTCAGAATTTATTTCATTCGACTTATTTATTTTTATTTTTTTATTTCGTTTCTAAACATTCTGTGCAGCTTGTTTCTAGACACATCATTTTTATTCTTGTATTTCGTCTTTTGAGTAATATGGATAAACTTTAATTTATTTGTTCATACACCCTTTCCTTTTGCTTATATTCTACCTATAGTAACATTTCCAGCCATAATAGTCTCATCCTTTATCATACTCCACTCCTCATTGACTGGACTCAGTAATCAAGTTTGTCGGGTTCCACTGTCTGTGTGCAACTCGCCCTTTTCTCACATGATATCTTGCGAACCATGGATGAAGGGTATCAGACGGATGCCACATTCCTTGACTTCCGGAAAGCGTTTGACTCAGTGCCCCACTGCAGACTCCTAACTAAGGTACGAGCATATGGGATTGGTTCCCAAGTATTCGAGTGGCTCGAAGACTTCTTAAGTAATAGAACCCAGTACGTTGTCCTCGATGGTGAGTGTTCATCGGAGGTGAGGGTATCATCTGGAGGGAAGTGTGGTATGTCCGCTGTTGTTTTCTATCTGCATAAATGATCTTTTGGATAGGGTGGATAGCAAGGTGCGGCTGTTTGCTGATGATGCTGTGGTGTACGGGAAGGTATCGTCGTTGAGTGACTGTAGGAGGTTACAAGATGACTTGGACAGGATATGTGATTGGTATAAGCAATGGCAGCTACACTCCTGGAAATTAAAATAAGAACACCGTGAATTCATTGTCCCAGGAAGGGGAAACTTTATTGACACATTCCTGGGGTCAGATACATCACATGATCACATTGACAGAACCACAGCCACATAGACACAGGCAACAGAGCATGCACAATGTCGGCACTAGTACAGTGTATATCCACCTTTCGCAGCAATGCAGGCTGCTATTCTCCCATGGAGACGATCGTAGAGATGCTGGATGTAGTCCTGTGGAACGGCTTGCCATGCCATTTCCACCTGGCGCCTCAGTTGGACCAGTGTTCGTGCTGGACGTGCAGACCGCGTGAGACGACGCTTCATCCAGTCCCAAACATGCTCAATGGGGGACAGATCCGGAGATCTTGCTGGCCAGGGTAGTTGACTTACACCTTCTAGAGCACGTTGGGTGGCACGGGATACATGCGGACGTGCATTGTCCTGTTGGAACAGCAAGTTCCCTTGCCGGTCTAGGAATGGTAGAACGATGGGTTCGATGACGGTTTGGATGTACCGTGCACTATTCAGTGTCCCCTCGACGATCACCAGTGGTGTACGGCCAGTGTAGGAGATCGCTCCCCACACCATGATGCCGGGTGTTGGCCCTGTGTGCCTCGGTCGTATGCAGTCCTGATTGTGGCGCTCACCTGCACGGCGCCAAACACGCATACGACCATCATTGGCACCAAGGCAGAAGCGACTTTCATCGCTGAAGACGACACGTCTCCATTCGTCCCTCCATTCACGCCTGTCGCGACACCACTGGAGGCGGGCTGCACGATGTTGGGGCGTGAGCGGAAGACGGCCTAACGGTGTGCGGGACCGTAGCCCAGCTTCATGGAGACGGTTGCGAATGGTCCTCGCCGATACCCCAGGAGCAACAGTGTCCCTAATTTGCTGGGAAGTGGCGGTGCGGTCCCCTACGGCACTGCGTAGGATCCTACGGTCTTGGCGTGCATCCGTGCGTCGCTGCGGTCCGGTCCCAGGTCGACGGGCACGTGCACCTTCCGCCGACCACTGGCGACAACATCGATGTACTGTGAAGACCTCACGCCCCACGTGTTGAGCAATTCGGCGGTACGTCCACCCGGCCTCCCGCATGCCCACTATACGCCCTCGCTCAAAGTCCGTCAACTGCACATACGGTTCACGTCCACGCTGTCGCGGCATGCTACCAGTGTTAAAGACTGCGATGGAGCTCCGTATGCCACGGCAAACTGGCTGACACTGACGGCGGCGGTGCACAAATGCTGCGCAGCTAGCGCCATTCGACGGCCAACACCGCGGTTCCTGGTGTGTCCGCTGTGCCGTGCGTGTGATCATTGCTTGTACAGCCCTCTCGCAGTGTCCGGAGCAAGTATGGTGGGTCTGACACACCAGTGTCAATGTGTTCTTTTTTCCATCTCCAGGAGTGTAACTCTAAATATAGATAAATGTAAATTAATGCAGATGAATAGGAAAAAGAATTCCGTAATGTTTGAATACTGCATTAGTAATGAAGCACTTGACGCAGTTACGTCGATTAAATATTTGGGCGTAACATTGCAAAGGGATATGAAGTGGGACAAGCACGCAATGGCAGTTGTGGGGAAGGCGGATAGTCGTCTTCGGTTCATTGGCAGAATTTTGGGAAGATGTGGTTCGTCTGTATAGGAGACCGCTTATAAAACACTAATACGACCTATTCTTGAGTACTGCTCGAGCGTTTGGGATCCCTATCAGGTGGGATTGAGGGAGGATATAGAAGCAATTCAGAGGCGGGCTGTTAGATTTGTTACTGGTAGGTTTGATCATCACGCGAGTGTTACAGAAATGCTTCAGGAACTCGGGTGGGAGTCTCTAGAGGAAAGGGGGCGTTCTTTTCGTGAACCGCTACTGAGGAAATTTAGAGAACCAGCATTCGAGGCTGACTGCAGTACAATTTTACTGCCGCCAACTTACATTTCGCGGAAAGACCATAAAGATAAGATAAGAGAGATTAGGGCTCGTACAGAGGCATATAGGCAGTCATTTTTCTCACGTTCTGTTTGGGAGTGGAAAAGGGGGAGAAGATGCTCGTTGTGGTACGAGGTACCCTCCGCCACGCAGGATGTAGAAAATAATTTTGGGTATGAGGCTGCGCATTGTAACTACTAAAATAGTTAAATTTCCGACGTTTTGACCGACTTACTGTGGTCGTCTTTCTCTCTGAATTGGCCGCAGTCCAATTACGCTGACGATTTTGCTGTTTTATTGGTTACAGTGATGCGGCCCCAAAACGCAGAATAGTTTTGTCCAAAATTATCTCGCAGGATTTTCTCCCTACTTCACTGTGACTCAGTTTTGAAGTGTCACAATTCTACGGTTTCTTTATCGTTACAGCATCTGCCATATGGAAACCTTCACCGTCAATCCTTTATATGGTTCCTGCATGGCATCGTTGCATTGCAGAACGAAACGTTCAGAAGAAACAAGAAGATAAGAGACTGAGCTCCTACCGACGCCGAGGTCGTCAGAGACGGAGCACAAACTCGAGTTGGACAGGGACAGGCAGGGAAATCAGACGTTTCCTTTCCCAAGGAACTATACCAAGCCAGGAGTTGGCAATTACTTTGTCTCGGCGGCCATTTTGTGGAGGGGTTGGTTAGCGCAGGGTCGCAGCTTTTAAAATGTTGAATTCGTTAGTCAGGTATAAATAGATATAAGTAATACCACAAACCCTTAAACGTCAATAAGAACAAATGAAACAAAATAGTGGCAATGATAATTTCTTTTGCTAATTTCATATCATCTATAACTAAAAGCACATTTAATTTTAGAATCACGGTAATGAAACAAATGTATCCTGTCACACATTTCTACTTTTTTTTTAGTTACGAGTGAGTTTCCTTGTTGAGATTGTTATCGCAGCCTGCGAGGTAATGTCTCACAACGTATATACAGAGCCAAATGTAGAGTATATTTTACCAGACAACTTTTTCATCCATGTAAACTTTTCAGTGTACGAAAGTATGTAAAAATCAAGTAATTTTGCAGCATTAAACATTTCTTTCACAGTGTGATCTGATTACATATCAATAACTTCCAGCTACAGTTCCTCAAGCGCTGTGTCTGTATCAGCAATGATGGGATAAGAGAGAAAAATTGAATTTAAGCTCAATTTTCTTAAAGTCTTCAAATCGTCTGGTTACATTGTCGTCGAATCGGTGCAGATGATCTCTAATCTTATCACCTTCTGATTTCATAATAAAGGAAAAAAACTGCCTTCACGCGCTTGCCTCGCAAATAGACTGTTTGGTTTTGAACGATTTTAACTTGCTTCCACATTTCATGTATAAGCAACTCTTTTACCTGCAATTTAACAAGCATTTCATTCATTTTCTCAGATATATCTGGCTGTAACAATCATGTCATACCTCCAGTCGTCGCAGAATCATGAGATATCTCCTTCGAGTCTAGAAATAAGAGAATTTCATTCTGATGTATACGCACCCCTAACATTTTGCCCAAGCTAAAACAACTTACACTGTTGTGGTAAATTACGACCCCCCTCTCTGCCTCCACATTCTCAAGACAACATTTGAACTCTCAATGGTGAAGCGCCCTTTCTCTGATTGTGTGCACCACACCAACAGTTGGATTTACCTGTAACACTTGCTTGAAATCCAAGACTGCTTTACACAACTCTCCTGGTGCAAAATGCAATGAAAGGACGGTATGTTACTGTCTGTGTCGTGTGACTGTAACTTGTTTTTTAAAAGCCTAATCATACTTACAGTTTCCCACAGAACGCTACACCACCCATATGTTTCGATACTTAGCGTTTCGTTCCGAAACTGGCTACTTTTCTCCTCACAACTCACAGCACACTTACGCAAGTCCAGCCCAATGATTCTATCTTTGATTGAGTCCTCTGTGACGACGAATTTTAATTAATTCTATAGATGGAGATTAGTAATAGTGCTTTGTCTTCGTTACCTGTACTTTCATGCATTGCCAAAGATAATCAAAAAGGAAAACGATTTTATTCACAAGTTGTCAACTGTTTGGTGACTTCGTAATGAACTGTGACAACGAGCTTCACTACAATCCTTCCTGGCAGTGAAATGCTTCCAGATTTGCTTCTAAGTTGGTGACACAATGTTCTTTACACTGTACAGTACACTTCTTAATAAATTCACGATCTCGAAACAGGTTTCTTGTGTTTTGCTAAATTATCGGCTACCAAAAAACTTACTTATGCAACACTTTTTTGAAGTGGTGATTGCCTTTTAACTAGATATTGTTGGTTATTCAGCCTTTTCGCAAACGCCGCAGCTTTCGATTTGTGCTCGGAATTCAATTTGTGTTGTTTCGTAATATTTTTTCAGTTTGTAGTCGTTGTGTACGGCTATTGTTTCATGAAATAATAAACACACTGCTTTATTCCCTGTATTAATAGAGAATCATGTCTTTGTCCATTCTTCATTTAACGTAAGACATTCATCACTGATTTTGGGATTTTTCGGAGGATTCATAATTGCAATAAAATAGGAAATTTATATAATTACTGTTGACAAAGTATGAAACAGATCAGCTGGAGGAGCAGTGTGAAGCTTACTATCCGTGCAAACCACGTTAACATTCAGCGTGGTGGCTGACAAGAGCGACCGTAAAATGGTAAGTGCCTTTCTAGCCGCTACTATCAGCCATCACGCCTTATGTCAACTTCGTTCGTGCGATTAGTATTCACACTGCACATACGTAATACCGTGGCCGTCCTGGTGAAAACCCTCGTCCTCGCACGGAATGGAAAACTCGATTCAAGGCTGACTTTTCTGACTCTCTTGGAGGGCTACCCTGAGAGGCCCGTATGCGGCCCTCGAGTCACTGTTTGCTCACCCTTGGTTTACGCTATTTAAAGAAACCGCGGAAAGCCTAAATCTGGATTGCCTGACGGGGATTTGAATTCCGCTCCATCAGAAGGCGTATCCAGCGCCCCAAGTTCCAATTGTTCAAATGGCTCTGAGCACTATGGGACTCAACTTCTGAGGTCATCAGTCCCCTAGGACTTAGAACTACTTAAACCTAACTAACCTAAGGACATCACGCACATCCATGCCCGAGGCAGGATTCGAACCTGCGACCGTAGCGGTCACGCGGTGTCAGACTGTAGCGCCTAGAACCGCTCGGCCACTCCGGCCGGCAGCGCCCCAAGTATTGCACCACCTTCCTATGTACACATGATCAGGATTCGATCTCCCCTGCCGCTCTCAGATATTTCTGTCAGTTATCGCTACTTTCGGGAAAGGCAATATTTTATACGGGATAGAAACGCCAAAGCAGTTTGCGTTTAGTGTACCACAAAAAAACTGTAGGTCTCTCAGTACAAGGGAGAATAATCAGTCAGCGTTCTGTAGAATAGCTTCTGCTTTTCCAAGTGGTTGTTTGCTAGAGTCTCGATTTAATTATTACTGAAACGTTACAGTTACTCAGATCTATTATCCAGAAACCTTAGAGAGCAGCTGCTGTCAACTAATTCGTTCACATGTGTAGTGAATGTTAGCGGTCCTGTGACATTTCTACGCGGCTGGTCTGACAATGTGTCCATTTGGAATGACCCTTTCCGTCTACAGGTACATTATGAGTTCTACCAGAGAAGAATTCTCGATGCAGTAGCACTTGCACTTGGATTTCCCCTAAAACACCAAACCTCACTGCCGTTAAACATGTTCTATGAAGCAATGGTAATTCCAATTAAGGTGCCTCTTTCCCCTGTACCCAATAAACCGGAAACAGTTTAAGATATCGCAACGTTTCTGACTGCAAAATAGTGAAGAATTTTGAATGAATCATTATACTACACTTAACTGCACCGAAAACTGATGAAAATAGAGATATAATGATATGAGCCTCAAGATTTTTACAGCGAAACTGTTATCAAAACATTCGAGAATTATAATTAAATGTTTCCCTGAGACATTTAAGTCTTTTCATTATCTACAATAATGATCGAATCAGAAGAACTGATTTAAAATTTGTGCTGCGGCCGGGAGTCGAACCCGGCTCTTCTTCTTTGTTAGGCAGACTTCTAACCATCACATCACCACAGCACGACGGTCAACACTGCTGCACGAACTACCCTTGTTGAGTGCCCTCCCCAACACAAACTTCATATCTTCTGCTTTTTTCCGTTACACTGTCACTACAGACAGAGCTCTCCGACACTGGAATAGCACCTCAGCGTTGGACGTAATGGGAAAGTCCTGTACCACAGGTGATCTTATAGATCTTACAATTAAATGTTTCCCAGCCGCAGCACACATTTTAATTCATTTCTTCTCCTTCGATCACTATCGTAGATCGTGAAGAGACTTGAATGTCTCAGGGAAACATTTAATTATGTCGGAAAGCCCTGGCATTAGTGGCAATGTAAGGGAAAAGAAGCAGAAGATATGAATTGAAGTTTGTGTTCGGAAGGGCACTCAACTTGGGTAGTTGATGCAGCAGTGTTGACGCTTGTGCTGTGGTGATGTAACGGTTAGCATCTCTGCCTATATTGCAATACTCACAAAAGGACACTCGATTTTTGGTCCCTACTGATGACGACACATGCTGCTTTCAGTCGCCACCCGTTTCGCATATTATTTAGGTTCATTATTTGCGGATCCTCCTGCTCACTGGGGCGTTCCGTGTACGAGACGCTGAAAATGAAGAAGAATCCTCGAGCACATTGATCCTCTATGGAAGGACTAGGGGGGAACCCCTCCCAAACAGACGAGAATACGACTCTGACACTCGGCTACGGCAAGTGTAGGATCTTTTTTGTAATGAAACAAAAATTAATCCAGAAAATGCAATACAAAATAAAAATAAAAAGTTAAAAATGTTATAAAAATTAAATAAATAAATAAATAAAACAGAAAAAGCAAGAAAATTCATTTCTCCTGCTTCGATCATTATTCGAGAATTATGTCAATAAATTTGAACGCTAAGACTGGAGGCATGCTGCGGCTTTTCCGTCATATGCAAAAACGAACGGAAAATAGGCAGTCACAGTCTTCAATGTCAAAGTCTTTCTGGGAACTGGGAAATTTCTCGAATGTCCTACACCTGTGGTCTTTTTTTGAGATCTTTCGGAAGACAGTGCACCGTTCCAAAATTCACTATTGTTTCTGTGTCTCGGTAATTACGATAATTGGCCATAAGCAACACGTTCAGGAGGAGTAGAGTAGTGCTTAACGTACCGTCGACATCGAGGTCATTAGAGACGTAGGACAAGCTTGGATTAGGGAAGGATGGAGAAGGAAATCGGCAGTACCCTTCCAAAGGAACCATCCTGGCATTTGCCTTAAGCGATTTAGGGAAACCACGGAAAACCAAAATCTGAACATTCGGACGCGGGTTTGAACCGTCGTTCTCGCGAATGCGAATCCAGTATGCTGAACACTGCGCTACCTCTCTCGGTTTTGCATACTATAATAGTGGTGGAAAAGTGTTTCGTGTTCATTAAACGTGGTTGTGAATTCTACGGTTCTCACGGGGCTTGAGGCACGCCGTATAAACGACTATCGTCCTTGACGATAAAACTAGGTCGCTGGCCGTGTCATGTTTTTCTCTAGTTTCTTCTTAAACGATGTTTCAATCCCTTAGCTGGGATAATCTTCAGGAACTTCTAGCGCCCCAAGTTAGCTGAATACCGTTCGGTAACATGACGCGGCCTGACAGCATTCAATGACAATGCTCGCGAGACTGTCGTTATGTAAATCCGGATCAGGGTAGGAGTTTCCATGACACGACGAGGAGACCTGAGTTGCAGATGGCGGCGTACATGCTGTGCTTGCGACTGCTCGGTTACGTGCAGGACTCCCCAAGTTCTCCTGCCTATAAGCGAAGACCGCGTTTTCTGCTGAGTCGACGTCTCCCATCCATCAACGCCCGAGGCAGCACCGGTTGACGGTAGATTCTCCAGCTGCACCGGAAGCGCTACATTTTGCGTACTACCGAGCAAACCCATATGGCACGAGTGCAAAACAAAACATAATTCCACATCCATCTCTTACGTACAATGTACGACTTATTTTCCCGGAGGAAAAGATTCAAGAGACGATGTGAACCAGTGTTACTCTCCCTGCAATATAAAGGAGGAAAAAAAAAACCTCTCTGATTAAAATCCTGAATAACTGGTGACGAAACATGTTAAAAATCAAGCACACTGATATCTCAAGGAAGCTTGGAGAATTTTCTCTTACGAGGTCGTGCTGAAAAGTAATGCGTCCGATTTTTTATTCTGTTCGAAATATCGGTTGAGATATTACACGTCCTGCATATTAGGCGGTCGACTTCCCCGCTTGGCTGACGCTAGTTGCAGTCCTCGCACAGTAGAGGTGTTTGAATTGTAGTGCGTAACATGGCGGTGTATGAGAAACAGCGTGCTCCACTCGAGTTTCTAACAGTAGAAAACATACCTGCAATTAAAATCCACTGAAGAATGAAAGCTGTGGACGCTAATGAGTCTATCGATATCAGTCTGTGCGACTTTAGGCTGTTCGTGCTCATAGCGAAGTAAACGGTGGTGCTAACTTCAACGTGTGTGACAGAGTTCGGAGTGGACGACTGCGTACGGCAACTGACGAGACTCGTCGGAATCGGGCTGATGAACTCGTCAGAGAAACTCGTTGGATAACGCAGAAACAGGTCTCAGGTAAGTGTGCCACATCACAAAACCGTGCACTGGCCATCACTGCAGAACTGTGGTAAGAAAACTGTGTGAGCAGTGAGTGCTTCGAATGCTCATTCCTGACATGAAACAGAGTATTTAACAACGAAATCCGCGAACAGCCTTGCAGTTGAAATATCATTTTATTTTATTTTTGCTACCAATGTTCGCGTTCTAGTATGCCATATTCAGGACCCACATGCAGCTGTCAAAAACAAACGATATTGGCATACTGGGCCATATGTTCCTGGACGTCGTGAATTTTAAACCGTATCCCAAGTGCTTCCTTCGAAGACCTGATTGCAGTCAGGCCTTCGAAGGAACTGCCCGGCTGTTGGCGAATTTCATTGTTAAATACTCGACCAGCCCCTGTCCCATGTTCACAATGGATCAACAGAGACTGAAACAGAGGAGATGGTGATGATGATGATTGGTTCGTTTGGTCTATGGGGCACTCAACTGCGCGGTTATCAGCGGCCGTATAAATTCCCAATCTTTTCTCAGTTCAAACTCGCCACACTCATGAATGATGATGAAATGATGAGGACAACACAAACACCCAGTTATCTCGAGGCAGGTGAAAATTCGTGACCCCGCCGGGAATCGAACCTGGGACCCAGTGCTCGGCAAGCGAGAACGCGACCGCGAGACCACGAGCTGCGGACAACAGAGGAGACTAGACGTCTGTCAACAATTTGTTTTGAGTTATGATTGTGAGGATGATGGGTTCTTTAACAGCATTGTGACAGGTGATGAAAGCTGTGTTCATCATTTTGACTCCTAAAGGAAGAATCACTGGAGCTCCGCCACAAAGGATCACAGAGGTTAATAAATGTTCGAGACAGTGCCATCACCAGGCAGAGTCATGCTCACAGTGTTCTAGGATGTTCAAGGTGTTGTGCATTTGGAATTCATGCTTGAAGACCCACCATAAACTCTGGAAGGTACTGTGAGGTCCTTACATGGAGCACACTCTCCTTCAGCATGACAATGCCCCACTAAACACGAGCGCAAGCGACATCTGTGACAATCCGACACCATGGATTCTCTGTCGTCGATCATCCTTCATACAGTCTAGACTTGGCCCCATCCGATTGTCATCTGTTTCCAAATTTTAAGAACGCCTTCGAGGACTTCGTTGCGATGGTAACGAAGCGGTGCTAACAGAGGTGAGGTTGAGGCTCAGTCAAAAAGTCAACTATTCTACAGCGACGGTAGCAACAAACGGGTCTCTCGTTGGGAGAAATGTGTTCATCGCCTGGGCAACTATGTTGAGAAATCAATATGTAGACGTGAAGAGCAAAAGTGTAGAATATCAATGGATTTTGTTTTATTTAAAAAGTCTTGAGGGTTTTCAGATAAAAAATTCGGAGGCACTACTCTTCAGCACGGCCTAGTACTTTTAAGGCCAAAAATGAACAAATGGAAGAGACAGGCAAAACTGACCGAGACCAGTCTGTTAAATCTTCTTACTGCAAAGCCGGCATTACGTGGGACGTCATATCGGACAGGAAAAAGTTTTGATTCGTGAGGGAGAACGCGAATGAGATACGTGATAGGTTTCTACGTCAAAAGCAGAACATAGAGGATGCCATACTGGATTACACTGTTGTACGATTTGTTGTGATAAAATAACAGGAAGCGTCGTATTAGTGGTTCAAAAATTTTCGTATTTATTTTCGTATTATGAATTGTATGTTAATAATGTGTGCCCCTTCAAAGCAACGATGCGTTGAAGATCTAGTAAACACTTTGTGTTCTTAGGACAACTTGTTATAATCGAAGCTCTACAGTGACATACCGACGATTAAAGTCATCAGAACAGGTAACAGCAAAGACATAAACCGTTATGACTCTTCAGTGTAGTCCGCCTTTTTTATTATTATGTTTCCTAACTTCATGTAATTTGAAGGGTATGTTCATGATATTCAAGCTATGCATCAACAATTATAAAGCCTTGTAATGTTTTGTATTTCAGTACAATTAAGTATTTTAGTAAAAAAGTGTAATATAAAGTCAAATGTTTTGGTTCGTGTCCTGCTGGCTGGTTCAAATAGCTCTGAGCACTATGGGACTTAACTTCTGAGGTCATCAGTCCCCTAGAACTTAGAACAATTTAAACCCAACTAACCTAAGGACATCACACACATCCATGCCCTAGGCAGGATTCGAACCTGCGACCGTAGCGGCCGCGCGGCTCCAGACTGTAGCGCCTAGAACCGCTCGGCCACTCCGGCCGGCCCTGCTAGCTGTTGAAGAGAAGACCTGGTATGTGGTACTCCACGGGACAGGAGCATTGGCAGTAGGACGAGTTGATCATAAACGGCTAGAAGGATTTAAGATGTGGATCTGTGTGAGTATGGGGAGGATAACCTGGATGGAAAGGGTGAGTAACGAAGTAGTGTTGGGTAGTGTTGGTGGGAGGAGAAGACTGCTGCAGGTTTTAAGAGAAACGAAGAAGAACTGGATGGGACATTCTTTGAGATGGGAGTGTTTGTTAACAGACACTTTGGGAGGTCTAGTTCGTGGGAGGAGATTGAGAGGAAGGAGGAGACAGATGCTGATAAAAATTTAGGGTGCTACTGAAATAGGATGTACTGTTTTTAACACATACGTAACTAACAAAGTTACAAGAAAGTGATCGTAATGATTAATGTCCGCCGGTAGCTTAACAAAATTTGCTAGACAGACTCTTTTAATTTGTTTCTGGACACACAGTTATTTGTGATAGTCGTGATAAATGGAATACTTTGCACTGTGATACTTCTTTTCGGAACATGACTCATTTTGAACGAAAACGGTCACTTTATTAAGGTATTTAACATGCTCTTTTAACGACCGAAACACTTGTCCAAGTTCAGTGCATTACTCTAGCTGTTTCATTGGGACACCTTGCACATTCCACATTGTGCCTCGGCAGCACCTCGCGGCAGCGGCCGACAGTCTGGCAGGCCAGGGGACACGGCTCGTTGCCCGCCCGCGCGGCGCGGCGCGGCGCGGTTTTTGCACGCAGGGCCGGCCAGCGCCGTCCAAGGTGACCGCGCGCACTCCGAGTCGTTGCCCCGCGCGCTGAGTGAGTGGTCGCAGGCGCGGGGAGGCGCGCCTAATGCCCGCCATAAGTCTGTCGCCCCGACTAAAAACTACTGTGCGCTCTGAGTTACGGCCGCTCGCTGCCCGATTTATGAGCGACGACCGCTGCGCACCGCCGCTGCACCCGCGTCGGCCGCCGCCGCCGCCGTGGCTTACAGGCGTACAGGAGGTGCTACTACTAAGAATACCGCGACATTAGCGACTGCTGAGGTCAACGTTCTGACACAACGCTCTCTATACTTATAAATAAAACAGTTCTCCGAGTCAGTCACTTGTTTGTTTTGGCACTACGCGTTTCGATGGTTCACAGCATCATCTTCAGATGGCGAATTGCTTATGGTGTGAACCATAGCAACGCGTAGAACCAAATTAAACAAGTGACACGTGGTCATTGTATGTTGTTATTGGTGTTGTGGTCTTCAGTCCAGAGACAGGTTTGAGGCAGCTCTCCATGCTACTCTATTCTGTTCTAGGTTCTTCATCTCCCAGTACCTACTGCAACCTACATCCCTCTGAATCTGCTTAGTGTATTCATCTCTTGATATCCCTTTACGATTTTTACCCTCCACACTGCACTCCAATACTAAATTGGCGATCCCTTGATGCCTCAGAACATATCCTACCAACCGATCCCTTCTTCTAGTCAAGTTGTACTACAAATTTCTCTTATCTCCAATTCTATTCAATTCCCTACTCATTAGTTATGTGATCTGCCCATCTGACCTTCAGCATTCTTCTGTAGCACCACATTTCGAAAGCTTCTATTCTCTTCTTGTCTAAACTATTTATCGTCCATGTTTCACTTCCATACATAGCTACACTCCATACAAATACTTTCAGAAATGACTTCCTGACACTTAAATCTATACTCGATGTTTACAAATTTCTCTTCTTCAGAAACGCTTTCCTTGCCATCGCCAGTCTACATTTTATATCCTCTCTGCTTCGACAATCATCAGTTATATTACTCCCCAAATAGCAAAACTCCTTTACTACTTTAAGGGTCTCATTTCCTAATCTAATTCCCTCAGCATCACCCGACATAATTCGACTACATTCCATTATCCTCGTTTTGCTTTTGTTGATGTTCATCTTATATCCTCCTTTCAAGACGCGGTCCATTCCGTTCAGCTGCTCTTCCAAGTCCTTTGCTGTCTCTGACAGAATTACAATGTCATCGGCGAACCTCTAAGTTTTTATTTCTTCTCCATGGATTTTAATACCTACTCAGAATTTTTCTTTTGTTTCCTTTACTGCTGGCTCAATATACAGATTGAATAACATCGGGGAGAGGCTATAACCCTGTCTCACTCCCTTCCCAGCCACAGCTTCCCTTTCATGTCCCTCGACTCTTATAACTGCTATCTGGTTTCTGTACAAATTGTAAATAGCCTATCGCTCCCTGTATAGCGATATGCATGTATACAGATGGCGGTAGTTCACTTACACAAGGAATAAAAGGGCAGTGCAATGGTGGAGCTGTTATTCGTACTCACGCGATTCATGTGAAAAGGTTTCCAACACCATTGTGGCCGCACGGCGGGAATTAACAGACTTTCAACGCAGAGCGGTACTAGGAGCTACAATTAGGAAATCGTTAAGCAATTCAATATTCCGACCTTCACAGTGTCAAGAATGTGCCGAGAACACAAAATTTCTGGCATTACTTCTCAGCACGAACAACGCAGTGGCCGACAGTCTTTACTTAACGACAGAGAGCAGCAGCATTTGCCCAGTGTTGCCAGTGCTAACAGACAATAATACTGCGTGAAACAACCGTATGAATCCATGTGAAACGTACAGCGAAGGTATCCTTTAGGACAATGCGGCGGAATCTGGGATTAAATGGCTATTGCAGCAGACGATGGACGAGAGTGCCTTTGCTAAAAGCACGACATTGCTTGCAGAGGTTCTCGTGGGTACGTGACCATGTCGGTCGGACGACTGGAAAACTGTGGCCTGGTCAGATGAGTGCCGATTTCAGTTGGTAAGAGCTGATGATAAGGTTAGAGTGCGGCGCAGACCACTCAGTGCCATGGCTCCAAGCTGTTAACAAGGCACTGTGCAAGATGGTGTTGGTTTCGCAATGGTGTGGGCTGTGTTTACACAGAATTAACTTCGTCCTCTGGTCCAACTGAACCGATGATTGACTCGAAATGGTAATGTTCGGCTAATTGCAGACCATTTCCAGCCGTTTATGGAACTCATGTTTCCAAACACTAATGAATTTTTACAGATGATAATGCACCATGTCAATGAGCCACAATTGTTCGCTTGAAGAATATTCTGGGCAGTTCGAGCTAACAATTTGGCCACGCAGATCGGCCGTCATGAGTTTCATCGAACATTTGGGGACGTAATCGAGAGGTCAGTCCGTGTGCAGTATCCTTCACTGGAAACACTTCCGCAATAATGGAGGGATTTATACCCAGCACCGTTATCTAGGGATAGCGTCTTCGGTCAATAATCAAAACGTCCTCGGTCCTGGATTCGAAACACCACACCTCTTAAATTTACAGTAATGATCAGTATTGGGACCCGAAGACTTCGGGTCCAAATGGTTCAAATGGCTCTGAGCACTATGGGACTTAACATCTATGGTCATCAGTCCCCTAGAACTTAGAACTACTTAAACCTAACTAACCTAAGAACATCACACACATCCATACCTGAGGCAGGATTCGAACCTGCGACCGTAGCAGTCGCGCGGTTCCGGACTGAGCGCCTAGAACCGCTAGACCACCGCGGCCGGCGAAGGCTTCGGGCATAAGAAGTCACCCTCATTCCGCGGACGGCCTTGTCAAAGAGGACGGAAGAGCGGACAGAGTTTCAGGGCATTCTCTTGTCCTTCGGGTGGGAAACTACCCCTAAAGGTGGAAGAATCAGCAATAACCAACACCACGAGGAAGCAGAAAAGCACGAAAACCACTGTATTAAAGGCAAATAGTGCGTATCCACAGGACATGTGGTCTGTAATTAAAAAAGATACCGGAATAGCCCCCATTCGGATCTCCGGGAGGGGACTGCCAAGTGGGAGGTGACTATGAGAAAAAGATTGAATAATCAACGAAAGGATAACGAAAGGGAAATACAAAGGTCACATCTAGATATAGTAGGGGTAAGTGAAATGAAATGGAATGAAGACAATGATTTCTGGTCAGATGAATATAGCGTATCAACAGCAGCAGAAAATGGTGTAACGGAAGTGGGATTCCTTACGAATAGGAAGGCAGGTCAGAGAGTATGTTAATGTGAACAGTTCAGTGATAGGGTTGTCTTTATCAGAATCGACAGCAAACCATCACCGATAGTGATAGTTCAGGTATACATGCAGACAAGGTGAAGATGAAGAGACTGAGAAAGTATATGAGGATACTGAAAGGGCAAACAGTACACAAAGGGAGATGAAAATCTAATTGTCATGGGATACTGGAACGGACTTGTAGAGGAAGCCTTAGAAGAAAAGGTTCCAGGAGAATATGGGCTTGGGACAAGGAATTAGAGAGGAGTAGACTAATATTGAGTTTAGTAATAAATTTTAGCTAGTAATAACGAATACTCTTTTCCAGAATCACAAGAGGAGGAGGTGTGCTTGGAAAAGGCCGGATGATACGGGAAGATTCCAGTTAGATTACATCATGGTCAGGCAGAGATTCCGAAATCAGATACTAGATTGTAAGATGTACCAGGAGCGGATACAGATTCAGATCACCTAGTCAGGAGTTCCACTGTTAAATGCAGAGGAGAGAGGGTATAGGTGGAAAGAGTACATTGAAGGCCTTTATGAGGGGAAGATTTGTTTAATGTGATGAAAAAGGTGTAGATTTAGAAGAGATAGGGGATCCAGTATTAAAGTCATAATTTAAGCTTTGGACGAGGTAAGATCTGATAAGGCAGAATGGAAAGCTAATATTTATAACATTCCATTAGAATTTCTAAAATCATTGAAGGAATTGCAACAAAACGATTATTCACGTTGGTGTGTAGAATGTATGAGTCTGGCGACATACCATCTGACTTTCTAAAACATATCATCCATACAATTCCGAGGACTGCAAGACCTGACAAGTGCGAGAATTATCGCACAATCAGTTTAGCAGCTCATGCATCTAAGATGGAAAAGAAAATTGAGGATGTGCGAGATGACAATCAGTTTGGCTTTGGGAAAGGTAAACACTCCAGGGAAGTAATCCTGACGTTGCGGTTGATAATGGAAGCAAGAGTAAAGAAAAATTAAGACACGTTGACAGGGTAAGTCGACCTGGAAAAAGTGTTCAACAATATAAAATGGTACAAGATGTTCGAAATTCTGAGAAAAATAGGGTATAAGGAGAAACGAGTAATATACTCGTACAAAATGTAGAAGAGCCAAGAGAGGATAATAAAGAGTCGACGACCAAGAACGAAGTGCTCGGATTAATAAGGGTGTAAGACAGGACGCAGTCTTTCGCACCGACTGTTCAACCTGTACATCGAAGAGGTAATGATGGAAATAAAAGAAAGGTTCAGGAGTGGAATCAAAATTCTAGGTGAAAGGATATCAATGATACGATTCGCTAATGACATTTCTATCCTGAATGAAAGTAAAGAAGAATTACAGGATCTGCTGAATGGAATGAACAGTCTAATGAGAACAGAATATGGATTGAGAGGAAATCGAAGAAAGACGAAGGTAATGAGAAGCAGCAGAAATGAAATCAGCTAGAAACTTAACATCAGTAATGGCGGTCACGAAGGAGATGAAGTTAAGGTATTCTGCTACGAAGGCAGCAAAATAACAATGACGGAAGGAGCAAGGAGGACATCAAAAGCAGACTAGCACCAGCAAAAAGGGCATAACTGACCAAGAGAAGTCTACTAGTATCAACCTTAGGTCTTGATTTGAGGAAGAAATTTCTGAGAATGTACGTTTTAGCACAGCATTATGTGGACTGTTGCAAAACCAGAACAAAAGAGAATCGAAACGTTTGAGACAGACGAATCCCGAAAATTAGATGAGGTACGGAATGAGGAGGTTCTCCGCAGAATCTGAGAGGAAAGGAATATAGGGAAAGCACTGAGAAGAAGGGATAAGTTGATAGGACATTGAAAGGTGGCTACTCTGAGCCACAGCGCCAGAGAGCGCACCAGAGAGTATTGTTCCGCCGCCTCCACTGGCAGTGATTATTGAGACGTAGCGGCAAGCAGTTCTTACCGAGATGTTGTGGTGGTCACTGCTTGTCGTGAAGTCAGAGTGAGATGTGGTAGTGGAGAGTGTTGTTCCATGTTTTATGCAGTTATTTGATGGGAGAGATAGCAGATGTTATTCCAATGGAGATATTGTAATGATCTGAGTGCTTTTCGTCAATATATATGAAGGTAATAAGTATTATGTTGTTTTATTATTTGAGTGTCCTGAAAAGTGTGTCATTACAGGTTCAGTCAACAAAGCATTTGGCGTGTGTTCTTGTATTAGAGTGTAATTTTGGTTTTCTTGCACAATTATAGTATTTGTAATTTTCTTTTATCACGTCAGTATAATTGGTATTTAAAAATTCTTGTCTTGTTGAAGAAGAACCGTGCCAGATGTGTACGTTGAGTCATACTTCCACACACAGAACAGCTACACTTGTGCTATGTTGGCTTCGTAGATTTTATAGTTGCTGGGGACTTAATTAATTAATTATGCTAACAGAAATTTCCTTACATTCTTTGTTGTCATTCTAAGCAGTCAGATTGCGTACTAAAACTAGTCAGGGCCAGCCGTTTACGAGACTTGCGTAATCGGACTTACAGCTACAAAAAAAAAAAAATATTTTCATTAATATTTAATTAAGCCCCCATGCAACATCTGTGAAGACATCAGTGAATAACTTCCTTGGCTCTAGAGGGAGCTGTAGTGGGTAAAAACTGTAGAGGAAGACGGAGATTGGAATACATTCAACAAGTAGTTGAGGACGTAGGTTGCAAGTGATACACTGAGATGAAGAGGTTGGCATAGGAGAGAAATTCGAGGCGGGCCGCATTAAAGCAGTCAGAACAATGACCACTCAAAAAATAAAAAAAATAAAAAAATAGAGCCAGTAAGGCTCAATATTTCTGAAGGGGCCTTCCAACGACTTGTTGAGTCGACGCCACTCGAGCTGCTGCACTACAACAAGATATTAGCAGATATCCCATGACTTTTATCACCTCAGTGTATATGTAACTACGTTGTTGTCAGCGAAAGCGTAAAATGCTACGACCCGTGCATGTTGCGCAAGCGTAGTTGTGCGTCGGAGTAAATTAGCACTCGACACACGAAACCAAAGTGCGTGGTTACTATAGGGTCAGTACTGCAGTTTGTTTCCGAAGAATCTAGTAGCAGGTTCGTCTAATATTTTAGAGGGTATAGTAGCTCAATCAATTTCACCTTTATCCAGCAATAGAATAGATCAAAATCTTGCGTATTATTTACATCGTTGTTTAGCATGCTGCTGTCAGAACCAGAGATGTGATAAGGCTATCTTGTACCAACTTACATTAATCGCTGAATACAAATTAATTATTCCCAAATAAAATCAAACTGTTTCTAATAGTCTTTCACTCTATGATCACTGTCCAGATAAGTGTCGTTCATCGCGTGGGTCTGAGGCTCTTTGTCACGGTCCGCACGGCTACCTCCTATCAGAGGTTCGAGTCATCCCTCGGGCATGGCTGTGTGTTGTCCGTAGCGTAAGTTGGTTTAAGTTACATAAAGTAGTGCGTAAGCTTAGGGTCCGATGATCTCAGCAGTTTGGTCCCACAAGACCTTACCAAAAAATTTCCGTTTTTCCGAAGTGTCGTTCTTTTTAACTGATAGACAACTTTAGCTATAATCTGCCATAAATTCGCCGGCCGCGGTGGTCTAGCGGTTCTAGGCGCTCAGTCCGGAACCGCGCGACCGCTACGGTCGCAGGTTCGAATCCTGCCTCGGGCATGGATGTGTGTGATGTCCTTAGGTTAGTTAGGTTTAAGTAGTTCTAAGTTCTAGGGGACTTATGACCACAGATGTTGAGTCCCATAGTGCTCAGAGCCATTTGAACCATTTTGCCATAAATTCACTACATCGTAATATTTCAATACCAGAGATCAACGTACCGCCATAGTTTACATTTCAGTTTCTGTCCTGAATGATCAAAGCATTTTCAATTATTTTTCCGTAAAGCGAAATGATCTCACTGACAACATGCTCAGTAAAGAAACATTTCATTTCCTTTTGCACTTCAAATAAATTTATTGTGCGTAATATACATGTAACTGCTACCTAAGGAAAAAATCTTTTTAAGTTACTCAGCATAATGTGGTAACAAGAGTACCTAAATGAGAAAAGAAAGAATACAGAGTTATCGTGAATATTACTGCTTTTCGTACACCAATCACGAAAACCTGAATTTTTGTCAAAATTTTAGATATCTTCTCTAGAGTCACCGCTGTCGGTTCGCAGTCTTCGTACCGCGCTCTGAACACCCACCTGGAAGTCTCCACGTCAAGCAATCAACAAATAGAAAACAGGAACAAACATTTTCTAGTCTTTCGGAAATAATGATTCATAACACAAAATTCATCACTATGCATAAAAACTAATTATACAGAGCTATTACAAATGATTGAAGCGATTTCATAAATTCACTGTAGCTCCATTCATTGACATATGGTCACGACACACTACAGATACGTAGAAAAACTCATAAAGTTTTGTTCGGCTGAAGCCGCACTTCAGGTTTCTGCCGCCAGAGCGCTCGAGAGCGCAGTGAGACAAAATGGCGACAGGAGCCGAGAAAGCGTATGTCGTGCTTGAAATGCACTCACATCAGACAGTCATAACAGTGCAACGACACTTCAGGACGAAGTTCAACAAAGATCCACCAACTGCTAACTCAATTCGGCGATGGTATGCACAGTTTAAAGCTTCTGGATGCCTCTGTAAGGGGAAATCAACGGGTCGGCCTGCAGTGAGCGAAGAAACGGTTGAACGCGTGCGGGCAAGTTTCACGCGTAGCCCGCGGAAGTCGACGAATAAAGCCAGCAGGGAGCTAAACGTACCACAGCCGACGGTTTGGAAAATCTTACGGAAAAGGCTAAAGCAGAAGCCTTACCGTTTACAATTGCTACAAGCCCTGACACCCGATGACAAAGTCAAACGCTTTGAATTTTCGGCGCGGTTGCAACTGCTCATGGAAGAGGATGCGTTCAGTGCGAAACTTGTTTTCAGTGATGTTATGTGAAAGATTCAGAAGGCACGATCTCGTGATCTAGTAGCAGCGATGCTAAGCATAAGACCTTAAGTTGCGTAGTTATATTCTGAGAATTTCTTGTTGATTCAGAGAGCACTTTGTGTTATATGGTGATGCTGTATGATGAATGAAAGTAACTGGTTCACTAGGAGTTAGCACCTTACATGGGAAAATTCGTATATAAAGCCAGCTTTCGTTGTTGCAGAAGTGTTCGATGGGAATGAATGGTTGTTGCTAGGAGGGGGGGGGGGGGGGGCGGGGGAGGGGCGAAGGTAGAGCCGTGCAGCAGTACTGTGGAGATGAAATTCATTTACATATAACCGTTTAAGACTGTAAAGAGCTTTAAATGTCAGTTGCGACTTGTCGCATTGGCCGAAATTTTGGGTTTTATAGCGTATGAGAGCCGAGCGGAAATTTTGCAGTGGGAAAGCTGCTTAGTGTGACTAGAGATGTTACTACTTTTCAGTGGTTATAACTTATTTCTGCTAATTTTCATAACTGACAAGAGACTTCAGATTTTGTTTAATAATATGATATCCCTATTGTTGTGTCCTCTAGTTTGATGACTTCTGTCAGTGGGAGAGTTCTTTCTTTTCACCAATCGTGAAATTAGATGCACGGTAAAAAGGACAGGTATACTGGTTCATAGCGGATCTTTGGTCAAGTCAGGTAGTGTTTGATGAGCAGCCGTATTGTGCCAGTAGCGTTGACAAGACCTGCTGTGTTGTGCTTCAGAAGCTGAAACCGGAGCTTTGGGCGTCCCGTTACAGGTATGCGTGTTCTGAGGCAGTCGAAGAAGCAGTGAGATGCTACTGCCTGTGCTGGTATAACTCACTTCTTAGCTAACGTGCGCTACATAGCTGCTGTCAACCTTACATACCTCTGTGTCACGATGCTCAAGTTTTTCAATCTGTTTCTCTCCCCTTGGAGCCAAAAACTGAGGTTCTAGAAAACTATTTGCTATTTTAGATTTCAATGGAAAATGCTTTACTTCTCTGCATGTGATAACGACTAGTCTAGGAGCTTACCAATCACGGGAAGATGGGTTCAGCTGTCATCAGTGTAGTTTTACAGAGACTTTTAATTAAAACTAAAGACCAAATTCCGCCCTGCCATTTAAGTTTCTTAGAACACTGAAAGAAGTAGCAAATGTAGGCTAAATACTTACGGAAACACTAAAGTCTTAGGCATTCAGCATTTTGGAAACCAGCTGCATACGTTTGGACTTCCCGAAAATCCGTAAGGAGCTCTACAATGTCATGTCTTCAAATAGTTGACTGCAAAACGCAACTAAAATAGAAGGATCACTAACATCTGATGGACTTCACGTCCCTTGTAGAGGTATACCCTACGAGACCTAGTAACTACACTAAATACAAACGACACATATGCACTCTGGTGAGTTGTATGCCTGTCACTGAGAATTACAACTCTATAATCATTTACATACCCACCGATAGTGTATACGTGTATGAAGATACACTGACATCTGCCCATGCCCTCTGGTTGCTTCACTTATGTTGTCAGACCTTATGCATAAACTATCAGAAAAAAAATTAAACCACCAGAAAGTTATTAATGTAGAGTATTGAAATTTCAGGAATACATTTGCCTAGGTAAGTGATTAACATTGCAAGATCACAGGTTAATGTAAGCGCGAGATAAGCATTACAATTCTGAAATACTGGGATATTAATAATCGGTGTAGCCGCCAGAATGCAAGCATACAAACGTGAATGCACTGTGTTCACCAGTTGCAAGACGTCACTTTATAGGATGGAGTTCCTGACTGTTTGACTTGGTCGGTCAATACAGGGACGGCTAATGCCGGTTGTTGGGGACTCTGGAGTTGTCCGTTGGTGTCGCATGTTTGATCGACTGGAGACAGATTTAGTGTCGGGGCAGGACGACGCAACATGTCGACACTCTATACGGCATGTTGGGTTACAACAGCGGTATGTGGGCGAGCGTTATCCTGTCAGAAAATACCACTTGGAATGCTGTTAATGAATGGCAGCACAACAGATCCAATCTATGACTGGCGTTTAGATTCGCAGTCAAGTTGTGTGCGATAAGCACGAGAGTGCTCCTGGTGTCATACGAAATCACACTCCAGATTATGACTCCAGGTGTAGTTTCAGCGTGTTTAGCATGCAAACAGGCTGGTTGTATGCCTTCAGCTGGCCTCCTTCTAACCCACACACCGTCTTCACTAGCACCGATGCAGAGCCATCTTTCATCGGAAAGCGCAACAGGTATCCACCCAGCCCTCCAATGAGCTCTCGCTTGACTTCACTGAAGCCGAAAATGACGGTGGTTTGAGGTCAGTGGAATGCAATGGCTCGGAGCAGTTCTTGAAGTAACCGATTTGTAACCGTTACAGTTACTGTCAAGTTTCTGCTACACATGCAGTACGATGCGCCAGAACCATACATCGAGCGCAATGGTATTCCCTCTCGGTAATACCGCGTAGCCATCAGGAGTTCGGTCATCCCGTGACCACCGCTGCCAGAAATCGAGTACAGTAGTTACATTCCTGCTAAGTCTTTCTGAAATATGCAGAAGGAACATCCACCTTCTCGAAGCCCTATTGTATGACCTCATTCAAACTCAGTGAGGTGTTGATAACGGCGCGTTTTTCGCCTTAACTATATTCTCACCACGCCGAATCTCAAAGTTAACTAACACTCACGACCGTTACAGAATGTATTTAAAACAAACCCGATTTGCATCCTCATAGTGGCGCTACTAACAGCACTGTTATGTGAATGGTATTAAATTTGAATAGATATCATCTTTCAGACGTAGAAAGAAGCCTATCAACTTTTGTTTATGTCGCACAAGTCCTTCTTGGTGTTGCGATTTTTTTTACGTCAGTGTATAGATAAAGTATTTTTATGACAACTTCTCCGTCATATGAAGGAAAAAAATGTATAGTTATCCTAGCCTTCTGTATCGTACATACCGATAAAATCGTAATTCTACCGAAGAGAGTGATTTCCATCTATTTTGAATCGATTCATACATTCCCGATGACATCATACTTTTGGCAGCTGCAGCAACGGCAGACAGTATACATACATGTACATTGAAGCGCCAAAGAAACTCATATAGGCATGCGTATTCAGAGATATTAAACAGGCAAAATACGGCGCTGCGGTCGGCAACGCCTATATAGGACAATAAGTGTCTGGCACAGTTGTTAGATTGATTATTGCTGCTACAGTGGCAGTTTACCAAGGTTCAAGTGAGTTTGAACGTGGTATTATAGTCGGCGCAAGAGCGCTGGGACACAGCATCTCCGAGGTAGTGATGAAGTGGAGATTTTCCCGTACGATCATTTCACGAGTGTATCGTGAATATCAGAAATCCGGCAAAACATCAGGCTCCGACATCTCTGCGGCCAGAAAAAGATACTGCAAGAACGAGACCAACGACGACTGAAGAGAATCGTTTAACGTCACAGATTTGCATTTTTTTTTTTTGTTTTTTTTTTTTTTTTTTTTTTTTTTTTTTTTTTTTTTTTTTTTTTTTTTTTTTTTTTTTTTTTTTTGTTGGCGTGCGAACCATTCAACGAAACACCACCGATATGGGCATCCGGAGCCCAAGGCTCACTCGTGTGCCAATGTTGATTGCACGACACAAAGTTTTATGCCTCGCCTGGGCCTGTCAACACCGACAATCGATTGTTGATGACTGGAAACGTGTTGCCTGGTCGGACGAGTCTCGTTTCACATTGTATCAAGCGAATGGGCGTGCACGGGTATGGAGACAACCTCATGAATTCATGGACCCTGTATGTCAGCAGAGAACTGTTCAGGCTGGTGGAGGTTCTGGAATGGTGTGGTGCGTGTGCAGTTGGAGTGATATGGGACACCTGATACGTATAGATACGACACTGACAGGTGACAGGTATATAAGTATACTACCTGATCACCTGCATCGATTCATGTCCATTGAGCATACCGACGGACTTTGGCAATTCCAGCAGGACAATGCGACACCTCACACGTCCAGAATTCCTACAGAGTGTCTCCAGAAACACTCTTCTGAGTTGAAACACTCCAGCTGGCCACTAGACTCTCCAAATATGAAAATTATTGCTCATATATGGGATGCCTTGCAACGTGCTTTTCTCCACCTTCTCGTACTCTTACGGATTTATGGAAAGCCCTTCAGATTCATGGTGTCAGTTCCCTCCAGCACTACTTCAAACATTAGTCGAGTCCATGCCACATCGTGATGCGGCACTTCTGCGTGCTGGCGGGGGCCCTATCTCACATTAGGCAGGTGTACCAGTTCCTTTGGCTCTTCAGTGTATATCTGCACTCTGGGAGTCACTGTTAACTACGTGGCAAAGGATCATTTCTGTTGTACTATACGACCTTTTGTGCTTATATGCGTGAGCTGTCATTTGCCTAATGTTAAGTGCGCAATTCCTGCGGAGTAAGTACTTAAAATGCCGGGGAATATTCGCGGTTTCTGTCCTGGGAACGGTTTGCGGAGTGTTTTAAGCAGATTTCCGCAAGATATGTGGCTTTTATCTTTCAGTGTTGTCGTTTTTGTTTATTCTGTATTTCTATTACACCTCTCTTGTCAGTCAAAGAAGACTGTGACAATCTGCGTCACCATACCTTCGAGTTCTCTTGCCAGTCCCAAGTGATATAGGTTCTTATAATTCACGCCTGTTCGCATATGGATCGTACGAATACTTTCTATAGAGCCTTATGTGTAGACGAACGGCACAAACTGCAGTTTCCAAGTATACTGCTAGGGAATCGTGACCTGCCATTTGCTTCACCAACGACTGAGCCTATATTGTCATTAGATACTGTATCTCTTCACATAATTACTCTCAAATATCCACATAACGTGACTGACCTAAGTTGTTACTTATTAATCTGCTAGTCAACACTACATGAGTTTACGGGTGGTGGCGTCGAGCTTCTTTAAATACTCAACATCAAAAAACAGTAATTAGTGCACCACACAGTCATTAGTCATCTTTCTGCTTATCTCCTCAGGATAGTAACAGCACTCTGAGGTTCATTTACCAGCGCAGCCTCTACAGCAGTTCTTCTGGTTTCTCTCGGCCAGTCATATTATTGCAATATGTGCCTAAGTTTCGAAGAGCTAGTACAGAAATAGAAACAACATACTGTGCAATATACTGTACTTGACAAGTAAAGGTACTTGCAAAATTTTAATCTTTAACTTCAGTACGCAGGCCACACACTCAGAAATAGGAAATAATCAACAGCGCCTTCCGGAGCCGCGGCTTCCTGTTCTATTCCGTGCTCTTGGACGGGCCCAGAAGTAGAACCATGCGCGGTCGCTACTATCTGGCGGTCTTCCTCCGGAACCCGGCGATAACCCGGCAGGCGCTGCAGACCAGAGGCGCGGCTGCAGGAAACGCCAGCCATCCTGCGTAATGTAAACAGACAGTTTCCTACACACGGCGGCGCCATTAGCTCTGATCTTAAGCGCTTCTACTAGAAATACACTGACGGAAAAAATCGCAACACCAAAATTTATTAATGTACAGTTATGAAATATCGGGAATACATTTGTCTATGTAACATATTTAACTGATTAACATTGCAAGATCACAGGCTAATGTAGCTCGAGATAAGCCACTGGAAATCTGAAATGATGGCCGGGCCCAGTGACCAAGCGGTTCTAGGCCCTACAGTCTGGAAACGCGCGACTGCTACGGTCGCAGCATCGAATCCTGCCTCGGGTATGGATGTGTGTGATGTCTTTAGGTTAGTTAGGTTTAAGTAGTTCTAAGTTCTTGGGGACTGATAACCTCAGATGTTAAGTCCCATAGCGCCCAGAGCCATTTGAACAATTTTCTGAAATGATGGTGTATTAATAAACAGTGTAACCGCCAGAATGTTCAATGAAAGCATGTAAACGTGCATACCTTGTGTTGTACTACTGCCGAATGTCAGTTTGTGGGATGGAGTTCCATGCCTGTTGCATTTGGCCGGTCAATACAGGGCCGGTTAATGCTGTTTGTGGATGACGCCGGAGTTGTTGTCCGATGATGTTCTATATGTGCTCCACTGGGACACAGATCTGCCGATCGAGCAAGCCAAGGAACGCTATAGAGCGTGTTAGGTTACAACAGCGGCATGTGGGTGAGCGTTGTGCTGCTAGAAAACACCTCCTGGAATGAAACTTCCTGGCAGATTAAAAACGTGTGCCGGACCGAGACTCGAACTCGGGACCTTTGCCTTTCACGGCCAAGTGCTCATTCTGGAAACCTCCTGGAATGTTGTTCAAAAAAATGGTTCAAATGGCTCTGAGCACTATGGGACTCAACTGCTGTGGTCATAAGTCCCCTAGAACTTAGAACTACTTAAACCTAACTAACCTAAGGACAGCACACAACACCCAGCCATCACGAGGCAGAGAAAATCCCTGATCCCGCCGGGAATCGAACCCGGGAACCCGGGCGTGGGAAGCGAGAACGCTACCGCACGACCACGAGATGCGGGCGGGAATGTTGTTCATGAATGGCAGCAAAATAGGTCGAATAACCAGACTGACGTACCAATTTGCTGTCAGGGGTCGTGGGATAAGAACGGGAGTGCTCCTGCTGTCATGTCAAATTGCATCCCAGACCATCGCTCAAGGCTTTGGACCAGTGTGCCTAGCACGCAAACAGGTTACTTCAAATGGTTCAAATGGCTCTGAGCACTATGGGACTTAACATCTGAGGTCAGTCCCCTAGACTTAGAACTACTTAAACCTAACTAATCTAAGAACATCACACACATCCATGCCCGAGGCAGAATTGCAGCCTGCGACCGTAGCAGGAGTGCGTTGCCGGACTGAAGCGCCTAGAACCGCTCAGTCATAGCGGCCGGCTCAGGTTAGTTGCAGGCCCTCAACTAGCCTACTTCTAACCAATAGACTGCCATCACTGGTATAGAGGCAGAACTAACTTTCATCAGGAAACACAGCAGACCTCTAACCTGCCTCCCAGTGACCTCTCGCTTGACACCACTGAAGTCACAAACGGCGGTGGTTTGGGAAAAGTGGATTGCAAGCTACAGGACGTCTGGCTCGGAGATGTTCTTGAAGTAACAGATTTGTAGCAGTTTTTTGTGGCACTGTGGTGACAACTGCTGCTCAGACTGCTGCTGCTGATGCAGTACGGCGAGCCATGGCTTACGCCAAAGACGAAGGTCTTCCATCTAGGTAGTGCCACGCGGCCGTCAGGAGCACGGTCATCTCGTGACCGTATACTCTCGTGACAACTGCTGCCAGAAATCATGTACAGTGACTACATCCCTGCCACGTCTTTCTGCAGTATTGCAGAAGAAACATCCATCTTATCGTCATATTACGAGACTTCGTTATGCGATGGTAATCGCGCCTTTCTTGCATTAAAGGCGTTCTTGACTAACATCAACTTACCACGTCCAATCTCA
The DNA here is from genome assembly GCF_023864275.1 of Schistocerca cancellata. Classification (NCBI taxonomy): domain Eukaryota; kingdom Metazoa; phylum Arthropoda; class Insecta; order Orthoptera; family Acrididae; genus Schistocerca; species Schistocerca cancellata. Next base: position 929,283,199 of record NC_064626.1, on the reverse strand, counting down.
TCGGTAACGAGCGTCCACGACCATTACAGCGTGTATTTAAAGCAAACCTTATTGTCATCGTTATAGTGGCGCATCTAGCGCCACTTTCAAGCTAGTGGCGTGAAATTTGAATAGACATCACCTTGTAATATCTCTTTATATTCGATGAATTATTCTGATACAATTCTACCCTTGAATGACGTATACTAATTTTCTATCTTCATACTCGCAGAATCCATGCGAAAAGTAGTTCATACAATAGCTATGCCATGAGCGCATAAGTATTCTTGGTAGTACTCTCTCTGGTGGTTGTTAGAAAAAAAAAGAAAGGGGGCTTCCGAGATTGTCTTCGTGCCGATTAGCCTGAGCTTGGTTTGGAAGAACTGTAATCTGATTATTGAGATTTATAACAGAAGATAACTGATACGAACTGTACGATTAAAAAAGAAATATATATATAGATTGCTCCTTCATACAAAGGCGTGTATTTGACAATTGAGAATTAATGATATTTATCGATATATTGCGTAGTTGTTAATCAAAAGGGACTTCCGAAAGACTGGATACGAACCTGCATTTAATAATCCAAGAGCTCCATTACTTCTTCGGAAGGTTAAACTTCATCAAAGCCAAATATCCGCTTGATCTGAGGATCCCCGACTGATTATACAACGCTCCCAAAATTACGAGGTCTTTTATTTGTACGGATTAGCAGACTGCCGCAAAGCACGAGCCTGCAGAGAAGAAGAATCATCGCCTGATTTCATTCTAACAAGTAAAATTTCAGAATCATTTTGAGTGACTGAGCTATGACTGTGTTTCCTATCATGAATGATTGACTGCTCGAACGAATTGAGAGCTACAGAATTACGTAGATAGGAGGAAAAATTACAACCTTTCAGATGTAGCAACACGCTACCAACTTTGTTTATGACGCTCTGCTCCTTCTTGATGTTGCGATTTCTTTGCCGTCGCTTTATTTTACCTTGAAATACTCGGATAAACTGTTATCTCTTACCAAGCTGCGTCATTTTCTAATCTGGGTTGACGTTATGAGCAATGTGAGTCTTTTCACAAGCAGAAGTAAAACTTCCAGAACCTGTAAGAACTACAGTAAATGGTGTATACTGAAAATTTGGAACGTATTGTTAATCTATCAATATTACTAAACGGTTACCTGCTGCATGGTCTTCCAATTCCAGTCCAGCTTGCCTGTTCAACGGTTTCTTGCAGGAACAAAACTTTTAATCTCACAGCTTCATATAATTACTGAAAGAATTTCACAACTTAAACCGCCGACATAATTTACTCACTTGTTTACTCGAATACTGATTCTTCAAATTTACCTAAACGAGTTTCGCGAGCACATTGTCGCCTGTCTTTCAAAAGACTCGCAGTTAAGTTCACCGAATATCTTTTTCTGCTACACTTTTGCATCACTGTTTCGGTGCGGCGATCCTAGCGGCACGATTGTTATTAATTCGTTTGATAACTGCTGCCATACCCACTCGGTAAGCTTTCCAAACTCTTGAGCAACGCTCTAGCAACCTGTATGCGGGGTCCTTTCCAGGTGCACTACACTTTCCCAGAAACCTCGCAACAAATATGACTCTTCAGTTCGCCTTACCTATAGCGGGCTTAAAATATTCATCCCATTCCATGTAGCTTCTTATCCGAGAGATGTTCAATAAGTAACGCAACATATTTCTTCTCCCGGTCAATTTCGGATGAAAAAGCCCGTAATTCGTTGTCGGACATGGTAGTGTACTACCGCTCCAGCATCTATAATTTAATAAAGTTTCGATAGGTGGCGGCACTATACGTAGCATTCGAAATGGCGTCTGCAACGGAGGTGCGTTCCATGCAGAGAACTGTGTCATAGAGTTTCTTTTAGCGGAAAACCAGAGTACCGCAGATACTCAGAGGCGTCTGCACTGTGTCTACGGAGACCTGGCCGTGAACAAACGCACTGTGAGTCGTAGAGTGAGGCGTCCGTTATCATCACGACAAGGTGGCCGAAACCCGTCCGTCCACCCGCGGGCTGGCTGGCCGCACAGGATGCGGCTCATGCGATGTTGGAACGCACTGACACTCTCGTTCGAGGAAACCGATGGAACACAGTCAGACAACTCGCTCATCAAATGGACGTCTCTGTTGGTAGTGCTGACTCATTCGTACACTAGTTGGGATACTAAGATGTACCCACTGGGTTCCTCTTCGCCTAACACAAGACCATAAAGAGCAACGATGGAGTATCTGTGTGGAACTGGCTGCGCTTTACAAGGCTGAACGTGACAATTTCTTGTCAAGCATCGTCACAGGGGATGAAACACAGAGTGATTACTTCGAACCGGAAAAAATGGCACTCCTTGGAGTGGCACCACACCATCTCTCCTCCGAAGAAAAAGTTCAACGCCACACTGTCAGCCGCTAAAGTTATTATGACGATTTCTGGGACTTTGATAGGGTTGTTCTGCCGATATCCTCCCTCATGGTGCAAAGATAAGCACTGAAGCGTATTGTGCTACACTCTGAAGAGTTCACTTCAGCCTATTTAAATGGCTCTGAGCACTATGGGATTTAACTTCTAAGGTCATTAGTCCCCTAGAACTTAGAACTACTTGAACCTAACTACCCTAAGGACATCACACACATCCATGCGCGAGGCAGGATTCGAACCTGCGACCGTAGCGGTCGCGCGGTTCCAGACTGTAGCGCCTTGAACCGCTCGGACACCTAGGCCGGCCCTTCAGCCTATTCGTCGCCACAAAAACGCAAACGAACTTCTTCAACGTGACATCGTAACGCCTCAAGTAAGTCTGCGCACACGAAAGGAGCTCACAAAATTTCATTGGACTGTTCTTCCTCATCCATCCTACAGCTTGGCTCTCGTACCTTGCGACTTTCATATGTTTGGTCCAATGATGAATACACTCGGCGAAAAGCAGTATGTGGATGATGAGTAAATTATTGATACAACGAGACACTGGATCCGGCGTCGACTAGTGGGCCATATAGCTCCTCCCAGTAATGTGGCGTAAGTCCGTCGCATTGAACGGAGACAATCTTGAAAAAATAGGGTTTTGTAGTCAAAAGATTGGGGAATAGTATGGTGTGTTGGAATCTGAAAAAAACCAAACCTTGTAAGTAGGCTGTTTATGTTTTCTCATTGGCAACGTTACGTAGCGCTCTATATGAAAATCACTGGCTGTGCTGTGAGCAGTCTGTGGCTAGTTTGCATTGTTGTCTGCCATTGTAGTGTTGGGCAGCGGCAGCTGGATGTGAACAGCGCGTAGCGTTGCGCAGTTTGAGGTGAGCCGCCAGCAGTGGTGGATGTGGGGAGAGAGATGGCGGAGTTTTGAAATTTGTTATACTGGATATTATGAACTGCTATATATATTATGACTATTAAGGTAAATACATTGTTTGTTCTCTATTAAAATCTTTCATTTGCTAACTATGCCTACTAGTAGTTAGTGCCTTCCGTAGTTTGAATCTGTTATTTAGCTGGCAGTAGTGGCGCTCGCTGTATTGCAGTAGTTCGAGTAACGAAGATTTTTGGTGAGGTAAGTGATTTGTGAAAGGTACAGGTTAATGTTAGTTAGGGCCATTCCTTCGTAGGGATTTCTGAAAGTCAGATTGCGTTGCGCTAAAAAATATTGTGTGTCAGTTTAAGCACAGTCTTCTATATATAATTTTTCAAAGGGGACGTTTCATAAGTCGACCCTTAGCCTAGGATACCTCACTGGAATCTTCTGATGTTTTTCTTGTAGTTTGTGTAATTAGTGTAGCTATTGTTTATTGCTAGGGCGTAATTATAGAGAGAATTTCATTTGTAGTTGCAGTCTTTCCTTGTTGTACAGTAAAACAGGTGTGGCACGCATGTAGATTTGCACCAAGTATTTCGCAGCTGCAATTAACTAGATATTATTTTCAGTGCTATGTTAATGTGTTTAAGCACAGTTTAAGCACAGTCTTGTATATAATTTTTCAAAGGGGACGTTTCAACCTACTTGTAAGGTGTCAGGCAAATCCAACACCTTCCATGATAACCCTGAATGCCTAAATGCATGTCATACCTTCCCACCGTGAGACACACGCAGTTCCGAGGGGAGAAACGAGAACAGAAGCCGAGAGCAGAACCGTGTTAGGCTAGAAGGCCCTACGATAAGGGACGGACACCCAAGTCGCCAGCTAACCAACACGACCACCTCCCAGCCCGTGTTAAAACATAGAGCCCTTCAGAAAAACAGTATAGATCTTACGATAACACTAAAAGGGCCACACCAGCTGCAAGTTTTAGCGTGAGACTTTTTCGCGTCTCTGATACGTCGCTAACATTAAAAACATTGCCCCACCACGAAAAGTATAACGTTTCTCATTGGATAGACAGAATTTTTGTAGGCGGAGCTTAAGGTTAACGTTGAGACCCTGATTGGTTAGATGAAAACAGCCAGATAGTTTTTTTAAACCAACTTCGGTAAATGGTAGTAAGGAGAAGTTAGGAAGGAGTTGCTTCCAAGACGGCGAGGTGAGCGGAGCTGTGCTGCCCGCCGCCCCTGACGAACACCGAGAAGGTAATGAACGCACGCGATGCCGCAGTTTTGAGCGCATAAGACTTCACTCAGAACTGCAGAAGTCTCATCCGTTACATCCCCTTTTTACGTAATACTAGTGTCGATCGTCAAGTAAATCTCATGGTATTCACATTTGCTACGTAAGTTAAAATCTAAAACGCTATGATTTCTCTGTTATATAATTATTGAGAAGCCACATCAGCCACTGTAATTTACGACAAGTTACATAAGTAATTAAAGATAATTGAGGGTCACTGTAGACAATTTTGAGAGTTTTCTATATTGTGAAACTTAATTTAAACCTAGATTATAGATGTGATATGGCATAGGTCATCCTTCGATCCATTGTCAAACTTGGAAACCCATTCAGGGAATATTCGTTCACATTTTTGTTGAACGCAGTTGGTTTTTATCATCCTGTATTAAAACATTTCCTTTTATCAATAGTGCAATTTATAAACAATGTTTTGTGAGTAGAATAAAATTTCCAGTGGTAAACTTAACTCCTTTTTCGACGTTATTTCACCAGCTAACTAAAAATAGGAAAGCCTTGAACCCCTTCCACTAAATTAAGTTAGTTAGTATTAAGATTCTTTTACAGGGAATGCAGTGGAGCTGACGCTGAAATCATTAAGTATTTGGTTATATCATCGCTAGTCTCACTGAACTCTTCTGAACTCTACATGCCATGTGTGGTCTGGCGTCTCCTTACCAGCAACAGGTCCCAGGTTCAAACTAGACAATTCCCTAAAAAACACGCTCAGAGCGTCGTTGTGCGAAAGTGGTAGGGAGACACGGCTTAGAACAGACAGACACCACGCAGAATGTTAGATACTTTCAGAAAAAAATGTGTTGCATAACGTAATGAACGCCCCTCTGTTACTACACTGTAAGTACACTGCGGTGACAAAAGTCGGGCGATACCTCCTAATGTCGTGTCGCACCTGCTTCTTACGGGCGTAACATAGCTCGACGTGAGACAGACATCCGTCGTTGGAAGTCCATTACAGAAATATTAAGCCACACTGTCTCTATAGCGGTGCATAGTTGCGAAGGTGTTTTGTTCACTGCCGGATCTCCGTAGACATACTGGAAGGGCCTATGAATATCTGTGATACTGTGCTTGGCGCCGAGTGAAGCTTAATGACAGCTCTCCGCTTGGAACGCACCTCTGTTACAGACGCCTTTTTAGAAGGCAACGTAAAGCGTAGTCACCTATCGTAACTCCATAAAACTGTAGGGGCTGAAGCGGGAACATTCCACGATGTCCCACAACAAATTCCGTATTTTTTCAACGGAAATCGGCCTAGTAGAAAAATGTTGCGTTATTTTTTGAACTCCCCTCGTATTTTTCCCCTTTCTGTAAATTTGATTAAATGTACCGCACAGAATTACCCATGCGCACGGTTGAATTTATAAAAAAAAGTTAGTTAATTCACGGAAACGGAGAGCTAGTTAAATTCCACAGCTATAATAAACTGAGGAAGAAAGAAATATTAACGGAAATGTAAAATCGATTATGCTTAAAAGCCATCGGTTTCAATTTGTGTGTCACCGAAATTTACTCCTGATCTGCAGTTTCGTCACAGTTCCCACCCACATTAAGTTCCCCTCTCGCCCCAACCACCCTCTTTTCAAATTCCCTGTGCCTCATACTTAATTCTTTCTAGAGCTCGGGTGTAATTATTTTTTATTATCCTTAACTGCACGGACAATTAAAAGTGCTCAGGGGCTCATCCCCTCTGCCCCTAATTACTTCTTGTGCCGGGGCTGCACGCAGCTATAGATGTTCATCTTCCAGGCGCTGCTCTTAAATGTAGCTTTTAAGGCTTTGAGCTTATTTCCGCCGTCCGTTCGCAGATGGACGACTAACATCGTACATAAAACTGTAATATTACGAAACGCACATTCACTAAGCTGATCCTTTCAAAAACATAATTCACAGGAAGAGTGATGTAACTTCTGTATTCAATCAAATATAATTTGCTCTCTTCACTTAGTGATACTAAGTTACGTGCGTATAAAAGTAACTTTATAGTGTTTCTGCAAGTAAACCAGAATTCTCATTAAGCAGCAATGATGTCCGACCTCAAATATTTGCAGACACACCCAGCTAACCAGCTTGTTCACAATCACACTGAAAGTCGAATTCAGAGCGAGAGAAAGATCCTGCTTTTCATGTACCATAGAATCTTAAGAAACAACTTGTAATATGTTTAGTTATTACTGGTTCATCCGTCTTAAGCTTACTGTAATTTAATTAAAGAGAATTTTTGCACCAGATGCGTATCGCTTTCATTCTTAAAGTATCTTCTGCAGCCATTCTGCAAACTGAATAAACACGTTCCTACATTCTTACAATCCATATGTGGCATACAGTAAACCAGTGCTTAACAGTATTGGTTAAAAACAGTCTTGGTTGCAATTTTAGTTTTGTTATTTTTCAACTGCGCGTTTTGCCTTATTTAGGCATCTTCTGGTTATCTACATAGAAAACATAGAACAAATAGACCTATTTAAGAATCGCGATCGCGTTGTGCAGACTCGGATAACCTAAAAGCATGTATAAACAGATAAAATACTGAAAGAGCAAACACCTTAATTTGGTATTTCTTAGAAGGATCCTATAGTCAGTGTAGCCAAAGGGCATCGTCGAATATATCAGGCCAACATCGCCTTCGCTAAACTCAGTAAAAACTTTTCTAGATGGACGCGAGTTACACCAAGATCTGCATAACGCGTTCCCGTTCACAGGAGCGAGTAACAGAATAAGATGGGGGCTCAGTTTTTACTGAGTTCAACTAAAATTGCAACCAAGACTGTTGTTACCAAGAAATTTTTAGTTGTTTTAGATGAAAAATAGCAATTTGTTTATGAATCTGGTATGCAATTTACCTAAGGTGTTTCTGCCTCTTGTTGACATATTCTCCAAATCAATGTTCTCCCCTCTTTTTTAGTAGAGAGTTGGTGTCGAAGGACTAGGTTCCACATATGCACTTGGCTGTTTTTGCGTTTCTGGACATTTCCTTATGCTGCATTTACATTGTTTACGCTTCGCATCACTTTCAGAATTCGAACCGAAGTTATGTGTGTTCTCACACAGCGCAGTATTACAGAGTTTATGTCTGCTTCTTTTTGTTCTCAACCTACACGGAAACAAACGAACAGACACATTATAATAATCCGCTGAGTGATAACACACAACTTCATTTCAAATTCCAAAAGTGATGCGAAGTGTAAATAACGCAAATGCAGCGTAAGAAAAAATGCGAAAAGGGAAAAAGCTGCCATATATATATATATATATATATATATATATATATATATATATATATATATACTCCTGGAAATTGAAATAAGAACACCGTGAATTCATTATCCCAGGAAGGGGAAACTTTATTGACACATTCCTGGGATCAGATACATCACATGATCACACTGACAGAACCACAGGCACATAGACACAGGCAACAGAGCATGCACAATGTCGGCACTAGTACAGTGTATATCCACCTTTCGCAGCAATGCAGGCTGCTATTCTCCCATGGAGACGATCGTAGAGATGCTGGATGTAGTCCTGTGGAACGGCTTGCCATGCCATTTCCACCTGGCGCCTCAGTTGGACCAGCGTTCGTGCTGGACGTGCAGATCGCGTGAGACGACGCTTCATCCAGTCCCAAACATGCTCAATGGGGGACAGATCCGGAGATCTTGCTGGCCAGGGTAGTTGACTTACACCTTCTAGAGCACGTTGGGTGGCACGGGATACATGCGGACGTGCATTGTCCTGTTGGAACAGCAAGTTCCCTTGCCGGTCTAGGAATGGTAGAACGATGGGTTCGATGACGGTTTGGATGTACCGTGCACTATTCAGTGTCCCCTCGACGATCACCATTGGTGTACGGCCAGTGTAGGAGATCGCTCCCCACACCATGATGCCGAGTGTTGGCCCTGTGTGCGTCGGTCGTATGCAGTCCTGATTGTGGCGCTCACCTGCACGGCGCCAAACACGCATACGACCATCATTGGCACCAAGGCAGAAGCGACTCTCATCGCTGAAGACGACACGTCTCCATTCGTCGCTCCATTCACGCCTGTCGCGACATCACTGGAGGCGGGCTGCACGATGTTGGGGCGTGAGCGGAAGACGGCCTAACGGTGTGTGGGACCGTAGCCCAGCTTCATGGAGACGGTTGCGAATGGTCCTCGCCGATACCCCAGGAGCAACAGTGTCCCTAATTTGCTGGGAAGTGGCGGTGCGGTCCCCTACGGCACTGCGTAGGATCCTACGGTCTTGGCGTGCATCCGTGCGTCGCTGCGGTCCGGTCCCAGGTCGACGGGCACGTGCACCTTCCGCCGACCACTGGCGACAACATCGATGTACTGTGGAGGCCTCACGCCCCACGTGTTGAGCAATTCGGCGGTACGTCCACCCGGCCTCCCGCATGCCCACTATACGCCCTCGCTCAAAGTCCGTCAACTGCACATACGGTTCATGTCCACGCTGTCGTGGCATGCTACCAGTGTTAAAGACTGCGATGGAGCTCCGTATGCCACGGCAAACTGGCTGACACTGACGGCGGCGGTGCACAAATGCTGCGCAGCTAGCGCCATTCCACGGCCAACACCGCGGTTCCTGGTGTGTCCGCTGTGCCGTGCGTGTGATCATTGCTTGTACAGCCCTCTCGCAGTGTCCAGAGCAAGTATGGTGGGTCTGACACACCGGTGTCAATGTGTTCTTTTTTCCATTTCCAGGAGTGTATGTGAAACGAAGTCTTTCAAATCAGCCTCTGCTAACAAATAGGGAAGAAGTAGTCGTTTGGAGAATATGTGTCAAGAGGCAGAAATACCGTAAATAAATTGCACACCAACTTTATAAACAAAATGCTGTTTTTAATCTAAAACAACCAAAAATGTAGGAAAATTGCAGGAAATGTGCGGGATTACTTCAGAAGATGCCTTATAAACAAAAAGGAAACGCGTCTGGTGCAAAAAATTTGTTTATTTAAATTGCTGCATGTTTAAGACGGAGAAGCCGGTAGTAACTGATTTTAACAGCTGCTACGAAAGATGGCCATGTAAACAAAGATATTATTGTTATATGTTTGCTGTACTGGATGTGAGTCAATGAAACGTTAACGAAAAGTTAAAAGGACAGAGCAAAATATCAGATAGCAATTTAAAATTTTCGTTGCAGGCCATTTACTGTCATTAACAAGAGCAGAAGCAGTTCGAAGGAACAAAATCAGAACGGTCAAGATCTTCTGATGCACACTATCATAATGTTCGCTTCTGACACACGTTACACTACACTCTAAAGTGAAGGATACGGTTGGGTACCTGTTGCTATTATTAACTGCAGTGACTATGCATCGCTGAGGAACAAACAGTCTGTTTTGTGCTTGTTACGTAAGTTTGTGCGGTCTACGTGACGGATGTCAGCCCATATTAGCTCTTCCTCTTGTTTGTATTCGTTGTCGTTTTAGGATGACATCATCATGTAGACATCACTGTTAACGATGTGTTCGTCCTGGAGGTCAAACAGATTACGCTGTCTTTTCCTCCAGGAGACAAAGATACTAATAGAAAATTCCTTTAACGTGTAAGCGAAGGTGCAGATAAAAACATGAGATAACGGAGATACATCTTTTTTCGGTATCAACGGCTCAGAGCAATAGGTGTCTTTATACTAGAATGTTCTTCAATAAATAAGCTCAATAGTACCGAAATATGTTCGCTGCTCTTTAGAAACGAGTCATCTGGCTACAGATAATTCTTATTTAACATATTTAAAACTAAGTAATTACCTGGAAATCAATCAGGTAAGGACTTTTGAAGATTCACAATTGTTGCCAATAAAATAATATATTTTACACCTGTTTTTATTGCAAAAAGCTTGATTGTTAAGTTTACTCACTGTTGCTCTACCCCAAACGCAGGAATAATGAAAACATTATACGTTTTAGCTTTTTCAGTTAATATGTCAACTGTAAGGAATGTTTTCATCTACATCTACATCTAATACTACTATTTGCAAACCACTATGAACTGCATGAAAGAGGATACGTCCCACTGTGTCTGTTATTCGGGTGTCTTCCCGTTCCAATCACGTACGGAGCGCAGGAAGAATGATTGTTTACATGCCTTCGTGTGTACTGTAATTAATCTAATATTTTCCTCTATAAATCCAGACTTTCAACATTATATTAGAAATCATAAACGACACCATAATCAAATTTGAATGTTAAAATATATGTCCTAGACTAAGCGCTGCCGTTACAAATCAAATAAGAAACTCTCATTGTATTCGGACACAGTAGATAAGCTAGATAATTATATGCCCAAGTGAGAAAACGTAGACCTGAGACGCAACGTTCTTAATTGCGAGTTTTCTTAACTATGGAGCTTCTTTTCCACCTTCAACATCACACGGAAATTCCGTATTTCACATTTTACCATGAATCCGGCCAGTGAATGTTTGACGCTGAATATTTCGCTGCTGCTGGCTACATGAATGCCCAATCTATGTAGCAGATATTTTCACTAAAACAAGATACTAACATTCCGTCAAAGAAGTAAAGTAGCTGAAACTGTAAGAACTATTTTGAATCGGCTGAATTCCTTGCATATTCGATTGGCAATCCCTTTACGTGGATGAGCTTCGCGTTCTGTGGTGCTTAAGCGCAGATGTAGGGCAAAATTGCGAAAAAATTGGAATTTTTTCTTACTCCCTAATTTTTTGGATTGATTCATTGAGATTAACATTGCAAAGTTTCATAATCGAGTTCTGACTAGAAATATGTTTTAAAAAAGTTTTTTTCGGCGTCCATGCCTGTCACTGCCCCTCTCCCTATGCTGTGATCCACACCTTCTCTACAATAGAAATTTTTTTCGGTTACACAATCGAAATGAACTGCAGATGAGTGTAGAGCGCTATACAAAAGATTATGTTTGCTTGTTCCCTTCTTTACAGCGTGTTTTTTTAATAGTACGTGCTATAAACTAATCTCACTTTTTAGTTTTGCATATATCAAACTGTTTTGCTAGCAATGGGTCGTTAAAAGTGAAGAAATGTCGAATTTCATGTGTAAAAGGTAGAGGAAATTTAAATAACAGTGTTACAGATGCTACTCCTAAGTGTGAACAATAATTTTTGACAAAGTCACTGAGTTCATCGAAAAAGAAAATCAATGAAGGAATTGATGATGATGTGTGCAGTGCCAAAGACAAGTAAAACATAATACAAATGAGAGCTACAATCACCTTATATGGATGTGTAGTCCAAAAACAGTATTTATGTCTTCAGTTGTTGTGAAGATAGCTGCATGTGATGCCTGTCTAGTGTTCAATAGTCGAAATGTAGGTAGGATTAAGTGCCTGCAGGCACCAGGCTTCCATTCTGCTGCATTCACAGTGAAGATGCTCACAAGCATCGATGAAGAGCGACTGGACAAAACTCAGGTAGCAGAAGAAAAAATGCAAAAGGTGTCTTGGCAAAAGTGTTAGACGAAGAGCTTACTTGAAGAGGGCGAGGAAGAGAATAAATATTATGGATATGGACAACATCAGTTACTAGAAGTACAACAATACAGTCAAAATTTAAAATACAAACTTTAAATGCTAATTGGCGTAAACTGACTTTTTTGAGCTATAATGCATCTTTTCTCAGGAACTATAAAAGCAGAGATCCTGAAATTTGGCATAGCTCTTAAGAATTACTTATTGAATAATCCTGTTTCGCACTTTTCCGTTATCTTTTCTCTGAGAAAAGTTCTCCTTTAAGATTTGATGTTTAAGTATAAGAATGCATTTTGCCCTACATCTGTTCTCAATGGACTTATTGCAAGCAATATTTCTTCTAAATTTGTACATAATGTTTATAAACACCAAATTACAAATGTAAACTCAGATGTCTTTGTTCAGAAGAGAAAGTGTACAGTGTTCGTAAACACCGATGTGATACATAAATTGCGACAACAAGACCTTTCAGTGTCTGTTCTATCCTTTACATTTCTAAGGCTGGAGATGTGTTAATGATAATCAGCATGAATTTAAACTCTGTCATTTAAAAATGGCGGACTGATTACGTAGTACACTATATATTGCATTACTGCAACCTTTTCCTTAAAAGCACATAAACCATCACTAGTGTTCATACGACAAGATATACAGGATGTTTCAGGACGGATGTTACATATTTTCAGTTTTTGTAAAAGCGACTGAGTACGTGGAGCTTGTAGCTGAAACAAGTGTCCGAAAATGTCTTATTTCACCTCTGGAATGAAACGTACCCTCCGCTGACTTGGAGAGTGGGAAGCTGATGTAAGACGATCAGCTGCTATAGAGAAAAATGCATGAGCGTGATGGCCACATCCTGAGTTGTATGCATGAAATATCAAGTCATCACATTCCAAAGAAACTGAGAAAAATAACACGAAGGCACAATTCGGAAAACAACATAACTTAATGCTTAGCATTAAATGATCTGATGAGGAACTGTGCATTATGTCAAGAAATGAATTTACGACTCAGTATTCATCTGCAACAGAAGTCTTACAATCATGTCGTTCATTGTAATGAAACGGAAATACAACAAATAAATACTTTTGTATCACTAATGTAGGTTGCGAGTTGATAACAGTCGCAATTACATTTTCTGATAAAACGTATGTAACAGATAATTAGTCCATTTCATTCTTGCCAGGAATCTCAGCAAAATAGCTAGACACGCACCCACCTACACACCCACTCACCCACCCTCACACACACGCGCGCGCGCGCACACACACACACACACACACACACACACACACACACACACACACAAACACAAACACAAACGCACGCACACACACAAATGATCTTAATATTTTTCCATAGGACAGTAATGTCCCAGAAACACATCATAACTGTGTTCAATCTCCCGGTAGCAACAACTGTATTCGGAAGATTTCACTTGGTTAAGCGACGACTGCAGAATCTAGTGATACGTTTCCAAATATTCCCAATTTGGAATAAAAGTTCTCTAGGAACTGACTGAAATAAACCGGCAGCTAATCAACAGTCCGGCCAGCGCACTTGGTTAACAAATGAGAAAAATTTGAAACTGTAGTCTCAAAATAAAGTATAGTAGTACCTGAGCATGAAAGCTCGTAATTAATTTCTAATTTCATTATAAACTAACGCATGGCACGCTAAACCATACAGTAATGAATATTCACTGTCACTCCATGAAGGCTTCGTAATTTTGATCGCATCTTACGCTGGTCAGAAGTTTGGTAAGAGAGTTTCAAAATTTGTGTCCCTCAAAGTAGTCCAATTCCGATCTTACCTGTGTACAACCAGCTGTCTGTCTGTAAGAATACTCTCTAACAGAATTATAAAGTCTGTTCTTTATCCACTTCCAGGAGCTTCAGTCTTCCATAAGAAACTAAAATTCTGCACGGTGGCAACAATCTGAAACGCAGAAATCTTAATAATCGAAGGGCAAATAGCAGCACGTACTCATGATACTTGTTTCCTAAGATACATCAAAGAGATAAGAAAAAAAATCTTTAATATGCGCTTAGCTCAGAAGTATTGTACGGCCAGTCTTGTCTGACAAAGCATAAAAGAAAGATTCAAAATATGTATATTCACGTTTTTGTCTAGCTAATAAATTTCATCAACAAATATGCACTGACCCTCAAGGATCCAATAGCTTAGGAGTAATTTTTTTACTGGTATAACGTATTTTCAGATATTTACATAATTTTACAAATTTCTTCAGGAATTCTGTTATGCAGATTGTACAAGTTACTTTGCATTGTAATAATAAAAAATGCGTAGGAAATGAAGCTTCATTATGTCATAATATGTTGAGTAACATCTTTCCATCATTGGACAATGTCTTCAGAGAAAACCCCACGTTTAGATCAAGACTCAAGACTCCTAGTAATAGAATTAGTATCGTTGTACGTTTCTACTTCTTCCATATGACCAAGTGATCCATTGAAATAGCGTCTTGTGCAAACCGGAAATTTAAATTTCTTTGTGTATGGCATAGATCTTGAAAACTATTTTTAGTATATTTTGAAAGGAGGTTGTGAGATATGGGACGAGTTGTATCAATATTTATGTGTGCATATTTCCTCCTGCGGCTTTAAATCGGTAGTTATTGTTTGATAATACAGTTCCTTACGAAGGATGTAATTCAGGAGTGTAATATGTCAAGTTTATTGTTATTATAGAGAACAACATCGGAGCTGGGGGTCGTTTTTATCTTTTGTTAGGCCATCAGTTTCCGTAGAGCTGTCCAAGCCTCAGCTAGTAAGCCTTGCAACATGTCATTACATAGTTTAAGGTATGCTGATTAGAACATTTATAAACGAAAGAATTAACAAAACACGAAAAGAATGTAGAATACGGACTTGGTTTATATGTTATGATAATGATTTAGGCATATGTAATTACATGTAATAGTAGATCCATGCCTCACTCTAGTGTGAGATGATGGTATCTATTTGTACTACCACTGTGCCATCTGATGTACTTGCGTATCACTAAGAAGTTTACACTGGGATCAGTAGGTAGTGAAGTGGTGATGAATATGAGCACTTGTAATCGGCGCTATAATATGTATCTTCATAGCTGTTATTTTAAAACTGACATACCGACTTCTGGTATAGCTCATGATATCAACATGGACATACATTGTATAGCATCACTTACTGAACCTGGGGGAGACACTATGTATGATGTAAACATAGGTATGTTTCTGTTCTGTGTATTGCATGTTTTTGGATATAATTACGTCTGCTGTTACGTTGGTTGCTGTATCCTAGAAGTTACAGTTCCAGATCCGAAGATGGCAACAGAAAAATGCCGAAATCCGTCATCTTTCTGAATAAATGATTTTAGCAGTCTTGATAGATGGCAATTACGAATATCGATTTAAGTATCTGGCTTGAGCGCTGCACTTCCCATCTACTGGGAAGGAGCAGGTATGGTGCCCGACAACTTGAGAACAGTACATTCTTGTGTCGTCGTTAAGGTATCCAGGTATCCTACCACTGGTGCGGGTAAGACACAGAATATTGCAGAGAGCCCATTACTTGTACACTTCTGAGATAGCCAGCGTGGCGGCGATCTGTAGCACTGTGAACAATGAATAAATTTTCAACGTTCTCATGAATTTTAACTAATTTGTGTGCGTCGTCAAGTGTCAGAGCATGGTTTTGGCACCCTTCTCAGCATGTATGTAGATCAGCTAGAGTGCAACGTCCCACTTTTAAGTAGGCTCATATTGTCAGATTATTAGTAAAGTTGACTCAATTTTGTAATAACTGAAATAGCGCCACATAGCCTCTCTACCAGCGAAGTTTCATTTGGTTTCTTTCTTCCTCTTCTGAGTGCTTCACGTCGGCCGGAGTGGCCGAGCGGTAATAGGCGCTACAGTCTGGAACCGCGCGACCGCTACGGTCGCAGGTTCGAATCCTGCCTCGGGCATGGATGTGTGTGATGTCCTTAGGAGTTAGGTTTAAGTAGTTCTAAGTTCTAGGGGACTGATGACCTCAGAAGTCCCATAGTGCTCAGAGCCATTTTGAGTGCTTCACTATTGTTTCTCTGGACTGTAGATTTGTCGTTTACTTACCATAACCAAATTTACTTGCCTAGACTGTCACGTTTTTGGATGTTATGTCCCACGAAGTTGCGTAACAATGAAACAGATAGCGTTGAATATATATAATTATTGATGTAATTTATATCTAAGTATTAATGGACACAGCAAAGGATGACTCATAAGTACGGGTTACAACATCAAACAAAACTTAATTAAAAAACCATGAGATTGTCTGCAATTACGAATATAGTTTTAAGGATCTGTCTTGTACGTTACACTTCCCATCTACAGGGCAGCATGCTGCCCGAAAGCTTAAGAACACAACAATAGTGTATCGTCGTTAGAGGTATCCAAGAGTGACTAGCGTACCTGTACGGTTTCCCGAGATTAACAGCACAAAACTGAGTCCATTTATGCATTTAAATATTCAGTAGGGTCGTGTGAGATGTAAGGCAAACAAATAAAAATGGGACAGCCAATGTGTGGGAAACAAAACTTTGCCATGGATAAATGTTGTTAATTAATTATTGATGAAGATTTACAGCGGAGCAAAATGACAGTGATACTACCCGTATTAAATAGAAAAATCGTAGATACATCTGGCATCTTTTCTGTCGCATTAATATTTTGTTACTGCTTCTTTAGTAATGTTTTTCTTTAAGTAGTTATGTTCTGAATTCGAGCGATCGAGTCAAAAACCTACTGATACTGTTAATAAGCCTAAAATTAATTCACTTGTTGAGGCATCTATGAATTAAATTCCATGTTTGTCACATATATTCTCAATACAGTTACCGAAGTCACGGTATCTGTAATAGAAAGCCGCCTTCCACACAGCAGTTTTCAAGAGCAACTGGAATAGCTCAATTAACAGTTCGTAGCTCAAGTAATACATGCTGAAACTGTAATGAAGGTGTTGCTGTAAATAGATGACACGTGTGTCTTTTGTGATAACAGATGACCTTTACAGATTCTTCTTCTTGCAAGGTCCGCTGACATTGGTACTTTTTTACTGTAGTGTTTGCATTGAGAAATCGTCAACGACTCTACTGTCATCACATATTAACCATGATTTAGCATATTGCTGTGAAATAGTGAAGAATGTGCTATTACTTTTCCATCATCGGCTTACGCAGCAGTTAAATACGATGAAAGAAGTAACCCACTCAAATAATTAATAAACATCTAAGAAATGAAATCGTGTGGTGTGTCTCGTGTAAATTTGCAGTGGGCTTTATTAAAGGGAAGAAATGAGCTAATTTAATTTTCTCCCAGTCTTGGTCCTGAGCAATTTTTTTTTTCCGGGTGTATTACAGTCCCGCAGCGCAGTTTGCTCTAAGTACTGGGGGAATCCAAGCCTCGTGCGGGCCAGCTGAGACCAGAGCCGCAACTTTAATGAGCAGAAAGTAACGAGGCGGCACAGCAGGGCAAACAGGCCCGGCCGAGGGGGAGGTAGCCCTTCTTTGCTCTGGAGAGGTAGCCGTCGTGACACGGATTGTTCAACACGACTACTTATGCTTCCAGACATTGTTTGTCACAGTACATTTCGAGACATTCCGCGTTTACTGTTACCCATACACACGGCACTTTATGCCCATATACACGTAATTATTCTCACGACCACGATAAGTGAACAAGTAATTTCAACCGTACCCAAACACTCCAAAAAAAAAAAAAAATGTAAGTTTACAAGTTCCGGACGTTTCTGTTCGATAGATATCGGAACTGCCGTTTGGGACTCGCGTTGGCGCAGACAGTCGTACAGACTGACGTAAGGTGCGTTTACACCTGTGCGCCTCGCGCCTAGACGCCGTACGACTTACTTTGCCCCGCACGCAAGTAGAAGCATATGTGTAGGCGCATGCCTCTTGCTCAAAATGTGGGTGCGTGTGAGTACATTCACACCTGTGCCCATGCTGGCCGCCTCCATTTCCGTGTGGGGCCAGCCACAGCCGCACGGCGCGTATCTGTAAACGCACATTTAGGAGTCAAACATATAGCGCACCTGGGTTTTGCATCGGGAATTAAAAGTAGCCAGCGCTGTCGGCTCCCCTCTACTATACAGGTAATCCACGACAAATTGAGCGTCGACCTATGTTTCAACAAGGGCACGGGACAGGGAAAGAGGAGAAGATCTTGAGCGCCACGGGCAGGGGAAACATGTTTACGTATCGGCCCAATTTTCGTCATGTGTGCGCTGTGCGTACCGTTGATCAGTAGTCATGGCATAAATTACAACACGAAAGGAACAAGATTAACTGAAATAACATTATATTGACGTTCAAACCCTCCTTACGTTATTTCTCATTGCTCAGACTCCATCTCTCGGCTGATATACGTGCACTGAGTGGTAAGTTAAGTGTTTATCTTTTTATGTGTTTTCCTCGTACTATATTTATTAAATTTCGTGTATGTTTTTCTGTTCAACTGGTTGAATTCATTCACTCTGTAGCGCAGTACTTGCTCACTTAACTGCCGGCTACATAGCTCATTAAAACATCTGCGTCCATTGGTGACACGTCAGGAGGGTAGCAAGTTTCACATCTAGGAGTCTGTCTGGTTTTG
Source organism: Schistocerca cancellata (assembly GCF_023864275.1). NCBI lineage: Eukaryota > Metazoa > Arthropoda > Insecta > Orthoptera > Acrididae > Schistocerca > Schistocerca cancellata. Next base: position 929,264,476 of record NC_064626.1, on the reverse strand, counting down.
TACACTCACGCTAATAAATTAAGGATAATGCTGATACATGATGAAATAATGCTCTGGTGGGCGATTTGAGGGTTTAAATCACCTCGGGGTATGACCATGTGGTGCATTTGACCGGCGGTCATCGCACGGTGGCGCTGGCAGCAGTCCACATACGCAGAGGTTTGTTAATGCATGTCAGAGTACGGTGCAGCGAGTAAGTGTGCAGACGTTTTCAGACGTGCTAATGGTGACTGTGTGTTGAAAATGTCTCAAAGAACACGTAGTGAAGACGTTATGAAGGGTAGAATACTAGAACGACTGGAGGCTGCCGCGCGGGATTATCCGAGCGGTCTCAGGTGCTGCTGTTACGGACCGTGCGGCTAGTCCTGGTGGAGTTTCGAGTCCTCCCTCGGGCATAGGTGTGTGTGTGTATGTCCTTAGGATAATTTAGGTTAAGTAGTGTGTAAGCTTAGGAACTGATGACCTTAGCCGCGAGGGATTAGCCGAGCGGTCTAGGCGCTGCAGTCATGGGCTGAGCGGCTGGTCCCGGCGGAGGTTCGAGTCCTCCCTCGGGCATGGGTGTGTGTGTTTGTTCTTAGGATAATTTAGATTAAGTAGTGTGTAGGCTTAGGGACTGATGACCTTAGCAGTTAAGTCCCATAAGATTTCACACACATTTGAACATTTTTTTTGATGACCTTAGTAGTTTTGTCCCATAAGATTTCACACACATTTGAACTTTTTTTTTTCTGGAGGCTGATCAAACACTGCAGATGCGTAGCACGGGCCCTCCGTGTGCCACAAAATGTGATCTCACGATTATGGCAACGATTCCAGCAGACAGGAAACGTGTCCAGTACGGGACGTCTACAGTGTATAACACCACAAGAAGACCGATATCTCACCATCAGTGCTAACAGACGGCCACGGAATACTACAGATAGCATTGCACGGGACCTTACCACAGCCACTGGACCAGTTGTCTCCAGACACACAGTCTACAGACGACTGGAAAGACATGGTTTATTCGCCCAGAGACCTGCAAGGTGCATTCCACTGACCCCTGGTCACAGGAGAGCCCGTAAAGCCTGGTGTCAGGAACACAGTACATGGTCACTGGAACAGTGGTCGCAGGTTATGTTCACGGAAGAGTCCAGGTATAGTCTAAACAGTGATTCTCGCCGGGTTTTCATCTGACGTGAACCAGGAACCAGATGCCAACCCCTTAATGTCCTTGAGAGGGACCTGTAAGGAGGTCGTGGTTTGATGGTGTGGGGTGGGATTATGATTGGTGCGCGTAGACCCCTGCATGTCTTTAACAGAGAAACTGTAACAGATCAGGTGTATCGGGATGTCATTTTGCACCGGTATGTCAGCCTTTTCAGGGGTGCACTGAGTCTCATCTTCTTCCTGATGGATCATAACGCACGGCCCTACCGAGCTGCCATCATGGAGGAGTACCTTGAAACAGAAGATATCAGGCGAATGGAGTGGCCTGCCGGTTCTCCAGACCTAAACCCCATCGAGCACATCTGGGTTGCTCTCGGTCGACGTATCGCTGCACGTCTTCGAACCCCTACCACACTTCAGGAGCTGCGACAGGCACTGGTGCCAGAAAGGGAGGCTATACCCCAGCAGGTGCTCGACCACCTGATCCACAGTATGCCAACCAATTGGGCGACCTGTGTACGTGTGCATGGTGATCATATCCCATAATGATGTCGGGGTATATGCGCAGCAAACAGTGGCGTTTTGTAGCACATGTGTTTCGGGAGGGTTTTCTCAGCGGTCCGCAGCTCGTGGTCGCGTTCTCGCTTCCCGAGCACGCGGTCCTGGGGTCGATTCCCGGCGGGTCAGGGTTTTTCATCTGCCTGGAGATTCCTAGGTGTTTGCGTTGTCCTCATCATTTCATCATAATTCATGAAAGTGTCGAGATTTGGCTGAGCAAAGGTTGGGAATTTGTATGGACGCTGATAACCGCGCAGTTGAGCGCCCCACAAACCAAACATCATCATCATCAACTTATCACCAATACCGTGGACTTACAGATCTGTGTCGTGTGTGTTCCCTATGTGCCTATGCTATTAGCACCAGTTTTGTGGAGTGCCACTTTGTGTGGCACCACATTCTGCAATTATCCTTAATTTATAAGCATGAGTATAGTTTACTTCTTCAGTTAGTGTTGCTAGGATGGTTAGGAGGTGTGCGTGCTGTGTGCGGGTACAGGAGGAGCTGGCCACAGTTCGCGAACAGCTGAACGCCCATTTGGCTACGGTCAGTCACTTACAGGGTGCTGCCTCGGGGTGTAGCGGTGGTGGAACATCTGGAGCATCGCATGGAATACCTCAGGTGTCGTTTGTTTTGCCCACGGGTTCTGCTTCCGACACACCTCCTAGTGCATCCGACACGGTAGATCCGCCTCATATCAGGGTGAGTGGTGGGTGGCAACGTGTTCACGTCGCTCGAGGCGGAGACCCAATGTGGAGACTGGCCACCTGTCCTCGCCCATTCACCTTGTGAATGGTGAGCGGCCGCTCCTTCAGCAGGATCCCAGCAGGCCAGGAGGGGAGAGGTTTACTGGTTACTGGGAACTCCAGTATTAGGCGCGTTATGGAGCCCCTTTGGCAGATAGCGGAAAGAAAGCCAATATGCAATAGGTACGTCTGCTGGGCGGCCTATCCAAGATGCAGAGGTGGATATGCGGCTATCGAGCGTGCAGGGCGCAGTCGTCTGCATGTTGCGCGTCACGTAGGCACCAACGACGCTTGTCGTATAGATTCTGAGGCGATTCTCAATTCGTACAGGCGAATGGCAGAGGTGGTGAAGACTGCTGGCCTCATGTGTGGGGTGCAAGCAGACCTTGCAATTTGTAGCATTGTTCCCAGAGTTGGTGGTGGCCGTTTGGTAAGGAGCCGAGTGGAGAGTCTCAACCAGAGGCTTCGTCGACTCTGAGACGGTATTGGTTGAAAATTTCTTGACCTGCGTTATCGTGTGGGGATTTGTAACACTGCTCTTGATAGGACTGCGGTGTACTGTAGAAAGAAATCAGCTACTCGGGTAACGGAGTACTTGTGAAGAGTACATGAGCGTTTCTTACGCTAGACGTTAGTTTGAGGTGCTCTGATGAACATTCGCCAGTCGATACCCAGCGAGGGAAGTCAGGCCGCTTTCAGGATAAAGACATTTCGACAACCAAAATTTTGTCACTAAACCGTCAAAGTATTCGTAACAATGTTCCCGAATTTACTGCCCTCCAGGAAACTTCTCGTGCTCAAATTACTGTTGGGACCGAGAGGTGGCTGAAACCGGAGGTGGAACGCTCTGAAATATTTAGCGAATCATGGAACGTACATCGTAAGGACCGATTAGAGGTCATAGGAGGCGGAGTGTTCATTGCAGTTGACAAAAATATTGTCTCTATTGAGGTCGAGGTTGAGTGTGATAGACGGCCGCGGTGACCGAGCGGTTCTAGGCGATTCAGTCCGGAACCGCACGACTGCTACGGTCGCAGGTTCGAATCCTGCCTCGGGCACGGATGTTTGTGATGTCCTTACGTTAGTTAGGTTTAAGTAATTCTAAGTTCTAGGGGACTGATGACCTCCGATGTTAAGTCCCATAGTGCTCAGAGCCATTTGAACCATTTGTTGAGTGTGATAGTGAAGTTACCTGGTCACGTATTACAGGTGTAGGTGAAACCAAGTTAATTGTTGGATGTTTTTACCGACCACCCGATTCCGGCGTGACAGTTATAGAGTCATTCAAAGGTAGTCTACGATCAGTAGCGCATAAATACCCAGATCATGCAGTACTAGTTGGAAGTGAGTTTATCCTACCGAGTATAGACTGGGTAGGATGCATATAGACTGGGATGCCGAGGGTACAGACAGACAGTCATGCGAAACACTTTTGAACACCTTTCCTGAAAACTGTCTTCAGCTGCTAGTTCGGCAGCCGATACCTATGGAAATATCTTAGACCTTGTAGCTTCGAATAGGCCGCACCCTATCTACAGTGTCAGTAGCCTATAGATGTAGGGATTAGCGATCATGATATCATTATAGCAACTAAGATTGCGAAAATTAATAAATCAGTCAAGAAAGCTAGGAGAGTGTTTCTGCTATACAGAGCAGATAAGCAATTGTTAGCAGCTCACTTAGAAAGTGAATTGACATCACTTAGTACCAGTAAGATGGATCTAGAGGATTTATTGACAAAGTTTAAGTAGACTATAAATCGTGACCTGTAGAGTTAAGTGCCTATTAAATGGATAAAGGATGATAAACGATTCACCATGATTTAATAACAGAATTCTGAAGATGCTGAGAAAGCTGAAACTGTTGCACTCTTGGTTCAAAAGAGAACGCACAAATGACGACACGCGAAGGTTAATAGAGATTCGTGCGTCTATGAAAAGATCTATGCGCGAAGCATACAAGAGCTACCATTGTCACCCTTTAGCAAAAGATCCGGGAGAGAACCCAAGAAAATTCTGGTCCTATATAAAACCGCTAAGTGGGTTTAATCCTTACATTCAGTTCTTTGTTTATCAGGCTGGTGTGGCCGTTGAAGATAGCAAAACGAAAGCTGAAGTTTCAAATTTGACGTTCGGGAAGTCGTGGAAACGTACCGTCATCTGACTATTGGACAGACTCCCGTATGGAGTACATAGTAATAAGCATCGCTGGAGTAGAGAAACAACTGAAAGGCTCGAAACCAAATAAATCACTAGGTCCGGATGGAATCCTAGTTCAGTTTTACAAAGATACTCTACGGCATTGGCCCCTCACATACCTTGCATTTATCGTGAATCCCTCGCCCAGCACATAGTCCCAAGTGGCTGGAAAAGGCGCAGGTGACTGCAGTATATAAGAAGGGTAAAAGACTGGACCCGCAAAATTACAGATCAGTATCCCTAGCTTCGGTTTGCTGCAGGATTCTTGAACATATTCTCAGTTCGAATGTATTAAACTTTCTACAGACTGAGAAGCTTATGTCCAGGAATCAGCATGGTTTGAGGAAGCATCGCTCGTGCGAAACTCAGCTTGCCCTTTTGAACTGTGGATTAAGGACAACAGGCAGATTCCATACTTCTAGATTTCCGGAAAGCACTTCACACGGTGTCCATTGTAGGCTGCTAACCAAGGTACGAGCATACGGAATAAGTTCATAGACAAAAGAGTGGGCCGGCCTGAGTGGCCGTGCGGTTCTAGGCGCTACAGTCTGGAACCGAACGACCGCTACGGTCGCAGGTTCGAATCCTGCCTCGGGCATGGATGTGTGTGATGTCCTTAGTTTAGTTAGGTTTAATTAGTTCTAAGTTCTAGGCGACTGATGACCTCAGAAGTTAAGTCCCATAGTGCTCAGAGCCATTTGAGCCATAAGAGTGGCTCGAAGATTTCTAAGGTAATTGAACCCAGAATGTTGTCCTCGACGATGAGTGTGCATCGGAGAAAAGAGTATCGTCAAGGGTGCCCCAGGGAAATGTGATAGGACCGTTGTTGTTCTCTATGTACATAAATGATTAGGCCGACAGGATGGGCAACAATCTGCGGGCGTTTGTTGTTGATGGTGTGGTGTACGGGAAGGTGTCAAAGTTGAGTGACAGTAGGAAGATTCAAGACAACGTAGACAAAATTTCCTTTTAGTGTGATAAACGCCAGCTAGCTCTAGATGTGCAAAAATGTGAGTTAATGGGGATGAGTAGGAAGAACAAACCTGTAATGTTCGGATACAGTATTACTAGTGTCCTGTTGACGTACCAGGTCGTTTAAATAACTTGGCGTAACGTTACAAAGCGATATGAAATGGAACGAGAACGTAGAACTTTGGTAGGAAAGGCGAATTTTCGACTTCAGTTTATTGGGAGGAGGTTAGAAAAGTGTCGTTCATCTGTAAAGGAGGTCGCATATAGGACGCTGGTGCCATCTGTTCTAGAGTACTGCTCGAGTGTTTGGGATCGGTATCGGGTCAGATTGAAGGAAGACCTCGAAGTACTTCAGAGGCGAGCTGTTGATTTGTTACCAAGCAAGTGTTACGGAGATGCTTCGGGAACACAAATGGGAAAACGACGTTCTTTTCGAGAAACTCTATTGAGAAAATTCAGGGAACCAGAATTTGAAGCTGACTGCCATATGATTTTACAACCGCCTACATACACTGCGCGTAAGGATCACGAAGATAAGATACGAGAAATTAGGGCTCATGCGAAGGGATGCAGACAGTCGTTTTTCCCTCACTCTATTTGCAGATGGAACAGAAAAGGAAATGACTACTAGTTGTAAAGGGTACCCTCCGCCACGCACCGTACGGTGACCCGCAGGGTTTCAGTGTAGATGTAGACACAAACAACACGAGACATAGCCATGCTGCTACACAGTTCAGGTTGCTGGCACTCGTAAACAAATGGCGATTTTCACCGATCGCAACTTTGGATCGAAGTTCATCTTACGTTTGTCACACATCACACATACACATACAAACACCCACCCACCCACACACACACACACACACACACACACACACACAGTACATCGCCCCACGCTCATACACATACAAACACCCACCCACCCACCCACCCACACACACACACACACACACAGTACATCTCCCCACGCTCCTCCTAATCACATGACACTGGTCACCCACTGTCACATCCACTGGTGCCGGCGCAACGGCAAATTAATGTTTCGTTGCAATTTAACAGACGCTTACTGTTTTAAATCTTCGCCCTGCCATCTTATCCCAGTGAGTTGATAAAAAATTCCCTCTGAGGTTCCACAACGCTGTTCCTGTGCGTTACGGGCCGAAATTAAGCCCTGCTCTAGATCCTGATACATTGCACAACGATTTCCTACTAGCTTGGGGTAGTAACACCTATAACTGAATTTTCCATTAGCAATTGAGGTTGTACATCATGCAAGGTGGTCCGCTTTCCGAACGGTTCTTGCGACCATTGTAAGATGAGAGTTATGGGACAATTCATGGCTTGGAAAAGCTAGAAAAATCGGAGAAGAAGTAACTGGTTAGGAACTACGTTGTAGCAGAGAGTCGCGAGATTAAGGAAACCAAGCGGCAGTATTACACTCGCTCCAGAGAAGCAACATCATGCTCCAATAAAAGCAGCCATTCGATTAACACTTAACGAGAAACAAAAGCTTTGTAGCAGGGTTTGAAGCAGCTACGAGGGGATCTCTTCAGGCAGAAAGAAACCGGCGGTGCTACGAGGACTGGTGTGTGCGAGGCGCTGGTGCGAGTTTCAATTAGCGCGGCGGCCCTCGGACGGGCCTGCTGACGGCTCCCTAGAGATTTCGGCGCGAGTGTCGTCGCGTAATGGCGGCGCCCGCCGCCTCCAGACGTCCATTGAGCGTGCAATCCGGTACTGTTCAGCACCATCAGCAGAGCCTACAGCTGCGGCATACGGCACTTCCTCCTATAGGAATGAGGAATGGACTCCACATCGAGACAAGTTCTTCGTCAAATGACAGGTATCAGCCTTCTACGTTCTATTGCAAAATAATTTTGTAAGGTTACGTTATCAGTTGGTCCCGTTACCAGCGTCTAGATGCGGAATGCTGAGATTTCATTTTTTATTATTGAGTAGGTTCATGAGTTCGTGGCGTTTTTCCGTGATTTTATAAAGAAAACACGTACATCTAATAGAGACTATAGTCATCAGTATTACATTACAAGACATTAAAATTGCTTCACTAAGAAGAAATGCAGATGACAAACGCGTATTCATTAGTCAAATGTATTACACTAGAACTGACGCCACATTTTCACGTAATTTGGGTGCATAGATCCTGAGAAATCACTACCCAGAACAACCACCTCTGGCCGTAATAACGGCCTTGACACGCCTAGACGTTGAGTCAATTAGAGCTAGCATGGCGTGTACAAATACAGCTGCCCATGCAGCTTCAACACGATACCACAGTTCATCAAGAGTAGTGACTCACGTATTGTGACGAGCCAGTTGCTCGACCACCATTGACCAGACGTTTTCAATTGCTGAGAGATCAAGAGAATGTGCTGGCCAGGGCAGCAATCGAACATTTTCTGTATCCAGAAACGCCTGTACAGGACCTGCCACATGCGGTCGTGCATTATCCTGCTGAAATGAGGGTTTCGCAGGGATCGAATGAAGGGTAGAGCCACGGGTCCTAACACAACTGAAATGTAACGCCCACTGTTCAAAGTGCCGTCGATGCGAACAAGAGGTGACCGAGACGTGTAACCAATTGCACTCCATACCATCATACGCCAGTATGGCGATGACGAATACACGCTTCCAATGTGCGTTCACCGTGATGTCGCCAAACACGGATGCGACCATCATGATGCTGTAAACAGAACCTGGACTCATCCGAAAAAAACGACGTTTTGCCATTCGTGCACCCAGGTTCGTCGTTGAGTACACAATCGCAGGATATCTTGTCTGTGATGCAACGTCAAGGGTAACCGCAGGCATGGTCTCCGAGCTGATAGTCCACGCTGCTGCAAACGTCGTCGAACTGTTCGTGCAGATGGTTGTTGTCTTGCAAACGTCCCCATTTGTTGACTCAGGGATCGAGACGTGGCTGCACGATCCGTTACAGCTATGCGGATAAGATGCCTGTCATCTCGACTGCTAGTGATACGAGGCCGTTGGATCCAGCACAGCTTTCCGTATTACCCTCCTAAACCCACCGATTCCATATTCTGCTAACAGTCATTGGATCTCGACCAACGCGAGCAGCAATGTCGCGCTACGATAAACCTCAATCGCGATAGGCTACAATCCGACCTTTATCAAAGTCGGAAACGTGATGGTACTCATTTCTCCTCCTTACATGAGGCATCACAACGTTTCACCAGGCAACGCCGGTCAACTGCTGTTTGTGTATGAGAAATCCGTCGGAAACTTTCCTCATGTCAGCAAGTTGTAGGTGTCGCCACCGGCGCCAACCTTGTGTGAATGCTCTGAACAGCTAATCATTTGCATATCAGAGTATCTTCTTCCTGTCGGTTAAATTTCACGTCTGTTGCACGTCACCTTCCTGGTGTAGCAATTTTAATGGCCAGTAGTGTATGTTCTTCACTATTCATAATACTGCCAACGCTGGGGAAACTTCTCGATAGCGCGACTGTAGAAATTATTTGGTTTTCAGGTGAAGGACTCGTCGATCAATATTCAGAGCGTTTTTTCATCCGGAAAGGAACTTCCTTGAAAGTTGTTCGACAGGGAGCGGAAAACCTGAAAACGTGAGGGAGCAAGATCAGGTGAATAAGATGGATGCCGGGAGACTTCCTAACCCAACTCCTGTATAATGTTTCCTGTGACTGTAGCAGAATGCAGATGGGCGTTGTTGTGTAGCACCATCACTTCACACAGTCTTCCTGGTCAATGTTCTTGGACTTCGTCGGAAAGACATCTTAGTTGTTGACAAAAAATGTCAGCAGTGGTGGTTACACCTTGGGGAAGCAATTTTTAGTACACCACACCGACGCTGTTCCACCAGATATATAACATTATCTTTTGTTGTTGAACGCAGGTCTTTGCATGGGAGAGTGGCTGCTTTGTTTGGGCTCAACAACTCCTTTCTTTTCGCTCTGTTAGCGTAAATACGCCATGATACAGGGTAGGAATGTTCGGTATTGTTCACGAGTCAATGATGACTAGCAAGCAGGTAGGCTTGTCCAGAAAGTAAGTTCCGATCAGTCGCGAAATAGAAAGTACATTGAAAATCAGAAATGTTTTATTTGTGACAGTTGGCTTCACCTTCCAGCTACTTCTCTACACAGTCGTCGCTCCAGCTACGACACCTGTCGCCCGTTATACCAACTTTCCAATACCCTCGTCATAGAAGGCAGCCGCCTGTTTTTCCCGCTCGTCTATAGCTCGTTGTCTGCGGGAAAATGTTGTCTTCATAGCCAGTAGTGACTGTGAGCAGAGATGAAACACAGAGGGAGCCAGTTACCGGCTGTAGTGCGGGTGATTAAACACTTTCCATCGAAAACGCTACAGGAACATTTTCATTGCCCCTGCCGATTGCGACCGAGAATTGTTACGAAGTAGGAACCGTATGACAGTTCTGTGACGTGGGCTGCATAACATCAGGCGAAATCTCTCACCACGACCTCATACTTGGCGGGAGACACTATTTTCTACGCATCTTTATGTGCTCACCATGCGCTCAGAACTGAAAAGAGCGAAGTGATGCAACCAACAGGTACACTAGAGACACTGTCGAACACATATTTGCCAAGCTTTATTAGATTTTCACAGTGGTTCGCATTTCTTGACCGACTGTAACTTACTTTCCGAATATCCCTCGTATATATGGCCACTCTTTGATTTTTTTGATGGTTCCTTAGAGAATACGGTACCTGTACATCCGATTTTTGAACCTTCTCCATTGCCTGAAAATGTCGCACGACGGTGGAATGGTTACTTTTCATCACATCTGCGACTTCTCTAGTACATTCTCGTATAACATTGTCGATCAATGCGTTTAAACGATCTTCATCACACCCGAAGGTCGTCCTAAACTAAGTCACTAAGGTCAAAACGATCCAATTTAAAACAAGAAAACCATTTCCTTGTCGTGCTCTGTCAAATGTTATCATCCCTATTCACCGCTTAAACGTTTCTGACTATCTCCTCTGCTGTCACCCCTTTATTGAACTCAAACAGAAAAATATGCCGGAAATGTTCCGATTTCTCCACTTGGCACTCCATTTTCCAGCGTCCACAGCTCCACTCAATATCTCCAAATGAGAAAACGAGAATATGTAAACTCAAATAACAACACTGAACTACAAATAAAAAAAAAACGATAAATAAACGCGTAGCAACTGGAATAGCTACATGCAAAACGAAAACGCTACGAACTTATGCAACAACCTGATACGTATTCGCAGGGATTCATTCTGTACATTTCAGTCTAAATATTGCTGTTCGATTCCTGGATGGTCCGAAATAATCCTTCTGACAGTTAATGTGACCCTTTTGTGACGCAGGTTTCTCCATGGTGTTAATTCCACATTACGCTGTGTATCTGCCACCAGTGGATCAGTTAGTAGGTTCACAAATCGGAGGAACGCAAGGCAACTCCAATAGAGCCCACCAAGTGCTACGTGGAGTTTTCACACCATTCCCTGGATTATCGACCGCTTGGTTTTACCTAAGAATTTTTGCAAGTTTCTAGCACCATTGTTATACCGGGTGATCAAAAAGACAGTATAAATTTGAAAACTGAATAATTCACGGAATAATATGGATAGAGAGGTACAAATTGACACACATGTTTGGAATGACATGGAGTTTTATTAGAACCAAAAAAATACAAAAGTTCAAAAAATGTTCGACAGATGGCGCTTCATCTGATCAGAATAGCAATAATTAGCATAACAAAGTAAGACAAAGCAAAGATGATGTTCTTTACAGGAAATGCTCAATATGTCCACCATCATTCCTCAACAATAGCTGTAGTCGAGGAATAATGTTGTGAACAGCACTGTAAAGCATGTCCGGAGTTATGGTGAGGCACTGGCGTCGACTGTTGTCTTTCAGCATCCCTAGAGATGTCGGTCGATCACGATACACTTGCGACTTCAGGTAACCCCAAAAACAATAATAGCACGGACTGAGGTCTGGCGACCTGAGACGCCAAGCATGACGAAAGTGGCGGCACACGATCATCGCCAAACGACGCGCGCAAGATATCTTTCACGCATCTTGCAATACTTGGTTTTTTTTGTTCTAATAAAACCCCATGTCATTCCAAGCATGTGTGTCAATTTTTACCTCTCTATCTACATTATTCCGTGGTTTATTAAGTTTTCAAATTTCTACTGACTTTTTGATCACCCGGTATTTACTGTTCATATAAGTTGTAACCTCCCCCTCACTTACCGACCTTAATGACAGTGAAAAATGAAACCGTGTGTACCTAATGGGAGTTTTGGAAAAGCAATCGTCACCGAAGTTAACCTGTCGGTAAAGAGGGAGGAAAGGGTTACATCTAAATGAAAGGAAATGTGCTAATGAAACTGGTGGAAATTAATTTTGAAAAGGGGTAAAGTTAATAAAGAAAGTAAATGTGCAGCCGTTACGTTAACAATTAACTAGCGGTAATTAGGTATTTGAGATTTGGGGGAAATCACGGTCGCCAGTCCTAAGGACAATTACTATAGTAACTGAAAAAGAAAGATTATTACACATATAATTAGCACTAGAAGCGTGGCAACTGAAGGTTGACACGTGTAGTGTGAAAAACTGAAGTTTGTCAGAAGTAATAAATTTCGCTACACTCTGACTTAATTTAGCAAAAGAATTAATAAAACAGGAAAATCGAAAGTTAATTTAGTGACTGAAGTTAATAGTGAGCTTTCTTTCTGTAGCACATCGAAATTCAGTAAAATACGGTTAGTCTTGGACTACCTCAACAATCATTTCAAAAGCTACTTGAATCTACGCAATTTAGAAATAAGAGATTTAACTTTGAACTTGAATTAAATTATTCTGAACAATTAACAATAGTAAAATTTAGTACGTACCAAGCTGAGCTGCAGTCACAGGTAAGCTAAAATATGGTAACAAAACTCGCACTCTTAATTTGTGCTTGTGTAATCTGAATATTGTAGCCAGCTAACTGAACTTTGAAATTAAAGCAGTGAAATGATGTTACTTTAATGCTGGCGTCTGAATTTCAACGACACTCGGGTTCATTCCGGAAAAGGAAGGGACCCTGCTTGGCAATGCAATTGGGACAATGAGCAACAAAGGTTCATTCTAAGTTGCTGTAATTATAGTTACGAAAATGGTACAGTTTGAAAAGCTGAGGTCTGCCATACAGTTCTAAAACTTTACTTGCGTCCAGTCTTCCTTGTCGGTTGATTGAAGGTTTGAAGCCGTCGGTCGAGGAGGTGGCGACAGTCACTCATTGTCGGCCGTCGCTGTTGCAGAAGCTGGATGTTGGCGCGCCTTCTTCTCGACACGGTCACCAGACGAAACGGGCTCTTGATGCGCGCTAGTTAATGTTTCCCGTCCGCGACACCATGTCAGAAACTATCATCGCAAGTCGAGCGCAATTACATGCTGCCAAACCCCGAAAGCGCGGCAACTCGCGGGAGCGTCGTACAACACACCTGCTCCACTCGCTACTCCAGCCAGACTCCTTCTGCTCAGCCCGCGCTCCACGCGGCAGAGTTAACACCACCAAAGATCCTACACACTTAGATTCTTCACACGACCTATCGACGTAATCGTTCGATAGCAGTTTTCCCTAGGCAAGACCCAGCGTAAAAATACAAATAATATTTACGAAACAAACCAATTATACATCGACATAATTGTATAAATATATATATACAAACAGTAAAACAATTACAATATACAAAGAGACAGAAATGTCGTATCTTGAGGTAACAAAGCAAGGAAAAAAAATAATACAATAGATGGTAATAGGAGGCTATGCATTTCCGGCGTTACACGTGCCCCACATTGTCTGAGGATGTTCGTGTAACGTAAACAGACTCAGAAAATGTCCCAAAAAAGAAACAGCGGAAATGCATACCCTCAAAACATAACAAAATTTAGCATTCGTCTAATTAATCGTAAACCAATTTTGAGACGATAATAATTGAGTGGAGATACTCCTAATCTTATTCCACTCTGTCATCTTGCACAAAGTAAAACAGGTTGACAACATATCAAAATTCATAAAAAACATAGAAAATGGTTTAGCTATTCCAAAATCATTAAAATTCGTAACACTATAAGAAATGGAATACTATTTGCAAAATTAATCAGAGTACATGGTCATAAAAAACAGGTATATCAAAATACGCAAACTAATGATTAATTACATAGAATACACATTTTTAGGTAACCTTTTCATAATTAATTTTCTCGTCATGTCCAATTAACGCTAAACAAGAAAATAATATACAGCAGATCGAAAAAAACATAAATATTGACAGCAGAATTCTTTCACATCAGCTGTCCGGGAAGAAAAGCAACTCCACATTCCGTACTCGGGAATACAAAGAATGCCGACAGCGGCACAAGAGCCGACAGCGGCACAAGAGCCGAAAGCGGCTTCGCCTCGCAAATATTGTTGCGCCCGCCTGTGCGGCACGCTTGATTTCACTCTACCTTGTAACGGCGTTTCCAGAACGTCCGTTTCACTGAATTCTTTCGGAAAAACTCACTCCCGAGTAATCTCAAGGAGTCCATAAACACTATCACAGTGGATAACTCAACACTGTCCATCATCACACGCATGTACTAGCCTGAAACTTAAAACAGCGTCTAAGTACATCGGCAATGACTAATAAAAACACACACTCATGAAATATTACAGCAAGTTACAAAATCATATTTACATTCCTTAATCTACTGTGACTCAGCTGAAAACTTAAACTAGCAGCTTGGATTTTTCAGATGATTACTAATCAGTTACTCTTAAATCATTTAGTCAAAATTAATTACTTATTAATTACAACTTCTTTAATGACCTCTAGGTCAGGCAAAAGCATCGTAACATGGCACATCCTTAAATCTTACACTCTATATTTACATACCGTACAAGTTACCCATTGTGTGGTATTAATCGATCCTAGGTTGGTACAATTTCAAGTCTACAATATTCCGTATACCTAATCGTTTTCCAGAGCTTGGATACTCTAAGCAATAAGCGTTTGTGTGAGGTATACCAATGACTTTATATGGTCCACTATAAACAAACTTAAATTTAGAGATTTCATTGTCTATCTCGCTCGATTTCTCATGAGCTTTTACAAGTACTAAGTCTCCGATTGCAAACTTAGCAAAACGCGCTTTAGCGTCATGACGACGTATGCGAGCGTCGGCTTTTAGCTTCATTACTTCTCGCAAACGATCTTTTTTCACACCAATACTGATGTCAATCCGTGGAGGGAATTTGATTATCTCTTCCAATTCACTTTCTACACTATTGTCAATGCCGAAATTCCTCGCGTTACGGCAGTTCAAATTCATTCCTACGTCAATACCATCCGGCCAGTTAACAATGTGTAAAGGCTGGTATTGCCTATGCACACCGTCTCCTGCCTCGTCAAAACTAACTACTATTGTTTTATTTTGTGACGTACATGTCAAAGTTTTACTTTCGCAATTAATCACTGCACGGTACTTTAATAGCCAATCTAATCCGATAATTACTTCCGTAGTCAAGTCTGGCACGACGACAAACTCTTGTTCAAATCGTGCCCCACATATTTCGAAGTTGACAAAAATCTGTTTTGTGACCGGTTTACTGGCCTTCCCAGTAGCACC
This sequence comes from Schistocerca cancellata, assembly GCF_023864275.1. Classification (NCBI taxonomy): domain Eukaryota; kingdom Metazoa; phylum Arthropoda; class Insecta; order Orthoptera; family Acrididae; genus Schistocerca; species Schistocerca cancellata. The sequence continues at coordinate 929,249,196 of NC_064626.1, read as the reverse complement.
GATAATTTTCACTCCTGCTACTGGCATAAATACGATGCCAGGTCTGTCTTTCAGTAACTCAAATATTTTCCCAGATACAGCACTCAATTCTGCACCGGTGTCAATCAACACGTTTAGTTGTAGGTCATGCATATTAACAGACACTACTATCTGTCTACACTTGTCCTCGGCTGTCTCTTTATTTTCCCACAGTAAATCCTCGTCTATATTCAGGTCATTCCAGAAAAAACCATCCGGCTTTGACCCTAAATCCGGCTTATCTGGCGGCTTTTTCAGCCGCTGTTCACATACAGTTTTAATTTCAACACGTTTGTCCTGAGGCTTAGCCTGTAGCTTCGCCTCCAATACCGAAACCTTTTCCTGTAACTCGGCAACTAGTGAGTGTTGCTTTGCTATCAATTCATTAATCGTCACCTTCGTTGATTCCACTTTGGTCAGATTAATCTCATCCGCCAATCTACCTGGAGAAATGTGCCCAGTAGTATCTGCAATTACTTCCTCTGGATCTGCGCAACCCACACTGCTACCGTCTGACCGTATAACGTCAGCTCTAACCTCATACACGTTGTAATCTATGTGCTTTTCTACCAATCGTGTCCGGCTATCACTAAAATTTTCGCAATCTTTCTCCTTAATACTCTCGCAATGTTTAAACTGGAGGTTTGCGTCGGATGGGTCGGTTACTTCTACCACTGAAACTTTCGGTAAGGTCTGCCGGTTAGGGCCAGAACTTTCCGTTACTACTTCAACATCTAACTCCTGCGGGACGAAACACGACGAATCTTGCTCGTGCTCCCCCTTAACATCAACTATTTCTAGTAAAGTCTGCCGATTAGGGCCAGAACTTTCTATCATTTCACAAACACTATCTTCCTGCGGGCCGAGACGCGGCAAATCCTGCACGCGCTCCCCATAAACACTTCTCCCATACAGACCCCTATAATCTCTTAGTTCGTCGTATAAGCGACCGAACTGCCTTAACCAGACCTCATCCCTCTCTGCATCCCCTCGCTCGATGACGGACGTGTTATCCGACATCTGATCTCCTGTCAACACTTGCGAATCATTCTTAAACTCAATCTCCAGTTCCGCTGTGGGTGTTACAGCTGCCACTTTATAATCGATTTCCGGAACACTACTTAAATTGTTCTCACTGACAGTGAATGTATTTTCTACTGCCGTGTATACAACTGATCTACTACTTGTGGGCGCACTCTTTTCTCTTAACACTGGCACACTCTCCCGCCGTTGATTATTCCACACGGAATTTTCATAATGACGATACCTGGGTTTTCTCCTGTTATTGGGCCGCCAAAATTTCTCCACGCCCGCTCGGCCCCTCACCGGCGCGGCTGATGGTTTCCCTGTCTCGTCCCAGCAGATACGCTCCCCGGATGCTGCTGAGGCGGCTGATCACACCCTCTGGCGTTATTACTATTCTGCGAAGCCCGTATCACGCTAGTGTGATACTGGTTTCCGTCATTCCTGTTATTATTTGCATTGTACCGATTCTCATTACGGCCCCAACCACTATTGTTATTGCTGCCAAGATTGCGGTATGCATTATTCCCATAGTTATCATTGTTGTGGTTGCTGTGGTACTCGTTGTTGTTACCACGGCCCCTACCACTGTCGCGATTATTGCGCCAATTGTCCTCGTCCTCAACTCTTTCCAGGAAATCCTTGACTGTCCTATAATTGCTTCCTACGTAGCGTTTTGTATCATCTGGAAGCTTCTTGTAGAGTTCCCAGACTATTTCGGATTCCGTGCGGCGATCACGCAAATATTCCAACTTGCGGATCCAGCCCTCACAAAACTCCTTCATCGAACCGCGCGAATTCGCATCGAAAGGCCTCGATACGACAAATTCGCGCCAGACACTTTGCTGTTTTTGCTCTGACCAGTATTCAGCCAGAAACAAATTTTTAAACTCGTCAAAAGTTAGGTTCGTAATGTTGAGGTTTAGGCCCCAACGCTTGGCATCACCAGCCAGCACATCAATAACCGCATTGATTTTTCTCTCATTAGTCCATGATCTGGGTAAAACTCTTTCACAATTCTTAATGAAATCCGTCGCGTGTATACCGCCTTTTTTCAAGGGGTCGAACCGCTCCTCTTTCGTCAACAATTCCGAACTATGTGCATAGATTGGCACATAGCTCTGTTTTTCGTCAAGTTTCTTTTCTAATTCCGACACTCTCGTAATTACTTGGAAAGTGGCTGTCGCAAGCGTTTCCACTTCCCTCCTTTTCTCTTCGCAGGTATTAGCCTGCTCCCGCACTTTAGTATCTACTTCGGACACTAAAGCCTTTAAAGTTTCCACTTTCTTTTGATCCTCTTTTTTCACTAATTGAATTTGTTCCGTCACCTTATTCTCGATGATCGGAGCAACTGACTCTCCTACACTTTTCTCGATTCTGCTAATTTCGGAATAAAAACGAGTATTTATGCTCGCAATTTCCGCCTGAACGCCTATCATTTCCTGTTTAAGATTACCGATTTCGGTATTAATTACAACAATATCTTCTTTGATTTTATCAACTTTTGTATTAACAACTCCAACATTGTTCTTAACAACGTTAATAGCTTTGTTCTGATTGTCTAGCATCCGTTCAATTTTTTCAGACTGAGCTTCTTGCTTGGCAGCCTGAGCTTCTTGCTTGGCAGCCTGATCTTCTTGCTTGGCAGACAGAGCTATAATTTCTGCCGATTGACTCTTGATTTCGTTAATCAAAACATTCAATAAATCAGTTAAATTCCCGGAAACTACCGGTTTTACTTCCGTAGCGGCTACCTCTTTAATTGTCCCCCCGTATTCGTCATCAAGGGATTCACATCTGATTTTCACTTCCGATTCCGAAACATTTTCTAAAGTGTGGAATTCCCTTTCTGCTCTTTGTTGCGTTTCGGCGGTCGCGTCTTTCATGCTAGCCGCCTGCCCCTGAACAATGGGTACCGCGGTGCGCGTTTCCCACTGTTCGACCGATTGTTCCGTATCCAAGTCTACCAAATTTTGGCAATTGTTGCCTTCACTCATTTTAATAATTTTCAATATAAATGCCAAACCTCAAATATAATTAGGATTACTCCCACTACTTATTCTCGCTGACGTAACGGCCTGTACGTAACCAGTACTTCATTACGAGATTTGCACAATGCAAAATTCGTGTCCAGAACAACCTCAAATCCGAAGATTGTCCTGTCACCAGGTCGCCACGTGTAACCTCCCCCTCACTTACCGACCTTAATGACAGTGAAAAATGAAACCGTGTGTACCTAATGGGAGTTTTGGAAAAGCAATCGTCACCGAAGTTAACCTGTCGGTAAAGAGGGAGGAAAGGGTTACATCTAAATGAAAGGAAATGTGCTAATGAAACTGGTGGAAATTAATTTTGAAAAGGGGTAAAGTTAATAAAGAAAGTAAATGTGCAGCCGTTACGTTAACAATTAACTAGCGGTAATTAGGTATTTGAGATTTGGGGGAAATCACGGTCGCCAGTCCTAAGGACAATTACTATAGTAACTGAAAAAGAAAGATTATTACACATATAATTAGCACTAGAAGCGTGGCAACTGAAGGTTGACACGTGTAGTGTGAAAAACTGAAGTTTGTCAGAAGTAATAAATTTCGCTACACTCTGACTTAATTTAGCAAAAGAATTAATAAAACAGGAAAATCGAAAGTTAATTTAGTGACTGAAGTTAATAGTGAGCTTTCTTTCTGTAGCACATCGAAATTCAGTAAAATACGGTTAGTCTTGGACTACCTCAACAATCATTTCAAAAGCTACTTGAATCTACGCAATTTAGAAATAAGAGATTTAACTTTGAACTTGAATTAAATTATTCTGAACAATTAACAATAGTAAAATTTAGTACGTACCAAGCTGAGCTGCAGTCACAGGTAAGCTAAAATATGGTAACAAAACTCGCACTCTTAATTTGTGCTTGTGTAATCTGAATATTGTAGCCAGCTAACTGAACTTTGAAATTAAAGCAGTGAAATGATGTTACTTTAATGCTGGCGTCTGAATTTCAACGACACTCGGGTTCATTCCGGAAAAGGAAGGGACCCTGCTTGGCAATGCAATTGGGACAATGAGCAACAAAGGTTCATTCTAAGTTGCTGTAATTATAGTTACGAAAATGGTACAGTTTGAAAAGCTGAGGTCTGCCATACAGTTCTAAAACTTTACTTGCGTCCAGTCTTCCTTGTCGGTTGATTGAAGGTTTGAAGCCGTCGGTCGAGGAGGTGGCGACAGTCACTCATTGTCGGCCGTCGCTGTTGCAGAAGCTGGATGTTGGCGCGCCTTCTTCTCGACACGGTCACCAGACGAAACGGGCTCTTGATGCGCGCTAGTTAATGTTTCCCGTCCGCGACACCATGTCAGAAACTATCATCGCAAGTCGAGCGCAATTACATGCTGCCAAACCCCGAAAGCGCGGCAACTCGCGGGAGCGTCGTACAACACACCTGCTCCACTCGCTACTCCAGCCAGACTCCTTCTGCTCAGCCCGCGCTCCACGCGGCAGAGTTAACACCACCAAAGATCCTACACACTTAGATTCTTCACACGACCTATCGACGTAATCGTTCGATAGCAGTTTTCCCTAGGCAAGACCCAGCGTAAAAATACAAATAATATTTACGAAACAAACCAATTATACATCGACATAATTGTATAAATATATATATACAAACAGTAAAACAATTACAATATACAAAGAGACAGAAATGTCGTATCTTGAGGTAACAAAGCAAGGAAAAAAATAATAGTACAATAGATGGAAATAGGAGGCTATGCATTTCCGGCGTTACAAAGTTCAGGATTTCCCATGCAGCGACCATGCCCCTAACGTTCCACAACTGTTTCTGAAGGAATGAGATATTAAATCTAGCTCTTACAGTAATTAGTAATAAAAATTTATACATGAAAGGGCTAGATTCATGGCAGTGTCGAGCAGAGGAGGAGATGTAAAAACAGAGACTGGCAATACCTATAAGCTATTATCAGCAATACATCAAGAGAAGTGTTAAGTTGCAAGGAAAGACAAAGCAACACAGAATATATCCAAAATGAATTTTCACTCTGGAGTGTAGTGCGTACGGATTTGAAATATCCTGTTCGATTATAAATGTGTGCCAGGAAATTTCACATAGAGTGTAGCTGCGGAATGATGATTTAAAGAAAGGAAGTAACTGACAGAGATTTATACTTAAGATGGTTAAATAGTAAAAGCAATGAGCACAAAAGTACCAAATAAAAGAATTATAGTTCGTGAAATGTACAGAAAAAGTAACACAAACGACTGGAAAAAGCTTTTGGACAGAATGGGTCGTGATGTAATGTGATCCCAGTGATTTGTATTACTGTTTCCAGCCACATTACATTCAGGAAAAGAGATGAAGTCGGGATTGATTCTATTACATGCGCATTTGGGTTACCTCATTACAAAAAAGACTACAGGCTGGCTGACAAGGAAGACCCATGCGTCAGAAATACATTTAACACAAACCAAGTGAATCAACTCTGAAAAAAAAAATTAGTTGGAAGCAGCATTGGAAATATGAACAAAAAAAGGAGGTAATTGTCCTAAACGGTAACTTCTCAAATATGGCACCTAAAAACTAAAAAATTGTTTTTACATATCTTAATGAGCCATAGGATTACAGAGGCATCGCATTAATGAACGCTGTTCAAAAAGATTCAGAATACTAATTAAAAATAAATAGTAGATCTCAGCTGAACAGCTTTGCCACAAGAAGATCATTCTCCATCTAAAACACATGTCACTGACGTTAAGTGAGCTAAATTGGTTCAGTCGATAAAGAAAAGTAGTACATCTTCCCTGAAGACAGACGAAAAGATCACTACCTTCGCGAAATATGGGCCCTTTTTTCGCGTAAGAGTTCTTGCACAAGCTGAAATAATTATTGAAGCTCAAAAACGGAGGATGATGACCGAAAACAATAAATTTCAAGACAGAAAAATGGGAAGGATTTAATCTTAACATCTAATCGAAAGTAGGTTGAAAACATTCCGCACTTATAACAAGGATCCAAAAAGCTAAGTTCACTGAAAAACTATCGTTTGTTTTTTAAAACGCAGCATATGAGGTTTTCAGCTTCCTTAGAGCTATAAATAATAAGAAAACTTATGTTTCCGGTTGTAGTGGTAACTGTGTAAACACAAAAAAGCAACTATTCTTACAAGTGATACACCTAAGCTCTTTTTTCAGCTTCCTTTAATCTTGAACAATAACTGGTATTTACATAGGGTATTCACAAAGGTGTCTAGAAGTGGCTACACACTTAACTGCAAGCTTCAGAAGCATGATTAATCAAACAGTTCGTGCAAACGTAATTGATCGTCTGGAGAGTAATTCTGCGTAAGCATTCGGACTGTTGAAGTTGCTTAAGGGACAGTTGTCAGTCACGTAAATATGTATCTTGTTCCGTTCTTTTTTGCGCATCGCAACAACAAAGCCTACTAAAACACTATAATAATCCTTTTTAATACGAAGCCACATTTTACATTAATAGCAAAGAGTAGAGCTTTCCCGCATTGTACAGGGTATTCCTTATTTAAATTTTTTCCAGGTTTAAGTGATTGAAAGACACGTCAAACAGTGTGTTTACAGTAATATGCCTTGACACGTCTCTCTCTCTCTCTCTCTCTCTCTCTCTCTCTCTCTCTCTCTCTCTCTCACACACACACTCACACACACACACACACACACACACACACACACACACACACACACACGCATACATACATTTCAATTTTCTGTACATAAAGTTGAAATAAAGATCAACATAAACATAACTTTCGGCCTTTTTATTGCTCATGAAAACCACACATTGCATGTTGTACCACCATACAGCGATACCTTCAGAGGTGGAAGTCCAGACTGCTGTACACACTGGTACCTCTAATACCCAGTAGCACGTCCTCTTGCATTAATGCATGCCTGTATAAGTCGTGGCATACTATCCACAAGTTCATCAAGGCATTATTGTCTAGATAGTGCCAGTCCTGAACGGCGATTCGGCGTAGTTCCCTCATAGAGGTTGGTAGGTCACGTCGTCCGTAAACAGGGGTTTTCAATCCATCCCAGGCATGTTCGATAGGGTTCATGCCTGGAGAATGTGCTGGCCACTCTAGTCGAGCGATGTCGTTATCATGAAGGAAGTCATTCACAAGATGTGCACGATGGAGGCGCGAACTGTCGTCCGATAAGATGAATGCCTCATATGCTGCTAATATGGTTGCACTATCGGTCGGAGAATGGCATTCAAGTATCGTACAGCCGTTACGTCGCATTCCATTACCACTAGCGGCGTACGTCGGCCCCACATAATGCCACCTCAAAACAGCAGGAAACCTCCACCTTGCAGCACTCGCTGGACAGTGTGTCTAAGGTTCAAATGGTTCAAATGTCTCTGAGCACTATGGGACTTAACTGCTGAAGTCATCAGTCCCCTATAACTTAGAAGTACTTAAACCTAACTAACCTAAGGACATCACACACATCCACGTCCGAGGCAGGATTCGAACCTGCGACCGTGGCGGTCGCACGGTTCCAGACTGTAGCGCCTAGAACCGCTCGGTGACTCTGGCCGGCCAGTATGTCTAAGGCGTTCAGTTTGACCGTGTTGCCTCCAAACGCGTCTCCGATGACTGTCTGATTGAAGGCATATGCGACACTCATCGGTAAACAGAACGTGATGCCAATCCTGAGCGTTCCACTGGGCCCGTCTGTACCGCGCTGCATGGTGTCGTGGTTGCAAAGATGGACCTCGCCATGGACGCTGGGAGTGAAGTTGTGCATCATGCACTCTATTGCGCACAGTTTGAGTCGTAGCTCGACGTCTTGTTGCTGCACGAAAAGCATCATTCAACATGGTGGCGTTGCTGTCAGGGTTCCTCCGAGCTTGCTGTGAGGGTTACTCCGAGCCATAATCCGTAGATAGCGGTCATCCGCAGCAGTAGTAGCCCTCGAGCGGCCTGAGCGAGGCATGTCATCGACAGTTTCTGTCTGTCTTGTATCTCCTCCATGTCCGAACAACATCGCGTTGGTTCCCTCCGACACGCCTGGACACTTCCCTTGTTGAGAGCCCTTCCTGGCACAAAGTAACATTGCGGACGCGATCGAACCGCGGTATTGACCACCTAGGCATGGCTGAACTACAGACAACACGATCCGTGTACCTCCTTCCTGGTGGAATGAGTGGAACTGAACGGCTGTCGGACCCCCTCCGTGTAATAGGCGCCGCTCATGCATGATTGTTTACGTATCTGGGCGGGTTCAGTGACATCTCTGAGCAGACCGAGGGACTGTGTCTGTGATACAGTATCCACAGTCCACGTCTATCTTGAGGATTTCTGGGAACTGGGGTGACGCAAAACATTTTTTGATGTGTGTATATGCGCGTGTGCGCAATACGCAAGAAGAACATTTTCTCTTTGACACTTTAAAGTCATGCAATTGGATACTGACTTCGAGATCACTAGAAATCAGCCACACAAACTTATGAATAATCAAAGTTATTGCCAAAACAAGATATTCCCATGGCAGTATCTTGGAAACTAGAGCTTATCGGATCTTCATGGGCACTTCTGTCCATCGTGGTCAATGCAACAATTAGTTTCTTTTTGCGTATTTCCTATGTTTGTTAAAGTTGCTTAAAAGGCAGAGGTATCAAACTGTAACTTCGTGTTACACATGTTTGCTGTGACACTCCTCAATAAGAAGCTTTAGGGGTTCCAGTACAATTTTTTTTTCATTTCTTCGGGCTGTGCGTATGCCGTAAACTACTTGCTAGTCTCTGTATTTTTTCCGCAGAATTACGGACATGTTACAACATCTATGCCATGGTCTAGATGTAAAAGTTCCCGTGTATTCTCTCGTCTTCGTTCTATATCTGATGGAAGAATTTGAATTCGTCCGGGAAACCTCCACATGCAGTAGAGGAATGTTAGCTGAAGGTCTGGTTAAGATAACTTATGAAAGAACAGTAGAGAATCAAAGTAAGTAAAGTAAATAATACTTTGCTTAGTTACGACGCATACGAAAGGCACAAACGGCTGCGGTAACAAAAGCAAGTGCACACACTGCGTTTTCTTTAGGTCTTGAAAGGTAGCAAGTAATAAGTGAGAATTTTTATTTCAGTGGCCACACGTTAGTGTTGTAAGACGGTTGCCTAAAGTTCCATGCAGCGTGTACTTATCTCAGAGTGGCAGTTTCTTACGGCTCCGCCTCTTTACGTGGACGGTGAGGCTGACCACGCATATAGTGTCCTGCAGAGGCTCTCCAGCACCTCCGGTCTCGCTTTGACGAGGCAGCGACGTCAGCGATAAAGGCGACCGGCGTTCCTGGAACGCCCCAAGTCAGACATCTTATCAACGCACAGCAGTCGGTCGCCGTGCGCTCTGCCGCCATAAGCGATATCAGGCACTCAATTGCCTCCCCACAGTCTACAGACAGAATAAAAGCTAGAAGGAGTCACATCATCGAACTCGCATCATAGAACTTATTTGCCAGAGCCGTGGTCACTTCCCAGCGAATGATTACAAACGATTTTAGTGGTCTTTATCGTAAGGGTTATGTGGTCACTGCCCTCGATCGTGATGGTTGGAAACCGTAAATCGGATGCTGACATCTTAAATTAGTGTCTGCGGCTATGACTATCAGTGTACTATCGCGTCAGGGGAGGACACAGCGTCCAGGATTCGATTCCGAAGAAAGAGGAGGTCAGTTTTGCTACGTTCACCCAAGAACACGTCCACGCCACCGCTCACTCCTCAAACCATGATCTCCTCTTCCGCTCGCCATCACCACTAATTTTAGCGAGTTTCTGAGTAAAAATGGTTCAAATGGCTCCGAGCACTATGGGACTTAACACCTGAGGTCATCAGTCCCTTAGAACTTAGAACTACTTAAACCTAACTAAACTAAGGACATCACATACATCCATGTCCGAGTCAGGATTTGAACCTGCGACCGTAGCGGTCGCACGGTTCCAGACTGAAGCGCCAGAACCGCTCGGCCACAGTTGCCGGCACAATTACTGAGTAACGTCTGAGAGTTTTGTGCTGACTTAATTACGTACACAGATGACTTGCTGTCCCTAAGCTATCCCAGTTACCCAGTTATCCAAGCGAGAAAAATGGACCTACAGTTTAACGTGGAATCCGAACCACGAGTTGTTTCTGGTATCTATTCAGGTGATTGAAAGATGAAGAAGACCGATAACTCTGTGGTCGAACAGAAATCCAATCTCACAGCATCTCGAATTTCAGGCCCACCTTTTACTGTGAGACCACGATGCCCGAAATGTACACGGTCAGTTCATTTATAGTTTACGATGAATGAGTTTCCCATTTCAAAATATGTGACATAAATGGCCGTGTCTTATGATTTCATTGATATAGAAGACCATTGACCTTAATATCTGACACAATTTCAACTTGATTCCTCTACCCGTTCCTGATAAAAAGAGGTCTTAATAGACAGGCAGCACAGACGACAACAAATGATAGAAAAATATTTTTATATGATTTAATTTAAATTTTCCTTTGCTTCTACTATGCAAGCTTCCTTGTCGTCAGATTTCATGATTCGAGGTGAACGGATAGTACCCTACAGCTTTTGATAAAGAATTTGGGTGTAGCGAAGTGTGTGATATTGGTGGTTGTAGCTTCTGGTAGCACTGACTTAGGAGTTTAAGTTTTCAACGCTACCAAGGCAATGGAAACGTTAGTATCTGATATAAATTTCATCTTGATACTCTAAGCGTTTCTGAGAAAAACAGGCCTTAACAGTCAGATAGATAGCCAGACGAACAACAAGGTGATACCATACGATTTGTCCTATACTGATTCAGATACGGATTATAAAATTTGGTACTAAAATGACACTAATTTGTTTATATCAGTGCTTACAACATTGGCCTAACCTAGCTCCATGAAATCAATATATTACTATTCCGAGTAGTACAACATTTGAAATTACATGAATATGAACAGGGTATCTGTTCTTGCAGCTCTCGAAGAATGAAATTACAATGAAATCCAGACCATTAGCTGCTTACAGGCGTTGATAAATATCAACGGGGAGAGTAAAAGATGTGTGCCCCGCCCCGATTCCCCTAAGAGTTTGAGCAATGTGAGTGCATCCGCACTGAAGAAGATCATCGTCCGGTAATCCTTATCTATATGAATATGGTATATGTTCTTTCGGACGTGTCTTCATATAGATAAGGCTTCATATAGATAAGGCTTACCGGCCAATGATCTTCTTCGGTGCAGATGCACTCACACTGCTCAAACGCTTACGGGAATCGGTAGATTGACTGCCGCGAGTAATGAGTGTGGTGGGCAGGGGCACTACATACAGGGTGTTTCAAAAATGACCGGTATATTTGAAACGGCAATAAAAACTAAACGAGCAGCGATAGAAATACACCGTTTGTTGCAATATGCTTGGGACAACAGTACATTTTCAGGCAGACAAACTTTCGAAATTACGGTAGTTACAATTCTCAACAACAGATGGCGCTGCAGTCTGGGAAACTCTATAGTACGATATTTTCCACATATCCACCATGCGTAGCAATAATATGGCGTAGTCTCTGAATGAAATTACCCGAAACCTTTGACAACGTGTCTGGCGGAATGGCTTCACATGCAGATGAGATGTACTGCTTCAGCTGTTCAATTGTTTCTGGATTCTGGCGGTACACCTGGTCTTTCAAGTGTCCCCACAGAAAGAAGTCACAAGGGTTCATGTCTGGCGAATAGGGAGGCCAATCCACGCCGCCTCCTGTATGTTTCGGATAGCCCAAAGCAATCACACGATCATCGAAATATTCATTCAGGAAATTAAAGACGTCGGCCGTGCGATGTGGCCGGGCACCATCTTGCATAAACCACGAGGTGTTCGCAGTGTCGTCTAAGGCAGTTTGTACCGCCACAAATTCACGAAGAATGTCCAGATAGCGTGATGCAGTAATCGTTTCGGATCTGAAAAATGGGCCAATGATTCCTTTGGAAGAAATGGCGGCCCAGACCAGTACTTTTTGAGGATGCAGGGACGATGGGACTGCAACATGGGGCTTTTTGGTTCCCCATATGCGCCAGTTCTGTTTATTGACGAAGCCGTCCAGTTAAAAATAAGCTTCGTCAGTAAACCAAATGCTGCCCACATGCATATCGCCGTCATCAATCCTGTGCACTATATCGTTAGCGAATGTCTCTCGTGCAGCAATGGTAGCGGCGCTGAGGGGTTGCCGCGTTTGAATTTTGTATAGATAGAGGTGTAAACTCTGGCGCATGAGACGATACGTGGACGTTGGCGTCATTTGGACCGCAGCTGCAACACGGTGAACGGAAACCCGAGGCCGCTGTTGGATCACCTGCTGCACTAGCTGCGCGTTGCCCTCTGTGGTTGCCGTACGCGGTCGCCCTACCTTTCCAGCACGTTCATCCGTCACGTTCCCAGTCCGTTGAAATTTTTGAAACAGATCCTTTATTGTATCGCTTTTCGGTCCTTTGGTTACATTAAACCTCCGTTGAAAACTTCGTCTTGTTGCAACAACACTGTGTTCTAGGCGATGGAATTCCAACACCAGAAAAATCCTCTGTTCTAAGGAATAAACCATGTTGTCTATAGCACACTTGCACGTTGTGAACAGCACACACTTACAGCAGAAAGACGACGTACAGAATGGCGCACCCACAGACTGCGTTGTCTTCTATATCTTTCACATCACTTGCAGCGCCTCTGTTGTTGAAAATTGTAACTACTGTAATTTCGAAAGTTTGTCCGCCTGAAAATGTACTGTTGTCCCAAGCATATTGCAACAAACGGTGTATTTCTATCGCTGCTCGTTTAGTTTTTATTGCCGTTTCAAATATGCCGGTCATTTTTGAAACACCCTGTATGTAGTGTGTGGACAGTAAGTTGGAAGTGTGGCTCTCACTGGGAGCGTGCAGGAGATAAGTCCCTGTTGTCGCAGTGTCCTCTGTGTCCTCGATGGCTCAGTCGCAGAGAGCGTCTCCCATCTAAGCAGGAAATCCCTGTATCGAGTCCCGATCGGCGCACACGTTTTCAACTGTCCTCGTTGATATTCATGAACACCTGTGAGCAGCTAACGGTCTGGATTACATTGTTATTTCAGATTTGAAATTATCCGTAAATACGAGAAGTAAACCTGTGAAACAGGTTTAACAGCTTCTAAAGCAACAAACTCGAACATTTTTTATAGCATCACAGATTAATTGATACAAAATTGAACTTTGTTCGCTCCATTATCTATATTTCCCTCAGTACTTCAAAGATCTGACAACTGTGCTCTGATATGTTCCTTATTGTCCTGACTTAGTCAATTTCTCGTGATTTTTCGATTTTTTCCTGTGGACTCACGAAACGTGTAGGATGTGTTGACGGCAGCAGGCATGATCAGCCTGTAAATGGTGAGCATTTACGTAGCTCGAAAGCTTTCTGCTGGCGGTCAGGCCGGAAACCTATCCAAGTGATCTACATCCCAGGTAATCGTTCAAAAAATTTTATATTACACATTGTTTGCGGTTTTCTAAAATTCCTTGCAATTTTGACGACCTAGTAGTTTTTATGCTACACTACTGACCATTAAAATTGCTACACCAAGAAGAAATGCAGATGATAAACGGGTATTCATTGGACAAATATATTATACTAGAACTGACATGTGATTACATTTTCGCGCAATTTGAGTGCATAGATCCTGAGAAATCAGTACCCAGAACAACCACCTCTGGCCTTGATACGCCTGGGCATTGAGGCAAACAGAGCTTGGATGGCGTGTACAGGTACAGATGCCCATGCAGCTTCAACACGATACCACAGTTGTTTCTATCATTTTCTACCGCAACGTCAGAACTGCCCCTCTAGTGTCTTTACCTTTCCTAAGAGAAACTGTTCCGTCATCTAACACATTCCCAGTTTTCTTCGCCTTTCTTCTCAGTATTATTATTGTCAACAATTTGGGTAAATGAGCTGTTAATCTGATTGTGAGATAATCTCACACTTGTCGGCGCTTGCAATATTCGGAATTGTGTGAATCACGTTTTTCTGGAAGTCTCATATATTGTACACCCCAAAGTGAACAAAGTTGCTATAATACTGTGCTGTCAATTTGTTCGTTTATCAGTTGTGAAGTGCATTATGAAGCACTTTCTGGTCCAGTGCGGAAACAACCTACAACTCGGAGAAGGCATTTTCGTAAGACATTTAAAGGCATATGCAACGTTACGTCTCAGTTTTATTGTAGTCGACGCCCAGGGCAAAGCAAAAAGTGGTGTATAGTGGGAGTTCTATGTGAGAAGGATCTCGCTAAAGAGCGAAGGGCAGTTGTTGCCATAACTCACACAAGATATAAAAATTCCTGAAAAAGGTCCCCTTCTGTGTATTGACATGGAAAGCATGTACTTCATCGTATAAGTACTCGTAGGAGAAACACTAAACACCGTGGACTAAACCTGAAGGATAACAACCAACTACTGGATGAACACATTGAAGAAAAACACAAATTTTTGGAACGATAGCTAAGCAGAACTACTTTCAATTTAATAATGAAGAAGATGGACTGTCAATTGGATCCTCAATGTCAGGTGCCATAGCCAACATTTTCATAAACCATGTAGAAAACCTGATTTTTAAAAACTTTATCACAAAGAATTACAACATACCTTATTCGATCAAATTCATGGATGATGTCTTTTGTTTAACTGATGGATCACCAGAAAAAAATTGATCAGTTGGATGCAGATATAAACACAATAAACAAAAAAAGATTCACAATGGGAAAAGAACGTCACAACCCAATAAACTCTTGGAGATAACCATTAAAAAAGAAAATAGTCAGCGTTGCTTTGAGATTTAGAGTAAACCTACAACAACTGACACAATCACACATCACACTTCAAATCACTCACACTCACAGAAGCAATCAGCAATCTGATACATACTTCATAGACTCAACACTGTACCACTCAACACAGGAAACTACCAGAAAGACCTATACATTATTACACAAATATCAATAAACAATGGGTGCAATAAGATACAGTCACAAAATTATACAAAAATTGAACAACCAATACAGTCAATAAACTCGACACATACACAGCCTAAACAACAGCACAATGATACAACACACAAATAAGAACACACAGCAACAGAACAACAACGGCCCAAATAATACATGGAAACAAGAAAGAAGATTCAAGAAGTTTCACAATGACCTACAAGCACAAACTCACACATTTTCGAAAGACAGGGCATAAACATAGCATTCAAAGCAGACAATTCAATCCAAAAGTGTTGTTGTGGTCTTTAATCCGAGCGCTGGTTTGTTGCAGCTCTCCATGTTACTCTATCCCGTGTAACATTCATCTCAGAGTAACTACTGCAGCCTACATCCTGCCGAATCTGCTTACTGCTTTCATCTTTTGGTCTCCCTCAACGATTTTTATCCAAAACACTTTCCTCCAAAAAGAAATTGGTCATCCTTTGATGTCTCAGACTGTGTCCTATGAAGCCATACCTTCTTTAAAACAAGTTGTGCCACAAATTTCTCGTATCCGCAGTCCTGTTCAGCACCTCCTCATTAATTATATAATCTACCCACATAATCTTCTGCATCCTTGTGTAAACATTTCGGAAGCTTCTATTCTCTTCCTGTCTAACTTTTCATGGTCCATGTTTCACTTCTAAAAATGGCTACACTCGGTACGAATACTTTCAGAAAAGACGTCCTGACACTAAAACCTATATCTGACGGTAGCAAATTTCTCTTCTATAGAAATGTTTTTCATGTCATTGCCAGTATACATTTTATATCTTCTCTATTTAGGCCATCATCAGTTATTTCGCTGCCTAAACAGCAAAACTCATGTAGTATCTAAGTGTCTCGTTCTCCAATCTAATTCCCTTAGCGTCACCTGATTTAATTCGACTACATTCCATTATTCTTGTTTTGCTTTCGTTGATGTTCACCTTAGATCCTCCTTTCAAGATACTTTCCATGCCGTCAACTGCCCTTCCAAGTCATTTGCCGTCTCTGACAGAACTACAATGGCAAAACTCCCAGTTTTTATTTCTTCTCCCTGAACTTAAATTCTCACTCCAAATTTTTCTTTGGTTTCCTTTACTGCTTGCTCAATATGCAGATTGAAGAACATCGGGGACAGGCTACAATCCTGTCTCACTCCTTTCTTAATCACTGCTTCCCTATGGAGCCCCTCGATCTTATAACTGCCGCCTGGTTTTTGTACAAGCTGTTAACAGCCTTTCACTCCCTTTATTTTACCCTTGCTACCTTCAGAATTTGAAAGAGGGTATTCCAGTCAGCATGGTAGAAAGCTTTCTCTGAGTCCACAAATGCTATAAACGTAGGTTTGCCTTTCCTTAACCAACCTCCTAAGAGAAATCGTGAGGTCAGTACTGCATCGTATGTGGCTACATCTCGCCGGAATCCAAATTTATCTTCTCCGAGGTCAGCTTTTGCATGTTTCTCCATTCTTTTGTAAAGAATTCATGTCAGTATTTTGAAACTATGACATATTAAACTGACAGTTCTGTAATTTGCCACCTGTTGGCAACAACTTCCTTTGGAATTGGTATCACTGCATTCCTGTTAAAGTCTGAGGGTGTCTCGGCTGTCTCAAACATCTTGCACACCAGATGGAAGAGAGTTGTCGTGGCTGGGTCTCCCAAGGCTATTAGTAGTTCTATGGAATGCCGTCTACTACCGACGCCTTCTTTGATACAGATCTTTCTGCGCTCTGACAAATTCTTACACAGTACCGTATCTCACATCTCACCTCCATCTACGTCCGCTTCCATTTCTTTAATATTGCCTTCATGTTCATCTCCCTTGTCTAGATACTGTACGTGCTCCTTCCACGTTTCTGCTTTCCCTTCTTTGCTTAGGACAGATTTCCATCTGAGCTGCAGGTATTCACAATGCTGTTTTCCTTTAATTTTCTGTAGGCTGTATCTATCTTTCCCTCAGCGATATATGCTTCTAAATCCTTAAATTTCTTCGGTTGTCTTTCCTGATAAGACATTTTGCACTCTCTGTCGATATTAGTTTTTAAACGTTTTCATTCCTATTTGCCTGCTTCATTTGCTGCATTGTTACATCTTCTCCTTTCATCATATTAATTCAGTATCACCTGTGTTATCCAAGGACTTCTGCTCGGCCTTTTTACTTATTTAATACTCGTTTGGACTTTTTACTTGTTTAATCCTCTGCTGCTTTCACTATTTCACCTCTTTATCCTATGATTTCATCTTATACTGTTTTCTTTTCAACTGTTCTAGTGAACCGTTGCCTAAATGCTCCCTCGAAGCTCTCAACAACCTCTGGTTCTTTCAATTAATCCAGGTCCCGTCTTAATTTCCTACCTTTTTGCAATTTCTTCAGTATTAATCCACAGTTCATAACCAAAAGGATGTGGTCAGAGTCCACATCTGCCTGTAGTTAGTTATATATTCTATAAATAATTTGAATGATTCTTTTATGAAATGATGTTGAAGGAATCAGTTTACAGGATGTTTGTACGTGATTAGTGTTAACATCAATGAACATATTTTGGTTAGTCCATTTTCTTCCATCTACACTTAAATACTAGTTTATTTTTACAGGCTACCTGTCTTTAAATAAAAACTCGGCCATGGGATCGAAGGATTTGTCCAGGAGATTAAATAAAAAATTTACTTTGCTACCTGTCAGAAACTTACATAACCGGAAAATGATAAATAATTTTTGTTGCTGCATATTAAACTTCCTATCTGAGCCACTGACAGCTTTCATAATGGGTAATAAAGATAATGTTTTCCTCTACATTAGAAAGCTTTCTCTGAGTCCACAAATGCTATAAACGTAGGTTTGCCTTTCCTTAACCAACCTCCTAAGAGAAATCGTGAGGTCAGTACTGCATCGTATGTGGCTACATCTCGCCGGAATCCAAATTTATCTTCTCCGAGGTCAGCTTTTGCATGTTTCTCCATTCTTTTGTAAAGAATTCATGTCAGTATTTTGAAACTATGACATATTAAACTGACAGTTCTGTAATTTGCCACCTGTTGGCAACAACTTCCTTTGGAATTGGTATCACTGCATTCCTGTTAAAGTCTGAGGGTGTCTCGGCTGTCTCAAACATCTTGCACACCAGATGGAAGAGAGTTGTCGTGGCTGGGTCTCCCAAGGCTATTAGTAGTTCTATGGAATGCCGTCTACTACCGACGCCTTCTTTGATACAGATCTTTCTGCGCTCTGACAAATTCTTACACAGTACCGTATCTCACATCTCACCTCCATCTACGTCCGCTTCCATTTCTTTAATATTGCCTTCATGTTCATCTCCCTTGTCTAGATACTGTACGTGCTCCTTCCACGTTTCTGCTTTCCCTTCTTTGCTTAGGACAGATTTCCATCTGAGCTGCAGGTATTCACAATGCTGTTTTCCTTTAATTTTCTGTAGGCTGTATCTATCTTTCCCTCAGCGATATATGCTTCTAAATCCTTAAATTTCTTCGGTTGTCTTTCCTGATAAGACATTTTGCACTCTCTGTCGATATTAGTTTTTAAACGTTTTCATTCCTATTTGCCTGCTTCATTTGCTGCATTGTTACATCTTCTCCTTTCATCATATTAATTCAGTATCACCTGTGTTATCCAAGGACTTCTGCTCGGCCTTTTTACTTATTTAATACTCGTTTGGACTTTTTACTTGTTTAATCCTCTGCTGCTTTCACTATTTCACCTCTTTATCCTATGATTTCATCTTATACTGTTTTCTTTTCAACTGTTCTAGTGAACCGTTGCCTAAATGCTCCCTCGAAGCTCTCAACAACCTCTGGTTCTTTCAATTAATCCAGGTCCCGTCTTAATTTCCTACCTTTTTGCAATTTCTTCAGTATTAATCCACAGTTCATAACCAAAAGGATGTGGTCAGAGTCCACATCTGCCTGTAGTTAGTTATATATTCTATAAATAATTTGAATGATTCTTTTATGAAATGATGTTGAAGGAATCAGTTTACAGGATGTTTGTACGTGATTAGTGTTAACATCAATGAACATATTTTGGTTAGTCCATTTTCTTCCATCTACACTTAAATACTAGTTTATTTTTACAGGCTACCTGTCTTTAAATAAAAACTCGGCCATGGGATCGAAGGATTTGTCCAGGAGATTAAATAAAAAATTTACTTTGCTACCTGTCAGAAACTTACATAACCGGAAAATGATAAATAATTTTTGTTGCTGCATATTAAACTTCCTATCTGAGCCACTGACAGCTTTCATAATGGGTAATAAAGATAATGTTTTCCTCTACTGTTGTCGGTATGAAGATCACTAGTTTTCTCAAACTGTGATGAATTATTTCAGAAGAATTTCAGTAGCGAATATATGTATTGTGATCGTGCAGTTCAAATGCGTGATTCTTCGAAGATGTACCGACATGACGCCCGTGGGTGAACAAATTATTCTTACATACCACTTTTATGAAGTTAGTACTTCCTTTGTAAGTGATGAGTTACCCCCGAAAGTTAGTCCATAAGGCATTACTGAATGCCAGGTGGCTGATTCGTAGTTTCCAACAGTAACCATTGTACGAAGAGCAAAAGCAGCTGAACTTGATTGTTTGAGCAATTCAACAATATGCTTCTTCCAGTGCAAGCTTTCATAAGTATGTAAACCCAAAAATGTGGAGCAATTCACCCTGTTTACTTACTCTCGTTCATGTGTTACATCAATCGTTGGCATGACGCTGTTTGTTGCACAGAACTCAGTATAGGGAATTGCT
Organism: Schistocerca cancellata; assembly: GCF_023864275.1. NCBI lineage: Eukaryota > Metazoa > Arthropoda > Insecta > Orthoptera > Acrididae > Schistocerca > Schistocerca cancellata. The sequence goes on along the minus strand of NC_064626.1, from coordinate 929,229,334 downwards.
CAAAATTTATGGACTGTCCATTTTCAGAGAACCACTTAATAAATGAAAAACATCACTAACAATCACTTCAGTTGCTTTCTCTCTCTAATAGAATTTGTTGTAGCACTGGTACCGCCTGCAAAAATTACTAGTTCTGCTCTATTAACACTAAGTGGAAGGTCGTTCACATATATGAGAAATAGGAGTGGACTCAAACTGAAGCTTGCGAGGCACCCGTCGTGATTTCTCCGCAGTTAATTTAATTCTCTGTCGGATCTTGACAGAACACGGTAGAAATAATTATGAAACAAATTTGGTAAATATCTTCTGGTAAACCTTCCGTGGTCCATAAAACTCTTCAGCTCCTAACGTTTCGTCCAGAGCTGCGCTGGACATCTTCAGAGGGGTGTTTCTCCTCCGGTGAGTCTTACCAGAAGATATGTCATCCGGTCGTGAAAGCCTTCATACTAACATTTGGTAAACCCTGTAGCTTTGAGAAATATCTGGCGCTCTAAAGAACACTGAGTACTCGTATAAAGGCCTGTTTGAAGGAGATCTAGATGGAAACTTTAAGCCGGCTTGACCATTTGTCTGTATGCACAAAGTATATACTTGAGTTACGAAGAGTGTCAACACACAGTATCTATTAAACTGTGAGCCATACAGATTAAAGACGAGAGGGGCACCTGGGAGGGTCTTATGTAGCACGGTGGTGATGTCGCGACAACATCCGCCGGTACTGTTGCTGGAAAAACACGAGACGAGGGCGACCCAAGCAGGCGTCGTAAAGAATTGGAGGTGCGCCGCGTCGGCTGCGTTACGTAGGACAGCCGCGGCTGCCTGCGGAGTTCCGCACGTACAGCGGCGCTACCAGGGGTCGCCTTGCAACCCAACGCCAGGGGATTTCCGCTTTATACATCCCCCTCACCCTTCCCATCGGGGTAATATTATTAGCTCTGGCTGAGGAGACCTGCCTGATCCCTTCACACCCTGAGATTTATCACACAGCACGTATAGACGCCACTTCGTGGCAGCTCAAAGCCTGCATTTTACGGTACTACCTTCTTCTCAGCTCTCTCCCGACAGACTATCTGAAAAGATTTCTGGAGATGCCGCCAATATTCTCTTCAGTATAGGACGATCACTCTTCAGTAAGTTGACTGACCTTTTCGTTTATTTACCGATAATTTAGAGGTTACAGCTTTTTTTAAATTTATTTCAGGTTAAACAAGCAGTTCTGAGAGATCCATACTGAGATCTACTTATGTTTTGAAATGTGGGCTGTTCCATTTCAGTTCAGACAGTGAAAAACCCTGCATATTTTGTGTAGATTCCATTTTCTGTCATCTAAAGTACACGTTAATTTGATCTTTTGCAAACTGGCAGCTGTGATAAACAAATGCTTCGGGGTTTTCTAAGGGTAAAAGTAACCGTAGTTTAATAAATTCACGCGGTTATGAGACTCGTAGATCAGAAACTATTCAAATGGAGATCCTCAAAGAAAATTCTAAATGAAACTAATATTGTATAGACTGAGGCCTTAAGTTAAACGTAATGTAATTTTTATCGCTTTTCACATTTTATCAGAAAACACAATTTTAAACGATATAACAACTACGTCATATTGTACAAAATTTGACTTAAAAATATTATTTCTCTTTTCTGTGCTATCGTCAATGGAGAGCTTCAGAAAAACAAAAATTAAATAGAAACAGCGGCAACAGCAATGAATCACGACGAGGTCGTTGCCGGTTGCCTGTTAAGTAAGTACTCCGTGAGCTTACATATTCATGATTTATTTATTTTTTCTTCGTTTCAGACGTAGGAAAACTTAAAACTGATATCAGTGTGTAACTAAAGGAGGTTCAAGCCGATGTAGGTTTAATCTTCACGAAAAGTGTGTTTATGCGTAATACAAGATTTAAACGTTTTTGAAATTATATTAATTGTTGTTATGTTATTCGGTCGCAGGTTCGAATCCTGCCTCGGGCATGGATGTGTGTGATGTCCTTAGGTTAGTTAGGTTTAAGTAGTTCTAAGTTCTAGGGGACTTATGACCACAGCAGTTGAGTCCCATAGTGCTCAGAGCCATTTGAACCATTTTTTTGTTATGTTATTGTTATATGCCTCCACTAACAACAGACAAACAGCTTCAGAATGAGTAGTTGACTGAAATGCGATAGAAAGTTCTTGAGTAACGGGGCAGACAAATTGTCGCAGTCAGGAAATAACGCAAACTTTACCGAATTGTAACTCGAAAATTAGTACACATTTAAAAGATAACTTTATGAAAGTTGTTTCTTTTTATAGTAATTAATAAATGTAAAAATTATTGAAATTAAAGTAATAAAAGCCCTCCATCGCAAAATAAACTCTTTTTGACCTAGGTTTCGGCCACTACTAAGAATGCCTTCATCAGAAATAAAACATTCAAACTGGCCTATAACGTAAGTACAAAGATTTAGGAAAACTGTTTTCAAGTGTCAGTACTGACTAGCTGTATGAAAAGAATAGGCATAGTACTTACATGTCACGTATAAAATAAATATCAAGCGATAATGCTTTAGTCACAAAATATTAAAATAGAAAACATAGCAACCGAGCCACTATAGACTACTCATACATGTCGAGCTGCGGTAGCATCGGACCGAGGCGCCACCGTTAGCAACTGCGGGCAGGTCAACATTACACCAAAAGTGCCATCTAGTAGCCGCAAATACAAACAGGCTATTTAACCTTCAAAATAAAACAGGTGAATATTGTGCAGAACATTGTTTAATACATGAAGTAAGAGGCTATATTTTATCTGACAGCAGTAGACATGATAACAGTTTGTCTACATGAGACCTTAGAAGTACAGTTTAAGGGCTGAAAACGCCATTATAGAATTTCAAAGGGAGCTGAATAATTCAGAGAGTGGAAAAACGGTGTAACATGAAATGTTAATATAAACCATTTAATGAATAAAAAATTATGAATCGACTCAGACAGAAAAAAATTTCGGTAACTGCACGAGCGAACATGAAATCAAATACAAAGTAACGGTTTTATACCGTAGAAGAAACTTTCATGACGTAATTGTAACTGCTCATTAAGAATGAGGCCATCATTTTGAGAAAGATGTTTAAAAATTTCTAGTTCTTCGAGAACATCTAATCTACGCTCTTCCTTCTCAGTGTGCAAAATGTTGATATCGTGAACAGCCTTCGGCGCGTGACCTGTCATCAGAAGGTGGTCGGCAAAAGACGAATTTTGGGGACTAGTACCACCTTTTCTTAAAATATGTTCTTCGTATTTGACTGTAAAGGCACGTCCTATTTGTCCTATGTAGTAAGAAGAGCAGGTGTCGCAAAGAATCTTATAGACTCCAGAGTTTTCCAAAGGGGAACGGGTCGATTTTAAACTATGAGTATAATTTTTTTCGAACTATTATTGGTTGAAAAGGCGACATTACAGTTGTATTTATTACGAAGAAGGCGTTGAATCTGATGGAAGATGAACCCCAAGAAAGAAATAGAAAAAAATGACAGAGGTGGCGAGTGTAGTAACTCTTTTAACAGTTTTCTTTTTAAGGATGTTATCCATTATGGCAGGTTCCTATTCGTTTTTAACTGCTATCGTTTTGATTAAATTAAGTTCTTCCTCGAATTTTTCTTTAGAGAGTGGAATAGAAGTAACTCTGTGAACAGCAGAGTGAAAGAAAGCGTTGCTATGAGACTGTGGGTGCATAGAAGACGCAGGTACGATCTGATTGATATATGTCTCTTTACGAAAAGCATTAAACGAGATTTTATTTTCTTCTATTGTAAGCGTCAAGTCAAGAAAATTCAATTGACGGGCGTCATTTCCGAGTTCGCTGGGGAAGGATATTTTCTCATGAAGTTCACTGAAGAGACTGAAAATACGGTCAATGCCATCAGCAGGGCTTTTGCAGATGACTAAAATATCATCGACATATCTGAAATGGAAGAGAATGGCTAGCGCTGTAGCCGAGAAACAGTTTAAGAACTTTTTTTCTACGGAGTTAATGAAAATGTTAGCAAGAATACCAGCTGACGTATTTCACTTAGTGAGACCGTGGGATTGCTGATACAATTGTTCATTAAATTCAAAATAGCTGTATTACACGACAGCTGTAATTATATTCATAAAGTCAATGATTTTTTCCATCTGAAAGTCATTTAAAAAAAGAACTGTCTGCCGTTAGAAGCACAACGCAAAACACTGCTTGTGGAGTGGTGCTGTGACCAGGATTATATAACGTCTCATCATTTCTATGGGTTCTACCCCCGGTCTCATCGAACAGGGCTATACAGACGGTGTTCTAGAGGAGTGATTTTCAAATCCTCTTCTGGGTTTGTGACATGCTTTCCGGCGATTGCTCTGAATCACTCAAGCTGTATAAACTGCCTCGTTTTTCTTCACCTGTGACCACCTAAGCGCCGGCCCGTGTGACCGAGCAGTTCTAGGCACTGCAGTCTGAAACTGCGCGGCCGCTACGGTCGCAGGTTCGAATCCTGCCTCGGGCATGGATGTTGTGATGTCCTTAGGTTAATTAGGTTTATGGACAACATGGTTGTGGAGAGACGCAGCGATTAGTATGATTAATCAATAATTCAAGAACAGTCTTAATCGCATGTATTATTGTTGTAATACCGCCAACTGGTTTCAACCCGACGTAGGGATCATCTTCTGGGCGTCTACACTGTGAAATTATAGATATCCGTCAGAAAGGCTCTATTATACAACAGCTAAAATCACGTAAATTTATAATTGTTACCCATTGGTCGACTGCTGGTGTGTCACTCCTGTCTACATAACGGCAGGAAACTATGCGAGACTAACCCTTCGTATGGGCTTAAATAGCGTACTGCGATCACGTGAATAATCGGCAACACCCCCAGCGGCGATCAACGGCATTTAATACAGTTTGTTATGTGTAATTACTAGTCACCTTGGTTGAACACAAATTTAAGTGACAGTAAATAACAGAAAACGGAACGATTCCATTTAAAAAGAGTTACAATTATAGTGTTAAATTTAAAGTAATAACAAATGTTCCATAGTCAACTCGTAAAATTCGTAAAAGTATATTACATTATGTGCCATAATATAAAGTAAAACAATCTGTGACACACAAAAAGTGGTGTCGTCTTGTATTACAATGCACATTTGCGTAGAAAACATTTGAGTCAATTTACTAAAACGATTAATATGGAAGGACTACAACGTCCCCTACTCGTTATGGTGACGACGCCTTTCCATGGATTACAAAGCGTATATCAGGAGCCATGACATACCGCTACCACGGCAACAGACGCCGTGGCCAGGGCAAAGATAACACCATATGAACACACCAGCTGCTATTGCTACCATGACGACGGCGTCCTCGCTACACAGACTAGAGGGCGCCTGATATACGCTTTGTAATCCATGGCAACGGCGTCGTCACCATAACGAGTAGGGGGCGTTGTAGTCCTTCGATATTAACCGTTTTAGTAAATTGACTCAAATGTTTTATGTAGACAGGAGTGACACCACCAGCAGTCGACCAATGGGTAACAATTTTAAATTTACATAATTTTAGCTGTTGTATAATAGAGCCTTTCTGACGGATATCTATAATTTCACAGTGTAAACGTCCAGAAGATGACCCCTACGTCGGGTTGAAACCGGTTGGCGGTATTATAACAATAATAAATGCGATTAAGACTGTTCTTGAATTATTGATATGTATTAGTTAGGTTTAAGTAGTTCTAAGTTCTAGGGGACTTACGACCTCAGCATTTAAGTCCCTTAGTGCTCAGAGCTATTTTTGAACCACCTAAGCGTCAGTGAGAATCTCCATCATTTTTCTTTTGCTTTCCCTCGTTCCGTTCTCTCCAGAGTAGTAAGTGCTGACTAAGCGTTGACTTTACCGAGTTTTTCCGTGTTCTGCCACTACGTACAGCAGCTGGTAGGCTCAGCGAGCATCTTCCTGGAGGTACGTGAGGGACCGCCAGTGGTGCTGCAGACTGCCGCGTCGGCCCCCACGGCACAGTGCTGAGCCAGCACTGGACGCCTCTTGGCCGTCCCGTCACGTCCTGTGGAGTCGCGTTCTCTCACAGCACACCACCTGCAGACCAGTCGCTGTGAGCTGCCACGAATCTCTGGGCTGAAACTCCGTAAATGCACGAAATCGTCTGCCTCGGTAGCTGCGCGGTCAGCGAGGCGGATTGTTAAACAAATTACCAGGGTTCGATACCCGGCCGGGTCGGAATTCACCCCGCTCGAGGACTGGCTTTATGATCGAATCGTCGTAATTGACATTACCATTGCGATGGCTAAATCAACACGGCCCAAAAACCAATAAACTGTGAGAGACACCCACATACCTTGCTCATACTGTGGCATCAAGCAGTCAGGCCTGCAAGATGAGTGGTCTGCCAAGCGAGTGGATTTATTCTTATTTCTCGAGTAACATAAATAACTGATTATGAGCTCTAGTACCGTACCAACAATTAAGCTACAAATTATTCTCCTGTTTGAATATTACGCAACAGAAACGGATAACGCACATCTGACTATTCGGAATTTACACAACTCTGATTGTTCACTACACTATGGCAATACCACGTTTTCTTTCTTACCCAACGGCTTTGATCAAGACGTAGCCATCGCACTGAATATGAATAGTGCACACATTATAAATTCTGGATATCATGACTACGCACTATCCGAAGAACAAGGCCACCAATCTTTTTCTTTTCACTATCTTTTTTTTTTTATTCGATAAATTCTATTATGATTCAAAGATAACCTAAAAACACCATTACATTTTATACAACAATTACACATGAGAAACTCCGCCCAGTGGGCATGGCTTTACATTGGTGATTCTCTATCTTATGGTCTCGTAATTATCTAACGCTACAGTGCACTTTCTGGATAGGATGGTGGATCTTTTGCTATATCTCACACTTCGACTCTCACACGCATCATCACGAAAATTTACTCCAGACCGAGCGGTACAAAAAGGAACATGCATAACCCACTGCCTCTGAACCTATCTTGCTACTCTCCCATGCAAACCACACATACTTAAATTAAATGAAATACATCACACTGGTAACCTAGAATACATCACAAGCAATAGTCACAACGTTAGAATCACGTCACTTTCAGCTTTCCCACTTCAATTAGTATTTATCCCAGTTTCACACGAACCTGCCCCACTTCGTAACTTTTATTTCCTACTACGAACTCTGGAGGATATATGCACGTCTTCCTGTGCAATGCAAGCCAAGTGGCGTTGCTGGATAGACGGCTGACTCACCTTGCTCCTCTCTCAGAGTATTAGAGTTTGAATCTAGCGCCACACGGAAACATAACATGCAAAGGTAATATTAAGATCATATTCGTCACACACGCGAGTCCTCAACAGATACCTTGGACGAGTACTTCTCTTTACCCTTTGTCTCATACACAGATTGAGACTCACACAGTACTCACCACGTGGAAGTACTCGTCTCTAATTTCAAGTCCTGCACACGCCATTTCTTAAATATTTCCAACTTATAGTAGACACGCTAGTAATTCAGCTTAACATAAGCACTCGGAAGTATTTCAACTTAGTACTACACGTGCTTTCATTGTGACCGTTGGTCACTTCCGAAGATTACTACGATCCCCTTAATATTACCTGCATGTCATTTAACTCTCCTCCCAAAAGTTCCTGAAATAGAGAAATAATTATTCCAAACTACTCTTAAGTATTTCACATGCATGCCATGCTCTCCCCTCTTTTGTCTTTACGGAGCACACCTAAGACAGGTCTTACCAACACAAGATCCAGCGCCAGAGTGCTGAAACATGGCCGTTCTTCAGGTCGTCTCTCACCTCGGCCGAGGTGGGGGAGCACCACGCTACCGTATTGGTCAGCCACATTTCAGGCGCTCAAAGCTCGGGTAAATTTCATCTCTTTGGTTCCCCCAAAGGTGACCAAAGAACCGTCTCAAAGATAACCATATATTGCACATTCACTATCTGCGGTTAGCAGACGACCATACATTTCACAGATCTCACCAAATTGGATGTATGGATTTATTTTGTGGGAGTGCACATGTGATCAATTAAATAAATAAATTGACCTTCTTTCCTACACTGTATCTGGCTCCGGTGTATTACGTGAAATTGAGTTATTATTACAAAAAATATGTTTTTCTGACGGGAATAACGAAGAATGTTGCACCTATTTTCAATGTCGGGCCGTACTGTACTCTTTCAACTGGAAAAGAAAACGTGCGGAAAGAGTAGTGGGCTATATACATGGGATAGTGATGAAAAACCTAATAGCATTATCATTTCAGGATGGGGTCGAGTACAATGTTTCAGATAAGCACAGGTCGTAAATACATCGTTATGGGCCTACGAACATGAAACGATAGCCAGTCAGCGACGAGCGCCTCAGTTAATATCTGTTATGCTAAAGAGTGCACATACTAATTACATTAACTGAAGATAATGCTTTCAGCCGAACAGTCAAAGCCAGGCGGCTGATCCCTAGCTGATTTCATTAACCGTGTATCTCCTGCACTGTTCACCAAGTTAGGTTCAAAAAATGGCTCTGAGCACTATTGGACTTAACTTCTGAGGTCATCAGTCCCCTAGAACTTAGAACTACTTAAATCTAACTAACCTAAGGACATCACACACATCCATGTCCGGGGCACGATTTGAACCTGCGACCGTAGCGGTCGCACGGTTCCAGACGGTAGCGCCTATAACAGCTCGGCCACCACGGCCGGCCTCACCAAGTAAGCCCTGACTATTAAATAACTATGCTAAAAGTCACGTAAATCCATTAAGCTGTTACGAAAATAAGTTGTACCACTGAAGTAGCACTGCAGTAAGACAGCCGAAACATAGTCATCATCATTTTCTTGGGTCTTTGTCCCACGTCAACACGGGGTTGGCCCTGTTACTATGGATTTGGCAATGTTGGTACCAGAGGGTGGCTGGTTGCCCTTCCTGTCGCCACCCCGGACCCCCCCGGGATTGAACTAGTGTACCCCAGTTGTCTGTATCTAGTGTAAGCCATGAAATAGTGCGAAAGGTTTCAAATGTCTGTGAGTCGTGTGACTGAGGCGGGACATGGGGGCCAGCCCGGTATTCACCTAGGGGGATGTCGAAAACCGCCTATAAACCACATCCACGCTGGCCGGCACACCGGCCCTCGTCGTTAATCCACCGGGCGGATTCGATCCGTGGCCGGCGCGCCTATAACACTAATGTCCGCTATTGGTATACTATAACCTTAATGCTGGCGGCAGTTCGTATAACGAAATTATTTTTATTCAAGCAATTATAGTATAAAGAAGCAGAGCAGTGTTACTCTCTGAGAGGAATTTCGTTATATTGACCGTGTTGTACCTAACGGAGGTAGCTTATCGGAAGTGAATGTCAAAATTACACAAATATTTAAACAGTACCAAACAATATTTTACCTATCTACACTGTTCAAAGAATAATGAAAACGGTCGCCAGCCTAATTTGGCAAGAGAATGATTGACATTCTAGTTCAAGAAAATAAGTATGAGTAACTTTAACGGACAAACACAACCTATACTTTGCCACATGAGAGTGCAATGAACTCTGGCACCTGCATATGTTCACGTTAAAGAAAGTGCTAACAGTTATAAGAGAAACATGGCTATTTGCCTAATGGTAACAGAAAATGACATATACTTTTGCCTTCAAGGCTTGGTCAAACTGAACGGTCTCAATAATATTACTATCAATATTCACTGTAGAATCATAAAATAGGCATAGGTTCAATATTACTTTTCAAACATTTTCCTATCTGACAAAAAAAATGTAAATGTGTTTCACTGAAAATTTATGAACTGGTCATAGATTAAGTCTCTCGCTCTCAGCTAAATACTTTTCTATTTAAAGTTAAATGTATTTCACTAAGAAAAAATTTCTCACTGTTTTCATACATAGTGGTCTTTCTATTAATTGTTATTTATCGTAAGCATAAAGGATAAACCGTGGATCATATTACATTATTAATATGCACTTTCAATACACAAGAGGAACCCAATATTGTACAGAATTTGAATTGAGCAGCTAGAGTAATTAAAACTTTCTATAATTAAGTAACTTTGTGCATTTGAACTACTTTCAAAGGAGAGGGGCCCTTAATCTTAACCACTGTAGCAGAGCAAACTAAACACACTTTCAGTACACTAGAGAAACAAGTACTTAACAAGCATGAACATATAACTCTCAACAGTTGCAGTTCTGAACTTTTACTGCAGTTAAACACAAATTTGAGATATTTGTAAGATCCTTTCAACAAACAATATTAATTTTAGCACACTCTAATGCTATATTAATTTTAATATGCCTTCAATAAAGATCACTCGGTAAACACTTTAGAGTGGGAGGGATCCTAAGTGGATATGTGCCTGAGGATAAATCACGGTAGGTACAAGAGTTCAGTCAAATCTTACCTTATATTTGGATACACTATAACATCCTATGAGCTGATCCTTCACTGTACATTACTGTAGTGTTCCATTACAGTGATTGCGCAATGTGGTGGCGATTGAACGTTGGTAGGTGCATTTGCAGGTAGAATTGCTGGACTCTGTCATTTCTTCGTGGCGATGATAGTTACCAATTCCAGAATTGTTCCAGCTCTGTATCCATCCATCCGAGGCATTGGAAAGCGGCACGGAAAGCCTCTCTCGGCACCAGCACAATATATAACTTTTACATGAGCAGTGGATAGTTTGGTAGCTCGTCCCCGACATACTCTTGGTTCCACCTTTTCTACCTAGGCCAACCACAATTTGCGCGCGCTACACAGTTCCGTTTCTGAGGGGAACCACAACACCTTTTACATACAAAATAAGTGAGAATCCTAAGTGAAGGTCAGCAGTTTACTTAACAGCAAACAAACATTTTAAATGAAACAGAACATTTGCATGTATTGGTAGTTCTACACAAAATTATTGAAATAAAATTATTTAATTTTAAAGATAACCAAAGAGATTATATGACGAAGGCAGAAAATGTAATAGGAGTATACAATTTTGAGTTATCGATTCAATCAAACACATTTACAGAAGCTCAATGATGTAACATTAAATAAAACAAAAGGCAAAATAAACCAGTAGAGCATTAGAGCTATGGTGTTACACGCCTACCCGAGTCCAGGAAGCATCCCATTAGCGCTCTCATCTCACCTGGCGGGTCACAGCCGAAACCCAATGAGGTGACAATAATCATGCGATCTCTTCTAATATCGTGTCGGACCCTACCATCAGCGCTTACCAACTGAAATCAGGACACATCTGACCAGGCCATGGTTTTCCATGTGCCCAACCGATATGGTCACGAGTCCAGGAGAAGCGCTGCAGGCGATGTTTTGCTGTTAACTGTTTGCTGCCATAGCCCGTTAACGCCAAATTTCGCTGCAGCGGTCCTAATGGATATGTTCGTCGTACGTCCCACATCGATTTCTGGGGTAATTTCACGCAGTGCTGCTTGTATCTTAGCACTGACAACCCTACGCAAACGCCGCTGCTCTTGGTCGTTAAGTGAAGGCCGTTGGCCACTGCGTTGTCGGTGGTGAAAGGTAGCGCCTGAAATTCGGTACTCTCCGCACACTCTTGTCACTGTGTATTCCGGAATATTGAATTCTCTAACGATTTCCGAAATGAGATGTGCCACGCGTGTAGCTCCAACTATACCTGAGAGCAAATGAGAGCTCCGCTAATTCACTACCCTTTTATACGTTGTGTACGCAGTAGTACAAGCAACTCTATATGTGCAAATCGCTACTCCATGACTTTTGTCACCTTAGTGTACGATACTGTAAGGATCAACGTTATCACTATCAAATCCTGTTTTTCCAATGTTTTAGTTTTTCCTAACGAAACAGAATCAGCTTTTGTGTTAACAAGTACAGTAGATCAGTAGGTGTCAAACAAAGACAATGGTGAAGTTTTAGGTACTCTTTTGTTCTCAGAACACATTTTTTACAGAAAATGCTCGAAAGTCGTTCCTCCTACGTTGGTACAAAATTTATAGCCACGAGAAATGATAGGTGCACCCTCTCTAAAATAAGTCGGACAAAATTCCACTGCTAAATACATCCAAACACGTTCCGTCATCGAACTAATTTCGGCTTCTTCGTCGTTGCTTTTTTGTCGTTTCGTGGCCTAAACTCCACAACGGCGCACATCTGGTTTATAGTTATTAGGACAGTTTATCTTGATTCTAGGTGGTCTACACTGAACTGACGGTATTATCAGGCTGTTTTTGCTCCACCCTGTATCTTACAGACTGAAACGGTAACAGGCTCACAGTGAACACAACGAAATATTTATTTTGTCCGATAATAGTTTTAGGAAACTCAGCTCGCTCTGTTGTCCAATAGACCGACAAGGCTCAACCCACGTCGGTGCTGCACTCTTTGACTTCCGGAGGGCGTGCGAGACATTTGCGCATACGAGCTTACATAATAGCTGCCAAGTTTGTCCCTCGGCTGAGGACGACCTAGCAAATCGTGAGGTATGGAGGGAAATTCTCGGCTAAGGAAGCATCTGCAGAAACATCCCTAGCGAGAATCATTGCTGTTCATGACGTGAATAAATTGTCCATTGGATAACGCTGATGATACTGGAGCAGACAAGAATTCACAACTTTATAAACTTGTAGCAAAATGCTGGATAACCTACTGAGGGGTCAATGCTCTTTGAAGAAATTAGCAGATGACCATAAAATTGCACGGAAACAGGCGAAAACATCCACCATAATTCTGTTACGAGACTAGCAATGACTCACTAGTAAAAGTGACAACCTTTAAATACAGGGTGAAAATTATTGAACTATATGACAAAAAAGTAAATTAGTTACAAACTATGGCGTGCACACACTGTGTTCAACATGCAAACGGCACTACAGATACTCGGATCTAGGTTTCGACATGTTCGATATGCCTACCATAATTGGCGATGATGTGGCGCAGACGAATAGCGAAATTCTGCATCACCAGCTGAAATTTCGGAACATCACTGACCTCCTAAATAGCTGTCGTCAGCTCAGCAATGGTTTTGGGGTTATTGCTGTACACCTTTTCTTTACTATAGCCCCACATAATTGAGTCGCGTGTGTTCAGATCCGAAGAATATGGCGGCCAAAAGAGGCCCATATCAGTGGCCTCTGGGTACCCCAGAGCCAGAATGCGGTCGCCAAAGTGCTACTCCAGGACATGAAACACCCTCCTGCTTCGATGGGATCGAGCTCAGTCTTGCATGAACGACATCTTGTCGAAATCAGGGTCACTTTGGATAATGGGGATGAAATCATCTTCCAAAACCTTCACTTACCGTTCGATAGTCACCGAAGACTTCCGGCATAAGGAGTCACCCTCATTCTGTCAACGGCCTTGTCAAAGAGGGCGGAGGAGCGGACAGAGGTTCAGGGCGCTCGCCCTATGGGTGCGAAACTGCCCCTAAAGGCGGAAGAATCAGCAATGATCAACGACGTCGCAAGCTGAAGATGAAGAAAAAGAGAAAATGTGTGAGTATATTGAAGGGGTAATACAACATGTAAAGGGAGATGAAAATCTAATAGTCATGGGGGCCTGGAATGCAATTGTAGGGGAAGGAGTAGTAGAAAAGGTTTCAGGAGAATATGGGCTTGGAACAAGGAATGAGAGAAGATAAGGACTAACTAAGTTCTGTAACAAGTTTCAACTTGTAATAGCAAATACTCTGTTAGAGAAACACAAGAGGTGGAGGTAAATTTGGAAAAGGCCGGGTGATACGGGAAGATTTCAGTTAGATTACGTCATGGTCAGACAGAGATTCCGAAATCAGATACTGTATTGTATGGTGTACCCAGAAGCAGATATAGACTCAGATCACAGTATAGTTCCGGGGGACTGAGGATTACAGATATACAAGTCGCTGCTTAATGTAATAAATGGGAAGTGCAGGGAAGCTAAGACGAAATGACTACAAGAAAAAAGTGAAGACAACGAAAAAGAAATGATTGTTGGAAGGACAGACTCAGCATACAGAAAAGCCAAAACAACCTTCGGTGACATTAAAAGCAAGAGTGATAACACTAAGAGTGCAACGGGAATTCCACTGCTAAATGCAGAGGAGAGAACGGATATGTGGGAACAATACATTGAAAGCCTCTAGAGAGGGGAGATTTGTCTGATGTGATAGAAGAAGAAACAGGAGTCGATTATAAGAGATAGGGGATCCAGAATTAGAATCAAAATTTAAAAGAGCTTTGGAGGTCTTAAGATCAAATAAAGCAGAAGGAATAGAAAATATTCCATCAGAATTTCTAAAATAATTGGGGGAAGTGGCAACAAAATGACTATTCACGTTGGTGTGTAGAATGCACGAGTCTGGCGACATACCACCTGACTTTCGGAAAAGCATCATCAACACAATTCCGAAGACGGAAAGTGCTCACAAGTGCGAGAATTATCGCACAATCAGCTTAACAGCTCATGCATCCAAATTGCTTACAAGAATAATATACAGAAGAATGGAAAAGAAAATTGAGGATGCGCTAGATGACGATCAGTTTGGCTTTAGGAAAAGTAAAGGCACACAAGAGACAATTCTGACGTTGCGGTTATTAGTGGAAGCAAGACTAAAGAAAAATCAAGACACGTTCATAGGATTTGTCGACACGGAAAAAGCTTTCGAAAATGTAAAGTGGTGCAAGAAATTCTTAAAAATGTAGAGGTAGGCTATAGGGAGAGGCGGGTCACATACCATATGCACAAGAGCCAAGAGCGAATAATACGAGTGGGCGACCAAGAATGAAGAGCTCGTATTAAAAAATGTGTAAGACAAGGATGTAGCCTTTCGCCCCTCCTCTTCAATCTGTAGATCGAGGAAGCAATGATGGAAATAAAATTGAGGTTCAGGAGTGGAATTAAAAGGCAAGGTGAAAGGATATCAGTGATAGGATTCGCTGATGACATTGCTATCTTGAGTGAAAGAGAAGAAGAATTACATGATCTGCTGAACGGAATGAACAGTCTAATGAGTACAGAGTACGGATTGAGAGTAAATCGAAGCAAGACGAAGATAATGAGAGGTATCAGAAATGACAACAGCGAGGAACTTAGCATCAGGATTGACGGTCACGAAGTAGATGAAATTAAGGAATTCTGCTACCTAGGCAGTAAAATAACCAATGACGGATGGAGCAATGGGGACATCAAAAGTAAACTAGCAATGGCAAAAAGGGTTTCCTGGCCAAGAGAAGTCTACTAATTTCAAATATCGGCCTTAGTTTGAGGAAGGAATTTCTGAGAATGTACGTCTGGAGTACAGCATTGTATGGTAATGGAACATGGAGTGTTGGGAAACCGGAGCAGAAGAGAATTTAAGTATTTGAGATGTGGTGCTACAGACGAATGTTGAAAATTAGGTGGACTGATGAGGTAAGGAATAAGGAGGTTCTGCGCAGAATCGGAGAGGAAAGGAACATGTGGAAAACACTGGTAAGGAGAAGGGACAGGCTGATAGGACATCTTTTAAGACATCAGGGAATGACGAACATGAACTAGGGGGAGCTGTAGAGGGCAAAAACTGTGGAGGAAGACAGAGATTAGAATACATCAGTAAGTTATTGAGGACGTATGTTGCAAGTGCTACAGTGAGATGAAGAGGTTAGCACAGGAGAGAAACTCGCAGCGGTCCGCATCAATGCAGTCAGAAGGCTGATTACCAGATGACCAAAAAAGAAAGCCACCGTGCCATCAAGGTATAACGCATCGATTATTCCGTGATTGGACATTGCACAGCACACAGTCACCCGCTGTGGCTGAAGAGACTTCTCGATCGCTAAATGCTGATTCTCAGTCCTCCAAATGCTCCAATTGACGAACCTATCCAAATGAAAGTGGGCATCGTCGCTGAACCAACCCATGCATGCGTATATTAATTCCCATCATACACCGTGGCCAACTGTGCACCTTGTACGTCCTGACGCAAACTGTTCAGTAGTTATGACGATTTTATTTCATATAGTTCAATAATTGTCACCCTGTATATAGGAGTATGCATCCCGAGAATTCTGAAGTGGAACGAACATGTAAAGCTACTTGAAAAAAAGACAGATACTACACTGAAATTCATTGGAAGAATCTTAACAAAATGTATTTCGTACACTGCCTAGGATCCTTACAAAGTAGAGTTAACAAAAATGGCTCTGAGCACTATGGGACTTAACTACTGAGGTCATCAGTCCCCTAGAACTTAGAACTACTTAAACCTAACTAACCTAAGGACATCACACACATCCATGCCCGAGGCAGGATTCGAACCTGCGACCGTAGCGGTCACGCGGTTCCAAACTGACGCGCTTAGAACCGCACGGCCACACCGGCCGGCTTAGAGTTAACAGAGAAGATAAAAAGGTCAAATAAAAGAAGCGAGTTTAGTCACGGTTTCTTTTAGAAAGATCGAATTATTACTGATGAGCTCGAATACAAAACATTTCCGGCGCAACTTTGCGTGTCACAGAGTAATTTACTGTTAAAAATGCAAGAATTCAGCTTTCAACAGTGAACCAAAATGTTATTTTCTTCCATAGAGATATCACGCAATGTGTATGGGTAGAAAATCAGAAACACTGGAGGCTTAAATTCTGACTCTTATTGACAGTTTTTATTCTCTCACACTATTCACAAATGGAACGGAATGGAGTGATTGTCATACAAGTAGCTTCCTCCGTCACGTGCCGTAGCTATCTGACGGAAGCTATACGTCGAAACAGAGGGTATAAAACGGCCACTCACATAGCACACCTGCAAGGACAACAGCGACTGTTCAAACTATCAATGATAAACAACATTTCATTTCTTATTTGATGATGTCGATTCTCAGGAGAAGAGAGTGAACACGCTGCATATGACCTGTGCTCTAAAAAGAACAAAATCACAATTTCAGCTTTTTACGTCATTTTCAAGTGATAGTTCAGTATGAAGCCCGTCAATTCATCGTACCATTTAAGAAGACGCTGTTTTCCTTACATCTATGTTTTCTGCTGCCACCTCCGTTTCGCCACCGTAGGTACTATGAAGATAGTATTAGACTGATACAATTGATTCATAACTTGTCCACTGCAAGTAACTGAGATAAAAAGATGTGGTAAGGCCAGCCAGAATGGTAATGAGACCCGTGGTCCTGTAATGTCAGCATCTTCCAAGTTCATGATATGGATACGGAAACTGACCGAGTGAGAATGGCCAAAGGAATGGCGTCTATCTCTAACATTTTGGGTCAAATTGAAACAGGTTACAGTGACTCCAAGGCCCATTGAACTGAGATAGGGAGCCAACGGTGGGAAATACCTATTTGTTGTGTCGAGGACATACACAGAGTAGACTGCATTACAATAGCGTAGCTTACAGCAATTGTTCAAAGAAACGGCCACCAGTCTTAGTGTATGCATAGCAACGGCGCATGAAGTTCTGTCACACACATCACAAACATCCTTGGTGTTTGTTGTACCAAAAGACAGGCAGCTTGGATCTCAGCAAGCAGGTCTTTAGAGATTTCTAAGAAGGTTTCATACACCAACGTCTTGCCGTAAACCCAGAGGAGAAAGTCCCGAGGTTTTAGATTCGCGCCGAGCGGGATTAGCCGAGCGGTCTAAGGCGCTGCAGTCATGGACTGTGCGGCTGGTCCCGGCGGAGGTTCGAGTCCTCCCTCGGGCATCGGTGTGTGTGTTTGTTCTTAGGTAATTTAGATTAAGTAGTGTGTAATCTTAGGGACTGATGACCTTAGCAGTTAAGTCCCATAAGATTTCACACACATTTGAACATCTTTTTTAGATTCGCGTTCGTGCTGACCGTGTGACAGGACCTCTCCTTCCAATCCAATGATGAGTGCAAGTGTTATTCAGGTGCTCGCTGACATTAAGTGGGCTGGTGCATCGTTGTGTTGAAATCACATCATTTCGCGGAAAAGAAGGGGTAAAGTCTCCAAGAAGTGTGGCAGCACATCTCGCACACCGAGTAACGTCCATCAGTCAAACGAGGAGGCAGCAAATGAGGTCCTATTAGGTGACCTTGGACAATACCCGCCCATACGTTGACAGAGAATCGTTGCTGGTGGCCATCGCTATGGGTGGCGTGGGACTTGTCCTCACTGCAGACATAGCTGTTGAAAACACCTTCACAGGTGAATGAGTCCTCACCCGTGAACTACACAAATTGTACGTAGTACGGCATTACAGGACTACGCTGCATAATCGACTAACAGAAGTGAACATGGAGCTCAAAATCCGTTGGTCCCAGTGCTTGCACACGTTGTTCGTGACAGGGGAGTAATACTGTTCCATCAGTACTCTCCACAAAATACCCTTAAAATTGTACGTTTCACGAGCAAACTGACGAGTGCTTATTGCTGGGTGGTGGGCCACACGATCCAACACCATCTGCTCAAAGTCTGGCGTTCGGACATGTCTTTGGCGTGGACCTTGGCCTGCTCTCTGTGGCGTGAATGTCGTAAGTTGGTATCCACGGGGATAAACTTCTTCCATTTGAGATGAGGCCTATTAGAAAAGCGTTCTCTGTACATTCGTGCTCCTTAACGGACACTACAACGTCCACACCATATATAAACGCATGTCTGCCATTTCTTGTGATGAGTAACGTTCCATCTTTGACTACGTGTCATGCACTGTTCACAGTAATACACTTCACCATGGGCACTTCAAAAGCTGTCTGATGCAATGCGCAAGAGGACAACTGACACCAGGGATGGTGGTATACGTGCGGAATACGTCAACAAGCTGGTGCGTTGCATGAGGTCTTCGTATGACACACATGCTGTGAGCTAACTTGTGTACAGTACGCCTGTTTGGTGGTCAGCAGTGTAGGCTCTTTATCACCTGCTGCCTGTTCCAGAGTGCAACATACTCCGGGATCTTTGCGACACTGCGGCATATCTGCATGCGCCATTGCAATACATGCATTGAGACTGGCGGTCGTCGCTGTAAACGCTTACTATGAGCAACGTTGTTGTTGTGCAATGTACGCTTTGTATGTCCGTAACACAATAAATGTGTATTTCCGACCACTGGTCCCCTCTTTCAATATAATCCGATGTGGACCCGTAACCATCTGTTTCAATTTGAACCAAAAAGTTTCAAATGTTCAGATGTGTGTGAAATCTTAGGGGACTGAACTGCTAAGGTCACCAGTCCCTAAGCTTACACACTAATTAACCTAAATTATCCTAAGGACAAACACACACACACATGCCCGAGGGAGGACTCGAACCTCCGCCTGGACCAGCCGCACAGTCCATGACTACAGCGCCCGAGACCGCTCGGCTAACCCCGCGTGGCCCAAAAAGTTTGAGACACCCTGTAAAGGTCAGTACTAACAGCAGTTAAAACACTGACACCCCCCCCCCCCCCCCCGTTTCCCAAAACTTCGGATGAGCTGGAAGCTCATAACTACCTTGACACTAATAATAATGTCGTGTGACGAGGGCCTCCCATCGGGTGGACCGCTCGCCTGGTGCAAGTCTTTCGATTTGATGCCGCTTAGGCGACTTGCGCGATCGATCGGAATGAAATAAAGATGATTATGACAACACAACACCCAGTCCCTGAGCGGAGAAAATCTCTGACCCAGCCGGGAATCAAACCCGGGCTCTTACGATCGACAGTCTGTCGCGCTGACCACTCTGCTACCGGGAGCGGACACCGTGATACTAATGCGTTGTTGCAACGATGGTTCCACTACTTCCCACTTACATTCGATCAGCATTAAGGACAATAACTTCTACGAATGTCAGAAAAATAAGGACATGTACAAACGACTTGGTGCTTTCTACCAGTTTCTTCGAAGCACTGAAAAACCAAATACTGCAAAATTATGTGAAAATGGTACCCATTTCTTACACGTGCCCCGGTTTTATTGTGTTACTCAACCACGCAGAGCCCTTTTCTATCTCAACGAAATTTAGTGTGCTAACAGTGATTATATTAATTCACTTCCAGATGATTGCTTTCCAATCTCTGTTGAGTTGTTGTTTATATACTGCTTTGTCTAAGTTGATGTAACGTCAAGATTCTTTAACTACATTATTTTGCCTATGTGGACACAGCAAACAAGTCATTTTTTATATCTTTATATTATGATTTCTTTGCATACATGTTGTAGAATATTTCAATAAACGCAAGCCAACTAGAAACCTTTACTCGGCATTTGCTACGCTATGAGGAATTTCGATGCGGTGTCATTCTCCAAATATAGTATACAGGGTGGTCCATGGACAGTGACCGGGCCAAATATCTCACGAAATAAGCATCAAACGAAAAAATTACAAAGAACGAAACCCGTCTAGCTTGAAGGGGGAAACCAGATGGCGCTATGGTTGGCCCGCTAGATGGGGCTGCCATAGGTCGAACGGATATCAACTGCATTTTTTAAATAGGAACCCCCCTTTTTTATTACATATTCGTGTAGTACCTAAAGAAATATGAATGTTTTAGTTGGACCACTTTTTTCGCTTTGTGATAGATGGCCCTGTAATAGTCACAAACGTGTAAGTACATGTATCACGTAACATTCCGCCAGTGTTGACGGTATTTGCGTCATGATACATTATGCGTGTTATGTTAAAATGGACAGTTTACCAATTGCGGAAAAGGTCGATATCGTGTTGATGTATGGCTATTGTGATCAAAATGCCCAACGGGCATGTGCTATGTATGCTGCTCGGTATCCTGGACGACATCATCCAAGTGTCCGGACCGTTCGCCGGATAGTTACGTTATTTAAGAAAACAGGAAGTGTTCAGCCACACGTGAAACGTCAGCCACAAATTATGATGCCCAAGTAAGTGTTTTAGCTGCTGTCGCGGCTAATTCGCACATCAGTAGCAGACAAATTGCGCGAGAATCGGGAATCTCAAAAACGTCGGTGTTGAGAATGCTACATCAACATCGATTGCAAGCGTACCATATGTCTATGCACCAGGAACTGCATGGCGACAACTTTGAACGTCGTGTACAGTTCTGCCCCTGGGCACAAAAGAAATTACGGGACGATGACAGATTTTTTGCACGCGTTCTGTTTAGCGACGAAGCGTCGTTCACCAACAGTGGTAACGTAAACCGGCGTAATAGGCATTATTGGGCAAAGGGAAATCCACGATGGCTGCGACAAGTGGAACATCAGCGACCTTGGCGGGTTAATGTATGGTGCGGCATTATGGGAAGAAGGATAATGGGCCCCCATTTTATCGATGACAATCTAAATGGTGCAAAGTATGCTGATTTCCTACGTAATGTTCTACCGATGTTACTGCAAGATGTTTCACTGCATGACAGAATCCAGCATGATGGATGTCCGGCACATAGCTCGGGTGCGCCGGAAGCGATAATGAATAGCATATTTCATGACAGGTGGACTGATCGTCGAAGCACCATACCATGGCCCGCACGTTCACCGGATCTGACGTCCCCGGATTTCTTTCTATGGGGAAAGTTGAAGGACATTTGCTATCGTGATCCACCGAAAACGCCTGACAACATGCGTCAGCGCATTGTAAATGCATGTGCGAACATTACGGAAGGCGAACTACTCGCTTTTGAGAGGAATGTCGTTACTCGTATTGCCAAATGCATTGAGGTTGACGGACATCGTTTTGAGCATTTATTGCATTAATGTGGTATTTACAGGTAATCATTCTCTAACAGCATGCGTTCCCAGTAATAATAAGTTCACAAATGTACATGTATCACAGTGGAACAACCGAAATAAAATTTTCAAACGTACCTACGTTCTGTATTTTAACTTAAAAAATCTACCTGTTCGTCTAAAATTGTGAGCCATATGTTTGTGACTAATACAGCGCCATCTATCACAAAGCGAAAGAAGTGGTCCAACTAAAACATTCATATTTCTTTAGGTACTACACGAATATGTAATAAAAAATGGGGGTTCCTATTTTAAAAAAAAACAGTTGATATCCGTTTGACCTATGGCAGCGACATCTGGCGTGCCAACCATAACACCATCTGGTTTCGCCCTTCAAGCTAGACAAGTTTCGTTCTTTGTAGTTTTTTCGTTTGACGCTTATTTCTTGAGATAATGCCCGGTCATGATCAATGGACCACCCTGTATACTTGAAATTCTGGAAAAGTCATGTATGTGAGGAAGGCTGCACCAAATGCGCTAAAGATAATCATGTTTTATACTTGTCTATAAAATCAAAAAAAAGTGTTGTTTCAAACGAAGTAGTGGCCATTTTCTTACATCCCTCCGAAGTTCGTTGATTTGCAGCTTTAAATTACTTAACTGTGGTTCCTCGGACTCTTTAAATCGTTCTTGAAGACGGTTGATGTAGTTCCTCTTGTAAGTACCCGGGCTTCCCATGATGCTTGGTTGCACCAAAATTTTTAATAACCTTCCCTGCACGTCGCTGTTCGTCCGCTGCTCCCAGTGTTACAAGAAACGATGTGGTGTGACGGCGCGCGTTGCAGTAGCGAGTATGGTCGCTGGGTGCAGCTGGTCGGCAGATGCGGCTGTGGTACACCTGCTGGCGATTACATCTAGCCTTCACGACCTACGCTATACGCAAAAAAAAAGCTGCTCGGGATTGGAGCCAAAGCCACTTCATGCAGGCGGCTACTGTCAACATTTATTGTCGTGTTTAAATTACTAGATTCTCATCAAAATTGTTCAGTTTAAGCGAATGTGCTACTCGTAACAACGTTCTTAGTTAATTACATACAGCGTACCGTTTAACGTTACGATAATATGCTATCAGAAATATCTACAATTCAGGAAACGTGGTACTGGTAGAAGTAAAGCTGTGAGGAGGCGGCGTGAGTCGTGCTTGGGTAGCTCACATGGAATGCTGGCACGGTAGATCAGCGTGTTCGGTCAGAGGGTTAGGTGCCCTCTGCAATAAAAAAACTGAGTCAACGCCTTAACACTGAACTTGAACGGGTGTCCTGGGACATCCGCAACGAACAAATGCAACGAACAACATCGACAAGAAAAAAGATGGTAGAGCACTTGCCCGCAAAAGGCAAAGGTCCCGAGTTCGAGTCTCGGTCCGGCACACAGTTTTAATCTGCCAGGAACTTTCAATGTATGCAATATTTTACCTAGTGTTCACAAACGCCAAATGCAAGTAACATTAACGATTTATCAGGTTTGATTCCATAGGGAAACAATTGAGCACGGCGACTGTATTCACTTCCAGTAGTAAAGGGTACAGAAATCTGTCTCACATAGTGTTTAATGCATATCTAGATTTCGGTCAATGTGTGGCTATCTTCAGAGCTAAAACATGTGAAGAAGCGGTTACAATAACATAATATGCATGCCCTATTAAATGTACAGTTGAGTAAACTTTAAATGTAAATCAGTTGGCAAAAAGTTGGTTCAAATGGTCTCTAAGCACTATAGGACTTAACATCTGAGGTCATCAGTCCCCTAGACTAACTACTTAAACCTAACTAACCCAAGGACAGCACACACATCCGAGCCCGAGGCAGGAATCGAACCTGCGACCGTAGCAGCAGCGCCGTTCCGGACTGAAGCGCCTAGAACCGCTCGGCCACAGCGGCCTGCTAAATCAGTCAGCAGTTTTTTCCCTCACATATGAGGACGCTCCATCACGCAAGGTGGGAAGACACATGGCCTTGTTGAAGAAATGAAGAAATTTGAAATCTTCTGCCATCAGATATCGAGTTGTGTTACACTGCTTAATGAGCAGACGCCCACGCACATTAATAGTGGCCGTACCGGGGCCATCGTTAGCCGTGGTCCGAATTCGAGTCCTCCAGGACGGTAAGAGGAACGGGGTGGCGGTGTCAGTGCCGCTGCCAGTGTGTTGCAAACCATTGACCGTGTCGCGTGTGGCGCCCGCTTCGTCGTACCGGCGCCCTGCCATTTCTCGCATGGACGTCTTTAGAGGGACCGCACTGATCTCACAATAATGAGCTACCCTTGACTACACTGCTCCAAGATCGGATATGAGTACAAAGTTTCTGGAGAGTAATGAAACCTTATTTCAAACATTATTACATGAAATAGTTCACAATGTGTTAGTTTTTACACCAATCCATGTACGTTATAATGGAGTTACATACGAAACTCGTAAGAGAGGATAATTTTAAAGCAGAAAAATTTCTGGCCTTTCGACGTACTGCTGATGGTACGACGACTTATAGCAGCACTCTTGTCTGTTCCAATTCCTTTAACAGTACTTAGCATGTAGCGCGGTTTTAGTAAAAATCTTGTTAACTTCGGTAGCCGAATACCATGTTTCCTATTTTCTGAAATATGTTTAATTGTAAAATGTGCGGTGGTCACTGACGCTACTGGTTAGTTCCGAAAGTTACTACCACGTACAACTGTAAAACATTAGATGCTGGTTTCAGTTACAACTAAATCACTAGCTGCTGCTTTCAGTTACAACCACCTTAATAATGCAAAAAAGATATAAAAAGTATAAAACAATAAATGAAATGATAAAGCACGCGAATTTTAAAATAAAGTCAGTAGATGTCAATACATCATACATACAAGGAAGGCGCTGTACATTGGTATGACGTACACTAAAGGCAGATGTGTCGTAACTGTAAACAGTGGCCTCTCAACATCTGACATGAATAGTCCAGTAGGAACTATGTGCATATGCAAGTGTTTTTAATGCTTTAGCTTACATTTACTGGTATGTATTTTATGAGTGACTTATATCTCAAGAATTTGCAAACTGTACATTTTATAACTCCTGCATGTTACCTTATTGAAACTAGTTCTTCACAAGTCTTTCAGCAGTTCTACTGATTGTCGCTGATATATCACTACCAAATTATTGTCATAGTTAAACTTACCATTTGCACCTCCCGATAAACAAAACGTCATCTAATGAACTGAAAATATAGCCAACAGCGTGGGCGAACTGAACGTAGTAGTCGGGCTTGAAACTGAACTTGGTTTCCTTGTCTCATTTTAGCCACTGGCTTCCTTGTCGCATTTGAGTCACTCCTATACTCGTCGCAGATGTATTTCCAGTTTCCCAGAAACCAGTTTTTACATGAAAACCAGAGACACTCTTTTCTATACGTTGATAAACCAGCACCAAAGACAGAAAGAACATGGAGAAAAATAATAAGATGTTGTCAAAAATTTGGACAGATTCCACATCATCAAAATTTTTAGTCTGCAGCCGAGTGGAGGAAGATCCGGCCTCGACCTCACGTTTCATATGTTTATTTCAATATTCACCTCGCAGCAGAGCAAATGTTTTGCCCAGAGACAGATGATAGGAAATCACTGATTGCTACAGTGTCTGTGTTTGAATAGTTCCTGTATCTACGTTACAGTGCTTGTCTAAAGGACATTCTACTATGAAGATACGGACACTGTATAAAGATAGAAATTGTAATCGTTAGTGATGTACCGATGTCTCCATGGGTTAAAGTGACGATAAAATATTTGTCTCCCCCGGTGTGGCCACCACGAAATGTGCGAGGGTAAGCGTATTGCATTTTCTGTCGGTCCTAGAGCCGTACTAGCAAAGCCGAAGAGCTCTAGGCGACTGCTCGCGATAAGCGGGAAATTTGGCTTGAATTCCGGTGAGACACAAATTTTCATGTGTCACAAACAACAGACTCCAATCCCGATTCGCAAATTGCAAGTCTATAAGATAATACGACCCCTCTTTTAGAGCACAACTAAGCCAGGATTTCGTCGGAGCCCACCAGAATGAAAGCTGAAACCCTCTGTCAGAGAGCTCCGTTTCTGCGTGTAGTCCTCAGCACAGTGAAAGTTTATTCTTAAACGTAAGACCAGCTGGTTTTTGGGCACACGTATTCTGAAATGTAAGACCAGCTGGTACAGCCCCATCTCAGAGTTCACGTAGAACCTTCATCTGTTCGGCCAAAGGAATGTCCGCCTAGCAATGGGTTTTTGTCGTGTTGAGCTTCGAAGAGAAACAGATAGAAACAGATGAAGCTAATCAATCGTACACTCAAACGATTTGTAGAACATAACACCATTCCAATTCTTTTTTGTTTAATGGTGTCAACAACCCTTCAATATTTTAGAAAGAACAACATTTTACTTGTGAACTGATATTACATTTCTTTATACACCACGAGTGCCATTTCGGCCTCTTATGTCCTTTGCAAACCGATGTCTGATTTGACTAAGTAAACGTTGTTGTAGTGTGAGGTATGTCCGTTCAAGTAACTTACAGAAATGAAGCTGAGCAACGTCCTCGACAAGTGGCTATGTTTCGATAGGCGAACACCCCATCATTTTAATGGTATAAAAGCTGCGCGTCGTAATTTAAACACAGGGTGGGTGCATCTGCGAAGGTGCTCATAAAATCTCTGTTACGTGGTGTAGATACTACAATACTCTTTCAGGTCCGGATGTTGCAAGTCCTTGAAATACATAAAAACTGTCACTCTTTCTTCGACATACCACTACTACACTCATGTCAGATGAACAGTCAAAGTATACATATACACTTCTGGTCGGAAAGCTCGGAACATCAGGATGGATGGGAAATAACAAAATTTTACTTATTGTACATACAGAGATGAATACGTAATTAAATTTGTAGGTGGTTGGGAGGTACACTCGCTGCGACGCGTACTAGGGAACACGCAAGTGCCATAACCCGATTTCCCAGAAACTTCGCCCAGGGGCAGAAGAATCAAAATAAGCGAACACGTGTTTCGGATTATCTGTAAATACTCGACCATTTCTGAGGAAATGTCGGACAACGTTTCGGAGGTACTTATGTGCCTTTTGGCGAGTAATAACTCAGGCCAAGGGCTAGCACAATGGCTCTGCACTTTTGCGCCGAATTTTCGAAACCCGATTATTACGATTTTTTAATTTTTGTTTTTCATTTATCTATCCTTGTCCATACAATACTGCAGCACGAATGTTTTCCAGTGTATGCTGAGATACTGTTGACCTTATTCATCTATTGATTTTATGGTTAATGGCTTTAATAAAAGACAATAAATGAATGCATAAATAATTTGAAATTGTTTTCGTTGAAATTTCTGCGGCGAATCTTGATTCATAAGCAGTTGCAAGAGACAGTTTTCGGAAAAAAATCCGTTATGAGTGGTATGCTGCAAAGTTATTGCCAACGCGTGAAATATTCAGCATTGTTAACAACGTTTTTTAGTCGAGTGAGATTCATAAGAAGAAATGTCAATGCGAGTCCAATTTGCAGTCTTGAGAGACGCCCAAAGAACACACGAGAGCCACGACCTCATTTCTTCAAAAGATAGCGGTTCTACATCACGATGGAGTATCCTTGGATGGAGAATCAGATGGGACTGAACGGCACAAAATAGTATTTGTCATTATAATTGCATAGGCTTTCGCGGCCAGGGTCAGTCGACATTAAGCATTTGTCATCGTTACGCAGGCCCAGCAACCCGTGGAATGCGACTGGGTACACAAACCTCTGGTTCACATCGCCGGTAATTTCGAGAGCAGGCGTTACATTTCTGATGTGTGAAGGACGTTCGCTGTGTCCTTACATCGATACCTCCGAGACATTATCTTTCAACAAGATAACATAAGACAGCCCATCGGATACTCTGTTCTGATATACCTCGATATAAGGGGTGTTCGGCCGGCCGCTGTGGCCGAGCAGTTCTAGGCGCTTCAGTCCGGAACCCCGCTGCTACTACGGTCGCAGGTTCGAATCCTGCCTCGGGCATGGATGTGTGTGATGTCCTTAGGTTAGTTAGGTTTAAGTAGTTATAAGTCTGGGGGACCCATGACAGATGTCAAGTCCCCTAGTGCTTAGAGCCATTTGAACCATTTGATAAAGGGTGTTCGACTGTTATCTTGTCCAGCGCGGTTGCCGGATCTTCCACTCACCTAAAACATCTGATCAAGGGATCTAAGATTGATGCACTCTGATTTAGAGTTGATGGAGCAAGCAATACCGAACCCGCATCTATCATACAAACTCAGATAGCATAGACGCCCGGCCGAATTAAAGCCTGCCTAAGGTGCCAGCTTCTCCCACTGAAATGGAGAACACGGCAAGTGCTATAACCCGATTTCCCAGAAGCTTCGCTCAATGGAAGAAGAGTCAAAATAAGCTGTCTTGTGTTTCAGCTTGTCCATAGATACCTGTACGTGACCGTTTCTGAGTAAACCACCATATACGCCCTTTATCACACTCTAAGCTTAGGGGAATTGCGGGCACAGAGGCTAGTGTCTTGGTCTGCCACCATTTCTGTCCCGTGTGCTAAACCCGAGTATTGGTTTTATTTATATCACTTGTTTTCGTTTTTCTACCATCCCCATAGAATGTTACCAAACGAATGTTTCTTATCAATTTAGGGGACACAAGGGCGTTATATTAGTTATAAAATTACAACTGGGTGACACAATAAGTGTTACATATTCATTATATAATTCATGTGTTGTGGTATTTCAAGGGCTGCAATCTTCTTAAATTCTCATATTCTTGTATTTCATTCTTATATCAGCTTTTAATTCTTGTATTTTACTCTTCCGATTAACCTTTTGGAAGTTTTGATGCATTCCCTTGCGTGGCACAGATCGTAGAAACATTCGAAACACAGAACTTTCGAACAATACGTGGATCGCACGCAGGCATGTCCGCCACAGTAGCAGTTCTTGTTACGTATCTCACTCGACAAGAAAACGTTGTTAACAGTGCTGAATATTTCACGCGTTGGCAATAACTTCGCAGCATACCACTCATGACGGATTACTTTTTTGAAAACTTATTAATCAGGATTCGCCACAGGAATTTCACCGAAAACAATTTCAAATAATTTTTCTATTCATTAATTGTCTTTTTTTAAATCCATTAACCATAAAATTAGTAGACGAATAAGGTCAACGGTATCTCAGTATACATTGGAAAACCTTCGTGCTGCAATATTCTATGGACAGGGATAGATAAATGAAAAACAAAAATTAAAAAAATCATAATAATAGGGTTTCGAACATGCGGTGCAAAAGTGCAAAGCACTTGGCCTGAGTTATTACTCACCAAAAGTCACATAAAGTACCTCCAAAACGTTGTCTGACATTTCCTCAGGAATGGTCGGGTATCTACAGATAATCCGAAACACGTGTCTGCTTATTTTGATTCTTCTACCCCTGGGCGAAGTTTCTGGGAAATCGGGTTATGGCACTTGCGTGTTCCCCTAGTACGCGTCGCAGCGAGTATACCTCCCAATCACCTACAAATTTAATCATGTATTAATTTCCGTATTACAATAAGTAAAATTTCGTTATTTGCCATCCGTCTTGATGTTCCAATCTTACCGACCAGCAGTGTATATGTATGTTTTAACGAACGGTAGCACACATCCGTTGTAGCTCTAATTGAATTCATTACTCTAAATGTTACAAAAATAGTTTTCTCTTTTCAGGTGTTAACATGCAGGAATGCAAAGGTATGTACGTTCAATTCTCTGATCTATACCTTCATAACGCCTGCTTCAAAGAAAAAGTGGAAAAATATGTCGACTGTTCAACTAAGAAAGAATGACAAGAAAGAATGACAAATTTTTTATGTATTTCTAAGACTGGAAGAGCATTGTGGTCTCTACATCACATAACAAAGATTTTAAGAGCACCTTCGCAGCTGCATCCACCGTATGTTTAAATTTCCACGCGCAGCAATCTCTGGTTGCCGCCATGCCCTGAAAATGATGGGATGTTCACCTGTCGAAACATAGCCACTTGTGGAGGACGTTGCCCAGTGCTGCCACGCCAAGGGAAGCCGTATTAGTGGTCGCCTTGCTGAGTGTTCGCGGTACTCCAGGCGTCGTCGCATTTCCATTCTGATATTTGTCTTGCTACAAACCCGCTCATTTCTTGTTTCCAAGCAGGTGACGTTGCTGTACTATCCAGCACGGTCGAGAGAATTCTCTGTCCTTTCAGGCTCTAGTCGTGCAGGACCTCTATGATCCTGCACGGTGTTGAGTATAACTCTCCTGAACCCAACGATTTGTCATTCATGTGACGTTAGTGGGACTGTGGCCAACGTGAAGAGCTATTTTGCGATAAGATGTTGATTCTCAATAGACTACGATCCGGCAGTTGTCGAATTCCGAACCGCGTTGGTACATCTACAACTACATCGTACATAGATAGATACTCTGCAAGCCACGGTACGGTGCGTGGCAGAGGGTACCCTATGCCACAACTAGTCATTTCCTTTACTGTTCCACTAGACAATAGAGCGAGGAAAAACGACTGTCTATATGCCTCCGTATGAGCACTAAGTTCTCGGATCTTATCTTCGTGGACCTTACGCGTGTGTTGGCTACAGTAGAATCGTTTGGCAGTCAGTCTTCTCTCCAGGGATTTCCATTTGAGTTCCTGAAGTATCGCCGTAACACTTAGGTGTTGTTAGAACCCACCGGAAATGAATCTAGCAGCTGCATCTGAATTGCTTCGATGTCTTCCTTTAATCCGACGTGGTACGAATCCCAAACACTCGAGCAGTACTCCTGATTAGGTCGCACCAGCATCCTATATACGGTCTTATTTACAGTGGAACTACTTTTTTCGAAAATTCTCCCAATAAACCGATGTCGACAATTCGCCTTCCCTAACACGGTTCGCATATGCTCGTTCCATTTCATGTCGTCTTGCGACCTTATTCCCAGATATTTTAACAACTTGACTGTACCAAGCACTAGTAATACTGCATCCGATCATTACAGGTTTGTTCCGCCTACTACTCCTCATTAACGTACATTTTTCCACATTTCTAGCTGGCATTCGTCAGACCAATTACAAATTTTTTCTAAGTTGTCTTGTGTCTTGCTACAGTCACTCAATTTCGATACTTTACGGTACGCCACAGCATCATCAGCAACCAACCGCAGATTTATCTCCAGCGAGTCCGCCAAATCATTTATGTATATTGAAAACAAAAACGGCCCTATCACACTCCCATGGGGCACTCCTGAAGGTACTCTTGTCTCTGATGGTCGCCGTCGAGGACAACCTACTGGATTCTTTTACTTAAGTATTCGAGCCACTCACATATCTCTGAAATTATTCCATATGCTCGTACCTTCGTTAACAGCCTGCAACGGGGCACCGCGTCAAACGCCTTCCAGGTAACTTGAACTGTGACATCTGCCTCTTGCCCTTCATCCATAGTTCGCAGTATATCATATGAGAAAAGGAAAAGCTAATTTGCGCATGAACGTTACTTTCTAAAATCATGCTGATTGGTGGACACAAACTTCTCAGTGTCAAGAAAGTTTATTGCATTCGAAATGAGAATATGTTTAAGGATTCTGCAGCAAACGGAAGTTAGGGATATTTGTCTCTAATGTTGCGGATCCGTTGCCTCACCCTTCTTATATAATGGAGTCACCTGCCATTTTTCCGGTCGCCTGGGACTTTGTGCTGGTCGAGAGATGCACGATAAATGCAGGGTAGGTACTCTTTGTAAAATCGAATTGGGATTCCATTCGAACCTGGCGATTTATTTGCTTTCAAATCTTTCAGTTGTTTTTCTACGCCAATGATGCTTATTACTATGTAGTCCGTCTGCCCGATGGTCAAACGACGGTATATTTGTACGGTTCTCCTGTGTGGACGATTTTCTGAACGTAAGATTTAAAACATCGGCTTTCGTTTTGTTATCTTCAACTGCCGCATCAGATTAGTCAACAAGGGACTTAAAAGGGGCGTAACACGACCTTTTCACAGACAATCAACGCTCGAGCGTGATTTGCGAATATGAAACCTGCTGCTTAATCTTTCCCCGTATACAGAAAGATAATGGCGTCACTCTTGCATGCTTTGCGTGGTTGCGCTGAAACGCTAGTCACTTTAGTAGTATACTACTGGCCATTAAAATGGCTACACCACGAAGATGACGTGCTACAGACGCGAAATTTAACCGACAGGAAGAAGATGCTGTGATATGCAAATGATTAGCTTTTCAGAGCATTCACACAAGGTTGGCGCAAGTGGCAACACCTAAACCGTGCTGACATGAGGGAAGTTCCCAACCGATTTCTCATACACAAACAGCAGTTGACCGGCGTTGCTTGGTGAAACGTTGTTGTGATGCCTCGTGTAAGGAGGAGAAATGCGTACCATCACGTTTCCGACTTTGATAAAGGTCGGATTGTAGCCTATGCGCGATTGCGGTTTATCGTATCGTGACATTGCTGCTCGCGTTGGTCGAGATCCAATGACTGTAAGCAGAATATGGAATCGATGGGTTCAGGAGGGTAAAACGGAAGGCCGTGCTGGATCCCAACGGCCTCGTATCACTAGAAGTCGAGATGACAGGCATCTTATCCGCATGGTTGTAACAGATCGTGCAGTCACGTCTCGATCCCTGAGTCAACAGATGGGGACGTTTGCAAGACAATAACCATCTGCACCAACAGTTCGACGACGTTTGCAGCAGCATGGACTATAAGCACGGAGACCATGGCTACGGTCACCCTTGACGCTGCATCACAGACAAGATATCCTGCGATGGTGTACTCAACGCCAAACCTGGGTGCACGAATGGCAAAACATCATTTTTCGGATGAATCCAGGTTCTGTTTACAGTATCATGATGGTCGCATCCGTGTTGGGCGACATCGCGGTGAACGCACATTGGAAGCGCGTATTCGTCATCGCCATACTGGCGTATCACCCAGCTTGACGGTATGGGGTGCCATTGGCTACACATCTCAGTCACCTGTTGTTCGCATTGACGGCACTTTGAGCAGTGGACGTTACATTTCAGGCATGTTACGGCCCCTGGATCTACCCTTCATTCGATCCCTGCGAAACCCTACATTTCAGCAGGATGTTGCAGGTCCTGTACGGGCCTTTCTGGAAACAGAAAATGTTCGACTACTGCCCTGGCCAGCACATTGTCCAGATCTCTCACCAACTGAAAACGTTGGTCAATGGTGGCCGAGCAGCTGGCTCGTCACAATACGCCAGTCACTACTCTTGATGAACTGTGGTATCGTGTTGAAGCTGCATGGGCAGCTGTACCTGTACACGCGTTCCAAGCTCTGTTAGATTCAATGCCCAGGCGTATCAAGGCCGTTATTACGGCCAGAGATGGTAGTTCTGGGTACTGATTTCTCAGGATCTATGCACCCAAATTGCGTGAAAATGTAATCACATGTCAGTTCTAGTATAATATATTTGTCCAATGAATACCCGTTTATCATCTGCATTTCTTTTTAGTGTAGCAATTTTAATGGCCAGTAGTGTACAATTAATACCAGTTTCACGTTTCTAGCATGCTGACTTCGTTTGTAGTAATTTTAGTATCTAGCATTTCACATTACAACACAAATTTAGTAGTGTTTATGGTTAGGTCACTTTAATTCCAACACGGCAACCCTCTCGGAAAGCCCTGGATGTTAAAGCCACACAGTCGGCTCTTGTAGATGCGCCGGTCACCGATAGAAACCGCCCGGCAGATTGACGACAAGGGTTGATGTGGCGACCAGCCACGTTGTTGTTTTTACACTGTTGCCAACACATCAAATTGATTCCATATTATTAGGTTTACACAAGGCTTTTGATACCGCTCCAGACAAGAGACTTCAAACTGTGTGCCTGTGGAGTATGGCCTCAGTTGTGCACCTAAATTGGTGAATTTCTGTGAGAAAGGACACAGTTCATGGTAATTGACGGAAAGCCATCCGGTAATACAGAAGTAATATCTGCTGTTTCCCAAGGAAGTGTTACAGGCCCTCAGCTTTTTGTGATGTGTACAAAGGATTTAGGAGACGATCTGAGCAGCCCTCTTAGACTGTTTGCAGGTGATGCTGCCATTTACCGCCTTGTAAAGTCATGAGATGATCAAAACCAATTGCAAAATGATTTAGGCAAGATTTCTGTATGGTGCTAGAAGGAACAGTTACACGATAAATCACACAGATCTGAAGGCTGTAAATTCAACTAAATACACAGGGATTAGAATTACGAATTACTGAAATTCCAATGATCATACGGATAATGTTGTCGGCAAAGCAAACCAAAGACTGCGGTTTATTGACAGATCACTTCGAAAACGCAACTGGTCTACTGAAGAGACTGCTTACACCGGATAGTCTGCCCTCTTCTGGAGTTCTGCATCAGAATGACGGAGGACATCGGAAAGTTTCAAAGAAGGGCAGCTCGTTTTGTATTATCGTGAAAAAGGTGAGAGATTGCCACAGAGATGATAGGGGAGTAGGGGTGGCAACCAGTAAAACATAAGCGTTTTTCGCTGCGACACGATCTTCTCATGAAATTTCAATCAGCAACTTGCTCCTTGTATTGCGAAAATATTCCGTTCACGTCCACCTATGTGGGGAGAAATGATTATCATAATAAAATAAGAGAAACCAGAGTTCGCACAGAAAGATTTAAGTGCGCTTTTTTCCCGCGCGCCATTCAAGAGTGGAACGATAGAGAAATAACCTGAAGCTGCCAGGCACTTAATTGTGAATTTCGGAGTGGCGGCCGCTGTAGCCATCGGTTCTACGCGCTTCAGTCCGGAACCGCGCGACCACTACGGCGCAGGTTCGAATCCTGCCTCGGGATGGATGTGTGTGATGTCCCTAGGTTAGTTAGGTTTCAGTAGTTCTAAGTTCTAGGGGACTGATGACCTCAGATGTTAAGTCCCATAGTGCTCAGAGCCATTTTTTTTTAAATTGCGGAGTAATGACGTAGTTGTAGACAGGACTAGGTGAATACTGGACTAGCACTCAACTCTCACTTCAGTTACACGTTTCGCAAACATTTAGAGACTTATTGCTCGTTTTCACATAACTAAACACTACACGCAGACAGATGGCGTGCACATCTTCCGTTCCGGGGGATAACAGAGTCGCGACAGGATGGGCACGCAGCCATCCCTTAAAATTAACCATACCAGTCCCTGAAGAAGAAGAAGAAGAAGAAGAAGAAGAAGAAGGTAATGCCAACACGGTACCGGACATCTGCACACTGTTGTTGCGGTCTGCAATTTCTCCGCCCGTTTACAACATGTACACACCATGTTTACAGCTGCACCGAAGAGACTCTGTAGTCTTCCTACACCCATCTCAAACCACACAGAGTCCCGTTCAAGTACATAAATTTTTCTTTCATTTTTCTCGATCATGACGAGCAGGAAGTGCAACTTTTGAGTCAGTAATGTAGCGAGTGTGTGACCACTCGCAAAGGGCGGTGCGCGCAGTGTCGTCTCGCCTCGGCCCTCAGACGCTGTTTACGATCGCCGGAATGGCGGCAGAAGTGGGTGAAGGACGGTGATGCGCTTCTGAGCCGCAGATTTACGGCTTCCTGGCGGGACACGACGCGACACACTGCTGTTCAGTGGCCGGGGACGCTCCCCAAGCAAACACTTGCTTGGTCTGGACAGATAACATCGCAACGGGATGGTCGGCCTATAGTTATATAGCGTAAATGAGAATGTAATCAGGTCGTGACATGTTCTCGTCTTCCTACACCGTTCAACTGAAGTGTGTTACTCAAGAGTTATTAATCTCAAATGTCGGGTGACAAGCTGAGATAAACTATTCGTCCAATCCAAAATCAATAAAGCTGTCCTCCTATGTTTGCCGTGAATGTTTACCCAAGCACGAGAAAAGCAAGTTCAAGAAAATTAAATGAACATCATTTTATGACATTAAATATAGTTCCTACAAGTATGTAGTACTAATATTGCTGAACAATAAGCATACTTGCTCTCAGAAATGCACTCTGTCACTCAAAATACGCCGGCCGGCGTGGCCGAGCGGTTCTAGGCGCTTCAGTCTGGAACCACGCGGCCGCTGCGGCCGCTGCGGCCGCAGGTTCGCATCCTCTCTCGGGCATGGATGTGTGTGATGTCCTTAGGTTAGTTAGGTTTAAGTAGTTCTAAGCCGCGCGGGATTAGCCGAGCGGTCTCAGGCGCTGCAGTCATTGGCTGTGCGGCTGGTCCCGGCGGAGGTTCGAGTCCTCCCTCGGGCATGGGTGTGTGTGTTTGTCCTTAGGATAATTTAGGTTAAGTAGTGTGTAAGCTTAGGGACTGATGACCTTAGCAGTTAACTCCCATAAGATTTCACACACAGAATTACTAAGTACTAGGGGAGTGACGACCTCAGATGTTAAGTCCCATAGTGCTCAGAGCCATTTGAGCTATTTGCTAAATATCTCATGTCATGCTACCTATGAAATGGCACAGCTATTCGCCTTCACACTGAGACGTCATCTGGAGTGTTTTCGAGAGTGATTCCTGACCTGCATCATTCGCGAATGGAAAAAGTAAGTGTCTGCGTGGGGTTGGGGGGGGGGGGGAGGATGGGGTAGGGGGGGGGGAGGAAACAGAAACGGTAGTAACGAATAGTCCATCTGCCACGCTCCGCCAAGTGGCTCGCTCAGTATGCTGAATAGAAAAAAGCTTTGGAAGACGAACTATAGCCCATCAGGTACCACAGTCCCGAATGCATTTTCACTCTACAGCGGAGTGTGCGTTGTTTTCAAACAACCTCGTTGATGAAGACTGTGTGCCAGACTGGGACTCGAACCAGAGACTTTTGCTTTTCACAGTCAAGTGCCCTACATATGGAGCTATCCAAGTACGTCTCATGATCTGCTAAAAAATGGTTCAAATGGCTCTGGGCACTATGGGACTCAACATCTGGGGTCATTAGTCCCCTAGAACTTAGAACTACTTAAAACTAACTAACCTAAGGACATCACACACATCCATGCCCGAGGCAGGATTCGAACCTGCAACCTTAGCGGTCACGCGGTTCCAGACTGACGCGCCTAGAACCGCACGGCCACACCGGCTGGCCATGATCTGCCCTCACAACTTTATTTCCACAAGTACCTCATCTCTTACCTTCCAAACTTCACAGTTTTCTTGCAGGACTAGCAGTCGTGGAAGAAAGGATGACCTGGTACAGCACACAGTTTTAATTTGCCACACAGTTTAAATGTCTAAACTTATCCGAAGAAATATTTCTGAGGAACAGGGTCTACTGCAAGTGCTAGAGTACTTGCCGTTTCACAGTCAAAACATACACGATTGCCAAGAAGCACTACTAACTCGTTTACTGCAGAGGAAGACCATTTCTGGTATCATTACTTTCTTTAAATGTGTAAATTTGACTCCAGAATTTTTCTAATTACATAATATGGGCATCCATGTGTTAAGGTATATGTTCTTCGAATAAGCATTTTATTTTTCTTCAATCATATTCGCAAAAGATTTCATAAGTTCTTGACTATGTCATCTATTGGACACTAATGTACATGATGACTAGCGGCGGCGTCTGAGGTAGTGCCGCTGTGCCATGGCACGACATGCATAAAAAAGAAAGAAAGAGAAATCTGTGGAAACTGTGCATAAAACATTGTTTCGGAGTATGTATTTTCTGATTTGAAGAGACGCGTTTCGCTGCGCGCGCTCTCGCGGTAGTTTTCTGAAGCTTGGAGCCAATTGCAGATTGGCATCGCCTCATAAGGGCAGAGTGAAAGGCTCAGCCATTGGTTTCTACACGCTTGTTATGGGGGAGGTAGAGCCCCAGATAGTCTGACCCAAAGCTTCACGTTCTTTCTGCCAGAGAGCAGTAAAGTGCAAGACCTATAGAAGCACGGATCATGTTAGAATACATCGTGGCGCAGATTTCGTGTGATCCAGTTTCACAATCCCCTGCAAGTTAATGCTAATGCATTCCTAAACGCTAATTAATCATTAATTAAATCGAATACAGAAATAATACACTTAAATTTCGTTACAAATAACAATATGTAATTTGAATATAATTATGCCCTTAGATTTAGAAACTAAGAGGCATTATTTCAATTCTGGTATATCTGACAACAGCAGGGCTATTGCCACAGGAAAAAACTAACGTATTCATCTACCCGTTATTTTCCAGAGAAAGGTGTAGTATTCTTGTTTATACTCCTTGCGTTCATGTAATACAGTTTTGCACAAACACGTAGTTATTGTGAGGTCAGGTAATTGACCTTATATAGCTGTCAGCACAGTGTTATCTGTAAGGAAAAATTCAGTTGACTGTGAAAGTAGCAAGTATGAACAAAGTTAATGAGTTAGTAAAAAGTCCATTTAGCGGCAGGTCTCTCAGATAAAAAACACTAGGTAGGCCACTCCCGAATCTGAATCTGTATCAGCAAACAAAAAGTCGATGCCGTAACTTCAATCCAGGAATTTGCCAAAATAAGAAATGGATATGTGGTTGTGAAAAAAGCAACGCTGTTTTTTGTTTTCCTTGTGTGTTATTTGGGAGAGATGTTCATTGGTGTAAGACCGAAATAACTGATATTCGGCATGTATGGTCTAAAATGAAAGTATATGAAATGTCAAAGAGACACATGAAGAACGTGCTTAGTCTGCCATTTCTAGGTAGAACCGACATCAGCAGAAATTAGATTCACAATATAGACAAACAGTTGACAGCCACAGCAAACGTGCAGAAAAGAATATATATATATGTTGAATTCAGTTATACACTATATTCTGTTCTGTGCTGCTTAGGAACTGGCTCTCAGGAGCTACGATTAATCTGATACCTCTCAATATAAGGGGATTTTTCGTGAGCTAATTCAGTTTAGCGCGGAACTGCCACGTAAAGGTGACCGAACATACCCTGGGAGGAGTGAAGAATTGTGCTGTTGTTACGTGTGCTCGTGTGTGCATTTGTACGAGTGAGAGAGATTTTCGGAGTTAATATTACGTTTTATATCTCATGCAGACAGGTGAAAAAGGTCGCTAAAGCAGCTTCTCTCTACAAGTCCATCTCATTCAAGAATGAGTGTTCAAAGGCATTTCTAAGACTGTTCAGAACGAACTAGTGCAATGCACGTTGGACGTGTACCATGATGAAGTTCGTAAAGATATAAAACGTGCCGATTATGTTGAAATCATCGCTGGTGAAAGCACAGAATTTCAATTGGTTATTGTTTTGCGTTATGTTGTTGAGGGAAAACCTATTGAAATATTTTGGAACTCTATTAATCTAGAAAGTTAGAATGCTCATACTGTAGTTGAGAGTACTCTGAAAGAAATCGAACCATTAATTGGCGATGATCGAGAATAGCTAATAGCTCAGAGTTACGATGTTGCAAACGTTGTGAGTGGCAAGTAGAACGGGGTTCAGAAATTAAAGACAAATTTCCAAATGCAAACTACATCTATTGTTATACGCATCTTTTCAATCTTATGTCTACGGCAGCCTCTGTTAATCGCAAAGCCCGCATCTTTTCCGCACACCTTTCAGATAATTCTTTTTTCTTTTCTCTCTCCACACAAAATTTCTTTCCCATTTAATGTACCCACAAAATTCTTTTCTCATTTAATGTAAGCTCGAAACAGAAAAATTCCTAAACCTGGTAATAAAAAATAAATTCAGTAACCTGGTAATAAAACAATGTAACTAACCTCTCAATAAATTGTCGCTCACTTAACCTGGTAAATTTTGGACGACAGCAGTGCTGCGTCATGGCCCTGTAAGATCATTCTGAATAAAAATGGAAAACTTCTTACCTCAATAAAATTGCCGAATATATCTGCTCGTACAATAAATTTTTCCGGCACAGCTCTGTGCAATGCTGGCCAATAGATTTGTCTTTTATGAAAGGAAGCAACTGATTTTTCTTTTGCAACAATCGGAATGATCATCGATTGGAGAAATTAGTGAATTCTTTAAATTGAGATGAATGCTTGTTAAAAAAAATTACTTTATATGACAAAGATTATTATTAGCACATTTTTAAAACATTTACATGGGAGTTCAGATAACATTACTAGATATGCGCGACGCTGCTTTTTACCTTATACAATAATACTCAGGCTCCGGCATCACTGCACCGCGACCGGGCAGCCAACACGATACACCATACCAGACCAGAGCAGACTGCAGACTAGCCACTAGCAACAACGTACTGCTACAGCTACACAGTTCCTACTCAGTCAACACTGCTCTCTGGTCAGCGATTCTCTTATACCTTGCATATCGCAGGCAGCCCATGAGCAATACATCGAAATTACATCTGCTCGGACCTCTTACACGCAAGACAACCAGAACATTGAGGCGGTAATGCAAAACATTAGAGATGATGGTTCAAATGGCTCTGAGCACTGTGGAACTTAACATCTGAGGTCATCAGTCCCCTAGAACTACTTAAACCTAACCAACCTAAGGACATCATACCCATCCATGCCCGAGGCAGGATTCGAACGTGCGACCGAAGCGCCTAGAACCGCTCTGTCACACCGGCAGGCCATCAGAGATGAGACTGACTCCATCCTTAAGGATTTTATTTTCGAAAATGATGGAACGATACCCGCCAAGAAACAGATTCTTCATGGGCATCAGAAAAGAAATGCTTTGGAAGTGTGCGATGCCGTCCTTTCTTAAATAAAATTACGTTTTCAGTTCAGTGGACACCTCATTGCAGCCAACTTATTTGATGTAAATCAGTTTGACAAATACATCACAGATTTTTCTGACAAATACTTTGAAATTAGAGACACATATACATTTCTGGAAAAAAGAAAGTTGAAGGGTGAGCTTCAATCTTCCATGCTAGACCTGAGTTGAGAGCATTTTCATTTCTTTCCCTGATTCTAGAGGATGAAGTCCGTGACACATTCGACGAGACTGTTGAAGTTTTGAAAATGCTAGTCACGACGCCTATCTCGACATGAGAAGCTGAGTGGTGCTTTTCCATGCTCAAGAGAACTAAAACATTCCTACGAAACACCATGAAAGAAGAATGACTGAGTGCCTTAGGGATGCTATCCTGTGAAAAGTCATTCGTGTGTAAAATTGAACATTTCACTCTGAGATGACAGATTTATTTGCCAACAAGAAGGGGCGATGAATCGATTTACAACATCGTTCCTACTAATTATTTTGAAGCTGTCTTCCCAAAGTCATGGAGTTGCTGCATTTGGTGAGTGCAATGCTTTTACTTTTAAATGTTGATAATATGATTAAATTTGCTTTGCAAAATCCAGATTACATGTTCGAATAATTTATATATGCTCTATTATTTCTCGTACTGGTACTCATGTTGTAGCGGACACTTTTCTAGTAGTCGGCAGCGAACGTAAAACAAACGAGGAGTTCTGGCTGTCGAGGGGAGAAGTGAGGAGTGGGGGGAGAAGCCACGCCCCCCTCTGACAGGGCTGGCAGCCTACGTCCGTGTTCTGACTTCTGCGCTGCTGGGAAGGCAGAACCGATGTAATAATGTACATATGAATCGCTGATTCCATCTGGTGTTGCGAGAGTCATATTCGAACTCCGTGACAGAGCAAGATTGCTCTTTGCAGTTACTTCAAAATAAGAAAAGTAAACAACCTGTAAGCACAACTCAAAGCAAACCGGAGCACATAAATCATTTGGTAACGACTAGAGCGCAATTGTTAGCTGAGGTTGATGGTGTTGTTACGTGGCAGTTCAGGCCCGATCTCCTCCGGTATCTTAAACAACTACACATCAAAACATCCCCTGCTTACGACTCCCTCGTAAAAGTGACCGACCATACCCTGCGAGGAGTGAAGAATTGTGCTGTTGATATGTGTGCGCGTGTGTGCATTTACGTGTGCGAGAGAGACTTTCTGAGTTAATGTTACGTTTTATATCTCATGCAGACATGCGAAAAAGATAGCTAAAGCAACTTATTCATTTCTTACACAAATACACGCTACCATGTTCTACAGGAATATATCAATCTCTTACGGTGCATAAGAAGGGCGCTGTTGTAATAAGTGTTTATTTCCAGTTCTCTATAAGGTTTTGGTAGATGTGATATATTATGAAATATATGAATTATCGACAAAATTCCGTAATACGTTCGATGCTACGAAACAAATTTTTTTGTTACCACCAATCGAATGCCTCAGCGACCGCCACTGACACTGACACTGACAGTAGTAGAGATCTGAGATAAAAATCTGCGTCAATCACCGTCCTGTTCTAGAACTTTGGAACTCTCTATCGC
Source organism: Schistocerca cancellata (assembly GCF_023864275.1). Taxonomy (NCBI): domain Eukaryota; kingdom Metazoa; phylum Arthropoda; class Insecta; order Orthoptera; family Acrididae; genus Schistocerca; species Schistocerca cancellata. The sequence goes on along the minus strand of NC_064626.1, from coordinate 929,187,315 downwards.
AGCGTGTTACACAGCAGCACCCAAGCGCCTGTACCTTTTTTCAGTAGCCCAATTAAGCTACTGAGAAGTCCTGACAAACAAGAGTGATAAACTAGCCACTTAGCATTTCACTTAATTAAATAAGTTGGAAAGAGTGGGCATTCCGTAAATTCAAAGTTTATGCATGGTACATGGAGCTAATAGAAGAATCATAAAATGGGTTCATTGACCAGGAGACCCCACTTGGGGCAGTTTGGCAGCTACGTACAAGTCTTTGTTATTGACACTATTTCGTCGACTCGTGAGCCGATGATGATGAGATGAAATGGAGAGCAGCAACTACATCAGGAGCACAGAAAATCTCCGAACTTGTTCGGGATCCCACCCGGTCACTTTGGGCCTATAGACAGCTCAAATAGTTCAAATCGCTCTAAGGTTGGCTCTAAGGACTATGGGACTTAACATATGAAGTCATCAGTCCCCTAGACTTAGAAATACTTAAACCTAAATAACCTAAGGACATCACACACATCCATGCCCGTGGCAGGATTCGAACCTGCGACTGTAGCAGCAGCGCGGTTCCGGACTATTAACAGCGGCGCTAACGAACAGACCACAAAGTGCCGACTACATACCTGAAGCTAACAGCATAAAGAATTCAGCCATTTAATTAACTCATTTCTAATAAAAGTCAATCAACTAAATATTATCGGCAGTGTGCAGTAGGTACTGGCTTCTAAGTAAAATTGTGAAGAGTTTAATAACACTTGTGTGTACATACTTTGATATTACGGTACAGTAAAGAAGTAACACGTTTTATTGTTAATGATATAATTTGAACTGGTGGTGGAGTGCACATTTTATTACCCATAATAGAAGAACACACGATTCATATAGATCTATGGAAAAGATACTGAGATGTGATAGTCAATTGCATTTTTTTACTAATGTGGTACAGTTTCGAAAAATGACTGTCAGTTTGCTACTGGGATAAGAAAATGTGCATAAAAATGTACTGCAATCACAAAAATTACAATAAACCCTCGACTAATAACACTGTCAACTCACGTACGGCCACGTTGTTCAGCGGATAAAGGAAGTGGCTTGAACCCAGACAATTAAACCGGTAATTTATAGAAATACAACAAACAAGCACGTCTGTGACTTTTTAACGGTGAAAGAAAGTAGTTTAAAATTTACTCCTTTTATAATATGATCTAACATACTTATGGCCTCGTCGTTCTGCGCACAAAGAAAGCGATCTGAATTCACACCATGAAATCGCTAATTTATGAGAAAGCAATACGCACCTCTACTACACTTGAAACAGTGAATGGAAGCAGTATTATAGCATGAATAAACTGACAATGACTACGTTGTTCTGTGCACAAAGTAAGAGACTTGAATTCACATTATTAAATCGGGAATTTATGGAGACGCCACAAGCAAAACATTCCTGCAGCGCACGAAGGAAACGACAATGCCGTTAGAAATTCATGAATACGATAGGAACGATCATTTGAAGCAAAAAACTTCTTATGGACATGAGCCTTATTCTGAACGGTTTCCAAGATAAAACACATTTCTTTTAAAATGTACATTGTCATTTATTTTGTGTAGTATTCAATACATTGACAGATTCACACAGCTACACAGGTACAAGAGTTAGTACATATTACAACATACGTGTTACAAAATATCGATTGAAGATTATGAATCTTTGCAAAAATGGTTCAAATGGCTCTGAGCACTATGGGACTTCACTGTTGAGGTCATCAGTCCCCTAGAACTTAGAACTACTTAAACCTAACTAACCTAAGGACATCACACACATCCATCCCCGAGGCAGGATTCGAACCCGCGATCGTAGCGGTCGCGCGGTTCCAGACTGTAACGCCTAGAACCGCTCGGCCACTCCGGCCGGCCCAATCTTTGCACATTCACCTTTAAGCGTTACCGTACACACCATATTACAGCTATCTTATAGTTCGCAATAAATGTTCGATTACCCCATCGTAAACTTCACTGCATTTGTGTGCTCTTGGGATAACATATGTTGCTTGCTGAGTGCCTCCTCACGTTCCCTAATGAGGGCAGTAGCGTCAGTAATGGACCTAGCTGTTCATCTCGCTCATTCAGCTTTCGTTTGTAGATCTCGAACTTCATTTAACCCCATAAACAAAAATATAATGGCACCAAAGTCTGACGACCATGGTGACCAGCTAACGGTACTACCACCACCAATCCAGCGACTAGGGTAAGTGCGGTTGAGATCTCCCCTCACACGTCTGGTAGAGTGCGGTGGGGCTAAGTAGTGCTAGAAGCTCTCTGAGGTCCGCTTGGTCAAAAGAACATCCTCAAGGTGTTCAGCAAACGAGTTTTCCGAAAATGTAAGTAATTCTGTGTTTTCATTCGCATGTTGATTCCGTTATGTGTAAACGTGACTTCATTAGTTTCAACGGAAGTTAATGATGATTTTTATTTAACCAGTGACAAAATTCAGATCGTGTGATATTGTCACCAACGTGAAGATTGTGGACACAATATATGTGAAACGGGCACAAGTTTTCTGCATGTGATGTTCGCCATATACGTGTCCGTGAAACTCTGATACATGCTGAAAGTTGCTGCAGCAGGACTGCGCTGCAACATTTCGTCAGTGTGTTGTTTTTCCTGCACAGGTTGTTGAACAACACATTCAGAAGGAAAAGGGGAAATTGGAAGACTACCTGTTTCACGCATTGTACTGGAAACTATGGTGGACACTCTACGACCGGGAACTCGATTTGTCAGAAAGCGCTGACGATATTCTTCGATAGCACCAGGAGAACTATCATCGCAGAAACCGTGAACATTCACCAAATCTGCATTTGTTTCATCAGTGTAGATATGTGGCATTTTAGCCAGCACGTGTGTGATCATACATTAATCGTTGCTCTTCTCTCACTCCTCGCACTACTTCATTCACAACATACCATGTACAACTACGTGATCAACGGGCTAGTTTAATGGCAGAGCAAAGAGGTTGGAAACAAAGAAGTAGGATGAGCTTGAATAAAGTGTCAGAGAGGCTTGTTGCGTAAGAAATGTACGTGAGCGCCACTAACCCAAGAAAAATGTATGTTGAATGTGTCTATCGAAAAACCATTCGAAACATATGTCCACATGCTATCTGCTTCATATGAGCATTCGTTCCATATCCCTGAAAACTGACCATTCCTCTCGGGACACCCCGTGTACAGAGGAGACATACCAGTTCTTCACCCCTGACTAATGCATACCTGAACGGAACAACTTCCACCACGGCCAAACCTATGCACCGTCAAAAAAAAAAGGACCATTAGCGATCCCGCAGTCTTTCTCAACTGGCCGTTCACGCCCAGAGCTTCTTGTTTATTATTTACTCATTTCTTTTTTTTTTCTTTGACAATTCCTGCGGAAGAAAGCTTGGAATTTTGCAAATTTCTGCTCTTGTGTTACCAGGTTGTAAGAAGAAGAAGAATGGGGATCACGCCTACAAATTACAGTCATTTTTTCCATTTCTGTAGATCTCTTTCATCCTTACAGTGTATGGAAGCTTCATGATGTCGCTCGAGTCATGGAACATGTCGGAAGCTTGGCGACCGACGCGTTTCAAATTCACAACTGAAACATGTAAAGCTGTACGCGTGTAAGTTCATTGCTTTGTAGTTTCAGAAAAAAAAGAAAAAAAATAGGAAATACTACAGTTGTTGTTCCAGGAGAAATGTGATAAGCAATTAAATATTAATAATAATAATTAAAAACAATCAACGATTGAGCTGTAGCAGACTGACTTTTCTACAGGGACAGTTGTGGGTAATCTCTATTTTTGTTAGCACCAAAGCGAGGGATAGACTACTATTTCAACCTTATTGAAGAAAATTATTTTTCCCCTAGCGAATATGTGCAGATAGTCTTCGAAACCTCTAATGGGAAATCCAGTTTGACATCCTTTAATATTTTTGTGGGATCTGAAATTTAAAAACCTCTCTCACATCGGCCTGATTTAGCTTCACTGATCGAGATAGTAAAAAACATGCATATATTAAGGGAATTTTCATTCACAAAGCAGGCTTATCACATTCACATAGTTCGATACTGTTCTATCCTGATTAAATTGAGCTTAACTTAAATTCCATAAGGCAGTGAAGCAATTTCGAAGTCTCGGTGTGACGAAAATTGTCAGTCGATCTCCTGAAAACATTTGTAATAATTATTAAGTTTCGGTGATCACATGGGGAAGACCGTAGTTCTGCTGGTAAGACCGTGTTAGCCCATTTATTGAAATTAATAAACTGGATATCTTGAGCGTACAAAACGGCAGGTTCGTCCAGTGTAAATCAGACGTTCCCCACTGATCCCGTGCAACGCAGCGTAGTAAGCAGACACTGTCAATAATAATCAGTTAAATAATACGCGAACACACTTACTTTACTTCATGTATTAAATTCCTTCTCATACAGAATCTCATCAAGATGGCGACTAGCTCAACAATACATACATATACATCTTCGTTCTTTCACGGCTAATCGGCAAGATCTGAATCATTCTTTTCATAAGAGAAAACATAGATAGCAGAGAAGCTATTCCATGGAGTAAATTCACGCTCCAAGGAATAATAGGGCTAGAAACTACTTTGCAATGATAATCATCGTATATTAAAGTTTAGGAATCGGTAAGATAAGAAGAGATATTTCGAGATATGTACTGAGTTATATAATTTATAAAATTTCTGAAAATATCGCGGAGAGACCGCTGCAAGAGACATTACAATCTATATCATATTCCTATGGAAACTTTTCTGAGATATCAAAATTATGTGCTGGACTGGGATTCTGAACCATCTTCTTTCGCGGAAACGCTCTTCCTCTTTTTGGTATCCAAGCAGACTTATTTCTTTCCGTCACAGTTTCAATTCGGCCAGCACTTCATTGATGATTACTCAGAGAAAACAGGTCTGGGCAATTACGGATGAAACGTATGAAAGCTGGTCGCTTCAGCACTACAGCCGGTGGCGTATCGGCAAGTGAACATGGCCGTTTTGTAATGTTGTGTGTGTGTGTGTGTGTGTGTGTATGTGTGTGTAATACAGGAATGCACGGTCGGCTGCGCGCGGACCTCGCTTAAATTGAGAACAGTTCAGCTAATTGAGAGGACATCCTGGCAGTCGGTCCCACGGTACAGGCCGTGTTCCGTCACTGCAGCTACTCACCGGTCGTTCACTGGCGCGGTCGCTGGGAAACGTTACCCCTGACTCTCTCCGACTCAATTTCCCAAATCATTTTGCCACCTGACGGCTCTGTCTGCAATACGTTTCTTCATTATCAACTCCTTTGTTTCTTAAACAAACATTTCCTTGGCGTGTCATTACCATAAAATCATCTCAGATGTCTTTTTACGTCAATTCGTAGTGTGTTCACAACGTTCAGGAAGGTGTGCATTCTCCTTTTGGAGAAGAAAATAGTATATGCCTTCTGAAATGTCACAGACAAATTGTAAGTTGATGTGACACGAGGCCCTGGAAGATTGTATTACCTCTTTGACTATTCTGCAAAACCAGGCAGTTGCCATACTAAAATCACTATTGCCAGTAATCGCTAAGAGTGGTATAATGCAACCATATCAGTACTATAAACAGTGTCCAAGAGATGAACTGAAATTTCAGTTTGATATAATTATGTTACAACTTGCTGTCTTATGGTCACTAGCATCCTCAGGTGTTTCTACGTATGCAACGTACCACGGAGGATACAATTATCCAAATTATTTTGTCACACACGTACATGATTAAGGCCTCTAAATCGAGATTCCGTACTTTCTCTACTAGGAAAGAGAAATATTCGGTTTACTGTCTAGTCAATTTCATTAGAGAAGGAGTTCTAGCTAAGAGAAAACGCTCCAATGAGAGATCAGCCTCATGTTTGATTTCAGTGATTTGAAGGAAGAACTTAGGTTCAAATAGTTCAAATGGCTCTGAGCACTATTGGACTTAACTTCTGAGGTGATCAGTCCCCTAGACTGTAGCGCCTAGTACCGCTCGGCCACTTCAGCCGACGAAGGAAGATCTTTCGAGAATGGTGAAGGTGCCCAGCAGCTTGAACGTTCCATCTGACTACAGGATTTCATGTCTCTTTGTTCCATTCCAGCTGACGAGAATTCGAGATAACTCAGTTTTTCGACCATCATATTCTCACGAAATGCGTTTTATATCTCCTTAAATTTATTTCCGTCCTAAGTCACTGTGCGAAATCGTACTACGAATAGGATTCGCGTTGGTATTGCCAAATTTCTTCGACGTTTCAGGTGCGACCTAGAAACGGCAGCTTTAGTCTCTGAGAAAATTGTGCTCCGTCCGCTTATTTCCCCTGAGTAGCCGTAACCGTATGCACAACCTCTGAGTGAAACCCTTACTGTTTATTCCGTTCAGTTTCTCGTGTCACTGCTATCACTGCACCATTAACCTCTGACTGCCGAGCCTCTATGCCCACCAATCCAAGCTGATTGAAAATGGGGAGTTGTTGCAACATCTTCTTCAGGGAATATTTTGAAAACAAAGTTGCATTTGGACACATAGAATAATTAGAAAGACTGGATGCTACGAGTGCGGGCGACCGTAATTCCCAACTAGTGACCAAAGAGCGCAATATTAAAAAATTAGGCTGCATTTTTGTATCGCCGTGTACATAACAACAATTGAACGAGACCTTCTCGTATTTGCAAATGACGGCGTAAGTGATGATGATGTTTGGTTTGTGGGGCGCTCAATTGCGCTATCATCAGCGCTCGTACAAAGTCCCAATTTTTCCACAGTCCAATCTCGCTACTGTCACACATAATGATGATGATGATGATGGTAACACAAACACTCGGTCCACGGGCAGTGAAAATCCCCAACCCCGCCGAGAATCGAACCCGAGACCCCGTGATCCAGAGGAAGCAACGCTAGCCATTAGACCACGATCTGTGTACGACGGCTTAACTGTTAGTGCACGTGTAAAGTGCGTTATGACAGATTTCATGCGCCTCGGACTATTGCCTGCACTCATTAGCTAGAGCAAACATTCGGCATATTGCTTGGTTCGCATATTGCTAGGTCCATGGATGATAAGAAGAGATAAACCTTTATTCCGCAGGTCTCGAATGTAGTTCTTTCTTTTTATCCATCTCGACGTTCGGCATCGTCCTTCAACTGACATCTTCTGTTGTGCCTCTTTCGGTCAATATTTTGTGCTATTCTACTTACTTTCGCGCGTTTTCCTACCATCTTTCCGTAGTGAAAATAGAATAGCTATTGGTGTTGCAGAAGAGATTATCCGGGGAGCAGGTCACATTCTCCCTGAGACCTACGCACCATCTACCACTGTGATATTCTCTGCACGGAACACCCTACGAGCTGTCCGCAGTACCTCGCAAGTCGTCGTACTTGCATCAGCAAGTGGAGAGCGGCGATATAAGGGAAATCAATCAAACTTAGAAATATTGAAGAATGGCTGGGTACGTGCTCGGCTACCGCCGACACTCTATCGGTCCAAGGACAGATCGCCTTCTGCACAATCTTACAGCCAACGTACAAGTGTTTCCATAGGTGATTTCATCAACTTCCAGTTCTGAGATATAATTTGAAAGGAAAAAAAAGGGCGAGCAAAGGCACAATATTTTCACTTTTAGGCCGTCCTTAAGTGGAGCTATTCAAAAGGAATTTATGACGCGAGTTGATAATGGGTTATTTCCTGTGTGATTCAGTCAAATGCCGCCGGTCCCGGCGGAGGTTCGAATCCTCCCTCGGGCATGGGTGTGTGTGTTTGTCCTTAGGATAATTTAGTTGAAGTAGTGTGTAAGCTTACGGACTGATGACCTTAGCAGTGTGCTCCCTGCCGCCGTTGGATAAGCAGCTGCAGCAGCAAGTCGTATACTCCTAGCTCACTCATTTGTTACATAGTTTAATTCTTAATTTCTTTGCGTGTTTTTGGTACTTGCATTGTTTAATTCATAAATTTCGGGCGTATTATAGTATTTGAGAGTTGTAGCATCGCGTTTTAGTACCTGAATAGTGTATATTCGCGTAGTCGTCTGTCATCTGTTTTTGTTTTGAACGGCCAGTGTCGGTTGGTCACAGTCAGTGTGCTTCCTGCCGCCGTTGGATAAGCAGCTGCAGCAGCAAGTCGTATACTCCTAACTCTCATTTGTTACATAGTTTAATTCTTAATTTCTTTGCGTGTTTTTGGTACTTGCATTGTTTAATTCATAAATTTCGGGCGTATTATAGTATTTGAGAGTTGTAGCATCGCGTTTTAGTACCTGAATAGTGTAAATTCACGTAGTCGTCTGTCATCTGTTTTTGTTTTGAACGGCCAGTGTCGGTTGGTCACAGTCAGTGTGTTCCCTGCCGCCGTTGGATAAGCAGCTGCAGCAGCAAGTCGTATACTCCTAGCTCACTCATTTGTTACATAGTTTAATTCTTAATTTCTTTGCGTGTTTTTGGTACTTGCATTGTTTAATTCATAAATTTCGGGCGTATTATAGTATTTGAGAGTTGTAGCATCGCGTTTTAGTACCTGAATAGTGTAAATTCGCGTAGTCGTCTGTCATCTGTTTTTGTTTTGAACGGCCAGTGTCGGTTGGTCACAGTCAGTGTGCTCCCTGCCGCCGTTGGATAAGCAGCTGCAGCAGCAAGTCGTATACTCCTAGCTCACTCATTTGTTACATAGTTTAATTCTTAATTTCTTTGCGTGTTTTTGGTACTTGCATTGTTTAATTCATAAATTTCGGGCGTATTATAGTATTTGAGAGTTGTAGCATCACGTTTTAGTACTCGAATAGTGTTAAATCGCGTAGTCTCCTTCCGCCGCCGAGCAGTGTGTCAGCAGTGCACAAGTGGCAGCATTACTGCATTTACTAGGCAATCTTGTATTTTAATAACCGCTTCAATTTTGTGTCGTTTTGTTTGCGCTCTCTGTAGATTAGTTCAGACGTTCTTTGCACAAGTTTTTAGCATGGATAGGGACTGCAACTGCTGTGTTCGGATGCAGGCTGAGTTGGCATCCCTTCGCTCCCAGCTTCAGGCAGTGTTGGCTTCGGTCACACAGCTTGAGGCTGTTGCCAATGGGCATCACTGTGGGGGTCCGGATGGGGGTTTGTCGGGGACGGCCAGCTCGTCCCACGCATCCCCCGATCGGACTACGACTGTGGTTGCCCGGGATACTGCCCGCATTGAGGCTGCTCCCTCACCTGTGGTAGAGTGGGAGGTCGTCTCAAGGTGTGGCAGGGGGCGAAAGACATTCCGGAGGGCTGAACGGAAGGCCTCTCCAGTTTGTCTGACGAACCGGTTTCGGGCTCTGTCTCAGGCTGATACTGATCTTCAGCCTGACATGGCTGCTTGTCCTGTTCCAGAGGTTGCCCCTCAGTCTGCAAGATCCGGGCAGTCGCAGAGGGTGGGCTTACTGGTGGTTGGGAGCTCCAACGTCAGGCGCGTAATGGGGCCCCTTAGGGATATGGCAGCAAGGGAGGGGAAGAAAACCAAAGTGCACTCCGTGTGCATACCGGGGGGAGTCATTCCAGATGTGGAAAGGGTCCTTCCGGATGCCATGAAGGGTACAGGGTGCACCCATCTGCAGGTGGTCGCTCATGTCGGCACCAATGATGTGTGTCGCTATGGATCGGAGGAAATCATCTCTGGCTTCCGGCGGCTATCTGATTTGGTGAAGACTGCCAGTCTCGCTAGCGGGATGAAAGCAGAGCTCACCATCTGCAGCATCGTCGACAGGACTGACTGCGGACCTTTGGTACAGAGCCGAGTGGAGGGTCTGAATCAGAGGTTGAGACGGTTCTGCGACCATGTGGGCTGCAGATTCCTCGACTTGCGCCATAGGGTGGTGGGGTTTCGGGTTCCGCTGGATAGGTCAGGAGTCCACTACACGCAACAAGCGGCTACACGGGTAGCAGGGGTTGTGTGGCGTGGGCTGGGCGGTTTTTTAGGTTAGATGGCCTCGGGCAAGTGCAGAAAGGGCAACAGCCTCAACGGGTGCGGGGCAAAGTCAGGACATGCGGGGACCAAGCAGCAATCGGTATTGTAATTGTAAACTGTCGAAGCTGCGTTGGTAAAGTACCGGAACTTCAAGCGCTGATAGAAAGCACCGAAGCTGAAATCGTTATAGGTACAGAAAGCTGGCTGAAGCCAGAGATAAATTCTGCCGAAATTTTTACAAAGGCACAGACGGTGTTTAGAAAGGATAGATTGCATGCAACCGGTGGTGGAGTGTTCGTCGCTGTTAGTAGTAGTTTATCCTGTAGTGAAGTAGAAGTGGATAGTTCCTGTGAATTATTATGGGTGGAGGTTACACTCAACAACCGAACTAGGTTAATAATTGGCTCCTTTTACCGACCCCCCGACTCAGCAGCATTAGTGGCAGAACAACTGAGAGAAAATTTGGAATACATTTCACATAAATTTTCTCAGCATGTTATGGTCTTAGGTGGAGATTTCAATTTACCAGATATAGACTGGGACACTCAGATGTTTAGGACGGGTGGTAGGGACAGAGCATCGAGTGACATTATACTGAGTGCACTATCCGAAAATTACCTCGAGCAATTAAACAGAGAACCGACTCGTGGAGATAACATCTTGGACCTACTGATAACAAACAGACCCGAACTTTTCGACTCTGTAAGTGCAGAACAGGGAATCAGTGATCATAAGGCCGTTGCAGCATCCCTGAATATGGAAGTTAATAGGAATATAAAAAAAGGGAGGAAGGTTTATCTGTTTAGCAAGAGTAATAGAAGGCAGATTTCAGACTACCTAACAGATCAAAACGAAAATTTCTGTTCCGACACTGACAATGTTGAGTGTTTATGGAAAAAGTTCAAGGCAATCGTAAAATGCGTTTTAGACAGGTACGTGCCGAGCAAAACTGTGAGGGACGGGAAAAACCCACCGTGGTACATCAACAAAGTTAGGAAACTACTGCGAAAGCAAAGAGAGCTTCACTCCAAGTTTAAACGCAGCCAAAACCTCTCAGTCAGAAAGAAGCTAAACGATGTCAAAGTTAGCGTAAGGAGGGCTATGCGTGAAGCGTTCAGTGAATTCGAAAGTAAAATACTAGGTACCGACTTGACAGAAAATCCTAGGAAGTTCTGGTCTTACGTTAAATCAGTAAGTGGCTCGAAACATCATGTCCAGACACTCCGGGATGATGATGGCATTGAAACAGAGGATGACAAGCGTAAAGCTGAAATACTAAACACCTTTTTCCAAAGCTGTTTCACAGAGGAAGACCGCACTGCAGTTCCTTCTCTAAATCCTCGCACCAACGAAAAAATGGCTGACATTGAAATAAGTGTCCAAGGAATAGAAAAGCAACTGGAATCACTCAACAGAGGAAAGTCCACTGGACCTGACGGGATACCAATTCGATTCTACACAGAGTACGCGAAAGAACTTGCCCCCCTTCTAACAGCCGTGTACCGCAAGTCTCTAGAGGAACAGAAGGTTCCAAATGATTGGAAAAGAGCACAGGTAGTCCCAGTCTTCAAGAAGGGTCGTCGAGCAGATGCGCAAAACTATAGACCTATCTCTCTGACGTCGATCTGTTGTAGAATTTTAGAACATGTCTTTTGCTCGAGTATCATGTCGTTTTTGGAAACTCAGAATCTACTATGTAGGAATCAACATGGATTCCGGAAACGGCGGTCGTGTGAAACCCAACTCGCTTTATTTGTTCATGAGACCCAGAAAATATTAGATACAGGCTCCCAGGTAGATGCCATTTTCCTTGACTTCCGGAAGGCGTTCGATACAGTTCCGCACTGTCGCCTGATAAACAAAGTAAGAGCCTACGGAGTATCAGACCAGCTGTGTGGCTGGATTGAAGAGTTTTTAGCAAACAGAACACAGCATGTTGTTCTCAATGGAGAGACATCTACAGACGTTAAAGTAACCTCTGGCGTGCCACAGGGGAGTGTTATGGGACCATTGCTTTTCACAATATATATAAATGACCTAGTAGATAGTGTCGGAAGTTCCATGCGGCTTTTCGCGGATGATGCTGTAGTATACAGAGAAGTTGCAGCATTAGAAAATTGTAGCGAAATGCAGGAAGATCTGCAGCGGATAGGCACTTGGTGCAGGGAGTGGCAACTGACCCTTAACATAGACAAATGTAATGTATTGCGAATACATAGAAAGAAGGATCCTTTATTGTATGATTATATGATAGCGGAACAAACACTGGTAGCAGTTACTTCTGTAAAATATCTGGGAGTATGCGTGCGGAACGATTTGAAGTGGAATGATCATATAAAATTAATTGTTGGTAAGGCGGGTACCAGGTTGAGATTCATTGGGAGAGTCCTTAGAAAATGTAGTCATCAACAAAGGAGGTGGCTTACAAAACACTCGTTCGACCTATACTTGAGTATTGCTCATCAGTGTGGGATCCGTACCAGATCGGGTTGACGGAGGAGATAGAGAAGATCCAAAGAAGAGCGGCGCGTTTCGTCACAGGGTTATTTGGTAACCGTGATAGCGTTACGGAGATGTTTAACAAACTCAAGTGGCAGACTCTGCAAGAGAGGCGCTCTGCATCGCGGTGTAGCTTGCTCGCCAGGTTTCGAGAGGGTGCGTTTCTGGATGAGGTATCGAATATATTGCTTCCCCCTACTTATACCTCCCGAGGAGATCACGAATGTAAAATTAGAGAGATTAGAGCGCGCACAGAGGCTTTCAGACAGTCGTTCTTCCCGCGAACCATACGCGACTGGAACAGGAAAGGGAGATAATGACAGTGGCACGTAAAGTGCCCTCCGCCACACACCGTTGGGTGGCTTGCGGAGTATAAATGTAGATGTAGATGTAGAAGTCCCATAAGATTTCACACACATTTGAACTTTTTTTTTTTTTTTTTTTTTTTGACTGGAGGCTGATCAAATACTGCAGATCGTAGCAGATTTCACACACATTTCTGAACAAATGCCGCCTCCCTGGTAGATGCTGATATCCGTATGGAACAAGGTGGTAGCCACTTCCCGGTGACTCGCCATGCTGGTTTCGATGATGAAGAGTGAACAAGTTTGTAAAAGTAATTTTTTCTCAGGCCATTAAATTTGCGTATTCAAGCGTACCTTCTTCCTCTGCTTAATTCTAGTTATAAATTCTGTAAGTAAGCTGTCTAGGTTTTAATGTTGGTAACGCCACGTAGCGCTCTGTATGAAAATCACTGACTGTCCTGTGTGCAGTCTGTGGCTGGTTGGACTCATTGTTGGTATATTCGCTTGTGCAGTATTGGGCAGTTGCATGTGAACAGCACGTAGCATTGGGCATTTGGAGGTGAGCCGCCAGCAGTGGTGGATGTGGAGAGAGAGATGCCAGAGTTTTGAGAGGATACTGTTAGCGGACAATCTGGACCTGTGTCCACCAGAAAAAGGAAATTTGTCAGAAAAAGGAAATTTGTAAAGATGGTTGTCATGAATTGATAGATACAGTATATATGATTTCTTTCGAACATTATTAAGGTAAATACACTGTTTGTTTTCTATTAAAATCTTCCATATGCTAACTATGCCTATCAGTAATTAGTGCCTTCAGTAGTTAGAATCTTTTATTTAGCTGGCAGTATTCGCGCTCGCTGTATTGCAGTAGTTCGAGTAATGAAGATTTTTGTGAGGTAAGTGATTCATGAAAGGTGTAGGTTATTGTTAGTCAGGGCTATTCTTTTGTAGGGATTATTGAAAGTCAGACTGCGTTGCGCTAAAAATATTGTGTGTCAGTTTAGTGATGATCAGAATAAGTAAAGAGAAAACTGTTGGAGTACGTTAAGTTTTGTTCAGCTGTTAGAAAATCAAATATAGTAGAAGTTTACCAGCACAGTCATTCATAATTTTTCAATGGGATGTTTCAATTCGCATTATCAAGATTTTTGGCAGAGTGGTATCCTTAAATCGTACGATGTAGGTAACGCTTTATCTACAAAACAGTACGGTTGTCATTATCAACTTACATTAATCTTGATCTATTAGAATATCAAGGTCTGCCTTCAGTATCCTACATTCAGCTAGAAATATACCTTTGCACTACTCCTTCTCTCATAATCGGCCTCGATCATGGTAACTGATCCATAGCATTCCATGTGATCAATACATCAGAGCTGTGGGACTTGTAATTTGACTTCTATTCTGCAGTGCTCGTATACACTTCGGAAATTCCATAATTGACAAAAAAATTAGGCAATCGTTTTTCAGTCTTCTGCTTTTGCTACGGTTATATACGAGTATATTCTACTGAGTACATTCCAAAACACTGTTTAGTATCCGCTTCTACGGATTCAATTGTGGTCGTCTCATGTGGAGAACTATGCTGTTGAATCTAATACACAGCCTGTAGAACTTATAAATCAGAAACACTACACACGCTTATACAGTTTGTTTACCGAGTCGTTCACTGTTGTATTTTGTAGGACAAGCACTGTTCGTGCCTCAGTCCAAGAAAGAATGGAAGCAATTACGACCTGCCCTGGTTTATTAGGATTTCCGACACCTTTATTTCGAATACAGACTGAAACGGCGAGTGAAAATTTGTACTGAGGCCAGGAATCCAACCCAGCTCTCTCACTTACTAGGCAGGTGCGTTATCCACTAAGCCACAGCAGTCCACACAACTGTACGGATTACCCTGGTGCGCCTCGCTCCTCGAGCCAAATTCTCGCTTCCGCCCCACTCTACTTTAAATTCCCCCTCACACACGAAGAGAACTGCCGAGGCTCTCCATGTTCTGGAATAGCATCTCAGCATCGAACGTAAATGGCGGATCCAGTTTGAAATCCAGGATCATGTCCCCGTACAAGCGAAAGATGGTTTAGTGGCTGAAGCACCTACCTACTAAGCAGGAGACCCGGGTTCGATATCCGGCCCTGATACAAACTTTCGCCCACCTCTTCTGTCTGTATACGTAGAATCGTAACTGTTTGAGACCAGTAAAGTCTCTGAAACTGTCACATTTCATTTGTATAAGTGCCTGCTCCTGGGTTTCAGGCTGGATGCCCCGTTTACGTTCGATGCTGAGGTGCTCTTCCAGTAGATGGAGAGCATGAGCAATTATGTACGATTGTAAGGGGTAATTTAAAGTAGACTGCGGCGGCAGTGAGAATTTGGATCGGTGCCTGCTCCTGGATTTCAGGTCGGGTCCCCCTTTTACGTCCAGGTGAGGACGGTATTCCTGCTGAACTCCTCAAGGCTGGAGACGAAATCCTCTGTTTCAAAATCCACAAGCTAATCGAGCAAATTTGGGTAAAACATGAAATACCAGAGGAATGGAAGGTAGCTGTGATATGCCCCATATATAAAAAGAAAGACAAATCCGTATGTGACAACTACAGGGGCATAGCGCTACTCGACACCTGTTATAAGATCTTCTCCAACTGCCTATTAGAACGAATAAAACCTATAGCAACAGACATAATTGGAGAAATCCAAGGAGGTTTCCAGGCAGGGCGATCAACCACGGACCAGATTTTTGTCCTAAAACAGGTCTGTGAAAAAATGTACGAATACGAACGAGAGATACATCTCCTGTTTGTAGACTTCAAGAAGGCTTACGACAGTATACATAGACCTAGCCTGATTAGAACTATGACAGAGTTTGGTATACCAAAGAAGTTGGTCAAACTGGTAGAGGTATGCCTAAATGACACAAAACTTAAGGTTAAGGTAGGCAATCAAATGACAGAAAGCTTCCAAGTTGTAACAGGATTACGCCAAGGAGATGGGCTATCACCTGTCCTCTTCAACCTGGCACTTGAGAAGGTAATGCGGGATTTCAACAAAGAAAACATCAAGGGCATTCAAATTGGTTATGAACACGTTACATATCTTGCCTATGCAGACGACATTGCACTATTAGCATGCACACAAGAAGATCTGAAGAGAAGTATCCAGACCTTGGAGTTATTGGCAGCTAGGATCGGTCTACAAATTAGCTCTGAAAAGACAGAGCATATGACCATAGGAAGAAAGATCCAGAACTCTCAAGATTTAATTGTGAACAACACCAGGTATAAACATGTGAAAGAGTTCAAATACCTTGGATCATTTTTTACAGAAGTAACATCAACTGAAGCAGAGATAAAAGCACGACTGCAGACGGGAAACAGATACTATCACTCTCCAGACCCTATATTAAAATGTAGAAGTGTCTCGCAACAACTAAAGCTACGGTTGTATAAGACATTAATAATGCCAGTAGTACTTTATGGTTCTCAAACCTGGAGCACTCGAAAACAAGACCTTAAGCGACTGCTAACATTTGAAAGGAAAGTCCTCAGGAAAATATTTGGGCCAGTCAGAGATCAGACTACTGGAGAATGGAGAAGACGCCATAACACAGAATTAGAAGAGCTGTACAAGGAGCCTAACATCTTGGGAGTGATGAGAAGCAAAAGACTGCAATGGGCTGGACATGTTGTTAGAATGGAGGCAAATCACAATGGACTGGATCCCGTCAGGCAGCAGACCAGTAGGAAGACCTAGAAAGAGGTGGATCGATGGAGTGAGAGAAGACCTGTTGCAGCTGGGAGTCACGGAAAACTGGAGACAGACAGCAGAAGACAGAGACGGATGGAGAGCTCTAACTGTGGTGGCGCGCGGTCCTCTGGGCCTGATGGCGTGAAGAATGAAGAAGAAAGAGTCCCCCTTTTACGTTCGATGCGAGGTGCTATTGTAGAACATGGATAGCCTCGGCAGTTCTGTTCGTGTGTAAGGGGGAATTTGGGTCGAGGAAGGAGGCGTGCTAGGGTAATCCGTGCAGCTGTCTGAAAAACTTTGCCAACGTCGCATAGTGGTTAACGCACCTGTAGTAAGCAGGGGTCCCGGCTTCTATTCTCGGATTCGGTATAAATTTTAGCCTGCCGCTTCAGTCTACATACATAAAATCATATCTACACTCCTGGAAATTGAAATAAGAACACCGTGAATTCATTGTCCCAGGAAGGGTAAACTTTATTGACACATTCCTGGGGTGAGATACATCACATGATCACACTGATAGAACCACAGGCACATAGACACAGGCAACAGAGCATGCACAATGTCGGCACTAGTACAGTGTATATCCACCTTCCGCAGCAATGCAGGCTGCTATTCTCCCATGGAGACGATCGTAGAGATGCTGGATGTAGTCCTGTGGAACGGCTTGCCATGCCATTTCCACCTGGCGCCTCAGTTGGACCAGCGTTCGTGCTGGACGTGCAGACCGCGTGAGACGACGCTTCATCCAGTCCCAAACATGCTCAATGGGGGACAGATCCGGAGATCTTGCTGGCCAGGGTAGTTGACTTACACCTTCTAGAGCACGTTGGGTGGCACGGGATACATGCGGACGTGCATTGACCTGTTGGAACAGCAAGTTCCCTTTCCGGTCTAGGAATGGTAGAACGATGGGTTCGATGACGGTTTGGATGTACCGTGCACTATTCAGTGTCCCCTCGACGATCACCAGTGATGTACAGCCAGTGTAGGAGATCGCTCCCCACACCATGATGCCGGGTGTTGGCCCTGTGTGCCTCGGTCGTATGCAGTCCTGATTGTGGCGCTCACCTGCACGGTGCCAAACACGCATACGACCATCATTGGCACCAAGGCAGAAGCGACTCTCATCGCTGAAGACGACACGTCTCCATTCGTCCCTCCATTCACGCCTGTCGCGACACCACTGGAGGCGGGCTGCACGATGTTGGGGCGTGAGCGGAAGACGGCCTAACGGTGTGCGGGACCGTAGCCCAGCTTCATGGAGACGGTTGCGAATGGTCCTCGCCGATACCCCAGGAGCAACAGTGTCCCTAATTTGCTGGGAGGTGGCGGTGCGGTCCCCTACGGCACTGCGTAGGATCCTACGGTCTTGGCGTGCATCCGTGCGTCGCTGCTGTCCGGTCCCAGGTCGACGGGCACGTGCACCTTCCGCCAACCACTGGCGACAACATCGATGTACTGTGGAGACCTCACGCCCCACGTGTTGAGCAATTCGGCGGTACGTCCACCCGGCCTCCCGCATGCCCACTATACGCCCTCGCTCAAAGTCCGTCAACTGCACATACGGTTCACGTCCACGCTGTCGCGGCATGCTACCAGTGTTAAAGACTGCGATGGAGCTCCGTATGCCACGGCAAACTGGCTGACACTGACGGCGGCGGTGCACAAATGCTGCGCAGCTAGCGCCATTCGACGGCCAACACCGCGGTTCCTGGTGTGTCCGCTGTGCCGTGCGTGTGATCATTGCTTGTACAGCCCTCTCGCAGTGTCCGGAGCAAGTATGGTGGGTCTGACACACCGGTGTCAATGTGTTCTTTTTTCCATTTCCAGGAGTGTATATGAGACCAGTAAAGTCTCTGAAACTGTGTAATTTCATCTTTATGTCGATAACCTGACGTTCGCACCACAATACTGGTCTCCCCGTATTTCATTTCATGAGATCAGAATACATTGCTACATCACAGTCATTACTGTCCATCCCGCTGCAGTTGTCTTCATTACCCTGATATGGCCGGAGAAATCAATTGCACTAGATCACTGCTGTACGGTGTAATTTTGCCCACTGTAATTTGAATTCGCATTCCGCCTTCACAACGGCCATCAATATAACTCAAACTGAGCAATTTCATGTTCAAATCTGTCACATATAATTTGAAATTTGACAAAATGAAAAAAAATAATACCAGTTGCATTTCTGTTATGCATCTTCTTTTTACGTCTTTTCTAATTCAGTGCGACAAATTACTTGTATATAAAAGTATTCGACGTTGGACTGAGAGTTACTGTGTGGGTAAGGCTGCACCTATTTCCGAAGAACTGCAATTTGTTAATTCTTTATAAAACGTTGTCAACTTTCTATCTCGCTTTTTTATCTTTTCTGTTTTAGAACAAAGGTTACGGAAAAGGAGAAGGGAAGTTAATATGTCAACAGAACCTCGACGTCGAGCTATTTAGAAACAGAGCATAAGCACAGCTCAAAAATTGGTATGGAAAAAAATGTTCACAACAAAAACCCAAAATAGCATAAAGTGAAGTACCACTGGTCGAAAATTCATGACTTCGCCTGCACTGATTTAAGGAAACCGCAGGAAATGGTTGGAAGGGCATTTGAATTCCTCCGCTTTCGAATATGACAGCTGTGCTTTAACTACTAGGTTATCTTGCTCGTTAATAATGTTTTGTGTTACGGATATACAGCTGAAACAAGTTAGCCAGATGAAACTTTTCAGTGTGATACTAGGACGTAGGCTGAATACATTTTGTATATGCTATTCCGCAGCTTTAATAAACTGTATGAAATTAATTTCGTATGTGTATTGCACCAAGGACGTTTTATTTTTTAAGGTTTCTAACGACACATAACATAAAAATAACAAGTTGCAGCTCTGATATAAGAAATGAACGACATCGGGACGTATTCAACGATACTGCACACATAACGGTTCCTGGATTCATTATCTTGCTGTCACTGGCAGTCAGCCTGTTACAGGCACCACCTGGTCTCTCTGTGTCATTATGCTAGACGGGTTTTTAACACGCCATTACACACTTATTTTCCAGCTGGAACACTTACTCCTCAGAGAGTCGCAAGGAGCAGGTGACACCCATTAAGAAGCCAGAGAAATTAACGTTTGTGCTCGTTAGTTGTGAAATAAAACTCAGTAGCACCTTCGCAATTCTTTAATTTCTTTTTTTGGGTTATTACAGCTAATGCCCCTCGCGAGGAGTGCACCAGTAGGGAGACCCACTGCGGCAGTAATTGGCGGATGACTCCCTGCGGTATCGAGGTCCGTAGTACTTTCGTCACGAGGTGCAGGCTATAATCTCGCTAACAGCGTGTAACATTTCTGGTTTGAGCAGCCTCGTTTCGCATTTGCTTTATTAAGACTGTAGACGCTGTGGGTCCATTGAGATGCCAGGCACAAGGTTCTAATGCTGTAACAACAGGCCTATAATCGCCTATAATATAGCAGATGGTGTTATATTCTGCGTTACAAGACTGCCTTTGTGAACTGAGGCGCTCGGGGCTAGATAATGGTAAGCCACACATTGAGCATTACTGAGATCTGTACTCTTTTCGTATATGATGGGGCATGACAAGCCACTGTTGGAGTAATATTTGAAGAAACCAAAAGACGGCAGCACACTGTCTAATGTTACGTATTGCACCAAGAAACAGCACGTCGTTGTTGTACTTTTAGTATGATAAGCGACAGCAACAAGATAGGTTGAGGAGAGTGAAGGGTGCTGGGGAATGAGAATTGGCAGTTGGCAAGAAGGCAGCTAGGAGGAGGAGGTATTCAGGCAGTTGCACTCTGCGTATATGCAATAGATCTGACCAACTGTCAGAGTTGAGTGAAGAGCAGACTCTTGTAGCTGTAGGTGTAGGAAACATGCAACAGTCCTCAGTGGTTAGTAAGCCTAAATCAATTGCAAAGTCTAACAGCAAGAAGAAGGTTCTGCTGCTAGGTAGTTCGCACGGTACAGGTGTGGGCCAGCAGTTACAGGAAGTATTAGGGAGTGAGCACCAGGTCACCAGCACTGTGAAGCCTAGAGCAGGTTTGGCACAGCTGGCTGACAGCATAGGGGAGTTACGCAGGAAGTTTACGAAAGAAGATCAGGTAATGATTGTGGGCGGAGCAGGCAATAACCTTGATAGGAACGGAGAATATGATGTAGCTGGTGACCTTGTAAAATAGCTACTCAAACTGGTGGCAGTAATGTGCTCTTCGTGCAACTGTTTCAGCGTCATGACGGCCTCATCTTCATGCTGCTGTTCGGCCTGTTAACATGGGGCTGGAGAAGGCACTGATGGTAGAGCGCATGGCACCCATTGCAGTGGCGCCAGTTAAGTCTCTCAATAGATCGGGTTTCACTAGGCGTGGCCTGTACCTCAGTAGTTATGGGAAGGGGAGACTAACTTATAGGTGACAGTGTAGTGGGTGGTGTTGGGATCACTCATGGAAAAATTCCTGTAGGAGTTGGTGTTAGAGCTGCACCTTTTTTAGATTGAAGTCAGCCGAAAGATATACCTGCTTAAAGAAAGTCTCTCTAACTAAGGAATCACCTTCAGAGGAGGTCAGGTATCCAAGTGGAGAAGGAATTAGCATATTTCATCACAAGAGGTACTAGAGATAAATTTAGTGAACTGCTTATAGATGTTGACTCTGACATCATTGGTATAACAGAGCAACGCTTTAACTTGACAGTTCAGAGGCTTGCCTTACCAGGATAAAGATCAGCTGGCTGTTTTTCAAGGAGTTCCTAGCGGAGGAGAGGCCATGTAGGTAAAAACAGTATTCCATTTGCGTCCGTAGACGTATCATGGTACTGCACTGAACAGATATTTGAATGTTGTCCAGGGGCAGTTGAATTTAGTGAAACTAAACTTCTAATTGCTGTTGTATATACCTCCCCTAACTCTGACGTTAGAGCATTTCTGCTCTAGCTAGAGGACTCTTGGTTCACGTTATAGGAAGTACCAAAAATTAGTTGTCTGTGGTGAGTTGAATGTTAATTTTGTATTTGATTCTAGAGTGGCAGGATGCTTATGGTCCCGATAACATAGTTGTCAAAAATAATGCTTTCCTTAACACATTTCTCATGCTCTTTGAGAGTTGCTTTCCATTACAGCGTTATAAACGGGGTACTGGTAGTAAAAGGCTAACTAGTGGGATAAGGATTTCATGTAGAACAAAACGGAAATGGTATCAAAATGTTTGAAGCACTCAGAATGAAGCTACAGCAGCCCATTACAAACAGCATTGTAAGGTGCTTAAAATGTTATTTTGAAAGCAAAGAGTATGTGGTACGCAAATAGAACAGCTAATTCAAAGATATAATTAAAACCGTATGGACAGTTGTGAAGGAAGTGTCTATGGTAATGAGTCCCCTAGAACTTAGAACTACTTAAACCTAACTAACCTAAGGACATCACACAACACCCACTCATCACGAGGCAGAGAAAATCCCTGACCCCGCCGGGAATGCCGAGCAGAATATTAAAGTATTGTGCTGCACATATGAGCCCTGTACTTAGCCCTATTTGTAATGTTTTCTTTAGGAATGGCCAGTTTCCTGAATGATTAAAGTACTCAGTAGTAAAACCGCTTTATAAAAAGGGAGAAAGGCATAATGTAGACAATTTTAGGCATATTTCTATGCCGTCAGTGTTGTTGGAAAGGCTCAGGACAATTGATCGTTTTTTACCACATAATTTGCTATCAAATATAGAGTTCGGCTTCAGAAGTCGTTTAACAACTAAAATGCTATATTCTCTTTTCTCTGTGAGGTACTGGATGGATTAAAGAAAAGGTTTCGAACGCTAGGCATATTGTTTGATTTATCTGAAGCGTTTGATTGTGTTGATCACAAAATATTGCTCCAGAAGTTGGACCAATATGGAACACATGGAGTAGCTCACATTTGGTTCACCTCTTACTTTAACAACAGACAGCAAAAGGTCATTATTCACAGATGTGAAAATGGCTGTGAGGTGGGGTCTGAGTGGGGTACAGTCAAATGAGGGGTGCCACAGGGATCAGTGTTGGGGCCACTCCAGTTCCTTATTTATATAAATGATATGCCCTCTAGTATTACAGGTAATTCTAAAATATTTCTGTTTGCTCATAACACTAGCTTGATAGTAAAGGATGTTGTGAGCAACATTGGCTCTGTTTCAAATACTACAGTTCACGACATAAGTCCATGGCTCGTAGGAATTAGACTAACGCTCAATCACAGTAAACCTCAGCTTTTACAGTTTCTAACACAGAATTCAACAAAATCCGACGTTTTAATTTCATAGAATGGGCATATAATTAGTGAAAGTGAACAGTTAAAATTTCTAGGTGTTCAGATAGATAGTAAAGTGTCGTGGAAAGCCCACGTTCAGGATGATGTTCTAAGACTGAAAAGCTGACATTTTTTACTATTCAAAAGGTATCTGAAGTAAGTGATCGCTCGACGCTAAAATTTGTCCACTTTGCTTATTTTCATTCGCTTATGTCGTATGGTATTATATTTTGGGGTAACTCTTTCCATTCTCAAAGGATATTTTTGGCTGAGAAACCAGCAGTTTGGAAAATAAGTGGTGTAAGTTCGCGAACCTCTTGTCGGCCTATGTTCGCTAGTCTGGGTATTCTGACTTCGAAAGAGATAGCAGCTTTCACTCAGTTAATACTAGGCAGAAATCCAGTCTGCATTTGGATCGCACTACCTTTACTCTTATGCACAAAGGTGTTAAATATACTGCTGCATTCATTTTCAATAAGCTATCACAAGAATTCAAAAATCTTAGCAGTAATCCAGGCGCTTTCGAATCGAAACTGAAGAGTTTCCTCACGGGGCACTCCTTCTATTCTGTTGAGGAGTTCCTCGAAAGATTAAGCTGATTTCTATGTTATATTGTTGACTGCGTTTACTTAAACTTACAGCTTGACATTTTTGGGTTAATAAACATTTTATTTTATCAGTTATTACTTCCATGTTGTATTTTCATGTACTGGCACGTTCCATGACCTCGGAGATTTGCTCCTCAATGTGGTCCTACAGAACTAGTCGCCTAAATAAATAAATAAAACAAGATGGCGTCTTGTAGAGGAAATAGCTCGAGTTGACCAGATGAAAAAATGCGTTGACGAATCGATACGGAAGCCGATTGTTTTGAGAGTGAATTCCCTTGCGGTGATAGAGTTGTGTTATCACCCAGATCCAGGTGATACTGCATCATCATTTGGTAAGCAACAACGAAATGTAACTATGTGGCATGCCATATCATATCATGCTGCTATATGGCTTATCATGACAGTACAACACCTATAGTATCTTTAAATGTCATGAATAATTAATGGAACAATGAAATAAGGGATAATGTCTTAGATATTTGTCTGGAGCCCCTTAACTGAAAATGATTGTTTTATTGGTGACGGGCATCACTAGGTACATACTATGGGTGTTATGGTGGCTTGCCATTGCATGGCTGCTAAACTGCTGTATTGTTCAGTGGTGTTTCCTAGGTTCATGGTATTAGTATTTTTTGCACATTTTTCTTCTCTAAGGAGGAAGAATTAACTGAAACATATCAAAAAGAAATACAGCAACGGATGGATATCCTACTAACTTTTCAGAAGTTATCGTGTTCATATTTTCGGCTCCAAATCCTGATTTAATTATCATTAAGCATGCCGTTCACGGAGCATACCGCGAAATTAATGTCAAGAAACGTGGTCGTCCTAGACAGACATCACCGATGGCTGCCTCGGCACAAAAATATCGTAGGCCTACTCCTACAAAGTACGAGAGACTCTGGCATCATAGACCTGGTACCCTATATACCTGCGGTGCATGATTGATAATATTTATCCCTGATTCGATACGAAGCTACAGAGCAAACTGATGAACCTGAATTAATTGATGGCAATATCTCAGACTACTCTGATAGCGACGTCAATTGTGAAGGCAAATACTGGCACTGAAATTTTGGTGACGAGCAACGACAAGCCACAAAATTACAAGTATTCATTGTAGTTAATAATGTTTTTCACTTCTTGCCGTAGTTAAAAATATTGTTCGTGTATTTCATGTCACAAGAATATTTTACCGTGTGCAGTACCTTATTATGCAATAAACACACTTCATATATCCATCACCTGATTTATGAATATTTTTGAATCTTTGTACGTCTCTCCCGTAGAGATTGCTTAATGTGGTTTGTACTATTATCAGGCACCAAGACCCTCAGTTACATGAAGGCTAGGTATTGACAAATTTCTTATATGCCTGGTACGTCAATAGGTTGTATGGGTTTCACACAAAGCTATAATTGTTGTTTATGTCTTTCGTGACACATGTGAAAATCGGAATGTTTCCCACTGGCAGCGGTAACAACCGAATTTACACGAACGGATAGCACTTTGGTAGGCCCATTTGTAAACGAAGGCAACATATATCTGTGAACGGTAGCCGAACTATATGTTTCGTTACAGTTTTCTGTAGTGGCGTTGTTGCCAAACAGTTATCTACTTTACGTTGGTTTGTGTGGCTATCTTCGGCAGCAGCTGTTAGCATCTGTTATTACAGGTTATCTGTCTTGAGCTGACTGCAATGTAATTAAAAAGAACTACGCCAAACGCGTTTCGATTTTATTTACAAAGCATCTTCTGTAGCATTTGTGTTTCTTTACATAGTCTGCACTTTCCCCTGTTGCTAGCGTTTATTGGTGTCGACAGGCTACATTTCACATTTGCAGTTTTTGGCTTTCCTACGCTACACTATTTATAATTTACTTTCTTAACTGTTTTTCATTCATTACTGCCGCAGTGTTTACGCCTATGTAATATCTCCTCAATTGGCCTCGCGGGGACTGAGTGCACCCCGTCTGCCAAAAGCGCTCGGCAGATCCTGACCGTCATCCATCCAAATGCGAGCCAAGCTTGACATCTTCAGTGTTGTGACAGGAACTGATGTTACCACTGCTGGAAGGCCGTCGCGTCTTTCCCTACAGTATAAACCTGTTTTCCTAAAACGTCGAACGTTTTTTCTAGGTCGACAAATCATATGAACGTATAGTGATTTTTATTAAGTCTTCCTTCCATTATCAAATGCGACATCAGAATTACCTTTCTGGTCCTCTCCACTGTTGTAAAGCCAAACTGGTCGTTACGTTCCAGATACCCAATTTTCATTTCCATTCTTCTGTATGATAATCTTCCCGGCAGCTTGGATGCGTGGAATGATTGTGTTGTAGTTCTCACATTTGACTACCCATGATACCATCAGGACTGTGTGGATGATATTTCGCCGAATTCTGATGGTATGTCTCTGTCCACATAGAGTCTCGTTTGGTTGCTACCATCCACAGTGATTTAAGAAATTAGAAGGAATGTGCCTTCCGCCATATTCGATATTAAGCTCTGTCGAACTGTGGTTCTAATATTGGATGCCCTGTGTCTTCCATATCGACTCCCATTTCTTTTTTTGATCATCTCATCAGACAGTTTTTCCTCCTCGTAGAGACCTTCATTGTACTCAGCCCAACTATCCACTCTGTCGTCTACTTTTGTGAAATTTCTCTTCCACTCTTAATTCTGACGTCTTAGCTTTTAATTTCACCGAAATTTATTTTGACTTTTGTATGTGCTGACTCATTTCTATTGATGGCCATTCCTTGTTCGATTCCTTCACATTTTCCTACAGCTTTTTCTCCTAGGTTTCTTCGCATTTCTCATTATTTTATTTTAAGTGAGCTATATTTTTGTACTAACGGAGCAACCGGCATTGCCTGGGTATGTATTTATTCCAATCTTTTATTACTCCACTTTTTCCTTCCCCTTTTTCTGTCCATCTCCTCTTTCCCCTGGCTGATCATCTTCTCCTCCAACTCTCTTTGTTCACCATTCCCCATTCGCTGCCTATCTCTTCCTGTCCCTCTCGTTGCCTGTCTGTTCCTCTCCTCTCTCTCTGTCCACCTCCTCTTACCCTATCTCCCTATCCACCTATTTCTCCTCCTCTTTCTGAACGTCTCCTCCTCCCACAGCCCTCTGTCCAACTCCTCCACTGCCTGTCTCCGTCAATCTCATCTTCCACCTCTCTCTATTCATATCCTCCTCCCCACTTCTCTGTCTATGTAGTCTTCCCTCCCTCTCTGTCCATCTCTTTCTTGCCTTTCTCTCTGACCATGTCTTCCTCCCCAATCCATTTATCTCCTCTTCCCTTTCTCTGTCCATTTCTTCCTTCCCCCCTCTATCTGTCCATCTCCCCCCCCCCCCCCAGATTCTCTCTTCGCAACTACGTTATCATGCTCACACCAACAGGAAGTTGGTGGTCCTTACCCAACAGTATTTCTCTCCAGATAGTAAGTAATAAATGTACTACATACGGCTGACTCCGATCCAAGAGTTAGGAGGAGCCTTTTACCCACAGCATATTTTACATACACATACCTCCAAAAAAAGGTTTGCATCACCCCAGTTCCCAGAACTCCTGAAGATAGATGTTGTCTATGGATATTTTATCACAGACACAGTCCCGTTAACTGTTCAGGGATGTCACTAAACCCGCCTAAAGATGTAAACAACTATACACGAGCAGCGGAGGGTGTCCGGCAGCTGATCAGTTCCAGTCATTCCATCAAGAAGGAGGTACACGGCTCGTGTTGTCTGTAGTTCAACCACGCCTAGACGATCAATACCGCGACTCGATCGCGTCCGCATTGTTACTTTGTGCCAGGAAGCGCTCTCAACAAGGAAAGTTCAAATGGTTCAAATGGCTCTGAGCACTATGGGACTTAACATCTGAGGTCATCAGTCCCCTAGAACTTAGAACTACTTAAAACTAACTAACGTAAGGACATTTACACACACATCCATGCCCGAGGCAGGATTCGAACCTGCGACCGTAGCGGTCGCGAGGTTCCAGACTGTAGCGCCTAGAACCTCTCTGTCGCTACGGCCGGTCCAAGGGAAGTGTCCAGGTGTCTCGGAGTGAACCAAAGCGATGTTGTTCGGATATGGAGAGGATGCAGAGAGACAGGCAATGTCGATGATATGCCTCTCTCAGGCCCACCAACGGCTATTAGTGCAGTGGATGACCGCTGCCTACGGATTAATGGCTCGGAGGAACCCTGACAGCAACGCCACAATGTTGAATAATGCTTTTCGTGCAGCCACAGGGCGTCGTGTTAGGACTCAAACTGTACGCAATAGGCTGCATAATGCGCAACTTCACGCCCGACATCCAAGGCGCGGTCCATCCTTGCAACCACGACACCATGCAGCGCAGTACAGATGGGCCCAACAACATGACGAATGGACCGCTCAGGATTGGCATCACGTTCTCTTAACCGATGAGTGTCACATATGCCTTCAACCAGACAATCGTCGGAGACGTGTTTGGAGGCAACCCGGTCAGGCTGAACGCCTTAGACCCACTTTCCAGCGAGTGCAGCAAGGTGGAGGTTCCCTGCTGTTTTGGGGTGGCATGATGTGGGGCCGACGTACGCCGCTGGTGGTCATGTAAGGCGCCGTAACGGCTATACGGTACGTGAATGCCATCCTCCGACCGATAGTGCAACCATATCGGCAGCATACTGGCGAGGCAGTCGTCTCACGGAAGACAATTCGCGCCCTCTTCGTGCACATCTTGTGATTGACTTCATTCAGGATAACGACATCGCTCGAGTAGAGCGGCCAGTATGTTCTCCAGAAATGAACCCTATCGAAGATGCCTGGAAAAAGGGCTGTTTATGGACAACGTGAGCCACCAGCCACTCTGAGGGTTCTACGCCGAATCGCCGTTGAGGAGTGGGACAATCTGGACCAACAGTGCCTATATGGACTTGTGGATAGTAAGCCACGAAGAATACAGCCATGCATCAATGCAAGAGGACGTGCTTCTTGGCATTAAACGTCCCGGTATGTAGAGCAATCTGGATCACCACCTCTGAAGGTCTCGCTGTATGGTGGTACAACATGCAATGTGTGGTTTTCATCAGCAATAAAAAGAGCGAAAATGGTGTTTATGTTGACGTCTATTCCAGTTTTCTGTAAAGGTTCCCGAACTCTCGGACCCGAGATGATGCAAAACTTTTTTTGATGTGTGTATTTCAAATATAGTTAACATATTTCAAGGGGTATTTTTACACATATTTCATCTATGTCTGTACTAATTACGCTCTTCAGTTTCGATTTCAAGCACCTGAACGTTTATGACGTCGTATACGCAGAACTTTTTGTATTATTCTAACTAGTTAATTAAAATTCCATAATAGATACAAATGAATCGTTATTCCTCTTTGGAAAATAAGGTAAAAAAATATCATTAAATAAAAATTCATTAATTTTCGCCGGCCGCGGTGGCCGTGCGGTTCTGGCGCTGCAGTCCGGAATCGCGGGACTGCTACGGTCGTAGGTTCGAATCCTGCCTCGGGCATGGGTGTGTGTGATGTCCCTAGATTAGTTAGGTTTAAGTAGTTCTAAGTTCTAGGGGACTTATGACCTAAGATGTTGAGTCCCATAGTGCTCAGAGCCATTTGAACATTAATTTTCATTAGAGACTTTAACTCTGTTTACTCTTACCAACAGAAAACTGACATATAATAAAATGTTTTAATTCATACCATTCATTTGAGAGTTGTAAAGCCGGAACTAATTACAGTTTTGAAAGGATAAATAATACTCACTGTTCATTCATTTATTTCGTTCTGCCTCTGCAGTGTTCAACCGTGATTTTATTATATTGTTCCAGTAACATTACTGTGGCTTAAAATGTCTCCTACGAGCTTCTCTCTTCTTCTCTGGATGTGCCCCTGCAGTGACTTGGTTTCCTGCACTCTTCTCGGCATCCCTTCAGTGGTATCTGCTTCTCTACAGCTAGTCTTCATCATTCTCCTGTAACACCAAATCTCTACGGCCTCTAGCCGTCTTCTCTCTTGTTTTCCCACTGTCAAAGTTTCACACCCGTAAAGAGACACCTTCCAAACAAGTGCTTTTATAACTCGTTTTCTTAGATCCACACTGATGTTCTTCCTGGTAAGTTCTTTCTTAAATTAGATATATTTTTGGCGTGTTGCATTTTGCTCACAGTTTCTTTTTGGCTTCTACCATCCCTTGTAATCCTGATTCCCAAATAGGTAAATTCCTGTATCATTTCCAGCTATCTCTTCCAGTTTTTATTCTTTAAAGTTCATATTCCTCTTCAGCACTTCTTATCGGTACTAATTCTCATAACACACTGGCAACAGAAAATCCTTTTCATTGTGCTGGGGACCGCCTCTCCGTCTCTAGATCACCTTCCGTCTCGTGATCGCACCAATATCATCTGCGTAACGCACGTACCATGTCTGCCTTCTGGCCATTAATGGTGATCCCCACATCAGCAGTTCCACGAACTTACTCTATAGCTTCCCGGATTCGAGCATTGAATATAAGAAGAAACAGAGCACATTCTTGTCTTACGCCCTTTCTATTCTTTTGTTCTTGTTTCTGAATCACCTGCATTTCATTACAAGATCATCATTGCCGCTGGAAATGTGGTAAGCCTTCGTGCTTATTGGTGTGATGGATGGCCGTATAGTTAATTATTGTGGTCTTCACTCCGAAGTCTGGTATCGTGCAGCTCTGTATTCTAATCTACTCTGTGGGAGCCTGGGCGTGTTCATATAACTACCGGAGCATACATTCATTTGAAGCTGCTTGCTGTATTCAAGCCTTGTTCTTCCTAGCTTCAAATCCCCTCCTACGTGCCTTATGCACATTGTGCCATAACCACATTTACAGAATCCCTCGTTTTAGTCGACTTGTCCCATAATTTTATTTTTTTTCACCATTTCGCTTCATTATCTCCTCATTAGGTATCCGATCTACATCTACATATAAATCTACATGATTAATCTGCAATTCACATTTTAGTGCTTGGCAGAGGGTTCATCGAACCACAATCATACTATATCTCTACCATTCCACTCCCGAACAGCGCGCGGGAAAAACGAACACCTAAACCGTTCTGTTAGAGCTCTGATTTCTCTTGTTTTATTTTGATGATCATTCCTACCTATCTACCTATGTAGGTTGGGCACAACAAAATATTTTCGCATTCGGAAGAGAAAGTTGGTGACAAAAATTTCGTAAACGGATCTCGCGGCGACGAAAAACGTCTTCCCAACTCGCGTATCATATCTGCCACACTCTCTCCCCTATTACGTGATAATACAAAACGAGCTGCCCTTTTTTGCACCCTTTAGATGTCCTCCGTCAATCCCTCCTGGTAAGGATCCCACACCGCGCAGCAATATTCTAACAGAGGACGAACGAGTGTAGTGTAAGCTGTCTCTTCAGTGGACTTGTTGCATCTTCTAAGTGTCCTGCCAATGAAAAGCAACCTTTGGCTCGCCTTCCCCACAATATTATCAGTGTGGTCTTTCCAACTGAAGTTGTTCGTAATTTTAACACCCAGGTACTTAGTTGAATTGACAGCCGTGAGAATTGTGCTATTTATCGAGTAATCGAATTCCAACGGATTTCTGTAGGAACTCATGTGGATCACCTCACACTTTTCGTTATTTAGCGTCAACTGCCACCCGCCACACCATACAGCAATCTTTTCTAAATCGCTTTGCAACTGATACTGGTCTTCGGATGACCTTACTAGACCGTAAATTACAGCATCATCTGCGAACAACTTAAGAGAACTACTCAGATTGTCACCCATGTCATTTACATAGATCAGGAACCGCATAGGTCTCAGGACGCTTCCCTGGGGAACACCTGATATCACTTCAGTTTTACTCGATGATTTGCCGTCTATTACTACGAACTGCGACCTTCCTGACAGGAAATCACGAATCCAGTCGCACAACTGAGACGATACCGCATAGACCCGCAGCTGTATTAGAAGTCGCTTGTGAGGAACGGTGTCAAAAGCTTTCCGGAAATCTAGAAATACGGAATCAACTTGAGATCCCCTGTCGATAGCGGCCATTGCTTCGTGCGAATAAAGAGCTAGCTGCGTTGCACAAGAATGATGTTTTCTGAAACCATGCTGATTACGTATCAATAGTTCGTTCCCTTCGAGGTGATTCATAATGTTTGAATACAGTATATGCTCCAAAACCCTACTGCAAACCGACGTCAATGATATAGGTCTGTAGTTCGATGGATTACTCCTACTACCCTTCTTAAACACTGGTGCGACCTGCGCAATTTTCCAATCTGTAGGTACAGATCTATCGGTGAGCGAGCGGTTGTATATGATTGCTATTGTATCAGCGTAATCTGAAAGGAACCTAATCCGTATACTACCTGGACCTGAAGACTTGCCTGTATCAAGCGATTTGAGTTGCTTCGCAACCCCTAAGGTATCTACTTCTAAGAAACTCATGCTAGCAGCTGTTCGTGTTTCAAATTATGGAATGTTCCATTCGTCTTCCCTGGTGAAAGAATTTCGGAAAACTGCGTTCAATAACTCCGCTTTAGCGGCACAGTCGTCGGTAACGGTACCATCGGCACTGCGCAGCGAAGGCATTGACTGCGTCTTGTGTACTTTACATACGACCAGAATTTCTTCGGATTTTCTACCAATTTTCGAGACAATGTTTCGTTGTGAACCTATTAAAGGCATCTCGCATTGAAGTCCGTGCCAAATTCCGCGCGTCTGTAAATTTTAGCCAATCTTCGGGATTTCGCGTTCTTCTGAACTTCTCATGTTTTTCCGTTGCCTCTGCAACAGCGTTCGGACCTGTTTTGTGTACCATGGGGGATCAGTTCCATCTCTGACCAATTTATGAGGTATGAATCTCTCAATTGCTGTTGCTACTATATCTTTGAATTTGAGCCACATCTCGTCTACATTTGCATAATCACTTCGGAAGGAATGGAGATTGTCTCTTAGGAAGGCTTCTAGTGACACTTTATCCGCTTTTTTAAATAAAATTATTTTGCGTTTGTTTCTGGTGGATTTGGAAGAAACGGTATTGAGCCTAGCTACAACGACCTTGTGATCACTAATCCCTGTATCAGTCATGATGCTCTCTATTAGCTCTGCATTGTTTGTAGCTAAGAGGTCAAGTGTGTTTTCGCAACCATTTACAATTCGCGTGGGTTCGTGGACTAACTGCTCGAAATAATTTTCGGAGAAAGCATTTAGGACAATCTCGGAAGATGTTTTCTGCCTACCACCGGTTTTGAACAAGTATGTTTGCCAACATATCGAGGGAAGGATGAAGTACCCACCAACTATAACCGTATGAGTGGGGTATTTATTTGTTACGAGACTCAAATTTTCTCTGAACTGTTCAGCAACTATATCATCGGAGTCTGGGGGGGGGGGGGTCGGTAGAAGGAGCCAATTATTAACTTAATTCGGCTGTTAAGTATAATCTCCACCCATACCAATTCGCACGGAGTATCTACTTCGACTTCACTACAGGATAAACCACTACTGACAGACACAAACACTCCACCACCAATTCTGCCTAATCTATCTTTCCTGAACACCGTCTGTGACTTCGTAAAAATTTCTGCAGAACTTATTTCAGGCTTTAGCCAGCTTTCTGTACCTGTAACGATTTCAGTTTCTGTGCTTTCTATTAGCGCTTGAAGATCAGGGACTTTCCCATCACAACTACAACAATTTACAACTACAATTCCGACTGTTCCTTGATCCAAACACGTCCTGTATTTGGCATGCACCCTTTGAGATTGCAGACCACCCCGTACTTTCCCAAGGCCTTCTAACCAAAAAAAAAACGCCACACAGCCTCCGCTACCCGTGTAGCCGCCAGCTGAGTGTAGTGAACTCCTGACCTATTCAGCGGAACCCGAAACCCCACCACTCTATGTCGCAAGTCAAGGAATCTGCAGCCAACACGGTTGAAAAACCGTCTGAGCCTCCGATTCAGACCCTCCACCCGGCTCTGCACCAAAGGTCCGCAGTCGGTTCTGTCGACGATGCTGCAGAAGGTGAGCCCTGCCTTCGTCTTGTAAGCAAGACCGGCAGCCTTCACCAAATCAGATAGCCGCTGGCATCCAGAGAGAATTTCCTCAAATCCAAAGCGACACACGTCGTTAGTGCAGACATGTGCCACCACCTGCAGCTGGCTAAGCCCTGTGCTCTTCATGGCATCCGGAAGGACCCTTTCCACATCAGGAATGGCTCCACCCGGAATGCACACGGAGTGCACACTGGATTACTTCCCCTCCTTAGCCGCCATATCCCTAAGGGGCCCCATTGGAGCTCCCAACTACCAATAAGCCCACCCTCTGCGATTGCCCAGACCTTGAAGGCTGAGAATCATCCTCTGAAACAGGGCAGGCAGCTGCATCTGACTCAGCCAGAGACAGTACCTGAAACCTGTTTGTCATACACACCGGGGAGGCTTTCTGATCAGCCTCCGGGGACGTCTTTCGCTCCCTGCCACGCCTTGGAACGACCTCCCAATTAACCACAGGCGAGAGCTCAGCCCCACTGCGGGCAGCAACCGAGGCAACCACAGCGGCAGACCGATCTGGCCGATCTCGGGACAGACGGGACGAGGTTGACGTCCCTGTGATACCCAAGTCCGGCTCCCCACAGTGGTGCCCATTGGCAACAGCGTCAAGCTGCGCGACCGAAGTCAGCGCCACCTGCAGCTGTGAGTGAAGGGATGCCAACTCAGCCCTCATCCGAACATAGCAATCACAGTCCCTGTCCATTCTAATCGATGTTGAACAACAGTTACTGAAACACGAGTCCGTGCCTAGATAACGCAAGGGAAACACGCAAATAATGTATGAACTAACCTGTACAAATGCCTAACGACTGCGCTACAATCTGCCTGAATTTACGATTACAGTAACTAAAACTCGAAATTACACCTCCTATACGAAACTCACACGCAGGGAGCACACTGGCTGTGACCAACCAACACTGGCCGTTCAAAACAAAAACAGAAGACAGACGACTACGTGAATTTACACTATTCAGGTACTAAAGCGCGATGCTACAACTCTCAAATACTATAATACGCCCGAAATTTATGAATTAAACAATGCAAGTACTCAAAAACACGCAAAGAAATTAAGAATTAATCTATGTAACAAATAAGTGAGCTAGGAGTATGCGACTTGCTGCTGGCAGCTGCTTATCCAACGGCGGCAGGGAGCACACTGGCTGTGACCAACCGACACTGGCCGTTCAAAACAAAAACAGAACACAGACTACTACGCGAATTTACACTATTCAGGTACTAAAGCACGATGCTACAACTCTCAAATACTATAATACGCCGGAAATTTATGAATTTTCAGAATTCTTCTGTAGCAGCACACTTCAAGAATCTCTACTCTCCTCTTATGTGAACTGTTTATCGTTACGTATCACTTTCGAACACGACTACACTCCAGACAGATACTTCAGAAAAGACGTCTAACAAACTGATTAACAAAAACCTTTGTAGTCTGTATTAAACAGAAATATTGTTCTAATAAACTCATTAGATTAACGATATACAATACCATATTTCACGTAGGTGGACAAGTTCTCTGTAATACTTCGCAACTTACGTGTCACTACATTATCCGACTGCTTGCCTGTTGCATTTTACAGGCGATCTGTACAGTCACCAAGGCAACGTACTCCCCACCTCCCTCCCAAATGAGTCAGAATAGTTTGAGGCTACACCGAAGATATTACAGTGATTGTGTGGCATCTGACTTCACTTGATCTCCGTAATACTGGATACAACTGGGACGCCATTAAGAGAAATGAGTGAGTCTTAGGCGCAGCAACTAACAATTTACGTGAGTTGAGCTGTCATACTTCAGGATGTCCCCTGCAAAGCTTTTGGGACTCCTTGCTACTGCGTTTCTGCGTTTCACAGCATTCATCGACACACAAGAGGTGCTATACATATAGAGCAAAGTGTGTCTGATCGGTTAAGAATGCTCACTTCCAGGAACCTTTCTCCCAGTGCCAGGATCACTTGCGATAATATTTGAAATCTTTTGGGAAAGAAACGTTCGTCGCTCCCTTGGTTAGGCTATATTGTGTAGCGCTACTTTCTGGTTGGGCAACTTAAGTGCTGCAAAATGGGAGACATTTCTGACTATCAGTTAGAACTCTTGTAGATCTAGAGCTGCAAACGCGCAATACGTATCTTCACGAAGGACATTGTTCGCGATGAGTATTACTACACGAAAACTAGTCCGCGTCGTTCAATATAGTCCATCTCTGAAGAGAAATGTCCCAAAGGACGATGCCACAAATTTTGCTAGAATTCAATCTGTATCTTAAATTGCCGCTCTAGGCTCATATCTGTAATGGATAGCTGGCCTGAGTGGCCGAGCGGTTCTAGGCGCTACAGTCTGGAACCGCGTGATCGCAACGGTTGCAGGTTCGAATCCTGCCTCAGGCATGGATGTGTGTGATGTCCTTAGGATAGTTAGGTTTAAGTAGTTCTAAGTTCTAGGGGACTGATGACCTCAGATGTTAAGTCCCATAGTGTTCAGAGCCATTTGAACCATTTTTGTTATGGCTAATGTATTGTATATGTTATATCAGTAAACATTGAACTCCTCGTATTGCGACTCTCCAAGAATGATTTATGGTTATCAAGGCACATTATAGGATACTGGTGTGTTCAGTAAAGTTTGTGAGCGTAATGTGAATATGTCGAAATCGATCTTCGGCGTGTAGCATTTGCTGTGTGGACCATCTGGGAATAACATATTCTGATAATAGTGTAACACAAGGACATATTTACTCACAGCTGATGCTCTTCGTGAAAACTATTGATGAAAGTTTTTTATTTCCCTTGGATAGGGTTGGCACTGTAGAAACTTGTGAAACCTGTTACTTTATCCTCTTCAGTCATGTTGTAGATGACAACGATGATGCTGACGGCGACGACAATACCGACAACGGCAACAATAACGACGATGATGATAGAAAAGCTGCTGCTGAAGATGACGATGTTAATGACCAACACATGAGACAGGGCACGAAATTTTACGTTCCAATCACAAAACATGCGTTACTAACAGTAAAGCTGCAAAGCCTACTACTGGGGATTAATAAATATAATTATTTTGAAAATGTCGGGTGTAACTAAACGTCTGAGTTATTAGTTATGTGTACATTGTTGAAGAGGCCTTCAGTGAGAAAATAGTTGCAACACATTTTGGAATTTATTCAGGCTACTCTCTAATTAATGCAGTCAAGTAATTTTAAGTTTTTTAGATATAGACTATGTTAAACAATTGGGTTATGAAATGTAAGGCAGTATTTGGGCATGATTCAAACATGCCTGCGAAGAAAATAATAAAGAATAGCCACCACACGCGTCGGCAAGCTAGGCTCCGCGGAATACGGTTGTGTACAGCTATTACTAATCGCAACGTCCCAAATAGATAGATAAGATTGAATGTAATATGCTGTCGATGATGGGAGGATCTAAGACGTCAGCCCCTTTTCAATTGGATAACGGAAACAGGCTCTAGTGTTCACATTTTTTTAAACAATTACGCTTCAGATAACATATTAGACCTTCTGGTGACTAACAGACCCGAACTATTTGAAACAGTTAACGCAGAACAGGGAATCAGCGATCATAAAGCGGTTACTGCATCGATCATTTCAGCCGTAAATAGAAATATTAAAAAAGTAGGAAGATTTTTCTGTTTAGCAAAAGTGACAAAAAGCAGATTTTAGAGTACCTGATGGCTTGACACAAAAGTTTTGTCTCAAGTACAGATAGTGTTGAGGATCTGTGGAAAAAGTTCGAAACCATCGTACAATATGCGTTAGATGAGTATGTGCCAACAAGATCATAAGAGATGGAAAAGAGCCACCGTGGTACAGCAACCGAGTTAGAAAACTGCTGCGGAAGCAAAGGGAACTTCACAGCAAACATAAACATAGCCAAAGCCTTGCAGACAAACAAAAATTACGCGAAGCGAAATGTAGTGTGAGGAGGGCTATGCGAGAGGCGTTCAATGAATTCGAAAGTAAAGTTCTATGTACTGACTTGGCAGCAAATCCTAAGAAATTATGGTCTTATCTCAAAGCGGTAGGTGGATCAAAACAAAATCTCCAGACACTCTGTGACCAAAATGGTACTGAAACAGAGGATGACAGACTAAAGGCTGAAATACTAAATGTCTTTTTCCAAAGCTGTTTCCCAGAGGAAGACTGCACTGTAGTTCCTTCTCTAGATTGTCGCACAGATGACAAAATGGTAGATATCGAAATAGACGACAGAGGGCTAGAGAAACGATTAAAATCGCTCAAAAGAGGAAAGGCCGCTGGAACTGATGGGATACCAGTTCCATTTTACACAGAGTATGCGAAGGAACTTGCCCCCCTCTTGCAGCGGTGTACCGTAGGTCTCTAGCAGAGCGTAGCGTTCCAAAGGATTGGAAAAGGGCACAGGTCATCCCCGTTTTCAAGAAGGGACGTCGAACAGATCTGCAGAACTATAGACCTATATCTCTAACGTCTATCAGTTGTAGAATTTTGGAACACGTATTATGCTCGAGTATAATGACTTTTCTCGAGACTAGAAATCTACTCTGTAGGAATCGGCATGGGTTTCGAAAAAGACGATCGTGTGAAACCCAGTTCGCGCTATTCGTCCACGAGCGTCAGAGGGCCACAGACACGGGTTCCCAGGTAGATGCCGTGTTTCTTGACTTCCGCAATGCGTTCGATACAGTTCCCTACAGTCGTTTAATGAACAAAGCTAGAGCATATGGACTATCAGACCAATTGTGTGATTGGATTGAAGAGTTCCTAGATGACAGAACGCAGCATGTCATTCTCAATGGAGAGAAGTCTTCCGAAGTAAGAGTGATTTCAGGTGTGCCGCAAGGGAGTGTCGTAGGACCGTTAATATTCATAAATGACCTGGTGGACGACATCGGAAGTTCACTGAGGTTTTTTGCGGTTGATGCTGTGGTATATCGAGAGGTTGTAACAATGGAAAATTGTACTGAAATGCAGGAGGATCTGCAGCGAATTGATGTATGGTGCAGGAAATGGCAATTGAATCTCAATGTAGACAAGTGTAATGTGCTGCGAATACACAGAAAGAAAGATCCCTTATCATTTAGCTACAATATAGCAGGTCAGCAACTGGAAGCAGTTAATTCCATAAATTATCTGGGAGTACGCATTAGGAGTGATTTAAAATGGAATGATCATATAAAGTTGATCGTCGGTAAAGCAGATGCCAGACTAAGATTCATGGGAAGAATCCTAAGGAAATGCAATCCGAAAACAAAGGAAGTAGGTTACAGTACGCTTGTTCGCCCACTGATTGAATACTGCTCAGCAGTGTGGGATCCGTACCAGATAGGGTTCATAGAAGGAATAGAGAAGATCCAACGGAGAGCAGCGCGCTTCGTTACAGGATCATTTAGTAATCGCGAAAGCGTTCGGAGATGATAGATAAACTCCAGTGGAAGACTCTGCAGGAGAGACGCTCAGTAGCTAGGTACAGGCTTTTGTTGAAGTTTCGAGAACGTACCTTCACCGAGGACTCAAGCAATATATTGCTCCCTCTCTCGCGAAGAGACCATGAGGATAAAATCAGAGAGATTAGAGCCCACGCTGAGGCATACCAACAATCCTTCTTCCCACGAACAATACGAGACTGGAATAGAAGGCAGAACCGATAGAGGTATTCAGGGTACCCTCCACCACACACCGTCAGGTGGCTAGCGGAGTATGGATGTAGAAAAAAACAAACTTCCCCCGTAAGACCGAAAAATAACTTCATCATTATGTAGTGTGATATATCAAATCTCTGGTTGCATCTTCAGGAACATAGAGACCACATGAATGTTTTATATAGTTTTTCATGTGATACTGACAAAAAACATTTTGTATTCAGTATATACAAAGAATATTTCGTTAAAGTTAATTATTGTTATGAACGTAGGCTTTTCATACCAATACGTAAGATACTTCCACACAGAAAGCAAATAGCGGAATGTAACATAGTTCGAAAACAACATTTAATGTATTGGATGCTACACAATGTAATCGTCACATATGAATAAACCAAAGGCAAAAATTTATGGCAAAGAACAAACTAAACTAAAACTGTTTCTTAAATTTAAAGGTATTTGCTTACTGAGGATACGAAATGGTGACGTGTTAGGGTATTCACGTTACTGTTTTTTTTCTATAGATATCTTCTCAATGACTTTATGACATTGTGACTTCGTATTTAACACTACATAAGGTCCCTTTCATTAGACGGAATTTTACTAAGACTTACCTTTCGGGGAAGTGCTTACTGCGTCATATAAAAGAAATAGTTGGATCAGCAACCACTCATAGAGATCAGGATCATTAATAAATATAGTACAGGGCAAGTCTAAAACAGGGCTTAACAACTTTAGAATGAAACATAAACTCATTGAGACAACTTACAGAATCGGTACATGTGTCTCTTGTGGCAAACAACGTCATGTTTTACATAAAAGTGTCATTTTGGTTCATGTGACTACCATTAGTGATGCGGTAAACATCCACAGGTAATTAATTTCTTTCTACATTCATTGCATCAAATCGGGCGTAGCTTGTACAACGATAGCGTAGATTGGAGTTTTCAGGTCGGTTGAATTATTTGGTAGGGGAAGTACATACAGTCGATCTTCAATGAAACACGAGAGAAAGAAATGCAGTGGTGTCAAGTTTGGGGAGCGATGTGACCATGCGAATGGCCCTTCATGGCCAATCCACCGACCTGGTAAGGGATTGTCGTGGAAACCTCAAACTTGCATGAGGGAATGAGGTACTGCTGCACTACATGATGAAACGTGAGGTGTTTTGCTACAAAATGAGACATCTATCGGTTCTGTAAGCTATCTCAATAAATGTATACATCATTCCAACGTTGCAAGGTCTTTTTTGACTCACCTTGTATGAAGCGTAATTATACTTCAGAGAAGAAGCGAGGTAAGATGCATATTGGAATTTTTTTACGAATAAGTGGGACATGACGAGGTAACGCGAGGAAAGCAGCACAAGACTGTGAGTAAAGGAAGAAACAGGATACGCGGAGCTTTTACCCTTTGCCATGTTTCCATTTGCAACTAACTGCCACTTTACACGTTGGAAACCAGACAGCATATGAGATCTTTAAGAATTATTGGTCTGTGAGAGCAACTATAATCGTGTACATAAAATGAAAAATGCAGAAACGCAGTGTTAATATTAATACCGCAGGATAGTTACATATCAAGGGAGTATTCATACGTTTCGATCCGAGAGGTCAGCTAGTTCCGCATCTCTCATTTGCATTGCTAACGTAGACTAACAATAAAACCACAAATGTTCTGCATATTATATGCTGAGAGTTAAATTCTGTGGGTTTTTCCAGAGAACAGCATAGAAGCAGGACTCTGCATGTTGCATCGTTGGAACTGAGTGATGTCCATATTCACAGTACTCATTCTGGGTACGGTAGAACGTGTTTGAGATACGATGAAGGTGCAAGGAGGACATTCGACGGTATGGGTCTCTTGATGTTTCTCAGGTTTTGCAAAACAGCGGAAGCATGCAGTGCTTAAAATGTAACCCAGACATCACACCACTATTTGCTAAAGCTAGAGTCGTGTAGGTGTTCAGTTTGTGTCAGAGTTAAATCTTGTTTTTCAGTGTCGAAGGTGGTGAACGGTGTAATTCTCTGCATCGATCTATACTTTTAAAGGAAACAAGTAATGTTATCATTGTAGCATTAGTATTTAAGCAATCTAGAGTACATTGTATCGTAATACCGAAATTCTGCTCACTCGGGCCGGTTTCTGTTTCCTCCACATTTTAATGTGCAATGTCAGTCCGGTGGTATGGGCCCTACCACAGTACGTTGGTACGGACCACATACGTAACTTTATTTTCGGTTTTTATGGTACGATACCAAGGCTGAAGAAGAAGCTTGCCAGTGAGGTTGTTGGGAGAGGCCTGAGACTGCAGTGAAGTGAGGTGTAAAAGTGTTATGAAAGGTGAAATGCCCGAAAGTGCTTTCGCCTCTCAGTTTAAACTTCCTGACATTACACTGCAAATGAGATTAAAAATAGCGTAGGGAATCTGTAATGCTCTGTGATGTCTCAAATGATCTTTTCCAAACTAACGTTTGGAGAAAATTATAAAGAATTTCCTGCAGCACACTTCAGAGATTTAGATTTCAGATTAATGCTACATAGCTAAGGATAAGTTTCACAAGTCTCAAAATTTGGCTTACGATTTGGCAGAAAATTTATTACACAAAATAAATTGTCAGGCAAAGAATTCTCGCAAAACTTCATACAAAAGCTCGGCCTGTAAGTTTATTGCGTTGCGTTGGGTTCAATCGACCAATAGTTGAAACATTTTTAACCAACCCCTTATTTACCTTTTACTTTAGGTAAACAAGCAGATTAATTTGTTTCTGATTCACGAAAACATCTTTTACATTTAAGAATCTACATTTTGTTGTATGGCCACACAACCCGACAGTTTTCGTAACTTTCAAATTGTACATCGTAGAAAATTTTTTCTTGCTTTGTAGCAGTTTGGTCAGAAATCTTTTTTTTCATCGTGTTCACCAAGACAAGTGTTCAAGTAACGGCTTATGCAGTTGTACCTTCAAAGCAAGAACTAAGACTTTACACCACGTTTGCCTGAAGTGGCCAATATTGGCCACCGTTCCCCTAATACGTAGCCGGCCGCGGTGGTCTCGCGGTTCTAGGCGCTCAGTCCGGAACCGCGCGACTGCTACGGTCGCAGGTTCGAATCTTGCCTCGGGCATGGATGTGTGTGATGTCCTTAGGTTAGTTAGGTTTAAGTAGTTCTAAGTTCTAGGGGACTGATGACCACAGATGTTAAGTCCCATAATGCTCAAAGCCATTTGAACCAGCCCTAATACGTATAAAAACAGGTTCTTCGGAGGAAAGAACTGTTTTTTTCGTTAACACTTCTTCCATCTCCAGGAGAATTATCATGTTTTAAGCAATACGACAAAAGCCAATGACACTAGACCACAGGCGTCCTTACACTATTCTAGTAGTAAGTGAGTAGTGAGAGAGTGCGTCAGATAATAAGTTTTTTTATGTCACCGAAACAGTTTAGTTCATTTGGCATGAGACGTTTAGAAACTGGCCAACTCCTTTACGAGGTGAGATCAAAAAATACGGTGAATAATTTTATTAGAAACAAAGTACTAAGCTAAGAAGGAATTTCGATTAATCTCCTTCAAAGAAGCAATGTCCTTGGTTACCAATCCATTTATCCTGATGTTGAACACATGAACGAGGGCATTTCTGGATGGCTTCTTTTGGAAGGGCGTTCAGCTGCTTTGTTGAGGTGCACTCAGTGTCTGTCAGAACATTTTCGTTTCAGTACAATTTTAATTTTTGGCAACAGCCAAAAGTCGCATGGTGCTAAATCTGGTGAATAATGTGGGTGTGGACAGACAGGAAGATTTTTTCCGGCCGAAAACTCGCAACTCAAAAGCAGAATTACAGAATACGGGGCCGGCAGCTGTGACCGAGCGGTTCTAGATGCGTCAGTCCGGAAAGGGGAAGCTGCCACGGTCGCAGGTTCGAATCCTGCCTCGGGCATGGATGTGTGTGATG
Organism: Schistocerca cancellata; assembly: GCF_023864275.1. Taxonomy (NCBI): domain Eukaryota; kingdom Metazoa; phylum Arthropoda; class Insecta; order Orthoptera; family Acrididae; genus Schistocerca; species Schistocerca cancellata. The sequence continues at coordinate 929,144,203 of NC_064626.1, read as the reverse complement.
TCCTTAGTTTAGTTAGGTTTAAGCGGTCCTAAGTCTAGGGGACTGATGACCTCAGATGTCAAGTCCCATAGTGCTTAAAGCCATTGAACCATTTGAGCAGAATATGGGCAACAGAAAATCGGAAATGATAAACGCTGTTAATCTCTGTCGCGCACCAACGTCATTCCAGCACTCAACAGATTGAATGTGTGGTTACGATAACGTTTAGGCAAGACAGTGCTCCTCCAAACATTCACAGCCGGTGAAACGGTTGCTGTAGGGGTATTTCGGAGATGCTAGAATTATCAGTCTTCATTTCCCTATAGCCTGGACGCTAATTTTACGTGACGTTGATCCGTCTGTCTTCTGGCTTTGGGATTGTCTGAAAGATGTTGTGTTCAGCTCTCATGTTACGAACGTAGCTCAAAGGAAGGCACGCATTGAACATCGCAGTCTGGTTAAGACCCCCGAGACACTCTAAACTGTTGTGGAATGTGCTGTTTCTCGATTTCCAATTGTGGCAGGAAACGGTGGACTGCATATTGAACATGTCTTGGGCTACACTCGCGACAGTTAGAAACCGATGCACTTTTTGGCCTCAGGACACTTAAAAACCGAATTATCTCATTCGATGTGGCACTACCTTCACATGGTGGATGGCCTTACCTAACCAATAGTGCCACAACTGTTGACTGCCAAACTTAAGCAGTCGTGTAACTGAATAATAACGATGGTGTAAAGTGCAACTCAAACCATAGCAGTCGTATTGCGATTCAATGTCCATTTGTAGCCAACCTCATTTACTTTAAGACGCTTACAGCCTCATCTATTGGTAAAGATTTTTGTTTCGTGTCGTTTTCCCGATGTCAGTAATATGCTGTCCAAGTTTGATGTCATTATGAGGAATTGTATTCTACAGCGTCACGAAAGTGGAACTTCAATTATGAACACCGTGCATGTAAACAATAAATATCCGGACTGTTACGGTAAATACTCTCTATATCCAAATACACTTTAGATGAACTGTAAGATCTATAGGTGAAAAATACCTTTGTAAATGTATATTTATCTACGTTTGCTCATTTGGTTGCGGACTGTGCACAGAGAATCGTGTGTGGTGTTTAATGTTTGTGAGTTTCTGCACAAATGGACCCACGAAAAAAACAGTAAATAGTTCTTTCCAAATTGCACCACTAACTCTATATAAATAACGATCAATAATTAAGAATACCATGTGTTTTTATAAATTTCGGTAAAGACGAAAGAACGATTTGCAGCACCCCACACCTGGAAGACACGGGCTAAGGAGACAAAAAGGGCGATAAAAATTGTAAATACTTTCGCGAAACGCGTCGTGCAAAATGTAAAAGGATGCCTATGACTTTTCTCATGGCTGTAGTTCAGCAGCTGCGGAATATATCAACAAAGATAAAAAAAAAGTCAGTCGTCAGCTGCACAAGAGAACCTTTATTTGGTTAACTTTGCGGTTTCGACAGTTTAAACTGTCATCTTCAGAAGTGAAATAGGCTCAAATCGTTGGTAAGACAATGTCAAAATAAGAATCGCACGGTAATGTCCTTTGCTAAAGAATCAATTAAATAGAGTGACGTGGCTAAAGATATATGACATTTTTTACTCATAAGACATATATAATTTTAGCGATGTCCCACTATTTTATTGATTCTGTAGCAAAGGACACTACCGGCCAATTCTTATGCTGACAATGACTTAACAATGACTTGCACCTACTTCATTTCTAAAGATGGCAGTTTAAACTGTCGTAATCCGTTAATTGAATCAAATAAAGTTTTTCTTGTGCATCTGGCAAATGACTTAGTTAAGATTATTGAAAAGGAATATCGTGACTGGTAGCAGGGAATTTATTTAATAAACAAAGCCCTAATAAATAGAAATTTTTTTTCTTGTTGGTTGTTGAAGAAGGACTTCACCAAACTGGAGGACCGAGTTCACTCGATTGTTCAAAGACGTTCGGGGTCGTCAGGGCGGATAGCGACGTGATGTTGGCACACCTGCCAGCCACCTGCCTCATTAGGCCGGCGATGCCCTGCTCTGCCCTGCCGCGCCGCCTCATGGAAGCACGCAGTCGACTGTGACAGCTGTGGCGGCAACCGTGGGCATTTGTCGCGCTCGTGTTGCCATCACTGACGCACCTGCGGCCTCTGATCGCTGTTCCATAGCGTGCTCTCACAGCAGACGTCTCAGGTGGTTTACCGCGGGAGCGTCAGGGAATGACGCTATGGAACACTTCCACCGCATCGAAGGCGTACCGAGCTAACGACTATTCCGTTATTAAGGAACTGTTGACAACACTAAAAAATAAAACACTAATAATGAATGAATATTTCTCAACAATACGGAATTTCTTAACAAATTTGTAAGTCCTGCAAAAATACTCACTCAAATAAAACGGAAACACTGTGAGATAAATGCAAATCATCCAGAAAGTAATTGACTATTCAAACAGAAAAAGACACCCCTGTACGTTTTATAGACAACACCGCACAGAACCAAGCATAATTTTGGAATATACGGGACGCCTACGACCACGAGTGCAACCACTGACAGCCTGTCCTGTCACCAAGTTAGATTTAAACACTCTACCTTTAAATAGATATTGTACGGAATTAGATCCCTCCCGCCAATAAACTAACTACACACAAGAACTAAACACAGTACATCAAAACCCCACAGAGAACTGAGACAAGACACAAACGATTAGCAATATAAACAGCGAAATAAAAAGAAAACGGAGCAAGAAAAAAACGTTCGTAAATTGTCACATACAAGAAATTGCCAGGCAAGCCAGCACCTGACAAACACGGAACACTGGAACCCTTTACCCTTTGAGTACCAGTGGTTCCTGGTTCAATGAGTTGTTACGTGTTCCACCCGCAGGTTTACTGCATCTCTTCCTCCTAATTTCTTTTAGATTCAAGGGGGTTTAGCGCATGGCTTTTTAGCAATGCCGGTTGCACGCTGGTCTTGTGCTTCTGTGTGAACTGCAGGAATGAGTGGAAGTGGGATGTTGTTCGCGGTTTACGCGTCGGCCGTCCCTAACAGGAGATTCCTAGCGCAGCAGCGGTTCGTCAGCCTACAGACAACACCAGCGACCAAACGGTGCATTAGTAGACGCTGAGATGACAATGTCACTGGGATGCCCTGGTTGTTCAAGGGAGTTTTGCCTGCGGGTACGAGGCTATTTCAAGGAACGTAGATGCGGACAATGCCTGCATTTCGGCTGGGCCATATTATGTTTCCCAGAGGATACCCTCCTGCCACTGAAAGCACTAAAGCAGATTATCGCTAAAAGGGCTAGTTCCTGGATTGCTGGCTGAAAATGTTTTACCGAGACAGCGTCTTTCTATGCTGAGCAAGAAGCAGGCGCCATGTTGGGCTATACTTTGTTTTCTATTTTGTGAGGGCTGAAGGTGCCGGGCTGACACCGAGCCTTGGAAAAGATTTGTGAACTTGTTTCTCTGTGTGCAGCAATGCTTAACATTGATTCATGCAGAAAATTTCTGTGTATGTAATTTTGTTATTAATCTTTTCATTGGACAGAAGCTTTGGAGCTAGTCTTCCGACTGGCGGAAGAAGGAACACGAAATTACTACACCGAATTCTTGAGCAAAGTGGCGGAGGAGTCTCACAGTCGATTGCATGATAAGCCTCTTGGAGTGAAATTGACTCGGACCTTGGCTTTGTTTATGCACTATTCGCACTCGCTATGGACTTAGAGGAAATTCACACTGACGAGCTGTGAAGGACATCTGAGACGAGTGACATCTGGTCGTCCCACAATTGACGTTTGAAGCGCATCTAGTTGCGGCAACACATGTCTTGCAGCTGGCGTTTAAAGCACGTAACTGGTAACGTCTATCAGGCGGCTTGGGATTTTGAGACTTTTCAGAGGCGATCAAACCGTGGAATGTGTTCTGTCTGTGGTTGTCATTCCTTGCATGGAAATGTTTCTCACCAATGATTTATTGCACTACGTACCATGTACGAGGTGCATTCAAGTTCTAAGGCCTCCGATTTTTTTTCTAATTAACTACTCGCCCGAAATCTATGAAACTGGTGTTAGTTCTCGACGTAATCTCCCTGCAGACGTACACATTTTTCACAACGCTGACGCCATGATTCCATGGCAGCGGCGAAGGCTTCTTTAGGAGTCTGTTTTGACCACTGGAAAATCGCTGAGGCAATAGCAGCACGGCTGGTGAATGTGCGGCCACTGAGAGTGTCTTTCATTGTTGGAAAAAGCCAAAAGTCACTAGGAGCCAGGTCAAGTGAGTAGGGAGCATGAGGAATCACTTCAAAGTTGATATCACGATGAAACTGTTGCGTAACGTTAGCTCGATGTGCGGGTGCGTTGTCTTGGTGAAACAGCACATGCGCAGCCCTTCCCGGACGTTTTTGTTGCAGTGCAGGAAGGAATTTGTTCTTCAAAACATTTTCGTGGGATGCACCTGTTACCGTAGTGCCCTTTGGAACGCAATGGGTAAGGATTACGCCCTCGCTGTCCCAGAACATGGACACCATCATTTTTTCAGCACTGGCGGTTATTCGAAATTTTTTTGGTGGCAGTGAATCTGTGTGCTTCCATTGAGCAGACTGGCGCTTTGTTTCTGGATTGAAAAATGGCATCCACGTCTCATCCATTGTCACAACCGACGAAAAGAAAGTCCCATTCATGCTGTCGTTGCGAGTCAACATTGCTTGGCAACATGCCACACTGGCAGCCATGTGGTCGTCCGTCAGCATTCGTGGCACCCACCTGGATGACACTTTTCGCATTTTCAGGTCGTCATGCAGGATTGTGTGCACAGAACCCACAGAAATGCCAACTCTGGAGGCGATCTGTTCAACACTCATTCGGCGATCCCCCAAAACAATTCTCTCCACTTTCTCGATCATGTCGTCAGACCGGCTTGTGCGAGCCCGAGTTTGTTTCGGTTTGTTGTCACACGATGTTCTGCCTTCATTAAACTGTCGCACCCACGAACGCACTTTCGACACATCAATAACTCCATCACCACATGTCTCCTTCTGTTGATGAATTTCAATTGGTTTCACACCACGCAAATTCAGAAAACGAATGATTGCACGCTGTTCAAGTAAGGAAAACGTCGCCACTTTAAGTATTTAAAACAGTTCTCATTCTCGCCGCTGGCGGTAAAATTCCATCTTCCATATGGTGCTGCCATCTCTGGGACGTATTGACAATGAACGCGGCCTCATTTTAAAACAATGCGCATGTTTCTATCTCTTTCCAGTCCGGACAAAAAAAGTCGGAGGCCTTATAACTTGAATGCACCTCGTATAGGACTCTGTATAACATTGCAGTCAGGTTCATTTAACCAAACATGTAACTAGCCACTAAAGATAAATTCCGTGGTTGTCGTTCCGACTGTGTCATTGTTTGTGGTCTGAACTCATTGTTTCACGAAACGTTATGATATCAAATTACTATACCATTTACATCTCATGGGAACACGGAGAAAATAAATTTTGTAATTTCACTGGGCCTTGAACTTAATTTACGTATTGTATTTAGAAATTCAATCATCTTTCGAGTTAGATACTATAAATCAATAGGTACCGACACATCAGTTCAGTTAGTAGGTCCCATTTTGATTTTCATTAAAATATTTAGCATTTCCATTACATAACAATTTTAGTAAATAGTTTGATTCTTGGGAACTGTCTGCCTTACATAGGTCCAGGTGGAGTAGACAATGTTTGTCGAACTTTGGTTCGGATGTCGGTCGGTATCTTCCATACATTTGACTGCAAATATTTTTTGTTATTACCCTTTCACTTAAGGCACATTTTTCTGCATATCTGAACTTCTTGACCTTTTGTATTTTTCCAACGGCTATCTGACTTTATTTTAAATTAGTCCTTTCATGAAAAGCTTATCATTGGCGTCTTTTATGTAAAATTTAGTCAAAGAACGCTAGGAATGCGAAATCTGGATGGAAGAGAATGTATGATAAATTGATAAAAGATCAAGGTCGGCTGTTAGAGGGAATTGAGTCGATATAACGTGCCATGCTGCTGGCCGCAGATGTAATTGCATCACCTCTCCCCCCTCCCACCCCCGAAATACACACAGGCAATGGCTGTTGTGACGTAGCATGTGGGGGTCGTGCTTCCTGCTCTGTGCGGTCCCACCCCCTAGGCCCTAGCTCTGCATCTCATGGCGGGTACGTGTGGGACATGCGGCAGGTTCCATGGGCGTACTATATGGTTGCATCACAGCTTCCTTTGCTCTGCTGGTCTTCTCATCTCTTACCACATAGTGCACCTAAATCCCTTGATAATCCGACAGGCCGGCCGCGGTGGTCTCGCGGTTCTAGGCGCGCAGTCCGGAACCGCGCGACTGCTACGGTCGCAGGTTCGAATCCTGCCTCGGGCATGGATGTGTGTGATGTCCTTAGGTTAGATAGGTTTAAGTAGTTCTAAGTTCTAGGGGACTGATGACCACAGCTGTTAAGTCCCATAGTGCTCAGAGCCATTTTTTTGATAATCCGACATACTCTGACCTGAGGGTATGCCAACAATCTTCTCCCGACTACATCAGCAGGCTTTTCCTTTCACTAGAAATGGTTTTCAATATGTAATATGTTTCAAAAACATTCATCCGTTTTCCCAAAGCTACTTCATCCACATGAATGACAATAGAACCGTGGCGTACTTTTTAACTTCACTTTCTGCCTCTCAAGTTTAGGCCTATCGAAGTGTTGTGGTTCTAGGCGCTACAGCCTGGAACCTCGCGACCGCTACGTTCGCAGGTTCGAATCCTGCCTCGGACATGGATGTGTTTGATGTCCTTAGGGTAGTTAAGTTTAAGTTGTTCTAAGTTCTAGGGGACTGATGACCTCAGAAGTTAAGTCCCATTGTGCTCAGAGCCATTCGAACCATTTGACGTGTTGTGGCCTCAGTTCCAACTGGACGTTCCAGGTCTCACTTTTTTTTGGGTTTGTATTGTAGGGCATCTTTCGAGTCCTAGTTCCTTCTATTCGTTCCTTTTTGTCATTTACTGCAAAAATATTTACTTCTTGCCTAATGTTTTCACTGGGAATCCTGTCCAGCTTAGTGCAACGTTTGACTGCGCGTAAAAATTTCATTTCTGCCGCCTGAACTTCGCTGGACTTTTATTCTTCACAACCCAGGTGCCACTGCCGTTATAGCAGTACAGATACAGCCACCAACTCACAAAATTTCATTTTTGTATCTTTTCGTGTTTTTCCCAGAGTTCTACTTGAAGTGTCACATATCCTCTGACATCTCTGTGATTTCATAGCAGCATTTTTGTCTTTGTTAAAAGTAATTTAGCTCATTAGGTAACTGGAGTATTGAAGAGTTCTAAAACCTGTTCTGCAGTTACTGTCTTGTTTCGCGCTGCGTATTTCTCATGAAATGTCATTGTCTTAGTTTTATTTACAGTTCTCCTAAAATTACAATGTTTTCCAATTAAGTTTAAAGCGTGGATTAATTTTTGTAGTTCTTCTTTAGAATGTGACATTATTAGAACAGCTTCTTATGGCATGATAATATACTCATTGTAGTTTACATGGATACGCATCGGAACTAGAAGTTTACCTTGACGCCTACTGTAAGCTATCGGTACACATAGTTGTCTGCAGGGATCTCCGTAGTGAAAATAGCACTGAAGGATAATGATGTTTGGTTTGTGGGGGGCTCAACTGCGTGGTTATCAGCGCCTATACATATTCCTAACCTTTGCTCAGTCCAATCGCGCCACTTTCAGGAATGATGATGAAATGATGAGGACAACACAAACACCCAGTCATCTCGAGGCAGGTGTAAATCCCTGACCCCGCCGGGAATCGAGCCCGGGACCCCGTGCTCGGGAAGCGAGAACGCTACCGCGAGACCATGAGCTGCGGACTAGCAATGAAGGAATGGCGTACCGGTACCTGCATTGTTAAGGCTCTCGCTTTTTTTCGCTACTGCTAGAATCTCATTTGTGAACAGGACGGTGCATCATCACACCTGCATTTCGTACCTACGGGCTTCCTCAGCGATGGATCTTACACTGCACCATTAACCTCAGAGGTCGCCGAGCCTCACGGAGATATTTTTTTCTTTTTACGTGTTTTTGTGAAAGTCTCCGTCTATGTGCCTCCCATTCCACCGCTTGAAAGCTGCATGATGCTGTGATTCCATATCTGCTTGCAAAAATATGGGACGAGATTGAACATTGTTTGTACGTTTGTCACTCGTCTGGTGATGAGCACATTGAACATCTGTGAAAGGTAAATGATACTGTAAGCCTAAACATAGTGGTAAAAAGTATCCCAAGGTTGAAACTTTCAGGCAGATTAAAACTGTGTGCCTGACCGAGACTCGAACTTGGGACCTTTGCCTTTCGCAGGTAAGTGCTCTACCAACTGAGCTACCCAAGCACGACTTACGCCCCGTTCTCACAGCTTTACTTCTGCCAGTACCTCGCCTCCTACCTTCTAAACTTTACGGAAGCTTCTGTAAAGTTTGGAAGGTAGGAGGCGAGGTACTGGCAGAAGTAAAGCTGTGAGAACGGGGCGTGAGTCGTGCTTGGATAGCTCAGTTGGTAAAAAAAAAAAAAAAGAAAAAAGAAAAAAATGGTAGAGCACTTGCCCGCGGAAGGCAAAGGCCCCGAGTTCGAGTCTCGGTCCGGCACACAGTTTTAATCTGCCAGGAAGTTTCATATCAGCGCACACTCCGCTGCAGAGTGAAAATCTCATTCTATCCCAAGGTTGTCTGTGCATGTACGTAAAAGACATACCCCTGTAAATTCAGATGGTTCTTATGAAAATGAAAACTTTGTAGCCCTATCTGTGAGTTAAAATTGGATCTTCATCCTTATAGAAGGTATATTGTTCTGAAATAGGTTGATTTTTTTTGGAAACTCGACATACTTATTTTCTCGTTTGTATTTCCTACGCGTCCTTGTTGCCCATTTATCTGTAACTTACTTCATACATTATTCTGCGGCGTCCCATTAGTTTCTTCTTATCTGGTTTCCCCACCCTTCAGCCACTTCCATAATCAGAGTAACTTTTTCCTCAGTTGCTTGACAGCATTCGACCACAATGAAACTGTAATCTGCCACACTCTCTTTACTCGTTTTCCCATTCCGAACAGACAATTTAGACATGTTCATGTAGGGTTAACTAAGTGTACCATGCTCTTCTCTGGTACTTGATGGGCTACCTACTTCTTTCCTGTTATACGTCGCAGCAATTCCTTCACACGCCTTCCTGTAAGCAAGTAGGCGAGGTTTTCCAGCACCAACCTCATCTTCCTTTTGCTAATCGAATATTTCCAAAATGTATTAAGGCGTTGCTTTAGCAAACAACATCTGCCTGTATATTCTCATTTCCGTAAGTCTACTAGCCAAGACATCCAGAAGCTCTAGTGCCATCTGTGTCACGAAAAACTGCGCTATACATTATGAAATATTTGTGAATCTACGAAGTGCTTTGTATACAGGGTCGTCCATTGATAGTGACCGGGCCAAATATCTCACGAAATAAGCATCAAACGAAAAAACTACAAAGAAAGAAACTCGTCTAGCTTGAAGGGGGAAACCAGATGGCGCTATAGTTGGCCCGCTAGATGGCGCTGCCATAGGTCACACGGATATCAATTGCGTTTTTTTAAATATAGGAACCCCCATTTTTCATTACATATTCGTGTAGTACGTAAAGAAATATCAATGTTTTAGTTGGATCACTTTTTTCGCTTTGTGACGGATGGCGCTGCAATAGTCACAAACGTATAAGTACATGGCATCACGTAACATTCCATCAGTGCAGACGGTATTTGATCGTGATACATTACCCGTGCTAAAATGGACCGTTTACCAATGTGTTCAGCCACATGTGAAACGCCAAGCACGACCTGCAACAAATGATGATGCCCAAGTAGGTGTTTTAGCTGCTGTCGCGGCTAATCCGCACATTAGTAGCAGACAAATTGTGCGAAAATCGGGAAGCTCAAAAAAAGTCGGTGTTGACAATGCTACATCAGCATCGATTGCACCCATACCATATTTCTATGAACCAGGAATTGCATGGCGACGAATTTGAACGTCGTGTACAGTTCCGCCACTGGGCACAAGAGAAATTATGGGACGATGACAGATTTTTTGCGCGCGTTCTGTTTAGCGACGAAGCGTCATTCAACAACAGCGGTAACGTAAACCGGCATTGGGCGACGGAAAATCCATGATGGTTGTGACAAGTGGAACGTCAGCGACCTTGGCGGGTTAATGTATGGTGCGGCATTATGGGAGGAGGGATAATTGGCCCCCATTTTATCGATGGCAATCTAAAGGGTGCAATGTATGCTGATTTCCTACGTAATGTTCGACCGATGTTGCTGTAAGATGTTTCACTGCATGACAGAATGGCGATGTACTTCCAACATGATGGATGTCCGGCACATAGCTCGCGTGCAGTTGAAGCGGTATTGAATAGCATATTTCATGACAGGTGGATTGGTCGTCAAAGCACCGTACCATGGCCTGCACGTTCACCGGATCTGGCGTCCTCGGATTTCTTTCTGTGGGGAAAGTGGAAGGATATTTGCTATCGTGATCCACCGACAGCGCCTGACAACATGCGTCAGCGCATTGCTAATGCATCTGCGAACATTACGGAAGGCGAACTACCCGCTGTTGAGAGGAATGTCGTTACACGCATTGCCAAATGCACTGAGGTTGACGGACATCATGTTGAGCATTTATTGCATTAATGTGGTATTTACAGGTAAGCACGCTGTAACAGCATGCGTTCTCAGAAATGATAAGTTCACAATGGAACAACGGAAATGTTCAAACGTACCTATGTTCTGTATTTTAATTTAAAAAAAGCCAACCTGTTACCAACTGTTCGTCTAAAACTGTGAGCCATATGTTTGGGACTATTACAGCGCCATCTATCACAAAGCGAAAAAAGTGGTCCAACTGAAACATTCATATTTCTTTACGTACTACACGAATATGTAATAAAAATGGGGGTTCCTATTTAAAAAAAACGCAGTTGATATCCGTTTGACCTATGGCAGCGTCATCTAGCAGCTAGACGAGTTCCGTTCTTTGTAGTTTTTTCACTTGATAATTATTTCGTGAGATATTTGGCCCGGTCACTATCAATGGACCACCCTGTATAATCATCTCGACATGTTGCTCTAGACACTCCAGTGACATGTACCGTAGCGCTTTGTTCCACACTCTCCGGAGTTTCCCTGGGCTTCACCTGCTGAGACGGACGTACGGGAACCGTGTGGCGACCTGAGGCAGTCGAAGACGTCAGCAGCGCTACGGTCGTTGACGTGCGCCGCGGCCGTCCCAGCGACCTGTGACCCGTGCGGTCCGACCGCAATTACCAGCGCGGCCCGGCGCGCCACAGGGCGAGGCTAACGGTGTCGCCACAGCCGTCTCTTCCGCGTGTCCTCACCTTGAGGCTGCTCCACCTCTGGCAAGCGCCAGTCATAGACTCAGCTCATTGTTCCGGGGGCAAGGCTTCAATAAAGAAGGTGCGACGAGATAACAGTGACGAATGACTGCTGTGTTCTTAAATAAATACTACGTAAGAGATAAACACAGATGCAACTCTTCACTATGTACAATTGTTCATCGTCTGTATTATCACGCAGTTTTCTCCGAAAACCTCTACTTCCGGTGTCATGTAATTTTAATGTTTGACAATATCTCCGACTGTCGTCGAAATAACATGAACGACAGTGCAACTCCGGCCGGTGTGGCCAGTGTGGCCGAGCGGTTCTAGGCGCTTCAGTCTGAAACCGCGCGACCTCTACGGTCGCAGGTTCGAATCCTGCCTCGGGCATGGATGTGTATGATGTCCATAGGTTAGTTAGGTTTATGTAGTTCTAATTCTAGGGGACTGATGACCTCAGATGTTAAGTCCCATAGTGCTCAGAGCCATTTGAACCATTTGAACCATTTTTGACAGTGCAACAAGCGATTTAGCTCTCTGTATGGCTGGAATAGGTTGCAGATTAGATATGTACAAATTCTAACTTCCTCCTAGAGAATTCTGAACTGTTCATCACGCCCAGTATTACTCATTCCCCAAAGAAATGAGAAGGGAGACATGATTTTCTGCGTAAAAATGATCACAGGTTTTGAATAACGTCATAGTCTTGTGATGGAATGGTCCTGTGAGATGAAGTTCAATTGTTATTTCTTTAGTGATACCCACGCAGAATTAAAGGTCCAACTTAGGACACTGCCAACATGGCAGATATCGTTTATGTTAGGGTTGAAGTCGTAGGCTATTGGTTTGCTAGGAAATCGCTCGATCCTATGAATGAAGAGGCAAGCGCGTGATCATCGTGCAGATGACTGTGATGAATTCCTGGGTAGTGAAATGTTGCGGTTTTTATTGTCATTGGAACGAGTATTGTATTAATTAAGCCAATGCCAACAGGATCCTTTAAAACACCCATTGTCTGACCTTAACGTCATACTGAAAGCTACAGAGAACAACGTAAACGATGTTTCAATGTCAATTTATAGGTTCCAAATAATCGAAAATATTTTTCTGTGTACTGCAATTAAATTTAACGTTTCAGTTTCTAGCCACAAAAAAGTTACCTACCTAACGAGAATCGGGCATATTTAAAGCAGCGGGTGTGAAACCCCATACAGGACGTTCCAGGTGAGATAGTCAATATTCAGGGATATCGCAGGAACAATCATTCGAAGTAAAAAATCTCTGGTAAACATGGGCTCTAAAATGCTTATCTTAAGAGCTATTAGCACTTGTTCAGTATAAGAGATGTGTTTTCACAGTAGCGAAGACGAACAAGTGCTCTTAGCTCTTAACGTATACATTTTGGAGCCCATGTTTACTAGACATTCTTGCTTCAAATGATCTTTCCTGCGATATCCCTGAATGTTGACCATCTCTCCAGGGACAGCCCGTATAGTTAAAGGGAGGGAAAGACGAGGGGAACCAGCAGCCGTTGGTCTCGCTGTACAGCCCTTTTTCATCGGAGATGGGGCACGTTTGCATGCGACTTTGATGTGCGAGGTGATGGGGCTATCACGATAATTCAGATGCCTTTTCGAGTCCAGTTAAACCTCAGGCAGTGAAATAACGTAAGTAGCGGCAGTATGGTTCTCAGAGTCCATGGTGTGACAGCGAGGGGAAAAACAAAAAAGAAGACAAATGGTCCGAATAAGTGTAATAATTGCAGTAAACCTCAAAAAATTAAGACAAGCGCTGATACGGAACCCAAGGTAATCTGCATGAAGACACGCATGTGAATTAACATACAGACATGAATCAGTGAGAACAGCTCTGTGAAAGAATATAAAATTTCGCCTGTACAGGGTATGTGATTTCGGATGCTTCAGACTGTGAGCGACTACGGAACTACGCCTTTTGAACACAAGTAGTGGGTGAGTGGGGAGGCCAAGAAATAAAATATCCGCAGGGGGGTAGATAAGAATTTTCGTAATACACTCCTGGAAATTGAAATAAGAATACCGTGAATTCATTGTCCCAGGAAGGGGAAACTTTATTGACACATTCCTGGGGTCAGATACATCACATGATCACACTGACAGAACCACAGGCACATATACACAGGCAACAGAGCATGCACAATGTCGGCACTAGTACAGTGTATATCCACCTTTCGCAGCAATGCAGGCTGCTATTCTCCCATGGAGACGATCGTAGAGATGCTGGATGTAGTCCTGTGGAACGGCTTGCCATGCCATTTCCACCTGGCGCCTCAGTTGGACCAGCGTTCGTGCTGGACGTGCAGACCGCGTGAGACGACGCTTCATCCAGTCCCAAACATGCTCAATGGGGGACAGATCCGGAGATCTTGCTGGCCAGGGTAGTTGACTTACACCTTCTAGAGCACGTTGGGTGGCACGGGATACATGCGGACGTGCATTGTCCTGTTGGAACAGCAAGTTCCCTTGCCGGTCTAGGAATGGTAGAACGATGGGTTCGATGACGGTTTGGATGTACCGTGCACTATTCAGTGTCCCCTCGACGATCACCAGTGGTGTACGGCCAGTGTAGGAGATCGCTCCCCACACCATGATGCCGGGTGTTGGCCCTGTGTGCCTCGGTCGTATGCAGTCCTGATTGTGGCGCTCACCTGCACGGCGCCAAACACGCATACGACCATCATTGGCACCAAGGCAGAAGCGACTCTCATCGCTGAAGAAGACACGTCTCCATTCGTCCCTCCATTCACGCCTGTCGCGATACCACTGGAGGCGGGCTGCACGATGTTGGGGCGTGAGCGGAAGACGGCCTAACGGTGTGCGGGACCGTAGCCCAGCTTCATGGAGACGGTTGCGAATGGTCCTCGCCGATAGCCCAGGAGCAACTGTGTCCCTAATTTGCTGGGAAGTGGCGGTGCGGTCCCCTACGGCACTGCGTAGGATCCTACGGCCTTGGCGTCCATCCGTGCGTCGCTGCGGTCCGGTCCCAGGTCGACGGGCACGTGCACCTTCCGCTGACCACTGGCGACAACATCGATGTACTGTGGAGACCTCACGCCCCACGTGTTGAGCAATTCGGCGGTACGTCCACCCGGCCTCCCGCATGCCCACTATACGCCCTCGCTCAAAGTCCGTCAATTGCACATACGGTTCACGCCACGCTGTCGCGGCATGCTACCAGTGTTAAAGACTGCGATGGAGCTCCGTATGCCACGGCAAACTGGCTGACACTGACGGCGGCGGTGCACAAATGCTGCGCAGCTAGCGCCATTCGACGGCCAACACCGCGGTTCCTGGTGTGTCCGCTGTGCCGTGCGTGTGATCATTGCTTGTACAGCCTTCTCGAAGTGTCCGGAGCAAGTATGATGGGTCTGACACACCGGTGTCAATGTGTTCTTTTTTCCATTTCCAGGAGTGTATTTACGAAAAACCTCCACTTCCAAAGCGCTTAACTGAGTCATGTACGACGGAAACTTCCCGAATCGTTGGCTGCTACTCGTCTGAGGTTTAAAGTCTTGTTACTGTGACAGTCTCCACGCATATCTACTTTCCATTATATTTTGCTTCCACAACCATGGAGAGGTCTTCTAATCAACATTAAAAACGTGTACTAACAACAGGAAGACAATTCCACACATTGCACGATTGTCGATGAGCATGGTTCGTAATATACTTCTGAGAAGAATCATCTCATTCTTGGCAGCATCCCATGACCATCGAGATCCCCCGGTTTCACGACTTGCGACCATTTCGCGGAGAATCTTCAGATCAAACGAACACCGCATCGTAGTCGAAATAAACCAGCTAATCTAGTAGGAAGTGGCAAAATGTATTGTGTGACGAACATTTGTACGCGAATTTCAACAAAGACTTGAAATCTACGTAAGCAAAATGGTAATCACTTATCTAAAATTATCGCTAAATCTTAAACTACTTTAAAATCGAGTTCAATACGAAGTTATTCACCCAGTAAAACTGTTATTATTATTATTATTATTATTATTATTATTATTATTAAAACGAAGAGACTATTCATTCCAGAAACGACAGTTTTGCTGTCAGTCGCCTCGTACTTTATCGCAACAATGAAAATACAGGAAGTCTCCAACGCTTTTTTTTTTTGCGTATTTAGATGCTTACAAATTAATTACTTTGCTGTATATATCAGTCAATTTTATCAGAGCGAGCATTGCTTGTATATTAGACCACTTAATGTAGTTAAGAGATCTTCATTTTTGCTAGAACAGTGTGTCTGCTACTATGAAGGTTACGTCACCGTACCGACCACTATAAGTATCACTGAGTCTACCCCAACAAGTCCACGCTTTAATCACTACTATTCTTCACATCCACACTAAGAAAATAACAAAGGTAAAAAAAAATCAACTTCTGTTTATAACACCGATGAATTCGACAGCTGCTAACGGAGAGACCGAAGTCTTACCGCTGATCGTTACTTAAAATAATAATAATTATAGTAATCTCATACTATACCATCAGACTTCGAATAGTCTGAAACACATGAATTAGATTGTCCATAAAATTTCTCTCTTATTGACAGTGACGATGCATTTTTCTCAGGCTTCAACAAACCATGGACAGGACGAGTAAGACACCAAACATGGAAGGTAAAGAATTACATGTAAAGTTTCAATTGTTCCAAGCTCCTACATGTAGAAAAGATTGGACATCTCAGCCATACCCGATCTCTGGTACACTTGTAAACGACACGCAAAATTCGCTACCACTACTCGAGAAGTTTCCAACTAAATAACGAAAATATCTTTCCAATTTTTCGAAAGCTAAATATTGAATACTCTAAATGGCATCAGTGACAATAAAAGAACAAGTACATTCACGATGTGTCAGTTTCATTTTCTGATATCAGCATCAGGAAACACAATCGATTACAGACGAGCTTCCCACCCAACTTCGGCGTCACACTTCTCACATGAAAACCCCAACAAAATTGTACATAGGTGTCCAAAACAGAACACATGTTCATGAGGCTATTGTCATAGATGGTTATCCACTGTTCAATCAGCTTATTAAATACAAGGAACCAGCAGCTCGGAAGGAACTAAAACAGACTATGCAAAGTAAAAGATAATCATAAATCCATATGCTGAGCTCAACTAGTGTTATTTACATAAAAGTTGACGTGTACTGTTATGTGGTCCTTTCATTGTCAACTGTGGAGAGTGAAATGAGATGTTAGGACGACAGTAGATTTGTTAACTTCTTTATTCCGACCCTCAGCCGTAAAAAAATGGAGAAGAGCTTGGTGAAGGCGTACAGTTGCCTCTCACTAGAAACAATAGATGTCCGGCATTTCTGACAGCACAAAGAGTGGGGCCGAGCTTGGCGTCAGTCGAATGCTACTGTCAGCGACGTCTCCAGCCGTGAATGTGGTGACAGCACGCCAGCACAGCTGACAATACCACAGAGCGGCCGTGACCTGCCTCCAGGAGCACGTGGCTCTCTACTCCGGCAGCAGCTCTCGTGACTCAGGACAGGCTAACCTGTCCCGTGGTCGAACAGCAGACCCAATACTGAATTGCAAGATGTCACTCCAGGTGCGACAGGCTCGTGGTGTAGGCTTCGTTATTGAGAAGAGAATAATTTAGCATTTGTACGCGAATGGTTGAGTACTTATATACTCCAGACTATGTTCATTTAGGGCTTAAGGCACGTACTCTAGAAGCCTCTGTGGTGGCAAGTAAGGAAAAGTTTCTGTCCTTCTGCTAGCGTATTGCGGCCAGATGGTTCTGCTTCGCAACGCTTGATGATATGTGAGAAGTTGTGGAACTTCTACGTTGTCCGAAGTCTGAATAGCCACCGTTTGTAGAGGGGATCACTGTGAGACGTGTAGGATAACAGTGAGTGAGGTTCTGGAAGGTGCTTACAGGAATGAGGAACCATTCCAACTTCAGTGCCATGGCCAGCTGAGTTAGCTTCCTCGGTTGAGGATCCGTGGCGCAAACAGCCAGATGGAAGTGGTTGCACAGTTTCTCGATTGGGTTTAAATCTGACGAGCTATTTCTGTTGGTAGATGCCATCGTGCTGAGGAAAAACAAACTGCTTGTGGGGGTTGACATGGTTCCCAAGGATTGATACATACTTACGTTGATCCATTGTGCCCTCCAGAATGACGAGATCACCCAGGCAATGACACAGACACATTCGCCAGACCATAACCCTCCTTCTCCAGCCTGTAAGTTTCCGACAAGGGTATTTTGTTTTCAGACGTTTAATGCCAATGAAACATAAACTTTGATTCAATTGAAAAGATCACTCAGTCAGCAGTCAGCATGTGTGCATGAATTAGGCACTGTACTGCGGAGGCCCGTACGCAGTACGTTCACTGAATGGTCATCGAGGAGACACTGATGGTAGCTCCTAGATTCATCTGGGCAGTCAGCTCTTCAACAGTTGCAAGTCTGTTCACCCATACATATCTTCTTAACTGTCGTCCATCCCTGTCATCTATGGCCCATGGTGCACCACTGTTCCTTCTGAGCCGGTTATGGAAAGGGCCTTTTGTCACATTAGCAAGTGAACAGTTCACAGTCTTAGCCACTTCGGCAATGCTTCAATCCTTGGTGCGAAAGGCAATGATCACGCTCTTTTGAACGTCAGATAAATAGCTCTTCTTCCGCGTTAGGACAACGACTGTACTGTTTTCCATGTCCCCAAGACACGCTTTATACACCCTGCACTGCTAGTGCTATCACTTGCTGTCTGTGAGTGGTTATAGAACGCTGATGTAAAAAATACACAGTGGTCACATGAAGGTGACTGAACCTTGTATAAGCAGAGCAAAACCGAATGGGGAATCATTCTAACTATGATACGGGTCACAAATGGGGACATCCTCTGACATTAGCGAATATGAAAAAAGGCATGACCGTTAGGGGCTGGTTCCTAACAAAGGTAATTGGAGAAGCCGCTCAGCTGTTTTTGTGACACTGTCGTGAGAAGCTGTGGAAAATATTCGATGGGCATGGAGATCAAGACCGTGCGACTAGGTGTTGGACATCCACTTCTCAGCAGAGTACATGCAGGTCGGAGACTTGTTCACTCTGTAAAGGAGGATAGGCAGTGATCTGTGCCCGATATGATGAAAAGGTATAATACTGATGCAAGCTCAACTGCTTCAGACCATGTCGTTCAGCTCATGTTGATGACTGTGGGGAGCCACAGCAGATGACTGACGTTCACGTATTCCCATGTTGACCCAACGATATTCTCAAGTACGGCCAGCAGTGGGCATCGGCTGATCGAGATTAGACCATGGAACAATGGAAACGTTGATCCTGGTTCGACGAACCACCAGATAGAAGATCGCATCGTATTACGCCATCATCCATCGAAAGCTGCTAGAAATATGCACTGTGCCATGGACACTAGCCAGTGGGGCAACATTATGGTATGAGGGACATTCATTTGGACTTTGAGGTACCGGTTGAAGTAATCGAAGGTGCCATGACACCTGCGGACTATGTGAACATCACTACAAACCATCTGCATCCGTTCATGCTTGATGTCTTTACCAAGAGCATTGACATCTTCCATCAGGATAACTGTTTCATCAGATTTGTACCTGACGGAACACTTTCGGGTGCCAGGCCGGTGTCCACAAAACACTAGTTCGTAATTTACGAGAACTGCGTGACATTTGATGCCACATACCTCCGGAAACCTACCAAGGACACGTCGAAACCATGCCACGCACAATCGCTGTTTTATTGATTTTCAAACGCGGACAGACTTACTGTTAAGCTAGTGGTCACAATGCTTCGATCCCCTAGTTTAAGCATCACATAATCAGAATGATTTATCTGAAAGGCATGTATTCGGATACACATAATAAAATTATCTCGGCCCGCCGGAATCAGCAGACCATTCTACACGAAACACCTATAATTTGATACAATCACATACATAGTAACCAAATTTGGTGCAAAACATCAGTGCAGTTAAGCAAGGCTTCATAAAAGAAAAGGATTATTGATTAAGGATAGGTAAAGAAAATGGTTGGAAAATACAGTATGAAATAGTACCCTCTGGTTACTGCTGGTGAAGTTGCTCTTCCAAACAGCATCCCTTAAAAGCAAACCAGTTACGTCTTTACCTCTGGTTAATTGTACTCTAGGTACTTGTCGTGATGGAAAATAACTTTTTTGCGGTCCAATCACTGGCGTTTTTCTTGCAGCTCGGTTTTCAAACGGTCCAATAACGATGAATAATATGCACCTGTAATAGCTTTACTCTTTTCGAGATAGTCGATGAGGATTATCCCTTGCGAATCCCAAACGACAGTCGCCATAACCTTTCCGGCCCAAGGAATGGTATTCGCCTTTTTTGGTGCAGATTCTCCCTTGGTAACCCATTGTTTAGATTGTTGTTTGGTCTCAGGAGTTTAGTAATGAATCCATGTTTCATCCACAGTGACGAAACGACGCTTAACGTTCTGCAGATTCTTCCTGAACAGCTGCAAACCATCCTTGCAACACTTCACACTATTCCGCTTTTGGTCAAGCGTGAGCAATCGCGGAACCCATCTTGCGGATAGCTTTCTCATGTGCAAATGTTTATGCAAAATATTACGTACCCGTTCATTCGAGTTGTCCATAACACTAGCAATCTCACGCACCTTAACTCTTCTGTCATCCATCACGATATCATGGATTTTATCAATGATTTATGGAGTCGTAATTTCCACAGGGCGTCCAGAACGCTCAGCATCACTTGTGCCCATATGGCTACTCCCAAAATTTTGAAACCATTTATAAACTGTTCTAATCGAAGGTGCAGAGCCACAGTAATGTTTATCAAGTTTCTCTATAGTCTTCTAAGCGTTTTGCCTTTCATAAAGAAATATTTAATCACCACACGAAATTCTTACTCGCCCATATTTTGACAATCACTCGACTTCCTTGATTCACACGAGTGCCAAACACAAAGAAAGAGACCAATATGGCTGTAACTTGGTGTGCGTTCTTTCCAAAGATGCTCCTAACTAAACATGACCTCGATACTCGCCGGTGGTGCCATCTCTCGGACTTCGCATGGACTTTTCAAACTCCCCTCGTATACCTGTTAAGATATTACATTTCATGCATATTACTCGGTCGCCTTTCATGCTTCCCCGATGAATGTTCCAACCCTCTGCCGCTAGAGGGTTCAGAATTGTAGCGTGTGACATGGCATCGTGTAACATAATTATATCGGTGAGTGAGAAACAGCGTTTCTAATCGCAGAAAATATGTATCTGATTGAAATCCATGGAAGAATGAAAGTAGTGCACGGTGATGATTATATCGACATAAGTAATGTGCGACGTTGAGTTGTTCGTGCTCTTAATGAAGGTAACGATGGTGCTAACCTCAGCTTGGCCCCACCTGATTTTAATCTTTTTCCAAAACTTAAAGAACTCCTATGAGGACTTATCTTTGATAGTGATTAGGTGGTGGCAGCGGAGGTCAGATTGTGGCACCGTCAAATATTCTACGGTGACGATATCAACAAACTGACCTCTCGTTGGGAGGGATTAGTGTTTAACGTCCCGTCGACAACGAGGTCATTAGAGCACAAGCTCGGATCAGGGAAGGAAATCGGCCGCAACCTTTCAAAATAACCATCCCGGTATTTGCCTGAAGCGATTCAGGGAAATCACGGAAAACCTAAACCAGGATGACCGGACGCGGGTTTGAACAGTCGTCCTCCTGAATGCGAATTCAATGTGATAACCACTTCGCCACCTCGCTCGGTCTTTGGGAGAAATGTGCTCATCGTCAGCATGACTATGTTGAGAAAGGAATATGTAAACACAGGGAATAAAGATGAAGAATGCTGATAAAGTTTGTTTCATTCAAAAAGCTTCAAGAATTTCGACATAGAAAAATCAGTGTCATTGTTTTTCAGCACGCCCTCGTTGATTTTCACTAGTCAAAGTATTACGAAAGCTACTGCTTCTCTTTATTGGTACTTTAATTATGGAGCAGACCAGTTAACTCCGTCGCAAACCGCGTAGTTCCTTGTACTTTTCCAAGTTTTTGAGTCAATTCTTATATCGGTCAAGGAGCTGTAAACTTAAGGGAGTCCACTCATAGGCCTTGCAGACTGTTTCTGCTGTAGATGTGCTTCACACTTCAATAATTAGGTCTGACGTTACAGTTTCCCAGTATGAGGTACGTTTTGTGCTTTCAATTTACATCACGGCCGCACGGAGGCATTTTATACAATCAATTACTTCGTAGTTATGGCTGTTGTTGTATTCCGACATTAGGTATACGCATTACTTTGCATATATTTGTATTTAGAGTGCATCAATGAACTAATCTTCCGAATCCTGACGTGAGACACTGCTCTTCTATATTTAGACACATATTTAGAAAAGCCTTGTGAAACAACTGGTGTATTTCAGCCGAGACAGGTCAAAATCCTTCTGTCCTGAACTCTATCGTAAAATATGATGCTTTAATTGCACTAATTAAAACATCTATAAAGACATACCAATACTTTCCATAATACTTTACCTAGACGAAAGCCAGTTACAGTCTTGTAATCCTTTGACCAAACGCAATCGTTTGATGCGCATCATGAAAACATTAAGTTAAATTTTTATTTTGCATTTCTCTAGTGAGTTTTGTTTTTGTATGTTTTTAGTCCTTTGGACCCCTCTGCATGCAGTTCAGCAAACACTATAAACACAACGCTACTCATCTTCATTTTGACACTCACACAGAAAAGTCTTTTGAAACTAGTGTGGTATTTCAATCGAAGTAGGAGGTGAAAGATCTACCTCGATTCCGAACATCACTTTCACTTAAAGACGATGTTTTAATTACTGTTAAATAATTAAAACAGTTGTGAAGAGGTATCAATAGTTTTAGGAATACTATTTCATTTTCGTAACCTTCTCAAGAAACTAAATCTTTCTATATTCATCACAATTGCATTTTGATTGATTTTGATTTTTTGTTCTTCTAATGATTTTTGTTATTGTATCCCTTTAGCCTCTGCAACCTCTTTCAACCCAATTCGGTCAAGTTAATGTAAACACGAGTTGTATGCCGTCTCAACTGATACTGTTAATTTTTACGGGAAAGGTTTTGGTTCTAGAAAAATATCGTAATGTCTGAGCCTTAAGCTTGTTCCATAATTCTACAAGATATTTTTGTCTGGGGTATCTACCCACAACTGTCCGACGATGCTTCTTGAAAACTGGATTGAACTCGTTGGTCCTGCAACACTGCAACATACGATTACACAGCAGCCAGAAAGGGGGGGGGGGGGACAAGTTCTTTCGTATAATCTCTGTAAAGCTCGCAGATTCCACGTCATGCCTAGATGCCTTTCTGGTGTTGAACAGTTGTGAGTGTCCTCCTATTACGCGGTCATTTACACCTGCAATTTCGGAGCTCGTGCGGTGATTGAAATGAGTGTCCGTACCACCATCTTCCTCGATGAAACAGCTACAAAGAGTGAATTCAGTAATTCGGCCTTCTCTGTGATCGTGTAACACTGGTTG
Source organism: Schistocerca cancellata (assembly GCF_023864275.1). Lineage (NCBI taxonomy): Eukaryota > Metazoa > Arthropoda > Insecta > Orthoptera > Acrididae > Schistocerca > Schistocerca cancellata. The sequence continues at coordinate 929,121,164 of NC_064626.1, read as the reverse complement.
CTGAACTACAGCTACAAGGACTGCATCAGTCCTGCTGGACTCTTTCCATACGACTGTCTCCGAAAATCAAGAGCTCCCATTTGAACGCATATGACACATAGTGTCTACTTCGCTGCGGTGGTATAAGCCAGACGAAAAATCTCGCGAAGACTTTTGGGTTCGCCGGCCGGCTCTTCCGTTTTGTGGGATTCCAGATGCACGCAGGTGCACGGCCGCTAGGACCACCTGCTCTGAGCCCCAGCCGCCGTTACTAATAAAATGAGTGAAATGTTCTTTTCCCTGATCGGACGGAAGCAGCTGCATCCACACAGGGCAATTTCTCTTCGGAAGTACAGGTCGCACGGGGTCGCCCGTTGCAACCGACGTCTCTCGTCCACTGATACCCTACCACTCGTCCACAGAGGCCGCTAAACGGTTGAAGGAAGAGAGGAGCCACGAGTCACTCCAGGTGCGACGTTACGATCACTACTTTTGTGCCTTATATATTGAGGAAGGATTAGCCTTTTGTAAGTTCTTCCGTTCTTTGAATTCAGTCCAGTGACATTTGTCGGTTGGGCAGTTTATCGGAACACTGTCGTAAGTGAGGGCAGTTTTGTAGTGGAGTAACTACTTCCACGGTCGTTCTAAGTTTCTGTAATAGCCTTTTTGGCATTTGGAAGCACCATGATGCAAAACATTTCAACGGTTTGGATGCTATGCAGGTGGGGTTCACCAGAGTGGCGCTCTACGTTACTTCCTCTGTCGTAGCATTGCTCATCTATGTTTCTTTGACGTTCTTACCATTTCATAATGATCAGAACGAAGAGCTATGATACACTGACATGCGCCACTCATCACTAATAATCACAGGTGCACTGGGGCAGCCACTACAACGCGATTCAAATGGTTCAAATGGCTCTGAGCACTGTGGGAGTTAACAACTGAGGTCATCAGTCCCCTAGAACTTAGAACTACTTAAACCTAACTAACCTAAGAACATCACACATATCCATGCCCGAGGCATGACTGAAGCGCCTAGAACCGCTCGGCCACAACAGCCGGCCAACGCGATTGACTATTGTCGACTGGTATCAATCAAACACAGCTTTCTCAGCCTCCGCCCTCCTAGCGAGTGCCATCAACCACAATCATGTGAAATGAGGGCAGGAACGAAAAATAACGAATCTAGAGCATTACTAGCACCATACCTGTAGTGAGTACGCTGCCGGAAAAAAGTAACACACTTACGAGCAAGATAATTTTATTGACAAATGAATTGACAGTTAGCTCATCGTTGTAGAAGTATACGGTAACAAATTAAGGCAACATGCTACTGCCAGTAAATGCGATAAATAGTCGCATCAATACGCATTGTGCCCACGCCCCCTTTCTGGCAGAAAGGTAGGCGTGTATTCTCGCATGTAAACGATCATAAAGGTGCCGGGTGGCACCTTCTGATTGAGTGTCCAAAAAGCTTTGCGCCTTTAGTTGCCAATTCAGCGACAGTTCTTGCAAACCCTGGATAGAAAATTAATTCCACCTTCATCAAGTTCCTTACGTGTTCTATCCGTGAGAGATCTGGTGATCTGAATGGCCGTGACAGGTGTTATAAACCATGAACAGTACGTTGCGTCGCAGCAGCCGTAAGTGGACGTGCATTGTCTTGCTAGAAAAGCACACAACTTCCCTGTCGAAGAAATAGCACTAGCATGGGGATAACAACCCGTGTAATGTTGCGGGCACTGGTTACTTTATCCTGCATAAACACCAAATGTGACCGCAAGCTGTAACAGAAACCTGGGACGGCATCTTTATGTCCTGGCCGAATGTATTCTCGTATAGGCAGCTCACCAGCTCCACGCCATATAAGCATATAGACAGAACTTACTCTCATCTTTCAAGAGCCCAATCCGTTATCCAGTCATCTCTTTCACCACACTACAATAGTATTGCTTAGCGGTGTTGCGGTGTCAGTGAAAACTTGGCACACGTGGTCATACTTCAGCTGCAAACAGACAGTTCCTAGCGGTCTCTGATAACACAACTGGAACAACACGTGCCCTGATGATTTTGTCCGTGGATGATACACTGTTGGGCAAAGCTGCTTGCGCAAAGCGTCAACATCGACTTGGGTCACTACTACGGAGACGTCCAGAACCTGGTCTATAGGTATGGGAATGTTGCACAGACCTCAGTTGAAAGTAGCGACACATCACAGACACGATGTGCCCAAAACGCGCAGCAATCCGTCGATACGTTTCTCCAGCTTCCCGCAGGTCCACAATCCGACTCCGTTCAAATGGCGCAAGGTTTTCAACTGGCATATGTACTCGTCGGTGTGGTATGATTGTACCCTAGAATGTATGTTTCAGACATTGTTCACCTGTAAACTCAGCACAGTTACTGCCTACAGAGTCAAAATAGAGGGCCCACAGAGAAATCTTCAGAAAGCCATCTGATTGTCGATGACCGTGACAAATGAGTTACTAACACCAGAATCCTTTAGTATGCACATAATATACACTGGTACCACTAAACAAAGTCTTTGAGGGAGCTGCTTTTTCTCCAGATACTATATATCGGACAAAATGTTAGTCGCGGCCTTGGAAGATTACAAAAGTCGCCTTGGAGCACTGTAGATGGTGTGGACACAGCCTTCAACACCGACGTAAGTCACAGCAGTGAAACAGTAGTACGCGTCAGTCGGTTTTATGCAATCAGATGAGTCAATATTACATCAGATGTCTATGCTTGTTAAAGCTGATAAAACATTTCAGATACACAAAATATGGATGCGATGACAACACGTACATATGTTGCATAAAAAAACTAGTAGAAACAATTCATCCTATGTCTTTTAATAATAAATTTACGCATAAGGCTCAAATATTTTTCTATTATTAACATGTTATATTTTGCACATCTCACACGTCATTCTTGCTGTGCTTACATCTTTGGTCGATATTTAATGATGATATCTTTGTACCTGTGCTTAACGATAATCTTTCCATTGTAAAGAAAACCATCAAGTATACAACACAAGTACGACGCTCAACGTGCATTTTAAATATATTGTGAAGTGTTCCACAACAACTTAGTTGGTGTAAGCACCTTAGCCTATTTTGCTAACAAAACAACTGATAAAGTGTCACTAGATACTCAAACATTCCTGTGAAGTGTTGAGCAGGCGATATGCTGTTAACCAAAACGTCTAAGTAAAGAAAAATATTAGCCATTTTAAGACGGACATGGTAGCCTGAAACAGGTCATGGCAGTAAAATAAAACATTCAAAGAGGATTTGCGACTGGTTATGTCATACACCAACTAACATATGCGAATGTCAGATACTTTTTAAAGTTATAAAATCACCGTTTTCGCCGTGCTACTCTTCATAATGGCCACACGGCCGAAATTTGCATTAGTGGATTTTAGAAATAAATAATTTTGTGGTGAAAGAAATCGATGATGTCCTTTAAAAAATGTTATTTTCTCTGAGCTCTTGCTATGAGAAATGAATTATCTCGTTGTCCTTCCTGGCGAGCTGAACTAATACAACGTTCCATCCAGCTGGAACAGCGAAAATTTTACAACAGAAGTACTGTTTTGTATCATTTAGTTATCTCAATTCCCTTTCGAAAACGGCATCAGAAACCTACTAGAGAGCCTCCTTATCGACATTTGTTAGGCTACATCGTCAGCTAGTGATGTCCTTGATAAAGAACAAGAAGAAATAGCCGCAGGCAGCCTTCGAGGTATCAGCACAGCCATTGTGTTCCTACGCGGACTGCCACATCTGGAGTTTCCCAAGACATCGTGTGCCAAGCCAGTATTTTCCACAGTTACTCATAAGGAGAAGCTTACACAAGCAGACGTATTAACACTCTCTATAACGACCAACTGCTAGTCACGTAATTCCCAAGATAGTGAGTAAGAGTTCCGAACTGGTATTTATGTCGTCTGAAAGTAACTCCATTGTTAAACACAAAGGTACAAAACTGCCACAATATCATCAACTGTGGCATCGCATGGACTCCGTCTATTAACACATTATAGCTCCAGCTAATAATTATTCGTTTTTCATTTGTACATAGCCTACTGTTACATTTACATTCTGTATAAACCCTGGCATGTTTGAGACTACATTTGGTGATCACTTACAATTCATCAATCTTTTATTTTTCATCAATATTTATTTTCCTAGACTGATATTTCTTCTTAGAGAATAAGTAAATAATAGAGAACAAAATGTAACTCTTCTGATTCCTAGAAAAGACTATCAGAACAAAAGAACAAATAAAGATCCTTACTTTGTTGACTGTATATAATCATCTAGCCAGCTGTGTCACATTCAGTGAACTTTACGATCCAATGGGCCAGCAGCGATAAAGATACTTCCCAGAGACACTACGTAACGAAATACAAACTGCTGGTAGAGGAGTTTAGTGTTTTATTGTGATGTATCCATTCTGGTTAGATTGCCATCTTCAGACTATATGCGACAGTTACATAATATTTTTATTTTTTTAATTATAATGTTTGTTATCAAATTTTCAGATATACGTATTTTGTACTTACGCATATACATCATTAGTGGCCGTTGTCACTCTGTATTCTATTACAACGTGGTGTATATTTAGGACTCTTTATGTTATAAGCCGTTTTGGGGTTTACTGCTGTTCTTTCTCGTAATTTTTGTAATGAAGTTGGCAATAAAAGTTTTTCACATATTACCTAAAGATTTAGTGATGAACCTACCTGAAGAGAGAGAAATCTACATACAAAAAATATGAACAAATGGATTTTAAAAGTAAATATCTTATACAAAGTTTCATTAAATTCCTAAGCAAAGATAACGGACAGTCACAAACAACTATCTACAGACACATCGATTACAAAGATCACATGTGCATTTCTGAAGAAGAGAAATTTGTTAACATCGAGTATACATTTAAGTCTCAGGAAGCCGTTTCTGAACGTATTTGTATGGAGTGTAGCCATGTATGGAAGTGAAACATGGACGATGAATAGTTTGGACAAGAAGGGAATAGAAGCTTTCGAAATGTGGTACTACACAAGAATGCTGAAGATTAGATGGGTAGATCACATAACTAATGAGGAGGTACTGAATAGAATTGGAGAGAAGAGAAATTTGTGGCACAACTTGACTAGAAGAAGGGATCGGTTGGTAGGACACATTCTGAGGCATCAAGGGATCACCAATGTAGTATTGGAGGGCAGCGTGGATTGTAAAAATCGTAGAGGGAGATCAAGAGATGAATACATTAAGCAGATTCAGAAGGATGCAGGTTGCAGTAGGTACTGGGAGATGAAGAAGCTTGCACAGGATAGAGTAGCATTGAGAGCTGCATCAAACCAGTCTCTGGGCTGAAGACCACAAGAACAACAACATGTACAGCCCAAAATAATAACATAAACACACCCTTGCAACCGTAACCATGTAGTATATTTGCCCAACTGTCACAATTGTCGATTTCTCAAATTTGACGATAAAATGTCAAATTATAAAAATTACGGAAAAGGACGATTAACAGCAGAATCAAACCACAAAACATCATATAACATAAGAGTCCTGAATCTACAACCCACTGCAATAGAATACAGACTGACAGCGACCACAGATCCTACATGCACCTAAGTACAAAATTAATATATCTAAAAATATGATAATCAACAATATAACAAAATGAAAATGATGGTTTGGAGACGGTGGCACAGAGGAAGTGGTTCCATCACAGTAAGACACCAGACTCCTGTAGCAGCAGTTTGGGTTTCATTACATAATTCAGTGAACTGTTCTTAAGATGATGCAAGGCTTCAGTATCACTGTCATTTACTTTACATTTATTGTGATGCTGACGGAATCCCTGTTACTAGATTTTTTACAAGATACTCACTCTTTCAGTCTTTGATTAGAATAGCTCCACTTAGTTGTGACAATTTTCTCCCTATTATACAGACATACGTGAGAACAAAGCACAAGTAAAAACACTGAATGAATGATATCTCATGTGATAAATGATCTTAAATCATAAGCAGTGAGAAAGATACTGCTGATCTCAGTATTCATCAGGAATACTTAATTGTACTTCCAAAGGATTATTCTGTCTAAGGCTTGTATGTAAAGGTTGTTTCGAAAAATACGTGTAGCATATGGTTGCAATGGAGATCAGGCTGCGGGTTGAGCAGGCGAGGGCTCAGTTTAACAACTAATTTATTAGTCATAAAATCTGCTTGACAACTGAGCCGTGGCGGCTTCCGTGAGGGCACGCACGTTATCCTACTGGCGTCACGTCGACTATTGCCCTCGTCATATGTTAACTCTGGGACTGTGCGGTAGCGACTGGTGTGTGGGACACGGAGCTGAGTACTCGGCGTCCTGGCTATTCCAGAGAGTTACCAGCGTTGACCTTTGGCAAGGAGGCCGGCGTTTTCTGGAGAATCGACCGTTCTAGCGGGGAGTTTAGTGGGCAAGGAGCGGCTCTCGTCGCTTGCAAACTGGTTGCGATGTGCATCAGTCATCTCTGGTGTGCTGAATACGCCGAGATGTATTAAATAACTTGTTAGCAGCTACGAGCAGCAGGGCATTATTATCAAGTGTCAGGTTGGAGTCCTGAAGATACTAACCTGCTAGGCATTAGTTTGAAATTATCTGTGAAGACTGTTTAGTAAATACTGTGCACAAAGATTGTTAATCCTGTCCATTGTGAGCTGGCCAGGAATCGGATTTCTTTACGACTTTTGGTGACCTCTTTGGGGCTGTGTGTTTCAGTCTGAAAGTTTCTATATGCGACGAGCTAGTATTTTGCGATGTTAATGTTGTACTTGAAATCATGGTTTGTTATTATTGAGTATTTCATACTACTGATTGGAATTTCTGTTTGTTGTCGACCACATGGGCGTTCCTGGGGCGACCTATTGGGTTTGGTCTGTAACTAAAGTTGTGTGGTCTCAGCCTAAAGGTGTGCACCTGTGGGTCAAGTGTGTGTGCGTGCTTTTATGTGCAACCTCCGTGTTGAGGAATCCTTCGGGTTATACTTGTACAGTTTAACCACTCATCTGTCATTTGGTACGTATATTAATTACGGTGCCTATTAGCGCCTAAGAGGCCCCAGTAATGGTATACCGTGATTTTTTAAATCTTGTCGGAATCGTTATGTAATTATTCTTTTAAATGACCTTGTACATTGCTTCTTGTTATTGCTGGAAAGATTAATTTGCAATGTTATGCGCTGTCCGCTCCCAATCTGAAGTTTCAATTGTCGAATTTTCAATTCCCCGTACTGTGTACGTTTCCCCTATTTAACACGTTATAATAAGGAAAGTAATTACCGTACGTGTACCAAAACTGATAGCATTAATGTCCAGAGTATGGGATGCATGGTTTTCATGCGTCACAGTGTCACCGTCCATTTCCAATTATGGTCACCAGCTGACGCGATCAGTCATCATGATTCATAGTCACACACTTGACCAGACGCAGTGCAGTTGTTGAGGTGTCAACATGAGCTTGGACATAAGGAACAGAGCGCTATTGGTGAAGCTCTATTATCAAAACAACAGTGATGCTGCAGCTTCACTTCGAGAATATCGCCGGCTGAAGATATTACGGACGGGTCCTCTTTTCTCCACATCATGCGGAGCATGATGAAGAAGTTCGCATCAACTGGAGAACTGGGCGGCGCTCCAGGAAGAGGCCGACGACTGGTTGCACCACAGGTGGTTGATGAAATCGTAGTTGATGTGGCAGACAACGCCATACGTAATTCCCGACTGTCAGGCAGTGCGCGTGCTGTGTCACGACAGTTGAACATCCCGTGGTCCAAAGCACGGTAGGTGCTTCGAACCATTGGAAGATGGTGTCCGTACAAGATCCATATCGTAAAGCAGCTTACACCACAGTACGCGCAACGACGTGTTGACTTCGTTCTCTTCTTTTTCCCAAGGATTGAAGTTGGCGAGTGCTGGCTCTGGACCATCCTATGGACACACTAAGCTCATGTTCCTCTGAGGTATGAGGTGAACACACACAATTTTCTAGTGTGGTTATCTTCACCTCCAGTCACTCTGCATGAAGTTCTGCATAATGAACGTGTAAAAAATGGTTCAAATGGCTCTGAGCACTATGGGACTTAACTTCTGAGGTCGTCAGTCCCCTAGAACTTAGAACTACTTAAACCTAACTAACCTAGCGACATCACACACACCCATGCCCGAGGCAGGATTCGAAACTGCGACCGTAGCGGTCGCGCGGTTCCAGACGTGAACGTATCACCGTATGGAGTGGCTTCACGGTTACGTTGAACTGGTTGGCGCTCAAGAACCAAAGACGTGCTGTCTGACTGGCCAGCGCTACTGCGGTATGCTTCGCCAGCAAGTCATACCCGTCCTACAGGAGAAAGACACATTGAGCTCAACAGTTTTCGTGCAAAATGGGGCTCCACCGCATATCGCTCATGAAGTTCACCTGCTTCTCCGAAACGATCGAATTATTGTGCTGATCGTTTCCAAATGCTTGGCCGGCACGATCACCTGCTATCGTTCCTTCTGATTTCTCGTTATGGGGTTACCTGAAGGACAGGGTCTACCAGGGGCACATTCACACATGTGCTTATCTGCAGCGCAGCCTATCAAGAGACATGCTTCGTTCTGCTGTGCAGATTGCAATCCTACGCTTTCAAACTCTTCTGGGCACTGATGGGCGCCATACTGAGCCCCTTTTGTAGCAGTTGGTTGGTTGGTTGGTTTGGGGAAGGAGACCAGACAGCGTGGTCATCGGTCTCATCGGATTAGGGAAGGATTGGGAAGGAAGTCGGCCGTGCCATTTCAGAGGAACCATCCCGGCATTTGCCTGAAGTGATTTAGGGAAATCACGAAAAACCTAAATCAGGATGGCAGGACGCGGGATTGAACCGTCGTCCTCCCGAATGCGAGTCCAGTGTCTAACCACTGCGCCACCCCGCTCGGTTTTTGTAGCAGTAATGGTACCGGTATGTAATGGTATAATGTACCGTAGCACCACATTAAAAGTATTTCAGTTAATTAGATTCTGCATTATTTATCTTCCTCGTGTCCTTGGCATCAATGCTAGCAAGTTTGTTCCTCGTACGGTAATTAGTTTCCGTGTTATAATGTGTTAAATGAGGAAAGTTGATTTCTAACCACCCGGCAACTGACTCGTTATTTCTGTTATTGTAAGCCCCTTGTGGCCTTGTGATGAAAGTCTTTGGGCAAACTGACCACTGAGTATTATTTAAATTAAGGGTTTAATTGTCATTACCATTTTAATTTTGTTTTGGGGCCCTGTAGTTTATTTAAGTACTTAACGTGATTTATGTGGGACAGGCTTGTGGCCAATCAGTGCTTCTGTTGCTTCGGTTTTACATGTGAGTAGCGTTTGGGCAGCGTGGCCGTATCTTGTTTACATCACAGCAGAATAAAATGTGCAGATGTATGCATTTTGATATTTTTGTTTGTTTAATGTCAGTTGAACTTATATTCAAGTCCTGTTGTGGGATTAGCCCACAGTTGTGATCTATTTGCTTGGACAGAGTTCCACCGCAGTTTGATTTAGGTAATTAACTGTTTGTAATCAGGCCACAATTGTGTTGCACAGTTGACATTTCTGGGGTACTACCTTAAATATTTGTATGTGTTTCGCACGATATCTTGCTAAATGTCAGTTGACTCGTGGTCGAATTGTTATTAAATAAAAATGTTTATTTGGGAATGATAAATGACGCATCAAGCTGGGCCACCTTTCCACTTGTTTTCCTTAAAGTAATCGCTATGGATTCCCTAGGACAGCTCAGGGATCGAATTATAGACATAAAGTGGTCGGCGCGTATGCACAATGAACTTCAGCGGAAGTGTTATTGATGGGTGGAGACATCTTCCGAAACATGGAACCAATATGTTGCACTGGTGCGTATGGCCGTGTCAGCACTCGATACGAGCGTTATTTAATCTGATAGAATCTCCAATGTTTTAGAAAGCAAAACTCAGAGGTTCAATCTTGTTTGGTGTCTGCGCGTCGCCCGAATAATTTTAATGAATTTTAGGAATTGCTAGAGTCACCGACCTTTTCTGACGAATAGCGTTGGTCAGATGGAAGTGTGCCATCGACACCTTTTATTTCGCGGGGTAACATACTACGATCCGAACCTGATTGATCCGGTCACAAGCATTGTTTCCGTTGCGGTGCGAGTGACCATCTCGCGCGCGAGTGCCCTGTTGTGAGAAGCACCAGGCCTAACAGACGGCGCCTTTATGGGGATCTTTCCTTCCTTATGTTTGTGCCCCTTTTGCACAGGAATCATTTTGCGCGTTACTGGGCTCTGGCTTTTTAGTCTCCTTACTTGATTGAAAATGTTACCTGGAGTTTGGCCACTTGTGTAAACTGCCTCCAGTGCGCTCGTCTTCTCGCAGATGCAGTGCGGGCAGTGGGCAAGACTTGCCTCTGCTTGGCGGGGAACGCAGTAGCTTATCCGTTTGTAGCTTCTCATGGCCTGTCACCTTGCTGCTCGGCTGCGATTTTATTCAGGGGGCCTGGCTGGTCCTTGACTTTGCAAGTGGTACTTTGTTCTTTAAAATTTCTCCAGAGGAGAAACAGCCCTCAGCTCTTGTCGCGGTCCGAGCCTCATTAATTCTATAAAGTTGCGAAACAGAGGAATTTCTGGTTGGTCATCTTTAGCCGGAAGAGGCTCTTGTAGGAGTTTCCGGATCTCCTGTCTGATAGACTGGCTGTTACTAATTTGATTCAGTATAATATTCCTCTACTTGATGATGTTCCTTTTCGACAGGCCTCTTATCGCTACCTAAAATGAAAATTTTGAGGCAGTTCGTCAGTGCTATGTTGCGGGACGGGGTAGTTAGGCCTTCCACTTCGTATGTTTCGCCAGTATTCCTTGTCCCTGAAGGTCAGGGGCAGGACCAAAGGCAGGTGGTTGATCACAAGGTCATTATGGAATCAGTCCCCTTCGCAAATGTTTTAAGTGTTTTTCTGGGGCTAGTTCCTTCATTGTGCTCGACTTGAATCAAGCCTCTTATCAGATTCCCTTGACATAAGATTCCAAGCAAGTCTCTGCCTTTTGCACGAATTGGAATCTGTACGACTTTAATAGAGTGCCGTTCGGGTTGGCGACTGAAGTCACCGTTCTTTCTCGTTTATTGGATCGTGTTTTGGGGGATTTGGAATTAATGTCTGTTTTTACAGCTACCTTGACGCTTTGGTTGTCTATAGCCGTTCGTTCAAGGAAACATATCTTGGTCAGGTGTTATCCCGACTTCGTTCTGCTGGGTTAACGGTGAAGTTGTCTAAGATAACCCCTCGCCAGGCGCCAGATCTCATTTTCGGGTCATCTCGTTTGTGGTAATGGCAATAGGATCGACCAGGAACGAACAACGGACCTGAAGTAATTTCCTCCACCTAAAAGTAGAACGGAGGTAGCCAGATTTATAGGAATGGCTAATTATTTTCGTAAATTCGTCCCCAATGTCGCCCATGTCGCTGCCCCTCTTAATAATTTGCGCAGGAAAGCAGAGAGCTTTGCGTGAGGAGGAAATCAGCAGCGTGCTTTTGAGGCTACTGAGACCGCCATCGTTAATCCTCCGGTTATGGCTTTGCCTGATTTCGACAAGAAATTTATTGTCAACATTGTCACTTCGGACACTGGTGTCGCCGCGTTTCTTCTCTAGTTGTATCTGAGTGAAAGACATCCTTTACTTCTTGGCCTGAGGAGACTGACGGGTCCGGAACTTAGGTATTCAGTATATGAGTGTGACGCCTTAGCCATTCTATTCGCCCTTGGAAAGTTCAAATTTTATCTTGAACACAGAGAATTTCGTTTAGAAACCGACAATCAGGTGTTGAGTTGGTTTCTGGCTAGGCCCAGGAAAACTGATAGTATTACGAGACGCGCTGTCCGCATTTCAGCCTTCCACTTCAAGATACACCATATTAAAGGCTCCGACAACCAGACAGCAGATGCGCTTAGTCGCATGTTTGAACAGGAGGATCCAGGAGCCAAAAGTGAGGCTGAGGAGCGTCATGATATTGTCTGCGGTGTGTTAGCCAAAGTAGCACAACTGTCAGGCAGGCTTAGCGCCAGGCAGGATCTGCATCCGCAGAGGGGATCTATTAGGAGGCAATTGTCATCGGGAGGCTTTGTCGCGAAGTATTTGTTAAAGGATGGGATTTGATGTAAAGAAGTAGGTGAACTCTGCATCCCTGTTGAGTCACTTCCATGTTTCTTTATTTCCGTAACTCCATGGTGGGCGATCAGTTAGGTGTTTACAAAACCATGGCGAAGGTAGGTGCTCAGCCTCATGTGGCCTTCGCTGTACAGAGATATTCACGAGTGCGAGTATTGTAAGAGGGATAAACCGGACCCTAACTCGCCCAAGGGGTGGCTGCAGTCCGAGCGAGAGCTGCATCCTGTAGATAAACTCTTTACAGATTTCGTAAGATCCCTTACTCGTACTAAGAGGGGTAACAGTTACATCTTGGTTGTTGTCGATGCATTCTCTCGGTTTGTTTGACTGCTTCCTAGCCAAGGGGTTACTGCTGTCATTACCATTCATCGCCTAGCAGTCATAATTTCGTGGTTTGGCCTTCCTAAGGCCCTTGTGAGAGATAACGCTCCGTCCTTTGTCTCCAGGCACTTTAGACAGTTTCGTTTTCACAATGCCATTAGCCATATTACCATCACGCCGTTTTATCCTCAGGGCGTCCCTTACGGAGAGGGGGGAGTTGAGCCCCTGCTCTGTGGGCCCACGTTCTGCCCCCGAACAAATGTGATGGCACGTTGCCCTGACTTAACTTCGCATTCAGTTCCACCCGGCATCAGGCAGCCCACTGATCACTTCGGGTCTCCTCAAAGAGAACTGGCTGTGGGCGAGGCAGAATTCTGAATTGTCTCACTGCCACCAGGCAAGGCACTACAACATAGCAGATGACTATTTCAGGGAAAGGTGGGAGATAAGGTTTTTATTAGGAACCTCGTGGGGCGATTACAAAATAGTGCAGGTGTTGGCGAGTTGAGCCCGCGCTCTGTGTCCCCACGTCATCAAGATTTTGCGGCCAGTTACTTTGCTAGCCAAGGCGTTAGCCATTGTTAAGACCTACCGAATGCATCTTAGTAAGGTGAAGCTTATTAATTAATGTAACTTCCCCACTTGCTGACCGAGCGGGGTGGCGCAGTGGTTGGACACTGGACTCGCATTCGGGAGGACGACGGTTCAATCCCGGGTCCGGCCATCCTGATCTAGGTTTTCCGTGATTTCCCTAAATCACTCCAGGCAAATGCCGGGATGGTTCCTCTGAAAGGGCACGGCCGACTTCCTTCCCAATCCTTCCCTAATCCGATGAGACCGATGACCACGCTGTCTGGTCTCCTTCCCCAACCCAACCAACCAACCCACTTGCTGGGGAGGATCTTTCGGTTTGAGCGGGAGAGGTTGACCCGTGGGGGCTTCCGAGAGGGTGCACACGTTATCCCACTGGCATCAGTTGTGAGCGCATTCCATCGACCCTGGACCTTGTCATATTACCTTTTCTGCGTTACGTGTTCCCTTTGAGGCTGTGTGGTGGCGAGTGGAGCGTCGGGCAGTGAACTGGGCGGGTGCGCCTAAGTGCTCGGCGCTCTGGTAAGCCAGTAAACAGCGTTGACCCTTGGCATGGGGCCAGCATTTCCCTGCAGCAGCGACCTTCGCTATCGGCGAGTTTGTGGGCAAGGAGCGGCTCTCGTCGCGGTCAACATGGCTGCGATGTGCATCAGTCAGTTGTGATGTGCTAAATACGCCGAGATGAATTGAACAACTTGTTAGCAACCACGAGCAGCCGGGCATTATTATCCCTGCCTACCTGGAGTCCTGAAGATATTGGCCTCCTTGCAATTATTATTGTTATTGCACCATTATATGTGCTGAGGAAAGTTGGTTTTAATTACGTTTCAGTGAATTATATTTAATTGTGTTGAAGGCACTTTCATTGTTACTCTCTAGTTTGAGCTCTGCTTTCGAGCTGCAAATTAAGATATGTTGAATCGTTATTTTTCTTGAGACCCGGAATAAGGATGGGGATTAATTTAAGGAAAACACGTGGAAGGCTGGGCCAACTTGATGCGGCATTTATCATTCCCAAACAAATATTTCTGTTTAATAACAACGCAACCGTCAGTCAGCTGACAGTTACCAAAATTCTAGCGAAATACATTCAAATCTTTACGTTTTTAAAATTAAAATCGTGGTATATAACAACCTTTCCGTTGTACATAAAATTACAAATAGTTCCGCAAAAATTCAATTGTGCAACAGAATAGTGGCCCGACTACAAACAGTTAATTAATTAAATCGAATTGCGGCTGCACTCTGTCCCCGAAAATAGATCACAACTGCTGACTAACCCCACAACAGGACTTGAATATAAGTTCAACATACATTAAATAAAACAAAACATCAAAATGCATACATCTTCATTGATTGTTCTGCTGTCGTGTAGACAAGAAACAGTCAATCTGCCCAAAGGCTATTCACATGTAAAACCAAAGCAATAGTAGTACTTCACTGATTGGCCACAATACTGTTCCACCTAAGTCGCGTTAATTACTTAAACTAATGGGTTCCTTAAACAAAATGATAATGACAGTTAAACCCTTGCTGGTTTAAAGAAAACAAGAAACTCAGTTCTCAGTTCGTCCAAAGACTTTCATCATACGCTCCAAAGGGCCTTACAATAACAGAAATACTGAGTCAGTTACTTCCTAATCCGGCGACACCGTCGCCGTGGCACGATACCAAGAGGATAACAACAAACTACTCAACTCGAGGCTGCAACGGGAGACCCGTCGAACCGCGTGCGACCTGCCAACACTTAGGCCTCGTGTAATGATAGGGAGGCCGCCGAAGCAGAAGGAAGAAGCGTCCCTGGCCCGTACCAGCAGAACAGCAACGTGTGAACCACTTCCGATACATGGCTGTCAACATACGCCGAACAACAAAGAACAAAACAGGTTGATAAAAATTAACATACGCGGTAATATTTAAACAGGCAATTGAAAAATCAACCATTGAAACTCCAGAATGGGAGAGGCTCGCTCATAATATTGCAAGTCAATTTTCCCAGCGATAACAAGAATCAATGTACAAGACCATTTAAAAAAATAATTACATAATAATTCCAACAAGATTTTAAAAATCAAGGGATACCTTTACTGGGACCTCACATATGTTAATAGACAGTATAATCTGGATACGTACGAAATGGCAGATGGCTGGTTAAACTGTGCAACTATAACCCGAAGGGCTCTTCAACACGGAGTGAAAGTGTGTGCACATACAAGCACGCACACATGACCCACACGTGAGCGCCTTTAGCCTGGGGGCACATAATAACTCGTCCCATGAACGACCTTGAGGTCTACAACCAACAGAAATTACAATTAACAGTCTCAAACACTCAGTAATAAAAAACCATGATTTGAAGTACAACAATAACGTCGCAAAATACTAGCTCGGCGCATACAGAAAGCTTCATATTGAGACAAACTGCCCCAAAGGGGCCACCGAAAGGCATAAAGAAACCGGATTTCTGGCCAGCTGACGCTGGACAGAATTAACAGTCTTTAAGTACAGCATTTACTAAATAGCCTTACTTGGCCAGATACAGGCAAAGGTAAAAAGTACAACTTCTGCAACTAACCATGGGACACTAAGACAACACTAAGCTTCATGAAAGATACCCACACAGCTAAAAAATGTTGTACGGCTATTCCCATAGTCAAATAGTCACTACGACAACCTGCTGTTAATTAAGTGCATAATCATTCTCACGTAGTAAAATAACAAGGTGCCGCCCGGTGTGGCCGTGCGGTTCTAAGCGCGTCAGTTTGGAACCGCGTGACCGCTACGGTCGCAGGTTCGAATCCTGCCTCGGCATGGATGTGTGTGATGTCCTTAGGTTAGTTAGGTTTAAGTAGTTCTAAATTCTAGGGGACTGATGACCTCAGTAGTTAAGTCCCATAGTGCTCAGAGCCAAAATAACAAGGTAATTTTCTTTACACAAACTGCAAAAATCAAATCAGTCTGGCTCACAAAATAAAAAATAACCTTCCCTCTTTACAATAAAATATACAAATCATCCACGCTCACTGCATGAAATTAACAAAATCAAAGTAGCTCTTGGCTTTAGAGAACACGTTCGTACGCCCATCGTGTCGTCACACAACAACCGTAATTCATCGCTCTAAACCGTCGGACTTTCTGTTGTTCACTATATTTGACCACCTATCTACGAGGATGCAGTCACCGGTTACCAAAGCACTTATGTAGTGTTCCTCTTCAAACGCAGTGTTCTCATTCATCTCTTACAATGGATTCGACGTCCCCTTACCCTAGAAAAGATACCCACCGCTTGATCGGATTGTTTGTATCTACATACGGTTATGCCCCTAACCGACCATTAGCGAAATCCCGAGACAGCTTCTTGGCGTACCGGCTAGGAGAAGGCTTCCCGTTCTTGGCCGTGCACCAAGTGACTTTCACTCGTCTGTCACTCAACTCTGGATCTGCAGATGCGGCTACTCCATCGGCTTCGACCTGTTATGCTGATTTAAGACGAGTCGTGTTAACGCCCAACTACTGGCCCTGCGCCTTACGACGATTCAACAGCCACAGAAACCACGGCCTTTGGTTTAGGCCCGTCTTGTTGTCGCCGTATTTCCTGCTCTGCTCTCGGCCTTCGCAATCTCGGCCGTCGTCCTAGCTGACCACAAGCGAAGTCGCAGGCTTTCTGACCGCTGTCTTACCTATTTTATTGGTTTCTTTATTAATACTCTAGTTGTTTAATAAATAACACTTTTAACATATTTTTAAGTTGTTTGGCTTTGTTTGAAGTTGAAGTATAGTAATGGTAATAATAATGTTTCTAGTATGTGTGGGACCTGGATGTACATCTTAATCTGCTTTTCCCCCTTTCTGTGTCCATCTCTTCCTCCTTTCTCTGTCACCTCCTCCCTTTCTCTCTCTGTCCAGCACCTCCTTCCCATCTCTCTCTCTTCATCTCCTTCTGCACCTCTCTCTCCCCCTCTCTTAGTCCATCACTTCCTCAATTTTCTCTGTCCATATTCTCCTACGCCCTTGTCTCTCCATCTCCTCCTGGCCCCTCTCTCTGTCCACCTCTTTTCCGTTTTCTATATCCATTTTCTCTCACTTCTCTGTCCATCTCCTCTTCCCCCTTTCTCTCTGACCTTGAGCCTTGTTTAATGTTATTGAAAATTCAGATTCTATATCCGAGATTCTATTAGTAAGCCAATAAGTCATAAATACAACTTTTTTGCTGTTTCAATAGTGTCTATTTCATAACGTTTCCCTATTAATAAATTTATATAAATTTATTTATTACATATATTTAAAAACAGGTAAATAAAAACACACGCGTATACCAGTGGAACGTTGTGTCAAATATTAAATCAATCGGTCAAGAACTTTCGGAGATCAATGACTTTAAGCAAACCAAATTTACATTTTGAAAAGGTTTATCCTTTTATTACATATGGATTACACATCTTCCCGGATGATTTTAACGCACGAATTGGCAAGAAGAGAGAAAATATAAAGAAAACAGTCGGTAAGTGCCATTCCCGCAAAGCACGAAAAAGAATAGCATCAGGCTTATCGACTTGTGGCAACAAAACGGTCTAAAAATCATGTCAACTTCACTTTAAAAGAACCCTAACAAACAAAAATCGTAGCGAGCACTAATCTCTCATCTACGTAAATTTCAAAGAGACCATGTTGCAATCTCCCCTGATTTCCAAAAAGAAATACACGACGTTCAAGTCCGCAGAGGGGCAAATATAGAATCAGACCACTGTCTTACAGAGTCAAAATTAAATTCACACCAAAAATGAAACACCGAAAGAAAGCACCACTAATTTCCAAATTTGATTAGAAAAAATCTAAGAATCAAAAATTACAGATGTATGGGAAAAACAACCCACAAACAAATGGAGATATTTCCAAACGAAAATTATACAGAAAGCAAGTGAACTGATCCGAATAAAGAAAAAATCCTGACATCCGTGGTGGAAGCCAAATTGTGATAACGCAATAGAAGAGAGACAACCAGCCTACTTGAACTACAATTGTGACAAATCAGAAACCATACAACAGATACTTTTTGAAGTCAGAAAATAATCAGCTAAAATACTCTGATAAACTAAAAGAAGATATCGTAATAAACAGCTAAAGTTAAATGAAGAATTAGGAATCACAAAACACACGACTTTTACAAAACGTTGGCAAATCAAACCAAAGGATAAACACCATGAAATCTCTGTTTCAGGAAACAATATGGAAAACTGACACTAACAAAGAAAATGGTCAAGAATTAGCCAACTATAACTCCCAGATTCTTTACTGCTCACAACCAAGTACGAGATTCTCTAGATTGCAACCAGAACACACAAATGAACTTTACTAACGCCAACTCAAGTAGAGATTTACAGTCACATTACAAAGCCAGAAAATAATAAGTCATCTGGAAAAGATGGAATGATAGCTGAGGTACTGAAGAAACTTGGTCAAATTCCTTAAAAGAGATCATTCAAATCATACAAGAAATTTGACATACATAAAATATTCCAGAGGTTTGGAAATGAGCACTAATTTATCCATTGCAGAAAAAGGGAGAGAGATCAGATGTAAACAAACGCAGAGTCCTTTCACTGTTGCCGGTCACTTATAAAGTTGTATCTACGTCTTTTAAAGAGAGCACAGAAACAAGTAGACCATACAATTTCAGATTACCAAACAGGCTTTCGACCTAACAGATCGCGCCCGGAACAGATCTTTATCTTAAAACTATTTTAAAAAGTAAAACAATCTGATCGAAACCGATAGTCTGCACATTCGTTGGTTTTAAAAAAGCATACGAGTCTGTAGCTGAACAGTCTCTATGCAGTATTCCAGAATAACACTGATTAGAAACCAAAACACGAAAACTGATGGAACAAACACTGACAGAAACCAAATCTAAATTTAAATTCATAAACTAAATTTCGGAACCTCTTATTTAAAACAGGAGTAAGACAAAGAGATTACATCTCGCCACTGTTATTCAACATAGTTTTATACAAAGTAATGAAAGGACGGGAAATGGAAGTAAGAAAACAGACTTTTGGAAGCCAATGGAACTACGAAGATGACAAGGAAAATTGAGCGTTCTATACTTAGCGTATGCAGATGACTTCGCGATTCTAACCAGCAGTGAAGAAACAGCAGTAAAACAAATCGCGACCCTCAAAGAATGTGTAGAGAAGGTTGGCCTTCAAATCTCCTTTGAGAAAATTGAATTAATCTGTTCCCATTTAGATATTCCGACACTCAAAACAAATTATGGTGAATTCGACGTAGTAAAACACTTTAAGTATCTCGGTGAAATTATTTAATCAACAGGGCTTGAAAGAAAACCAGCACAAGAAAAAGGATTGCAGAAAATTAAGGAAGCGTCCGGACTTGTTCTTAACAAAAAATGCCTGTCAAAGTGCACTAAAATCAGACACTACGCAACACAGTAAGCAAACCGAGAGTCACATATTCAAGTGAAACACTCTCATTGAATCGAAAACTAGATTTACAAGAAATTAAGAAAGTAGACAGAAAGTTTATTAGAAAATTTTTGGGACCACGATACGTACAAAATAGGTACAGATTGCAAACCATCGAGAAAACAAAAAGTATCAAACATCGAAATTGACATCAGAAAGAGACGAATGAAGCTCAATGGACAAATAGACCGATTACGTGGAAACAGACTAACTAAACGGCTTTTGGACTATGTGACATCCCTTAAAGCATCAATACCTTGGGTTACTGAAGTTACGACGGATTTAACAAAAGCAATAATTGACTTAACAAACATATCAGACAGGGATACACTGCGAAGCAAAATTGACAAGTTGAAGTTTATTCCAGAGAAGGAACCAAAATCATACCGACCACAGTGGATCGAAGATAGACAGACCTTCGGCGAGTAAATGAAGAAGTATTGGGAAAATAAGAAGAACCATAAGAAAGACTGCAAATCACCTGCTTGTCGTTATCTAAATAGGGACATTTGCTAATAACAATAATAACAATTCGTTAGGTTATTCTGTACCAGCAACAGTATTAATAGAGAGGCTACAGGCAAATGCAGTGAGCGATATGGGAGAAAATGAAAGCTTAAAAAGTAAATTGATTACTTCACAGGTAATATTTAATAGTAAGAGCCATTTCATCTAAGTTCTGAATCAGAGGGTTACGAACATAGAGACACAGTTAGAATGGATGTTCTTCTCTTAAAACACAGGCATAAACACAGGCATAAACACAGGCTATTTCCTTGATAATGTTACTAACTCACAGAGCTAATGTAAAAGGGTAAACGTATCAATCTAAGGTGAGGAAACGTTGTCCGGAAGCAGCCGAGTGGAAAGTTACAAGCGAAAATTGTTCTGATAACTCTGATAGTGGGGTAGGTGTGCCGGTACTGTTGTTGCTAACCTTGTAGGATAGGCGACTTTGTGTTCATCTTCGCTACTGTGAAACACATTTCTTCGACAGAAAGCTCTTTGAGGGAGAATGTAGCGTGGACCAAATGAAGAAAAGAATTTCCTGTAAATGTGGGCTCTAAAATGCAACGAGCACTTGTTTAGTAGAAGCGATATGTTTCACAGTACCGAAGATGAATCAAATGCTCATAGCGCTTAAAGTATGTAAGCGAATATTTACTGGACATTTTTTCTTGTTTTGGTCCATACTACTGTCTCTGAAATTTGCCTACCCTACAGTCTTAGCAACAACACTAAAGGTACATGAATTGCACTGTCACGGGTATCAGAACGATTTTCACGTATAACTTTCGAATCGGTCGTTTCCGGACCAAGGTTCCTAGCGTCGCATTGATATATTTACCCTTCTCCATCATCCCTGAAAGCCTGTAAAATCATCTCACAAATATCCTGTATAAAAATGTGTACATGTTCTTCCTGATCACGTTATCACATTACCATTATATCTCTGCTGTAACAATTTTTGTTTTGTTTTTGTTATCTGTTTTTGAAAAACTGTCTCTAAAAGGCATCGGAACTGTTTACGGCACTGTGTTACACTTCATGTGTTATGCATCCTCCCTCGACCATGCGTATCCACGTCACCATCGCCGAGGTGGGACTGGATGTCACACCGACGTGGAGCTGAGGTGATACTGCGGTTCTGCCTCGTGTGTCGCTCTTGTCTTGGCTGAATGCGCACGTTCTGTAATCCACAATAGCAGATACAGTCTCTGGCACTTGATGCATCACATCGATGCTTCTATGGTGATGGTATGCGGGAAGGGAGGGATTTTTGTAGCACTGTACCATATTTGTCTTTTTCATTCCGGGAAATAGTGTTAGAACATTGTCTTACATTGTCCATCATTAGTAATTTCTTCTAAGTTCTTCTAGGGCTTGGTTAGTGTCTATTTGTTCCACAATTCAATTATAGGCGTCACAATTGAGAATAATACGGCCGGGTTTACGTGGTCGAGGGCTGAGGGTTTTCGAATACCTGGAATAAGTTGGAAGACTTTTCCGACCTTTAACTTTTGCCCTATTCAGTCTGCCATGCTCTCCAGTTCAGGAATTGGGACACAATTGTTAGACTTTGGCCTAAGTATTGTTTTAGTGTTATCAAATCCTCTTTCAATAAGCGGTACGAGGCTGCAAGACTTCTTGCCGTAATGTCTATTGGATAGATTACCAGGATCACAAGTATCTACTCACGTGATGCCAAAAGACTCTGTGAGTCTGAGAAGCA
This sequence comes from Schistocerca cancellata, assembly GCF_023864275.1. Classification (NCBI taxonomy): domain Eukaryota; kingdom Metazoa; phylum Arthropoda; class Insecta; order Orthoptera; family Acrididae; genus Schistocerca; species Schistocerca cancellata. The sequence goes on along the minus strand of NC_064626.1, from coordinate 929,099,326 downwards.
CACACCTCTGCGAACATCGAAAGATTTGTCTGTTCCGCGTGCATGTAAGTCTTTGTGGCCAGATACTCGTTAGTAGGATGTGATGAAAATGGCATCATGATATATTCTCAGTGCATGCAGCAGCAGCCTGTTATTAGATTTGGAGACTTGGGTAGTTTTGCGGAGAATGTTAGTTGCTTTTTACGATCGTCTGAAGGTAATGTTTGACGTTACCCTTATCGTTCAGCTGGACACAGCGGTGTCGTAAGGCTGCTTGTCTGGTGATGCTGATGCCTTCTAATTTAAGTATTGAATTTAACTGTGGGGCGTTTACGGAATGGAAACTGACCTTCAGAGAGTATGCATGTGGCTTTCTGTGGAGTTGTGCTTCATTTGTTGTCCACTCATAATCGCAGCATCCGGAAGAGGCTTCCATGCGCCATTTCCTCCAGTTCAGTTCTAGAGCTCCCCTACAACACAGCCAAGACCTATCGACGTAAACCAAACTCCATGGATTAGGTCAGCATCTTGCAGTTGGCAGCAGAGTGATTCGGCTGCCAAAACCAAAAATACTGGTCCGATAATCGATCCCTGTGGGTAACTTTGGTAGTTCTTTGTGTTAATGTTTGTGTGGCGGCTGGTCATTCTACAACTCTACCACTGCGTCATGTAGCTGTAGTATTGACATTGGTGAGGGGAGGTTGATGGCGGGGGGTGGGGGGTTGGGGGGGGGGGGAGGGACCTGCAGTTCACGCATCCGGGCACACAACGCAGACCACTATTAAAAGCTCACAAAATGTCAATTAATACTGCAATTTCATTTTTTCTTATATGTGTCTATTGTTTCGACTGCCTTGTTAAATCCATCTTTAATACACTTCCCTTTCCCAAACCAGACTGACACTGATTAAATCCCTGAAGCTCCCTGTATGAGTGTAACCTGTCATAGAGGTGTCTTTCCTGAAACTATATGAGTGTGTTAATCAAACAAATTTGTCTACAGATTTTGGGAAGAGCCCGATCTCTAATCCTGGACTTGTTTATTATTACACACTTTGATAGTTTCCAAGTCGCAGCCATCTTTCCCGTTAAGTATTCTTTCAGTAATCTGGTTAGTCCACTGATAAAACATCTCATTATCAGATCTTTAGCCTATCAACTAGCAGAGATAAGTATCTTACCACATATAGATAAGTGGGCTACAGGATATATTAAATAGGAATCCTATGTTATCCATTCGCAAGCCAGAAAATACATCTATTGCACGAACGATTGGGTTCAGAAAAGTAACAGTAACAGCAACACTAACAGTATTTTAGTATTACGCAGTAGAAATAACCACACGTTTTTCAAAATTATACTGAAATAATTCCTTACTGTTAACGATTTCTTTGGAGATTCCACAATTCCCTAGTCAAAATCATTAAACATTTTTATCTCTTAGTTTTAAAATGGTATTCCTTATAATTTCAACGTTTCTGCAGTAATTTCACAAAAAATGCCTTATTCCATTCTTCCCGCGGATGGGGCAGGACAGGAAACACGCAAGCATTTGTTTGAAAAAGTGTAAAAAAAGAAAATGGATAAGATACAGTTTTATAGCTTCAAGAAACTATTTTTTGGGGCTCTTTCATTTTACAAAAATTGTTAAACATGAAGCATACCGTTCCACTCCCAGTTCCCTTATATCCGAATATTAGTGAGAACCCATTCGCTGTTTTGCTAGAGAAATCCATGTTTGTTAGAGTGGTCACCTCGTTGCCCCCACGGTTCTAACCTCACTGGTTTAATACATTTGTCATTCTTGTTAGTACCATAAATTTTTATTGCAGTGGTCGTTTTACCTATGTTCCCTGTGCAATTTTCTGTCGTTATTATTGTAGGGGACTGTGCAAGGCAAGCTTTCGGATGTGTTTATATCAATTTTTTTCGCTGTATTTTCTTTGGCTTGATCTCAGTTAGAGTCTGTCTGATGGTCACTGTTGAGCAGTTCTTCAGCTCTAGAATACAGACAGGTCTCAGCATCGCAGTTTGAAATATGAGAGCCGCACTACTACCGGCTTGAAAAAAACATACTTCATTTAAATTAAATTAGTGAAAATAACGAAACAGAAATAAAAATATGAGATGTTGTTTTTATTTAGGGTTATTATTTAATCGCAAAAAGCACAAGGATACTACACAGTACAATCAGATGATTTTACTTGATGACTTCAGTATAGTTACATAAAGATCAGTTCTTTAACGTACATTTGAAAATAATGTAATCGACACTGATGATAATTGCAAGTGCTTCTCTACTACCCATCCGATTACATTCCCTAAACAACTACACAGTTACAGTATACTTCGCCAAGTCATAAAATAAGGGAACATATTACCTTTTATTCTGGAGTCGGTGTGCAGAAAAATTAAGTTCAATTTTCAGCTCCACTGCATGAGTAGAAACCATAGGCTGCTCCTAGCTATTTGCTCTGTATCTTTCTCAGCGTAAAGGAATGCAGCCTCCATCAAAAGCACACTAAATCATACACGGGGAAAACAATTGCACTGCAAAGCAGCGCAAACTGAATGCAATAAAACAAAATCTTTTGATTTCCTTCCAAACTGGTAAGCCACCTGTGGCTACAATGCCTTCGCTAGACACAGGCCAAAACCGCTCTCGCCTCAATGACCTCAGCCTGTAGGAGCCATGAATATGAGGAAGTCGATCAACGTGCCACAGAGGTACCGCAGAGGCAAATATCGCTTAGGGCCTCCGCGAGCCCGCAGAAGTGCCTCAACACCACGTGGCATGGACTCGACCAACGTCTGAAGTAGCGCTGGAGGTAACTGACAATATGAATCATGCACAGCTGTCCATAAATCCGTAACAGTACGAGGGGGTAGAGATGTCTTCTGAACAGCACTTTACATTCCATCCCCGATATGCTCAATAATATTCATTTCTGAGGAGTTTGGTGGTCAGCGGAAGTGTTTAAACTCAAGAGAGTGTTCCGGGAGACACTCTGTAGCTATTATGGAACTGTGTGGTGTCGCATTGTCATGCTGGGATTACCCTCGTCCGCCGGAATGCGCAATGGATATGAGTGGATGCAAGTGATCAGAGAGGATGCTTACATACGTGTTACCTGTCAGAGTCGTATCTAGACGCATCAGGGGTCCCACATCACACCAACTGCACATGCCCCACACCATTACGGAGCCTCCACCAAGTTGAACAGCCCTCTGCTGACATGCACGGTCCATGGATTCATGAGGTTGTCTCCACACACGTACACTTCCATCGGCTCGCTACAATTTGAAACGAGACTCGTCCTACCACACAACTTGTTTCCAGTCATCAACAGTCCAGTGTCGGTATTCAGAGGCCCAGGCGAGGTGTAAAGCTTCGTGTCGTGCAGTCATCAAGGGTACACGAGTGGGTCTTCGGCTCCGGAAGCTCATACCGATGACGTTTCTTTGAATGGTTCGCACTCTGTCACTTGGTGACGGCCCAGCATTGAAATATGCAGAAAAGGGTTGCACTTCTCTCACGTTGAACGATTCTCTTTAGTCGTCGTTGGTCCTGTTCTTACAGGATCTTTTTCCAACCGCAGCGGCGTCGGTGATTTGTTGTTTTACCGTATTCCTGATATTCACGGTACCCTCATTAAATGGTCGTACGGAAAATCCCCAATTCATCGCTACCTCGGAGATGCTGTGTCCCATCTTTCGTGTGCCGACTGTAACACCACGTTCAGACTCACTTAAATCTTGATAACCTGCCATTGATGCAGCAGTAATCGATCTAACAACTGTGCCAGACACTTGTTGCTTATGACGGCGATGCCGACCGCAACGCCGTATTCGTCCGCAGCTCGTGGTCGTGCGGTAACGTTCTCGCTTCCCACGCCCGGGTTCCCGGGTTCGATTCCCGGCGGGGTCAGGGATTTTCTCTGCCTCGTGATGACTGGGTGTTGTGTGCTGTCCTTAGGTTAGTTAAGTTTAAGTAGTTCTAAGTTCTAGGGGACTGATGACCATAGATGTTAAGTCCCATAGTGCTCAGAGCCATTTGAACCATTTTGCAGCGCCGTATTCAGCCTGTTTACATATCTCTGTATCTGAATACCCAAGCCCATACCTGTTCTTTTTGCGCTTCAGTGTATGATAGCAATGACTGTTCGCGAGACGCTGATCCATACTAACGGGACGTGTGGAAGAGAGTCAGTTTTAACGGCCCCTTTCGAGTCTTTGCCTGACAACCTTGGCACCCTTATTGTCTGTCGCCGAGATGAAGAGAGTGTCTATGCTCTTTACATGTCGTGTTTTTGCCTCGGTGCGCGAAACTGTATGTATTATTATTCGCGGAAGACGCATATTAGACAGATGGTCTTACAATTTGCTATTTTAGCTCTTCATTTTCGTGTTTGATCCTATCCTTTTCCTCTTCAGGCTATCTGATTTTGACCTCAAGGGCTGGTATTGACTGATATGCAGTTGTGCACGTAGCTTCCGAATTTCACGGAAGATGTAATAAATTAGCCTTGCATTACACATATCTAACCTGCCACTGATTTCTTCTAGATTTTATTTCAGTATTTTTCTGTCTCTGGAAGCGATTGAAACATAGTTTATGATGACTGAACTACGTTTACCGTTCTAGAGACTTGTGAGTCCCCTGATTCGTAGTGATCCATTTCCTTACCAGGAGTGTTTGATCTTTGAGGAGTCAATGGTGTTGAACTTGCAATGCACTTTTACCTTCTCCTAGGCCTCTGATGACGTGGTGAATTTGCGTGGATTGCAACAAGTAATGACGGCGCTGCAGTCAGATGCCGCGCTCGGACGGAGCACGGCAAGGCACCTCAGTCCAACGTTAACACATGATTACTTGCGTAAGTAGGGCAACGACCACAGTCACAATCTTGTACACAGCCCGCTCATCAGTCAAGTTGTTATTGTTGTTGTCTTCAGGCCAGAGACTGATTTGATGCAGCTCTCGATCCTATTCTATCCTGTGTAAACCTCTCCATTTCCGAATAACTTTGTTCAAATGGCTCTGAGCACTATGGGACTTAACATCTGAGATCATCAGTCCCCTAGAACTTAGAACTACTTAAACCTAACTAACCTAAGGACATCACTCACATCCATGCCCTAGGGAGGATTCGAACCTGCGACCGCAGCTCCGAATAACTACTGCAACCTACATCCTTTTGAATCTGCTTAGTTTGTTCATCTCTTGGCCTCCCTTTACGATATTTACCCTCCACGATTCCCTCCAATACTAAATTGGTGATCCTCTGATGCCTCAGAACACGTCTTACCAACCGATCCCTTCTTCTCGTCAAGTTGTGCCACAAATTCCTCTTCCCCTCAATTCTGTTCAGTGCCTCCTCATTATTTCCGTGACCTACCCAACTGGTCTTCTTCTGTAGCACCACATTTCTAAAGCTTCTATTCTCTTCTTGTCTACACTGTTTATGGTCATGTTTCACTTCAATATATGGCTACACTCCATACAAAGACTTTCAGAAACGACTTCCTGACACTTAAATCTGTACTCGATGTTTCAAATATCTCATCTTCAGAAACGCTTTCCTTGCCATTGTCAGTCTACATTTTATATCCTCTCTACTTCGACCATCATCAGTTATTTTTGTCCTCAAATAGCAAAACTCATCTACTACTTTAAGCGTCTCATTTCCTAACCTAATTCCCTCAGCATCATCCGATTTAATTCGACCACATTCCATTATCGTCGTTTTGCTTTTGTTGACGTTCATCTTATATCCTCCTTTCGAGACACTGTCCATTCCGTTCAGCTGCTCTTCCAGGTCCTTTGCTATCTCTGACAGAGTTACAATGTCGTCGGCAAACCTTGAAATTTTTATTTCTTCTCCTTGGATTTTAATTTCTACTCCAAATTTTTCTTTTGTTTCCTTTGCTGCCTGCTCAATATGCAGATTGAGTAACATCGAGGATAGGTTACAACCCTGTCTCACTCCCACCTCAACCGCTGCTTCCCTTTTAAGCCCCTCGGCTCTTATAACTGCCATCTGGTTTCTGCACATATTGTAAACAGCCTTTCGCTCCGTGTATTTTACACCTGCCACCCTCAGAATTTGAAAGAGAGTATTCCAGTCAACATTGTCAAAAGCTTTTTCGAAGTCTACAAATCCTAGATATGTAGGTTTGCCTTCCTTACTTTTCTTCTAAGGTAAGTCGTAGGGTTACTATTGCTCCGCGTGTTGCAACATTTCTACAAAATCCAAACTGATCTTCCCCAAGGTCGGCTTCTACCAGTTTTTCCATTCGTTTGTAAAGAATTTACTGTAGCATTTTGCAACCATGACATATTAAACAGATAGTTCGGTAATTTTCACACCTGTCAACACCTGATTTCTTTGGTATTGGAATTATTATGTTCTTGTTGAAATCTGAAGGTATTTCACCCTTCTCATACATCTTGCTCACCAGGTGGAAGAGTTTTGTCATGGCTCTCTCTCCCAAGGCTATCAGTAGTTCTATTGGAATGTTGTCCACGCCCGGATCCTTGTTTCGACTTACGTCTTTCAGTGCTCTGTCGAATTTTTCACGCACTACTGTATGTCCCATTTAATCTTCAACCACGTCCTCTTCTATTTCCATAACATTGCCCTGAAGTACGTCGGCCTTGCATAGACCCTCTATATACTCCTTCCACCTTTCCTCTTTTCCTTCTTTCCTTGGGACTGGTTTTCCATCTGAGCTCTTGATATTGGTACAGGTGGTTCTCTTTTCTGCAAAGATCTCTTTAATTTTCCTGTAGGCAGTATATTTCTTACCGTTAGTGACATACACTTCTACATCCTTAGATTTGTCCTCTAGCCATCTCTGCTGTGCCAATTTCCACTTCCTGTCGATCTCATTTTTGAGACGTTTGTATTTCTTTTCGCCTGCTTCATTTACTGCATTTTTATATTTTTTCCTTTCATCAGTTAAATTAGATATCTGTTTTGATCCTCTGCTGGCCTCACCATTTCACCTCTCAAAGCTGCCCATTCTTCTTCTACTATATTTTTTTTTCCTGTGTTTGTCAACCGTTCCCTAATGCTCTCTCTGAAACTCTCTACAACCTTTGGTTCTTTCAGCTTATCCACGTCGCATCTCTTAAAATTTCTACCATTTCGCAGTTTCTTCAGTTTTAATATACAATTCATAACCAATAATTGTGATCAGAATCCACCTCTGTCCGTTGAAGTTCCTTACAATTTAAAACATTGTTCATAAATCTCTGTCTTACCATTATATAATCTATCTGAAACCTTCCAGCGCCTCCAGGTCTCTTTCACATGTACAACCTTCTTTTATGATTGTTAAACCAAGTGTTAGCTACGATTAAGTTATCCTCTGTGCTAAATTCTACCAGGTGGCTTCGTCTTTCATTCCTTACCCCCATTCCATATTCACCTACTACTTTTCTTTCTCTTTCTTTTCCTGATATCAGTTCCCAGTCCCCCACGACTATTAAACTTTCATCTCCCTGAACTATATGAATAATTTCTTTTATCGCATCGTACATTTCTTCAATCTCTTCATCATCTGCGGAGCTAGATGGCACATAAACTTTTACTAGTGTGGTAGGCATGGGATTCATGTCTATCTTTGCTAAAATAATGCGTTCACTATGCTGTTCGTTGTAGCTTATACGCGTTCCTGTTTTTTTTATTCATTATTAAACCTCCTCCTGTATTATCATTATTTGATTTTGCATAGATAACCCTGTATTCACAAGACCAGAACTCTTGTTCCTCTTGCCACCGAACTTCACTAATTCCCACTATAGCTAACTTTAACCTATCCATTTCCCTTTTTAAATTTTCTAGCCTACCTGCCCGTTCAAGGGATCTGACATTCCACGCTCCGATCCGGGGAACGCCAGTTTTGTTTCTCCTGATAACGACGTCCTCCTGAGTAGTCCCCGCCCAGAGATCCGAATGGGGGGCTATTTTACCTCCTGAATATTTTACCCAAGAGGACGCCGTCATCATTTAACCATACTCTAAAGCTGCATGCCCTCGGGAAAAATTACGGCTGTAGTTTCCCCTTGCTTTCAGCCGTTCGCAGTACCAGCACAGCAACGCCGTTTTGGCTGATGTTACAAGGCCAGGTCAGTAAATCGTCCAGACTGTTGCCCCTGTAACTACTGAAAAGGCTGCTGCCCTCTTCAGGGACCACTCGTTTGTCTGGCCTCTCAACAGATAACCACCCGTTGTAGTTGCACCTACTGTGTGACTATCTGTATTGTTGAGGCACACAAGCCTCCCCACCAACGGCAAGGTCCATAGCTCAAGGGGGTGGCATCGGTCACGTATTTCACTGAAATTACGTTGGCACTTCGTTTGTAGTTTTCGAGCGTAGAATCATCACCACTACCACTAACGGTGCTATCGCCACACATGGTGTAGTACATTTTAGATATCCGTAGCATACATTTTCGTGCTTTTCGACAAAACTATACGAAAAATTTGGTAAACCAGAAACGGACGCGCCATATTACATAATATCAGCCCACTGATTAGTGATCGATTGAAGAAGTAACCTGGACATCGAGCACGACAGACCGGACCGCGCTGCGGACACGTTATCATGTTGTGGCGCCCTCTGATTTAACTCCGACTGCTACCCTGCGAACACGACACAAGCTTCCGGAAGATATGGACATGCCGATCGCGGAGTGATGGACTGATTCTTCTGGCATGAACCAAAACATTGTTGGACACTATAGAAAATGCCTGTACCAACAAACTTAGGATGCAGGCTGGCGTCGGAAACTTCGGACATAAGGTGAAGGGGCGTCTGGAATGCAAAATACCAACGAAAGAAGGCCTCATATGCATTGAGGTGCTAGGTATAAAGCATATCTCTGTAGATGAGTGTGTCTCACTGAGGTACACTGAGCCCGTTTTGACGTACAATGACGGAGGCTTTATTCGTCGGAGAACTGTAACCTTGTCTGCTCAGTCCTGAGCAGACAACTGAGCAGTTACTGGACGAATATCTGATAATAGTTTCGAAAATTGGCGTTTATTGCTAGTACAGCGATTTGGACATCTTTCAGTTCTCCCCTTCATTGGCTTTCTACGTAGAGAATGAAGCAACGTTAAATATACATGCTAGAGTCCTACATACACTCCTGGAAATGGAAAAAAGAACACATTGACCCCGGTGTGTCAGACCCACCATACTTGCTCCGGACACTGCGAGAGGGCTGTACAAGCAATGATCACACGCACGGCACAGCGGACACACCAGGAAGCGCGGTGTTGGCCGTCGAATGGCGCTAGCTGCGCAGCATTTGTGCACCGCCGCCGTCAGTGTCAGCCAGTTTGCCGTGGCATACGGAGCTCCATCGCAGTCTTTAACACTGGTAGCATGCCGCGACAGCGTGGACGTGAACCGTATGTGCAGTTGACGGACTTTGAGCGAGGGCGTATAGTGGGCATGCGGGAGGCCGGGTGGACGTACCGCCGAATTGCTCAACACGTGGGGCGTGAGGTCTCCACAGTACATCGATGTTGTCGCCAGTGGTCGGCGGAAGGTGCACGTGCCCGTCGACCTGGGACCGGACCGCAGCGACGCTCGGATGCACGCCAAGACCGTAGGATCCTACGCAGTGCCGTAGGGGACCGCACCGCCACTTCCCAGCAAATTAGGGACACTGTTGCTCCTGGGGTATCGGCGAGGACCATTCGCAACCGTCTCCATGAAGCTGGGCTACGGTCCCGCACACCGTTACGCCGTCTTCCGCTCACGCCCCAACATCGTGCAGCCCGCCTCCAGTGGTGTCGCGACAGGCGTGAATGGAGGGACGAATGGAGACGTGTCGTCTTCAGCGATGAGAGTCGCTTCTGCCTTTGTGCCAATGATGGTCGTATGCGTGTTTGGCGCCGTGCAGGTGAGCGCCACAATCAGGACTGCATACGACCGAGGCACACAGGGCCAACACCCGGCATCATGGTGTGGGGAGCGATCTCCTACACTGGCCGTACACCACTGGTGATCGTCGAGGGGACACTGAATAGTGCACGGTACATCCAAACCGTCATCGAACCCATCGTTCTACCATTCATAGACCGGCAAGGGAACTTGCTGTTTCAACAGGACAGTGCACGTCCGCATGTATCCCGTGCCACCCAACGTGCTCTAGAAGGTGTAAGTCAACTGCCCTGGCCAGCAAGATCTCCGGATCTGTCCCCCATTGAGCATGTTTGGGACTGGATGAAGCGTCGTCTCACGCGGTCTGCATGTCCAGCACGAACGCTGGTCCAACTGAGGCGCCAGGTGGAAATGGCATGGCAAGCCGTTCCACAGGACTACATCCAGCATCTCTATGATCGTCTCCATGGGTGAATAGCAGCCTGCATTGCTGCGAAAGGTGGATATACACTGTACTAGTGCCGACATTGTGCATGCTCTGTTGCCTGTGTCTATGTGCCTGTGGTTCTGTCAGTGTGATCATGTGATGTATCTGACCCCAGGAATGTGTCAATAAAGTTTCCCCTTCCTGGGACAATGAATTCACGGTGTTCTTATTTCAATTTCCAGGAGTGTAGATGACGCTCTCATAGAGTTTATTGGACAGGAAAACTCGAAGAGTCGGCCATCAACAAATTGTCCAAGAATTGGATGCCCATACCTCATTGACTGAGGAAACTGACAGGTAATCTCATGGACTGAAAAACTATTGCACATAAATCTCAAAATTAACAAAGAGACGACGAAGAAAAAGGCAGAGGAACTTTGAGTACTTCATGGGGATGCGGAAATGTCAGTTTCCACGCCCAACCACTCAATTTTGAAATAATTTGTAAACTGTCAGAAGAATAGCTGCCTAGTTGATTCACTAGTTGTCACTCATTGTTTTGTGGCTACACTAAAAGAAATCACCGGGAATGGTGCCATATTTTAGCTCTACTTCAGAAAATGGCCACAAAGTGGCTGATTTGGGAAAGGAATGAGGTCTGCAGTCTGAAGGTAGTGATTACTGCAGGTAGTGGCCGAGTTCACTCACTGTACGGAGTGCAGTGTGTTAAGAAAGTTATGGGAAACGCTTCCAGACAGTCTCTTTGGCCCAGTTGGAGTAATGAGTGAGATGAGCACATCTCCAGTCTATACAAGTCTGCCACTTAAACCATAGCCTATTTTGATGTGCTTCATTCTGTATTTCTGAACAGTTGTTGCTACTGTTGATAGTAAGCACTCCGCGTAACAAAATTAGTCAGCCCGGGAGACATCACGATAATATCGTACAGCACTGCATCTGGCCTTCATGACTGCTTCAGTTCGACGAGGAAGGGAGCCCACATGTATCTTCAGATACGCAAAATCCAGTTGAAACCACCTGTTCACTGTTATATTCATAGACGTACCGAACTGCGTTGATGTCGAGCGCTGACTTTTACCCTTTCTTCCAAATAGTCCCATAAATTTTCTTCTGTTTCTTTCTTCAAGCGTTGGGCATTCACCTGTTTTGTTCTCTTGTTCGATGCTTCTATTGTCAATGTTTAGTTGCTGTTTAGTCTCTTCGCTTCTTTCTTGGTGCACCTATCATTGATCTTTCCCTAATGCTGGTTAATTCATTCAGGGCCGGCCGGGTTGGCCGAGCGGTTCTAGGCGCTACAGTCTGCTTTTCAGTCTTTGTTATTGTCTGACTGTAGTACACCTTATTCTATCATAGTATACAGCCAGCTGCTCTTCTTAAAAACCTCACTTCTGCAGCTTGTATTCTTCGTTCATTTCCAGCTTTTGTTGTCCAAAGCTCAGGAAAGCGTTTCTATTCCCTTGCTCTTTGTGTAAGTAAAGTTAAGTAGCCCTCAGTCCGAAGATTGTTTTGAACAGGACAGACCTTTACTAGGCATATTCCTCTTAGAGATGACATGCCGTTGCCTGCCTCAAACATTTGAAGTGACTTACCCAGCCATGTATAAGACGACCTACTGTGGAATCCCAAACACGCTACGTATTTACGGCCATGTTTATTGCTAGATGTAAGCGGCCATACTTCGCTGTGGCTCAGTCTGCGTAAATGGGAAAGAAAGAAAAGAGAAAGCACACTTTTCTATTATGGGTGGTAACTGGATATATGTCCTAATCTCCTCTCCTCGGTCTTTATCTCCCCCTTCCTTTGTCCTTTACTCCTCCTTCCCCCTCTCTCTGTCATCTCCTACCCCTCTCTGTACATCTTCTACTCAGATCCCTCTCTACCCCTCACACAGTCCATTACCTCATCCCCCGTTTCTCTGTCCATCTTCTACTTCCACTTCAATCTCCATCCCCTCCTGCCCCCTCTCTCCATCTATCTCCTCCTTCCCCTATTCTATGTCCATCTCTTCCTTCCCGCCCTCTCTGACCTTGAGCCTTGTTTATTGTTATTTCGAACTGAAATTCTGTAGTAGTATTCTCATCATAAAACAATAAGCCATTAATACAACTTTCTTGTCTGTTAACAATTCTCCACATTGAATATTTTTTTATCTTTATATGTTAAAAAGTATATGTTCTGTATGTCTCTAAACGTTTATTACAGTAGCGAGTAAAATTTTTGAGTTAATGGGAAAGGTACATTTTGAGATTTATATATATATATATATATATATATATATATATATATATATATAAAAGTAATAGGCACCTAAAATACGCGTATGTCAGAATGCAACGTTGTGTTCAATTTTCAAAAAAATCGATCAAGAACTTTCGGGGAAACACAATTTTGAACAAAAGAATATAGCATTGTTATTTATATAGATGGTGATCCAAGACATTCTTTCTCTATAATTTTTTTGTGTCATCTATCTGATCAACGTATTTACGAACTGTATCCTCCAAGACAACATCTGAACACTGTCTGTACACGACCTGAAGGGTTCAAAACTAATATTACCGCCAGTAAATCAGAAAACGAACAGTGAATAGCGCAGATTTCCTCTATTACAGTTTTTCACAGTGCTGCAGTTCCACATGCTCACTACAGAACATTTTCGTCTGTCATTTACTCAAAAGTAATTGGCTTCCGTAATTGTTGCTACACATGTTGTTACTTTGCTACGAACGGAGTTATAAAACCCAACCTACGAGATGGAACGTTCATACGAACGAGCATCCTTGCCTTTGATGTCTACCATGTATACGTCACGCGATATGGCGAAAAAAACCTAATTAAGTGTAGTAAGGTTAAAGTAATACCAGTTCCTCATAAAGTGTAATAGGCCTGAGGAGGCCGCCTCCACAGTCGTTTCGAAACGGCATCTCGGACTGGGCAGGATGTTTTTAATTAGAGGCGGCCCTGAACATTCGCTTCAAGAGGGAAGATGACGTCTGAATGGCCGGCGGCCATCGTTTCTAATTGGTCGCATCTCACGCACTTCGCCTCGGCAGGAACCACGCTCTTGACTGGGCTACAGCTGCCCATCGGTATATTATTCATAAAGGGCTCAGCTTTTCAAAGGTTCTTCTTGCTACCCCGTTGTCAGAAACATCCTCTACCTGCGATTCTCCGATAGTACGGACGAAATTGTGAAAGGGAATTGAAAAGTGATCAAATGAAGAAATTAGAATGGAATACGAGGCTGCTAAAACTTATGGCCGAGTACACCAACCTAGATTAAAAGTTAAGTGCGATTAAGTCGGCATTTAACTACGTTCAACGCAAAATTGTGGGGCACCGACCTCGATCAAATTTAAATGGGGGAGACGACTGCGTTTAAATTTGACTGTGACTCACGCTCGATTTTCGCGAGATGACCAGGGTTTCATAATAGCACGGTATTAGGATGGCGGCACGTTTCGATTTGCTGAGAAAGAATCAAGGCGAGGCATCGTATACTGTACTCCATACGTAAGATGAACCCAGGAAGTTTATTAATTTATGAATCAGACTTACCAGTAGTAAAATTAAATTGTACATCCATATGTGACCACTGTGCCTGTTTCTCTCTAACAGGGGAGTTGGTAATTTTTTATATTTGCTGTACGTGAAGTTCAAAACTCAAATATACTTCTCCCAAAGCAGTTCGATGCAGTTCTGAAAGATTGTAGAAAAAATCGGCTTCTGAGTTAGCCGATAGCGTTTAATATGCTGAAATAAGGTAGAATTTTTTCGACAAGCAGAGTGGCTCTGTGGTAGCATTCCCGATTACTGCGAGGGGTTGTCTGCGTTTGGTTCCAGATGGATTCAAATTTTTGAACTAGGATGCATGTTCTATGAGCATACATGCGAAGCATGAAGTATAAAAATAGTGCACCTGTTAGTTCTTTTATTTTAAAGAACTGATGCATTCACACTGACAAATTTGAAAAGTATTTCCATCTCGTACTTCGAAAAAATTTGGTTTTTTTCTTTTGTTTTCCTTTTCGCGACACATAAACAAAACGAGTAGTATGGTTCAAATGCTATGGGACTTAACTTCTGAGGTCATCAGTCCCCTAGAACTTAGAACTACTTAAACCTAACTAACCTAAGGACATCACACACATCCATGTCCGGGGCAGCATTCGAACCTGCGACCGTAGCGGTCGCGCGGTTCCAGACTGAAGCGCCTAAAGCCGCTCGGCCACAGCGGCCGGCAAAAGGAGTAGTAGCGAGGTACATACGAGTACTTCAGCTTGTTGGCGAAAGTCTGCGGTCGCAGGTTAGAATCCTGCCTCGGGTATGGATGTGTGTGATGTCCCTAGGTCAGTTAGGTTTAGGTAGTTCTAAGTTCTAGGGGACTGATGACCTCAGACGTTGTGTCCCATAGTGCTCAGAGCCATTTGAACCAGCCAACTTAGGTCAATAGTTCGATCTTAGCAATCACAAGTAACACCCGTAAAATCAGCGTCGGATATTCATCAATCGGTAGAAACTTGAAAAAAGCAGGAACATGAAAGACTGAATCAATAGAAATAACACATGAAACGTGTCAGTCCACTACTTGACAGGCGAGTTTCATAATGAAACTCTATAAGCACTGGTTATGTACACTGCACTGGTTATGTACAGTTGAAGAGGCTGCACAGGACAGGGTAGTGTGGTCAGCAGCATCAAACCAGTTTTCGGACTGAAGGCGTGAACGAGAACAATGTATGAAGGGACAGATATTTAACCACGATGTCTGTCGCAATACATTTGTAAAATAGAATTCGTTGTCACGTCAGATCCCTATTAACTTTCCAGATCTAGAAAATATCCACCACTGCTTTCGTCAGAAAAGCAAGTGGTTGTCAAAAGGTGATGGAATTCCACAAACGTGGTGTTCCAGCGACCAGGCGGCAACATTGTGTAAAATTTCCCGAATCATAAACAGACGAAGGATTGAAACAGTGTTTCAGTCACATCATGGAACAAAAGAATAACAGTGGTGTCTGAGTGCGCTTGATTTATTAAATTCTGTGGGGACGTGGTTTCATCTGAACGAAACAAACTATTCGAACCTTTTTACGAGTGCTGTATCGAACATTAGACTAAAATTTTACAAGAGGCGGTGTTAAAATCTCCATTAGAATATCCACATTTAAGATTTCCATTGTTTCCCTAAAGCGATTAAGATGAATGCCAGGACGATTCCCTTGGAAATAACATTTTCCGTGATGCAAGCTTGTGCTAAGTCGCTACTGAGTTCGTCGTCGACAGGCCTGCTCTCTCATCCATCGATTTATCCTTCACCGGCTCTCCACTGCATAGACGATCGTAAACGAAGCCTCCGTCCAGTTTGACCAACTTGGCTATGCCAGCCCTTCCCACTCCCATGTCACAAGACGACATACCTCCAAACATGCAGTTAGGTAACCTGTAAATGAGAGGCGAGCTCCATGCAGTGCAGATATTTTGTATTTAGGACATTATAACATTTATAGATTTAGGGAAGCTTCTGACAATACTGAATTCACTACACTCATCGAAATTTTGAAAGTAGGAGGAATAAAATACAGGGAATGAACCATTATTTCCAACTTGTACAGTACTCTGACTGCAGTTGTAAGAGTCGAAAGAAACGAAGGACAAGGTATATATGAGACGCAATGAGACATAAATGTAGCCTATCAGTAGAGTATCATCAATGTTATTGGTTCAATTGGCTCTGAGCACTATGGGACTTAACTTCTGACGTCATCAGTCCCCTAGAACTTAGAACTACTTAAACCTAAATAACGTAAGGACATCACACACATCCATGCCCGAGGCAGGATTCGAACCTCCGACCGTAGCGATCGCGCGGTTCCAGACTGTAGCGCCTAGAACCGCTCGGCCACACCGGCTGGCATCAATGTTATTCTTTCTGTACATTCAGCAAACAGAAAAGGAAACCAAAGAGAAAATTGGAGACGAAATTAAAGTGCAGGGAGAAGAAATAAATACTTTGAAGTGTAACACTGACATCGTAATTCTATCTGAGATGGCAAAGGACTTGGAAGACCAGTTTAATGGAATGGATAGTGCCCTGAAAGATATTTTAAGATCGTCAGCAACAATAGGAGTAATGAAATTAAATCAGGCAACGTTGAGGGAATTAGATTAGCAAATGAGACACTAAAAAGTTAGATTTTTTTTCTATTTCGGTAGTAAAATAACTGATGGTGGTAGAGATAGTATAAGATGTAGACCTACAATAGCAAGAACAGAATTTCTGAAAAAGACGAATTAGTTATCTAATAAAAATTTAGGAGTTAGGAAGTTTTTTTCTGAGTATTTGTTTGGCGTTTAACCTTATACGGAAATGACATGTGGGCGATAAGGAGTTCGTACAAGATGACACAAGAAGCTTTATGAAATGTGGTATTGCAGAAGAATGGTGAAGGCTATACGGGAAGAGTGAATAACAAGTACTGAATCGAATTCTGGAAAAAAAGATATATTTATGGCACATCTTGTCTAAAAGAAGGTGTAGGTTGATACGATGCATCCAGAGGCTGCAGCGAATTGTCAACTAGGTATCGGAAGGAAGTGTAGGTAGTAAAAATTGTAGAGAGAGAAACGGCTCTGAACACTATGGCACTAAACTTCTGAGGCCATCAGTCCCCTAGAACTTAGAACTACTTAAACCTAACTAACCTAAGGACATCACACACACCCATGCCCGAGGCGGGATTCGAACCTGTGACCGTAGCGGTCGCGCGGCTCCAAACTGTAGCGCCTAGAACCGCTCGGCCACTCCAGCCGGCTGTAGAGAGAGAACTAGGCCTGAATTTAGGAAGCAGGCGCAGATTTATGTAGGTCAGAGTACTTATTAGAGATGTAGAGACTTGCACAGGATAGACATGTGTTGAGCTACAGTGGAAAACGGTAGTTTTATGTAACATTATTGTGAAAGTAAAAGATAATGACTACGCGTCTCAATTGATTCATGTTCTCTAAAAGCCCCTGTTGATTTACTGAAATTTTACAAAATCAATGGAGAACTTTAAATGAAACAACAAGTTTACTGTTTCCAATCACTGTTTGTTTATCTCCACGACGCGTTTCAAAGGTTAAAACCTCCATCATCAGGTGGATTTACATATTAACAGATGTAAATCCACCTGATGGAGATTTAAACCTTTGAAACGCGTCGTGGAGATAAATAAACAGAGACTGATAAGAGTAAACGTTATGGTAAAGCGTAACCTAAAAAGTTCGCATTTAACGTCAATGGAGATCTATTTTGGTTGTGACTTACTGCTATCGAACAGGAAATATACAAAATATTTCTCATGGACCCTGCACTCTTCTGATGCGCTTTCTACTACAGTCTCAAATAAGGTAGCTTAGATCATTATAGACAATCCCGTTGGGTAGCCAGCTGAAGAGAAAGATTAATGTTTGGGAGTGGATTTAGCCTGGGGCTGGGTTTTGCCGCCGTAGGCTATGGGCTCCATCTTAACGAAGCGCGCGGGGCGGCTGCCAGCCTCCTTAAATCACGCAATTAAGAGTGACGACCTGACGGCGTCGCGGGGGACACGCTTCGCCCCGAGTAACGAGCGGCCGTCCTAATCCACTTTGAGTCCGCCCGGTGCGGCCCGCGTAAACACCCAGCCCGCTTCTCGGTACGCGCGCCGCCTGTTGACACGCGACGGTAGCGCTGTCTCACGCTAGTGGCGCCTGTAGCAGGCAGAAACTGGCTTGCGTGAAAACATCAATATGTCAACTACCACATGTCAACATGTCTGCAAAGCAAACTACTCAGAAATTCTGCTATTCACATGCTGTGTCTCCCCCTACGGGCTGCTTGTAGTCATCTGCAGCGAAAAAATCAGACACTGCGTTGCGTAGTATCTTGGTAGCTAGGACATAGGACCAAAGGAAGCTACTGCAAACCTCTGCTGTTTAGCTTTCCACTTGTTTGGATATTAGTTTAACACCTACACTGATGGGTTGTCCTGAAGTAATCCAACATTCCATCGACAGCCGATAGAGTTTAAATAAATCTCGATCACTACAGCAATGAAGTGTTAACTGAGGTTCACATAGTGGTGGTCAAATCGTCACATGACTGTCTTGCCAATGCAAAGTAGTATACTGGCAGCAGAACTACACTGAAGAGACAAAGAAACTTGTAAACCTGCGTAATATCGTGAAGGATCCCCGCCAGCACGCGTAACTGCCGCAATACGACGTGGCACGGACTCGACTGATGTCTGAAGTAGTGCTGGAGGGAACTGACACCATGAATCCTGCAGTGCTGTCCATAAATACGTAAGAGTGCGAGAGGGTGGAGATCTCTTCTGAACAGCACGTTGCAAGGCATCCCAGATATGCTCAATAATGTTCATGGCAGGGGAGTTTGGTGGCCAGCGGAAGTGTTTAAACCCAGAAGAGTGTTCCTGTAGCCACTCTTTCACAATGGACATGAATGGATGCAGGTGATCAGAGATGATGTCAGAGTATCTACACGTATCAGGGGTCCCATATCACTTTAACTGCACCCGCCCCACACCATTACAGAGCCTCCACCAGCTTGAACAGTCCCCTGCTGACATTCACGGTCTATGGATTCATGAGGTTTTCTCCATACCCGTACACGTCCATCCGCTCGATACAATTTGAAACGAGACTGGTCCGACCAGACAACGGGTTTCCAGTCCTCAACTGTCCAATGTCTGTAATGACAGGCCCAGGCAAGGCGCCGGCTGGTGTGACCGAGCGGTTCTAGGCGCTACAGTCTGGAACCGCGCAACCGATACGGTCGCAGGTTCGAATCCTGCCTCGGGCATGGATGTGTGTGATGTCCTTAGGTTAGTTAGGATTAAGTAATTATAAGTTCTAGGGGACTGATGACCTCAGAAGTTAAGTCCCATAGTGCTCAGAGGAATTCGAACCATTTTGAACCAGGCGAGGCGTAAAGCTTTGTGTCGTGCAGTCATCGAGGGTACACGAGTGGATCTTCGGCTCCGAACGCCCATATCGATAATGTCTCGTTGAATGTTCGCACGTTGACACTTGTTGATAGCTCAGTACTGAAATCTGTAGCGATTTGGGGAAGGATTGCACTTACGTCAAGCTGTACGATTCTCTTCAGTCGTCATTGGTCCGATTCTTGCAGGATCTTTTTCCGGCCGCAGCGGTGTCCGATATTTGATGTTTTACTGGATTCCTGATATTCACGGTACACTCATGCAATGGTCATACAGGAAAATCCACACTTCATCGGTATCTCGGAGACGCCGTGTCACATCGTTCGTGCGCTGTCTATAACACCAAATTCAAACTCACTGAAATCTTGATAACCTGCAATTGTAGCAGCAGCGATCGGTGCTCTAACACAACTTTTTATTTTTTTGCTTCTTTATTCCTTTATTACATACTTACATACGAGACAATTTTCAAATAATTTTAGTGCTCGATTGTATTTCCTACAGCTCATGCAGGGACAAAACAAAGAGGCCAATAAATAATGAACGTTAATTCTGCCTGTAGTGCCAAAAGGAAATAAATACAATTATTTTCCAGTTTGAATTTATCGAAATAAGGATGATCAACACCAAATATTTAAAGCAAGACAGAATTCAGTAACAAGGAAAACAGAGAATTAAAGTGTGTTGATAACTCTTTAAAGCCTCCAAATAAATTCCAGTAAATAATCGAATGCATACGTAACAGGATCAGTTTCAGACGTAGCTTGGCGACCACATGATAAATGAATTGCGGTATGGCCAGGTCATCTGTTGAGATCGATGCGCTCAGCTAACAGAAGTAATGATACAGTTTTTTTTCACTCACTTTCAGTGCATTTAACTATTCGTACCACATTTCCTTTTGAACACCTTTCCAGCAGCGAGACGCTCTTGTTTAAAGCACAGCGCCGAAGCCCCTTTACAGAGTGACCCATAACTCCACTAACAACCTTTGACGGGCTTTGGAGAGCGGCCTAAGGAAAAATTTAGGATAAGGAAACATCGTCCAAAGGCATCACAGAGCGTCGCAGTTGCAGGGTAGAATGCATGCCGTTATGTCATTCCTTGACCTGTGGACGTAAATTGCAGCTCTGACGTCCCTTCCGTCACTACACTTAGCGGTTGCTTAAGTGCTGGGACAGGCTAGGACGAGTTACATGCCATCTTGCGTCCTGAATGCTGTCATCAGCGTATAGATTCGTTTGCTGCCGAAAGGGCAGCCTAGCGACAGGCGTTTATCCCTGCATCACTTGCAATACATTTATTCTGGACCGCACAGTGAAACGCGAAGTTACAGGTGAAGGGTCAATAGAGTTAAGTGGGGCAAGATTGTGTCCTTGATGTTTAATTATAAATGTCCCGAAGGGAACTTCACGAATTACGGTAATATTTTAATTTGCACTCCATCTGACATTTGGTTCTTTCACTGGGTAACTATAAAGACCATGAAATATTTTTAAAAAATCGGTACAAATAATGGCCAAGAAAACGTATCAAATGATACAATATATGAAAGACAAACTCTCGAAGCGGTTATAGATGTTCTATGTGTCCATACTTAGTCACACGGCACTGCCTCGTGATGACTGGGTGTTGTGTGATGTCCTTAGGTTAGGTAGGATTAAGTAGTTCTAAGTTATAGGGGACTGATGACCATAGATTTTAAGTCCCATAGTGCTCAGAGCCATTTGAACCATTTTCACACGGCACGTCTCTAACGGGTAGTCCAATCCTGCCCGTTGCCGACCCAGCATGTCAAGAGTGACAGAGAGGCAGCAAGAGCAGTTGCTGCATGCAGTGGCGCAAGTCTTCGAGATTCTGTCGTAGCTTGGAACAAAAGCCTATCCTCGATATAACCCCACAAGCAAAAACCGCAAGGCGTTAAGACCAACAAACGTGGTGGTCACTCAAGTCGCGACAAATCAGCGCCTGCTGCATGACCTATCTTCCCTATGCAACTATTCAGGAACCCTCGTACACAATTGTGGAAATGTGGATGAGTGCTGTCTTATCTAGAGATGAAATGCCTGCTGTCAGTTTCAAGTTGAGGCGTGAGCCACATCCGCACTGTGTCGACATAGCTCAGAACATTGACAGTTCTCTCGGAGAAGAGATGAGGTCCATAGATTGTCTGTCTGGACATACCACAGAACACGTGAACTTCCTCGGAATCCCGGATGAGTTCAGTAGTACCACGTGAATTTTCTGTCCACGAGACATGCGTTTAGTATCAGCTGTCCCTTCCCGAAAAATGAGCAGTGGTTTCGTCACTCAAGATTAATATGCCTACAAAGTCGTCATTTCCAAGATAGGTTTGCATATTAATACAGAACGGCTGACGCCACAGATTGTCATCGTGGACTATGGTTTGCAGGAGCTGCAGTTCGGACAATTTCACTCTTAATCGCTTACGAAGGATCCTCCATAAAGCTGAGAGATGGTCAGTTCTTTGCTGTTTCGATAGGTAGAGTTTGTGGGACTTCGGATCATCATTTTGTGACTTCCCCTTTTTGGCCCCCTCTTCCTTTTCTTCTCTCTCTTCTCCTCTTCCTTCGTGGTACCGCGGCTATATCTCAGGGTTTTCAACAGAAAAAGGGAGGGAGAAAGGGGGCACATGTGTATGGTTGATCACGATGACGTAGTGCTATGTTTGAGCGTCACCCTTATCTCCGTTTTGAGAAGATTGAGGACTGAAGCAGAAACATTCCTCGAAAAGAAAAAGGTAAGAGCTCTCTTTTTGAAAAAAAAGGTAAATAGTAGTGTAGACTATATTGTCTATGGTTCTACCAAAATGAAGGAACACGACACAGTTTGTAAAGTTTCAACTTCGGATGAAGTTTATTGATCCCAAGGAGCCGAAACAAAACTCATCCGTTCCAAATGTCATTCACAACGAGAGTAGTAAGTTCCCTGGTGTGTGTGTGTAGTGGTCACTAATGATTGAAATGATCGTTCCGGTAATTCTATCACAGTCTGTTTATGGTTTGCTAAGCAACGTATCAACCAGCTGACTATTCCGTGATTAATATCTGTCGTATTCAAACAGTAAATCAACTCACACTTGTTTTAAGCATCAAGAACATTTACTATCCCTTCCGATAATTCTTTAATAATTATTATTAAGTTAATGTCAATAAATCACGGTCAGTGTCGCTTAATCCTTCAGGCGACTATAACGCGCCATAGCCTACCGCGTATCTCAAACTTCGCGCCGATATTTCAAAGTTTGCGAGCGATTTGTTTGTCACAAAGTTTGGACGGGGCTCCCTCGAGAATATTTCCTAGATCAACTCCGGTTTGTGATTTATCAGTTCTATGTCCATCCATAAAAATTACAGAGCAACCGCACTCGATTACGACTTGTCTGCGCACTCGAGCAACTCAGAAGGTATCATCCTCCTCAAAGAGAAAAAAAATCACACATAGCGCAGCATTGCGATCTGCTACGTCAAAACACATTTATATCCATCTCATAAAGGCTCATTACCTATTGATCCTAAAACATATTGTACTTCATTAAATTCCTTACTCCATAAATAACTAATAAAATTTAGAAATGACTTGCATGTATACTGTGTCAATCACTCAACTAAGATTTCACAAAAAAAAAAAAAAAAAAAAAAAAAAAAAAAAACTCGAGGTGACGTCATGAGTTCCTACCTGTTTTGACTCTCCTACTCTCACGTGACACAAAGTATATCCTACTGTAATGGGCATCCCCACAAGACTATTTCTTAAAGATTTCGAGGGCTACACGGACGATTACCCGTGTAATGCTACAATGTCCGGCACAAAGTTCACTGTCTGCTTGGACGCACCTGGTCGGCCGGATATAATAGGTGCACAAACAACTATCCGCCTCTTCTTTCTTGTGCTACTTCAATATGATGTTGGAAACAGTCGGTGTATTGTGAAACTTACCACGGTAACCCCTTTCCACACTCACCACCAATTGGCAACTAGCTTATTCTAGCACAGAAAAATACACTCCTGGAAATGGAAAAAAGAACACATTGACACCGGTGTGTCAGACCCACCATACTTGCTCCGGACACTGCGAGAGGGCTGTACAAGCAATGATCACACGCACGGCACAGCGGACACACCAGGAACCGCGGTGTTGGCCGTCGAATGGCGCTAGCTGCGCAGCATTTGTGCACCGCCGCCGTCAGTGTCAGCCAGTTTGCCGTGGCATACGGAGCTCCATCGCAGTCTTTAACACTGGTAGCATGCCACGACAGCGTGGACGTGAACCGTATGTGCAGTTGACGGACTTTGAGCGAGGGCGTATAGTGGGCATGCGGGAGGCCGGGTGGACGTACCGCCGAATTGCTCAACACGTGGAGCGTGAGGTCTCCACAGTACATCGATGTTGTCGCCAGTGGTCGGCGGAAGGTGCACGTGCCCGTCGACCTGGGACCGGACCGCAAGGACGCACGGATGCACGCCAAGACCGTAGGATCCTACGCAGTGCCGTAGGGGACCGCACCGCCACTTCCCAGCAAATTAGGGACACTGTTGCTCCTGGGGTATCGGCGAGGACCATTCGCAACCGTCTCTATGAAGCTGGGCTACGGTCCCGCACACCGTTAGGCCGTCTTCCGCTCACGCCCCAACATCGTGCAGCCCACCTCCAGTGGTGTCGCGACAGGCGTGAATGGAGGGACGAATGGAGACGTGTCGTCTTCAGCGATGAGAGTCGCTTCTGCCTTGGTGCCAATGATGGTCGTATGCGTGTTTGGCGCCGTGCAGGTGAGCGCCACAATCAGGACTGCATACGACCGAGGCACACAGGGCCAACACCCGGCATCATGGTGTGGGGAGCGATCTCCTACACTGGCCGTACACCACTGGTGATCGTCGAGGGGACACTGAATAGTGCACGGTACATCCAAACCGTCATCGAACCCATCGTTCTACCATTCCTAGACCGGCAAGGGAACTTGCTGTTCCAACAGGACAATGCACGTCCGCATGTATCCCGTGCCACCCAACGTGCTCTAGAAGGTGTAAGTCAACTACCCTGGCCAGCAAGATCTCCGGATCTGTCCCCCATTGAGCATGTTTGGGACTGGATGAAGCGTCGTCTCACGCGGTCTGCACGTCCAGCACGAACGCTGGTCCAACTGAGGCGCCAGGTGGAAATGGCATGGCAAGCCGTTCCACAGGACTACATCCAGCATCTCTACGATCGTCTCCATGGGAGAATAGCAGCCTGCTTTGCTGCGAAAGGTGGATTTACACTGTACTAGTGCCGACATTGTGCATGCTCTGTTGCCTGTGTCTATGTGCCTGTGGTTCTGTCAGTGTGATCATGTGATGTATCTGACCCCAGGAATGTGTCAATAAAGTTTCCCCTTCCTGGGACAATGAATTCACGGTGTTCGAATTTCAATTTCCAGGAGTGTATTTTCTCTTCCTGGTTCGCCGGCATTTTCAGCAACTTCTGTTGGTGGCGCCCCTGTTGGCGGTTTTCCAAACTAAATTGCCGCCGTCACGTGCAAAAATACTTTGACAGTTTTGCTAAAGTGCTGTACCACTTGTTACGCTGTGTTTAGCCATTTACTCAGACGGATTTTTTAAAACATTTCATGGACTTTATAATTAGTCTATGTAAAAGAGTTGAAAATTACATGTAAAATTTAAACTCTAATGTGCACTTACAAAACAGGAAAGGAATGCAAATGTCTAATCTTATCCAGACACGAGTAAGGAACGCGTTTCTATTAGGATAAATTTGTGTACAACTATTAAAATGAGAAAAACATACGTGACCTTCGTTTCTTCTTCATTTAATTTGTATTACTCATTTGTATAATGCACCTTGCTCCTCATCACATAATAACAACTGTTAATATAAAATTTTAAATAATGAACAACTGTGAGGCTTCTGTACAAGAAGGAGCAAAATAATATTCCAATCAGAGGATATGCTACACTGACGGAAAACAGAGGCGTAAACTTAGTAATCTGATTATTACTGACGGTACCGTAATATTCAATTTCGTCCCTATGTCAGAGTCAGTTCTGTGGCTCGCCAGTATCAGTACCGTCACGGCTGCCTCTACAGGGATAACACTGCAAATGCTGAGCGGATTTGTCGGGACAGATACTTAATTAGATTGCTCTCAAGTTTAAATACTGCGCCGTGGGATGCGCCAGGGTGACTCTGAAGCGTCTGGCCCGGAGGGGAGGACGAGAGGGGACCCAGGGAAACATAATAGGGTTAAGGATAAATGCAGGGGGTGCGACCTGGGAACCGAGCCCCAGGCGCTGCGGTGTAATTTCTGAGGCGTGTACTCATTGCAATATTAACAGGGAAACCTGCTCTGGCGCACATGGAATAACATGTATACACCGTGTTCTGCCGAAGTACACTGAGTTGACAAAATCCATGGAATACCTCCCAGTATCGTGTCGGGCCTCCTTTTTCCAGGCGTAATGCTCCGACTCGACGTGGCGTAGACTCAACAAGTAGTTGGAAGTCCGCTGCACAGACATTGGGTCATGCTACCTCTTTAGACGTCCGTAATTGCGAAAGTGTTGCCGGTGCAAGATTTAGTGCACGAACTAACCTCTCGATTTTGTTCCATAAATGTTCGATGGAGTTCATGCTTGGCGATCTGGGTGGCCAATCATTCTCTCTAATTGTCCAGAATGTTCTTCAAACCAATCGCGAACAATTGTACCCCAGTGACAGGGCGAATTGTCGTCCATAAAAATTCCATTGTTGTTAGGGAACATGATGGCTATGAATGGCTCCAAATGGTCTCCTAGTATCTGATCATAACCATCTCCAGTCAGCGGAGGACCCACTCCATTCCATGTAAACAAAGCACACAACATTCTGGAAGCCCCACCAGTTTGCACACTGGCTTTGTTGACAACCTGGACCCATGGCTTCCTGGACTCTGTGCCACACTCGAACCCCACCATCAGCTCTTACCAACTGATTTCGGAACGCATCTGACCAGACCATGCGTTTCCTGTCATCTAGAGTCCAACCAATATGGCCACGAGCACAGGATAGGCGCAGGAAATGTCGTGTTGTTAATAAGGGCATTCGCCTCGGTCATCTGCTGCCATAGCCCGTTAACGCCATATTTTTCCGCACTGTCCTAACGGATACGTTTGTCATACGTCCCACATTGATTTCTGTGGTTATGTCAAGCGGTGCTGCATGTCTGTTAGCACTGACAAGTCTATGCAAATGCCGCTGCTCTCAGTCGTTACCTGAAGGCTGTCGGGTACTGCGTTGTCTGTGGTGAGAGGTAACGACTGAAATTTGCCATTCTCGGCAAGCTTTTGACACTGTGGATCTTGGAATATTTCCTAACGATGTCCGAGATGGAATACATCGTGCATCTACCTCCAACTACTATTCCACGTTTAGAGTCTGTTATTTCGGTGGTGCGGCCATACTCACGTCGAAGATCTTTTTACATGAGTCACCTCAGAAAAATGACAGCTGCCCCAATGCACACTTTACGTACGGGATACTACCGCCATCTGTACAGGTCTATACCGCTACCCCATGCCTTCAGTCACATCAGTGTAGCATGACATTGTTTTACCATGGGCACACTATAAACAAGCAGCGCTATACGAAAGGAATACAACTGGCTAGGCTATAGAGCAATCATCCGACTGCAGATCGAAAGACTGGAAAAGCGGCAGGTATCAGCTACAACTTGAGATGTCCCAGAGCCTTGCAAACAGACACCTCGGAAACAGCGACGCCCGTTGGCTTATTCTCTATGGATACTGTTGGCACAAACTGAAAGCGACTGACAATCTTAACAGTAGAACAGAAATGTCGGATGCCTCGTTCTACAAAATGGAGTTTAGTGGTATGTAAATTTTGCTTTAGTATAGGTTTTGTGAGGAAAAATGTTGTATGAAAAGTCTATCAAAACACTGTAGACACAGAGAACCTATTTGGTCGAATTCGTGTGGGAAGAACGGAGAATGTTGACACTTTAAATGGCTTGGACTAAGGGAAGATTGCGACACATAGGCGCGGATATATATTATCAGCAAAACAACGTATGTTACGTTATGTTAACCGGAGACCTAGAAACGACGGAGAGGCTCCGTCCCCGCCGCAGCCACAGTGGTCCGCAACTCCACGACTACTGTAGTCCACTTCACCCCTCCGCCGCCCTACACCGAACCCAAGGATATTGTGCGGTTCGGCCCTCGGTGGACGCCCCAGGGAACGGGTGTAACCCCTATGTTTGCGTGGTAGAGTAATGGTGGTGTACGCGTACGTGGAGAACATGTTTGCGCAGCAATCGCCGACTTAGTGTAGCTGAGGCAGAATATGCGGAACCAGCCGGCATTCGCCGAGGCAGATGGAAAACCGCCTAAAAACCATCCACAGGCTGGCCGGCGCTCTTTCCCGCCCGGATAGCCGTGCGTTCAACCGCACGGCCAACCTGGCGGGCTAAAACAACGTAACTGGTCTCATGGTCAATTTCTGATTTACACTGACGGAAAAATATCGCAACACCAAAACATAATTCATGTGGAGTTACGACATTTCGGGAGTACATTTGTGTAGGTAACATATTTAAGTGATTAACATTGCAGTATCACATGTTAATGCAAGTTCAAAATAAGTCTTTGGAAATGTGAAATGCTGGTACATTAATAAGGAATGTAACTGCCCGAATGTTACATGCAAGAGTGCAAACGTGCATGACGCTAGAGTTGAAATCCGATGATGTCCCATATGTGCTCGACTGGAGACAGATATGGTGACCCAGCAGGCTAAGGCAACTTGTCCATACTCCGTAGAGCATGGTTGTGTTGCAACAGCGGTATGTGGGCGAGGGTAATCCTGCTGAAAAACTCCCTCTGGAACGCTGTTCATCAGTGCGAGCCGAATTACCACACTGACGTACAAATTGGCAGTCAGGATGCGTGCGATAACCACGAGAGTGCTCCTGCTGTCATACGAAATCACACTGCAGACCGTTACTCCGGGTGTAGGTCCAATGTGTGTAGCATGCAGACAGGTTGGTTGCAGGCACTCAACTGGCTCCTTCTAAGCAACACACGAACATCGCTGGCACCTAGGCAGGACCATTTCTCATCATAAAACACAACATACCTCCACCCTGCCCTCCAGTGAGCCATTGCTTGACACCACCGAAGTCGCAAACGAAGGTGGTTTGGGGGTCAGTGGAATGCTTCTGTCTCCTAGCTGTCCTTAAAGTAACAGATTTGTAACAGTTCGTTGTGTCACTGCGGTGCCAGCTGCTGTTCAAATTGCTGCTGCAAGCACAGCACGATGCGCCAGACCCATATACTGAAGAAGACGGTCTCCCCTCTAGGTAGTGTCACTTGGACGTCAGGGGCGCGGTCGTTTTGCGACCGCTGCCAGCATTCACAATGACTACATTCCTGACATGTCATTCTGCAGTATCACAAAAACAGCTACCAGCTTCTCATAGACCTATTACACGACCTCGTTTAGACTTAGACTTGTTGATAATGGTGTCTTTGTCGCCTTAAAGGTATTCGTGACTATCAACTCACCACTTCCAGTCTCAAGGGTCACTAACGTTTACGAAATTTTGGTAACAGCACTAAATTAAAAACCTGACAAGAAATCAGTCATGGACAAAAACAAAAAGAGCTAATTTGCTGCCTGTGTCTACAGGTATGTTCAAATGTGTGTGAAATCTTATGGGACGCAACTGCTAAGGTCATCGGTCCCTAAGCTTACAGACTACTTATCCAAAATTATCCTACGGACAAACACACACACCCATGACCGAGGGAGGACTCGAACCTCCGCGGGGACCAGCCGCACAGTCCATGACTGCAGTGCCTTAGACCGCTCGGCTAATCCCATGCGGTCTACATAATATGGCTTATCTGCTTGCAGTCCTTGGAAACGGGCAAATTAATAAGGAAACCGGAGTTCTTCAAACTCAGTCTTCACCCTGACTCTTTGAAATGCCCAAGCAGCGGTATGATCCAAGATTACAACGTGATTTTAGAGCAGAGTTTCAAAAAATTAGAACCACCAGGAGAGTATTGGTGATGTTTTGCACTATTCAACCACTTAATCGCTTTTCGAGAAAAGCAGTAAATGGCGGTCGGACAAAGTTTCCATTTATTTGCCTATTTGATTTAATATTTTGATTCTATGTACCTTGAAACAGAGAGTACGAAAATTTTTCAATCTTTGTTCGATTTCTACGTTTATTACATGAATAAAAAACCAAAAACCGGTTATTTCAGAAACCGGTTTTCTGAGCAGTTTAACAGTCAGGTTAAAATAGTGTGAAAAAGAAAACGCGTTATAGCTGAAATCCGGTTGTTTCAGCAGTGACTGCTATCCCTAAAAGAGTCATGACACCGTGTCTGGCTGCCATGAAGTAAGACACTAGAATCGCACTGTCGAGAACTCGATCATTGGAGCTCAGTTGGCTTTTCCAATTGATAGCGCAGCCAGCAGTGTACCAGTGTGATTAGCGCAGTACAGAGACGAAATCTTTCTTTCCAGTCGGTAAAGAAATAACCGCTCCCTTCTTCTCGTCAAGAATCTCGACAGTCAAATCTCTTTATAATTACATCATTCTGTTAATCGTGTAATTGTTTCTTTAACAAAATATCCCGCCAAGAAGAGGCGAAACGTTAAAAAACCAATGAACTCAGTTTCCTCCAACTTTTCTAAAAAGCTTCCTGCTACGTATTATGTCCTCCTGAAGTTACAACAATTTCACCAATTGGTGCCCTCTCAAGAAGCAGCTAGCCTCTCATTGCAAGCCTGGAAAAAAGTGAAATATTGTGCTTCAGACAAGCCTGTGGCATTTTCTGAACTGATAGTGTATCCGAACTGTTTCGCGATTTTTTGTTTTTTTAAGCTAGGAGATGTTTATCAGCTGAAAGCACTTTTCTTAAAATGGCCCAAACGCCTACCTGCTGCTGACAGATTTCCGTCATGCAGAACAAATGCATTCAGCTCGGCTGTCCAAAGTGGATATGTGCAACAATCTCCCCAATAGCTTGGGCTCTAATGTGACGCTAGCCAAAGCGACTTTCTCCATGACAACGCCAAAGGGGCAGGCTACACCTGCCGCTCCCCTGCCAGCACTTCCGCGAAAGGCCGCATTTCCTTAGCTCATCTGGGGGCATTTCGCCGAGCCTCTCTACAAGTCAGCCATCCCTCACCTGCAGCTCTCCTCACTACCAATACCCACCCAGGAAACCAATTGATACAGTCAGCATCATGTTAAATTAAAGTTAAAAAAGTATTGGTTAAAAACAGTATTGGTTGCAATTTTATTTTTTTTTTTATTTTCGAGGACGCGTTTCGCCTTATTTAGGCATTATCCTGCTGAAATGTAGGGTTTCGCAGGGATCAAATGAAGGGCAGAGCCACTGGTAGTAACACATCTGAAATGTAACGTCCATTGTTCAAAGTGTCGTCAATGCGAACAAGAGGTGACCGAGACGTGTAACCAATGGCACCCCATACTATCACGCCAGGTGATACGCCAGTATGGCGATGACGAATACACGCTTCCAACGTGCGTTCGCCGCGATGTCGCCAAACACGGATGCGACCATCATGATGCTGTATACAGAACCTGGATTCATCCGAAAAAATGACGTTTTGCCATTCGTGCACCCAGTTACATCGTTGATTGCACCATCGCAGGCGCTCCTGTCTCTGATGCAGCGTCAAGGGTAACCGCAGCCATGGTCTCCGAGCTGATAGTCCATGCTGCTGCAAACGTCGTCCAACTGTTCGTGCAGATGGTTGTTGTTTTGCAAACGTCCCCATCTGCTGAATCAGAGATCGAGACGTGGCTGCACGATCTGTTACAGCCATCCGGATAAGATGCCTGTCATCTCGATTGCTACTGATACGAGGCCGTTGGGATCCAGCACAGCGTTCCGTATTACCCTCCTGAACCCACCGATTCCATATTCTGCTAAAAGTCACTGGATCTCGACCAACGCGAGAAGCGATGTCCCGATTCGATAAACCGCAATCGCGATAGGTTACAATCTGACCTTTATCAAAGTCGGAAACGTGATGGTACGCATTTCTGCTCCTTACACGAGGCATCACAACAACGTTTCACCAGGCAACGCCGGTCAAGAGCTGTTTGTGTATGAGAAATCGGTTGGAAACTTTCCTCATGTCAGCACGTTGTAGGTGTTGCCACCGACGCCAACGTTGTGTGAATGCTCTGAAAAGCTAATCATTTGCATATCACAGAATCTTCTCCCTGTCGGTTAAATTTCGTGTCTGTAGCACGTCATATTCGTGGTGTAGCAATTTTAATGGCCAGTAGTGTACCTTTACGTTGCCAGAGCCTGTCTAACACAAGTCCCATCCAGCCGGATTATTTATCATACGTAAATGAAAAGAGGCGACCCGAACGTCTTGCCACTTCTCAAGTTAAGAAATCTCAGACTGTATGCAAAATTTTGTTCTGCAATCAGTTCAGTATCACAGTCTTCAGTGCAAGAGCTCATCCAAAGTGAAATGTCAAAAACTATTATATCACTAAGACCAAAGGATGGTTCTGACCATCAATAGATGTTAGTAGCGTTAGACATAATCTCTAGAAAGGAAACCAAAAAGCGAAAACTGAAATTATATCTTAACAACGTTTGAGTAAATATATACAGGAAGATTGGTATAAAAGGAATTTCAAGCAGTCTAATGTTGTAGTCGACTGTATACGTAATGTTACGTTAGAAGCAATAGACTAGACACATGTGAAAATCGTATTTTCGTGGAGACACTACACATGTCTACATCTAAGTTGATGCTCATCAAACCGTTGTCAAATATATTATGTTGTATCACAAGTAACAGGCTAAATGCTTGTGAAAATCGCTCTGTCGTTAAGACAATATACACATCTAAATCTGAATCGATACTCAGCAAACCATAGTTCAAATGGTTCAAATGGTTAAAAGCACTATGGGACCTAACATCTGGCGTCATCAGTCCCCTAGACTTAGAACTACTTAAACCAAACTAACCTAAGGACATCACACACATCCTTGCCGGAGGAAGGATTCGAGCCTGCAACCGTAGCAGCAGCTCAGTTACGGACTGAAGCGCCAAGAACCACTCGGCTACAGCGAAACCATAGGTGCGCGCATTTTATGTAGTACTTCGCACTGTACAATATGATAGAATTTCTTTCTGTTGCATCCACATAGTACCAGGTTACGTTGAATTTAAGAAATTAGTGTTCCGAACGCCGTTGAGCCCTTGTATATTATGTGTGTGACATAGACCTAGTTTTTGAGGATTTTCTACGTCGTATAGGTACATACGTTTTGATATTTTCTACAAAAGTCCGACTCTTCATACTTATACATTTACTAAAAGAATCCCTTTCCTTTGCTTCCTCATGAAACCTGGTAATTTCTCACTACGGAACCCGTTATTTGCAAAGAATGAGTGTGACTAAATATGTAGAGATATTGAGACAATGTTGTCAGTTTGCTGTTATACAGTATTCTTGGTGTGTTTATCTTGGCCGTTGCACTAAAAAACGAAAAAAATGCGAATATATCATTACGAGATTCGCCTATTTTCGGAGATCTTTAATACATTCTTTTCTGAAGGAGTGAGACGTGCGATTCCTCTAAGGCAGAAGGTCGACTGCTGACGACCTGACAGCAAATTAAAGCAAAAGCAACGTGATGGCTGGGTGTTGTGTGCTGTCCTTAGGTTAGTTAGGTTTAAGTAGTTCCAAGTTCTAGGGGACTGATGACCATAGATGTTAAGTCCCATAGTACTCTGGGCCATTTGAGCAAAAGCAATAAAGAAACAGCTTCGTCTTGTGTCTCTGTGACGTGGTATTTACTGGAATTAAGGAAAACGTGTAACTTTCTTTACGCAGACCTGTTTATTTAACAATGTATAATCATAAATTCATTTTCTTTACAAAATTAACAAATTTGTTAAAAGAATAAGCTTTTGCAAGAGAAATCAAAATCGGACCTGCAGCCCGCCCGTTACCGGGTGAAACAGCGGTGTTTACTACCGCACTGGACACAGTTTCTCTTATTAATGCCCTTCTGCAACACATGAAAACATATAATCGATATTGATGACGAGGGTGTTTCAATTACTCATATGACGTAATTTCTTTTAAATTTGTTAACTGTAAATCGAAAGGTTCGGGGCTAAGATGCGCAACTGTGCTTGAAGGTTGAACAGATTAGGAAACAATTGTGACAATTATAAGGCTTGCTTCAAAGCAAGTAACCTCTTAATTTCAATCAGCAACCACGGTGCGACTGGATGCCAACCCGTCCCTTTTGACAATCTTGTTCAGACTAAAGCCCTGGTGACAGTTGTCTGTTAATATTTCAAAAGTTAACCTGCTTGTCAGTTACGAAGGCCGCTCTAAAGAAACGTTTTAATACATTACGTATGAACACTTATTACAAGAGAACTCACTCGGCGGAACCAGAATATTCAGTTAAAAATACACCAGTAATTACCCGGTCTATCAAAGACAGCAACACACAGCTTAGTACAACAGGTAATTCAGATTATAACGAATGCAATTACAATCAAGGAATTGAATCGGTTAACATCTAAATCTAACCACAAGACCCCTGTTTGTTTACGGCAACCTGTGCCTTGGTACAATTTTTCCGACAGTATTTCTGACCAAGAGCTGATTCATTAAAACGTTAATGATCGGGTATAAAATAGAAAGGAAAGGTAATATAATATCAGAACAAGTTTCCAAACTACAACTAGTGTCTAGTACAATACTAGGGGATATATTTACGACCAAAGAGTCGACCGTGTAAAACTCTGAGGTTCGGGTACAAACCAAAAAATAATTAGGAGGTCGGGTACACAATGACACCAATCACCACGAGGATTACACAGTGTTACTCCCCTTTATCAGCAAGCAGTTCCATGGATCCACGGTGAGTCGCGGCGGCTACTGAGTGGTGCCGATGTCAGCTAGGTCGAAGAGGGCAGTCAGGCCACGAGCGGTCGTCCGACACGAATGTTGCCAACGAACCGACGGGATGCCGAACTGCTACTTGTGGTCGACGCTGACCCCAGTGAAGTACACCGGGATTTTCACTCTGCACAGGCCCTCCTTGTGCAGCTCATAGCTTCGGATATATATATATATATATATATATATATATATATATATATATATATATATATATACGTTCTAGCAAGGACCTTCTAAGGACACAACCCACAGATACCAACTCTTCCTCATAGATATTGGCAATGGGGCCGGAAGAGGGTTAGTCGATACTACACCTGAGCCAGTGGCGCCAGACGGAACAGTCTACTAATGCAATGGCGCCACGGCTCAGTTTGATCTGAACAAAATTAGTCGTTTGGTTCTGCTGTATGTGTACCTAGTCCGCTAGTAACTGAGTAGAAAATGCTTCAAATGGCTCTGAGCACTATGGGACTTAACATCTGAGGTCATCAGTCCCCTAGAACTTAGAACTACTTAAGCCTAACTAACCTAAGGACATCACACACATCCATGCCCGAGGCAGGATTCGAACCTGCGACTGTAGCGGTCGCGCGGTTCCAGACTGTAACGCCTTTAACCGCTTGGCCACCACGTCCGGCTCCGAATTTACACAAAAGTGTGCAACCCTCTTCTAATAAATTCGTCTTAAGTAATTCGGATATAAGAACTTTGTTGGGATTACATCCATCGTCGTCCAAGATCTTAGCGGCTTGCTTCGAGATCCTGCGTCGAGCTAATTTGATAAGCACTACAAGCAATGGAGCAGGTCATACTGATTTCGTATGACATATCGTTAACGGAGACCCTGTTTTTTCTTAGAATCCTCCCAAAAATTCTAAATCTTCCATTCTCCTTTCCTTTTAGTAATTTCTTACGTTCATTCAATATCCATTCATAGTAACAATTTCATAGCCTCCACAACTGTTTACTAAATGCAGAAATCTGATATACGATGTTTATGAACATTATCTGACATTTATTCACATTTTAAGAGAGGTATCACTCGGTGTACGAAGTGGAAATAATGTGTATGTTGTTCTATAGATAATAAGATCGTCAGAAAATCTGAAGATAGTAATGAAACTCATTTTTTTCGATTCGACTCAGTCGAACTGAAAGGAAATGCGTCTAACAGGTCTTAAATGATATATAGTTGCCGTTACATGATCTTCCTTTTTCTGTTGTGAAATGTGCTACAACATGTTCTAAATCGCAAAAAAGCGTATTTCGAGACAACTGCTATCATATGTAAATAAACATTTGTTTTGTTTATTTGTTATCCGAAGCTGCAGAATGACAGTGAGGATTACCATGACGATTCACCATAAAAAGAGACGTCTCTCTATATCTGAGTGAGTTCAGTAGAAAGTATTTGGTCGAAGTGTGAAATTTGGTTATTACTGGACATGAAGCTTGAAATTCATAATGCCGTGGGAAACATTTTTGCAGTAATAAACACGTTACTGAATGCACTAAATTTCAGGCTCTGGCTCTGAGCACTATGCGACTTAACTTCTAAGGTCATCAGTCGCCTAGAACTTAGAACTAATTAAACCTAACTAACCTAAGGACATCACACACATCCATGCCCGAGGCAGGATTCGAACCTGCGAGCGTAGCGGTCGCTCAGCTCCAGACTGTAGCG
Source organism: Schistocerca cancellata (assembly GCF_023864275.1). Lineage (NCBI taxonomy): Eukaryota > Metazoa > Arthropoda > Insecta > Orthoptera > Acrididae > Schistocerca > Schistocerca cancellata. The sequence continues at coordinate 929,063,308 of NC_064626.1, read as the reverse complement.
CCTAGAACCGCACGCCCACTCCGGCCGGCCACTAAATTTCAGGAGGAGAGCTTATGAACAGTATCACGTGGTGTTAACTCGGCCGTGTGACGTGTTAACTGGCTACTGCCGTGCAGAATCACGATAAGTAATGGCCTCTCCTGTGACTTCTACGGAATGGCGGAAGAGTCCCTGCGGGCACGACGAAAGTAGTATCGGTGTTGCGTGAATGCAGGTCGTTTCTGCTGCTGGCTGCCGGATGCCGTGCCCGTCTGCCGGAAATCAGCACAGCGGCATACCAGACCACACCGGGGCAGAGCAGGGTCAACGCGGGTCAGTGCCAGGCCGCGCCCCGCCACCATTAACCCAGTTACTGGACCGTCGTAATGGAACCACTGTAGTCGTCTCTTCAGCGCCTCAGGGGGGAGCACAGTGTTTTTGGAGCAAAAGGGAAGGAGGATGGGAGAACGAGAAAGCAGGAAGAAGGGGGGGGGGGGGGGTAGTGAACTAACTTTTTCCCTGTCAGAGCTTGTTTTGTAGTTTATTTCGTTGTTCCAGAGCAAGCAATCTGATGATGCCACAGCACCAGTGCAGAGCCAATTAGTGCACTACTTAACATTTGCAAAGGAACAACGGACACTTTCTAAGGAACGACTACCAGTTGCTAAGATTCCTATGGAACACCTGATCAATGAAAATAAAATGAAATGTGGGTGGAGGACGTGTTAACCAAAAAGTGTTTCAAATGGCTCTAAGCACTATGGGACTTAACATCTGTGGTCATCAGTCCCCTTGACTTAGAACTACTTAAACCCAACTAACCTAAAGACACCACACACATCCATGCTCGAGGTAGGATTCGAACCTGCGCCCGTAGCAGCCGCGTGGTTTCGGACTGAAGGGGCCTAGAACCGCTCGACCAGACGTGTTAACCAAAACGAAGCCTGTGTACGAAAGCTCTGTATGCATTCGACAGCCTTTGCAGTACGGTGTTTGACTAAGGTTGTTCCCAAACCAATTAATGTGACATTATGTGTGGTATGGCAACATGTCTGCGACAAATCATTTGAGTCCTTACGATCGTGGTCGATGAGATGGACGACTCGCAGCCAAACAAAGTGTCACTACTGTGGCCACAGTATTCGGTGTGTCCAAAAGCATCATTTCGCGATTAGGAAAGAACGCTAAATATGAAAATGCTTTGCAAGAGCTTCCCGGTGGTGGTAGACAGGCCATCAGGCTTCAAGAGGATTTATACGTAGCCCTAGTGTCGAAAAGGAACAGACGTCTTACTTCTAGGCTCAGCGCTGCAGACCTTGATACCACTACCGGTACACATGTCGCTGGTAGTCTCACTTGCTGGTATTAAATCGGGCTGGTTTGGACGCACGGAAACCTGTTAAATGCATCCCGCATCAACCAAGCCATCGTCGAGAAAGAGTTCGTTGGTGTCGGAGCATGCTGCTTGAGGTCACCAATAGTGGTCCAGAGTGATATCCTCTAACGAATCCTACTTCACAGGGGCAAGTGATTCTGGTCACCTGTTAGTGTGGAGTGAGAGAGGGTAACATGTTATATACCACATAATCTTCAAGAACGTCATCGATTTGGCCTTTGCCTTATTGTTTGGACAGGTATTCTACACAATGCTGAACATCGCTGCAGATCTTTGTTCGAGTTTCCGTTGCAGAATAGCTATATTAGAGGGAAAATTTCTGGATCATTTCCGTCTTCTAGGGGTGCGGTAGATCTCGACTTCCTGTTTACAAACGACAATGCCTGTCCACACAGGACCACTGAGGTGCGGTCACACTGTAAACTGAAGATATTGAACGTACGGAATGACCTGCGTACTACCCGGAACTAAACACTGTAGGTTGTGCCTGGGATGCTCCCAGCAGTCGTGTTGCTCAGCGAACACCGTTCCCCGGACCGTGAAAGAACTGAAACCGCCTTGAAAGAGGAGTGGGATAATATCCCCCAAGGACTTCTCAACGGTTTGGCATCCAACATGAATAACAGGTGCAAAATTTGCATTAGTGCCCGAGGAGGCATATTCCTTACTAAGAGTCCGATATCAGTCTTTCTGTTAGGAGTTTGGCCTGTGTCAAACTTGAACGTTATTTATTTCTCTTAACCTGCTTTCTCAGGGGTAAAATCTGTGCCATTTTTCGTTAGAAATATACTGCTCCACCTCCATTACGTACGTACTCTGTTTCATGAGTTCCATCAATGCCTGTGATTATTCCTGTCCAACAACGTCTCAGTTCCTTAGCAACTGTCCAGCGGTGTGGTATCAGTGCTATACACTTAAGTTTTACCTTGCGATACAGGGGGCAGTCTTCACAAAAACACGACACACACGTGCTAGATACTTGAGCAAAGTTCTGTGGGATGTGCAGTGAAATTTTTTGTTTACGTACTGTACGTGTGTCGCTAACGCAGTAATGTCATTTTAAAGAGTTGACAAATATGTGGCGTTGTTCTCGCTCGTGTTTACAATCTGACAGATGAACTTTTCTATATACCCACAAAGGGTGACGGTGTATATTTGCGAGTATAGGGATAAAGACTTGAAAATGGTGAACAGCCAAAATCATAGCGACAACTGACTAAGTGAAGATAGTTGTATCTGTTGTGACTTGCCAAGACAGCCAAGTCACTATGCGAGGATGCCGAAATGCACGCGCTTGGCTCACGCAGGCTTGCGTGAGGTCTGGAACAGTGTAAAGTACTTAATATAGCAAATAAAGTACGTAGTTGATGTAATACTTAACTTTATTCCATAATTGGAGAACATCGGTCTTGAGGATACATAAGTACAATCTCAATATACTGGTAATGGCTCCTTGCTAGGTCGTAGCAATTGACGTAGCTGAAGGCTATGCTAACTATCGTCTCGGCAAGTGAGAGCGTATTTGTCGGTGTAGCTTCGCTAGCAAAGTCGGTTGTACAACTGGGCGAGTGCTAGGACGTCTCTCTAGACCTGCCGTGTGGCGGCGCTCGGTCTGCAATCATTGACAGTGGCGACACGCGGGTCCGACGTATACTAGAGGACCGCGGCCGATTTAAAGGCTACCACCTAGCAAGTGTGGTGTCTGGCGGTGACACCACATTCCTCCCCCGCAAATCGGCGAACGGTTGTGATATAAGGCTTCCGCCCGCCGTGGGGAGGACCCCACGTTGACGTATGCGACGAGGTGGGGAGCCCAACAATAGGCGAGGCTGTGCCACCCGCACCCGGCCATTCGGTCCGAGGGGAGCTAGGAAACGCCTGAAAACCTAGTCCAGGGTGCACGCCAACATGCGGTGTATGCGCCCGTAGATAGTCAGGAGGGGCCGAAGGGTCGACCTCCATCGAGTCGGAGCACCCGACTGGCGAAGACGACAGATGGTCCGGAGCGGGCAAGAGTTCCATGGCGGAGGACAACTGGTCACGGGAAGCGATCGGCGGCGCGTGACCCAGGGAGGAGCCCCGCGGTTGCAGCGACGCGTCCACTGCGGGCGGCGCCGGCGAGAGAACAGGCGGCGGCGGCGGCAGTGGCGGCGCGTCGCCATGGGGCAAAATGGAAGGCAGCGTCGGTAACACCTGGGGCTGAGGCGAGCCAGTAGATGGGTCCCCAGGGCGCTGACCGGACGGCACCGTCGCTGAAAGCAGACGGGGAGCGGCAGAACCCAGGCTACGACAGAGGCGCAGCTGATTGAGATGCCGACGCACCTCACCAGAGGCCCACAAAACCAAATACATCGCGCGGCCGAGGCAGCGAAGAACGCGCCCTGCGAGCCAACACCGTGAACCGCGATAGTAGCGATAGGATACAACGTCGCCGGGAGCAAAAGCAAGTGTCTGCCGCTGCACAGGAACCTGATGCGGCGGATGTAGCAAAGACATCAAGGTTCGATGAGGACGACCATGGAGCAACTCAGCCGGCGAGCGACCATTTCGGGGCTGAGAGCGATACGAGGACAAAAAGAGCAATAACGCGTCCTCCCGAGAATGCGACTCTTTCAATTTCAACATCTGTGACTTGAAAGTCCTGACCAAACGTTCAGCGGCACCGTTTGACTGTGGCGATAACGGCGCGGACGTCGATGTTGAATACCATTGGCCTTGCAGAATGACTGAAATTCTGCGGACATGAATCGTGGGCCATTGTCGGAAACAATAGTCTGTGGAAGACCTTCGACGCAAAAGATAGCGGATAACGCTTGGATGGTGGTAGAAGATGTCGTGGAAGACATCCGGACAACAAAAGGAAAATTACTGAATGAATCGACCAGAACCAACCATCGAGCATTCCAGAAGGGACCAGCAAAATCGATGTGTAAGCGTTGCCAAGGGGAAGTGGCTTTTGGCCATGCAAAGAATTTCCGCGGTGGTGCGGAGTGTTGTTCGGCACACGCCATGCAAGCAGAGCACATTTGTGTAATTACAGCATCGACTCCGAACCAAGTACAGTGCTGACGAGCAAGTTGTTTCGTTCTCACTATACCCCAATGTCCTCGGTGGAGAAGCTTTAAGACAGAGGACTGTAACGAACGTGAGACCACGACCCTGGACTGATCATTATCAGAACGCAACAGTAAAACACCACGTCATACAAAAAGTCTCTCCTTGTGCGCAAAAAATCGGCGAACCAACGGATCCTCGATCCGCGACGTTGACAAGGGCCATTGCGTAGCAACAAAACGCAAAACGGTAGCAAGGACAGGGTCAGCAGCTGTGGCTGCTCTGAGGATTATTTTTGGTTTTGCTTGCTGTGTGTGTTAATCGGAGTATCATTTACTCGCTTGTGTGTTCAATGAGGATTGCCTTTTGAATGTTTTATGTACCATGCACAGTCAGTTTATTGCGCTACTTTGTCAAGTGCAGTGCGCTTCCAGTCCTAGTGACAGAGACTGGCACCAGCTTGTAAAGTGGCTGCATCAAAATACTTTGCTATAAATTATTTTGATGGCGGTATGGCACATGAATAATTCCTTGTATTTATTGTTAAGCCTCTAGGCAATAAGCGGTGTAGATTTTATTATTTTTCTTTATTCTCTATTCTTTAAAAATAAAATATCTTATTTCTTTGACGTAATAACTTTCTTGATCTGGCACTTCTACCTCCAGCTCCATGCTATCTACTTTCCAATCACCTCGTGAGAGAAATTTCTATCATTTCAAATCACGCTTGCTAATTGTCATAGACTTATTATGTGCTTATCTTTCGTTATTCTTTATATTTTTTTTTTTATATTTTGTCCTATTCTCTTATGGTAACTTCCGCAAACATTACCCACGAGTAGTAACAAATTTAGTTTATCCTTCTTAATTTCCTTGACTTTCAAATAGTAACAGCATTCAACGAAGGCTGAGGGTGTCCAGTGAGCAAGACCACCATAGTTATTGTCTTTCAGGAGAATGATTTGTGACGGCTGAAAGGCAGGGGAACCGTCCGTAGAATTTCCCGCATGATCAAGCCCCAGAAACCGGCCGCCATTCTGACTGAAACTGATTATATTAATAAAGATTGTTAACGAACAGCTGTGGAGATCGTGACACAATGATGTTTCATAAGCTGTTTTTCATTGCTTCTCAAAGATTGGAAATTATTAGCGATTCCACTTCCATTTCACTTCAAACGTGCAAGTTACCATAAACAGGATGTGTGATTTTTTTTCATATCTGTTATTCTACCTTTGTTAAGATATATGGCGTGTGTTAGCAGTTTTAGTTTTTACTTACTTTTTCTGATTTTCGAGCTGAAATAGCGCTGAGCTACTGCTGCGACGATATTGTGAGCAAAACCACGACAGCTGAATGGTGTATTCGCGTGCTTCACGAGGCAGCCTGAGGATGAAATGGCCGGGGCCGGCTGAAACACACGCGGTCCGCCGCCCACAGAATTTCCCCAGCGACAAAGCCCTGGGCTTCGGTCGCCTTTGTTGCCAGCGGTGTGTTCCAAGCCAGCGGCGCGCCGCAGCGAGTTCGTTACGGCCGGCAGATTGTATCGGGCTCGTTATATATTCATGGCGGAGGTGGTAGATCGCCCACGCCGTCCCGCGGGGGCCGGCGGCAAAGCTAGCTCCTGTCGTCATCCTTTTAGCCCCACAAACTTCGGCTTAAAAACTCGGCCATCTCACTCAAAGGAGAGAAAAATAGTTATTTACTTGTTTTAATTTTGTCGTACATTACGGATCATCCACCAGCACAAAAGAAGTATATTCCAAGGGATGTACGTCGGCCAATAGCTGTCTCTCTGAGTATACTTGATGAGATACAGTGAGATACAGCAGTACTGCTCAAATTTGTGAGTACCGTAACCAGGAGATACTGTGTCAAAAACAACGAAGGTATCACGAACGTCAATACATTAAAAAGAATATATTATCCCTGCATATCCATTTAATATATATATAAAGGGTGCTCAAATAAAACCTGTCGAGTACTCTGAGAGGTGATAGTACTCATCGAGGCAAGAAAAATAAGTCCAATAAACACGTGTCCGGAAATGCGTGCTTTCTGCAGTAAGCATATGTTCACAGGAGGTGTTCAACGTGGCGTCCATTCATGACAATGCACGCTCCGGCGTAAGGAATGACGGACGCACCCTTTGAAGTGTACCTGGTTGTTTTTGTTCCTGCTGGCATTTGTTGAAGACGCGACCCTGTAGTGTCCGCACATCAGTGATTGCTGTGAGGTTCACGAATTCCTTCGAGTGTCCACATAACCAAAGGTCAAGGGGAATGAGCAGGCCAAGATGTGGGCCCCACACAACCAATCCTGCAGTTCTCAAGTGTTTGCGTTAGACGTTCGCGCACGTTGTGGCGAAAGGATGATGGCGCGCCATCGTGCATGAACCACATTTGTATTCGTTGCTGCAATGGCACAGCAAGGTTGCCTGTACATTAATAATAAAGTACGCCGGCCAGAGTGGCCGAGCGTTTCTAGGCGCTGCAGCCTGGAACCGCGCGACCGACTCGGTCGTAGGTTCGAATCCTGCCTCGGGCATAGATGTCTGTGTTGTCCTTAGGTTAGTTAGGTTTAAGTCGTTCTAAGTTGTAGGGGACTGATGACCTCAGAACTTAAGTCCCATAGTGCTCAGAGGCATTTGAAAAAATGGCTCTGAGCACTATGGGACTCAACATCTTAGGTCATAAGTCCCCTAGAACTTATAACTGCTTAAACCTAACTAACCTAAGGACATCACACACACCCATGCCCGAGGCAGGATTCGAACCTACGACCGTAGCAGTTTCGCGGTTCCGGACTGCAGCGCCAGAACCGCTAGACCACCGCGGCCGGCGGAGGCATTTGAACCATTTGAGAAAGTCCAGATAAGGCGCCCCAGTTAAACTTTGTGGTAGCACGTGTGGCCTTTTAATCTATAGCCAAATACACCTGCCCATACGTTGGAAACGATTTTGGTGCCATCCCTCCTGAATGTTTCGGGGGGTTTACACGTGCCCATACATGCTAGTTACGGAGATTCGCAACACCATCTCTTGTGAACCCTGCCTTTTCGGCAAACAAAATCTTGGATGTGAACAGTGGATTTGCGGCACACGTCTGCAACAGCCATTGACAGAACCGTCGTCTGCCATGTTGATCCTGTGGCCTTAGGCCTAAACGCGCTGTAGATCATACGTTCACAGGAACAGTTCATGAAGACCTGCCAGGTAAGACAATAAGAGACGCCTTCTGTGGCTGCTAATGGACGCACACGCGTCCCAGGGGTTTCTTCCAGCGAACGTGGTACACGCTCCTCCATGTGAGGCGTGCGAACTGTGCGGGGACTTCCACCGACAGTCTTCCGTGGTGCAAGAGTACCTGTGTCCCTCAGACTCTGGAAAAGTCTGCCGAACAGCTTATCAGAGGATACTCTGTGCTGTGGATGTTTTTCAGCCTAGAGGGCACTGGCTCGCAGGCTACGTCCATTTACTAAACCATAGCAGAATATCATATCCGCCGTTTCGCTTGTCGACTAGTAGGCTTCCATTGCCAACAAGTGGTGGAAGGGAGAAATTGTAATTGTACGTACAAGCAGTGTAAGAACAGTAAACACATAAGTGAACCCGCCTTTAGAAGAAGGTTAAATGCCATAATACATACCCATGGTAGACAGTAGTTTAAGAAACACGACGAAAACTAACGTAGCCTATAACACGACTGGCCGGCCGGGGTGGCCGAGCGGTTCTAGGCGCTGCAGTCCGGAACCGCGCGACTGCTACGGTCGCAGGTTCGAATCCTGCCTCGGGCATGGATGTATGTGATGTCCTTAGGTTAGTTAGGTGTAATTATCCTACAGTTAACCTGCAACTGTAGGCTCTATATCCTTATATTATTAGTTCTAAGTTCTAGGGGGCTGATGACCTTAGAAGTTAAGTCCCATAGTGCTCAGAGCCATTTGAACCATTTTTATAACACAACTGCAGCCACACAACTGACTGTAGACTACCTAATGGTAGTGTGAGTAAGACATCTTAATACCCTGCGACACACTTGACGGAGCACCAGTGCAACGACTGCGTTAGTACGCGCAACCAGTCGTCGCATAGCCCTTCCTATAAACATATGTCTATCTCCGAAAGTATGCGTTTCCGAAACCATGTTTATTGGACTTATTTTTCTTGTTTCTACGTATCCTACCGTCTCTAAAAGTATTCGACACTTTTTTTTTAACACTCTGTATACAGGGTGAGTCACCTAACGTTACCGCTGGATATATTTCGTAAACCACATCAAATACTGATTAACCGATTCCACATACCGAACGTGAGGAGAGGGGCTAGTGTAATTGTTTAATACAAACTATACAAAAATGCACGGAAGTATGTTTTTTAACACAAACCTACGTTTTTTAAATGGGACCCCGTTAGTTTTGTTAGCACATCTGAACATATAAACAAATACGTAATCAGTGCCGTTTGTTGCATTGTAAAATGTTAATTACATCCGGAGATATTGTAACCTAAACTTGACGCTTGAGTACCACTCCTCCGCTGTTCGATCGTGTGTATCGGAGAGCACTGCGACATACATCGCGTTTCTACAGAATGATCTGCCAACGTTGCTCGAAAATGTCCCACTGGAAATGCGTCGACATATGTGGTATCAGCATGATGGTGCACCTGCACATTCCGCAATTAACACTAGGCTGACCTTTGACAGGATGTTCGACAGGCGTTTCATAGGACGTGGAGGACGCATAAATTGGCCAGCCCGTTCTCCTGATCTTACACCTCTGGACTTCTATCTGTGGGGTACGTTAAAGGAGAATGTGTACCGTGAAGTGCCTACAACCCTAGAGGATATGAAACAACGTATAGTGGCAGCCCGCGGCGACATTACACCAGATGTACTGAAGCGCGTACGACATTCATTACGCCAGAGATTGCAATTGTGTGCAGCAAATGATGGCCACCACAATGAACATCTATTGGCCTGACATGTCGGGACACACTCTATTCCATCCCGTAATTGGAAACGGAAACCACGTGTGTACGTGTACCTCACCCCTCATGGTAATGTACATGTGCGTCAGTGAAAAAGACCAATAAAAAGGTGTTAGCATGTGGACGTAATGTGCTGTTTCAGTCTCTTCTGTACCTAAGGTACGTAATTCGGTGCTCTCCGATACACATGATCGAACAGAGGAGGAGTGATACTCAAGCGTCAACTTTAGGTTACAATATCTCCGGATGTAATTAACATTTTACAATGCAACAAACGGCACTGATTACGTATTTCTTTATATGTTCAGATATGCTAACAAAACTAACGGGGTTCCATTTTGAAAAAACGTAGGTTTGTGTTAAAAAACATACTTCCGTGCATTTTTGTATGGTTTGTATTAAACAATTACACTAGCCTTCTCCTCGCGTTCGGTGTGTGGAATCGGTTCGTCAGTATTTGATGTGGTTTACGAAATATATCCAGCGGTAACGTTAGGTGGCTCACCCTGTACAGTGTTATCATCATTGTTGTATCGGATAAAATGATATTACCTGTTTAAGAGATATTTTTTACTATTATCCGAAAAAGTAACGCAGTGGAACATTAAACTAAATAGAACGTCATAATAATGACATCGCGGACTAGCCCAGACAGCCGAGAGCGTTAGGAAGCCGCTTCCGGGATTCGGAGAAGCGGATTAACGACGAGGACCGATGTGTCGGGCAGCCTGGATGCGGCTTATAGACGGCCTCCCACATCCGACTAGGGGAACACAGCGCTGGTGCCCACGTGCCGCCTCACTTGCACGACACACAAACAGTTAGGAAAAAAAAAGGTTCAAATGGCTCTGAGCACTATGGGACTTAACATCTGAGGTCATCAATTCCCTAGACTTAGAACTACTTAAACCCACACACATCCATGCGCGAGGCAGGATTCGAATCTACGGCCGTAGCAGCAGCGCGATTCCGAACTGAAGCGCCTAGAACCACTCGGTCAGAAGACCGGCAATTAGAAAAGGAAAAGGTTTGCACACTTTCCCTAGGCGTAACACCTAGACACAAACAGATGGTCGGGCGCGGTGGGGGGGGGGGGGGGGGAGGAGGGTAGGGGGAGTGGGGGGGGGGCGACAGGAAACACGGGATAAAGGCCAGGAATACAATCACAGTATCCTCTTCATAAATTTATGTTTCTCTTCTCTACCATAAATGTTACGTAAGGTGTAAAAATATTTATTGAGATAAAAACGGATCAGTAGTTTGCAAATAATCATCTTCGTAAGGTAAGAAACGGAAATAGATTACCCCCGACATGAATTGCGATTTGACGGTAGATATTCGCCACATATGTTTCGTTATGAAACCGGTAGGAGTACTAAACTTAATAAAACTTACTGCTTCCGATGTTCGACACCAGACAGTGGGACAGATTAGTTTTTGTGTAAATTGATGATGTGCAGTTTGACTGCCCAAAAGAATGACTCTTTACAAGTTCATGCTGAAGATACCCTGTCGTAATCTTCGAGTGGAAGAGTCATTTTTGGAAACTTACGACTTACATCAACTGATCTCAACGGATTTGGTGAGGAAGCGGGTTTATTGCAGATCTCTTTCCGTAGCACCGTCATCTGTAGCAATGCGTTCGAGCACTGTATCGGTGTGGGCTGTTGGATGCGAATTTGCGTTGTATATGTATCACAGATCGACGCTGCACTGAATAGTAAACAACATCTCACTGTATTCTGACAAGAACGTCCAGGATGGCGTCATGAGACTGAATATTTGGAAAAGTATCTATGACGTTAGTCGTAAACCGTGAAGATAAGGGCCGTTTCTCTGACGCGTAAGGTGCAAAGTGACAGACTACGCCCATCAGACGGTCACAGCACCATTATCTTGAAGAAGAGGTGTGTGTAGTAGCGAAGGGTCTCTGGAGGCACGTGGGTGGCACGTGACACAGAACATCTGAGGCCCCTTCCCGTGCCCTCCTGCTGCCTATCCCCAACCTTGATTGTGACTCAGCTACAAGCGAACAATCGATTTTGCGATTACATTGATGTTTACATTTATCCGTTTATCGTCTAGAATATCTCCGTTGATGTCGGCGACGTGGTCAGAGACACAGATCGATGACGATGGGGTGCCTTTTTGTTTTCAGTAAGTACCAGCTGCTTTCGTATATGCCAAATGGTGATCGGAATAATGCGACGTAAGTTCGATTTTGCCTTTCAGGCCCCTACCGTGGTATTATAATTTGGTGAATGGGAGGTGGGGGGGGGGGAATAGCAAACATTTTGTATGAACCTAATATTAATACACATTTTCTCAATAAAATCTTAACAATTCAATTTTCCAGAAGGATTGTCTGTATCTGACCCTTCTGTTCAAATGGTTCAAATGGCTCTGAGGACTATGGGACGTAACTGCTGAGGTCATCAGTCCCCTAGTACCTAAACCTAACTAACCTAAGGACATCACACATGCCCTTCTATTGTTCGACATCAGGCTTTTAGAATAATATCGCAAAAATTTCACCCATTTACTGTGCACATCCGTCTTGGAATTCGTGATTCGGTTTTGATACGAAAAAAAGAACCACCCATGAACTAATGGTGCCCCAAAGCATCTTCAGGCCCACCGCAGACCACATAAAATTTAAGAAGGACCCACCAATTTGGTACATTTGCCTAAACAGGAGGAAGCGTGTAATATTCTTTCTTGAACCCTGTACTGTAAGATAGCTGAAGTAAGACGATCCTTCTTTTGGGTATACAAAAGATCCCTAGCCAAAGAGCTATCCAATACGATTGTAGCATGCGTACCGACTAGAAAGACCCATTCTTGAGCACTACTCGAGTCTTTGCGATCGCCTTCAGGTCCAGCTAAAGGATGACATCAATGAAATTCAGAGACCTGCTTCTAGATTTGTTGCCGGTAGGTTCGATCAGCACGTGAGTACTACAGAGTTGCTTCATGAACTTAAAGGGGAATCCCTGGAAGGAAGACAACGTTCTTTTCTCGAAAGAGTGCTGCAGAAATCCAGTGAACCATCGATGGCGGTTGGCTGCTGAACGATCCTACTGACAACGAGCGTTTCACGTAGGAACCTCGAGGGCAAAATAAACGAAATTAGGGCTCACGGTCGTTTTTCCCTCGCTCTATTTACGACTGGGACAGGAATGACTAGTAGTGGTACAAGGCACCCCCTGCCGTGCACCGTATGGTGGCTGTCTTAGTATGCACGTACATGTAGATGCAGATGAGCTCTAAAAGTAACGCTTGCTTCTATCGTCGTGTTTTCTCGTAGGAAGTTTACTACTTGCTCGTTTATGATCTACTCAGTGCATGTATTGAGGCAGTGGTTCTCCGGTACAGAACAGGCGGCCGCTGTTCAGAGAGACGCCGTGTCGTCGCCCCCCTCTCACGCCTTCCCCCCTCCCTCTCCCGGGACGGCTGGCTGCGCTGTTCCGATTCGGCGCACGTCGCGGCGGTGCGTGTTCGCCTCTCTCCCCGTCGCTGTTTCCGCCGAGCGAGCAAAAACAGCCGCGGGCCCGCCTGCCGAAGTGCTGCTAACAACCGAGCACTCGCTGTAAGGCCGCGGCGCTGCCTTCTGCAGTGGACGGGGGCGTTTCTCGGGAGGCGCGTGGCCCGCTGTTTTCCGCTCTGTTGGCCTCCACCGCAGACACTGCTCCCCTCCCGGGCGTTCTTTTACATATTTCTCACGGGTGCCGGCTCTGGAAGTCAGACCTATACCAGCTCAAACACGCCACAACGGAATACATACGAGCGCTTGCACTGATCAGACATGTACACAACTGCCTGTGAAATGTGCAACACCTAGAAGTAATGTTCAAATGTGTGTGAAATCTTATGGGACTTAACTGCTAAGGTCATCAGTCCCTAAGCTTACACACTACTTAACCTAAATTATCCTAAGGATAAACAGACACACCCATGCCCGAGGGAGGACTCGAACCTCCGCCGGGACCAGCCGCACAGTCCACGACTGCAGCGCCTTAGACCGCTCGGCCAGAATTAATGGTCTGGATCGTTCCAAACGGTGGAGTCACACCAGGAGCGTTAGTGAGTAACGCAACACATTTTATTCTGAAAGCAGGTTGCTTTTATTCATGATTCAGATACACTATATCACTCCCCACTCTTTTAGCTACAAAACCGTATTTTTCAACATAGCCTCCGTTCAGTGCGAAGGTCTTTCACGACCTTACTGGCAAGTCCTTAAGCTCACATGGTATCACTCTACTGGTCGACGCCGGAGCCAACGTCTTGCTGCATCAGTAAGCTCCGCTTCATCCACATGCTGCTTTCTAAGGTGTGAAGCCTTCACTAGGCCAAAAAGGTGGTGCTTCGTTGCTCTTTGTGTTCTTCTGTTCGTCGGCGGGGAACCCATGTGCACACAACTTCGACTACCCCAATTTGTGGACCAATGTGTCAGCACAGAGACATCAGGTCGAGCAGCGAGGTCTTTGATTGTGACACATCAATCACCTCGAATCAGAATGAGAACCACACGTTCCATCATCGCAGGAGTCACAACTGTGAGTGGTCGGCCGTTACATGGGAGATCGGACTGGTCTGCGCGACCTTGTTGCAGTGACGACAGACTCCTCTCCCAACGATTCACCGTGCTTTTGTTCACTGCCAGGTCTTCCTTGACATCGGAACTTCATGAAACTAGAGGGGCTGTAACGGGAAAATTCCACGATGTTCCACAACATATTCCAGGTGCTTTCAACCGAAATTGGCCGACAAAGTAATTGTGTTGCGTTACTTATTGAACGGCCCTCGCAGTAAGTGATTAAGTTTGCAGACAAATGGCGCTACATAGGCCCAGCACGTCTCTCTTTTTTGTGTCCTAACCGATTGTTACAACACCCCCAGTTTGGCCCAAGCTGTCAAACGAAGTAGAAACAAGCTAGGAAGTGCCCGTGTGGCTCATCGATGTCAAAGGTGCAATATGTGAGACAGAATGATTGGTCTCTGGGTAATGGGTTTATCGTACCGTGACAATGCGTCTTGTACAGGGGACGTGCTACGACAATGATGCTTGTGTGGAACCAGTAGACAGGAGGGGATCATACACAGTCACGAACGGGTACTGAATTACACAATGTGACTACAGAGCATGACGTTGGCCAACTTGTCAGCATGGTTTTTAACTGACTGAACAGCTTTGTCAACAGGGTTGTCTTGGTATTGGATTAGTGGTTTGTGTGTAGTCATGTCCGTGTCACGGGTTCGGGAGGACGACGGTTCAATCCCGCGTCCGGCCATCCTGCTTTAGGTTTTCCGTGATTTCCCTAAATCACTCCGGTCAAATGCCGGGATGGTTCCTTTGAAAGGGCACGGCCGAATTCCTTCTCCGTCCTTCCCTAATCCGATGAGACCGATGACCTCGCTGTTCGGTCTCTTCCCCCAAAACAACCCAACGTGTCACGGGTTCGATGCTGTCTGCTGAGGTCTGGACTGGTGGCACGCACTGCGCAAGTGGTCAGAGTTGCAGGATGCTTGCAACGTTAATTAGATGTATGAAAAGTGGCCCTGTTTATCTGACATGATTATATCATTACCCTCCAAAATAATAATCAAGGAACCCTTTTATCTCCGGAGTTAAACATGTATCCAAAAAACGGTTCAAATGGCTCTGAGGACTATGGGACTTAACATCGGAGGTCATCAGTATCCCAGAACTTAGAACTCCTGAAACCTGACTAACCTAAGGACATCACACACATCCATGCCCGAGGCAGGATTCGAGCCTGCGACCGTAGCAGTCGTGTGGTTCCGGACTGAAGCGCCTAGAACCGCTCGGCCACCGCGACCGTCAAACACGTATCCAGTTAATTTAGTTTATTACTTGAAAATGCGTGATAAGCAGCTCGACAAACTTTGTCAATGATAAGTTAATTCCTTGGCAAGCCTGAACAAGGTATCTGGAACGCACTTCAAATGACCATGTATCAGCACAAAAAAGTTATATTCACAAAAATCGAACCACGATTGCCAAAGAGGTAGTGTTTAAAGACAAAAGTGCAACATTAGGAGATGCGTTTGCATCGAAGGCAGGAGTTGAAACCATATTGATCTTTAAACTGCAAGCAAGCCTTCAGAATGAAGCTTGTACTTTGTGAATTTTGGTAAAAATAACTCGATTTTCCGTACAGTTCGTCTCGCTGTTGCAGGTAGATCCCACCACATTAATCTGAAGTTGGAGACTGAAGTGGCTGCAAAATCAGTCAGTGGTTTCGTGCCAACAACTTCTATCTGCGTCTCAGTTCATATCAACTGGAAAATTGCCTAAGTTGACTCTTAATCAAGTCTGCTCGAAGAGGTACTTGGATAAGGAGACGCTCGGCCAAAGAGACAGTCACGTGACGGCTCCTGACTGAGGAATTCGGCTGTAAATTCGCTACACTCAACAGAAGTTCGGTGGTAGTGTATTTTTGTGCCGTCTCCTTCATACAAGGAAGACTATGGCTTCTGCGTTTTTCTGCCGTACATAGCATTATTTGGCTGATTGATGAATATTATGAGTGTCGACCAGTGAAAAGCTGTGTTAAAAGGCCCTGGTCTCCTTTCCTTACTCTCGTTTCAGGCGGTTAACCAGTAACAAGCTTCTACATCTACATCTACATTTATACTCCGCAAGCCACCCAACGGTGTGTGGCGGAGGGCACTTTACGTGCCACTGTCATTACCTCCCTTTCCTGTTCCAGTCGCGTATGGTTCGCGGGAAGAACGACTGTCTGAAAGCCTCTGTGCGCGTTCTAATCTCTCTAATTTTACATTCGTGATCTCCTCGGGAGGTATAAGTAGGGGGAAGCAATATATTCGATACCTCATTCAGAAACGCACCCTCTCGAAACCTGGCGAGCAAGCTACACCGCGATGCAGAGCGCCTCTCTTGCAGAGTCTGCCACTTGAATTTGTTAAACATCTCCGTAACGCTATCACGGTTACCAAATAACCCTGTGACGAAACGCGCCGCTCTTCTTTGAATCTTCTCTATCTCCTCCGTCAACCCGATCTGGTACGGATCCCACACTGATGAGCAATACTCAAGTATAGGTCGAACGAGTGTTTTGTAAGCCACCTCCTTTGTTGATGGACTACATTTTCTAAGGACTCTCCCAATGAATCTCAACCTGGTACCCGCCTTACCAACAATTAATTTTATATGATCATTCCACTTCAAATAATTCCGCACGCATACTCCCAAATATTTTACAGAAGTAACTGCTACCAGTGTTTGTTCCGCTATCATATAATCATACAATAAAGGATCCTTCTTTCTATGTATTCGCAATACATTACATTTGTCTATGTTAAGGGTCAGTTGCCACTCCCTGCACCAAGTGCGTATCCGCTGCAGATCTTCCTGCATTTCGCTACAATTTTCTAATGCTGCAACTTCTTTGTATACTACAGCATCATCCGCGAAAAGCCGCATGGAACTTCCGACACTATCTACTAGGTCATTTATATATATTGTGAAAAGCAATGGTCCCATAACACTCCCCTGTGGCACGCCAGAGGTTACTTTAACGTCTGTAGACGTCTCTCCGTTGATAACAACATGCTGTGTTCTGTTTGCTAAAAACTCTTCAATCCAGCCACACAGCTGGTCTGATATTCCGTAGGCTCTTACTTTGTTTATCAGGCGACAGTGCGGAACTGTATCGAACGCCATCCGGAAGTCAAGGAAAATAGCATCTACCTGGGAGCCTGTATCTAATATTTTCTGGGTCTCATGAACAAATAAAGCGAGTTGGGTCTCACACGATCGCTGTTTCCGGAATCCATGTTGATTCCTACATAGTAGATTCTGAGTTTCCAAAAACGACATGATATTCGAGCAAAAAACATGTTCTAAAATTCTACAACAGATCGATGTCAGAGATATAGGCCTATAGTTTTGCGCATCTGCTCGACGACCCTTCTTGAAGACTGGGGCTACCTGTGCTCTTTTCCAATCATTTGGAACCTTCCGTTCCTCTAGAGACTTGCGGTACACGGCTGTTAGAAGGGGGGCAAGTTCTTTCGCGTACTCTGTGTAGAATCGAATTGGTATCCCGTCAGGTCCAGTGGACTTTCCTCTGTTGAGTGATTCCAGTTGCTTTTCTATTCCTTGGACACTTATTTCGATGTCAGCCAATTTTTTCGTTTGTGCGAGGATTTAGAGAAGGAACCGCAGTGCGGTCTTCCTCTGTGAAACAGCTTTGGAAAAAGGTGTTTAGTATTTCAGCTTTACGCTTGTTATCTTCTGTTTCAATGCCATCATCATCCCGGAGTGTCTGGACATGCTGTTTCGAGCCACTTACACATTTAACGTAAGACCAGAACTTCCTAGGGTTTTCTGTCAAGTCGGTACCTAGTATTTTACTTTCGAATTCACTGAACGCTTCACGCATAGCCCTCCTTACGCTAACTTTGACATCGTTTAGCTTCTGTTTGTCTGAGAGGTTTTGGCTGCGTTTAAACTTGGAGTGAAGCTCTCTTTGCTTTCGCAGTAGTTTCCTAACTTTGTTGTTGTACCACGGTGGGTTTTTCCCGTCCCTCACAGTTTTACTCGGTACGTACCTGTCTAAAACGCATTTTACGATTGCCTTGAACTTTTTCCATAAACACTCAACATTGTCAGTGTCGGAACAGAAATTTTCGTTTTGATCTGTTAGGTAGTCTGAAATCTGCCTTCTATTACTCTTGCTAAACAGATAAACCTTCCTCCCTTTTTTTATATTCCTATTAACTTCCATATTCAAGGATGCTGCAACGGCCTTATGATCACTGATTCCCTGTTCTGCACTTACAGAGTCGAAAAGTTCGGGTCTGCTTCGTGGCACTGGGTGCTGAATGAACTGTGTCCTACTCTCTTTCTGTCTGTGTCTATGACCAGCGAGCTTGGACCTCTGTAAGCACAGCTGTATTTCTCTCTCCCACTTCTAAGTTATTCACGTTACCCGATCATAATGGATTTCATATTCTGTTAAACATTTTGTCTCCCACGGCCTGTCTCATCACTTCAAAAGTAGCCTAACTTCCCTGATCCTCATATCCACTCCCAGATGTTATTTGCAACGGTTCATGTACTTTTGACGAATTCCTTGCTTTTTAACATTCTCTTTGCAATGGCGTTCTTCTAGGTCTCTGACAAAGAGGTATGTATCATGCTAACCATGCAGAGCTCGTAAAAAACGCACTCCATTGTCCTGGAGATGCAATCTGTATTGTAACGCTGGCTGGGGTGGCCGAGCGGTTCTAGGCGCTTCAGTTTGGAACCGCGCGACCGCTACGGTCGCACGTTCGAATCCTGCCTCGGGCATGGATGTGTGTGATGTCCTTAGGTTAGTTAGGTTTAAGTAGTTCTAAGTTCTAGGGGACTGATGACCTCAGAAGTTAAGTCCCATAGTGCTCAGAGCCATTTGAACCATTTTTTTGTATTGTAACTTCTAGCGTCTGGTGTCAAGAGCGGGTTATCAAAGCACAGGCCAACCTCGCCGCATTGCGTTGACCCTCGCAGGTGTCTGAGTCCTTCTGCGAATTCTCTTGGGGCAGTCTCCTAGCCCATTTCATGATATGCTGCGCGTCTGCTTGCTCACCACCCAGACTGCATTGTTGAACAGCACAGTGGACAAAAACTATGATAATTTTGAGGCTTCATCAGCTATAACACGCAATATTGTTTCCTACCTATTGAGACCAAGTACTACGACATGGGAAGTTTTAGAGCCTGAGGTATTGCCCCGCTTGCTGGCAGCTCCTCATGCCATACATCAAGAGGACAAAGCCTGGACACATGAGGACAGAAATGTGTTAGCCTTCTACGAAGCATGACATGTATCACTGCGTCAAAAATGGCTCTAAGCACTATGGGACTCAACATCTTAGGTCATAAGTCCCCTAGAACTTAGAACTACTTAAACCTAACTAACCTAAGGACATCACACACACCCATGCCCGAGGCAGGATTCGAACCTGCGACCGTAGCAGTCCCGCGGTTCCGGACTGCAGTGCCAGAACCGCTAGACCACCGCGGCCGGCATCACTGCTTCCTTGGCATGCATATTCGCCTGACAAGTTGTCTGGAATACGTCAGTACGCAAATTTGTTCATTCTGATATTGGTGCAACCACTGTCGATGCTTTTTGGATGAGACTACAAACAACGTGACAGCGTATTCCCTAGCACATATCCGCCTCATCTTTATTTCGATCCATGACGTCTACAGGTTCTGATTCTAGCAGTTGGTGGCTTCACATTATACTGAATTCTGGCAGTAAGAGTGCACTTACAGTTCTGTAATTCTAATCATATTTGTATCGTCCTGTCCATTATCAGTGGAAGGAAGTTCATAGTAATCACGTGTACCCTTCTTGGTGTTACAAAAACCAACTAAGGTCCTGGAGAATGACTGTCAGTTAAACAGAAAAGACACCGACGGAAATGGGAAGTGTTAGACCTTGAAAGGCAGATCTTTATGAAACTTAGAAATACATCGTAAAAATTACAGACATTTACTGTCCTTAGTCTTCTCGGAATCCACTGCTTGGTTTTGGTACCCAAAATAACAAAATATAGTTTTTTGGGGTGTTTCTTGATCAAGGGTATGAATTTTTCAAAACAGGGAGATGTCTCTTCTAGGTAAATGCCTAGAAAATATACGGGATTTTAAGTGTAGAAGTAGGGTAACTTCGGATTTCAGTATCTTGGAAACGGATAAGGATATCAAGATAACATTCAGCATTGTTCGAGGGCAGGATCTTAGGAATATTGGAAGATCCCCTTAGAAAAATTAGTGAATTACAGTGCTGATAAACCCCTAACGTTATTTGATTTTCGAACAGCTGAGCAAAGCTGAACGTGCACAGCCATTTCTCTCTTTACTACATCAATAAGCTGACACACAATATTTTTAGCACAACGCAATCTGACTTTCAATAATCCCTACAAAAGAATGGCCCTGACTAACATTAACCTATACCTTTCATGAATCACCTACCTCACAAAAATCTTCGTTACTCGAACTACTGCAATACAGCGAGCGCCAATACTGCCAGCTAAATAAAAGATTCTAACTACTGAAGGCACTAACTACTGATAGGCATAGTTAGCAAATGGAAGATTTTGATAGGGAGCAAACAATGTATTTACCTTAATAGTGTTCAAAAGTCATAATATATATATATATCACTTCATGACATCCAGTTTTACAAATTTACTCTCTGTAATGGACACACGTCCAGATCATCCGCTCTTAAAACTCCGCCATCTCACTCCCCACATCCACCACTGCTGGCGGCTCACCTCCAACTGCGCAACGCTACGCGCTGTTCACATCCATCTGCCCAACACTACAATAGCGAATATTACAACAATTCCAACCAGACACAGACTGCACACAGCACAGCCAGTGATTTTCATACAGAGCGCTACGTGGCGTTACCAATATAGAAACCTAAACAGCCTACTTACAATATATTGTAAAAATTTGAGCCATTTGGCGTGCATAGTCGTTTTCTAACCCTCGGCTGGGTTTTGGTCCGCTGGTGACAGCGGATATATAGTAAAAAACCATTTCCGTTTCCGGGGGCGGGAACTGCCCATGAAGTAACGATGCCTCATAAGCAGAAGGAAGTGTGTAATACTCATACTTTGACCCCGTACTGTAGGATAATTGACAGTAAGACCATCCTTCTGGGGTCTGGTATACAAATGCTCCGAAGCCCAAAGGCTATCCAAAACAATTTAAAAAGAAATGGCTCTGAGCAGTATGGGACGTAACTTATAAGGTCATCAGTCCCCTAGAGCTTAGAACTACTTAAACCTAACTAACCTAAGGACATCACACACATCCATGTCCGAGGCAGGATTCGATCCTGCGACCGTAGCGGTCACGCGGGTCTAGACTGCAGCCCCTAGAACCACTCGGCCAACTCGGCCAGCCCAAAACAGTTGTCCCTACCTTTTTATCACCTGTACAACGCGAGGTATGTGCACCGGCGAATCTCGCTTTTACGGCGGCGTTTTGGAACTATTAGATACGCATGAATACCGATAAAGCATGTAGTAGAATACATTCCAGTCTGACTTGTGTTGCATGCCACCGTTATGGTGCTCTAATTTTAAAGGCCAGAAGAATACGTTGATTGCATTTGGTACACGTTAAATCGATGCATTGCAATTCCACCCGATTACGTATCAATGTACAAGAGCAATAATCGCGAAACATTAGTGACTTTTGCCCTGGCTGACACAGTAGCGAGCTGCTGCCGGCGGAGCAGCAAACGTGATTGCTGGCTGTTGTGTCGGCGCGGCGCGGCGCACTGCGGCCCCGGCTCAGCCAGCCAGTAAGCCAGCCAGCTCGGCGTCTGGGTCGCGATGTTCTCACGGCACGTCGCGCTCATCGGCATTCCCATGCCACGCCATGCCCTGCCATGGCGTCCCATCGCGGCTCTCAGGCACTCAGTCGCGTTTCTTGCGCGGGCGGCGGGTCGACCACTCAGGCGCGCTTGTTCGTTGCTGCCCTCCAGCAGCCAGCCGTAGCCAGCCATCTGGACCTCGCGATGACCGCGGTGTCAGCGCCGGCACTTGAGAGAGCGGTGAGGGGAGGGGGACAGGAGGAGGGGGGAGACGGGTCTCGATGCGATAGAAATGGCGCCCGTGTCTTGGGGGCGGTATTTTCGTGCTTCGATAGATCCACGTGAGCGGAAAAGGGAAACACAGCGGACGTGTCAAGTAAGGCAAGGGAGCTAAGCGCGTTACTCTCTCCAGAATGACTGGTTGACGCAACGGGGTGGAAGTAGTGTTGAGACGACGGATATCATAAATCAATGAAAAATTACGAAACAGGTGGTAACTTGAAAATTAATGAGACCAATGTGATGAAACCTCGACAAAGTGTAGAACAATCGAAACGTTGTGGGTGGAACATAGGAACGCAAGTCCACAGGTATATCCGCGTACTCAGCGTTTGGCGTGGAGGAGCAGACGTCCTGACTTCTCTCTGCCGTCTAGGAAAACAAAATTATTCTCACAAACCGAATTCGAACGCTACCCTGCCACACAGAGGGGATTGTCAATTTAGTAGCAGTTTCAAGAGTGGAAGAACATGTACTGGATACTGTATATAAGCAAGTTCGTCCAGAACAAACTGTCATTAAACTGCGAAACTATTTTGTCATTAAACAATTACGAGTTGTCCGTCCACCGTCACCTCACCTTCCCCTACGCGCCCCTACTTCCATAGCTTTGGTTATGCACCAGTACAGGCAATGGATTTATGTTTGGACATGTATTAATCGGTACTTCTGGATCAGGCTCATGGGACGCCAAGGTAAGAGTCACGCGTTAGGCAAGAAATGATTTACTGTTCATATGACTTGTTTGGCAATTTACCCAACATATATCAAAATGGTTCAAATGGCTCTGAGCACTATGGGACTTAACTGCTAAGGTCATCAGTCCCCTAGAACTTAGAACTACTTAAACCTACCTAACCTAAGGACACCACACACATCCATGCCCGAGGCAGGATTCGAACCTGCGACCGTACCGGTCACGCGGTCTCAGACTGTAGCGCCTAGAACCGCTCGGCCACTCCGGCCGGCTTAGATATACAGGAGCGATCGCTGCACCTAGATATGGCGTTTCAAGTTGTGTGGGAAACGAACATTGATGGTAGTCTGCGAATGTTCGTTTTCCGAACAACTTGAAACGCCATATCTAAGTGCAGCAGTTGTTCCTGGATATCGATTTTGGGTAAATACCGAAACACGTCATAAGAGCAATAAAGTCATTCCTTGCCTAATGTCTGACTTTTAACTTTGCGACCCAGCAGCCTGAACGCAGAACTACTGATTATTATGATAATGATCGCCTGATCCAGTATGACCTTATGTCACATTTATGTGAACTTGTATTGTTGGCAGTCATAGTGCCTGTGCTCAGCATAGGAGGTGAACGTCATTATTGTGTCAGATATTTGGCCAGAGCGGTAAGAGTTTCCGGGACACAGTTACATACGCTGTTGGAGTTTTCTCGTAGGCAGGGAGACCACTACAAGATCGGAACTGAAGGAAGACCTGCTGAGTTTCGCCAACTGAAGCGGGATCTGGCATTTATCCTCAACGTAAATAAATGTAACGTAATACACATTACGCTATTGTTGATAAATTGCTGGATCAGTAACAATACTTACTGCTATCCGCCTGGAAGGAAATGAAGTGGAATGCCCGCTTGAAACTATTAGTAGGAAAAGCAAATATCAGATTGACGTTCATTAAAAGAATCCTACGGAAATGTAATTCATTCACAAAAGAAGTGGCTTACCAAATAATCATTCGATAGATTCATGAGTATGTGCTCGTCAGTCTTGAAAACCTACCAGGTAGAACTACTATAAGAGGTACAGATGATACAAAAGAAAAACTACGCGTTTCGTCAAGGGGCTACTTACTAGACGCGTCAACATTAGGTAGGTCTTCCTCGGACTCAGCTGGAAGATGCTAACGACACAGGGGCTGTGCAGCTCCGTGCGGTTTGCTGTCCTAAGAAGATCGAAGACTTCACGTTGATAGTGATGAAGCGGTCGAATCTGAGGTGAGGTTGGTTGTGACTCCGTCAACAAAGTCAAACATTCTACTGTGAAGGTATCAAGAAAGTGGTCTCTCGTTCGGAGAAATGTGTTCGTTGCTATGGCCACTATGTAGAAAATAAATATGCAGAGCCGCGCGGGGTAGCCGCGAGGTCTAGGGCGCCTTATCACGGTCAGTGTGGCTCCCCCCGTCGGAGGTTCGAGTCCTCCCTTGGGCATGGGTGTGTGGGTGTGTGTGTTATCCTTAGCGTAAGTTAGTGTAAGTTACATTACGTTCCAAAATATACAGATATGAAGAATAAAGACGTGCAATGTTAAAAACGTTTGCTGTATTTAAAAATCTTTAAGAGTTCACATATAAAAAATTCCGATGTATTACTTTTCAGCACGCCCTAGGTCGTCAACGTATAAATTAAATAAAGACTGTAGTAGACTACACTCTTGTCAAACACTTTGGTTTATTAAAATTTCATCCAACATTGTTAAATCTTAATTTATAACTCATTTCATAGCTACATTCAGACTCTTTATAGAATTCATAAGATGTTTAGAAACACCTACTATTTCTGATATTTTTCACAAAAGGGGACGTAATATCTTATCAAAGGCTTTCGCGTAATCAGTAAACGCTAAATTCGTTTCTAAGTCTTACATCACTAATTTGTCGTATTATAAGTATATTATCATTACACAGATGTCCCCTCCTGAAGCGTGATTGCTGTTCTGAAATTTTTGCATCAGCGATAATTTGTAATCTTTTACTAACAATTTTCTAGTAAATTTTATATTGTGTTATAAGTAAAGATATTTCTTTATAGCTTCCTGCGTATTTCCTACTGCCTTCTTTGAATATGGAAATAACTTTACCTGTGGTTTATTCTTCAGGTACCGAACAGCTTTTCCACACATATTTAACAAACGGAGAAAGCAAAATTCCAGAATGATTCCTCTATATTTAATTCATTCAATTTAATTCCATATAGGCCCGTAGGCGTTCTATTCTTTGTTAGATTTAGGTCTGGTTTTAATTATTTTGTCTATTTAATCTACAGAATTAGTACCCGTTTTTATATAACAACTCTAGGCATAGTAATTTACGTCATTCCCACTGAAGAAAGTCTTTGTAATTTTTACCTGGTTAAATGTAGCAACACCTCTTAATGTATTACTATTTTCATTTAACGTTGTTTCACCAAATGTGCCTATCGTATTTACTATCCGTCCTTCTCCCATTCTTCTATTTAAATCTCCTAATTTTAACAAATGATTATATTCGTACTTTTCCCACTCTTGTATTTAAGTCTCCCTACATTAACAATTGATTAGTTTTATTATATTTATCTTCTTATTTTGCGTCTATTCATAAAATATTCAGAATACAAAATGTAATGGAAATGAACTCTGCATATTCTGTGCTTGTACACTCATCTGCTCCAGTGTTGTTCATGATCTAGCCTTTGAAACCTGCATCTTTATGCAATAAGGGCTGGAAATGACGTACAGTACCAATAGAAATGCCTAGTGAAAGTAGTATTCATTATTTTGTCGAATGTTACCAATACAAACACTCGATGAAACTTTTCTCCTCACAAAGTTTACATATTTCGTGTCTGATAAATTAAGTGGCTAATCTCTTCCACCTAACCAAATGATCTCTATTCTAATATTCAGGGATGTACTTTCCTGCAGTGTGAAGAAGCCACTGACACAAAGCTGTTCAGCGCTTTAACAATTTATTTGTACTCCATACTTTCATGGTGTTATCCATTCTTATCACTGAATTTGTAATGTTCATCTACAGAACATTCTGCTTTCCTGGCGATTTTTCGACATCTCACTTACAAGGGAATGGTCAAACTCGTCATGCCGAAGCATGTGCTGATTTCTTTACTACTGTTAGTTTATTGTGAAAAAGGCCCGCACTCGAAACTGTAGCTACTGACGTGAACTCGATGTTACCTAAAAAGAATCACGAAAATGGCTTTATGGCTTTTTTCTTGCTTGGCGTTTGCTATGAAGGCTGGTCACCCCTGGATATCGCGAGTCGCGAGAAGCTGCATGGTGAGTGTTGCGCCCATGGTCGTGGAGTGCGGCCGTCTTATCGCATGGTTCACGAAAGAGGAATATTGCTGCAGAGTTTGGGGGAAAAATGAAATTAATGTTCATTTCTTTGGAATGCACTTTCTTTTAATTTCTGGTACATACTTCGAAACATATCGTCCTGAAAGATAATCCGTAAGCCATTTTACGCTAAACATTGAATCTCCCCTCAGAAGTGATGGCGAAGCATGTACATGTTTTGCTGCTTGCTATGGAGATATAAAACAGTCGCCAAATAAAGCCATTAACAGAACGCAAGCGTGAAGACTAAGTGATATGTGAACCGCTAGTTAAACTTATAGAGAACCATGTAAACATCGCAGACAGTTTGCTAGAAACGACTGAAGCTCTTGATATTGCAGACTGCGAATCCGCCGATGGCAAAGAAACTGAAGGAAGTTCCACTCATGAAGACTCTTCGAGTGACAGTGCCACGTACACTCGCCAGCTATCTCCGAAATAAACACCATGAACTAAAATTAACTAGCCGGCCGGTGTGGCCGAGCGCTTCAAGGCTCTGCAGTCCGGAACCGCGCTGCTGCTACGGTCACAGGTTCGAATTTTGCCTCGGGCATGGATGTGCGTAATATCTTTAGGTTAGTTAGGTTTTGAGTAGTTCTAAGTCTAGGGGACTGATGACCTCAGATGTTAAGTCCCATAGTACTTGGAGCCATTTTAAGATTACCTCATCAGACCCACAAAAAGTGGTGATGTAGTGTTTGAATGAAAGCGGTAAGAAACGACTATGGGTCATTACTTTTCAAAACAAACATCGATTTGTCAGTTCTGGAAGTGAAATGTATAGATGGAAAAAGGAAGTCGCGGGACGATACAAGAGGCAGAAAGAAATTACGGCGGAGCTAAATGCACGACTTTTTGAGTTATTAACCGAATCCAGACAAAAGTCATTTTATGTTAACGATACAACTTAACGTGTCTGGGCGTTAGATACTGCCAACATTATAGGCTGTAAGGAATATACAGCTTCTCAGAGTCGGAGTAGTTTCTCCAAAAGATCACATAAAATTGTAGCAAAAAAAGGAACAAAATTTTTTAGCCAGAAACAGGTCGGAAAATGAAGTGATTCAAGCCAAAATGCTTCATCAAGAATGATCCTGACGTTTCTATCACGTGTCAAGGGAACAACGCTCTACGCAAAAGTGGTAGAAGCATCGAAGTCTGGATAAATGGGAAATGAAAACGGCACGGTTTTCACGCGTCATGCTTCTCTTCTGTTCTGCGGAAAGAAATCTCTTCTCCTTCGAAACTCCTGGACAGGTCATAAAATTTCTGATTCACTAAAAATCAGCCGGCCGCGGTGGTCTTGCGGTTCTAGGCGCTGCAGTCCGGAACCGCGGGACTGCTACGGTCGCAGGTTCGAATCCTGCCTCGGGCATGGATGTGTGTGATGTCCTTAGGCTAGTTAGGTTTAAGTAGGTCTACGTTCTAGGGGACTGATAACCTAAGATGTTAAGTCCCATAGTGCTCAGAGCCATTTGAACCATTTGAGCCACTAAAAATCTGTATTTTGAGCTCACCTTGACAAAAAGAGTAGAGTCCAACCGGCACGACGAACGTAATTCAACTGTTAGACAGAAAATTTCTCATTCAGTGGAAGGCATTTTAAAGAACTATAACAGAGAAAATTGTTGCTTGCGGATCACTGCATTCTCTAGTCTACCACCGCGTCAATATTCTCCAGTGACAATCAGTAATACATTATCAGTTTTCCTCTCCACGTTTTCAACATTTGATTAAATATGCGATCGCTTTCTCTGGGTGAATCAGCTTTCTCACTGCTGTCGCGAAAGGGTGGCTTGCAGCTGGTGCCACCTTGTCCCCAGATGGCGTTGGCATAACGTAGCAGAGAGATCAGAACTGTACAGTAGGCAGTTACAACCGTGGAAACCGTGAGACAAACGTCTTACTTCATAAAGTATTTTTACGGACTTCCAGGTCATGTAAACAGCTACAATATATCGTACGGACTTTTTTCAACGTTAACTCACTGTGGTAAAGAAAAAGAAACACATGCTTCGACATGACAAGCCTGAAAATTCCCGCTGGCCGCTGTGACCGAGTGGTTGTATGCACTTCAGTTCGGAACCGTGTTGCTGCTGCGGTCGCAGGTTCGAATCCTGCCTCGGGCATGCATGTGTGTGATGTCCTTAGGGTAGCTGGGTTTAACTAGTTCCAAGTCTAGGGGACTGATGACCTCAGATGTTAAGTCCCACAGTGCTTAGAGCGGTTTTTTTGATAAGTCCCTTGTCACTTGCCTTCTGAAAGTGCTCTGCCTTGTGGACATAGGTGTCTCATTACAAGATTACATTTCAAAATCGAGTCTGCATACACATTCTACAAGCCTTCATTCAACACGGAGTGGAAGCTACTTTGTTTGTATCACAGATCTTCCCTTTCCTATTCCACTCGCAAATGGTACGATGTGAGATCGACTGCGGGCTTCAGTGTATTAAGTATGCTCTGACAAGTAACTTCTTCCATGATGTAAGGAAAAAAAAAGGCTGGTACATATACAATGCTTATTAGTGCGTCTCCAGCTGACTAATGCAGTACTGATCTGTTGCTTTTACTTTAACATACGGAGAAAACGGCCCTTGGGTGACGTTAAACCATCAGCACGTCCGCCTTCTCCTCTTGTGTGCATTTTTCGTCTGAATGTACGAGAGTTGATCAGAAAGTGAGTTCCGATAGGTCGCGAGATGGAAATCACAGTTAATATCTGAACTGTTTTATTTGCAACTGTTAGTTAACCGCCCAGCCACTTTTCTACACAGTCGCCGCTCCGACTTCAGACATTTGTTATAGCGTTTTATCAACTTAACAACACCCTCATCGTAGAAGGCAGCCGCCTATGCTTTGCACCAATTCTCTGCGCTGATCTGCAGCTCCTTGTCTGTGCCACATTATTGTCTTCATAGCCAGCGGTTCATGTGAGCGGGGATGAAAATCAGAGGCAGGCACGTCCGAGATGTATTGTGGGTGCTCAAAAACTTCCCATCGAAAACGCTGCACGTACGACGTCATTGCGCTCGCAGTGCGCGGCGGAGTATTGTCATGAGGAAGTAAGTACACGACAGTTTCGTTATGTAGTGTTGCATGAAATCGCGCAAACTCTCTCCGCAGGCACCCATACTTAGCAGGAAACACTATTTCCTAGGCATTTTTACGCACTCGCTGTGCGCTCAGAACTACAAGAGCGACGTGAAGCGATAGATGCGCATACTAGAGACACTGATCAAAACATTTGTGCTAAGTTTCGCCGGACTTTCACTGTGGTTTCCATTTCGACCCGATCGGAACTTTCTGAACCCTTCTCGTATTTCACTCAGAAAAGGCCTATAATGAGTTACAGGTTTAAAAATCACTCGTTTCAGTCCCTATCAGCGGCTTGTCCAATCCGTGTAACACAGAACGGTGACACTGCATTGTGTGCAAAAAAGATGGACGAGCACGGTGTTTAGCAATCATCCCTTCTTTCAAGAACTGTATTAAGCCGATACGTACAACTGTAGTTTTATATTGCTGGCTTTGGTTGCCTGTGGAATTTTTGAATGTGTTTTAGTTCGCGTATTATGAGGTTTATGGAGGAAGGGGGAGGGTGTATAATATCAACATTCATTCCATAAACAATGAAGGAATGAAGTCAGCTCCATATGTGCATCGACGAGGCTCAGAAGGCGGTAGATACTGTGTTCCTTTACTTAAGATCAGTTTTCAAAAAATGGTTCAAATGGCTCTGAGCACTATGGGGCTTAGCTTTTGAGGTCATCAGTCCGCTAGAACTTAGAACTACTTAAACCTAACTAGCCTAAGGATGTCACACACATCCATGCCCGAGGCAGGATTCGAACCTGTGACCGTAGCGGTGCGCGGTTCCAGACTGTAGCGCCTAGAACCGCTCCGCCACCCAAGCCGGCTGATCAGTTTTCCATACAGTTTCACGATGTCACCACATAAGCGAAGTGCGCAATACAATGGTAGGTTTACTATTGGATTGTATAGTTCCTAGTCAATAACATATCGTTCTTAACGGTCGGGAAACTCGCTCTGTTTGTTCTCGATCCTAGATTGCTTTAGTTTCTGGTGTCTGTGTTGATGTTGTGTCTTTGATGTCGGGGCAGCACTGCAGACAGTTCTATGCTGTCGCCATAAGAGCAAAATACGGAGAATTATACCTTATTTGTTTTGGACTGAAGAGTTCCTAGCAGACATCATGCTGTATTTAACAGCGGGGAAGGTTCAGACTTAAAATTAGTTTTAGCCATTCCTCTAGGGATGAATCTAGCTCCTAGAAGTGGTGTGTTCAGTGCAGTGATCACAGTGGTATTGCAGTATCACATTTTATTACAGAACTGTGTTAGATACTGTGTTGTGTGCATGAACCAAAGGCATCACTCCTTGCATAAGAAAAGCGAACATTATCATCGCATTGTCTCTGATTTTTATTGTCTGTCTTCTTCAATGTGATGTTAATGACTCAGTTTTTGTTCTTGCTCTGATAAAGACGAAGGAAACTTATAACTGTGAATATTACTTGTTACAACTTGATAGCAAGAGTAAAAGCTGTATTCAAGGAATAAATAAAAGATTGCTTATCTCTGATAAATAAGTAGGTGAGACTCGAATTTAAATATTACTCTTTCTAGTCATTCCAGTTGCTATAGAACATTTCAGCTACACTACGTGAACGTGGAGTTGCAGAGACACTGGGGACATTGTCGAACGAACTTGCAAATAAACACGGCCACTTTCAACGGACTCAAAAATATGTAACAAGAAATCTGCCACAGCTCTCTACCAATATATTACCACACGACAAAACACACACAAGGCGAGTTTAGATGCGGTGAACATTTCGATACACCATTTGAAAACCAAGAATACATGCAAATCTTGTCTATAGTACCACTAAATATAATAAAAATAACAATATAGTATCTGCTCTCACCACCATACACAATTCAGCACAACAGAACACCTTCCAATTCTAAAATTACCGTAGGATAGAGTTCAAAATCATGTAGCCGTCTCTATTGGTGGTAGGTACAATAGGCGTCTGACAACAGCCTACCTTTCTAACTGATGACGTACAGAAGTTTTCTGTTTTCATTTTTGTTACGATTACTACAGATATAACAAAATCGTGATATAAAAAAATCTATCGATTATCTTGAAAAACATGTCTGTTATTTAAGAATCACAATAGCATTTATTGTGATTTTTTGTACATCCACTCTGGAAGTCAGATGGATAGTGGGACAACAGCTGATGAATATGTGAGAAGTAACGATAACACCTTCACCCATGCCTCTGTATCTATTCATTTAAATGCATTTAATTAAATTCAAGTAAACGGATACAGACAAATAGTTGATGATTTTACTGTTACCTCTCATGCATTGCGAAGGTGAAAACGACTGCGACACAGTACGAAACAGCCCTTAACTCTCTGGCATAGAGTATCATGGTGTTCAACCCTCAGCTGGGTACGTTGGAGAAATTGTACGACTTGGCATATGGGGTCTTTCATCTTACTGGAACGTTTTATTTACTGTTAGGTTTTGTCTCAACTTCTCTGTAGTAACACCATATTGTTATATCCAACACTGCTTTTATTATTAGAGGATCATGTACATCAAGTGATATTTGTGTTTGACACTGTAATCGGAGGAAATTCAACATTATTTATTTCGAACACTTTGTTTTCTATCATATTTTGTTACAATAAGTTTGTTAATTTGTTACAATTTATGTGCTTTGTTATTCTTAAATAATTAATATTTGTTGGATAAATCTTTTTGTTTTATGTTTTTGAACACAATCGAAATTTTTTTATTTCACCGTTTCTGTCTCATCTGCAGTAATCGTAACAAAAATGAAATAAAAGAACTTAAATAGAATGAAATACCTATTCTAGTTTTACTGTGTTTGGAAACGGTGCCATCCATATAACACACTTACTCATTTTTATCATATTCAAAGAGCATCATAACCTGACTAGGATAGAAAAATGCAACCAAATTTTCCATTGTTGTTACATTTTTTGGTCTAGAAATCTTTGAAACAAAGAACACTTTTGTCTTTTGTTGGCGGGTAGGAGATTCACAAATGCAATGTGTCCTTTAGACCTGCAGTTGTGTCGAAGGGCAAGAAGACCGATTTTTGTGCCCATTTGCAGGTACCCCCTATAGAATAATCTTCTGTTGACGTAAGGATGTACAAACTGTCGTCCTAACTGCAAGAGATACTGCAAGCTCTTCTGATTTGTAGACAGCCTTTTTGGCTGATAATACAAGCATAAAATCGTTAGAGTGATATCAGCAATGCCAGTTTATTTTGTGGAGTAGAACAGTACAAGAGGCCAATGCTTGGTGTTGCACTTCTCGCAATAGGTGCCCGAAAGTTAAACCATGGTGCCAACACCCCTTTTGCGTTTGTTGCAACGCTCTATTACTTCTTTCTTCTTTGCTTCACCAGCTAATCTTCTTGATGCGCTAAGAGAGGAGACAATGGCATCTTTGGCGTATAGGTTACTAGTGATAATTAATCAAAATATCAAAGACAGATGAATCTGCGTCCCTTGGACGATGTGGTTGCATCTCCTTAAGGATTAAAATCTTTTTTTTCTCTTTGAGTTCCAGCATAGGTCGTTTTCATTGCAGGCAGTTCCCTCACTAATGGTATGCTACTGAAAAAATTATCAGGTATAATACTGAGGCCCTTACTGAATCATTTTATGGTCAGATCTTTTATGACTCAGGATGCAAGTGCATACCTCTCTCAGTCCTACCTTACTACACCAGATAGTGCTAGTATTTGAGAACCATACATGTTGCACCAGTGAGCTATATAGTTATAATGTTAGGAGATGTGATCCAGTTCTGACATCCATATGGATTCTTGTCATTTTAAACTGAGGCTGAGTGAATTTCTCACCATTTTAAACTTAGGGCAAACCAGCTCTTGGGTTCTAAACTTAAGGTAACAGGGGTGGCATAATTGGTTTAGATGTTACCGTGTTTGTTCACTTCCTATCGTGCAGTAAACGCTTCAACAACACGTAATTTTAAACTTACTGTTAGTCACCTATAAACTTAGGACGAGATTTGCTTAAACCATGACGTCACACGGGATTGGATGCTGTATAAACTTTGGGCACGTGAGCTAGCAACATTTCAAACTTAGTGCAAGTAGTATGTGGCTTCAGGAAAAACCTAGTGGACCACCATCCTGAATTCTATACTAGAACAAGTAACATGGCAACCATGCTGTAAGTCCCATTGTTCACCAAGCCTAGCACCTTAGTTTGTGATGTCACAGGGCTGAGGAGAAATGTGCCAAACATGCAGGCACTCCTAGTATCCTCAGGTCAGCCATCTTAGATCACCATCTTGGATTGTGACTTCATAGAGGCTGTCTTTTTATCTTTATGTCGTAATATTGGGTCACTATCGTATACAGTGACGTCACGGAGACCGATCTTGTATCTTCAGGTCTCCATCTTAGACCGCCAACTTGGACTGCGACGTAATAAAGACTGTACTGGTATCTCTATGTCAGTCATATTGTATTCTGACGTCACAGATACTGTCTTCCTATTTCAAGGACACGATCTTGGATTTACAGCTAACAGAGCTATGCTCCCACCAGTTTACTCTTAGGACAGCTGACCTACTTCCACAGTGACGTCAAAGTAGTGGGTGGAAACCTGTAGAACAATTCGTATATTTTGAATTTTCCGCTATTTTTTTTAATTTTCCGCCATTTTATACATAGGGCACTTAGAGTATGTCTGGGGGTGAGGGAAATCTGATAACAGAGCATGAAATCATCTACATATACATCTACATCTACAAGGATACCGTGCGAATCACATTAAGGTGCCTGACAAAGGGTTCGCCTTCACAATAATCCTCTACTATTCAACTCCCGTACAGCGCGCGGAAAAAAACGAACACCTATATCTTCCCGAGCGAGCTCTGATTTCCCTTATTTTATAATAGATAGTGTCTTGAAAGGAGGATATAAGATGAACATCAACAAAAGCAAAACGAGGATAATGGAATGTAGTCGAATTAAGTCGGGTGATGCTGAGGGTGTTAGATTAGGAAGTGAGACACTTAAAGTAGTAAAGGAGTTTTGCTATTTGGGGAGCAAAATAACTGATGATGGTCGAAGTAGAGAGGATATAAAATGTAGACTGGTAATGGAGAGGAAAACGTTTCTGAAGGAGAGAAATTTGTTGACATCAAGTATAGATTTAAGTGTCAGGAAGTTGTTTCTGAAAGTATTTGTATGGAGTGTAGCCGTGTATGGATGTGAAACATGGACGATAAATAGTTTAGACAAGAAGAAAATAGAAGCTTTCGAAATGTGGTGCTACAGAAGAATGCTGAAGATTAGATGAGTAGATCACATAACTAATGAGGAGGTATTGAATAGGATTGGGGAGAAGAGAAGTTTGTGGCACAACTTGACTAGAAGAAGGGATCGATTGGTAGGACATGTTCTGGGGCATCAAGGGATCACCAATTTAGTATTGGAGGGCAGCGTGGAGGGTAAAAATCGTAGGGGGAGACCAAGAGATGAATACACGAAGCAGATTCAGAAGGATGTAGGTTGTAGTAGGTACTGGGAGATGAAGAAGCTTGCACAAGATAGAGTATCATGGAGAGTTGCATCAAACCAGTCTCAGGACTAAAAACCACAACAACAACAACATAATAATGATCGTTTCTTCATCGATAGATCGGCGTCAACAAAATATTTTCGAAGTCGGAGGAGAAAGCTGGTGATTGAAATTTCGCGACAAGATTCCTCCTCAGCGAAAAACGCCTTTGTTTTAGTGGTTTCCATCCCAAATATTGTATCTTGTTCGTGAACTCTCTCGCCTATTTCGCGATAATACAAACGTGCTGCTCTTCTTTAAGTTTTGTCCATGTACTCCGTTAATCCTACATGGTAAGGATTCCAGACCGCGCAGCAGTACTCCAAAACAGGACGGACAAGCGTAGTGTAGGCAGTCTCTAATACATATGTTAGATTTTCTAAATGTTCTGCCAATAAAATGCAGTCTTTCGTTTGCCTTCCCCACAACATTTTCTATATGTTCTTTCCGACTTAAATTGTTTGTAATTGAAGTTCCTAGGTATTTAGTTCACTTTACGGCCTTTAGATTAGACTGATTTATAGTGTAACCTAAATTTAAGGGATTCCATTTAGCACTCATGGGGATGACCTCATACTTTTCATTATTTAGGCTCAATTGCCAATTTTCACACCATTCAGATATCTTTTCTAAATCGTTTTGCATTTTGTTTTGATCTTCTGATGTGTTTACTAGACGGTAAATGACAGCATCATCTGCAGACAACCTAAGACAGCTGCTCAGATTGTCTCCTAAATCGTTAGTATATATAAGGAAAAATAGAGACCTCTCTGACAGAAAACCACCAAATCAGTCATGGAACTGAGATGATATTCCACAACCACGCAATTTCACTATAAGCCGCTTATATAGTACAGTATCCAAAGCCTTTCGGAAATCTAGAAATACGGAATCAATTTGAAATCCGTTGTCAAAAGCACTCAATACTTCGTGTGTGTAAAGAGTGACTTCATTGGGACGGGGAGCAGGGAGAACACGTCCTCTAACCAGCCTAGTTATACTACTTGCTCTGGTAAAAGATGCGGTTAATATTTCTCAGAAGACGCCAAGATAAATGCAACTGCAGACTTAGCACGATTCCAGTTAAAACCGCAAGCGTCCTCCACTCGCTTGTGGCCACCAAGGCTCCAAATAAGGAAATTGTAGCTTCGCCACAAGCTAAGATTAATACCCCATTCTTTTGCAACGAAACCACACACCAGCTTTCCTTCAGTTGGAATCGTTCCGGAAATTCCTGTTTGTGTGGTTCTCGGCCTCTTGTTAACAAAACCACCAGACGACACTCTTGCAATGTACTGCGACTTCTGTCAAGCAGAAAACTAACAACTTGTGAAAGTACAACGGCCATTTTGTTAACTATGTTCGTAAATTTTTGAAATTGTCTAGGATCAGAATGAAATATATTTTTCGGTGGCCCACAAAAAGCTACAGACGCTTTCGCAGCTGATCTAGAATCAGATTTATAAAAGCTGACACAACTTTGGGCTTCTATAACCACCGACATATCACGTCCACAGACCTGACATGGGTATTTTGCACATGGGTCGTAACTCCGCCGTAACCGTCACAGGATGATGACGAGAAGACTTTCGGTTACCTTCTACTAAGCTTTGAGTCAAATGTTCGGAGATATGTTCATGTGGGTTCAATTAGAGTACAGACCGCATTCACCAATACAAAAAGGGACAGATCCATAGAAGAATTCCATAATAAACTCCGAATTCAAAGATAAAGCAACGAACTGCATACCTACACAGTTTCATACCGATCCTTACTGAAGAAATACTTTCCTGTGGTAAAAACAGTCAAGTTTGAACTGAAAACTTCTTCAGAAGCAGAACGAAAGACATTTTATTACATGGAGAGAATTCAACAGATATAGGAGTAATTTCAAGGAAATTTAAGTCTAGCAAGTAGTATTAGTGGCAATCCCAGACTCTTCCCTCATTCGGGTAGTTATCTATGAGCAATTGTTACCCAAAGAAAGTATTCGGGCAGATCATGACAAAATATTAGTGCCCTTGGTACTGATAAAGTTTACAATTCCGCAAAGTGTGAATTTTAGCATCTGACGAAAAACTGAAAGCATAGCTTTCTCTAAGTACAGGACAAATGAATGGGTCAGAAATCGAGTCAGTCACATTGCACAAAGATCTGGGAGCAAAGAAGTTCTGTTCGAAATATTAATATTAGTGTGATACTTACCAGGCCGCAATGACAGCAGTCGTCGATCTGATACAAAGGATCGCTCATGCATTTTGATATAGGAAAAGGCCTAATAAAACTGTTTGTAAACACTCAAAGAGAAACACCTTGTGTCTTATTTATTAAGTTTAAAGAATCTGACCAGACGATGATCCCCAATCTTCTTTTCGTCCTAAGCGAAATCTGCTAGTTATAATGCTCTTCTGTTCCCAACAGACAGTTCCTGTACAGGGCCTAAAGATAGAATTTACCCCACAAAAGTTTTGAAAAATGTTTGTAGGCCATCATGCCTCCCATCCTCCGAACATAGACGCTAACTGTAGAATTCCTTACTTACGTTGAAATAAAATGTACCTAACCTATTAATTTTGTAGTTGTTTTGAAGAGTATAGTGGATGCTTTAGATGTTTCGTCGTGCACTCGAGTTTCATCCACAGAAAAGTACAACGTATGTTCTACTATTTTACTTGCCCTCAGTTTGTAATATATGTCGTCAATTGAACATGCGAAGGCTCCAGTTACTCGACAAGCACTCAAGTAATCAAAGAAAGTTAACTAATTCCTGCACCGGAACGAGTCTTTCAAAAAATTCTTTGTCTATACATTGATGTTCTCTCAGATTCTATGGCTTATCGTTCATGTGCTGTTACGTAAGCTCTTTTTAATTTCCAGTATTTGTTTAAGTAATAGTAATGTGGCCTTGTTGGTCAAATACTTCGGTGTTTTATTGATAACACTATTAATTGATGGTTGTGTGACGTTTTGCGAATCTGTACGTTAAGTGAGGTACAGCATGTTATTAATTTTATCCGTGTGAATGGACAAAGGACAGAAAAAGTGGTAATTATTTGTTTCGCTTCAGAGGTCTGTTGACAGCAAGCTCTGCTTGGAATGGGAAAAGGGTTAAATTTCATTTACTGTAAAACTTTCATGACTTTCGGCTGAAGCAGCGCTATCAAGTCACTAGTAACAGACAGTGTCACAGACGTCAGCGCGTGAAAATAATTCACGTCACTGTATTGTGGCACTGCGCCTCCTGTTACAGGGATGTAGTTTCGACATTATGCAGTGTCTAATTTTCAGTTAGTAATTAAACTAGCCAACTGTCCCGGCTCAGCACGTATAACACTGGGTATCTACGGCTGAACGACTTAACTGGTGTAGTGGTAATAAAACCATACAAACCTTCCTCGTGAATCGGGCTGTCTATTAACAAAAACCTTTCAAAACTCCTACTGGAGTTTCTGGCGTTATTCTTCACACACAGACAGTGGTGGCTGACTTTAATTCATCATAGTTAGCCAGTTTGCACAAATTATTTATAAATTTATAAATTCACTCTTCGTTCTTGGCCTTACATTCATATCATTCCCTCTTGCTTCTTTTATATATTTTGTATTACCCATTTATCCGTTTTTCCCTATATCTTATTATTATTTTCCTCAGGATTTCGAACATCTAGTAGTATTCTCCCTATCGAACGATTTTTCTACGTCAGCAAATCCCACGATCGTTTCTTTACTTTTCTAAGTGTTTCTCCCGTTGTCAACGTTAGAACTTCCTCTCTCGTAACTTTATCTTCACGAAAGCCAAATTAACACCGTCTACGAGAGCATTAATGTTCTTTTTCGAACTTCTTCATTGTATTCTTGTCAGCACTTGGGTGAGCTGGAGGCATCCGCCCTTGCTATCACCGGTATCATGCTGATGATATTTTTCCGGAAGTATAATTGTATGTTTCCAGTCTCGTAGATTCTACACACCATGGGTGAGTAGATATTTGTTTGCCATTCCCCTCCAATGATCTTAGAAATTCCATATGAATGTTACCTATCACTTCCGCCCTATGTGTTAGCGAATGCTATTCTCTAGCTCTGCTAATAGATCCCAATGTCTTTCGTAGCGACTCCCAATTATTCTTCTGTTTCGTTAACTGACAAGTCCTGCTCCTCGTAGAAGCCTTCAATGTACTCTTTCCACGAATCGGTTCTCCTCTCTGCTTTAACAGTGGAATTCCCATTTCATTCTTAATGTTGGCGCACTTGCTTTTCATTTCACCGTAGTTTGTTTTGATTTTTCTTAGGACGGCAATTTCTTCTTACATTCCTTCTAATTGCTCCTACAGCCATTGCGTCTTGCCTTTGCTGCAGTTTCTGTTTCATCCTTATGTGACTTATGTTAGTGTGTTCCCATATTTTCCTGAACGTTATTCTAATTCCTTCTTTAATCGATCGATTGAAGTATTTCCTCTGTTACCCAAGATTTCTCCGCAGTTACCTTCGTTGTAGCTACCTATTTCTGCCTGCCCAGTTCCTTATCATGTGGACTGCCTTCAGCGGTATTAATGATTGGAGCTTCAACAGCGTTATACAGCGTTGGCGAATATCAAACGCATCTCATCATTCGTCAGTACTCCAGTATCCCATTTCCTCCAACGTTAATTCTTACGGGTGATGCACTTGAACTTCAGTCCAATGCTCATCTCTGCTAAATTTTGGTCTCAGTTCTACTTCAATCTACATCTCCTCTCTGCTAAATTCTGGTCCCAGTTCTTATCTGTAGGTGTATAAGTAGTTGTATTTTCTCTGATGACTGCCCAGTTTAACATCCAGCAGCACCAAGTCACCATTATCTTCGAATTATCAGCTCACAGATTTAAATTGAGTTATGTGTAATTATATCTTCTGATGAAGAATAGAAGCAGTTGATGTGTTCAGGATATCTATCAAATTTAAGAGGTCCCGCGATAAATCAAGTTTGCTATACATGTGTTACAATGCTGCCACATCAACGATGGTTTCGTTAGAAGATAATTTGCAAAAAACGAAATCCTGTTTGGATATCACATGGTTTACATGTCATGTTTCATTAAAACATGTTCCTCTATTTTGAGCAGTATCATTCTCCCACCATTTTCAAGTTATCCATACTTTTGCTTTCATGCAAAAGGGTATACATACCAAACCATCCTGCACAGATTTTCAATTTTCTCGCAGTTTCCAGAGATATCCATCGCAGAATGCTTGAATGAAACATTGTTTTCATGATGCTCGGAACACGACGTTGCCACTGTGGGTGCAGCGCACGGTTGCAGGTGGTGTCTGTGGCGCAGCTTTAAGCTGTGAGCAGGGCGGGGCGAGGCAGCGCCCAGTTCGCCTTTAAAGCTCCCGATGCGATGCGTCATTATTTCCAGCAGCCAGAGAGCACCACTCACAGAGACGGCCAAATTACTCCAGAGTACACTGCTGCTGCACTTGCCAAAACTTACTGCAGCTTACATATCGGAGAAGCAAAACAACCCGACGACTGCATCATTACATATGCAGTGAAACCACGATACCCAACGCACACAGATATTTTCCCTTTTACTGCTCCAGTAAAAGATAATTTTATACTGAAGTCATTACCGTTTTACTGTACCTCTGAAATGCTAGTATTGCAATTAAATCAAAATTCAGTACCCGGGAAAGAAACATTCGGTAACACATGGACTGCTAACCCTTTGCTATTCCACAGGATGCTCTAAAATTCCCCTTATAAACCTCTAGGACTTGTAGAGAGGCCCGAGCAGATAATATTTTGAATTGGAATCAACGTCTCGAAAAGGACCGTTTTGCGCTACAACCAATTCAAAACATTATGGTAACACGACCACTTTACAAGTAATTAGGCGTGAAGTACATTCTTTGTTTTACAGTTCCACTCATTAATAACGAAGAAATACAGTACAAAGGAAACTTAATCAGTTTCAGCAGACACTGTTGTCTTCCATTAAACTTAAAACGATTCTTTTTTTCGAAG
This sequence comes from Schistocerca cancellata, assembly GCF_023864275.1. Taxonomy (NCBI): domain Eukaryota; kingdom Metazoa; phylum Arthropoda; class Insecta; order Orthoptera; family Acrididae; genus Schistocerca; species Schistocerca cancellata. The sequence goes on along the minus strand of NC_064626.1, from coordinate 929,022,479 downwards.
TATGGCTAGCAAAAAAATGGCTCTAAGCACTGTGGGACTTAACATCTGAGGTCATTAGTCCCCTAGACTTAGAACTACTTAAACCTAACTAACCTAAGGACATCACACACATCCATGCCCGAGGCAGGATTCGAACCTGCGACCGTAACAGCAGCGCAGTTCCGGAATGAAGAATCTAGAACCGCTCGGCCACAGTGGCCGGGATGGCTAGCATTCTGACCCACTACAAGTAAGGTTCGATGTGGCGACCATCAAGTTCTATGCACACAATGTACCTGCTAATGAAGTTGTTCCCTTCAACGTGATGCAGCACGGTCTCTTCCAATTCTTTCGTGCGTCGTCTCCTTGGATCACCACAGTCACACCTGTTGACGGTGGAGGTATCCTTTCTCGAAGCCGTTGCGTAATTATGGCGTAAAGTGAATGCGATAGTGTCGGACGTTGTGAAGAACAATCTTGATAAAGGTGCCGAGCAGCTCTTCCATTACCGAGAGCTTCACCACAAAGAAGGATCATTTCGTTGTATTCTGCAAACGTGTACCCAGTCATCTTGTTTTAACACTCACAGACACGTGAACGAGTCTCGAAACAGGTCAAAGAGGCAGAACTTCACATCACCCGATCCAACGTATGCACTCCCCACAATGATTATCCTGGCATATTTTCGAAAGGCTGTAGCCGGCAAATACTGTATGTAAGTCCCCCCTAAAAGTTCTGGACGTTTATGAGGAGAATTTTAGATTACTCTGTATACACAGTATCTACTGGACGTCTAGGTGACACGCAAGACATCACTTTGATTGAAGTGACGCACGACCTTTAACTGACGCATTACCTTTAACTAGCTGCAAACAGACAAAAAGATGACCATTCTGTGCTTTTGAGTCCCCAGCAATGTTTTATGGATTGTCTTCTTAGACGTTCAACTAACTAAACTTTTCCTAAAATTTTCTGCAGTTTCTTCACACGTATCTGACTTTCCATGAACAGTGAGTAGTGTATATAGCAATGTGGTCATAATCATGTCACAATGGAACGATGTAGTATAAGGGAAACCAAAGGAAACAAAATTAGGTTCTCTAAATTTGCTTTTATGTCTAATGACGTGTCAGATACTCTCTCTCACTCCAGCTGCCTTTCATACCATGATGACCTTGTGTTGCAAGTTAAGTAATTGCCCAAAAAACCGAATACGGTCTGTTCAGAACGGTTGCTGCAGTCTATGAAGACGATGCGTGCAGTATATATAGCTCAGAAATTGAATACGTTTCACTCGGGAATTTCAGTCGCTCATAGAGGGTTTGTTTCCTTCATTTATGAGAAAGTCTTCATTCTGTAATTCAAAATGGTATGCGATCAACTTTTTCTCCCTCTCTCTGGAAATCTTGGTTCAACACTGATTACTTAAAGTGGGCTAAAAGCAAAGCTGCATTTTGTAGGAAAGCGTAATTCTCAATCCATACACTACAGAAATGTGAATAAAAGTTATCTCTGGAGCGGAAAACAAAATCGTACAATAGCGTGTGATGTTTTGCACTAGTTCCCTCCGCATCAAGATAAGTAAACGTCATTAAATAATAATGTTTACTGCCACCCGTGGTGTAGGTGTAGCGGTCATGATACCTAATCAAACCGCCGTGAGTACCGGTCTCGAACCTAGGAACTGCATAAATACCGAATAAAAATTATGAAGACATCCGGCAAAGGTGTCACCCTCGTTCTGCCAACGGCCTTGTAAAAGAGGGCGGAGGGGTGTCAGACGTTCAGGGTGCTCCCTTGCCTTAAGTGTGGGAAACTCCCCGTAAAGCCGGAAGAATCAGCAATGATCAACAGCATGAGGGTGCAGAAGGTATGGAAAGCACTGCTATAAACACACATAACGTGATATCCAAGGGACATGTGGCCTGTCATTGAAAAAGTGTCATGATCATCTCTCTACCGGCAAAATTTTCTGGATTGGAATCGCATTTGGATCTTCAGTTTGTAAAGACAGACGAAAATCTAATAGTGATGATGGACTAAAAGGCGGTTGTAGGGGACGGAACAGAGGAAAGGCTTAAGAAAGAATGTGGGCTTTGGAGCAGGAATGGGAGAGGAGAAAAGTTTATTTAGTAGTGCAATAAATTTCAGAGAATGATAATAAATACTCTGTTCTAAAACCACAAGAGGGGCAGGTGTACTGGAATGCATCATGGTCAGATTCCGAGATCAGATCTTGGATTTAGGGGATACCCAGGTTCCGATAAAGATACGGACCACAATTTAGAAAAGATGAAGAGGAGACTGAAGTTTAAGGGAATTGTCCGAAAGAATCAATGTGGAAGGAAGTGGGATATTGAAGCAATGAGGAATGACGAGACCCTTTTGAATTTCGCTAACGATGCCTACACCGCTATAGGAAACACCAGAGTAGGCAGTTCATTTGAAGAAGAATGGACATCACCAACAAGTGCAGTCGTAGATGGTGGACAGACAAACATTGGTGCAAGAAAGCAAAATGTGAAGAAACCTTGGGTAACAGATGAAATATTTCAGTTGATCGGCGAAAGATGGAAGTACAAAAATTCAAGGAAAGACAGGAATACAGTAACATAAATCCCTTAAGAATGAAATAAATAGGAAGTGCAGAGCAGCAAGACGAAATGGCTGCAGGAAAGATGTGGAGAATGGGGACGACTGACTCAAAATATTAGAAAAGCGTTTAATCTTCGACGAAACTTAAAGAAAGGGCGGTAGCGTTAACAGTGCAATGGGAATTCCACCGTTAAATCCAGAGAATGCATTGAAGGCATCTTTGAGGGGGAGGACTTGTCTGACAATGCGAGAAGTTGAAACAGGAGTCGACAGCGAAGAGATGGGTGATCCAGAATTAAAATCAGAATGTAAAAGAGGTTTGGATGATTTAACATCAGATAAGGCAGAATGGGTAAAATCATTGTTGGAAGAAGCAACAAACCGACTCTTCACATATTTGTCCAGAATGTATGACACTGGCGATAAGCCGTCAAACTTTATGAAAAACATCACCCACAAATTCCGAAGATTGCAAGAGCCGACAGGTGCGAGAATTATCGGACAATCAGCTTAGCTGTTCACGCATCCAAGATGCTGACAAGAACAGTATACAGTCGAACAAAAACGAAAACTGAAGATATTTTAGATGACGATCAGTTTTGGCTTTAGGAGGGCATTTCTGACGTCGCGGTTGACAATGGAAGTAAGACTGAAGGAAAATCTAGCACGTTCATAGGGACTGTCGACTTGCAAAAAGCACTTGACAATGCGAAATTTTAAGAAAAATAGGGATGAACTATAGCGAAAGATGGGTAATATACGAATTGTATAAGAGATGTCTAGGAATAGTACGAGTGGAAGACCAAGAACGACGTGCTCGGATTACAAAGAGTGTGAGACAGAGATGTAGTCTTTCACCCCTACTGTTCAATCTATAGACCGGAGAATGAAATAAACGAATGATTCAAGAGTGGGATTAAAATTCAAGGTGAAAGGATATAAATTATCATTAATCGTTAATGACATTGCTGTCCTCAGTGGAAGTGAGAAGAGTTACACGATTTGTTGAATGCAGTGAACGTTATAAGGAGTACAGAATATGGGTTGGAAGTATACCGAAGGAAGACAAAAGTAATCAGAAGCAGCTGAAATGAGAACACCAAGAAACTTAACATCAATACTGGGGATGACGGAGTACACGAAGTCATGGAATTCTGCTCCCTAGGCACCAAACTAACCCATGGTGGGCGGAGCGAGGAGGACACAAAAAGCAGACTAGCAACACCAAAAAGCGCATTCCTGGCCAAGAGTTGTCTACTAGTATTAAAATTCAACTCCTTGGCAGGCCCAACGGTTCCCACCGACCGTCGTGTCATCCTCAGCCGACAGACGTCACTGGATGCGGATATAGAGGGCACGTGGTCAGTACACATCTCTCCCGGCTGTAGTCAGTTTTCGTGACCGGAGTCACTCCTCCTCAGTCAAGAACCTCTGCAATTGGCCTTAGAAGGGTTGAGTGCACCCCACTTGCCACCCGAGCACAGGGGCCCGGGTTCGATTCCCGGCGGGGTCAGGGATTTTCACCTGCCTCGAGATGACTGGGTGTTTGTGTTGTCCTCATCATTTCATCATCATCCAGGAAAGTGGCGAAATTGGACTGAGCAAAGATTGGATAATTGTATGGGCGCTGATAACCACGCAGTTGAGCGCCCCACAAACCAAACATCATCATCATCATCATCCCCACTTGCCAACAGCGCTCAGCAAAGTTGTGTGGTCACCCATCCCATTGCCAGCCAAGCCAGACAGCGATTAACTTCGATAATCTGACGTGAATAGGTGATAACACTGCGAAAAGAGCGTTGGCACTAGTATCAAACGTATGCACTAATTTGGGAAAGAAATTTCTAAGTATGTATGTTTGAAGCTCAGCTTTATATGGTAGTGAAACATGGACAGTGGGAAAACCGGAACATAGGAGAATCGACGAGTTTGAGGTGTGGTGCTACAGAAGAATACTGAAAATCAGGTGGACTGAAGGAATCAGGAGGTTCTCTGGCGAATGGGCGAGGAAAGGAGTATGTGGAAAACACTGACAAGAAGAGAGAAAAGGACCAAAGGAAAAAAATGGTTCAAATGGCTCTGAGCACTATGGGACTTAACATCTGAGGTCATCAGTCCCCTAGAACTTAGAACTACTTAAGAGGCTCCGGAAAGGCTCAAAATCATGAAAAGTTCAATTTTTACTTTTTTGCGTTTTCTGAATCTGCAGACTATTACCTTTTAATAGATATATAATTTATTCAATTCCGAAGACTACAACTATTTTTAAATTTTTTTTGAAATGTGTTCTACATGGGCGTGACCCACTGTGGTGCTGTTAAACTGCTGTCAAATGGTGTTATTATTAACGTCCGTGTTCATCAGGTACATTTTAGTGATGTGAGATAAAGTATGTGTTGTGGCTAAACCTATTTTCAGAGACTTAGCAGCACCTGAACTGTTGAAAAAGTGTATTCACGGAAAAACTCAAAACCCCAATGAAAGTGTAAATAGTGTTATATGGTCGAGAATCCCCAAGACTGTATTTGTTGGAATAGAAACACTTCACTTTGGTGTGGATGATGCTGTTGCGACTTTCAATGATGGCAACATTGTAAGGTGCAAGGTATTTAGAAATATGGGAATGAAGATAGGTTCTAACATGGTACGAGCGATGCTTGCTTTAGACAAGGAACGCCTTCGGGCTGCAGACAGGGCTGTAAAGAGTCTAGAAATACAAGCAAGAGTAAAGAGAAGGAGGAACAAGAGGAAGCTGGAGGAGGAGTTTGCAGAGGATGAAGATAATCCATCCTATGGACCTAGAATGCACTAAAAAGTTAATCCAATCTTTGTCGCTCGATTCCCAAAACTTTTATTTTCTCATACTAATTACATTTTTTCTAAGGATCTTCCAAACATATTTGTTACAAACTTTCAGTAAATGTTACTCAGTACCTTCTGAATAATTTAACACAGCCTTTTTCCAAAAAACTGTATATTTTTGTATATATAAATAAAAAATTGCAAAAAAATGTTGTGAATTTTCATTATAATTAAAAAAAATCATCTTTAATAACTGAACTAAAATTTTGTAAAATCCCTGAGTTAAGTTGTAGCCCATATTCCAATAAATAATCTGTAAAAAGTTCAACTTCCTACCTCAAATACTTTGTGAGGAAAGATGTAATTTATAAGCGTTATTTTAACATTGCAAGTATAGGGCGTTCCGGAGCCCCTTAAACCTAACTAACCTAAGGACAACACACACACATCCATGCCCCAGGCAGGATTCGAACCTGCGACCGTAGCAGTCGCGCGGTTCCGGACTGAAGCGCCTAGAACCGCATGGCCACCACGGCCGGCCGGACCAAAGGACATCCGTTAAGAAAACAGGGAATAAATTCCATGTTCCAAGAGGGAGCTGTAGACAGTAAAAACTGTACGGAAGACAGAGATTGGAATACATCCAGAAAATAATAAAGGGCGTAGGTTACAACTGTAGCGCAGAGAATTAATCTGGATTCGGTAATAGATGTTTCCGATTAAATCCGTGGAGCAGTACGTCGTAAAATCTGTCTCCTGCGCCACATGTCGCCAGGAGTGCTTCGATTCTGGTAGCGTGGCAGGTGTGTTTTCGAGCGACCTTACGGAAGATTAGAGGCGGACGAAATGAGGGTTCCCAGTCTGCAGGTCATCGGTATTGATGGCGCATGCAACGCGATGACAGACGTATTGAAATGCACTGGGCATCTATTAGCAACGACTATCGCATATGGTCATTTCGTTCTGAAGCAAACTCCAGTCAGTCTCTCTCATTACTACAATAATGTCCGGAGTCGCCTAGATTGTTTTCTTATCCTGAAACTTTCCAAAATTCCCTGTGTCGGTTCGGGAACTCCTAAAATAGACATAGCACAATGTCTTAATACTAGGGCTGTTTGGAAAGTAAGTTCCAATAGATCACGAAATGTAAATAAAAATTGTTTCATTTGCAACTGTTACCTGTACGTTCTATCTACTTCTCTACATAGTCGACGCTCCCACTTAGACATTTATAGTAGCACTGTGCCAACTTTACAGTACTCTCGTCATTGAAGGCAGTCGCCTGTGCTTTCTGCCAATATTATACGCTGGTCTACAGCTCGTTGACCTTGCCAGAATGTTGTCTCATGTGAGTAGAGATGAAACGCAGGGTGAGCTGTTGCGGATTGTATTGTGGGCGATCAGACACTTCCCATGGAAAACGCTGCAGGAGCATCTTCATTGCCCCTGCAGAGTGCGGCCGAGAACTGTCATGAAGAAGGCACTGCATGACAGATGTGCTACGTGGGCTGCATGACATCGGGTGAAATTCTCAAGTGGCCCTCATACTTTGCCGGAGACGCTATTCCTTAGGCGACTTTACGCGCTGACTGTGCGTGAAGAACCGAAAAGAACGACGTGACGCGACCGACGGGTATACTAGAGACACCGGCCAACACATCTGTGCAAAGCTTCATCTAATTTTCGCAGTTGTTTCCATTTCGCCACAGACTGGAACTTACATTCCCACATTCGGAAGACAAACATTTTGTCAGTACTGCGATTCATTTGGTTAACTCCAGATATACGGATTAAATTTGAATGACGATATTAATTAAATAAATTTATATTAGTGGTGTCGGCTGTCATTAAAGGAAAAGTTGTACTAGATGCAGGAATAGATTCATATTGTAATTACTTTCGTATCAGCTGCATTTCGTTGTTCTTAGACATTTTATTTATTTTCTATTAATATTTAAGAATTCATAATATAACTGTTATAAGTTACTATGATGCACACACTTTTTACAGTCTCTGTGCCACATTTTCTACGTTTTAAGTATTTATAGTTTCGATACACGTTGAAACATTCGGCAGCAGATCAAATTTATCAGCAGTCTCCGATACTTATCTCAGCAGCGCTCAACACTAAAGCCTTAATCAATATTCTACTAGAGAAGTTATTTGTATAGAATTTGTACTTCAGAAAATGCCTGGTTTAGATCTTATTTGAAATGCAGAAACCTACTCTAGGCTGTTAAAGTAATGAAAAGAGCTCTTCATCTGCATGGTGAGAAATTATAACATGCATCCCGCAAGGTTCGTTATTGGCGCACGACTGTTCATGCGTTACGTTAATGATCTATCATTTTCTTGAGTCATGAAAGAGGATTATTCCTTATTTGCGGATAATACAAGCACTATTGTGAAGCCGATCAAAGAACCAGTAAAATATGCTAACTACTAAATGATATTTTTGTGAAATTTGTTGACTGGTTTAGCACAAATGGGCTAGATTTTAGCTTTGAAGAAAATACAGCTCCTCTAATTTTATACTGTCCGAAATGTCCCACCTGCTACTGACCTAGTATACCAACAAGAAATAATAAACAGAGCGGAAAGTTTAAAGTTCTTTGGTGTGCATGTTCATTAAAACTGTAAAAACTAAACAGCAGACATGCTAACACTTTAGATCCAATTACGTTCGTCATAAATGTCTGACAGATAGCATAACTCTTTGAAAATGTGGATTAAAGATGTTTCTCTTTAACAATCTTTCTATACTACTGAGGAATTTTTGAATAGAAGTCATTTCTCATTAACACCAAAAGATCCTGTAAATAGCTAGAATGTAGCCGTAGTAATAGATTTAATTTTTATTTTTTGAAATATGTTAACTTAGTTTGTTCACTTCAGACGTTCCACACCTAAACATTTATCGTGAATATGATATATGGCACACTTAAATAACTTCTACGTTTGTGTGCCCATAATGACCGTAGTTGCTTTATAATTCTTGGCGGTATTTCTGTTCTGTCGTTGCAACTACTGAAATGCGTGATTATTTACACCAGACGCGTTTCGCTTTATTGAAGTAAAGCATCATCAGTGATCTGTAATTAAGTTATTTACATTTTGATTTGCTTTTAGATTGAAAAACAGTTCGTTAAGAATAGTTTTCGGCTGATTTCTTGCTTACATCGGGAAGTGCCATCTGCTAGCACATCATTGTTTTTCTGTATTAGATACTGATAATTTTGGTCTAATTTTTAGATCTTCTGCTGTACTATACTTTCTTTATTTTTTACAAAACACACTTTTATGCGCACCACTGTATTCCGTTTGGTTCTGTACTTCATGTATGTGTTGTTCTTTGTCTTTTGTAGTGTTGCCAAAAAAAATAGTCCCTCCACCGCTATTCCTTCTCTACTCTTACACAGTACATAAATACATAGAAACATAATGAAATATAATTACAAGCATACAATAATCTAATTTAAAAAATTGTAGGTCAAAGACAATGTAGTGGAAAGGTTATGTTGGCAACACTACAAAACACAAACAACAACACACACATTAAGTATAAAAACAAACAGAATACAGTGGTGTGCATAATAGTCTGTTTTGAAAAACATATCAAAGTATGAATATGTCGATGCGTGTGTGTAAATCCGCCGATGAGGGAAGAAGAAAGTTTCTTGTGTTCTCTGGGCTGTGCTGTACCACTATCGTTAGCTTTACCCAGATATGTCTAGCAGAGCTGCTTGTTTGGCGAATCTGAGTGTTTCCCGCTTTTTTTTCGCCAAATGTTACATGTTCCTCCCCTACCATTTAGAAAAAAAAAGGAATTCCGAGGAAATTTCCTCCGTTGAAGTGGCGCTCTGGATGCACCCGCTGTCCTAGCAAGACTTATTGCTCTTTGGAATACATCTTGGTATGCTTTTTGTCCCGATTAGTGCTGACAGGTTTTTATCAATTGTGAAGAAATCACTGCACTTATTTCACGGAATGTCTGGAAATGCTTTTTTGTTCTTTTGTTGAGTTTCCTAGTCAATTTTCATGAGTCATGCTTGAACAGGTACTCTAACCCTGTTCATATCGAAAGTGGCCATGTGCCTTCAGCCTTACCATGTTTTGCTTAAGGGTGAAGCCCATTTTAGATTCGCAAGAATAACGATAGTGATTTAAATCACGTAAACCATGTAAACTAACTGTGTGGTGAATCACATGGGGAGAACAGTATTTAGCATGCACCTATTTATTCGGGTTATTGCCTTCAGAAACATAAGGTGAAAGAGATATCGGAATTTGAGACTTGCTTTCCCATTCATAGTGCATGATTTTTTTGTGGCTTCACAGCCACAAGTGAACGAAGTAATGTTTAGGAAGTGGTGATTCTGCGCATATCGACCATAAACTTGAAGATTATTTGTCGAATAAGAAGGCTGTTATGGAATTTACCACGTTTAGTGATTTTTATTTTGACTTTACGGCCTCTGTCCCACCTCTTTAGTTTCAAAGATGTCAGACAGAAAAGTCTCTTTCACTGGTTAAGTTGTGATTTGTTTTATTATATGGAATTATCCTCCTATTACGTAGTTTGCAGTTCCCTCCTCTTTGAATTTATTACGATGATTTCCCACTTAATGTTTGTTCCAAATACAGTCACTGTATAAGTAAGGAGCTATAATTTCAATTCTGATTCAACGTTAGTTCATATATTTGACGTGGGATGTTAAACATGGTAATGAATTGCCAGTATCAATGAAATTTACTTTACAAATATTCTGCCTTATCTTGTACGTTTCCCTTTCCTGTAATATTTCCCCTCAGAAAATAAAGAGAGAGCTTAGAGATTCAGTATGATGATTGAGTTTCTTGTGTATGCCACGCACATCACTCCTCCATGTAGTCGAAATGCATCACAGTAATTGTACAGCAGCTCTTTTCAAAATCAGGATTTTTCACAAATCGCTCCCTCGGTCGGCACTGCACACACGTTGAACGAGGATAAAACGTAACCTACGTGAACTATCTGTTTTCTCTCAATCAATAGTGTGTTTACCTATTCGACATAGAATCCATTTACCGGTTTCTAAGCTCATTCACATGATCAAAAAGCAAGAGCAGATAACTTTCACTTTGAAATACACAATATGATTTTTATTGAAAATGAAGAGAGTGACGAACTTATACGACATTTGTCTTGCAATCGATTTGCGAGTTCGTGTTTTCAAGCACGTCACATGAATTATTTGTTAAAAACACAAGTCAGTTTCGTGAGACGGAATAATATGGTAGGGTAGACGTATTTTCTAACGAGTGTCAGGTAAATTGCTCTCTTATCAGGAGTAGCATCAGCATGCGAAATGCACATTAATGGTAACGAAGCATTGAAGGGAAGATGAAAGTTGGAGACAATGCGAGCAATGCCATCTTTGTAAAGTTTGCAAGTTCGCAGCTTCTATTGTGTTAGTTTCTTGATCAACACCTTTTAACTCTCCATTGTCTAAATGTGAGAATGTATTGGAATTTTTAATAACATGAATACTGAAGAGTAGAAAAAAGGCAATATAAGGTCTCACCTGCGATGAGGGAAGTATTATTTTACATCATTTGTGCCTTCATGTTTCTATCATCGATCCTACCTCGCCATTCGAAACCATTGGTGTGTTGCCATAAGGCTGCCGAAATACCGACTCTTGAAACTTTAAGAAAATTGTTTATTTCAGGAGTAAAGAGATGGTTGAACAAGAGTTATTATAGTTTTCATGGACACTCTTAAAATGCGGTAATTTATTCCTACAATTAATGTTACTTCTGCAGGAAGCATGTTTATGTACGTATGCATTTGATTAACTCCCATCATCGACAAACAAAATGAGGACGTTTGCATGACTCTGGGTTTAGTGTGCCGTCTGTTTAATTCAGTACGAACTACATTAAATTTTGTGAGTAAACTTATCACTAATGCGCCGCGTTAACTTCCTGTGGCGAATTTAAGAGACTATTATCTTCACAAGCAGTGAAGAGCGAACGTACCCGAGTGTCTGAAATGAAACTATAGGTAACCCATCGACAGTTCATGAATCCACTTTTAAAATAGTAGAAAAATTTGAATATCTGAGAAATAATTTTAGCGAACAGAATAGAATGGAAACTGAGTTTAAGATAATGATCGCCGCGGCAAATTGATCGTATTTTGGATACGGGACGTACTGTGCAGCAGAACAATTTAGAGCAGTTTTAAAATCTGACTATACGACAGTGTAAGTGTCCTAAGAGCTCTGTATGGCTTTGAAACATTTACACTAAGAAAAATAGATGAACAGAAACTATTAGCCTTCGAAAGAAGGATATTAAGGGAAATATTTGGCCCCAAGTGGAACCCTGATTCACAGGACTGGAAGATATTTAAAAAACCATGAACCGGCAGATCAATACTCACAAGCTGATATTGACCAGAGGATGAAGGAAAGAAGATTGATATGGCCTGTACATATAATTAGCATGGAAGACTTCCGCGAGTAGCATTTTCAGAACAGAAGCAGCCGAGGAAGAGCAAGGACAAGGTGGAAAGATGATATCGATGGAGCGATACGCCTGAGAAGAGGAGAATGGTCCTCGAAAGCCATGAGGAGAAATGTTTGTTGAAAGAACATGGACAACGAATATGGTCTCTCAGCCCACTACGACAATCAAGAAGAAGAAGAAGAAGAAGAAAAGGAAAACCGACTTGTGACTGCCCTAGCACTGCAGTTTGTCATTATTATCACCTCTCCTACAGAGAGCAATTCCAACCAATCGGCTACATTGAGCGATCTGCTACCCTTGTCTTAAACTCCATCAGATGACTCCGCGAGTGCTGGAATAACTGTAAGAGCAGTATCCTGTATTGCAATTTTTCGGTCTAGATGAGGCATAGTGTTACTGTCTATGGACAGCCAACTACCGTACCTGTCCTATGGATGTGTCCCGAATCGTGCGGTCCTCAGTGACAATCAGAGCCTGTACATGTGCTTGCATCATACCGCACAGTACTGCAAATAAACAGTAGGCTGTCCTACCACCCTACGAGCTTCCTGTCGACTGACAACGTCACTACAGAGAGGGAAGGATGACTGGAGATACATCTGGATGCCATTTCCGCGCCTGGTTCCTAGAAACATTAGATTCGTGGCCCACACCACTAATCGCATTACTTCCAGCTGGCACCCCTTTCCCCACCCCAGGGACCACCACCCTACTCCACAGACGAGTGTGGCAATGTCTGTGTGATGATGATGATGTTTGGTTTGTGGGGCGCTCAACTGCGTGGTTATCAGCGCCCGTACAATTACCCAATCTTTGCTCAGCCCAATTTCGCCACTTTCCTGGATGATGATGAAATGATGAGGACAACACAAACACCCAGTCATCTCGAGGCAGGTGAAAATCCCTGACCCCGCCGGGAATCGAACCCGGGACCCCGTGCTCGGGAAGCGAGAACGCTACCGCGAGACCACGAGCGGCGGACGCAATGTCTGTGTGTTGAGTGATTCGTTGTGTGATGTTAAAGTGTGAAGGATGTTATGGTCAACTGCTTTTTTTTTTTTTTTTGCTCGGACAACTGTGTGAACAAAGTACAGTTAGTTTCCCCAGTGAAAACATTGTTTTTTCTTTTGCCCCCCAAACTTCATTTCAGAGACTAGAAACAGGAAATGCAATGTCAACTAATTGCACATTGTTTTGTTATATAGTTTCCAGTCTTCTTTTTCATATACATGTTCATGTTAGAGATATCTTGGTCCCCTATCATCATGTCGGTTTGGAACAAGTTTTTTTTTTGTGATGCACTCTATGTTACATAATCTTCGATCACACAGGTATACTTACAAATTTTTTTTTTTTTTTACGCTTGTAATGTCTCTTTCAGCGGTCTCTCCGCGATATTTTCAGAAATTTTATAAATTCTATAACTCAGTACATATCTCGAAATATCTCTTCTTATCTTACCGATTATCAATGCAAAGTAGTTTCAAGCCCAATTATTCCTTGGAGCGTCCATTTGCTCCATGGAATAGCTTCTGTGCTATCTATGTTTTCTCTTATGAAAAGAATGAAGGAATTCTTGCCGATTAGTCGTGAAAGAAGGAGGATGTATATGTATGTATTGTTGAGCTGGTCGCCATCTTGATGAGATTCTGTATGAGAAGGAATTTAATACATGAACTAAACTAAAGTAAGTGTGTTCGCGTATTATTTAACTGATTATTATTGACAGTGTCTGCTTACTACGCTGTGTTGCACGGGATCAGTGGGGAACTTCTGATTTACACTGGACAAAGCTGCCGTTTTGTATGCTCAAGACATCCAGTTACTTCAAATAAATAGGCTAACACGGTCTTACCAGCAGATCTCCGGTCTTCCCCATGTGATCACCGAAAGTTAATAATTATTAGAAATGTTTTCAGGAGATCGACTGACAATTTTCGTCGCACCGAGACTTCGAAATTGCTTCACTGCCTTTGGGAATTTAAGTTAAGCTCAATTTAATCAGGATAGAACAGTATTGAACTGTGTGAATGTGATAAGCCTGCTTTGTGAATGAAAATCCCCTTAACACACGCATGTTTTTACTATCCTGATCAGTGAAGCTAAATCAGGCCGGTGTGAGAGAGGTTTTTTAAATTTTAGATCGCACAAAAAAAATATTAAACACTGTATCTCTCAAGCGCCACTACGTGTACAAATTTCTTGTGTATATGCCAATAATTACAAAATGTTATACATAATAATATACCACAGTTACACGAGAGTATCTTTGTTTGTTTTGTGTATATGAGTGGGATATCTCCGGTTATAATTTTGGTTAGTGGTGAATGGACCATCAGTCAATCAATCACTGTAAAAAATTATCCTTCCTGTTCAGGGAAACGGCGTGAGTGTGGTTAAATGTTTCAACCATGAAGCATAGAAATATTGTTTCTTTTTGGCTTCATGCAGAAGTATGTGTGTGTTTGAGTTAGGCACCAGTAGTTAATTCTCAAATGTTACCTTAATGAGAAGCTTCCAGATCCAATAGGACAACATTTTACTGGAGCTTCGAACTTGGCCTTCTGCCATGTGTTCAGCATTTTTATGACTGTGGGTGTATGTCCATGAATGGCAATGGGTTATCTGAGGGTGAATCATTGTTGAGTGTGACTTATTCATCCATGTTAGTAAGATGATGGCGAAGTCATAAGAAAAATTCCACCTTTCATTTTATCATCAGTTTCCAGTTTAATCTGCCCATTTGTTGTGACATTTTGGAAACTGTTTGGACCGATTCTTTTTGAGTGACTGACACACTACCCCTGCCAAGTGAGTCAACCACTGTCAAAAATAATCTAAAGTGAGGGGGGGGGGGGTTACGAGTGGTTCCATGCCCTCTTTTGCATGTCGCCTCTCATTTTCATCTATTTTATTAATATTTGAGTGGTTTCACGGTGGTAACAGGCTGAATAAGGTTATTATATTGAGAGTACTTGTACTGAGAGCAGAAAATGCTTTTCACTTGTTTGCTCTGCATGTTGGGAACTGTATGTGGTCTTGCTTTTAGTTTCCTCTGTTACTTCCTTGGGTGGCCTGTGCGAGGCGAGCACCAGAGGACGTGGCACACTGCATTTCCATTGGGGGGCTGCACTTCCGTGTATACTGAGAGGGTCGTACATCAATGGACTTGAGCGACTGGCGGACAGTTGACCTCGGTCGAGTTTCTCCTATTATAGGCAGGGTGAAACGACATGCAAGCCATCTGAGTGTCGCCGCATTTTATGTGTTTACCATTCTGGCCTGTCTGGAATGAAGACTACTGGCGCTGACTGACTGCATTGTCCACATGATTCTGAGCATGCTCGTGCTTGGCGTGACTTTCTGGACCTGGATGGCAGGTGGTGTAATCATGTTGTTTTTGTAGCTAGTCAAACTGCAATTTCAGTGCCCTGAGCTAAATAGCAGAGGCATGATTGGTTGACTTCAACTGAGGCTAGTTGATGTCATAAAGCCCTGCTCCAAATTGGAGGGAATGGTCGCTATTGACAGGAATGATGTTCTGAGATAGTGTGGGGGAATTTTGTTATCATCACTGAATACTAATTCGCGGTTTTCGAGGGTAGGGTGGAGTTGAGTACCATTTGCTTCGTTCTTGCGCTGCTCGGGCGCAGGACATTCAGGCTCTGATCTTTGTCAGAATCAGGCAGTCTTGCGACTTAGTCGCACTTTTTCGGCAGAATTCTCAGACAGCTTTCGAGGCCAGGGGTTGAAACAGAGTTGCTGCATGGCTGAAGTCGGCGCCTACATCATCAGAACGCTGCCTACTGACGACCTGCTGCAGGTTTCAGAACTGGTACAGTATTTTGCGGCTCCAGCATTGTAGGACCTATCAATTTTGTACTGAAGTCCTCAGCAGCACACACGCTCGCTTTGCTACAAGTCCACCTTGCTTGTTTCTGTATGTGATCCCATTTGAGCTCTCACTACTAATCGCGATACTGCAATATAGTCGGTGGTGTAGTATTTGATTCATTGGGACCTCCAGTCATTATCGTCAATCGATTGCATCACAGCTAGTAGTAGTCCCTTGTTCTCAAGTCAACTCTTATTCTAATAATAGTTCACTTTGACCTACCCTTTAGCCTACAGTTTGTGTTGACAATCAAGTACCTTTGTGTTCTGATTCATAATAAATCACACTGCAATATTTAATCCACATATCATTTCATAGATAGATGCAGAATCCTATTTCCTGTTATTTATTATGATAAAATTCCCTTTTTTCTGTACTGAGTAGATAATGATTGTTATTAAATTATTGTGAGTGTGCACTCCTTATTTTACCAACTATCTGGGTTCACCATCAATTCCTTTTGTTACCGTTGTGCACATAATCAATTAGGTGGTAGGTATGGACGGGGTGGAATGCATGTCCAGTTCTCATGCAGAATTTCTCCAGAATTGAAGAGGTACAAACCTTTCTCCATCCCGGCACCTCGCAGCATATTTCTCTACTTGTCACTTAGCCGTACATTCCTCCCACAGCATAGCCAGGGAGGAAAATTTTGGAGTCTATCCGTTTTGAACATGTTCAAAGCGACTGCTGGGGCCATATGTCCATCAGTGGAGAAAGCTTCATCCACGTCATATGTAAGTCATCGACAATGGTGCCACCCAAAGCAAATGGCTGCTCAACTCCTGGGCGCCACAGCCAGTAATCTGTGCCTCAGTTACAAATGGCACACACTCCTTGGCGTACATGGGGGTTTCCAGCTCAGTCACCAACAGTGTGATCCCTACGTAATCCGCAGGCAACCATTATGCAGGTACTTGATGACCTGCCCACAATGGGATGTCTAGCATGCTGGGTTTTGTATGTAATATCTTACTGGAAACGGAGGGTGCTAAGGTGGAAAAGCACAAAGGTGGAACAGATACCACACTGGGTTACCTTCCCTGCATGGTCTGCACCTCAGAAAAATTTGGAAAATGGTAGCAGGTCGAACAATGACGACCCTGTATGTTTCAATGAAAAAAACGTAGAGAGCGCCAGAAGTGAAATGGAAGAGCAGGGTCCGAATCATGTACCAGATCCAAAACGGGTTTGCTCAACGAAGCCCATATGATGGAAAGGCAGAGGGGAGAGGAATAATGGAAGTACAGGCTTCCAGCACGGACAGGAAAGTGCTGCTGCAAAGGGTAAGGCCTCATGGTATTCGAGCAATACTCACAAAAGAGTTGTAGGCCTCCTGGGGGAACTCTTTTTTGGAGATAATTTGTGTCTCATTGCGTGCATTAATAGAATGACTTTATTGTATTGATCATAGTCTAATAAATTTTTGTTTTAAGAAATCACATTTATTTTGCTGAATTTAAAAGTTGACTCAAGCCATCTTGCTCCAGTACTGAGATAAGAGCTGAATACATTTTTGATGTTAGAGAGTACAATTGCTAAGTGTGTCTGATTCAGTAGCAGTTAATAGAAGGTTTATTGTGTTGAAGATTAATATACCTCTAGATCAATGTTTATCATTAATACAATCCGGACAAATTTTCCTCCTAAAAAGTTTGAGCTGCGTGTGTCCCTCCATGTGTGGCATTTGCAAACTCCAGCAAGTCTTCTGGTAGATGTTCAACATAAATCTCATCACATGCGTGATAAAACACCGCAGTTCCCTCAGAAGTTTTACTTTGTAATTATAAATATTTTTGTTCCATCGTGTGTGTTTCCTTACCAATTAACATCGGTTTTATAGGACATCATAAAACAATTGCACCTGGTGCAGTGTGACTTTTCCTTTTTTTGATGCTTGGCCTCTCTTTAGTCAATGGTTTAAAATCCGAAATACTTCGCCACCATTGTTACTTCATGAGAACATAAGTGTTTGTGTATCCTAGTTCTTCGTTATTTTCTTCCTGATGTCCTTCAGGAGAAAAATTTGAGTAACAAATAAACAGACACCCTGTGGGTCACTTCTTTTATTCCAGAGATCATGATTGCTGCGACATGGTGTCAGTTATGAGATTAATTTGGTGTTCCGTGAGTTGACCTATAGATTTTGCAGCCTGAGCGAGAATACCTCCAGTTTCGGCATGAGCCATAACAAGAAAACAGCCTGAGATTTTCGCCGTAACAAAATGATGCTCTTTCAACACAAAGGGATCCTACTGTTCGACTTCACATTATTTGAACCCATTAACTGCTTTATCGACTGCAGCTGTTTTGCAACATGCAGTGTTCAATAGATGCTGGAGTCTTGAGCTCTCCTCAGTCAACTACTCTCAGGTTATTGTACCAAAAATGTTTGATTTATGCAGCAGCATTAACAAGGGTGATGATGTAGCAGCAAATTTCAAAGGCCTCTATTATTTTCTTATCTAAACTCTTTTTCAACCATGTTTGACTTCCATACGTAGCTGTACTCCGGACAAATACCTTCAGAAAAGACTTCCTAAGACTTAAATGTATGTTCGATACACACAAATTTCTCTTCTTCAGAAACTCTTCCTTACAATTGCCGGTCTAGCTTTTATATGCTCTCTACTTCGGCCAACATCAGTTATTTTGTTACCCAATAAGGATATGATATGAATAACTAGGGACTGTGAAACACACATTGTCTATTTGGTCACCTACAGCAAATAATAACAAAAATACCTGCACCCAAAAAGACCCGACCGATCCTCTGCAAACTGTATGGGCATTTTGCACACCATTGGCTACGCCATTTATTACTTTTCCAGGTTCGGCTGTGCACGCAGGGAATGTGACTGAGGCCCTGACGCTGCGCACATCTGTTGATGCAAGAGGGCGCCCAACGGCCGTGCAGACCTGGTTCGACAGCGTGTACTAGAGCATCACCTGAACGTGGGGTACGCCCAGACGACACGTTCAACAGCAGTTCTCCGAGGTAGATGAGTTCGAGAGGAGCTGCGGAAGGTCAGGAGATCCTATCGTCGTATTGTGTGTCACACCGCTGGTATGGACACCACTACTGCCCGTTGTTAACGGCTATGAAATCAAGAAAGAACGCTTGCACAATTATTCGGGACATAGACATCCAACATGCACCACAAAGAGGGAGCACCGACAGCTTGTTCACCAGGCACGAGCGGATCCAACGGCAGGGATCATTCAGTACGCGGAAAACCCGTTAGTGCTAGTACCATTGGAAGGCTTGGGGTGAAACGATTGCCGCACGCCAATCATTTAGACGCCTGCCACTCACACCAGCACAGCGTCTCTCCCGAGTCGCCTGTTGTCGGCGATGACGAATATCGGACTCCGCAGGCTGGCAGTGGGTCATCTTTCGAACGAGTTTCGATTGTGCCTTGGTAGCGACAATCAGCGAGTCTAAGTCTGGAGGCGAGCGGAGAGTACCACGAAGAGTGGTTTGCCGTCCCCCATTACTCGTCCCGCCGACCTGGCGTAGGGATCGATATCCTATGGTGCCTGTTCACCTAACGGGCTTCGTGACAGCCGCCCTGTACATCGATATGGTGCTGGAACCGTTAGTTCAACTACTTATGAATACCCACAAGTTCCGTTCGCACACCGTTCCCACCATCCGAGCCTGCCTTGAGACTGTGGATATTTTGCCATGGTCAGCGGCCTCACCTGATCTCTCCCCGATCGAAAATGTGTGGGATGTCATGAAAAGTGTCATCAAGACTCTATCCCCACACACCAGTCAGTAGGACCTGTGCACTCACGTGTAAGCAGCGTCCTGTGGAATTGTATATGTAGCCGCTTCGGCGCGTGTAACGCCGGAAATGCATATCCTCCTATTACCATCTGTTGTACTATAATTTCTTTTCCTTTATTTTGTTACCTGAATATATGATGTTTCTGTGTCTTTATATATTGTAATTGTTTTACTATTTGTATATATATGCATTTATGTCGATGTATAAGTGGTTTGTTTTGTGAATATTATTTGTATTTACACGCTGGGTCTGGCCTAGGGAAAGCTATGCTATCGAACGAATACGTCGATAGGTCGTGTGGAGAACCAGAGTGTTTAGGATCTTTGGTAGGGTGAACTCGGCCGCGTGGAGCGCGGGCAGAGCGGAGTCTGGCTGGAGTAGTGCAGTGGAGCAGGTGTGCTGTGTGACGCTCCCGCGAGTTGCCGCGCTTTCGGGGTTTGGCAGCATGTAATTGCGCTCGAATTGCTATGATAGTTTCTGACACGGTGTCGCGGACGGGAAGCATTAGCTGGCGCACATCAAGAGCCCGTTCCGCCTGGTGACCGTGTCGAGAAGAAGGCGCGCCAACATCCAGCTTCTGCAACAGCGACGGCCGACAATGAGTGACTGTCGCCACCTCCTCGATCGACGGCTTCAAACCTTCAATCAACAAACAAGGAAGACTGGAAGCACGTAAAGTTTTAGAACTGTATGGCAGACCTCAGCTTTTCAAACTGTTCCATTTTCATAACTAAATTACAGCAACGTAGCATGAACCTTTGTTGCTCATTGTCCCTATTGCATTACCAAGCAGGGTCCCTTCCTTTTCTGGAATGAACCCGAGTGTCGTTGAAATTCAAACGTCAGCATCATTCGATTTCACTGCTTTAATTTCAAAGTTCAGTTAAGGTATTCATAGCTGGCTACAATATTTAGATTACACAAGCACAAATTAAGAGAGCGAGTTTTGTTACCGTATTTTAGCTTACCTGTGACTGCAGCTCAGCTTGGTACGTACTAAATTTTACTATTGTTAATTTTCAGAATCATTTAATTCAAGTTCAAAGATAAATCTCTTATTTCTAAATTGCGTAGATTCAAGTAGCTTTTGAAATGATTGTTGACGTAGTCGAAGACTAACCGTATTTTACTGAATTTCGATGTGCTTCAGAAAGAAAGCTCACTATTAACTTCAGTCACTAAATTAACTTTCGATTTTCCTGTTTTATTAATTCTTTTGCTAAATAAAGTCAGAGTGCAGCGAAATTTATTACTTCTGACAAACTTTCAGTTTTCACACTGCACGTGTCAACCTTCAGTTGCCACGCTTCTAGTGCTAATTATATGTGTAATAACCTTTATTTTTAGTTACTATAGTATTTGTCCTTAGGACTGGCGACCGTAATTTCCCCCAAATCTCAAATATCTAATTACCGCTAGTTAATTGTTAACGTAACGGCCGCACATTTACTTTCTTTATTAACTTTACCCCTTTTCAAACTAGTTTCATTTGCATTTTTCCTTTTATTTAGATGTAACCCTTTCCTCCCTCTTTACCGACAGATTAACTTCGGTGACGATTGCTTTTCCCAAATTTCCATTAGGTACACGCGGTTTAATGTTTCACTGTCATTAAGGTCGATAAGTGAGGGGGAGGTTACACCCGGTCTATTTTGAAAGAAGGTGATAGGGCTGGTAGGAATTAAAATGACTGTCTGATTTCCGATCCCCAATTACGAGGACTGTTCGGAAAGTAAGGTACGACCGGTCGTGAAATGAAACCACACTGAAAATCAAAAATTTTTATTCGCAACAGTTAGGCACACCTTTCAGCTACCTCTCTAAATAGTCTCCGCTCTGACTTAAATATTTGTTGTGGCATTGTGCAAACTTTCCAGTACTCTCGTCACAGAAAGCAACCACCTGTGCTTTCCGCCAATTCTCTACGCTGATCAGCTTTTGTTGTTTGTGCTAAAATGTTGTCTTCGTTGACAGCGGTTCATGTGAGCAAAGATGAACAACAGAGCGAGCAGATGAAGGGCTGCATTGTAGGTGATCATACACTTCCCATCGGAAAAGCTGCAGCAGCGTCCTCATTGCCCTTCCAGAATGTGGCTGAAAACTGTCCTGTAGATAGAAATGCATGACCTTTATGTTATGTGGGCTGCCTAACTTCAGGCGAAATCTCTCATCTGATCCACATACATAGCGGCAGACACTGTTGTTTTAGGTATTTCTACGTGTTCACTTTGGGCTCTGAACTGAAAAGAGCGATATGAGGCGATCGATAAGCACACTAAATACACTGCCTAACACATCTGTGCAGAGTTCCATCGGATTTTCGCAGTGGTTTTCATCTTGCACCTAATCGGGCCTTAATTTTCAAATACACCTCGTAACAGGTGCATTTGATCTTCCGCTGTCTCTACCGTGGTCAGCAGTGGACCTCATCTCTTCTAGCGGGGATTTCTGATTATCGATTAAAGGGTTTTGGGAGGCAACAGTGGAGTTCTACAGAGCAGACGTCGGGCAGATCTGAATGTCCTGTTTTTCCATAAACACACACGTGGAAATGGGAGGCAGCCTATCACAATTAAAATATCTGATACTACGCAACTAACAATACCACAAACCTGACGGAGAAAACTTCTTGCTGCAGGATCAGACAAAAGGAACAATTTGCGATATAAACAAGCGTTCTGTTAACTCATCCCATCCTTCATCAGAGAAAGAGTATGTATATTAACAGATCATCTGTAATGTTTGTTATTCACGAGAAAGAGTAACCTGAGGGCCAGAAAGGTTCCGTACAAAGCATCATTGGGCAAGAATGGTTAGATTTGTCTTGCCTGCAGATAGATATGTAAAGTGTTGCGCTTATGAAGGCTGAGAACCAAAATGATCGCGGATACGTTACTTTTAATGCGATACAGTACTAACCGGAGTTGTAAGGTTCGTGGCTGCTGCTGAGAACCGTATAGGGAGCATACAAATAACGGCAACTTGTGTGCTACTGATCTCCACGGACCTGCTCCAACTAACGACTGCCATCATCTGAGGACTAGAGGGCATCACCCGCAGTTTCGTTACTGAGGGTACCGCAGCCCAGCCTTTGAGGCTGTTCATCACATTCCAGATTACTAAGAATATTTAAATCAAGGCCCGGAAAATTACTCCTCCCTCACGAGACAACAGTCTCCTGGTTAGGCAGCCTTACGGCGAAATCTGACTCCCGCTGGAAACTGGTTTGATATGGAACCACCGACGATTATTTTCATCGACTTTCCGAATATTAATCGGATCTAACTATGTGATATATCAAATGAGCCATAAATTGGCGTATAGTTTGAATTTACCGACACAAAAATAAAATATATTTTGTTATGATACTCTCCCTTTGCCAAAAAGGCTGGACAAGCTCACAGTCGTTCCTACCGCACGCCTTGGGGTTGACCAGAAAAAGTCTCTGCTCTACAGAGTATAAAAGGACAACATCCAATCCCTGCTGTGACGCTTCGACGCTTATATCCATGACGAAGGAGGCCGGACGCCATACCAGCATTTATATTTTGTAGCCATGTTGCGCAATAGACGTTGGTCCTTCATAGTTGAAAGTTTAATTATTTCGTAAGTGTGGCAGCATCTGCTTGCCTGCCAACAACGATCGCTATCCCCCTTGTCCTTCTGGGCATAAGTCTCTTTATGGTGTTGAGTGTACATTACTACTTACTCCAGAAGAACGTACACTACTGGCCATTAAAATTGCTACACCACGAAGATGACGTGCTACAGACGCGAAATTTAACCGACAGGAAGAAGGTGCTCTGATATTCAAATGATTAGCTTTTCAGAGCATTCACACAAGGTTGGCGATGGTGGCGACACCTACAACCTGCTGACATGAGGAAAGTTTCCAACCGATTTCTCATACTCAAACAGCAGTTGACCGGCGTTGCCTGGTGAAACATTGTTATGATGCCTCGTGTAAGGAGGAGAAATGCGTACCATCACGTTTTCGACTTTGATGAAGGACGGGTTGTAGCCTATCGCGATTGCGGTTTATCGTATCGCGACAATGCTGCTCTCGTTGGTCGAGATCCAATGACTGTTAGCAGAATATGGAATCGGTGGGTTCAGGAGGGTAATACGGAACGCTGTGTTGGATCCCAACGGCCTCGTATCACTAGCTATCGTGATGACAGGCATCTTATCCGAATGGCTGTAACAGATCGTGCAGCCACGTCTCGATCTCTGAGTCAACAGATGGGGACGTTTGCAAGACAACAACCATCTGCACGAACAGTTCGACGACGTTTGCAGCAGCATGGACTATCAGCTCACCATGGCAGCGGTTACCCTTGACGCTACATCCGAGACAGGAGCGCCTGCGATGGTGTAATCAACGACGAACCTGGGTGCACGAACGGCAAAACGTCATTTTTTCGGATGAATCCAGGTTCTGTTTACAGCATCATGATGGTCGCATCCGTGTTTGGCGATATCGCGGTGAGCGCACAATGGAAGCGTGTATTCGTCATCGCCATAGTGGCGTATCACTCGGCGTGATGGTATGGGGTGCCATTGGTAACACGTCTCGGTCACCTCTTGTTCGCATTGACGGCACTTTGAACACTGGACGTTACATTTCTGATGTGTTACGACCCGTGGCTCTGCCCTTCATTCGATCCCTGCGAAACCCTACATTTCAGCAGGATAATGCACGACCCCATGTTGCAGGCCTTGTACGGGCCTTTCTGGATACAGAAAATGTTCGACTGCTGCTCTGGCCAGAACATTCTCCAGATCTCTCACCAATTGAAAACGTCTGGTCAATGGTGGCCGAGCAACTCGCTCTTCACAATACGCCAGTCACTACTCTTGATGAACTGTTGTACCGTGTTGAAGCTGCATGGGCAGCTGTACCTGTACACGCCATCCAAGCTCTGTTTGACTCAATGCCCAGGCGTATCAAGGCCGTTATTGCGGCCAGATGTGGTTGTTCTGGGTACTAATTTCTCAGGATCCATGCACCCAAATTAGGTGAAAATGTAATCACATGTCAGTTCTAGAATGTTTCTCCAATGAATACCCGTTTATCATCTGCATTTCTTCTTGGTGTAGCAATATTAAAGGCTAGTAGTTTATGTTGAATGTCTTGAAAAGTTGCACACGTCAATCAAAGTGCAAGAGACTTATACAACGCACGCTGAACAGGTGGTAATGGTGTCACTGTGCAAAATTTTGGTGACTCATCGAGTGATGCGTTAGTAATACCTGTGTGATGGTACTGGTTAGCAGTATCGACTTATAGTAAGTGATAAGCTTTCGTACTCTCTCGTCAGATTGGCGCGGTCACGCTTCGCTGTGCTCAGTGCTACAGAATCAGCAGCTGCCTGTCTCCTACGGGTTTCACACACGCGCTGGAGCCCTCTAGACCCGACTCCGCCCTCCCCGCTGGCCAGCCCCTACACACTCGCCCCTTCTGCCTCCACAGGTTAATCTCGCTACATATGGGAAGGGGAGGACGCCTGGTAATCAGTTTAGGACGCCTTTGCACCTCTCACTAATTGACATCCGCCCTCGGTCGCCGGGCCTCGCTTTGCAGCGCACCCTCTGTGCCCTGCCCTGTAGTGATCACCCTCACCCCGTATTACCGACTAATTGCGAGAATATTTGCACAGGCACCCGAGTGCGGCTCGCTCGGACAGCGTATTCCAGTCTCCTTTGTTGCCTTTGCAATTCCATGCGACATTAGTTCTGAATTGGACGCAGCTCTCGTGTGAGATAGCAGCGCCAGACCGCGTCGAAATTCTGTTCGTCTCGTACGTGGGCCAGTGCAGCCACTTGTCATGTATTCGGCGCACAGTCTCACAGATATACAGGGTGTTACAAAAAGGTACGGCCAAACTTTCAGGAAACATTCCTCACACACAAAGAAAGAAAATATGTTATGAGGACATGTGTCCGGAAACGCTTACTTTCCATGTTAGAGCTCATTTTATTATTTCTCTTCAAATCACATTAATTATGGAATGGAAACACACAGCAACAGAACGTACCAGCGTGACTTCAAACACTTCGTTACAGGAAATGTTCAAAATGCAATCTTGTCATATGATGACATGTTGGAGACCGTGGCTGCTTTTGAAGACAAATGTTGATGGTGTTAGGACAGCAACCAGCCACAAATTTACTTTGAGTTCCTTTATTCAAAGGAAACCGTTACCAGTTTCTAATCGTTGCGATTCATCATCAGACGGTTTACATGCTTTCTTTCTGACATTTGGTGTGTTGTTATAGATTAATTGTCGTGACAATTAATCTTTAAAAACACACCAAATGTCAGAAAGAAAGCATGTAAACCGTCTGATAATGAATCGCAACGATTCGAAACCGGTAACGGTTTCCTTTGAATAAAGGAACTCAAAGTAAGTTTGTGGCTGGTTGCTGTCCTAACACCATCAACATAATGTTCAAAATGTCCTCCGTTAGCGAGGATACATGCATCCACCCTCAGTCGCATGGAGTCCCTGATGCGCTGATGCAGCCCTGGAGAATGGCGTATTGAATCACAGCGGTCCACAATACGAGCAGAAGAGTCTCTACATTTGGTACCGGGGTTGCGTAGACAAGAGCTTTCAAATGCCCCCGTAAATGAAAGTCAAGAGGGTTGAGGTCAGGAGAGCGTGGAGGCCATGGAATTGGTCCGCCTCTACCAATCCATCGGTCACCGAATCTGTTGTTGAGAAGCGTGCGAACATTTCGACTGAAATGTGCAGGAGCTCCATCGTGCATGAACCACATGTTGTGTCGTACTTGTAAAGGCACATGTTCTAGGAGCACAGGTAGAGTATCCCGTATGAAATCATGGCGGTGAATCGAGGAAGTACAGTACATACTGACGAAACTAAAATGAGCTCTAACATGGAAATTAAGCGTTTCCGGACACATGTCCACATAACATCTTTTCTTTATTTGCGTGTGAAGAATATTTCCTGAAAGTTTGGCCGTACCTTTTTGTAACTCCGTGTATAGTCAGCAACTACATTAGCTTATGCAATCATGCTCTCGTTTGAGTTGTACTGAATGTTAGGGGTGTCCACAGAAACTGCGTTGCTTCAGGGACGATGTGAACATGGTTGTCGCAGCTCATAACGAGCGGCACCTTGTAAAAAACGAAAGTAAGATAAGGAGTTTACTTCATGTAGACGACTTGGTCATACGAGAAGCAACTCCAGCTTGGAGTAGAGAAGAATGTGGAAGGAAACCAAAGTCCGGATGGTCGGGTGGCGATTTGGTCCACCGTCCATCAGAGTGCTAGTCCGCTTCTTAGTAACACGCCTTCTTGCGTGGTCGTGACACATTATCCGTTAACTTGTACCATCGGGGAAAATACTTTGCAGAAAAATGATGAAATCAGGCAGTCCATATTAATGATAGGGAGCAGGGTCGGCCTTGATACAGGTTAAATACATCGAAGCGCCAAAGGAACTTGTAAAGGCATGCGCATTCAAATACAGAGCTTTGTAAACAGGCAGGATATGATACTGTGTTCGGCAACGCCTGTATAAGACAACTAGTGACAGACGCAGTTGTTTGGTTACTGCTGCTACAATGGCAGGTTATCAAGATTTAAGCGATTATGAACGTTGTGTTAAAGTCGGCCACGACCGATGGGACACAGCATCTCCGGAGAAGCGAAGAAGTGGGGATTTTCCCGTACGAACATTTCACTAGTGTGCCATCAGTATCAGGAATCTGCTGAAACATCAAATCTCCGATATCGCTACGGCCGGAAAAAGATGTTGCAAGAACGGGACCAACGACGACTGAAGAGATTCGTTCAATGTGACAGAAGTGTAACCATTCCGAAAATTACTGCAGATTTCAGAAAATGGTTCAAATGGCTCTGAGCACTATGGGACTCAACATCTTAGGTCATAAGTCCCCTAGAACTTAGAACTACTTAAACCTAACTAACCTAAGGACATCACACACACCCATGCCCGAGGCAGGATTCGAACCTGCGACCGTAGCAGTCCCGCGGTTCCGGACTGCAGCGCCAGAACCGCACGGCCACCGCGGCCGGCGCAGATTTCAATACTGGGCCATCAACAAGTGTTAGCGTGCGAACCATTCAATGAAACATCATCGATATGGGCTTTCAGAGCCGAAGACCCACTCATGTACCCTCGATGACTGCATGACACAAAGTTTTACGCTTCGCCTGGGCCCGTCAACACCGAAATTGGACTGTTGATGAATGGAAACATGTTGCCTGGTCGGACGGCTCTCGTTTCGAATTGTATCGAGGGGATGGACATGTACGAGTATGGAGACAACCTCATGAATCGGTGGACCCTGCATGTCAGCAGGGTACTGTTCAAGCTGGTGGAGGTTCTGCAGTGGTGTGAGGAGTCTGCAGTTGCAGTGAAGTGGGATCCCTGATATCTGTAGAAACGACTCTGACCGATGACACGTACGTATGCATCCTGTCTGATCACCTGCATACATTCATGCCCGTTGTGCATTCCGACGGATTTGGGCTATTTCAGCGGGATAATGTGACACCCAACACGTGGAACACCCTTGCTACAAAATGGCTCCAGGAACACTCCTCTGAGTTTAAACACTTCCGCTGTCCACGAGCTCCCCAGACATTACCGAGCATATCAGGGATGCCTTGCAACGTCTTGTTTAGAAAAGATCTCCACTCCCTCGTTCCCTTACGGATTTATAGATAGCCCTGGAGGATGCATGGTGCCAATTCCCTCCAGCACTACTTCAGACGCTAGTCGAGTCGTTCGCACGTCGTGCTGCGGCACTTCTGAGTGCTCGTGGAGGCCCTACTCGATATTTGGCAGGTGTACAAGTTTCTTTTTCTCTTCATTGTAAAAGAAAATTTCGTTCTTTTCAACAGCCACTTTAGTTGATGTCGGTTACTTGCCACAAATACCAAATGGTGTATAATGGTTCACATATGTCTTTTACTAAAGCAATGTTTCACTCTACACTTTGCGTAGCTATTGAATACACAGAAGAGATACTGATTACGCAAATATTTTATAGCTGTACAGAGATCAGGAGTCTAACATACAAATTAAAAATTTTATTTTTAAGAAGTAATGTTCTCCAGAGAGAGCTCGTGTTTTACATAGTTAAATATCCAAATAACCTCACTTGTCTAAAAAGTAAACAACTCCAGAGAAATCATTACCAGAATCATTAATACCGAATAATTCGACTCCTGCACTTTATAATCACGTGGATTTGGTGAGTAAGTGAATCCACCAGTTTGTGCTGGTACGTCGCATCCATGTTAAACAACTCGCTATGGATCTGATCACGGAATTCCAGCAATTGCTGTTCCGACATGCCCCACGGATTTTCTATAGGCTTGACGTCAGGTGACTTGGGAGGCAAATCGAGGTTTAATAGCGTGGTGGAGTCACGTATTTTTCTAGCCCGATGAACATTTCGCTGTTGTCATCTTGAAAGCCAGGGATGAGCAATGGCCGCTTGCCACTGGCGTGCAGTTCCCGTCGTAGTGTTCTGTCACTAACAATTTGTAATGAACTTTCATTCACTGCCTGCAGAAATTCCTGTCGGGTTTGGATGCGGTTTTGATTCATAAGCCATGAAATGTCTCTCTGCTCCTTCTCAGTCGGGTTGTTTTTTATTTTTTTATTGATTTTTTTTTTTCTTTCGTGGCCATGTGTGTTACACCGTTGCCTGTAGACATGCTAAACAGTTCGCCACCAAACATCAACAAACCCAGCAACTTCATACACCATTTACCTATGGGCATTGTCAAACAGCTTTGGCCCTTTTTGCCACCCTGTCACGTTCTGACATTTACTCGTATTTAAGTACCATCAGCTTGAAACATAAAAGTCTCACTGATCGCCACTGTCTTATGTTCACGGAAAGTCAGTGTGCGAGGAATTGGCCATGTGACTTGATCAGGGCGCCATATGTAAAGGCATAAGGATTAGTCTCTGTCTACGCACTGGGGTGACTAATTTTTTGCACTGTGAGCGTAGTCCCAACGGAAGGTTCTCCAGAACAGAGTGCATATTGTGTGTGTCCTGGTGCTACAAATTTAAGAAGTCAAACACACGCGTTTACTGGAATACCTCTGTTAGCAGAATACGAGGAACTAGAACGCACTGAGTGATGCAATGAAGTCACGTTCTACCTATGTAGTCCTAACATTGAAGGTTGGGCAAACCCCTTCAGGATTATGGCGTGCTTCATAACGGCTGGAGACAGGGAACTACACAAATGCACCGAATATGGCTTTGTGCACTTCTATGATTCCGTTGTGACACAGCCCCAGCTTGTTCCACTTCTTTCATAACGTGTTCCGTGAAATGTAGACAGAAAGAGAAGCTGGTGTTTTACGGGCAAATGGATTACCACATCTGTGCATCCTATTGTAAGCTTCTCTGTTTGTGATATTTACTGCTACATGTTGTGCTGCAATATGTTTGCAATGGTAAGTAACGTAGTAATAAAACATGAAACAATACTGTACAGTAGCAACACTTAATATAAGGACTGCCTCACGAAGTGAACATATCAGGAGAAACAACCAAAATATAAAACTCATGAACAGATGTAATACAGAGAAACGTCATCTGTTAAACGAAAACTTTTGCTGACTGTCGTTGTTTGACAAGTAGTGTTTCACGCTCAGTGATTTAGCACAACACCCGCTTTCGGGAGGAACCAGGAATCAAACTTCTTTCCGGCGTCCCAGACTTAGGCTGGGATCACAATGGTACCGATATCTGTGGATTCCACCGACGACCGACATCTACCGAACACAGCCGATCTTTGCAAATCATTATGCCACTACATGCTCGATAACAATGTAGCCGATCTCATCACCCGAGCTTTCAGATTCCAGACAACAATAGGTTAAAATCGTATCAGTTTGATTTCTTCGCTCATATTGGCCGACGCGACGCGAAGCATGGACCGCTAGACTGATACGTTCGCTCAATGGAGAAGTTTGTGGGATCCTGAGAATGAACAATATCGTAATCGGGATAGGACACCACAGTTAAGCAAAACATCTATATGAAATTTAGGTGTAACTCATAACCTCATAAAATTATTTGTTCAAGTCAGAAGGATGGTGTACCTAAGTTTCTGTACAGTAGTGGACTTTTTTGGGTTTCGATAGGTGGAAATTACCAGTCCACAGATTATTATTACTAGTTACCAGCATCTTTATGCTCAGTGGTTTACGTGTTCAGAGCAGCTTATTATAAACTTCATTTTTGTCTATCCCACGCATGCTGAATGACGGTCATTAGAAGTTACTTGACGTATGTTTGCACAACTTCTAATATATTCCGCCAAACAGTGTTTGTAATCTTGGTTTTCAAGGCCACCAAGAATCATCTCGAGTATGTAAAGTCGAAGACCCATTAGTAAAACACTTTCGGCAAACGAAACTTACTTACGAGTACGCGCAGAAGTATGATTCGAGCTCTATTAAAACTTCCGATATTCGTATTATAGATGCAAATCTAGCTCAAGGAAATCTATAAATGGCACATGGATATTTGACATCTGGGGATTACATCTTTCCAACATTTAGGCCTATATTCTGAAAAGTACAATTTCAAAGATTTTATGTGAAATGTTTGATGCTATTTCCGATACCCTAAAGGCTTATTTAAAACCTAATATTTTCATTCTTGGATCCGAAAATTTACAAAATGTTAAATTTATTCTATACCGGTATCAAATTTTGGAGCTATGCTTCGTGCTTCCTTCGTTAAAAGCTTCTGTCAGCCTGAAATAGTGCTGCCACCAGAGACCTTGTTCCTTCCTTTCTCAAGTCTACTGGGCAAGTGTTTAAGGAGCACTGAAGCTTCCAGTTTTAGAATTAAGAACAACAGCCATCATGAGTAACTTAGAAGTAGATATCCTCGACTCAGCGACGCAGCTTAAAACACTTCATAAATGCAATGCCTCTGATCCAGATTGTGTACCAGGCAGGTTCCTTTCCTAGTATGCTGTCACAGCTTCATACTTAGCAATCATATACAACCTCTCGCTCGTAGAGTGATCCGTACACAAAGGCTGGAAGGTTGCACAGGTCCCACCAGTACCCAAGAAAGGAAGTAGAGGTAATCCGTTGAATTACAGATCCGTATCACTGACGTCGAGTTGTAGTAAGGTTATGGAACATGTATTGTGTTGTGTCTAGACAAGACAGTCCAGACACAATGCGAGGAAGCCGAAAGGCACGCGCTTAAACTCACGCAGGCTGGCGTGAGGTCTGAAACAGGATACGTAATGAATGCTATAAAGAAAAGTACGTAGCTTCTGGAATACTTAACTTTAATCCACATTTGTAGAACATCGCTCTTGATGATACATTAATAGAATCTCAATATTAATTGAATACGGCGCCTTGCTAGGTCGTAGCAAATGTAGCTGAAGGCTATGCTAACTATCGTCTCGGCAAATGAGAGCGTAGTTGCCAGTGAACCATGGCTAGCAACGTCGGCTGTACAACTGGGGCGAGTGCTAGTACGTCTCTCTAGACCTGCCGTGTGGCGGCGCTCGGTCTGCAATTACTGACAGTGGCGACACGCGGGTCCGTCGTATACTAGCGGACCGCGGCCGATTTAAAAGCTACCACCTAGCAAGTGTGGTGTCTAGCGGTGACACCACATGTTGTGTTCGAACCTTATGAATTACCTGAAAAAAAAACGATTTATTCACAACCAACACAGATTCAGAAAATACAGTTTTAGCGAACCACAAATAGCTCTTTTTTCTCACGAAGTATGAGTGCTATCGACACGGGATATCAAACTGATTTCATGTTTTTAGATTTCCAGAAGGCTTCTGACATCGTTCCTCACAAGTTCCTAATATCTGGCATTCTCCTAGGAAGTGTTAAAGGCCCTCTGCTGTTCCTGATCTATATAAACGATATAGTAGAAAATCGGAGCAAACCTCTTAGATTGTTGGCCGATGATGCTGTCATTAACCGTCTTATAAAACCATCCGATATCCTAAACCAATTGCAAAATCATTTAGATAAGATATCTGTATGCAGAAAAAAGTAGCAATTAACTATAAATAATGAAAAGTGTAAAGTCATCCACATGACTACTAAAAGGAATCCGCTAAATTTCGCTTACACGATAAATCACACAAATTTGATAGCTGTAAACTTAACTAAATACTTAGGGATTACTATTAAAAATAACTGAAATAGGGACGATCATATAGATAATGTTGTGGAGAATGCAAACCAAAGACTGCTATTTATTGACGGAACACTTAGAAAATGTAACAGGTCTACTAAAGAGACTGCTTACATTACGCTTGACCGCTCTGTTCTAGAGCGCTGCCTTGTTGTGTGGGATCCGCATCAGATAAGACCGACGAAGGACATCGGAAAGGTTCAGTGAAGGGCAACTCGTTTTGTATTATCGCGAAAAATGGGAGAGAGTAGCACGCATATGAGGTGGCAATCATTAAAACAAATAGTTTTTTGTTGCGGCAGGACCTGCTAATGAAATTTCAAATACCAGCTTTCTCCTCACCCACCACATAGCGCGATATGAACGTAGTTACAACTGCATTTCATAAGATCGAAAATCAGCAGAATAAATTCGATGTGGGCGCTACTCACATTCTGTTTTTCGATAAAGCAAGGCCAGCGAGAGTTCGCCCAGGAAGATTTAAATGTTCGTTTTTCCGTCGCGCTGCTCGGAAGCGGTAGAGAAGTAGCTTGAAGGTGGTTGGATGAACCCTCTGCAAGGCATTTAATTGTGAATTGCAGAACAAACATTAAATGTAGATGTACATATATACGTAGAACATAATTATCTGAATGTGCCGCTAGATTCAAATGGCTCTGAGCACTATGGGACTTAACATCTTTGGTCATCAGTCCCCTAGAACTTAGAACTACTTAAACCTAACTAACCTAAGGACAGCACACAACACCCAGCCATCACGAGGCAGAGAAAATCCCTGACCCCGCCGGGAATCGAACCCGGGAACCCGGGCGTGGGAAGCGAGAACGCTACCGCACGACCACGAGATGCGGGCGTGCCGCTAGAACTCCATAAATTGTCATTATATTCAGAATAAAGTGAACTGCTGTGAAAGCACAAATCTACCTTTCATTAATTAAATAATACTCGCTTACTCGCATAGAATTTTATCCATGCACTATATAATAGAAACATCATTCACATTCATCACATAAATTAACCATTATGTCTTCGTAACCTCATTGGCGAAACCTTTATAGAGAAAAGTCGCCCATCTTACCACAGCAGCGTACTAAATCGCACTCGGAACAACGTGTTTTGGAGGAATCCTAACTGCAAGTTACCGCGTTTTTAATTTTTGTGACACAGAATTTTTTCCTTTGTCTCATATACTTGTAAAAGTCGTCGTATAGTTCCAGTAGCTGATGATAAAGTGTACAGTACTCGCCACGTTCTTTCCGAAACAGGTGTAGCTAATTTACCTGCATTCAGCATCTTTCTAATAGCAAACGCCGCACTGCAGCACTCATCTCCAAGCACAGATCCCACCCTTGAAGTTTAAAGTCTAGCTTCATACAAAGAACAAATTCTAACCTAACCTCACCTGTGGACTCCGCGAATAACTGACGAAGGAGATCGGATCCACCGTGACCAAACTGTCGGCCGATTCATCGACAATCAATGGCGACGTCATCTGGCGACCGCTGCCTGTACCGCTGTGAACGCAGCCTTACGTTTCCCAACATTTCATTACATAACATCAGGACGGTTCCTTTAACTGAACAGTTCGTACCGAATAGAACCAGTACTTTGTCTTTAATGATCCCGATGTCCTTTTACAAGATGTCCACTGGCCTTGCTTTATCGAAAAACAGAATGTGAGTAGCGCCCACATCGAATTTATTCTGCTGATTTTCGATCTTATGAAATGCAGTTGTAACTACGTTCATATCTAATTGTTACGTTTACTATCATACTGCTTACTATCGTGCTATTTTTATTAGAAGCAATGATGTCGGCTGTCTAACCCACGGTTGTATAAGGGACTGTCCTTTCCGGTCAGGAAGGCCATTAAAGTTTCCACTCAGACTTTGGTTGTACTCTTGTGGGTAAGAATAGCTTACCCGTTTCGACTTATGGTAGCCGAACTGTTAAGAACTTACCTCTTTCTTTCCCTCTGGCCAAAACAATTTTCTTAGTTTCTGCTCGTTAGGAAGGCGACACGTTACACGTTTCACCTGGCCCTAATTTTTTATTGAGAAAAAGTTAAGCTGAAAGGTGTAAGAGCATTCGTATTTCACATCAATCTTTTGGCACGAACGCCATTAATAGTAACTGCTATTTATTGCGGCTGATAATTCTTGGTCATGCCTTCGTATAGTATTCGTTGCTTACGTCTTCACAGGAAGACTAAGAACATGTTGTCAAAATGCATTGCGACTCCATAAACTTCGTGTACTCTCTTGAATTCAGACTTGTGAACCTCAGTGACATTCTGTGCTCGGATATTTTGTATGTAAAAATATACTCCTCAACACTATTTTAAATCTGATAAAACGTTTTCCCTTCTATTTTGTGTTCATCACAGAGTCCAGCTATTTACAAAATCTGCATGCAAAACTTCATATCGAGACAGCGATAGTGGTAAAGTAAAGCGAGGAAATGACTTCAGAAAAAGTTTGTATATGGACGCTAAAAAGTTCTGTTCCGACAACCACGTTACACCGTTATAGATTTTCTAACTGCTTTATGCACCACATTTCAAAATGTGATGGACGGATGGAAACTCCTATCTGCCCTCCTTTCTTGGCAATATAGTCCTCTGTAAGTCGTCGTATGTGCCCTAAATTCTGTTGCAGATTTGATAATAATGTCACATGATAAAATGACACACATATTTTGCTGTTTGGAATGTTTTTGTCTGGAATAGTTTGTTTTATCAGCAATTATTGTGTAACACAGACGTTCACGAACTTAAATGGTAATCCTTGGAAAAAGTTCTCGTGTAGCCCTGTTGGGTAAATATAGAGAAGTTGTATTCGAGTAAGTCTGTGCAACCATTATGCTCCCTCCTTCGTAGGTCTTACGTGAGGGAAGTGAGATTGAGGTATAAGATATTAGGGAACGTTCGGAGGCATATAGGCAGTTATTTTTCTCTCCCTCAAAAAACCAATGGAATAGGAAAGAAAATCGATATTACTGATGCGACGCATCCTCTGCCATGTACTCCTCAGTGGTCTGCGACGTATACTTGTAGATGTGAATGTAAAGAAACTACAATCCGTACAGACGTGCGTAAGTTTGTTAGCTGTGGTGGCGAGGTGAACTGAAATATTCAATAAAAAGCAGTTACTATTAATGGCGTTCGTGCCAAAAGATTGATGTGAAATACGAATGATCTTACAACTTTCAAATTAACTTTTTCTCAATAAAAAATTAGGGCCAGGTGAAACGTGTAACGTGTCGCCTTCCTAACGAGCAGAAACTAAGAAAATTGTTTTGGCCAGAGGGAAAGAAAGAGGTAAGTTCTTAACAGTTCGGCTACCATAAATCGATCTTTATTTTACAATTGCCATTACCAACTTTAGCCCATATAAAAAGATACTCATCGGCATTTAACTTCTTCTTCTTTCTCGTACTCAAAACAAATGGCATACTTGGAACAAGAGTACCATAAGACAGTTTAGCCAAGAGTCCTGTAGTCTCAGCTATACTCCATGCACTGCCCGGGAATCGAACCCGCGTCGCAAGAATGGGAATCTTGCGTGATACCACTACACCAGCAGTGCTTCTCGGGAGTATCGACTATGATTCGATTATTAATGCTTTATCTCATGTCCTTACGTTTGGTAGCGGATGTAGACTGATTTACTTCATTTTCTGTCGTTATGTTTAACACTACAACTGCAGTCTCAAAAACGAGCTCAGCACAGTACACATTTTCATCACCTATGCAACGT
The DNA here is from genome assembly GCF_023864275.1 of Schistocerca cancellata. Taxonomy (NCBI): domain Eukaryota; kingdom Metazoa; phylum Arthropoda; class Insecta; order Orthoptera; family Acrididae; genus Schistocerca; species Schistocerca cancellata. The sequence goes on along the minus strand of NC_064626.1, from coordinate 928,985,923 downwards.
ACTTTTAAACAGATTTAACAGATGAATAATCACTACGGGTCACACGCTTTCCTCACAGACAAAGTATGTTATTTACGATAAAATGAGCAATTGTGAGCAAGATGAGCTCAGAAACACATCATCACGTGCCCCTCCTGTATTGCCTCTACGTCCAAAACGAACATATGGCAAAGTGTGACATTTCTGAGAACGCTTATGTGCGTTTGATCGCCCTTAGCCGCGCATCTGACAAAGTGGAGCGAAATGAGATTTCAGACAACACAATCACGCGCGCCGCTCCTGTTTCAATTCGGCGCGCCGTGGCGTTAGCCGGCTATCGAACGATATCTGGCGCCTGCGCTTTGAACGCGCATTTCATCAGCCAGACATAATAAAGAATCCCGATTTCAGCAGCTATCACGGTTCAGAGTAACATCAAGTTACTACTGTTAGGTATAAATCAGTGAAGGAAGTCACATTAGCTGCAAAAAATGTCTGCACTGCCCGGGAATCGAACCCGGGTCACAAGAATGGGAATCTTGCATGATACCACTACACCAGCAGTGCTTCTTGGTCGTAAATGAATGGTGTGCGTATTAATTTACACAAGGTAATCGCACTCATTTAAATAAGTAAGACACAAAATGTCAATTTTTCATTCCGTATGGAACACTAGGGCACTTCGTGACACACTCTAATAAAAAAATACGTCAGATGCTGTCCGTGATGCGCATAGTTCGATTAACGTAGGAAGACACGCAAGAGGTACAGTTTGAGGTGGCAGGCTATTAATAACTGCAACGGAAACAAACTACGAGGAAAATTCATTGGTTTTCTTAAAGTTTAAGGTACGGTAAACTCACTTCCGTAATACCCTAGTATAAAGAATTTTTCTTATGACTGAATGTAACGTAAGAGTCAACAATGCCGTACAGGTTACATACATCCTGCTGAGGAAGACGTAATGGCATAGCACAACAAACCGCACTATGTCGTGCATACAACAGTTTTCTACAGGAAAAACATAGACAGAAGTGTAATTGCAGAGGTTAACTAACATTTCAGCTTGAATATATACGTGTATATAAACTAGAAACCGTATTTTACATTCTCCACGCACGTCTAGTCCGAATTTTCGAATTTAATGTCATCTGTCGTTAACATGAAAAGCAGACACTCATTAGGTGGAAGACATACTCTTAAGAAAAACATTTTCTCTGTATTTAATGTTTCTACCGTTAAAAAAAAATAAATCGCAATATCTATGTCTTTGATACGTGAACACAAAGTGTGCATGCTTACACTGAGACCTGTCGTAAAAGAATCTAAAATTAGAGGCTACTTGCGCGTCAAATGTCAATAAGAAACATCAAAAATTTGTTGGTTTCCTTGTGAATGGCGCAAAAGAATTTCTGGAAGCTTGAGACAACTGTACATATAAGTATTTTTGCAAGACCTTTAGACTGATGAAGAAGTATCTTACTAATTTTTCTGTCACTATTTAATGTAACGACAGATTATCGTTGCACTCCTAACTTTTAATTACTCTACATTTATCTGAACTGCTGGATACAACGACACGAAACTGTTAATAGTGACGAATTTATAGCTGTCATCATTAATTCTAGTATGACGGCATCATTTTGGAACAAATCAACTGAGGGGTAGCGGTCATTTCATTCTTCTAAACATGTAATAGACTAGGTTGAAGATAGTATGTTAATCTGTTTACTTTTTTCTGCATCACATGAGAACGCAAAAAAATCGACACAATGATCGAGAAAGACACGAAACAAGTTTCAGCGTTACAGTACGATCAAATTAATTCATACAATTGTCACTGAATGCATCAACGAACTTCTATGGATTCTTGATAAGGCTTTCCAATCCACGTGACCAATTCATTGGAAGCATTATGTGCGTTGGTTTATGTAATCATTTATTAAATAATGGCAACATTCTGCAGCTTCTTTTGTGAGACTGAATATAGTATCACTCACTCTTGAATGTCACGATTTGTTAAGGTTTACATTAGAGGAACCGTTAAGTTATAAGTTCTGCTTTAAGATGTCGCAGATAACACATGCGGAACAGGAATCTGCGCCTCATCCTTGCGAGTGCTTTTCTGCGATGCTCTCTGTAGAGAGACTGCCACGTCATGTCACGTTCTGCAGCTTGTGGATTGTCCTCGACATCTGACTACTTGTCTCGCTTCAAAAGCGGTATCCCACTGCCGTCTCTCTCATTTCTACTAGCTCAGGCCTGACAGATTGGCCGCCATAATACATTCATTTGCTCAAACGAACACAACAGGGCTGACGTCATAATCTTCTTTGAATGTCGTGGTCTGTAACTCCTAACACATTTCATTCTGTTGGCAAGGTGTCACTGGGTGAAAATCTGGAAGAGCAAAGGCTGAGACTTAACATTATTTCCTAAGGCTAGAACTGGTACTTACCGTTTCACCAGAGCCACAGCTGCCTAATAGATTAACTCCACACCATTCTTCCAATTCTTACCAGACGCAAAATTCAAACCTAGATCTTCCATGCGGCAGACATTCTGAATGCCCAACCGTCAAAAAAGGGTAGACAGGAAACATATTTTCAGAGTCTCACAACCGTCTGTGTTATTTACAGAACATTCTTCACAATACAGCAGAAGCATAAGAACGTTTTTGAATATTGAACAATATGAAAGTGGAGGCGACATCGCAAAGTTCTGTTAGTTTGGTGAACAAATTTCCTAAGTGAAGTCCTATGTTAATTGTTTACTCTCGTGTTGTTTCGACGGCCTGGAGAAAATATCCGTTTTCCCAGTCGTGGGTAATGATGGAAAAGCGCGACTTTAACGAACTTTGTGTTACATGCTTACTAAGTGTAGAGGAGTGACTTCCCTCTAATTGCATGGTTGAATATCGAGGTGCTGCAAACACTAACGAGGAAAACTGGAAGTTTTTATGTGGCTTTCGTAACAGTAATATTGTCACACAAATAGCAGTTATGACGTAATACACATGTGTCATAATTAGTAAGATATTCCGGGATATTACTCCGTGGCTGAAGGGATTTCACTTTAAAACCCGACGTTTCGTCCACATCTGCGAAGGACATTTTCAAGGGGGATCGTAGCTTTGTTTAATGTTCGATGGAAACCCTGGCTCGCTGCTGACTATGCTGGCCGCCATGGCCGAGCCGTTCTAGGCGCTGCAGTCTGGACCCGCGCGACTGCTACGATCGCAGGTTCGAATCCTGCCTCTGGCATGGATGTATGTGGTGTCCTTAGGTTTGTTAGGCTTAAGTAGTTCTAGGTTCTAGGGGACTGATGACCTCAGATGTTAAGTCCCATAGTGCTCAGAGCCATTTGAACCATTTGCTACTGCCTACAGCAAAATTCCAGTGGCACGAGCTTCCGCGCAGTGGCGTGACGTCACATGTTTTGAATACGCGAGCGCAACTGACCGTCGTGCGTTGTTGCTATCAGCCCATAGTGGAAGACTGGTACACATCTTCTTCAGCTTCGGAAACCAAATTTCATTCAATTTCACGCCTTCCTCCTTTCTATTAAAATTCCTAAGCTGTTTCACTATCTCCATGGCCTCCGTCTATAGCCTTTCATGGTATCCGCTTATGGCTGCCAGTACTTGAGTCCTATGAAAATGAATGTTGTGGTCTCCTGGCTGTAAAGGAAGTTCTGTAACAGCTGATCTGTCAGTCTGCCCTCTTCTGCAATTGTCCTTGTGGTCTTCGAGTCGTTCCTAGACAGCTCTTTTCGTAGCACCCAAGTACACCTCCCCACAACTACACGGAATCCTGTGAATTCCAGCTGTTTCCAGCGGTTGGCAAGCATCCTTGGGCGATTTCAGGTGATCTTGTATCTTCCGTGTGGGCGTGTATACCGCGATGTTCGGCTTTCTCAAGATCTCTCCTATGCTGCCTGTCACATCCTTAATGAATGGCAGGAAAACTTTCGAGTTCGCCGGCGCTTCAGCATCGCTATGATTTCTACGTGGTGGACTTCACGCTGAAATCCCTTCGACCACGGCATAATAGGCTGGAATATTTTATTATTTGTGATAACTCCGGCAGTGAAAGTTTACATTTTACAAATGCACCTGAGAGCAAATCTTCCGGACGAAAGTGACTTTCGCATGATGTATCTCTATCAAGTAACACAACTCGACGAAACGTGGACCATACATAGAAAAACATATTACAGTTTAGTGCAGAAGGTAAGTGAAAGAAATACGCAGTGAGACGAAGAGAAATGACACATTCAAAGACAATAATTAAACTGAAGTCACAGGGCTTTACCATGGTCCCCTGGATATTCCGAAAAGCTGGACACGATTCTTAACAGCGTATGTGATCACAACAGTCGGTAGTGATCACAACAGTCGGTAGTGATCACAACAGTCGGCAGTGCATTGTCTGCAACGCGCTCGCACCCTGGCCGCAATGTTGGTAAGGAGTCCTTGTTGTAGGGCGTTCGATTCCTCCATTAGCGCGATTGGCAGCTGCAGGATGGCCATTGGTACACGTGGACATGTAGCAATAAGTCTTCCCAACGCACCCCACAATCATGTACTTGACGGGATTCAAGTCGGAGAAAGGGCAGGCCATTCCATTAGTCGAATATCCTGTTCTCCCAAGGGATTCTCCACCTGCGCTGGTCGATGTGGTGGCGCACTGTCATTCTTAAAAATGAAAGAGTCGAATGCACTCCTGGGAAAACGGACATTGGAAAGGAATAGTGTGTCACAATAACGTTGATTGATGAGTGTATCGTGGTTAAAGATGCGGAGGCCAGTACGCCCATGTAACATAGTGCCTCCCCCCCCCCCCCCCCCCAAGAACACCTGGGCGACAAAAACGGTTTTTTCGACAGTGTTCCGCGATGCAACTAGTGTTGCATCCTCTAGCCATAACAGGATACGACCAACATTGACGAACATGATCGTCATGATAGTCCATACGTTATGGTGTCAGGAGGCATAGTATTGCATGGGTGTGCTGATCTGGCACACGGTACACTGAACACGGTACACTGACCGGTCAATGGTATTGCAGAGATGTACTTCTTCCGATGTGCGTCTTTTCCGGGGTGCATTCGGTCCTGACGTTATTTTTATAGATGACAATGCGCGACCGTGTTGACTTGCGCAGACGGAGGAGCTGTTGGAACAAGAGGCTATTCGGCGAATGTACTGGCCTGCCCATTCCCCTGACTTAAATCCCGTAGAGCACGTGTGAGATGCGTTCGGAAGACATACTGCAGCACGTCCACAGGCACTAACGACCGTCCAGCTGGTGTGAATAGCGTTATTAGGGAATAGGACGCCCTCCCACAAGAACTACCCATCAGCCATGTGACCAGCATGGCAGTACGTTTCAGAGCGCGCAATGCTGTCAGTGTGTTCACACGCCCTGTTAAGAAAGTTGTCCAGCTTTTTGTAACGTGCAGAGTCTAATAACCCTACCACAACAAAGGTCAAAAATTAATTATGATTGTAGTGTTGCTCACGCTGCTAAATATTGCATTTTCGGGCAACAACAAAGTTATATTATGTGGCAGGTGTCATTAGAGCACAGTTAATAAAGTCATTTCTTGAAATAATGGATAAACTAGGCACTCATCTTTTCGTGTTTCCCACGCTGGTCTCGTTGTGAACTCATGGCTCAATCGTCGAAAATCTAGGATCAAAATGGCTCTGGGCACTATGGGACTTAACATCTGTGGTCATCAGTCCCCTAGAACTTAGAACTACTTAAACCTAACTAACCTAAGGACATCACACATTTCCATGCCCGAGGCAGGATTCGAACCTGCGACCGTAGCGGCCACGCGGTTCCAGACTGAAGCGCCTAGAACCGCACGGCCACATCGGCCCGCAAAATCTAGGTAGTGATGATTCCAAACTCAGATGCAAAGAGGCCTAGGTGTTATTCTGCGATATTCAAAAGTTTTATAGATGTGTTTCATAAACCATTCTTGAAGATTCAACTTTTGCAAAAAAAATGGTTAAAATGGCTCTGAGCACTATGGGACTCAACTGCTGTGGTCATAAGTCCCCTAGAACTTAGAACTACTTAAACCTAACTAACCTAAGGACAGCACACAACACCCAGCCATCACGAGGCAGAGAAAATCCCTGACCCGCCGGGAATCGAACCCGGGAACCCGGGCGTGGGAAGCGAGAACGCTACCGCTCGACCACGAGATGCGGGCTTCAACTTTTGCAAGTTAGGACAATGCTGATGTAAAAAAGTAATCAGCACTCCGAATTTAAGTTGCACTTCTTTTTTATTACTTTTCTTGTAATATCACGTAACTCGTTCCAAAACATACTTGAAAATATCTTTCGCACTGTTAAAGTTCCCATTTCATAAACTGACTACAATTTGCGTCTTTTTAACATGACGACCAAAGCTTGACTCTCTAATAATCGCTTACGCGCCCAAAATTCAGAGTTACAAGTACGTCAAAGATAATAGTGACAAAATAAAGAATACTCATAAGAATAATATCATTGCAATATATACATATCGGTGTATCGAAGTACCTCTACATTAATGAAATCAAATCTGAATGTTGTCACAGAAATATGTTAACTATTTTACAGAAACACAGCAGAATTTTGCTGGTATCGAGATGATGAGGTGAGGTGCCGTAACGGTTACGTAATTCAAGTACCATTACAAGAGGAACATCGCAAATCGCGGTTACGTCGGTGTAATTATTGTCTTTGAACCTAAGTGACATTTCTGTCCGTCTCCCTGCGTATTTCTTTCAGTTATCTCCTGTACTAAACTGTATGTTGTCAACTTGGCCGTGACAAATCATATGAAAGTTACGCTCGCCTTACGTTCTGAACACTAGTGTATTATCTTCACTTATTGACGATTATGTTGTTTTGTAGACGTTGCATGCGATTTCTTCCGTAAGAAGAATGTAAGTTCATATGCTCTGTTCTACATATTTACGTGCATCGAGGACACTTTCATGTGACTATTACAGTTTGCATATTCAAAGAAAGTATTCTAACGAATGGAGATATCTACTCTTGAGTTGTTCCATTTCAAAAACGACATGATACTAAAACATACAAATACGCCTGAACAAGCTGATTTTCAAAATACACTGAAGCGCCAAAGAGACTGGCATAGGCATGCGTATTCAAAAACAGAGATATGTAAACAGGTCGAATACGTAGCTGCGGTTGGCAACGCCTATATAAGACAAAAAGTGTCTGGCGTAGTTGTCAGATCGGTTAATGCTCCTACAATGGCAGATTATCAAGATCTAAGTGAGTTTGAACGCTGTGTTACAGTCGGCGCACGAATGATGGGTCACAGCATCACCGAGGTAGTGAAGAAATTGTGGCGTACGACAGTCTCACGAATGTGCTGTGAATATCAGGAATCCGGTACATCATCAAATCACCGAATCGTTGTGGCTGGAAAAAGATTCTGCAAGAAAGGGACGAACGACGACTGAAGAGAGAAGTGACAGCACTGCAACCCTTCGGCAAATTGCTGCAGATTTCAATGCTGGGTCATCAACAAGTGCCCGCGTGCGAACCGCTCAGCGAAACAACATCGATATGCATCCTTGATAGCTGCATTACATTGAGTCTTACGCCTTGCCTGGGCCCGTCGACACCGACATTGGACTGTTGTTGACTAGAAACATGTTGCTGGTCGGACGAGTTTCGTTTCAAATTGTATCAAATGGCTCTGAGCACTATGGGACTCAACTTCTGAGGTCATTAGTCCCCTAGAACTTAGAACTAGTTAAACCTAACTAATCTAGGGACATCACAAACATCCATGCCCGAGGCAGGATTCGAACCTGCAACCGTAGCGGTCTCGCGGTTCCGGACTGCAGCGCCTAGAACCGCACGGACACTTCGGCCGGCAAATTATATCTAGTGGATAGGCGTGTACTGGTATGGAGACAATCTCGTGAATGGACCCTGCATGTCAGTAGGGGACTGTTAAAGCTGATGAAGGCCGTGTAATGGTAGGGGAAGTGTTCAGTTGGAGTGATATGAGACCACTGATACACCTGAATACGATTCTGAGAGATGAGACGCACTTACGTATCCTGTCTGAACACCGGCCTCCATTCTTGTCCATTGTGCGTTCTTACGTACTTGGCCAATTCCAGGAGGACAGTGCGACACTCCACAAGTCCAGAGTAGCTATAGAGTGGTCCAGAAACATTCTTCTGAGTTAAACACCACCGTTGGCGACGAAACTCCCCAGACATGAACATTATTGAGCATATCTGGGATGCCTTGCAACGTTATATTCAGAAGAGATCTCCACCCCCTCGTGCTCTTTTGGATTTATTGACAGCCGTGCAAGATTCATGGTGCCAGTTCCTCCAGCATTACTTCAGACATTAGTCGTATCCATGACACGTCGTGTTGCGGCGCTTCTGCGTGCTCGCGGCCGCTCTACCCGATGGTAGGCAGGTGTACCAATTTATTTGGCTCTTCAGTGTATTTGTACCGCTCACTGCTGTGGGCTGGCTCTGAGCACTATGCGACTCAACTGCTGAGGTCATCAGTCGCCTAGAACTTAGAACTAATTAAACCTAACTAACCTAAGGACAGCACACAACACCCAGCCATCACGAGGCAGAGAAAATCCCTGACCCCGACTGCTGTGGGTTATGGGGTATCGTCACTCTGTTACAATGTACTGTAGCTTGTGGATTATACAGGGTGGCGCACGAAATGTGTTACCAATTATTTCTTTCGCAATTTACGAGACACATTAGATACCCCGCTGGGATCTCTACAGCTGTACTAGGAGAGCTTGGAAAAACAAATGAGTTACGAAATGACGTGTAATTCACGATACTGCCGCTAGGAGACTAGTAAGCAGCAATGGCTGACAATGGAAGACTTACGACACAGCAACGATCGGAAATTGTGTTACTTTTTCATTAAACGAAAAGCCTTGGTATGACTCAGAGGCGTTTTCGACAACAGTTTAACACACGATGGGTCCCTTGAAAGAAGACCATCGACAGGTTGTACGATAAATTTGTACAGGAAGGAACAGTATTGGAAGCGAAGCGACCTCAGCCTAAACCTGTTTGTTCGCCGGGGAATATTGAAGCGGTACGAGTTGCTGTACAGAGAAGTCCCGGGAAATCGTGTAGAAAGGCAGCAGTGCAACTGGGAATATCCAGACGCTCCGTTCAACGCATTCTTAAAAGTGACCTCCATATGTACCCATACAAGATGACCGGTGCACAGAATCTCACTGAACAACACAAGCAGCAGAGACTACTGTTTGCTCAGTGGGCGGAGGATATTGAAGAAACTCTCAACAACGTTTGGTTTTCAGACGAGGCGCATTTTCATTTAGACGGTGTGGTTAACGAACGAAATGTACGCTTTTGGGCCACCGAAAACCCACAAGTGCTTCATGAAAGACAACATTATGCTCCGAGGATTACAGCGTGGGTAGCAATTTCCAGTCACGGACTTATTGGACCCCTTTTCTTTGAAGAAACTGTGAACAGCGAGTGTTATTTGAGCATGCTTCGCAATAGCTTCAGTCCACAGCTTCTTGGTACTGCCTTGCCCTTCAACACGCCGTTGTTCATGCAAGATGGAGCAAGGCCACATACCGCAAACACTGTGTTGGAGTTTTTACACAAGCATTTCGACATGCGGATCATTTCACTCAGGTTTCCAGGTCGCTTCAATGACGGACAAAATTGGCCCCCCAATAGTCCAGACCTCAATCCATGTGACTTTTTTCTTTGGTGGTACCTAAAGGCAAAATATTTTCCCAAAACGTCCATGTGATTTAATGGAGCTCAGAAGACTTATTCTTCAAGCTCGCAGTGAAATTACGGATGTGCCGTAGGGTAATCACTAACTTCAGTATTCGTTTGAAGGAAGTTAGGAAACGAAGTGGTGGACATATTGAGCATGTGCTGAGTTAGAACAAATCTCCATGGAGGGCTCTTCATTGTAGTATATGTTCCTTTCAGGTTGTATTGAAAATAAAGGTTATATTCAAAAACAAAATGGTAACACATTTCGTGCGCCACCCTGTATGTGTGGATATAGAATTGTTCATTTTTGAAATAACTGATTTACGAACGCATAGTTTCGCGACGATGTAAAAATTCTCTCTGGCTTCCAGCCGGTTTAAGTGCTTTGATATGCACGAGCTTCCTCCAGAGTGCTCCTCGGCCATTGTTAAATGATGACTGTCGTGCGACTGCTGCTGTCGTCCTTGTACACGGTATCCCACATAAAACGCGCGGCTAGTTTCCAAGCGAACCCCGTCAGAGCGGTGCAAGTGGGTCATAGCACTCACTGCCCAGTCTCTGACGCATGTGGTCGCGGACTCATTCGCTGCAGTTGGCGAGTGCGCGGGACGGCGATACCTAAATTGGCTCACACGCTCTCTCGTGTAGGAATTTCGCGTAGCGGCCCGATTCACGGTCAAGAGCAATGGCACAAGTAGGGTAGGCCCGCAATAGGAGCGGCACACGGCCAACGGTACCCACTGCTGAGAACAGCGAACCGGTGCGGGCTGTGGGCCGTCTGCCGACCTGCGCGTGCTGAGAAGTGGACCAGCGCCGCCCGCGAGGTGCCGAGGGGGCCGCGATGTGGGCCGCGCCTCCTAACCCGGACACGCCTCGCCCCGCGCCGCTGGCTGCGTCTCGGGCAGATTCCAGAAGGTCCCGCCCGTCTTCCTCCATCTGTTTCGCTCTCTGTCGCATCTGGAACAGTGCATTCATGAAGCAACAATCTAGAGATGTTCACCAATTAGTGTGACGAGTCTAGTCCATGAACGAGGCGCCACAGCCGGGGGGAAAAAAAATACTTCCTGGCAGATTGAAACTGTGTGCCGGACCGAGACTCGAAATCGGGACCTTTGCCTTTCGCGGGCAAGTGCTCTACCAACTGAGCTACCCAAGCACGACTCAGGCCCCGTCCTCACAGCTTTACTTCTGCCAGTACCTCGTCTCCTACCTTCCAAACTTTGCAGAAGCTCTCCTGCCAACCTTGCAGAACTAGCACTCCTGAAAGAAAGGATATTGCGGAGACGTGTCTTAGCCACAGCCTGGGGGATGTTTCCAGAATGAGTTTTTCACTCTGCAGCGGAGTGTGCGCTGATATGAAACTTTCTGAAAGATTAAAACTGTGTGCCGGACCGAGACTCGAACGCGGTCCGGCACACAGTTTTAATCTTTCAGAAAGTTTCATATCAGCGCACACTCCGCTGCAGAGTGAAAAACTCATTCCAAAAAAAAAAGGTTCAAATGGCTCTGAGCACTATGGGACTTCATCTGTGGTCATCGGTCCCCTAGAACTTAGAACTACTTAAACCTAACTAACCTAAGGACATCACACACATCCAAGCCCGAGGCAGGATTCGAACCTGCGACCGTAGCAGCAGCGCGGTTCCGGGCTGAAGCGCCTAGAACCGCTAGGCAATAACGTCTGTAAAAATAGCAACACGCATAATGCATGGTGACATTAAATCCAAAGAAAATTACTGCGATAGGAGTGTACCAACGTAAAGTGATTAAAATAACAAATAAGCAGTAAACCCGTAGGTCCAACTGCTCTCTGTCTCGTGTGACGGGACTCGTCCGTGTTAAATCAAGTTGAGCAAGTGAAGTGCTACTAAAGAAAGGAAACATGCAAAAGCTAGTATATCTCGTCAATGTCACTGAGTTCGAACCGGGTAGAATAATCGCTCTGGGAAATATTTCCTATTTTTTTTAATGCTGTGAGATTTCGGTTCGCTCAAGAAATACTTCTGCGGCAGTTATTGTGCGTATACCACGCAATGTGATCACAGTATAGCATGACCGCCGTGCTGTCCTCATTCTCGTTAATCGTTTAAGCGAACACAGCGACTGTCTCTTTGGAAAGGCCATTCTTGCTTCAAATTTACCTAATTCCAACCATGCTACCTCTCGGATAATTTAGGGATCAACAGAACATATGCTTTAATCGTGGTGGCATGGTTATATAGTTACAGATTTCCAAAAACATAATTCACGAAGGCTAAAATGAAGTTACAGTATAATTGACAGACATCATTTTCTTTTACATCAACGGTATGTCCACCACGTTATTATTCGACCCCAAATGTGTTTGTTCATTGAATCAAACGCATTCCTAAATACTCATCCATTTACGAATCTTTTGGATTCGACGAGCTACTACTGTAACCTGTTACTTAACTTGCTCTCATAACACACCGTTGCTTTGTGTGACTGAATGCCTGTAATAACGCCAGACTTCGGAGGAAATTAAAATTGCATCCAGCATAGCATATTAATCTCATTCTTTATTATTCCTGCGTCATCGGAGAAGTTACTTCGATCTGGTGACCTGGCGAGAGGACAGCCCAAATCGATTGTGAGATACGCTCTAAGGCGGCAAAAGGCTGATAGAATGAGTAACCGTTGTTTCATATAGCCGCCGGTCTGTGTCTTTGTTAGTTCTTTGTGCTCATTCTCTAACTAACCTGAGAAAGTTTATTCATCGGTCTTAATTTTAGCTGTTATCAGATATTTACCTATTTCTTTCTCGAAAATGTGTTCTTATAAAGTGTACAACTGTTCTTCTGTACAAAACTGTATCGAGTACGTAAAATGATCTATGTTTCAGGTAATTTTCATTTTATTTTATCCTTTTCTCTTCAATGTACAGGAGAAGGGCCCTCTTAGAACATGTTAGGGGAAGCATCTCGTCCTTTAGGTTCCGTTTTTTCTATCGACAGCAGTAACATAGAGCTAACTGTATATGAAACTGAACGCTATCAATTTCTGATGCGAATTCATAAGCAGCACCGTATGCCTGTTTCCATATTTTTCGTTATGGTCATCAGCCATTCGACATCAGCCTCTGAATATCTTCTAGAGATTTTCTTGTATTACGGCTTTAACTTTACGAAACTATTATCTATCTACCTTCCATTAGATAATCGTAGTGTTTCTTATTATATCTTGGAATCACCAAAAAACCCTTCTCGGTCCACACACATTCAGCCGATTATACGTCTCAGTCAATACCATTTCATTTACGTCACGATCACAATCTCCTCTTCCATTGTAGTTAATTCCCTATTCTATTTGTTATAAATTCTGTGCTACTAATTGCCAAGATAATGTATCAGCTATAAACGATAATGGGTTTAACAACATAATTTATAAATTTTCCTGTATTTTAATGGTTCGAGAGAATTAGTGTAATTTAAGGGAAAAATGAAGTGTTGATGAACGTAGCTGATTCTCAATGTTTCAGGAAAGCTTTCATGGCCGAAGGAACCTTATAAAGCGATCGTATACTACGTCAGATACCGAAGACAGACTGAGCTCCAAATAGGTGTACTTGCTAAACACATTTAGTTACTGATGATCGTCTTCAGAGCCATACACAACACGCACGGACACGCAAACACACACACACACACACACACACACACACACACACACAAATTCTTTTCTTACATTGCTGCAAGCAGAATAAACAATTCGTCCGCTGCCACTACAGTGATCGACTTTAAACTTGCCAGAGCGTAAAAAAAATGGACCCTCACGAACCGCAAATACGTTCATCAGCTGTTAAGTTATAATACCTATTTGGTAGCGAGGAACACAACTTTCTTCCATTACAAGGAGGAGAACGAGTCTTTGGTATGAACTCCATGACAGACAGAGAGTTCCGGGATTCCAGATTCAGATTTCTGAGTCCTTGGGACTCACTATTGCTGGCCGGAATGGCCGAGCGGTTCTAGGCGCTACAGTCTGGAACCTCGCGACCGCTACGGTCGCAGGTTCGAATCCTGCCTCGGGCATGGATGTGTGCGATGTCATTAGGTTAGTTAGGTTTAAGTAGTTCTACGTTCTAGGGGACTGATGACCTCAGCAGTTAAGTCCCATAGTGCTCAGAGCTATTTGAACCTTTTTTGACTCACTATTCAACGTGACTAACGACACACAGTATGTAGACACACCTGAGAAAAAATTTGTCACTATCGGGTGGCATTACGCTAATACCGTTTAACATTGCCTCTCATCTTGATAATGGCCCCACTTCGGTGAGGGGAAGGGTCCACAGGTCTCTTCAAGTATATCATATCCAACTTCAATCACTCACTGACGATTAGATCTAGCAGATCTATTCAACTTAATAAATGCTGATTGGGTCATGTGGCGGGCCAGTGGAGATATGGTAGCTTGGAGTGTTCGTCAAATTTATACGTCAGCTCTGTAAACACGGGAGATGTCATTTTGGAAGACGCGAGTGTAAACAGCAAGAAAGGATAACAGCTGATGGCCGATACGGTTAAGATAGACATCATGGTTTATGTTCACTGAAAACTGAGTAAGGGGACCAAGTCATGGAACGAAAATTACCCCAAAACTCCCTCCGGCTGAAAAAGACCCAAGATACTCTCCAGCTTCATTTTCTCGTCGGCGCATTAGACGTTGCCACCACTTTTAACAGTTGCGAAATCGCGACCACACGCCTCCATTCTGGTGATATGCAGTTTCTGTGTTGTTTGAGACGTGCATCGTTACGTGCCGCAATGAAGAAAGGCCTTTTAGAGGTGTTAAACTCCGAAGGTCCACTGCGCGCAATTTCTTCACAGTGTTCGCTCAGAGAAATGGGTCAGGTGGACCGGCATTCACTGGAAGCAGCAATCCGCTCCCCTTTTGAAAACGATTGTGAAGGATAAGGCGTAACACTTGGTCTCGTAATGTGGTGTCCATCTGTTCCCAAGTCGTACGGTCTCGGAATTTCAATACCAAACCTCTCCGCAACGCGCAACGCCGGCCGTTGTGGCCGAGCGGTTCTAGGCGCTTCAGTCCGAAACCGCGCTGCTGCTACGGTCGCAGGTTCGAATCATGACTCGGGCATGGATGTGTGTGATGTCCTTAGGTTACTTAGGTTTAAATAGTTCTAAGTCTAGGGGACTGATGACCTCAGATGTTAAGTCTCATAGTGCTCAGAGGCTCTTGAAGCATTTTGAACAACGCGCAACGCCTCTCTTCTTTACGCCAGCCAGCAGCGTTAGTTGGGCGTCTCCGCAATACTCTTGTGCCGACTAAACAGTCCTGTGACGAGACGCTCCGCCCTTCTTTGGATCTTCTCTATCTCTTTTACTAGTCCAACGTGGTAAGAGTTCCAGACTGACGTGCGATACTCAGGAATCGAAGTGTTCTGAAAGCTACTTCTTACGTGAATGAAATGCATTTCCTTAGTTATCTTCTGAATCTGGTGCCTAATTTTCCTACAATTTGTGTTATGTAGCCATTGCACTTTTTGAGATTGCAGGTGGTTAGTCCTAGATATTTTGTGGTAATTACTGTTTCCATCGGTTGTTAGTAACTGTCGAATAGCAGTAGACCCATTCCCTTACTTGCGCTCTATACGTTTCGTTTGCTTACTTTCAACTTAAAATGCCATTTCTTACCATTTTTTTCATTTACTGTAACACATATGATGATTTACATTTACGAAATGACAGTGAGTATTATTACTATTAGTAATGCAAACCCAAGTTCGCTCGTGATTTTAGCTGGTGGGTCCGAACCCAGGGCGAGTGAGTCATAGATTAGATTAAAATCAATCTCATCAGTATTAGCAACGAAAGAGTAGCTAACAAAACATGTGCAGAGCAATTTCGCAAAGCAAACACAATTACATGGAATACGTACAGCAGGATATAGATGTCAATCAAAGCCAGACGTCGCTACCACGCAGCTGTTCCTATAGAAGCACTCCGCGGTACGGCTACATGATCATTAACTACAAGAGTGAAAGATATCGAGAAAATTTAAAGATAAATACTGGAAAAATATTTGGAACCAAAGCTCAAGGAGGTATCTGAATGCGCAAAAGTTCATAATAACGATATTCGCTGACTGAGTGGCTCACCTCACTTGCACGTAAAAGACGTATGACATTCTGTATTTATATAGGACGAATGGAAGTCTTTTGCTTAGCCAAGAAAATCTTCCAGATCATCAGTAAAACCCAGCATTCCAAATATTATGTTGTCTAGTAGACATCCAATTGACCTCACAGAAACCGGTATTGAGCCACTGGCGACTACACGAGCTGCATATAGGTAGAAAATCAGTACACATAACTTAATTCCCAAGATTCCAACAGGAAGGAATTTCAAACTTTAAAAACGCGTGAACGCAAGAAGGAATGCAGACCCAAAGTGAAAGGAAGAGTAAGTTTCGGGAAGATAAGAAGAACAAGTAAGCCAGTGCTAAGTAATGGTTCCACGTGCTCCTTAGAGGGGGAAATGAAATATGCAAGGTGGTCAGAAACAATCTGAAAAAGCATGTCACAGTGTTGTAGGGTAGGTTGTGCTGAGAAATAATTATTAAAAACAGTCAATACGCTGCGCCGTTTCCGAGTTAATTAGTATTGAAGTTAGCCAATCAGGCCGTTGCGCGAGCAAATGCAAGTGACCCGCCAGATACATTTAGTGTCAGTTGTTTTCATAGCGTACGTGATAGCGCATGAGACTCCTCAGCCTTTGTCTCGGGTTAGATCCTTACTACCGTCCATGTTCGATGTTCGTAAGCTGTCTCGTTCGATTTTAGGAAATCAAACGAAGAACTCTTTTGGGGTGAGAAGAGGTTATTTACTGATGGATGCTATGCGGGGAACAGTGAATGGCAGAGGAAGGAGGGTGGATGGTAAAAGGACAGGAAACAAGTATGAAAAAACGAAGAGGGTAGCAAATGACAGGAATGCATGCAGACTACATGTGAAGACCTGTCCAAGGGCAAAACAAAAAACAAACAGAAATGCAAAACGAAGTATATTTCTGTGGCCTTTATTTGTGAAAGCCGCTGAAATGTCATAGAGAGGTATTCTGGCTGTAGTCTGCAGTAGTGCCTGGTCAAGATATTCGTCGACTCTTTCACCATACCGGTATCCAATTGTGTATATCACTGGACAACGTCTGTTCAGTCTGCAATTCTTAGCTGGTGTACAGACGAACCCTAAAATTACTTTGTTGAGTCAGGTAGCTTGCCGCACAGTGGTTTTTCATGAACTGGACGGACATGGGATGGTTATCGTTGAAATTAGAAAAATTGTATTCGTTTCTGTGGAAATTTTAGTATCATTTTTTCCCTACCGACTTTGAACTGTATTATTGATTTCCTGATGCGGACATTATCGGAGGAGGTTGGTAAGAGCCAGTTGGAGGCGGTGTATGAACTTTTAGCAGTATCCATATTCCAGTCGAATCGTAGGACCTTCGAAATTTTTCGAAACTGGTTAGTATACTGCAGGGCTTTTATTTATTGACTTCACCGTCTCGCTGGTGAAAGGGAGAATGGGGACGCTTATTTAAGCGTCCTTGGTAGCAATGTAATGAATTCATCTGGGTCCGCCAAGAAACTTTTCCGAGGAGCACCGCAACGGCGTAAAGAGCGCGTGGGCCCTGACCGTGGCGGCCAGAGGGTCTACTTCGCTCGACGCTGCGAGAAGGAACGTTTCAAGGTGGTGAGCAACACGGCCATTCCCGATGACTTCTGTAAACGACTCTATGCACGAATGCACGACTGCATTTTAGGTAGAGGGAACCTTAATAGGTCTGTCCGTGTGAGCACGACCCTGAGTTTATAGTGCAGAGTCCACGCAGGATACCGTGGCCAATGTACAGTGACCAATTTTCGTCCAAAGCGCTGGGTGAGTTCATTCATTTGTTCGAAAGGGGAGGCCGACAGTGTTTGCCATCTTTCCCTAGTTGGCGATGACACAATCGAGGCGCACGCCCTGCGATGTTTCTCAAATGATTTTACAAAAAATAGTCTGTAAAAAAAATTCATTTTTGCATTACATATAGCTTTATATGTCAGGTACAAGGTATGAGACCATAATTTCATTATTGGCCATAGCTCTCGTGATATTCGCATGGAAGCAGAATACCGTGCGAAATTCGAAAAAGTTTGTAATGAAAAGCTGGCCAGTGTGGCCGAGCGGTTCTAGGCGCTACAGTTTGGAACAGCGCCATCGCTACGGTCGCAGGTTCGAATCCTGCCTCGGGCATGGATGTGTGTGATGTTCTTAGGTTAGTTAGGTTTAAGTAGTTCTAAGTTCTAGGGGACTGATGACCACAGCAGTTAAGTCCCATAGTGCTCAGAGCCATTTGAACCATTTTTTTGTAATGAAAAATAGGGGAGCTGTGATTTTGGCGTTTGTTGCATATTACACGATATGTTTCTGTGCATGAAATTTAGCTAAGGTATCGAGTTTTTCTTTAGTCCTGCGTGGAAGTCTCTATCCGTCACCAATCTGTAGAAAATTCATCTGATGCAGGACAATCATGTGCAATCGCGTCGAGCCAGTGATATAGCCAGAATGAAGTATTCACAACATTTTTCATGTTTCTTAAATATTTTGAGGCATCTATTGAGGTTTTGGCAAATGATAGCAGACAAAGAGTATTTTGTCATATGATTATTGTACAAAACGTTATTACCCACAATGTTATTCCACTAATTGCAAACTTTTTCTATGGGAGAATGTCATTTTTAGAGGCCGTCGGTACTTGGTGAAACAAGAAAAGCTATGGGTTTTGGGAAAACATAAGTGAAGATATTACACATTTATTTTGTACCGAGGATATACTTTTTCTCAGTTCCTCAGTTGATAACGATGAGGTCCCATACTACGAGGAGCGTAGGGGACGATACGAGAAAAAAATGGTTCAAATGGCTCAGAGCACTATGGGACTTAACTGCTGTGGTCATCAGTCCCCTAGAACTTAGAACTACTTAAACCTAACTAACCTAAGGACATCACACACATCCATGCCCGAGGCAGGATTCGAACCTGCGACCGTAGCGGTCGCGCGGTTCCAGACTGTAGCGCCTAGAACCGTTCGGCCACTCCGGCCGGCACGATGCGAGAGATCCGCACCACCGTACTAGGCAAAGTCTTAGTGGAGGTGGTTTGCCACTGCCTTCCTCCGACTGTAATGGGGACGAATGATGATGATGATGAAGACGACACAACAACTCCCACTCATCTCGAGGCAGGAAAAATCCCTGACCCCGCCGGTAATCGAATCCGGAACCCCGTGCGCTGGAGCGAGAACGCTGAGCTAATAAACGTACCCAAACCTTGTGTCAGAATTCTCTCGCAGTTGCGTCTGCATAACGCGTTAGAGAGGTGACGCTGTGTAACACGGCTGTGTTTTGGCTAAAGAAACAATTATTAACATGGCAAAAAGAGAAATGTGAATATTCGCCACGCGTGATCTTTCTCTGAAAGTTACAAATGATTAACAAGCCAGGCGAAAATGAACTGCTGAATTTTCAGCGGAATTCTTTTTAGATGCTAACAAAAGAAGAGGTGAGAGATCTTTTTGATTAGTCACCAATCAGGTTTGCGACTGGAGGGCACCATTTAATATTTACAGAAAATGTGAGCGTAGTTTTCAATTTAGAACGGCTCTTCCCCCCCCCCCCCCCCCCCCCAGGGCTCGGCATTTCCCTTACAGCGTGTACCACATAACCTCAACCACTACCGCTCTCCCCATGCGTGCCCTGCTCTACGACTTATGTGACAGGACGGGCTGTTATTTCATGAGGCGTTATGTCTTTTGCTTCATTCACTGAAAAATAGGAATGAGAAAGAACGTGTACACAGCCCTGTGTACGATCTCCGTCTCGGTACAGCGGGCTACCAAAGCAACGGCTCGCCTTCCCCCGCCCGGCGGACCTCGACGCTGCCACGAGGTCCGTGGACCGCGAGGCAGGCCGCGGCGGCGAGCTGTGACGCGCGCTGACGGCTGACAGCGGGCAGTGACCTCGGGCAAACGGGGCCCGGCTAGCGCTAGCGCGTCCCGGCTGTTAACTTCATTACCGGCACACGCTGGCCCGCAAGCGCCGCCGCGGCTCTCCCCACATGTGCAGGGAAGAGCGCAGCCTCACCGCTCACCGAGTCTTACTGGCGCACCGCTGCTCGCTAAGATACTCGCCAGGCGACGACTTCAAACTGGTTGTTTTTCATGCAGGGACCCTCGGCGGCCATCCTGAAACTCGAGCTTGACTGGCGCTTGCAAAGTCGGTCTGTCAGTGTCTTTGTTTGGAGGACTGCACCTCGTTTTCTTGGTTTCTCGAGCACCATACACCTACAGTCATTCGCTGCAAACCACTATGAAGTGCCTGGGAGAGGGTGGTTACCACTGTACAACATAGGCCCTACTAAGGTGTTTTCCCATTCCGTTTGCATATTGATAGTGAGAGAGCGTCTGTTGGTTGGTTGGTTGATTTGGGGGAAGGGACCAAACAGAGAGGTCATCGGTCCCATCGGATTAGGGAAGAATGGGAAGAAAGCTGGCAGTGCCCTATCACAGGAACTATCCCAGAATTTGCCTGAGTGATTTAGGGAAATCACGGAGAATCTAAATCAGGATGGCCGAACGCAGGTTTGAACCGTCGTCCTCCCGAATGCGATTCCTAGCGTGCTAACCACTGCGCCACCTCACTCGGTTAAGCGTTTGTGTTAAATCGTCTACCAGTTCAGGTGTCTCGGCGTTTGCCTGATGCTCTACTTTGGATTAAATGAAGCTGTGACTATTCATACTGTTCAGTATCCGCTGGCAGTCCCTATCTGGTATCGATCCCATACTCAGTATTCAGTACCGTTAAAAATAAACAGGTAAATTTGATGTGACTCTTATAAGTCCGAGAAAGTGCTTTAGATGGACGTTATGGATTCAGGGCATGCAATTCTATCTCCTTTACTATCACCATACCAATGAAAACACTTTGACGAGAACGAAGCACTGTTTACCGTCATCGCATAATACAGGTAACTTTTTTTTCGCTTCACAGCACTGCAAGTAACGCACCCAGCTAGCAATGAGAAGAGCTGCAGGTTAAATGATCTCAGCGAACAACGAGCTGCTGCAATGTGCCAGCAGTGAGCAGTGATACGCCAGCAGCGAGCGGGCAACGTAAATATGTGATACGCTACTGTCACCCTTCAGAAAGTTTAAATTGAAAGCGCAACTACGAAATAGCTGGAATTAGTTTGTCTTTCGAACATTTACCAAAATAATCAGAAATGCACCAACTTTCTAGTTGCTTGATCTCAGCCACAGAACTTCCCAATTTCTGCGGCGAGAATCTCTTCTCAAGCTCGAGTTTACAAAAACAGCTGGTGACCCTTACCTTCCAGCAGATGTGGACATGCCTGCACACAGTAAAAACAAACTTCGTTTCCTTCATTCACCTCTACCAAGTGCAAAATTTTTGGTGGACAACAGAGCAACCGAAATACACCGATGGACAAGATATGGCCGAACTACGCTACACGAGAAAAGCTCAAGATGCCTTTTATAACAACCAGACCACCAGGTTTTGAACATCATCGCAAGACACGGTTTGCACTGAACAGAATAACTACAAACAATGGAAGGTGTGCTGACTCAATGTAAAAACGGCCTTTAACAACATCGGCCAGCTGTGACTGTGGTGCAGAACGACAAATTGTTCAGCATATCACATGTACGCACACAAAACCATCCTTTCTTGGCGATCCGAAGGAGCTCCTGTTGGTAAGAAAGACATTAACGATATGTGTTCACTAGTTGCATGTATGTCTGTAATCTTATTGTTCTTTGTAAATACTGTAAATGTAATTAATATATAATTATGATTTTTTACGTGTTACATAAATGTATACGTATTGTTAAAGAAAAATATGTTTTCTTATGTGATGTGGAGCTAGCCACACAATAGATAAATCAATACGTAAATCTACACTTTCTAATACAAAAATGTTGTTACAGACTGCTTTAATGTCTAAGTATCAGACATAAACGAAAGCCATTTATAAATAAAGAGATCAATTTCCGTGAAATATCTCGCACGTAGTGACTTCGATACATAGCATGGAAAGAATGAAAGTTGAAGACGCCGAGGTAACATGAAAAGGCTACTTCACCTGACGGAAGCGTAGCAGTGTACTCAGGTGAGAATACACGGTATCCCCTTTTACTGCCGTCAAGTTGGTAACAACAATAGCTATAATGATGATTAGACACGGGACGCAAGCTGGCACAGGAAACCATGCCGACAGTCGCTTTAACTGACTTAAGAAATCCTCAGAAGCCCACGTGTGGGTAGCCGCAAGGTAATCTGAGCCCTTGCACTCATCAGTGAATGCAAGAGCAATTCGTAAAATCCTATGCCATGAACTGTCATTTAAAACTATTTATGAGCTATCGAAAAACCGTAGGTTAGGAAGTACGCAATGGTTCTGTCAGTTGGAGGGCCGCAACTAATCCACTGTTACACACGGAGAGACCGCTATGCTACTTTTTCTAAGAAATCAACATCCTTGCATCATTACAAGCACAGAACATTACCTAACCCAGAAAACAAATAATATCTCTCATTGCGTTATCTGCCTTTTACTTCCACTTCGTATTTTATCTCGAACCATAGCTTCATCTCAGACACCGGTTGCAGGCCTCTCTTGTATGAAAATTATCAGACTGCTGTTTTTGCCTCTCCATATATCGTGTGCTTTACATTAGAGTCTTACATCACTTACATTAGAGCCTTTCCTAGACACACCCTCCCGGAACGTCTCTACATAGTCGCCGCTCCGTCTGAGGCATTGTCGTAGTGTTGTACCAATGTTCCAATACCTTCGTCACAGAAGGCAGCCGCCTGCAGTTTTCGCCGATTCACTACGCTGATCTGCAGTTCGCTGTCTTTGCCAAAACGTTGACTTCATAGCCAGCGGTTCATTTCAGCGGTGATGAAAAAAGTCTTGGCTATATAGAGGGCGATCAGACACTTCCCATCGAAAACGCTGTAGGCGCGCCGTCATTGCCCCTGCAGAATGCGGCCGAGTGCTGTCATGAAGAAGGAAATGCATTACAGTTATGTTGTGTGGGCTGCATCAAATCAGGTGAAATCTCTCACGGGCACTCACACTTGGCGGGAGACACTGTTTTCTAGGCATCTTTAAATGCTCACTGTTCACTCACAACTGAAAAGACAGACATGTCGCAATCTAGGGGCATACTAGAGACACTGTCCAACAAAAAAATGCAAGACCTTGTCGAAATTTCACTGTGGTTTCCATTTCGCTACAGACCAGACCTTACTTTCGGAATACGCCTCGTCCCCCCCGCCCCCCGCCCCCCGCCCCCCCTCTCTCTCTCTTTCTCTCTCTCTCTCTCTCTCTCTCTCTCTCTCTCTCTCTCTCTCATCCTCCCTCCCTTTTATTTTATTTTGTTTTACATAAGGGAAACACTGGGATATTCCAAATCTAATGACATCGATCACGATGGAACATACACAAACATCTGCCCGTCTGCAGTTTACTAAACTATTTACCCTGAACTCCGCCAAAAGCGTCCTTGTTTCTATACCTGTCGGCTTGTTAGACTGACGAACCTTTATTTCTACTTAAACACAGTCCTTTAATTGAGAGAAAAGGGTTCTGCCGTTTCGTCGATCGGATGCTTCCTCGCTTACCATGCTTGTACTGCCTGAGTATTTCACCTGCATCATCTCCCATCCTCTCATCGCTCGCTTACACATTAGGCCACTGCCACCTCCAATGTCTCGTCCAATTTTATCTCCCGCCTGTCGACTCTAACCTCTAACGCCTAAATCCTTCAACAATCACCCCCTTACCACTCTGTCGTAAAACAGCAGCGTGAGGCCACAGAATGGCATGCTCCTCTTTAGATTCCACAGATCATTGATTTTCTGCAGTGACAGGTGAATTCCCTTACATGATATGGTGCGAGAGCACCAAGTGCTCGTTAGGCCATTACACAACACAGACGAGAGCATCAGCAAATCCTGTAGACCAGACTATCTCTAAGTTCCCGTGGACTGTGTCTCAACAGGAGCCACTAGCAGAACGGCCCCTCCTGCCGGAGGTTAGAGTCCTCCCTCGGGCATGGGCAAGTGTGTTGTTTTTAGCATAAGTTAGTTTAAGTTAGTTTAAGTAGTGTGTAAGTCTAGGGACCGATGGCCTCAGCAGTTTGCTCCCTTAGGAATTCACACACATTTGAACATTTGAAGACTAGCAGAAAAAACATCCATGTCACTATATTTCTAGGTCCCTCCGACCGTTCCTTTCCGAACTGCACAAACACTAACTACGTCGTTTCACACGTAATAAAATGATACAGTGCAGAATTTGTGTACATTTTTCAGTAAACAATTTATGTGACTGGTAGCGGTAATTTAAAAAAAAAATCTTTACATATTTCTTGAGACAGTCACGGTCGAAAAATAGTCAAAATGGCTTCAAATATTGCAACTGTGGTGATAAATACGCTTCAGCCTTCTGTTCAATGTAAACTGCTTCTTACGCTGTTGATGGTCTATTTACATTAGTCCCTCACTGAAATATTCGTCTTCCTGAAAACGTACCTCATGAACCATTGCGTGGTCTATAAATGTGAGCAGCACTCGACCTCACACTACAGTAAGGTGGCAAACAACATAAGGTGCTACACTCTTCGAGCAAGCCCCAACTTACCAAAGATGTCTGGTAACGACGAGAAGAACTTTGTCTCTTGTAAGTTCAGACGTTGTGACAGAGTGATAGAAACGAAAAATCTCATCTGAAGGCAGCATTTTAATAATGACAGCACAATCTTTGGTCAGTAAATTCCATGTTACACGTTCACACATAAATGAACAGCTTTCCATCCAAACCTGTCTCAAACCCGGAATTAGCTATGACGAACGACTTTCATCTGCTTTGGCACCAAAAGGTACACTATTTGCCAATTGTTCTCGAAACTTCTATCTTACACCCCGTTAACTTATGCTAACGGCTTCGTAATCAGTCTTCGCATAGGTGACCACTAACTTGACTGGCAATACCGACACTATGACAAAAGCTTTGGTGTCTCTGAAAAGTAAAACACATCCAGGAATTACACTGTTTAATACTCTATATTTTAGTAGTATGAAGTGTTTTGTGCTATGATAAATAATTCTAAAAGCAGCCACAGCGTACTACATACAGCGGAGAACCTTAATCTGCTCCTGATCTTCCCATCATGGCAAAACGTAATAATAAACGATTCTTGTTTACTTGAATATCCACTGCTGATCTATGTAATCGTCCTGGAAAACCATGCAGATTTGTTAAATATTTTCCGTTTCGCTATGACTGACTTGGACGAGCAGAGAGTCTAGTTATTTCTTTATTCAGCCAACGGAATCTCAAATAAAAAAAATGCATGAAATGTTACACCAGGTATTACTGACAACGCTGCAAGCTTCGAACAACTTACGTGTAATCCAAATATTTAAAAATGGTCACCGAACACCGACTGACTATGAAATTCCGTCGGCATATCGCAGCTCTGTGTAATGCCAGGAAATTTTGTTAAAATACGGCTTTGATCTAGTAAAACCGTAAGGAGCTAATCTGATTGTTTTGAAAAACTTTGTTGACTCTGAAAAGTAAAGCACACACAGGAAAACGGAAGTTATTACACTGTTTAATATACTATGCTTTTAGTAGTATGGATTATTTTTGCCTTATGAGAAGTAATTCTTCGTCCTGTCGTAACATCTAACACATGCGACAACATACAGTGGAAAACCTGAGTGTCGCTCACAAGCAGGAACCACTAGCCTACTACAACGAAAGTTCAAAAGGAGAGCAGGTGTCAGAGATAATCTGTGCTAGCGAATTACAGGGTGCTCGAGGGAGCCAATAAGGATCAGATTGAATCCATTATTCACGGAAGACCCCAGACAAAAGATCGAGCTCTTTCAGCTGGTCGGACCGAAATTCACGACGAACAAAGGAGCGGAAGACCGTCAATTTCTAAGGTGACAGTGTTGAAGGTTGAGCAAAGCATGCGTGAAGATCGGCGGATCACCCTGGATGTACTCTGCACGTTTGTTCCTGAGGTTTCCCGAAGCACCGCTCACAGAATTTTAACGGAAACATTGAACTACCGGAAGGTTTGCTCAAGATGGGTGTCACGCATATTGACTGAGGACCACATGCGGCAACGAGTTGATGCTTCCCGCGCATTTCTTGCAGCCGAATAGGACAACTTTCTGAACTCAATTGTAACGGGTGACGACACCTGGGCGTACCACTTTACACCTGACACCAAGTAACAATCACGCCAGTGGCGGCATCATTCTTCGCCAAAGCCGCGGAAATTCAAATAAACATAGTCTGCCGGTAAAGTCATGACAACCGTATTTTGGGATCGGAAAGGGGTATTATTGGTTGACTTTATGCCCACTGGGACCACAATTAACGCTGACAGGTACTGTGAGACTCTGAAAAAACTCGAACGGGAAATTCAGAACCGGAGAAGAGGAATGTTGAACAAGGGCGTACAAATTCTCCATGACAACGCTCGCCCACACATCGCTCGTCAAACCGTTGCTCTACTGCAACAGTTTCAGTGGAACATAATCACCCACTCACCCTATAGTCCTGAATTGTCGCCCAGTGACTATCACCTGTTCCCTAAGTTAAAAGAACATTTGGCCGGAAAGCGATTCAGCTCCGACGACGAGGTGAAAGAAGAGGTTCATAACTTTCTAAACAGCATGGCGGCGAGCTGGTATGACATGGGCACACAATAAATGCCACAGCGTCTACAAAAATGCATCGACAGAAATCGTGATTATGTTGAAAAATAGCTACAAGTTCAAGCTGTAAACTGATGTAAAGCGTTGTAGAAATAAACAGGTCTATGTACTTTAAAAAATAGGAGACCTTACTTTCGGGATTACCCTCGTACAACATTTTACTAAGTCAGTTTGGGTTAAAAAAGGCATAATTTCTTGTGGGACATCGTGAGATATTCCCGCTTCAGCCTCTGTAGTTTCATGAAGTTCTGATCGGTGGCGGCCCTATAAGTAGCCTTCAAAATGGCGTCTGCAACGGAGGTGCGTTCTAAGCAGAAATATGTCATCGAGATCCTCTTGGTGAAAACCCAGAGCAAACCAGAGCATCGCAGATATCATAGGCGCTTGCAGAATGTCCACGGAGACTTGACAGTGAACAAAAGCACGATAAGAAGTTGGACGAGGCGTCTGTCATCATCGCAACAAGGTCGCACAACACTGTCCGATCTCCTGCGTGTCGGCCGGCCGGCCGGCCACGCACAGTTGTGAGTCCTGCAATGTTGGAATTTGCAGACGCTCTCATTCGAGGTGATAGACGAATCACATTCAAACACCTCACTGCTCAACTGGACGTCTCTGTTAGTACTGCTGACGCACTCGTACGCCAATTGGGGCACTCAACACTGTGGCTCCTCGCCACCTAACAGAAGAGCATAAAGAGCAACGAAGGCCCATCTGGGGAGAACTGTTTGCGCGTTACGAGGGTGATGGCGACAATTTTTTGTCGAATGTCGGCTCAGGCGATGAAACATGAGCTCATCGCTTCGAACCGAAAACGAAAACGTCAGTCCATGGAGTGGCGATAGGATACCTCTCCTACGAATAAAAAGTTGACAGCCGAACCTTCAGCCGGTAAAGTCATGGCGACGGTCTTCTGGGAATCTGAAGCGGTTATTCTGCTTGATGTTTTCCCTAAGGATGCAACGATTAACTCTGCAGTATACTGAGATCCTCAGCAAACTGAAGCAAGGACCTCAGCGTGTTCGTCGCCACAAAAATACAAACTAATTTCTCCTTCTCCGTGACAGCGCAAGGCCTTCCACAAGTCTGCGCACCCGAGGGAGTTCACAAAACTTCATTGGACTGTTCTTCCTCATCCACATTACATTCCAGGTCTTCCACCTTCCAACTTACATCCGTCAGGCCCAACGAAGGATGCACTTCGCGGGAAGCGGTACGTAAATGACAAGTGCGTTATTGATGCAGTGAGGCGTTGGCTCCAACGTCAACCAGTAGTGCGGTACCATGCGGGGACAGAGATTCTCAAAGAAAAGTGATATATGGCCGTCACATTGAAAAGAGATTATGCTGACAAATAGAATTTTGCAGCCGAAAGAATGGGGAACAATATGGTTAGAATCCTGAATAATCAGTCGTGCTCTCACAAAAACTGGACGCCCCTTGTAAAAACGCAATACAGAGCAGTCTTGGAAGAAATAACACCAAAAGTGACAAATTCAGCCAGTCTAGTATGTATGAATTAAGTTCAAACAGCTATCAGTCTGTATGCGTGGTGTCACACTGCAGCCACATATCGCTATGAGATGTTTATATTTTTATTTTATCATTTTTTGATTATATTCCAGGAAAGCTACGGACGAACGTTTCAGTTAGCGCTGGTGGGAAGCGAGAGGACTGAGATGCTGCATAGCGGTTACGGGGTGGCCACAAGAGGTCTGTTACAAAGGCTCTGTTGGAAGGAGGCCTGACTCATGCGTGCTGCTTTTAGCAGCAGGGTCTGTTCTAAACCCCTGGCCATCCAAGTCGGCTAAGAATGCGGTTTTGCCTTATGAAAGGGATTGCTGACTAGCCACAAGAGAATTTCCATGTGTGACGAATTCACCTTCCAGTACACAGAACGCAGAAGGCAACGATCTGGCGCCGCTAGCCTACCGTGGGAAAACTCGTTTCTCTCGCTCCAGAAATCTGGTCATCCAATCATATGAATCTTGTCCGACACTATACTTAGGCATGAAGGACTCGACCAATGGTGGAACCTGGCTGGGAGTCAATACCAACTTTCTACACACTAAAATGAATTCATTGAGCCAAGTATGGTACAATAATGATTGAAGCAGAAGAAGAATGGTACATTCATGCAGGATTCCTCCTATTCTGGAGAAGAAACCGAAATTTCGCTGGTGTCTGTGGCAATGCCTGGAGATCCTCCCTTCCAGCTTGAATTTTTCGGGAGCTGAGGCAGTAAGGAGAAGACGACAATTCCGTTTTGAGTTCTGCCGTGGAGAAGACGCCTGGACCCGTCCTGCTGTCGGTGGCAGCGTTTCCCCGCCGTCATCTCAGTTACTTGCATTCTGTGCTGACTTGTCGGTAGGGGTGCACGTTCGCTGAGTTATAAGTAAGTTTCGCATTTCACAATTATCGGTGTCCAGTACTTGAGCAGCTCACATTTTGCCATATTTACAGCGGAACTTCGGTTACTTGATTACTACATTATTTCGCGAGTATTGCTCTCAGCCGGCCGGAGTGGCCGAGCGGTTCTAGGCGCTACAGTCTGGGACCGCGCGACCGCTACGGTCGCAGGTTCGAATCCTGCCTCGGGCATGGATGTGTGTGATGTCCTTAGGTTAGTTAGATTTAAGTAGTTCTAAGTTCTATAGGACTGATGACCTCAGCAGTTAAGTCTCATAGTGCTCAGAGCCATTTGAACCACATTGCTCTCAATTACTTTGCACTTGCGAGCTGTGCAGGTTACTAAAGTTCGATGCGCTTCCAAGGCAGTCTTCCAGTTACAGTTCACGTATGCTCCAATGCGTTAAGGGTACACTCTGGTACAAAAATGAAATGATCGTATGGCATCGCTGGCCGGGAGGCCCTGTCCGTGGAAGTTCGGCCGCCATGTTGCAA
The DNA here is from genome assembly GCF_023864275.1 of Schistocerca cancellata. Lineage (NCBI taxonomy): Eukaryota > Metazoa > Arthropoda > Insecta > Orthoptera > Acrididae > Schistocerca > Schistocerca cancellata. The sequence continues at coordinate 928,956,385 of NC_064626.1, read as the reverse complement.
GTCTTATTTCATATGACGTCACACTGGGCGACTTGAGCGTCGATGACGATGAGATGATGATGAGGACAACACAACACCCAGTCCACAGGCTGAGAAAATCTCCAACCCGACCAGGATTCGAAGCCGGGCCCGCTATATGGAAGGCAAGCACGTTACCACTCAACCTAGCACGCGGACACTCAGGCACAATTTAGCTTCTAGTGAGCCACTGTTTGCCGTTTAATGTCCACGATAGTAAATGCTTAATAGTGATTTTCTTTGGTTCATGCAGAACTTTGTTCACAATAAACCGATACTGTTTAGTGTATTCTTGCTTTGCAGTTATAAACCGACAGATCTACAATGAGTTCTAACTAGGAGACATGTAAACAATAAATATAGTTAGTTACTTGCGTATCTAATTTGACGTCTGCCCGTGACAGTATTTGTATTGCAATACAGGGGCTCACGTTCCGGAGATTTTGATTAATTTGTTTACATTAATGTATAAAGAATATTGCACTCAGTCAGATAGCATTTCGATGTTGAGATCGTAAGTGTGGTAGGCAGACAGCAACCACAACCGCCGAGCTCCAGTACGACTTCGACATAACTTCTCGTTGGGGCGTTGACAGCTTAACCTACAAGGGTGAAGTTTCAGTTGCTCAGACATACAGGAATTTTAGAAGCAGGTATACAGAACATCTCAGAACAATGAAAAGTAATAGCTGCCGCTCAACGTTTCCTTATCACAGAACCATCACACCCATTTAACACAAAAACTGATTTAAAAATTGTAATAACAGTCTATACCAAAAATTAACAATAGAAGAAAATTATCAAATCCAAAAATCGGTTGCCCAAGGAAAGAGTGTACTAGAGGAATACACGTCTCTGTGCAATAAAACCCTCTTTGCCACAATAGAAGAACTTTATAAATAACCGCAGTCGAAAACTGCGTATGGTCACGCTCAAAAATCAAAGTCCGCTCCCCATACTCCACACAGTTCACTCTGCCTCCTTACCCTTAACTCCTTTACTTCCCCTTCCCTTTGTCTCTCTCTCCCTAACCCCAACCCCTCCTCCCGTCTGTCTCTCTGTCTGTCTCTCTCTCTCTCTCACCCTCATTCTCTCTCTTTCTCGGATACGCAAACACATACACACACATAAACAAAGAAACCACGAAGCAGATGACCGCCACACAGTCATAACAAACTCATAATTGCTGCGAAAACTTTGTCCTTGTCGAACAAATCTTACAAAATGCGTGTGTAACAACAACAGCGAAACAAATACGCGTCATACCTCGACAGAAACCAGGGAAAAGATACTACTGGGTCAAGAAATGTAAGTAACACGCTTAGTTACCCGGTATATAGCAATTCTCAGTAGTAAAAGAAGTATAAACAGAAAAATAAAATACGTTGTTTGCAGATGAGGAGCTGTAAATTGTATATCTGGTTTAAAACTACCACCAAAAAAGAAAAAAACCAATAGCTTGATGCGAGACACGTAGACAAATGTATATATCGATGTTATTTCCAAATTTACTATGAAATTAAAACCCTTAGAGACATCCTAAATGAACAACAAGGAATGTGTTTACGCTCTCCTGTAAGCAACTAGTGTCAAATATTTGACAAATATCGATCGATATACAAACGTAAATATTTTATATCAAAAGTTCATGTAACCCACACAAGAGGTTAACATGTGATAACAATTTTCCCGCAAGAAAATAAGCAAATAAGCCCACTGAAGTTAGCACAGAAAGTGCTAAGACATGTCTGTGTGAAAATAAAATGGTGTCTTGCATAACAAGGAATCCCTCTCTAATTATCAGTCTAATTTTTGATTCCCCAAAACGAATTTAATGTGGACAGGAATGAGCAAAAATTTAATGTGAGTTGCAATTATTTCTTGGCCCCAGATTTTGTATTCATACAGTACAGTATCTCTAAATATGCATTTGATGATACTGTGCATTTTTTATACTGATTGCCTGACGTCGAGATTTATATCTTATGTTGTAGTGTCCTTGTTTTTCGCAGGTACTATCATACGCTGTCACCTGTGGCCAGAGAAGAATTCTTGGAAAGTCTGAAGAAGATATGTGGAAAAAAGGAACACCCGTTCCGTGAAGGAATGTAAATGACATTATTGGACTTCATAAACGAGGAGCTCTCTCATTGCAAGTGGACGAGGTACAGCAACTCATGAAATATAGTGCACTCATATTTGATCCCCCAAAATGACGTTAACGTGGTCACTATAGTTAGAAATGAGCAAAAATCTAATACGTGTTGCCCCCAGATTTTGTATTCATTCAAGCATTTGACGATACGTTGCATTTGCTTTGCTATCATGAACGATGAAACGACCAATCAGATAGACACAATGCCATTTTCTGGTTGATTCCTGGTTGTGGTTTGCTAAACGGAAAGAAATGCTGTGTCACATTCTGCTCCATAGGCTTCAGCGCTTGTCCCTGTTCCGAAATGGAAAAGTTTTACTTTGACGCCTACACCCTCCAAAGTAATCTTATCACGCGAGGGCCCTTTTAAGCTCTCCAATTGTGGCTCTGGCCAAAAGTTCTACAATATGCTGTGCGTTATTGCTTCCAGTATTGCAATATTGGTTATCTGACTGTATTAATCCTCTCGGGAATTATTTGAAGACGCTTTTCATTTAGTGCTCTCTTGCTGACGCGTACCAATAACGCGAAAAGGCAATATCGGTAGCTATCGCAGGGTGTTATTACAACTGGACGGACTTCGTGATGGCTGTTGGGCGACTCTTTGCTTCAGCAGTTACCCGTACATGTTCTGTATCCATGGGGATTTCTTGCAGATACCAAATGAAGGATTGTGGTAATAACAGACTGTTTTATTTATTGACTGTTCCGTCTTTCTTGTTAGAATATTTTATATATTGTGAATGAAATACACACATAACGCTGGTGTAATATTCTACAATATTTATTATTTGTTACACGTACCGATTTTCGGCTGTTACGTCATCATCAGGCACAAAATTGCACTGCACCACATACGTTTCTTTGTAGCTGATGGTGGCTTAACAGCCGAAAACCGGTTCGTGTAACAAATAATAAATTTTGTAGAATATTACACCAGTGGTGTGCGTGTTTCGTTCGTAATAGACTGTTGTTATCGAAGTTGAATGTCACACGAAAAATACATCGTGAATGAAGTAATCCAAGCTGCTTGAAGTACAGACCAGGAGAACAACAATTGTTTTATTTCCGGTGATAATTCTGTAAAAAAGGTTGTTTGGCGCCTTCTGTTCACTTACTTTGTAAGTTTATGTGTAATTTGGTTCAATACACGTAATTACGTCTTGAAAATCATTGTAAGATGAACTCTAGCGAACAGTCACACTGCAAGACATCTATAAATGGTTTGTTGAGAAATTTCCTCAGTTAACTGGGTCCAGTATTAGCGTTAGTTTAGATTACATGACAGTTACAAACTCTGAAGAAGTTACAGTGAACTAACACATTTTAAACAACAGAGAAATTGTTTAACTAGAACGACTATGATTGTCAATGTCTGGTGCATATATCACGACGGTACCGCAAGACGCTGAAATTTCCACTTCTACGGATCATATCACTCTGACAAATTATGATAGATTTGAGGGACTTACTATAGGTTAAGTAGTTCTTAGGAGCTCTACGCCAGTCATATTACAATAAAATTAATGGGTTAGCTGTAGGTTTTAAAAACGAGGGATTTTCACAAATCGTGGGCATCATGGTTACAAAGTTAAGTTTCACTTAAAGTTTGTAGCTGCTTACTAACTCTTCTTCTATTATGTGGGCTTCCAAATTACTCTCAGTCTATGCTTGTATGAGACACATTGACAAGTTTCGAGATTAGATGTTCGTGATACCCTTCTTATGAAATTACTGATGAATACGTAAGTATCGTGCACATCCGGGCAGTCCTCTTCTAGTCAATCTATGGGCGACGCCTACTCATCTGGCAACCAGATGATCCGAGCTGTAGCGCACGTAGCATAACATCCGAGCAAAGTGTGGATGGCGATGGCATGCTTCGCAACAATGAGTCCGTATTACTGTGATGTGTTGCGGATATGCAGACGAATGATTAATCCTGGTTTCGTTCCTAAAGATAGCTTTAATGTGATTGTTAAGGTATGCGTTTCGCAGTAGTCACTAGTAATATGCAGTTAGCATCTCTGACATCACTTAAAATCGGATTCCACATTTTGCAAATAAACAAGCTGCTTGAAGCAACTCTTGTATCACTGATTGAACGACTGTTCTTTTAACATCTTCTGTTGTATTCATTTACAATTGCCATCGGTTCCGGTCACAAACAGTCATCATGGTATGAAAGAAGGAACAATACGATTCACATGTGTTGCTCATTCTTTCATACGAAGATGATGGTTTATGATCGAAACCGACAATAAGAATGAATGAATAAAATACAGCTCTGCGTCATACATTTTTCAGAAGATATTTCTGCTGAAGAAAATATTTGATTTTCAAAAGTTTTATTAGTCGATAGTTATACCACAGCGGCGTACGGATCATTTATTATATCTTATATTTAACAACTGTTTAGTAAAAACAACATGTTATTTCGATGTAACAAAAGCTGGAAAAATACTACCGCGTCGTTTTGACATAACTGTACGGATAGACATAGTACCCTGATTTAAACTACAGTATTAAAGCCGTTCTTAAGAATGGTTATAGCTTTTAGTGAAAATTTTGATGCCACTGCTATGGGATTATTAGTTTCAGTCTGAAGCAGCCACAAATTAAATGTTAAATATTATTTATTTTAAATCGGATGTTTACTGTCGTGTCTTTATACGGACAATAGGATTACATTATTTTGGCGTAGGTAATGCGGATTTTATGGAGTTTTTCCTGCATTTAGCATCTATATTACACGAATACAACTCATGCAAAACCGCTATAAACTGCATTTTACCTACAGTACATGATGGATTTAATGCTATTGTCCTCATTGCGATACAGGAAATTCTGGAAACGTTTCGTGAATCGATTACGTAATATTACAGCTTGTAAGCAGTAAATTACATTTGTAATTTAACATTTGTAGGGGTATACTAAGGTTGAAACTTCGTGCAGTTACGGTGCCATTTAAAGGAATAGGTGTCTTAACTTTCAACAGGGCAGTTGATAGTCCACATTACTTTCCTCTTAGGTCGCCCAGGAAACCCTTTCAAGTATCGGAAGGGATCAATTTAGAGTCGGTAATAGAGCCATATGATGTAGCAAATGAACCTATTCCGTCGACAAATGTATCTTATTTTTTTGGAATAAAAGCTGTCCTCTTTCTGTACCTTTCTGCGGAACCCATATTGCAAGAATAGCGTAAGAGCATGTATTACCACCAACAGCGCCTATGAAAAGCTTTAATTACAGTTTCGATTAAAAATCACACGAAGTTTTCCAGTCACGGTGTTTAGGTGGATACATACATGAAGTCAAGACACATCCTGTGTAAGATCAAAAACCCAAATTGAGTACCAGTACCTGTTGTCTCAACAACTAAACACTGCAACGAACTCAACTTATGAATCCTTTAAAGTTTTTGAGCAAATTGCATAACTGATTATCAAGTATGATAACCGAGACTATCCAAGAATACAGAGTTAGTCATATTGTTTTCACTGTCACCAGGAAAAAATAAGTTTGGTATTTAAACAGGCTACTTATAACTAAGTCTTACTCCCACCCCTCCCCCCGCCCTCCCTATGTATTCTGATATGGTGCGAATGGAACTGCCAGAGATTCCCGCAAAGACGTAAAGCTCAGTTTTCACAGAGATTTTTTTCATCTTTTTCCTCATAAAAAATGGCACTGCACATAATTACTACTACCTGATAATGAAGAACTTTCCCTGGAGTACGTGAGCTTTCTGATGGTGGAGTTTTCGGGTGTTTCGTAGGTGCCGCAGTATCGTGGTTCTCCCAAACGTCGGTTTTTCAACCAGAGCCTCCCCCACTACTTCTTAACACTAGTCGTTCACCAGCACCGAATATATTGTCACCGTCCGTCAGGCAGTATCATCGCCGACAGTTTTCTTTTCGCTATGGTTTCGCAGGCTTAAGCCACTTGAGTTCTGTACACTATCACCAATAAAAAAGGATACTATGTCACGTCAAGGATAATCATTGCTACCCGGTGCACAGAAAAATATGGTGGGTAAACAAACTGACTGTGTGTGAATTCCAGAGTATGTGGCGAGGTTGTTTAAAAATTGCAAATGATAGAATCATTGCTGAACAGCAACCTTGTTGCCTACCTAACGAAGCAGCTGCACAGATTAAGAAATTAAACTGCAGGAAAAGAGTCTACAAAAGAAAGACAGTGCCTGTTTTCCTAAATTTTAGAGACGAATTACCAGAGTTGAAAGACAAACGTTTCATTTAGTCGTAAATGTGCCAGATTATCAGAATTACAAGACTGCATTGAGTAAAGCGAAAAGGATAGATACTGCGAGCCCCAGAACCCTGGCACGAGTTTCAGGATTCAGTTGATGGGAAGATATTTTGAAAGTAACTGAAGGTAAAAGCTTTATGTAAATTGACAGTGGGTCTGATCCTGAGAAAGGAATGCGGATGTTTGGTTGTGAGGAAACGGTGGCTGTTCTGTATATGATTGGGACTGTTATTATGGACAGGACATTTGACGGCTATTTCAAAAAACTCATACAGCTGTTCACCATACACGTTGACATCATAACAACAGAAGAATAGACAAGCGTATTTCCTGTTTTGTGTTCTTTGTTTCCAGACCAAAGTCAAAATACATACGAAGACTTTTTTCCTGATAGAAAAATAAGGCTCTGTGTGTTTAACGTAAACTGCAGTGCTAGAATTCGACATTTAAAATTGATAGAATTAAAGCTATAAAAACGGTGTTCCCGGAAACATCTATTTCTAGTCCCAGTTTTCACTTCAACGAATGACTATGGAAGAAAATAAAAGAACTGGGGTTTACAGATGAATATACGGACAGAGAAGAAGCCTGTTTTGCTGCATGTGTACTGCAATTGCACATGTTTCACCAAACAGTGCTGACGAAGTGCGGATGGTCTTTACGGAGGAAATGCCCAGTGGAGAAAAGGACATGAAACTCGCAGACTACGGAAAAGCCTAACACAGCAATGGAAATGTGGAATGCTGTTAACCAGCACCACAGACCACCAATGCTGTTGAAGGCCAGCATAGGAAAGTTAACGACTGAGTACACCAAAAACATCCGAACATATAGTCTACTTCATGATAGATAACTTGAAGGAGGAAGAAGTAAATATTTGAAATTTAAAAAGAAGGTTCTATTGGTCTGCGTCTTCTAAAAAGAATAAAAAGGTACACAGATATCGACAAAATGTAAAAGAAATAAAAATAAAGACTCGGGAGATTCATGCAGATTTTTAAAATATCTGCCTTCCGTAAAAAAAAATTGAGTGAGAATTAAAATTCTTAAAGTTAGATACTGATTTTAATCATTTGCGGTAGTAATGTTGTAGAAAGGAAAAAAGTTAAAAATAAAAAAGTAGAAGAATAAATAAAAAAGCAAGAAATCTAGGGTTATCCTTGAATTCCCAAAATAAGAGCAGGTTGTTAGCCTGGAATATTACTGATTCATCTGCCACTAACATGTGGAAGAGACGCTGTCGGGGTACCGCCACTAACGTGTGGCTGTCCCCTTCAGACTTGGACAAGAGGCTGCCTCTTCCACCAGCTCCGCCGTACCGAAATCCACCCTCGCCATCTTCGCTGCCGTTGAGTCCTTCATCGAAACTGTGTCAAGGGACCCTTATGTGTTATTGCCAGTCAGCTGAACCAAGGTTTTTTCCAGAGGTGTTACTTCTCTGACATTCCTCCCTTATCCTGACTTGTGAGAAGCAACCCTGGATCCTTTAGAAACCTGGTTGGCTGATTTTCCAGCCATCTATAGTTCGTATTGCACTCACTATTTTTCTAACAATCCGTCTTTCAAGTATCTCCATTCTGTCCACCTTACACGACATTGTTAGGCATTCACATCCATATAAACTTTTTGGTCGTATGATTATAGCACAGTGGTATGACCAGAATGTTTATGTGGATGCGAATGCCCAAAACTGAATTACAAGCTGGACAAAATAGAGGTAGGTACTTGAAAGATGGATTGTTAAAAAAAATACTGGGTGTAATACGAACTACAAATGGTTGGAACATGAGCAGTAATACGTATATCTACAAAAAATAGAGAAAATATCTGAAGTAATGGCTAAAAGAACATTAATCTTTTTTGGACACTTCTACCCAATGACTGAGAACAGGCTCATGAAACAAATATTCCTGTATTTCTAGAAGAAGGAATCGACAATAGCAGGGATTACGTCAAAGAATCGGAATTAACAAATAGAAACATTTCTAAAAATAAATTCTACATTTAGAGGACTTACAGTCACAAGAAGTAAGAAATTGCGAAGGACATAGACAGAAGAAAGGAAAAGACAACAAGGGGAGAAGGTGAAGTACTGGAAAAAAGGAAAACAACAAGGATCGAAGGGGAAATGAAGTCGTTATGTGATCCTAGTTGGTCAATACGGAATGAGTTTCTGCGTACATTTCTACGCTTTTTAAAAGTCCATAGCAAGAACTCACGCAACGATATGATTCTCGGTAAGTTTCTACAAGCTATGGAGTACTACGTACTGGGAAAAATGGACGATTCAAAGAAGTGGGAAAATTTGAAACTTGTGTTGGTAGCCGTGGGCGATTGATAGCAGTGAATAAAGTTTTCCAGCCTGTCAACGAGACCTTGCTACTTAGTTATCACGGAATCGTAGAGTGGCGCACAACAAGAATTTGCGATCAAAGTGTTTTACAAGAACAATGACAGGGTGGAGGGGGCACGTAGAGAACTCTGTCGTCATTTTAATTTAGGAAGCCACTATCGTGTTCCATGAGAACATTCACTTAAAACCAGATACGTAATTTCCAGGAAGCTGATCCGGTAAAGGAAAAGAAACCTCCAGGACGTGCTCAAACCGTTCATACACTAGACAACATCCAAGCCGTCCGAGATGCTGACGTAAGAATTCCATGTCGCTCAGTCCATTGACACTCTGGATATTCAAGTGTCCGAAGAATATTGGTACAGAGCCTGCAATGTTAGCTATACAAATTGCAGAACGTGCAGGAACTGAAACCCAACTATCATGTTGCGCTGCGACATATCTGCAATTAATGCTTCAAAATATGAATGAGGACGAAGAGCTTATTAACAAACTGTGGGTGTAGGACGAAGCTCATTTCCACCTCAGTGTATTTGTTAACAACCAAAATTTTACGTATGTACACAATACACTCTTACAAAGCTATAACAGCGTCCATTATACAGCAACAAAGTTACCGTGTGGGGCGCTATGTCATCATATGGTGTGACAGGCCTCTATTTCTTTTAGGACTAAAATGGGCAACGTGGGGTTACAGCCACATCGACTCTTTACGTCGTCATGCTTGAAACGTCTGTCGTTCAACAACTACAGAGATTTCCACATATTATTGGGACAGCCTGGTTTCAACTAGATGGATCAACGTCATACACAGCACGAATATCGATGGCTGATGTACGCCAGTTGATCTGAAGAACGTGTAATTTCCAGAAATGCTGACATTCAATGGTCTCCCATACCCCCTGATCTGTCAGCATGTGACTTCTTTTTGTAGCATCGCCTTAAAAGCAAAATGTTCCATAGTTGACCTGCTGCAACGGAAGAACTGAAAGCCAACATCCGAGAAGCAGTTGCCGAAATTCCAGCTAAGAAGTAACGGAGAGACTGCAGCAATGTTTGCGTATAGAAGGAAATCACCTGCAAGGCATCATCTTCCGAAAATAAATTGTACTGTGTGTATTCTAAAATGGCATTACTTTTGCTATTAAATGACATACATAAATTTTGGATAAGATAATTTTGGCTATTGGGCCGCGTCATTGTAACTACTAAACAGTTAAGCCGCCGAAGTTTCGACCAACTCGCTGTAGTCCTCTTCAAAGACTGCACTACTGGAGAGGACCGCAGCAAGTTGGTCGGAACGTCGGCAGTTTATCTGGTTAGTAGTTACAATGGCGCGGCCCAATACCCCAAATTATTTTATCCAAAATAAAACGGGCCATGGAAGCCTAGGAACTTATGAACATCATTGAAAAAAAAATTGGGTTTCATGAAATTATTCACTCATCTAAATTTCCCGTTTCTTTGAATCGCCTTCGTTTGGCTCATTGGTATGTAGTGCCCGTACTTTTCTGTCTTTAGCGTCCGAACGATTCCTGTGCTGGAGCAACACTTGAACGTCTATAGAGTGGCAGTGGTGCGCTCTGCCTACGAGCCGTGACACGGCGAGGGAAAGTGTTGTCAGAGCGGAGCCCCGGTCTCAGCCCTGCTGCCTTTAACCCCCCCCCCCCCTCTCCCTCACCCAGCCTCTCGTTAGGATGCAGCGTGGCACTGCAGCGCCCTCGTTAACACGGTCGTTAGCAGCGCAGCGCAGTGCTCGCTCCTCGCTCTACTACCGCGCCTGCTTTCCGCTACCCCCCTCCCCCCCTCTCACCCCTTACCACGCCATCCTACTCGGCGACCTAATTTGGCCGCTGATACTCGTCGCACGGACGACAAGTTAGATTAGCGTAATAGAATCGTACGCGAACACGATTAGCGTTGACTCGGCCTCGCCGTTATCCGTTGGGCGCGTCGTAGGTTATGGCGAAAAACATGGCGGGGAACACAGGGAACGCCTTTCGACTGGTTCATTTCGTAATTTTATCTTTGGGCAGCGAGTGCAACGCAAGACGTTTTACTGCGGTACATCTTTCTACGAAATACAGCATCCTACTGGCATTATCGTAATATCTGAAACTGAGATAAGAAATTAATCACTGGTATACAGGTTGCGCCATTTACCTTAACCACCTAAATATCTTTACGTCCAGAAGAAAAATCAAAATAAATTGTGCTTGGTGTACAGCAACCAGCCACAAATCGGTTTTAGGATACTTTATTCAAAAAGTACCGTTACCGGTTTCGAATTTATACAATTCATCAATGGAGTGCTTTCATGCGTTCGTCAAAACATACGATTCATTGGTTTATTGGTGAGTTGCCATGAAATATCCACCTGGAACATCTGTTTATGCAGTTTTCTTTCAACAAATCGTATTCGCAAAGCTGGTTGTTTGTTCACCATCGCAAGAGCGGTACGCATTATACGAGACGTATTCGGAAAATAAGGTCCAATTAGCTGCGATATGGAAACCACTGTGAAGATCTGATGGACAAATGTGTTGGGCAGTGTTATTCGTGTGCTGTCGATCTCTTCACGTCGCTTAATTCAGTTCAGAGCGCAAAGTGATCACGTAGAAATGCCTGAAACACCAGTGTCTCCCGCCAAGTTTGTCGATCTGGTGAGGGATTTCGCCTGAAGCTATGCAGCCCATAGAACATAAATATCATGCGTTTTTTTCTTCAAGAGAATTTTCATCCGCATTCTACAGGGGCAACGAAGACGTTCTCGCAGCGTTTTCGACGGTAAGTGTTTGACCACCCACAATACAGACCTTAATCGACTCCTTCCGTTGTTCATCTCTGCTCACATGAACCGCTGGCTAAGAAGACAACATTTTGGTACAAAAGTGGCGGAAAGCACAGGCGGCTGCTTTCTGTCACGAGGGCACTGGAAAGTTTGTACAACGCCACGACAAATGTCTAAGTCGGAGCGGCGACTATTTAGAGAGGTACCTGGAAGGTGTGGTTAACTGTTGCGAATAAAAAAAAATTTTGATTTGCACTGTGGTTTTCATTTTGCGACCGATCGGAACTTACTTTCCGAACAGCCATCGTAAAACGGTTTCGTTTGGTCAGAAAACGAATTTCCACTCAACATGTTATGGCTCATAACATATGTTGTGTCAAATTTGGCAAACATACTGCGTAGTAGCTGCATCTGAAAAGAAATACAGAAGTGAGTAAGGCCTACCAACTTCCTGTTGGTTTAAGGATGGTAAAGTAAAGAGGAGATGGATAGGCGGGGAGGGAGAAGGAGACACAGATTAGGGACACATATGGACACAGATTGTGGACAGGAGGAGATGGAGGTGGACAAATTGAGGGGTAGGGTGATGTCAATAGAGAAATAGGCGATGAGGAGGGACAGAGAAAGGGGAAGGGAAGAGATGGAGGAAGAAGAGGTGGACGGAGAGCAGGGGGAGGAGATGGACAGAGAGTGGGGAGAGAAAATGGGAAGAAACTGGGGGGAGGGGAATGGTCACAGACTGGGAGAAGGAGGAGATGGATAGTGAGGGGGAGACGAGATGGACAGAGAGAGGGGTAGCAGGAGATGAACTAGTGGAAGATTGGAATAAACATACAACCACGCAACGCAGGTTTTGCAGTTAATAATCGAATAAATAGTGAAATTGCTGTTGTTGTTGTCTTAATCCGAAGATTGGTTTAATGCAGCTCTCCACGCTATTCTATCCTGTGCAAGCCTCTTCATCCCCTATTAACTAGAGGAACCCATCCATAGAGCACGCTTATTCTACTTAATTATTTACTTATTTAATTACATAGGCACCTTTAATACGAGTATATCGACCAGACAGGACGTTTACCCCACCGCCTGTGTACAACTACGTGGTGAAAAAGTGATAAACATGCGCAATTTGGAGTCACAGGTAGAATGATGCCAAGGGATGTTCACTCATATGTCCGAAGAGATATTGGACACACATGCATATTCTCAGGCAGCAATATCGGCAGATGTTTAAAGCTCTTTTCGAAAGCAATTGTGGAGCCACGTTTTTTCCTAAGACCAACTCCACGTATAAATCCCCCGGGATACGTTAATCATAGAGTGTTATTCTTCCCCGGTGCTATGAAATTATAGGAAATTGACATGAATGACATACATTCGCTGTGCTGCCCTGAACGCTGACGTTCTCTGGGCCCAAGTCGGAAGTGCGAGGCCGGCCGGACCATCCCAGAGCCTTCAGACACAATACGCGGCCGTAATAAGCAGCGGAACCTCTGTGTTCCGAAGCAAAACTCGCTTAACAAATCTATAGTGAGGAAATACCAAATCCGGAAGACTGTGAGACCTATACAACTGACGCTTCTTGAGAGAGTAGGTTGGCCTCAAGACATAAGATTTTTCCACTTTAAGCCATGTGGAAAGCAAACCAGAATCCGCAGATTGAAGGCCAAGTTCCCATTTGTCAAGAGCGACAAACCGTCAAATATAGAGTGATGGAGACGGCAGAGGGAGAGGACCCGTGGCAGGGAGGAAATAAAGGGTTAGAACTTCAAACGAACCACACCACTGACTGGAAACAGTGAAGTGGGAGTCGAGAGTACATTTCCGGCTCCTGAAGATTAGTGCTTAGCCACAGTAAACTTAAGTATAGAAAACAGAAGTTCATAAAAGTAACAACAATTCCGATTCGCTAAAGTCCATCCCATCTAACTTGAGAGGCAGCTCGTCCCCATAAACGCAACCGGAAAGGTAAATCTCATAACTCCAGGAAACACTCTTAGTTGCTGGCGTCTAGTAAGACTGTTGTTGCTAACATCGTCCAAGAAGCGCGACTCCGCTAACCTGCCTTAGCTGTCTACAGCCTTGATCCAGTGTAGTCCAAGTGAGATTATGATAAGTTGACACCGGGCGACGTAATGCTTCACAATTTGCAGCCATTTCACAAATAACTGGTTCAAATGGCTCTGAGCACTATGGGACTTAACATTTGAGGTCATCAGTCCCCTAGAACTTAGAACTACTTAAACCTAACTAACCTAAGGACACCACACACATCCATGCCCGAGGCAGGATTCCAATCTGCGACCGTAGCAGCAGTGCGGTTCCGGACTGAAGCGCCTAGAACCGCTCGGCCACAGCGGCCGGCTGACCAGCAAGTCAACAGAGCCAAGGACCTTACTCATAACTCAGGGAGTGCACTCATTCATCTTTGTACCAGTACAGTAAAGGTGAATTATTTACAATAGCAGTAAACATATGGGAACCTTACGGATATAAAGCGAAGAAGAGTATGTCATATAATTACACTTACTCACTCCCAACCTCGGTGACGGTCACCCGCACAATGACACTATCTCACAATCTTCAACACAGGCTAAATGTGGTGCGCTGTATGCAACAGTTAAGAGTGGTGTTGGAAAAAAGGTAGATCGTGAGCTGGCCAATCGAATGCTTCTACACGCTTTTGGAGATCTCTGAAGAACGCTAGGGAGACATCGTGCGAGCGTTGACTTGACTTCGAGACAGCGGAGTAGACACTTCATTGTGAGACTCGCCGGCCGGAGTGGCCTAGCGGTTCTAGGCGCTACAGTCTGGAACCGCGCGACCGCTACGGTTGCAGGTTCGAATCCTGCATCGGGCATGGATGTGTGTGATGTCCTTAGGTTAGTTAGGTTTAAGTGGTTCTAAGTTCTAGGGGACTGATGACCTCAGCAATTAAGTCCCATAGTGCTCAGATCCCCCCCCCCCCCCCCTTGTGATACTCGACAACGGAGACTGACTTCAATTTGACACCAGAGGGTCTCTGAGAGTCACTGTTGCTAAAGCCTCTCGTCCGGCTCTGGCCACTGCCCAAAGACAAGCCCAGCCTATCGTGTACGCGCCGCTGGTTGGAGACGCTGCAAGTCGACACTAGAGCAGTCAGCCGCACCACCAGCAGCCCGACCGCCTCCGCAATGCAGCACTCTCTTCTAAGGCCACCCGTCAGTTCCGTTTGTCTCTTAGAAACCACGACTGTAAACCATGGAAACGACCTTGACAGTTTTATTTATTAAAATGGGAACACTATTACTTCAATATATTGCTAAAAGCGATCTGTAAAGTGTTTATAGCCGGGGCCCCTTATACTTTTTTCTCTCAAAGTAAGTATGTGTGTGAAAATCAAATTACTTTATTGCTGCTTGCGCTCGCAGTCTCTTTGTTTGGTATCTCAATGCCACACTCAAACGGAAACAAAATTAAAAACCATAATTGATAAATCCTCCCTCCCCTTGAACCATGGACCTTGCCGTTGGTGGGGAGGCTTGCGTGCCTCAGCGATACAGATAGCCGTTCCGTAGGTACAACCACAACGGAGGGGTATCTGTTGAGAGTCCAGACAAACGTGTGGTTCCTGAAGAGGGGCAGCAGCCTTTTCAGTAGTTGCAAGGGCAACAGTCTGGATGATTGACTGATCTGGCCTTGTAACAATAACCAAAACGGCCTTGCTGTGCTGGTACTGCGAACAGCTGAAAGCAAGGGGAAATTACGGCCGTAATTTTTCCCGAGGGCATGCAGTTTTACTGTATGATTAGATGATGATGGCGTCCTCTTGGGTAAATTATTCCGGAGGTAAAATAGTCCCCCATTCGGATCTCCGGGCGGGGACTACACAAGAGGATGTCGTTATTAGGAGAAAGAAAACTGGCGTTCTACGGATCGGAGCGTGGAATGCCAGATCCCTTAATCGGGCAGGTAAGTTAGAAAATTTAAAAAGGGAAATGGATAGGTTAAAGTTAGATATAGTGGGAATTAGTGAAGTTCGGTGGCAGGAGGAAGAAGACTTCTGGTCAGGGGACTACAGGGTTATAAACACAAAGTCAAATAGGGGTAATGCAGAAGTAGGTTTAATAATTAATAGGAAAATAGGAATGAGGGTAAGCTACTACAAACAGCATAGTGAACTCGTTATTGTGGCCAAGATAGACACGAAGCCCACGCCTACTACAGTAGTACAAGTTCATATGCCAACTAGCTCTGCAGATGACGAAGAAATTGACGAAATGTATGATGAAATAACAGAAATTATTCAGATAGTGAAGGGAGACGAAATTTTAATAGTGATGGGTGACTGGAATTCGAGTGTAGGAAAAGGGAGAGAAGGAAACGTAGTAGGTGAATATGGATTGGGGCTAAGAAATGAAAGAGGAAGCCGCCTGGTAGAATTTTGCACAGAGCACAACTTAATCATAGCTAACACTTGGTTTAAGAATCATGATAGAAGGTTGTATACATGGAAGAACCCTGGAGATACTAAAAGGTATCAGATAGATCATATAATGGTAAGACAGAGATTTAGGAACCAGGTTTTAAATTGTAAGACATTTCCAGGGGCAGATGTGGACTCTGACCACAATCTATTGGTTATGACCTGTAGATTAAAACTGAAGAAACTGCAAAAAGGTGGGAATTTAAGGAGATGGGACCTGGATAAACTGAAAGAACCAGAGGTTGTACAGAGTTTCAGGGAGAGCATAAGAGAACAATTGACAGGAATGGGGGAAAGAAATACAGTAGAAGAAGAATGGGTAGCTTTGAGGGATGAAGTAGTGAAGGCAGCAGAGGATCAAGTAGGTAAAAAGACGAGGGCTAGTAGAAATCCTTGGGTAACAGAAGAAATATTGAATTTAATTGATGAAAGGAGAAAATATAAAAATGCAGTAAATGAAGGAGGCAAAAAGGAATACAAACGTCTCAAAAATGAGATCGACAGGAAGTGCAAAATGGCTAAGCAGGGATGGCTAGAGGACAAATGTAAGGATGTAGAGGCTTGTCTCACTAGGGGTAAGATAGATACTGCCTACAGGAAAATTAAAGAGACCTTTGGAGATAAGAGAACCACTTGTATGAACATCAAGAGCTCAGATGGAAACCCGGTTCTAAGCAAAGAAGGGAAAGCAGAAAGGTGGAAGGAGTATATAGAGGGTCTATACAAGGGCGATGCACTTGAGGACAATATCATGGAAATGGAAGAGGATGTAGATGAAGATGAAATGGGAGATACGATACTGCGTGAAGAGTTTGACCGAGCACTGAAAGACCTGAGTGGAAACAAGGCCCCCGGAGTAGACAACATTCCATTGGAACTACTGACGGCCTTGGGAGAGCCACTCATGACAAAACTCTACCATCTGGTGAGCAAGCTGTATGAAACAGACGAAATATCCTCAGACTTCAAGAAGAATATAATAATTCCAATCCCAAAGAAAGCAGGTGTTGACAGATGTGAAAATTACCGAACAATCAGTTTAATAAGCCACAGCTGCAAAATACTAACACGAATTCTTTACAGACGAATGGAAAAACTAGTAGAAGCCGACCTCGGGGAAGATCAGTTTGGATTCCGTAGAAATACTGGAACACGTGAGGTAATACTGGTCCTACAACTTATCTTAGAAGAAAGATTAAGGAAAGGCAAACCTACGTTTCTAGCATTTGTAGACTTAGAGAAAGCTTTTGACAATGTTGACTGGAATACTCTCTTTCAAATTCTAAAGGTGGCAGGGGTAAAATACAGGGAGCGAAAGGCTATTTACAATTTGTACAGAAACCAGATGGCAGTTATAAGAGTCGAGGGACATGAAAGGGAAGCAGTGGTTGGGAAGGGAGTAAGACACGGTTGTAGCCTCTCCCCGATGTTATTCAATCTGTATATTGAGCATGCAGTAAAGGAAACAAAAGAAAAATTCGGAGTAGGTATTAAAATCCATGGAGAAGAAATTAAAACGTTGAGGTTCACCGATAACATTGTAATTCTGCCGGAGACAGCAAAGGACTTGGAAGAGCAGTTGAACGAAATGGGTGGTGTCTTGAAGGGAGGATATAAGATGAACATCAACAAAAGCAAAACGAGGACAATGGAATGTAGTCGAATTAAGTCGGGTGATGTTGAGAGTATTAGATTAGGAAATGAGACACTTAAAGTAGTAAAGGAGTTTTGCTATTTGTGGAGGAAAATAACTGATGATGCTCGAAGTAGATAGGATATAAAATGTTGACTGGCGATGGCAAGGAAAGCGTTTTTGAAGAAGAGAAATTTGTTAACATCGAATATAGATTTAAGTGTCAGGAAGTCGTTTCTGAAAGTATTTGTATGGAGTGTAGCCATGCATGGAAGTGAAACATGGACGGTAAATAGTTTGGACAAGAAGAGAACAGAAGCTTTCGAAATGTGGTGCTACAGAAGAATGCTGAAGATTAGATGGGTAGATCACATAACTAATGAGGAAGTATTGAATAGGATTGGGGAGAAGAGAAGTTTGTGGCACAACTTGACCAGAAGAAGGGATCGGTTGGTAGGACATGTTCTGAGGCATCAAGGGATCACCAATTTAGTATTGGAGGGCAGCGTGGAGGGTAAAAATCGTAGGGGGAGACCGAGAGATGAATACACTAAGCAGATTCAGAAGGATGGAGGTTGCAGTAGGTACTGGGAGATGAAGAAGCTTGCACACGATAGAGTAGCTTGAAGACCACAACAACAACAACAATTGATAAATGTCTCTACAAAATCTATTGAGCATTAAGTAATTTGCCCAAAGTGGGAGTGCTCTATGTAGTTTCCTTGTCCGTACTATAATACATTACAGATTATTATGGTTAGATTACTAACACTTTTAAAATTGCATCGGCACACTATTAGAAATATAATAAGTCTAAGCACAAACATCTCACAATGTTTCCAGAATGAAAGTTGCACTCTGCAGTGGAGTGTGCGCTGATATGAAACTTCCTGGAAGATTAAAACTGTGTGCCGGACCGAGACTCGAACTCGGGACCTTTGCCTTTCGCGGGCAAGTGCTCTACCAACTTTTTTTTTATACTGACCAACATTTTTTTCCAAAGAGAACAAACACCTATAACACGAGCAAAAGTTGCAGGTAAGGAGAAAACAAATAAAAACGTCTTGTGTAAGAAAATAAAAGACATTCTTCATAAAATAACACAATATCCTTTGAAAATGTAAAACATAAAAGGTAGCCATATTTCCGCAAAAGCCTTTTTTTTTTTTTTTTTTGCTAACGTAAATCAGTATACAGTCTCACCATCAACAGCAACCCAACTTATTTTATGTTATTTTTTTGGGGAGCACAGGAGAAAGAAAACAAATAGGATGCAGATAGGGAGCTGTGCGTGAAAAGGATAAACATGTGTACAGAAAAAAAACTTAGAAGAGGAGGAGAAAAGAGAAGTATCTAATTACATCGTTTACCAACTGAGCTACCCAAGCACGACTCACGACCCGTCTTCACAGCTTCAGTTCTGCCAGTACCTCGTCTCCTACCTTCCATACTTCGCAAAGCCCTCCTGCATACCTTGCAGAACTAGAACTCCTGGAAGAAAGGATATTGCGGAGACATGGCTTAGCCACAGCCTGGGGGATGTTTCCACAATGAAATTTTCACTCTGCAGCGGAGTGTGTGTTGATATGAAACTTCCTGGAAGATTAAAACTGTGTGCCGAAGAAAGTGGTCCAACTAAAACATTCATATTTCTTTACGTACTACACGAATATGTAATAAAAGATGAGGGTTCCTATTAAAAAAACGCAGTTGATATCCGTTTGACCTACGGCAGCGCCATCTAGCGGGCCAACCATAGCGCCATCTGGTTTCCCCCTCCAAGGTAGACAAGTTTCGTTACGCTTATAAATAAATAAACTGGTACAAAATATAAGGTAAAACCCATGGAGGAAATTGCGGAAGATTTTGAAATTAAAAAACAGGAGTATGACAAGGTTTTGGACGATCTCCTTTATCTTTCATCTCTGTCTTACAAAAAGTGTTCCAAGAGCGGGGAAGCCAGAATTCGGAGATCAAAACTGATGAACCATTCAAATCAGGAAAATCCGTTTTACAAAAGGATTCACAGCTTTTGCAGATGATCTTGTATGTTAGGATATTGAAACAGCACAACCACATACAGGAATTGTTAAAGAAATAGCACAAACAGTAGGTCTCAAAATAGCATTTCAAAATACAAAACAAAAAATGGAGGATGGAAGATCAGAGTTTAACGCCCTGTCGAGAGCGAGGTCCTTAGAGTACTGTCTAACAAAAGCCTTGCACCCAACATTATCAAAACTAAATAAGCCATAGAAAATTTGAGTGAGTTCGTCAGTTAAAAATTTCCGCCTGAGAAAGGTTATTTACCGAATTCGTTGCTGGCGTTCATACTTACAAAATATAATGTAACAAAAGATGCGTATCAAATACACAAAACTGAGATATCACATTGCAGTCATGTAAATAAAGTTCGTATATGCGCTGAATCACTCATTTTAATGAGACAGGCATGAAAGAAAATCGAAAGGGAGGAAGTAAAGAGCCCAGGAAAATTTTAGATTCAAATTATACTGAAGAAGGTACACACAAAAACTAAGAGGAAATACGCACATGAACAACTGAAAAATATAGCATACTAATATTTATTTGCATATGAGTAAACGCTAGCTATATTTCTATAAGGATATTAGAAGATCGATAAACAAGACATGATGCGG
The DNA here is from genome assembly GCF_023864275.1 of Schistocerca cancellata. NCBI lineage: Eukaryota > Metazoa > Arthropoda > Insecta > Orthoptera > Acrididae > Schistocerca > Schistocerca cancellata. Next base: position 928,936,038 of record NC_064626.1, on the reverse strand, counting down.
AATTCCATGAAACTTGCAGCAAAACTAAAGATGAAACAATAAAATTTATCGATGTGTACAAGATCAAACAAAAAATAGGAATAGTTCGAACTGATTAACAGTTAGGAAGAGATTTTAGCGGAAAATGCACAGATGGAAAATTTGCCTGGCAGAAAAACTCAAGAACGCTGGAATAACTTGGTCTGACGAGAGAGAATAAGCACAGTTTGAGACAGGAAACGGCCACGAAGAAAAGCTAAAACACAGTTCTGAAAATGCCCCTTGTTGCACATTGTGTAGTCCAGTGGAGCCCGAACGAGAATTATACAGGCTATTATGGGTATAAGAGCAGATATTTATATTGACTGAGGACAGAGTACTGAACAAAATTGCATGAGAATTTATTTCATTTGCGGACTAATGATTACAGCTATTAAGAGTACTATGGTTGTAAGTTGGATAGCACCTCCAAATACACCTGGCAAAACCAAGCCATAAATGATCAATTTCTCCTGGGCAGCAGGTCAGATATTTAAGCGTGAACATGTGGATGCAAAACGGACAGCTTATACTTACAGGAGTAGTCCACTTTATGTCGTAGCTATGATCGTGAAGAAAACATCAGGTTGTAAATTATGTGATATGTTTGCAGAAAGACTGTTAGAAGCTGAGAAAAAGCATCTGATCCCATGAAATGGGTACATATTATAGTACCAGTTATCCCTGTACCTTTACCCATAACCTTAACACCTGGCTTATTTCAATAGTGGTACAAGTCCATTACCTCCACTTTTCTGCCTATAGTGCTTCTGAAATTAATGATCCAAACAAACAGAAAGAAAGGTTCATCGCTAGCAAGAAGCCATTTGCTTGAATGCTTCTAGTATCTCAACTGCAGAATTTTCGGCGCTCATTTAACTTTAGGGCTCTGTATCTCAAAATGTACCACTATTGAAATAAGCCCTTCATATATATATATATGTTTCAAAGTTCGATGAATCATGAAATCAAAACCACAATGAAAGCTATGTGCAGCGTTGTGTAATGTCTTTAGTAGACCTGTCTATCGCATCTCATAGCACTTTTCATCTTTACAAAAGCCCACGAAATTGTGTCTCACACCAAGTTTGAAGTGTCTGTTGAGAGGTTTCCCCTGACCTCATTTGCCCACATTACATAATTGTCATGTGTTTTCTTCTTCATCACAATATTCGGCTGCATTGCAGGCGCAAAAAGACGCTGAAGCAGCATTTTCTATTGGAAGTGTTTGATCTCGTGCCATAAAGCACCGTGTTGGTTACGTATGATTGTCGTCTCTTTGCTCACATGGACAGCTGCCTATGAGGACAGCATTTTGGCACAGACAACGAGCTGCAGACCAGCGAAGAGAATTGGCGGAAGTGGCAAGAGGTTGCTTCCTATGACGACGGTATTGTAAAGTTGGTGCCGTGCTATGAAAAAATGTCCTAGTCCGAGCGGCGACTGTTTGGGGAAGTAGCTGGAATGTGCAGCTAAATGTAGGAAATAAAATATTTTTTACTTCCCCTGTGAATTGAGCAACCTATGGGATGTTGAAAAAAGTATTCCTGAAGGAAACATGAAGGACCGTGGCTGTGAATCACCTAAAACTTCCACCGCAATATTGAGAAAATGGAAAGTGCTATTGATGTGTGGTTTTCACATAATGGATTGGCAGTCAAGGACTTATGTTGTTAGCCAATCAGATTGTAATAATACTTAGAAAGTGTAATTTTTCTGCAAACATACACTTCTAAATTGGGGCATTGTTTAAGATAAAATCGAATGACAGTGGTGTTGGATGCAGGATTCTAGTCCGAGTCGTCTATGAGATATCGTATTTTGTGAAGTTCCTGCACCGACACTTGTTGAGGAACTGTGGTAGGACGTGCTACAAAAATGGTTCAAATGGCTCTGAACACTATGGGACTTAACTTCGGAGGTCATCAGTCCCGTAGAACTTAGAACTACTTAAACATAACTAACCTAAGGACATCACACACATCCATGCCCGAGGCACGATTCGAACCTGCAACGTAGCGGTCGCGCGGTTCCAGACTGTAGCGCCTAGAACCGCTCGGCCACGGACGTGCTATAGAACAATACTATTTATGCAGATTCTGACCAGTAACGTGACAGTTGACCATCACGGGTTTTGTTCAGAATGACCACCAGCCTCGACATTATACTCTTCCAGTCTGATATGGGACCACTGCTGCGCACGTGCTAGCATTTCAGTGGAGATGTACGAGCAGACCGCAGTAATATATGGCTGCATATCATCGGGTGTATTTGTCCTTGTAGACAGCGTCTTTCAACTTTCTCCACAGGAAGAACTCTACAGACGTCAGATCCAGGGAACAGGCCGGCCAATGTACAGGTTCTCTGCGTCCAATCCAACGATTTGGAAAGAATTCGTGATGACATGCTGTAGTACTTCGTGCGCTATGGGTTGGATAGCCATCTTGTTGGTACCAGAAGTTCCTCCTAGTCTGCAAATGGCTCTGAGCACTATGGGACTTAACATCTATGGTCATCAGTCCCCTAGAACTTAGAACTACTTAAACCTAACTAACCTAAGGACATCACACAACACTCAGTCATCACGGGGCAGAGAAAAATCCCTGACCCCGCCGGGAATCGAACCCGGGAACCCGGGCGCGGGAAGCGAGAACGCTACCGCACGACCACGAGCTGCGGACCCTAGTCTGCAGAGGAATGTTTTCTAGCATCCGTGAAGATGGTGTGATAGGAGACTGCGATACTTGTGTGCGTCGAACGTTCCGTCTATGAAACATGGGGCTATGTGCTAACGGTTCGCTATCGCACACTACACGTTTGTACTCCACGCCCTCTGACGTTCCAACTGACGAAGCCTATGTGGATTGTCAGGAGACCAATAGCACGTGTTTCGGCGGTTTCCCTGGCCATGATTGCTAAATGTGGCCTCATCACTAAATAAAATACAGGATACATCTTGAGTATCCTATCTTAATGTACATATATAGAAGTTAACACGATTGTCATAATCGTTTCCATGCAGCTCTTGATGGAGAGATATGTGGTAGGGTTGGAACTTATGTCTATGGAGAATATGTAGGACACTTCCCTGACTCATGCCGGCCGGTGTGGCCGAGCGGTTCTAGGCGCTTCAGTCTGGAACCGCGCGACCGCTACGGTTGCACGTTCGAATCTTCCGTCGGGCATGGATGTTTGTGATGTCCTTAGGTTAGTTAGGTTTAAGTAGTTCTAAGTTCTAGGGGACTGATGAGCTGAGATGTTAAGTCCCATAGTGCTCAGAGCCCGACTCATACCACTTCCTGCTGTGACTGCGCGGGAGCTAACGTGCAGACCAACTACAACAGTACGAATATCATCAATTTCTTCCTCCTCTGTCGTCACTTGTATCCCTCGGTTACGTTGTCTAGGTGTTACACAACCACATTCACGTGAGTGGTTTAAGAGGCTGACAAATAACTGCCGAGATGGCTGATGTCTATTGGAATATCTTGGCGCATACACCGTACAAGAACGAATCGCATGCATCCTACGCTCTCCATACACCATGAGCATGTCGGCTTTTTCTGAATTGGTAAATCCCGTGGTCCAATCACGACCTACTGCTTAGACTGTCAAAAAATGGTTCAAATGGCTCTGAGCACTATCGGACTTAACATCTGAGGTCATGAGTCCCCTAGACTGAGAAATACTTAAACCTAACTAAGGCCATCACACACATCCATGCCCGAGGCAGGATTCGAACCTGCGACCGCAGCGGTCACGCGGTTCCAGACTGAAGCGCCTAGAACCGCACGGCCACACCGGCCAGCAGTATCGGTGTGGAAACTTCTCAAAATACGATATCTCGTAAATGATTCGCCCTAGAATCCTGCAACTAACTGCCCTGACATTCTAATTTACACTACTTTTAGTTTGTTGATGTCAATGGGCATTGTTACATTTTAAAAAAACAGTGTATGTTTTCACAAAAATACACTTTCTAAGTATTAGAATCTGTTTATTGGCCAACAACACAAGCCTCTGACTACCAATCCATTCTGTGAAAACCGCACATTAGTAGCACTTTCGATTTCCTCAATATTTGCGGTGCAAGTTTCATTTAGGTGATTCGGCCTGTGTAATCACAACCGTTCACGTTCTCTTCAGAGATACGTTTACATCTGACTATACGTCATACATGATAAACGAAGAATGTATTAGAATATCACGACAGCAGAAAGTGATCTTCGGAAGTGTACACGTGCCGAGAGGTCTGCTTAGGTCACAGTCCTAGTTTCGCGACGTTGTTGTTTTGTTTGTTCCGCATGCGGCCGGGAAGAGTTGGTGCGTAGGCAGTCCGTTGCTAGGAGACGGCCCAACTTCGCTGGCTTCCTCCACAGCGTTGGCACCGCGCCCGCCCAGAGACGCCGCACGTGCGCTACGGTAAGCAGACGCCGCCTGCATACTAAGCATTCTGCCACACCGTTGCCAAAACATGTTGCTTATTTTGCTTCATAAAGACGCTAAGAAGCGTAATCTCACAGTTACAGTCAAAATCCAGTTTAGAATGTTTACTGCTGCTCATAATTCGATTATTGCTTAGGAACATGCAGTCAAATTCATTGCGCGTGTGGCTACTAGCTTTGGAAAACGTCGTGAAGGAGCTTATATAACGATCTATTTTTCTTTTTTTTAATCTATTCTTTTCCTGAAACTGTCAGTAATGAGTCTTTGCGAAAATGAACGACTGTCTAAAAATACGTCTGATGGCTTAAGGAACATAACGTAACCAGGGGAATCGTGCAAAACTTTCGCAGTTTTATGTTCAAATGTGTGTGAAATCTTATGGGACTTAACTGGTAAGGTCATCAGTCCCTAAGCTTACACACTAATTATCCTAAATTATTCTAAGGACAAACACACACATCCATGCCCAAGGGAGGAGTCGAAGCACCGCCGGGATCAGCCGTACAGTCTATGGTTGCACCGCCTAAGACCGCTCGGCTAATCCCTGGCGGCCGTAGTTTTATACTTTTAAGTAATGATAGTATTTGGAATAAGTGCAGTCGTGAGGATAGGGGTATGAGTCGAAATGAAGAGAAAACGTCTTTAAAAATGAACCGAACGACGTGCAATAATAATCACGAATTTATGACACATCCTTGTATATACATTTTCACGCATTAGTGCTTGTAATTCCTAGTTTTCTGCCGTAATATTTACATTTTTCGTTGTTCAAGAGAAGTTTAATGATAAATACGAATATAAAATACATAGAGATAAATAAATGTGAAATGTATAGGTGGGAACGTATTTTTTGCTTATTTCCTGCTATATCACCAAGGCCACAATAACCTCTAGCTGTATTTTGAGATTTTTACACATGTTAAGCCGTAGAAGCAATAGGTAAATCACAATTCGAGGCTACAATGACAAATATGTTTGCCGTTAAGGAAAGTATAATCGTTCAAAAAAGGTCAGCTTCTACGACGGGCAGAGTTAATGGACTGCTGCTCTGGACGCGGTTATTATCTATGACAATGCTGTGAACAAGATATCCAAAACATAAGTACATTAAGACAAATAAATTGGTATTTGTAATATGGTAATTTGAAATAATAATAATAAGAAGTTAACCTCGTAAAATATGGGTTTGAAACTTCGCATCCATGATGCCCTTTTGCCCATAACACTTAAAAGCTTCTTTATGTTAAAATTTTCCACACACAGTAAGTTTTAGCGTAAAATCGGTATGCAATGTCACCAGCAATATGTCATACAACCCTCTACGATTGGCATTTGTTGAAACAAAAAAAAGGGATGTTAACTTGAGAAATAATACACTGACGTAAAAAAAATCGCGACAGAACATGGAGTTGCGCGACGTAAACGAAAGTCAGTAGGCGTCTTTCTACATCTGAATGATGATGTCTATTCAAATTTCGTGTCAGTTGCCTAAGAGCGGCGCTAGTATCGGCGCTGTGAGGATGCAAATCAGCTTTGCTTTAAATGCGCGTTGTAACGGTCATGAACGTCACTTATCTTTGAGACTGGGTGTGGTGAGTTGATTTTAGTCAAGAACGCCTTTAAGGTGAGAAAGAGGCCATTCGCAAGACGTCACTGAGTTTGAACGAAGTCGTGTTAGAGGGCTACAACAAGTTGGATATTTCCTCTGCGATATCGCAGAACGATTTGGCAGGAATGTAGCTATTGTACATGACCTTTGGCAGCGGAAGTCACGAGACGGTACGTCGCAAGAAGACAGGGCTTCGGTTGGCCAGACGGCACAAGTAGACGGAAGATCATCGTGTTCGGCGTACGGCTCTGGCGCATCGTACTGCATCTGCAGCAGCAATTTGAGGAGCAGTTGGCACTAAAATGACAGCACGAACTGTTGCAAATCGGTTATTTTAAGGACAGCTCGGAGCCAGTTACACTGTAGCGTTCATTCCACAGATCCCAAACCACCGCCGTTTGCGACTTCAGTAGTGTCAAGCGAGAGCTCATTGGAGTGTTGTGTTTTCCGATGAAATGTGGTTCTTCCTCGGTGCCAGTGATTGCCTTGTGTTGGTTATAGGGAGGTCAGCTGAGAGCATGTAACCAACCTATCTGTGTGCTAGACGCACTGGATTTACAACTACAGTTATGGTCTGGGTTGCGATTTCGCATTACAGCAGTAGCACTCTCGTGGCTATCCCACGCACACTGACTGCAAATTTATATGTCAGTTTAGTGATTCAACCTGTTATCCTGATATTCCTGTACACCATTCCAGGGAGTGTTTTCCAATAGGTTAACACTCGCCCACATACCTCTGTTGTAACCAAACATGATCTACAGAGTGTGGCCATGTTGCTTTGGTGTATTCGATCAGCAGATATGTCTCCAATCAAGCACATATGGAACATCATTACATGACAATTCCAGCATCATCTGCAGATAGCTAGTCTTGGTAATACACAGATCAGCCTCCGAACGTAGTTTCATCTACATCTACATAAATACTCCGCAGTCCACCATACGGAGCGTGGCGGTGGGTACCGCGTACCACAACTAGCATCTCCTCTCCCTGTTCCACTCCCAAACAGAACGAGGAAAAAATGACTGCCTATATGCAGTCATCAGTACATTACTCTAGTCGTAGGAGCAACGAAGGATTCGAAGATTCGCCACCGGATCGGAGGAGACTTTCACCCCTAGGTGACACTCTGTTGTTTTGCCCATATCTTCGTATAATCATCACTGACTCGAAAGTCGCGTAAATGGAGCCGCACAACACGTCTTAAGCCTATGAAACCCCATACACGGGAATGATTTCAAAACCAGTGTACGAGTGCGATAATAAAGTAATGAGACTGATTTTCTTTGCAAGATGTGGCAACACTGCAGGCTTGCGTAACCACAATATCTTTGACCTTGGTCTATAAGCTGCTTCTAGTCCAAGCAGCACATCGTTGCAACTGCTCAGTCGTGAGTTGTGCTGTAATTAGTTAACACGTTATTGTGTCTCTCGTCACGGAAATGGAACCGCATAATACTGCGCAACGGTATGCAACTTTTTTTGCATTAAATCGGGTGAAAACGTGAAGACAACTTACGGTAAGCTTCAGAAGGCTTTTGAAGAGGAGGTTATGTGAAGAGTTCAAGTTTTTCGTTGCCATAACATGTTTAGTGAAGGCATAACGAATGTTGAAGATGAAGACCGTAGTAGACGACCATCAACCTCACGGACGGATGTCAACTTGGCCAGGATGCGTGAACTCGTAAGGTCTGATCGAAGATTATCCGTGAAAATGATTGCAGAAGAACTGAACATCAATCGAGCAACGGTTCGTCTAATAATAACTGAAGATCATGGTATGAGAAATATTTGTGCAAAAATGGTCCCCAAAAATCTCACACCACAACAGCGAGAAACACGGAAAAATGTGGCAGCCGATCTGTTAGGGCAACGGAAATCAATCCAGAATTGTTGAGCCGTGTTATCACTGGTGATGAAAGTTGGTTTTTTCAGTACGATCCAGAGACAAAAAGCCAAAGTTCGCAATGGTTCTGAAAAGGATCAACCACACCAAAAATAGCTCGCACGTAAAAATCAAAAGTGAAATGCCTGATTGTGTACTCCTTTGATTCCAAGGGAATTGTTCATGAAGAGTGGGTGCCTCCTGGACAAACAGTTAACTAATATTACTACAAATAAATTTTAGAAACACTTCGTAAAAGAGTTCTTTGTGTCCGTGCCAACATTGCTGATAATTGGATTCTGCATCACGATAATGCGCCATCCCATACTGCTCTGTCAGTACAGCAATTTTTAACCTCAACAACAAATTTCACTACTACCACAACCACATTATTCACCAGATATCGCTCAGTGCGACTTTTTTCTATTTCCAAGAGTCAAAACGGCGGTCAACGGACACCATTTTCCAACAACGGAAGACGTCCAAAAAGCTGTGACGAGGGTCTTGGATGATATTATAGAAGATGAGTTCCAGAAATGTTCCAACAATGGCAGAAGCGTTGGAAAAAGTGTGTGCAATCAGAATGGAACTACTTTGAAGGAGACAACACTAAACTTGACTAAAACGGCAAGCAACATTTTTTTTTCACGCCAGTCTCATTACTTTATTGTCGCACTTCGTATGTTCAGAATTGTCATACCATCCTTTCAAAGTTGAGATGGCTCTATGGGCACGACCCGAAAACCAATAAATTAAAAAAAAATAATTTAAAAGTATTCTCTTGTCTAAGGTGGGTTCTCGTGCAGATCCACGTAGTTATCCACCCATAGTATCATTCCCTGAGATAAGTTGGCCTACAACTTTTGTAGTTGGTCTTTAATATCCTGGATACTGGCAGTAGGACGGAGTTGACGTCCGAACTGGTACCACACATATTCTGTCGGGGACAGATCTGAGGATCCTCAGGCAGACAGCGCATAGCGACGGCTGCCCACTGCGAACGAGCATTGTCCGGTTGGAAAGTGACACCAAGATACTGTCCCATGAGAGGTTACAGATAAGGATTCATGACGTCCGTGACGTACCGTTGTGCCGTATGATACACCTACATCACTAACCGAGGTGATCTGAAGTAATATCCCATGCCTCCTCACACCATGACGCTAAGAGTATGCTGCTGTGCCTCTCCAAAACAGTGGAAGATTGGACCTCTCCCTAGGTCGCCAACATACTCGCCGCCAATAGTGTTTCAGGGATATGCAGCACCACGATACATCGTTGAACACAGTGCGATGCCATTCATCAATAGCCCATGCTTCCTGGTGACGCCACTGCTCCAAACGCAGCCGTTTGTGTTGTGTTAATTACCGCCAGTTGTTGCCAGTTTCCGACCAATGATGAGGAGCGACACATGAAACAGGAGTACATTAACTGTTCTCGAACGGCAGTCGAAAATGTGAAGGTCTCAGGATGTGCCTGGCGCACAGTACGACAACCATTCCTTGTGGTGGTCAGAGATAATCGCCGGAACCTACGTAAAAAGCAGGCCTGACTTCACGATAAGTATGCCTCTCCTCATATTCCAATGGAGTCCAACATCGGGCGACTTTCACAACGAAACATTCCACAAACCTGCATAAGTCACTATTCGGCCCGCCGTCCGAATGAAGACGGCTTCCATTCAGAAACCTGTCGGGTGCTGATACCGCTGTTTCACACGAGTACGCAGCATTTCTGTGTTCTTCAAAATGACCACTCAGCATCTGATGCTGTTCAGGCGCCTTGCATACACTGTTAACAACACGAACAACAACAATGGTATCCTGTGCCCTTTCCACCTGTCACAGAAAACTGCAACTCCCATCGTTCACACACCCGCCCAAGGCACGCACGTGGACGAAGTTACGTTGACATCCGACCTTATCATATCGTTGCTTCACTTTTTTTCGTCAGGCAACGTATATAGGGCAACTGAGCTGTCCCTATCGCTGTCATTTCATACCACCCTGAACGGTTTGCGTTAGGACTTTCAAACTGCACGGTTGTCCGCGGGACATGATGGGAATTAGTATTTGGTGTAGCGTCGAAGCCCACTTTCACTTGGATGGGTTCGTCAATAAGAAAAATTTGCGCATTTCGGGGACTGTGAATCCGCATTCTGCGGTCTCCTCATCCTCAGCGCGTGACTGTGTGGAGTGCAGTGTCCAGTCAAGGAATAATCGCTGCGATGTTCCTTGATGGCACGACGACTACCGAATGGTACGTGAAGGTTTTGGAAGATGATTTCATCCCCATTATCCAAAGTGACTCTGATGTCGACAATATGTGGCTCATGCAAGACGGAGCTCGACCCCATCGAAGCAGGAGAGTGACTGATGTCCTGGAGGAGCACTTTGTGGACCACATTCTGGAGCACCCGGAGGCCAGTGGCATGGGCATTGATTGGCCACGGTATTCTTCGGATCTGAACACATGCGACTCCTTTTTGCGGGGCTATATTAAAGACAAGGTGTACAGAAATAATCCCAAAACCATTTCTGAGCTGAAAACGGCCATTCTGGAGGTCATCGACAGCACCGATGTTCGAATACTTCAGCGGGACATGCAGAATGTCGCTGTTCGTCTGCGCCCATCATCGACAGTGATGGCTGGCATATCGAACATGTCATAACCTAAATCCAAACATCTTTAGTGACGTTTACATGTCGAAGAAAGTGTGTACACAACATAGTTTGTAACTAATTTCCTTCATTTTCCTTATAGTTCAATAACTGTCCTCCTGTAAATCTGGCCTTCAGAAATACTGCGCAAGATTTGCATATTCTTTCGATCGCTGCGCAAAAACTACAGAAAAATACGCAGGACCTTTCCTGTAGGAAATTTAATGTAGTTAAATTTTGCAGCCAAATACGTTTTCGCTAGAGGCTGCAGTTTTCGAGTTATTGAAGAAAAATGTACAAATGTGACCTTCAAACGCCTCTACACTCCAGTACTCAGCCCCCACTCGTCAGGATTTCTAGTATGTTGTTATGGCACTCTCTCCTGCCACTGTACAAAAATTTGCGACTGCACGAATTATTTTCCACATTAGACCCTTTTTAGTCTTCACTGACTAACCTAATTACGCCACCGGTTTAGTTGAGCACTTAAAAGTTGCAAAACTGATGTTTGTCTAAACGTCACTTAACAGTTTTGTCGATTACGTTGTTGTATTCGTCAGACCGTGTGACTACGAAACTACCATGGTTGTTACGGTTAAGTTTTAATCGAACTGTCAACGTAATTAGATGTCAAAAGCAGTTTTTCTTTCATTACTCTCAAAGGCACGTTTAAACAAATAATGTTAACGAAATAGCCGACTATGCTGGTGGCGTAAGAGCCCAATCAACAGAAACCAAAACGGTCGAATATCGGGAATAGTTCGTATAGTCGGAAATTTTTGTACAGTAGTAGGAGGGAATGCCACGAACAAGATACAAGAAATCACTACTGGTGGTGGATCAGTGTAGGGGTGGAGGTGCGTTTCTAGGTAACTTGTGTACGTTTCTTTGAGTAACTTGATAACCGTTGCCATCAGAGAGAAAGTATCAGAGGGCAAAATTTAACTACATTAAATTTCGTTCAAGAAAAGGTCCTGTTTATTTTCTGTTAGAAATAATAGTTTGCGTGTAGTGTGAGAGAATATGAAAATCTAGCACGTTGTTTTTGAAGGCTGGGTTTAATATTGCGGTTTTATTTAAACGACAGCGGTAGGTGCAGCTGAATCATCGTGTATATTATTTATACATGCGTGTGTGCATGTGCATGTGTCTGTGGATAAAGGCTTCCTCTAGAACAGAGGTGCACAAACAAAGCCCCACGAGGCGCGTACGGCGTATCGTTGATTTGATGGGAGACCGCCCTTCATCGTTCGTTATTGTAATTTTTTTGTCATTCATCCTTTATTACCTCCCGAAAATGGGAGGGCTAGCCTTTGTAGAACTTAGCTCCTCTGGGGCACGCCACTCTAGATGGCACGGAAGCAGCGAAATCGCAATTCAAAATGATAACTTGTCCCAACTCACGTTATTTTTTTAACACGCACAATTGCGCAGTCGCACAGTAATGGAAACAAGGGCATTACTTGAGCATGACGGAAACGATATTTTTTAGTCGTGAGTGGTTCAGTATTGCAGTTGTCTACGACAAACACTAAGCCAAACATCAAAGCAACTGTGAAATCAATTGAGTGTCATGTAACACATTAAACTGTGTGAATAATGGAACTTCCTGGCAGATTGAAACTGTGTGCCCGACCGAGACTCGAACTCGGGACGTTTGCCTTTGGCGGGCAAGTGCTCTACCATCTGAGATACCGAAGCACGTCTCACGCTCGATACTCACAGCTTTACTTCTGCCAGTATCTCGTGTGAATAATGTTTCTGTACAAGAACACTATTGTAATTATAATAGACTTCCCCTTTAATAATGGTTTTCAGCTGTACACTTACCTCCTTACCTCCTCAAGAAACCCACTTATCAATGAAAAGGGTAATGATGTGTCGGAAAGCAAAGTGAAAGCAAGGAAATCGCATTTTCCGCATGACTGTGCGTAGTTAGAGCCGCAGTCCACATTCTGCCATGGTTCCTGGAATGCGTGTCACCTCGTTACGGGCGCGAGTGACAGCCGACTAGGAATACTTCCCCCCGTGCAGCGAATTGTGAGAGGAGCACATGTACACAAGCAGAATAAGAGGATAGATGTCTACTCTCCTGAAACATGAAAATTTAAACACTTTCTCTGGAATCTATGGTGTTACTTATTGTGACTCTCGGTCGGCTATGAAGTTAACTTCTAGCTCCAGACACCATGGAGACTTCAGTGGAATGTATAGTGGTGTACGCATTCAGTAGCAACAATAATCAATGAGAGTGTTGTGACACATGTTTTCTTCAGGAAATATCCTCTCATTACACTATATAGAGACACAGTCTGTCCTCAGACTCTCATCTTAGAGTGAGAATGAGGAGAAATTAAAGAATAATGACTCGTTGCTGCGAATTTATTGAATAGAGACGGTGCGTGTGTTTCACTGGACAAGGATGGGAATGAAAACAGGGAGGCAACAATAATTATTTGTTTCTGAATATGCAATTACCTTAGTCATATTTCCACAGTTTTCCCCCACAAATATTACTGCAACAATTGTAAATCCAGAAGCAGTTTCTTGTCCTTCATGTTATTCATGCCCAATTGATACTCTAGAAGTTTTTACACGCCCTCAAGAAAACTGACAGAGATTGTGTTTAAACAGTGGCTGATTTTCTACTAGCGTTTCCCCACCAAATATCAGGTTATCGCTTGTTTCAATTTTCGTTAACAGTACTGTTCAACAAGAATCAGTCTTTCTCCAGATGTAAATCGCTTTTCGTGGCGCTCTGTCGTAGATTATCTCGAGGAAGACTGAGAGGGCGTGCTGACAAGTAATGCCTCCAAATTTTTAATCCTTTTTCATTACCGGTTGAGGTATTATACGAACATCATGCATATTATTTGACTGATTTTCCAGCTTTACTGAGTCCGCAGCTCGTGGTCCAGTGGCTAGCGTTGCTGCCGCTGGATCACGGGGTTCCGGGTTCGATTCTCGGCCGGGTTGGGGATATTCTCTGCTCGGAGACTGGGTGTCTGTGTTGTCCTCTTCATTTCATCATCGTCATCATCATTCGTGACAGTATGTAGCTAGGACTACGTAAAAAATTGGAGTGTTAATAGAATTTGGGACTTCGTACAGGCGCTGATGAGCGCGCGGTTGAGCCCCCCACTAACCAGACATCATCCTCATCATCCTCATCATCACCCCGCTTTGCTGACGCAAGTTGCAACCCTCTACCGATAGTGGGATGCGAATACTGGCATGTAACGTGGCGGTGTCTAACGTAAGTACGTCGGTGAGTGAGAGACCCTCAGAAAACAAATTCAGTGAATTTGTGCACACATGCGGAGCCCCGCCCCCCCCCCCCCCCCCTTTCAGTGTGACAATGCCAGACCACACACGCACCCTGCAACATCTGCGGAAAACTGACACCTAGGGTTTACTGTCATCGACCATCCTCCATTCACACTCGATTTGACCCCATCCGATTTTCACCTGTTTCCAAAATTTAAAGGACAATTCGAGGACTTCACTTTGACTGTGATGAGGCGGTGCAAGAGGAGGTGAGGTTATGGCTCCGTGAAGTCAAACTTTCTATACTGACTGTATCAACAAATTGGACTACCTTTGGGAGAAATGTGTTCGATGTCAGGGTGAGTATGTTGACAAAAAGTATGACGACCCAGATCCGGCAGTAGCTGGAGCGGGATTCGGGTACAGATGGATGAAGAATAAAGGTGTAGAATGTTATTTTATTTAAAAAGATTTAAGAGCTTTCACATAAAGGATATGGAGGCATTACTTCTTATCACACCTTCGTTGTATTGTTCAGTAAACTCTATTAATTACAAACGGTTCTTACATGTTAAAAGGGTGTGCACACCATAATTCTACAGTCAAATTCCACAAATCATCTTACAGTGGGTAGTGAAGAGTACATTAGGTCCTAAGACCATTTATCGACTCACCGTTTATCACACTCGCATGGCGAACAGTCGAAAAGTATGCACGATGTATATCTGATTTTGTCCATTATAAATATTCTTTTTGAAAGCCTGTGACTATGGAAACAATGGATTTGTTTATAAATACCTTTTATGCTACTAGTCACGATTTTATTATGAATTTTCTTGACGCTTTTCGAGAAATGATTCCCATATTAAAGTGCAAGGTGTACAATTCTCACAAATACTTGAGAGGAGAATTTAGTAACATCATTATAAGTACTGTCATAATCGTGTGATTGTGTCCTGCTTATATAATCGTTAGGCACACATGGAGAAGTTCAGAAAGTGAGGCGGCTGACTGGTGGGCAAGTCACGGGTAAATCAGTTAATGTCTTGGAGCAAATACACAGGGACAATAAGGATGCTGGCCGTCGTGTTGACGAACTGTTCCCAGACATTCTCGAAAGAAAGAAACTACAATGTGAACCCAAGCAGAACAATGATTCACTTCATAACAGGACGCGGACAGTACCTTACCTTTCCTGCATAAAAGCAACTAAAGGCAGTCAACCAGATGTAACTGTGGAGATCACGTTGTATTGCAGTGTCCTCCAGACAGTGATGAGTGATTTTAGTAGCAACAACACTGAATGTGTGGATCTCCTCCATAGGCAACTATAAATAACATCCTACAGGAAGTTACAGAGGATTAGGATATGTCAGTATTCAGACATTTAATGCAGTTATTGTTATCTAATGTAGTTGACTCATGCAATGAACAGTCTTTTCTTGTTTCATTTTAAACCTTTCATAATTCACAAAGAAATTACAGACACCTGCTGCGAGCGGACATTGCTCTAAAGCAATGGGGAAAGTTGAAAACTTGTACTGGACCGGAACTTTTCTCATTGCTTTAAAGCAATGACCGCTTGCAGCCTGTGCCTGTAATTCCTTTGTGTCATAATTCGAAGTGGCTATTGGATCAGAATGACGATTTTTATTTCGTGTATGTCCTAAAGAAATGGTTCAAATGGCTCTGAGCACTATGCGACTTAACTTCTGAGGTTATCAATCGCCTAGAACTTAGAACTAATTAAACCTAACTAACCTAAGGACACAACACATATTCATGCCCGAGGCAGGATTCGAACCTGCGACCGTAGCGGTCGCTCGGTTCCAGACTGTAGCGCCTAGAACCGCACGGCCACTCCGGCCGGATGTCCTAAAGAACAGCCATCACACGTATACCTCGTGTAACTGTTTCTAATTGGAGCTGATATGCTGTTTACTGTAGGAGGAGGCATACTGTGTTCCATAAAACTTAACGACTAGTAACTGAGTTCTACGGAGTCTTGCAAAACCGTAGGGCTTCTTTAGGAAATAGAAACCCTATACCGCCGTTATCGGCGTTGTGACTCGAGTTTTACCGAGACCTGGACAGAACGGGTAGATAATGAAGATTTAATTTAGATATAACTAGAGTATCGGAGAATAATTATATACACCTAACAGTTTTGGCACAGGCCTATTATTAAAATTTGATATTGTATTTTATGTTTATTTTAAAGTATTTTTTTATTCTTTTATTTTCTTGCTATTTTATTATTATTATTATTTCATTAAGCTGGAAAACACCAAAACTCTGTCAATATATTACACTGTCATTAAAGTCCCTGATAGACTGGACTTTTTACGGGGCTGCGACTCGAACTCGGAACTTTGTCGATCACGGGCACTTTCTAACCATCTGAGCTACCTATGTACGACTCATAGCCAGCCCTCACTGATTCAATTTAACCATCTTCTTCCTAAACTTCTGGGTTCGAGTCTGTCAGCAACTTTCACACAAGCGTACACCCTGCTGTGGAGCGAAAATTCGTTCCGGATATTTCTGCCGTATCAGGAAATATGCGTTTATACAACATTTTTTAGTCAACTGAGGAACACGTCTGTTAGACTGAAAGCCCCGATAAATGTTAAAAATAAGACAATTGTCGTCTGTGAAGGCTCTTATTTCTCTAATTTTGCGATTGTAGTTACTTTGCTAGAACACAATACGTTTCTTTACTCGTACTCGAAAGCGGCTTTTTTTAAAATTTAAGAATGCAGTTGTCAGCGATGCTCAATACCTGTCTTTTAGCGTCTCTATTTGAATTCTGTCCGCGGTGACTAATTGAGCGTGTGACGAATCACCCTGTTATTCTTGTCTGTACCATACTTCAATTTCAGTTTCGTAGGAGACCTTGTACGACAAAACAACACTCAAGAATTGGTCGAACGCGGTGTTCTTAACAACCGCCTTCCAGTTTCAAATACACTTCCTGGTGATCCTTCGAAACTATCACAGTTTGTCGACCGTCTTCCCAACGCCTAAACTTGTGAGGTCGTTCACTCCTGAGTCATCCTGGAAGGGCTGACCCAGATACGTGACGGTTGCGACCGACCCCTGTGATCGATCGCCGACGTGTAAATAAGTGACAGTGGGTCTTTGTCGTCTATTTAAGGACATTAAATTACTGTTATTTGCGCCTCCTGCCATCTTTACACCTACCACTCGTCATTTTCTCTCCCTCTCGCATTTCATAACATCTTCGTGACTGAACATGAGGGCTGACCGTGATCCAGAAAGAATAATACGATTTCACAAGACTGTATCCTCCACACATGACTGAAGGTAGAAACTCGAAGTGAATTTTAACTTACGCATTGGATTAAAAGTTTTTATTTTGAAAAGAACTATCCTGTCTTACAGAGCTAGGGAAGATTGCCATCGATGGGCCACCTAATGAAAACATTTAATAAAATCCTTTTGCACTGTAATCAATATTTTATTTTCAGTATGACTTGAGCGATACGTTTTACATTTTAGTATAGCAGACACAGGAGTGATCAATATCCTCCCTTGATGAAATATTTGGAAAATAAAATCATGTGTCATAGGCCCATTCAAGGAGACTGTTTCCTTTGCCCTTCCGTGAATGGGCTATAGTGTAAAAGGTGTTAAATGCTACATGTATCTAAATAAGAGCCAAAAAACATTTTTTTTATTTTTAGGTCATGTTTGTGGAATCTGAAACCGAATAACTAGTGTTCGACACCAAGGAGACTAAAAGTAGAAATGTCGCCCTCAAAGTAAAAAAAAAAAAAAAAAAAAAAAAAAATTACTTCTTAGCAAAGTAGCGGTCTGTCGTGGTTGACGGGGATCGTCACATTGAGCAAGTTTGGAGCCTGGAATATAAACATGGTACGCTATTAACAAAGATTACCTTCTCATGTGGAAATTAAAATGAGTTTCTCTTGGTGGTTTATTCGTTGTTTCTCTTCCGAATTTCCTTAACAATTGTCCTAGTATCAATCGTTTTTCGTGGGGGCCCTCTCAAGTAGCGGAAGTTTAATTACAACCGTCCTGTACATGAGAGTTCGACTCTTTAAGGAATGAGGGACTTACTGGTTGTTAACAAATGCTCGTAAGTGGAGGTTACACAGTGCGATGGAGCTCCAGCTTACTGAAAAATGAAATTTTCAGCATGTTCTGGCGATTGTTTAAAATGACAAATCACCAACACATCAAGATACGTGCTTCGCATAAACTTCTTTTCGTCAGAAAGGACTGGATCGTCAGTCTTTCTCGGGAAACGATGCTAAACGCTTTGGTGAGTTTCTCGTGGGCGAGTATGGCATGTGCTGCAGCTTTTCCCGTATTCTTAAGTTATGGCAAGTAACTTTCCGTTTAAATGGGACGTAGCCTCAACAGTGAATATTGAACATGACAGAAAATAGTTATCTTCGAACTAGAGGTACAGAATCAGTTCACGAAACTCTACACCTTGTTGTTTATCACCATGATTTACAACTTGCAGATATTGAATCCTGTATACTTTACAATACGAACGTCACCGCATGATATGTCGGATAGATCCTACGTGAAATGACTTGCTCTCGGTTGGAACGTCGAGAAGATTTCTGCGGAGATGTCTGCAAAGCTCTACTGAATGCTATCTTCTACCTGAACGAGCACGCAGGAGCGACCTGTGGACTTCCCGTTACATAAACATTGCCTTCAAACTGCTGATGCCATCATAGAATACTTTGAGCTTTAGGAGATGTACAACCTCAATCTCGACGAAAATCGTGCCTCACAGTTGTAAACGGAGTGCCCTTTTTGAAACGGAGACCGTCTAGCGTCCTTTGTATATGTGTTATCGGCAACTTGACAGTGATTAATCAACGAGTGAGACAGCGAGAGGGTTAGTTGCTCCAGTAAGACCTACACCGGTAACCACACGAACCAGCAACCTACGAGGGGCGTTCAATAAGTAATGCAACACTTTTTTTCTCTGCCAGTTTAGATTGAAAAGATGCAGAATTTGTTGTGGGTCATTGTGCAATATTCCGCTTCAGCCCCTACAGTTTCATTAAGTTCCGACAGGTGGCAGCGCTATACGTATCATTCTAAAACGGCTTCTACAACGAAGGTGCGTTTCAAACAGAGAGCTGTCATTGGGTTTCTTTTGGAAGAAAAACAGAGAATTACAGATATTCGTTGGTGCAGAATGGCTACGGAGTCCTGGCAGTGAAAAAAAAAACCGATGAATTGTGGGAGAGGAGACTGTCATGATCGCAACAAGGTCGCGCGAACCTGTTCGGCTGCACACAGCTGTGACTCTGCGTGTTGGAACGTGCGGACAGTCTCATTCAAGCTGGACGACTCGTCACAGCCAATCACGTCTCTGCACACTGGATGTCAATGTTGGTAGTGCTGACACACCTGTCCACCCGTTGGGATACTCAAACGTGTGTGTCCGCTGGATTCCTCTCCGCCTAACAGAACACCAGTAAGAGCAACGAAGTACATTATGCGCGGAATTGCTTGCGCATTACGAGGCTGACTGTGACAATTTTTTGTCGAGCGTACTCACAGGCGATAAAACAAGGTTCCATCAAGTCGAACCAGAAACAAAACCGCAATCTGTGGACTTCGCCACAACAACGCTTGTCAGAAGAAAACGTTCAAAGCCGCCCCCCTCAACCGGTAAAATCATGGCGACGGTCTTCTGGGACTCTGAAGGAGTTACTCTGTTTTATGTCCTCCGTCATGCTGCAACGATCAAGTTTGAAGTGTATTGTGCTACCTCAGGAAATTGAAGAAATAACTTCAGCGCGTACATCGCCACAAAAATGCAAACTCGTCCTTTCCATAACAATGCAGGGCCTCCCACAAGTCTGTGAACGCGAGAAGAGCTCACAAAACTTCGTTGGACTTTTCTTCCTGATCCACCCTATAGCCTGGATTTCGCGCCTTCCGACTTCCATCTGTTTGGTCCAGTGAAGGATGCACTCAGCGGGAAGGAGTACATGGATGATGCTGAGGTTACTGATGCAGCAAGACGGTCACTCCGACTTCAACCGGTAGAGAGGTCCCATGATGGCATACAGGTCCTGCCAGTACGGTGGCGTATCGCCGTCTCATTATATTGAAAAAATAGGCTTTTGTAGTCAAAGAAGTAGAGAATAATATGATGTAGTGGAATCCTGAATAAAACCAACCAGCTTTCAGAAAAAAATGTGTTGATTTACTTTATTACTGAAGATATAGTCTTGTGAAATGAGAGGCATGCTTTCTAAACTCCCTGTAGTTCAAAGAGAGACTGTTTGTTACATCTGACGCTGAAGCCTGTGGACGCGCCAGAAACAAAACAGCGGCAGAGTACGTATCAGCGGCTTGTGAGTTCGCCAATGTGAAGATTCCTGCGCAGTGTTTCCAGCGGAGACAATGGGCTGGAGTGCCGTCTGTCGAGGCGACAGCAAGTGAGGCGAGCATTGAGGTCACACGCTACGCTGCCACGGGCAGCCCTTGTTCGCGGGCGCTCGTGTGGAAGAGCAGCTTAACAAAGGCCCGGCCGCTCTGACACCCACGTCTGTTTACGGCTCTCTCCCACCCCCACTACCCCCACTCCCCCTCCCCCTCTTCACCATCCCACAGTTATCTGCTTGCTACTCTACATGTGCAGATGTTCCAGTGCTACCATACGAGTTTCTACTCGTGTATCGTCCGAAAAACTTTGGTGACGGCATTCATTCTCGATGTACGTGTTATGTCAAGTGCGAACTGAAACATTGTTTTATGCACCTAAATCTATACTCTGCAAACAACGGTAAGGATTGCAGCAGTGGGTACTGCTTATTGTACCGTTCCAAGGAATGTCTGTCGCTCAGGTTTAAAACTAACAACAGTTATACTATCGAGAATGAAATTTTCACTCTGCACTCCAGTGTGCGCTGATATGAAACTTCCTGGCAGATAAAAACTGTGTGTCCGACCGAAACTAGAACTCGGGACCTTTGCTTAAGGCGGGCAAGTGCTCTACCAACTGACCGACCCCTCATAGCTTTACTTACGCCATTATCTCCTCTCCTACCTTTCTAAATATTTACTATCAAAAACAGTCTTGATCACAATTTATATATTATGGTGACCGGTTTCGACCACTACTGTGGTTATCTTCAGACCAATGAGTAGTGATTCTCCAGCAGAAGGAGGTTCTTACTCATTGGTCTGAAGATGACCACAGTAGTGGTCGAAACCGGTCACCATAATAAATAAATTGTGATGAAGACTGTTTTTGATAGTAAATATTTGTAACAGATTGATCACTGTCACTCCCATAATGTATTCAAAAGTAATTAATTTGTTTCATGCCTTTCTAGCTTCACACAAGATCTCCTGTGATCCTTGCGAGATTAGCACACCTGAAAGAAAGGCATTGCGGAGACATGGCTTAGCTACAGCCTATAGGATGCATATTAACAAACTGTATTCCCGGTTGGGCACATGCAACCGATGTCAACGTTGTGTTCTTTACTCTGTAGGCATCACCCCCCTTTGCCTTGGTCGTATGACAACACTATAGTGGGAGAAGACATTAACTGCGTATTGCATATGATAGACCAGCATGACCAACCCTACTTACAATGGTAGAAGACCTCTATCTTACTGACGCATGCGAGAAGATCCACGATGACACCACTGACCACAAACATCTTACAAACCATTCTGCAGGAAGGCGAGGTTACATCTACATCTCCGACACCCTCCAGTCCAGAGTGCTT
This sequence comes from Schistocerca cancellata, assembly GCF_023864275.1. Lineage (NCBI taxonomy): Eukaryota > Metazoa > Arthropoda > Insecta > Orthoptera > Acrididae > Schistocerca > Schistocerca cancellata. Next base: position 928,914,387 of record NC_064626.1, on the reverse strand, counting down.
GCAGCAGAAAAATGGCCACTCACTTTTTCCAACCAATGCCTCTCGTCGGCTCCCTCCTAGGTCCACTGTAGTCAGTCTGGCACAGCCATGAGATGCAAAGGCTCAACATGTCCTTCTTTGCGACCGACCTGTCAACACCGCATCGCAGTAATGTGGACTTAACTGTGAACACCAGCTTCCAGATACCCCTCTACACTGATGTGGTGGCTCAACTGTGAGAAACCAATGATGACGAGGGAGTTGATCCAGTGAGGGAAAGAACTGGCTGTGTGGCACCGTGACACCACGAATTTTTACTACATAAAATTTCGAGAACTCGACAACCAACCTCCGTCACTTAAAACGCACAGGAAACGACAACGCGTTAAGGCCAAGTTTCTTTCGTTTGACACACTATAAGCTACAGAATAAAGTGGTGAGATGAAGCCTAAAGGATATCAGTCTGCGGAAAACCTTGTATGCTCCATACCACGTCTGACCATCGTCGTCATCTCCAACAGCTCCTCATCACCCTCCTCAAGCTAGACGGTAGTCATGTCAGTATACAGACGACTATTGTCTCCACCTTTGCTGACCACTATCAACAATTTTACGACATAACACGAATGATGCGACATCTGAAGACGTTCACTGACGATTCGAACGTACTCTCAAAGCTGCATAGGCAACATCCTAGGTGGCTGCGATTACTATGGAGGAGGTGGTGGGTGCTGTCGCCAGAGGCACGTCGAACACATTGCTAGGCCCAGACGGCCTTCCAGTTGAACACTGCCAGGTGTTGCATGACCTAATGATCCAGCAATGAACAGGTATGTTCCAGGAACTGCTAGCTTCCACGAACCAACGGCCGCTGTGGTGGCGGCACACATACGCACAGTACTGCCCTCAATCCTTTCACAGGAGCCGATGTTGCACGGTCGTGCTGCCATTGGCGAATGATATGATCTCATCCCGCTTGCCACGTCCTGTGGTCTCCATGTGGCACTGGTATCGATCAGCTTCAATAGTGCCTCTGATAGTTTCCGACACGAGTTCCTTCCATCCGTGGCGATGCATCTGAGGTTCACTCTCCCATTTGTCGACACCTTAAGACGCTTGCTTACCAGTGCTACATTAAGAATTCAAGTCAACTGACGACAGGCGGGACCAATTCTAATACGAAGTTCCATCAGACAGTGCTGTCCCCTGTCCACTGTACTGTTCTCCATTACCCTCTAAACCCTTATCGGAGCTTTCCTACCATGCCGTTTGTGCCTCACATTCTGCAGCCATACTTTCCGTTGCCGGCATATGCGGACGACCTCCTGCTCCTGGCAATAACACCTATGGAAATCCATAAAACCATCAAATGGATCCAACACTATAGAAGGAGCTCGAGAAGTATCTTCAATGTGGCCAAATCGGCTAGTATGAACATGGCCTCAAAGATGAAGCGGCAATGCCGCTGCCTACAGTGGACAAACTGCGTTACTGGGGTATCATCATTTACCAGATATCCCACCATACAGCAGTGTAAGCCTGCTGCTCTTTGCTTGAGACGATACAAGCACACATCTAACACAACCCCCATGGCATCCAGTCCAGCGAGTGGACTATGTCAACACCTGAGTAGCACCCAAGCCCAAATCCTCCCTCTTCCAATGTTCCTAGAACTTTGGGCACTTCGTAACGGCAGGAACCATCATTAAGGTCCGCTGTGACACCCTCACCCACCCTACTTCAGCAGGAGGCTTCAGTCTTGTCTACATTAGAACCAGGACATTTGCCTCATACTTAACTACTTTGACGAGGTATTAACATGGGCCTACCACCTCCCTTACGAGCAGCCTCTTGGTGATTCTTATGCCAGCCTCCCATGTCTCCCCAGACAAGATTTTTACAAGTTGTTTTCGCAATGCATCACTAGCAAATGTAGGAGAACCTCCACCCAGATGTCCATTGGACGTCAGTTGGAAGAACGTCCATGTGCCCTTCTTAACAATCGATGCATGAGCCTCATGGTACCGCATCATTAATGGTAAATACCCGACAAACTAGCAACTTCACTGTATTGGACTTTCCGAATCACTGTTATGTACTCTCCGCCGCAGCGATAGTACTGTTGAGCATTGTCTCACATGTCTGTCGAGGAACGATGTAAGACAACTTGTGCAACAAATACTGGCATGTAACCTTCGTGCCCCGCTAACGACTGTCAGCCCGCAATTCCTTTTCCTTCCGGAGGACACACATTTTCCACTTATCAAGCACCATCCCATAACGTGGTTCAAGGGTCTGACGACTGCATACCTCTTCAGCGACGGTGTGCACTCAAAGCTAAATTTTTCGTATCATCTTTCAGGTGCTCTCACAGCACTTGAACGAACGCCATACTTCCGCTGTCAATTTGCTAGTTACTTACACAGTGTAATTTACAATCCACCCTTAGTTGGGGCGTACCCAGCGTTCGACATGCCTGACATCTAAAGAGAACCTTTTTCGGGACGATACCCTGTATCAACGTAGTCCAGGCCAGTGAGCGGGAGACGCTCTCAAAGAAATGCGCAGTGCATCTCCCAACTTACGTTTCTTTGTTTTCATATTTTTTGTGGCCCCAATGTTTTGCGGGTCTGGAGCTGTTAGGAAAGTGTACCCTTACAATGCTGGGACGAAAAGGAAAATGTATTCACACATATTAATAACAATAAAATTTAGAAAACACCAATACATACATAAATAAAAACAAAAAGCCCTATAAATTCGTAACTTGACACAGCAGTCACCATGGATGACTGGGACGTCGTGGCCACGCCTCGGGTTACGACCCCTGTCCATTTCGCCCCCTTCCCCATGATACGTAAACGATCAGGCCGTGAACATCTATTGCACAGAATAGACGAGGCACGCAAGATGTAACACCCCAGTTCTCTCGTGAACGGTTCTATACTTTGATACGAGGTTTTTGATAAATAGTACTATGAAGAAGGCCACGTAATTTTCCGGCACATTTAATTCTCTTAACTCTTCTATAAACCGGCATATTGAAGCAAGGATGTTTTCTTAATGTAACGACGGTCTTTTGAAGCCAAAGTACCATATACAAACAAAAACTGAAACAACCCAAAATTAGTGTAAGGAGAGCAATGTATAAAGCGTTCATCGAATTCGAAAGTAGTGTTCTATCCTCCTACCTGATATAAAATGCTAAGAAATTATGGTCTGACCAGTCAGCACTGCTGGTGGTGAACGTATCCGCCTTCGAGGCCAGCTGGTATACCATAGCAAAGCTGGAGTTCGGATGTGTCTGACGGTGTGGAAAACGCTCCGCATTCAACTGACGAACATCCCTCCCATCGCACCGAGCTTTGATGTACGATAACATCATACCGGTGTATCCTGAAAACATGTAGTTCACCACGGCCAACAGCAGTACACCAAAAATGAAATATAGGTACAAATTGCATTCTGTGCTGAAGTGAATGATTGCTACTGTACGGCGTATATTCTGAACAAAGACCACAATCACATCAGCAGTTACAAATAAATCTCTCTGGACAGATCACAAAATCACCGGCGGTGGCCATGGGACGTCAGATGATCGGTGAATGACGTGCGTAAACCCTGGTCAGTGTATAACACCACAACTCTGTGGATGATCAGATATTTTCTGCGTGTTTTACGAAGTTTTTTTATTAGTTGCGCTGAATATTATTCTTGTAAATATGTCGTCAAGTTACAAATGCTATTTGTTATTTAAGAAGAAGAATATGCGCGGGATGTTGACATTTTGTAAGTAGACACACTGGTCTAGTCAGAGAAAGGCTATTGCCAAAGAGTATAATAAATTGTAAATGTATTATCGCTGGACGTGCGAGCGCGCCAAAAATTTAGTAGTTCGGAGTCGCGAGAAGACGATAGATGTCGTTGGTCGTGTGTATACACCGGTGTGGCTACGCAAAAGTGCGGAGATACAAAGTTTGTTTCCGAAGTTCGGAGCAGTGAAAACTGAAATGGTTGTTTTGGTGGATGTTCAATATGGGCAAACTATGGCATTTATTGGGCACAGTACAAATGCAGCAAGAGTAATTGACATACCATCAAGTGTGGCTATGTTATGACAAGAAGATCAATCTGTGCCCTATTTTATCGCTAAATGAAGCCGCTCGACAAACCAACGGCATCATAAAGTGAAGTAAGTTCTAGACTTTTTATAACTAGAAGTGTAATAGACTGACCAGCGTAGTTGGAATTTTATTTCTTAAATAACATTGTTTTCGTGCATATTGTTACGTAAATAATTTTCCTAAGTCGTTATCCAAGTAATTTCCATTCTATCCCTTTGTAAGAAACGAGATAATCAGAAAATGAACCGAACATGAAGTGAACATTAATTTATTAGATTATCGAAACATAGTTTTCCAACTTTTGGACATTAACATAAAAATGAAATCTTCGGCTGTAGTATGAATAACATCCGACATAGAATGATGCAAAAGGCGGTATTAATTCATTTGCCAAAAACACAATAAAAAGTTAGTAGTAAAACTTTGCATACTCGTAAATTGGACACTAAATTTCACTGTCAAAGCAGTTTCTAATTTATAGCTTGTGGCCTAATTTATAACTTTTATTACAAAGAAATATCGGAGCAACTGATAGGTAAATGATAGTCCTTACCAATTAGTAAATTGAAACAACGTTTCTGCTTGCTACAGTTAAGACAGTCAGTATTACGGTAACGCAACAAAAAGTTTCTGACCATAGTCATTGCACAATATTACTCTAACTGATCTTTGAAAATTAATGTAATATGTTGTATGTGTTTGCTATTTGATTATCTGACTACAGTGACATGTGTGGTGTGAAGGACTTGAAAGTGTGCTTAAGGTATTGTTCCTACGTCATGATGCCAGTAACTATTCACATGTACGACTGCTTACGAGTATGAAGTCCAGTTTTGATTTAATTATTCTTGTTCCGGTGAGGAACTGGTGACCGTAGGTTATTTTCATTAATGACATACTTTGAAAACCTTTTTTCCACATTTTCCGCTAACTATGGTTAGTTAAAAATTAATTTACGTAATAAAAATATATAAAAATTTAACCTAACTTTGTTTCTAATCGTCATTGCTAAGGTACTGAGCAGTGGCTAATTTGTGTTGTGATATTTTGCGTGTACTGGAAAAACGGCACCTTTCCGGAAGTGAGCTCTTATGCTAAACTTAACCATTTTGGTCACCATCACAAATTCTCAACGTCTGTAAAGGGAATTTAGTTATATCCTGTATTGTACATTTTACGATAAAGAGTTGCTGAACATTTAGCTATGTTACAATGTACTTCACGTAGTTCCATCTTGTCCTTGCACAGATTCGTCGAACGGTGTATCTGTGATTAACAGAACCGGTCACAAAATACGCATGCAATCACGGTATGGACTTTTTGTGAGTGCATATAATTTCCCAGTACGCTTTTCGTCCATCTCATTATGAGAAGATTACTGTTTCATTGTACGAATATATTAACATTCCCTGCTTGCAACGTTTTGAAAGTGGGTCCCGTAGACAGAAACAAGCGAACAATTTCTGTGTTAATAGATGAACGGAGACTTACTACTAAATATTGCAAAATTGGTCTGTGTACAGCGTCTACTTTTTCACTGCGCCAACGCATGTGACTCAACCTCCATTCTCGGCCGAATAAACGAAAGAATCCTACACAATAACTTGCGGTAGAAGCAGCCAGAGACGCAGTGTGGAAAGAGCCAAAGCGGCCCTGCTGAAGAGATATACAGCAGCTGAGCAGTGTGACTTCGCTTATTATATCCCTGGAATAAATCGATCACTCACACAGTGGCACGGCGTGTGCGGTGTTTCCAGGGTGTCAACAGTGAGCGATTTGTCAGCTTTAAATTGGTGGCATGCAAACACGGCAATAAGTTTATGCATAGCTCTATTTGCAAGTATATTGGCAACTGATTTCCACACAACGCTGCTCGTGAGATTGGCGTTATCGTATTACGAGTTGCAACGTTCTAACCACAGAACTAAATACTGCTGTTAAAAATTTACTTTAAGCAATGTGCCAAGAAAGAAAGCGTAGTTTTACCCCGTATGCAAGCACAACATAAATTTAAATGAAAAGTTTTAAGGCTATAAAACGAATAACCTAGCTAATTAATAACGTGCAATTCAACAGATTAGAAAGTTTTGATAGGATTTAAATTACCGAGTGAGGTGGCATGTTTCCAGAATTCTCATAATTTTAGGTTAAAGCTCTCCACAATGCACAGCGCCATTCATAATCTTTTTTGACTCATTCTGACTAATTGAACTAACTCAAGAAGTTAATTTCTTCTTCACACCGTCTGTTCTCTTCCAGTGGCCCAAATTGGTACGAGTTCCAGACTGAAGAAGACGCTTACGAATGGCCCAATTAAGGATTTTCTTAAGTGAAGAGTACTTCATTAGTATTCTACTGCCAAATCTAATTTTGGTATCTGTCTTCCTATTGGTTAGATTTATATAAGCTTTCCGCATTAAATCGCTCTGTACACAAATTCCTACATACGTGACGACTGATTCCAGCGAGTAGTCGGCAACTGTGTAGTCAAAGGACATAAGAAACTTTCATCTATTTGTCCGCATTGCAAAACGTGTTTATATTGAGGGTCAGCTCCAAATATTTGCATCATATGCTGAGCATCTCCAACCCACAACGCTCTACTAAGGACCAGATCTTACTGTATTCAGTTACACAGTCTGCGTACCGCTTCAAGGGACGTCTGATATTGTCTGCCATAAAACAGCAACGATCCTATCTCACTTCCTGGATGGAGGCAACTTCCGCTTTTGATAACATCTCATCATTGAGAACTGACTTCAAGTTCTGTTAATTGAATAGATACCTTTGTCTAACGTGAGACTGAAGTCTCTCAAATTAATTTTGGTTCGGATCTCTCTCCTACTGCAGACGACAGGCAATGTAATATCAGGTGTTGTCATTCCAGTTCCTGGGTTTTCTACTTATTTGCCGACAGGGGTGGCCGTGCGGTTCTAGGCGCTACAGTCTGGAACCGAGTGACCGCTACGGTCGAGGGTTCGAATCCTGCCTCGGGCATGGATGTGTGTGATGTCCTTAGGTTAGATAGGTTTAATTACTTCTAAGTTCTAGGCGACTGATGACCTCAGAAGTTAAGTCGCATAGTGCTCAGAGCCATTTGAACCATTTTTCTACTTATTTTAGATAGCAGTTGTTTAATAGCAGAGTTGTTGCTAAGTGGATTCTAACGGATTTGTTGTCCTAGCCGAAATAACCACTTCTTTTAATGACTAAATGGGTTGTTTGGTGTTATTGTGTGTAGTTCGGTAGCTCAGTTAAAAAAGTTATTATTTTGAAAAAATTTGAACAATGATACATGAAGAATATGATCGTTTTATTTGTGTCTACTGTAAACCTATGCGAATACTACAGAAGAAAAGGAGAAAGAAGGAGAAACAGAGAAAAGAGAAGATAAAGAGAAAGATGTAATACCCAAACAATGAGTCCTGACGACGTCGCTACTGTGCACGGTAGAATCTCTTGTCTCAGTTTTAATCTGTTATATGACTCGTATAGAATTTACCCACGCATCCAAACAAAACCCATTCGGGACTTGTGACTGAAATGGGGGACCAAATGGAATGCAGACTTGGAAACAAATTATTCATTATACTCTCAAATGGACGTGCCACTCAAAGTGAATTATTGACCACGCTGCTGTTAACGGCATTCCGCATCAAAGAAGTTAATGAAATGTCAACTGCGGTCCACCTAAATCCCATTCACTGATTTGTCCGGGGGCTTGATGTTCGCCGCAGCTAATTAAATGGAAAGGCAGTGGCGCCTCCCCCTATCTACAAAGGAAAAAAGCCTCGAATATACATACCCGATCCGTTCCTTCTAGCCGGCGTTTCTATAAGGAATTAATTAAACTGATTCCTTTCCTCTGGTGACTAATATTTCTTTCTATTTAACATAAAACATGGGCTTCTGTCTGAAAAGTTTCTGTAGGTTGTTATCAAACAGAAACGAAACGTAAACAAACAAATCAAATATTGCTGCCTAAGAACATTCGCCTTCCTTTCTTTCCCTTTTCGATAGAGTTACCCGACATTTAGCGTTACATTTTGTGTATTTACCCTCTTCACCATTTCTTTGTCCACTTCTCACACCACCGCCTCAAAATGTTTAGAGTCGCATAGACACGAAACGGAGCTTCTGAAACAATCAATATTAGAAATATTTAACACACAAGAATTAAATATTGTCAGTAGCACTACACACCTTTTTTATAAGAATCTTCTAATGTATTACCTGATCTGTTTTGGTTGCGCGAATGGTTATTGTGAATAGCAACTATCAATTTAATGACAGAGGTAGAGGTACCTAGTCACTTCATTCATGTTTGGTTTTCGGATATTTGGAAATTTGTGGTAAGGTCTTACGGGACTAAACTGCTGCGGTCATCGGCCCCTAAGCTTACGTACTATTTTGTTTTTACAAATGGTGTCCACATCACACACTTCATTTTCATGAACTAAAACAAGCTGCTTACAGTGATTTCTGCGTTCCACGGGATAAGAGCAGTCACTGTTAAACGTAACGTAAAATTGGCTTTGTAGTGACAGTGATGAATGCTCTACCGGGTGCAAATGTCACATGCAGCATTCTGACTCGCACTCCTTCAGTTCTTCTTCGAAAGCGGTTACACTTATTCTTTATGTGTAACCAGATTCTACGCAAATTGCACTCATTTAGCGAATTCTTATTACCATTGATGGTCGGTGTGTCTCGGAGAACTGGTTGAGAAATACGACCTGTAATTCATGTTACTGTCCTGCCGGAGTACATGCGTGGAATTAAAATACTTGGCAGCGGTGGGATTCGAACCCACGCCTCCGAAGAGACTGGTGCCTTAAACCAGCGCCTTAGACCGCTCGGCCACGCTACCACGGCGAGCATGGTAGCTGAGCACAACCTATGCAACTAACTGCTACATGTGTTACTATTGTGAAATTTTGCTTTCAGTACAAGTCATTCGCCCCTACATATCTTACTTCACAAGACATCGTTTCTGCAGTCCAGTAAGAGTTGAGCAATACACCTACGGCCTCCTTTAGCACTGACCGACTCGTCGTTGTCTCACTTGTATCACACGCTGACACATCTAGTACAGCTACGTCTGTAGCTCGCAAGCTGGCTTATGGTGTGTGGAGGAGGGTACTTTTTGTACCTCTGTCAGTTCCCCCCTTCCCTGTTCTAGACGCTAATGGTCGAGAGAAGGATGTGTTTCCAGTTCCTGTGAGAGTTCTCTAATTTTATCTTTTTGCGGGATGTACGTAGGAGGACGCAATATGTTATTGGCTGCATTTTCTAGCAAAGTACGCTCACGGAATTGCGGGATGTACGTAGGAGGACGCAATATGTTATTGGCTGCATTTTCTAGCGAAGTACGCTCACGGAATTGTAACAGATAACCGCTCCGTAATGCAAAACACGTCACTGGTGCGAAGTAAACGTATAGTTTACACATAAGCAGTTAGTTGACATGTTACACACGTTTTACTGTTGTAACGCCATATCAGAATTTTTTCTGGTTTTTCTTGTGCTACTTTTACCAACTATAATTATACACTGAACAATTAAATTCATTGTGTTTAAAAACTTGAGGAAAATGAGTTACATTATCCTTGTCATCTGAGCTCGGGGTTTTGCCTGTCTTTCTCTACCACTTCCTTCGTTACCTTTCCTCCTCCCGGCCCTGGTCTGTTAAGATATATGCATCATGGTAAAGACACGCAAGTGCGTATAATTATTTATTTATTTCAAGTAATGACTTTTGTTTTATTTTTTCTTAACATTATACATTACTACCGGGACGTAGCGAGGATTTTGTCAAAAGGGGGGGGGGGGGGGCGAATTGTAAAAAGACTCACGTTTTCATTCAGTCTTAAAAACTCAATAAATAACGACACACAATTTAATCGACAATAATACCGGAGTTTTCGCCAAGCGGAGATGTAATCTCGTTATTTAGAAGTGCTGAATGCTGTATACTGGCAAAACTGCTAAGACGCACTCATGTTCCAATTTCTCTTCACCCTCCAAGGTCACTTTACAGTCTCCTCCTTTCAGCCTGAATTGGAATAGGAGTGATCAGGAACGGACGAGCGCTAATATTTTTAAGAAACCGTAGTTATTATCGACAGGGCTTTTGGAATAAAGAGATCTCTGTTCGACAGAGAAGCTAGAACACGTTTTGGTGGCGATAATGCAAAGGATCCGGAATTATTCAACATTAAACTTTCTCAAATTTCCTCATTTATGTACGTATCTCTCACTTCTTGGAAGCTAAGAAATATCATTTTCTGCATTAAAGAACGTCCCAGCAGGGAAATGCAAGAGTGTGAAGGAAAAAATTTGGAATATTATTCACTTATCGCATGACTTTTAGTGCTCAGTCTCCGAAGAGATTCTCGGCTCGTCTTCGATGCAGCTCTTTTAATTTTAGCTGAGGGAATTAGAATCTTTCAGGGAAGAAAGATATTTGGAAGGAATTGGCTGCCCCTGGCCTATAGTAAGGTACCAACCCCGGTATTAGCCAAAATTGAAAATGGAGACCCACAGAAAATCATTTTCAAGGTTACTGGTGGATGGATTCAAACCACCTCGCCTTCCGAACCCAGGGAGTGATAGCTGAGCCACCCAACATGTCGAGTTACACCAAGTCGATGGAGAATGTGGAAAAACTGATTGCTGTACATTGTTTTGAAGTAAAATAAAATTCCTCACTACAGAAGATTGAATTACAACCCTGCTTTTTTCTTTTAGTTGTGGATATTGTATCATTTGATAGTACATGAATGCATGCACATTTTAAGATTTAATTGTGCATGGAATTACTTGCTTCAGTTGATATCGTACTAAAAGAGCGTAAACAGATTTTGGACGAAAGGGAGGAGGGGGGGGGGCCGGGGGAGGGATGCAGAGCGCAGTCGGCCCGGACGAAACCAAGCAGTCCGCTGAAAAAATCTTTCAGAAACGAACTATAGAATGTGCTGTCATCTCCTACACCTTCCGCTCTCCACAAACCCTTCCTCATCGTTCCGTACCGAAACTGGTTTTCCTAACTGAGTACCGCCGCGGTGACCACAATGGGCGATATTTTGCCATTTGGGCTACTGATGATAGAATATTAGGAAAAATTTTTAAAGGACTGTAACCTTTGCCGTTTGGGCGATATTTTTGTTGATCAACGCGATTTTTGGGCGACACAGACAAACCTACATGTATTTTTATGCACTTCTTTTAATTTAAAGTCACTTGTAATGGTATTCACTCCTCCGCTGCCTCGTGAAATACCGACGTATTGCAATCCCCAAGCTCTGCCAGTCTCCAAATAACGACTCCAGTGCTAATATTAAAGTGCTATAGACTGGTAATTAGGCTATTATAATAGTGTGTACATACTTTTAGCGGATGAATCGAAATCGATTTTCATCTCCTTTCTTGTTACAAAGTTATCCATGGTTAGAAACTATCACAATAACACACAGTAGCAGTTACATAAAATCCAATAAGAGTTAAGAACCCAACTGATTAACAAAACAACAACTAAACTCAAACAAGACCATCACATGCTCTAGGTTAAAGAAGGTGTGGGCGACAGTACTACGGATGTACAGATAGTTCAAATCCATAGATAGAGCGTATCCCTTTTTCGTCGTATGAATGAAGATCAAAATATCTTTCAGTTTCACTACACAGCAGCTTGGTCATGTGTAATTTCATTTAGATGACAAGGTAGAGACAGGACCCCCTGGACCGCCCCCTCCCCTTTCGGCTACGGCTTTGGTTGCTGACATTCTCTCAAGTGGAAACGTGGGTGAGTCTTACTGCACGAGCTCGTATAACCTGTTGAGCGACATATGTTTAGCCGACATTGTGACCATTTCGTCGAGACAACGAATTATAGTAATTGCTCAGAACTCGCATATAATTTCATTAAAAATTCCAGTTGCCCAGTGCGAATCAAACTAGCGCACTTGAGACGTTTCTCATGTTCAAGGTCACGAAAATAGGAAAGTGAGCCAATTATTCCGAGAGAATAATATTTTGTGTGTTACATTTTTAAAATTCGTAGACTTTCCGTCAATCTAACCTGTCCATTTCTAAATAAAATGATTTAAACGATTGTGCTGGTTACAAAAAAAAAAAAAAAAGTATTATTATCTCTGTGAGTGGTTCTGCAAAAGTATGAGACAGCCATCGTACAGTATTTTGTTTTTTCAAACCTAGCAGCTTTCTTCATCTTATTCGTTGCTTAACTTTTAACCAGTTGTTAATATACTGCGTTCTTGTTGCTTCCGTTTACCATGAGGCTTCATAGTGATCTAAGGACGACTTTTACTAAACTACGCAAATGGCAGCTGCAGGGGGTATCAAATCGTTTAAACAAATTGTTACGTTCAGTGACAAATTAGACGTCCACCAACAGCTGTTTTACCATACTGAAACCGGCCGGATTGGCCGTGCGGTTCTAGGCGCTACAGTCTGGAACCGAGCGACCGCTACAATCGCAGGTTCGAATCCTGCCTCGGGCATGGATGTGTGTGATGTCCTTAGGTTAGTTAGGTTTAATTAGTTCTAAGTTCTAGGCGTCTGATGACCTCAGAATTTAAGTCGCATAGTGCTCAGAGCCATTTGAACCATTTTTGAACCATACTGAAGATACGCCTTGAAAAGGCAGAACAACATACGAAAAATAAGCCAGGAAATAGACTGCAGTGATTACAGTCTGTTCTCTATTGACCTAGATGTCAACTCGTCGTTAAACCCTGTAGACCACATTCGTGAAAAACGATCTAAAGTCAACAACTTACGTCTGCGGGAAGCAAACCAGTCCCTAGAATACTTGAGCAGAAAAGTGCAGTAGTTGGCATAAAAATCTGTTCAGAAATTTCTTTAGTATCTCTTGGGAAGATTCTGGAGTCCACATGTAATTACCAGTTTTGTATATCACTCCACGTTACTGTCCGGTTGTCTCGTGTTTGAGCAATTGCGCTTCTGCGGACAACCATCTGGTCATTCTAGCATATACGCGAACGGGTGTTGTTTCCTAGAGTCATCAGCTGCATGTTCGTTCAGCGGAAGAAGCCGCTGTAGTTGACGCGATAGGAATGACAGCTCCGACGCAGGAATAGAGTCGTAACTAGCAGGCGCTGACGACTGTAAGTGATGGCGCTTATTCTCTGCTGTCCCGCCGAGCCACGCGATCTTAACAGCCGTCTCTCACGCGAAAGCTGCTCCCACGTCGCAGCGTCCAACGCGGAAACGAGGGGCATTTTACACAACAACGAGCAAGCAGGCAGTTGCTGCAGGACCAGCAACAGCACCTCGTCCACAGCTCGTGGTCTAGTGGCACGAGTCGGGAAGTTTCTTCGCCCTGGGACTGGGTGTTCGTGTTGTCCTCATCATCTCATCATCATTCGGCAAGTGCAAAGACTGGAAATGGAAAGATTTGGAACTTGCACGAGCGGTGATGACCACGATGTTGAACGCCCCACAAACCATCATCAACAGCATCACGCACCCTGTAGCGTTGCTCTTGGGGGGCAAAATGAAAAAGAATTGTTATTTTATATTTTTCTCTGAAAAATGTCGAAAAAGTGAATATTTTGGTGGGCCACTAGGCAACAGAATCGGGGATTGATTACACTATTATAACAACATACGTTGAGCATGAAATACCTGAATAAGAACAGCATATTGATATATTTGAGATCGTTCGGGAGAAACATCATTTCTGTGCCTTTTTATAGTCGCGATGAAGTTGGGTTGGGTTGTTTTGGGGAAGGAGACCAGACAGCGAGGTCATCGGTCTCATCGGATTAGGGAAGGATGGAGAAGGAAGTCGGCGGTGCCCTTTCAAAGGAACCATCCCGGTATTTGCCTGGAGCGATTTAGGGAAATCACGGAAAACCTAAATCAGGATGGCCGGACGCGGAATTGAACCGTCGTCCTCCCGAATGCGAGTCCAGTGTCTACGCGATGTAGGCATACCCGGAACAACACTAAGGGACCAGAAGATTTATAGACTTTAAAAGAATGCAACACTACAGAATTAAAAAAAGAGATGGTTCAGAAATAATAGGAAAACGATAATGTTCCTTCTGCCTCATGCTGCGTTCGGCCCATCAGCATGATCGTAATTTCTGGTGTTGAACTAACACAAAATAAGGAGATGGAAATCATCAAGGTTAATTTACTAAAATAAGCACATTCATCTTTAACACACGTTTTTTTAATGCTACGTACCTTTTCATATTAAATTACAATAGATAACTATTGTGGTTAAATACTTTATACATAACAGTCAAAATGTCCTGTTGATGCTGTCTGTTCGTAATCAATTACAAGAAACTACATATTTTCTGATTGGAAAAATAACAGTTAGCATATTCGCTCAATATTTTCGCACAAAATATAAAATACCGTTGCGGAACGGAGCAAGTCCGCGTCCGCCTTTCATGGAATACAAACAGTAAAAGGTGAGGCGCCCAATGCCTCATTTGTCTTGAAACAACAGAATTCTTTTCTATATCATTAGTCGATACATGTATATAGAGATTTACAGGCACCGCGCAAGAACGGCAAAGATAAAGAATAAAAGATTCTGTCACTGCTATGTGATGGTTCATTTCTTTTACTTTACAATTGTTCGATAACTTTCGCCCATCAGGGGTTTACTATTCAGCGTATATTAATGTTTGTGAGGCGAAAATTTACTAATATTACAACCCGTTGATACTGAAGAGTTTTGTTCCAGTAGAATTTGTAATTCAAAGATGTCATCGCTGCAGCTTTTTGTTAGGCAACAACCAAAAATTATAGTCTGCTGTAGGCGAAACTGAATCCATTATCATTTACACTTTAGGAAGTGTGGGTCACCTTGGTACTGTGCACTTCATTAGCCTCACCAAAACTAGTTTTAGCAAAGTTTATTTGTCGACAGAAAGGTTTTTAATCATTTTTCTTTTACATATTTAACCTATCACTACCATTTTGCTGAGGTTGGAGTCAACTGTTGTCATTTTTCCATTTTAGCAATTTACATTTGGTTTTTAAAAACTCCGTCTTCTGCTAATGGCGAATTTTTACTTTTTACATGTTCTTTGCCAAAACATTTTTGACACATACGTCTCACAATTAGTTTCTGTAACACAAAACTCGCACCAAACACTGGAAATTAGCATCATACTGGCCAAAAGAAACGCAATGAACAAGTGAGCAGCGTCAGTTAATCGACATCTACCGATGACTAGGGCGACATAAAGTTTCATAAATTTCGTTTGTGAATAAAAACTTAAGGTGTCAAGTGAGAGTTGAGGGAAAATAGGGTGAAGAACAGTATATGTAATTATAAGCAGTAAAAGAAACAAACCAGAGATGTACAGAAAACGTATGTACAGAACATCCAGTACTGTCACTCTCGGGAAAAATACATATTTATATCTACTCTTCGCGCAGCGAAGGATATCTATCCTGTTAATTTGAGGGTGACTACGAATGAGTCCGTTCATCTACTTTCACATGAGCGATAACAACAAAACAAAATGCATATGTTTTGGTTTCTAGGCCTAAAACTGAGAACGAACCGTAAGTTTTGACAATATTTTACAGGAACCAAACGAGAGTCACTGAAAAATCACACACTGCTTTCGAAATATTTATGGGTAAATAATAAAATACGAAAAACAATGCTATTAGTAGAAGGTGTTTTGAAAACCAAATTCAAACTGTCACATAATGTGTGTCGTAGTACAGTAGACCTGCAGGCTCTTTCAGTTGTCCAGTTTGTTTATGCTACCAAACGTCTTACCTATTGTGCACTTGTTTACTTTCCTGCGCTGGGAATTCGCTATTCCTTATACGACTCTGTTGCTAGTGGGCTCGGAGACTTAGTTTATAGGAGTAGCCTAGCATACAACTATGCACGAACTATGTAATTTCGAAAATGCTTGGAGTCGAGGGTAGTGCCCAGAATGAGTACACACGGCGACAAAAAAATTTTCTGAAAATGTGGGTTAAACTGTGAGTGTTCGAAGGTGAGTAGATGTTCAGTGAGCAAATTTTTGGCGGCAGCATACTTATTAGACAAAGGCCGCATTCGCCTCACATGAGATAACGAAGCTGCTCCGGAATGTGTGTCCAGTGTCCTAATCGTGGGTAACGTCGCGAGGAACCTCAGACGAGTAGATGGTTGTGAATTTTCTTGATGTTCTATTGCACCAATTGGGCCAACAATCTGTCATATTCGGGGTTATCCACACATTTACGCAATCCAAGACGACCTCCTTTACTTAACCAAGGTACGCAGAAATTCAGTGTCCAAACTGACGTATGATGACATGCACAACAACTTAGACATATCATTAAGGAACCAGATATCAGAAATACCTGATTCCTCCTCTGAGTCGTCATCGCTGGAATCAGTACCTTGTAGCCCTAGAGAAAGAAATCCAACGGGCGACTGAGGTCTAGGATCTTACAGGCCAATGTACAGGTCCTCTCTGGCCAACCACCGACTTCTGAAAGTTAATGCTTGCGTAACGATTCTGCAATATACGCCAGAGCCCTTTATGCCTGAACCACATGGTCCCTCTGATCTGTAGGGGTACCTCTTCCAACAACGCAGGCAGGTGGCCTTGCAAGAACTGTCTGTACAATGGCCATCTGAGTTGAGGTGGCAAGACGTAGGGCCCAAGAAAATTAAAAGATGTCGCGTAATTGTTGAATGTGGGTCTTCATTCACCGATAAATGCCAGTGGGGAGAGCTGAAATGTCTTCCAGAATAAATGGCCTCATCCGTAAACAGATCTCTCTCAGTAAACTGAGAGTCTTCAATAGCATGTTTACAGAAACCAGAGTACAAATTCAATCTGAGGTGACTAATTCTCTGGTCCCAGGGCCTGGTAGATAGAGAAGGATGAAGCATCTGATCACTCGACACATTCTGTACGCAGCTATGATGGGAACTGAACTCATGTATTTGGCTTGAGCCTGTATTCAAAGTGTAACAGCACATCTTTCTTAAAGACGTATACACCATCTGTCGTCTGCCTGCCATCGATGTGACAACGTTGCCCAGTTATCCGTCGATGGAATCGTTCGCTGCCCATTCGGCGAGCTCTTTGAACACTGCATTCAGCTGCACTGTAAAAAAAAGTAGATGTCTAAAGGTTCTCTCCATGTAATGTACTGCTTCCGCCAAGCAGGCACTACAACGCTACATGCTTTTTACTGTCTCAGTGCAGACTTAACGACGTCACAATACAATGTACCTCGAATCAACTTTGGTGTAACGATATTTGAAAAGCTTATTTTTTTGTTTATATCATTCGCTGTTGGCGTATTTACGCATGCTTTTTGTTCACTCAATATGCATTCCGACAACTGATTTTTGTAATTTTTATAGTTAGTTCCCTCGTAATATCGGTCTGTTGGAGCATTGAATTATTGAACACCCTGTATATCTATTGCTTGAGGTTATTGACCAGGCTAGCTGGCTATGGTAGCAATAGTTTCGCGAATCGACGTCATCCCAAAAGATTTTAAGGAGGAATGTCAAGCAGCGACTGCTTGACTATGATAGCCCAGCTTTTATCAAAAACCAAGAGTTTCCTAATTTGTCACCCACACAGCCAACCATTTCAATGTCTGTCAATAGCACAACACGTGACCTGACAAACTCCTCCAATCATCAGCTATATAGCAGCCACCTCTCTCCTAGCAATTTGGAAATTTGTGGTAAGATCTTATGGATCCAAACTGCTGAGGTCATCGGTGCCTAAGCTTACACACTACTTAATCTTACTTACACTAAGGACAACACACACACACACCCATGCCGGAGGGAGGACTCGAACCTCCGACAGGGGGAGCCGGGCGAACCGTTCCTGGACGCCCTAGACAGCGCGGCTACCAAGCTTGGTACCTCTCCCCTAACTGGCGCATATATAACAGAACCTAGCAACAGGTAAAAGAGTATGAAAAACTGTGTACTTAATATTACATTAGGATTAATTCATAACACAGTTAATGAAAACAATTATGTAAAGCAAAAGATATCAGATGTAAAACCATATACTTGTAAATCTGCTTCAGTGACGATATGATCGAGGCTTTCCCGAGCCCTCGTCATTGAGATAGCTACAATTTCAGGGACAAATTGTCTCATTCACTAACTTCCCTCATATCTTTCATTACTATTTTTATCCTCTTTAATAATTATTTATTTATATATTCCAAGCTCTGTATTTTATTTTCTAGCCCG
Source organism: Schistocerca cancellata (assembly GCF_023864275.1). Taxonomy (NCBI): domain Eukaryota; kingdom Metazoa; phylum Arthropoda; class Insecta; order Orthoptera; family Acrididae; genus Schistocerca; species Schistocerca cancellata. The sequence continues at coordinate 928,896,030 of NC_064626.1, read as the reverse complement.
TATTTATGTTAACAATGATCTAATAAAGAAATTCCAATTGTTAACACACTATCACAGTAGTAACTGTATTAGTAATAATACTGTCCACGAACGGTAATACGAGTACAGATATTGGGCTAACTGTAGCAAATAAATGAATAAATAAAACCTATATCCAGTCCAGTTGATTCTCAGTATAATACAAAATTAAGAGTGAGTTCCCTCCATATGCCCTGGTGAACCCATCGGTACCGACCGACCGCCGTGTCATTCTCAGTCATTGACTTTAGTGGATGCGGTGCGGGCGGGTGAGGGATAAGTACTCCGCTCTCCTTGCCATTGCTAGGTTTCGTGGCCTGGAGCGGCTCCCAGTCGGTAAAATAAGTCCTTAATTGGCATCACGAGGCTGAGTGCATCCCACTTCAATCCTCTCACCAGGGGAAAATCCCTAGCAGTGCTGGGAATCGAACCCAGATCCTCTGTTTGCCAGTCAGCAGCAAAGACCACTCGGTTACTGTGGTGGACAGAATTAAGAGTACTGCACCAAATACTTTGCAGATGTAACACAAATGTCTACTTGATAAACGTCCACAGCCACCTTCCTCGCCTGTTTATAGAACATGGAGATGATTCTCGTTTCTGGTTCAAGTACATGTTGTTCCGACGCGTAAAACAGGAAAAAAACCTGATAAACCCGTTTTGCACGATACACAGCGCGAGATGAAAGCCATTTTTGTCAGCCATTGAGGTTTGCTTTGCTCCTTTTTGGAGCGCTGTCGGGGCGGTGTTTTTCATCCAGCCGGAAATTCGACGATGCGGAGGTGGCTGTGCCGCAGGGCATCATCGCGTTATTTTTACGATCCGGAAATATTCATCACTGAAGCTACACGTGCAGTTACAAGCTTCCAAAAATAAACAAACTCGGAGAATGCTAACGCAAAATCAAGCATGAAGGCAGAAGAGGAGAATGGGCAGAAAAATAAGCAGCATCGCGTGGAAAATGTGACTAATCAAGGACCTGTGATTATACGCTCCCGATAAAATTTTCTAAAATCATTTGCGAAAAGAGAGTAGTAACCCGCCCTTTCTGTAATGGGAGTTTAGAAAGTATTATGTCCTATACATGAACAAGTATAGCAGCTAGAAGTGAGTAATTTTACATTACACGGTGAAACTGAAAGTTTTCCTTGGCCAATTATAAGCAGGCGGTACATTTCGTTGCTGGTAGGGGCCTCCCAAAAATGGTTCAAATGGCTCTAAACACTATGGGACTTAACATACGAGGTCATCAGTCTCCTGGACTTAGAACTACTTAAACCTAGCTAACCTAAGGACACACACACATCCAAGCCCGAGGCAGGATTCGAACCTGCGACCGTAGCAGCAGTGCGTTTCCGGACTGAAACTCCTAGAACCGCTCGGTCACAGTGGCCGGCTAGGGGCCTCCCGGTCAAGCGTGAACCAAGTGATTGTTTCAGGGCGGTGGGCGTAGGGTGGGGGGTGCAGAAGTGTATGTTGTTGTCCCTCCCCTCCTCCACACTGAAATATAACATCATCCCCATTTCTAATGTGTCGCAACTGCATACGACTGTAATAATAATACTAATAATAGTCGTAATAGTACAATATATAAAATGTCGTAGTTCACTGCCTGACAATAAACTGAAGCACCGAGAAGATATGGGTAGGAAGTCAGTGTAATTTCGTACACGTACATATCGTCACGAGTATGTAAATGATGAGATTTGTAATTACCTGTGACAGGTAGAATGACCTCCAGACTGCATTAGTGTTGTTCATGATTAGTGTTATTACCAAGCCCGTTAGGATATAAGAGATGTGTAAGCAGCCTCAGATGTTCAGTTATCAGTACGAAGGACATGTCAGATGCGACGTAACCGTGTGAGGCAGCGTCGCACAGTTTGAAATGGGCCTCGTTGTAGGTCCCCATTTGGACGGCTGGTCGAATTGTGCAGTAAACTGATTTAAGGGGCGTACGAACGTGACGGTAGTCTGATGTTGGCTGCATGTGTACGTTAGGTTCTAGTCGACCATGTGTAAGCACCACAAGGGGGGAATGCCGTATCGTCCACAAGCAAATCGTAACCCGTTCTCATCTGCTCATTTCGTTTCGGAAAAAATAACGAACTCTCTGCAGAATTCTATGTCGTCCCTCTCCATCGTCGACCAGCTTGGCGGCGACCTGATGAGAGGTATCCACGGCAACAGACAGAGCTACACATCTGTTACTGGGCGTTCAGTGAGTCGCTTTGACTGAGTCTATGTCTCCCAGGGACTTAGGGCTGCAACTGTTGATGCTGAGATATGGTTGGCAGCCTTCACAGATCATGATGTCTGCCTCTGCACCATCTCCCTCCCCTGCGTGTTGCTGTTGTCATCAAGACACGTCTAGTGGGTAGAGAGTACTTGGTGCAGTACACTCCGAATTCAGGCAATCAGAATTCTCGTAAATATCGCTGCTAAGCAGTGTAAGAAGCCGGTAATGGTTCAAATGGTTCAAATGGCTCTGGGCACTATGGGGCCTAACATCTGAGGTCATCAGTCGCCTAGAACTTACAACTACTTAAACCTAACTAACCTAAGAACATCACACACATCCATGCCCGAGGCAGGATTCGAACCTGCGATCGTACCAGTCGCGTGGTTCCACACTGAAGCGCCTAGAACAGCTCGTCCACCGCGGCCGGCCCGGTAATGGCCAACTCCCTGTCTGGCGGATGGCTTGGCAACCGATATAAGGATGCCATCGACAAAGGCAACTACATTGCTCCTTAGGGCATCACAACATCACGGAAAGTATGACAGAAATCTATTGGGAGTCCATCTCGGCCCGGCGGTTTGTTGGTCGCCCATTTGCTTAGGGCATCAGCGACGCCCTCCGTCGTTATGGGATCCGTGAGGGTCACCACAGCGTTGACATCGAGGGTCAGAGGTAGCAAGCAGAGGACTTCATCCGTCATCGTAGTATCCTGGTCTTCTGCAGCATAGAACTGTCGGTAATGACCTAAGAAGGCGTTGGCATTTTGGGCAGTTAGCAACCGACCATCCGCCATATATAACATGGAGATCAGTATTCTGCAACATCTGCGATGTTCACGGATAATGTAATGCATGACTGGCGGTTCGCCCCCAATCCGGTCTTGACTACATGCGCGAAAAGCGCGCTCTCGAGACGACGTCGTGAAGCTTTATGATCTTCGCTTGTAACCTTTGGGTCTCAGCCTGAAGCCCTGGCGATGGTTGTTGGGAGGTTATCTCCTGCAGCATCATAAAATGATATTCTATGGTGTGCCGTTGCTAATCACAGTCTCTCGACCGTAATTTATCATCACATACCACAGTGCAGGTTTGCGCAATCGAGCCACCAGTGGATGGTGGAGGAAACATCGGGCACCGCCTCTCACTGTTCCTCCAGGTCTCCATTATTCTCTGCCGACACTCTGGATCCTCGAGGAGCGCTACGTGCATCTTCCAAGTGCTCCTACTCCGCCTCTGTCGCGATGTCTTCGCTGGGGTTGGCGGGTGGGGGGAGGGGAGGGGGGGGAGGCGTGTCGCGTGTGTGGAGCCTTAGTGTCAATCGACTTTGACCACGCTTTTGATAGAGTATGCCACCATTGTCTTGAGAAGGAGCTGCGACAGCTGGCCTTCCACCATCCTTCGTAAACATCATTATGCACCTTCTGCGTGGCGCGACTTTACACAGGTTAAATCAATCGACGTATAGTGGGCAAGATCACTATCGCCTACTTTATGAGGCAACGTTTCCGCCTGTCAGTGGTTATGTTAGCCATTGCCATGGTCCCAGTGTTACACGGACTGTGATGCTGGCTGCAGGGACTTACGTTGATAGACCATACCTTTGTCTGCCGAGCGTATGCGGAAGATCTGGTGTTTTTAGTGCATTTACTAGCCAAAGTGCAAAGATCACTGGAATGGATCGCCCAATACGGCGCCATAGTCAGAACCCGCTTGAACTAGAAGTCTAAAGCAATGGTTACTGGCAGCGGCTTCCCAGGGAGCTTGGCTCCATACCAACCCCGGGATACTATGAAAAGTTTGGGGGTTATCTTGAAGCGTGAGAGTCGATGGACAGCACACCTTACCTATACTCGTCTCCTACAAGGTTTGTAGCAATTTTCTGCGATCTTTGAACATGATACAGTGGATGGATTGTGTCAACATCTATCTGGCATTCAGGATACCTCAACTGGCCACAGTCCTCCCGGAGCCTGCAGTTTACAAGCTGTCTTTGGTTACTTTTCCATCGCAGGAATGATCATCGAAGTGCGATACGACATACTCTTCCTTTCACAAAGGGCGATGATCAATATGCGGGTTAGGGCCGCTGCCTTATACAGGGTGTTACAAAAAGGTACGGCCAAACTTTCAGGAAACATTCCTCACACACAAATAAAGATGTTATGTGGACATGTGTCCGGAAACGCTTAATTTCCATGTCCGAGCTCATTTTGGTTTCGTCGGTATGTACTGTACTTCCTCGATTCACCGCCAGTTGGCCCCATTGAAGGAAGGTCGTTGACTTCGGTGCTTGTGTAGACATGCGTCTCATTGCTCTACAGTAATAGCATCAAGCACATCAGTACGTAGCATCAACAGGTTAGTGTTCATCACGAACGTGGTTTTGCAGTCAGTGCAATGTTTACAAATGCTGAGTTGGCAGATGCCCATTTGATGTATGGATTAGCACGGGGCAATAGCCGTGGCTTGGTACGTTTGTATCGAGACAGATTTCTAGAACGAAGGTGTCCCGACCGGAAGACGTTCGAAGCAATTGATCGGCGTCTTAGGGAGCACGGAACATTCCAGCCGACGACTCGCGACTGGGGAAGACCTAGAACGACGAGGACACCTGCAATGGACGAGGCAATTCTTCGTGCAGTTGACGATAACCCTAATGTCAGCGTCAGAGAAGTTGCTGCTGTACAAGGTAACGTTGACCGCGTCACTGTATGGAGAGTGCTACGGGAGAACCAGTTGTTTCTGTACCATGTACAGCGTGTGCAGGCACTATCAGCAGCTGATTGGCCTCCATGGGTACACTTCTGCGAATGGTTCATTCAACAATGTGTCAATCCTCATTTCAGTGCAAATGCTCTTTACGGATGAGGCTTCCTTTCAACGTGATCAAATTGTAAGTTTTCACAATCAACATGTGTGGGCTGACGAGAATCTGCACGCAATTGTGCAATCACGTCATCAACACAGATTTTCTGTGAACGTTTGGGCAGGCATTGTTGGTGATGTCTTGATTGGGCCCCATGTACTTCCACCTACTTTCAATGGAGCACATTATCATGATTTCATACGGGATATTCGACCTGTGCTGCTAGAACATGTGCCTTTACAAGTACGACACAACATGTGGTTCATGCACGATGGAGCTCCTGCACATTTCAGTCGAAGTGTTCGTACTCTTCTCAACAACAGATTCGGTGACCGATGGATTGGTAGAGGCGGACCAATTCCATGGCCTCCACGCTCTCCTGACCTCAACCCTCTTGACTTTCATTTATGGGGGCATTTGAAAGCTCTTGTCTACGCAACCCCGGTACCAAATGTAGAGACTCTTCGTGCTCGTATTGTGGACGGCTGTGATACAATACGCCATTCTCCAGGGCTGCATCAGCGCATAGGAATTCCATGCGACAGAGGGTGGATGCATGTATCCTCGCTAACGGAGGACTTTTTGAACATTTCCAAAGTGTTTGAAGTCACGCTGGTGCGTTCTGTTGCTGTGTGTTTCCATTCCATGATTAATGTGATTTGAAGAGAAGTAATAAAATGAGCTCTAACATGGAAAGTAAGCGTTTCCGGACACATGTCCACATAACATATTTTCTTTCTTTGTGTGTGAGGAATGTTTCCTGAAAGTTTGGCTGTACCTTTTTGTAACACCCTGTATATCGCCGTCCCGAGTACCACCTACCTGATACAGATGAACAATGTCTGGAATGTAGGTCTGCCATGAAGGTGTGGAGGTTGACGGGACTGATTCTGGCCCTCATTCAGTGCACGACCCCAACAGTAATGACTTGCCTTCTTATCCCGGATATGACGTTTTATCCACATACTAAGATGAATGCAGTGATATGGACCAAGGACCTGACAATATTGTGTTCTCACTGTGATGATGCCAAACATTTTCTCGATTTTTTAACCTTCCTATTGGAACGATTCACTTTGCCAGTTATCTGGGTAGTGTCTTTTTGGACCCTCCCCAAAACTGAGGTGTGCCAGTTATGAGAAGTTAACCTTATGTTGATGTTAACTTTACGAAACTGACCAGAACACGTGACAGAAACATATGAACCCTTTCTTCGTGAAGTCGTGCCCCGCCCGAATGATAGATTAGAAGAATCTATGGACATGTTAATCGATGGTAGCAGTGGGTGTGTTGTGTAATGTTGGTTCCGCCAGAAGGGCGGCTTTACGTTCAATCTATGGTTTAATCATTTTGTTGGTTATTACCTTCTTTACCCCTAGAAGGGAACCATTGTAATGTTTGCCATTGTGAAATATCCTCAAACGAATCTCACGCGAAAAAGGAATGTCGTTAACGTTGCTGAAGATTTCACGTATTGGCTATAATTTCTCGGTAAACCACGCATGACGGATCACTTTACCGAAAACTAACGCTTTCAATTGATTATGAATCAAGATAAACTACAGGAATTTCACCGAAATAAATGCAAATTATTATCTAACTCATTTATTGTTGTCTTTTTCATTACTCACCAAACATATTAGTAGACGCACATGGACAACGTTATTCCAGTAGGCCTTGGAACATATTCGTTTAGTAATCTTCCACTGACATTGTTGGGCAGACGAAAAATGAAAATAATAATCGGATTTCGAACGCCCGCAGCAGACACGTGAAACCACGACGCTAGCTGCTGTCACACCTATTCAGTTGAACGATTTACGAGCTAAATGACAAATAAAATACCTCAAAAAATTTGACAGTCGTTTTCTCAGAAACTTCCGAGGACCTAAGGGTAATAGCCAGACACGTGTTCACTTTTGACCCCTCTTCCACTGAGCGAAGTTTGTGGGAAATCGAGTTAACACTTGCTGTGTTCTCATTCCAACACGGCCGGCGAACAGCTGGTACTGTCCGGTATCGATAAACTGCATCCAGAGGGGCTTCCGCAATCCGGGGAAGGGAAGGAAAGCCTGCTCTATTGTTCGCGGTGGCCTCTTCCGAGAGAGAATGCCAGGTTCCGCGGGGAAAGCCAGACGGACCTCTGGCGGACAAGCGAGTAATTAACCGCGCCTGGCCCTTAATTAACTTTCGCGGCGCGGTCTCCTGGGATGGGATGGGAGGGTAGACTCTGCCCCTCGCTGTCCACCGATACCAGACCGCTGGTCCGCTTGCATAATACGCTTAAAGTTCACGACGAGCAACACTCGCTGTAGCAGCTTCTGCATTTACAAGCACTTGACCTGCGGCGGATTTATTTATATCGTTTACTGGTTACCATTTGTCACACCTGTACCAACATTGACATATGTTCTTGAGTCTTGGTGGGGATGCGAAAAGTGTCAGACTTCCAAGCAAATAGGTAGAAGCAGCGTTAATATGCCGAGCGCGTCAAGAACATTCATATGGTTTCATTAGACTATCTTCTACATGAAAGACGATAGAAACTTGGGATGAAAAAACAATAACTTACGCATATGACTTCAACGGTTTTTCCCCCTAAAGCGTCACCTGGTTTTACAAAGGTCAGACCCGCGGGGTAGGCGTGCGGTCTAGAGGCGTCTTGTCACGGTTCGCGCGGCTCTCCCCGTCGTCGGAGGTTCGAGTCATCCCTCGGGCATGGGTGTGTGTGTGTTGTGGAAAGTTGGAAGTTTGTGGTAAGGACTTTGGGACCAAACTGCTGAGGTCATCCGTCCCTAGGTTTACACACTACTTAATCTAACTTAAACTAACTTACGCGAACGACAACACACATGCCCGAGGGAGCACTCGTACCTCCGTCGGTAGGGGGGCGTGGAGGGGGGGGGGGGGAAGCCTCGCGAACCGTGACAAGGCGCCTCAGACCGCCGCACGGTTACCAAGACCGACCTCAGCAGTTTGGTCCCATAGTCCTTACCACAAATTTCCATAATATAGGTCTAACAGTTACGTGCATGTACATACAACTTTTGTATACAAGTTTTCTATCAAGGTTTCCATTTGTCCTCCACAAATGTTCTATCAACATGGCCGGATGCGTTGGCCGAGCGGTTCTAAGCGCTTCAGTCCCGAACCGCGCGACTGCTACGGTTCAGGTTCGAATCCTGCCTCGGGCATGGATGTGTGTGATGTCCTTAGGTTAGTTAGGTTGAAGTAGTTCTAAGTTCTAGAGGACTGATGACCTCAGATGTTAAGTCCAATAGTGCTCAGAGCCATTTGAACCATTTTTTCTATCCACATGGAAAACTTCCAGTCAATAGACAAACTCGTCACATTCTTTTGCAAGCGTGTCTGGAATTGCTGCATCCATTACTTGCTACGAGCGTCCCAATTCACCCAAAAGTGTTAGCAGAAGAGGCACAAACATGGAGTCTTCCACAAAACCTCAGTAAAGAAAATCATACGGTGTGATCGGGCGGGTATACCGTGGTTGAGTCAACTGCTTGTGAGTACGATTATTAGTTCTGAAACGTCCCCTTTAGATTATTATAAAAGACTGTGCTTAACCTGACACACAATAATTTTAGCGCAACGCAATCTGACTATCAAAAATCCCTGCAAAAGAATGGCCCTGAGTAACATTAAACTACACCTTTCAAAAATCACTTACCTCACAAAAATCTTCATTACTCGAACTACTGCAATACAGCGAGCACCACTACTGCCAGCTAAATAAAATATTCAAACTACGGAAGGCACTAAGTACTGATAGGGATACTTAGCAAATGAAAGATATTAATAGAGAGCAAACAATGTATTTACCTTAATAGTCATAATATATATAGCAGTTCATGATAAATTACAAAACTCCGCCATCTCTCTCCTCACATCCACCACTGCTGGCGGCTCACCTCCAACTGCGCAACGCTACGCGCTGTTAACATCCAGCTACCCCTCTACAATGGCAGACAACAATGCAAACTAGCCACAGACTGCACACAGCACAGCCAGTGATTTTCATACAGAGCGCTACGTGGCGGCGGCGTTACCAATATAAGAACCTAAACAGCCTACTTACATAAAGAAAACATAAACAGCCTACTTACAGTTCTTACATGCGTTAGTATTCTATACTACTGAAAAATGACTTTCAGCATGTCCTTGCAACTGAAGAGAAAGCCAGACGGACGACCGAACGAGCTAGCTGCCAATCCAAGTTAGGGAGTTCATACCCCCCTCCCCCTCCGCCCCCACCACGGTCCCTCTAACACATTTCAGTAGTTGCGAATATATGTTTGCATGTATAGCTTTCCAAATTTCAACAGCTAACTTTCGGAGAATAAAATGGCATCATAAGCAAGAGTCTCAAAAGCTGCAAGAAATTCTAGCAATTACAAACTAATTAAGCTTTTTAACACAGGACACATTAGAGTTACTTGCGCGAGGGCCTGTTCACGCGGGTGTACTTGCGGTCTGGCTCTTAGCGCTGTAAAGAGGTAAAGCCGCCTATGAACAGGTTTTGCTATCACGCCATGCGCAACAAATACGACACTCCTCATGACTCCACAGGTAGGAATCCGTTGGTGATCGAATCCTGTCGCGGGGAACGACAATCATATCTTCCTGGTGGGGATGCTCGTCACCGTCGAGATCTTCGTCTTCTGTTGGCTTCGTCCTGCAGATATCGGATGGAGCCAGTCGACGTTTCTTCTGTCGCTTTGGAGCCCGTTGTTTTCGGATGTGAGTATCGCCATTCAACAACCATTGGGGGTCGTTGCCATCAGGGAGGAAAGCTTCGGTTCTCAACACCAAATATGCGGTTGCGAATCTCTTCTGAAGGGCCCGTTTGCTCCTCGCATTACGAAGCTTATTCCAGGATTGCTCTGGCAGTGCAGAATGTCCGTCTGTAGTGTCCTGCTACCACGTCGGAGGTTGCTCAATGTCGACTGAAGGCGACGCTTCGGTCGACGTTCGATGATCAGATGGAACAGTTTGAAGGCCCCACACGTATGTCAATTAGAGCACCGTTACATTGGGCGACAACTTCTTCCCTCCCGTCGTCAGTTCCCTGATGTGAAGTTGCAGACAGTTTGATCTGTGATGTCCCTCTCGCCTGCATCCCGAAAAGGTCTTTGGCTAGCCGTCGTAAATTACGATGACTCGGCATCTGCCGATGTTCAAATAGAACGAGGCATGTTTAGTAACCCATCCAGAGCGGGGTACGCAGTAAAATGTGCCCATTTTTCCCGCGTATGGCTTATCGCAGTGTCATAGGGGCTCAATCCTGCAATCCCCATCACTGCTGGCACCTCAAACAGCAAATCGAACACTCGGACCGTCCTCTGCACGAGACCTGCATGCTCCACTTTCACAGTGCTAATGTGTCCATCCGAATATCTGAACTGAAGGTCGCTCATCCTTTTGAGAATCTTTTCACAGGCGACGTCGTCCACTAATTTCACGTAGACCATGCTGCTCACGATGAAGAGGTGAATCCCTATCACGTCGTGGTACTCGATGTGAACGTCATCTCGTAAAAACTGTTCAGTTCCTAATGCTTTAGGTCGTGCGTACTGGGTCTTAAAATTGAGCTTCAGTGCCACTTTCGTTGTGAATATGTCATGGTGCGTCGAAGGAAGTAAGCTGCACGGAGTCGGCTGTAATCCACAACACCGCGAGCGCGCCAACGCGACATGGACGTAAACATGACGCCAGAGCCGCTGCCCCGCCGAAAGCGGACTGTGTTCCACCATTTCGTCTGAGATAATCACGCGCTAAACGGCTTTTAAATTACATCAGACACTGTAACTGACGTTTTCTCGAGTCTCTACGGATAAGCTGAGACACCTGTTCGCTTATTTTGATCTTCTTCCACTGAAGAAAGTTTCTGGGAAATCGGGCTGCAGTTCTTTCCGTGTTTTCCTCGAGAGTGCAAGTCTTGCTCTTCTAGTATTTATTTTATTTTTATATTTTCTGTGTCTAAATTATACGATGTACTTCCAATATTTGACTCAATTAACAAGTTTGTCATTTAGCATTAGCCATTCACCATATGTCGATAGTTCTGACATACCTACGTATCAGCAGGGGATGGGCGTTACTCGTATTTCGTTCTTCACAGAAGCACATCGTATTTCTCACCTCCGGGCGCTTCAAACGTTTCTTTCGCCTACGTCTTAGGGATACCGTAGCCGCCGTGTGCAACAATGTGCAGAAAACACTCTGTTAGCTGTGTGCGCCATTTGAGGAATAATGCGTTATTTACTGATCCGAAAATTAGGTCGAAAACCTTTTACATCGATCTACATTTATCCTTGAAAGTGTTACACCATCAGATGAGCCTAAATAACGGTCGCCAGCCTCGCTCCGAACCGCGAAACAGGTTTAAGACAGTCACTACTCTTACACTTCTAATGAATGCCCGTAGCAACATAATTGCTTAGAAACAGACTGCGATATCCGACCACTGGACTGCTCATACACCATTCTAGCTGGCTCCTAGCAACTTATGCTCATAATCTCCGTTAAAACGAAAACCGGACGGCAGTGGAAGGCCAACAGAGAAGAGTTACAGAGAAATACCACACTACAAGTTTTGTGTTCAGCTAATACCAACCCTAGACGCCGTCGCCTGGCAACCACTCCGCGAGCAGAAAGCAGCTGCACAAAACAGCGAGAGGCCTTCAGTTTATAATGCAATACTTTTTTTTCTGAAAGTAGGTTGGTTTTATTCAGGATTCCAATATACCATATTATTCACCATTCTTTGGGCTACAAAACCCTATTTTTATACATGCCCGAAAGAATAGACACCTTTTGATCACTCAGTCATTATGAATCAAGACACAAAGGAATTAATAACATTAGCTGCTAGTTAGCATTGATTTAAATCAATGAGAAAAGTTGAAAATTTGTGCCGTAGCGGGATTAGAACATATCTCCTACTTACAAGGTAGATGTGCCGATTACTGCGCCATGTGTTCACAGCGGTCATCGGAACTGCACGGACTTCCCTAGCGCACCTCCCGTCAGACCCACGTCCTCAACGTACCCACGCATTACTCATGTAGTGCTCCTTGCCCATTGTCCTCATTACTCGTGGCATTTCCAAGATTCCCGTAAGAGTTCGAGTGTGGTGTGCATCTGCACTGAGCTGATCTAGAGGTCGTCTTCACCTTTATTGTGTTTTACGTGTCTGTTCTCTCAGACACGACAGGAGGCGTGCTAAGCTAGTCCGTGAACCTTCAGTGACAACTGTAGCTAGACAGCGCAGTAGTCAGTGCATCTGCATAATCTGCGTAGTAAGCGATCAGACCTGTGTCCGATTTCTGGTCTGACACAAATTTTCAACTATCCCCATTCATTTAAATCAACACCCCCTAGCTAATACCATCAATTCGTTTGTGTTCTGATTCATAATGGCTGCGGGATCAAAATGCGTCTGTTCTTCCGCACATTTACGAAAGAACAAACACGAGATACATAATTAAGGTGAAGACTTTTACGAAAATCGGTGAAATACCGTCAGTAATTAGGATAATGCGGAAGGGGCACTACATCAGTTCTGTGTGGATAAGTTCAGAATTTGGGTATGACGGGAAGTGTGCTAGGGTAATCGGTACAGTTATGATGACTACTATGGCGGGTGGCTCAGTGATCAGTGCATCTGCCAAGTAAGCAGGAGACCCGGGTTGGAATCCTAGTCCAGCACAAATTTTCAACGTTCCCCAATGATTTAAATTAGTGCCCACTAGCAGCTAATGCCATCAATTCCTTTGCGTCGTGATTCACAATAGCTGTGGGAGTGTATGTTTTTTCTAACATGTCCTGACACTGCCCTTCACTAATTTTCACTCATCTATCTTCAACATATTTATTTCCCTTTGTATATTGTCTAACCTACCTAGCCAATGAAGGGTCCTCACCGTCCGCGCTCCTACCTGTAGAACCTTAGTTTTGCTTTCCTTGATGACAACATCCTGCCGTGTAGTTCCCAGCCGAGATTTGAATGGGGGAATGCTTCCATCCAGAGCCATCATAATTAAGCCATACGGTACAGTAGTTATGGATTCTTACAAGTAACCTGGGAGCACTTCTTCTCCGTCTTCACACCACAAGTGGCCCATTGGTACCACCCGACCGCCGTGTCACCCTCACCTGAGTATGCGGATAGGAGGGGCACACCGCTCTCGCGGTCGTTATGATGGTTTTCTTTGACCGGAGCCGCCACTCTTCGGTCGAGAAGCTCCTCAATTGGTATCACGAGGCTGAGTGCACCCCGAAAAATGGCAACAGCGCAGGGCGGCCCGGATCGTCATCCATCCAAGTGCCGGCCACGCCCGACAGCACTTAACTTCGATGATTTCACGGGAACTGGAGTATCCACTGCAGCAAGGCCGTTGCCCCCAAGTAACCTGGGAACATCCCATAAATCTTGACAAGACTGTACAATTCGATGCACCAGAGTTTCAATCGTGTCATCGTGAATGCTGTACACTTAATTTTCGGGATGACTCTGGATGGAAAGATCCAGAGGACTGAGAAGATGAAACCCTGCTTGACCTAACCATCTGGGACAGTAACAGAGCTTTAGATGTCGTCTTAACATCAGTAACAAAGAGTAAAAATACTCCATCATGCATGCACCACGTTTCCCAACGACGGGTCATGTGTGAAAATTGAGCCCAGTTGGATGGATCTTGATCATAACGTTGTCATTTCAAACACATTTGAACTAACTACTGAGTGGTGACTCGTAAACAAGCACTCTCAATCACTCGCAAATAGTTCGTTTGCGGATCATGTTTACTGGAAGCTTTTCGCTTTTGTTATCAGTTTTCGCAGTTCATTGTGATACACGCTATATGTGGAAATGTTTTCGTTCAGTCTGGTTCAAATGGCTCTGAGTATTATGGGTTGAAAAGGTTGAAATGGCTCTGAGCATTATGGGACTTAACATCTCAGGTCATCAGTCCCCTGTAACTTAGAACTACTTAAACCTAACTAACCTAAGGACATCACACACATCCATGCCCGAGGCAGGATTCGAACCTGCGATCGTAGCAGTCGTGCGGTTCCGGACTGAAGCGCCTAGAACCGCTCGGCCACCGCAGTCGGCTTTCGTGGAGTCTCACAAATGGTAACTTCAACGTAAATGTGAAGTATGCAATTACAAAGAAGCATATTCACGAGCTGCGTTTAGCATGCATATCTGTATGTAACACTTCACTGCTCATTGCGACTAAGTTACCACAGCGACAGCGGAAGAAGTTGGCCTTGTTTCTGATTTCTTAAAAGTTCCGGCAATTTCTCTTCAAAATACCATTATTATTATTCATGGTATGGGTTTTATTTATTAACTGCCGGTTTTAAATAAGACCTGCGCACTAAAAACAACTTTAGGTCACGTTTCAGAGTTTTTAAATTACAGAGAATTAATAAATTACTATCCTCATTTTATAGAAAGTTTACTATACAGTTGCGGAATTCAACACTACATTATTCCGGCTCAATAGTTGAACGGTCAGTGTGGCGGGTTGCTAATCGCAGAGACCCAGATTAGATTCCCTACCGGATCCGAGATCTTCTCCGCTCGTGGACTGGCCGTTGCGTTGTCTTCATGTTCGTATTGTCGTAATTGACGTTACGCTATTGAGATGGTTGTATGGACACGTCTCGAAAGCCAATAAATTAAAAAAAACACTACGTTACTATTGTAATCACGGTTAGTAAACTTATTTACTTATTGTTTATTTTTAGCAAACTGTAGGTTAGACGGTTGCGCTGCAGCAGGAAGGGGATCGATGGAGAAACGGCGCGCTTCGGCAGATTAACACGGGCGTTCGCCGCAGCCGCTCGACCTTGCCGGCGACAACACTGCAAACGTGGATAAGCCGGCGATAAGGCAAACACGGCGCGATAAGGCGCGCAAACACGGCGCGCTCGCTAAACACAGCTCGTCGCAGCCGCCCTTGACCCGACACAGCGCTGGCTGGCTGCGCTGCCGGCAACTCCGCTGACAGCGTTTGGGAGTTCAGCAGACGATGCTCGTTTCCTGTGAATGCAAACAGCTGTCGCTAGGCTTTAGCGGCTGTAATTACTCATTTCATCTCTAATCCTCTGACTCATGAATGTAGGATTGTATCTTGGTCTGTAGCCGTGTACGCTCCATACTGCTAACTATACGAGTAAGGTGTGGTTGGCAAGTAAAACAACTGAAAAAATAAAATAGAGGAAAGGAACGGACCGGCCGGAGTGGCCGTGCGGTTCTAGGCGCTACAGTCTGGAGCCGAGCGATCGCTACGGTCGCAGGTTCGAATCCTGCCTCGGGCATGGATGTGTGTGATGTCCTTAGGTTAGTAAGGTTTAATTAGTTCTCAGTTCTAGGCGACTGATGACCTCAGAAGTTAAGTCGCATAGTGCTCAGAGCCATTTGAACCAAGAAAGGAGGGGCGCAACCTTGTTGATAATAAATTATGCATTCCCTGCCACAGTGTGTAAAGACTTCTCAGACATGTGTCCACTCTTTTTTATTCATCATCTTCACATCCAGTTTCTAATAAGCTAATCGCGACATAATATTAGTCAACCCCTTAAAAGAGCACACCAGTCACTGCGGAGAAATTTAGATCGTGTAGGACAAATACCAAGTGGTCAAGTGATATTCCAGCGCCGACGTAAGTGATAGCAGTGGAGTGGTGTGTGTGTGTGTGTGTGTGTGTGGGTGTGTGTGTGTGTGTGTGTGTGTGTGTGTGTGTGTGTACACCAGTCGGCTGTATGGAAACAGCCCAGAAAGATGGGTCGACTTGGAGGCGTGACACAATGACAGAGGGCAGCTACCGCGTTTGTCCGTGCCCACGACCGCACCGTTATGAACTGGCCTAATTTGTTGTGTCTACGGGGACTCTCTAAAGTGTGCTGTCGACAAGCAATGGTACACTAATCGCAGCCCTGTAACGCGCCATAAAAGCATTGTTGTGTCTACGGGGACTCTCTAAAGTGTGCTGTCGACAAGCAATGGTACACTAATCGCAGCCCTGTAACGCGCCATAAAAGCACAAGCCGTAAAAAGATCCTAATCCTCAAGGGCCCGAGACGTGCGTCACACCCTGTCAATGACAATTGGCTTTCAAACTCGAAAGGAAAGACTGCAGTCGGTGAGTGCAGGTCGATCTCGTCCAGTTTACTAACACTGCAAAGGGAACTGCATACAGTGGTCGTATGGAATATCGTAGTTCCCAGAAGTCCACTGCTCACAGAAGGTATATAGAACGTATAATGGTGGACTGAAGCTCGAGGTATTTCTGTGATGTTTTGGTGGTGTTTGCGTACAATGACCTGACCCCATTCATCCGTATTTCCGTGATGATGAACAACAGTGTTTTAGTTCAGCATACTCGGTGGCCCACTGTTGCCATTTTTCCTACGTACTCATGACGCTGTGGACACTCAGACAGCCGGCCATTGTGGCCGAGCGGTTCTACTGCTTCAGTCTGGAACCGCGGGGCCCCTACGGTCGATGGGTACAGTTCTGCCTCGGGCATGGATGTGTGTGATGTCCTTAGATTAGTTGGGTTTGAGTAGTTCTAAGTTCTAGGGGACTGATGGCCTCAGATGTTAAGTCCCATAGTGCTCAGAGCCATTTGAACCATTTTTCTGACAGTTGGGCATTCACGTGCTCTAAAATGACAACAGCCGTGTCCACAAGCCTGGACACATGGGTTTCTGTTTTGTGTTGCAGCAGCCTGTTTATTCACATTTTTGGTGCATGGACCAATAAAATTTCTCACTACGAAAGAGAAATTC
Organism: Schistocerca cancellata; assembly: GCF_023864275.1. Taxonomy (NCBI): domain Eukaryota; kingdom Metazoa; phylum Arthropoda; class Insecta; order Orthoptera; family Acrididae; genus Schistocerca; species Schistocerca cancellata. The sequence continues at coordinate 928,879,082 of NC_064626.1, read as the reverse complement.
CGATTTTAGCTGCAATCAGAAGTGACATTAAAGCCAACGTGTAATGTGCGCATGGAGCACACAATACTCTTTAAAGCCTGTGCTATGGTAAGTGAGCGGGGTTCACCTTATGAGAAAGGATTTTCTTACAGGTATCGACCGCGTGTACCTGAATGGTCGCAAATCAGAATAACACGCACTCTGTAATAAAAATGATCCGTCAAGCAAGTTCGAAATGCAACTACACGTCAGGATGGACCAAAAGCAACACTGAAGATGCTACCAATTTAATAATAATACGGTCACCAGCCTAAGTAGGCATTAACTGAGTTTCTTCCCTGTACAAGTTGGTGTATATTCATGCAAAACAACACGTAGTAACACTGCATAATAAAATAGAATTTTAGAACCAGAAAATCTATTGAACTGATAGTTTCACGTTCTGTACTGATATGGAAAACACATGAATACATAACACTACGCTACAATGTATAGTACAAAACTTTATACTGTCTAGCAATCTGATTAAAATCGGGCATAGGTTACCCTAGAAATATCACTTTCATGCCACACACAAAATGTCAATTTTGATAAAGATAAAACACTGATAAATTTTGACTTTTATATTGACTTTAACTTTTGATGGTCAAACCAATTCAGAACACTTCAGAATTCAAATGAATAAAAGGGGGGGGGCCTGAAACTGTATTAAAAGAAAATTGATTACTGAAATTATTATGCGTTCAAGATTTCCAGTATATGAGTTACTACTCTTTTTATCTTATTTACTGCTCATTTAAATACCTTTATATCTGTCTCGAAATAATTAAACTTCATTGCTATATCAATATTAAAGTTATCTATCAAAAATGGCTCTGAGCACTATACGACTTAACTTCTGAGGTCATCAGTCGCCTAGAACTTAGAACTAATTAAACCTAACTAACCTAAGAACATCACACACATCCATGCCCGAGGCAGGATTCGAACCTGCGACAGTAGCGGTCGCTCGGTTCTAGAACGTAGCGCCTAGAACCGCACGGCCACTCCGACCGGCAAAGTTATCTTTCAACTTCGTTAGACCTTCGTTATTCATTTACTGGTTCATTAACAAAACAGTCCTTTAAACACCATTCTAACATAGCTAGGTCTGCAAGTAATTATTATTAACACAAAATTTAATTTTTCATTTCGGGAAACTCGGATTGCACAACATTTGGAAAGGACCCTGTCTAGGTTAGTTGTGAGGATAATTAAATGATGGGAAAGTTCTGGTAAAATTTAGGTTATTATTGAATAGTTCACTCTATGGTCCACACGAATACAGTACCAAAAGTTTCAACCGGCTAGTATCGATGCGGCGGTAGGCGGGCGGCGCGATGGCGAGGCACAGAGCACACATACAACCACAGTTATGGCTCTTGACGTTTCGGCACTTTAGTTCTTCTTAGCGTCGCAATACTTTTTCATTAGTGCCTATGGACTTTCGCCATGCTGTGTGGGCATTGGAACGGCGTACCCGAGGCTCAGTGAAGCTACGTCTTCCAGGAGAGCCTCCTCGCTCAATAAGGTGTTGCTCAAACCATTGCCAAACTCCAATTACTACTGCTGAGCCCGTTGTGCCGTGCAGTGCCCGTGCGCATATTCCCGCGCTCGCCTGCCATCTCCGCTTACAGACAGGGTATTCACCCGAGGTTTTGCATTCTACATATCCTAACACATTGCCTTTGTTGGACCAGACACACAGCTACAATTTTAAACATCTTACAACAGTTTCAACATTCGTTACATTTCAGTTCTATTACAATATTGCTTGACATGTGACACAAACATTAATATTCACATTGAAACTCGTTTACAGTTTTCTTAACACAATGGCATGAAACAAAAAAGAAATGAAAGCTGAACATTAATTACACAAGTTTATCGAAAAGTCAGAAGAAAAATATTACTTATTTGCACAATAGTACAGCGTTGTTGTTGTTACAAACGGTGACAAGCGTAAATTTTATGCCAGAGTGGAACCCGAACCTGGAAATCAAGCTTATCGCTAGCGATCTCCTTATCCTCTTCGGCTATCAAAATGTGCTTCCCGTCCAAACCAAATTTCCATATGATGCGCCTTGCATACATAGTGTCCCTTTTCAATTATCCTCATCACTCTAAGCTTCACCTGATTCCCGCAAGAGATCGAACAAAGAGTGCGTCCGCACTGAAGGTATCATTATTTGCCGCCAAACCGCACATGTTTGTTCTTTTAGAAACTACACACACCACTAGTGTAAATGTCTCGTACGTACAGTGAAGTTCCTACGGTCGAACACTCTGCCATCAATTGTACCTCAGCTGATTCGCTGAATCTCGTGATCTTAATCCCATAGAAGTAGTTTGGGATAATTAGAAAACGCCGGGTGGAAAGTAGCATTCAGTATACCTCCTGAACTGATCTCGTTATTTACGCTAACTACGGTATTACGTGGTATTAACATGATGGCCTCAAAAATTGAGAGGTGTTGAGCGGAAGCAGCGGACTTCACATGCCAGTGGTTATAAATACAATGAATATCCCTCAGTGTGCGTGTTTGTCCTTAGGATAATTTACGTTAAGTAGTATGTAAGCTTAAGTCCTTGAATATCGCTCAATTTCTCTCCATATAAACGTCTTGAATCCAAGTGGCTAGTGCTGGGAGCTGAGCGGTTTGGTTAGTTGATGGTGATTAATTCCATTGTCGGGTTTCCGAAAGTTCTCAGTTTTTGCTATGCCTCTCCAAAAAGTTCAGCCTGCTTCTCTGTACAAAATTTTGCTTTAAATTTGGTTAAACCGCTGCAGAAACGCATAAAATACTGAAGCTAACTTTTGGAGATAATCCTCTATTTTAGATACAGACTTCGACCGGTACGAAGTTCCAAATCGGACCGACATCGATTGATGCTGACAGCTGATTCGGTAGACCATCAACCGGCATCACAACAGGCAATGTTTAGAAAACGAGGGACCTGACTCTGCAGGATCGGAGACAGATCGTGAAAGAAACCAGCATCATCTTGGGAATAAATTAGAAACAGAAGAATTCAACATGAGAAGGACTATGGCGGAGTTTGTGGAAAGATTGCCTCAAGACAACGAGAGCATAACTGCGTGGAATTCTGCACGGTACTCAGACATCTGCTTCAAGACGATTCAGACATTTTTTTCAAAGGCTGCCACTGGTAACGATAGTTGGGTTCATGGCCGTATTCCTGAAATGAAGTTGTAATCGTCGCTATGGAAGAGTCCTCCTTTGCGTCAGCATAAAAAGCTCGACAGTTCAACAGTAACTTTAAAGTCTCACTGACCTTCTTGTTATTTATTGTCGGGGCGGTTATCTAGGAGTGCGTCCCTCCTGGTGAGGCGGTCAATTAAGAACTCTATCGCGAAGTTCTGAGACGCGTAAAGGAGATCATGGGTGTAAATTCCACAGAAGTGGCATGCGAATGACTGGGTTCTCCACCATGACGATGTATGACCGCATTCAGCCTACGTTATTCAGGAATGTTTGACTGAAAACAAGATGACACTTTAACCATGAGGTCTTTCGAGACAGATTACCTGTATAAATTGTTCTCGATGCACTTGTCGAGTTCATTCTCTATGAAGATTCCAGCTTTCGATAGTAACCAACCTTGCCTTCGTCACGCAGGCAGTTAGCAGACAAACGGTACCACGACATGTTTCGACTTCTTACAAGGGAACCTCCCCATCGCACCCCCCTCAGATTTAGTTATAAGTTGGCACAGTGATAGGTCTTGAAAAACTGAACACAGATCAGTCGAGAAAACAGGAAGAAGTTGTGTGGAACTACGAAAAAAATAAGCAAAATATACAAACTGAGTAGTCCATTCGCAAGGTAAGCAACATCAAGGAGAGTGTCAGCTTACGAGCGCCGTGGTCCCGTGATTAGCGTGAGCAGATGTGAAACGAGAGGTCCTGGGTTCAAATCTTCTCTCGAGTGAAAAGTTTAATTTTTTATTTTTAGATAATTATCAAAGTTCAGTTACTCACACATAATCAACTTCGCTCTCCAAAATTCCAGGACATGTTCAGATTTGCTTGGATGTTGGTTGGTTGGTTGTTTTGGGAAGGAGACCAGACAGCGAGGTCATCGGTCTCATCGGAGTAGGGAAGGACGGGGAAGGAAGTCGGCCGTGCCCTTTCAAAGGAACCATCTCGGCATTTGCCTGGAGCGATTTAGGGCAATCACGGAAAACCTAAATCAGGATGGCCGGACGCGGGATTGAACCGTCGTCCTCCCGAATGCGAGTCCAGTGTCTAACCACTGCGCCACCTCGCTCGGTGATTTGCTTGGACATATACAGGATTTGACGGTCTACGCTCGGAAACATTTGAAAATGTAAAAAAAAAAAAAAAAACATATGTTTTGACAGAGCACAGGGAGAACTGTGCAACTGTGAAACTGTTGCATTCATTTGTTGCAGTTTATGAGACAAACTCTTATGTTTTCATCACTTTTTGGGAGTGATTATCACATCCACAAGAAAACCTAAATCGGGCAAGGTAGAAGAATCTTTTTACCCATTCGCCAAGTGTGCAAGTTAGGTGGTTCGACAACATATTCCTGTCATGTGACGCACATGCCATCACCATTGTCGTAAAGAATATATCACACGTGTTTTCCTGTGGAGGAATCGGTTGACCTATGACCTTGCGATCAAATGTTTTCGGTTCCTATTGGATAGGCACGTCCTTTCGTCTACTAATCGCACGGCTTTGCGGTGCAATCGCAAAACAGACACTAAACTTACTACAGTGAACAGAGACGTCAATGAATGAACGGACAGATCATAACTTTGCGAAAATAAAGCAAAATTTTCCCTCGAGGGAGGACTCGAACCAAGGACCTCTCTTTCTGCAATTGCTCACTCTAACCACGAGGCCACGGTGCTCAGCAGCCCACATTGTCCTTGATGTTGCCTACCTTGCACATGGACTTCTCAGTTTGTATAATTTGCTTATTTTTTCATAGTTCCACACAACTTCTTCCTGTTTTCTCGATTGATCTGTGTTCAGTTTTTCAAGGCCTATCCACTGTGTCAATTTATAACTAAATCTGAGGGGGGTGCGATGGGGAGGTTCCCTTGTTAGTAATATTCAGATCTTTTGTTTAAAATAAGAGAGGAGAGGGACGAGTTAGAAACTAGGAAACTGAACTGCAAATCAAATTAACATCTATTAACAATTATACGTACTCGAATACGTTACATAGTAATTCGATGTCTGAGAACGCCAAGAGAAGGGGACATAATGCGAATATATCTCAATAAATACAAGGATTTCGATAAACTGTGGTCACTGTGTTCCCCTTAGAAAGTATGCATAATTTGCGTAAATTTCATCGTTATTTTCTCTGTGGCTACAAAGTTAAATAACCTTTTGTAAGTCACCCTACCCCTAGTTGCTAACAGTAACTCCACATTTCAATAGACCAAGTAATAAGTGGGTTGTCTGTTGTGATCGCAGAGAGCAGCCGATGATGACGTGGTTACTGTCCTGCTCCCCACACGCTCGCGGTCGTGAGCCTTTCCATCGTGGCTGATGATGGTGTTATCCGAAACTTCAGTGATTGAAGCGGAAGTGCAACTACCTGTGCAAACCTATAAAGTCAAAATTATACAGTCAGGAGAAGATCCTAGGCAGATTTTTTTCTAAATAAATAAACGATGATCCGAAAGGTATATTTCAGATAGTATGAGGCGTTGAATGAGCAAGGCGTGAGGCACACTCACGTTTTGTTACAGACGGCCTACCGTAAACTTTTGTATACCACTACCTTCAGAAATAATAAACAGTCGTTTGTTTTACAGGCGAGTGAAGAATGTTCATCATGAAGTAGTCTTCTGTAAATGCAATGTTTGCTGAACTTCATCAAGTGAAGGCCGGCCGGAGTGGCCGTGCGGTTGTAGGCGCTACAGTCTGGAGCCGAGCGACCGCTACGGTCGCAGGTTCGAATCCTGCCTCGGGCATGGGTGTGTGTGATGCCCGTAGGTTAAATAGGTTTAATTACTTCTAAGTTCTAGGCGACTGATGACCTCAGAAGTTAAGTCGCATAGTGCTCAGAGCCATTTGAACCATTTGAGCCATCAAGTGAATACTTGTTTGTGATACAAGAAGTTGTTGAAGAATTCTTTCGTCATAGTTTTGATGCCTTCCTTGTTTCAGCCAACTAATGCAATCTTATCTACTCTGTAAGAGAACGCTTTGACTTTTTTTACTGCCTCTTCCCCAATTCTGATATTCATCAAGGCTTTGTGGTAGTCTTCAGCATTTGTATCCGTTTCGCCTTTTTTTAGAAACCGAGATTTTGTAAAATAAATGGCATGTCCATTTCATTTAACAGATTCCCAATATCTATCTCGATTTATTAAAAAAGGCTTTATCTTACGAGAACCTTAAAGTTGGGCCATTCTTCTTTAGTTCAACTATTCAGTATTTCCTTCACTTCTTTCACTGTTTTTCCGTTGCTTAAATCAAAAAGTAATTATAGTATGTTATTCTCATGCGTAATATCCCGTTTCAAAGGTTCTTGTCTTCCCTGGTTTCCTATTACTATTACTCCACATTTCTGTTTGCAGATGTCACAGGAATGGTCTTTTGTAGTACATCTCGATTTTGCTCAATATTTCGAACATTTCATTTCGCCTGCCATTGTCGAAGACATCCTGTAAGTCCACAAATGTCATGGAGTCACCTTCATTTCTTCGCTTTTGTGTCTTACCTTTACAAGTGCTGTAACAGAATTGCTACTACACCGTTTATCTCTGGTCAGTTATTCATTTTTTTCATGTTCTTTTGCATACTATTGATCTCAATAACTATGTATTACATTCCTCTGTCACTGCTTTCTTCCATAGTTCATGATAATTATTATTTGTAAATCTCATAATCTAATACCAGCTGCACAAGCGTTTAAAAGATATTGCATTTGTGGTTGAGCAGTAGTTTCTTTGTCAGCTTTCTACTAGAGTAGCGGCTCATCACTTTCCTTACTCACTGCTACACATACCTGATTGTTCCATTCCGTATCCCACTCTTCGCACCTTGCACCTATGTGTCTGAGGTGACTGACATCAATTTGACTTATCAAACCTGTAACGAAAGCCTTTCAGCTTTAGCTGTTAGTGCTGCGCATATTTACGTTTTACAAAACTAATATCCATCACACGTGAGCGACCATTCGCATAACAGTGAGTTGTTCATATGGGTCCATTCCGCTCATCTAAGGGCCACTTTAGGCCTATGGTTCTAGAACTACTATTGATAACATAAGTTCTTCCCCTTACCTCACAGTTTCGCTTATATACGAGGGTTGGAACTGTGATGGTGGCAAATGTTTATTTACAAATTATACAAAATAGATAAATGTTTCAAAGTTTTACTGTCCTTCAGAGTAGTCACCAGAATTGTGTACAAGCAGTTGTCAGTGATGTGGAACTCGTAGGCTAGCTTTACCAGCGCCAGTTGTTTTTATAGTTCGAGAAGAGTGGTCTTTTTCCCGAATCTCTGTAACAGTTCTGAAAACGAATGCCAAGAAGTGCTTCCTTCATCTTAGGAATCAAGATGAAATCACAAGGGCTTAAGTCCTGGGACTGTGGTGTATTGCAGGCTGTGTTCCAAAAACGAACGGCTTAGAGAAAGAAGCGGTGACACTTTCTGCAGGATCCGCCCATCATTTTGTAGGACAGTGTCCGGTCTCGTGTGGCACCAGATTGCGACTGATTTGGTCGATGTATGGGGCTTGATTCCTGCGATGAAGGAATCACTTTTGGCATTCATTTCAGACTTGTTACAGAGATTCGTCAGGCAATAGACCGCTCCACTCGATGTATCAACACATCTGGCGCTGCTAAATGTGTCCTACGACTTCCACATTGCTGTCAAGGTCTTATACACAATGCCGGTCACTACTCTCAAACACAGGAAAACTTTGAAACGTGTCTGCTTTTTGTGTAAGTTGTAAATAAGTATTTGCCACTATTGAAGTTCCAACCTTCGTATTTATCAGAAGTGCTTAGAGGAGACCCTTCATGGCCAATTCACCAATTACGTCATGAACAAAATATGTGTTTCTTTTGTAAATAAGCTACTAACGACCATTTATCTTACACACTGAACATGAAAACTTCTTGACATTCGTATCTAATTTCCTGAAGACTTCCTTCACGACTTGTTTGTTACATAACTGCGATATAATGGCATTTTCTGTTTGCCTGTGGAAGGTATTATGATACTTCCATCGTGAGTGGACTGTAAAATACGTCTGTGTGGAAATTTCTAGATAATTCATTCGACACGACTCTACAAGATAATTTGTGTGTCGCTCACAGCAAACCAGAAGTTGCCTCAGTAGAAGGTCATCAGGCTGAAAGTACATTCTTTTCATTTGCAAAGGTGAGAAGAATTGTAAATATTTATCCTCGACATTTCTTTATATTGGTCGGCAAGTATAGAGGCATATAAAAATCAGAAACACAACATTCTTTGCATAGTAAGATACAATAATGAAACAAAATAAAACATTATCTTACAATTTGCTCTCGTAGGTCAATATATTTCCACTGAGGTTAACAAGCTTCGCTGTTTCCTCTCGATTTTAACCAGATGATTAAATTGCTCATCACGCATTCGGCTAATACAATTAAATAAATATGCTTTAAACGCTCTGAAGAGTAGCTAGGTACATTACGAGAAATTGTGAGTTTCCTTTTACAATCTTCTACCTTCAGTCCTTCGTCAAAGTTGTATTAAAACAAGTATGTTACCGACACATGTATTTAAGTGAAAAGCAGGAAAACTCATGCCTGTTGTGTGGAGTGGGTTTACTCTGAAAATTTCCCGAATGATCAACATTCCATACTTTTCCTTCAGATTAGATTCAAAGCATCATACAGAAAACTGTTGATATAATTACTGGACAGTAATTGCAATCAGTATGGGAGAGTGGTTTACCATTGTTGATTCCGAATAGAGTAGTGGGGAATTAAAAATGATCTATAAAGATATGTCACTGGAAACGTCATACCTGCAGTGGTGCTCACAGATGTTGGTAAGGGCGGTAATTCAACGTGTCACACTCCACGGGTGTAGCAGCCAGATTGTGAGATCCTAACTTTCTGACAAGAAATATTGTGCAGTATTTCACTTGCTGAAAGAGTTGCTCTTACACGTATAATTCTAGTTTAGTAGACATATCTGAGAAGTCACGATCACAACGATCACAACTGATACAGTCAACTGAAACTCATCCAAATGATATGGTGGACTTTCAGGAGACAAGATAACACTTCCGATAATTTCACAGTAGGTGAGATGCCGGACACGAGCGATCTTTTTGCAGGTGGTGAGAGGAGAGTAAAATGCCGTCTGTCTTTTTTTAGAACGCCTGGATTCTGATGAACAATCACTGCTGTCCGGTATATAGAGTCAGCATAGAGGATCAGGTTACGTTGCCTATAACTTGGGCTACAAGCTACGCTATCGCTCAGGGGGCTTTATCTGGCACATCTTCACTTTGCAGCCTCATTGCCACTGTGTTTCGGAGGACATACGCAACGGTTTTCCCAGAAACACTCAAGTAACATATCGAAATTCATAATGAAAGACCCATTTGATTAGAATATTTAACTGACTACAAGGAATGTGATAAACAAGAGTACTAGTGTTTGTCTGCAACTGACTAGTGCAGCCTTAGCCTTCTTTTACTTTTGATCGAATCTGCATGCCTTGTAGAAGTGGGAGAACACTGAAAACATTCTGAATGCTGGAAAACCGAGCGGCTCATCATGGACAGTAGAGTTGGCCACCACCTCTGGAGTGGATTTGCAGGAGGCCTGCCGAGGAGAAGGCAGCTGTGGGCCATGCTGTCGTAGTTCTGCGCCATTACGTCCAGTTTTGTTCAGCATGACTACAGATAGGATCTCACTTGGGGCAAGCAGTGAAAAGGTTCACTGTATAGCAGAAGGCACTATTGTGCTAATATGTAGAAAGTTGACTGTTTCTCCAAAAGGCACTATATGCTGAAGACAAAAGCCTCGAAGACGAATTGGGGTCTCGCAATGTAGGCGCTTTGAAAACAAATGTTTATGCATTGTATGAACCTCCAGCATTCGGTACAATAAATGAACTACAAGTTAGCAAGGACGATGACGACGAAGGTCACATCATTGGTAACTTAGAGATGGAGAGAGAGTAAAGCGACCTTTTTGGGGAAGACTGTAGAATGAACATTACTCATTGACCACATGGAGGAAGGGGACTAATGTTTCTTAAACATTATTGGTCGGCACTCGAAAGATCTGGAGCCAGCCAATCTGAATTTAGTAAGAGACGCAAAATGCGGCTATGTGGGGTTTGCTTTTAATTAACATTCGGTCACAAACTGTTGGATCTTCAGGAGCCTCCAGAACCTCCACTGCCAGATTTCCACGCTGAGAGCCAATGTCGAATCCAGCGGCCTGCCTCACCGCCTGTGGATTCAGAAAGATTTGGGACTGATCCGCACCTAGCCGTTGGGGAGACTCGTTGGTTTTGTCATTAACTGATTCTGGAGCCCCTTCAATGTCCACCTCCAATAACCTGGTGAGATGGAGTCGCAGCCGTGAGACGATATGTGATGACATTAAAGCCATTTTATAATAATTCAGTTACTTCAGACTTCACTCTGAAGACTTGCATTATGGCCAGTCTGCTTACAACTCTGATCACGGATGTGTCGTATTCCCTTCAGTAGTACTACCTTTTTTCAGTTAACATCACAACAATCGCTGGGCACTTCCCATTTACAGTTAACTCAGTTGTGCGAATATTAGTATCTTCACCCCCACCCCCTCTTCCCCGACCCATATGTCGTATATGCCAAAGCCTTATTACATTGCTGTTCCCACTGTTGTTCATTTATTTTATGAGTAATGTTTCCAAAAGTAGCTGTGATTCTTCTCTCATTTAGTAGTTACAAGTTTCCGCAGTCATTATTTTGGATAGTTCCGTGATATTATTGTCAGACCTGCTGGGATGAATTTCCAGTAGTAAAAACATGCCACCTTGCAATAGGACACAATGTTTTGTTTGGGTATGAAGACACATGCATGGTCAAAAATTACAAAGGACAACGAAAAACTTTCTTTGAGTTCGATGGTTGTGGGCATTGAACCTGTACTTGGCCTCGGTTTCCCCTATCATGTGCAGTTTTGTCACAGTGTGACTTCGTCATAAAATACACTGGTGGACATTAATATTGCAACATCAGGAGGGATACGAAATTACAAAGTTTTACAGTATAATAGTACACAAAACCGATGCTCACCTGGAAAGGCGATGGGATGGCAGCCTTGCGTCCACCGGTGTCGTTGGGCACACCACTGCCACTGCGCCTGTCTCCCTTACCGCGTCAGGGTAATCCATAGCAATGGTCGCCATACCGACTGTACGGTGCACGGAAGAGCGACCAGTACATCTGCCCTCTCGAGTGACAGTCACGTCAGGACATCGATATCTTGCATGGCGTTGAGTACTAACCTCGTAAACTCATCAATTCAATGTTCGCATGACAGTTTAGGATCCCGACCAGCGCTAACAACAATGTCGTGAAACGATAAACTACAGCCTCAATGGCCCATAAACGAGCCACAGTCGAACTGTTTCGCGTTTTGGTGGATATACTTCTCCTTTCTTCTAATTTTCTCACAAACATTCAGCATTCAAATGCCACTTGTCAGCGAGAACCCCACTGGGTAGGCTTTCCTTATGAATGTAATGTACTTGCGCCTCGGCCCACTACTTTGTGCGGCTGAGTTGACGGGCTAATTATTTGCGTATCTACGCGTGTAGGTCACATCATGGCTATTTTACGTTTCTCGCATGCCGCCTTTATGGTGCTGCAGCTTTAATGGTCAGCAGTGTAGAAAATTAGCAAGACGCATTTAACTGCAACGAAGAGTAATTTAGGTTTCAATATGAATAAAGGTTCTCTTAAATGATAAATATGAAGACACGTCATTGTTATAAATGTATCATGTGTCCAATGGTTTATGTCTCCTTTTCTCGTCTCCTTAAAGCGTATAATATAGTATTTAAATCGAAGGTAGGTGGGGGAGAAAGGAAAGGAGAGTAACCATTACGCGGAATCAGCGGCGACGAGTGACCTTCCTTCTCCCCTCACAGCCCTTCCTTGAGCCCTTCCTTGCGTCCTCCGTTCTTGCATCCATCGGAGAGCTTCATTGCTTTAGTTAAAATTAAATGTCACGTTCCAGCAAGGGTCGATTCGGAATATTCTCACTTTTACAGCAATAAAGAACGAAATCAAGAAATGAATGACATGAAATGAAATTGTAAATGTTCCTCAGAGCACATGTGCCGTGACGAGAGTTCCTTTTTGAGAACTGAACCTTAATGGTGTATAGCAAAACAGAAAGTGTATTTCCTCATAATGCAGATTTATAAACGAATATCTTGACGTACTGTCCTTCTTAAAGCCAAACAAAGAACCAAGGACAAAATACAATAAGCAGCAGATGAACCAACTGACAGTCCATCATCGAGTTTAAAGCCTGTAGCTTTACTCGATAGCCAGACAAAAAAATAAAATATTCACTGGACGCTGTACAAAAATAATATTCTTTACCGAAGCACATAGTCGAAAACGTTCTTCTGTGGATCACAAAACCAACGACTTCTAAGGCAAAAACTCATGACGTAAATATTGAGTACACTATAACATAATCTGACAGCAGACATTCTCGCTGACACTCGAAGTAAACGTTTGCCTCCAGAGGTTACCTTCTGTCTGAAAATAAATGTAAATTACATAAAGGAAATAGAAGTTTCATCCAGCTGTTCTAGAGGTCCAGTTTTAGGCAGTGTCATTCAGTAGACAAGCTGCCTATCACCCTATCACCACCACACAAGGAGACATATACTGGAATGTGCAACACTCCAGGCAAGCTCAGAACACTCTTGAGACAATTTGCCTACGTCTATCTTTCTATCAGTACTCTTCAAATAAAGTGTTATATAACGACAAAATCAGCACATGGAGCATAGAAAAGTGAATAAGGTCTTCGGACATTACATGAAAAGAGAACACAAAAGAAAAACAAATAAATTATAATCCCATATGACCATACGTTTTTTTCCAATGGCATTTTCAGGCAACTTGCAAAGATTTTCCTATATTTCTTCCGTCTTTGTTCTTTACCGTGTTCATTCCAGAAATATTTCAAGAAATACGATTTGTCAGACATTTTTAGGAAGAATGTAGCGTGTATTGTCTGTCCAGTAATCCAGGTCGTAGCATTTTTCTTTTTTTTTTCATTGTTTTGGGATAGGGGTTCCATTGCGGTATGTTGAGTAGGACACTGTGATGTGATGCATAGCGCTTATGCTTATAAATCGCACCATGTCTCTTGCAGTGCCCCAGATGATACGAAATATGCACTATACAAAGCGATGTTCGATTGTGTCTTCTTCCGCACACACGTCGCAGTCATTTAATCGAAGTAGGTGAACTGATTAAGTTAAGAGTTTGTCGGAATAGTGCGATTTACGACCTTGTAACACGTTGCGCGCGCACTTTCAGAGAGAACCTTGGAGGGTAGATTTTTCCACACAGTTGCTGATCGCCTGGATTCGAAACCGGAAACTGCTGCTTACTACGCAGCTGCGCTAACCACTGCGACATCCGGACACAGTGTTCATCGCATTGAGCGCACTATCTCGGCACGCCTTCCGGCCGACCCACATTCCCACGTAGCGCTATGTATCAGCAGTCCATATCCTCCATGCTCTTTACTTTGATATTCCGGCAGGAGAGCGAACGATGTTGTGCATGTCCGAAAGAACAGACAATATGCATTCATATAATCACATGTGATATAGCTTTTCGTCCCAAGAACTACCTGTCGCAGTTGTCGATGACGCGACGGACAGTAGTCTTCCATCATATTGGTATTCAAGAGGCGCTGATATTGTCTTTCCACCATTTTGTGTCTTAATGACAGTGCTCATCTTGTTCTTGTATGATACACCCTAAATTTTTGGGGAACATTCAAGTTGACTATCGACGTTCATATCATAGTCTAGCCTCTTCAACTCTTCCTGCGTTTTTGCAAACACAGAAGTATAACATGAATCCTTCCCACTGCCTAAGAACTTGGTAACAACTTCTTGAGTAACAATGAAATCTCAGTCTCTTTCAATTCAGAGCCATAACTGAGTATCAGTTTCCTAATGCCAGGCCCAACAAACATTCCTTCTTTCATTTCAGTTATTCTTCCTGTTAACTGAAACAATATCCATCTTCAGTGAGGCAACAGAATATTTTCCGAATCCACGATGTTCTAGAGAAAAACTCTCCCGCACGGTTCAAAGATTTTCTTGTACGGTGGTTTATTATCGATACCTTGCGGTACTATACGATTAACATTCGTATCATTAAGCGACAAAGCATGTGAAATACACTTGGTTAAATAAATCAAACATGCATTCTTCAAATTGTGTTGATTGTACAAAAACTGGCCAGTGATCCAGCTGCTTGTTACGCTAGGGTGCAGCACACTAACACCACAAAAACAAACCTCTTCCAGTGAAAATGTTTCTTCCATCTTTGACCCATGTTCTGGTCTTCTGTAAGCGGAGCATCGACCTAGGTACGGGTAAGTGCCAGAATGTATCAGGCAGTGGCTACAGTACCAGTGGGGTCCAGCAGACTACAATGATCCTTATGTCTTTGGTAGCTGTTGAGAGAACACTGAAGAGCGTCGGTTACACCTGAGAATCACCCTGCTTATTCTGTTGCCATATCTAAAACGGCAGGGAGATATCATCTTCTTAGAGAACTATGCATTTTCGAAAATTTCACTCGTGTCCCAACGCGATGTTGGTCAACTTCGATTGATGAGCCGCCCATTGAGCATGTGTCGGGCATAATATGGCGGCAGCTGGTCACTTGACCACAAGAGACAAAGAATAACTATAGTGAAGAACTGCCCAAATCCATACAAGACATGTTTTTGGTTGCTTGTTCCCAGAATTACGACACTACTTCGTAGGTTGAGGAAGTAACACATCTTAGCATCGTAGATTGGGTGCCACTTCCACTTTCCTTATTCCTTGTAATAGGAAATGCAAATGATTAAAAAAATCTCGAAAAATAAAATATTCGGGAGATTCTCCCACTCTATCAGACTGACAGGCGCAGCAACCGTATCAAGATTATTTTGAAGAAAAACAGTTTTGGTGGGGAAAATTGTTGTTTAATGACACGTTTCGCCTTTTTAGGGTATCAACAGATGTTGTTCAAACAGTAACTTTCGCATCCAAAACTGTTCTTCAAAATAATATCAAGAGAGTGTTTGCTAGTAAACGATAGAAATACTGACGATGTGTGCAGCTCCAGTTCGAGTATATGTACCGACTGTACGCCATACTGAACTATGTACCACGGATCATAAGCAACAGTCCACGAAACATACGCACTGTCAAAGTGTACAGTTAATCCTGGCTTGTGTCCTTTTCGGAGGGTTTCAAGAAACTCGCCACACGACTGAACAGGAAGCCGTGACGTTCGAGTGACTCCTTCGTCCTGAATCTGACAGATTTTGCTCACAACCACAGGTATAAGCAGAATTGGCCAAAACTACTTTTTCGTAAGGGAACCTGAACAGTTATGGTAAGCTCAATTCTAATATCGCCAAGATCGTTATGCCGCGAGCCCCTGCACATCATCATCAAAATACTGACTTGCTACGATCACGCGGACTAACGCCCAGCCTCATCTGGGGAGGTGGTAACACATAAAACATAAACAAAACCCACTACACTTAAGTAACCAATTTTGCAATGAAACTGACCATTCTGATAATGATTTTGGCATGTGATAGGGACGAGACTGCTGGAGTTGTACCAGGAGACACCGTCAGTGCATAACGACGACGGTAACTACACAATTATAAACATATCCCTGCACTTATACACGAAATGTCGCGGATAGCAACCAGCATAATCCACCGGCAGCCCTAATACCCATCCAGATTATCGCAGAGCTATTCTTTTCCCCTCCATCTTAAACGGCTACGATTCTTTCTACTATTTCCTAAGGGATACGTTGCGCACCCACACTTAGGGACAATATCACAGACCCGCAAATTGTGAATTTTCGATAGCAGCTAACCGATACGCAGCATAGGTAACAGTAGAACTCTTGGAATGGACAACATTCAAGTTTGTGCGTTGGGGAATCAGTTTCTCGCTTTCTTTTTTTCAAAAAAAAAAAGTTAATACGTCAAACTATGATGGCTGTGGTGATCTTATGGGTACAGTACTAAAGTCCTTTCCTGGAGACACCGGCTTCAATCCTGAATTTTCCTCGTACCAGTCCCTCAAGAAGATCACAGGTCCACTTAGCCTGTTACTGAAGCAAGTATTGCGGGTCTTTTTCGTGTGTAAGAGGTGGCTGAAACAGTGGATCCGCCACAACCCTCCCCCTCCTCGAGCCGCTGTGAAAAAGGCTGCACTGTGTCTGCCCACGGGCTTCACTCGCACACGTTGCTTTAGATTGAACGGTAACCAAATAACCAAATGCTACAGCGGTGCAGGTAAAATTTTGAAAAGAGGATTCCTCAGAAGATTGTTTTCATACCACCTTCAGATTTTCTTTATTTATCACCTTGTGTGAACTTGCTCGTAATCGCTGCCAAGATAGGTGGGGAACTTGGTCAGCTGTTATACACACCAGCCTAGATGTGATTCGTTGCTGGTTTCCGTAAATGTCTCCCCCAGGGGGTCCACAACTCTTTTGTGGATACGTTTGTGGCGAGCACGGGGCCCCGAGCTGTTGCAGCCTTCTTTCTCTCCAGGGCTGCATTTCCTTCCCCTTCCCCTCCTTCCCCCACCTTGCTACTTTCCCCTCCCCCTCTCCTCTCCCTCTCTTGGTGTCCTTGCTTACGTTGGCCCTGCTATCCTCCTGGTTCTGTTGGTTTTACAATTTGGCTTTGTTGCGTAATCACCTCCTCCTTTTGGCATTCCCTGGTCCCCCTCTGGGGCTTGACCTCCATTCCTAAATTTCTCCTCCGTAGCGTGAGCCATTTGGGGAAGAGCACCTTACCTAGTGTCTCCGATGTGTGCCCTCCTAGTACATTCCACTTTTTTTTTCACGTCGTTGTCTGATGCTAGGGTGCATAGCCAGCACGGTAGCCAGCCAATATGGTGGGGTCGCTATGCACCCTTTTGGTTGAGCCCCCTGAACACATAGGGATCACACTTCTGATACCTGAGCTGTGATCTCCTCATGCATGCCTTGGAATGGTTGCTCGTCATCCTGGAGCATCGGAACTCCTGGCAATGGCCGCCATGCCAGACGGCCCTTGCTGTGGCTGGGTGGCGCCCGTGGGGAGAGCCCCTGATTGGAGTGGGTGGTATCAGGGCGGACGCTATGCAAGTGAAACGCATACGAGTCCAGAACTCTGGCCGTTCTTCTGTGGCCGTCTCTCTGCGTGGAACTGATTCTTCGAGTGCTGCTTCTCTTACCCCTTCGGCCTTCCCTTCCATGGCTACCCCCTGGGAAGAGGGTCAGGCCCGTCGGCTAGGGGCGAAAACTTTCCCCCGTTATCTAGTTTGCACCAGGACGGATGGGGATACTTTCACCAATACCAAACCTTTATTCTTTGTGGAACACATTGAAGACAAGTTTGGCGAAGTGGACTCCCTGAGCAAGATGCGGTCGGGTTCGTTGCTGATCAAAACTGCTTCAGCTGCCAAATTTGCGGCCCTTCATGCCTGTACCCATGTTGGCACAATTCCTGTGTCCATTACCTCCCACCAGTCTCTAAATATGGTACAAGGTGTTATTTTTCACAGGGACCTCATCCTTCAAACTGATGAGGAACTTCAGGTCAATCTCGGACGGCAGGGTGTTTACTTTGTTCAGCGTGTTCAGAAGGGTAATAAGGACAATCGCATTGATACTGGCCTTTGAAGGGGATACCCTCCCTGAGAAAGTTAAGATTATGGTTTATCGATTTGATGTGAAGCCGTACATCCCACCTCCTATGAGGTGTTTTAAGTGCTTGCGTTTTGGACACATCTCTTCCCGCTGTTCACAGGCCCCTCTCTGTGGTGACTGTGGGCGTCCACTCCATGAGAGGAGTCCGTGTTCCCCCTCCTGTGTGTGTAAATTGTCATGGCAGTCATTCTCCACGTTCACCAGATTGCCCAGGATATAAGAAGGAAAAGAAGATACAGGAGTATAAGTCCCTCGATCATTTAACCTACACAGAGGCCTGTAAGAAGTATACACGTCTTCACCCTGTGTCCATGACATCTAGTTACACTTTGGTTACATCTTCACCCCTTCCTCCCCCTTCCTTACCCCAATCCCGGACCCCTCTCCTCCCCCCTCCACTGCTGCTCCCACACCTTCTCCTCTAGGCGCTGCTACCCCTCCCCAGCCGGAGAAGTGTCCCACTCCTTCGGCGTCTGCCGGTCAAGGGCGCCTCTCCCGGGATGCCCCTTCCCGGCACCTTCCAGGCCAAAGGTTTGCTGCCACGCTCCTTTATGCCACACAGTCCTTTGTCCCGGGACAAAGAGCCCCTGGTGTCACCGGAGGTCCCATCCCCGACTTCACAACCGGATTCTGACCTGTCGTTAATGGATGTCGCCCCCTCCTTGTCGGTGACGGGTGGGGACCCGGCAGTATGACTGGCTTTAGCGTGATCAGCCCCCATTTAAATCATCGTTCTGTGGTTCTCCAATGGAATTGTAATGGATACTATCGTCACCTTCCGGAATGGAAATCCCTTCTTTCGTCTTACTCTGCAGCTTGTGTGATTCTACAGGAATCTCATTTTACTGATGCTCACACACCGGTTCCGTGTTTTCTGTCGCAATCGGGTCAGACCCCTGCGGGCTTCTGGTGGCGTTTGTACGTTGGTCCGTACAGACATTGCTAGCACGTGGATTCCTCTTCAAACTACATTGGAAGTGGTTGCTCTTAGGGTCCACCTGGACTTTGAGGTCACGGTTTGCAATCTTTATCTCCCTCCTGACAGTACTCTTACACCTGCTGCCTTAACTGCCCTTCTTCAGCAACTTACTCCTCCCTTCCTTCTCCTTGGGGATTTTAATGCTCATTATCCCTTGTGGGGCAGTGCCTTTCCATCTAGACGAGGTCTTCTCATAGACCAGTTTATTGCAGACCACGACTTGTGCCTTCTTAATGATGGCTCCCCTACTCATTTCAGTGCCGGTCATGGTACCTTTTCTGCCACTGATCTTTCTCTTTCTTCTCCCTCTCTCCTCCCTTCATTACACTGGTCGCCACACGACGACCTTTGTGATAAAGACCATTTCCCGTTGATTCTCTCTCTCCCTTCCCGCTCTCTGATGGACAGGTGACCTCGTTGGTCTTTCCAACGCGCCGGGTGCCCTCTATACCCTGCACAGGTCGTGTTTTCTACCTCTTTGTCAGGTTGTATTGATGACGTCTTACGTGCGTGTCTGACGCGATTGTTCGCACTGATAGCCTTGCTGTCCCGCGCTCATCTGGACCATTTCGTCGCCGGCAAGTCCCATGGTGGAGTACGGCCATTGCCATTGCCATCCGTGATCGCCATCGAGCTTTGCAACACTTTAAGAGGCACCCATCCGTAGCCAGCCTTACTACCTTTAAACGCCTTCGCGCTAAAGCCCGTTATTTAATCAAACAGAGCAAGCGGATATGTTGGGAACGATTTGTTTCTTCCCTCGGTTCTACTGTCCCTCTGTCACGGGTATGGGCTACACATCGCTCTCTCCAAAGTTTCCATTGGCAGTCCACCCTCCCAGGCCTTCACCTCCCAGAAGGCCTTTGTACAGACCCATTAGTTCCTGCAGAACATCTTGCGACCCATTTTGCAGTGGCATCAGCATCAGCCTCCTATCCAGCTGCTTTCCTTCACCAGAAACAGTGGGCTGAAGCTTCCACCTTATGTTTTACCCGTTGTGAGTCATCATCTTACAACGAACATTTTACTGAATGGTAATTTCTTTCTGCTCTATCTTCTTCTCATGATACGGCCCCTGGCCCAGATTCCATTCATAACCAACTGATTCAACATCTCAGTGCATCACAGCGGCAACATCTTCTTCGGGTGTTTAACCGTATCTGTCTCCAGGGTGACTTCCCTTCTCAGTGGAGGGATAGCATCGTGGTTCCTGTCCTTAAGCCTGGTAAGAACCCCCTATCTGTTGACAGCTATCGGCCAATTAGTCTGACCAATGTTGTTTGTAAGTTACTTGAACGGATGGTAGCCCGTCGGCTCAATTGTGTCCTCAGATCTCTGGATCTATTGTCCCCTTACCAGTGTGGCTTCCGAGAGGGACGGTCTCCTATCGATGATTTACTTCGCTTGGAATCCGCAGTTCGGCAGGCTTTTTCCCAGCTTGGTTGCAGTGTTTATTGACCTTCACAAGGCCTCTGACATGGTCTGGTGCCATCACATCTTACTTACCCTTTATCAGTGGGGCCTTCGGGGCCCACTCCCGATTTTTATCCGCCAGTTCCTGTTCCATCGGTCATTCAGAGTTCGAGTTGGTACTAGTTTTAGTTCTCCATGGACCCAGGAGACGGGTATCCCACAGGGTTCTGTCTTGAGTGTCCTTCTTTTCCTCATTGCTATCGATGGACTTGGGGCCTCTGTCGGTCCGTTGGTCGCCCCTGCCCTGTATGTGGATGATTTCTGCATTTGGGTTAGTTCCTCTTCGATGGCATCTGCAGAGCGGCAGCTCCAGGGAGCTATACGGCGTGCATCTGCATGGACCCTCTTCCACGGGTTTCAATTCTCTCCTCTAAAATTGCGGGTGGTCCACTTCTGTCGCTGTACTACGATCCACCCTGATCCAGAGCTCTATCTCGATGCCCAACGATTGCCTATGGTCCCACAGTTTCGTTTCCTGGGTCTTCTTTTCGACAACAAGCTCACTTGGCTGCCAAATATCAGACATCTGAAGGTAGGATGTTTCCGTAAACTCAATGTCCTTCGCTTCCTTGCCCACTCCTCTTGGGTTGCGGACCGTTCCCTCCTTCTCTGTCTTTATCGTGCTCTAGTTCTGTCTCGCTTGGACCATGGTTGTCAAGTGTATGGTTCAGCTGCTCCTTCCACACTGCACGTGCTGGATCCAGTCCACCATCGTGGTATCCGTTTGGCCACCGGTGCCTTCCCTACTAGCCCTGTTGATAGTCTCCTGGTTGAATCTGGGATGCCCCCCCCCCCCTTTTTCTGTTCGGAGGTCCCAGCTTCTGGTGTCTTATGCACTCGCTATCCGTTCCTCTCCCACTCATCCTTCCTATTGTCCTGTTCCCAGACCATGGACGTCGCCCACCCGATTCCCGCCCTCGGGCGGGTTTATCGGTTGGGCTCCGCCTTGCGTCTCTTTGCCGTGATTTTCAGCTTCCTTCTTTGTCCTGTATTCCTCGCTTCCTCCCCTCCACTCCCTCTTGGTTAGTTCCTCGGCCTCGAATTCGGATGGATCTCCGCTGAGGTCCGAAAGATTCCATCCCCCCGATGGTGTTCCGTTCCTTTTTCCGCCAAATTTTTTGGGAGTTTCGGGATGCTGTTGTTTTTTACACTGATGGCTCTAAATCTGCTGATCATGTTGGGTATGCCTTCACGTCCTCTGTTGGAACGGAAAGTCATCTGCTGCCACCTACATGTGGGGTGTTTACTGCGGAATTGATGGCAATTTCCCAGGCCCTTACATTTATTGAACAGTCCCAACACAATCGCGTTTAGTTATGTACGGACTCAATGAGTGGCCTTCTTGCTATTGACCCCTGTTTTTCGCGCCATCCCTTGGTCTCTGCCATCCATGACCATCTCGCTGATATTCACCGTGCTGTTTGTTCCATTGACTTCCTTTGGGTCCCTGGCCATGTGGGTATCCGGGGTAATGAGCTCGCTGATCATCTGGCTGGGGGAGCAGTCACTTACCCCCCGTTTTCTGTAACCCCTCCTGCAGCGGATTTACGGCTTCAAATCAAATCCCACTTCGCACAGTTATGGGCCAATTCTTGGGAGGCTACTCCTCTGTCTAATAAACTTCGTGCGATTAAGGTGACACCAGGCCCGTGGCGTTCTTCCTTTCGCCTCTCCCGAAAGGACTCGACCACACTGTGTCGTCTCCGCATTGGCCATACCAGGCTGACCCATGGTTTTCTTTTGCGTGATGAGCCACCCCCACTTTGTGGTTGTGGAGCGTTCCAGTCAGTAGTCCACATTTTGGTTGAATGCCCCCTTCTTTTGGCTCTGCGTGCTATGTACAGACTCCCCCACACTTTTCCTTTGATGTTGGCTGACGATTCCCGGATGGTCTCTCTGGTTCTCGGTTTCCTCCGGGAAAGTGGTTTTTATTCTCAGTTTTAAGGTTTTTAATCTCTCTCTGGTGTTGGAGCAGGGCGGTGAGTGTTTGGGTGTCTCCCACTGTAAGCCGTATTTGGAGATTCCCAACTCACCTCCCTGGCTGAGATCCTCTTTTCTTCCCCCTTTCCTCTGTTTTTATCCTTTTTTTTTAAGGATCGGTTAGTCTCCTTTTCCCATACATACTTCTACATTCTAGCGGTTGCACCTTTTAAGTCACAGGTTGTCTTGCCTATGCTGCTTCAGCATAGTGTTGGGTTCGTTCTCTTGCTGACTTCCCTCATTTTGTTTTTACCATTGACAACATGACTGCCCTTTTACGTTCTTAGCCTTATATCCAACAATTTTTACTGAAATGAAAAAGTAAATGATCATATGGCATTGTTGGCCGGGAGGTCCCATTTGGGTTCGGCTGTCAGTTGCAAGTCTTATTTCAGTCGGCGCCACAAATGTTCAAAAATGTTCGAATGTGTGTGAATTCCTGAGGGACCAAACTGCTTAGGTCATCTGTCCCTAGACTTACACACTACTTCAACTAACTTATGGTAAGAACAACACACACACACCTATGCCCGAGTGAGGACTCGAACCTCAGGCGGGAGGGGCCGCGCGGACCGTGGCATGACGCCTCAAACCATGCGGCAACTCCGCGCGGCTCGATGCCACATTGGGCGACCTGCGGCCGATGATGATGAGGACAACACAACACTCAAACCCGAACGGAGAAAGTCTCCACCCGGTTGGGAATCGAACCCGGGCCCAGTACATGGGAGGCAAGCACGTTAGCACCCAGACAAGCAGGCGCACACAATTTTAATTGTAAACACGGTAAACAGAAGGAGCTGCAAATCGAAATAATGAATTTTGTTTGTTTCTTATCCTGACTTATCTTTATATCTGCTTCGCACTGAAAATATCTGCACGACATTGCAAATGTCGACGGTGTGCGCCGTATGTTTTGTTTGCAAACAAACAAATTCCATTCATTGGTGGTAAATTATGTTGACAACACTGATTCCTGCTTCACTCTCCACCGTCAAGCTTGCATTCAGTACTACTCGGTTTCATGTCGGATCTATTTTTCTGGCAGTGTTAGCTGTACGTTCACGCTGATACACAGCAGTGTAGGTATGACTGCTACTCAAAAAAATGGTTCAAATGGCTCTGAGCACTATGCGACTTAACTTCTGAGGTCATCAGTCCCCTAGAACTTAGAACTAATTAAACCTAACTAACCTAAGGACATCACACACATCCATGCCCGAGGCAGGATTCGAACCTGCGACAGTAGCCGTCCCTCGGTTCCAGACTGTAGCGCCTAGAACCGCACGGTCACTCCGGCCGGCTATGACTGCTACCGTAGAGTTTTCCGATATGCACCTAGTGTGTGGATTCAGTGAGTACAATACAAATGCAGCATAACGACCTTACGCTGAACGTTTCCCGTAGCGACGGCAACCGCATCACACAACCTTTGCATCAGTACATGGGAGCCTCCGTGGAACAGGATTCTTCCGTCTGAAACCGGAAGGCACTGTTCATGAAAACTATGTCATAACATCCGATCTGGACGAACACGTGTTAAACTAGCAATCGGCGCACTGCACGAGAACTTAACACAAGCCAACTAACTGTTTTGTCTGAGATTTGCTGCATTACACTGTACGTTGTGTAGAGTGTTTTGTTGACTGAATACCATACGATTTTTCACTCTTATGAAGGTGCTTTCACAGAAACAATGGCAATTTGGGTTAAAAGTTGAATAAGCAATCATTACATTCTTACTCTGTAATGGGCCACAGGAGGCCACGGGTCACTAGTACCAAAGTCTCAGAAAGTATCTGTAAACAACAACCGAAATTTTGTCGGCTGATTGCAGGTCTACCGTATTCTGTTCTAGCAGAATAAAGTGTTTAGTAGAGTAATTTCTTGTTGCAGCCGGGAAGCACATCATTCTGTTCTAGCAGGAACCTTCAAACGACACGATGTTATCAGGAGCCTGTTCCCCACTTCGCACAGAAAACCTGAAAGTTGGAAGATTACATTTAACGTCTCGTCGACATTGAAATTAGTAATGAGAGAGTACTACGTTGCCAGAGGACCGCATCTACTCGTCATCACCGATTTCCTCCAAATTTATGGTATGTGTAGAGCTTGGTCAGAAATGAATGCGTTGGGAGTGGGAGCTCACATAGAAAGACAGATTTGGTTTATATTCTTAGAGTTCTCTCTCATCGCTTAGTTTGGCAGCAAACGACGCGTAACGCATCATTTCGCCAAATAATGACGAGATAGATGGTGTTCTACAATCTAAAGTAATTTTATGTAGCCTTCTCGGGATGTGAATTCTTTCTTTCTCTGTATTGGATAAGAGCAATTATGAGGCTTTTTTCTAAAATTCTTTACCTAACTTTAAAAATATACATCGCAGGATTGCAGTGGCGGAGAGTGTTTGGTGAGGGTCACTCTAGTACTGCGCGATGGCAATCCTTCTACATCTTGAAAAACCTCGTCATGTAATTCTGCATTTGCTTGTCCTCGCCACGAGTCAGCTAACGGAATAAATTTGTTCTCCTTCACATAGCGCGTCATTTCATTAGTAGTTTTTTATTTTCATTTTGCATATGACTGTTCTACGTTTCTCATATTTCTATGGAATAATGACGACACAGCTATATTTTGCCGTCATCATTTTTTGAATCCTCGGTCCAGACTTTTCGTTTACCTTTCCTCCTTGCCTTTTTCGAAAATATCAGTAAATGTAGTATACTGCCCATTATTTCGGTTTCTTGGTAATTAAAAAAATTGAATACAAGGAAAAAGTTTCCGCTTACAGATTCGACACTACGATTCTCATATTACCGTTCTATATTGTTTCCTTTGCGCCAACCGCAGTCTGCGAACTACGATCACGTAAATAACTTATGCCTAGCCCAACCAGCGCTAAAAATGCTTTTTTTCTAAATGTTTGTCCATGTGGAGCTACCAATTCTCCCACTTATATTTCTAGCTAAGCCGTACATACAACGAAGCACCAAAGAATCAGGTATAGGCATGCGTATTCAAATACAGAAACATGTAAACACGAAGAATACTGAGATAAGGTCGGCAACGCCTACGTAAGACAAGTGTCTGCCGCAGTTGTTATATCGATTACTACTGCTACAATATCAGGTAATCAAATCAAGATTTGAGTTGAACGTGGTGTTATAGTCGGCGCAAGAGCGGTGGGACACAGCATCTACAAGGTAGCGATGAAGTGGGGAGTTTCCCGCACGAGCCAATGGCTCAAACGGCTTTGAGCACTATGGGACTTAACATCTGAGGTCATCAGTCCCCTAGAACTTAGAACTACTTAAACCTAACTAACCTAAGGACATCACACACATCCAAGCCCGAGGCAGGATTTGAACCTGCGACCGTAGCGGACGCGCGGTTCCAGACTGAAGCGCCTAGAACCACTCGGCCACACCGGCCGGCCCCGCACGATCATTTCACGAGTGTGCCATGACTATCAGAAATCCGGTAAAACATCAAATCTCCGATATCTCTGCGGCCAGAAAAAAATCCTACAGGAGCGGGTCTAACGACGGCTGAAGAGAATCGTTCAACGTGAAAGAAGTGCAACCCTTCCTCAAATTGCTGCAGATTTCGATGCTGGGCCATCAGCAAGTGTCAGGCTGTGGACCATTCAGCGGAACATTATCGATATGGGCTTTTGGAGTCGAAGGCCCACCCGTGTACCCTTGATGACTGCACGACACAAAACCTTAAGCCTCGCCTGGGCCCGTCAACACCGACATTGGACTGTTGATGACTGGAAATATGTTGCTTGGTCGGACGAGTCTCGTTTCCAATTGTATCGAGCGGATGGACGTGAATGGGTATGGAGACAACCTCATGGATACATGGACCCTGCATGTCAGCAGGATACTGTTCAAGTTGGTGGAGGCTCTGTAATGGTGTGGGACGTGATCAGTTGGAGTGGTATGGGATCACTGATATGTCTACAAACGACTCTGACAGGTGACACGTACTTAAGAGCCCTGCATCCATTCATGTCCATGGTGAATTCCGACGGTCTTGGACAATTCCAGCAGGACACGTCACATGTCAAGAATTGCTACAGAGTGGCTCCAGGAACACTCTTCTGAGTTCAGACACTTCGGCTGGCCGCCAAACTCCCCAGGCATGAACATTATTAAGCATATCTGGAATGCCTTGCACAGTGCTGTTCGGAAGATATCTCGACCCCATTGTACTCTTACGGATTTATGGACAGCCTTGCGAGATTCATGCTATCAGCACTACTTCAGACATCAGTCGATTCCATGACACGTCGTGTTGCGGCACTTCCGCGAATTCGCGGGGGCCCTTTAAAATTTTAGGCAGGTGCACCAGTTTCTTTGGCTCTTCAGTGTATATCATAAATTTGGACAATATAGATGATGACACATACGGCTTATTACGTGGACGATGTGCAGAGAAATATTGGTCCTGACTTCAATAAAGCTGTTATCGTGACGTTCACACAAGTGAACTGAGGTAAAAATGGAAATATCAAATTACGATTAGTGGATAAATCTCTGAATCCCACTGCTCTTGAATAGAAATCCATTATCTCAACCACGGATACTCTCTATTGGATATGTGTTGTGACACTGATAGTAACGAAGCGTGGAAGCGTGGCATTTGTCTGTGTTACGTGGCAGTCACTTCTGATTCCGAATTGATGCTTTGATTGGAACGAGCTGCCGCTGTGGAATCCGGAAGAAGTTAAGGCCCCAGGGTGAAACGTCTCCCTCCTGGATCGCAGTGGGCATCGGAATGTGAAAGCCCGGTGGCCCGCTGCTGCCGCCGTTAGCTATGCGCAGTGCAAGAAGCGCCGGGGCGCCCGCTTTCATCTTCGCCGGCTAAATTTCCTTGCAGTTCCGTCCTGGACTAAATGAGCAAAACAAAGCGCTGCGCGAAGCAAGGGCGGAACAGTAGACAGTCTTGTCAAATGGTGCTGGGTCAGAAACATGGAGAGGATCCATGTCTAGTGTCTTAATACATAGTGTTCATCCAATTTCATTACACTATGCCATCCGTTCAAAAAGTTCTGAGAGTGGTTTTATGCCTGGCGCATAAGGGACGTCAGCGCAATAACTACGGCGGCAGCTTGAACTGACAACTGTAAAAAAACAGGTGTTCAGTCAGTTGTGACAAGGCAGTGTTAGGCATTATTACGAGGTAGAAGTACGGTCGTTGTATGTCAAAGTTGTGTGAAAATCGCAATGGAGCAACATCTCCAGATTAAATGTTCAAGACGTTCTGCGGAATGTTTCGGAGAAAAGTGTATGCGAAGTTTGTACCGCACATTTTGACACTCCCGAACAAAAACAACGAATCATGGACGCGTGTTGCGACTTGATTGAAAATCGAAAAGCCAACGGTTCTTTTTCGGAAAAAAGTGGGGGTGGGGGTGGGGGTGGGGGGTGGGGAGAGAGATTTGGTGTTATCAAAACGACCCTACAACAGAACTATGTAGAACAGGAATTCACATGAAGGGTCAATGCTTTAACGAAATAACCGACATTCTAGCGAGTTTGATGCGTGAGTTGAAGAACATACCAAAGAAAGATTTTTCGGACAGTTTCACATGGTTTTGTGGCCGTTCGTGTTCGCTGTACTCAAGTGGGCGGGGGGGGGGGGGGGGGGCGGGGGGCTACGTAGAATACCTGAAGGATTAAAACCCAAATATCTTAACTTTTCTCTATTTTTTAGGGTTTTGCAAAAACGGAACCCTTACAGTACCTTTTTGTTGTCGGTCTACCCATCCCACTGTTAACAACCATTATTCTCAGGAACGAGTAGAAGTATCAAGTTCGAATTTATGTCACATATTACGATCAATGGTCCCTTGGCGGTGTGAAAATTTTGAAAATTCTGAGTTAGTGGCATCAAAAGATACAACCCTTTATGTGACATATTTTGATACGCGGAAACTCATTCCTCAAAACTTATAGGGTACTCCCGTTGACCTAGAATCATGAAATTTGATAAGAAGTAGGTTTTCACAGTAAAAGTAAAGGGAAAAAGATCTGAAAATTCTTAATTTCTAATTATATAACTGGAAAAAACTTTTTTGTAACTTTTTATCTATGGGTACGTTTGTCTCTTCGTCTGTTACGACTCTTTTTCTCTCGAACAGTTTGGCGTATCAAGTTCAGATTTATTTCACGTACAAAAGTTAATGCTGCTCCCCTCGTCGAAGGTTCGAGTCCTCCCTCGGACATGGGTGTGTGTGTTGTCCTTAGTGTAAGTTATTTTAAGTTAGATTAAGTAGTGTGTAAGCTTAGGGACCGATGACCTCAGCAATTTGGTCCCATAAGACCATACCACAAATTTCCAATTTTTTTTACAAAAGTTAATGGCCTCTCAAAGCAATCAAAAGATAGAACCATTTATGTCGCATATTTTGATATTCAAAGATTCAGTCATCAAAACCTGTAGGGTCCATCCCGGAGATCCAGAAACGTAAAATTTGGCGAGAAGCAACATTTCACAGTATAAGTAGAGGGAAAAATTCTAAATTGTTAATTTATAATAATATCACATGAAAAGAAAACATCTGTTGTCATTATTATGCGACCTCCTACTTGAAATTAAAACGTTCTCGAACATCTTGGCGTCCTGGGGACTAATATTTAGCCAATATCAATGTAAATACCAGGCAAAAATCATCAGTACACTCGATTCCTCGAATGGACAATCTCTCTGTATACATAATTAGGTTTTCATGTAATGTACACTGCGTGAATCCTACTAGCAGTTGATCAGTTTTTTTTTTTTTTTTAAGCCTATAAACGTCTTCGACTATAAGAATGAAGATGGAATCTTGGGGTAAATTTTAGCTTACGGATCGAATTTAAAAGTTTACCTGGGCGCCAATTGTAATTTTCTGGCTGATGTGCTTACCTGGTGCGTGTAGAAAGTTCGCTTCTTCTTTACCCAGTGTTCGTCGAGTTGAGGTGGTGATTATATCTGAGGCATTTACATTGAAACGGAGAACGCAAAACGCCTTTTGTTTCTGTGTTATCGCCACAGACACAAAAGGCGTTTTGCGTTCTCCGTTTCAATGTAAATGCCTCAGATATAATGAAAGGCGGGTAGGAGAGGTTAGAAGTGTCACATTATCGTAATTACAACTTAATGGGAGGAGCGTACCACAGAACTTCTGAAGCGCAAAAACAATTATTTATATGCAATATGGATGTTATCAGACATAGGTGTTTTAAATTTTAAAAAAATCTAGCGCACTTCGCTTACTTTCGTTCTACAATGTCGTACAGGATCATTTTTTGTGGTAGCTCATGAAATCACTTCCGCTGTTTGGCCCCCTCCGTCAATTCAACCAACCAAACAGCTCATGAAGTCAGTATAAAGCTTTCCAAGTCCAGAAGTGTCTAATGCGAAATATTTGCGGTGTCAGCCTTAAAATATTCTGCAGAGGCATATTCCAGGAACTGATGATACTAACAGCTGCTTCCTAATATATATTTATTCTATTCCCTAATGAAAATGGTTATAAATAATATTTTTCTTTTTAAAAAAAAAAAAAGACTAACACCTAAGTTGAGCGAATCAGTAGCATAAATAACAACACTATTTATGAAGGATTAAAAATACAATGTTTGATCGAGAATGGTGACCATTATTCAGGAAAACACATATTCAATACGTTGGCAACAGCCATAAGAAACTCAGCTAGTAATAGTGTTCAGTTTAAGAGGGAGCTAGAAACAAAGCCTAAACATTTTAGATGTGCCCAACTCTTTCTACTCCAGTGAAGAGTTTCTTTGTAGAATTGATCTATGTATGTGTTATTAATAATATCAGATAACGGGAGTGCTACGTCTTCAGTCCGGTAATATGATTAATGTAAATAAGTGCTGTTAACCAATATTGAAGAATTTCTCGTCTATTCCACATCCATGAGGATCATCTCACTTGATATATATGGCAGAATCGTTAGTATCTCTTTCTTGTGTATGTTTATTATGTTATCAAGTTTATGTGGGACAGAAGTACCTTTAACCTAGCCTAAAGTTAATCGTCTTTCTTGTTGTTTTCCTGATTTCTTCTCTTAGGCCTACACATGGCTTGGGAAATAAACATTGTGCTATTCATTTTTCTAGTGGTAGAACGGTCAGTTTTGTGGTACAGATCTCTAGAAAACTGTAAGGACACGACTTATAGAAAATGCGTGGGTCGATGTATTGAAGGAACTGTGTGGATAATTTCAAAACGTGAACAACAAGCAAAAAAGTGAATACGGTAAGCACGTTGTTCAATCGTTTACAGATATTTTATTGAACCATATTTAAAAACGTTTTCACATTGACTCCATTATGAACGATCTTTCAAAAGTTTATATTTCGGAGAACAGTTAGTTTACACAACCAGCTGAAATCAAAAAGTACCACATTATTTTCTTCGTCACATCATTTGCTGAAATTCCACAAAATACCTGTCTACCGGCCTGCACTCGTTGAAGTCAAGTTATCGAAAGTGTATCTTCTGTTTCGAAGCCTCCTCTGTCACGTACACCGTTATACAAAACGACATCAAAGCACCACAGGCTTTCCAAATGTGTACAGAAAAATCAAGGTCGAAGTTCAATAATGTTTGAAAGACTCTCCATTCAGTGCTCAATATTATCTACAGATAAAGGAACAAATCCCTTTGAAATTTTTGAATAA
The DNA here is from genome assembly GCF_023864275.1 of Schistocerca cancellata. Classification (NCBI taxonomy): domain Eukaryota; kingdom Metazoa; phylum Arthropoda; class Insecta; order Orthoptera; family Acrididae; genus Schistocerca; species Schistocerca cancellata. The sequence continues at coordinate 928,847,919 of NC_064626.1, read as the reverse complement.
CGTATTTCTTTATTTCTCTGTTCTAGCAGTAGTTAGTTACCGAAAATTGTGATACGTTGAATGCCAATTATTAAGACCTTGCCATATGCCGAAAAAGTATTTTTATTTCATTTATTTCAGTTATTTATCCAACGTTTATAAAGGTTGAATAGCTTCCCCAAAGAACGTGCTGTCGCACTATAACGAATCCTTCAGCTGCCCGTGTAATTCATCGAGTGTTGATATACCCATTCGAACATACTAGTACAACTTCTCATGATCGCTACGGAGTTCTTGCAATTGGGCGCCAGTCTTTGTTACATTCCAAATTAGAAGAATCCACTGTGATCTGTTTCTCCTGTTTTTAAGCGACGATAAAGTGAAATGAATGCTGGCATTTGTTGGCGTTCCATTTCGTTTGGATTGTGCTGAGAGACTGGGAAGGAAGAAAATGAAGAAATATATTGTGCCGTGCTGTGCACAAAGCAACCCAAGATACAAGTCAATCAGAAACCGTCTGAAGAGCTTGCATAGTATTATGTGCTGAGAAATATTTGTTAAAAAAGACATTTGATACGTGGCGTGGTTTCCGAATTAATTAGCACTGAAGTTAGCCAGTCAGATCATTGCGTGCGCAAATTCTTGTAGCTCGCTACTTACAATTAGTACCACCTGTTCTCATAGTGTAGAAGACGGCGCACAAGACTGCTCAACCTTTGACTCTGTTCGATCCTTACTACTGTCCGATTCTTAGTCTTGCATTGTATGGAAACCAAAAGGAGAACAGGTTTGGCGACACCGTCTCTGGAAGACCGCTGAAGTTTGCGCGTTTAAAGGACTGATTGGCTGACTTAAGTGCTAATTAACTCGGAAAAGGCGCAATGTATCTACTTTTCTTTAAGAATTATTTCTCAGAACAACGTATCCTGCAATACCCGTACACGCTTTTCAGACTGTTTCTGACCGACCTGTATGTGAAACCGCCGCGGTGCCGTTTGGATAGCTGTCAGACAGGGGTGAAACTGGCCATATGGGCTCGTAGTCCAAAGAACTGGTGCCAGGCACACATCCTGGGTTGGGTTTCGGATTCTGAGTGGGGGGCATCTATCTTTTACTGAATACCGGGTGGTTATAATTAAACTTTACCTATTTTACACGTTATAACGCAGAAACTAATTACCGTACGAGTACGAAACTTAGTAGCTTTAATGTCCATGCAGTATGGGGGTGCAGGATTTCTATGCGTGACAGCGCCACATCCAGTTCCAATTATGGCCACCAGGTGCTGTGAAGCTCTGTTAACAAAACAACAGTAATGCTGCAGCTGCACTCTGAGAACATAGCCTGCTGAAAGGATTACGGAAAGGTCCTCTTTCTCCACCCGCTGTGTGGAGCATGGTGATAAAGTTCAAATAAACTGAGAATCGCTGTTGCTGTGACAGACAACGCTGCGCGCCATTCCCGATCGTCAGGTAGTGCGCGTGCTGCTTGACGACAGTTGACGTGGTCCACTGTGCGGAAGGTGCTTCGAACCATTCTCAAATGCTATCTGAACAAGATTCATATCGTACAACAGTTTGCACCACAGGACGCAAAACGACGTGTTGACTTCGCTCTCGCAAGGACTGAAGTTGACGAGGGCTGGCCCTGGACCATCCAATGGACACACGAATCTCATTTTTCTTTGACGGATGAGGTGAACACACAGAATTCCCGAGCGTGGGGATCTTCATCTCTAGTCACTGTGCTTGAAGTTCCTCTGCGTGGTGAAGGTGTCACCATACGGAGTGGCTTCACGGTTACGTTCATCATTGGCCCATACTTTTTCGAACAAGTTGGCGCTTAAGGATCAAAGACGTGCAGTGTGACCGCCCAGCTTCACTGCGATATACTTCGTCAGCATGTCCTACCCACAATACAGGAGAGAGACGCATTGAACTCAACAGTTTTCGTGCAATATGGGGCTCCACCGCACAGCACTCGTGAAGTCCACCTGCTTCTCCGAAACACATTTGCAGACGATCGAATTATCAGCCGATCGCTTCCAAATGCTTTGCCGGCACGATCACCTGATCTCACTCCCTGTGATTTCTGGTTGTGGGGCTACAGGAAGGACGGGGTTTACCAGAGGAACATTCACACATTTGCTGACATGAAGCGCAGCATATCAAGAGAGGTAGCCAGCATATCTTCTGCAGAGTGCAATCCTGTACTTGCAGACTCTTCTGGACACTGATGGGCGCCATATGGAGCCACTTTTGTAGCAGTAATAGTACCGATATGTAATGGTATGATGTACCGTTTCAGCACATTAAAAGTGTTTCAACTGAGTTGATTCCGCATTATCTCCCTTCCCCATGTTCTTGACATTAAATGCTACCAAGTTTGGTATCCGTACGGTAATTAGTTTGTGTCATAATGTATTAAATAGGGAAAGTTTAATTACGACCACCCGGTACAATCATAATAATATCTGTTTACGTCACGAGTACATACAGCACCTTTGCTTTCCTTTTTTTGGGGAGAGGGCGCGAAAGAGAGGTGTCGTAATGTATTACATTCCTGTCGTGCTGCCCCATAAACCCAATTTCTTCCCCTAACATATCTTCCGTACGTTATTCTGCCATCTCTAAAGTGAGTCGTCAGACTGATGTTACAGCAATCGCTCCGTCATTCTACATTCACGGACCGCGTCACACTGCGTTTGCGGCAAGAGATACAGAAGCGCCAGAGGCAATGACCAGCGCAAAAACTCATGCAAAATTTAATCTATGGCTATGTGGTCGATCTACGTCGTGATATCGCTGTATCATTATGCACTGCAGCGACGTCTTTGCATGTTTATTAAAGTGAACGCTGGATTCCGTGATTTGTCCAAGCTAAATCCGCTATCACCATTAATGGATTTCTTCGTCAAATGTTTTCCAACTGCTGCTTTTCATGAATAAACCCCAACAAGATGGCGTAGACGCTACAATGTCGACATAGAGTGACCGGGGCTGGTTCATTGTGCTGTAGTAGCTGGTTATACCTACGGCGTTCAGTGCGTTTGTCATGGACAGTACGAGTCTGTTATAGCTTCTGGCTGTCGACTCACCCCGAGGACGGCCGAAAGGCATAAGGGCGAAACAAAATGAGAAGAAATAAAAGGTGATCCGTTTGAGAGATTTCAGAAAAGTAAAAAAAACTATATACAAGAAATTACGCAAATTTAATACTTGTTGACGGTACTACATATGTAGACGAGTCTTGAAGTTTGCGTATGAAGTTTGTGCCACAGCACACAGCACACACAATTATCACTCAACGTGTCCGCCACTGCGAATGCGTCCTTTTTGAGCCACGTCCATGCAACATTTCTCTAGTGATTTGTTGAAAGATCACTCTACATGCTCCATATGGCGGCCGGATTCTGTGCTTTTTGTACAAAGACTGTTGGCTTGACGTACTCCCCCAACACAAAAAAAAACTTTAGGCATTAGACTGGCGCTATTAGGATGCTGTGAGACAGGTCCACGACGGACCCACCAACAATCTCTGAATATCTGTATTAATTGTTCCCGCACTATGAGAACACAATGCTGTGGTGCGCCGTCCTGTTGTCCAGTATGCCATCTTGCTGCAATTGACGGACCACATACTAGAGATGGGCAAAACTGTTCTTTTCAGAGATCGGATCAGAACTGTTCACTCCCTGAAATGTACTAGCCCTTTTTCATGACTCACCGCTCATTCACAATAGAAAATAAATAGAAGGCACATTGCCCTTTAAACTTGGTTTATTCCAGTACTATACCTGTATTTTGATGTTATTTGATCCTATTTTGAAGTAACACAGATAATGAGTAAGAATTTTGTATTGTTTATTGAAATTTCCACGATATGACAAAGTTTTTGATTATTGATTTATTTTGCACTATCGTGGTTTTTTGGGTGATCGGAAAATGTCGTAACTTGAGATTTACATTAACAATATATTTGGCTATAACGTATTAAAATTTCATTAACCTCGTACAAATACATCGCAAGCCATATATTTTTAAAGTGAACGTTTCCTTCCGAAGACGCCTAAAATCGCAAAACCCGTACCAGAATAAGAAAAAAAAATATAAATTTCACTGTAAGACTAAAGTGCTGCATATAGCCTTACGCAGAATAAAACAAGGAAAATATTGGTGTATCACATTTTGCGATACGTTTATCGGTTCGCTCGTAATTAAAGCATAAATTCGAGTGTCCATAATAAAAATCCTATAGTAAGAGGAGTCGTCAGGAACCTAATCTGATCAGTTTAAACAAATAAAAATAAAATAAAAACAAATGATGTATACATAACATAATAATGTAATATACATAGCGGTATTACTACGAAGAACAATATCCAGTAGAGACGAACTCCGATGCAGAGGCGCTGAGTCGAGTAGGTCGAGCCGCGAGCTGTATTACTGCGTGAGCTAAGACCGCAGAGACCGGAGTGACACCTGAGTTGCTTTGCTCAACGCTCTGGCTAGAGTCGAGAACGGTGGGGTGAGCGTTGAGCGGGCGAGTTCCGAGGGTGGGGGGAGCGGTGAACGGCCACCAGTCACCCGCTCCAAGACAAATCGTCCGTTCTCTTGTGAGCAGGTTGTTGCAAGTAGTTCTTATGTTCTCCGCTAGGAGGGTCTCTGTCCTGCTGCTCGCATCAACTGCCCAGAGGGCAGGACGTGCGACTGAAATGATCGCCGACAAAGTGCGATGCTAAGTTAAGCTGCGCGAGACACTGCATGCGGCAGAGGATGCACAGAGACGGCACGGCATATGTGAAACACAAAATCCAATGGGGCACTGCACAATGCAGGCAGCCAAGGTAGAAGCAGGGCAGAGGCCGGCGCCGGCTGTGTTGTGTGGTGTGCACTGTACTCTGACCAGCAGAGGCTCCGCTGATATGCTCCGTCTCTCTCTCTCTCTCTCTCTCTCTCTCTCTCTCTCTCTCTGCCGTGGGAAACGTTTGGAGCTACCATTCTTTTTTTCTGAATCACTGATTGTTCACTCCTTTGAAAGATTCAACTCTATGAATCAGTTCAGGAGCGGATCCCCCATCTCTAACACATACTGCTCGATCGTTTCAAGGTAATGCACGGCAACGAACAGTCTCCTCCGCAAAAAGGAATGGGCCGATAACGCTGTGATGATGTATGAAAGCTTCCTCGGTTTCTACGACACTCAAAAATTTAGCATAACATACATTTTCGCTAAACTTTCAAGGCACACTGAATACTCTGACTCGTAGCACCTCCACACAATGTTTCAGGAATCTCATGATACTTGGCTGCATTAGAACAATTTATTTATTTGCAAAGAATTCCGCAGCATTTGTTTCCGTTTGTAACATCTTGTGTTTGCGCTGTCAACAACGTGCTGTTAGCTTGCTTCCCAGAGGTTCGTCACCCATTGTTAACTCCCATTTTTTTCACGTACATTACAGAAATTTAACTTAATAAATATAGCGTTATGCTTTCCTGATATCTCAAATGGATCACCTTGTAGGGTTTTATGGATGCGTCCCGAAATTCGATGGATTACTCAATGCACCGCGATCATGTGAAGATTCGTATCATACAAATATATTTTCATCAAAGTAAATACAAAAATGTTTGATGGTGTACGTTTCTTTACATCGCTCAATCTAGCTTTCACATTTGTTCTATTTGTTTCACGAACAACAATGTGCATTTAAAAACAGAAACAAAAATAGGACAAGAAACCCCAAGATTTAAGATATTTATGACCGTAATGTACCTTTCAGTTTAAGTCTGTTAGTCTAGAATTTGAAACGTTTACTACTACTTTCGTGCATCTTGCAGACAGAGCACAGTGCACGATTATAAAATGGCACCAGTCACGATAATTCTTCAGTACCAAGGACTGTTCGTTTGAATCAGGAACGGACATTAATTGTATAGAAACTGAAATCCATCCCCGTTCCGAAAGGTTCCTAGAAGGATCGCTAAAGCAGTCGAGAAATATCGGGTGGACACGGATGTCACATAACTTCCAAACCATCGAAGCGCTAATGACAACCACATTAACCTTAATGCAAAAGCACTTGAAACTCGCGTTAGCAGCGGATACGACGTGCTGACTCTTCATATCCTCTGAATCTGCAGCTGACAAGAAACGAACGACAAGGTAGGAGTACGGGAGAAAGAAAATACGGAAAGGGGAACACGTCTGCCGTAGAAAAAGTGAGCAAAACGATAAGTGCAAACAAGGGAGAGCAACGGTGTGCGTCGTGTTGCAGCGGGCGGTAAAAGTTCAAAATAACTTCCCGCACCCACACAGAAACACGGCCGCCGCAAGTGAGAAAACCATTGTGTTCACAGAGCGTGCAGCGTGCCTTCGCCTTTCTCTCGCTCGTGTCTCCAGTTACCTCTCGTTTTCTAATTACGAATCTTGTCACTGAAATGAAAACTCTACAGATTACTAATGTAGTCTCCTTCACTTAACACAAGAATTATTTAAACACATACAGTGAACGACAGGTACCTATATGTATGATTTATTACAATTTGTATGCTTTGACTATTCTGTCTACAACCGGAATTTCAAACCACAAAAGCGAAAAAAAAAAAAAAAATTCAACAATGTGAATAGCGTAGTAGAAGGAATATTCTCAAGTATATATATATATATATATATATATATATATATATATATATATATTTTTTTTTTTTTGTGAACTCACCACTGACCTTGTTTATTAGACTCTGTACTGTAATTATCCTCCAGGCCTTATTTCCAGTTCAATTTCACCAATACTAAATCCTATCAGTCTCGTATTTCCAGTAACGATGAATGCAAGTTACGATAAGAGAATCAAATCGATTACCGAGTACCACAGTTTCAATCTTTGTTTGTTGTGCCCTGCTGTAAGATAGGTTTCCCAACCGCATTGTTGCAGTATGCGCTGAAATTCTTGATAGTTTGCGAGTTACAGTCACGAACAACGTACAACCCTGTAGTACGGCGAAGGAAAAGAAACAGTTAAACTCAAGAAGATTCCTCTTTCGTGATTTCCGTGTTATTAATGAAAGTGGATTGTTATCTTCCGAGAATCGTACTCACAGAGGATCTAAGAAAATGAAATTGTTTCATAAAATTCCATTTCTGATGGAAAAAGCGACACCATCCACTAATTTTTAAAATCATATAACGTAATACTCGAGGTGTAGACAAAAAATAATACAAAGCAAATAATCAAAATCTGAATCTGCCAAAAGAGAATCTTACAACCCAAAGTGAAAAGAAGAGGAGCTTACTCTTCATCATGCAGTCAGGACCAGTGGCACTGTATTTAACATGCAAACTATTTCTCTAACAGATTTTTCTGATATATTTTTTTCTGTGTCTTGACAGTTCGATGTAACTACAGTGGATTAGTTCTTTTTGAGGTACAACAGGACACCATGCGCAGAATCGCACGTGCATTCGATTCTTCATATTCACTGTTCTCACCACTCACTAAAATTATTTTGGTACATATGTTACCTGCAATGTAATGCGGTTTCTCGGATTTATTATTTACATCATTGGAACGTTTGAACTTTGAAGAATATTAAATAACACATAACTTCACTCTACGTCATCTGGAAAAATTTACACGGGACAGAAGCATAAATTCACACCACGAAAAAAAAATGTTGAAATGTGTGTGAAATCTTATGGGACTTAACTGCTAAGGTCATCAGTCCCTAAGCTTACACAATACTTAACCTAAAATATCCTAAGGACATACACACACACCCATTCCGAGGGAGGACTCGAACCTCCGCCGAGACTAGCCGCACAGTCCATGACTGCAGCGCCTGAGACCGCTCGGATAATCCCGCGCGGCCACACCATGAAAATATTAAGAATTTGTCTACCGAGGGTGATCTTCCTTTCATGGTTTAGGAATGTGGATTTTGTAAATCTGAAAAAAAAAATTTGCGCATACTGTAAGGTAAAGCAGCATAAGAGTCAAGTAAGCACCAAAACCCACAGAAATCATAAAAACGAACACTTCCTACGTATTTTTTAATTTATGTTTAATGAGGGAACAACAAAAAATGATGTTTAATGAAAGAACACGTGCAATTTTGACGTACTGACTCATTCGAGGATGGAGATCTGTAGATTCAAAGTTGGTGGCCTAGAAGCGAACGATTCATAGCCTCTGACAGTGACTATCAGAGACTCTACAAATCGGCAGATGCTATGAGAAGTTACCATGTGGTCAAAAATGCAATATAATGACCAGGTTACGAAAAATTTTACCCTTAGCTTAACATATGGAAAGAGATGCGCTGAGTTATAACGGAAAAACGGCATCCAGTAGAAAACTTTTCATCCGTACTCAGATAACGACATTGAGAATTTGTTGGATAAAGGAAGGCGTCATGTACTACAAACTACTTCCCAGCAATGTAAACTTAATTGCTGACATTTACTATCAACAACAAAGACGGCTGGCCGCTGAGACTGAAGGAAAATGGCATAGGATACTATGAAACGTCCCCTTAGAAAAATTTATGAATTACCGTGCTGATAAACCTGTTATTTGATTTTCAAACAGCTGAGCAGAACTGAACGTACTCAGACATGTCTCTCTTTACTCATTCTGATAACCACTAAACTGACACACGATATATTTAGCGCAGCGCAATCTGACTTTCAATAATCCCTACAAAAGAATGGCCCTGACTGACAATAACCTATACCTTTCATGAATGACGTACCTCAAAAAATCTTCGTTACTCGAACTATTGCAATACAGCGAGCGCCACTACTGCCAGCTAAATAAGATTCTAACTACTGAAGGCACTAACTACTGATAGGCATACTTAGCAAATGAAAGATTTTGGTAGAGGACAAACAATGTATTTACCTTAATAGTTTTCAAAAGTCATAATATATGCATATTATCACTTCATGACATCCAGTCTTACGAATTTACTCTCTCTGATGGACACACGTCCAGATCATCCGCTCTCAAAACTCCGCCATCTCAATCTCACTCCCACATCCACCACTGCTGGCGGCTCACATCCAACTGCCCAACACTACAATAGCGACTATTCCAACAATGCCAACCAGCCACAGACTTCACGCAGCACAGTCAGAGATTTTCATATCGAGCGCTACGTGGCGTTACCAACATAAAAACCTAAACAGCCTTCTTACAACTGATTCCTGTGATGTGGTATTGTCCAGAAAACTGAGTGGTCCCCCATCTTCTCAGTATCTTTCGGCCTGAGACTTAACATATTTTATGTTCTTTGTATGGCAATGTCTGAGAAAACTTAAGTAACGAAGATGTTTCCCACACACATGTTAAAGACTTGTTCCACTTCAGATCAGCACATTTCGGAAAAATGATGACTAAAGTTCTTGAGATTATAGCATAAATTAACAAATTTTTGTACAAACCTTTCTTTTGAATCCTAAAATATCATTCAGTTTCAGCGTGAAACGATGAAAGTATAAAGCAGATTTCTTCGATCTCGTAGTCTCTAGCAGTTTTTCGTCTTTCTTGCTTCTGGAAGTTGCTTTTATGTGTATGTTATAGAAATGGAATCAACAAACATTTCAGTTTCAAATTCTGTCCAGAGTCTTTTCCAAGTATCAGAACTTCATCACATGGTATACGATAGCTACGGCTGGTATCTCAGTGAACGTGTCCATTGGATTACTAAAGTGCGTGACAGAGAATACTTTCCATACTGCCTAGTTACACTGTGAAATTCCCAATGAAAGCAGGAATGGAGCGTGGGAAGGCTGTATACTAACGTTTCTCATCCAACTATTACAATTGTTCTAATCTTTTCTACTGCTGCTCTTATAACGTAAGGCTTAGAAGGCTAGCTTGTGACTCTGAGAGTTAAGTGTAATTAATATTCGTAGTCAAATGTCTATTCCGAAACGGCATCCCTAACAGTTGAAAAACAAAATCACAATGGAAAAAATCGACACTAATCGCAAATTTATTGAGAACATCACTTTGTCTTCCACTTTTAGTTCTGGTAAAGATATGCAAACTTGAAGAGTTTCGGGCCTCCGAAATGGTACAAATCCTAACACACAGAAGTGGGTAAGTGGACCCTGAGTGACCGGACAATTGACGCTGGTCTGAGCCCTAGGAAATTTCTAGAAAATTCAGCGAATTAGTCCCATGAAATCTTGTGAGCTACATTATGACAGCAATGGTATTCACTGGATTTCTCTGCTTACATTCACATTTTGTTCAGTGACTTTTACAACTGATGGGTATCCTTGGGTACCCATAAAGATAAAAATAAAATTGTAAGGACTTTCGATGAAAGGAAAGAAAGTTCGGGTTTAACGTCCATCGATGTCAACTTCATTAGAAACTGCGTACGAGCTTAAACTACGGAAAGATGAGGACGATACGAGGCTGTGTCATTTTCATAGGAACAATCGTGGCATTTGCTGTAAGCTATTTACCTAAAGTCCGGAAAACCTGAATGTGGATGATCGGGCAGGGATTTGACCCCGTTCTCATCCCGAATATTACTACACAGTTTAACACTCAATGCTCACATGTATTGTTTAGTGGATAAACCTGTTTCGACGCTTGCGTTATTCTTAGTAGCCCTATGAAACAAGAAACAGTAATACAAAATCACACTTGCCAACATTATACTAACAAATTAGGTGAACACTGAACTACATTACATAATACTATAAACACTCATTCTATCTGAAAATAACAGATGAGATTAGGAATAGACATTTTACACACTTGGAAATCTATAAAGAACGAAGGAAGGCAGATTAACAAACAAGAACATTGTTGGAAAACAGGGAAACCGGTCAAGAAATTTGGTGAGGGAGGGCGGGGCAAAATAAAAAAAGACTTAGAAGAAATGCAGATTGAATAGTATACATTCCTGAACAGGAGCAAATTCAGACGAGAAGTCAAGGAATTCAGAGATTTTTTGAAAGATGAAACAAACAGAAAGATACTGGAGTCAGACGGTCAGATGAGAGGAAAAGAGCTCATTCTGTAAAAAGGGTAGATTTTTGGAGAAAGATAAAGAAAAAGGCAAATAAATATACACTCCTGGAAATTGAAATACGAACACCGTGAATTCATTGTCCCAGGAAGGGGAAACTTTATTGACGCATTCATGGGGTCAGATACATCACATGATCACACTGACAGAACCACAGGCACATAGACACAGGCAACAGAGCATGCACAATGTCGGCACTAGTACAGTGTATATCCACCTTTCGCAGCAATGCAGGCTGCTATTCTCCCATGGAGACGATCGTAGAGATGCTGGGTGTAGTCCTGTGGAATGGCTTGCCATGCCATTTCCACCTGGCGCCTCAGTTGGACCAGCGTTCGTGCTGGACGTGCAGACCGCGTGAGACGACGCTTCATCCAGTCCCAAACATGCTCAATGGGGGACAGATCCGGAGATCTTGCTGGCCAGGGTAGTTGACTTACACCTTCTAGAGCACGTTGGGTGGCACGGGATACATGCGGACGTGCATTGTCCTGTTAGAACAGCAAGTTCCCTTGCCGGTCTAGGAATGGTAGAACGATGGGTTCGATGACGGTTTGGATGTACCGTGCACTATTCAGTGTCCCCTCGACGATCACCAGTGGTGTACGGCCAGTGTAGGAGATCGCTCCCCACACCATGATGCCGGGTGTTGGCCCTGTGTGCCTCGGTCGTATGCAGTCCTGATTGTGGCGCTCACCTGCACGGCGCCAAACACGCATACGACCATCATTGGCACCAAGGCAGAAGCGACTCTCATCGCTGAAGACGATACGTCTCCATTCGTCCCTCCATTCACGCCTGTCGCGACACCACTGGAGGCGGGCTGCACGATGTTGGGGCGTGAGCGGAAGACGGCCTAACGGTGTGCGGGACCGTAGCCCAGCTTCATGGAGACGGTTGCGAATGGTCCTCGCCGATACCCCAGGAGCAACAGTGTCCCTAATTTGCTGGGAAGTGGCGGTGCGGTCCCCTACGGCACTGCGTAGGATCCTACGGTCTTGGCGTGCATCCGTGCGTCGCTGCGGTCCGGTCCCAGGTCGACGGGCACGTGCACCTTCCGCCGACCACTGGCGACAACATCGATGTACTGTGGAGACCTCACGCCCCACGTGTTGAGCAATTCGGCGGTACGTCCACCCGGCCTCCCGCATGCCCACTATACGCCCTCGCTCAAAGTCCGTCAACTGCACATACGGTTCACGTCCAGGCTGTCGCGGCATGCTACCAGTGTTAAAGACTGCGATGGAGCTCCGTATGCCACGGCAAACTGGCTGACACTGACGGCGGCGGTGCACAAATGCTGCGCAGCTAGCGCCATTCGACGGCCAACACCACGGTTCCTGGTGTGTCCGCTGTGCCGTGCGTGTGATCATTGCTTGTACAGCCCTCTCGCAGTGTCCGGAGCAAGTATGGTGGGTCTGACACACCGGTGTCAATGTGTTCTTTTTTCCATTTCCAGGAGTGTAGTTATCTTGATGCGGTCCTTAAGTGGCCCGAAATTATGTGAAAATTGTAACAAAGGAAAGAGATGAACAGTAACTGGTTTGCAGAAATAACAATAGTCCTCTGTATGTAAAAGATAACAGTAAGTTATCTGTTGTGACAGCTATCGTACAACTTTATTACGAATCAGCACTGACAATATAAGCATCAGTTGGCGAAAATGTGCGTTTTCCTTAACACGGCGTATTCGGGATTACAGTATCCAATTATCAAGTTCTATAAAACAATGAAATACAAATCATTATTTCGCACTGCTACACATGTTGACATGCATGTAAATTTATCTTTATCGTCCTGTGGTATAGTATTCGTTAAAGTTAATATGTCATTAGGCACCATCAAAAGTAAGCAGCGTTCTGCAGAATTACAGTGACGAACACACAAAACTGTTCCTTGTGCATCTCACGATGGCATGTAACACTCTCACAAAACTCAGTTGTTAAGTCAACTGCTCTCACCTATCAAAGATATTACTATCATGCCACATTTCTCTCACAACTGACAACGCTGCTAATGTCTACAGTAATATCTTTCAAAGCTTATACGTCCCGTCACAGCAACATAACATCGTTGCGGACATACAGTATCTATATCTATGGACTGAGCATAGCCCACTGCTCATGTTCTCAGCATGAAATCTGGCTAGTCACATGATTTTGAGTCTATGCTGCTTGTCTACAATTTGCAGTTACATTTTAATTTGAATATTACAAGCCTTGTCTAACATATTTTCCTTCACGTCGGAATTTTAGTAACAGCTGTGGTGCAGTATTGTCATTGCTTCTGATGTAAAGAGAAGTATGTGAAAGGAAGATCAGTTACTTTTCGTAGGTATGTAAAGCAAACGTATAATTCTAAATGCCCTACCTATATGAGACACTTCATATGTTAAAAATATCGAGATACAGTATTATAAAGTCTTGTATTATAGCGATAATTTCTGCTATTCTACGGACGTGTTTACAAGAAAAGTGCTACAGGAATTTTCAAGTGTGTTTGAACGAGACAGTTTCCTATAGTGTCTCATCGCAACGCAATGAGTTATAACAGGATCGACCATATGAATCAGTGCACTAAAAATTTAAAAAAAAAAATTGATGGCTGTCGCTTCTTTTATTACTACAAAATTAGTTCACAGATTTTGCATTTTTTTGTTTTTACTTTATTTTTTTGCAAAGTGTATGGTTTTAGTTTTCTGATGAGATGGCTAAAAATGTTATGGATATTTTACTTGCCTTTGAAAAGGAGAAGTGTAAATAAAGAAAAATTGAAAATAATAACGGACAAGCAGGTGATGCAAGTCTCTTACCGTCATTACTGTAACAGTTCATAGTTATAAATGCGTTGTTTTTTCATGACACTTCTGTACCTTATACAGCGTCACTGTAATGTAATTAATTAGAACAAAGATTCGACAATATGAAAAAGTGCGATAGAAAGCGTAAAAAATATTGCTAGCAGTCAGTTCTTACCGTGTTACCGAAAAAATGGTAAGTGAAGTGAAATCTGAGGCATGATACTGCGATGAAAATGCACAATATTATTGCTCTTCACATTTTTAAGTCAACTTTAGTTCTTCGTATCAAATTATTAAGACGCCCGTAAAAGACGTGTACAAAGATTCAAAAGACTTCTGAAGGTGATCTATCTGCTGCAGCGAAATAATAAGACTCAAAACAGGATAAGCGCCGTAAGGACTAAAATGAACTGTCCCAAAATCACGTGACTGGAGCTAGCAGAAGTTGCGGACAGAATTCTCGTTCTGCGCATCCGAATGCTGACTCCATAGATGTTTATGTTGGGGGCTGTGCTACACATATAACATGGCAGTTAAATCTGTGGTAGGTGAGGACTTCATTTGATACCTGAACTTTGTGAGAGTTCTGTGTGCGAACATAAGAGGTACAAGGAAGAGTTTTATATGTCCGACAATACGTGTTTTCTGTTTATTGTTTACTTTTGATGGTATCTAATGGCATGTTAGCTTCAAGGTATGCTATACTATGGGGCAATACAGGTAAATCTGCATGTGTGTCAGTATGTGTAGCAAGGCAAAGTAATGACTGGTGTTAACTTGCTTTATACAACAGAATTTGATAGTTGGATAAAGTAGTCTCGGAACGTGCTGTGTGAAACAGGCCATACATTTTCGACAACTGATACGTATTATTAGCTGTGCTGACGTAACAGTAGGGTGACAATCTCAAGAGTATGTTGTTGCAAATGGAGTAAAAAGCATTCCTGCTACATCGATCTTGCTCGTTAAGTGAGTTCGCTGGCTCTGGTTTTAGTGGAGCTGCAAATTTCAAGATCCTCCAGAGCATTCCTGTCTTTTATTTTCCAGCACGATGAAGGATATGCTAATTGTCATTTATACGAGGGTATTCCCAAAAGTGAGGTCTCCTATTTTTTTATAAGTACATAGACCTGTTTATTTCTACAATGGTTTACATCAGTTTACAGCTTGAACAATTAGCTATTTTTCGATATAATCACCATTTCTGTCGATGGATTTTTGTAGACACTGTAGCAGTTTTTGTATGCCCATGTCATACTAGCTCGCCGCCATGCTGTTCAGAAAGTTATGAACCTCTTTTATCACCTTGTCGTCGGAGCTGAAACGCTGGGACCGCAATTAACGTTGATAGGTACTGTGAGACTCCGAAAAACCTCAAGAGGGCAATTCAGAACTGGAGAAGAGGAATGTTGAGCAAGGGCGTACACATTCTCCACGACAACGCTCGCCCACACATCGCTCGGCAAACCGTTGCTCTCCTGCAACAGTTTCAGTGGAACATAATCGCCCAGCCGCCCTATAGTCCTGAATTGGCGCCCAGTGACTATCACGGTTCCCTAGGTTAAAAGAACCTTTGGCAGGAAAGCGATTCAGCTCCGACGACGAGATGAAAGAAGAGGTTCATAACTTCCTGAACAGCATGGCGGCGAGCTGGTATGACATAGTCATACAAAAACTGCCACAGCGTCTACAAAAATGCATCGACAAAAATGGTGATTATATCGAAAAATAGCTAAATGTTCAAGCTGTAAATTGATGTAAACCATTGTAGAAATAAACAGGTCTATGTACTTATAAAAAAAATACGAGACCTTACTTTTGGGATTACCGTCGTAGTACCACCTTTACGTTTGAAAGTCACTAGGTGATTTCTGAAAGCAGATCCAGTTCTGTATCCTATCATTGGAACTCGTCGCTCGGTGCTTTGGACGAAAAGGGAAGAATTAAAAGTTCTCATCAAACCAAGATCTTCTGGTAGGCAAGTGAAACGATTTATTCGTGACCAAGCTTTTAAGTGGTGTAGTACAGCCGTGGACAAAACGAGCGAGACCCCTCGCCTTTTCGTTATGCTGATCCGCACAGCTTTAAAGTCTGCTACACAGCATAACAGGCAAGGAGACGAAGTGCTACCAACATACTATGCACAGGTGTGTAATTGAAAAACTACCCGAACTTGGTCAGACAGTTTTCAGTCACGTGTAAGACTATATTAATGCTGGTTAGTGTGTTAAACAACAAGTAAATATAAGATATAAATGAAAGAAGAAACGCTAATTAGTATGAACTGTACTAATAAAAATGAATTTCTTACACCACCAAGGGACCGTATACCGCAGGATGTGCGATACATTTCCGCTTATTAGGTCTACCTGTACTCGAGGTAAATGGGTTTTAAGGGTTGGGTAGACAGATGACGGTCAAAAAAGTGAGACTAGTGGGGTTCCAT
Organism: Schistocerca cancellata; assembly: GCF_023864275.1. Classification (NCBI taxonomy): domain Eukaryota; kingdom Metazoa; phylum Arthropoda; class Insecta; order Orthoptera; family Acrididae; genus Schistocerca; species Schistocerca cancellata. The sequence continues at coordinate 928,831,640 of NC_064626.1, read as the reverse complement.
TTTTACCTCTTTAGGTGACGAAATCCTAACAACGAAAATAGCTACAACAGTTACTGAAGATGAGGGCCGCATTAATAATTCCCCCTATCCTTTATTCGAAATGTTCTACTTGCAGTCGATACATCAGCATATTAATCGTAGCTACGCTTTCGATCCAAATCACGTTTACAGGAATGCAAATAAAATACATTTGCATATACACGTGGTAAATCAGATCCCAGTATTAATGCCACCGCGTTTTAGAAGTGATTATTTGCTTATGAAACACTTCGGCTAATGAACGTTTTCTGGCTGTGGCGAGTCTAATGGAGAATTCGAAACATTGTAGAATACGTTTGGAGCTATGTAGCCGATTATTTCCTGGGGTGGTGCAGAATTATCCTACTAAATTTACTCGCTAGTAACAGTATTTTGTTATTTCGACAAACATCCAGAATGATTGTCACATAAGCGGTGACATAAAGGTAGAAAATTCATGTTTCTTGACTCCAGAAAGGTCTATGCAACAGAAACTGCAGATCACTTTGTCATTTTCAGTCCGAAATTGCCGTCTTATTCATGTGTGGGATAATAATAGAGGGCTGTTTGCCTGGGTTGTCTGCTAGCGTAATGAAAGGTGTTTGCTACTCCAAGGGAGGTCTGGTTTGTTTTCGGTTCTAATCTCGATGGAGGCTGATAGACTATTAGTGAAGCAATTGTAAGAAATTCTCGTGCCCCCAATACGTTTTATTGCTACCTTTATTATGTACCGGCGCCCTGTGGATGTAAATATGAAAATCTTGTAGGATTTCATATTTGTTACTACCTACTTTTTCATCTTCTGTCAATAAATTAATTGACCTAACTGTGGCAATGAATGATTAACTGAATTTCATTATGAATCTTCACGCATTGCTAAGTTTGCAAACTTTCATCTTAGGTTAGTAACGGTAATCCAGAATGACTGGTCTGAAAGTTGACACAGACCGTTTTGGTAATTCGTAACCGTCTGGTGTACCTTGTCTTACTAAAACAGTTATGTTATCTCGATAAGTTGAAATTCATTTTTATTAGTCGAGTTCACACTAATTAACGTTTCTTCTTTCATTTATATCTTACATTTGCGTGTTACGTTTAACACACTAATCAGCATTAATATAGTCTTACACATGATTGCTAACAGTCTGTCAAAGTTCAGATAGTTTTTCAGTTTCACGCCTGTGCATAGCATGTTGGTAGTACTTCGTCGCCTTGCCTCTTACGCTGTGTAGCAAACTTTAAAGCTGTGCGGATTAGCATAACGAAAAGGCGAAGGGTCTCGCTCGTTTTGTCCACGACTGTACATCCGTTGATGAAGTCTGAGTTAAGGGATGAACAACATACAGGTAGATACCAAGGAAAACGGAGAACACCTTTTGTTGTGGCAGCGCTACTGATGGAACGCTGGGTCTAACGCCTACAGATGGCAAATAATTGACTCGGAGAGCGAAACCTCCCTCCTGTGGTGACGCACGGACTGTGGCTTGCAAGTGTTTCCCGCGGCGCGGCGCGGCGCGGCGCGGCGCGGCGCGGCGCGGCGCGGCGCGGCGCGGCGCGGCGCGGCGCGGCGCGGCCTCGGCTGCCCGGATGTGGAGCCGGCCAGCCTTGTGGCTGGCAACAGCTTCCCCGCGGCGTGGACTCGACCGCGGGCGCTCCTGCGGTTTTACTGCCGGTAAACATCCGCAGGCCGCGGACCGGAGCCGAGAATAGTTCCGGGGAGGAGCGGCAGCGCAGCAAACAAGGCGCGCGGGTCGCACCCGCCGCTCTGCCGCCCCGCCCACCGAACGCCGCTGCCACGACGCCGTTTTCCGGGCGGAAGCTGACCCGACACCTGTCATAGCGAAATCAAATATTCCTTCCGTCAGTAACGAATGTATTCCTCCACAGTCGAGAGTAAGGAATTTCTAAGATCTGCCATAACAATAGAACATACCGGGTGATCAAAAAGTCAGTACAAATTTGAAAATTAAATAAATCACGGAATAATGTAGATAGAGAGGTAAAAATTGACACACATGCTGCCGGCCGCCGGTGGCCGAGCGGTTCTAGGCGCTTCAGTCTGGAACCGCACGAGCGCTACGGTCGCAGGTTCTAATCCTGCTTCGGGCATGGATGTGTGTGATGTCCTTAGGTTAGTTAGGTTTAAGTAGTTCTAAGTTCTAGGGGACTGACGACCTGAGGTGTTAAGTCCCATAGTGCTCAGAGCCATTTGAGCCATTTTGAACACACATGCTTGAAATGACATGGGGTTTTATTAGGACCAAAAAAATACAAACGTTCAAAAGAATGTCCGACACATGGCGCTTCATCTGATCAGAATAGCAATAATTAGCATAACAAAGTAAGACAAAGCAAAGACGATGTTGTTTACAGCAAATGCTCAATATGTCCACCATCATTCCTCAACAATAGCCGCAGTCGAGGAATAATGTTGTGAACAGCACTGTAAAGCATGTCCGGAGTTATGGTGAGGCATTGGCGTCGGATGTTCTCTTTCAGCATACCCCGAGGGATGTCGGTCGATCACGATACACTTGCGACTTCAGGTAACCCCAAAGCCAATAATCGCACGGACTGAGGTCTGGGAACCTGGGAGACCAAGTATGACGAAAGTGGCGGCTGAGCACACGATCATCACCAAACGACGCGCGCAAGAGGTCTTTCACGCGTCTAGCAATACTTTTTTTTGTTCTTTTTTTTTGTTCTAATGAAACCCCATGTCGTTCCAAGCATGTGTGTCAATTTTTACCTCTCTGGCTACATTATTCCGTGGTTTATTAAGTTTTCAAATTTATAGTGACTTTTTGATCACCCATTATTTTCTGGACATTTATTTACTGTGCAGACAACACTCAAACACTGATCTACAGTGCATCACAAAAGTATTCGACCACCCTCATTGCTCTAGAAATGTGAAGTTTTCTTGGAACATTTGAGGCCCACGAGAAGCAATTGCCGGTCCACTCTGTAGTGTCAATATTGTCTGACAATGTAACACAAGCAGGTAGCTGTATAATATAATTAACTACGTGGAATGTATACTTGCATAATAAGACACCACAATATGCAGTCCCTTTATTATTCGGGCACATGTCGTATAGGTGGCGGTGGTGCTAACTGTGGGCCGAGCAGACTCATTCTGCTCTGCGCTTCCGTGTTGTTAACACGCATGGTGCACAGTACGATGGGGCGGAAAGGAAACAATACGTCATTTGAAAAGAGACAACTTGTCATTTTCCATCACGCTAAAGGACGTTCCGAAAGACAGATTGCCACATTGTTACAAATGAGTATGGGTACTGTAGGTGACATTATACGAAGATTCAACAGAGAAGATAGAATTGAAGATAAACCAAAAACAGGGTGACCAAAGAATCTGATTAGGAGAGAGAAAACCGGAGTAATAAGAAAAATTAAAACAAATCCAGAGTTGTCGGCAACGAAATTTGCTGCCGCAGTGCAGCAGGAATATGGGAAGGACGTGCAGCCTGAAACAGTCCGACGAATTATCAGACGAGAGGGGTACGACGGTAGAGTAAGCAGGAAGAAGCTGTAACCTCCCCACAAAAATTTAAAAAGAAAATATTTAATAAAAATGGGACCATGTGAAACCTTCCCACAAAAATGTTGACCGGACAATAATTTGAATGTTAACAAGAATACAACCTAACGTAATCTCCCAGCAAATAAATTTACTGACAATGACAATTAGACAAAAATTAGCAATCTGACTCAAGTATAAATTCCTCACAAAACAAAATGAAAGTCAATTCAGTGATAAGAAAATCTCAGTGATAATGAAATTTCAATTAAACCGAAATATCGGTCTTTGGCCCTGTGCAAATCAGAATTAAATTCTTACCTCATTGTAACTGCTAGTCAAATTTCTGCTCTTATTCTTGCGCACAGCTTGGAGGAACTGCATTGCAAATAATAATATTCCTTTTTTTTTTTTAATTTAACTGAGACTTTTGTTTAAGGGAAGTGGAACTTCAATTAAATAAATTTTTCTTTGTAAAATTGCTTTTGAAATCAAAATTATTATTGGGGCACTTGTTGGAAATTAATTACAATAAATAAACTTTACATTATCTGATGATTACCTTAATTAACAATATACCTCATTCAGCATCTTGACCAGTGTTGCCGACAGACTACATCACACAACCGCACTGGGCTGCTACTACTGACCGACCGCTCTGCATGACGACTACTAGCGTACTCCACGACGACTACCACTGAACTGCTCTCAACGACTACTAACAGAGTACTGCCCTCAACTAGACAGAGCTACAGACTCGCAACGACTGACTGACAGACTGAGAACCGCTCGCAACACTCGCGCGGTCAAGCGCATACTCTCTGGTCATAGATGCTACAATGCCTCGCCATCGCTGCTATGTTACATACGTGTTTCATAACCCTCCACTGGGGGGGGCAAAAATTTGGCAGCGATGGTGAGTCATTTGGACTTGCCAATCGCGGCAAAATTTTTCTCTAACTAATTAACTTTACAATTTACAGAATATTCAGATGTAGTACATGAATTGTTGTGCACATGCACCGACTACAAAATATATCAGACAAAGACAGGATGTGAGTACAAAACATAGTAGTAAATCAGAAAACTGTATATACAAATTATTTGACAGAAACAAAGTGCACATGCACTGAAAAAATTCTTTACCATTTTCAGAACAAATAAACAGAATGGCAGAAAAAATTATGTTAATAAGTGACATGAGTGTACTCGCACTGGAGTTGAGAACATATCAGTAAATGATGAAATGTATATACAATTAGTAACAAATGACATAAGTGCATACGCATTGAAGTATTGAATATACAGAATAGTACAAATCATATTGAAAAATGAGAAAAGTGCACAGGCACTGAAGTTCAGTAGAAAACATATTAACACACAACATAAGTGCACATGCACTGTAGTTCAGAACATATCATTAAAATAAAATACTAAAAAAAATGTATATACAATATAAAAGACACATACTGTACTTGAGAACAAATCGAAAAAATGTCTTAGGTATTTTTGCAATAAATAAACATAATGGCAAAAATCATATCGACAAGTGACATAACTGTACTCGTACTGGAGTTCAGCGAATCAAAAAAAAATGTATAGTCATGAACATAAATAATGTTAGCAAAAAATTATTTTCACTATGTGACAAGAATTAGGATAGGAAAGGGAAGGATTGCATCATGGTTGTAGCACTTTAGATTGCACACAGCTGTTCTGAAAGTCCATATCTTTCCACAGAAGTACAACACCAAGTGACACAATTTGCAGTTCTTTTCCCATCAGAATTCATCAGTGTAGCCAAGACACTGAACTCTCGTAGTAATATTTCATGTTCTCATTTTGGCAGTACACTAGGTACACCAAACAGTGGAACCATAATAACGTCTTCATCGCTCATGGTGGTGGACAGCATGTCGTGTCAACACCACGCTTTTACAAGACACACCAACGTAGAAGTAGTGCAAACCCAAAGGTAGTGCTCCATGATCACTAGGATAGACAGGACAAATGGACATTGCAGTAATTCAGGGTAGTTGGCTCATGAGGTGAAGGACATTAAGTCACATAATATTGACAATTACAGTTTTCATTTGGGGCATTCATAGCCCAGTGTTGAACATTTCTGTACCATGAATGTCGTATTACAGAAAAATGTTCACAAAATTAAATTATTGGCATCATGGGTAATCGTATTACAATAAACAGTGGCAGTCCTTGGACGGTTACAAAGCATATTTAGTATGACAGAATAATGTTAATTATTGGCACTCAGTGGCCAGCAAGTATTGAATATTACAGAACATTACACTCATTCTTGGCACTCAGTGGCCATCAAGTACTGAATAGTACATAACATTACACTCATCATTGGCACTCAGTGGCCCAGCAATTACTGAATAGTACAAAACATTACACTCAATCATTGGCACTCAGTGGCCCAGCAAATATTGAATAATATAAAACATTACACTCATCATTGGCACTCAGTGGCCAGCAATTACTGAATAGTACAAAACATTACACTCATCATTGGCACTCAGTGGCCCAGCAATTACTGAATAGTACAAAACATTACACTCAATCATTGGCACTCAGTGGCCCAGCAAATATTGAATAATATAAAACATTACACTCATCATTGGCACTCAGTGGCCAGCAATTACTGAATAGTACAAAACATTACACTCATCATTGGCACTCAGTGGCCCAGCAAATATTGAATAGTATAAAACATTGTTCCTCATTCAGTATTATTCAGATCATTAAGAAGTAATAACAATTCATTGAGTGACATTCAGATCATTACGAAGTCATTATTAAAAAATCAGCTAATTACAGTCATAGCATTAATAATCATGGGCATTATAAGTAGTCTCATTACAATAAACCGTGGCAGTTATTAGCCAGTTACAAGGCATTATTTTATATATATATATATTTTTTTGTGTCATTACGAAGTCATTACTGAAGTGACATACTATTCAGAGTTGATCAGTATTATTCAGAACTTTCTCAAACTGGTATCACTATTTGGGACTGGTAATACATTTTTTTGTTAGCAATGCATTGCGTTTGGTAATTATAAGAGAAAGCCAGAAGAGAAAAAGAGAGAAAAAAATAATTGGTAGTGGGTTGTTCCTGTAAATGAAAAATGTGTAACGTCATTCGTCATGAGTCAGCTGTAGCAAGATTATGTAACAAGGCAGTATATGTGATCACATTTGTAAATGACAAACACAAATGGGTTAAAAAATGCAAGTACTAGAACAGGTATAATAAGTAATAGGTTTAGTATGTATCATGAAAAACTTCTCCTGGAAAAAATACAAAATGGATTATTGACCTGAAAGAAGAAACGCACACTATGCTGAAAAGTAGTGAACTTCAAATTAACAAGTAGTGAAATGTGTATAGAATGTGTTCCATAGCTGTCCTTTCCAAAACTTTCCGTCATCCTACTATGCAATATAACACCTGCTGTCAAAACAAACTGCAACAAATACTTAAATAACTACGTAGCATAAATACATAACTTCAACATTATCCTCATCTATAAAGAAAAACTTCATTATTCATAACAGCATTATCCATATTATCATAACTTCATTATTATCATCACCTGTAAAGAAAAACTTCATTATTCATAACAGCATATCCTTCATCATTATTCATCAGTATTCATTATCATCTGCAAAAATATCACTTCATTACTCATTATACAACTATTCCTTATCTCTAGCATATTTCATCACTAAAACTAAGATGTGTAGTTCTGTCTGACAGCCTGCATCAATCACCTTGTATTCTGAAAGAAAAAATTAGTTAAGACTGCTATTCTGCGATGTGTGTTGTATATTCTTGTTAATGCTTGTTAATTCTGATCCATTTACTCTTCCTCATAAGATTTTTGTATCCTCTTTCGTCTATTCCGTAGTTGAAATTCCCATTTCCGTTTAATTTATTTCATTTACGTATCATTTCTTTCTGAAATTGATGAACAAAGATTAATGTCTTGCATTTACATCATATACCCACTAAGTAATTACTGATTAACGGTAATATAATTAAGCATACAGCATAACATGACAGAAAACGTAATATGTCGAAAGCACAGACAGTGTTCAAAGGCAAAAATGTACACGGAATATCACAATGCAGCAGCAAAAAAAAAGAAAAACGTAAAATAGTCACGATGTTGAAACATCATATGGCAAAAATGTCAAAGTCAACTGGTGTTTGCTATATCTTAACTAATTCACAGTGCATACAAACAAAACAGGAAAATAATCATATATACATAAAAAATGGAAAATGTGCACGGTCTGACGTGTAACGACAAGAAAAGCGACCTGCTAACCTTACTTTGCCAGGCACTTGCCAAGAAAAAATGCGATAATCATTAGTAATTAGTCAAGTGAAATAATTGCATTAGTAAATGGCATCATAGCATGTTACATCATAAAGTGATTTCATTCAATAAACGGTTTAATGTTTGATATATGGTGATTGCCTTTCGATTTTCTGGTTCTCAAGGTTTCGACGTGTACAACATTGGGGTGAGGGATGCTGCGAATCCGATATGGACCTGCGTATAGAAGTTCAAATTTACTGCACTTACCTTTTAATTTGCTGGATAAATAGTGTGTACGTACTAATATTTTCTGTCCAACGTGAAAGTCGCGGCGTGTACAAACCTGTTTTTGCTGTCTTCTCCGGCGCTCTGCGGCACGTTTGATGTTGTTCAGTGCAATGTCAATTATTTCACGGTGTCTTAGTCGACGACAGGTAGGGAAGTTGACTAATTCTTTAATTTTGTTTGGTGGTTCAACGTTTTTCAGTATAACAGACGGAGATAGCATAGTGGATTCATTTGGAATCGAATTAATTACATCTTGGAATGAGAGTATGTGTGTATCCCAATCAATATGTCTTTTGTGGCAGTATATTCGGCACAGCTTACCAATTTCTTTCATTAATCTTTCACAGGGGTTCGAAGAAGCGTGGTACTTGGATATATAGATCGGAGAAATGTTTCTGGCTCGTAACATGCGTGTCCATACGCTACTACGAAATTGAGATCCATTGTCAGAAATTACTTTCATCACATGCCCTACATGAAATAGAAAATGTTTTACAAATGCTTTCGAAACAGTTTTAGCAGTAGCTTTGCGTAACGGAGTGAAAGTAACAAATTTTGAAGTGAGCTCGACAGCGACAAAGATGTAGCAAAAACCTCTGTTAGTTCTCGGAATCGGACCAAAAATATCTACTGCGGCCATGTGTCTTAATTCAACAGGTACAATGGGATATAAAGGAGGAATATGTGAAGTGGTGTCTGATTTAGCTTTCTGGCAAATTTTACAAGACGCTAAAACTCGTCGTATTCGTTTCTCCATGTTGTTAAAATAACAATTCTGTCTCAGTATAAGAAAACATTTTCGTGCTCCGTAATGTGCGTAACTTAAATGAGTGTACCAGATTAATTTGTTAACAAGTTCGTCGGGGATGCATAATAACCAATTGTTGCTGTCAGGATGAGAGCGGCGAAATAGAATGTCATTGCGTACAGTGTAATGGTTTCTAATCGTAACATTATTCTTATCTTGCCAAAGGTGTTTAATTTCTTTCCACACATTGTCTTTATTTTGTTCTTTTGCTATGTCCTGTAATGACGACGAAATAAAATTTTCAAATGCAACTTGTTGGATGTACATTACGCTGAAATTTGCTTTACAGATGTTGGCTGCGATGTCTTGCTGATTGTTGCAAAGAGAACGGGATAATGCGTCTGCTACAACATTTTGTGTGCCGGGAATGTGAACAATTGTGAAATTAAATTCCTGCAAGTAAAGTTTCCATCTGCTTAACCTGTCGTGAGTGAATTTAGCTGAAAGTAAAAATTGTATCGCTCTGTGGTCTGTGTAAACTGTAGTGTGTCTTCCATAAAGAAAGTGCCGAAATCTCGTAAAAGCCCATACAACACATAATGTTTCCAATTCTGTAACGGAATAATTTCGTTCAGCGGGTGACAAAATGCGGCTTGCAAATGCGATGTTTTTAATTACTATCGAACCATCTTCTTCAATTTCCTGGAAAATGTGTACGCCTAAAGCGGTGTTAGAACTGTCGGTAGCAATGGAAAAATTTCTAGTAAGATCTGGGTGCGATAAAAGTGGAGCATTCAACAAAGCGTATTTCAAATAACATTTTCGTGGACAAGATTCTGCGTATCTAAGGTATTGCTTGCGTTACTGAAATATGCAACCTGTACTGTATTTTAATCAAATTCTATCTGACGTGTTACTATTTTCAGGGGGACACTGTGGAATTTTGACTATTTGAACTATTCTGTTATTTCTTCCAGACGTGTTACGCTATAGATGACACCTATTGTCTAGTTCCTTCATGATAATATGTTGTTGCTGAAGTTCTTGCTGCTGAAAAGATCGACTGTTATTAAATGTACACTGAAAATTGTGCTCATTAATTTTACGTCTGTCGTGATAGTCACTTGTATACGTCGCATTGCTATATGGATTGAAATATTGTGTTCTTTGTACGTAGTCATTTCCTCGTGGCTATGCGTTACTATTTGTTGTAGCTGGGACTATACGTGCACGCGGCGAAACATTAAAGCTTGGTTGACCTTGTAGACTGCATTGTTGGTTAGGAATGCTAAGCGGCTGACTTTCATGCTGTTGTGGTGAAAAATGTCTATTGTTACCAAAATGCGTTTACTGTTACTGATAATTTTACACGTACTGATGATTAAATTTTGTCAGTTATTAAAATTACGCTGGTAGTTGTGGAGTGCCTAATAAAAATTGTCACTTTCGGTAAAAACTTGTCTTATCGGGTTTTCTTTACATATTCTTAATTCTAAATAGAGCAATAGTTAAAGAGCGGTTCTGATAGATATAAAGGATAGTAGAAGAGAAGGCAGCAGTGCAGAAAACTAAAGATGAAACAGCACTACTACAGCTCGGGGCCCTATGCTCGCTACGGCACATATTCATTAAAGTGTAATGAATCCCCTGAGGTTGATTACGCACTGCAAATACTTTTCAGCTTTTGCCTTACAGGCAATGCCGGTAAAAATTCAGAAATAAATTGCTGTATCCATACTAATTCAAGTTTTTGCATTACACGAAATGTTGGTAAAAATTTAAGAACAAATTGTCGTATCCAGTTCAAAGCTAGTTTCTGCGTTACAGGTAATAGCGGTGAAAGTACAAAAATAAATCGTCGTATACAGTCCAAATCGTGTATCTGTGCTCTGTCATTATTAAATTCCTTAGTTTTTCTTACGGATAAAAACTGCTCGTAATCAACGTTATCGTCTCTGAATTTGTGAACACGTTCAGGTTTGTGCGAGAATCGGTTTGTCTGTGTCAGTTCGGAATCTACGTTGTGTACTCTCTGTTGATTACCTAAATTACACGCGCTGCGCGAGTCTGACAAATGTTCGCAAAGTGGCGTCTGCTGTGATGTGTTATTATTAACTGAAATGTTTTTCATCTCTGTTACTTCTTGCTGTAAACTCGACAATTTCCTACGCAACGTGTTATTAGACGAATCGATCTCATTAATTGTCTGCTGTAAATTCTGAAATTCTGGTGTTTGGTTAAAGGAAACCGGTGCAGTATCATCTGATTTATTATCATTAGCACTTTCGATAGCATCAATACGACTGGCTAATTCATCATATTTTTCAGTCAGTATTTTTGCCTGATCATCGGTTTTAGAATCGGACACATTAATCTGTTTTTGCAACTTACGCGTAGTTTCGCTCAGTTTTTTAACATCAGCTTTGATGATATCGCAATCCTGCGTTAGTTCTAATTGTTCGAATCTGTCTGTTACTGTTTGAATATCTACTGTGTGTGTATCTGTTTTTGATTTAAGATTGGAAATTTCGTCACGTAATTCTGTGTTCGACTGTTTGATGGAATTAATTTCGTCGGACACTGACGCAATATTGTTGTCTACATACGTCTTCGCTTTCGCGAACATTTTACGTTTGTCTTCTTGTCTTTGTGCAGTGATTGTTTCCATGACCTGACGTTTGACTTTATTTTGATCCTGAATAAATTTGCGGAAACGCGTATCACTGTTTTGTATGTGCAGATTAAAGCGTTCGTCAATCTGAGTGTTCTGTTGCTCGAATTTCGCGTCGATCTTTTCATCCATTGTGCGCGAAAGTTCTGCTGTCATTGCTTTAAACTCGTCGCGTAATTGTGTAGCCTTTTCAGAGCATTGTTTAGCGACTCCGCTAATTTCGTCTCTGAGTGTTTCTGTTGCGGCAGTTTGCATTTCCCTTAATTCCTGCGCAACAGACTTAATTTCTTCGCTATTTTTTCTTGAACAAGCCTCAATTTCTGCGCGCAACTGTTCCTTAGTGTCATGGCACTGCGCGGCAACGGCTCTAATTTGTTCACTTAACTGTCTGGAATTGTTGTCTAATTTTTCATTTAGCTGTTTGTTCTGTTGTTTGACCTGTTCACTAAGTTTGTCTTGTTTTTCGTTCTGGTGTTTGACCTGTTCACTAAGTTCTTTGAAATTTTCTTTAAATTGTTTATTATCTTCACTCTGTTGTTTGGAATTGTTATCAAGTTTTTCATTAAACTGCTTAGTCATTTGTAGCAACAATGCCATAATTGGATTCGACCCAAAGTCAGCATTTCTATTCTCAGCACTGTTTAATGGTGTACCTGCAATTGTCGCGCATTGTGTGACCATTTGGTCATTCTGTAATTTACCAAAAGGATTATCAGTCGGATGTACACTGTCAGACACTATTTCGGAATTAAATAGATCAGTCGTACTTTCAGTACACTGTCCATTTTCATTCGAAAAATTTGTTTGTATGTTACTTGAATTTTCCAAACCGGTTGTGTTAAGCTGGGTAGCGCTCATTATAATAGAGCGTCCAGCGTCATCAATTGTCGTCAAGTTAACAGAAGACACAATCGAGTTCGTTCGTTCATCATTAAGACAAAAGTCATCATTAGTGGTTGTAATGCATTGATTGTTAGTGAACGCAGGATTGTCATCATTACACTGCGTGTCACATGTCCTATCGGTAAAGTCGTTTGAGCCGGTAATTTCGTTCGTAATACTTCGCGATACACTATTCACAGTCTTTCGCGGCATTTTGACAATAGTCACAAATATTCACAAAATAAATAAGCACAATGCAAAAGCAACACACAAATACAACAGAGCAACGAATTGCCGTTGACCTGTAGAAAGAAAGTCACAAGTTAATAAAAGCGTTGCGCCAAATCCTAATTATATCTAAGCAAATAAGAGCAGATATCTGACTGTTGTTCAAAAGACTCTCAACGAAATACGATCCTGGACTGGGTGTCGCCAAGTGTAACCTCCCCACAAAAATTTAAAAAGAAAATATTTAATAAAAATGGGACCATGTGAAACCTTCCCACAAAAATGTTGACCGGACAATAATTTGAATGTTAACAAGAATACAACCTAACGTAATCTCCCAGCAAATAAATTTACTGACAATGACAATTAGACAAAAATTAGCAATCTGACTCAAGTATAAATTCCTCACAAAACAAAATGAAAGTCAATTCAGTGATAAGAAAATCTCAGTGATAATGAAATTTCAATTAAACCGAAATATCGGTCTTTGGCCCTGTGCAAATCAGAATTAAATTCTTACCTCATTGTAACTGCTAGTCAAATTTCTGCTCTTATTCTTGCGCACAGCTTGGAGGAACTGCATTGCAAATAATAATATTCCTTTTTTTTTTTTTTAATTTAACTGAGACTTTTGTTTAAGGGAAGTGGAACTTCAATTAAATAAATTTTTCTTTGTAAAATTGCTTTTGAAATCAAAATTATTATTGGGGCACTTGTTGGAAATTAATTACAATAAATAAACTTTACATTATCTGATGATTACCTTAATTAACAATATACCTCATTCAGCATCTTGACCAGTGTTGCCGACAGACTACATCACACAACCGCACTGGGCTGCTACTACTGACCGACCGCTCTGCATGACGACTACTAGCGTACTCCACGACGACTACCACTGAACTGCTCTCAACGACTACTAACAGAGTACTGCCCTCAACTAGACAGAGCTACAGACTCGCAACGACTGACTGACAGACTGAGAACCGCTCGCAACACTCGCGCGGTCAAGCGCATACTCTCTGGTCATAGATGCTACAATGCCTCGCCATCGCTGCTATGTTACATACGTGTTTCAAAGCCTATGGTAAATGAGAGAAACAGAAGGAAACGACTGGACTTTGCGAAGCAGCACGTGAATAAAAGTGTCAGTTGGTGGGACGAAGTAATTTTTGTCGATGAATGTCAAGTGCATATGTTCTCCTCAAACGGAAGACCTATGACTTACCACTTGAAGAATTTCAGTCGAAGCATCTGCAATCCACAGTTTAACACGATGTTGCAGGTGTCGTGATTTGGGGTTCCATGTCGTCATCTAGGGTAGGCGAATTAGCACTCATTGAAGGTACAATGGAGAAGCATAAGTAGCAGAACATCCAAAAAGAGAACTTACTGCGAAGTGCTAAAAGTTTTGGTCTTTCGAGGACGTTCAAATTGTATCACGACAATGATCCGAAGCATAAAGCGGATATTGTGAGAGTGTGGACGCTGTATAATTGCCCTAAGGTTTTGGATACCCCTCCTCAGAGTCCAGACCTGAACCCAAAGAAAATCTTTGGAGTGAACTGAAGCGAAAAGTACGAGAACCGCCAGTGACATCAAAACAAGCTGTAAATGAACGAATAATGGAAGAATGGCGACAAATAAGTGCTGATTATACGCGAAAGCTCGTTCACAGCATACCTAAACGCTTGGAACAGTTGATTAAGCAAAAAGGACAGCATACAAGGTATTAAAATGTACAAGGTGGTGATTGTTATACTTGCTGCCCTAAAACTTTTATGGCTGTAATAGTGGGCATGCTTCTTTATGTATTATTCTTTAAGTTGTTTAAGTTAAGTTTGCAAATAAGAAAATGCTGTTCTGTTATTTATTACATAGTCCTATACAATTTTGTGCCGAGCTACTCCTTTAATATGTCATGCATGTATATAGTGAAGTAAAAATAAAACATAACACTGGTGGCCGAATACTTTTGCGAGTCCCTGTATGTTCAGGGACTCACATTATATAAGGCAGTTTTGTATTAGATACTCGTATTACACAACTGTTGGCCTGTTTTCTGTTAATTTCAAAAACATCAAATAATTCTGCAAAGCACTGAGCAGTTTTGACACTGAAGATGAGTATATCGTTACCCCAGTAGGTAAAAAGGGCAAGTCGGTGGCGCAGGCCCGTGAGCGGTCTATGGGCCTGGCTGCAAGTCGAATGCAGCCCGTTCCCCACAGCTCTAGGAACGGGAGGCATGGCAGGGGCCTCGCCTCTGCTGCATTCTGCCACCGACAAAGACCCCGGGTACTTAATTTGACCGTAGGCTGAGTGAACCTATAGTCGTCCTCCAGGGAGTGGAACGAGAAAAAATGCACGCCTCCATCCGAGCTTGAATGCGGGACCTCCAGAACCAGAGCCAAGTGCTCCACCCGCCAGTCCGCAACGGCCACCATTATGTTACAGAGGGTTACACGAAAAACGAAAGCAATGGCAGAGCAAACCACTTACCAGAACGTCATGTATAGGCTAAAGGCTCATAAATTTTACCACTTTCAGCATTTTTCTCATTTTAAAGAAATCCAAAAAAATGGCTCTGAGCACTATGGGACTTAACATCTGATGTCATCAGTCCCCTAGAACTTAGAACTACTTAACCGTAACCAACCTAAGGACATGACACACATCCATGCCCGAGGCAGGATTCGAACCTGCGACCGTAGTGGTCTTGCGGTTCCAGATTGAAGCGCCTGGAGCCGCTCGGCCGGCAAAGAAATACTCTATCCAAATGAAATACTAATGACGCATAGCCCATTTTCTCCGACACATATACCGAATGTTTCGAATTTAAATTTTCTACAGTTGAAAACATGTAACATAATAGGTTTAGAAGATAAAAGAATTAAAATTATAAGTAGGTCTCCCAAATTGCATCCCTGGAATTACAAACTTTACCTGTCCCTGGAAACCACGTTTGTCCGCTAAATCCGAAAGTACTGCCGAAATAGCTTCTGGTTGGCGCAGAGATAAATGAAGGTGCCGAGACATGAAGATACAAGGCGTGCTGAAAAGTAATATCCCAAAATTTTTTAAGAAATTTCTTGAAGCATTTTAAAGAAAACGAACATCATTAATACTCTACAGCTTATTCTTCAAGTCTACATATTTGCAGCCCTCTGCTGCTAGATGACTCCGAATTGTAGCGTGTAACATGGGGGTGTGTAACGTAACTATGTCGGTGCGTGAGAAACAGCGTGCTGACATCGAGTTTCGAATTCAGGAAGTTCGTCCACACATAGTGCATGCTCTCCTTCAGTACGACGATACCAGAGCACACATGAGCCCTGTGATATCTGCAATAATCCGAAGCCATGGGTTCACTGACATCGATCATCCTTCATACAGCTACGAATTGTCCCCATCCGATTTTCGTTTTGTTTCCAAAACGACTAGTTCACCTTGATAGTGATGAAGCGGTGGAAGCAGACGTGAAGTCATGGCTCCGTCAACAAATTCGAACATTCTACAGCATCAACTAACTGGTCTCTTGTTAGGAGAGTTGCGTTCGTCGTCAACATGATTATGTTGAGAAACAGATACATAGACATGAAAAACAAATATGTAGAATTTTAATAACGGCGGTTTAATTAAAAAGTTTTAAGACTTTTCGGATAAAAAAATTGGAGGCGTTACTATGCAGCATAGCTTCGTATACCATTGTTTACTTACAATCACACTTTAAATCTGTGTGTAATATCATTTGTAACTGCCAAATCAAAGACTAGCCCTTGCAAGTCTCCTCGGGAACATTCAACCATTTGGTACTCAAGGAGCAGAATGTGGCTCACTAGTTTGTTCTCAATCATTGCAGTTAGGTAAGACATGTCTAATTTCTTTAAACGATCAGGTGATTTCCCATTTTTATCCTTCAACCTCCTCCTCAAAGTGGACTCTGGAACACAAAACACCTTGCATATTTCGTTTATGCAAGCATCGTCATTTCGAATAGCGTTACTAGCCCTCTATATGTCTGTTGGGACCATGAACGTATTTCCTAGGTGCCACCACGGAAAAAAATTGTACTTTTGGAACTAAAGTGCCAATCTGATAATCTTACTACCAATAACAATTATTACTATTATAATGAAGATTATTATGACTGTTTCATTTATATACGTCATTGTGACTCTAAGAAATATATGAGCACATTTTTATTCTGGTGAAAGAAACGATAAAGGTCGCCCTCCACTCTTTTTCAACCAACTAACATATCTAATAATTATGTGTTTCGGTATAAGGATGCAGCACATGAAATATACTAAGACGATGGTTAAAGAAAATAAAATAATAAAATGATCCTAGCTCGATCTTCGGAACGTAACACATAAACAGATATTTGTACAGTTGGCATCAAATACAGAAGTACAATTGTTAGCTCAAATCAATCGTTAAAACATGTACAGCACACATCACTTTAATTTTTACAGGTACAAGATATAAGAAAATTGCAGCTACAGTTTATAGGACGACGCCACACTTTTTAAACCTACTTTTTACTGCACAGAGGTTAGTACTATTTTAAGTATTTCTGCGCTATATTATCACTGAATTACTATAGTTATATACGAAATAAACTGTAAATAGACTTTACATACTCATATGAGTATAGATACTTCTCTTCACAAACGAATATTTACTTCCTCAGTGTACAAAATATACTTGAACCACTCCACACCAGAATTCTCAACGGTCTGTCGAACTGGTCACGTACAACATCTAGATACAAAGTAAAAACACGTTCTGCCCAACAGGTGACATGACGCTGCAGATAGTTTGCCAGATATGTCAGTGGTGCAATTTAAAAGGCGGTACAGTTAATGAGACCTCACCTTACATAGCAGATGACTGTAGGTTTGATAGTGGGGCAGCGCTGAATGCTGCAAGTGAATTGGTTTTGCCCCGAGAGCATTCCTGTGGCCACGGTGAACGGAATAATTCGGCAAGTCAGGTGGCTGGGAAGTCAACAGTAATTAAAATGACAGCTGTTACTTTTCTGATACAAAGGCCGGTGAATGCACCTTATCATGGAAGTCTCCGTGACGTTATCTTGAATCAAGGTAATGTAAGGCCGAATGCTGCCTGTGCTGTCCAAACAAAACTCGATACAATCAGTGTTCGACCGTTGCCCTGGCCAGCACGTTTTGCATATCTGTTACCCACTAAAAACATTTGGTCCTGAGTTGCCGAGACATCATGACGCCACCACTTACGATATACTACGATCCACGAACTCTATTCCAGAGTTGATGCAGCTTGGACAGACGTATCCGCCTCTGTCATCCACACTAAGTTCTACTCTGAACCCACCCGAGTTAGAGCCATTCCTGCTGCCACACACTGGATATCATTTCTGCTGCCACACACTGGATGTCAACAAATCAACCACAAATTTAATCATGTACTCTTCCTACTATACAAGGGAGTGTCCAGGAAGTGTGGACGAACATTAAAGTGCTATAGGACATGCAAAATTTATTGAAAATGTTATCGTTTTTTACAAACACAAGAGGTAACTTCGTCTATTTATGTAGGAAAAATTATGTCCTCCGTATGACCTCCTAAGGCCGCGCGGCAACGAGCAATGCCTTCTTTGAAGTTCTCAATGAGGCCTTCACAAACATTTGAGAGGGGTGCCGTTAGTAAAACTTTTAATTTCATCCCAAATAGGTGTATTGTTTGTCGTTTGTTCTCGTACACTTCTGATTTCAGAAACCCCCCCCCCCCCCAAAAAAAAATTCGCAAGGCGTAAGACCGCAAGATATGACAGGCCATTCCTGCTTGCCACGCAAACAGACAATTTTTTGAGGAAACTTTTCATTCAGCAGGGTATTCGTTTCAAGAGATGTGTGACATGTTGCACCCTCTTGTTAAAACAAAAAATTATTTTCATCAATAAGAGGGAAAAAACAATCGGAAAGCGACGTTCACAATGACATCTTCCTCATCATTTTCTAAAAAGTACGGTGCTCAGAACCCACACCATACAGTCGTGCGTTGTAGAAGCATCTCATCCTCCACAATCACTCGCGGATTTTCGCTGCCCCAAATTCGGCAGTTCTGCTTATTGACGTACCCATTGGGCGGTAGTGCGCCTCATCTGAGAAAATTATTCTTTTTGTGACGTTCTCTTTCTCCGCTTGTCGAGACAAGACGCAACGAGAAAATCTTCGATGATCTTCAGGCTTCAACTCTTGCATGAACTAAATCTCGTACTCATGAATTTTCAGGTATTTTGTAAGAATTTCATGCAGTGAACTTGGTGATACATTCAGTTATTGAGCTTGTCGGCGGACAGATTTTCTGGGGCTTAAGAACGCGGTCGCCCTGTTTTCTTAACGTTTGAAACAGAGCCCTTGGTCTCAGATCTCCTGATCAACTTCCGAACAGATGATTCGGTTGGAGCAGCATTAGTCCGAGTGTCATACGCAATTCACGCACGGTTGCCGTGGGACTTTCACTGTTTTTGTAATAACTTTTTATCACTTGTATACGTTGCTATGTTGTCGGCTGCCAACCGTCATATAAGAAAATGGCGTATAATTCAAATTCGTCCTTACTTCGCGGACACCCGTTGTGTACTGGACATGGGCAGTTTATGGTGGCCGCGGGCATTATCCACCCACGGGCATTATCCACATAGTTACATACGATCGCGGACCGGCTAGTCACGTGACGCGACAGCAGCGCTGCTAGCGCATAAATTCAAAACTACAGGATGTTTCAAAAAGAGTGACGTGTTTTTGGACGGTAACAATTACGAAGCATGGAACGTAACGGCAAGGAAATGTGTGTTGTTTGAATGGTCGCGGCCTAGAGTTCCAGAAAATCGCTATTAGACGTCAGTCAATGCGTCTTCTCAGTTTGGTATCAGAAAGAAGTAAGGTGGTGTCTGTTCAAGAGAAGGCGTTTTGTGTGCTGCAATTTGCAACGTGCGCATATGGGGGGGGGGGGGGGGAGGATTCTAGGACCCTCATGACAATACTGAGCACTAATGAAACACTCCTGAAGTGAACGGTTTTTGTGCCTTTCCTCATGAAGAAGTGTGCGGTTATTCTTTTCTGAGGAAAACACAATGGCTGGAATGAGCTATCTTCAAATGCTGCACACTTCCGGAGGACTTCGATTACTTCATTTTAGAACAGTATGGAGCTCCACTGACATTACAACGTTCGTTAGTTTCTCAATGACACTCTGCCACAACGCCGGAAGAGGCGCGCGGGACCCGGAGACACTGCCCTACATTATCGGTCTCCAAGTTCGCCACACATGACCGCATGCGATTTTTCCATGTGAGGATATACGAAGGAAAGTGTGTTCGTCTTTAAAAATGGTTCAAAGGGCTCTGTGCACTATGGGGCTTAACATCTGAGGTCATCAGTCCCCTAGAACTTAGAACTACTTAAACCTAACTAATCTAAGGACATTACACACATCCATACCCGAGGCAGCATTCGAAACTGCGACCGTCGCGGACGCACGTTTTCAGACTGCAGCGCCTAGAAACGCTCGTCCACACCTGCCGCCGGCCGCGGTGGCTGTGCGGTTCTAGGCGCTCCAGTCCGGAGCCGCGCTGCTGCTACGGTCGCAGGTTGGAATCCTGCTTCGGGCATGGGCGTGTGTGATGTCTTTAGGTTAGTTAGGTTTAAGTAGTTCTAAGTTCTAGGGGACTGATGACCACAGGAGTTGAGTCCCATAGTGCTCAGAGCCATTTGAACCATTTTAGCCACACCTGCCGGCTGTTCGTCCCCTTCACTTGCTGACATAGATGAAGCGAAAAACAGAACAACAGCCGCCATAACTCATATAAAAGCGGATACATTGTGTAAAGTTTATGACAAAAAAACGTTGAAATGTGTGCGAAATCTTATGGGACCTAACTGCTAAGGTCATCAGTCCCTAAGCTTACATACTACTTAGCCTAAATTATCCTAAGGACAAACACACACACCCATGCCCGAGGGAGGGCTCGAACCTCCGCCGGGACCAGTCGCACAGTCCATGACCGCAGCGCTGTAGACGGCTCGGCTAATCCTGCGCGGCATAAGTTTATGACCAATTTAGCTATCGTCTAGATGTTGTTCGAGTTGCTGCTGGTGTACACGTGAAGCATTTATAATATCACATCAAAAACTTTAAGAGATTGTGAGTATTTTTCAATCCATCCCATCTTTGTAGTATGTTTTTATCAATAAATAGGGAGGTCATCGTTTTAGAAACACCCTGTGTAACGGCCGTGTCGTTAATGTTTACGTGGTAGCTCACCAATATGACTGACACTTCTTTCCCAACATACCATGCCAACAAATTATACCTCAAAACAAGCATTTTTGAGATTAAGTTCACTTTATGTTCACTTCATCTTCTGATGTTTACGCGTCGCAAAATTGTTTCTCTACTTATAATAGTTTACCTTAGCTGTCTTAAAAATCTCCCATGCAGAATTCTGGGGAGCCATTGGTAAACAAGCAATGTTCACAACAGGTAAATAAATTTCAACATCTGAAAATGTGTTGCCAGGCATCTTGAAATATCATGGAAAATTAAACGCATATAGAAGCATCTGTTTGCATCTAATTCACTATAAATTACCTTCAGATTCAACAGTTGTATTATACTGCATCCGCTACGGGCAATAATTATTTATTAACACGACAAACAATAGAAAAACGAACTAAGACAATGAGATGTCCAGTCTGAGACGACAAGAAATTAGAAGTATCTTCACGAATTTTGGCCAGAGATACGTCATTCGTATATTTGAAATTTAATGTGTTAACATCCACAAACGTTTGCAGGCGTGGGTTGTTTTTGTAACACTAAATAAGTTAAGTGGTCGTTTCTGTGTTCATTTTAAGTTTGAAAGTCTTAATCGCTTGAACCCTACATGTATCGGCTGCATTGTAAAGAATCTGTTCTATCCACGGACACAACCAACCAACTCGCGCGCGCGCGCGCCCTGACCATGACATCGCTGGCCACAGTTCCTGTCGCGGCCGTCGGAGTCTCAGGGCGTTACCGCCGACGGAAGAGGTCGCGCCATGGCTGAGCTCGGGTCCGCAGCGTCCTCTGCCTTTTGCATATAAGGAGGAGCGCTGGCCCCGAGACGGTCCCCGATGATCCCCAGTTCGATTACTCCCTCTTCCCGGATATCCGCGATCGAACTGACACCTCTGTCCCTCCCCTCGCTCCTGGTTTCCAGTACTTGGACAACATTACACACACGGAACTCAATGCCCCTATCACTATACAGAATCTCATTGATACACTCCGCGCAAACCGCAACACCGCTCCTGGTCACGATCGTGCCACCTACCGTCACCTTCGTGAAGCTCCTGTCTCTTTCCTCTCCACCCTGGCCAGGCTCTACAATGTAGTCCTGTCCACCGGTTACTACCCCGACCTGTGGAAAACCTCCCGTATCCTCATGTTCCTTAAACCTGGCAAACCGCCGTCCGCAGTCTCCTCCTACCGTCCCATCAGCCTTACCTCGGTCTTCAGCAAGGTCCTGGAATCTATCCTCACCCGCCGCATCCACCAGCATCTCCGCCAGCACCGCCTACTTCCCGTCACCCAGTGTGGCTTTCGGCCATCCTTCTCTTCCGACGATCTTCTCCTTCACCTCACTCATCTCCTTTCCGAACAGCTTAATTCCCGTCGCTCCGCAATCTTCCTCTCCCTTGACCTCGAACGCGCTTATGACCGCGTCTGGCATTCCGGTCTCCTCTTCAAGCTCCAAACCTTTGCCCTTCCCATTAACTACGTCCGTCTGATCCGTTCCTTTCTCTCCCGCCGTCCTTCCTATGTCATCATCCATAACACAGATTCCTACACCTTTTTCCCCTCCGCCGGTGTGCCCCAAGGCTCCGTCCTCTCCCCCCTTCTGTACCTTTTGTACACGGCGGACATGCCGCCGCCGTCGCCCCCCGTCCACCTCCTCCAGTTTGCCGATGACACCGCCTTCCTCGCCCTGCAACGCTCCCAACGCCTTCTCCAATCCCATCTTGACCGGTTCACCGCTTGGTGCAACCAGTGGTTGCTCAAGGTCAATCCCTCCAAAACCCAGGCGATCATTGTAGGCAAAACCACCCCTTCCTTCCGCCTCCTTGATTTCTATCTCACCGTCTATGGCCGTCCTATCGCCCTCACTCCCACCCTTAAGTACCTTGGCGTCACCCTCGACCGTCGCCTCTCCTGGACTCCCCATCTCCAGACGATCCAAGCCAAGGCACGTTCCCGACTCCGTCTCCTCAACCTTTTTTCTGGCCGCACGTGGGGTCTGGACCCCTCCACAATCCTCCACACCTATAAATCCCTCATCCGCCCTATCCTTTGTTACGCCCATCCAGCCTGGATCTCCGCCCCCCTACCTTCTATAAATCCCTCCAAATCCTTGAACGGCATGCTCTCCGCCTTGCCTATCGCATCCGTCTCCCCTCCCCCACGCGGATCCTGTATGATCTCATCCCCTTCCCCCACCTCCTCCTTTTCCTTGAAAGGATACGGATCCTGTACACCTCCCGTAAACTTGATCCTCCTCACCCGCTCGTGTCCCCGATCCTCTCCCACCCCCGCCCGCTGCCGCGCCTGTACTCCCGTGTCCCACCCGGTCTCCATCTCTCCACCCTCCTTACCCTCTCCCAAGGTGGCTTCCGCCAGCTCCCCCTCCCTGATGATGTCCTCGTCCCCTCCATCTACCCCTCTTATCAACTTTGACCCTGCCCCCCTACTTCCGATGTCCTTTCCCCTAGGCACCCTGCCTCCCTTCTCTTCCCTTCCCTTCTCTTCTCAATCCTTTCCCCCGTCCCCTCCCTCCACCTCTCTTCCCCCGGGCTTCCCCTCCCCCTTCCTCTCTCCTCCCTCTCTCCCCTGCCCGTGGCGTCTCTGCTCTCCCCTCTCGCTCTCCCACTCCCCCTCCTCCTCCTCCTCCTCCTCCTCCTCCTCCTCCTCCTCCTCCTCCCTTGGCAGGTCCCCGGACTCGCACACGCAAAGTGAACATTCGCGCGCCGGAGATCATCGCCCTCAGTTTAGTGTCTGTGCCGTCGTGTTTGTGCATCTGTGTTTTTCGCCGTCCACGCTCCTTCGTTCACATGTGTCGTCTAACTCGTCAGTGTTTGTGGACCGTGCCGACAGTTTTCTTGTTTGTTTCGTCGATTGTGAACGGCTTCATGTTTTTTAATTATTGTCTCTACTGTTTTTTTTAACCGCCACTCTGTTCCTTATATGTCTCACATTCTTTTTTATTGTCATGCTTACGGCTGAAGAGCGGACTAAACTTTTCCGCTGCCAGCCGACCTTGTATGGGGTGTTCCAATAACAATAAAGAAAAAAAAAAACCCCGAGACGGACAGTCGATTGTCTATTGCTAGCCTTTCGTGGAATTTATAGCGGAGCCATTGCAGTGTGATATTTGCTACTGTATTCGACTAGGCTCAGTACACGGATTACTCTTGGATATTACTTGGACTTGTATTGCTGGTGCACGTTTCGTCATAAATAAAAGTAAGTTATCTCTTCATTCTAGCTGGCGCAATTCTTGTCATTATTTATTTTCGGCCAACAGACGTAGCTACATCCTGGTCACTACCCACGCTTTACACATTTTGTGGTGGCTGCCCCAAAAGTACCGCCGAGGACCTTGGGTTTGGGAGCTGTCACAAAAGAATCCAAACTGGAAAATGCGAACGGTGAATATCCGAAAATGCGTCTCAGGGGGAGTATAATGCAAGAGCCTGGCTCTTTCTTCCTCACGAACTTCTTCCTCAGGCAGGGTTGAAACCAGTCGCGGGTCGGATCTGCCCCGCGGAGCATTGGTTGCTCACCCGTGCTATACACGAACAGTAAGTGAAACTCACCCTATTTGTTGGTGTTGCAGTTTCAATGAGCAACTGTGTGGATACAATTGCCTTACACAGAAAGTACCAACACGCTTTAAGATCCATGACGTGTAGATTGTGCACGAATACCGAACTACAGCTGCTTCTCAATTTTCATTCTCTCTCTCTCTCTCTCTCTCTCTCTCTCTCCCACTCTCTCTCTCTCTCTCTCTCTCTCTCTCTCTCTCTCTCTCCCACTCTCTCTCTCTCTCTCTCTTTCTTTCTCTCTTTCTCTCTCGCTGTCTCTTTATCTTACTTATGAGTCTTCCGATGCGATGATTGATTCGGACTTCACAAAATTTGACAAAATCTGCAATTCTTTGTTCAACTGACATGTTCCACAGGATAACATCTATCGTGAACATAATCCATGGGATATGAACCTAATTAACGAATCAAAACAACTTCAGCCGTCTAAATTTCCAGTTCTTATTTTATATGAGCAGTTAGTTTCAGTTCTATATTACGCCATCATCAGATCCCCCCATCGACGTTTGGGAAGACCATAGGTGGGATTCTTCCTACACGTCAATAAGCGGACCTGAAGACAGCGTAATACAGGGCTGAAACTGGTTGCTCAAATAAAATAGCAACTGGAAATTTAGACGGATGAAGATGTTCTGATTCGACATTTTATATACTGAACAGCCGAGGACTCGCAACCATCTTTATAAAGATGATTTAGACTCATGATTTAGCTTCAAGCAATCAGTATGGGCAGAAATGCTATTAATTCGTTTGTGTCAATAAACACGGTAATGTACTCAAAAATATTCTATTTGACTGGGTACTTGAGTCAATGGGACGGACGTAGAAAATAAGTGATTTAGTCAGCTGGATGGTGGGTAACGACAGCGGTGCCATTTCGAAAACCACTACGCGTATATTTGCTCGCACATAACTCTCTTGAGGGAACCATTATATTTCACCGAGATCAACTAATAACCACTCGAATTAAATTAAAAATAGACGGAAAATTTCCTTATAAGAGTCAATTTTTGTGTCTTACGCAAAAGCAGAGTGCTTCTGCCTATACCAATAGCACTAACGCTAACTCGGAAAGTAGCTAATCTTGATAATTTTGACCCTGTTGTATCACAAAGTATCACATTTTCGGTTAACTCTACAAATTCAAAAGCCATCTGTGGTATGAAACAGTGGCTAATTTGATGTACGCTACGGTACAAGTACTTCGAAATTCTCTCTTACCAGCATGTACGGGGTGTCCTTCGTAAGAGACGTTGTGCGCATTTTCTCTGCCATTTCGGCAGATATTTGCAATTTCGTTTTTGTAAAGTGCAGCTGGAGTCAGCCCTAGCAAATACTGCTCATTGCGTCTTTTGTCGACGGAAAGTGTCGGTTTGGTACACGTCACAAACTAAATGATAAATTTTAAGTGCACGTTAGAGAGAGCGGTCCCAAATTAGTGCAGTGATATTCGTTTTAGCGACGTCTACCAACAGGAAGAGTAAAACACGGAGAACAAACTGTGCCCCAGCAGCGATTGAGCAGCGCTGCTGCATGCCGGCAGCAGTCAGCACGAGCCAGAACGGTGCTGCCGCTTCTGGAGTGCGGTTATCCTTCCTGTTTCACTATTATTGTTATTAAATATCGCAGAAAGGAATATCACACGAGACTAATTTGGGACCACTCTATTGAACTGGCACGTAAGATTCTACTTTAAAAATCACTTTGTTTCCTTTGTAGCCTGGTCTGTATGTCTTGCAGCAGTCTGGTTTTCTGTTTTGTTTTTTAGGTCATCTACTGTAATTTGGAGTTCTCTTATAGACTATCTTTCTTAATTTCTGTGATCCATTTAATGTTGCTCTTGCTGTTCCGCAACTGTTCTGCTATTCTCTTACTAATCCTATTTCCTGGTATATCTCCTCAGATGTCGAAACAGTGAAATGCGTTTCTTCCTCATCGTTCTCATTACCAGTTCTGTTTTCTTGTATACTGCTTTATTTGAAGCAATTCTCCAATGCCTATTTGCTTTATGCTGTTTGTTTATGTCCTATTTATTCTTCTTTCTATCTTCAGTATTTTCTCAGATTCTGCTGCATTAGTTATTTTGAAGATGGTTTCAGCTGCATATGTTGCTTCTGGTTGTGTAACTGTTTTATTATGTTTTAATTTTGTAGCTATAAATAGGATTTTTTGTTGTATATGTTTTTGAAAATGTAATTTACTTTGTCCAATTTTTTGTTCTATTTTGCCACGTTGGTTTCTCATTTAGATTGGATGTTATGGTTTCATCTAAATATTTGAATTTATCAACAATTTTGATTTCATGATATTCTATTGTACTCTTTTTTTCTGTCTTTTCATATTATATTCTAACGCCAGTTTTCTGTGCCTTTTCTTATTTTATTGTAGTTGTGTGACTAGGGCCTCCCGCCGTCGGGTAGACAGTTCGCCGGATGCAAGTCTTTCGATTTGACGCCCCTTCGGCGACATGCGCGTCGATGGGGACGAAATGGTGACGATTAGGACAACACAACACCCAGTCCCTGAGCGAAGAAAATCTCCGACCCCGCCAGGAAACGAACCCGGGCCCTTAGGATTAACATTCTGTCGCGCTGACCACTCATCCACCGGGGACGGACATTTTGTTGTAGTGATTTAATTTGTTGTTGGTTTTCTTTAAAGATTGCTGGTTAGGAGGGAAAGATCATCAGCAAATCCCAAGCTATGGCCGTGCGGTTCTAGGCGCTGCAGTCTGGAGCCGCGAGACCGCTACGGTCGCAGGTTCGAATCCTGCCTCGGGCATGGATGTGTGTGATGTCCTTAGGTTAGTTAGGTTTAACTAGTTCTAAGTTCTAGGGGACTAATGACCCCAGAAGTTAAGTCCCATAGTGCTCAGAGCCATTTGAACCAATCCCAAGCTGTTTATACTTATATTATTTTTAGCGCGTTCACTTTTTTTGTTTTTTGGTTTATCCTTGTACCGTTCTCTCATTATGTGGACAGTTGAACAGTAATAGTGATATCCAGTCACTTTGCTTAAGTCCGTTTTTATGATGAATGGTTCAGAAATTTCTCCTCTAAACTTCACTTCCGATTTGGTTTTGGTCAGAGTACTATTAGTGTAGTTAGTTTTGGATGGAGTGCTAGAGCCCCTAAAATTTTTAATAGTGAAGATCTATGGAGACAGCCGTATGCTTTCTTAAAGTTCAAAAAATGGCTCTCAGCACTATGTGACTTAACTTCTGAGGTCATCACTCATCAGTCCTCTAGAATTTAGAACTATTTAAACCTAACTAACCTAAGGACATCACACACATCCACGCCCGAGGCAGGATTCGAACCTGCGAACGTAGCGGTCACGCGGTTCCATACTGTAGCGCCTAGAACCGCTCGGCCACCACGGCCGGCGTTTCTTAAAGTCTACAAATGTTATTGCCAGAGGTTCCCTCCATTTCATGTCGTATGCCGTAATCAATTTCAAACTAATGATTTGCTCATTACAGCTTCTCCGTAGGCTGAAACCTCCCGGGTATTGCCTTAACGCTTGTTCTAGTTGTTCTTTGGCGTAGGGCTCTTGAATAAAATCTTGTATGTGCAGTCTAGGAGAGAGATTTCTCTGAAGTTGTCCGGGTTGCTCTTATCGCCCTTCTT
Organism: Schistocerca cancellata; assembly: GCF_023864275.1. Lineage (NCBI taxonomy): Eukaryota > Metazoa > Arthropoda > Insecta > Orthoptera > Acrididae > Schistocerca > Schistocerca cancellata. The sequence goes on along the minus strand of NC_064626.1, from coordinate 928,803,371 downwards.
GTTTACTGGTTGGATGACGGCCGTGGTCCAATGTTCGGGGAAATGTTCTGTTATCTAAATTTTTGTTAGAGCCATCTGTAAAGAGGTCTTGACTGTGTCACTTGAATACTTCCAGATTTCAACAAAAACCTGATCTTCTCCACATACCTTAAGTTTGGTATATTATCTCTAAGTTTGACTGCACGTAAAATACTCTTCCATTCCCTATAAAAAGCACCAGTAACAGAAACATGCACCAAACTGACGAAAGGAGAAAATATAAACGCAGCAAGTGACGTAGGAGAAGTAGGAACACGGAAGTCTAAAATATGTGACAGAACGTGCATAATAGCTAACCAGGGCTAGGTAGAGGACAAATGCAAGGCTGTAGAAGCACGCATAAGTAGGGGAACGTTAGATGCCACCTATAGCAAAAGTCAAGAGATTTTACCCAGGGCCGGTTAAGGAACATTTTGCAAGATGCAACTACTGTGGAGAAGACGACGGAAATTTTCGTACGCAGCCACTATCTTGAAATACTGTAGCAAACTGTGTGGAAGATTTTGCGTGCGATGGCGATTACAGTTCAGACCGTACCGTCTGCAAATTGCAAAATCATTAAAACCGGAACATAATGTCCAGATGGCCATTGCCTTCAATTTGCGTGACGAAGTAGGAAGTACTTGAGGACGAACATTCTGCCTCCAGGATGATACTCAGCGACGAAGTAATGTTCATCTGGAACGGCTCATTGTCACAATGTGAGCGTGTGGAACACTGAACATCCTCATGAAATTGTGCCGCATGAACGAGTTTCGACGAAGGTTAATGTTTTCTGTGCATTGTTCTTCTTCTGTGAGAATACTATGACGGCTACCTCTTCTTACGTCGATATGTTGCAGTTGTGGTTGTTTCTCCAACTGATTGCTGATTCTGGTAATTTAATCTTCCAGCAAGGCGGGGCACATCCTCATTGGTGCATCGATGTTCGTTACTATCTGGACGAACATTCACATCGCTGGATTGGGCGTAGTAGAGAAGATGGTGTGGCTCTTTTCCCCAGGTCATCTCACCTAAGACCTTGCGATTTTTCCCTTTGGGGGTACATTAAGGACAGTGTTTACGTACCCCCACTGCGAAAAACTCTGGAACAGCCCAGAGAGAGCATCTTTGCTTCTGTGATGGTCATTGAGGGGATGTTTCACGTAAAGCATGAAGCTAACTTGATGCATATTGGACGTGTGTCATGAGACAATCGGGACACTCATAGAACATTTGTAGAGTGAGTTTGCGGTTATCTTCACGGATCAGTCATATTTGTTGAAACGTCCTCTTAGAAAAATTTATGAATTACTGTGCTGATAAACCTCTTACATTATTTGATTTTCAAACAGCTGAGCAGAACTTTCTCTCTTTACTTATTCTGATCAACACTTGACTGACACACAATTTTTTTAGCGCAACGCAATCTGACTTTCAAAAATCCCTACAAAAGAATGGCCCTGACGAACAATAACCTATACCTTTCATGAATGACGTACCTCACAAAAATCTTCGTTACTCGAAATACTGCAATACAGCGAGCGCCAATACTGCCAGCTAAATAAAAGATTCTAACTACTGAAGGCACTAACTACTGATAGGCATACTTAGCAAATGAAAGATTTTGATAGAGAACAAACAATGTATTTACCTTAATAGTGTTGAAAAATCATAATATACATAGCATTTCATGACATCCAGTCTTACAAATTTACTCTCTCAGATGGACACACGTCCAGTTCATCCGCTCTCAAACTCCGCCATTTCTCTCCCCACATCCACCACTGCTGGCGGCTCACCTCCAACTGCGCAACGCTATGTGCTGTTCACATCCAACTGCCCAACACTACAATAGCGACTATTCCAACAATGCCAACCAGCCACAGACTTCACACAGCACAGTCAGTGATTTTCATATAGAGCGCTACGTGGCGTTATCAACATAAAAACGTAAACAGCCTACTTACATTGTATGTTTAATACTTTGCAAAATATAAAGATTTCAAAGAAATGAAACACTTATAGAAGTTCTGCATAAATTGTAGAGTTAACGAAGGCTTGACATTCTCAACGTAACAGAGATAAAGTGCAGGGTTCGAAAGCTTATTCAGCACTTACACAGAAACAAGCCTACAGTTAAAAGCGTCGAAGGAAGTGAGATAAGGGTGTATCCTGTCCCCAACGTTTTCCGAGCTGTACATTCATCAAAAGAAATGAAGGAGAAAATTGGAGAGGTAACTAAAACTCACGGAGAAGTAATAAAAGCATTGCCTTTTTCCACTGGAATTGTAATGCTGTCAGACACAGCAAAGGAGATAGAAAAACATTTAAGTAAAATGTATAGTGTCTTGAAAAAATCTTATAAGATGAACATATACAAAATAAAACAAGATTAATAGAAGGTAATCGAATTAAATCAGACGAAATTAAGGTAATTAGATTACGACAGGAGAGACTAAAGGCAGTAAATGAGTTTTGCCATTTGGGTAGCAGAATAACTGATGACGGCCGAAATAAAACGCAGTTGGCTATAGCAAGAAAGTAATAAATGAAAAAGAGGAATTTTGTAACATGTTATATAAGTTTGGGTATTATGAAGTACTTTTCTGGAAATATTTGTCTAGAGAGTAGTTACCTGACGTTACCGAAGTGAAACGTGAGTGATAAGCAGTACAGATGAAAATAGAAGCTTTAGAAATGTGGTGCTGTGGAAGAATGCTAGAGATGAGATCGATAAATCGAGTAACTAATGAAGAGGTACCGAATCGAGTTAGAGAAAAAAGAAAAGCATGGCACAATTTGACTACAAGAAGGGATTGGTTTATAGAAAACATCCTAAAGGATCAAGGTATAGTCTGTTTAATAAATGAAAAGCGCTAGTTTGCTTTTGTTCTACAATATTACTTTCATCGTGTTAACCGGTTTTCGGCTTGCAAGGCCATCTTCACACATAAAGTAACACAGTACAACAAAAGCAAACTAGCGCTTTTTTGTTACAGTGTTGTTACACTAAGAACGGACGGAAGATTCAGTAAACATAGTGGTCAGTTTTGTAATTGGTAAAGAGCAGAGGGTGAAAACTTTAAGGGAGAACAAGGCGTGAAATCAATAAGCAGTTTAAAAGAGATGTAGGTTGCAGTACTAGTTAAGAAATGGTGGGACTTGCCCAGGATAGACCAACGTGGCGAGCTACATCAAACCATTCGTCAGAGTGAAGACCACAACAACACAAAATCAGTCACTGCCCCACCATCAAATTGCTAGTATCTTCATGAAGATCATCAGTTTCGGAAAATGCTTTATTTCATGAAGGTGAAGTGGCGTTTGCGTCCTCATTCCACAGTTAATTTACGCTTTGGGGGTATAATTATTCATCTGATATACGGATATCCAGTAGCTCCAGAAACCAAACACAGATCGAAGTAGACTTTTCTATGTCCTGAAAAAATTATTTCCTACCAGCGGATCGTTCTCCAGCTTAACGATACAGTATCTTCCTTAACGAAGGTAAAATCTCCTGAATTCAACATGCTACTGTATGCACACTGATACAAGCTTAGAATAAGCGGAAACTCGAGGTCCTGCTTTCCGAAACGGACGCTCGAGTTAATCAGAGAAACCAGACGGGGTGCGGAGCAACTGCGAACTCGATTCAACAAATTAGATGCCCATTGAGCTGAGTTTCCCCTCGCTGCCTCTCGCGTGTGGCTCCGGGCGAGAGGAGGGTCGATCGGAAGCGATGTTTCGCACCCGTTCGTAATTAATTCCACTTTGTCTTAATTCAATATGCAAGTGTTCCGTTTCACGGCTGCCACAGAAGTTTGCTAAGTGAGAGGCGCTGTTCGCTGCATAATAGATGGTTGTTTGGGACCTGAGGCCTCTTAGGCCTCGAGTGTTCGCCGGAGCTTCCTGGAAGAGAAGAAATCTCCCTCCGTATTCACCGCTTCGGCAACATAAGGCTTCTCCAGAGCGTCGACACATTCTCCCCTGATGTTTACATTCTTTACGCTGCTAACGTAAGTATCCACCAGGGGGGGGGGGGGAAAGCAACAGACACCGAAAGAATGCTCTTAGTTCCCAGCCCACTACAGATTTAGCTTCTTCGTTATTTCCTGTGAAGATTTTCGAAAGTTTCAATTCGAACGCAAATTACGTTAATTACTTAAGGAGCGTCTTATATGTTGATGTTTCCATTCGTTGACATAAAGCTGTTTCATTATTCAGTTCATTCCATACAATTTTTTTCCAAGTCATTTAACATCAGTTCCCATATCATGCCTTTCTCTAAAACGAGTCAAGGCAGTCATCATCCACTTATTACTGGAAAATAATATTTCATTTCGGCGACTCTCAACATATTGTAAAGTTGTTGCTTTAATTTGTGGTGTAAGCGGAACTGATAGACAATAAAAGCGGTTTAAAAGCTGTGAGCTGTCTGGGGAAGTTAACCTTGCATTACTGAGCAACTGTTTCACCAGGTATCCAGTCTAGCTTACCAAATTCCCAACCAGACTAACATTAATTATAATCTTTTAATAGTCATACGACAACCGGTGATATATATATAAAAGAGAATTTAAATAAAAAGAAATAAATCAGTTTATATTTGGAAATTTATTTTAACATTGATCATTGAAATTTCAGCATATTAAACTTGATTCCTAACTAAACTGGTGCCTTATTTAGGATTGTGAAAATGTGAGATTGTAATCTTACGGAACACATCAGATATGGAGCCAAGATTGGGAGACTGCATACAACACTGCATTCATAAAACAACACACAAAGAACGTTGAAACATATGCAAGAGGAAATTAACCACAACCAACCGATTCAGTTTTCACCCAAAGAAGTTACGTTCGTAGCACAATCCTGTCTGTCATGTAATTACCACACACTGGTATACTAAATTCATATTAACTCTTTGTGAAATCTTCGCGAAAAGAGTAGCTGAGGGCTACTTTGATGATTACACCACATGCTTCACGTGGTCAACTTGGTTTACACAAAGAGTGTAACTCCACAATAATTTTGATAATTAAAATAAATTTGATCGAAAAACAATTTACAAAAGAAAAACCACGAACTGGTTACTATCGTCTTACTATTAACCTGATGGGTCAAACAACTGTATAAGCACGTGGTACTGGTTTCACAAAGTACACCCCACGTGGGTTGAACATAAAGAAAAGTTGCTATATTGAAAAATATTGTCAAGACGAGACGTTATAATCTCACGCACATTCGCATTTAAGATTGATGAACCTAGTTAGAGTTACTGATCAACACGTGTTTCCACTTTACTCACAAATTAGTGACAAAGCAACTACTGGAATATATTCTGAACTTCACACGAGAATAACACTGCGCTGCAAATTAGGATAACTTTATATATTTTAGAGCTAAACCTGAAATAAAGGTGATTAAATTTTCAGTTAGGCTGAACTTAAGAAATCCATTGTCCTACGGACTTAGCAGACACGCGCTTAGCCGGAGATCTTACCACATCAGACGCTCGCCATGGACAGACTGACCTGGTCCCTCCTTGAGGGTGGCTCACAAATACAAACGGAAGTGGCCAGAGGGGCAGCTTCCTATACCAACATGACAAGGGACGGACAGGACCATACTAAGGATAGAAACCTCTTTGCTTTTAGAAAGCGTAGCTACCTGTTCCGACGTTGATCCTACTGTTCTCTAGCAGACAGGCTTGTCTGCTACCCTCAAGCATGCAACTAGAAATACATTTGCTCATTCATCCTCTCACACAGAAGGGAAGGGGGATGACAGTATCTTATCATATACAGTATATAAAAGAAAGCGGATGTAGGTTCTGTATGAGACTGTGTGGCATGAATTACATATAAACTGTGTTTTAAAGTGTAGTAGTGTGACAGATCGTTCTTGTTTGTGTGTAAAAGTAACACGTTCCACTATTCAGTCTCCTCCCAGATAGCCAGAAACGCCACAGTAAATTTAGAAGAGGAACTTATGCCGTAAATGACAACAGATTTAAGAAATTAACATGAAAGGAATCCAGCAGAGACCTTTCAGTATTTGCAGTGATAACTCGTTAGCCCTACTTCTGGACCTTTTTAGTGAGATGATGGGTTTAATACGGTATTGCCTTCTGATTTCATTGCTGTATTGTATTTTGATATTTTGATGAGTTCTTCATGTGCACACCCTGGCTTACAGCAGGAAGATAGCTCGCCAGATCGTTGATAAATGCTAGTAGGCTGGTGTAATTCTGTGACACGGCTACCTCAGTTTGTATTTCCTCTGAGTTTACAATATACTTTCATACTTAATTTCCCTGAAGGCCTTTCACTTATTGTAGCTTTCCCCTGTCAGGATCGTTCGCTCCTGCTACATTTTTCAGTCCGTCGAGTTACTCAATTTTTAACATTTTGGCTCCCCGTTCCGTGACCTTTTCTGTCAGCACTGTGTTATGCTGTCTCCTTGTCATCCTCAAAAAATTTAATGACGTTAACAGCAAGATGCCACCCCTGTCCACAGAGACAGTTGTGGTGAACTATTTACATACTAACACCGTGAGGTATCTTCTGTTCTGGTGTGAAAGTCAAGTACCGGCACGACGGTCGGGAACGGTAGGGCGGAGTGGGCTGTGAAGAACACGTCAGCCAGTAGTACGCTGACCGCCCCCTCTCTACGACGACACCGAGACAGCAGTGGCCTCTAGGCGAGGACAAGATAAACGCCGCGTCTCCTGGCTGCAGCCCAGTTGAAGACTAGGAGTTGTGTTTACTGAAGAGATCTTAGTTTGTCCGTCGCCCATTGCTTGCGGCACAACACTGTAAATTCTCAAAGTTAAGTGTCTTACTGTAATAAAAATTCATTAATACAATTTGTTTGAATTGTTTTCTAGCGATCCGGGAAAACAGGATTCCTAGGTACACCATATTCAACGGGTAGGCAGGACGCAACATCTAGAGGCTGTACTGTCATCTGTAACGTGGCTGTAGCTAGTCATATAACCACAGTAGTTTCCGCTAAGGTCAGGTTTACCATCAGTACAAAAGGAGGCGGGGGATATTGTGTTGTCAGCAGATGATGATAATGATGATGTTTGGATTGTGGAGCGCTCAACTGCGCGGTTATCAGCGCCCGTATAAAATCCCAATCTTTTCACAGTCCAGTCTCGCCAACCCGGCTGGTAATCGAACCCGGGACCTCGCGATTCAGATGCAGCAACGCTTTGTCAGCAGAGAACCAGTAAGATCAGGATTAGTCGGTCGGCAGAGCTTAGTGACTTCTAATGTGGAGTAGCCATTGGACATTTCAATCCGTCTAAAGCTGCCTAAGTAGACTGTTGGGGATGTGATTGTGAAATGCAAACGCAAAGGAACAGGCACAGCTTAACCAATACCACGCAGAATTTTTACTGGTAGAAGGGGACCGTCGAGCTTTGCGGTGTGTGGTTGCAAAAATTTGCGAAAAATCAGCAGAAAGAATCACAATGATTTTTAAGTGCTTCCAGCAGTCCATCTAGCACAATGACTTTGTGTGGGGAATTAAAGAAATGGAGTACAGTGGACAAGGAACATCTCATAGTGAATGTTATGCGACGCTTGCGGGGGCGTAATGAGCAACGCCACTGGACACTGGATACCTGGAAACAAGTGATTTGGAGGATGAATCACGCTGTGCACAGTGCCAATCCAGTGGAAGGATTTGGGTCGACGAAAGCCTGGAGAACGTTACCTGCCCTCATGTGTGGTGCCAACTGTGAAACACGGAGGAGACGGTGTTAACGTGTGGTCCCAATAACACGTTTAAGAAAACGCTAAATACGGAAGCATATAAAAATGTTACATTATAAACGTTTCCAGAAGTATCTACAGCCCGTTGCTGTTTTGATTATTCAGCTTCATTTACCAACATTAGTTTCGAATCGTCTAGAGATTCATCACCAGACAGTGGAAATTTAATGAACGTTTGGTAGCATTGTCGGGACAGCGTTCCTGTGGCAAGATATAAAAAAGAAACGCGTAAGCACTGTGTGTGGCGATAATTATTTACATTGTCAGATGGACTTAAAGCCATATCAAAGCCATATCAACTAATAAAAGCATTTTCGGATGTATGATGAAGCTCAAAAGTCAGAGATAAAACAGCTTTTACGAAAATTAAATATTTTCCCTAGTTTGCTTAATATTGGTTCAAATGGTTGTGAACACTATGGGACTTATGAGGTCATCAGTCCACTAGAACTTAGAACTACTTAAACCTAACTAACCTAAGGACATCACACACATCCAAGCCCGAGGCAGGATTCGAACCTGCCACCGTAGCGGTCGCGCGGTTCCAGACTGAAGCGCCTAGAAACGCTCGGTCACCAAGGCCGGCTGCTTAATATTCTTCGAATCTATAAGTTACCTATGCTACAACTTTCAGAACTATTATGAGATTTTGAAATAGAAATACTGTACGGCACTAATCATCAGGAAAAATGATTTGATAGTCTTACTCAGGACACGTGCTCTCACCAATTTTTAACAATACCTCAGTTTCGTTTTCACGCACTTCAGTGTTTATGACGTCATATCTCCTGAACAATATGTCGTATAGTGATATACTTTTGTTGGTACATTCAGCGGCGTATGTGGATACCGTCTGTAAAACGTTTTGTGAATAATATTAGTAATAGAGAAGTAATAGATTTAAACGTCATGGCTGATGCGGCAGTGTTACGGTATGGTCAGTGAAAATGCAGTAACCGACAAACTTTTTTCCTTTCATCATTTTCTAGGGGACGTAAACGAGAAAGAGTTCTGTAAAGATTTGAAACTACGTATGTGTAAAGACGGTCTGAAGTCCCTAGGTGCTCTCATTCTCCGACTCCGGGCGAATAAAATCTGGGTATTCGCGCGTCGTGTCCTATTCTTCTTTTCCACCCCTTCTCTTTGGTAGGTGGTTCTTAGCCCCACAGTGACTTTTTCGAGCCAGTAAGTGATACGTGTAGCCAGTTCAGTTGAAATCGATCCAGTGGTTTCTGTGGAGATGTGGAACATATATACATACATAACCACATACGGGGTGTTACAAAAAGGCACGGCCAAACTTTCAGGAAATATTCCTCATGCACAAAGAAAGAAAATGTTATGTGGACATGTGTCCGAAAACGCTTAATTTCCATGTTACAGCTCATTTTAGTTTCGTCAGTATGTACTGTACTTCCTCGATTCACCGCCAGTTGGCCCAATTGAAGAAAGGTAATGGTGACTTCGGTGCTTGTGTTGACATGCGACTCATTGCTCTACAGTACTAGCATCAAGCACATCAGTACGTAGCATCAACAGGTTAGTGTTCATCACGAACGTGGTTTTGCAGTCAGTGCAATGTTTACAAATGCGGAGTTGGCTGATGCCCATTGGATGTATGCATTAGCACGGGGTAATAGCCGTGGCGCGGTACGTTTGTATCGAGACAGATTTCCAGAACAAAGGTGTCCCGACAGGAAGACGTTCGAAGCAATTGATCGGCGTCTTAGGGAGCACGGAACATTCCAGCCCATGACCCGCGACTGGGGAAGACCTAGAACGACGAGGACACCTGCAATGGACGAGACAATTCTTCGTGCAGTTGACGATAACCCTAATGTCAGCGTCAGAGAAGTTGCTGCTGTACAAGGTAACGTTGACCACGTCACTGTATGGAGAGTGCTACGGGAGATCCAGTTGTTTCCGTACCATGTACAACGTGTGCAGGCACTATCAGCAGCTGATTGGCCTCCATGGGTACACTTCTGCGAATGGTTCATCCAACAATGTGTCAATCCTCATTTGAGTGCAAATGTTCTCTTTACGGATGAGGCTCCATTCCAACGTGATCAAATTGTGAAAATTTACAATCTACATGTGTGGGCTGACGAGAATCCTCACGCAATTGTGCTATCACGTCATCAACACAGATCTTCTGTGAACGTTTGGGCAGGCATTGTTGGTGGTGTCTTGATTGGGCCCCATGTTCTTCCACCTACGCTCAATGGAGCACGTTATCATGATTTCATACGGGATACTCTACCTGTGCTGCTAGAACATGTACCTTTACAAGTACGACACAACATGTGGTTCATGCACGATGGAGCTCCTGCATCATTTGGTCGAAGTGTTCGTACTCTTCTCAACAACAGATTCAGTGACCGATGGATTGGTAGAGGCGGACGAATTCCATGGCCTCCACGCTCTCCTGACCTCAACCCTCTTCACTTTCATTTATGGGGGCATTTGAAAGCTCTTGTCTACGCAACCCCGGTACCAAATGTAGAGACTTCGTGCTCGTATTGTGGACGGCTGCGATACAATACGCCATTCTCCAGGGCTGCATCAGCGCATCAGGGATTCCATGCGACGGAGAGTGGATGCATGTATCCTCGCTACCGGAGGACATTTTGAACATTTCCTGTAACAAAGTGTTTGAAGTCACGCTGGTACGTTCTGTTGCTGTGTGTTTCCATTTCATGATTAACGTGATTTGAAGAGAAGTAATAAAATGAGCTGTAAAATGGAAAGTAAGCGTTTCCGGACACATGTCCACATAAAGTATTTTCTTTCTTTGTGTGTGAGGAATGTTTCCTGAAAGTTTAGCCGTACCTTTTTGTAACACCCTGTATATTTTTATAATATGCGTGGGTATCTTTTTTCCCGTGAACCGACTTTCATGGAATAAAGTCTGTACAATGCCCCAAGCTACGCTTAAATTACCAGTGAAATCGCCATGACAGTTCGTATACCAGTTTTGGAGATTAGCACATTCAAATAGACAAACTGGTAGACTCAACGATTTTGGAAAACATTTATATCCCGAAAGCTTTTCTTTCGCGATATGGTTCTATTGTGTAGTGTTGTAGAATTAACTGACTCGAAAATAAACATTGTTTTACATAGTAATGTGTGCACCAGGAATAAACCAACACATGCTAAAAACTGTCAGAAATGCATTTAAGTCGATTTCGCGATATAAATTATTCTCGCCACATTCAGTGTTACGCGTTTCGTTTTTAAAGCTTGATTCATTAAATGTTTATCATCTGATGATAAATCATTAGACGATTCGAAACCGGCGATGATAAACAAGAACTGAAGAATCGCAAAAGGCGACTGGTCGCAGTAATTTCTGGAAAGCTTTCATTCATCACAGTCGCAGCGTTCCACACTCACAGTGACTAAAAGTTTTATTTTACAGTACTGTGTACTGCGGATAATAAAGAAACTGTTTGAAGATGACTGTTTGTATCAGCACCAGAATACATTGTCATAAACCAGCTTCGGTAAGGTAATGGTTTGTGGACAACATTCCTGAAATGGACTGGACTGCCAAGAGTCCGGACCTGAGCCCACTGAAAGACCTTTTGGATCAGTTAGAACGTCGTCACTCAAAACCCCAGCGTCCAACATCACTTTCTTCTCTCGTTTCGACTCTTGAGGAAGAATAGGTTGCCATTCCTCCACAGATTCAACACCCTACTGAATGTGTCCTTAGCAGAGCGCAAGCCGTTAAAAAGGCGAAGGCTGAACACGTCCCTCATTAACATCCAGTACTTTGTGTCCAGATACTTTTGATCAGATCATGTATTTCTCGCTACGGCCGTGTATATTTCCCGCTACGGCCGTGTCTACCGTTCACTGTGTCGAGGGTAGCCTAATTCACACTGACCGTCAGGTCACGTCCGGTTACGTCAAAACATCCCGCAATTCGTTTCAAATGGCAGCACCAATACTGGCCGTCACGTCACCTGTCACGGCAACTTCAAGGCTTCTCGGTAAAAACGTTTTGACGGCTGACGTCATCGTCAGTTGCTAGTAACTTGATCCCAAGCTTATTTCCTCCCAAAACACAGCCGTCCGCTCATCCTCCATACTTCGTTTCGTCGTGCTTGACATAAGTTATTAATTCTGTTTTTGTTATTCGTTATTTTTGTTATTTGTTGTAAAACGTTTCGTTTCGTGATTTCTTTTATTAAAAGTTATAATATACAAAGAATGACGAAAGATTCATTGAAGCAGTGAGGCAACAGTCTTGAATTGTACGACACGAGAAATAGGAGGTACTCAAACCCTGTAAGAAAAGAAGCATTGAGGAACAAATAAAGAATGTGTGAGGTCTGATTCCTAAATATGTCATATCTTCTCATAATTTGTGTTGTAATTATCATGGGCCAGAAACGGATTTACAATAGATCATCTAAATTACGCGCCCTCTACTACATTTATAAAGTGGATTTTTATTGATACCGGCATTTAAAATTTTGCAATGAAATGAAATGCAGTGTGGTAGCAACATGAGCCATTTGAACCATCTTGTGTACTGCTAAGCAGCTCTGTGGCTTGTGTGTGAAACAGCTTTGCAACCATCGCTGGTCAATATATATGTCGTTTCCTAATTAACCCCAGAACAAATAAAGGCGCCTGAACTATCAAAAGTAAAATACAAAATTTTGTGGAAACCTGTAAATTTTGAAGGAAAAGGTATTATCGGAGATATACCTACGGCACAAAAATTTGCAGTTGGCTGGAAAGTAAACTTAGTCTTACACAAGTTAGTTTTTCACTGAATGAGATGGAAGCTCGTAAGACTGTGTCCCTTTTAGTGACTCTGGGTCCAGTTTCACGTAAGAAATGACAAACGTGGTGCTTCGATATTCTAAAATGCAGAAAGAGATTTTCACGCTGCAGCGGAGTGTGCGCTGATATGAAACTTGCTGGCAGATTAAAACTGTGTGCCGGATCGAGAATCGAATTCGGGACCTTTTCCTTTCACGAATAAGTTCTGGAAACATCCCCCAGGCTGTGGGTAACCCATGTCTTCGCAATATCCTTCCTCTCAGGAGTATTAGTTCTGCAAGGTTCGCAGGAGAGCTTCTGTAAAATTTGGAAGGTAGGAGACGAGATACTGGCAGAACTAAAGCTGTGAGGACGGAGCGTGAGTCGTGCTTGGGTAGTTCAGATGGCAGAGCACTTGCCCGCGAAAGGCAAAGGTCTCGAGTTCTAGTCTCGGTCCGGCACACAGTTTTAATCTTCCAGAAAGTTTCATTCTAAAATGCAGATTCCTCTTCGTCGAGCTCCTTGTATTGTGTGTGAAATTTCCCTTCTGCGCCCCACACACTTTTCTTCTGCTTTGTTTGGCACTTCTGTCCTCCTTCTCTAAGATACAAGCTATCCGTGAAAGCTGTTAACCTTATGAGCCCGATAAATGTCATTTTCGAACAAATGTGGACACCAGCGTCCACGCAAATAAGCTAGCTCGTGTTTACGTGCACTTCCCGCGTAAAAACAGTTTAGAATCATCCTGTGAAGACCGCAGTTCCCGCAAGAAAACAGCTGAGGACAACCATGCGAGTTGAGGTCACGTGATCTGAATTTACTTGATGTGACGGACAGTGACAGTCCGCCCTGGCGTAACGGTGCTGTGACGACGCCTAGTGTGAACTGTCCTTCATAGTTGCAACTGTAACCGAGGCGTTCATTTTTACAGCCTGTCGAGGAACTGCAATTGGGAATAATTTCATGGAATAAATAAGATAGCTAGACAAGCAAAAAAAAAAGAAAAAAATGTTTACAGCGTCGCTCGAGCGTGTCACGTTACAAAGTCAGTTGCTTGCAGACTGTTACTCCTGCTAATGAAGACTCGCTCGCGACTGCAAGCCCGTGGTGTCCCAGCGCGTGCTGCCCAACGTCACACAGATCACGCGACGGTAATTACGTTTTATTGCCAGTTACAGCGCACACTCGGCGATCTCCACTTGCCCGGCGCGTGCCTGCGAATACTAATGAGTCCGGTCTCATGATACCATATCCGATATTTTGCGAGAAAAATAAGAATGAACAGGATGCAAATTTTCGTCGGGGCACGTCACGTTCGCCTGCCGAGGGTCGCGGTATAACGGAAATACCGCCGCTCGCCACACTAAATGCCACGCACCGTTAATTCAGTGATGTCATCAAGACCCGGCGGTAGCTGCTTTGGGACAGGGAAAAATCTCGGAGCTTTGCAAGTTGTTTCAGTTTAGCAAAGAAAATGAAGGAAAAAGTTCAGAAGTTCTCTATGGAATGGCTTGTAATTAATCGTCGGTTTTTCAACTGCGGACCTTGGGTCAGTAAATACAGCAGTGGCTACGAAACTTGTACAACCGTTTTTCACATTATCTCTAAATACAGAGCCTTCTTACGTGCGTGCGAGAATAGTCCTAATTTAATATGCGAATCATATTTGTAGTTTAGAACTCTTGACTGTAGATAACTAATCATCTGACCGGCAAGATAATTGAATTTTATTGGATTCTCCTACTTACCTACGTCCAGTTCTGTGGCTGCTTTGAAACAACACCCTATTTTAGTAGTATAACTACAGCTTGTTAAGACGTTAGTACAAGCTAAGAGTCAGCCGCTGTGGTCGAGCGGCTCTGGGCGTTTCAGTCCAGAACTGCGTTGCTGCTGCGGTCGCAGGTTCGAATCCTGCCTCGGACATGGACGTGTGTGATTTCCTTAGGTTGATTAGGTTTAAGTAGTTCTAAGTCTAGGGGACTGATGACCTCAGATGTTAAGTCCCATAGTGATTAGAGCCATTTGAACCATTTGAACAAGCTAAGACAAAGCCAAGCTGTTTGTTACTGGTTCGAGTCGCACGTAGCTCTGCCTCGGCAACCAGTGTTTTGTGAGTAGTCGCTCAATTCATTGTCACTAAAACTTTGTGATTCGGCTTAGGAAACCAGTAAATAAACCGGTTCTCCCTTCACCATGGTAATTAGTGCATCAAATAGCGTTTCAATAATGTCACAATGGTGCTGTTAAGACTATAGCTTACATAGGTGATGTGAAACATTGTTACTGTGAATGTTTTCTTTAGCAAAAGTAATGTGTAACTAAAACAATATGAATCGGTAAGTGTAATCTGGAATCATTTCGTGTTTCCTGTTATTTTAGAACTTTAGTGATCAGTTGATTAGCCTTTTGTCCTTGACCTAACCTTATATTACTTACTTTTGCCATTTATTTCTGTATTGGTATACGCTATTTTCCATGTTCCATTTGTGTGTTGCATGATTTAAGGAGAAGGTATAACGCTTCATCATTTTAGTGTTTACTACCCTTTATTAACAGTCGTTGACAACACGAATGCGGAACAGACATACTAGCTATACCAGTACATCTTTTACAGATATTAGTAATGTAGCAAAGATTTATCGCAACTGTAATATCATACAAAATATCTGCGCTAGCTGAAGTCGATATATGAAAAACGCCTTTAAATTGGTAGTGGAAAAGTGATTTAGTTTCTTTGATAGTTGTCGATGTCGGCTGAAATTCAGTTTACTGATTTTTTGCCATTTCCATGGATACTGCATAAATAATTCCAACAGATATTTTACCGTTACCTTTTTAATTTCCCGTTTAACGCGAGCTGCTGCGCTTCATGGTGACATAATGCATTCGAGACACCGAAGGTGAATTCATCAATTTAAACAAACCTGTATACGTTGGGTTTCTACCGCCTACTGTTCAACACCAAATACTGTGAAACATAATCAATCTGTATAAAACGTATGACTCGATGATCGCCTGCCTATCTCCAGTGACGCAATGTTCGTTGCCAGTGCTTACTCAATAACTTGCGTTTTTTGTCTTCGCGGAATAGTTTCATTGGTGTCAGTGCTGTCTAAAACATAACAGCGCCCATTTTTGTTTTCTTCCTTTCATATTCGTAGATTTTAATTTAAGTAGTGTGACTTTGCGTCATCTGTAGCGCCACAGTCACATCATTTCGAATCCTGTTTTTTAGTCAATACTTTATATGACGTTGAGGAATGTTTCTGTACAGATAAAAAGTATCCCCATAATTTGCAGAATTGACTACTGCACATCAAGAGAGTCGAACCCACCAGTATAACAGGAGGTGGAGACTATTGTGTTGCCACCAGAGAACCAATAATAGTAGATGCCTCGGTCTGAAGAGCTCAGTGACTTGGTGGACTAGTCATTGGGTTTAACCTCGGTAACAAATCCATCAAGGATATCTCACCCCTTTCAGACGTCCCAAAGTCGACTGTTGGTGATGTGACTGTGAAGTGAAAATGCGAAGGCCCACGACAGCTAAACCGAGACCAGTCCGACCTCGTCTACTGACGGACAGTGAAACGTCCCCTTAAAAAAATTAACGGATTACTGTGCTGATACACCTCTTACATTATTTGATTTTCAAACATCTGAGCAGAACTGAACGTACTCAGACATTTCGCTCTTTACTATTCTTATCAACACTAAACTGACACACAACATTTTTAGCGCAACGCAATCTGACTTACAAAAATCCCTACAAAAGAATGGCCCTGACTAACAATAATCTATACCTTTCATCAATCAATTACCTCACAAAAATCTTCGTTACTCGAACTACCGCAATACAGCGAGCGCCACTACTGCCAGCTAAATAAAAGATTGAAACTACTGAAGGCACTAACTACTGATATGCAAAGTTAGCAAATGAAATATTTTGATAGAGAACAAACAATGTATTTACCTTAATAGTGTTCAAAAGTCATATATATATAGCAGTTCATGACACCCAGTCTTACAAATTTACTGTCTCTGATGGACACACGTCCAGATCATCCGCTCTCAAAACTCCGCCATCTCTCTCCCCACATCCGCCACTGCTGGCGGCTCACCTCCAACTGCGCAAAAAAAAAGAACAATAAGAAGGGACTAATAACAGTAAATGCATACATAATTTTCTTTTCAAGTTTTTGGTATCTTTTTTTTTTTTTTTATAATAAGTTGTCGTGGTGCGCCACTTTAATTACATAGACATTAAGATGTGAATAGACATTTCCTTTATCTGCATTGTTATCTTTAGTGTAATATTTTTTCTGCTTGAGCTATGACATATTAAGGTATAAGTTATTGCATTTGCTGCTGCTGCTGCTTGCCAGGCATAGTGCTATTGAATTTCATTTGGTATTACTCTGTTAAGCCAGTTTTACTACTGATTTTTTTTTGTTTGCTGCACATTGGTTCATATTAGTGATAATGTTGCATTTGCTTTGCTAATTTATATGTATTGCTGCTTGCTTTGCCAATTTGCATTTTTTGTCATTGCTGTTTGTGTTAATTGTTTTGTGCTGCTGCATTGCTTCGTCCCTTAGTTCAGCAACTGAGCTCAGTACATTCAAGTTAACTTAAGAAGGGGTAGGCTCAAGAGAATGAGTTGTGATGAATTTGAAGTAATGTATTGACAAGGTATATAAAAAAGGTGGAACAAGAGGAAACATATATGAAATGAAGTTTTGGGTTGGACTGCAGTACCAGACGTCTCACTGAAAACAAAGCCTGTCCTTTCCTTTTCTGTTCTTCCGTTATGTGTGTGTGTGTACCCTTGTGTATTTGTGTTCTTCCTGTCTTTATGTTTTAGAATTTTTCTAATACTCAGCTACATTCACTATTATGAGGATTACTGTTATCCTCAAATATAATTTGCATTTATAATATGTTATTTCTTTGTAAAGATGTTTAGACATTATTTATCCTGTTTTGTTTTAATGCTCATGTGTGAAGTTGATGTTTCGAAAGTTATTCTGATCTTTTATGTAAGTACTTACGTCATAATTCCTGTAACACTGATGTATATGTTTATTTCTATTCTTTTGTTAAGCCTGCGTTACTACAAATGTTATGTGTACTGTTATGTTCTTTAATGATGTATTTTGTACCTTTGTTATTGTATTCTCATGTTATAAAATTGTAATTGACACCAGTTCATAAAATTAAGTAACTTGTAAGCATTCATTTCACTGCACACATTTTTGTTGGTCATAGTATATGCACAATATGTGAGAAGTTGGGACTGTTACTGTTTGCACGTGTGTTAATAACTCAGCAAGGGACTGGTTAACAGCTTTGCTGGTTCTAAGGACAATTCCAAAAACTTTGTGAGTGCACAAGTGGCGGTTTATGGACTTGCTATATAGTAAAATACACTTCGATGGTGATTGGGCACCTGCACAGTCGCAACACATGGCTGCTGGACATCTCTACAAGGACTGCAGTGGGTCTGCACCTTCGATGACCCACCAATACCATTCTTTCTACAAGGAATGCAGTGGGTCTGCACCTCTGGTGGCCCACCAATACCATACTCTCAACCAGAACTACAGTGGGTCTGCTCTGTGATGACCTACCAACCAATATTCTTCAAAACTTCGAATGACTCTGCTGTGGGTTTGCTCTGTTGTGGCCCATTACCTGTCTGCATGTCAAGAGTCAGCACTGTCTTTCCGTTGGAAGGACAACACTACTTCTTCAAGACTGCATGGAAATCCCCTACTTCCATGTGCATTTTCTTTTACTGCTCATACTTTGTGCATAAAATTGTAATTAATACTGTGATCAATGATCAGGACCGTCTTTATGGACTGTGAGAAAATTTTAGCTTTTGACCAACAGTGTATCGGCTCTGAGCACTATGCGACTTAATTTCTGAGGTCATCAGTCGCCTAGAACTTAGAACTAATTAAACCTAACTAACCTAAGGACATCACAAACATCCATGCCCGAGGCAGGATTCGAACCTGCGACCGTAGCAGTCACGCGGTTCCAGACTGAAGCGCCTAGAACCACAACGGCCGGCTCAACAGTGTATCAACAAGTGTATGCATTTGATATCTTTGTTATTGTAAGCATGAAAAATTTCTTCAAATCTATATTGGCCACTGCCCAAAACAATTTGCAAGATTTTTTGTGGAGAGCATGGGGGCTATATAAGTAGGCTGTATAGGTTTTTATATTGGTAACGCCACGTAGCGTTCTGTATGAAAACCACTGGCTGTGCTGTGTGCAGTCTGTGGCTGGTTAGCATTGTTGTAATATTATCTATTGTAGTGTTGGGCAGTGGGATGTTAACAGCGCGTAGCGTTGCGCAGTCGGAGGTGAGCCGCCAGCGCTGGCGGATGTGGGGAGAGAGATGGCGGAGTTTTGAGAGCGGATGATCTGGACGTGTGTCCATCAGAGACAGTAAATTTGTAAGACTGGATGTCATGAACTGATATATATGACTTTTGAACACTATTAAGGTAAATACATTGTTTGTTCTTTATCTAAATATTTCATTTGCTAACTACGCCTATCAGTAGTTAGTCCCTTCAATACTTAGAATCTTTTATTTAGCTGGCAGTAGTGGCGCTCGCTGTATTGCAGTAGTTCGATTAACGAAGATTTTTGTGAGGTAAGTGATTGATGAAAGGTATAGAGTATTGTTAGTCAGGGCCATTCTTTTGTAGGGATTTTTGAAAGTCAGATTGCGTTGCGCTAAAAATGTTGTGTGTCAGTTTAGCGTTGATCAGAACATGTAAAGAGCGAAATGTCTGAGTACGTTCAGTTCTGCTCAGATGTTTGAAAATCAAATAATGTAAGAGGTGTATCAGCACAGTAATTCATTAATTTTTTTAAGGGGACGTTTCATAACTGACGGACAGGAATCGTCGAGCACTGTGGAACTTGGTCGTAAAATATCGCGTTAAATTAATGGGATGAATAACTCGTGAGCTTCAATGTGAGGTCGGCAGCCCAGCTATCACAATGGATGGGCGTAGGGATACAATGGGCGAGGAACTTCTCGTAAAGTTACATTTTTCAGGTGTCAGTGTTGAGCAATGCTTCAGCTGGTGTAAAGAAGAACGCCACTGGACAGTGGTTGACTGGAAATGAGAGATTTGGAGTTATGTATCCTTTGGCAATCCGAAGGGTTTGTGCGGATGCCTGGGCATCTCTACCTGCTGTCATGGAAATTTTGGAAATTTGTTGTAAGTCCTATGGGACCAAACTGCTGAAGTCATAGGTCCCTAAGTTTACACACTACTTAAACTAACTTAAGCTAAAGACAACCAACGCCCACACTCATGCCCGAGGGAGGACTCGAACCTCCGACGGGAGCAGCCGCGCGAACCGTGACAAGGCGCTGTAGACCGCAAGGCTACCGCGCGGCCCTGCTGTCATGTGTTGTTCCAACAGCGAAGTACGGAGGAGATGATGATACGGTATGGAGGTGTTCTTTGTGTTTAGCGTGCAACCGTTTATTACGCTTATGAATATGAACGTATTTGACATTACAGTATACGGCCTACAATAGAGGAACAGTCCAGAGACTGTGGTTGTTTATGGTAGCATGACAATGCACCATGTTAGAGCAACATCATTGAAGCAATGTTTGTGTGCCGTCTTATTCCTGAATTCGATTTGTCTTCCCATTCTCCAGGCCTGAACCCAATAGAAAACGTTTGACATCAATTAGATCGTCGACTTTGCTCCAGACCCCTACGTCCAACATCATTACCTTATATTGTTTCGGATTTTGAGGAACAATGGGCTGCCGGACGCAGTGGCCGAGCGGTTCTAGGCGCTTCAGTCTGGAACCGCGCGACCGCTACGGTCGCAGGTTCGAATCCTGCCTCGGGCATGGATGTGTGTGATGTCCTTATGTTAGTTAGGTTTAAGTAGTTCTAAGTTCTAGGGGACTGATGACCTCAGATGTTAAGTCCCATAGTGCTCAGAGCCATTTTAACCATTTGAAGAATGGGCTGCCATTCCTCCATATACATCCAGACATATAACTGGAATTGTCCGCAGCAGAGCTGAGGAGGACGTAAGGGCGAAGGCTGAATACACCCCATAGTAATGTACACTAATAGATGTTCGGCGAGTTTTGATCTGATAGCGTACATGGACTGTGCTGTTGTGTTCGCCAGAAATGAAGGTACCACCAGGCGTGCCCCAAGGAAGCGTTATATGGCCTCAGTACACATCAAAAATTTATCAGATATCGTCAGCAGCACTATAATATTTACGCTAACAACACTGTGTATAGGTACGTGCCATCGCCGGACTGTCAGAAAGAAATAGTGGCAGCTCTCTTTAAGAGCGGATAAATGCGATAATGGAAGCAAGGCTAAAGAAAAATCAAGACACTTTCATAGGATTTGTCGACCTGGAAAAAGCGTTCGACAATATAAAATGGTGCAAGCTGTTCGAGATTCTGAAAAAAGTAGGGGTAAGCTATAGGGAGAGACGGGTCATATACAATATGTACAACAACCAAGAGGGAATAATAAGAGCGGACGATCAAGAACGAAGTGCTCGTATTAAGAAGGGTGTAAGACAAGGCTGTAGCCTTTCGCCCCTACTCTTCAATCTGTACATCGAGGAAGCAATGATGGAAATAAAAGGAAGGTTCAGGAGTGGAATTAAAATACAAGATGAAAGGATATCAATGATACGATTCGCTGATGACATTGGTATCCTGAGTGAAAGTGAAGAAGAATTAAATGATCTGCTGAACGGAATGAACGGTCTAATGAGTACACAGTATGGTTTGAGAGTAAATCGGAGAAAGACGAAGGTAATGAGAAGTAGTAGAAATGAGAACAGCGAGAAACTTAACATCAGGATTGATGGTCACGAAGTCAATGAAGTTAGGGAATTCTGCTACCTAGGCAGTAAAATAACCAATGACGGACGGAGCAAGGAGGACATCAAAAGCAGACTCGCTATGGCAAAAAAGGCATTTCTGGCCAAGAGAAGTCTACTAATATCAAATACCGGCCTTAATTTGAGGAAGACATTTCTGAGGATGTACGTCTGGAGTACAGCATGGTATTGAAACATGGACTGTGGGAAAACCGGAACAGAAGAGAATCGAAGCATTTGAGATGTGGTGCTATAAACGAATGTTGAAAATTAGGTGGACTGATAAGGTAAGGAATGAGGAGGTTCTACGCAGAATCGGAGAGGAAAGGAATATGTGGAAAACACTGATAAGGAGAAGGGACAGGATGATAGGACATCTGCTAAGACATGAGGGAATGACTTCCATGGTACTAGAGGGAGCTGTAGAGGGCAAAAACTGTAGAGGAAAACAGAGATTGGAATACGTCAAGCAAATAATTGAGGACGTAGGTTGCAAGTGCTACTCTGAGATGAAGAGGTTAGCACAGGAAAGGAATTCGTGGCGGGCCGCATCAAACCAGTCAGTGGACTGATGACCAAAAAAAAAAGCAACAGGTCGGTATTGGCAATATGAAAGTGTAGCACTAATGCTCGGAAGACTTAAATGGAAATTTTTGGAAGATGGCAAGCTTGTTGCATAAATTTAGAGAACCGATGTTTGAGCAAGACTGAATGACAATTATAGTTGGAGTAGGGCTGATGAGAATAAGTATAGAGAGATCAGGGTGTGTGCAGAGGTATGTACACAGCCAGTTCTGCTTCCACCAATACGCGAATGGCGTAAGACAGAAAATGGATCATACTGGTACAGTACCCTCCGCCACGCGCTATATGATGGCTTATGGAATATACACGGTGTGCCAGGAGGATTGGTTAATATTCAGGGATATGACAGGAACGATTCTACGAAGCAGAAGTCTAGTAAACAAGGGCTCCAATCCATAGCTATGAGCAGTTCTTCATCTTAATGAGAAACAAATGTCTTCTGCTGCAAGCTCTTTGCTTCTCACCTTTTGAGAGGTCGTAATATGGACCGCAACAAGAAATAAACGTTCGGCAATCAAGGGGTCTAATGTGCATATCTTAACAACTATGAATATTTGTTCATATTCGCTACCGAGCGGGGCGGCACAATGCTAGCAGACTGGATTCACATTCAGGAGGACGACAGTTCAAACCCGCATCCCTCCATCCAGATTCAAGTTTCCTGTGATTTTCCTAAATCGCTCCAGGTGATTGCTGGGACGGTTCCTTTGAAAGGGTACGGCCGATTTCCTTCCCCATCCTTGACACAATCCGAGCTTGTGTTCTATCTCTAATGACTTACATGTCAACAGGACATTAAATCCAGTCTTCCTTCCTTTATCTTCGTTACCGTGAAACATATCTCTTCTATTCAGCAGGTGCTCATAGCTTTGAAGGCATACGTTACAGAGTCAATGTTTACTAGACAAGTTTTTCTTCTTTAGATCCATACTAAGTCCTCCCAAAATGCGGAAAACAAAGAAGTTGCAGTAGGAGACATTTGTTTCATAGTATCGAAGATGAGGTAGTAATTAGATCTCTTCAGGCAATGAATTGTAGAGCCGACGTTTTCTAGACTTTCCTGCTTCGAATGATCGTTGCTTCCATATCCCTGAATACTTACTATTCCTTCTGGAACACATTGTGTATGTGGATGTTGAACGCCTTCCGACTGCTTTCTTCGGCGTTTTTCATATCAGACTATCTGGTACATCTTATTTGTGTACACTGACCCAGCATTACCGTGGTTAACCCACATATAAAAGAACTTCTAACTCATATCACTTTGGAATGGTTCAGTCGCTTGTAGTTAACATGAAATTTTCGATCAGCTCTCGGACCATACAGTTATCCACTCCGCGCTGCATACCAAATTTTGAAAACACGTAAACATCGACAGGCGGACAGCTCCACTCATATGTGGGACAGTAGGTTTCATCACCTGCATCTACCTTCACCCATCCACCTTTGAGCCATCTCAATGTTTTATTGCTGGAGCTAAAAATAAGCCACCGAACAGCTTCCTGATTCGCCACCTCGCCTCTGAGTGAACACGCCCCCTCCTAACAGCCTCACCTTATTTCACGGACCCCATCCTGGCCTTTGTTTCAGCTCTCCCCTCGAGTCTCCCGGGAGATTTATCAGTCTATTATACTTTGTTTCCTTTGTCCCTCCTGGAAATAAACAGCGAGGGGCGTTGCGCAGAAAAGGGATGATGTTTACTCTTACAGCTAATCTCATCCCATCTAAAATGATTTGTTGCTGCGTTTTACCCCGCAGTAATCTCTGCGGAATTGCCTTGTGGTTGTTTAGAGAATTTTCCGTCTTTATGGAAACTCAGGAGGGGTAGCAAATAAGGCAGCAGGTAGGACTGAATAATGCAGCAGGGAATCCAAGGCGCCTTGAACACTTCCGGCGATAATGTAGACAAATTTGGTGTCTCTGCGTTATCTCCGAGAAATCCGCGTTTTCTGCCGCAGCTCCTATTTATACAGCACGAATCTCATGTAGTTCTGGCGACAGCTCAACTGAACTTCGTGCTTATTGTTTTGTTAGGTCGCTAAGCACCTTTCAATGAACTCATAAATACCGTGTGCAGTTTACACGATGAAAACAACGGAACTCGTTTCTTCAACTAAAAATTACTCATCACTGGCTATCTCTCAATACATCGTAGCCACAGTTTGTCTTGCTTATATTCTCCATCAATAACTATTTATTTTGAAGAAGAAATGTACGCATGAAAATAATGTGCTCTTCATCAATGGTGATAAGACATATTTTCAGCAAGTTTTGTCGCAGGATTCCTTCGTGCTCACATCTCAGCTTCGCAGATGCTTTGTCAAAAGTCAAAATGAAATCTGGGCTTTGAACCGTTTGTTACGAGGGTCAGAACTTAAATAGTGGCAACTATTTACTCACAACTGATACAAAAGAGTTACATGTTTGCACCTGTTACTGTCCTTCAGAATTGTCACCAGCGTTGTGTAGAACCCGTTGCCAGCGATGTGGAAGGCGTAGTATACCGTTAGCAGAGCCTGTTCTGTTGATGGAGCGAATAGAGCGGTCTACTGCCTGTCGAATCTCTGGAGTAGTTCTGAAGCACATGCCACGAAGTGGTTCCTTCATCTTGAAAATCAAATCAGTCACAAGGACTTAAATCTGGGGAGTATGCTGGATGGTACAGTACTTTCCAGTCATCGACCGAACAGAGCAGCCACAGCTTGCCCTGTATGCGCCCTCGCATTGTCGTGCAAAATGATGGGTGGGTTGCGCAGAATGTGTCGCCGCTTCTTTCGCAAAGCTGGTCGCAGGTGATTCTCCAAAAACGAACACTAATACTGTGCATTGACGGTCTACCGTGGAGGAACGTAATGTGTTAGGATAACACCATCACAGTCGTACACGAGAATCACCATAACCATATTGGAGCTCTGACGCACTTCCGACTTTTGCGGCGAACCATGACGGCGCCATTCGTTGGATTGGCGTTTAGTTTTGGCTCGTACGATGTGGCCCATGTCTCATCCAGTATTACTATACGGCGTAAGAAAGCCTCTCCTTAGCTCTCATAGCGCTCCAAGTGCGTCTGAGCAGCGTCGTAACGCATCCATTTCTGCATTTCCGTCAGTTCATGCGGGAGCCATTGTGATGCAGTTGTTCGCATGCCCAAGCGTTCCTTCAGGATGCGAAGCTCAGTCATAAGCGGTAATCCGGTTTCGTGGGCGGGCTCACGAATCGTATGGCGCCGATCACTGTCCACTAACACGGCAACAGCATGCACTTCTTCTACAGAGACGCCAGGACGACCTGCCCGACGCAAGTCTGCCACAGTTTGCCGACCTTCGTTGAAGGCTTTTACCCAACGTGCCACTGTTCTGTGCGGCAATGCCACTTCCCCGCACGCCTCTTGAAGACCTTGATGACACTCTCGTGCTGTATGATCTCTGGCACATTCAATCGTGATCCAACTTCGTTGTTCCTGTTTCGAAAGCATAGAGAGACCGTTACGTTAGACCGCTCGCTCACAAGTGACTGTGTTTCCCTCGATTGTGAGCACGCCGGCGACGTGGGACGGGCGAGTCCATTTGCTCGGAGGTAAGGAAGGTATGTCAACAACGTGTGCTATCAGCGACAATAGTAGAATCCATTGCATAGTGTCTGCTTGGCAGTGTTGCCACTATTTAAGTTCCAACCTACGTGCATGTTGTTGTGTGTCGACAGAAGTGCCGACACAGTGTTATTTAGAAGGGCCGAATAGGCACGCTATCAGCTCACCCAGAATATCGTGAAGTCTGAAACAGGATGCTCAATGAATGCTAATAAGAAAAGTACGTTGCTTTGGGAATACTTAACTTTAATCCATCCTTTTGGTATACATCGTTTATGGTGAATACAAGTAAGACTCTCTCCAGATATGGTTAACTGCGCCTTGCTAGGTCGTAGCTATGGACTTAGCTGAAGGCTATTCTAACTGTCTCTGGGCAAATGAGAGGAAGGCTTCGTACGTCTAGTCGCTAGCAATGTTGTCCGTACAACTGGGGCGAGTGCTAGTCCGTCTTTCTAGACCTGCCATGTGGTGGCGCTAGGTCTGCAAGTACTGACAGTGGCGACACGCGGGTCCGACATGTACTAATGGACCGCGGCCGATTTAAGCTACCACCTAGCAAGTGTGGTGTCTGGCGGTGACACCACACATGTACCAGTGAAAGCTAAGAAAAAAGCGATACCTGAAAAAAATCCAATTTAGCTTACAAAAAACTATGCCACCATTCTTGACACGTCCTCAACAGGAGTATTTGGTATTATTTTCTTCATACGGCAAAAGATTATTCGTATTTAGTGTATTGCTGCGATAGCAGTTAAGTCTTCAGTAAGTGGGTTTGATTCACTGATATCGGGAGATAATTTTTATCTTCCGTATTTTTAAGAGCTTGGTATCATACGAGGTAAATCTTAGTTTAATACATGCTGTTAGTACGTCATTCGTCTATAATTCCTAACTCCTGTGGTGTCGTATCATAAATACAGAACATAGCAGTCTAGAGTTCAATTACAAATTCCATTATACCATGAGATAAGCTGATAAAAAGTATCCCCTCAGTGTTGTCGTCAGTCCAGACCACAGATGCAAACTGTGATAAAAGGCGTCTTGCTGTTCCCTATCAGCTGCTCTTTAAAAGTATTTATTTTCCTGTCTACGATTCGGGCATATAACCATCTTCAGTAGCATCTGGCCTAGAGGAGAAACAAAGAAATGAAAAAATGTCAATGTCTGTAACATAAGAACATTTTTTGTTCATTACAGTACAAGAACAAGACTACTTTCGTATTCTGTACGTCTGTATCAAATGACGTGTGTGTCATGTATGAAATCTTTATGACAGAAAATAGAGTATCCCGTAGATTAAAAACCTAATGATAACTACACTGTCCAATCACATTAATGTGACCATTTGTCAGAACCCTGAATATCGACATTTTTCAGGGCCGACAGCAGCGAGAGGTGCAGAAGTAGTGTCAGTGAGGTTCTGGAAGATGCATACAGGGATGTGGAGCAATGAATTTACACTTAAGTCAATACAATGAAATGAATACCCCTAGATGCATACAGGCGCTGATATAAGTCAACGGGGACAGCTGAAAATGTGTGCCCCGACCGGGACTCGAATCCGGGAGCTCCAACTTGCATGGCAGATGCTCTATCCATCTGAGCCACGTAGGACACATACGACAGTGCGACTGGAGGGACTTATCTCTGGCAAGCTTCCCGTGAAACCCACATTCCCAGCTTATTGTCCCGCAGTATATTCATAGTGCCCATGTCCATTACACACATTACTCGCGTCTTTATCAATTCCCGCAAGAGTTCGGGCAATGTGTGTGCATCCGCATTGTAGATAGTCAAATGGCCCGTGAGTCTTTAACTATTTACGGAGTGAAAAGTATTTAAACAGACAAACTCTGGAAGGTTGTAGGAGACATAAAAACAAATATTTTCCCTAATGTCATTTTTTCCGATGATGATTATTTAAACCAAGTGGAGGGCGTATTACGCTCTTCAGTTGTAGGCAAGTGCTGTCCACCAGTGTAATACGGCATTGTCTCTGTTTGCTAATGGAGTGATACACCTGGAGTGAGTACACTGATATGGTTAGTGCGTACTATGTAGCGCACCACGATGGACCAGCTGCACAACGGGTTTATCAATAATATCCTAATCGCCGTATTCCGCATCGTACGACCTTCGATGCTGTGTACCAACGTCTGCGTGAGACCGGGTCATTTAGCAGATTACCTGGACAGGGACATCGTCGCACGGTAAGAACCCTGCAATTTGAGGAAGCTGTCTTGCAGCATGTGGAGCGGGGTCCTTCAATCAGCACTCGTGCAATTGCACGTAACATAGGGACGAATTAGACGAATGTAAGAACAGTCCTTCGAGAGCGATTGTTACGTCCGTTTCACTTACAGCATGTCCACAACCTGGAACTAGTTGATTATCCATCTAGAGCACAGTTTTCGCAGTGGTACATGGAACTGCATCCTACATTTCCATCCGCTGTGTTGTTTACCGATGAAGCAACGTTCGGGCGTGATGGAGTCTTCAACATGCACAATTCGCATATTTGGATTGAAGATAACTTACATGCCACTGTCACTAGCGCTCAAGTGCGGATCTTCGTTAATGTGTGGGTCGGTGTTGTTGGGGAATGTTTAGCTGGGCTGTATCTCCTACCCAGGCCATTAAATGGCAGGCACTATTACAATTTTCTCGCCAGAGCATTGCCAGAATTGCTCAACATGACGGGGCGCCGGCACTTTTCGGTCGTCGTGTGCGTCTATTCCTGGACCGACGGTTCCCAGAAACGTGGATTGGCAGAGGTGGTCCTGTACCATGGCCTGCTCGATCCCCAGATATGTCCCCTCTGGACTTTTTTGTGTGGGGAGAGATGCGCAACCTTGTTTACGCAACTCCTGTTGCATCAGAAGAGGATGTGGTTCCCCGGATAGTAGCAGCAGCAGGAACAATTCAGGATACTTCTGGGGTTTCTGCCCGTGTCAGACAGAACATGATCTGACGGTGTAACCTTTGTTTACGTGTCAATAGGCATTTTTGAAAATCTACTGTAATTGAAATTGGGTTGTGTTAATGTGTTGTCCCCTGGTCATAAAACATGGGAAAGTGTTTGTTCGTTTAATTAATTTGCCACCAGAGAAATCTTCCTCTTCCGATTTAACTACTCCTCAAAGGAAAAAATGATATTAGGGAAAATATTTGTTTTGATGTCTTCTACAACCTCCGAGAGTTGGTCGGTTTAAATACTTTTCACCCTGTATATGAAGATGGTATCTGTTCTATCGGGCATGTCCGAAAGAATAGATACCATCGGTGACCGTGCAGCTCGTTACAATGAATTTACAATTAAAGGCTCACCGGCTCAGATGAACAGAGCATCTTCCATATAAGCAGGAAATCCCGGATTCGAGTCCCGGTCGGGGCACACATTTTCAACTGTCTCTGCTGACGTATATCAACGCCTATATGCAGCTGAGGGTATTCATTTCATTGTATTGATTTAATAGTAAATTCATTCTAACGACCTGCATGGTCACCAATGGTATCTGTTCTTTTTGGACGTGTTCGAAAGAACAGATACCGTCTTCATATATGTGGAGCCATGTCGACTCCATTTTTCGTCTACGGTTCCATGTCGCGAACAGCTCGAGCGATGTGGTCTCAAAGAATATCGTTTAGTTTTAACCCGAGTTGTTTGGTAGCCAAGGAAGTACCGTAAACCCACCCTGGTGCTTATCGAGACACGCACGTACGCTAAGAGTTGTGTGACACGCTGCAGTGTACTGCTGGTTGATGCCATCGTACCGAGAAAAAGGGTCACATAAAAAGTTGCTGGATTTGGACGGGTTACTCCTGTAACTGAAATATAAGATCTGAAGATGGTTCTGAATGAACCGAAACCGGTCATATGTATAAAAAATTTGCAATCAAGACGGATTTTAAGTAACATTATAAAATCACTGATTGCTGTTATCCCATAAGACATTATGTCTGTTTTTGCAAGGATGTAGATGTAGATGTAGCAAGACACTCACCAACGAGCAGAACCTTCGATTTAGAAATGTTAAGAGAATTACCCGATGCCTCCCCATATGTCGCCACCTAAGTAAGCGCCACGCGAACATCGTCTACATTGCGGAGGTAGAGGACTAGATCGTCAGCATAGGCTGTAAAACAGTAGCGGTGCCCATGGAATGTCGGGCCCACCGGGCGTTGGCGAAGCCACTGGAGTAGGGGCTCTAATGCCAAAGCATACAGTATCGTGGAAAGTTGGAAACCCTGTCTGACAGAGCACTCGATCGCTAGAGGCGCAGTGAGGCGACCATTACTGAGCATTCTTGAAGTCGGGCTCCTCAAGAGCCGCATTCCCAATGTTACTATACGAGCCGGAAAACCCATGCGTTGGAGGACGGATTTCAGAAAGGTATGGTCGACACGGTCAAATGCTTGACTGAAGCCCAGCAATGCTAATGCGCCAGGTAAACCTTGCGACCGCGCGAGTGCGGTCATGTCCCTGTAAAGGCAAAGGGCCGTACGGATGTTGTTGTAACCGCCCAGCCAAGTCTGATCAAGGGAGGTGACGGATCTTGCTGCCTTCTTCAGTCGTGAGGCCAACAAGTGAGTAAAAATTTTCATATCACTGTTGAGTAGAGTGATGGGCCGATAACCACAGATCGATGAATGCCATGTGGCTTAGGGACCAGGATGATGACCCCATCAAGGCAGGTGGCTGGGATCGTCATTGTGGGTGACATCAGCTCACGACAGATGGACGTCCAAGTAGGTACCAAAAGATAGCTAAAACACTTGTAAAATTCAAGGGGGAGGCTGTCAGGTCCAGGGGACTTCTTTGCAGCTCCCACCTTGACAGTATCTAGAACTTTATTGGAGCTCACTTGTTCCTGAAGTTCTTGAACCGTATCCTCTGGCATGGTGTTGACAGTCAGAGCTGCTACCTCCTTTGTTGAGGTCGGGGGATGTGGGACGGCAGCGTACAACCGGCGGAAATGAGAATAGAAAGCGTGACTAATGGCGCACTGCGTAGTGTATCGTCGTCCTTCCGCTTCGGTGAGGTCGTGGATGAGGTCTCGACGATGACGTCGGCGTTGTGTGAGGAGGTGGTACATCGATGGCGTTCCGTGAAGCATATGGTCACGAGTGCAGGATCTGACAAGGGCCCCTTCCAAGTGTCGTCGCATGAGTGAAGTGACCTGCGCTTTAGCATGATGCACTATCATCTGATGGACAGGAGAGAATGCCATCGAAGTACAGTTACAAAGCACCGCATAAAAAAAGTCTATGGTGCTCGCTTGCCAAGCTTTGAAGTCTTTGCCATATCCCAATAGTGCCTTGTGTAGAGCTGGTTTCGTGCAGGATAGCCACCAGAATAATGTGGATATGTATGTGGGGCTAGGCCGACGACAGAGGGCCCACGCATCCTCAACGATATGTCGGCAGTCAGGAACAGTGAGGTAGAATCTCTACAGACCGCGGCTGTGCCACACCTTTTGGTAGGCAAGGACGACATGGCAGATGTAAGTGTCGTGGTCAGAGAAAGTCAGAGGCCATACTTCGGCATGTCAAGTGAAGACAGCAAGGGAACGTTTGAGGTATATGTGATCGAGGCGACTCGACGAATGCGTTGTATCTTTTTCCATGTGTGAACAAGCTGAAGTCTGTCAATGATGACGGAGAGGATCGAACACGAGGAATGACGTGGAGTTGGTCAGCAGGCTCTTGTGTGGAGTTGAAATCGCCGACGTCAACCATTTCATCCAGGGGATCCTCAAAAAGCGGCGTTACCTCGTCAGCAAAGAAGTTGGAGACGACGTCGACTGGAGCCGGATGGCGCATACACATTGAGGATGCGGACGCCGAACAGCGTCAGAACCATACCTCTAGCATTAGGAAGGTAAAACCCTGTTCAGCAGGGAGTCCAGAACGGAGGAGGATGGCGACTCCACTACCGTTGTCAGAAGCATGGGAGATGTTTGCCGTGTAGTTAGTGGGGGCGTAGAAATCAGCGACGATCAATTCTTGGAGGAGGGCAATGTCGACATCAGCAGCATAAATGGTCTCTCGGAACATTACCAGTTTATGTGAAACCCGAATGGTGGCCAGATTCATCGTCGCGATGCGGTAGTGTTGTGGGCTGCTCCCACCATTGGCACAGATGTTCTGGCAGAGATGTCTGGCTGGCGTGTAACATCTGGCACAGTCACTGTAGCCGCAATCACTTCGTGGAAGGTGGGTCAGCCACCTCCAAGGGCACTGCCTAACAAGAGGGCCACCATCTCGATCTGCTCCATCAGCCCAGGAGACTGGAACAGGTGGTAAGCAACTGTCGTGCTCATCAAGGGCGAGGTGTGGTGACGCTTCTGGAGTGGGGTCCAGGGACTCTCCCTCCATGGAATCTATTATTGTTGGGTGAGATCGGTCCTCAGATGGGCCAACAGGAGCGACCACTCCTGTCGTCAGAGCGCTCGAATGGAGATCATTGTCTTGTACCCGCTCCGTTGCCTGTGATGCCATATGAAGAAGTGTGTCATCGGATGGCGTTTGACTACTCTTCTTCCGTTTTCGGGGCGACCATTGCTTTCGGAGGTGGTGTTATGTATCAGAAGGTGGACGTTTAATGTCTGAAGTCGCGCCCGTCTGAAGAAAAGCAGACGTAGGCGCCGCACTTGCATCGATGTCCAATGCAGCGGGCGGGCTGGTCATCGAGCTCTGGAGAGTTGGTGGTCTCGTAGCCGTCGGAGGGGGTAGTGCCGAGCGGGAGCTGAGTCACTGGTCGGGACCTAGAGCAAACTTCGGCGGAGACAGTCTGAACGAACATGGTCCTCTTGTCCGCAACCTGCACACGTCCGTGGCTGAACATCATACATAACGATGGCTCCCACTCCAACCATCTGCAGATAGGATGGTACATGTTTGGAGAGTTCAATTTTGATTTGGCGGACACCATTCAACACGTGGTATGTCGTGAATGTCTGCCATTTTTCCGCGATGTGGCCCACAACATTGCCGTAGGGTCGGAAAGCTTCGACGACCACATCTTGTGGCACATGGAAAAGGGAGCTCAAAGACCCGAATTGTTCAAAGACCGAAACCAGCGTGCGTGTTGTCGAACTACCTCAGCACATGGTTCCTCCGTCATCATTTTAATATAGACTACACTGCCAGTTATAGAGAAGTGAGTAAGTATTACTTTCTGGAGGTCCAGAATAACTTGTTCAATTTCACTAGTGAGTGTTAGTGCATTTTCGGAATGGAATGGTATTTTAAGCGTCGCTCGGCGGTAACACTGCGCCATGAGTTGCAGTAATAATACACGCTACACAGCACGAAATACCGCGACGCAGAAGTAAACAACTGCGTTGCGCTGTCCGGCTCGCGGAACGGTCCGCACGCGACCACGGCCGAGAGCCGACTGAGAGCACTCGGCAACGGAGACGGACACCGGGATCTAAGAATGAACTAACGTACCTTGTCAAAATTTAGTCAAATTTACTTACAGGAAAACAGAGAAAACCCGATCTGTACTTATTTTGTTAAAACGTTCTTAAAATTTTGTGTATACACATTATTGCGTATCGCTCTCTGTCCATTAATGATATTTTACGGACATTTGTCATGTTAAGGTAGTTATCTAGTACTTATAGCATAGTCAATAATCTACCTTTCCTTGCCTGGCGAAGTGATATCATTGACACAATGTTTGCACTCTGTCAGATGAGCAGTAAATGCTTAGAAATTAGATTCACTAACCTCATTTTGGAGTTTTTTCTGTTTTGCCAAACATTTAACTTATGACAGTGCAAACTGATAGCGTAGACCAAAACATTCTGCTACAAGAAAACAATCTGGACATCAGAGCCGCGCGGGTAGCCGCGCGGTCTTGAGCGTCTTGTCACGGTTCGTGCGGCTTCCCCCGTCGGAGGTTCGAGTCCTCCCTCGGGCATGGGTGTGCGTGTTGTCTTCGGTGTAAGTTAGTTTAAGTTTGATGAAGTAGTGCGTAAGCTTAGGGACTGATGACCTCAGCAGTTTGGTCCCATAAGACGTTACCACAAATTTCCAAATTGGACATCAGATGGCCCTGTAGATCGCTTGAGAAAAGAAAAAATTGTTATAAAATAAAAGACAATAGCATGGTAAATCCTTCACACATTGATGTGCTATGTCTTTACAAAGATCACATCGTATGTTATAATTAAACAGTGACAATTATTAAACTATATGAAATAAAATCGCAATAACTTCTGAAAGGTTTGCGTTAGAACGTTCAAACTGCACGGATGACCGTGGGGCAGAATGGGAATTAGTATGAGCATGAATGGTTTGGTATAGCGACGAAGCGCACTTTCATTTGGATGGGTTCGTGAATAAGCAGAATTGGCACTTGGGTGACCGAGAATACGCATTTCGCAATCGAGGCCTCTTCACCCTCAATAGGTGACTGTGTACTGTGCAGTTTCCAGTCACGGAGTAATAGCCCAAATTGACCCTGATTTCGACAACATGTGGTTCATGTAAGACCCCATCAAAGCAGGAGAGTGTCTGATACCGTGGGGACTGCATACTGGCTCTGGGATACCCAGAGGCCACTGGCATGGTCGTCGACTCGCCGCCATATTCTCCGGATCTGAACACATGCGACTCCTATTTTGGGGGCTGCATTAAAGACAAGGTGTACAGAAATAACCCCAAAAGCGCTACTGAGCTTAAAACAGTCATTCAAGAGGTCATCGAGTGCATCGATATTCCGACACTTCTGCTGGTCATGCAGATTGTCGCTATTCGTCTGCGCTTATCATCGCCAGTGATGGTTGGCATATCGAACATGTCATAACCTAAATCCAAATTTCTTTAGTGACGTTTATATGTTGAATAACATGTGTGCACGCCGTATCTTGTAGCTAATTAGGTTTTTTTCATGTAGTTCAATAACTGTCACTCTGTAGAAGATAATGCTGGATACAATAATGCACAATGAATAAGACAAACATTAATCGATCAATGCAACAACTATAATGCTATTGTAATACAAGGCTTTTGGTATGATATGAAACTCCGATCTGCTGTGATAAACCACCTGCACCCCAGTACTCGCTTGAATTTTGACATTTCGGGTAAATTTTTCTCCATGTGCCCTAGAGTTCTGACCGGCCCACCGCATTACAAATATGGTTAAATTTATTATTACTTAGTTGAGATCCTATCACGCCTTCCACGTAGATCTGATACACAGTTCCAGGCCGTGTGGGGACCTAATTGGCGAATAGTTTGAATACTGTCGATTCTCAAAACGATATGGTTCAATTATTCAAATTGCCATTTCTATGACCTCGTCCAGGCTGCCGGTGTTCGCTGTTTCGGCTGCCCCAGGAGCGCCTGTATGTCGAATGCACTTTGTCACCTGGCAGATAATCTGTGTCTCGGCCACAGGGGCGGGAAGGTATGTCCACTTCTCAGTCCGTACCTCACGCAAACGGGGTGAACGGCGTTTATTGTTTAACTGTCAGAACAAGTTACTACTCAGAATTCTTGGAACAGTACTGGCAACGTTTACACAAAACTTGAAACGTCCCCTTAGAAAAATTATGAATGACTGTGCTTAAACTGACACACAATATTTTGAGCGCAACACAATCTGACTTTCAAAAATCCCTACAACAGAATGGCCCTGACTAACATTAACCTATACGTTTCACACATCACTTACCTCACAAAAATCTTCGTTACTCGAACTACTGCAATACAGCTAAATAAAAGATTCAAGCTACTGAAGGCACTAACTACTGATAGGCATAGTTAGCAAATGAAAGATTTTGATAGAGAACAATCAATGTATTTACCTTAGTATTGTTCAAAAGTCATATTATATATAGCAGTTCATGACATCCATTCATACAAATGTACTGTTTCTGATGGACACACGTCCCGATCATCCGCTCTCAAAAATCCGCCATCTCACTTCCCCACATCCACCACTGCTGGCGGCTCACCTCCAACTGCGCAACACTACTCGCTGTTAACAGCCAACAGCCTAACACTACAATAGCGAATATTACAACAATGCCATCCAGTCACAGACTGCACACAGAACAGCCAGTGATTTTCATACAGTGTACTACGTGGCGTTACCAATATAAAACCGGAAACAGCCTACTTACAAACTGCTCGACTTCACTGGAGAAGCAGCAACGCCGAAAGTAGCAGTGCTGTGAGACAATTCCCAGTCTTCAAAAACTCTGGAACCACAAACGTGCATTCACCCAGATAATAGGGTACTATACTAAAGCAAAAGCAGAAACTACAGCTGTGATCAGGTTTTAGTCAGTAGCAGCAATCAGAATAGTTCTTTTAGTTACTGAGACTCTCAGAGCAAACTAATGTTCAAGTTACATATAACTATTTTGTAGGAAATCAAATTCGTCAACTCTTAAGGCATTTATGAAGTGTTACTTAATAAACTGATGCAGTAAACGTTGACTCACTAGGGACATATGTGTTTCTGCCCCACCTGATGGATATTATTCATTTCTTGGCGATCTCGACGACGCAGCATCCTCGGTAACTGCGACTACCTTATACAGGGTGTTTCAAAAATGACCGGTATATTTGAAACGGCAATAAAAACTAAACGAGCAGCGATAGAAATACACCGTTTGTTGCAATATGCTTGGGACAACAGTACATTTTCACGCGGACAAACTTTCGAAATTACAGTAGTTACAATTTTCAACAACAGATGGCGCTGCAAGTGATGTGAAAGATATAGAAGACAACGCAGTCTGTGGGTGCGCCATTCTGTACGTCGTCTTTCTGCTGTAAGCGTGTGCTGTTCACAACGTGCAAGTGTGCTGTAGACAACATGGTTTATACCTTAGAACAGAGGATTTTTCTGGTGTTGGAATTCCACCGCCTAGAACACAGTGTTGTTGCAACAAGACGAAGTTTTCAACGGAGGTTTAATGTAACCAAAGGACCGAAAAGCGATACAATAAAGGATCTGTTTGAAAAATTTCAATGGACTGGGAACGTGACGGATGAACGTGCTGGAAAGGTAGGGCGACCGCGTATGGCAACCACAGAGGGCAACGCGCAGCTAGTGCAGCAGGTGATCCAACAGCGACCTCGGGTTTCCGTTCGCCGTGTTGCAGCTGCAGTCCAAATGACGCCAACGTCCACGTATCGTCTCATGCGCCAGAGTTTACACCTCTATCCATACAAAATTCAAACGTGGCAAACCCTCAGCGCCGCTACCATTGCTGCACGAGAGATATTCGCTAACGATATAGTGCACAGGATTGATGACGGCGATATGCATGTGGGCAGCATTTGGTTTACTGACGAAGCTTATTTTTACCTGGACGGCTTCGTCAATAAACAGAACTGGCGCATATGGGGAACCGAAAAGCCCCATGTTGCAGTCCCATCGTCCCTGCATCCTCAAAAAGTACTGGTCTGGGCCGCCATTTCTTCCAAAGGAATCATTGGCCCACTTTTCAGATCCGAAACGATTACTGCATCACGCTATCTGGACATTCTTCGTGAATTTGTGGCGGTACAAACTGCCTTAGACAACACAGCGTACACCTCGTGCTTTATGCAAGATGGTGCCCGGCCACATCGCACGGCCGACGTCTTTAATTTCCTGAATGAATATTTCGATGATCGTGTGATTGCTTTGGGCTATCCGAAACATACAGGAGGCGGCGTGGATTGGCCTCCCTATTCGCCAGACATGAACCCCTGTGACTTCTTTCTGTGGGGACACTTGAAAGACCAGGTGTACCGCCAGAATCCAGAAACAATTGAACAGCTGAAGCAGTACATCTCATCTGCATGTGAAGCCATTCCGCCAGACACGTTGTCAAAGGTTTCGGGTAATTTCATTCAGAGACTACGCCATATTATTGCTACGCATGGTGGATATGTGGAAAATATCGTACTATAGTTACCCAGACCGCAGCGCCATCTGTTGTTGAAAATTGTAACTACTGTAATTTCGAAAGTTTGTCTGCCTGAAAATGTACTGTTGTCCCAAGCATATTGCAACAAACGGTGTATTTCTATCGCTGCTCGTTTAGTTTTTATTGCCGTTTCAAATATACCGGCCATTTTGGAAACACCCTGTACTTCGTTCCCATAAATTCCTTATCTCTCGACGTATATCTGTATTCCGCAAACTGGAAAAGCGCTCTAATATGTGTTTGGACCCTACCCCCCCCCCCATGAACCATGAACCATGGACGTTGCCGTTGGTGGGGAGGCTTGTGTGCCTCAGCGATACAGATAGCCGTACCGTAGGTGCAACCACAACGGAGGGGTATCTGTAGAGAGGCCTGACAAACGCGTGGTTCCTGAAGAGGGGCAGCAGCCTTTTCAGTAACTGCAGGGGCAACAGTCTGGATGATTGACAGATCTGGCCTTGTAACACTAACCAAAACGGCCTTGCTGTGCTGGTACTGCGTACGGTTGAAAGCAAGGGGAAACTACAGCCGTAATTTTTCCCGAGGGCATGCAGCTTTACTGTATGGTTAATGATGATGGCGTCCTCTTGGGTAAAAAATTCCGGAGGTAAAATAGTCGCCCATTCGGATCTCCGGGCGGGGACTACTCAAGAGGACGTCTTTATCAGGAGAATGAAAACTGGCGTTCTACGGATCGGAGCGTGGAATGTCAGATCCCTTAATCGGGCAGGTATGTTAGAAAATTTAAAAAGGGAAATGGATAGGTTAATGTTAGATCTATTGGGAATTAGTGAAGTTCGGTGGCAGGAGGAACAAGACATTTGGTGAGGCGAATACAGGGTTATAAATACAAAGCCAAATAAGGGTAATACAGAAGTAGGTTTAATAACGAATAAAAAAATAGGAATGCGGGTAAGCTACTACAAACAGCATAGTGAACGCATTATTGTGGCCAAGATAGACACGAAGCCCACGCCTCCTACAGTAGTACAAGTTTATATGCCAACTAGCTCTGCAGATGACGAAGAAATTGAAGAAATGTATGATGAAATAAAAGAAATTATTAAGATAGTGAAGGGAAACGAAAATTTAATAGTCATGGGTGCCTGGAATTCGGTAGTAGGAAAAGGAAACGTAGTAGGTGAATATGGATTGGGGGTAAGAAATGAAAGAGGAAGCCGCCTGGTAGAATTTTGCACAGAGCACAACTTAATCATAGCTAACACTTGGTTCAAGAATCATAAAAGAAGGTTGTACACATGGAAGAATCCTGGAAATACTAGAAGGTATCAGATAGATCATGTAATGGTAAGACAGAGATTTAGGAATCAGGTATTAAATTGTAAGACATTTCCAGGGGCAGATATGCACTCTGACCACCATCTATTGGTTATGAACTGTAGATTAAAGCCGGCCGCGGTGGTCTAGCGGTTCTAGGCGCGCAGTCCGGAACCGCGGGACTGCTACGGTCGCAGGTTCGAATCCTGCCTCGGGCATGGATGTGTGTGATGTCCTTAGGTTAGTTAGGTTTAAGTAGTTCTAAGTTCTAGGGGACTGATGACCACAGAAGTTAAGTCCCATAGTGCTCAGAGCCATTTGAACCATTTTGTAGATTAAAACTGAAGAAACTGCAAAAAGGTGGGAATTTAAGGAGATGGGACCTGGACAAACTGATTAAACCAGAGGTTGTACAGAGTTTCAGGGAGTGCATTAGGGAACAATTGTCACAAATGGGGGAAAGAAATACAGTAGAAGAAGAATGGGTAGCTCTGAGGAATGGAGTAGTGAAGCCAGCAGAGGATCAAGTAGGTAAAAAGACGAGCGCTGGTAGAAATCCTTGGGTAACAGAAGAAATATTGAATTTAATTGATGAAAGGAGAAAATATAAAAATGCAGTAAATGAAGCAGGCAAAAAGGAATACAAACGTCTCAAAAATGAGACCGATAGGAAGTGCAAAATGGCTAAGCAGGGATGGCTAGAGGACAAATGTAAGGATGTAGAGGCTTATCTCACTAGGGGTAGGATAAATACTGCCTACAGGAAAATTAAAGAGACCTTTGGAGATAAGAGAACCACTTATATGAATATCAAGACCTCAGATGGAAACCCAGTTCTAAGCAAAGAACAGAAAGCAGAAAGGTGGAGGAGTATATAAAGGGTCTATACAAGGGCGACGTACTTGAGGACAATATTCTGGAAATGGAAGAGAATGTAGATAAAGATGAAATGGGAGATACGATACTGCGTGAAGAGTTTGACAGAGCACTGAAAGACCTGAGTCGAAACAAGGCCCCGGGAGTAGACAACATACCATTAGAACTACTGACGGCCTTGGGAGAGCCAGTCCTGACAAAACTCTACCATCTGGTGAGCAAGATGTATGAGATAGGCGAAAAACCCTCAGACTTCAAGAAGAATATAATAATTCCAATCCCAAAGAAAGCATGTGCTGACAGATGTGAAAATTACCGAACAATCAGTTTAATAAGCCACAGCTGCAAAATACTAACACGAATTCTTTACAGACAAATGGAAAACCTAGTAGAAGCCGACCTTGGGGAAGTTCAGTTTGGATTCCGAAGAAATATTGGAACACGTGAGGCAATACTCACCTTACGACTTATCTTAGAAGAAAGATTAAGGAAAGGCAAACCTACGTTTATAGCATTTGTAGACTTAGAGAAAGCTTTTGACAATGTTGACTGGAATACTCTCTTTCAAATTCTAAAGGTGGCAGGGGTAAAATACAGGGAGCGAAAGACTATTTACAACTTGTACAGAAAGCAGATGGCAGTTATAAGAGTCGAGGGACATGAAAGGGAAGCAGTGGTTGGGAAGGGAGTAAGACAGGGTGTAGCCTCTCCCCGATGCTATTCAATCTGTATATTGAGCAAGCAGTAAAGGAAACAAAAGAAAAATTCGGAGTAGGTATTAAAATCCATGGAGAAGAAATAAAAACTTTGAGGTTCGCCGATGACATTGTAATTCTGTCAGAGACAGCAAAGGACTTGAAAGAGCATTTGAACGGAATGGACAGTGCCTTGAAAGGAGGATGTAAGATGAACATCAACAAAAGCAAAACGAAGATAATGGAATGTAGTCGAATTCAATCGGGTGATGTTGAGGGTATTAGATTAGGAAATGAGACACTTAAAGTAGTAAAGGAGTTTTGCTATTTGGGAGCAAAATAACTGATGATGGTCGAAGTAGAGAGGATATAAAATGTAGACTGGCAATGGGAAGGAAAGCGTTTCTGGAGAAGAGAAATTTGTTAACATCGAGTATAGATTTAAGTGTCAGGAAGTCGTTTCTGAAAGTATTAGTATGGAGTGTAGCCATGTATGGAAGTGAAACATGGACGATAAATAGTTTGGACAAGAAGAGAATAGAAGCTTTCGAAATGTGGTTCTACAGAAGAATGCTGAAGATTAGATGGGTAGATCACATAACTAATGAGGAGGTGTCGAATAGGATTGGGGAGAAGAGAAGTTTGTGGCACAACTTGACTAGAAGAAGGGATCGGTTGGTAGGACATGTTCTGAAGCATCAAGGGATCACCAATTTAGTATTGTAGGGCAGCGTGGAGGGTAAAAATCGTAGAGGGAGACCAAGAGACGAATAGACCAAGCAGATTCAGAAGGATGTAGGTTGCAGTAGGTACTGGGAGATGAAGCTTGCGCAGGTTAGA
The DNA here is from genome assembly GCF_023864275.1 of Schistocerca cancellata. Taxonomy (NCBI): domain Eukaryota; kingdom Metazoa; phylum Arthropoda; class Insecta; order Orthoptera; family Acrididae; genus Schistocerca; species Schistocerca cancellata. Next base: position 928,762,066 of record NC_064626.1, on the reverse strand, counting down.
GTGGCATGGAGAGCTGCGTCAAACCAGTCTCAGGACCGAAGACCACAACAACAACAACAACAACAACAACAACATGTGTTTAGAACCAAATAACATATTGGGATACTCGCCAGCGTATTAGTAACAAAATGCATTTGATGTCCAATCGGCAGCTGTGTTATTTCCCTTGGACAGTTCACTATGGATACACAAAACAATCCCTAATGAATGAAGCCCACCTCACGTGGATCTCGTCAGTTTCCTTGGCGTATTCTAGACACTCAATGACGCTCGAAACACGACATACAGAGTGACAATTCTTCAGTTGAAACTTCCGGGCTGAGAGGCCGTGGTCGATGTATAAAATTTCCGCACTTTCGTCTCCATCTGCGGGAGACATATTCGGAGGTCGTCCGGCTACTGCCACTGAGGCACTGCACTGCACTGCACTGCACTGCAAATCTCTGGTGACATCAACCAGGAGTGAAACAGGCTAAGCAGCGAAGCCGCTGTTCCTGTGTGGACCTCAAGAACGATTTCTGGCCGCACGGGTGGGATTGGCCTGTGTGAGCGGCCGCGTGGGAGCGGACGCCTCGTCAAAAGCGTGATCGGGGCCGCGGAAGAAACTACTCCCGCAGCAGATCAGGCCAACGCGTGGTCGGCCTGTGGTGGACTTGGTGTCTCAGTCCACGATTAAGACGACTGCCAGAGTGTTCGGCAGAGGCATAGAACACCCTGGCGGACTGCCAGAAGCGCCACTGAGGCTCCAGGTAGTCTCGCATTTATGCAGCGCATAGAGGGCACCACCATTCGTCACGTGATGCCGGCGGTATGCCTATCTTTGTAAGGCGTCACCATTCTCACGATTCGATGTTAGTGGAAGTGTCTGGGTGCACTCAGCCCTTGTGAACCAAACTGAGGAGTTAATTGACTGAGAAGCAGCGGCCCCCGGTCTCGTAAAGTGACATACGTCCGGGAGAGCAGTGTTCTAACCACATGCCCCTCCATATCCGCATCTAGTGACGCCTGTTGGCCGAGGATGACGGTCGGTACCGTTGGGAATTTATGGCCTGTTCGGACGCAGGTCTTTTCTTATTTTTTATTTTTTTTATTTTTATAAAGTTCAGTTTAAACTACTCCGCACGGATTTGAGCTTCGTTATTCAATAACGGCTACACTGGTCTAAACACTTCGCCGGCATTCCAATCGCCAACAATTTACACAACAGATAGCAGAGAGGAATACACCATGGTTTCAGTCCGTCAGTCGGCAGCTATGCCTACCTGTATCTGTTTCACTAACAGTGTATTACAAACGCTGAAAGACAGCCGATGAGGTTGTGTAACTAAATGCCAGAATTCATGCTAAGCTCTTAAATACAGTACTCTGGCAGTGCGCATGAGGTTTGAAACTAGAGAACATATAGTTTGAAAAATTACGCTTGAAAACTGCCGACTAGAGTAATAACTAGGAGAACACGAAGATATTTTGAAGAATTACCGGACGATGATCGGTTTGTTCCAGTGAGGAAAAGGTACCACGTAGCAAATCTCACAATGTGCTCAGTAACGGGAATATATCGAAGAGAGGAAACTTTTCTAGAATCTGAGGCGCTAGAGAAACCCATCGGCAATGTAAGAGTCGGCAATCCTTAGGAAACTGCGACTAAAGTATAAAAACAAGCGAATAAACTAAGACATCAACAAATCCCAATTAATAGTAATAAAAGTGGAAGCTGAAGAAAGATAAATTGAGGTTAATAAGTGTATAATGCAGAGCTATAACTTATTGCTGCAGCTGTTAGATATGAAGTAATCTAAGAAAGTTTCGGAAAAAGAATAAAAATTAAAAAGGTATAGATTCCAAGGTTAAGTCGCAGACGATGTAGGCCTTCTGATATGATGCAGTGGAGAAGCAAGACAGCTGTTAAAATGATTGGAAAATATGCAGAGTACAAAGGAAAACAAAATTAAGACTATATGGGTGTATTCACTCTTCGCCTTTGTGACTACTTGGTATCTGCTGGCGATACTTTCAGTGGAGGAATGACAAATCAGTTTTCGTCACAGCCGGAACCAGAGGAGATAGCGATGTTGGACGCTGGGTCTGGAGCGATGTCGAAGATCTAATTCACACAAGAGGTGTTCCACTGAGTTCAGTTCGGCACTCAGTCCGAACCAGTCCATTTCAGGAATGTTTTTGTTCACAAACAATTGCTTCACAGATGCGTCTTTATGACCCGGTGCTTGCTGACACAACCATCATCTTTGAAACGTTCCTCTAATGTACTCATTAAACATCATTGTAAAATTTGTTCAAATCCTTTCACAATTAGCTTTTTCTTAAGCACAATAAAGGTGACTCAACCACGGAAAACACCACCTCCTCCGTACTTCACTGTTGCCACTAGACACGATTCCAGGTAAATTTGTCCAGACAGCCACCACATGCAAGTGACCAAATGCGCGTAAGATACAAACAGGCAGCTGAAAAAATCGGTAAAAGATAGGACAGCGTTGAGGACAGCAGGAAACTCATCGGAAGACTGATGATTTTTAAAGGAAAGTGTAACCTACGTACTACAGATGCTTAAAAGTGACATGTAATGCTGATTGTAAACTTATTCAAGAAGATACCTGATAATCCATACCATTCCCGAGAGGAAAAAAAATTGTATGTCTGGAAGCCTACAGTGGTGGCTACGAGAATCTATTTGGGTTCCCAACAGCATTTCACTCATGCTCTTCGGTGGCCAATTAAGAGATCGTTCTCCTCGACTGCACAGCCGTTCGACATTAACGGTTTCATCCTCCATGATGAGTAAATCAAATTTAGAAGTTTTACTAAGAGTAAAGGGTGTAGAAGGGCTTACGCTAGATGTATATCACATAAATAGCGAGTAACAATGATCGTGACAAATACAGAAAACATGACAGCAAGGATATTGGAGCTTCCAAGGACTGCACTCCGTGCATCTATACTGTACACCATCAGTAGTTGATGGTTTGGTAACTATCAACTGAAAATACACTGCCAAATAAAAGAAGTTGAGCATCCACGAATGGAGGAGAAAAAGAAATGAAACCTTATAGGTTGAGAGGGTATGTGATGTTATTTCACTGATTAAAAATCGAGGGAAGTTTACAAAGAACTTAACACTATGACGTTGCAAACCGTCTGGCCTAGATAAATGCATTGATACAGTTAGGAACGGCGTCACACAGACGTTGAAACCTCTCCTGTGGCAAGCCGGGTCACAGTTGTTGTAACAGGTTTAGCTGTGGTTGTTACTTCGCACGTCAACTTTAAAACATCATCATCGCAGTTCACAGTACCTCGATACTGCCACTGGTACGAAATTGACGCACAAACTGTTCTGTCACGGAAAGACCTGGAGATCAGCTGGCCGCAGCTGTACCTAAACATGACGCAGACAGTTCATAGAACCACGCGTCAAGTGCATTGTCCTGTTGAAAAATGTCACTCCGATAATGTGGAATGAAAGGTAACACACTAGGACACCAAATGACCATGACGCACTGTTGTGATGTCAGGGATCCATCAGTCACTACCAAGCGTGACCTGAAATGGTACACGTTGGTTCTCCACAACGTGACGGCACGACTAAGGCTGCGGTCTCAGTGGCACCGATATCTGTGGATTCTACCGACAGCCGACATCGCCCGAAGACGGCCAATCGTTTCACATCACTCCGCCACTACGTGCGCAGTTACATCGTCCGAACGTGCATATTTCGGACGACAACTGCTGAAATTCAAATCAGTTTCTTTTGTCATAACAGCCGACACATGAACTGTGAGAATCTGATAAGTTTAGTCAAAGGCGGAGTTTGTGGCATCCTGAACATAAAAAATATCATGACTGGGATACAGTTCGGAATCTATGTACTGAAATAGCAATTTTATTGGAAATCGCAACCAGGCAAAATCTTTATCAGAAATTTTAGTTGTGGATCTGGAAAAATAATTTGTCAAGTGACAAAGAGGGATTACCTTTCACTTAAAGTTACTGCAGTGGATCTTTTTGGGTTGTAGTAGGTGGACATCAGCTGTCTACAAATTATTATTACTGCTTATTGGCGTTGTTTTTACGGCAGTAGGGTGGTGATTCTGTTATGTCCAGTGATTTGCAAATGTGGTGTACGTATGTGTTTCCACTTTTCAGTGCCTTAGGTGTTCAGAGTATCTTTCACACATATATTGAATAATAGTCATTGAAGGTTAACTGACGTATGCCTGCTGAACATTAAATAACTTCATCAAAACAGATTTTGTGTATGCCCCTACTTGTAGAGGTGTAATTCGAGGTCTATTAAAAAACCCAGAGCTCACATTAAGATGCAGTTCTGCTTCATACTGTTGTTTACATCTTTCTAATAACTAGGCCTATACACATCATATACATGTTCTGAAAAGTACTGTTTCAAAGTTTTGTGTGATATTGAGATGTTATTTATGATGGTCTAAATACTAATTTAAAATCTAGTACTTTGCTCTTGCACCTCAAATACCTGTAATACGATATTCTAAATTTTTCTATACCGAATTTTGAAGTAGTGCAAGTGCACTAAAAGACACTGCAATATTGCTGATTTTCTTTACTAAAAGCAACACTCAATCTGAAATAGTACTGCGCCCAGGTATACTGTTACTTCCTCTCTCAAATTCACTGGGTAAGTTTTCAGAGAATAGGGAAGTGTACTAGGATCTGTTTATCTGAACATCCTACCAGCACGGAATCAATTCTCACCATTTTTCGGATAAATGAGCTGCTGTGAAATCACAAATCTACCTTTAATTAATTAGATAATACCTGCTTCCTTACACACAAATTTTATCCATGAATCATAAAACAGAAAAATGTACTTTCACCACGAAAATTAACCATTACGTGCTCATAATCTCATCGGTGAAAGCTTTACACACAGAAGTCGCACTCCTTGCCACTGTAGCATGATAAAAAACACTGAACAGCTTGTTATGGGGAGATCATTAGTGATATGTATCGATGAAACTACGTATTTCCGTAGTACACAAGTATAAATATGAAAAACCTCAATTATTGTCTGTTATTTTCTAAGGTGTTGGTCCCTTCTCACGCTAATCGCTGGTGAGAGAAGGAAACTTGCGTCACAAAGTTAATACGCTTTTAACTTTTGTGGCATGGTGGTTTTCCCTTCGTCTCGTATATTCGTAAAACTTGCCTGGTAATCTCAGTAACTGAGAAGAGAATATATAGTATTCGTCACGTTCGTTTCCAGACAGATATATATCCATACATATTTTAATACCAAAAGTTGCACTAGAACACTCGCGACCAAGCACAGAAGCATTGTGGAATCCATCCCGTCCTTGGAGGTTAAAATATAACCAACTTCATACATAAAATAGATTCTAGTCTAATCTAACCTTACCTCCTCGATCCCGCCAAAAACCGACGAATGAGATCGGGCACAGTGGCCAAGCTGTCGGCCGATGTTATCGGGGAAGTTCTGGCGATGGCGTTTGACGACTGTTGTGGGTACCACTGTGAACGCAGCTTAACACCGCTGTGCCTTACTCGCCGGCGATGATAATCTAGGTTAGTGTAGAACCGTGATTCATCGCTGAACAAAATGTGACGTCGTTCACCACCCTGTGACGGCTCCACTCTAAACGCAGTCGTGTGTGCTGTGGTGTTAACGGCAGCCTAGACAGGGTACGGTATTTCAGTAGCCCGGCTGCCTCTAGTCTCCGCTAGTGTGCGGGATGACGCATAATACTGAAGAGAATCCATTATTTTTTTGTGAAGGGCGAGCGCAGTTATGGTGGGATGACGATGTAGCTTAATGCACAATACATTTACATCTACATTTATACTCCGCAAGCCACCCAACGGTGTGTGGCGGAGGGCACTTTACGTGCCACTGTCATTAACTCCCTTTCCTGTTCCAGTCGCGTATGGTTCGCGGGAAGAACGACTGTCTGAAAGCCTCTGTGCGCGCTCTAATCTCTCTAATTTTACATTCGTGATCTGCTCGGGAGGTATAAGTAGGGGGAAGCAATATATTCGATACCTCATCCAGAAACGCACCCTCTCGAAACCTGGCGAGCAAGCTACACCGCGATGCAGAGCGCCTCTCTTGCAGAGTCTGCCACTTGAGTTTGTTAAACATCTCCGTAACGCTATCACGGTTACCAAATAACCCTGTGACGAAACGCGCCGCTCTCCTTTGGATCATCTCTATCACCTCCGTCAACCCGATCTGGTACGGATCCTACACTGATGAGCAATACTCAAGTATAGGTCGAACGAGTGTTTTGTAAGCCACCTCCTTTGTTGATGGACTACATTTTCTATGGACTCTCCCAATGAATCTCAACCTGGTACCCGCCTTACCAACAATTTTATATGATCATTCCACTTCAAATCGTTCCGCACGCATACTCCCAGATATTTTACAGAAGTAACTGCTACCAGTGTCTGTTCCGCTATCATATAATCATACAATAAAGGATCCTTCTTTCTATGTATTCGCAATACATTACATTTGTCTATGTTAAGGGTCAGTTGCCACTCCCTGCACCAAGTGCCTATCCGCTGCAGATCTTCCTGCATTTCGCTACAATTTTCTAATGCTGCAACTTCTCTGTATACTACAGCATCATCCGCGAAAAGCCGCATGGAACTTCCGATACTATCTACTGGGTCATTTATATATATTGTGATCCTCCCTTGTGGTTGCCAGGCGCGGCCGACTAGAACCTTGACAACGACTACACATGCTCTCACGTTTCCACGCAGCCAAACATCGCGACACTGTCACATTCGAAGGCCCCACAAATCTGGATGCTGCACGGTTTGACGATCCGGCCATAGGGAGACCGACAATGGGGCAGCTTCCAAACTCCCCCCTATTGCTGATAACGTTCTCTCACGTGATTAGGTGGCGTTTCCACGTCCTTCACAGTTATCACTCATCATCTGACGCTGTCCATCCCCGTATCCGCCCTATAAGGCTTGGTAACAACATTCAGGACGAAAACAGGTAATGCACACTGGAGGCCGTTCTACCTGTCACAATTCTAATCATTTATGTACCCTCCAGTGGTAGGCAAGTGATATGTGTACGAAGCAGCCATGTCAAAAGTCAACTATGGCTCACTTTTTTTTGTCACGCAGTTTATTCAAGATACATACGAACAAAATCTGTATGAGGAAGTGCATCAAAAAAGAGAACACAGTATTTTGTAATAATGTCCTAAAATTTTATTAAAATAACTGCTGTGTTTGAGTTACTGTCCGTTTAGTTCCTTGCAAGGAAATCCTTGTGGGTGAGGTAACAAGTTCAGTGTTTAGTGAGGTTCATTTTAAGATGTTGCGTTAACAATTATGACATGAAAAATATTAAAACTTTGTGCCGGACCGCGTCTCAAACTCAGGAGATCTGCCTTTCGCAGGCAAGTGCTCTACCATCTGAGCTACCGACTCACGCCCCGTCCTCACAGCTTTACTTCCGCCAGTACCTCGTCCCCTACCTTCCGAACTCCACAGAAGCAGATACTGGGAGAAGTAAAGCTTTGAGGACGGGGCGTCAGTCCTGCATAGAAAGCTCAGATGGTAAACCAGTTGCCCGCGAAAGGCAAAGGTCCCTAGTTCGAGGCTCGGTCCAGCACGCAGTTTCAATCTACCAGGAAGTTCCATATCAGCACACACTCCGTTGCAGAGTGAAAATCTCATTCTGGAAACACTCCCCAGGCTGTGGCTAAGCCATGTCTCCGCTATATCCTTTCTTTCAGGAGTGCTAGCTCTGCAAGGTTCGCAGGAGAGCTTCTGTAAAGTTTGGAAGGTAGGAGGCGAGATACTGGCAGAAGTAAAGCTGTGAGTACCGGGCGTGAGTCATGCTTGGGTAGCTCAAACGGTACAGCACTTGCCCGCTAAAGGCAAAGGTTCCGAGCTCGAGTCTCGGTCCGCCACACAGTTTTAATCTGCCAGGAAGTATCATTTCAGGGTACACTCCGCTGCAGGGTGAAAATCTCGTTATGAAAATATTAGCTGTTTATGACTTACTATGTTCATCCGCAGGGTGAGAGAGTGTCCGGGAGGAGCTAGGATCGACCTTCTAAGGGATGTGTGTATTACACTGGACAAAATGGACATCGTCGACATTCAAGAAATGTTCAACACAAACCATTAACTTGCACCACGAACACCGAATGAGAAATGGTGCACGACATTGATCACAAACGTTAGCACCATGAAGATCGAAGGCAAAATCTTTGGGAGCTACAAACCGCGCAGGGCATTCAGCTAGGTATCCATTCTTAGAGAATGTATAGAGAATCACATTGGTGTAACTGGGTGATGAGGACTGATGGAATATGTTGGCATTCAACCGAATGCGGAAAAGTCAGTCGTGGGGCTTATCGTGAAACTGGCTATCCATTAAGGCGTAGCTCTAAATTTTGCTACAATGTTTTATGGACACGGAAAAAACAAACATCCAGAGGGCGAATTTGTCCAGTGGTTGCAGATGATATGAACTACAATATCAAATACTTTTCAGGCGGGATACTTTGTGCTAAAGGAGAATGAGTCTTATGCACACACCAGGATTCAAGCAAAAGCAAGTTATTGTGACCATGTATTGGCTAGAAGCAGTGCTCATACCATAAGTTTAGTTCTCTTACGCCCATTTTCCCACTCTCCTCGCTCTGACCTAAATATTCCCTACCGCCGTTGCAGAATCACAAAAATAAGCAAGAATCGTTGGGGCAGAGCACCTCCTACTTCTCACAGCACAATAAATAACTTTTCAGCCAGTTTACCATCCAGATTAATAGCCAGCATAAATGTATAAGAACGCATTAAGACATTGATGACAGCTGACCTCAGAACAACTCTCTTGGTACCTTTAAGTCCTAGGGTTCCTTTCATATGCATTTCCCCTCCAAATCTCGAGTTGTTGGGGTTGAAAACGAATTCTTTATTGAACGATGCGATAAGTTTGTTTATCTCATCTGCAAATTTTCAGGCCGATTCCGTAGTTTGTTGTGTATCTTCAAGTTGACGCTTTCCTTGAAATTTCAGTATCTTGCGTCTTCCAATTTTGTAGCACTGTTCCAAGTTATGCAACCATCCCACTGTATACCACTACATAACTGTAATCAATGTCACGGGCAGTCTGATGTGCATAACGTACTATGTTACTATCGTGCACATCCTGATGGAGTATCGAGCATCCTCAAACTGTGCAAACACCAGTTTTTGTAAAAAGTGCGGCTTGTCATCTCGTGAATAACCATAGTTTTTCTTATGCACTACACGGTCATATTGCTGCGTACTTATTCAAAATCTATTCATAACTGTTTTTTTCTATGCTGCGGATAATCTTACATGTATGTCATTACGTGTAGTACCCGCCCTTTGGTCAACAATAGTCCTTTACTACGTTTCATAGAGACGGGATTTGTGGTTCCCTGTCCGATGAGGATTATAACTGCATCGCTCGATACCTGCTTCAGTATCGCTTTCACTTGTTAAGGACGTTTCGTCACCACTGTACTCCTCATGTATGTTGTCCGCACATTCCACTGACTCACCCTGCAGAAACTCTAATATTTCATCTGCCACTTCTTTCTCACTCCGTGAAATTCCTTGGGTTTTTTTCTGAAGAAATGTCAACTTCGGCAACTGTTGTTGTACATACAATGCAATGTTTGTTTTGTTTGTCGTTGCCATTTCTCTGACTTGTATCAACACGACTAGCACTGTAGCAATGTTGTCAGTTACTCGTCAACTAAACAGTTCATAGTCACATGCTGTGCTTACCTTTGGATCCAATCTGTCACTGCCCCTGTTGTCCCTAGCAGCCAATATTGTGGCTGAATGTTAGATAATATGTGAGGGGTCGAAAGCCGTAAACAGTGACCTTTTGCGATCTCGCATTCAAGGGGTTCCTTGTTAGAGAGCACAGGCAACATGGAAATTAATAAAAAAGGGAAAAAAAGTCGTGCTCGGTTTGTGGAATAGTGGTATTAAAAGTCGTGTGTCTCTAACTATACAGTAATATAATCTACGAACATCAGAGATTGTGCCAGCGATTTTTGTTGAGTCGATATCTCGGTCACTGTTGCCTTCCTCGAGTGTGTATTTCAGTACCTTTTCTAAATTAACGTGCGCAAAGAGACGGAAGATGAGCACGGGCCTGTGGTGGCGGCATCTGCTCGCGCTCCCGCGGACTGCAGTTGCCATCTGTGGGCGAACTGTTGTACTGCGTGCATCCGCTCGCCGCCGCCTGTATTATTTAATAAACGACCGGAGGACGCAGCCTTCTTCTCGAACGACGTACACATGTGCTGCGTCCTCCGTCGTTGTATTGTCACATTACGACCTCTGCAGCAACTGTTGTAAGACTTCGCACGGACAATTGTCTCTCGTCCGTGACCGATAATAGCATGTTCTTTCGCATAACTTTCTAGACGTAAGCTTGTTTGTCAATTGGACCTTGGCACCATTCTCATCACGTGCAGGGCGTAGTAATGGTTGCTTCATAACCTTGACATGTTTTTTTTTTTTAAGTATTTGGTGTCTTGCGCTAGTTTTATTCTTCACCATCGTCTAATATCTGTCACTTTTGATTCTAAATCTCAGACTATTGAATTTACTGTATTTTTGTAAGAGTTCATTGATTTGTCATTTACGTGTTTATAAAATTGTCGTAAAAGCACATTTAATATCTCATAGTATATATTGTTAGTATATTCGTCGAGTTGCATAGTCCTGTTTGGTCGGAAAATCCAAGAAAAGAAATTTACAGCGAGGAGAGCGATTACGTATAATATTGTGAGGAATACGGTACAAGCGGCCAGTACAGCGTTCGTGATCCATAGTTTTCATGATCCATAGTTTTCATGGCGCTTTCTGCAACAACCATTGGACCTGTGAGTCCCCCGTGCTTGCTCCCCATACGATTATACGCTCTTCACTACAAGTTTGTTTCTAATTTACTTTGTCCTGGAAGTATCTTAGCGAGTCCGTCAGCCTAACGTTTCTTTTTCGTGTCAGGAAATCAACTAATCACAATTTTTCAGCCCAGTACTGAGCTATACACCTGACACATATGTGGTTCTGTTTCCCATATATCTTCAGAAGAATGTCGGGACAGATAAGTCGAGCGGTCCATGTCTGTCCTGATTCGAATCAGAAAGGATATTTTCCTCAACCTCCATGCCCCAGCTTTCTGCTCGAAAGTTGGTTCTCAGGGGCGACGTACCTGCTCGTACCCAACTGAGCCTTCATCAGGTCTTCTATGGAACTTTCTATTCAAAGGTATCAGTGGACTCCATTACGAGTTTTCTTCTAAGCTGTGACATGAGAATCCTTCATTTTAATATTTTGAACATGGATGCAGTTCAGCAACTGTCATAAAATAACAGGTGAATAAGATAGCCAACCATATGCAATAAGCGATGGTTTTCCATTAACCTTAACTATGGTTTCAACGGATTTAAACTCTTCTTTTTCGGAAGGACAAGAAACTGCAGACAATGCGATGGCATAAATTACAGTCCAAACATCATGGACCAATAAACCTTTGGGAACAATTAGAGATCTATGAACATCTAGAGCACAAAGTTGGGAAGTGACTGAACTACCAGCTGCAACTCGCCTGTAGACAAATTTTCGATGGTTTCAAACCCTTATTGTTCGCAAAAGAATCTTCATACGATTGCCGGCAGTCTTTGCGGGTGGTTCATTTCCTCTAAATTCTACAACACAATTTTTCTGCATGCAGTTTCGTTTGTCAGTCAGTTTTACTAGATACTGATGCCACCCACACTTGTTACGTTTGTCACAACACAAGAACCTATGAATATTTGCTTTACTATTATTACGTTTAATATCGTGCTTAAGCAACATTCTGCGTGGTGTCTGTTTGTTCTGTACCGTGTCTCCCTACCACTTTCGCGCAACGACGCTCTGAGCGTGTTTTTTAGGGAATTGACTAGTTTGAGCCTGGGACCTGTTGCTGGTAAGGAGACGTCAGACCACACATGACATGTAGAGTTCAGAAGAGTTCAGTGAGACTAGCTATGATATAACCAAATACTTAATGATTTCAGCGTCAGCTCCACTGCACTCCCTGTAAAAGAATCTTAATACTAACTAAATTTAGCGGAAGGGGTTCAAGGCTTTCCTATTTTTAGTTACCTGGTAAAATAACGTCGAAAAAGCAGTTAAGTTTACCATTGGAAATTTTATTCTACTCACAACACATTGTTTATAAATTGCACTATTGATAGAAGAAAATGTTTTAATACAGGATGGTAAAAACGAACTGCGTTCAACAAAAATGTGAACGAATATTCCCTGAATGGGTTTCCAAGGTCTACAATGGATCGAAGGATGACCTGTGCCATATCACATCTATAATCTAGGTTTAAATTAAGTTTCACAAAAGAGAAAACTATCAAAATGGTCTACAGTGACCCTCAATTATCTTTAATTACTTATCTAACTTGTCGTAAATTACAGTGGCTGATGTGGCTTCTCAATAACTATATAACAGAAAAATCATCGCGTTTCAGATTTTTACTTCAAGTGGCATATGTGAACACCATGAGCTTTAATTGACGATCGACACTAGTATTACGCAAAAAGGGTGTGCAACAGATGAGACTTCTGCAGTTCTGAGTGAAGCTTTATGCGCTGTTATGCGGCATTGCGTGCATTCATTACCTTGTCGGTGTTTGTCAGGGGGCGGCGGGCAGCACAGGTCTGCTCACCTCGCCGTCTCGGAAGCAACTCTGCCCTAACTTCTCCTTACTACAATTTACCGAAGTTGGTTTAAAAAAACTATCTGGCTGTGTTTTCATCTGACCAATCAGGTTCTCAGTGTTAACCTTAAGCTTCGCCTACAAAAATTCTGTCTATCAAATGAGAAACGTTATACTTTTCGTTGTGGGGCAATGTTTTTAATGGTGGAACTTAACAGAGACGCGAAAAAGTCTCACGCTAAAACTTGCAGCTGGTGTGGTCCTTTTAATATTATCGTAAGATCTATACTGTTCTTCTGGAGGGCTCTATCTTTTAACATGGGCTGGGAGGTGGTCCTGACGTAACAGAGACGCGAAAAAGTCTCACACTAAGGCTCTAGCTTTTAACATGGGCTGGGGGGTGGTCCTAACGGTTAGCTGGCGACGTGGGTGTCCGTCCCTTATCGTAGGGACTTCTAACTTAACACGGTTCTGCTCTCGGCTTCTGTTCTCGTTTCTCCCCTCGGAACTGTGTCTGTCTCACGGTGGGAAGGTATGACATGCATTTAGGCATTCTTGTGTTAGTCTGTGGTATTCCATTTGCTCACTCGTTACTCGTATTACTTTGGTTAATTTAATGTCACGATGTAATCGGAGCTATGTGACATACTACTGGATTTGCTTATCATGTCAGGGTTTTCATGGAAAGTGTTGGATTTGCCTGACACCTTACACAGGTGATGTTAATTTCTTTGCTGTCATTATGCTTGTAATAACGTATTTACACACAGACGTCATTACTTCCGTACGATAATATACTGACGGTCGTATGAGGCTCTTTACGTATGCTACTATATTTATCTGTATTTGTTTTTATTGTTGATGCCACCAAGCGTACATGTTTATCGGCGGATATGTCTCAGGAATTGGTTTCCTGTTATCTACGCTCTCCACTGTCCCTCAGTCGACATATAGCTCGTAACATGATCTGGCATTTTATGTGATTCACTTTACTGATGTGACAAGATTTGATTTTAAGGGCCTTAACTTTTACAAGTGGATGGACAGATCGATGCCGACACATTTCATGTGAAGACGTTAGATCACTTTACTAATTGACTGTTTGCTAATGTGACGTTTGTAATTATTGCTTGTCCTTTGTTGGTACTTATCATGTTGCTCATGACATGCCCGCACTTGTCGAAGGTAGGAGTTCTGTACGACAAGTAATATTGGTACATGAAGTTTTGATTGTAATTTATGTTACCGCATTGTGTGCAGCTTTATTGTCTTTATGAATAAGATGAGTTTAAATCTGTTGAAACCATGGTTGAGGTTAATTTAACCCATCATTTATTGCAACTGACTGGGTGTCTTTTTCATCTGCTATTTTTATTTTAGTTATCGTCTGCACCGAATGCAACCACTGCTCCGTAAATCAGATGGCTTACGCAGAAGGACTGCTTGAATTTGTGGTCATATGCATGAGGTGCTATAGCAGCGAAAAACGGCTAGCAGCAGTCGAGTATACCATTCACGTCAGTTATGCAAATGCTGATAATTGACACCTACTCCTTTCTCCCTTTGGAACAATCAGAGATCATCATCGTGATCAAACAGCAAGGTGATACGTCTTGACGATAGCATTTTAGCACAGTGCTTTATCGACGGGAGGGACAAAGGTTCACATACGAAACGCCTGTCTCCCGGGGCAACCGCAACGATGTGCCGTAAGAGACTACCTCATTCGCTCTTTTGTCATTTTCGCCAGAGATTCTCCGTATTCTGTTTTTCCAACACTGGACAAGCATCAGATGTTTACTTCTTCGATCAGGCATAATTAGATGTCTGTGCAGACAAACAAAATCTAACCATATTAAAAAGTTCCTTTTCCACATCCACGGTTATTAAAATAGTGCAACCCACTTTAACCGGCTAGGCACTCTGCATTTATGACGACAGGCTTGCACCTGGCCTGAGGTTTCGTCTGCTGAAGTCAGATCTCGTAATTCACGTTCCATAGACTGAGAATGTAGAGGCCGATCACGACCACATTTTAATACAAAATAGAATATGATATTTTCTATGCTTTCCGTCGTAGTAGCGAATTGGTTTTTGTGAAATTTTCTGCAGAATATTTCTGAGAAAGGTTTTATCCCGAACATTAATTGTCTTATGTGATACACGGACAAGTTAGACCACGAAATGAAGATTCCAATGTATGAAGTGTCCTATAACAGTCTTTATTTTGTTTTGCAGCTAATTTAGGTAATTACGTAAGTGGCTCTCTGTTAATGTAATCGAAACAGGAATGAGTCAGATGTGCAGCAACGTCTGGCACGACGGAAGAAGGGTGAAGGTATGATTGTTCTGAAACTCAGAATGATACTTTCCGCCATCATTATTCTTATGAAACGTCAATAACGCATCTACCGACTCCATCTATGCTGAGCATTCAGGGTAATATTTCGGGATTCTGTCCCGAGCAGGTAATAATAGTGACTGAAATATCAATAATCCTGCGGATCCAGATAAACACACTGAAATCCGGAACAACACAGGCTTTTATTCGCAAAATCAATATTACTGTGAATATCCTAGGGTATTCGCGTCCGCTCAGACCTCTAGATGTATCATAAATTTAGACACCATTATCTATGGAGTGCAGCGAACTGACTGATGCTATATTTAGGTTAAAAATCAACAGTCGAGAGCCGAATAATATTTGTTTATTTACCGGTTTCGGATTATGTTTAAGCCATCTTCAAAATTTTGCCCGCCTATGGCTGGTGCTATAGGCACCTTCGTTTTCTCGTGGTACCACGATCTTATACATCTAAGTCCTTGTCATCTGTTATGTTTTCTCTGAGTACATACACTACTGGCCATTAAAATTGCTACACCACGAAGATGTGCCACCCGTAGCCGGCATCTTCACACTTGAATGATAGGTAGCATCAGAAGTACAGGTCACGATGAGGTCGGTAATGCCCCTTCTCTTTAAGAGATGTGGGAAGGGTGTCGGGGGCTGGGGAGCAGGAGTGGGTAGGGAGCGGGGACGGAGGGGGGGGGGGTGAGTACAGTACAGGCAGTTTAGATTACCATGAATGTAGTAACCCTCCAAAATCTCTCAGTCTCTACTAGACCACTGGGCAGGGACAGTTGCACGATAACTTCGTTTCTACACTACTGACCATTAACATTGCTACACCACGTAGATGACATGCTACAGACGCGAAATTTAACCGAAAGGAGAAAGGTGCTGTGATATGCAAATGATTAGCTTTCCAGAGCATTCACACAAGTTTGGCACCGGTGGCGACACCTACAACGTGCTGACACGAGGAAAGTTTCCAACCGATTTCTCATACACAAACAGCAGTTGACCGGCGTTGCCTGGTGAATCATTGTTGTGATGCCTCGTGTAAGGAGGAGAAATGCGTACCATCACGTTTCCGACTTTGTTAAAGGTCGAACTGTAGCCTATCGCTATTGCGGTTTATCGTACCGCGACATTGCTGCTCGCGTTGGTCGACATCCAATGACTGTTAGCAGAATATGAAATCGGTGGGTTCAGGAGGGTAATACGGAACGCCATGCTGGATCCCAACGGCCTCGTATCACTAGCACTCGAGATGACAGGCATCTTATCCTCATGGCTGTAACGGATTGTTCAGCCACGTCTCTATCCCTGAGTCAACAGATGGGGACGTTTGCAAGACAACAACCATCTGCACTAACAGTTCGACGACGTTTTCAGCAGCATGGACAATCAGCTCGGAGATCATGGTTGCGGTTACCCTTGACGCTGCATCACAGACAGGAGCGCCTGTGATGGTGTACTCAACGATGAACCTGGTGCACAAATGGCAAAACGTCATTTTTTCGGATGAATCCAGGTTCTGCTTACAGCGTCATGATGGTCGCATCCGTGTTTGGCGACATCGCAGTGAACGCACATTGGAAGCGTGTATTCGTCATCGCCATACTGGCGTATCACCCGGCGTGATGGTAGGGGGTGCCATTGGTTTCACGTTTCGGTCACCTCTTGTTCGCACTGACGGCACTTTGATCAGTGGACGCTACATTTCAGATGTGTTACGAGCCGTGGCTCTACCCTTCATTCGATCCCTGCGAAACCCTACTTTTCAGCAGGATCATGCACGACCGCATGTTGTAGGTCCTGTACGGGCCTTTCTGGATACAGGAAATGTTCGACTGCTGCCCTGGCCAGCACATTCTCCAGATCTCTCACCAATTGAAAACGTCTGGTCAATGGTGGCCGAGCAACTGGCTCGTCACAATACACCAGTCACTACTCTTGATGAACTGTGGAATTCACGCCATCCAAGCTCTGTTTGACTCAATGCCCAGGCGTATCAAGGCCGTTATTACGGCCAGAGGTGGTTGTTCTGTGTACTGATTTTTCTGGATCTATGCACCCAAATTGCGTGAAAATGTAATCACATGTCAGTTATAGTATAATACCCGTTTATCATCTGCATTTCTTCTTGGTGCAGCAATTTTAATGTCTCGTAGTGTATAACACGGAGCTCCCTTATTTTGCTGATATACGTACTCACCCTCCACGCCAAAATATTCTCCCTAATTCTCCATACAGAGCTGGCCATTTTACTTTCTCTCTTTCTATCTGTCTACTACTTTCTATTTACGTACCACAAAATGTATACTTCCCATCAGCTGGCGTGACGCATAATGAGTGATGAAGTGGTGGTTGTAGTGCTCTCT
This sequence comes from Schistocerca cancellata, assembly GCF_023864275.1. NCBI lineage: Eukaryota > Metazoa > Arthropoda > Insecta > Orthoptera > Acrididae > Schistocerca > Schistocerca cancellata. Next base: position 928,744,580 of record NC_064626.1, on the reverse strand, counting down.
CTGCTTAGTGTGTGATTTTTGTGCCCAGTTACGTCCTGCGAATCTATAAATATTGTTGCTCTCTCATAGTGTCCATTTGTGACACAAGTGCAGCTGTGCAACAAGATCTCAGTATAAACTTTATCGGTACTATAAAGCCTCAAATGACTCTTCTTCTAAAACACGACTGAAGGATCACATACTAACTATGCGTCTAACATGTAGTGACACCACGTAGGCGCTACGTCCTCGGAAGTGAGCGCTCTTGTTTTGTTCAAAATGTTTAAATGCGTGTGAAATCTTATGAGACTTAACTGCTAAGGTCATCAGTCCCTAAGCTTACACACTACTTAACCTAAATTATCCTAAGGACAAACACACACACACCCATGCCCGAGGGAGGACTCGAACCTTCACCGGGACCAGCCGCACAGTCCATGACTGCAGCGCCTTAGACCGCTAGGCTAATCCCGCGCGGCTCTTGTTTTGACCGGAGGGACAACACATCACGTCTTGTAGCATGTATCATTGATGAACTGACCTCACGAAGTGATCTAATCAAAGAACATACAAGATATTCTTGTAAGATTGGTCCAATTTCAGAAGACTACATATTCTAACGAATGAAAATAGAAACTTGGAGGAAATATGCACTCAGTAACACGACCTTTTTTTTATTTTTCAAAACACTATCCGATTGTACAAGTGTATAGACTAATCAGTCAGAACATTATGACCACCTACCTGATAACCGGTATGTGCACCTTTGGCAGGGATAACAGCGGCGGCCTGTTGTGGCATGGAAGCAATGAGGCCTTGGTAGATTGCTGGAGGGAATTTGCACCACGTCCGCACACTTACGTCACCTAATTCCCGTAAATTCCGCGGAGGGGATGATGAGCTCTGACACCACGATCAAACACATCCCAGATGTGTTCTATCGGGTTCAGATCTGGCGAGCTGGTGGCCAGCACATCGATTAGACCTAGCCACTCGAACCACCCCTTCACGATCCTGGTCTTCTGATACTGCGCTTTATCCTGTTGAAAAATGCTACTGTGTCGGGAAACATTACCGTCATGAAGGGGCGTACGTGGACTGCAACCAGTGTACGATACTCCACGGCCGTCGTGCTGTCTTGCGCAAGCTCCACTGGATCTTTGGATGCCCACGTGAACGTTTCCCAGAGCATGATGGAGCCGCCGCCGGCTTGTCTCTATCCATTAGTACACGTGTCAAGGAGCTGTCGCCCTGGAAGATAACGGATTCGCGCCCTCCCGTCGTCATGATGAAGAAGGTAGCGGGATTCGTCAGACCTGTGCCAACGGTCACGTGCCCATTTCAGTCTTAGTTGCCGATATCGTGAAGTTAATATTGGCACTTGAGTACATCGATGGCTGCGGAGGCTTATCGTTTAAAGTGTACGGTGGACTGTGTGTTCAGACACACTGGCGTTAGTACCACCACAGTACACCGCCTGTTCTGTTTTGCCAGTCTGCTCAGCCTCGGACGTCCGATATCTGTAATGTGGGGTGGCCGCCCAACCCCACGACCTCTCGACGTGGTTTCGCCAAGTGTTGTAGACACTCGCCACACCATTCCCCGAATATCCGACAAGTCATGCAGTTTCCTAAATGCTCGTGCTCAGCCTCCGGGCCATCACAAACGGCCCTCCGTCAAAATCAGATATATCCCCATTCTACACACGTACAGCACGATCGCTTATACTATATGCACCGTGCGTGTGTATGACTAGAGGTTAATCCTCGCCAGGTGACGCTGCTATCGTCTCGACGGGTTTTCATCGCTTATAGGCTGATGTTCACAATATTCGGGCTGATCAATGTGTATTTACACATATGCACATAGAGACTTGAGGTACATTATACAGTTTGTTGTTGTTGTGGTCTTCAGTCCTGAATCTGGTTTGAAGCAGCTCTCCATGCTACTCTATCCAGTGCATGCTTCTTCATCTCCCACTACTTACTGCAACCTACTTCCCTCTGAATCTGCTTAGTGTATTCATCTCTCGGTCTCCATCTACGATTTTTGCCCTCCACGCTGCCCTCCAATACTAAATTTGTGATCCCTTGATGCCTCAGAATATGTCCTACCAACCGATCCCTCCTTCTTGTCAAGTTGTGCCACAAACTACTCTTCTCCCCAATTCTGTTCAATACCTCCTCATTAGTTATGTGATCTACCCATCTAATCTTCAGCATTCTTCTGTAGCACCACATTTCGAAAGCTTCTATTCTCTTCTTGTCCAAACTATTTACCGTCCATGTTTCACTTCCATACATGCCTACACTCCATACAAATACTTTCAGAAACGACTTCCTGACACTTAAATCTATACTCGATGTTAACAAATTTCTCTTCTTCAGAAACGCTTTCCTTGCCATTGCCAGTCTACAATTTATATCTTGTCTACTTCGACCATCATCGGTTATTTTGCTCCCCAAATAGCAAAACTCCTTTCCCACTTTAAGTGTCTCATTTCCTAATCTAATTCCCTCAGCATCACCCGATTTAATTCAACTACATTCCATTATCCTCGTTTTGCTTTTGTTTATGTTCATCTTACATCCTCCTTTCAAGGCACTGTCCATTCCGTTCAAATGCTCTTTCAAGTCCTTTGCTGTCTCTGACAGAATTACAATGTCATCGGCGAACCTCAAAGTTTTTATTTCTTCTCCATGGATTTTAATACCTACCCCGAATTTTTCTTTTATTTCCTTTACTGCTTGCTCAATATACAGATTGAATAACGTCGGGGAGAGGCTACAACCATGTCTTACTCCCTTCCAACCACTGCTTCCCTTTCATGTCCCTCGACTCTTATAACTGCCATCTGGTTTCTGTACAAATTGTAAATAGCCTTTCGCTCCCTGTGTTTTACCCCTGCCACCTTCAGAATTTGAAAGAGACTATTCCAGTCAACATTGTCAAAAGCTTTCTCTAAGTCTACAAATGCTAGAAACGTAGATTTGTCTTTCCTTAATCTTTCTTGTAAGATAAGTCGTAAGGTCAGTATTGCCTCACGTGTTCCAATATTTCTACGGAATCCAAACTGATATTCTCCGAGGTCGGCTTCTACAAGTTTTTCCATTCGTCTGTAAAGAATTCGCGTTAGTACTTTGCAGCTGTGGCTTATTAAACTGATTGTTCGGTAATTTTCACATCTCTCAACACCTGCTTTCTTTGGGATTTGTATTATTATATTCTTCTTGAAGTCTGAGGGTATTTCCCCTGGTTCATACATTTTGCTCACCAGATGGTAGAGTTTTGTCAGGACTGGCTCTCCCAAGGCTGTCAGTAGTTCTAATGGAATGTTGTCTTCTCCCGGGGCCTTGTTTCGACTCAGGTCTTTCAGTGCTCTGTCAAACTCTTCACGCAGTATCGTATCTCCCATTTCATCTTCATCTACGTCCTCTTCCATTTCCATAATATTGCCCTCAGGTACATCGTTCTTATATAGATCCTTTATAATACTCCTCCCACATTTCTGCTTTCCCTTCTTTGCTTAGAACTGGGTTTGCCTCTGAGCTCTTGATATTCAAACAAGTGGTTCTCTTTTCTCCAAAGTTCTCTTTAATTTTCCTGTAGGTAGTATCTATCTTACCCCTAGTGATATATGCCTCTACACCTCTACGTTTGTCCGCTAGCCATCCCTGTTTAGCCATTTTGCACTTCCTGTCGATCTCCTTTTTGAGACATTTGTATTCATTTTTGCCTGCTTCATTTGCTGCATTTATATATTTTGTTCTTTCATCAATTGAATTAAATATCTCTTGTGTTACCCAAGGATTTCTACTAGTCTTCGTCTTTTTACCTACGTGATCCTCTGCTGGCTTCACTACTTCATTCCTCAGAGCTACCCTGTCTTCTTCTACTATATTTCTTTCCCCCATTCCTGTCAATTGTTCCCTTATGCTCTCCCTGAAACTCTGTACAACCTCTGGTTTAATCAGTTTATCCAGGTCCCATCTCCTTACATTCCCACCTTTTTGCAGTTTCTTCAGTTTTAATCTACAGTTCATAACCAATAGATTGTGGTCGGAGTCCACATCTACCCCTGGAAATGTCTTACAATTTAAAACCTGGTTCATAAATCTCTGTCTTACCATTATATAATCTATTTGATACCTTCTAGTACCTCCAGGATTAAACAGTTAGGTTTAGGAAAAAAGTTTTCACAAATGTTCATTGTGCCCTCCGACAGACAAGGACATTATTTCATATAACCGTTTCCATCACATCTTACTCTGACTGAAATGTATATAAATAGTTTTAATACGTCTGCATGAAATGTAAGAAGTAGACTAAGTACGTCTTCATACATTGACGTAACGTTTGTCAAATTTAAAACCGTTGATGCAAGAGGAAACATATTTACTTGGCACGAGCTACGGAACATATAATGAGAAAAGTATGTAGTCTGCTACGGCAACATACAACGAATAGTTTTCTTACATAATTTTACTGGTGTTTCGGCATCAGTGCATGAAGACATCTGCCCTTTTACCTGATCTCTGGAACTCAAAACTACCCTACATGTACAATGAGATAACTTAATTATATCTGTAGAACACAACGAGGAGCGGCAAAAATTGACCACACTAACGTACAACTGTGTATGGATCTAAAGATATTCTGACTCGGAACAGTTTAATTTTATTTTCATATTCTAAGAGATTTTTCACTTCACTTTTCCCGATTATCATACTACTGGCTCTCTATTTGTTTGCGAACAAGCCAACTTCAATCGCTTATATGTTGATCGCATTATTTTTGCTGTCTTTTTCTTTATACTTAACCACTGGACGGTACTGTCTGCGACGCGGTTAATTTTAAGCTAACTCAGCTTGAAACTTCGCTAAAATCGTGACAACCGGAGGGTTTGGTATAGCTTCATTGCCTATATACTTCATCGATGTGTTCCATTGTTGTACACCATATTACGAGCCTTCTATTTCTTTTCTGGGTTCACTTACTAGTCAGCTGTTAAGATCGAAATTAAGCTCTCTGTGCGGGAAACTATGCACTCCTCTGCCGTGCAGCCCTAGCGGAGCCTAGAAAGTCGAAACGTGCATATTAGGAGAGTTCTCGGAGACTGGACAGTCATGCTTTCCCGCGGCCGACTACTGCCACAGCGGACAGTTCGGCTAACTGCATGCTGCACGTTTACGGAGAAACTCGCAGACTCTGAATAGATTACAGAGAAAGATATTCAAATTGCTTCCGTGTAATATGAAGACAGGGACAGAGATACTGTCTTTCTTGTCAGTACAGTAACTAGTGGAAGAGAAGTTAGTACAACGGCGACGTGAAGTTTAACTGCTACACTCTTAATGAAGTTTATTTGTAAGGATCTCAGAGAGAGAGAGAGAGAGAGAGAGAGAGAGAGAGAGAGAGATTGACCTCACCCACGGACAGGACCCGTTCACTTGAAGGCCCAGGCAGGTTTTCTGTACAGCTACTAGGTAAATTGTTTCAGATGAATGCTTGATAGTATACATCGTGACCGTAACGATCCATTCCTCTACTGTGTTTTAGTGGAAGCATAAATGTCTCATTTACAATGTTATCGTAACTAGTTTGTGCCACTCATGATCATATAGCGAAATAAGTTCCATGTCTGACTGTTACTGACACAAACAGCAGAAAAAAAGGTCTAATGAGGCAGCTCTTGCGAAAAGAAAATTAAAAAACAAAAGAATGGGAATAATCAGTGCTGGGTTTCCGCGGATACCCCAGGGGATGCATTCACTTTAACTTTTTGAATCTTAAGACGGGAAAAAGCTACATTTATTTACCTAAAAGGCGGAAAAATCATACAGCAGTGACACTATTAGCAAAAGCAGGTAATGACATTAGATTTCGTCTATATCTGATATTCCTTTAGGTGTCATGGCAGCTTAGCTCACAGAGTTTTCGAAATGTGACTACAATGTCGACCTGTAAAATATTATTGAAATCGTTACACACATGAATATCAAGAACCACAGAAATAAAAAATAGTCTTATGCGGTCAGATTTTAAAATACATTTCGAGAAGACACTGCCCTCACTTTTATGTATTGGTGTCGTAATGGTTCAAATGGCTTTAAGCACTATGGGACTTAACATCTGAGGTCATCAGTCCCCATAGATTTAGAACTACTTAAACCTAACTAACCTAAGGACATCACACACATCCATACCCGCGGCAGGATTCGAACCTGCGGCCGTAGCAGCAGCGCGGTTGCGGAATGAAGCGCCTATAACAGCTCGGCCACAGCTCCCGGCGTGTCGTAATGTCGTTTGTTCACTTCTTTAGTCGATGTTGAAGAGGTTAAGGGGAAGAATGGAATTCTATTAAAGTTTCAGAGTCGAAATTAATCATAAGATTAGGTAGCATCTCTCATCCTCAGCTAATAAAAATTTTCAGTTATTTGACGGTGGGGGTGAAAATGGCAGAGGTGAAGAAAGTGAGGAAAACATTTGAGATGTGCCATTCTCTTGTGGGCCTATCTCTCTAAACAATGTCAATTGTGATCTTCCTGAATGTTGGACAATGGAACAAAAAGAAGTTACCTGTTAGAAGAATGAAAAAAATGCAAGAAACTGGGTGCAAAATTTGTAAGAAAGTTGGGACACTGGGACCAGAAAGAACTAAACAAGAAGTGTTTTTTTCGCAACACTGGTCAACAGTTTCAGTGCCATACTTTGCAGAAGGAAAAACACACCAGATAAACTTTCTCCGAAAAAGATAATTCCAACACCATGATAGTTCAACCCATAAAGCAGCTTTAAAAATATTGCCTGAAGAAAGTGAAAAATCTTTGGAATCTGCTTGTATTAAAGCCTAGTTAGAACTGCCTACAAAGTGGCCAAAAGGGATCAACCATCGAAAGGTTTTGAGTCTGAAGCTGATTTACAGAAACTAAATGGAGTAGCCATGGGTCGTATTCCCCTTTCCAAGTTTGTTTGTGACAACATCGTAAGTCATATTGCGGCAAGTGTGAAACACAGAATCATCAGAAGTATATTTGAAACACAGAAAAAAATTACCTTGTCACTTGAAAGTTCAACAGTCACTCAATTATCGCCATCGATTATTTGTATTCGAACAATGCTATCTGCTATGATGGAGCCAACTGATATTTTCCTAGATTGAAACAGAATGAATGATACCTAAAGGTAAATTTAATGCTGTAAGGAATAATGTAAAGACTTTAGGTTTTCAGTAACATTTTTTGTATGAAAATCTCATTTTTATTGACACCATTTGCGCCACAATTATGCTGGAGAAAAAAGAAAGATGCAAGTTTATCCGCAAATTTTAGGTTGGCACTCTGCCAGACGTAAACTACAGCTATCTGTTGATGATGCCATAAGAAAATATTTTTCTTCAGAAATAAACCATTTTAAATCCTTCCTGGATAAGCTGTACGCCATCTACCACCAGCCACCCAAAACTGACGAAGAACTAAGATGACATGCAAAAGTACCTGAAACCTAAATTCCTAAGACCGGCGAAGTCTTGTGTACCCGGTGGGTTGCATCAAGCTTTAGAATTGTTATGAGGCACTAGCCTCAAATTTTACTTGTGCTAAATGTGATATGACGAGGACAACACTGACAGGAATATGTATGGAGTTTTTTTTTTTTTTTTTAAAAGAAAGCCACCAGTAATGACGTTATTTTGAACCTGAGTTTAATGTGCGATGCACTATGAGAGTTATCTGATCTCAATTTAGAACCATCATAGCACTCTTCTACTGCTACCAAAAATAAATAAATAAAAACACAACTCAGGGTACTTGAAAAGAGGAAGGTAACTTGTGGTTCTTATAATAATGAGCTCTCAAACCAAAGGTACAATTACAGTTCAAGGGGATTCCTCTTCAAAAAGAAAACGGAAAGAAGTGTTGTGCTAGGTGTAATCACATTGATCCAACATAGTTTTATGAAAGGTTATGCAAGCAATTGGAAGACAGACTTTTGAGTCATAAATATGATATTTGTTCGTGCACTAAAGTAGTTACTTCGTACCGGCTTGATAATTATGTAGTAACATGTCAACAGTTCAGATTTCCTAAAAGAAAAGTAATCTTAGCTTTTCGTGAGTTCTTAGAACAAAATACATGTGGGGCATCTCTATAACTTCTGATAACACAACTAACTGCATATGAATTTTCAGCAATGAATGTAAGAGGTGATTTTCACAAATGAAATTTTTTTAACCACATTCAAATTGTACCTGCATCTGCCACAGTGATATCCATCGAGCTTTTCATTCGGTCACATTTTATGGAGATCGGTTCCTTAAAGGAAGACATCTGGCGAAAGCAGGTCTTTGCTCTGGACTATCTTAACAGACATGACTTAATAATCGTCTAAGAACTCGTAGGATTGTACTTAATAATGACGTAAAACCCGAAATCTGGATAGTACCAAACATAAATGTAATAACACACAGTCAGCTGGCGATTTACTCCTTAAAAATTGTAATACTACTATTTTCGCCGAAATAAAAAACAGTCAGCATCAACCTGTATATGGACACATCGTTGCTCCTGCGACTTTAGCCTAGTCTTGTATAAATATAAAAAGATTTGTGCTTCTCCCACTATCAATATCTTTGAATCAGGAAATATATGACCCCGTACCAAGTACTATTCATTTCTATGTTGGCTTTGTGTGTGAAGGACGTCACTGACATGACGTTAACTACTGATGAGAGTCAGGTTGGTGTAAGCTCAGACTTGCTGCCGCCTTGGTAATCTGGGGCCCCATGTTGCTGACTGCACCAAATGGTTTGGACTTTCGTATATCTGCATGGCGTTATGCATGTCGTCTTACAGCCTTCAGCCTATTTCTCATTTGAAAGAACGAGAATATATGTACAGAAAATATTTTGCGTATGCTGCCACTGATTCTTACATCAAGCCGTAACCTCTCTAGTACGTGGATCATGTCGAATTCGGTGTTTTGTGGTGCCATATTTCTCTCACTTCCCTCATCTTATGTAGGCCAAACTGTTTTGCTAGTCATCCGGAGAAATTATATACGTTATCTGATCACGTCACTGATGTGAATCTTGTGGTACGGTAGCTGCCACGTCCTGTGAAATCGTTATGAAATTCGCCTAACCTTTGGGCGGTATTCGATAATACTAAACTTGTTGCTCTTCTTTGGACTTCTTCGATGTACTCCGGTAATCCTATCAGGTAATGATCACACACTGCGCAGCTGTATTCCAAAAGAGAACCGACAGTTCTTACTTTTGGCGGTGTCTTTAGTAGATCTCCTGCTTCTTCCAAGGGTTCTGCGAGTACAACGCAGTCTTCGTTCTCCTTTTCACAACATTTTCTGTGTGTTCTTTCCAGTTCTTCGTAATCGTAATCCCTAGGCATTTAGTTGAATTTACGGCCTTTAGATTTGTCAGATATATCGAGTAACTGAAGTTTTACGGATTTCTTTTAGCATTCATGTGGATGACCTCACACTTTTCATTATTTAGGGTCAATTGCCAATTTTTGCACCACACAGGTATCTTACCCAGATCGTTTTGATCTTCTGATGACTTAACTAGACGATAAATGACAGCATCATCTGCAAAACACCTAAGATGGCTGCTCAGATGTTCTCCTAAACCGTTTATGTATGTAAGGAACAACAGAAGGTCTATGACACTACTTTGGTGAAAGCTAGAAATCACTTCTCTTTTACTCGATGACTTTCAGTCAATCACTACGAACTGTGACCTCTATGAGAATAAATAACGAATCCAGTAGCGTATCTGATACGATATATTCCCTAAGCATGAAATTTGATTACAAACCGCTTGTAAGGTATGGTGGCAAAAGCCTTCTGGAAATCTAAAAATATGTAATCAATTCGAAATCCTTTGTCGATAGCACTCAGTACTTGCTGTGGGTAGAGAGCTGGTTGTGTTACACAAGATTGATGTTTTGTAAATCCGTGTTAAGTAAGTGTGAATAGGCCGTTGCCTTTCTAGAACATTAGTGTGACCTGTGAAGCTTTCCAGTATTTTCGTACAGATCTGTCGTGGAGCGAACGATTGTATATGACTGTTAAATATGGAGCTATTGCATCAGCATACTCTGAAAGGAGCCTAATTGGTATACAATCTTGACCAGAAGACTTGCTTTTAGTAAGTAATTTAATTTGCTTCACTACTCCGAGGATATCTACGTGTTAGTTACTCATGTTGGCAGCTGTTTCTGATCCGTATACTGAAATATTTACTTCGTCTTCTTTGGTGAAGGAATTTCGGATGATTTTGTTTAATAACTCTGCTTTAGCAGCACTATCATCGATAGCGTTTCCTTTGGTATCAGTCAAAGAAGGTACTGATAGTGTCTTGCTGCTAACATATTTTACATACGATCAGAATTTTCTGCCAGCTTTCGAGACAAAGCTTAGCTGTGGAAACTAATACAAACATGTCGCATTGATGTTGGCGCTAAATTTCGAGTGTCTGTACAAGATTGCCAGTCATGGGGGCTTGCGTTTGTTTAAATTTGGAATACTTTTTTCCTTGTTTCTAAAGTGTTGTGACCTGTATTGTGTACCATGGGGGATCAGCTCCATTGTTAATTTATTTGGTATAAATCTCTCAATTTCAGTCGATGCTGTTTCTTTGAATTCAAAATATATCTGGTCTACACTTACATTGTTAATTCGGAAGGAGTGCAAATGGTCCCTCAGGCCGGTGTCAAGTGAATTCTTACCCGCTTTCTTTAATAGATATATTTCTCGTTTATTTTTGGAGGATTTGGAACTTACAGTGTTCAGTCACGCTACGACAGCACTGTGTTCACTAATCCCTGTATCCGATTTTATGTTCGTGATTAGTTCAGAAATATGTGTTGCTAAGAGGTCAAGTGTGTTCACTATTCGAATGGGCTCATGACCTAGTGGCTCGTAATAATTGTCAGGTAACGCATTTAGCACAATTTCGGTTGATGTTTTATGCGTACCTTCGGCTTTAAACATATATTATCGTCAACATATCGAGGATAAATTGAAATTATCAGCAACTATAATTGTATTAGTCGGTTACGTGTTTGAAATTAGATTCAAGCTTTCTTTGAACCTTTCGGCAATTGTATCATCTAAGTTGGGAGGTCGGTAAAAGCGTACAATTATTATTTTATTACGGTTCCCCAGAATGACCTCTACCGATATTAACTCACAGGAACTACCTACTTTAATTTCACTACAAGATAAACTACTTCTAACTGAAACAAACACACCACCGCCAACTGTGTTTAACATATCCTTTTTGAACACCGTTCGGTCCTTCGCAAAAGTTTCAGTTGCACTTTACCCAGCTTTCAGTGCTTATAACGATCTCAGTATCAGTGCTTTCTATTAGTGCTTGGAGCTCCGGTACTTACCCAACACAGCTACGAGAATTTGCAATTGTTAGACCGATGGTTCCTAGATCTACTTTCTTCCTGTACTCGACCTTCTTCCTTTGAGACTGAAGCCCTTTTTGTATTCCCCCGAGACCCTCTAACCGAAAAGAACTGCTCAGTCCAAGCCACACGTGGCCCCCGCTACCTGTGCAGCCATCTTCTGTATGTAATGGACTTCTGACCTACTTAGCAGAATCCGAAACCCCATCACCCTCTGGTGCAAGTCGAGCGATCTGTAGCCTACACGGTCGCAGAACCGTCTGAGCCTCTTATTCAGACTCTCCATTCGGCTCTGTACCAGACTGTGCGGTAAACTGTAGCTCTGCCTTCATCTCGGAAGGAAGACTGGCAGACCAGAGAGAATCTCTTCTGATCCAAAGCGACACACATCATTGGTACCGACGTGAGCCACCACCTGCAGTTGGCTGCACTCTTTGCTCTTCATGGTATCCGAAAGGACCCTTTCCAAGTCTGGAATGACTCTACTCGGTATTCGGATGGAGTGCACATTGGCTTTCTTCCCCTCCTTAGCAGCCATGTCCCTAAGGGACCCCATAACGCTCCTAACATTGGACCTCCCAGTTACCAATAATGGCACCCTCGATGAGTGTCTGTATGAAGGCCCATACGAACTTTCAACCTTGTAATCTCATCACTAACCAATTTATTTTTGTTTCATACCCATTTTTCAGACATTTTCTGTAAGATATGAGTGAATTATTAGCGCAGAGAGTTAATCAGATTTGATTTAAAATTTGATTTTGAGCCTTTAAGTATTGACTACGCATATTAAAATAATTACATACGTTTGATCCCCGGTTATTACCGTTTTGTAACAATTTACGTGAATTATCCGAAGTCGCTTATGACAGAGTTTTATATCCCAAGTATTATATTCCATATTTCATATTTAAAACAAACGGCCATTATAAATATGAAGTGCACTTTTCTTAGCTCCGTTATGATTAAACTGAATTTGCTTATACCACAAAAATCCGAACGATGTCATTATCGCTGTTAGCACAATATCCACTGTCGCTATTGGCACACAGTTTCGTGAGCCAATGCAACTCGTCAAGCAATTCTGCAGGCAGTAAGCTGTGTTTTGAATTGCAGTTGAGGACACTTATCAGCCCTTTAGTCTAGTGATCAGTCTTGATCAGCCTCTTCCTTCCATCCGACTGTCGTAAGCTGTAATGAAATTCACCAATGTGTTGTCCAGACAATGATACGCCACCTAAATAGACAATGAATATCATGTGTAACATACACTTCGAACTTTTACATGTGTGTGTGTACAATGTGGTCTACAAATGTGATTACATCCAGCCAGTAGCATTAACAATTTTTTTTTTTTTTGTGTATTGGTTCTGTGTGTGAGGATGAACATTGCTATCCAACCCACCACAGCAATTATTCTTGTGAAGCAATCATAAAGGCAATTTACGTCGGCTGACGAAGTCTGTTAGGACACTGATCATCCATCAGATCCTGTAGTCACGAACGACACAACGACAGACATTGGCAGGAGCAGAGAGCCTGTTCTTCATGACAGAAATGTGCAACCAGTCAATTAAAGAAAATCTCATTACGAACTTACGAGTTATGACACGCTTCCGTGAAATGAACTGGAAAACTTTGCGAACACAACCGTTCCGTTTTGTGTCATTTATTATGAGCTTTCAATAAGACTACCTGTGCGCTCAACAGTGTGTATTCTGCATCACTGCAATGTGTCGTTTGTGTTTTCTATGACGGTTTCCTATTCAGTGGCATGTTCAGTACTTTGTGTGAATGTATACGTGTTCGTCTATGAATGCATCAAAAGTTGCTGGCCTATAGGCTTCTCATGACACATTTGAATACAGGTGTGTGATGCATCTATTCGATGGAAAATTCTTGAGGCACACCATCAGCGGTAATGCAAGTTGTAGAGTCCTGTAGCCTCATAATATTTCATTGTGCATTTGTTTTATGTTGAAATAGTTCTAATCTGTGTTGAACATATCAGTGTTATGTTTCGTGTAGTTGGTGTGTCACACCAATTATAAGGTTCGCAAACTTGTGCTTAACTTTTTCTGAGACAGTGATACATGTGATACTGTAGACGAAATTTTCTAATGCTTTAGGAATTGTTATTGTACTGCATGTACATATATGTTCAAATGACACTATAGCTATGTGTTTACCTGTGTTTTAAATATTACATCAATGTATTTCTGTGTTTTTTAAGTACAGTGTTTTCATCGTGAATAATAGTGATACTATCTAAAACTTTGAATGTTTTCCGATTATAATATAGAAAGTACGAATGTTTAATAAATAACTGTTGATTATGACTGAATATGAACAACAAGCCATCCTTGTGTGTGTGAGAGAGATTCTTAACGCCATGCCTATTCTCTTGATCATTGTAAAATCAAATAGTAAGATGAGTGCAATTTTGTGACATGGTGCTCCAGTGTTTAAATGTATTCCAAAATAGTTTTTCCTAATGCCAGAAAATAGGAGTATTTGTTTGGTGGCTTATGGCCTTGTCAAGAAGATACCAAAATCCATATCATAATCCAAGGCATGAAGCACAAAGTAAGATAGAAAAATAGTATCCAAAACCTCAGACAAATCCCAGTACAAATATATCAGCATTAATTTTAAAAACTGAGGAAAGGTGATGTTACACGACACCTTTCATAAAACTGCTTCATAACCTTATTAATAAACCGTTATTCAGGTGAGGACCCCAAATCCACTTAAATTATCAATGTTGCCTTAAAGTAAGTACACAACTGAATCACATATCGACGACTGCAGATGTAAGTAGAGAAGTTTTCTTTAACTCCGTATGGTGATAGGTCCTTTGGTGTTTTTCTGTGAATTTGGAATGGCCAACTTGCTATAACAGTAGACAATGGCTCCAAGAGAGAGCGAGGCAAGCAAACAATAAAATTGTTTTTGCTGAAAGCCATGAGTCAGCCAGATACGGGCCGGGAACAGAGCGCTGTTTATTTGGCAGATATGAAAACACCAGCGGGTTGCCGAGTGGGCAACAGGGTGAAAGAGATGCCGAACAGGTTTTAAACTTTCAGAAAGTGTAAAGCTTTAAGAATGCCCTTAGAAAATATAAAATCAGCTACAGCATGAGGAAAATACGAGATAGTCATTGTGGGCCAACCGAAGTTACAAGTGTTCATGTTTAAATTTTGCAAGAAAGCCCACGATTGGCACATAGTAATTAGTTTTGGTATCAGGAATTGGACTCGTAAGTGCGTATGTGCAAGCGTTTTCACTGGCTCAAACACAAAATGATATACATAGATGGAGAGAATTGCTGTCTACTGGTCCACTCTATGAGCAGATGAGTAGTATTGGTTAACTGTGTCAGCTTCGGTAGGAGAAGGGAAATTGTTCCATTTCTTGTAAAATCTTTATTAGTTGGAACTGAGAATGTGTACTGCAATTGAATACCGAGATTCCAGCGCTGGGAGACCAAGCTGGATTTTGTGGAGCGGAAGAGGAATACCGTTCATCCGGAGATGGCAGACTGAACAGACTTCGTTGCAAGATGTCAGGGGGAGGGACAGACGTCTTCACATTAGAGACGATCACAGATACCAAGGCTGAACTTAGAATTCTCAGGCACTATTACAACCTCCTCTGCATCTCAGTATCATCACAGTGGTAAGCTTGAGCCCTTTTATGTATGTCATGACAAGGGGACTGTGAAGTTTGTTGTTTAAATTCAAAATTTAGTTCTTCTGAATTAATTTATTACCAGATATCTGCACTCACTATGCATGTAAACAAGGAATCTGGTGCATGTTCTTACATTTCTGTGTCTTTTCTTTAGATTGTTAACTTATTCAGCAATCTTTGGGGACGTCCGTGGACTTAGAACAATACAAAAACTATCTGAAACGCATCCATCTATGTCAGAGTCTCTCGTACATGTTTTTTGCATCTTTGTACCCTATTGTAATTATTTGTACAGTTTATTTAGTTATTAGAATCATATAAAAGCGTCTAGCAATAAATCGGATTGTTGTAGCAACCTTTAGTTTTATTTAGTAGCTTGATGGAAACCCTTGTCAATATCTCTATCATGATTTGTGGCAGCTATATTTGATGTTCAATTTGGCCATCCCTGTTCCCTGTTTAATTCATACAGGCGATTAATTTTCCGTTGTGCGACTATGCTTTTTCATTTCACATCACTTCATGAGGATACATTGGTTCACCATAAAGGTCACCAAGTATTGATCTCGTAGCTTCTCAGGGGTATACTGAATGTAAAGAAGAAATGAATATGTGTGTATTTATACCACTCATTTTTTGTCTTTCTGTGATTTATCCTTAAAAAGCAAAGAAAAGACACTGAAACATATAAGAAACTGAATTAAACTTGTATGTTACCATCTTAGTGCAATGGCAGCAAAAATATTGTATCATTATAAAATGTTTTTCAGCCTTGTAGAACCTTGTGGTATAGTTACATTGTCGTTTAACATCTTTGTGCTTGAAGCTAGATACGGTGCTGTTCTAATAAATGCTTTTTTAATGGAGTCATATTACCCACATCCAGTTATTGTCTATAGGAAATAAATATTCAGGCTGTACTGGAAAGCAATCAATAAAATTTCGAAAGCTGTACAGGGATATTTTCTGAATACTTTGGTATAACGGGTCTTTCGTCACCGGTGGCTTAATACCTCGTAAGGAATAATTGCATTTCGTTTTTTCGTTCATTTCTTACCCTTATTTATCTTTGCATCTGTATAGCACTGAGAACATCTCCACAACAGTGCAAATGTAGGCATGTGCTGTGTGTCTTGCATGGAAACAAACATTATCTATTTAGTCACGGGACTTGCTGTCGACCAGACACCTGCTCACTTTACTCTTCGCCATCAAGTTAAGCTTATTTTTCAGTACTGCTTGGACCGGTCTCAGGTTTGTTTTTCTAACAATGTTAGTAGTACGTTAGCGGTGATACCAAACAGTACAGACAGCTTTACTGAAGAGGAGATAGCAGCCATGCCACTCACGTATGGATCCACTGAATCCAATGCGTTGTGGATCTGCTGCCGCAGTAATGGTAACCACATCACAGTAACTCCATTACAGGTAAAAACCGAGCGCCGGGCAGTGACCCAAACCAGTAACACTCCCCTTCGTCGGTTCATGCTCTTACCACTGAGCTACCTAGGCAATGCTTGAGAAACCCACTTTCTCTCAGCTTTTGAAAATGAATTATCTGTGAGGGTAAATCTGTATATGTGCAGAACTAAAAAGTATACCCACTGACATAAATATTTAGACGCATCAATCAGACCAGAAGCATGACCTAACTGCAAACAGATTGTATGAAATTAACTAGGCAGGGAGCACTTACTTTTTTGACGCAACGTTTTATAATGAGAACAGCAAGAGGAAACTGAATTTACGTGAACCAGAATAATCGTATCAAACATTTCACTATGAGTAAAAAATGTGTAAATCAACGTGATCTATAACCGAGTCCAGTGCTGCGGGCATATTGACCCAGTCTGTTTGAAACGTCCCCTCTGAAAATTTATACAAGACTGTGCTTAAACTGATATACAATATTATTTAGCGCAACGCAATCTGACTTTCAAAAATCCCTACAAAAGAATGGCCCTGACTAACATTAAACTATACCTTTCACAAATCACTTACCTCACAAAAATCTTCATTACTCGAACTACTGCAATACAGCGAGCGCCACTACTGCCAGCTAAATAAAAGATTCAAACTACGGAAGGCACTAACTACTGATAGGGATAGTTAGCAAATGAAAGATTTTAATAGAGAACAAACAATGTATTTACCTTAATAGTCATAATATATGATATCCAGTATTACAAACTTCGAAACTCCGCCATCCCTCTCCCCACATCCACCACTGCTGGCGGGTCACCTCCAACTGCGCAACGCTACGCGCTGTTCACATCCAGCTGCCGCTGCCCAACACTACAATGGCAGACAACAATGCAAACTAGCCACAGACTGCACACAGCACAGCCAGTGATTTTCATAGAGAGCGCTACGTAACGTTGTCAATAAGAAAACATAAACAGCCTACTTACATAAAGAAAACATAAACAACCTACTTACATAGCCCCCACGCTCCCCACAAAAAAATTTTACAAATTGTTTTGGACAGTGGCCAATAATGATTTGATAAATTTTTTCATAATTACAATAACCAAGAAATCAAATGCACACACTTATTGATACAATGTTGGTCAAAAGCTAAAATTTTCTCACAGTCCATAAAGACAGTCCTGATCATTCATCATAATAGTAATTACAGTTTTTGTTTTTCACAAAGTCTCATTAGTAAAAGAAATTGCACACAGAAGTAGTGGATTTCCATGCAGTCTTGAAGAAGTAGTGTTATCCTTCCAACGGAAAGACAGTGCTGACTCTTGACATGCAGACAGGTAATGGGCAACAACAGAGCAAACCCACAGCAGAGTCATTCGACGTGTTGAAGAAGCAAATGAAAGATTTTAATAGAGAACAAACAATGTATTTACCTTAATAGTCATAATATATGATATCCAGTATTACAAACTTCGAAACTCCGCCATCTCTCTCCCACATCCACCACTGCTGGCGGGTCACCTCCAACTGCGCAACGCTACGCGCTGTTCACATCCAGCTGCCGCTGCCCAACACTACAATGGCAGACAACAATGCAAACTAGCCACAGACTGCACACAGCACAGCCAGTGATTTTCATATAGAGCGCTACGTAACGTTGTCAATAAGAAAACATAAACAGCCTACTTACATAAAGAAAACATAAACAGCCTACTTACATGTTATAGTACATCACAATTATGAGACATCCGCCTTGCAGTAGTGGTAACACCGGTTTCCTCCAGATCACCAAAGTTAAGCGCTGTTGGGTGTGGCTAGCACTTGGATGAATGACCGTTCGGTCTTCGAGAGCTGTTGGCAGGCGGGGTGCACTCACGCAAATTGAGGAGCAACTTGACTGAGAAGTAGCGGCTCCGGTCACGAAAACTGACAACGGCCGGGAGAGCGGTGTGCTGACCACATGCCTCTCCATATCCGAATCCAATGACGCCAATGGCTGAGGATGACACGGTGGTCGGTCAATACCGTTGGGTCTTCCGAAGCCTGTTCGGACGGAGTTTTTTTGTGTAGAACGAAGGACTTATATTCTGCCCACTGCGTCAACTGCAACACGAACCTTTTCTGCTGGAAGATCATGCAAAGAAACGCGAATTATAATATTCACAGCGTTTGAATCTAGTTTTGATATTAAGTGCAGTAAAAAATCATTAATATTCTACCAGTTGCTGAATACATATGGTATATTTCGCAACGGGTGTTCGTACGCCGACTGCTGAGCGCGCATCGGCATAAACTTAGTCATAAATGAAAATTGGCAAGGAGAAATTAATTTAAAAGAACATTAGATTAGAAATCCACATAATTGTCTCAAAAAAGTAATTAAATCACGTTAGTACATGTAACTTTGCAACCCGTAAAACAGTGTTCTACTAAGTGACAAAATTAAGTTCGGTACAAGACGCAAAGCATTGACAAAGCCTCATTGATAGGAAGTGTGAAGAAATTAAATATTCTAACAGTCGGAAGACTGAGAAACAGACAGATTGTGTTGTTCAAAAAATGTGTGTGAAATCTTATGGGACTTAACCGCTAAGGTCATCAGTCCCTAAGCTTACACACTACTTAACCTAAATTATCCTAAGGACAAACACGCACACCCATGCCCGACGGAGGACTCGAACCTCCGCCGGGATCAGCCGCACAGTCCATGACTACTGCGCCCCAGACCGCGCGGCTAATCCCGCGTGGCAGACAGATTCTGTACCAAGTATCGAAACGTACTCGCGTCACCAAAGCACATGGAACAGACCCACACAGTCGGAAGCCTGAGAAACAGACAGATGCTTACCAAGTATCGAAACGTACTCGCGTCACCAAAGCACATGGAACAGTCCCAAACATTGAAGACACAGTTTCAAGCCCTGAAAATTGCAGCGAAATTCTCTGTCTTCAATTTCGCGATGCGATCGAAGAAAATATTTAAGCATTGTCCACACGATTTCCGTGAACGAATAACAAACACATAAAACGAATGTGCACACTGTCAAAGCACACTCTAAAGAACAATGGGGAATGGAACGAAAATCGGTTGATGTGATGTACACGTGTACATGTACAGACAAACAAATGATTATAAAATTTCAGAACAATTGGGTGATTTATTCAAGACAAAGAACTTCACAAATTGAACAAACCACTATCACGTTGGTCCACGTCCGACCCATATGCAAGCAGTTATTCGGCTTGACATTTATTGACAGAGCTGTCGGATGTCCTCCTGAGGAGTATGACCCAAAATTCTGATCAATTTCGGCGTAGATAGTCAAAAACCCCGAGCTGGTGGGAGGATGGTTCAAATGGCTCTGAGCAATATGCGACTTAACTTCTGAGGTCATCAGTCGCCTAGAACTTAGAACTAATTAAACCTAACTAACCTAAGGACATCACACACATCCATGCCCGAGGCAGGACTAGAACCTGCGACCGTAGGGGTCGCGCGGTTCCAGACTGTAGCGCCCAGAACCGCACGGCCACTCCGGCCGGCTGGTGGGAGGACCCTGCCCGTAATTCTCCTAACATTCTCAACTGCGGAGAAACCCGGCGTGCTTGGTGGCCAAGGTAGGACTTGGCAAACACGAAGAAAAGCGGTAGAAACATTCCCCGTGGGCCGAATGGCATTATCTTTCTAAAATGTAGGCTCAGGATGCCTTGCGTTGAAGGGTAACAAAACGGGCCGTTGAATGTCGTCGACATATAGCTATGACGTAAGGGTGCCGTGAATGACAGCCAGAGGGGATCTGCTATGAAAAGAAATGCCACTCCAGACCATCATTTCTGGCTGCCGGGTGTTCTGTTCGCCAACAGGTGGTTTGGTATCCCACCACTGCCCGGCTTGTCTGCAGACACGTCTTCACTAGTCATCGGGGCTCAGTTCGAAGCGAGACTCATCAATGAAGGCAATTATACTCCAGTCAGTGACATTCCAGGCCGATTTCGTAGCAGTACCCCTTCTACATCTACATCCATACTCCGGAAGCCACCTGATGGTCTGTGGTGGAGGGTACCTTGAGTACCTCTATCGGTTCTCCCTTCTATTCCAGTCTCGTATTGTTCGTGGAAAGAAGGATTGTCGGTATGCCTCTGTGTTGTGGGATCTAATCTCTCTGATTTTATCCTGATGGTCTCTTCGCGAGATATATGTAGGAGGGAGCAATATACTGCTTGACTCTTCGGTGAAGGTATGTTCTCGAAACTTCAACAAAAGCCCGTACCGAGCTACTAAGCGTCTCTCCTGCAGAGTCTTCCACTGGAGCTTATGTACCATCTCCGTAACGCTTTCGAGATTACTAAATGATCCTGTAACGAAGCGCGCTGCTCTCCGTTGTATCTTCTCTATCTCTTCTATCAACCCTATCTGGTACGGATCCCACACTGCTGAGCAGTATTCAAGCAGTGGACGAACAAGTCTACTGTAACCTACTCCCTTTGTTTTCGGACTGCATTTCCTTAGGATTCTTCCAATGAATCTCAGCCTGGCATCTGCTTTACCGACGATCAACTTTACATCATCATTCCATTTTAAATCACTCCTAATGCCTACTCCCAGATAATTTATGGAATTAACTGCTTCCAGTTGCTGACCTGCTATATTGTAGCTAAATGATAAAATATCTTTCTTTCTATGTATTCGCAGCACATTACACTTGTCTACATTGAGATTCAATTGCCATTCCCTGCACCATGCATCAATTCGTTGCAGATCCTCTTGTATTTCAGTACATTTTTCCATCCTTACAATCTCTCAATATACCACAGCATCATCCGCAAAAAGTCTCAGTGAACTTCCGATGTTATCCACAAGGTCATTTATGTATATTGTGAATAGCAACGGTCCTACGACACTCTCCTGCGGCACACCTGAAATCACTCATACTTCGGAAGACTTCTCTCCATTGAGAATAACATGCTCCGTTCTGTTATCTAGGAACTCTTCAATCCAATCTCACAATTGGTCTGATGGTCCATATGCTCTTACTTTGTTCATTAAACGACTGTGAGGAACTGTATCGAATGCCTTGCGGAAAAAAAGAAACACGGCATCTACCTGTGAACCCGTGTCTATGGCCTTCTGAGTCTCGTGGACGAATAGCGCGAGCTGGGTTTCACACGATCGTCTTTTTCGAAACTCATGCTGATTCCTACAGAGTAGATTTCTAGTCTCCAGAAAAGTCATCATACTCGAACATAATACGTGTTCCAGAATTCTACAACTGATCGACGTTAGAGATATAGGTCTACAGTTCTGCACATCTGTTCGACGTCCGTTCTTGAGAACGGGGATGACTTGTGCCCTTTTTCAATCCTTTGGAACGCTACGCTCTTCTAGAGACCTACGGTACACCGCTGCAAGAAGGGAGGCAAGTTCCTTCGCGTACTCTGTGTAAAATCGAACTGGTATCCCATCAGGTCTAGCGGCCTCACCTTTGGTGGTCATCCGGGGCACCCTTAGAGCACCCTTAGAGCACCCTTAGAGCACCCTTAGAGCGTTGCGTCGACGATTTTCTAAGCCCCGTTCTGTTGCCCTTCATGGCAACCCATCCTGGGCTTACATTTCAGCAAGATAATGCCAGACCGCAAGCGTCGAGAGTTACTACTACTTGTCTTCGAGGCTGCCAAACGTTACTTTGGACAGCAAGTTCGCCGCATCTCTCCCCAATTCAGAACCTTAGGACCATTATGGACAGGGCTCTCCAACCATTTCGTGATTTTGACGATCTAGCTCGCCAGTTTTACATAATCACGGGGACATCCAACAGCTCTGTCGATCAATGTCAAGCTGAATAACTGCTTACGTAATGGTAGGAGGTGGCCCAACGCGTTATTGACTCGCACCGTTTGCGAAGTTCTTTGTCTTGGCTCAGAGCACTAAGGGACTTATTTTCTGAGGGCATCAGTCCCCTAGAACTTAGAACTACTTAAACCTAACTACCCTAAGGACATCACACACATCCATGCCCGAGGCAGGAATCGAACCTGCGACCGTAGCGGTCGGCGAGCCCAGCCGGCGTTCCTTGTCTTGAATAAATCATCCAGATTTTCTGAAATTTGATAGTCATCTGTTTGTCTGTAGATGTGCATCGCATCTACCACATTCCTTTCGATTCTGATAATTCCTACGTGGGGTGTCGTCTTTTTTTTGTTTCTCCACCCCCCCCTCTCTCTCTTTCTCTCTCGCTATCTATCCTTGTCTTATTATGTACATCTTAGCACACTGCAGAGCTGCAAATAGGCAACCGCCTTATCAGACTGCAAAAGAATACTTACTTCGAGGATGCCAGAAGACAATGCACATCTTCGAACTCGTAACCTGAAATGCCGCGGAATCAAACACTACTTCCGGAACACCTTAAAGATAGACCCAAGGCTCAATTATGCTGCTCGTAATCGACAACAATGTACAGAATATCTTTGCAGAAGACCTGCGTTAACTAATACGTGAAATAATTGAATAGTGGATGTTGCTGATTAAATAGTGAAAGCTTCCTGCCGCCGTTGGATAAGCAGCTGCAGCAGCAAGTCGTATACTCCTAGCTCACTCATTTGTTACATAGTTTAATTCTTAATTTCTTTGTGTGTTTTTGGTACTTGCATTGTTTAATTCATAAATTTCGGGCGTATTATAGTATTTGAGAGTTGTAGCATCGCGTTTTAGTACCTGAATAGTGTAAATTCGCGTAGTCTCCTTCCGCCGCCGAGCAGTGTGTCAGCAATGCACAAGTGGCAGCATTACTGCATTTGCTAGGCAATCTTGTATTTTAATAACCGTTTAAATTTTGTGTCGATTTGTTTGCGCTCTCTGTAGATTAGTTCAGACGTTCTTTGCACAACAGTTTTTAGCATGGATAGGGACTGCAACTGCTGTGTTCGGATGCAGACTGAGTTGGCATCCCTTCGCTCCCAGCTTCAGGCAGTGTTGGCTTCGGTCACACAGCTTGAGGCTGTTGCCAATGGACATCACTGTGAAGGTCCGGATGGGGGTTTGTCGGGGACGGCCAGCTCGTCCCACTCATCCCCCGATCGGACTATGACTGTGGTTGCCCGGGATACTGCCCGCATTGAGGCTGATTCCTCACTTGTGGTAGAGTGGGAGGTCGTCTCGAGGTGTGGCAGGGGGCGAAAGACATTCCGGAGGGCTGAACGGAAGGCCTCTCCAGTTTGTCTGACGAACCGGTTTCGGGCTCTGTCTCAGGCTGATACTGATCTTCGGCCTGACATGGCTGCTTGTCCTGTTCCAGAGGTTGCCCCTCAGTCTGCAAGATCCGGGCGGTCGCAGAGGGTGGGCTTACTGGTAGTTGGGAGCTCCAACGTCAGGCGCGTAATGGCGCCCCTTAGAGATATGGCAGCAAGGGAGGGGAAGAAAACCAAAGTGCACTCCGTGTGCATACCGGACGGAGTCATTTCAGATGTGGAGAGGGTCCTTCCGGATGCCATGAAGGGTACAGGGTGCACCCATCTGCAGGTGGTCGCTCATGTCGGCACCAATGATGTGTGTCGCTATGGATCGGAGGGAATCCTCTCTGGCCTCCGGCGGCTATCTGATTTGGTGAAGACTGCCAGTCTCACTAGCGGGATGAAAGCAGATCTCACCATCTGCAGCATCGTCGACAGGACTGACTGCGGACCTTTGGTACAGAGCCGAGTGGAGGGTCTGAATCAGAGGCTGAGACGGTTCTGCGACCGTGTGGGCTGCAGATTCCTCGACTTGCGCCATAGGGTGGTGGGGTTTCGGGTTCCGCTGGATAGGAGTCCACTACACGCAACAAGCGGCTACACGGGTATCAGGGGTTGTGTGGCGTGGGCTGGGCGGTTTTTTAGGTTAGATGGCCTCGGGAAAGTACAGAAAGGGCAACAGCCTCAACGGGTGCGGGGCAAAGTCAGGACATGCGGGGACCAAGCAGCAATCGGTATTGTAATTGTAAATTGTCGAAGCTGCGTTGGTAAAGTACCGGAACTTCAAGCGCTGATAGAAAGCACCGAAGCTGAAATCGTTATAGGTACAGAAAGCTGGCTGAAGCCAGAGATAAATTCTGCCGAAATTTTTACAAAAGGTACAGACGGTGTTTAGAAAGGATAGATTGCATGCAACCGGTGGTGGAGTGTTCGTCGCTGTTAGTAGTAGTTTATCCTGTAGTGAAGTAGAAGTGGATAGTTCCTGTGAATTATTATGGGTGGAGGTTACACTCAATAACCGAGCTAGGTTAATAATTGGCTCCTTTTACCGACCCCCCGACTCAGCAGCGTTAGTGGCAGAACAACTGAGAGAAAATTTGGAATACATTTCACATAAATTTTCTCAGCGTGTTATAGTCTTAGGTGGAGATTTCAATTTACCAGATATAGACTGGGACAGTCAGATGTTTAGGACGGGTGGTAGGGACAGAGCATCGAGTGACATTATACTGAGTGCACTATCCGAAAATTACCTCGAGCAATTAAACAGAGAACCGACTCGTGGAGATAACATCTTGGACCTACTGATAACAAACAGACCCAAACTTTTCGACTCTGTAAGTGCAGAACAGGGAATCAGTGATCATAAGGCCGTTGCAACATCCCCGAATATGGAAGTTAATAGGAATATAAAAAAAGGGAGGAAGGTTTATCTGTTTAGCAAGAGTAATAGAAGGCAGATTTCAGACTACCTAACAGATCAAAACGAAAATTTCTGTTCCGACACTGACAATGTTGAGTGTTTATGGAAAACGTTCAAGGCAATCGTAAAATGCATTTTAGACAGGTAGGTGCCGAGTAAAACTGTGAGGGATGGGAAAAACCCACCGTGGTACAAGAACAAAGTTAGGAAACTACTGCGAAAGCAAAGAGAGCTTCACTCCAAGTTTAAACGCAGCCAAAACCTCTCAGACAAACAGAAGCTAAACGATGTCGAAGTTAGCGTAAGGAGGGCTATGCGTGAAGCGTTCAGTGAATTCGAAAGTAAAATTCTATGTACCGACTTGACAGAAAATCCTAGTAAGTTCTGGTCTTACGTTAAATCAGTAAGTGGCTCGAAACAGCATTTTCAGACACTCCGGGATGATGATGGCATTGAAACAGAGGATGACAAGCGTAAAGCTGAAATACTAAACACCTTTTTCCAAAGCTGTTTCACAGTGGAGGACCGCACTGCAGTTCCTTCTCTAAATCCTCGCACAAACGAAAAAATGGCTGACATCGAAATAAGTGTGCAAGGAATAGAAAAGCAACTGGAATCACTCAACAGAAGAAAGTCCACTGGACCTGACGGGATACCAATTCGATTCTACACAGAGTACGCGAAAGAACTTGCCCCCCTTCTAACAGCCGTGTACCGCAAGTCTCTAGAGGAACGGAAGGTTCCAAATGATTGGAAAAGAGCACAGGTAGTCCCAGTCTTCAAGAAGGGTCGTCGATCAGATGCGCAAAACTATAGACCCATATCTCTGACGTCGATCTGTTGTAGAATTTTAGAACATGTTTTTTGCTCGAGTATCAAGTCGTTTTTGGAAACTCAGAATCTACTATGTAGGAATCAACATGGATTCCGGAAACAGCGATCGTGTGTGACCCAACTCGCTTTATTTGTTCATGAGACCCAGAAAATATTAGATACAGACTCCCAGGTAGATGCTATTTTTCTTGACTTCCGGAAGGCGTTGGATACAGTTCCGCACTGTCGCCTGATAAACAAAGTAAGAGCCTACGGAATATCAGACCAGCTGTGTGGCTGGATTGAAGAGTTTTTAGCAAACAGAACATAGCATGTTGTTATCAACGGAGAGACGTCTACAGACGTTAAAGTAACCTCTGGCGTGCCACAGAGGAGTGTTATGGGACCATTGCTTTTCACAATATATGTAAATGACCTAGTAGATAGTGTCAGAAGTTCCATGCGGCTTTTCGCGGATGATGCTGTAGTATACAGAGAAGTCGCAGCATTAGAAAATTGTAGCGAAATGCAGGAAGATCTGCAGCGGATAGGCACTTGGTGCAGGAAGTGGCAACTGACCCTTAACATAGACAAATGTAATGTATTGCGAATACATCTAAAGAAGGATCCTTTATTGTATGATTATATGATACCGGAACAAACACTGGTAGCAGTTACTTCTGTAAAATATCTGGGAGTATGCGTGCGGAACGATTTGAAGTGGAATGATCATATAAAATTAATTGTTGGTAAGGCGGGTACCAGGTTGAGATTCATTGGGAGAGTCCTTAGAAAATGTAGTCCATCAACAAAGGAGGTGACTTACAAAACACTCGTTCGACCTATACTTGAGTATTGCTCATGAGTGTGGGATCCGTACCAGATCGGGTTGACGGAGGAGATAGAGAAGATCCAAAGGAGAGCGGCGCGTTTCGGCACAAGCTTATTTGGTAACCGTGATAGCATTGCGGAGATGTTTAACAAACTCAAGTGGTAGACTCTGCAAGAGAGGCGCTCTGCATCGCGGTGTAGCTAGCTCGCCAGGTTTCGAGAGGGTGCGTTTCTGGATGAGGTATCGAATATATTGCTTCCCCCTACTCATACCTCCCGAGGAGATCACGAATGTAAAATTAGAGAGATTAGAGCGCGCACAGAGGCTTTCAGACAGTCGTTCTTCCCGCGAACCATACGCGACTGGAACAGGAAAGGGAGGTAATGACAGTGGCACGTAAAGTGCCCTCCGCCACACACCGTTGGGTGGCTTGCGGAGTTTAAATGTAGATGTAGATGTAGAACTTCCAACTTTTACTTCCAACAGTACCTCTGTTATACCTTCTAAATTTCACAGAAGCTTTCCTGCATAGCTTGGAGGATTACCACTCCTCTAAGGACGGATATTGTGGAGCCAAGGCTTATACACACAACCGAGTGGCTGGATTAGTCTGTCACTTAACAACGGAGTCTACGTCTTTGTGAAACTTTCTGATAGATGAAAATTGTATGATTTCTTCCAGAATTACAAAATGATGTGCGTGCAGTGCAGTTTTTCAGTAGATAATATCTTCGCAGTTATTAAAATTTGTTTTCTAAAAAAACAAAAAGCAGAAGCATTTTTGCAACACCTCAGCGCGTCCTGGCATCATTTACACCACGTAACCCTGTTTACGGCCCATTCAGTAAACTCTGAACAGCTACGGCAGTAATCACCGCAGCGTTGTACGGAATCAGTGGCAGTGGCTGGCGAGATCGATTTCGCTCCGTGTTAGTTGCTCAGTGACGAAGAGCGGAAACACGCCAGATCGTGTAAGTGCACGGCGGAACACTCGATCGCCTAACGAAGTCGGATGGAGATCTATTACTTCCTCTGCAAGCCTTAATTGTCCACTTATAATTGGGAGTCCAGTAACTCTCAATTAACGAGCGGCTGCGCGCCACTAAATTACTCGTAATTGGGGACGCCCGGCACTGGGACGCCCTGCGTAGCTCCTTGTCTTTTTCGAGTACAGCGCCGGCTTTGCGCAGACTGACAGCTACCACGGATAAGGCACAGCAGTGAAAAAGTCCTGAAAGTCTTGCAGTGGCGCCTGTGGGTTGTACGAATCTCCGGCCTGCGTCAGCACATCAAGTAGTTCCGTACAGTTTAAGTAAAAGAAAGCTGTCTTCTAGTGATGTTTTATGCATCAGCCATGAAATGTGTCTGCCACGATTGCCATTTATTTCGTTTTCTTACTTATTGATCAGGTTTCGTGGAACTATGCGAGACAAAGCTACTTAATCTTGAAACGAGTTTCTACGTAATTTACAGAAAGCTGATTATAAAATTTACAAACAATACTGATAAAGAATTAACAGAACACAAAATATTGTGTGACAGTACACAAGTATGTAACACGTTACAGAGAAAAATTCTCAATGAGGACAAGGAACACGTGACGGAACTGAAGGCAACTTTTGAACGTAGATCTGCATATTCTGTGTTTATCAATCTCTTTTAGTTCTGCTGGAAGTCTACAGAAAATGAAATATGGTGGATAGTGGACAATTTTCTGGACAGGGTTGAAGGAAGTAATATTCAAATGAAAATGTTTTTCCTCATAGTTTCCACTGCATGAATGCTGCACTTTCGTCTTAATGAATCAACACCGTTTACCACAAACCCCAAGATGGAGTAGATGGTATCGGATGGCAGAGTTAGCAATCCTGGACGCCTGAACAGTGGCCTACACCAAGTCTGCGAACTGACACCTCAAACCTGTTTGACTACCCTCTTCTGAGTAAGAATATTCTTGACGACTGTACACAATTGGCCCAAAATATGATACAGTAAGAGATAATGGAATGAGAGCAAGTAAATCAAACAAGCCTTCTCGTTTCAGTATCAAGAGATAGATGAGATAATTTTTATATTGAAGATATCTGTATAAAATCTTGAAGGAGATACTTCCAAGAAATGTAATAATTTTAAATTTACCAATTCGCTTACCGCGTTCGGATGATGGAAATCGCTTTTTCAATATTTCTTTGTCAGAAAGCGTATGAACTGCGTTTTGTTGCACTAAAGTAAAGTGTTAATCTGTTCTCTGAAACCGACGCACAGTGGGCCAGAATCTTGAAAACGTGGCCAAAAAGGAAAAAAAAAGTTTAAAGATGAGGATTTTGGACTATCAGGTTGGCAGCAGCAATGCTGGGACAACTGAATGCCGGCTGTGCGGACGACCAGATGTTCATTTGTTCGGTAATATCTCGGGTCAAATGCGGCAGTACATTGTTAGCGTGCACGCAGCTGGCCAGGCTACAAAAACAGTCGTGTTGTTGAAGGAAGTTATTTATGTTTTGTGCAAGTGAAACCTGTGGTGTCACCGCCAGACACCACACTTGCTAGGTGGTAGCCTTTAAATCGGCCGCGGTCCGTTAGTATACGTCGGACCCGCGTGTCGCCACTACCAGTGATTGCAGACCGAGCGCCGCCACACGGCAGGTCTAGAGAGACTTCCTAGCACTCGCCCCAGTGGTACAACCGACTTTGCTAGCGATGGTTCACTGACAAAATACGCTCTCATTTGCCGAGACGATAGTTAGCATAGCCTTCAGCTAAGTCATTTACTACGACCTAGCAAGGCGCCATTACCAGTTACTATTGATACTGTAAAACATGTACCATCAAGAGCGACGTTCACATTTACGGATTAAAGTTAAGTATTCCAAAAGCCATGTCCTTTTTTTGTAAAGTCTAATTTCCTTGTCCTGTTCCAGACCTCACGCCAGCCTGCATGAGCTAAAACGCGTTCCTGTCGGCTTCCTCTCATACCGGTGTTGGCTCTCCTGCCAACCCACAACATTTGGCGACGAGACAACACCGCGTTCGTACCTATACTGCCCTGATTTACTTGTGTAATGGCTTCGCCACAATCTCCAGATGTACTGTCCGAATTTTATCGCTTACAGAATCAGCAGTCGCAGGCCTTACTGGATGCCCTTGGACAGCTCGTCCAGGGTCAATGTGCAATGCAAAACGATGCGGCAGCCGTCGCCCCACCACTAACGCAGCCACAACACGCAGTTGCACCACCTTTTCGTCCTTTCGATGCTGCACTGGAAAGCTGGACGGAGTGGTCACGCCAATTTGGATTCCATCTCACCGCCTACAGCACTCGAGGTGACGAGCGGCAGCCTTTTTTATTATTCTCCGTAGGGGTGACCACGTACCATGTGATAGTCAAATTATTTCCCCGACGCGACGTAGCAACTCTGTCTTACGACTAAATTTTGTCTGCATTAGATGCCTATTTCAAAGAATCAGTCAATGTAGTTGCAAAAAGGCATACCTTCTTTTGTACGAAACGTATGGCAGGTCAGACTAATCGGGAGTGGGTTGCAACCTTGCAAGGCCTTACTAGGGATTGTGCTTTTGAGTGTCAATGTGGACTCCCTTATTCAGATACTATGGTGCGTGACACAATTGCATAGAACGTTTCTGATGTTCGTATCCAGGAACAGATTTTGAAACTAGTCAATCCCTCCCTTCAACAAGTGATGGACATATTGGATCGGCAGGACACACTTGACTTTGCTCAGGAATCATTTGAAACTTCGCCACCCGTGTGTCAGGTTCACCGGCCCACCGGGCGAGCTGCACGGAACAGTAAACAGTCCTCGCGCACGATCGCGCCACTGCCGCCAGGCTCTCAGCCACGTGTACCGCGCCAGCAAGCAAATGCAGTGCTACAATCATGCCCGCGGTGTGCTACTAGACATTCGCGTGAGAATTGCCCGCCCAGCTGGGCTATTTGCTTTTACTGTAATAAGAAAGGACATGTTCAAAGTGTTTGCCAGGAAAAGCTCCGATCGGAATCTCACAACCATTCCAGGCCCTTTGCTTCGTGCCGGAATCGGAATCGAACCAGGATACTCAGGCTCACGACACTTCGCCCATGGAAATTCATATAGTTCATGCCCCTCCGCCCAGTGCCACTCTCTCTAACAGTGACTGTGTTCGTCCCACAAATAGTGTGCGTCGACATTGTAGGAACTCCCGTCAAGTCGCAAGTGATTTGGTACCAGTGTCAGTTCACGTTGCACGAGACAGTCGCTCTTGTCGTCAGCAGGACAGTAAACATTTTGTGGACTTGGACATTAACGGCAAAGTGATACCATTCCAGCTCGATACCGGGGCTGCAGTTTCACTGATCAATAAAGACACTTACAAACTGCTGGGCGCACCTCCGTTGTGTGCCGCAACTGTTCAGTTAACTACCTATTCAGGTCACGAGCTCCCTGTGTTAGGACAGTGCAGCCTTCTTGCAACATAACAAGGGACAAACAAAACTTGTCATTTTACGTCCTTCGTTCTTCTTCTGCAGTGAACTTGTTTGGTTTGGATTTATTTCAGTTGTTTAACTTGTCTATAGTAAATCAGGTCCTATCAGTGAACCAGACTGTGCCTTTAGACAGTGTTTCTCGTCTATGTGAAGAATTTGCGGACATTTCTGCCCCTGGCCTCGGTTGCGCTACGAACTATAAAGCACATTTGGAACTGAAAGTAAACGCGCAACCGAAATTTTTCAGAGCGCGCATTGTTCCCCACGCATTGCGTGATGAGGTCGCAAAAACATTACACGATTTGGAATCACAAGGTGTAATTGAACGTGTGCAGGCTTCTCGCTGGGCATCACCCTTTGTAATTTTGCCAAAACCTTCCTGAAAATTGAGACTTGGTGTGGACTTCAAGGCAACAGTGAATCCACAACT
The DNA here is from genome assembly GCF_023864275.1 of Schistocerca cancellata. NCBI lineage: Eukaryota > Metazoa > Arthropoda > Insecta > Orthoptera > Acrididae > Schistocerca > Schistocerca cancellata. The sequence goes on along the minus strand of NC_064626.1, from coordinate 928,712,828 downwards.
AGTGACTGCAACTTTTCCTTTACCCCGCCTGGAAGATCTTTTCGACAAACTGTGCCCGGGTAAATATTTTTCGAAGTTGGACCTAGCAGATGCGTACTTGCAAATACTGGTGGACGAAGAATCCCAGCGCGTTTTGGTGGTTAACACGCATCTTGGTTTGTACCAATTCAAACGACTACCATTCGGGTGTGCATCCGCCCCTGCATTGTTTCAGCAATATCTACAAACTGTTTGTGCGTCGGTCCCTACTGCAGCAAACTATCTGGACGATATTGTGATCTCCAGAAAGACGGAAGAAGAACATTTAGCCAATCTCAGAACATTATTTCAGGTCTTGCGACAAAATGGTCTTCGCTTGCGGAAGGACAAATGTGTGTTTTTTGCTCGTGACTTACCCTATCTGGGACATGTACTCAATACCCAAGGCATACATCCCAGTCCAGAGCACCTCCGTGCCATACAAGACTTGCCTTCGCCGCAGAATTTGAAGCAGCTACAGAGTGTGCTGGGAAAAATAAATTACTATAACAAATATGTTCCCCACGCCTCTTCCATTTCAGCTCCGCTTCATCGCTTACGCCGTAAAGGTGTTCCGTTCGTCTGGACGACGGAATTCGAACGCGCCTTTCGCCAGTTGAAATCGGCGTTGCTTTCCAATACTTGCCTTACACCATTCGATCCCCGGAAGCCCCTTTTGTTTATGGTCGATGCATCGGATTGCGGGATCGGTGCTGTGCTTGCGCACAAAGATGGTTCGCACGATCACCCTATTGCCTTTGCGTCCAAATTGCTCTCGTCTGCACAAAGAAATTATTCACAGATCGAGAAAGAAGCATTGGCTCTCGTCTTTGGTGTTACAAAGTTTCATGATTTCTTGTATGGTCGTCACTTTACCATCATCACCGACCACAAACCTTTGACATTGCTTTTTCATCCGACCAAGCCTGTTCCTCCACGTACAGCGCAGAAATTCATTCGCTGGTCTATTTTCCTCTCGCAGTACCGCTACGATATCTTGTATCAGTCCACTGCTAAGCACGGAAACGCCGATGCGTTGTCCCGTTTGTCTGTTGCTGAGGATAGAGCATTCGATTCCTCCGAACTTGCTTGCATGTTCATTGATTCGGAAACCGATGACGTGGTCGAATCGTTTCCGATTGATTTTCGTCGTGTAGCTACAGCCACAGCTGCCGACCCTGTCCTTGCTACCGTTCTGCGTTTTGTTGCTACGCAATGGCCCTTGTCAAAGTCACGGATCGGGGATCCGTTGGTTCGCCGATTTTTTGCTCACAAGGAGAGCCTTTTCGTACGACGTGGTGTTTTGCTGTTGCGTTGAGATAATGATCAGTCCTGGGTCGTGGTCCAATGTTCGTTACAGTCCTCTGTCTTACAGCTTCTCCACCAAGGACATTGGGGTATAGTGAGAACGAAACAACTTGCTCGTCAGCACTGTACTTGGTTCGGAATCGATGCCGCGATTACGAATATGTGCTCTTCTTGCAGGTGGTAGCCTTTAAATCGGCCGCGGTCCGTTAGTATACGTCGGACCCGCGTGTCGCCACTACCAGTGATTGCAGACCGAGCGCCGCCACACGGCAGGTCTAGAGAGACTTCCTAGCACTCGCCCCAGTGGTACAACCGACTTTGCTAGCGATGGTTCACTGACAAAATACGCTCTCATTTGCCGAGACGATAGTTAGCATAGCCTTCAGCTACGACATTTGCTACGACCTAGCAAGGCGCCATTACCAGTTACTATTGATACTGTAAAACATGTCCCGTCAAGAGCGACGTTCACCATTTACGGATTAAAGTTAAGTATTCCAACAGCTACGTCCTTTTTTGCTAAAGTGTAATTTCCTTGTCCTGTTCCAGACCTCACGCCAGCCTGCGTGAGCTAGAACGCGTGCCTGTCGGCTTCCTCTCATATCGGTGTTGGCTCTCTTGCCAACCCACAACAAATCCAATACTTTCAATATGGAATCTATTCCAGGAAGTATGTACTAGTGAAAAAATACTTATATCACTATTAAATCATCAATTATGCACGTTCACATTTCAATTAACGTACCACAGGGAAATGAATGACAAAATCGTAAAATGCGCTTAAAAAGTAGAGATAAGTTACGAATTCCACGACATTCCGCTTTCTTTTGCGCTGTGTACGCAAGTATATATTATTACCTTTGTAAATTAAGCTTCAAATCCTGCGACTAGTTGCGACTCTGGCTTTGAGTCACGTTTTAAGCGACATTTGCAAAATGTCATTGTTCAGACATCTTCAAAAAGACAGTAGAATCAATTAATTATGAGTTTTATTTATACAATTTAAATTACAATCGACAGGTAGAAGCATTGTTAAGAATAAAATAATTAGAAAAATGTAACAGATTTTTTTTTTTTTAATTTCAGTTTCATCTGATCCAGCGCATTCCAGAATCGGATTTTCGAGGAAAGATACTTTTCTAATAACAAAAGAGTATTTGTCAAATTATTCGGAAGGGGTCATAGAACATTTGGAAAGGTCGTTGACAGAAAAAAGTGGACATACAATTAAAATTCCCTATGATATGAAGCCTACCATTTCGATTTTGTTAACAAAGTTAAGAAACAAGTATAAGGAAGCAACTCGGCGACAAGAATATTTTTTCAAGAAGAACGAAACCTGGCTAAATACAATTGTATATATTCCGATTGATTCGAAACCTGCAAGTGTAACTAAATCAACAGGCCGCCCTGCCACAAAATTTGAAACATTATCTGATAGGTCTAAAAGAAGGAGAACTGAGGAGATTCGTACGAAGTTCAGTTCTGTCGAATTATCGTTCGCCGCGCAAATGAGTCTTCGATCTTCGGGGCACCCAGATGCTGCGAAGATTGTGAAAGACGTCACACTCTCAAGTCCATCCAAGGTGAAAAAATACAAGGCAGGCTTGCGATTTTCAACACCATAGCCATCCTCATATGATGCAAATGAAGGTCTAGCACTCCTTTTCGACTTGAAATTGTCAAAAGAATCTTACCAGCATTTGAGAAATGGGGCTAAAGGAAAAGGCTTAAACACACTATATCAACCGTATTCAGCTGTTTTGGTAGCAAAAAAAGCTTGCTGCCCTCCAGACGTAACCCTCACTTTTACCGAATCAAAAGCTGAAGTACGGTTGCAAGCTTTGTTAGACCACACTGTTCAACGTGTTCTACTGCTGAAACGAGACGATATTTTACATATGAGTGATTCGGAAATGTCTAATATGGCCCTTATTTGTAAGTGGGGCTTTGACGGAACCTCCGGGCAAAGCATGTATAAAATGAAGTTTTGAGATTCGAGTATTTCAGATGCAACTTTATTTTTCACTTCGCTTGTTCCACTGAAACTTGCAGGTGTAAATGAAGAAACTAAAGAAGAAAAGCTCTTATGGATTAATCCGAAGCCTTCTTCAACCCTCTTTTGCAGACCACTGAAGTTAGAATTTACAAAGGAAACAGAGCAAACGTCTTTAAATGAGAAAGCGTATTACGACAAACAGATCTAACAACTCCAGTCATTCGAAACAGTTATTCATGGGAAAGACATTTCCATTAAATACAATTTAAGCATGACCATGGTAGATGGTAAAGTGTGCAATGCTATCACCAACACGAAATCCGCGCAACGGTGCTATCTCTGCAAGGCTACGTCTGCCCAATTTAATAACATTGACGATGTTTTGAAAAAAACAAGTTACCGCCGATCATCTGCAGTACGGACTATCAACTCTTCACGCCTGGATTCGATGTTTTGAATGTTGTATTCATTTGGAATACCAAATGAAAACAAAAAAGTGGCAGGCACGTAAAGCTGAAGATAAAGAGGAAAAAGCAATACTGAAAGCCAACATTCAAAAAGCTTTCAAAGAGCAGCTTGGAACTGTAATTGACATGCCGAAACAAGGGTTTGGCAGTACGAATGACAGAAACATCGCTCGACGTTTTTTTGAAAACACTCCAACATCAGCGCTGATAACTGGAGTTTCCGAAGAACTAATCCACCGTTTCCATATAATTTTGCTGACGATTTCGAGCGGACGTCAGATCGACATTGAAAAGTTTCGAGCATACGCCTTAGCAGCTGCCAGGCACTACGTGAATACCCCTGGTACAACATGCCAACAGCAGTCCATAGATTGTTGATTCACGGTCCAGACATTATTTCTTCGGCCATTTTACCCATCGGTCAACTATCGGAGGATGCTCAGGAATCAACCAATAAGTTGATAAAGCAATATCGCCTGAGTTTTTCTCGAAAGTTTTCAAGAGTTAAGACTATGGAAGACGTGTTCAGGAGATTGTTGGCAACGACAGACCCCTACGTTTCTTCCTTACGCAAATCTTCGCCGAAGAAACTGAATAGTTTGTCGCCAGAAGCCGTTGCCCTCTTAGTTCCTGTGGCGGAAGACTATGAAGATTCAGATGCAGATGCAGATAATGAGGAAACAGTATTTGAGGATGATGAAGATTCAGTTGAAGCAGAAGATGAAAAAGAATAAGAAAATGAAAACTTGTAATTTAAGTTATAAAAAATTTACAAAATAAAAAATTGTAATTAAAATGAAATAAGTTTTTGTAATATTTTACACCATCTGGTAACCTATATTTGGTCCTTTCTTCGAGTTTTCCACTTTTTTGGTTTATTTTTTAAGCATTAACTACAATAACTCCTAAATACTGACTTTTATATGAATAAAAATATGTAATTATAAATAAATAAAAAGACATAGATTTTCACCGCCATCTTGGATCCACCATTTTTAAATTTTTTTAACTCTGTCATCATCAGTAACCTCGATAATTCCCTAAAAATTACTTTTTTATACATAAAAAATGATAGTAGTATTGGGTCCGCCATTTTGTTTTTTTTTCACTTTTTGATATCATATTCTTAATCAGAAACTCCGTAAACCCTTACATACTAAGTTTGGTACAAATTGAAGAACTACTTATATTTTGACCAGCTTTTTGGGATTCTGACCCACTGTGCGACGTGCTGATAGTAGAGACTATCCTATTAGTTAGAGAATCTGCATTACTGTACACTCAAAAATATTTGGGTCTCAGAAAATAGAGGAACGAAAATTTTATTGATCAAACAGTTGCTCCAAAAACAGTTTCGTATTTCGTTTTACACTGGATACATAATATCATAAATTCAACGACGGGTATGTCTGTAGTACGACGTATGTTAGAAAAGTGAAGAGACTGGTAACTTACAATTTTGTTTCCTCCCTCTTCGCACGGAAGCTCAGCTAAGTTGTTTTCTTTAATCAGTACCAGTTTGGATTTTCAGCAGTTCCGTCACGAGTGCTGATGTGAAGCCGCATTTTATCAAGTGTGCTGCGAATGAGGACCAGTAAAAGTGTGAGCAACACTGCACCGTTAAATTTTGTTTGAAACTTGGAAAGATCACTCCTAAGTTACGAAGGACATGCGGAGTACATTTCCTAGCCATATACCAAGGGTTGTTAAGCTCCCACAAGCCTTTTTAGCACGCCAGGAGGAAGCGGAAGACGTAGCTCGACAGGGAAGATATTTCCAACATCAATAGCGTAGAACAATGTGGATAGACAGAATCGTCCTGGGACGTAGGTTTATCGATTGAGGGTGACAGTGATTATTGGTGAGCTTTTTTGCGTGTTTAGCAGCGATTTAATTATTACACAGAAGTTGGATGAACGGTATTTGTACAAAAATGATTCCAAAGACTGTCCAGAACATTCGAAAGGGTAAGTGTACTGATTTTCTTGACCGCCTTCACAGGGGGCCAGAATTCATCAGTCGCATTAACACAGATTACGAATCATGGATTTTCGAATACAATAGCGGGACAAAACTCCAAAGTCGGAAACTGCACACTGAAAACTCTCTTCGTCCCAAAAAAGAAAGAAAGAAAGAATTTGTCGCTCGACAAACTGTCAGTTAACGTCCTTGACAAACTGAGGAAAAATGCAGCATTTCTGCGACAATGCAATGCACGCGCTTTGGTACTGCACTATGACAATGTTTTCTAACGCATGACAATCTCTAGCCATAAATTTTTGACAATCAATGGCATTTCATGATACCTCTGACCATCCCGCCCCCCTCCCCCCCATCCCCAGCCGCTTGCCTAATTCGTCGTAGTCAGTCTCAGTGATTACTTTCTTTATTCCTTCTTCTCAAAAAACCACTTGAATTGGCTGCAGTTTGATACCTTGCACGAGCTGAATGTTTTCCAGCTGAAGGCTTCCTTGAAAGCTTCAATCGCTTCCATCACTGGGTAACTGCCGAAGGGAATAAATTTAAAGTGGACAATCTTGATGCGTAAAAAGAATAAAGTTCTTGGTTACAACAACAACAATCTCACTATTTTCTACCACTCCTCGTAATAATTTAAAGCATTTTTTCCTTTAGAATGGTAGAAGATGATGGACTTCCATCACATTTGAAAAGATAATTACCTAAATTTACAGCAGGTTTTCTCGACGGAGCTTTCTATTTTCCTTCTTGCTCCTAGTTACTAACCCGCTGCGTCTAACATTACAGTAGAAGGGAAATATTGCGAGTGTGAGTCAAACGAAAACCTTAAATATTTCCTTAAATATTATTTATTGTGCAGAAGTGGTACAAAGCTGTATCACTTTTCAACATAATCTCCCCCACGCTCAATGCAAGTCCTCCAGCGCTTACAAAGTGCATAAATTCCTGTAGAAAAAAATTCTTTTGGTAGTCTGCGCAACCACTCATGCACCGCGTGGCGTACCTCTTCATCAGAACGGAGCTTCTTTCCTTCCATTGCGTCTTTGAGTGGTCCAAACGTATGAAAATCACTTGAGGCAAGGTCTGGTGAGTATGGTGGATGAGGAAGACACTCAAAATACAGGTCTGTGATTGTTGCAACTGTTGTACGGGCGGTGTGGTGCCTGGCATTGTCATGTTTGCAAAAGGACACCTGCTGACAGCAATCCACGTCGCTTTGATTTGATTGCAGGCCGCAGATGATTTTTAGGAGATCTGTGTGTGATGCACTGATGAGAGTGGTCCCCCTAGGCATGTAATGCTCCAAAGTGACGCGTTTTTCGTCCCGAAAGAGTGTCAGCATAACCTTCCCTGCTGACGGTTCTGTTCGAAACTTCTTTGGTTTTGGTGATGAGGACTGGCGCCATTCCTTGCTCGCTCTCTTCGTTTCCGGTTGGTGGAAGTGAACCCAGGTTTCGTCATCAGTAACGATTCTTGCAAGGAAGCCATCACCTTCTCGTTCAAAGCGCCGAAGAAATTCTTCACAAGCATCAACACGTCGTTCCCTCATTTCAGGAATCAGCTGCCGTGGCACCCATCTTGCCGACACTTTGTGAAACTGGAGCACATCATGCACAATGTGGTGTGCTGACCCATGACTAATCTGTATACATGCTGCAGTGTCATTCAGCGGCACTCAACTGCTGCAATGTTCTGTGGAGTCACAACTCGTTGTGCCTGACCTGGACGAGGAGCATCTTCCACTAAAGTCACACCATTTGCGAACTTACTACTCAATTCGTAGACTTGCTGCTGTGACAAACATGCATCACCTTTCTGAACCTTCATTCGTCGATGAATTCCAATAGGTTTCACACCTTCACTACGCAAAAACCGAATAACAGAACGCTGTTCTTCCCTGGTGCAAGTACCAAGTGGGGTGGACATCTTTATACTGATACTGCGACGGTATGTGTGCATCTGCACTATGCGGCCACCTACAGGTCATTCTGCACGCTGTTTGTAGCACGCTTACCAACTTACACGATTACGACGCGAAATTTCGATTTGTTATTACAAATTTAAGGTTTTCATTTGACTCACGCTAAATTCACATGTCTCTCTCATTATTTCACTGCTGGTCTCAAACACACCTACAGAGTGACATCAAAAGCCGGAATGGAACATTTAATGTACCCAGAAACATATATAACCACATGTTGATTGTCTAAACAAAAGTGTTCGGACACCTATTAGTGTATACTAGTATGGGTTGTGTAGACCCTTCCTCTTTATAACTGCTTGCATGTTTCTGGGAACACTACCCGTGAGGTGCCTGAATGTCTATGGAGAAATGACAGACCATTTTACCTTAAGATCCGAAACCAGAGAAAGTAGTCCTGTTGGACGCTGGGGCCTGGAGCGAAGTGGGCATTCTAACTCATGAAAAAGGTGTTCAGCTCGGGGCTCTGGGCAAATCAGTCCATTTCAGGAACCTCAGCATACACCTACTATTGCCTCACAGATACTGCTTTATTACAGGGAGCATGGTAATGCTGATACAAGATTCATCATTTCCTCTACTAGACGCAGTACACAATTCTGTAAAATTTGTTTGCATCATTCAGTATCTGGTGTGCTCCTAAGCTCAGTAAGGGAACCACAAGCACTCGCTAACCACCAAAAACACTCACTCACCTTGGAATAAGTCAGTCAATTAGAGTGTTAATTAACCGATAGACTGCTGTCATATAGTGCTATTTACGCAAACCTGGTAGAGGCTGGGTGAGAAGTCATCATAAATGACATAACCAATAGCACGAGACCGAAGAATAACCACTTTACAACATTCCATTTTCCGTGCACTTTAGATACATTTCTGTGAAGCCATGCTCGAGCAATTGTAGTCGCTCATAAAGGAAATAGTTCTCGCCGTCTTGTAGGATTTTTGTATGGGCGCGTCGCGATCAGCCGAAACAGTCTGGGGCCCACCATTTTCACCTGTTCATAAGAGGGTCAGTCTTGCACGGAGTGTAAACCCTTCAGAAATATAGCAAATTTCGAGGCGTGTGTGGCAAGTCAGCATCACGATGGAGCGAGACGCTCCGGTGGGACTTCCCCTTTTGCCTGCTCAGGAACATGTCAGTTATACATCTATGAGCACGTAATACAGCCACCGCGACGTGCTCGCATGCTCACGCACTAATCGGAGGATTAGGAAAAGAGGCTCTTGATCTCTGGTCATAGCTACACTGCTGGCCATTAAAATTGCTACACCAAGAAGAAATGCAGATGATAAACGGGTATTCATTGGACAACTATATTACACTAGAACTGACATGTGATTACATTTTCACGCAATTTGGTTGCACAGATCCTGAGAAATCAGTACCCAAAACAACAACATCTGGCCGTAATAACGGCCTTGATACGCCTGGGCATTGAGTCAAACAGAGCTTGGATGGCGTGTACAGGTACAGCTTCCCATGCAGCTTCAACACGATACCAGAGTTCATCAAGAGTAGTGACTGGCGTATGGTGACAAGCCAGTTGCTCGGCCACCATTGATCAGACGTTTTCAATTGGTGAGAGATGTGAAGAATGTGCTGGTCAGGGCAGCAGTCGAATATTTTCTGTATCCGGAAAGGCCTGTACAGGACCTGCAACATGGGGTCGTGTATTATCCTGCTGAAATGTAGGGTTTCGCAGGGATCGAATGAAGGGTAGAGCCACGGGTCGTAACACATCTGAAATGTAACGTCCGCTGTTCAAAGTGCCGTCAATGCGAACAAGAGGTGACCGAGACGTGTAACCAATGGCACCTCATATACGAATACACGCTTCCAATGTGCGTTCACCGCGATGTCGCCAAACACGGATGCGACCATCATGATGCTGTAAACAGAACCTGGATTCATCCGAAAACATGACGTTTTGCCATTCGTGCACTCAGGTTCATCGCTGAGTACACCATCGCAGGCGCTCCTGTCTGTGTTCCAGCGTCAGGGCTAACCGCAGCCATGGTCTCCGAGCTGATAGTCCATGCTGCTGCAAACGTCGTCGATCTATTCGTGCAGGTGGTTGTTGCCTTGCAAACGACCCCATGTGTTGACTCAGGGATTGAGACGTGGCTGCACGATCCGTTACAGCCATGCGGATAAGATGCCTGTCATCTCGACAGCTTGTGATACGAGGCCGTTTGGATCCAGCACGGCGTTCCGTATTACCCTCCTGAACCCACTGATTCCATATTCTGCTAACAGTCATTGGACCTCGACAAACGCGAGCAGCAATGTCGTGATACGATAAACCGCAGTCGCGATAGGCTGCAATCCGATCTTTATTAAAGTCGGGAACGTGATGGTACACATTTCTCCTCCTTACACGAGGCATCACAACAACGTTTCACCAGGCAACGCCGTTCAACTGCTGTTTGTGTATGAGAAATCGGTTGGCAAGTGTCCTCATGTCAGCACGTTGTAAGTGTCACCAACGGCGTCAACCTTGTGTGAATGCTCTGAAAAGCTAATCATTTGAATATCACAGCACCGGTTAAATTTCGCATCTGTAGCACGTCATCTTCGTTGTGTAGCAATTCTAATGGCCAGTAGTGTAGTTTGTTGTTTTTGGCGGAAAAATCATGCGTTCAACGTCTTTAGCCACAAATGAATAATTTAATAAAGTTGCGTCGCTGTGAGCGCTCCAAGAATCATAAAGTAGTATAAACTTCTTGTAATTTGCGACACTGTCATTAACAACACACACGAAAAAGGATTTTAAGTGGTCTTTTGACGTTTCCTGCTTTTGCTAGCCTCCAAATGTATTTTTGGTGGAAGGGTCTTCAGTGGCCCTTTCAACTTTAGGGACGAAAGCTTTTTCCTGAAGACACTTATACAGTTTCTTTGTTAGGTAGCCATTCATTGAAAGTCCGACAGGTATTGCATAATTGTGAGTTGTACTGTGTACATAACATATAATGGCAACAGTTGACTTCCCCCTTTTTATGTAATTAGTTCATAATTACATGCACTATACTCGGTATTCCAAATACAGTTTGGCTACACATGGGCACTTGCAGATTTTCTAGTATACTCTTTCTTTTTGCAATGCCCACAATTTCAGGTCCCAGTAATGCAAACATTTTCCTTTATTCTTTCCCATATCAAATTAGGGATAGAATGCGTCATTTTCCCTCTGGTTCTTTGATTTCCGTGTTTCCTCAAATGGATGTGCGTTGCGTCATTTGTTCTCCATTTAATCAAATGTTACTTTGATGTTCGATTTGCTTTTTATACATGGATGTCTCTTCAGTACCAGGCTGTAGGTAGCAAATATTTTCAAGACGTTCTCCCGGAAATTTTGTTAAAATAGTAACAGTACTGGATTTGAAACTTCCTGACAAATTAAAACTATGTGCTGGATCGAGACTCGAACTCGGGACCTTTTAAATTCGCGAGCAAGTACTCTACCAAGCTCTCCCCCACAAAAGGCAAAGGTCTAGAGTTAAGAGACTCGGTCCAGCACACAGTTTTAATCCTCCAGGAAGTTTCATAGCAGCCCACACTCCACTGGAGAGTGAAAATTTCGTTTTGGAGTATTGGATTTCTTCTCTAGTGAAGGTTCATGGTCACCAGACTATTAGCTTCTCTCTGAGGAGCATTGTATCCGCCATTGCCACTATCTCTACGATCATGAACACTGCGAAGTACATTATCGTCTGTAAAGTCGTTTTATTCATCCATTATCCTATTCATTGTGACTTCAGTTGAGTAGTTAAATGAATATTCACATTTCTGAGTAACCACATCCACCAAAAACATTGTGAAAGAGTCATCATCTTGTCCTATACCGTCTTCAGTTGGATAACGCCTTCTTAACCTGGGCGCAACGATGTTTAAAATGTTCTAAACATTAATAGTATACTTCATTTTTGCTGTATGTATGACAATACTGACTCAAGTGTACTAAACACGAAAACTACTTGCTGAGGTAAGTGATTAACTGGCATGTTAACCCTGTGCCTTCCCCCTTCCTTCCCAAGACTGTCAAGCCTCATGGAAATTATTGAAACTCAAGTTCACTTAAATTCATTCGTTAATTCTAATAGCAGTTTCTCTTTAGATCATAAGTGGTTTCGTTGTTGGCTGTCCATTGCCGAACAAGTGTAATTTCATCCCATTTATAGTGAACTGACATTTCTGTAATTATTTCTGTGCCGTCAGGTTGAGTAATTTTTGGCCAAACTCGTTCCAAGCGACATGTTATATTTCCTCTTGCTAGTTTTCCTTCAGGCCCAACCACGAATGTATCATGTCCATTTTTAACGTTCTTTAAAAATGTCTGTTAATATTTAGATGTCCTTTTGTGATGTAAATGGCTTTCTGTGGATAGTTTATACCGAGAACAAAAAGTTTACGTACTTCGGAAGTGTTTGTTTAAGTAAGTTTGTTATTCTCATGCACCTTATACTGTGCAAGAAAATTGTGTGTGAAGTTTAACATGCATGAGGCTCTGCACAAAATGGACCATAAGAAACTTTAAGTACACGTTCTTCCACATTTCGCCACTGGCTATGTGTAAGTATCGATAAGCGTCAACTCGAAAGACTTGCATCAGGCGAACGGTCTACCCGACGGGAAGCCCTAGCCACACGGCATTTCCATTATTCTGTCGATTTCATGCGATTACTTTTCAACCGCCCTGCTCAATGCCCGATGGTCCGTGTGGGTCAGTACATTTTCTCTGGTTGGTCTTGGTTTAGCTGCGGTTATTCCTTTGAGTTTCTACTTCTTAATCACAACATGAACATTGGTCTGGGCGTTTTTAGAACGGTTGCCCGCTTTCAAAGTTATTGAGTTTTCGTGATATTCTGCTGTTACTGCATGTCTACTATTAACACTATACATCTCGCCTTCTTTTACACATATCACATAGAGTAACATAATTCTTATCGAAGTAGTACAACCAAAGGATGATAGTAAGGCAGTAACTAAACATGAGTTGTTTAAGGAAGATAACTAAATGTGTTTTGCTCAAGACGGTGACAGAAAATTACTTTAGCAAAAGAAAAAGAAAAATTATGACCCACGCCTCCACTTCAAAACTGGAAGATGAATTCCACGTACAGAATCTTAACGAATTTTTTATTTTTAATATCTCTACAAAATGGCACCCAACATCAAGTCACATGTTTGAGGCATAGTGGCAGATATTCCAGAATTTACAGCCGTAGTATAACAAAGTTAGTTGCTTTTCATTTGGGGCGGGTTGCTGGCGTGAAATGGAAGTCGCTTGCGTGATGGCCGCGTGCGTTAATTGGGTCGCCCCGTTGGCAACCGCCCCACAGATGGCCGCGCAGATACCAGCAGGCAGCTGACCTGGACAGCCACGCCAAGTCGCCGGCTGCGCGGTGGACCGCTCCCAAGCCGACACAGCCCAAGCGTGTCCTTCTAATTCTGCTCCCTGGCTTGGACCAAGGTCCTTGTTATTTTTCAGCTGATTCCGCTGATAGCAAGGAACAAAAACAATCTGTCTACGACTCAGCACAGATCTAAAGAGTTTCGACTCGCGCTAGACACACTTTCATCTGGGAGTATTCATATCTGTGGCTAATGTTTTGAATACTACATCTGTTATTCTAACTCCACCAAGATCCCATCTATATTAACATAAAGGCAGGACGCTGGGCATAAAAATGAGAAATATCGCATATTATTTTTGCAGCACATCATTGTAACACCGAAAGATGTTTCTGCACCTTATGTGCTACCTTTAGTGGGACTTTTTCTTATTTCCTTTCTCACATCATTCTGTTACTAACGTATTCTGGTAGTTTTGTATCTACCATGCATTCTACAACTTTTAATGCTTTTTAGGGTTCAGTGCCTCAATCTGTAAAAACGGAACCCTCCTTAAAGGATCTCTTTGTTCTCCATCTGTCTATCTGTCTGCCCAGCTGTTAAGAACAATTTTTCTCAGGAACGGGTAGACGTATCAATTTCAAATTTATATCACATATTAACGTCTGTGGTCATTTGACAGGGCAAAAAGTTTGAGCTTCTGTGTCAATGCAGTCATGATACAGCCATTTATGTCACATCTTTTGATACTCTGAAACTTAGTCGAAACCAATACGGTACTTTCCGTTGATCTACAGTCATGCAATTTGGAAAGAAACAATGTTTTACAGTACAAGTAGGTAAAAAATCTGACAATGGTTAAACTGTAATTAATCACTAAATTATTTTTTTACCGTTAGAACATACGTTGGTTGCATTCACTAACCGTCAAAAGCACAAAAGACGAACACTACAGCCCGCATCTCGTGGTCGCGCGGTAGCGTTCTCGCTTCCCACGCCCGGGTTCCCGGGTTCGATTCCCGGCGGGGTCAGGGATTTTCTCTGCCTCGTGATGGCTGGGTGTTGTGTGCTGTCCTTAGGTTAGTTAGGTTTAAGTAGTTCTAAGTTCTAGGGGACTGATGACCATAGATGTTAAGTCCCATAGTGCTCAGAGCTATTTGAACCATTTGAACGAACACTACAGCATGCAATATAAAACGTAAGCTGTAGTCAGGTTTTAGTTAATAAATAAAAAGAAAATTATTAAACTTGCTGTATCTATGTGTATGAACTGGATTCCGCATCTCGGTTCGCCGATATCTGACTAGTACCTATTACGAAAACAGGCAAAAATCGTTGAGATTCTCGATTCCCAGGATGGGAAAACTTACGTATATATTATAATAAAGTTTTCACGGAACCCTTAGTCCGCGAATCCTACTCGCAGTTGCCAATTTTTTGATAATGTGGACTTGCACCCCTTGTTTATGACGTTAAACCACTTATTTCTTAATTTATTACGCTTACACGCATATTTGACGTAACTTGTCATCCAAGCACGAAGTGTTCTGTCGCCGATTCAAGTGTTTTTGTAGCTTTATTACAGCTATCTTCTAGGTATATTCAGTGAACTATTATCATTTTAAAGGACAAGTGTTAAGCTCAAAATAAGAAACAGCTGTTATTTAAATTTGTTTTATGACAGAGCTGTCATTCTGGATTTGCACACACGTTTTGTCAAGAAATTTGTTTGGTTATTCTCTTTGTTGTGTTATCTTTTTTAAACTGAAGAAGTTTTATAGATATAATTAATTACACTAGACGTGTATTAATGCGGCTGTCAGAGAGCAATTAGTTATTATAGAACAGAAACAATTTTTAGAATTGAGGAACCTTAGCCTTTTTCCAACTTCTACTTAATGGTTCAAATGGCTCTGAGCACTATGGGACTTAACGTCTGAGGTCATCAGTCCCCTAGAACTTAGATCTACTTAAACCTAACTAACCTAAGGACATCACACACATCCATGCCCGAGGCAGGATTCGAACCTGCGACCGTAGCAGTCTCGCGGTTCCGGACTGAAGCGCCTAGAACCGCTCGGCCACTGCGGCCGGCTCAACTTCTACTTAGTATCTCACTATTTCAGCTGTCTGCTAAGAAGTGTTATATAGATTCAAAATGTCCGTTGAAATATGTTTTACATGGTACTTACAATTTTACTTGAAACAACGAAGGTTTCCTAGCTCATTAACTTCTGGCTGTATCATACTTACGTATGTTAGCTGAATGGGGTAAAAATTCGTCTGTTAGTTTTAATGATGAAATTGTGCATTTTTAACTTTATTGTCAAAAACTTCAGTAATTAATGGGGGACCTGAATAGACCCAATCTGAATGTAGTGCTGAACATTCTACAAGAAAATTCTAAAATAATGTTTAATCAACACAGCCGGCCACTGTGGCCGAGCGGCTTTAGGCGCTTCAGTATGGAACCGCGCTGCTGCTACGGTCGCATGTTTGAATCCTGCCTCGGGCATGGATATGTGTGGTGTCCTTAGGTTAGTTAGGTGTAAGTAGTTCTAAGTCTCGGGGACTGATGACCTCAGATGTTAAGTCCCATAGTGCTTAGCGCCATTTGAACCATTTTTATTATCAACACAGTGAAACGCAAGTTGTATAGCAATGAAGTTATTGAACTAGTGGATGGGTTTTTGCACTTAAGGACCTCGAGGACTTCAGCCGGATGACCTGAAAACGAAATTAGAAACTTCAGCATGGCACGGAGTGCCTTTGGCAAACTAAATTTTACAGTTTGACCAAAAAGGAGATTTTGATGATCATTGTCTATTACCACTGAGTCGCGCCACTCCCGGGGTTCAGGGAGGCACGTCGTTCCTGAGTAGAAACTGCCCGGTGGACTAACGACGAAGGTCGGTGTGGTGGTCAGGCGGATGTGGCTTTTAGGCGGTTTCCCACCTCAGAATAGGTGAATACGACCTGGTAATCATGCCGCGCATCAGTCAAACAATTCGCAAACATTTCGGAAACGCCCTCACACTTTCACGGGAGATAACACTAGACGCAGACAGATGAGATACATAAATTCCGTCCCGGTGTGACAGGAATGTCATCCAGCCACTCTCTCTACTACTACTACTACTACTAATACTACTAACGTTGCCAAATCCATTATAGCATGCTGACCACGTGAAAAAACGGAATAAGGACAGGAAAAGTAAGACAGAAAGAGTAAGTACGTATTATCTTGAATTGTGGCAACAAGAACTAAAGTTTCAATTAGAAATCATTCACAAACTTTGGTTTGCGAAGAACTGAGAGATGCAAAAAATGGCTCTAAGCACTATGGGACTTAACATATCAGGTGAGAGATGCGCTAATGGGATTAGTAGACATCAGTGTAGCAAAAATGTGGCTCAGAGAATAGACCAGAGTGGAAGATGTAACTGCAACAGCTGTGAAAATTTAAAAGAAAAGGACCGAACACATAGTCAGGCAAATGGATGGTAAATGGACGAGACTACGACTAATGGATGAACATGCAATAACAATACAGATGCATGCTTCTGAAGACCATAGTTCATGGAGGAGTCATAGGGAAGCCTTAACCAACTACTGTATGAATATCAAATGACTGGTAATTATGTTAGTTATATTTTCTATCCAGACGCTAAACATTAACGACATTAGTGTTCTGTTTCAGCTCTGTATGATACTCCTGCTCAGTTTGCGGTTACGATGTCTGCTCTACTGAAAATGTGTTCGCATTGAATGCAAATTATTGCTCATTCTATATGAGGCACGCTACAAAATACAGGAAGGCATGTATGTGCTAAGCGCAATCCTTCAGGCTCTATTGTCAATAATATGAGAACAATGATGTGTGTAACATGCTTGTTACTGAAATTCCATTTCGCCTATAACGAAGTAAGGAGTGAAACAGATGTTTCATTGTGGCATGCATTTACCGTTCTTCCCATCTCATGTCTCTATGCTTTCAATAATGATGTGTCACGTTATCGTCAAAAATGTATCACAATCATCTGTGCAACCATTTATTTATAGGTATTGTCATAGTAACGACAAAACTTTAAAAATGTGGTACAAATCTTTTATGGGAATATAAGAAGTTAAAATCACCTCTGAAATGAGTGAAATTAGCGTATTAAGTGCTAGAATTCTAAGGAACGTCATACATAGTGATAGAAGTATTGTTAAATCAAACGTGGAATATAATAATTGTACAATAATATCAGTTTCAACACAAAACTTGACATGCAAAATTTATACAGAAAAAAGACAGTAAGATCGACCTTCAGTGTTTCCTTGGATAAAAAAAGAGAGATTTAATACGAGAAAGGACAGCGGACAAATAATATGCTACACATGAAAGTTGATATACTTTGTTAGCTACGATTACAATGTTAAATGATTCAGAGATGAACAACACAGAGAAATTATCCAGTAAAATAGTAGAGTCCATTCTCAGTCACTGCCTGGCAATTTTGGATCATATCTGAAGAAATCTTCTGGTTTGAAGTGAAAGAAGTCTTCGAATAAAATGTCGTTTTATTATCGAATGATTTCCTCTGAAGATTATCTGTCAGAGAACCAGAAAACATGGAATTATGTGGGCACAGCTACGAGGAATCGAGGATTTGGAGTTATTACCGAAACAAGCTTAGTGTGAGAGCGTGCGCTATCGTGTTACAACTGGGTTTCGTTCAATACTTTCAGGGAATTAGAGGTCTCATATCATTAGTTACAACCTGCGGAAGCAATTTGTGCTAAATAATGTCGCTCTCATGCCTGCAGACCTAGGTAGGACATCTACGAAGAAATAGTTATTGTTTTGTTACAATACAGTCAGTGCTACATTTTTATGTTGACATATGGGTACTTTGTTCAGCAACAATAAGTCTTCCATAGTAATAGGTGATGTGGTGAAATTGACAAAGAAACTTCATCAAGCAAGCAGATAAAAACAGGTGGCCATTTTTATTATTTTCGTTGAAGGCTCACATATAATAATTTTCTCATTTAGAATGGAAATGTATATGGCTATTACAGTTCTTCATATTTGTTAAATATCCGCCTAAGTGTGTTGGATCATAAAGGAACAGGGAGTTCAGAAGTCCACTATCAATACTCGACTACCTTTCGGAGGAGAGCGGCTCACATCAGAATGGCGCCCTATGAAACGACAGAAATATGTTCTTAAACCGGTATAAGTTAAATTTGTTTCAACCTGTCCCAGCTGTATCTGTTCCTCGATGACATCCTATAACAAAAACTTGGAGAAAGATTTTTAATTCTTTTTTCATGATGACGTTCTACGTTCCTCAATCCTAAAACTGAAAAAATTATCTTCAAGTCTGAAAAAATTTAAGACGCGTAAGAAACGTTCCAGATAACGCATGATGATGGCGAATTGTTGATCGCAACGTGAAAGACAGATGTTAATGGACGATATAACAACAGATTCCATGCCACCCGCGGTATCTCGGCTGTGAACTCAAGAGAGAAAATTTACTATTAACAGAATCAGAGCAGGTAACATGGGTGCTAATAAACCATGCCATTTATTAAAATTGATTCTCCTCCAAAACTGATTCCCGCACCACTGCGGAGAATATTGCTCATGCATTAGTAGAATTTGGTAAGTGCAATCATCCAATAATAATTACACACTACAATGTTTGAACAGACTACCTGTTATATATACAGGTTGTTTAGAAAACTGTTGCATATTTTGCGAGGTGGTAGTATGGACCTTAGCAAGGAAAGAATGTTCAGTAAACATGAGCTCAAAAATGCATACCATAAGAGCTATGAGCATTTGTTTATTAATTGTCGCTACTGTGAAACGCTTCTCTACAGCATCAAGCTCCTTGCTGTTACGACCGACTTGCCGAATGCAGTACGCAAATGACAACACATTATTGTGTAAAACGGCAGAGATGTAATCTGCTTGCTGTTACATACGACTTGAATTTGCGAGCTATAGGTAAAGGAGTTGCTTACTACTGTGTCAAGTGATAGTGATCCGCGCTTAGCGAATCAGATACTCTCTCAAACACTCCAGGTTGGTCACATATGCGCTGACAGGCGTTGATGACGTGCTCCTGTAGCGTGTGTACTTGATTAATGGGGCCTACATGCACCGAAGGTTTTAAGTATCCCCACAACCAAAAATCCAAGGGATTTAGATCGGGGGAACAAGCTGGCCAAAATACAAGACATCCCCGACCAATCCATTGCCCATTAAATATTCGTCTGTGGCGTTCTCGAATTTTTCGGAGAAAATTGGCTGGTCCTTAATTATGCGTGACCCACATGTCGAACCGTTGTTGGAATAATATATCCTCTAGCAGGATGATACCTTGCACCAGTCAATCTGTTTGTTAGTATGTCAGTAATTCCTACGTATATATGAACTGAAAATCGGCCCTGATTCTTTGTTTCTTCATTCTCATGTAGATTTGTACCAGCAACCAATGTCGTTTATGGAAATCGACAATCCCATCTCGCGCGAAACCAGCTGTTATGAAAACTGTGTCTTCACCACATCTATGCAACTACCATTGGTAGACCTACATTCAGCAGGCTGCTCTTGTGGACGAAGGGCTTGGACACGCTGTACGTGATATGTGTGTAGCAACTGGTCATGCAGGATCACTGAGACAAGAGGATAGCTGACCCGGAGATAAGCTGAAATTTTGCATACTCAAGTCCCAGGATCTTCTTCGACTCGTTGCGATACTCGTCCCACCACAGTATGAGTACGAATGGTGCGAGGTCTGCCATAATACGCCGTTGTTGGAGCTTCGGAGTCAGCATCTGGTGTCCGCTGAAAAAAAGAAAAAAAATGAGGACTGCTGGATAACTGTGCACATGTTATCCCGCGTTTTGGATATTTTCAGCATGCAGGGTTACGGGCTCACCGGTTTCTGTTGTTTACCAAATCATAAAAACAGATTATGTTAGCCATTTCCCGTGCGGAATGCTGGTAAGTGCAAAGATAAAATTACACATTTCACAAACTTATCAAAACACAGACTGGTTCCATTAGAACTAATATATGTAGTGCGCTTTCCCAGAGGGCAACGGCCTTGCCGCAGTGGATACACCGGTTCCCGTGAGATCACCGAAGTTAAGCGCTGTCAGGCGTGGTCGGCACTTGGATGGGTGACCATCCAGGCCGCCATGCGCTGTTGCCATTTTTCGGGGTGCACTCAGCCTCGAGTAGCCACTTGAGGAGCTACTCGACCGAATAGTAGCGGCTTCGGTCAAGATTACCAGCATAACGACCGGGAGAGCGGTGTGCTGACCCCACGCCCCTCCTATCCGCATGCTCCTCTGAGGAAGACACGGCGGTCTGATGGTCCCGGTAGGCCACTCGTGGCCTGAAGACGTAGCGCTTTCCCAGAACTATGAATGTGATCTACAGTCACAACGCTAACGGATGGTTACTGCATTTTGTTTTCATGGACAATAACAGACGAATGTGTCCTGATAAGTTGACTAGATCCTATAGGTCGTTCGTAATACAAAGAGCTTGCAGTAGACAATAGGCGTTTCACAGCAGCGACGATGGACAAGTGTTTTTAAATCTTAAGAAATGTATTTTAGAGCCTATGATTAATGGAATTTTTGTCTTGTTGTGGTCCATACTACCACCTCTCAAAATATGGAACATTTGTTTAGCGCTATATATCGGCTTAAAATTAAAGCTGTGATAGTAAGGATGTAGTGAGCAAAAATTTCTAAGCGTATAATTATATAATTTGGTTGCATATCATAAATTGTAACTTACATTTTGCCAGTTATGTCTAACAAATGTCTTACTTGAATCTCATTATGTCACACAACTGTACCTGACCAAATGGGCTTTGCCTAAACCAGTAAAATAGTATCGACAGTACCTTTCCAAAAGATTGTTGTGGTGGTGCAGGATACGCTATGAAATGGAGCGAGAATATTAATGTTGCACTGGCAGGCGAAGAGAAAAAGAAGAAAAACTCTGGTTATCAGGAGCATCATTGGTAAACGACGAACGAGAAAACCATTGCGTAGGTGAGTGCAATGTGGAGGTGAGGCTATGGACAGTCGACAGACCAGGTGAGGGTCATTGTTTTGGTCTGGATGCTAGTACTGGGCAAAGCTGTATAATAAGGGAAGAGCCGTCCGCCCCGGTAGCTGAATGGTGAGCATGAAAGACTGTCAATCCTAAGGGCCCGGGTTCGATTTCCGGCTGGGTCAGAGATTTTCTCCGCTCAGGGACTGGGTGTTGTGTTGTCCTAATCATCATCATTTCATCCCCATCGACGCGCAGGTCGCCGAAGTGGCGTCAAATCGAAAGACCTACACCAGGCGAACGGTCTACCTGACGGGAGACCCTAGCCACAAGAGATTTCATTTCAGGGAAGAGCCAAATCGTCTGCTGTCCACGACTTTTCCATAATCAAATACTACCTTGATATCAAATTAGACCGTTGCTCGAGTTGGCCTCAGATGCGGCGCGGACCCGCCCGTGTCGGAAATCAATGTGGCGCGTGTCGGAAAACAAGAGACCGGGTCAGGGACGGTCGTCAGAGGCCGCTCTTTGGGGCCGGGCGTCCAGAAATATCTCCTAACTAATTTAGACGGCGGAGATGTGAAAACAAATTAAGCGCGACGTAAGTCGTGTAATCAGGAAAGGAAAACACTTAGCGCCGCAGGGTGATGAATATTAAACAGCTGTCCCGTTTATCTTTCTCCGAAGAAAATATCCGTTATGGAAATTCAGGACGCTATGTAAATGTTAGTGTGTCCGTATTAGCATAAAGTGAAGGGTCCCTACGGCGCCTTTATTGCGAATTCGCAATAGGCGGGAGTGCCGCTGCGGAGCTCGTATCTTGGTCTATCTCAGCGAATGACGACGTCCTCCATACACAATATGAGACACTATCTCGAAATGTTATTCTGTGCAATGCCATGTTACTTCCAGTCTACCCAGTTACTTCGTAGCAGTGCAACGGAAGACGGGGTTAACAAAATGGAAACGCACAGCACTGGAAAGTCTGACTGATTACTGGCTAACTATCGCACAGCTATGGGGATGAACATCATCACGTGTTGAAGTAGGTGCTACATGGTTTTCAGGTAAAAATTGGTAAACATTTTATCAGTTCCTTGGAAAGAACCCTTCGCCACCCACTCCGTACAAGGGCAGAATATGAAACACAGCTCACCACTTCTCAATTCAACATGAAATTTTAGTTACAGTTTACTAGATAGGCACTCAAAAATTTGCGGAACCACGTATTTTGTCCTTGAAAATCTTCATCATAAGACACTACTTGTCATATTACGTCATCTGCTGATTCTAAGTGCACTACTGTTATTCCCATACAGACAATTTAATTCCTACTACCTGCAAGAGAATGACAAAGGCTAAGAAATCGAGATAGCACTTGTAGGTAATCCATTCGGATAATTTCTTCGTGTTGAGTGGATTTTTTTGTTTTAGAGTGTATTTATGACTGCTGACAGTATCGAAGCTGGTCATTACAACGTGATGCAGCAAACAATGTGGAAGAGCGATGGTTATCACCACAAGTAATACAAGAAGCTGAAGAATCACAAAGTTTTTGATATTGTGCTATTTTTGCACGGTTAGTACAAAGACCTTTTACTTCACAGTGTTCTGCTGAATGATTAATTCTTTGATATCTAACAGTGATTGGCAGCACTTGATTTGAACTCTTCTCCTGTTATCGGAAAAACGTAAAGAAAAGTAAGTTGCAAGTAATATAATTTACTGCATTGACACTACGTGTTAATGACAGTATTATGAGATTTTTTATGACGGAACAACCATCGTAATATTACACGTAGTACTAGCCGCATTGACAGTTTTTGTTTTCGCGTTGTCGATTTCCAATAATACAATACCAAAATAACGGCTGTTGGTATTGTATTATCAATAATGGAATGTAATCGAATTAAATCAATGGTTCGTGAAGGAATTAGATTAGGAAATGATACACTAAGAGAAGTAGATGAGTTTCGTTACTTTAGCGGCAAAATATCGGTTGAAGGCTAAAGTAGAGAGGATATAAAGTACAGACTGCCTTCAAGAAGAAATATGTATCCGGAAAGAGGGATTTGTTAACATGGAATGTAAATTTTAGTGTTAAAAAGTTGTTTTCGAAGGTATTTGTTTAGAATGTAGCCTTGTATAATAGTTAAACATAGATCATCAGCAGTCCAGGTAATAAGACAACATAAGCTTTTGATAAGTAAGTGGCTCTGCAGAAGAAGGCTGAAGATTAGATAACATGATTGAGTTAGTAACAGGGGTACTGATCATACATCCTTAGGAATCAAGAATCACAAATTTGGTAAGCAGAGAAGTGTGTGGAATAAAAATTGTAGAGGGGGAGCAAGGCACGAATACAGTAAGCCGATTCAAATGGATCTGGACTGAAGTAGCTATGCGGAGATAAAGAGGCTCGCACTGGACAGCCTGGCGAGGTGACCTGCATCAGATCAGTCTTCAGACACCTGTGAATCTTCCGCACCCCCCTCCCCGCTCTGTTAGTAAGAGCGAGCAATCGTGTTAGCTAGTTGCCTATCTAAATCTGTATATAGTGAACAGCCCTAATTAACCAGGGCGCAAAGGAATTAATAAACCCTCATTTTCCGCCCAGAGATGGATCAGTGGGTGGGGACACTCACAAATTTTCTTTAATTGTGTACAGGGATGAGTAACTGCGAAATGAAATTCACAGGTAAGATAAATCCATGAGTTTATCAGGACAAGCCGATTTCCTTTGAATATTTTCAAGTAAATCAGTAAAAGCTTACTGCAGATGTATCAACAATAATAATAAACAAATAAAAATTGAAAATGTGTATGGTTGACAGAGCTTAGGAAGGGGAGCACGTGATGGAAAGCTGATCGCAGTAACATATTAAATTTTAATTGACCCATACCGGCAGCTTGGCAGCAGTGATTCCTCATGCTTGCTATTAAAATTTCTACACCGAGAAGAAATGCAGATGATAAACGGGTATTCATTGAACAAACATATTATACTAGAACTGACATGTGATTACATTTTCACGCAATTTGGGTGCATAGATCCTGAAAAATCACTGCCCAGAATAACCACCTCTGGCTGTAAAAATGGACTTGATACGCCTGGGCATTGAGTCAATCAGAGCTTGGATGGCGTTTACGGGTACAGCTGCCCATGCAGCTTCAACACGATACCACAGTTCATCAAGAGTAGTGACTGGCGTATTGTGACGAGCCAGTTGCTCGGCCACCATTGACCAGACGTTTTCAATTGGTGAGAGATCTGGAAAATGTGCTGGCCAGGGCAGCAGTCGAACATTTTCTGTATCCAGAAAGGACCGTACAGGACCAGCAACATGCGATCGTGCATTATCCTGCTGAAATGTAGGGTATCGCAGAGATCGAATGAAGGGTAGAGACACGGGTCGTAACACATCTGAAATGTAACGTCCACTGTTCAAAGTGCCGTCAATGTGAACAAGAGGTGACTGAGACGTGTAACCAATGGCACCCCATACCATCACGCCAGGTGATACGCCAGTATGGCGATGACGAATACACACTTCGAATGTGCGTTCACCGCGATGTCGCCAAACACGGATGCGACCATCATGATGCTGTAAACAGAACCTGGATTGTCTTGCAAACGTCCCCATCTGTTGACTAAGGGATCGAGACGTGGCTGCACGATCCGTTGCAGCCATGCGGATAAGATGCCTGTCATCTCGAGTGCTAGTGATACGAGGCCGTTGGGATCCAGCACGGCGTTCCCTATTACTCTCCTGAACCCACCGATTCCATATTCTGGTAACAGTCATTGGATCTCGACCAACGCGAGCAGCAATGTCGTGATACGATAAACCGCAATCGCGATAGGCTACAATCCGACCTATATCAAAGTCGGAAACGTGATGGTACGCATTTCTCCTCCTTACACGAGGCATCACAACAACGTTTCACCAGGCAACGCCGGTCAACTGCTGTTTGTGTATGAGAAATCGGTTGGAAACTTCCCTCATGTCAGCACGTTGTAGGTGTCGCCACCGGCGCCAACCTTGTGTGAATGCTGTGAAAAGCTAATCATGTGCATATCACAGCATCGTCTTCCTGTCGGTTAAATTTTGCGTCTGTAGCACGTCATCTTCGTGGTGTAGCAATTTTAATGGCCAGTAGTGTAGAAACGAAATTATCGTGCAACTGTCCCTGCCCGGATGTCAAGTAGAGACTAACTGAGAGATTTTGGAGGGTTACTACATTCATGGTAATCTATACTGCCGGTAATGTACTCACGTCTTCGCACATCTGTTGCAGAGTAAGAGCATTGCCGAACTCATCGCGACCTGTACTGCTGCTACTAGCTATCATTCAAGTGTGAAGGTGCCGGCTACATGTGGTGCCGATGACTCGCTAAGTGCGCCTGCGTGCATGCAACCACTGCATCGTCCTCAACGAGATCTGAAGCGAAAGTCTGCTAGGCGAAGGCACCACCTGAAGCATTCTGACCGTACTGTGTCTCTCCTGCATGAGGAATCCGAATCGTGAAACACGAAGTGACCCTGCGGCAAAAAAATGGTTCAAATGGCTCTGAGCACTATGGGACTTAACATCTGAGGTCATCAGTCCCCTAGAACTTAGAACTACTTAAACCTAACTAACCTAAGGACATCACACACATCCATGCCCGAGGCAGGATTCGAAAATGCGACCGTATCAGTCTCGCGGTTCCGGAATGAAGCGCCTAGAAGCGCACGGCCACCGCGGCCGGCTGACCCTGCGACAAGCAGAGGCCGGAGAGTCCTCTCTGGAAGCAGAACCCAAAGTCCCCAGGCCGAGAGCAGAATCAGAAATGCTGAGAGAGCGCAGGTCGCATGTATTCTGCGTACTTCACCTGTGCCTCAAGAAACAACTGCTCATCAGAAAAGTAACACTTCGTGCCCCGTCAATGAAAAAACTATGCTGACACCGCTGTATGCCCACCATCATAAGGAAAATGTGGCCCTTCCAATCAAGTGCACTGATACCGAACTCCCAGAAACTTGCATCTAAAAATTTTACGTCATGATATTCCAGCAATCCGGATGTATTATTTCTGACGCCTTTGGTGAGCTATTTTCTCGTGTGGAAACATAAAAAGAAGATAAAAATGTTGGACCGGACGAGTAGCCGAATCCGGTGACCATCATTTCCAGGGATGGCTCGTGTTGTTTAGAAAGGTGTAGAGATCTGCATGTGACCTGAAAAGTTTCTCGTAAGAATGGCACAAAAAAACTGGCCTGCGTGTAGGAATCCTACTTCCACCAGACGAATGTTTCGCAGATGTCCATGGCAGCAAAAATTGTAGCTGAATACCCCCTGACCAATAATGATTCTCCAGGAAGTGAGCGGCACATAACGTGGTGCACAAAATAATGGGCGGCTGCTAGCCGAGCGGAGTTCGTGAGACTTATTCAGTCGGACTGACTTGTGTACGGAGGTGGGATGTGTTGACATTTCTATGGTTCAGATGGCTCTGAGCACTACGGGACTTAACTTCTGAGGTCATCAGTCCCCCAGAACTTAGAGCTACTCAAACCTAACTAACCTAAGGACATCACACACATCCATGCCCGTGGCAGGATTAGAACCTGCGACCGTAGCGGTCGCGCGGTTCCAGACTGTAGCGCCTAGAACCGCTCGGCCACTGACATTTCTATGGAGCACAGGTCACTTCAGGTAGTGGACCTCGGAACAGAGTGTTCCAAAACTTGGGTGAATTGTCCTGTCCTTTGCTACATGCGCCTTTCTACTGGGAAAGGTCACTTACTGCAGTAAGAACCCGTCCGCACCCCAGTTCATTGACAGACGTCTGTAGTGTGTGTATCTTCCTCTCATTCAGTACTGCAGGTGGTCTCTCAACGGCAAGTAGTCTTCCGTGTTCCAAGTGTTGTGAAAATGGAGTTGACCGAAACCAGTAAAAGGGATGCCCTTACTGATTTACTACGGGCATCGGTATATTGTGGACTATACCACAGAACAAGATGTAACCTACTGGCGTTGTGTAAACGTTATAAAGAATAAACGCAATGGAAGACAATCTACTAAAAAATAACGCAGTTTTAGTTGAAGTTAGCCATGATTGTATTCCCTATTAAAATGCTAATAAAGTGCGAAAGTATTTTGTAAATGCAAAAAATCTTACCAAAGAAACAAATACTATAATATCATCAATTGACATTGAGAAAGTAGAGCTTCAGTCGAGGCATGACATCATTCCTTGTGGACAGAACGTTTAGAAGTTTGAACAACTATTTTTGACAGTTACCTACACTTCATACCGATCTTACAAGCCTTCGGGGAAAACACACTCTATTCCATCTGTCTACGTACTGCTGCCAAACAAAAAGCAAAAAACTAACGTGCTTGGATGGAACTCTGCTCCTCTGGTGTTGGATATCGAAACTGCTATCGTCCAACGAGCTAGAAAATTATTTCTTGAAACAGAGACTATGGGATGTAATTTTCATTTTAATCAGTGTTTGTTGAACCAAGTTCCGTACTGCGGTCTTGTTCCTGGCCATCAGGAAGACGTTCGTAGTAATAAACAATAAAGTGTTGAGCTCTAGTACTCCTTCTCCTGGAAATTTTGGATGTAGGTTGCTAGTTGGCTGTCTATTCAGGAGAGCACGTCTGAAAATTAAAAGCATCAGAATTTATACGACTATTTCTGGACAAGTGGTTCGATAACGAGCACACGTCGATAGGTATGTGGAATTTCATTGGAAGGTGCCATTTCACTAACAACGTCTCTGAAGGATGGCACCGAAAGATAAGTACATTAGTATCGTAAGTTCATCCAAAAGTTTAGTCACTTGTTAAAATTTCCCGAGAAGACGGGCACCAGTTTGGCGGATTAATTTTAAATTTTCAAGGTGAAAAGAAGAAAGATTAATACTAACGAAACTGGTGTATCAACTTTAAATAGCCTCCAAATTGACGGCAACTTAAAATCGTTTCTGACTTAGTAAGCTACACTCAGAAGTTACAGTGAAGAAGAAAATGTTACAACCTCTATTCACTATGTAAATATTGCTGAATAGTCTAACGCACGTTATACTCATTGGAAAACTTGTAAAAAAGTTTAACGGGGGTGGGGGGGATATGTTACTATCTCCCCGTGATTTTTCTTGGAAGCGACACAAAATCCTCTAAATGTCTCTTGCAGTTTGTAAAATATTCGCTAGTGAAGGTGGACAGGACAATCTCAAAAGGCCATTCCTCTTCTATCAAATCAATGAAACACTCCCCGTGAGGGATACTATCAGTAAAAATATGTATAGGTGGACACTGAACACAAAATCGTTGCCGACGAAACGTAGCAAATAACATGCGATTACACCCATTAATTCTTCTTCCGTTTGAAGAAGTGTTAGAGAGTACAGTTCGCTGTACTACACTGCTACACATCTTAGTGTGACTGTACGTGTGAAAAGCCGCTTATCCGAGCAAAAGACCCAGGCTCCGTAGAAATGTCACTCCATATAATAGTCACTCCGTTCCAGTCCGTCCCAGCGTCCGTCCTTCCTACGTGAGCCTAGATTCTGTGGCCGGCGCTTTCCCTACCTGCTAGGATGGTTATTGTATTGAAATGTCGTCTGTTCCGAGGCTGACACAGCTCACCGAAATCGTCTGAAATTGCACCCAGTACACACGCAGGTAATATCTACAACTGCAGAGATGAAAGAAAAGGAATGAATGACTTACATAATCATTGTTGACAATATTGCAATTGTAAATAAACATGAGCTTCAGCTGTCCCCCCCCCCCCCCCCCCCAGCTGCGACTGGATTTAATTATAATGTGATTAATTTCCTTATTGAACTAACGAAATAACATATAAAAATATAGTCAGCAAAATTTTTCTTGGTTTGTGATTGCATTGTCAATCTATAAAACTACCGATGTTTCGGTCACTGTGGCAAGTGGCCTTATCAGGGTGTGTTTGTAAGCAACAACAACTTGAAGATGGTCACTTGCAACAATGACCGAAACGTCGGTGGTTTTACATATTGACAATGCGGTCACAAAGCCAGAAAAGTTTTGTTGAATGTGACAACTGCCGCGGAAGTCTACGTTTATGTAAAAAATGTAGTTAATTTGCATAACAATATTTCACATAAACATTAGCAATACACATAGTGGTTTAGCGTGTTAGCCACATTATTTCACAGATACGGAAGGAGAAAGCGAGCACAAAGGATGGCAGAGCAAGTTTTAAATAGGGCAATGAAACCAAGTGACTACTAAGTGCCTCTTCCTCTAGACGATTAACGTTGGTTATAGCGGAAAGTAAAAGCGGAGGAAAGCTATCTATAATAAATGTTGTTTGATGTATCATCGTGGAGATTTCGATGATTCATCAAGTGTGCAACGTACAATAAATAATTTAGCTGAGTCAATTTAGAAATATTTAATCAGTCAATTAAAGTTGCTTACAAATTAATAAGTATTGATGTTAACACCAATCGGCATATTATGATGGAAAGGCAGATGTCTGAAGTGTACATGTGAAAGCACTTTTATTACATTTAGGTATACGGTATTGCAGTGCTAGTGTTGTTAAGAATAATAATGCAATGTTCCTTCGGACAAGCATGGATGTCCGTAGGAACAGGGACTGTGGTGACTACAGCTGTTATGAAACACATTAAATGTATTCGCAGTTGGGAATACGAAAAACCATCAGCTGTACAACGGAATGATGAAAATTTGTACCAGCGGACCCGGATTCCCACTTTACGCCATCCATCGCCTTAATCGCTTTGGCTACTCGTGCACGACTCAAGACCAGACCCAAACTTCCAAATGTCGTCGTTCCTGGGTCACAACCTGTACTCGTACACACATTATGTAATTCCCGTACAGGGAATTGAAAGTCCTTGCGAGATATCGGCGTATGAATACGATATTGCAGTGCCCGTGTTGTTAAGAACGATGCAATGTTCCTCCGGACATGGACCACAGGAGAACACCTATGATACTTGAGGATAAGCAGAAATATTAGGGATAAAACCTAGCATTATATTGCGAAAGAGAAGAACTTTCTTTTGCAGCATTAAAAGACTTACTGCTAAAGAAATTATAAGTGATAAATGGGAAACGAATGCAACAAACTACAGGTAGCACATTCGGAAACTAGAGATGCAAATTTTACCATCACGAGCAACCTCAAACTGTGTCAGAAGAACATTAATGATAGAGTTTTATGTTTGAACCATGCACCTTTTAGACTACTTTTGCACAGTAATCGCATTTCTGAGGCACCTCTTAGCAGGGTGAATATTAGTAAAACTTTGCTCAGGCTACGACTATCGAACACCACAATCCGTAATAGTAACCCAGCTCATCGGTGTTGTAAAATGTTCCCTCCGAACGACTGTACCGATTGACGATGCAAGATCACAATACGTTTTCTTCATTCAGAAACGACGTGAAACAAAATTTATCAACTAAAGTGCTAGAGATGGTGCTAACATGTTAAAATCAATGGCGCATTTTAGTTCCACAGAATGGCTCAAATGGCTGAGCACTATGCGACTTAACTTCTGAGGTCATCAGTCGCCTAGAACTTAGAACTAATTAAACCTAACTAACCTAAGGACATCACACACATCCATGCCCGAGGCAGGATTCGAACCTGCGACCGTAGCGGTCGCTCGATTCCAGACTGTAGCGCCTAGAACCGCACGGCCACTCCGGCCTCCACAGAATGTACCGAGTGGTCAAAAAGTCAGAATAAATTTGAAAACTTAGTAAACCACAGAATAATGTAGATAAAGAGGTAAAAATTGACACACATGCTTGGAATGACATGGGGTTTTATCAGAACCACCCCATATTGCTAGACGCGTGAAAGATCTCTTGCGCGTGTCTTTGGTGATGATCGTGTGCTCAGCCGCCGCTTTCGTCATGCTTGGCCTCCCAGGTCCCCAGAACTCAGTCCGTGAGATTATTGGCTTTGGGCTTACCTGAAGTCGTAAGTGTATCGTGATCCACCGACATCTCTAGGGATGCTGAAAGACAACATCCGACTCCAATGCCTCACCATAACTCCGGACATGCTTTACAGTGCTGTTCACAACATTATTCCTCGACTACAGCTATTGTTGAGGAATAATGGTGGACATATTCAGGATTTCCTGTAAAGAGCATCATCTTTGCTTTGTCTTACTTTGTTATGCTAATTATTGCTATTCTGATCAGATGAAGCGCCATCTGTCGGCCATTTTTTGAACTTTTGTATTTTTTTGGTTCTAATAAAACCCCATGTCATTCCAAGCATGTGTGTCAATTTGTAACTCTCTATCTACATTATTCCGTGATTTATTCAGTTTTCAAATTTATGCTGACTTTTTGATCACCCTGTATTTACCCCAATTTTCTGCCGTACTTAATTCTAGATGAGGCAGCTCTTACTGTGGAAAACTTCCCTAGAAATGCTATTAATTAGGTGATAAGGACCAAAATCTTGAAGAAGAGCCTACATCATAATACGTTGTTTGTTGTATAGTCATCAACGTAAAAGCCAAAAAATTACAATAAATAAAACCAAGACACGTTTTATACTGGCTTATAGAGCACACGCAAAAGCTGGCTGCAGGCTCAGATGCTAGCAGAGATACACTTCCGTGGCTGAACTCTCTGGCCTCTCCAGCGCCCTGGCGGTCTTCTTTGACGACTAAAAACCCACTACAGCAGAGGCAACCCCACTGCCTAGCAGTCGCCCCAAGTCTGATAAAGCACCTCCACAGCCGAAGCGAGTGCGGTAAAAATACACCACTTCCCGGAAGAGGAGAGCAGTTCTTGCGGCAGAGATTCCAGAGTGGATAACCCAGTTAATGCATCTAGTGCTTTCAACAACACGTCGGCGTGGAAGGTGCCCCCCCCCCCTCCCACACACACACGCACACGCACACATACACATACGAACACGTGTTTCACTATACACTATTGAACCAAACCATGGCGACTGCAGCCCACCGCGATTCAGAATGCTGCCTTGTAGCATGGCGGGCACGAGACGCGGTAAAGAAAGTATAAAAGGGTGATTAATTTGTCCCTACCAATGTGCTCCTACGGCTGTCGTTTTATGCTACCCGCAATGTTATATCTGACCATACGCGAAACTTTCGTATTATCCTGTTGGTTACGCGCAAAGCATTAGTCGTACAGAGAAAAATGAATAGAACCTTTTTTTAAGAAATTTGATCAAATTAAGTTTTGTGCTGGGATATATTTCTGCTGGAGACCACGGTTTTCGAGTTATTTAAGAAAAAAGTATAAAAGTGACCTTCAAATGCACCTCTAGTGCCACACACATCCCTCACCGGCCATGACTTGTTGTATGTTGTACATGGCCCTCCTTCCTACCATTGTAGAAAAATTTCCGACTACACGAACTGTTCCAGATATTCCACCTCTTCTTGTCTCTATTGATTGGGCCATCACACCACGAACATAGTCGGCTATTTCGCTAACATTATTAATTTACACGTGCCAGTGAGGGTAAGGAGCGAAAAAAGACTTCTATAAACAGTAGCTAGAAGTAATTATTTTGACAATTCGATCCAAACGTAACCCTTATAGCCACAGTAGTTTCGTAGTCAGAGGGACTGACGAATACAAAGACGTAAAAAAAAATTAGTAAGTAAAATTTACATGAACGTCAATTTTACAATCTGCAACAGCCCGTCTAAGCTGGTGGCGTAATAAGGACAGTCAATAAAGACGAAAAAAAGACCGAATATCGGAAATAGTTCGTGTAGTCGGAAATATTTGTACTATGGTAGGACTGAGTGCCACAAACAACGTAAATGAAATCCTGACCGGTGAGGGATAATTGTCGGCGCGGAGGTGCATTTGAAGGTGAGTTTTGTACGCTTTTCTTAAATAACTGAAAAACCATGGCCTTCTCCAACAAAGATTCCGTTCATATTTTTTGTAGGACAAGTAGTTAGCGCATAGCAAGCGAGAGAATATGAATCTCACAGGCATGGTCAAAAATAACATTGCAGGTTGCATAAAATCCCAGCGCTACTGACAGCTGAATCGCCCTGTATAAGGGTAAAGAGCTGAGGTGGGCCACAAATTTTGAAGTCAATAGACATAAGTAACTTTGACAGATTGTTATGGGTTGTTACGGGTTGGTGTCTAGGAAACAGTGAAGCTAGTTGCCTGTTCGCCTGAAACACTCTTAATCATCTATGGAAAGGGTCTGGAAGCCGATGAAACCACGAGTAAGCGTCATAGAACATAGAAGTCGGATGCTTGCCCAATCAGTAGAGCAGGATAGATGGCGATGTGTGACAGATATGATGACAGAGTACGAAGTGGCAAAGGCACAAGTGTTTCGTGGCTCCCCATTCACTGCACACTGTTGATCATGGGGCTCCGCAGCAGACTGATCCTATATGTTTCTGTGTTGAACCAGCAACATCAATTACGATAGCAATGGGCACGGGGTCATCGATATCGTACAGTGAATGAATGAAAACTGCTCGCCTGGTCGAATGAACCACGTTTCTCGTGGCAGCAGATCGATTGTCGTGTCCAGACGGAAACTCCGCAAACCAGGAAACGGCTGTGGCTCCGTAAACTTTCCCGGCCTTATTAATTGGTGATATTCATGTCGGGTCTCCAACCGGCACATATCTTCATCTGGAAACAATATTTTGGCGGGCCACCTGGCCGCCATCTTCATGTGAGAAATTTCCGGCGAGTAAGTGTGACGGCTTACTCACCTGAAAATGGCGGCCAAGGGGACTGCCGAAATATTGTGTCCAGATGACGATATGTTCCGACCTGAATATCACCAGGAAAAGGCTACTTGAAACATGGACCGAGTGGGAAGGGGGAGGGGGGAGGGCGGGGGGCAAGCCGTTGAGGACGGTGTGATACCATGAAGGATATTCGCCTGGGCTTCCATGGTACCTATGCTAACAATCGTAGGAGCCATGACGCGTAGGGATTACATTAACACTATTGCAGACTACCTGCACAGCCATAGCATCTTCCAGCAGTATGTCTGTATCACAAGGCCAGAATCGTGCTACACTTATTTGAGAAGCACGATAGTGATCACACGTTGATGCGCTGGTCACTAAATTCGCCTGATCCGAGCACGATGAAATACATTTGGGACGCTATCGGTTGTCAACTCCGCGCCTAAAAACCGTAGACCCGTCACTTATGGGAACTGTGTAACCTGTGCGAGGACGTATATACGAACGAGGAAATCTATATTAACTTGTCTAATCCATAACCCCACTGAAGCAATGCTGTATTACGTTCCGAAGGTGAACCAACATGCTAGAAAGAAGGGGTCACAATGCGTTGATTCAGTTGGCTCTTCTCGCTAAATGCTTTTTCCAGTTAGAATACGGAAGCAAGTTCGTGACTGGCATGAATATGAACGTGATACCCAGCGTTAGCTTATACGAGAGGTTAGAGTCACACAGAGCCTATACTGATCTTCCCTATCAACTCACAGTTACACCCGCGTCACATACACACTGCTTCTCATTACGTCATTCTAACTGCACACGCTATAGCCGAGTTAACTGCTTGGTCACTGATGGCGCGAACTGTGTATTCATATTTCACAACACATTTCCCATTATATCTGCTACATGTTAGTGGCAGGGTGGCCGGTAGATAGCTTCGTTCCACAAGCTATGTCGATTCCCGACCTGAGGTAGCTACACGCATGCTGGGCAATATTAGCTTTTCTGAGAGGTTATTCTGTAGTGATGATACCCGGCAGTTTAAGAACAATCTCTGCTGTAAGCGGTACTACCGTCGATAGTGGTACAACGTATTCAGTCCTATCCTTTACGCCCCGCTAACTCCAAGGAACATTCGGAACTGAGCGCGCCTTTTACAACATGAGGCATTGTCCTGCTGTTTCGTTCAACAATGCTGTCAAACGCTACCGTTCACGCGCCTTTGTGCGAGGGCGCCTCGAAGGCTGTCGTTCTTTTTTTGCCTGAAGCTGTCGTATGCAGACGAGTCGCACAGAAAACTATGGACAGCTTGCAAGATGTTAATAGAATACGAGTCTGGAAGTTTCACGTCGAATGGTTGGGCAACGTGACTGATTAATCAATTTATTCGCGGAGGCTACTCACGATTTACTGAACAATTCAGTATCTTTATTCGTTGCCGGAAAAATTCTTTGGAGTGTCGTATCGCAGCTCAATTTTTGAGGCGACTGCGAACTTCTATGGCGTCCTACTGTAATGTGGAAAAGCAGTACAGCAATGGTAAACTTGCGTGTGGAAGTTGGACTGAATTTAACTTAACAAGCGAAGTAGAGTCTGAACTTTTCGTAATTAAAAGACACAAATTTTCGTTTAGGCAACATAATCAGGTTTTGTAGGAAACATGTTCTCTTTGTTAAACACTATTCACCTATCTCTGATGCCACAAAGAAAACTGTTTCACTTGACGATCAGAAAAAATATGAAAGGAAGGAACTTACAGTTATCGCTATTGTATTAGACTAACATTTATCAAATAATCATCATCGTCTTTACCACCAGACATTTGGCATCCACAAATGAGTAAAAGGTCTCCTTTACACTATTCCGACCATTAAATCTTCAGCGGACTGCATGCATGTTACTCCTGTGCATTTCACAATGTGATCTATGCACTTTCGATTCGGTCGTACTGTCTTTTCTTGTCTCTTAGAATGCACCAAAATTTTTAGTGGTCTGTCTGCTATCTGTTCGTATGGATACACGCCCTGTTCACATACATTTAACTACCATGCCAGTCACAATCACGCCTTTGACTCCAGTGTGATCCCTACTCCGCCTGTTTGTTTCCGCAAATAAGAGTCATTTCTAACATCCATCTCTCCATTGCTCTTCGAAGAACCTTCAATTTTGAAACCAATAAATCCCCAACCCTATTTCTCTAAGGAATCAAACTTCGATATATGTTTCGGCTTCAATGGGTTCAGACCACTCCTACCATATCCCAAATCCGAACCCCATTCCAAACAAACCCTGTAACACAAAGCGAAAATAATTGTTCACTTCGAAGCTTAATTCTTTGCTATAGTTTTTCGATAGTTAAATATTCATTGGAATAATTGTTTAGCTCCGTTTCAAACTGTTTATCACACTAGAGAGTGCACAAAATATCATCTAACGATCGTGACCCGTCTTTTTCGTCAGTATATGAACGTCAGATTCTTTCCTGTTTGTTAACCGACTGACACAATAATTTTCACAATTTCAGTTGTTTTTCGAAGCTCAGGTACTTGGTGAGCCATAACTATGTTCCCTAGGTATTTGCTTGTCGGTTTCATTGTTTTCTTAAACTACAAGTACACTCTAGCTTTTGATTAACACTGATAGCTCGCAGAGTCAGAACTGGCAGCTGTGAGATCCACACTGGCATCTCAGTGACCAACAGATGTCGGAAACGAGCTCCTTATACTCTCTCTAAGCTCGCCAGCGAGTCCTGTGACATCTCCGAATTCGCCGTCTCCGTGTGGCCGCAGACTCGACCCGTGAGTCTCCGCCACCGCCCACTCATCACCTGAGTCTGGTAACTGGGTAACTGGTACAAGTCAACTCGACTCGCCCAGAAAGGACAGCGAGTACACGAGTTCGGAAGTATAACAGCTGATTTGCCACATTCCCGCCACATACACAACCGTTTTGAAAGAAATTTCCTCCATGAAACCGTAAATTATTGTTTATCTGTTTCACACAATCGTGATTTCGGCTTTATAACCATTCCCAACAGCAAGCTGAAATGCCACAAAATGTCCGGCCTGCGTAAATGATAAACGTGTACCAATTTAAAAACTGATGCGTTAGCTGTGAATATTGTTCTGTTTATACTTATACTTTTATAGATAAAACTTTTCCGAAAACTTTGTAAATTTATTTTAATATTTAATATGTATTCAGAGAATGTCTAACAATTACTTGGACATATAGATACTTTCGAGGCATTACCACGTCCCTAACGACAGTACCAGAAAATATGACATGAGGATGAAGTATATTGTCTAAATAGTGAATAATTATTAAAATAAATTACAGAAATGAATGACAAGTTACACTACTCACTGTTTGCCCACAAGCTCGAGCTGCCATGAACAAACGAATACAGAAATAGCGCCCTTTTTTGTCGCAGGGATATAACAATGACGTTAGTCGGTGCACAGTTTTCCTTTGACGCAGCGCATACATTTTCTGATGATGGAGGTGAAATAACCAGTAACACAACCATTTTGTTTGTACTGAACGAAATTTGTATGTCTTTCGTCTGAAGAATGGTCTACAGCGTGGAACTTATTCCAGATACCACTCCTCCTCTAATCGATCACAGCCGGCCGTGGTGGCCGAGCGGTTCTAGACGGTTCAGTCTGGAACCGTGCGACCACTACGGTCGCAAGTTCGAATCCTACCTCGGGCATGGATGTGTGTGATGTCCTTAGGTTAGTTAGGTTTAAGTAGTTCTAAGTTCTAGGGAACTGATGACCACAGGTGTTAAGTCCCGTAGTGCTCAGAGCCATTTGAACCATTTTGATGTGTGCGGCCGGGAATTTTCATGTAGAAGTAAGTGCATGGCAGGTGCACGAAATCATGTGAAACCTCGCAGACGGCACCCGTACTTGGCGGGAGACACTGTTGTTCGAGGCATCTCTGCATGCTCACTGCGTGCTCAATACCTAGAAGAGCGACGTGACGCGATCGACAGGCATAATAGAGACACTGCCCAACACATGAGTGAAAGCTTCATTGGAATTTCGCTATCGTTTCCATTTCGCTACCTATCGGATCTTACTTCCCGTATAGCTCTTGTATATATATATGGCCACTAATAAAAGCTGTATTAAATTGCTATGGCAGTGCGAATTATAAACAAATATTCATGTAAACATGGTTAGGAATTTTGCTAATAATTTAGGTACACTGCGCTGTTTTTGTAATGACAGGTCGCGAAATGATCGTAATGGTTCAAATGGCTCTGAGCACTATGGGACTCAACTGCTGTGGTCATCAGTCCCCTAGAACTTAGAACGACTTAAACCTAACTAACCTAAGGACATCACACACACCCATGCCCGAGGCAGGATTCGAACCTGCGACCGTAGCAGCAGCGCGGCTCCGGACTGGAGCGCCTAGAACCGCACGGCCACCGCGGCCGGCAAATGATCGTAATATTTGCTGGTTTATTGTAGTAAAATGTATATAAGTACAAATAACTTTAGTCTCGAATCGTGGTCATTGTTTCAATGTTTAACATGACGTTACGGAAAGTCTTTATGGAGGAGCAGTAATATTCACACAGTCTTTTGTCATTACCTGTTGTCGCTGGATATTTACGTCTCTTGCGACTAGTACAGTATCGACGGACGCTCTTGGCGGCAGATGAAGCAGACGCGCTTGCTAAATACTGTACCAATTCGTTGGATTTATAAATATTTGACGATGGTTGAATCTGAGTGCCTGTACGAACTTGAACTTCATCTGAGGCTTGAGGCAGGTGACAATTACATGTGAAGGACTTGTTAACATGTTTGCGCAGTAAGTATATACCATAATTAACTTCAGTTTCGTGTCACGATTACTAGTGAGATACAGGTACTGTGTGACTTCGAGCGTTTGTTGTCGAAATCTGTGGTTAATGGGCTGTCAATTGAACTTCACAAGCACGTTTTCCGTTTTAAGTTTATCTGTTGTACTACATTAATTATTATTTATCTTCGTTTTCATTTAAATCCGCAGTTGTGTAAAACAACCATATGCAAATGCATGAATTATTTGCTATTAATATTACTTGAATTTAAACCATGCTTTTTCTGTTTCGACAACATCATTAATACACCATATTCATTTTGCAGTTTATTTGAGGCTGATTAATTTTACTAACCTGCCAGTTAAATTGTAATGGACTGAGACTCAGTTCTTTAATAAATGCATGGGCTTTAAGGTGATGGTGTACGATCAGCGCCTACGACATTAAATTGTGCCAAGCTAATAATCTAAGTCGTGCACTGTCAACGCCAAGACAGGATTGATAAAACCACAGGGCAGTCATAGTGGTTATGTTTTCTTTTAGGATTTTTCTTTACCGATCCATTCCGTTCATGCTTTCTTAGTATGGTCACTATGTTATGGGGCTATGCTTATCAATAATTATACACTGTATTAACCATGCCCCAACGTCTGGTAGTCAAGGAATATGGACTGACGAATTGTTAAATGCCAAAGCCATTACTAATGATGAAAGCGATGTACAGTGCAAGAGCACTAGAAAAATAGTAAAAGGCTATTTTATGCGACTGAAACAATAATTTTAAACACAAAGAAATTCTAAAATGAGACCAAAAGGAATTAGGAAAATTTCAAGTCGAGAGTATACTGAGGAAGGAACATGCAGACCAGGATGCAATAAAGAAATTGCAAAAAATACCATCTATTTGGATACGAAATAATACAGGCATCTTGAAAGAATAGAGACAACCAGATTCGGTTGACAGGTTATAGAATTTTAAGAAAGCCGTAGTAAATCTAAGTTTGAATAAATAAAATGGATCGGTGCAGTGAAAGAAGACCCCGAAAGAAAAAAAAATAAGACAACTTTATATACCAGCCAGAAACATGTACTGACAGAAAATTCACGACTGTACATTTGAAATGGCATAAAAAGAAGAGCTTGGTCTGACAAGAGAGCATTCTGAGAAAATGAAATGCATGTGGGAGCAAAGAAATGCTAATAAACTTGGAAATGTCCTTTATTGTGCATAGCTTGGTTCAGTAGAGCCCAAACGTGAATAATAATAATACGTTATAAATAAAAAATGTTCTTGCGGATAGAATACAGCAACGAAGCCATTAGGGAAGTCCAGATATATTCTGTTATTAAAGTCATAATTACATAGTAGCTGCTTTCATATATATTCAACATTAAGTTAATACTTGGATAGATCTTAAAATGGAAGAAGAAAAATAAAGTTTCAGAAGAAAGTCACAACTGAGATCGGAGAAGAGAAGAATATCTGGCTGTAATACATGGTGCTCGGGTTGCAGAATATTCTTCAGTGGAGCTCTAGCATACATGGCTATGTCCAGTATAAATTCATACAATTTATTGTAATTTATGTGCAAACGTATGAACAGCACGCACCTACGCTCCCCCAACGGAACTGGCAGGCACGAGCGCAATATGTGCCTTACGGGAATGTTCGCGATAAACTACAGACCTGTTGTTACAGCACGCACATTGAGATATACGAGGTCCGGACAAATACCTTAGCGTTACGAGAGAATGCTGAGTGTCTTCATAAATTCGACGCTCGAGATTAAACAGTAATTTATAATGTCGCGCGTCCCTGCCCCAGGGCACAGAAATATATGAGCAAGAAGAGATAAAAGGGTTTTAGAGGATCCGTGTTTTATTGAAGTTGTATTTCAGGGCGCCATGCGAGAGATATACAGACGCTACAGAGATACATATCGGTGCGAGTGCAGCAAATGTGTTCTAGTTAAGACGTTATGAATAGCAGCCAGTTGAAATATTTACTGCAGTGCTAAGGTGTGGGCAACAAATTGGTACAACTCTCGGAAAATAAGTCACAAGCATGGAGTACTAGCGTGTGAATTACCTGACACAAGACCATTGACTGTGGGATACGGAAACAAGAAAAGGCCAAAAAAATAAATGAGAGCTTCGGGTACAAACTGAGTAAAGCTACGCTTAGCGAATATAAGAATAACATCTTATCTTAGATTTCCGGAAATATTACGAACAGCAGCCGCATGTGTTTTTTGCTGTATTTCGAATTCATGCACCTAGAAAGCTTACTTCTTCCCGACTTTCTTATAAATTTACAGTGTTTGTATATCCTTTTCATCTGTACTCAATTGTGTGAAATCCATAAGCCCCCCCCCCTTAATTATTGTGTGGTACGAACCTACCTACATGTGTAGTTCTATGCGTATTTTATTCCTTCTTCGGAATCTAAGGTATGTGTTACGAGGGACATGCTGAGCGTAAGGAGCAAAGATTTTTAAAATTTTGTTCTTTATTTTTTAGACAAACCAAGTACCGGGTGATCAAAAAGTCAGTATAAATTTGAAAACTGAATAAATCACGGAATAATGTAGATAGAGAGGTATAAATTGACACACATGCTTGGAATGACATGGGGTTTTATTAGAACCAAAAAAATACAAACGTTCAAAAATGTCCGACAGATGGCGCCTTATCTGATCAGAATAGCAATAATTAGGATAACAAAGTAAGACAAAGCAAAGATGATGTTCTTTACAGGAAATGCTCAATATGTCCACCATCATTCGTCAACAATAGCTGTCGAGGAATAATGTTGTGAACAGCACTGTAAAGCATGTCCGGAGTTA
This sequence comes from Schistocerca cancellata, assembly GCF_023864275.1. Classification (NCBI taxonomy): domain Eukaryota; kingdom Metazoa; phylum Arthropoda; class Insecta; order Orthoptera; family Acrididae; genus Schistocerca; species Schistocerca cancellata. Next base: position 928,671,231 of record NC_064626.1, on the reverse strand, counting down.
TTGTGAGGCATTGGCGTCGGATGTTGTCTTTCAGCATCCCTAGAGATGTCGGTCGATCACGATACACTTGCGACTTCAGGTAACCCCAAAGCCAATAATCGCACGGACTGAGGTCTGGGGACCTGGGAGGCCAAGCATGACGAAAGTGGCGGCTGAGCACACGATCATCATCAAACGACGCGCGCTAGTGATCTTTCACGCGTCTAGCAATATGGGGTGGAGCGCCATCCTGCATAAACATTGTACGTTCCAGCAGGTGTTTCTGATTCTCTCTCTCATTACAGCTCCTTTTATACACGATTGTCATGCGCAGTCACTGACCTGACGTTTTGCTGTCCAGCGCCATCTGTCGGACATTTTGTGAACTTTCTTTTGTTATTTGTTTTTTTTCTTTTTTTTTCTTCGTTCCAAGCATGTGTGTCAATTTTTACGTCTCTATCTACTTTATTCCGTTGTTTATTAAGTTTTAAAATTTATAATGACTTTTTGATCATCCGGTACATCATCTTAATCTACATAATTTCTGTAACCTTCAACTTTGTCTCCATTTCTGTGCACACATTTTAGCCATTGTTCTACGAGTTATAAAACACCCTTACGACAGAACTCCCTTCGAGCTTCCCGAAGACACACGCACTGCTTGTCGACCATGCAGCATCTTCTTGTAACTTTGGCCCCACATCTGTATCTTAATAGAACATAAAAATGCGGTAGACAGATGATGCCAGCTCGGGACTGTAGGGAGGATATGAGAGAGTGTCCCGCCGAAATGTCCGGATTATCTCCAAAGTGACACGACCAGTGATAGGGCGCTCGTTATCATGTTGCTGGATGACCTCCCCAGGGCGTTTATCATGCGATGTACGACGCAGCCTCAAAAGTGTCTGGACATAATGGGTAGCATTCATGATTTGTCCCCAGTTCCAGATAATCAATCGGATTGCAGCCCCGTGTATCTCAGTTCGAGGGCGATATCTCGACGCTCGTGTTTCCGTCTTTAAAAAGTTTCACCCATCTCCAACCACTTCCGGGGACATGCAGACATCTCCATAGGTTTACTGAATCTTAAAGTGAATTTCAGTACTACATATTCCCTCTTTAACAAGGAATTCAATGGCAACATGCTGTCGAAACGAAGCATTGAAGTCGACCATTTTGGGTATAACGCCTGTAGTCACGCGATGGACACTAATGCCTTCACAGTATGGTGACATGTGCTGTAAAATTATGTAACGACACTGCAGTCTTTTTTTAGATTGCTGGAATTGGAATTTTAGCCCTGGGTTGCTCATGGCTTTCAGTATGGCGCACAATACTAAACCATCGTCTACAACATCACTGGTTTTCATTATTTTCACCGACTGTGAAACTTACGCGCTGTTTTTTTCTAGCAACAACTGCTCCTTAGTTTTATTCTGTGTTCCATTACCCTGTCGTAGGGTGACGTAATCTAAAAATCTAGAGTCAGGTGCAAATGTGTACAACCGAACCACTGGAATATGATAGCCCACCCTATTCATTCAGGTAATCTGTTTTCGACAGTGACTTACGAGGCAGCCAGCAGAACAGTGTTGGACTTCTTGTCTACAGCAATAAGGACTATGTGGTTGGTTTGTAACCGTTGTCGAACTTCTTGTTAGTAGGCCGCTGTGTTATCCCGAAGATCTCCCTACTCACCCTGTTGAAAGCAAGAGGCTGTATGTGCTACGTGGTGCTGCCGTGTTTAATTCGGTGTTTTGATGCCTCTGACTGTTGTGTTACCCAAGTTGTGAATTATCAGGCGTATTTTAGTAGACAGTCACCCTTCGTGAATGTAACCCAATCGGTGTGCATAGCTTAGTCCATAGATAAGTCCGATTTTATCGACATAATATCTATGACTTCGTAACTACCGTTACGTGTGGAAATATTACGGATTTGTAACAAATAACTTCTAAGCGTATACTATCAGCCACTATACGTACTAGTAGAAGGAGAATAACTACACCTTAGAATTAAGGGAAAGCCAAGGGATGGACGCCAATTTCTAATGCGTGTTCACATCGTTCAAATTTTAAATAGTACTCATAAGGTAACAATTTCCAAAAACCACTCTGCAGAGAAAAAAGTATGGAGACAGCTGTGAGGATAGTTCTGCACATATCAAGTGTTTCACCAAATTCTTCGGGACCTGCCAAGGTAGTGAAACAAGTATCGCGTTATTGCGAGTTCTTGGGGCGTCTATATTCTAGCATGAGTGAAAAATATTAATTTTTTTTAGGTTTTTTGTGTATATGAGCTACAGTTTCAGACACTGAAATTTATTCCTGAATTTCTGCTTCACTATAATGTACTACCTGTAATATAATGTACTACCTGTAATGGCAATGAAAATTTCTGCAGGACTAGGACTCAAACCCGAATTTCCCTTCGCCTTAGATATGAGGTATTACTATAAACAGGAAAATTAAAGAGCACCAAAAACTGTCTTGAACATACCAATGAAAATCATCTCTAGCTATGTACAAATGTGCTCACTTTCTGATGACGTGGTAGAAAACTCTGAGAACGGTGTAATAAGCTCCTTTTCCTCCTGTTAACAGGTCAGTGTTGCGAAATCACACCCGTGCCTCAGTCCACAAGCTCCAGGTCTTCGTGAAACACGCCATGCCACTGTGCGACATTGTAAACTGACTGGGAAGGAACTTCACAGTCGCTGTATGCTTCTTTGCTCTCTGGACAGCTTTCGATAAACGTCACCAACCTCGATTGAGTTCGCTACGTAAGTTTAAAGACACAACTGTAACACAACTGGTCATTTCCCTGTGATCGGATTGCACTGGAGATAATTCCAAGATTCAAACGGCGGATCAGAAACGGTAGCAATCTCCGTTTAACTTTTGCCAACGTCCTCGGCTTTGCCAGTAAAGATGGAAAAGGTCTAAGGATAACATTTAAAACATGTGACCGTCAGAAATGTTTACCGAATTCCCAGGGAACAGCTCTGTTTGTTTGCACTGTAATTAAGCTCGTCATGTCCGTTTCTTCGACATGCCCTTCCTGCAGACAACTGTTAGCTCCGTAATGGAAGACTAAACCCCCGACAGTTAGCAATAACAGATTGGATTAAATTGCGATTGCCTTGAATTTGAAAGTTACGGCTTCCAAAGAGATAAAGCTACTGCTGTAAAATAAAGCGCGTCCGCTCTAGAATGATGAAATGATGGAATTCGGAAATGCCGACAACACTTCTACATCTACATCTACATACGTATTCTGCAAGCCACCGTAAGGTGTGTGGCGGAGGGTACCCTTTAACACAACTGGTCGTTTCTTTTCTGTTCCACTCGCAGATAGAGCGAGAGAAAAACGACTGTCTACTCGTATATGCCTTCGCATGAACTCTAATTTCTCGTATCTTCGTGGTCCTTACGCGAAATGTATGTAGGCGGCGGTAGAATCGTTCTGCAGTCAGTTTCAAATGCCGGTTGTCTAAACTTTCTCAGTAGTGTTCTTCGAAATGAAAGACTGCTTCTGTCCGGGAACTCCCACTTGAGCTCCTGTAACACCTGCATGCTGATCGAACCTACCGGCAACCAATCTAGCAGCTCGCCTCTGAGTTGCTTCGATGTCTTCCTTCAATCCGTCCTGGTGCGGATCCCAAACACTCGAGCAGTACTCAAGAATATGTCGCACTGGTGTCCTATATGCGGTCTCCTTTACAGATGAACCACACTCTCCTGAAATTCTCCCAACAAACCGAAGTCGACCATTCGCCTCCCCTACCGACATCCTCCAATGCTCGTTCTAATCGCTTCGCAACGTTACGCCCAGATATATAAACGACGTGACTGTATCAAACAGGACACCACTAATGCCGTATCCGAACATTAAGAGTTTGTTTTTCCTACTGATTTGCATTAACTTACATTTTTGTACATAAAGAGCTAGTTGCCATTCATCACACTAACTAGAAATTTGTACTTATACGGATATGGTGTCTGTTCTTTCGGACATATTGATGACCTGCAGCCGTCTATAACGAAATTATAATTTAATACCTTCAGCTGATACCGTGCGTTGGTATATATCAACTGGGTCGGGTGTAAGTGTGTTCCCCGACCGGGACTCGAACTCGGGATCTCCTGCTTACATGGCAGACGCTCTATCCATCTGAGCCACCGAAGGAACAGAGGATAGTGCGACATTCGAGCAGACTCTTCCCCTTCCTCAGTTACTATAGACTGTCCGTTGCGCCGATCTTTAAGCACGGCAACCTATCCATATCACTCTGGGAAGAAAAAAAAAAGAAAAAAAAGAAGATTATGAGAACTACAGACATTGCCAAATTACGACGAATCTCACTGCAAGATATTCAGGACAATCTTCAAGCAAAGTCAGCTAAAAAACTGAAGAACGATTCTTCAGTGGGAAACTTGGCTGAGGTTGTAGAACGAAACAGAGGTCTTACATTAATAGAATTTGGCAGCATTCTTCCAGGAGAAACCAAGTATAAAATCAACTTAAAGGTGACCAGTAGTTTAAAATTGGGACTCACTGTACCTGATCAAAGAGGAAGAAAATTGGACATTAAGCAAAGATTCTAAAACACTTCAGATCTTTAAGTGATCATACACAAACGAGACACAGATTAAAATACAAATGAACATAGAAAGAAAGGCTTACAAGCCAGTCACACAGAAATGTGGATTTTGAAAGTTTGTTGAGTAATATAAAATATATATTTTAAATTAAGCAACCAATTAGTAACTTACGTAATGAAAGTTTTACAAGGATATCAGCTGGCCACTACAGATGAACACAAGATTTCCCAGGGTCAACACTAGCTTCAAGAAGACTTATATTAATGGCATCCTATGCTCAGCACTGAGAATGGCGAAAATCCCAAAATTTTTAAGGACGATTACAGCAGAAGCTGCTGAGCTTCAGTAAAATAAAATGAATGATTGCAAAGGGAATGTCCGGCTCGAATTTCTGCAGGAAAGGGCTAATCGATCCCACAATGATAAGATTCACATTTAGATACAATAGGAGAAAATTATTAATTGACAGTAAAAGTTGCTGTAACTTCGTGACCAAAGCTTATCAATAGGGGACACTTCGCAAGCGTTATCAAATAGTATGGGATAACTAACTTAACTGACCATCAGGTGTGAAACGCCACACATCAACATTCCTCATTAATTCAGAGGTAATTTCAAATAGAAACACAAGCATACGCATCAGCATTTGATAGGATTAATACATGTATTACAATAAGACTGTGTAACATTGAGAAATGCATGTGTTTAGTTGCTGGCTGTAGAAACTTACAATGCTAATTATCTTCATACTGGGCAAGAGGTACCAGGTAGGAAAACGATAAGAAACGTATAGAAAACTAATGTCTGAATATTATATTGTTTTCTTGTCTATTGTTAAATCTAAACAAGTTTGTTTTTTGTTATTCAAAAATTATGTTAAGTGACAGCTCGTAATTCCTTTTTTTAGAATACCTGCTGTGATATCAGTTACGTCACTGGTACCGATTTTTCGGCAAATCAGCAACTAAATTTAGGTTTGTTTGGATTTAATTTGGGTTGCATAGTTGAAATTTTGTAAGAGAATTGCTTACTGATGTGGTGAGAGGAAGGAGAGGGGAGTGTGGAGCCTACACGACGGATGTGTGAAGGCAGACAGGACAGGTTGGGAGCAAACGAAATGGAACTTGTGGAGGTCTGAGGGGCAAGTGTTAGCTGTACTCTGCGTAAATCCTGTTTAAGAATTACAAAAACAGACCTTTTGTTCCTTACAACGCTGCGCAACAACATTAAGTGATCACTTTTTCGAAATCCCGTAATTGTCATTATTCCGACGCATAAGATTGAAATTTGGCTCAGACATGTCTTAACTCTTCATCTGTAATGATGCAAAAGCATGGATCCCTGCCATGACACCCTCGGGCTCGTCAACGCTTTAAACAGCAAAGTGTCGACACATTCGAGAAAAAAAGACACAGCTCTAAAGTTGTTGTGATCTGTAAAGTAGGTTAATGTTCTCACAGTAGCAACAAATTTTACCACAATTCTCCCAAACGCCACTCTATGAAAACGTTGCCCCACCGCCTCTTACCCACATTCACCTTTTGTTGTGCCACCTCTGCAATGGAGGTCAAAATAGCGACACCCAGCGTTAAAAGCATACGGTTTTCTTATGTGTGGCAGACGGAAGTATTTCAGACACACCGCCGCCAGTCAGAAACAACACGGAAAGGCCTCATGGAATGGTATAAAGGGCGTGTAAGACACTATCCCTTTCACTGAGGTGTTGATTCCCACACATTTCATTGTTAAAACCACAGTGATTAGCAGCAAGGCGACGATCTCGACAACGTTCGACATTGCTACCAACCCTTGGGCGTTTCAACGTTACTAGAAGGATAAAGTGAGGCTGCAAACCCCATTTAACGTGATCTGACCCATTTGGGGGGGGGGGGGGGGAGCGCCACCGCAGTTTTTGCTCTGGTATACTGGGTAGAACTACTAGGGACTGTTCAAAACCATTCTACAAAATTTGAACGTGATCCGAAGTAGCAAAGGGGTTTTATGCTTTTATCCGCGCTTCTGTTTCGCACCCTCTTGTTGCCTGATTTCAACGGAAGGGGGTGGGAAGGTGGGGCGGGGGAATGCTACATTATCAAGTGCGAGAACAAACCGGCGAAGTCTCCGTCTAAGAACCCCATTTCACAACACCGTCTGCGGCAGCTACGCATCCTTGTTGAGCACATTGAAAAGGTAGCTGTGAGAAGTTTCGACGCCAGTTTAGTCTCGTGGCTGGACCGACATGCTATTAAGTAGTTGGTCATACAGTTTTCGCTCATCGGTGTACAAGGGTGGACAAAAATATGGAAACTCAAAAAAGAAATACATTATGAAGCCTAATACGTTGTAGGAAATCCGTTGCCACGTAAAGCTGGGAATTGATAAATAGAGGTCCTGTATAGTATTCTTCCTGCAAAACAGTGTCAACCTCAAACGAAGATGATGGAGATGGATAGCGATCATGCATTCTTCTCAGCAAACCAGATAATATTGAAAAGTGATGGCTATGGTGGCCAGGGGAGATGAGACAATTCATCCTGTTGCCCATAAGAGCAGTCCTGAACGATACAAGCTGTGTGAACAGAGCTCCTGTCGTCTTAGAACACAGCACCACCACTAGGGAAGAAAGATTGTACGGTGAAATGGATCTGTCCAACGAAAATGGCCACATAATCCTTGGCAGTAGGGCAACCTTGCAGAGAATGGAATACCGCGATATGGCTGTCCAAACCATCACCTAACCCCAACTTGTATCACATATTGGGGCGTAAACTCGGCCAGAAGTTAGAATCAGTGTAAAATAAGACTCAACCGACCAAATTACTTTCTTCCATTTCTCCATAATGATGGCTCGGAGCACTATGGGACTCAACTTCTGAGGTCATTAGTCCCCTAGAACTTAGAACTAGTTAAACCTAACTAACCTAAGGACATCTCTAACATCCATGCCCGAGGCAGGATTCGAACCTGCGACCGTAGCGGTCTTGCGGTTCCAGACTGCAGCGCCTTTAACCGCACGGCCACTTCGGCCGGCCCATAATGATGGTTTAATGGCTACAGCGCCACAGCTTTCTGTTATGGTTTTGTAATTCCAGCTCGCACTGCAGTACCCTACTTTGCATTGTTTGGTGTTGACAAGGTAAGCGAGTGCGACATTCAGTTATGTAGTAGTTTTTGCAACTGTTGTCCTCTTACTTTTAGTCACAAATCCTCGTCAGTTACTATCTGTCAAGATCAGCCAACAGACACTTTCGATGGCGTTGTGTCTCAGCAGATGATGTTTTTCCACCTTCCCTGTATGTGGTTTAAATATTATATACTGTACCTCTTGAAACATCAAACCCTTCCGCTCCCTTGGTTATGGAGGCACCAACCATATGGGCACCAATACTTTGTGCACGTTCGAATTAATGTAGCCCGGACATAGTGCACCTCTAACTACACAGAAAACTGCTCTGAAAACAACCGAAGGAGTGGGACAAGGCAGGCATCAGAACGATTTGTTAGTGCAGGTTGCCTGCATCAAGGGCACGTATACATTCAGGAGCAAACCCATTGTTGTCTCTTGATTGGCAGGTCCTTAAACTACTGTTTTGTTAAGAGGGTTATGACCCCTGGTGATAATTCTTCGTTTTGATTGCAAAAATCCTTAACCTATTCTTCCCCCAACCCTGCCTCTCCCTCTCATCCTCCCAACCCCTCACGAAACCTCCTACCCTCCCCCCCCCCCCCCCCCCCCACAATCTCGCTGATACAGGTAGACTTTCACCGCTGAATTATCCGAATAGCCCCCTCTCACTCTATGAATTTGATTGACTACTTCATTAAATTGATCAGTTAAACAACTACACCCCCTCCCCCCCTTCCCTACCTGGAAATTGTTGGCTCTGTGCTGGAGAGGAGGAATTTCACGACAGGAATTCAATTATAAAGCAGAGGGTATATGTTTGTCCCTGAATGTATACCTTGAATGTATACCTATCCCTGATGTAGGCAACCCACGCTAACAAACTGTCCTGATGCCGCCCTTGTCCCACAACTAACTGACACCTGCGAAGTACTGATGACACTGCACAGGCGCCGTTCTTGGTCAAATAGAATAGCTCAACCTGCAGGCTTGGCTACGTTCCGCATTTATGTTCAGGCATGCATTTCTTGCCGTGTTTCCAGTTTTGTGTCCAACCCCTGAATGTTTGTTTCGCAATCACACAATACAAATGATACGGTGCATGTGACAGCAGGAGGAGGAATATGGCGCAAGTGATTTTACTTGACTTAGAGCCGTGCGAGCAAACTGCCACCGTGCGGTTAACGTTTCAGAAAATAGGCATAGGGCCGGTGTGTGTGCGCTGCGTTCTGTGCGACCACAATAGAATGCGGACAATGGCGGTCTGCGGATCCGGCACTCGCTGAATGCGTGGTGCGCCGCGTGATCGTCTGGCGGAAACAATGCCAAGAAAAAGCTCATTATGCCGCAGATTAATGCGCGGCCCTCCCACCACACATGCGTCCGCGTACAAATGAGCCACGTCGCTGCACAGTGTTTCAGAATAAATGCAGAGCGTGTTTTTTCATCACTCTTTTGCCACACTGTGCACTGCATTTTCAAGTACGTGGTTTTTTGCACCAGTCGTGCGAGTAGAAGCCTGCTTGTGGACATTTTTATCGGTACTTGCTAATTCAGATCTGGAACTACCAGGTCCATTAACTGACACGTAACAAATATATTTTTTCGAGTCAAAATACTGTTCTCATTCTTTAAGACATCCGCCGAAAAACGCTAAGTAATTGTTGAGCAATTTCTTGTTGTTGTTGTTGTTGCTGTTGCTGTGGTCTTCAGTCCAGAGACTGGTTTGATGCAGCTCTCCATGCTACTCTGTCCTGTGCAAGCTTCTTCACTCCCAGTGCCTACTGAAACCTACATCCTTCTGAATCTGTTTAGTGTATTCATCTCTTGGTCGCCCTCTACGATTTTTACCCTCCACGCTGCCCTCCAATACTAAATTGGTGATCTCTTGATGCCTCAGAATATGTACTACCAACCGATCTCTTCTTCTAGTCAAGTTATGCCACAAATTTCTCTTTTCCCCAATTCTGTTCAATACCTCCTCATTAGTTCTGTGATCTACCCATCTAATCTTCAGCATTCTTCTGTAGCACCACATTTCGAAATCTCGAAATCTTCTGTTCTTGTCTAAACTATTTATCGTCCACGTTAGACGCAGTAAACTGTATTTGACACTGGAGCAAGTGGTTCTTGAGGCAGCTATTTTTCTGGCTGTGTGAATCTGTAGTTGGAAGGATCTCATTAGTATTATCGAAAAAGTAAATGCATAGACTACGAGATCTTTCTTACTGCTGTTAATTATGAGTTGTTAGACTCTTGCGGCAAGGAACAGGATCTGCTTCCATCGGATGCTTTTGAAATGATCCATTCAAACAAAATAAAAAAAGAAAAAAAGAAAGAGAAAGTCACTAGAAAGTTCGCGCTCAATATGCCGAAACTAATATTCAGCCACCTCTGTTTCTCTAAAGATCTTTTTTTTTTAATTACAAGTTGCATTGGAATTAACAGTAAAGATCTTAGTAAATACATTTCAGAGTATTCTTCACCAGTTGCATTTGCTGCTGACTGCGCACTGCACGAGGTATAAAAAAATTTAACTTTCCAACAACGGCAACTAAACGCATTGCAACATACAAAATTCGAGTCTGAGAGGCAAATTAACGATATTTTCAGTATGCTGATAACCAGAATGAATTTTATAATAAAATTATTTGAAAGGAAAAGACAGATAGACTTCATTACTTGAAAGATATTGATGGAAAAACTGACAATGATAACACTAAATTCGATTGGAGGTGCAGTTTCAAGATAGTATTTATACTGGATAGCATTGTTTTAGTACTATTTGAAACAAAGATTATGCTATTCGGCCACAGCTGTCTTCAGCATCAAAAGAATAGAAGTAGATACAACATATATCTTAGTCTGACAAAATTCTTCGTCTCAGTTTTCTGTTCTTGTACATCTAAAATGGTTGTGTTGACGTCTTTTGAATTTTCGTATAAATAGTCATCAATTTTTTGAATATGAAGTAAGAATAATTGGGAAAAAAGGTAAAACCTCATGTGTAGCGCTAAAGAAGCAACACAACTGTTGTACAAACTCCTTTAAAGTACCCTGCAATAACAGCTAATGTTTTAGAATGAAAGGGGACAGCGCTGGAGTATCCGCAAGACTGTACTCAATTAATAGGTACAGCAGGCGGTAATTTGCTAAAGAGCTCTGGTAATTTATAAAAGATATTCAGTTTTACCCGATGAGAGCAAAACGGTTCAAATGGCTCTAAGCACTATGGGACTTAACATCTGAGGTCATCAGTCCCCTACACTTAGAAGTACTTAAACCTAACTAAACTAAGGACATCACACACATCCATGCTCGAAGCAGGATTCGAACCTGCGACCGTAGCAGCAGCGCGGTTCCGAACTTCTTTTTTTTTTTACGTTGTATTTGGTGGAAGCGGACGTTCCATGACATCCACTGAAGTTCATTGTTGATCTTTTCACTCAGTATTTTTATTACAGAGACACGCCAGGTCTCTGACCGAACACGCTGAGCTACCGTGCCGGCACGACGATGTGAGGAGGGAACGGAATATTTTCATTGGACTGAAGCGCCTAGAACTCCGCGGCCACAACGGCCGGCCGGATGAGAGCAACTTAATGCTTTTGCCGCGTATCGTGAGAAAAGATGTAACGACAAACAGCTAAAACTAAACATTTGAGATATCTCATTTAGTGATAAACGCCCACAGCGACAGAATGATGATATTGGATCACTTCACAAATGACCATAATGAAAGGCAATTTGGAAAAGGAACTCTCTCTCTCTCTCTCTCTCTGTCTCTGTCTCTGTCTCTCTCTCTCTGTCTCTGTGTCTGTCTCTGTCTGTCTGTCTCTCTCTGTCTGTCTCTCTCTCTCTCTCTCTCTCTCTCTCTCTCTCTCTCTCTCTCTCTCTCTCTTCTAGCGTTTAACATTGCTGGGTCATCTTTCTTTAACTTTATGTCTGGATGTCGCGTGCAGTCTGTGGATTGTGTGAAATTTGTTCTGTGAGATAGCCTATGCTAACGTATTTTCTGAAAGTGGCGGCTGGAAACCAGCGAGTGTGGAAAACCACCTAAAAACCACTTTCAGGGGGTCAAATAACCATGCCACCGATCGATAACCGTTCGCTCGAATTCAATCCGGCTCTGGCTCATCTCTTGTTAAGTAGCCTAATGCGCTGTGAGTTAAGCTATTCTGGTAGACCAAAAGAAATATCTCTGAATTTTAAAATAACGTGTTATACCAGAGACCTTCTATACAATGCTCTCGTCGTGGGGAGATGACTGCGTCATAATTCCCACAATATAAACGAAAGAATTTCGTGAAGCCTTGAGAGAATAAGAGTGACTTTAGAGTGAACTATGAAATTCCCTATCCCAGTACTAGAAATAAAATCCTTACCGGCTGTGCGCCCCTGTCTATGGTTCGGACAAGGCAGGGAAGACAAGACTTTAGTTCCCCGTCAGTGACGATATCATTAGCGACGGAGCACAAGCTCGGCTTGAGTAAATTTGGAGAAGAAAATCGGCCATAATCTTTCAATCAATCTCGCATTCGTCTCAAGCGATCTACGAAAAACACAGCAAAACCTAACCCAAGATGGCCGGACGGGAATTTGAACCGAAAGGGAAAAATCTTCCGGCAGTAAATGTTTCTTCAGACGAGTATTCAGTTTGTCGAAATATGCTAAGACATCAGCTTGAAATTACAAGGAGAAACAAGGAGAGAAAAGCGAGTCCTCGTTCTTCTTAAATCTTGTTCAGGCGGAAGATAAGCAGAATCCATCAGTCATCATTTTAATTAATCCAAAATATTCTCCGTCATTGCTGTGGCTTATGTATGTGAACTAACTTCGACGAACTCCCAGATACGGTTTTAAGTTCTTTGGTTGTAAGATAAAATAAAACATGGGGGAAGGGTTTGTGGGAGGGGGCGTAGCCAAGTTATTTAATGCTGCTGATGTAAAATAAAATGATACTCGGTGGGGTACAGAAAAAAAACCTCCGATCAGTGGCCAAGTGAACAGAATCAACTCCCACCAGCTAATTAAGAAGAACACCAAACATACGCGGTGCTGACACATTCACATCACATCGAAGTACAAAACTTTTATGTATTTCGCTCATATTTCGTATGCAGTAAGGCATTGTGTAACATTTACTGAAATAATGACGAGATTTCTCAATGCCTACAATAAATAATAGTAAATTATTAGTTCGTTACAACTCATGTTGCCCTGTCACATGAAAGAAGAAACAACAATTTTTCGAAGTCGTCTGAGAAACGCTGTTGTTTTCCCATAAAAAAATTCGCTTAATGACATGATAATATGTTTTTATACACGTGAAACCTATGGCAGTTATTAGAAAATGCGCTAAAGAAGAGACGTCACATACTCACCGAATCACTCATGTAGGCAACGTGGTGACTGTATTTCACCCGCGGATGTAACCCACCCACCACATTGTCTGCACGCGCGATTCGTTTCTGCACATATTGTGAAATAGTTTTTATTTTTATATTGAATATTGTTTTTGAGGTCACCACATGACTCTTGGTCACTTGGTGTATGAAACTGTGGTTATACTTTTATCACCTTATTAACAAGACCAATTCCCATACCTTCCATCCCAGGCTGCACCCTCTTTCTTCCTGTTCATATCCTCTACGTTGCCGATATGCACAACCACCTCCACCAGCTCATCTCTTTCAATGTGCTAGCGACGACGCCTTCCTGTTCATCTTCCCTACTCTCCAGAAATCCCAACGATCCTCCAAACCCTTCTTTATCAGCTTATTTCCTGCTGCAACCAACAGTTCTTAAGATTAGCGACGACGCCTTCCTGTTCCTCTTCCCTACTCTCCAGAAATCCTAACGATCCTCCAAATCCTTATTTATCAGCTTATTTCCTGCTGCAACCAACAGTTCTTCAAGGTTAGCCCTTCCAAAACCCAGGCACAGTTTCCGCGTCCACGAATTCCACCTCACCATTACAACTGTCCTATCGTATCGAATTACTAACACGCCAAAATAAGTTGGACTGACGATAGAGCGGCAGCTATCGTGGAAACTTTACCTCCTAACCGTTCAACAAAAATTCCATATTAGACTAAAATTGCTAACTGACCAAACTTGGGAATTACGTCTTTCCATTACGCGTCACACCTGTAAAACCTTGACCCGACACATCTCCTCCTGTGCAAATGTTGCATGGATATGTGATACACTCAAGTTTTATTAGTCCCTCCAAATTATTGAATGCCATGCACTACGCCTCGCTTACCGAATCATGTTTTACCTTCACACTCGTGGATTGCTTAGTATCACATCAAATCCCCACCTCTCCCCACTCACTTTGAACACCTTGGAACAATCTACACCATCCGCAAACTTGAGTCCCAACAATCGTATAGTCTCCCATCCAACATCCGTTCCCAGTATGCTGCCGCGCCTATACCGATACATTCTTGCAACCCTGTATCCACATGCTGTCCACATCTTCTCCCAAAAAAATTTCAACCGTCTCCCACTTCCAGACAGTGAAATACGTCCTCCCAACTATAATTCCACTTTCCCCAACTCATCTCATCAAGGCTCCCGTTTTCTTTCCTATCCCCATCTTTCTCTTTCCCTGTTCCCCTCCCCCTCTCTATTTTTCACTATCGGCTTTCCTCTTCGTATTATAGCCATATCCACACCCCAATCTACTCCTTCCTTCCTACCTTCCCAAGGTCATCTTCTTCCCCATTACTACTACCCATTAGTCCCTCATACTTATACCATTCACCCTCCTACAGCCCTAAAAACCTCTTTTACTTCCAACAAGAGACCATTTTTTCGAGGGCAGGTCCTTCAGCTGAAAGCGCTGTGTTCCATTTTTAAGACTACTACTTTTCATCTCTTAGTTTACAATTTTAAACTTAAAAAACAGAGAGTATCTTGTTTCTTTAGTACAAATTATTCTTTAAATTCATCGTTTACAAATTTTAAAATCAGTTGCCGATGTCTCACCTTTTAATGTGTGTTTCGTCTTTGTGAATGTTCCCTGACCTTTCGTTGAAGAGTGGGATGGTGAACCACTGTCAGCCCACCCTCCGCACATGTGGGGCGAAGGTGATGAAGAAACAATAAAGAAAAAAGTGTTTCGTTCCTCTGAACAGAGTGTAACAAGTTTACGTTTTAGCGTGGGGTTTAAAATCCCGCTAGGCTTGAGTATGATATAATGTCAAATGGTTCAAATGGCTCTGAGCACTATGCGACTTAACATCTGCGGTCATCAGTCCCCTAGACTTAGAACTACTTAAACCTAACTTACCTAAGGACATCACACACATCCATGCCCGAGGCAGGATTCGAACCTGCCACCGTAACGGCAGCGCGGTTCCGGACTGAAGCGCCTAGAACCGCTTGGCCACAGCGGCCGGCGATAAAATGTCAAAATTGCAATCACAAAAAAACATTTTCAGCTGGCACAAGCGGAATGACTACATACAATAACTAGATAAAGTCTGTCGAACCAGTACTCATCAAAACTTACATTTACGTTAATATAAATCCTCCTTTAGAGAAGTTGTGTGTTGTCAGACTGCATTTTATATCCCATTAATTCTTCCATCGCCAGTCATTTTCCTGGCAAAGTAGCAGTATTTGCGTACTCTCAGTGTGTCATTCACTAATTGAGTCAGCTTAATCCGAGTTAATTCGACTAAACTGCATTTCCTATACTTTATTGATGTCAGTCTTAAACCAATGCATATTATGTTTTAGTTAAACTCTTTGCTTCTATCCAATCGATATAATGTTTCATTTAGATGAAGCATTTCTAGAGCTGCAAAATTGTTATGGGGCAACCCTCTACTCTCTGTCACGCTTACTTTGATGGAGCGTGTATTATTTGTTAGACATGTTCCCGTCTCTGCCTTTCTGCACGTTTTTTGCAGTCTATGGCTTCTTCCACTTCCATGGAAAAATGTAATGACTTGCCAGATGTCATAGTGTCCCTTCTTCAGTTCCATGCGCTGCTCTCCTCGCCAGTTTCGCAGAGAACCTCCTCATTTCATCCCTCTGCTTAATTTTCGGCATCGTTCTGTAACACCATATCTCAGACGCTCTGATTCATTTGATTAATTTTTTTTTTGCTTCACACAAATAGGGCGCTACAATCTAAAATTGTGCAAGACGTTAGATATTTTCAAAAAAAAAAAAAACCTATCAGTAAGCTGTAGGAAAAAACGAGTAACATAGAACAGCAGTGATGGACATGAAGTTTCGGAAGTGGGACTAAAATTTAAGGTGAAGGTATCAATGACACCGACAGAATTGCTATCCTCATTGAAAATGAGGAAGTATTGCAAGACTAAATGCGGTTGCTCTTATTATTACAGAAGTTTATTCGCACAGATCACACAAAAATACATAATGATTAATATTTTCAGCGAAATTAAATCCCCCTCTTCTAATCCTTTCTACAGATTTTTTTTACGGCTTATTCATTTCGTCGACTGTTCACATTAACTGGACACAAATGTAACTAATATAAAGGTGTAATTACGGAAACTTCTAAGGTTAAACCAATATAAAATGCCTACTGATCCAAAGTAAATATGCCCTGTACAGACGGCATTCCACAGTACCGTGTCTCGTCACACAACAAGAGAAGATCGCCTCCAATACGACTGACAACGCCCGGTAATCATCATAATTGCACGGCTTTCTCATTGAAATATTCTATGATGTTCAGCGACTATGGATTGAGAGAAAACCACAGAATGAGAAATTACTGAGATGTAGAGAACCACATGCTAGACGAGATGAAGGTATCTTCGGAGGCCAAATAAAGCAGGGAAGACGAAGCAAGGAAGATGTAAGAAGCAGTTAGAAAAGGAAATGAGGACATTTCTCGCTGAAAGGAGTACACTAGTATCAAACATAATGCCTCAATTTCAGGAAGAAATTGGTGAGAATGTACACCAGGAGCACAGTGTTGTAAGCGTACGCTACCTCCTGCAAATGCTTCGCCGACCACCACCACAATTTCTCAGCCTTCTGCAACCGCAGCTCCAGTACGACAGGCAGCGCAGTTGGTAGCTTGCAACTGGAAACGCACTGACGCTCTATCTTCTCAGGGAGAGCAGACGCAGAACACCGTCGACAGTCGGCTGTCGCCATCAGAGCATGCGCGCCGCGGAAAGCTCTGTGTCTGCAGCACAGTTGCCGCGTGACGTATGTAGCTGTTCCCGCGCAGGTGTGACGGCTGCTGATATACGAGACGCCCCTGTACGTATGAATCAGGTGTGCTCTACAGGAGGCGGGAGGGCGCCGCTGTGACGCGTGGCTGGTCTTCCCTGGTAGCTGTTCCGCAGCCCGCTGTTGATAATCTCTCCAGTCAGTCTACGAAGGTGCATACGCAGTAACAAAAAGACTTTCGGCAACATTTTTACTTATTAGGTACAGCCGAACGCACTTAGATGCAAATTTGATTCACCTATCTGCATCTCACGTAGCCGGTATCCTGATCGCAAAACTGACAGCTTGGACATATCACAGTTTAACGCTTTGAGTCCCATCAATATGACAAAAACATACAAATTTTTCTACATAAATAAACTTTCACAGTAAGCAAGGAATAGAAGAAGAAACTGGCAAAAAGTAACCAGTTGTTTTGTGGAGGTGATTCCACTTTGGAACTACTAGGACAATTACTTTTCTAACACCCACCACTTCGTGTAACACATTTGAAAGCAACTTCGCATTTTTCCTAGACACAATATCACATTTTGTAACTTCCACAAACTCGTAATGTCTCAAACAAGTTTTAGTCCTAAATAACCAGCTGAAATGGGCCTAAAATTTAATGTATTTTGTATCAAAATCATGTACTGGTCCGGTAGTTTCATTTAGAAACTCATCACAAAAGCAGCAGTAGCCTACAAACTCAAACTTACGCTGAGATGACAGAAGTCATGGGACAGTGATACGCGTATACACTAATGGTGGTAGTATTGTGTGCACGAGGTATAAAAGGTCAGTACATTGGCGAAGCTGTCATTTCTACTCAGGTGATTCTTGTGAAAAAGTGTCCGAAGTGATTATGGTTGCAATCCTGCCTCGGGCATGGATGTGTGTGATGTCCTTAGGTTAGTTATGTTTAAGTAGTTCGAAGTTCTAGGGGATCATGACCTCAGATGTTAAGTCCCATAGTGCTCAGAGCCATTGGAACCATTTGATCATGGCTGCACAACGGAAATTAACCGGCTTGGAATTGTGCTTGGAGCTGGATGCATGGGACATTCAATTTCGGAAATCGTTAGGGATCTAAATATTCCGAGATCCAGAGCATCTAGAGTGTGCCAAGAATACTAAATTTCAGGAATTATCTCTCATCACGGACAAGGCAGTGGCCGACGGCCTTCGCTTAACGACCGAGAGCAGCGACGTTTGCGTAGAGCTGTCAGTGCTAACAGACAAGCAACACTGCGTGAAATAACCGCAGAAATCAATGTGGGACGTACGACGAACACATCCGTTAGGACAGTAGTGCCTTTGCTAACAGTACGATATCGGCTGCAGCGCCTGTCCTGGTCTCATGGTATAGACGACTGGAAAACCGTGGCCTGGTCAGATGAGCCCCAATTTCAGTTGGTAAAGAGCTGATGTAGGGTTCGAGTGTGGCGCAGAACCCACGAAGCCACGGACCTAAGTTGTCAACAAAGTGCTGTGACAGCTGGTGGTGGTTCCATAAAGGTGTGGGCTGTGTTTACATGGAGTGGACTGGGTCCTCTTCTCCAACTGTACCAATCTCTGACTGTAAATGGTTAAGTTAGGCTACTTGGAGACCATTTGCGGCCCATTCATGGACTTCATGTTCCCAAAAAACGATGTCATGTCACCGAGCCGCAATTGTTCGCGATTGGATTGAAGAATATTATGGACATTGGAGGGAATGATTTGGCCGCCCATTCGCCCGACACGAATCTCATCGAACATTTATGAGACATAAGCGAGAGGTCAGTTCGTACACAGAATCCTGCACCGGCAACTCTTTCGCAGTTATGGATGGCTTTTGAGGCAGCATGGCTCAATGTTTCTGAAGGGGATCGACTTATTGGGGCCATGCCACGTCGAGTTGTTGCACTGCGCCTGGCAAAAGGAGGGTCGACACTATATTGAGAGGTATCCCATGACTTTTTTCACCTCAGTGTACGTTACAATAACTTTGGATAAGTATACTTACTTTTACTGTCAATGACCTCCTCAATAAAAGAAGAAACATGTGACAACCATGTAGCACACTCTCCGAGCCGGCTGTTGCTTTGATCACTGTAAGTGACTGTTGCAATGCACTACATTCGAAGAAGCACCATAGCGTACCACTACATGTCTCTGTCTTGCAACAGGAACGGTGAATTCATGCTAAATG
This sequence comes from Schistocerca cancellata, assembly GCF_023864275.1. NCBI lineage: Eukaryota > Metazoa > Arthropoda > Insecta > Orthoptera > Acrididae > Schistocerca > Schistocerca cancellata. The sequence continues at coordinate 928,652,120 of NC_064626.1, read as the reverse complement.
CACTGGTGCTTCAAAACTAATCACTAAAATTATTGTTTCAGGCAGGAATCACTGACACTTGAAGGGGTAATGCTGCTGTCAAATTTACATCAGCCAGCTATACTGATAATGACAACATTATCGGAAGATTATTTGTTTATTGCTGTAGATACATTAACCAGCTTCAGTTGAAGTAAAAAAAAATGTTGCTGAGCTCACGAAGTATTTGGAACAATGTTAGTAGAAGTATGCAACATTATAGTCGACTATACTTGGATTAATAAGTGCAGTTTATTTTACACTTTGAACAGATTAGAGTCGTCTTCCAGATCACAGTCTGTTAGCTGCATTATAAAATCACAAAATACATAGTGAGCAGCACTCGTATACCAGCTTTACTTTTCGCGAAAGAATGGAAACGTTAAATCATAATTCACAACTGATGTGGTAAATTACTAGGTCTCTTTCACGTTCGTGGGTAATTAAAAATAAAAGTGCCGTTTCAATGGGCTTATAAAAACGAAGTCACACCAGTATATTTTACAGGCTGTACATCCGGCAGCCTAATTAACTTGCGAAATTAAAAGCAAGGTCGTCAATATTAAGGGCGCGGAAAGAGCTCCACTACTAAACGCAGAGGTGAGTGCGGATAGGTGGAAAGGGTACGTTGAGGACATTTACGAACAGGAGGTACTGCGTGCTGAAGTAGAAATGGGTTTCGATCTGGAACACATTACAGGGGAGGGGGGGCGGGTGAGGCGGCACTTAGAGGGTGTAAGTTTCAAAGAGTTTTGGGTGGCTTGCGATCAAGCAAGGCAGAGACATCATTCTTTAAGAACTTCTAAACCCGTTGGCAGAAATAACAACCAAACAGTCTTTCAAAGTAGTGTGTGGAACCTATGGTAGTAGAAACACAGGCCTACTTTGCAACTTTCGGAAAAATGCTACCCAACAATCCCGAAGTGTGGCATGGACAGATAAATGAGAGAACTGTCGCATTATCATCTTAAGGTCTCACGTATCGAAGTTCCTGACTAGAATAGTACACTGAAGGATGGGAAAGAAAATTAAGTATTTGCTAGATGACGGCCAGATTGGCTTTATGAAAGATAAGAGCACTAAAGGGGCAATCCTGACATTGCGCTTAATAATCGAGACGTCACCAGAAATAACATATTTTAATTATTAACACCTTATTAACTGTCGCAAGAAATTTAAGATACCAAATATATATCTTAGGCATTTACGCGGCATCACAATGACTTCACTGAGACAAACGCGTCGTACTACGAGAGGACTTAAGAAGGTTAGCTACGTAAACGCTTTCCTATGGAACAGGATTCTTGTGAGACGAGGGATAGATCATTTTTTTCAGCACCCGAAACTCAAATGCGAAATGTGGTGAAAGTTTCCAGGATACTGTGGAAGTTCAGGAAAAGTCACCAACGTCGGTTGGATGTTATCTGCAACTAACACCGTCTTCTTCTTCTTCTTCTGTCAATCGAGGATAACGCCTTACGCCCTGTTACGGCCTCACTATCTCGTGTATTCCGTCGCATGTCGTTGGATTTTCTGATGTGACGTACGCAATGCTCCTTCCAATGCTGCTTGCTTTTTCAGTTAGTCGGCAACTCCACTTCTGACCTTATTTCTTCGTTGCTTCTCTCTTCATCTCTTGTTCAGCTGCTCTAAGGAACTTCATTTCTGGCGTTTCAAGTCGTCTTAGGTCTTTTGTTTTTAATCTGCAGACTAACGAAGTAACTGTCACTGCCCCATTTCGCACGAACTTCGCACAGTGGAAGGGGAGTCAGTGTAAGCGAACACGTGTCTCGACTTATCCGTAGACATTCAATCGTTTCTGAAAAAAATTATAGTCAAACTTTTCGAGGCACTTTTTGTGCCTTTTTACGCACTGTATATTCAGCTGAAATGGTAACCGAGTGGCTAGCGTCGTGGCTTTTCATATATTGTGCCCTGTGTTCGAAACCCGATTACTATTTTATTTATTTTGTTTTGTTTTACTTTTATTATTTTCGTTGATCTACCGATGTCTGCAGAAGGTTACTACACGAATGAGTCTCTACCAATTACATGATTCAAGAGTATTATTTCAATAACAACTGGATTTCACAGTATCACACATTCATTACATAATAAAAAGGGTGTAAATTTTAAGTTGACAAACCAGAATAACTCGAAAAATAAGCTTCACACGAAAAATATGTAGAATCCAAAGTTGATTATTTTCGAGAGGGACATCTGCTGGTGGTAAAATTAGCCCCCCACCACTGTACCCTGGGGCTGGGGTGGGAGGCAACTTTAAAATTTCAAATGGGAACCCCCATTATTTATTGCAGAAACAGATTCTACATAAAAAACTACGTTCATTTTGTCTTAAGCATTTCTTTTGATTCTTGGTAGTTGGCGCTGTAATTCAAGAAAATCAATATTCTCATTTTTGCGTGGAAAATGGTTACGGATAGATAAAAAATACTTATTTACTTCGTAAATTTTGATTTGCTGAAGCTAAAACTCTCCCTCTCTTCTCATGGGGTGGGGTTTGGGAGAGAGAAATTTGAGTTTTACAAATGTCGACCCGAATCTGCGGAAAAAATTAATATGTGGGTAAACATTTGTAAAAGTCTAATTCCTTTCTCTCAAACCCCATCCTATGGGGATAGAGGGAGAGCTTTAGTTTTAGCGAATCAAAAATTGCAAAGTAAATAAATATTTTTTATTTATCCGTAACCATTTTCACGCAAAAATGAGAACATGGATTTTCTTGAACTACAGCGCCAACTACCATGAATCAAAACAAATGCTTAAGACAAAATCTACGTAGTTTTTTATGTAGAATCTGTTTCTGCAATAAAAAATGGGGGTTCCAATTTGAAATTTTAAAGTTGTCTCCCACCCCAGCCGCAGGGGGCTGTGGTGGCGGGCTAATTTTAGCACCTGCAGATGTCCCCCTCAAAAATAATCAACTTTGGATTCTACACATTTTTTGTGTGAAGCTTATTTGTCAAGTTATTCTGGTTTGTCAACTTAAAATTTACACCCTGTATATGCGTGTGGTATGTTGAGCCGCTACAATCTTTTTAAATTCTCGTATTCTGATATTTCATTCTCATATCAATTCTTCTATTAATTCTCGAATTTAATTCATACGTTTATTCTTCAGAAAGATTTGGTACATTGAAGTTAAAGGGTATTGTCCCTGTCTCATAATTCTTGTCCACTAGTTGGAATGCATAAACGAAATTGTTAGCTTGAGCTATATAGCCATTTCCCAGGCCTTGAATTGAAACAATGCTCGTAGAGGAGTTTCGGTAGAATTGTACCATCTTCAGAGATGGAACTCGCCCTCGTCATACAAGTTGTTATCTGGATGAGTACCTCGCGCATGCTATAGCTGGGAATACCTGCGCGGCGCCTAGTACTAGCAAGAGCTAGCACCACTGCAGCCGGACGTTATTTCCCTGAGTAGTCGAGAATGGCGCCACGTTTCCAGGTTACTGCGGAATCAAGTTTACGGCCGCCCTCGCGCTCCGCGCTCGCCTAATGACCGCACTTACCGTAACGGCGTGAGCTGAAATGCGCTGGAGCGCGACGTCGCCGGCCGAGGCGAGGGCCGCCGACACACAGCCAACTTCGCCCTCTCACTGAGGGGTACCAGCGTAAATGTGACCACCTTCTGTGCGCAAGTATAAGATTTCTTATTGGCTACTGCGACAGGGTTTAGACAGGGTCAGTGAAATCTTAGATTCCAGAATAAGGACATCATAATCTCTGGAAGATAAATGAATGCTTGTCTCAGTGGTACAAACTCAAAAATAGGTAGAAGAAGTGATCCTGGTACATTGCCTCACATCTAGGGAACACTACAGTATGCAAACTTCAACACAAGTCACAGGGTGGTACATCTTGTTAATGATCGTGGTCCCACACTTCCTTGTTTTGTAAGGGTCGTGGGACAGGGGAGAGGGGGGGGGGAGGGGGAGTTGATTGTCGTCAGTGTGAATGGATTGTGGATTGATGGATTGATGCAGCCTACGACGACTTCCATTTCTATGTCAGCCTTTTCACTTCGGAGTAACACTCCGTATCCTCAGGTTTTTTTGGGATATACCAATCCCTGCCTTCCTCTACAGTTTTTACACTCTACAGTTCCCTCTAGTATTACGGAATTTAACCTCTGGATAACCACTCCATTTGTTATCAGTTCACCTAATTTTCCAGATCGCTCTCTAACACCACATTTCCAACGTTTCGAAGCTCTTCTGTTCTGGTTTTCCAACAGTGCACCATTATCTTCTTTGCAATACTGTGCTACCAAACGTATATTCTCAGAAAGGTTTTTCTCAAATTAAAGCCTCTGTTTGATACCTGTTGGATTCTCTTGGCCAAGAATGATGCTTTTGAATGCCTTAGTGTGTATTTTAACTTCTCCTTGCTCTATCCATCATGTTTTGGTTTTCTTCGAAGGTAGGAGGATTCCTTTTACTTTGGCAACTTCATGACCATCAATCTTAATGTTAAGTTTATCGCTAATCTTATTTCTGGCACTCCTCATTACTTTCGTCTTTCTTTGGTTAACCTTCAGCCCATATTGTGTGTTCATTAGACTGTTCATTCCATTAAACGGATCCCGTAATTCTTCTTCACTTTCACTGAGGACAGCAACCTCATCACCGAATATTACCATTAATGCCCTTTCACCCTGGGTTTTAATCCCATTCCAGAGCCTATTTTTCATTTCCATCATGTATCTTCATTTTATGTCTTGAACAACAGCTGCGAAAGACTGCATCTCTCTGTCTCACACGTTATGATCTCAGTACATCGGACATGGTCTTCTTTGTTTATTCTTCCTTCCCAGTTTTTGTACATACTGCGTATTACCTCCCTTCCCCTCCCCCTACCTTCTTCCCCTGTACCTTACAGAGCGTTTTCTGTGAAATTCGTTTCTGCTTTATTTTACACTGTCGAACGCTTTTCTTTACTCGACAAATCCAGTGAACTGTTCTTGATTTTTCTTAAATCTTGCTTCCACTGTTAAGTGCAACGTCATAATTACCTTTCTTGTACCTTTAGCTGTGCCAGAGGCAACCTGACCGTCATATAAAAGAACCTCAGTTTTCTTTCCCATTATACTGTATATTGTTTTTGTCAGTAGCACTGACTGATGCTTGGAACAGTTAAGCTCACTGCATGATGGACTAGCGCCTGCTATCTTCGGGAATGAGTGGATGATATTTTTCCACAGTCTAATGCTATATGCCTACAGATTCTACAAACCAACTTGAGTAATCGGTTGGGTGTCACTCCATCCAAGGATATTTGTATACTTGTTTAAAATTGGGAAATGAATCTTCGAAATGAGTGACAGGACCTTTCGGGACTGTGGACAATGTATGGTAGGTATTGGGGTGCAGGTTTCAACAGATGAGATTTCCAGCTTTCAACGAGACCGAGAACTATATTCATCAACGGGACCAATATCAACGAAGTTTCAAAATTAGTGCACCGTAACTTCCTTGGTCGAGCTATTGCCAGCAATGTGTATTAGGCAATATACAGGATGTAACAAAAATGTACGGCGAAAATTGCGGGACACATTTCTCAGATGTAGACGAAGTAATTATGTTATATGAACATGGGTCTGGGAACGTTTTGTTTCCATGTTACAGCTAATTTGTCCAGCGAGTTTCAACCCTTAAATTTTGACGATCGGTATGTACGGGGAGGCGTCAATCCTCACCGAACTGTTGTTGAAGCAAGTCATCAACAGACATTTCCTTTCAGTGTTTGGGCGGGCATTGTTGATGACTGTTTGGTAGGTCTTCACCTTCTTCCGCCGAGCCTCCACGGACAAAATTACCACAGTTTCGTAGAGAATGTTCTACTTTATCGGTTAGAAGATGTGCCTTTAGATTTGCTACGAAACATGCACGATGAAACACCTCCTCATTTTAGTGTTAGTATCCGTCGGCTTCTAAATTACAGATTCGGTGACAGATGTATGGGCAGAGATGGACTAATTGCCTGGCCTCCATGCTCTCACGGCCTAAATCCTTTGGATTTATTTGTGAAGGCATTTGAAAGCTATTTTGTGTGGAACCCTGGTATAAGATGTTCAGAGTCTCCGTGCTCGTATTGGGGAAGGTTGCGAAACTGTACCCAATACTCCAGGAATACGTCTGTACACACGAGTTTCAATACGACGGTAAGCTACTGCATGTATCAATGTCCAACGAGGGTAAGCTGGCGTGTTCTGTTCGTCTGTGTTACCCAAGATTAATGAGTTGGAGAAGATGAGTTGTAACATGGAAGCAAAGCTTTTCCAGACACACGTTCATGTAACATAACTTCTTCGTCTACGTGTGAGAAATGTGTCCTGTAATTTGTGCCGCACATTTTTGTTACACGCTGTATAAATCTTACCAATGTATACGAGTAATCTTACCGATTTAGATGTGGAATCCTAAAAACATCCCATTCGATAGGCCGAGCCAATAAATTCTAATAAACGTGAAGTCGGTGGTCCAATGACACCGTTACAAAAGCGATACATTGAAGCTCCTACTCTTCAGCTAATTAGTCTTTGTCCTGAGGATTGCGGGTGCAGCTCGGACGAGGCGATGATTTATCTTAGTACTTTATAAGATGACGCGACAGTACACCCAGAGGATTTTGATAACATTGACATCAAATGCGGAAGCCTCCGTATCTATATCTTGATCGAGGGCAGCCTCCCGCAAACTGCGCAGGAGATTTCTGTAATATGCCCCTGTGACAGTTTGCCCCTTACGAGAATAATCTGTTGACAACACAGCACGGCAGCACAAAAAAAGCCTCACATATCTTTGAGCTGTAATAGTTGAGTTTTTGCTGTTTGCGGAGGTAGCGAAGCCACGTCTTTCCATTTCTTACTTTGCTCCTTTGATTCGAGGTCATAACGATATAACCACCCCTAATTCGCGACAGTAATTAAGCGGTTAAAGGCGTGATCTATATTGGCCTGACATATCTACTACATTTCTGCTACTTCCACTATTCGTTGGTTTTTTTTTATGGATGTAGGCAATCGTGGAAGTTGCCCATCAGTTACTGTAACTGCCTTGAACATGTTCAGAATGATGCTATGGGTTGCCACTTCCTGCACAATACCATCGACTCTTGCTCTAGTAGCCGGCAATTTGGACAGCAGGCTTTATATTTGTGAAGTGTCAAGGTCGGTGGCTGCACGTTTTGCTTGTGGCCCTTCCGACGATTCAACAAAATAACGCAAGACCGAAGACCATATGTTGTCCGTGCCGTCCCGACCTACGTCGATACAGAGAATGTTCGACTGTTACCCTGACCAGCACGAACTACAGATCTCTAACGGCTTAAAACATCTCGTCATATATTAACTTCTCATGGTCGGGGTTCACTGACACGAAGAATTTTTTAAAGAACATCATAATCGCCATTGACTGTAGAAATTATTTATTTCAAAATCGCAGTTTCAGCCTTTGGGCAATTTTCAAGTGTTACTGCAAAAAATTTTGCTTCAGCACAAGTCATTCGACATGTACACATCTCATCGTCAAAAACAAGTCTTTTCACTGTAGAAATACAGTAGCATTAAATGAGTGCGACGCTCTGTATGTCGAGAAATTTACATCATTTTACGATGTACAGAGCTTCGCATTTCTACAGTGAAAAGGCTTATGAAGGCTATAAAGACTTATAAAGTAAATAATCATATGGTTCATTGGCTTGTTTATGCTCGTGGCGATTCATTCATAATTTAAGAATATTAATGTAATTGGTATCTTTCAAGCCAGATCCGCCTCGTCCGTTGAGCTTTAGATTTTGCGTCCAAATGACACTCTAAATATACGCATATGTTTGGGGTATCGAGCAAACCCGCAAGAGTAAACATCTTTTGTAAACATCAACCATCCAGTTCTGTTGCAGCTTTTGTTAGGTCATGAAGATGCTCTCCTTCAGCAATATTATGAGCATAATTTCCTCGCACGTAGTTCTCGTATTACTAACCACTATGCCCAAGATGTTCTGCAAACATCTCAATTAGCAAAGTTAGCACAGTCGCGAACGCCCCTCCTCCGCCGCCCCCCCCCCACACCCCTGCTTCACCATACTTGAAAAAGTCTTGGACTTGTTGGGATTGGAAGTGTTCCCGATCTATTTTATCGACAAAATTTCTGTTCGGTTGTCCACAATCTAAAGAAGGAACATGAAATACTATCTCTCAAGATGAGATTTAGCATCCCTAAATAAAACTCTATGTACGATTATAAGACTGTATTAAGGCGAGTGACGGGATACCAGTTCGATTCTACACAGAGTACGCGAAAGAACTTGCCCCCCTTCTAACAGCCGTGTACCGCAAGTCTCTAGAGGAACGGAAGGTTCCAAATGATTGGAAAAGAGCACAGGTAGTCCCAGTCTTCAAGAAGGGTCGTCGAGCAGATGCGCAAAACTATAGACCTATATCTCTGACGTCGATCTGTTGTAGAATTTTAGAACATGTTTTTTGCTCGAATATCATGTCGTTTTTGGAAACTCAGAATCTACTATGTAGGAATCAACATGGATTCCGGAAACAGCGATCGTGTGAGACCCAACTCGCTTTATTTGTTCATGACACCCAGAAAATATTAGATACAGGCTCCCAGGTAGATGCTATTTTTCTTGACTTCCGGAAGGCGTTCGATACAGTTCCGCACTGTCGCCTGATAAACAAAGTAAGAGCCTACGGAATATCAGACCAGCTGTGTGGCTGGATTGAAGAGTTTTTAGCAAACAGAACACAGCATGTTGTTATCAACGGAGAGACGTCTACAGACGTTAAAGTAACCTCTGGTGTGCCACAGGGGAGTGTTATGGGACCACTGCTTTTCACAATATATATAAATGACCTAGTAGATAGTGTCGGAAGTTCCATGCGGCTTTTCGCGGATGATGCTGTAGTATACAGAGAAGTTGCAGCATTAGAAAATTGTAGCGAAATGCAGGAAGATCTGCAGCGGATAGGCACTTGGTGCAGGGAGTGGCAACTGACCCTTAACATAGACAAATGTAATGTATTGCGAATACATAGAAAGAAGGATCCTTTATTGTATGATTATATGATAGCGGAACAAACACTGGTAGCAGTTACTTGTAAAATATCTGGGAGTATGCGTGCGGAACGATTTGAAGTGGAATGATCATATCAAAATTAATTGTTGGTAAGGCGGGTACCAGGTTGAGATTCATTGGGAGAGTCCTTAGAAAATGTAGTCCATCAACAAAGGAGGTGGCTTACAAAACACTCGTTCGACCTATACTTGAGTATTGCTCATCAGTGTGGGATCCGTACCAGATCGGGTTGACGGAGGAAATAGAGAAGATTCAAAGAAGAGCGGCGCGTTTCGTCACAGGGTTATTTGGTAACCGTGATAGCGTTACGGAGATGTTTAACAAACTCAAGTGGCAGACTTTGCAAGAGAGGCGCTCTGCATCGCGGTGTAGCTTGCTCGCCAGGTTTCGAGAGGGTGCGTTTCTGGATGAGGTATCGAATATATTGCTTCCCCCTACTTATACCTCCCGAGGAGATCACGAATGTAAAATTAGAGAGATTAGAGCGCGCACAGAGGCCTTCAGACAGTCGTTCTTCCCGCGAACCATACGCGACTGGAACAGGAAAGGGAGGTAATGACAGTGGCACGTAAAGTGCCCTCCGCCACACACCGTTGGGTGGCTTGCGGAGTATAAATGTAGATGTAGATGTAGAAGGGAATATTCGACGTGGAGTAACACTATTTCTTCTCCTGTGTCACCCTCTTAATCTCAGTGTACCAGCCACAACCACTGTTCTTGATCACATCTCACAAAATGATAACTGCGAGAAAACCGCGGAATTATAGATCATATCGCAGTTCATCGAAAGTCATTTTTCCCACACACTATTCGTGAACGGAACAGGGAAGGAGGAAATGACATAAGTACAGATATACCCATCGCCACACACTGCCGTTCTCTATTATTCCTTCTAGTAACACGGAAGCTTTTCTCCAGTGTCTTGAGATGTAATGTCATCGTGTTACTTCTTCTGATCAGTATCTTATACTGGTTGGGCCAAATAAAAGTGGCCCGGAGAAATGGATACGATTGGACGTGAACCTATGTATGTAACCACACCGCGTGACACGCAGACCATGTGTTCTCCCGCTTCACGATCCACACCGGCTCATAGTGTAGTGGTGGCTGTGTCAGCGTGAGTGGAGTAGTGCAAAGGGGGCGATGGTACCCACAGTGGAATGTTATGTAACTACAAAGTCGTGGAAACGGTGTGGTCAGTTGTTAGCTGAGAAGTTTAATGGTGTGAAAGTGCCAGCAAAGAGTACCATGCAACGCTTATTCCGAAAATGGTGTCAGACCGGATTTGTTTTGAACAAGTCGGAAACCATACCAAAGCTTGCCTGCACATCAGACAATGTGGCTGCGGTTCAGCAGAAAATTCTTCACAGCCTTACCAAATCAACCCGACGCCTGTCGTAAGAGACCGGCATATCTCGTCGACGAGTACTCCACCTGGACCCACACTTTCATCCCAACCGAGTGTCTGTTCAAGGAGACAAGGATGAGTGGCTTTTACATGGGTCTGTTCTTTGTATCTGATAAAGCCTGGTTTCAGCTGAGTGGTTATGCAAACTCATGGAATCACAGGTCCTCGGCAGCGGAGGATCCGCATAACTTCCACGAAACACCATGGCATGATCAGAAGGTTGGGGGTTTGTTGTGCAGTGTCTGCACCCCGCATTATTGGTCCCATCTTCTTCCACTAAACGTTAATTTCGGTGCCTTACACTGACAACATTTTGTAACCATTTGTGGAATCATTAGCGGAGGCGCAAAAGACCTTCAGTCACTTCCAACAGGATGGATCGACAGCCCATGCAGCTGGCAGAAACTTGGAGCACATTCACACAGTCGTCACGGCTGACAAAGGTCAGAGTCGTAGCGGCTCTGGCTGGCCACCCAGGTCACCTGACCGGCCGTAGTGGCCGAGCGGTTCTAGGCACTACAGTCTGGAACCGCGCGAACGCTATGGTCGCAGGTTCGAATCCTGCCTCGGGCATGGATGTGTGTGATGTCCTTAGGTTAGTTAGGTTTAAGTAGGTCTAAGTTCTAGGGGACTGATGACCTTAGAAGTTAAGTCCCATAGTGCTCAGAGCCATTTGAACCATTTTGAACCAGGTCACCTGGTCTGTCAGTGTGCGGTTACTTTGCGTGGGGAGCCCTCAAGTCTAAGGTCTATCGCAAGAATCCTCATAATCTCAAGATCTGCAGCACAACATTTCGGATGAGATTGCAGCAATTCCAGGCGTCCAGCTTCGATCCGCCTTTAGTAACCTGCTGACCAGGACCCGGAAATGCCGAGGATCAATGGTAGTCACTTTCAGCATCTGCTACAGTCAGGTTGGTACTGTATTTCCTTTCCTCTGCTGTTTTTCTTTGTACCCTGGAAACACTGTTCTCTGGGCCACTTTTATTTGCTCCACCCTGTATGAAGTAATGATAACACGGTCAGTGTATTTATTGGTTTTATTCACATGTAACCGGTCTGGTGTAACAACACACAGGCCCCGCTGCGGTTCTGAGTGGTCACGTTTACTCTGGGAATCATCACTATGCTTTTTCTAGAAGATCCAAAACACATAAATGTTCGCAAAACGTCATATCATCATTGGTGCTTACGGCAGATATTTTCTGACCTTCTACAGAAAGTATGGTGATGATTCCTGATGTCAACACGACCAACCAGCGGCACAGAGCGGCCTGAAGTAGTGTGTTGTAACACGGAAACTGGCTACATATGAATAAAATCAGAAAATACGGCCAGTGCTGTCATCTTTATTTCACATAAGATAGATTAACAGCTATTGTCCCCATATATCCGCCAGAAGTTGAAGTATCGACGTCTGATAGTGTTTTCCATATGTTGCTTTCCTCGTCGGATCTGCGAAGAGGCTGCTAATTCCCCGTTCTGTCAATCCATTTTCACCATCCTTGTGTAACACTATATCTGAAACGCTTTCATTCTATTCTTTTTGGCTTTCTCGAAGTCCATGAGTCACATCCATGCAGTGCTGTGCTTCAGACGTACATTTTCGGTTATTTCTTCATCATTATTATGGCCTATGTTTGATACAAACTTGAGATCTTTTAACGAGGGTCTTTGCCGGTACTAGTGAACTTCGTGCGTCATGGGTTATTTTGCGATCACAATAGCAGAAGTGCTTGTTTGGTCTACTATGTGGCCTCCAGATTTTGATGTGAGCTTAATCGCTAATCTCATTTCTGCTGCTTTGGCCTTCCTTTGGTTTATATTATGTGCTCATTAGCCTGTTTATTCCATTCAACAGACCCTGTAATTCTTCCTCACTTTCGCTGAGGATAGCAATCCCGCTACAGAATCTTGATATCGTTTCACTCTGTACTTTAATCTCTGTCCAGAATCTTTTACTTCTGCCATTGCTGCTTCAAGTTACAGGATTAACAGTAGTACAGGAAGGCCGTATCCCTACCTTACACACATTTTATCGTTCCCTCATTATTCTTGTACATGTTGTACATTATCCGTCTTTCTCTACAGCGTATATCACTTTCTCTAAGCATTTCAAAACACTTGTGCCATTTTACATTGTGGTTACTGCAAAATAAAAGAACAGTCTACGCAAGAAAATTACTTCTTTATAGCCATATACGTGCTACAAAACATCTGGCAGGAAAGAAACTAAACGATCCTTCAAGTATTTAAAGTACCACGAAACATAAAACTCTGTGTGGCCCTGTATGTGAGTGGCAGCGTCAACATTTATTGGTCGTGACAAACATCTCTTCAAAAAAATTGCTCTGAGCACTATGGGACTTAACATCTGTGGTCATCAGTCCCATAGAACTTAGAACTACTTAAACCTAACTAACCTAAGGACATCACACACATCCATGCCCGAGGCAGGATTCGAACCTGCGACCGTAGCAGTCGCGCACAAACACCTCTTTCTGCATTTCATCGTACTAAGAAACATATAGTCTATCCATTAACACAATGAAATTACAGAAACAATAGTTATATTAAAATACAAAGCTCTCCTTACCTTACATCTCGCCACAACCATGCAACTTAGACACAGATAAAAATTACTGCTGAAGTACGAGTTATCGTCACAACTGTTTAACTGCACTTTCACAAATAATCATATTTTATTTTTTCATGGTCGCTCTCGACAGGAATATTTTCGCTTCTCCTTAAGGTTTTCATTTTTATCACGAAAATTCGTGACTGACTACAACATCAGCATATATTTCACCACGTAGATCTATGTAAAATTTACTGAAATCCATATCAGCATTTAAGTTTCAGATACAGTTAGTATGAGTTTAGCCCTTGCTCAAGTAATGCGATACATGGCTTCAGTTGTCGTAGTCTAGGAAATAACAATACTACCTTCGTGGTAGAAATGAATGAAGGATAATGTAAGAGTGATACAATGTCAACTGGAAAAAGATCTCATTGTAAATAGAGTGAAGTCGTGCTCCTATGGCTATTGAAATCAGTGCCAAGGGCAACAACAGAATTCATGTTCCTTCCATGAAAAACTATCCATGAAACTGTCATGAAAATGTTGCGAAAGCTTTTATGTTTGTGACCATGCTCAGATCCAATACGTGTCGGTACCGAAGGCGCACAAAACAGCTAGAATGCAAATGAACTTATTCCTCCCTACATCGTTCCTCACACTCGGGTGGTTCGTAGACGCTGTCAAAATTAATGACGTTACTGTTCATGGTGATGTTAGTGCTTAGTGGCTATCAAAATAAGCAATCTTATGTGCAAGTAGTAAAAAAAGTGACACAAACTCTAAAAATTAGGGCGTTGGTTACACTTCGCTGTGTACATCGAAGGAAGGAGAAACGTGGCATTTTACACACAATCTTTGCAAATGAGAGAAGCTGTGACTGTAGCAGGATACTCCTTGGACTGACAGACGATTAAACTCTAGACTTCTTGATTTGCATTTTTACATTTACCCAGTTTCTTAAGCTTACCTATTTCAGTCAGCGAAACGAAAATAATGACACCTGTACGTCGACGGAGTGGATTTCGAATTCCTGTAAATTCAGAAAATGGCCGGACACTTACTTCAAAAGTTTCTCCTCCATTGGACTGCCTATGACGTAGACCAAGACTCAGACATGACATTGCTGTCGACAATAACTATATAAAGTGGAAAGAGCACTAAGTTATATACTTACCACAATTCATTACAATCTGCTTCTTTCCACAAATCAGTGATTATTGTATCACATATGGTACAGATCACGTCGAAATTAATCTATTTTCAAGATGACGAGATGTTTACCAGTTTGAAATAAATCTATCTATAATTTAAAAATTTAATTAGTAACTAATTCCCAGTGGAACAAATTTTTCAGTTTGGCGATAGTGTCCGTAGTTGCTTTACAATCCTTGAGCGTTTTTTGTTCAGTCGTTGCAACTACTGCGTGATTTTTTTCACCAGACGCGTTTCGCTTTATTGAGGTAAAGCATCATCAGTGGTGGTGATTTTCGCTTGATTTCTCGGTTATATCGGGAAATGCAGTATGGTAGCACTTCGGTGTTATCACTGTCTAACGCAAAAAACAACAATGTGCTAGCAGACGGCATTTCCCGATGTAAGCGAAAGATCAAGCGAAAACGACCACACTAATGATGCTTTACCTCAATAAAGCAAACCGCGTCTGGAGGATAAAATCGCGCATCCGAGTGGAATACTTCTTTAATTAACGGTTCACTTTAAAAGCGTTGATGAAACGTTTATTGAAATTGTAATGATAAATTATAGGGCTGATGTTACTGAACATCAAGTTCTCGGATTGATGTACTGATCGACATTTTAGAGGTGTAGAGGAAATCACTGCTCCTCATAAATTGTGACATCTTCTTCATTTTTTTTCAGAGTTTGTTATCGCAATGGGAGACTTCGCTAATGACAGACAATTGCCCACTCACGATTTGGCGGTTCATTGTATTTTCATTTCGTAGCGTAATACCTTACCTTTCACAACATTACGATGTGTGTACCATTTGTCAGAAAATAGTGTAAACTTTGATACGTGGGTGATCGCATTTTACCAGTCTACAACATTTGTTCTCAAGCGGAGACACGGGACTAAACATGCGCTAAAAACCACTTGAAAATGATACTCGTCTTGGAGTGTGAACCTGGACATCAGTCAAGCAGACGGAACCAATTCGGATGTTGCTCATCTTCCCATTTCACATGATTGCGTTCATCGTAATCAGCGGGTACCGTAAATTTAAAATCATCGTGGATAAACGTAGGAAACCTAAATGAAAGGACATTTCTCACCGAACCTGCAGCCCTCGTCAGAACTCGTCGCGTTAGGTGTAAAAAGAAAGGTGGAGAGGAAAGAAGTAAGTAACAACGTCAGGTAGTTACAGCGTCAACGGGCAGCACACGGGGCCCAAGCGTTGAGTGCGAATACACGCATTCAGCTCGGCAACCAGCATCATAAACAGGCGGGCGAACTGCATAATCGCAGCCGTGGCGCTGACAGCTCATTCATGAGATTCCGCGTGGGCGGCCGGGCACCGCCTCCTGACACCGCCGAGGTGCGGCGCCTAGCGCCTGTCAGCACGCGCAACAAGGCGCGAGGGCGACCAGGCGCTGCATCATCGCCACCAGCGAGCACAGTCTTACATGTACGATGCTTGTTCTTCGCGGGACCACCGCTAATATTCCGGCGGAACAGCAGTCGCTTGCGGCACTCTCAGTGCAAGTAACGCTTCTCTGAAGATGTCGTAAGAAGAGGCGAAACGGCACAACACGCTCGTATTATGCATACAGCTGTCAATTACGCAAGTTCAAACCCGGATCCTTTCATACCGCAGCCCTGCATCAAAATCACATATTCTGTTTCTCGACCAGTCCTCTCGTAGCACAGAAGGTACTGTCTCCGATATGCACAACTGATACTGGGGAGAGTTTTTCAGTTTCTTTCTTGCTACTGTTTTGATGTCGTTCACCTTCACGTCTCCTGCAGCCATCGGGGTCCTACACAACATATGTACCATATTCTAACATTGCCTGCCACAACAACATTTTTTGTCTATTTCTTACTCCAGGAAAATTTAACACTTCCATGATAGCGTAACAGATATCCCACCAAATTATTCCTTCTGCTTTGTATGAAAATCGCTGACTGCGCTGTGTGCGCTCTGTGGCTGGTTAGACTCATTGTTGGAATATTCGCTAGTGCCAGTTATTTCTAATTCGTCTTCAATTGGTATTCCAATAGCGCACATAATAGCAAATATTCTTCAAAACAGCCAACTGTTTCTTCTTCTCTAGAGATCATATGTCGTTGAAAAGACGTAGTGCTTTATTTCGCACATTTATTTAGGTGATTAAGATTTTTTCCCTATTTCAATGGGAGGAAATTACATACTCTGCCAGTAACAACGTAATGACCATCAGTATCTCATGCAAAGACTGACAGCCAACTCTCAATGTAAATACAGTATAATGAGCATAAATGCAGTGGAATACCTGAATCGTTTTGTAAGTAGGATGTTTAGGTCTTTATGTTGGTGATGCCACGTAGAGCTCTGTATGAAAATCGCTGGCTGCGTGCAGTCTGTGACTGGTTGGACTCATTGTCGGAATATTCGCTAGTGTAGTGTTTGGCAGTTGGATGTGAACCGCGGGTAGCGTTGGGCAGTTGGAGGTGAGCTGCCAGCAGTGGTGGATGTGGAGAGAGAGATTCCAGAGTTTTGAGAGGTTACTATAAGCGGACGATCTGGACGTGTGTCGGCCAGTAAAACGAAATTTGCAAAGATGGAGTGACTTTTGAGCACTATTAAGGTAAATACATCGTTTGTTCTTTATCAAAATCTTTCATTTGCTAAATATATGCCTATCAGTAGTATATATATATATATATATATATATATATATATATATATATATATATATATATATATATATATATATATATATATATGATGACTTTTGAACACTATTAAGGTAAATACATTGTTTGTTGTCCATCAAAATCTTTCATTTGCTAAATATATGCCTATCAGTAGTTAATACATTCAGTAGTTAGAATTTTTTATTTAGCTGGTAGCATTGGCTCTCGCTGTATTGCAGTAGTTGGAGTAACGAAGATTTTTGTGAGGTAAATGATTCATGAAGAGTATAGGCTATGGTTAGTCAGGGCTATTTTTTTGTAGGGACTACTAAACGTCAGATTGCATTGCGCTAAGATATTGCGTGTCAGTTTAGAAATGATCAGAATAGTTAAAGAGAAAACTGAGTACGTTCAGTTTCACTGAGCTGTTTCCGTATCAAATAACGTAGAAGTTTACCAGCACAGTCATTCTTTACATTCAGAGGGGAAGTTTCAGTTTGGATTTTCTATCGGCGATGAGTCACTGCAACTAGTCACAGTCGAATGTCCGAGTAAGCTACGTGATTAAAAGAATCCGGACGCTCCTATGCAATGCGGAGCTAACCACTACATATCGTGAGAGGCGGCTCCACTAGTACAAAGTTCTCAATTCATAAACAGTAACAGTACTATAGATCGGTCAGGAGAGTTCACTGACTTCGAATGTAGACTCGTCGTTTATGTCAGCTGAATAGCAAACCCACCTGGGACCTTTGATCCCTTTTCAAGCTGCAAAATTCGACTGTTGGGGATACGATTGTGAATTGGAAACGGCATGAAACGATCACAGCTAAAACAAAACGAGACAGACATCGCTTACCGACGAACAACGACCGGCAAGCACCATGCGGTGTGGACGTAAAAAAATGGCATTAAATCAACAGAAAAAAATCAGCCCTGAGCTCCGAAGTGCTACCAGGAGCCGGCCACGGTGTCCGAGCGGTTCTAGGCGCTTCAGTCCGGAACCGCGTGACTGGTACGGTCGCAGCTTCGAATCCTGCCTCTGGTATGGATGTGTGTGATGTCCTTAGGTTAGTTAGGTTTAAGTAGATCTAAGTTCTAGGGGACTGATGACCTCAGATGTTAAGTTCCATAGAGCTCAGAGCCATTTGAACCATTTTTGCTACCAGGAATCCAACTTGGGAGGTATAAATTATGGGGTACAGTGATAAACAGCTCTTCGTATGCCACACGTTTCTGAAGTCAGCGCTAAACGACGCTTGTGGTGGCGTAAAGGGCGATGCTACTGCACAATGGATGACTGGGAACGAGAGACGTTGAGTGAAGAATCACGCTGTACACTTTGGCACTCCGATGGAAGTGTTTTGCTTTGGAGAACTTTACACACTACCACGTGTAGTGCCAAGAGTGAAGTTCGGAAGAGGTAGTGTTACGGTATGTAAGTGTAGTTCGTGATTAAGGTATCATCACACCATTGCGCTTAAAAATGTGCTAAATCTGGACATGAACTCATTTAACAGCATTGTGCACTAAGTACAGTAGAAGAACAGTTCGGAGACGACGACGGCGACAGCAAGACAATGCATCCATTATAAAGCAACGTCTGTGAGGCAATGGTTTATGGACAATGACTTTCTGAAATGGACTTACCTGCCCTGAGTCCCGATGTGAACCTAATCCCAGTGTCCAACATCGCTAACTTCTCTGATTTCGGCTCCTGGGGGACTTTTGGGTGCCATTCCTCCACAGACATTGAAACTTCTCCTTCGTATGTAAAGAAAGACAGTGCGGGAAAAACTCTTACATTATTTGATTTTCAAACAGCTGATCAAAATTGAAGGTACTCAGACAATTCTCTCTTTACTTATTCTGATCAACACTAAACTGACACAATATTTTTAGTGCAACGCAGTCTCACTTTGAGTAATTCCTACAAAAGAATAGCCCTTTCTTACAATAACCTATACCCTTCATTAATCACTTACCTCACCAAAAATCTTCGTTACTCAAACTACTGCAATACAGCGAGCGCCAATACTGCAAGCTAAATAAAAGAATCTAACTACTGAAGGCACTAATTACTGATAGGCATAGATAGCAAATGACAGATTTTGATAGACAACAAACAATGTATTTACCTTAATAGTGTTCAAAAGTCATGAAATATATATCAGTTCATGACATCCAGTATTACAAATTTCCTTTTTCTGACGGACACACGTCCAGATCGTCCGCTCATAGTAACCTCTCAAAACTGTGGCATCTCTCTCCCCACATCCACCTCAGCTGGCGGCTCATCTCCAACTGCCCAACGCTACGGGCTGTTCACATCCAACAGTCCAACACTACACAAGCGAATATTCCAACAATGAGTCCAACCAGCCACAGACTGCACACAGCGCAGTCTGCGATTTTCATACAGATCACTACGTTGTTTTACCAACATAAAAAGCTAAATAGCCTACATACAACATGTATAATTTCATTGAAAGTGTTACCAGCAGGGTTCAAGTCGTCATAAGGGAAAGAGTGGACACACCCCATATTAATGTCCACAATTACGTGCCTGGTCTTGATCGCATACTGTATATCTGTCCGGAGCAATTTAACGTTCAACGTCCGCGCGTAAGCCTAGTTGTGGGAAATTCATGTGCCACACTTACTCCAGCACACCAGCACACATTCCAAGCAATGAATACAACAGTAAAATTATAGGAAAACATACATCTACGGAATGTACCGCGTAACATCTATGAATGGAATAAATATGTGCCCCTTTCCACATACAGCACGGTTTCTTACAAAATACAGGCGAAAAGCAAGTGTATGAGACATTTCCTTTTAGACAAGTATTATTAATCGAAAATTCCGTGAGTGTGATCGAGAAAAATCTTACTGGAGAGGGCAAACTAGATCCCAAAAAATTCAGATCATTGTTGTACAACACGTTCCAACGCTCATTTTTATTGCCAATCTACGCCTTAGCTACTTCAGTCTTCTTCTTGTCATCACAAAATTTTATGCCTGCATAATTCTCTGTCGCGGCGGAACGTTAAGTCTTAAATAACTGAAATAATATTCTGTACCTGGAGTAATATTTATGAACGCTAATATTGTTTTATGAGTGGTTGAAACTCTCCAATTGCCACTCATTTTCAAGTAATTATGAGTTTTTAGACTGGTTTGATGTTCTGCGTCATTCCTGCTCACGCTCTGTACACAAAACCGTCACAGATTGAAATGTATTCCACTATGTTCCTCTAACATTCTGTATCTTCCAGTGAGAAGTTTATTCCTGTATGTCGCATCACATATCAAATGAGCCTGATCGTTTGCGTGGCAAGGATTTTCCATGAAGTTATATCACCTATAAACTCTAAGACCTCTAAATTGCGCAGTTCATATCTCTTCTAGCTTCTTATCCATGGCTCCGCCAGCATAAGCGTATGTAGTATGTATCTCAAAACATAGAAGTATGGCCATCTGAACAGTTATTCAGTACTTTGAATTTCTAGTGATCACAGTTTACGTGTCTCCTATTGGGTGTTTTATCAAAGTTTCAACATTATATTGCTAATGAGGCATTTAACAGTCAAATAATTGCTCACATACACTCCTGGAAATGGAAAAAAGAACACATTGACACCGATGTGTCAGACCCATCATACTTGCTCCGGACACTGCGAGAGGGCTGTACTAGCAATGATCACACGCACGGCACAGCGGACACACCAGGAACCGCGGTGTTGGCCGTCGAATGGCGCTAGCTGCGCAGCATTTGTGCACCGCCGCCGTCAGTGTCAGCCAGTTTGCCGTGGCATACGGAGCTCCATCGCAGTCTTTAACACTGCTAGCATGCCGCGACAGCGTGGACGTGAACCGTATGTGCAGTTGACGGACTTTGAGCGAGGGCGTATAGTGGGCATGCGGGAGGCCGGGTGGACGTACCGCCGAATTGCTCAACACGTGGGGCGTGAGGTCTCCACAGTACATCGATGTTGTCGCCAGTGGTCGGCGGAAGGTGCACGTGCCCGTCGACCTGGGACCGGACCGCAGCGACGCACGGATGCACGCCAAGAACGTAGGATCCTACGCAGTGCCGTAGGGGACCGCACCGCCACTTCCCAGCAAATTAGGGACACTGTTGCTCCTGGGGTATCGGCGAGGACCATTCGCAACCGTCTCCATGAAGCTGGGCTACGGTCCCGCACACCTTTAGGCCGTCTTCCGCTCACGCCCCAACATCGTGCAGCCCGCCTCCAGTGGTGTCGCGACAGGCGTGAATGGAGGGACGAATGGAGACGTGTCGTCTTCAGCGATGAGAGTCGCTTCTGCCTTGGTGCCAATGATGGTCGTATGCGTGTTTGGCGCCGTGCAGGTGAGCGCCACAATCAGGACTGCATACGACCGAGCCACACAGGGCCAACACCCGGCATCATGGTGTGGGGAGCGATCTCTTACACTGGCCGTACACCACTGGTGATCGTCGAGGGGACACTGAATAGTGCACGGTACATCCAAACCGTCATCGAACCCATCGTTCTACCATTCCTAGACCGGCAATGGAACTTGCTGTTCCAACAGGACAATGCACGTCCGCATGTATCCCGTGCCACCCAACGTGCTCTAGAAGGTGTAAGTCAACTACCCTGGCCAGCAAGATCTCCGGATCTGTCCCCCATTGAGCATGTTTGGGACTGGATGAAGCGTCGTCTCACGCGGTCTGCACGTCCAGCACGAACGCTGGTCCAACTGAGGCGCCAGGTGGAAATGGCATGGCAAGCCGTTCCACAGGACTACATCCAGCATCTCTACGATCGTCTCCATGGGAGAATAGCAGCCTGCATTGCTGCGAAAGGTGGATATACACTGTACTAGTGCCGACATTGTGCATGCTCTGTTGCCTGTGTCTATGTGCCTGTGGTTCTGTCAGTGTGATCATGTGATGTATCTGACTCCAGGAATGTGTCAATAACGTTTCCCCTTCCTGGGACAATGAATTTACGGTGTTCTTATTTCAATTTCCAGGAGTGTATATGTATGAATTTCTGCTGTTTTACACCATAAGACTACAGATAGGATGTTCAATTTGTTTGCCTCTCTGTCTCCCCAGACTGTCCCACTTTCACCTGCCTTGTCATACCCTCTCTCTTTCCCATCTGCCCATTACCCCTTCCCATATGACACCTGTCTCCGACACCTTCCCCTGTTTTCTCGCTATATATGTCCATCCCCCACCCTCCCTCTCTGTCCATGTCTTCCTCCCACCTCTCTCTGCCCATCTCTTCCTTTCTCTCTGTCTCTCCCTTTCTGTGTTCCTGTTGTCCTCCCTCTTCTCTCTTTTCATCTCCTCCTTTCTCTTTATCTCTGTCCTTCTCTCGATTATCTGGCCATCCGCTTATCCTACCTCTGTCTATCCATCTCCTCTAACCCCCACCCCCTATGTTCATATGTCAACCCATTTTCACCCTTATCCGTATCCCATTGGAAGGTGGTTCTTACCCCTCAGTACTTTAATCCAGACAATAAGTGCTATGTATCCCAAGTTTGTCTGAAATCCATCCAGTGATTTAGAAGAAGATATGTAACATATATATTTTTACATTTCTTCTGCAGCGTTATGTATCCAAACCAAAGATACCTCAAACCATAGAAGTATGATCATCTGAACAGTTAATCCGAACTTTGAATTTCTAATTATCACAGTTTACAGGTATCCACTTTGGTGTATTATCGAAGTTTTAATGCTATATGGCTATTGAGGCAATTAGCAGTCAAATTAATGTAGAAAGAACTGTAGAATAATAGACACTGTAGTCAAGGATATAGATGGACTGTGTTTCGGGATGGGGGTCCTGCCGACTGTTACGTGACCATTTCTTGTAAACAATACTATAATTTACTTTTAATCATAATGCAAAGACCCATTAGATCAGAATGATGAATCAACACCGAGAAATGTAATACATAACAGCACTAGTGTTGTCAACAGCTGTGTAATGTAATTTACTCTTAATTTTCTCTTTTATTCAAATTTGTAAGCCTTATATAAATAAGAGGTCGTTGAAAGCAGATTGGGACGAAGTGAAAAATTCATGGAGTCCTATAGGCCACCACATTCGAGTGGTTCTCGGAAGGGAGCATTAGGAGGTACGCAAGTCATTGGATCACAGGCCACAACGCAGTCTTTTGTGGTGCCCTTGGGGGCTGAAAGCACCACAGGCAAAAACAGGTAAGATCTCCTGTGGCATAAAGCCTCAAGCTGTGACCCAGAAGCGGAATCAGAAGGAAAGCTGTTTATAGCAGTGTCCAAGAAGCCACTATAGTTCACAAAATTTAATAAGCAATGTTTTCTCCGGAACGTGCTATATACCATAGAACCAACAGTTTTGGGACGCTGTGAAGGCGTGAGTTGTCACTGGACGTTGACTTCACAAAAATCAAATCTTTATGCAACCTAAGAAATTCCAGGATTGACTAACAAGAATAAAATAGAGGCCAGACAGACAAACTCGATTGTGCCGATGGGGACCCACATCATTGGCCATGGAGAGGGATGGAAAGAAAGTGAGGTACCTTTTTTCAGCGTTAAATGGTAGGATGTATGCTACTGGCTATTCCTCTAAAGAATAACCCTAGGAAGGAGCAGCATTTTCCAAGAAACGTTTTACCGGTCAATGGTCGGAAGAACTCTGGCCCGAACAATAAAAAATAGAGCAAAGAGCGAAAAGCGGAAATGAGATTTTTCTTTTTAGTGTGCACCCGGGTCAAAGTTAATTCTCCTTATTTCTCCTGCAGAGAGAACCTGCTCCTTACTTCTTTTTCATAGAGAGTCATCATCGCTTCACCTCAGTTCCCACTTAGCCATTGGCAAGGGTCATGGATATGCCGCCAGTGACTTATTCGAAGCCTCTTCCGCCTCAACCTACAATTTATTATTGTCAGTCAAGCCGCAACTGCGAAACGATGCGTGGAGACATTAAAATTATTTTAAAAAACTTCTCTACTTGAAGCTTCACGTTGAAGACTTGTATTCAGATTCTATGAGAGGCTTGCTTTTAACTCAAACCACAGGTTCAGCGTATTGCCTTCCTTAGTACTGTCTGTGTTTTCTATTGCCATCACGATAATTACGGTTCAGCTTTAAAATTGCAGTAGTTTCATTTATGTGATTATTGGACTCTTACCCCAGATCATTTCATCACATGTGCCAAGATTTTATTAGAATAATATTATCATTGGTTGCCAAATGAATTCTTTAATAGAATAAATCGAATTCGTTGTGATTCTTGTTTCATCATTTAATTCCTAATTCATTGTACTGGGGGGTAATTAACAATCATGTGCCAGACACAGTGCCCAGTTTCCACACCTACAACTTTGAATCACGTTGTCATAACCTAGCAAGAAGTGGGGCTCGATTTAACAATAATTTATTTAGCAACATAATCATCAGTTAACAAAACAGAAACCACTTACATTAAAACAGTAATCTCTGCAGCTCGAAATAACTTAAATATGGCAAAATAGTCAAACGCAAAATTTTCTTTTATAAGAAGAGAATAAGGGCAACTTAAATCTGACCCTACAATGGGTAACTAGACACATAGAACCTTAACTGTATGAAACGTCGGACACTCTGCTCTCATCGAACATGACACCGGAAAAACTTACCAACCCAGACGATACTTCAACTTATTGGGTTAATCTACCAAGCTACTGACAGTTATGAAACTTCACGACAGATTAAAATCGTGTGCCGGACCAAAACTCGAACTCGGGACCTTTGCCTCTTCATTCTGGCTACTGACAGTTACGTCTAAATAAATAATGAACTAGTTAAATATATGGTAGCCCATTCACATAAAGTAACACAAAAGAAAATCTTAGTGCACATGAGTGAATCACCGGTTGAATCACAAGAATTATTTTCCTAAAAGCACTGAACAGGGCTGGCGGGAGTGGCCGGCGGGACCGGTTTTAGGCGCTTCAGTCTGGAACCGCGTGACTGCTACGGTCGCAGGTTCGAATCCTGCGTCGGGCACGGATGTGTGTGATGTCCTTAGGTTAGTTAGGTTTAAGTAGTTCTAAGTCTAGAGGACTGATGACCTCAGAAGTTAAGTCCCATAGTGCTCAGAGCCATTTGAACCATTTTGAACCACTGAACAAGAAGTTGATTTACAGGCGTAACGAAAGCTAATTAACATTCATTTCATTCGCTTAATCACGCCCATGGCGTGTACTGACACAGTAAGGCCTACTTTTTCGTATAACACACACTGTGAGGCGCCCAAGTGCGAGTATATTGTCTTTCCCTAAATCACTTAAGTCGTCTGCATGGTTACTTCTTTAGAATGATCATGGCTGTTTTCTTGTCCCACTCCTTTACAATCTGTGCTTGTTTAACGTTTCTAATGATCACATTGTCAACGGGATGTTAACAGTAGTCTTTTATGTTTTCCTCAGCAGATCACTACAAATAACAGTAAAATGTGCCTGAATTCTGAATCAAAGTGAAAAATCTCTCCAACACTCACTATATTTTATGAAGGTATATACTGGCCTACAATACTTACGATCATCACGACAGCTACACTATAACAGGTGGACTTATTCTCATCTCCGTGACGTGACATTCATCCACTTTGCTATATTGCACGGTCAAAGAGAAGAAAGAAGATAAGCGTTTAACATCCCACTGAAGACGTGATTATCAATGACAGGCATGAATTTGGAAAGGATAGCGACGAACGTCTGTGTGCTTTTCAAAGGATCTATCGAGGCACAGTCCGTAAACGGTTTAGGATAACCTCCGAACGCCTAAATCTGGATGACTGGATGGGAACCTGATTCAACGCCACTGCCTCCCTCCCCTCCGCCTCCAACCGTCCGAATGTGAGGAGTTCAATGCAACATTTTAACCACTTTGCGAATTTACCCATGACCCACTCCTAAAGCAACTCTTATCTATGAAATACTTAGTACCAATATAGATTAATAATACTTTTGTGATGGCACTAACAAGAAGACAGTACCTTGTATTGTTAAAAATACTCTGACACAAAAAGGTGTCCCAGATCACAGTGGGGAGATAAGCCTTTACAATGTGACACGCTGGTACATTAATAATCGGTGTAAGCGTCAGAATATTGAATGATAGAACTGCCAGAACACTGAATGAAAGCATGCAAATATGCATGCATTGTCTTGTATAGCTGCCAGATGTCAGTCTGTGGGATGAAGTTCCATGCCTGTTGCACTTGCTCAGTCAATAAAGCGACGGTTAATGCTGATTATTTATGACACTGGAGTTGTCGTCCGACGATGTCTCATATATTCTCGACTGGCGACAGATATGGTAACCGAACAGGCCAAGGCAACATGACGACACTCTTTAGAGCATATTGGGTTACGACAGCGGTACCATGGAGAGCCTTATCCAGCTGCAAAACACCCTCTCGAATGCTGTTCATCAATGACAGCACAGCAGATCGAACCACCGGACTGACGTACGAATTTGGATTCAGGATACGTGCGATAACCGCGAGAGCGCCCCTATTGTCTTACGAAATCACTCTCTACATTATGCAAGCTAGCCTGTGGTGGCGGCAGTTCTCCATCTGCCAAACAACTAGAAAGTCGTAACAACCACAACCAAGAGGTGCCAAATTTATCAATAGAGCATGGAAATCTGACATTAACTACTGGCCCCTGTGTGGGTCACCCCTGAGTTGGCTAACTAGACATAAAATTAATTTAATTACTTCAGACTCACAACAAAATAAATGACATCTAGGGAATGAGTACGGGTGTAGTTCAAAAACTTAATAACAAGTACCTACGGTATCACAATGAGGCTTATTAACTAATGTCAAGGTCAAGTGAGAACAAACATATCAACAGAAACTTCAACGGTGTAACATTGCATTAACACGAACTCCGAATGGTTGACAATAGACGCCGGCCGCTGTGGCCGAGCGGTTCTAGGCGCTTCAGTCCGGAACCGCGCTGCTGCTACGGTCGCAGGTTCGAATCCTGCCTCGGGCATTGATGTGTGTGATGTCGTTAGGTTAGTTAGGTTTAAGTAGTTCTAAGTCTTGGGGACTGATGACCTAAGATTTCAAGTCCCATAGTGCTTAGAGCCATTTTAACCATTTGACAATAGACTTGGGGAACCTAACTGGAATTTACGTGTAAATGAGACTGGCTACTGTGAGTGGAAGGACGCCAAACTAGGCAAGCACACTCTACTGTATAGTTCCACTGATTGGTCTGTCACGTCAAGATATAATTAAGCACGCTATGGACACTGGCAGTGACTACTCCGAGCACAAGGCTGCTATGAAAACAGATGGGCGTGAAAACGATTGATAGGCTTTTAAATTTGCCAAAGCTGCGCAACGTTACCGATATAGCCACTGAAAGACGAGACGCCGTCGTCCACGTGCGGGGGCTGCCGAAGCGTCGTACTGCGGGAGATGACCCCACGTCCGCCGGTGATTGTCTCACGTCCGGAAAATATAAGTTTCGCCCGGGTGACCTGACGTCTTTACAACTAACTGCTCTCTCCGTATAAACGGAAGTGCCCTAGCGACTGTACTCCGCGACAGTCGAGAAGCAAGTCCACGCCTCTCCCTTTTGCTCAAAACTTTCCGAAAAACAGCCGTTCCCCCAATGCTTTCGAGTAAACCTATCATGGCGCAGCAGTGGTTACCGTGCCAATCATGTTTTCTAGCAAGGAGAATCGATCTTCCTCAACCAATCATTGCAGCACAGTACACATTCTGTTGTCCGAAAAAACAACTCACAATGCCTGGAGGTCCTGCAGCCCAAACCCCTGACGTACTTCAGAAGATGAGGGAAGTTTCCAAATGAAAACAAGCTCCGTCTCGTCTCTTAAACGATATATTAGGCGTCGTTTCGGCGGGGCGCGGCTGCATCTAAGAAACGCGACATCCGGAGACATTCATCGTCCCAAGGTACGCTGTTCTTGTAATAAACACATTAGCCCTGTGCCAGCCCGACGCCGCTTTACCTGGACCCGCACATGAAATAAGGGACCAGACTCCCACACCACGTCCACTCGCTAATAACGGAGTTAGGTGTCATTTCGCATTCAGCCACGGCGTTCAAACCTCTTGCTTGAAGAAAGAATGGGGCCCCTCCACACCCCACACCAACGTGGTTACCAAACCAAAAGTTCTACTGTCACCTCCGTATAACATGTTAGTTTTTGAATCAGGAGTCACAGGATGCGGGCTGTGATGTTATCCATGCGTCTGGGTAAGATTACTCATTAACATGGTCCATCAGGAAATAGAAAGTGGACGAAAGCGATCGAAGGGTAGCGGTTGTAAGGGCAGAGGAAAAAAAGTGCCAAGGCAAGCGCCAAGGGAAAAAAATCTCTGCGACAGTAGGCCGGGTAGTAAGGGCAGTAGCGGCTTGCTATCTGCGACAGTGCATGCAAGGTGTGGTTATGTTAGTGCGAGGTATCGTACATCGTTACCTTTGTCGTTGCTGGAGCTCGTTTCGGGGCTTGCTGCAGTTGCTGCGTCCCTGCAACAGTTCAAGGTCGTTGTGCATTAGTGGGCGATCGGTCATAGATTGCCTCACTGACAGTGTAGGGGGTGTGTTATTGGTTTGCGTGCTGTGTAAGTACGATTTCCATGCGGCTGCCTGTTTTTCGGCTGGTCGAACATCTGGAGTTGCCAGTAGTAGCTGTGTTGCAGGGGCTCGCCAGTACTGCCGTGTTAACGTGCTACGGACCATAGATGTTTAGTTCCTAGCCAGTAGTGCCCTCTTGCTTGGCCGCTAGCGGATCAAGGCAGGCTGCCAGAATGGCGGGCCTTAAATCACTGCCCTGCCAGGCTCACGGCCCGTTTCGGTGACTCCAAGGAACCTGCGATCTGACCTCCTGCTCAGGGAAAGTTCTAAAGCGGCCCCGAATATAATGGTCACCTCCAGCGTCCAAAAACGTCTTTATAGCCTCCTTTAATTTTACTACTGCTGCTCCAGTCATGCAAGTACTGTGAGATAAATCAGTGGTTTGCACTAACCCTAATAGTCCATCAGATTAATATCAGTCAGGGAAAATTTCGATGCAACAAATGCGAATGAAATTACATGATAATCACTGAAACAAAATGAAAGGGGAGGTGCCTGATGGGTATTACCACGGCAGTGGCCAGCCCGGAAGGCACCATCGTCTTTCAACCATAACTGCCAGTGTAGGTCTAGTGTGTCTAGCACACAGACAGGTTGGTAACAGGTCCTCACTAGTCACCTTCTAACCATGTCACGACCATCACTGGCACCGAGGCAGAAAACAGAATAGACATCCACCCTGGTTTCCAACAGGCTCTCGCTTGACGTCGCTGAAGTCAAAAATGATGTTGGCTTGGGATCAGGGATCAGGACATTTGGCACGGAGCTGTCCTCGAAGTAAACGATTTGTTGTATCACTCACTGCTCACATTGCTGCTGCAATAATCGTATGATGCGCCAGAGCCATACGCCTAACACGATGGTCTTCCCTCTCAAATGGTTCAAATGGCTCTGTACACTATGGGACTTAACATCTGAGGTCATCAGTCCCATAGAACTTAGAACTACTTAAACCTAACTAACTTAAGGACATCACACACATCCATGCCCGAGGCAGGATTCGAACTTGCGACCGTAGCGGTCGCGCGGTTTCCGACTGAAGTACCTAGAACCGCTCGGCCACACCGGCCGGCTCTTCCCTCTCGACAATGCCACGTGGCCATGTAGAACCCGGCCATCTTGTGACCATATATTGTCGTAAGCACCTCTGCCAGCAATTATGCACAGAGGCTATATTCCTTCCAAATCTTTATGCAGTATTGCAGAAGAAACGTCCAGCTTTTCGTAGCCCTATTACAAGACTTCGTCCAAGCTCAGTGAGTGTCGATAATATAATCTTTGTCACCTTAAAGATGTTCTTGACTAAAATCTCCTCTCCACCTCAAATTTGAAAAGTAACTATCGCCCACGACAGTTACAGAGTGTATTTAAAGTAGACCTGTTTTGCATTATCATAGTGACGCTCTAGCATCACTCTTAAGTGACTGGCGCGAAGTCTGAACAGACAACATCTTTCAGATGTAGAAATACGCCTACCGACTTCAGTTTACATCGCACACTTCCTTGTTAGTGTTATGATTTTCTTTCCTTCAGTGCATATACAATATATTTATTAAACATATTAATAAAACACTCTTTTATATACGGATTTAGGCATTAGGCTCTTTTTATAAGTTTTAAGTATCTTTCGGAACATGTGTATCCAGGTTGTAAAATCTCACTAATTTTACTCATGTTTGTCCTTGTTCTGTTGTCACGCCGACGATGTGCCGTTTTCTTCTTTCTGGGTTGGTAGTGCGCTCTGTTAAGTTACATTGTCTACTACTATTATACTTGTTCCGAAATTTTCATTTACTTAGCGGTTTTCTTCTGAACTTATTTCTCTTAGCACTTTGAATAACCTTTTTAGCATAATATTTGTCAATACGGTGATACAAAATTTACAGAGACCCGACACGACCACTTGTTTCACCGCTAAGTGACAGTTTCCAAGTGACCTAAACTGTCGCCAAATCATGTGACATTGGCCACATTCATTATAGCTTAAGTTTTCACCACCTTAGGGTCACGTGAACCGTGATTTTTGAGCGTTTTTACTAGAGAAGAGAATGGTAGAGGATGCCATAATTTGTCGACAACACTCTGGACAAGTAGAATTGCATTAGCGAAAATACAATCTCCTGAGAATTACGAAATCCTTCATTTCGCACGCTATTTCAACTAGAGCAACAGCAGTCCCATGTTGCCCACGATATGCAAGTTCTCTTCGAAGTGAAGCAGAAAAGGCGTCTTCCTTGACCTACCCATTGGCAAACTTACCTACAGAATACTGTCACTCTCGAGCGATACTATAGTATTATCCAGGAAGAAGAAGGCTCGTCTTTGAAGTTTTGAGAAATTTAGTACTAGAAATAAATTGAATTCCTGTCTGCTATTTCATTAAAAATATTTTCACAATGTACTTATTTTGTACCGAAGATTTGGTTGTATTGATCCCAGAGTCTAATGTTTCAATTGCATGACTAATTACATCATATAAATTTTTGGCTCTCTTTGTGAATCATTTGGTGTTACGGTTTCTGTATACAGCTACGCAATTCCCGATGTCATACTCTTTGTGTAGTTTCCTACCCACGTTTATACTGAGAGTGCTGTTTTTCTCTGCAAACAGGTACGTTTAATAAATTATGGTTATGGAATAATATGGACTGCACTCTTCCGTAACTGCAGAGTACAAAATTACTGAACATTCGCATCGAATGAGGTCGGGTGGGGGAAATGGGAGGGGGGGTTACTAAGACACTGGTCCGGCCGACGGGAAGAATGAGGCTGCAATCCGAAGTTTCACTGTCACACTATTTTTTGGGATCACTTGTCGCCAATGCTGGGGTGATACCTTCAATAAGGCAACTGTATATTTCCTTTCCCATACTTGCCCTAGCATGCAATGCAGGCCAATGACTTCAGCGTTATCGGAAATTCAATTATCCTTCATTACTGAGATTCTCTGATGTTGAGGGACGTAATTTTTTATTAATCTGCCACAAACTTCAACACAAGGATCTCGTCTTCAGCACGAACATTCGTTTCCCTGTGTATTGTGCTGGGATCAGAATCAGTGTGTTTCTGACAAACTTGAATAAATTGAATAAGGTGGAAGAGAGCCACCTAGAAAGCAGGAAACGGCAATCGTCTGCGGCTTAAGCTGTACCAGCTGTTAACCGTGACTCCAGAGATTTACGGCCTAAGCGCTCTGCTGGGCTGCAGAAGCCTCTCTGGGTCCATTACGCACCCGAAGTGACCCCGCACACACGGCCTCCGCCACTTTGCATTCAATAGCCACTCTCTGACCGGCACGCGGCTTATACTGCGATCTCGTTGCCACTTGGAAACATGGAACAGCTGTACACATTGTAGGATATGGGCAGCAGTGTTTGTTACACACACTTCGTTACTGCTATTTTTCTGCAAAACTGAGATTTTGAGATCATAGTTGTGTGCAAAATATAGGTTGATTCTTCGAGAGAAGAAGCTAGAAATCAGTGACTACTGATATTGCTATTTATTTACGTAAATAGTGCTGTAACCGGTTTCGAATTGACAGGTTCATTTTCAGATGGTTGCTCACATCGGTTGCACATTTCTGGAAGTTTACCTAAGATTGTGGCTTTTTATTCCATTTCGTGCTGAAATATTCTTGGGATGATGGTGCCGTTTAAAATCCTGCGTAATTTTGTTGGAATGTTGTAGGCTTGTATTCACCAATTACTGTAGAGTATATGCAGCATTTATTTGATTAGTATATAACCACACCACTTAAAGCACCACAAACACGCACCAAAAAGTTTTCGCCACATTAACAGAAAGAAGTACAGGAAGACAGTTATATCAAAAATACAATATGTAGTTAATTTTTTGCCGATGTGACTTCTTAATCCTAGTGCGTGGTGACCTCAAATTTTACTTTTTTCTGAGGACTGAAACATTGAAGTCTTTAGTGAATAATTACTCAGTGTACTTTAAGTAGGTTTTCACTTGATGTTATTAAGTGTTGCCAGTCACTTGTGTTAATTGGTTTGAGATCACTTTGCTTATATACACACATCAAAAAAAGTTTTGCATCACCTCGGCTCCGAGAGTTCCGGAACCTGGACAGAAAACTGGAATAGAAATTAACATAAATATCATTTCCACCCTCTTTATTGCTCATGAAAACCACACAATGCATGTTGTACCATCATACACTGAGACCTTCAGAAGTGGTGGTCCAGACTGCTGTAGACACCGGTGCCTCTAATACCCAGCAGCATGTCCTCTTGCATTGATGCATAACTGTATTCGTCGTGGCATAGTATCCATAAGTTCATCAAGGCACTGTTGGTCTAGATCGTCCCACTCCTCAACGGCGATTCGGAATAAATCCCTCAGAGTGGCTGGTGGGTCACGTCGTCCATAAACAGCCGTTTCAATATACCCCAGCCGTATTCGTTAGGGTTCTTGTCTGGAGAACATGTTGACCACACTAGCCGAGCGATGTCGTTATGCTGAAGGAAGTCATTCAGAAGATGTGCATGATGGTGGCGCGAATTGTCGTCCATGAAGACGAATCTCTGGCCAATTTGCTGCCGATATGGTTGCACTATCGGTCGGAGGATGGCACTCACGTATCGTACAGCCGTTAAGGTGCCTTCCATGACCAAAAGCGGCGTACGTCGGCCCCACATAATGCCACCCAAAAACAGTAGGGAACCTCCACCTTGGCCGACCGGGGTGGCCAAGCGGTTCTAGGCGCTACAGTCTGGAACCGCGCGACCGCTACGGTCGCAGGTTCGAATCCTGCCTCGGGCATGGATGTGTGTGATATCCTTAGGTGAATTAGGTTTAAGTAGTTCTAAGTTCTCGGGGACTGATGACCTCAGAAGTTAAGTCCCATAGTACTCAGAGCCATTTGAACCATTTCAACCTCCACCTTGCTCCACTCGCTGGACAGTGTGTCTAAGTCGTTCAGCCTGACGGGGATGGCTCCAAAAACGTCGCCGACGATTGTCTGGTTGGAGGCATATGCGGCACTCAAGGGTGAAGAGAACATGATGCCAATCCTGAGCAGTCCATTGGGCATGTTGTTGGGCCCATCTGTACGTGCTACGTGGCGCCGTGGTTGCAAAGATGGACCTCGCCATGAACGTCTGGAGTGAAGTTGCGCATTATGCAGCCTATTACGCACAGTTTGAGTCGTCACACGACGTCCTGTGGCTGACGAAAAGCGTTATTCAACTTGGTGGCGTTGATGTCAGGGTTCCTCCGAGACATAATCCGTAGGTAGCGGTCATCCACTGCAGTAGCAGCCGTTGGGCGGCCTGAGCAGGACATGTCATCGACAGTTCCTGTTTCTCTTCATCTCCTCCATGTCCGAACAACATCGCTTTGGTTCACTCCGAGACGCCTGGACACTTCCCTTGTTGAGAGCCCTTCCTGGCACAAAGTAACAATGCTGATACGATCGAAGCGCTTTATTGACCGTCTAGGCATGGCTAAACTACAGAAAACACGAGCCGTGTGCCTCCTTCCTGGTGGAATGACTGGAACTGGTTGGCTGTCGGACCCCCTCCGTCTAATAGGCGCTGCTCGTGCATGGTTTTTTACGTCTTTGGGCAGGTTTAGTGACCTCTCTGAACAGTCATCTCTGTCTGTGATACAATATCCACAGTCAACGTCTTCTACCTTTAGCCGTTCTTGGAACCGTGGCGATGTAAAACTTTTTTTGATGTGTGTAGATCTTCGTTCCAGAGCTTTCGCTCTGCATTGGTCTTGTGCTCTCAGAAACCGAAGGGCGCATACACCGTCGTTGCTATCAGCGAAGGTCGAGATAAGCGGGCTCCCGCATCTGGTGCCTAGCTCACTTCATGGACGCCGGGCGGTCCAGATTGTTTATGTAGTTTCTTTTGAATTAGGAAAAATGTATAAATAGAAAACTGAGAAATAAATATTTCAGCCCAACCACATTCAGTCGCAAACAACCTAATGCTTCACTTTCCGACGACATTACGTGGTATAAGTGATAGGAGATAGAATAAGTTGTTTGGGCGGTTCGGGATCGAAACCCAGACCTTTGGATTTGTAGCTTATCATTTACTCCTGTAGGCTTCTCCCCTTTTATCCTTTTTCTGAATAGAATTCTGATCCTCCTCCTAACGTGCAGGCTGCATTGAGAACTAACTAACAAACATTAATTGATGGTGGGATCTTATTTTGCCAGTTTCAGGAGACGTCTGTGACGGTCGCATGTTAACAAAAATGTCATCAAATATTGAGAAAAACTAGGTTTATTTTGAAGTTTCCGTCAAATTTTCGTGAAGCATCGATCTTCGTCATTGTTAATATCTAATTCGATGTTCCGCTAAACTTCCAGCCTGAAACCTAATACAAACCACGCTAAAACATTCTACATAATAAACGCTTCGTCCGCATCTCGTGGTCGTGCGGTAGCGTTCTCGCTTCCCACGTCCGGGCTCCCGGGTTCGATTCCCAGCGGGGTCAGGGATTCTCTCTGCCTCGTGATGGCTGGGTGTTGTGTGCTGTCCTTAGGTTAGTTAGGTTTAAGTAGTTCTAAGTTCTAGGGGACTTATGACCACAGCAGTTGAGTCCCATAGTGCTCAGAGCCATTTTGAACATAAACGCTTCAGACCAATGGTGCCTTGTACCGAGTGCGAACAATATCTTAGGCTCCCGTCCCGTGATGCTCTTACTTTCTGTCTCTCTCTCTCTCTCTCTCTCTCTCTCTCTCTCTCACTCACTCACACACTCGCTCACTTCACTCATGTTCCAACACTCGCTGCGCGATGCTGCGCGCAAAGGAAACGTTATCATGCCTATTTCTAAGGCTAGAAACAAATAGTAACGTGCTTTTAAATATACGTAACAAAACGTAATTTAGAAAATTGATCGAAATTTCACTTACAACGTATTTCAGATAATGCGTCTTCCTCTTTGACTGAAAATATAATAAGTGAAAGGAATGTTTACTTAGGTAGAATAAACGGCAGAAAGGTTATGAACGTAATTTGCTTGCTTATTTTCCAGAGGGATAAAGCAGAAAGTCATAAAGTTTTTTAAATAAATCGTTCTGTTATTCGGTTCTTGCACAAAATCACGCCCAGAATCGGCTGGAGGACCACAGTGTTGGACGAGCGTACGGTCTCTCTAGTGTCTAGACTCACATTTTCTACAATGTTGGAGGCACAAGGTTGATACATTTCACCTGTCAGAGTTCACGCAATGTAGTCGGGGCCGATTACTTCATCTCCAAGGGCTCTACTCCACACTGTAATGGACCACCTAATTTGACCATCTATATGACGTTCCCACCTAGGAGTTTTTGTGACACAATAATGCATATTATGACGGTTCATAGTTTGTGAACCTTGGATTCATCAGAGAACAGTTTTAAAGGCACCCAGAGTGAAAATACATACGACTCTACTGCAGAACGCAGCACTCCGACTGAAATCGTGCTCAGCCAGTTCCGCCGCGCGGGATAACAGCGAGGTCTCAGGTGCCTTGTCACGGTCCATGCGGCTGACCCCGTGGGAGATTTAAGTCCTCCCTCGGGTATGGCTGTCTGTGTCGTCCTTAGCCTAAGTTAGTTTAAGTTAGATGAAGTAGTGTGTAGACTTAGGGGCCGATGACCTGAGCGGTTTGGTCCCGTAAGACCTTACCACAAATTAATTAAATTAATCAACCAGTTCCTGTGTCAGTGATAGGTGGTACAGGTGAAACTTGTGACCGTGTACTATTCACCACACAGATGTAAGACTTATACTAGGGACTGTAGCAATTTCTCGTTAACTAACGTAGCTACCACGGTGTACTGCAGTGAGGACAAACACTTTCATAACAGCACTTCTTGCCGGTCTTTGTCTTCTACCGCCGCGCCTTCTCAAACTACTTGCTTCTTGAAGTCGTTGTTCAGCACGTAAGAACCTAAAAGCTGATATAACTTTCCGACCAGGACATCTTAAGGGGTTAGCCATGCCTACTTCATTGTCATCGTGTTGGATTTCGCCGGGTTTCAGCAACCTGAGCGGCTGATCCCGGCGGAGGTTCGAGTCCTCCCTCGGGCATGGGTGTGCGTGTTTGTCCTTAGGATAATTTAGGTTAAGTAGTGTGTAAGCTTAGGGACTGATGACATTAGCAGTTAAGTCCCATAAGATTTCACACACTTTTCAACATTTTTGTTTCAGCAACATGCTGGTTGTATATGCCATGTTTATTCCACACTTGTAACTGTGGAAGACCGGAAATAGTTTGGTTGAGCATTTCGACTTGTCTTGTATACCACAGCGTAAGAAATCATTCTACAGCCTATCCGAGTATGACTTCAGGAAGACATAGAGGAAGCTTGTCGTTCCGTGACACCAATAATGAAATTATTGAAATTTGTGGTAAGGTCTTATGGGACCAAACTGCTGAGGTCATCGGTCCCTAAGCTTACACACTACTTAATCTAACTTAAACTAACTTACGCTAAGGATGACACACACACAACCATGTCCGAGGGAGGAGTCGAACCTCCGACTGGGGGAAGCAGCGCGGACCGTGACACCAATAATTTTACATCTAGTCCGAAAGTCGTTCAGAAGACACTTTGAGTTCTAAAGTTAGGAAAACGGGCACTCGATGAACTTCTCATTTAAATGAATATCTCATCACCAGAAGATTCATCTGAACGCAGCCAGTTATTGCATTATGTTGCATCCACCCCAGAAACGTTGAACGTGTTAAGCCCATAAATAAAAGTGATAGAAATTTGATTTGAAGTCATCTGTACACAGTGAATTTAAATACATCTGGTAAAAAATAATACTCTATTTAAGGAACTGTTACTGTTACTCATGGCTGTAGCTTCCTGGAAAATAACTGAATGAATTACATTCATAACTGCACAGAAACACTAACGTCTCTATCCTTTATTTTTTGAGAATAATACTTTATCCTAAACTTCCGATACCTACACACATACAACATACATGATGCAGTAAACTGATAATGACATCTTTGTCGCCTTAAACGCGTTCGTGACTAAGATCTCCTCTCCACGTCATGTTTCAAAGGTCAGTAATGCCCACGACCGTTACAGAGTGTATTTGAAATATACCTGTTTCGCATCGTCACATTGACGCACTAGCGTCAGTCTTAAGTGACTTTCCCGAAGTCTAAATAGGCATCATCTTTCAGATGTAGAAATATGGCTATCAACATTCGCTTGTTTTGCACACCTACGTCTTAGTGTTACGACTTTTTTCCCTTCAGTGTATATACAATGCATTTATTACACGTATTTATAAACAGTCCATTTCATCTGGATTTAGGCATTAGGCTCTTTTTATAGGTCTGAAGTATCTTTCGGAGCATATGTTTCCAGGCAGTAAAATCTCACTAATCTTGCTCATCGTTTTCCTTGTTCTGTTATCACGCCGACGATTAGGGGATTATTTCTTTCTGGGTTGGTAGGACGCTCTGTTACGTTAAATTGCCTTCTGCTATTATACTTGTTCCGAAATTCTCTTTCATTTGCTTAGCTGTTTTCTTCGAAATTATTTCTCTTAGCGTTTTGAACAATCTTTTAGTATAAAATTTATCGATATGGTTTCACAAAATTTACTGAGGCAAGGTACGACTACTAATTTCAGCGCTAAATGATAGTTTCCAAGTAATCTAAACCGTCGCCAAATCACATCACAATGACCACATTCATTATAGGTTGAGTGTTCACCACCTAAGGGTCATGTGAACCGTGATTTTTAAGCATTTTTACTATAGAGCAGCGTAGTAGAGGATCCCATAGTTCATCGACAACGCTCTGGACAAATCGATTTACATTACCGAGAATACAAACTCCTGAGAATTAAGAAATCCTTCATTTCGCACGACTATCAGCCTCTCAACCACCGAATCGAAAATAAAGCAGCAAATTACCTTTATAGACGGATTTGTACATAATTATTAATTTCTCGAACGATGCAATTTCCACTTTTATCTCATTTTGTGTTGGATAAATCGATCAATTCATACCTTATACGCGATGTCCTTGAACCGAGCGGATGCCTCCGAATTTTTTAATGTGAAAACTGTTATAGCTTCTTAAATAAAACAAACTTTATTAATTTCTATGTCTTTATTCTTCATATCTACATACTTATTTCTCAACATTTTCATCCTGCCGACGAACACATCTCTACCAATGAGAGACCAGTTAATTGACACCGTCACTGTAGAACGTCTGACTTTGTTGACGGAGCCACAATCACACGCCTGCTTCCACCGCTTTATCAGTATAAAAGAGAAGTCCTCGAAGGTGTTCTTTCATATTTGGAAACATACGAAAATCGTATGGGGTGCAGTCGAGACGGTATGGAAGACGGTCGATGACAGTGTACCCAAGACGTCTAATTGTTGCAGATGTCGCAGCGCTCATGTGTGGCATGGCGCTGCCATGCTGAAAGATAGGGTGCCCCATGTGTAGATCAACGTCGTCTGTCTTCGAACATCCATATTGAAACTGGATGAAGATGGGGACATGGCTGGTATAATTTTAATTAAAAATGAAACTCCTCCATCTGTACTTAAGATTTTTCATTTACTTCGCTACTAGTTTCGACGTTGCGTCAACGCCGTCTTCAGGCCCGTACACTTTGATGAAATCAGTTGTGTGTGGCTCAGTCTAGAAGTCCGCAGTGAGGCCAACACGTGCTCCACATGGATCCATGTATAATATTAAAATGTAAAATATTGTCTAGCCTTTGTTAAGGAGGCTAAATATAATAACTATGGAGAACATTTGGACGAAAAATAGAAATATTCACAACAAAATACGACAATTTCCTGAAGCACGTGTTGTGGAGCACGTGTTGGTCTCACCGCGGACTTATAGACTGAGCCACACACAACCGATTTCATCAAAGTGTACGGGCCTGAAGATGGCGTTGACGCAACGTCGAAACTAGTAGCGAAGTAAATGAAAAATCCTAAGTACAGCGGGAGAAAGTTCGTTTTTAATTAAAAAAAATGTCAGTGGTTAGAAACTCGATTACAGCACTCTGTTTCTCACGCACTTACATAGTTACGTCACACACCGCTGTGTTACACGCTACTTTTCGGAGCCCTCTAGCGGCAGAATTAGCAACTTGCCTCGTTATAGCGGAAAGGTCGACCAAGTAATGTGCATGAAATGTAATCGCTCAACCAATATTGAGTACACAATACAAAATTAGGAGGGATTACTTTTCGGCAAACTGTCGTACTTTGTTGTGGATATTTCTATTTTTCGTCCAAATGTTCTCCATAGTTATTATATTTAGCCTCCTTAACAAAGGTTAGACATTATTTTGCCTATTGTAGATAAATGTTTTCATACTACCCTTTTCGGTCTTTTTCACTATCTCCTTATTTCATAGCTCATCCGCTCACGAATTATTTAATGAAGATAATGGCATTCACAGCGAAGGCTATGCCACACTGAGATCAAAGAAGGAATCTCAAGGGAATGTAACTCACCAACGAAAGAAATAGCTTGTTCGAATGATTAATGTGTGTTGTTCATCAGTCTGAGATCACCACCAGGTAGGAATGACAGAAGAAAATAATAAGATCCAACGAAGAATGGCGTGATTCGTTACAGCATCGTTTAGTTGCCACGAGAGCGATACAGAAATGCTCAACAACTCCATTGGCAGACGCTACCGGAGAGGGATTTACTGCTTAAATTTCGAGAGTACTTTCCGGAAAGTGTTAGACCAAATAATACTTCCTCCCACGCACATTTTGCGCAATGGTCGCGATGAAGAAGTTAGAGAAATTAGAGCTAATGCAGAGGCTTAGCGACAATTATTCTTCCCACGCACAATTTGCGAGTGAAACAGGGTAGGTGATCAGTTTGTGGTACCAGAAGTACCCTCCTTCACGCACCGTCGGGTGACTTCTGGAGTACTAATGTCGATGTAGATTTCCTGATACCCCTGGATGTGTCCTCTCAACTGATCCCTTCTCTTTGTCAAGTTGTTCCAGTGAGGCATTGGCACTACTACGTAAGCGTTTTTTTATTATTTTCTATTTTTTTTATCTCAGTGACGAGAGGGGTCTTTGGAAAAGTAGTCCTGGCAAATAAATTCGACAGAAGGAGCACAGTGCCTTGTATCGCGAGGGTTTCAACGTTCGCCGCGGTGGCTGGCCGCGCCTGCTTTGCCCGAGCAGAGGGCCCATCCATCATGTTCCCAATCGGTCAGCAAGTCGGCAGGGCGGCCGCATCTGTCCGCGCATTACTCTGGGCAGTTGTCGCATTGAATAGCCGACCGCTGTCCAGGTGTCCCCAGCCCCGACCGGATCGTTGTGCTGGCCCAATCCATTATGCTGGAGTGGCTGCCTCGCCGAACCGGTTCCTCCGCCTCTCTTTGAGCCACTGGAGGCAGATGCGCTCCGCATGGGCCTTTGGAAGTCCCGACGTAGGGGGCTACTTATGCAAACAAATGCGCTTATTGTTCTGTTGAGAGTTGGTCGCCAGTGATGTATAAAAGTAAACTTTTATTTCGGACATTAATCGCTAACATGCAAAGAAATATTTGGAGTTAAAAACAAATCGAGGAAAAGAGTTGTAATTCTTTGGTGGTTCGAATATGTAGTACGGCTGAGATCGCGGATCTTTCGCAAAGCTAGTGAGATCAAAATTCACCCAGCAGCAGCAAAATTTCTGAGGACTATCAAAGGATGTTATGTCTTAGATAACACTTCTCGTAACTTTGTAGAACTAAATGTAATGCCTATGCTGAGCAGGACTTCAGGATAAAAATCACGTTGGCTGCAACATGTATACATGCAGAAGGAATAAATGGCATCCTAAAATAATACCTGCAGAACTGATGGGAAAGTCGACATAGCCACACTAATAAACGAATGGAGTAACACGTGAAAACTGGAGCAGAATATAAATCACGGAAGACGATGAAAGATCTAATTCACTGCAGAGTATGCCAATAATGCATTTTACGGGGACTATTACGCTTTAGCATCGGAAGAGGAATCGCGAACATTGTACAGCAGAAGCAAGTAATTCCCTACACTGTTTTGTTGTCGTTGAGATATCCTGTCCAATGACTGGGCTAATGCAGCTCTACACTCGATCCTGTGCACAACTACCACGGGATACATCCATTTGAGTCTACTCACTGTAGGCAAATGTTTGTCTGCACCTAAAATTTCTAGCCCCACACTTCCCGTCATTACTAAAGTGAGTAGAGGAAGGTACACTATGTGATCAAAACTAACCAGACACCTGGCTGAAAATGACTTACAAGTTCGCGGAGCGCTCCATCGGTAATGATGGAATTAGGTATGGTGTTGGCCCACCCTTAGCATTGCTGACAGCTTCCACTCTCACAGGCACACATTCGGTCAGGTGCTGGACGGTTTCTTGGGGAATGGCAGCCCATTCTTCACGAGGTGCTGCACTGAGGAGAGGTATCGATGTCGGGGTGTCCGGACACTTTTGATCACATAGTATATCAGTGAACATAAGGCTGTGGTAGGCATGAAAATATTTTTGCTTGGTTAGAGTGACAGGATACAAAATGGAAATTTGTGGTACGGTCTTACGGGACCAAACTGCTGAGGTCGTCGATCCCTAAATCTACACACTACTTAACCTAACTTAAACTAACTTACGATATGGACAGGATACAAACTTCAGAGTATGTAGGTAGTCAGAATCAAATATTTTGTGTTGAGGACGAAGATGTGGAGCACGAATGGAAAAAAATTCAAAAGCATCGTTCAATATGCCTGAGACAAGACACACCACGGTTTAATAGCCGTGTAAAGAAACTGCTACGTAAACCAAGAGGGTATCATCACAAATTCGAGAAGAATCGAAACCTAGCAGCCAAATAAAAGCTGAACGAATCGAATATGAGCATAAGGAAAGCCATGAGGCAATCGTTGAATGACCTGGAAAGTATAATTTTATCAACCAATCAGACTAACAATTCTAAGAGGCTTTGGTCTGACGTACAATCAGTAAGCGGTCCGAAATTCTCTATTCATTCATTTGGTGACCATACTGGTACCGAAACAGAAGATAAAAGATAAAAGACAGAAGACCGAATTACTGAATTCGGTCTTGCGAAATTGTTTCTGCACGAAATGTCGTAATATGGTGCGTCCTTTTAATCATCGTATTAACGTCGAAATGGCAGATATTGAGATAACCGGTGGCAGAAGAGAAAAGCGATTACAAAGGCTTAGTAGCGGAAAGGCATCAGGACCAGATGAGACACCTGTTACATTCTACACAGATTATGCGAAAGAACTTGTTTCCCTTGTAGCAGCAATTTGTCGTAGTTCGCTCGGGCAACGAAGGGTACCTAACGTCTTGAAAACAGCGCAGGTCATTACCGTTTCCAAGAGGGACCGTAGGACAGACGCAGATAATTAAAGACGTGTATCGTTGACGTCAGTCTGTTGTAGAATTATGAAACATTTTTTATGTTAAAGAAGTATAACTGTCTCGCAGAAGGAAAATCAGCATGGATTCCACAAACAGACACCTTGCGAAAATCAGTTCTCTCTGTTCCTACATGAGATCCATAGAGATTGACGCCGTGTTCCTTGACTTCAAGAAGCCATTTGATATCGTCCAGCACTGTCATTCACTGAAAAAAAACGAGGTTATTGAGAATCGGACCAGATTTGCGACTGGATTCAGAAGTTCCTTGCAGATGGAATTCAGCACGTTGCCCTTAACGTAAGAAATTCAACAGCTGTGAAGGTAATTCCCGGAGTACGCCAAGGACGTGTGGTATGATCGTAACTGTTTACAATATGTATAAAAGATCTAATAGAAAGCGTCGGAAGCTCTTTAAGATCGTTCGCAGGCGATGCGGCTGTCTGCAAGAATGTAGCAACGCTAGAAGG
Organism: Schistocerca cancellata; assembly: GCF_023864275.1. Classification (NCBI taxonomy): domain Eukaryota; kingdom Metazoa; phylum Arthropoda; class Insecta; order Orthoptera; family Acrididae; genus Schistocerca; species Schistocerca cancellata. Next base: position 928,608,578 of record NC_064626.1, on the reverse strand, counting down.
CAGTAATGATTTGCAAAATGACTTACAGAAGATTGATAAATGGTGCAGCCTTTGGCAGTTGACCCTGAACGTCAATAAATGTGACAAATTGCGCATACTTAGGAAAAGAAGTCCACTAATGTACAACAACACTATTCATGTAAAATTTCTGGGAGCAGTCCCTACCGTAAAAATATTAGGGAGTAACTATCCAGAACTATGGTAAATGTAATGACCAAAGAGCTAATAGCAGGAAAAGCAGATGCCAGACTGAGATTCAAAGAAGGAATCTCAAGGGAATGTAACTCACCAACGAAAGAAATAGCTTGTTCGACTGATTAATGTGTGTTGTTCATCAGTCTGAGATCACCACCAGGTAGGACTTACAGAAGAAAATAATAAGATCCAACGAAGAATGGCGTGTTTCGTTACAGCATCGTTTAGTTGCCACGAGAGCGATACAGAAATGCTCAACAACTACACTGGCAGACGCTACAGGAGAGGGATTTATTGCTGAAATTTCGAGGGTACTTTCCGGAAAGTGTTAGTCCAAATAATACTTCCTTCCACGCACATTTTGCGCAATGGTCGCGATGAAGAAGTTAGAGAAATTAGAGCTAATGCAGAGGCTTAGTGACAATTATTCTCCCCACGCACAATTTGCGAGTGAAACACGGTAGGTGATCAGTTTGTGGTACCAGAAGTACCCTCCTTCACGCACGGTCGGGTGACTTCTGGAGTACTGACGTCGATGTAGATTTCCTGATACCCTTGGATGTGTCCTCTCAACTGATCCCTTCTCTTAGTCAAGTTGTTCCAGTAGTTTATTTTCTGCCAACTCGATTCAATACCTTCTCATTTGCTATCTAATTTTCAGCAGTCTCCTGTAGGATCACAATTCCTAAAACTTCTGTTTTTGTCTAAAATATTAATGTGCGCGTTTTCTTACGTAAGATGTTACAATCCAGGCAAACATTCAAATTTGTTTTCGAAGTCAAATATCTCTTTTCCAGAAATAATTTCCTTAGTATTGTCATTCTGTGTTTTGGCTGCATTTTGGCTGATATTAGTTACATCTACATCTACATGGATACCCTGAAAATCACATTTAAGTGCCCGACGGAGGGTTCATCGAACCACCTTCACAATTCTCTGTTATTCCAATCTTGTATAGTGCGCAAACGAATGAACACCTATATCTTTCCGTACGAGCTCTGATTTTCCTTATTTTATCATGGTGATCGTTCCTCCCTATGTAGGCTGGAGTCAACAAAATATTTTCGCATTCGGAGAAGAAAATTAGTGATTGGAATTTCGTGAGAAGATTCCATCGCAACGAAAAATAGCTTTCTTTTAATGATGTCCAGCCCAAATCCTGTATCATTTCTGTGACACTCTCTCACGTATTTCGCGACAATACAAAACGTGCTACCTTTCTTTGAACTTTTTCGATGTACTCCGACAGTCCTATCTGGTAAGGGTCCCACAGCGCGCAGCAGTAGTCTAAAAGAGGACGGAAGAGCGTAGTGTAGGCAGTCTCCTTAGTACGTCTGTTATATTTTCTAAGTGTCCTGCCAATAAAATGCAGTCTCTGGTTAGCCTTCCCCACAACATTTTCTATGTGTTCCTTCCAATTTGAGTTGTTCGTAATTGTAATACCTAGGTATTTAGTTGAATTTACGGCTTTTAGATTAGATTGATTTATCTTGCAAAGTTATGTTGCTGCTTAGAAAAAGATATTCATCTAATACTTTTCTAATCTAAATCCGAATGATTTCATGGTTTAATTCGACTACATTCTATCATCCATGTTTTACTTTTCTTGATTTTCATCTTAAAACCTGTCCATTCCTTTCACCCGCTGTCCAAAGTCCTTTGCCTTCTCTGACAGAATTAATTTCCAAATTTCTCTCTGGTTTCTTCGACGTACTTATTGAATTACATCGGGGATTGGCTACAGTCACGTCTCATTTTCTTCTCCGCTGTAGCTTTCCTTTCAGGTCCTTCGGCTCTTTTAACTGCAATGCGATTTCCATACAAGCTGTAAAAAGCTTGCCACTCCCAGTATTTGACGCCAGCTATCTTGAGAATTTCAAAGCGTGTTCTCCAGTCAGCAGTGTATTTAATGTATTACTCCCGTTCTTAATAGGTACTTTACTGAAGTCCACTACTGATTTCGGCAGTCACATATGGGTCGTTTTCAAGCGGATCTTAAACAGCTACTGTATTGGAAATATAAATGTTTAACATAGTAATAAAATACGAAACACTAAGTTTACTTACGTACGGAAAAGACCACACATTACGTTGTCCTGTTGCGGCGGCGCGGTTCTTCCCGTCCCTTTACGACGTACCTGCACCTACCTGTGAACATTGTCTGAGCAGATCATCAGTAGGGAAGCCGAGTGAAACCTACTGTACTTCGACGTGAACCAGGCTGCAATTAAAGTCACTAATCTACGTTTCGGGAGAAAGTTTTCATATGAAATGAAAGGTTTGAAATTTTGTCCTCAATTAATATAGTCCGAAACTTAGGTGAACAAGTATCACTGCCAAGCCCGTGCTAGTCTTAACACAGTCACACACAATCCCTTTCACTCACGTTAGCAAGTTTATGGTGTTGCATTTCCCGGAAACGTAAGAGCTACAAAAATACTGCTTGTTTTAGATCGATAATGCCCGCCAAATATTAAGTCTATCGGTACCAAATGCAGTCACAGCTTTTAGCCACCGACCTGCTCAATACGCCACGCGGATTATATGTCTTATCTCGTCACGAAATTCACTTAAAAACTCAGAAATTTCTACACACACATCGGAATAATTATGCCGTCACTTTCCAACACTTTTGATATATGAAACACTGCTAGATCCGGCAACTTATCATTTCCATAGGAACTACTACTGCACACGTCCGATCTCTTTCATGGCTAGGCTACGACTCCTCATCCCTAGAATACTCTAAGTCTTCTTTACCAGCAGAAAAAGGCGCGCGAAGAATATTGCTTTACCATTGGTCAGTTTACTCAACAGCCAATATCAAAACAACATTCTCCCCCGTCAACCCGCGCTTTTCATCAATAACCAATCGCAAAATAGTGAACCTAACGACTGCACTTTTTACCGACGTAATTTTTTAATATGCTGAAGTTTTTCTTATGCATAAAGTTATTTATTATTGTTATTTATACCTGAATTAACTTTCCCTTTACCATAAACTTACTTTACAAATCTGTTCTACAAAAACCCCCTTTGTCCATATCCTTACATCTTCGGTATGTTCCCACACTAAATTCCACTACATAGCTTGTTAAACAATTATCTTCATATTAACATAAATCCACACTCACACATCATTCATAATGCTAAAACACATTAATAACATTTTACATACACAAAAAGACATAATAATACTTTATGAAAATACTAGAACACTTTGTGAAAAACATTCTATTACTTTAGGGCACTCTACTGGGCACAATCGAAACTAAATCAGTCCCCTATCCATTACTGTCCTCTATCGGCTGATACATAAACTACGTGTGCGTCCAGTCTCGCGTCACCATCTGCCACTATCCAGCTCTGAGACACATCTCCCACTAAACCGCCTCCAAGGCAGGATCGTTATACGGCGTTATGCCTCACTGTTAGTAGATGCAATCGTGCCGTGGAAAAACAAACGGCATGTAGGGGCGGTCCCCAAGGATGATACATATTTGTGTTGATTCATTGTGCCTTCCAGAATGACGAAATCACCCAGGGACACATTACCCAGATCGTAACACTCCCTCCACCGGCATGGACCCTTTGCTTTAAAACGTTTCAGGCTGTACACGCTAACAGACATGTGTCTGATGGTAGACAAAACGTGATTTATACGAAAACGCCAGCTGTCACGACTCAGTGGACATACAGTTGGGGTGTTGGTGTGCGAATTCCTGCCTTAGTCGCCGATGCACAGCGCTCTGCATGAATGCACGAACCAGCCGCCTGCTGCACAGTTCCACACGCAGCAACATTCACTGAACGGTCTTTGAGGTGACATTGTTGGTAGGCCTTCGTTCATCTAGACGGTCAGTTGCTCAATAGCTGCACGTCTATTCGCCCTTACACTTTTCCGCAAGTCATCTAAGGCCCGTGGTGCGCCATTTTACCATGAACGGTATACTTTAAGCACGGCGGCACGAGAACCGTTTACAAACTTAGCCGTTTCGGAAATGCTTCCACCCTAGGCCCGAAAGCTAATGATCTTATCCTTTTGGAGGTACGATAAATTGTTCCGTTTCCGCATTACAACGACAGCACTGTTTTCCTAGCCCCACTGACACACTCGACATACACTCTATTGCCAGTGTTGCCATCTGGCGTCTGTAAGAGGTTACTGAAAGGCGGTGGTCAAATTAACGGCAAATATCTGCAACCTTTTTTTGCAGCGTGTAGCTGAAGTCAGCCCAAACAAATACTCCTCATCTCATCATTTAGTTTGTAATAGATCACAAACCCACGCTTTTCGTCGACACTGAGCGGGATGTGAAAGACATGAAGGGCAGGATTTCTGTCGCCTGACTTCAGCTTCACGTTACAAAAGCGAAACACCAAAAGAATTGCTTCTGTTGGCCCAATGGTGAGACACCCCTGTATGCAGTGTGTTAGTGGTATAGATGCAGACTTTACGATGTTTGTTACCTTAATATATACCAACTATAGAGTGTTGGTTCTTTTGTCTCTGCGTCTAACTGTCTTCCCACAAACACGTCACATAATTGACTACCTGAAGTTTTCTGTATGGCCGTAACTGCAGCATTAGACTGACATTTTTGCGTCCATCGTGTCCGCACTTCAACACCTGTTTCGCAGGTGAAGATAAGCATTAATGGCTTGCTCTTGTCACATGTACGTGGATATGATACTCAACCTAAAAACATAATATTCCTAGTAGCTATAATTATTAGTCTGCAAATGGATTAAATACTGATATTATGTTGTCGTTAGTCATCAATAAAAATATCTACACTTGTACCCCTAACACTTTATGTGTCAATTTTTCCCTTTCTGGAAATGCTTTATTTGACATGAAAAATTAAGAATCAGTGTGGAAGGAAATGGGCTATTGAAGTGTTGATGAATGATGAGTTTTTAAGTTCTTTAAGAACGTGGATAATATTATCAGAAATACTGCAGTGGGCAGTTCATTGAAAGAGGAATGGATATCTTCAAAAAGGGCTGTCACATATTGTGGACAGAGGAACATAGGTACATGGAAGGTAACTGCGAATAAAGATTGGGTAACAGAATAAATACCTTCACTGATCGATGAAAGAAGAAACTACCCTTGTGTTCAAGGAAAGACAGGAATACAGCAATACAAAACATCTAGGAATCAATTAAAAATTAAGTTTAGAGCAGTTAACGTGAAATGACTATAGGAAAAATGCGAAAAGATCGTAAGAGAAATGATTCTCGAAGGGCGAACTTGAAAACAAGGGCGGCAACATTAAGAGTGTAGATGGAATTCTGCTGATAAAAGCAGATGACGGAGCTAAAGGTGGAAAGAGTCCATTGAGAGGAGTTGTCTGATGAGGTGATAGAAAAATAAATTGGAGTCGATATGGAGGACATAGGGCACCCAGTATTAGAGTCAGAATTTAGACGAGCTTTAGAAGATCTGAGGTCAAATAACACAGTAGGTATAGATAACATTTCTTCAGAATTAAAAAAAAAAATCGTCGAGGGAAATTGCAACCAGACTGCTATCCAAGCGTTTGTGTTATGTGATGCCGCTGAAGAATTTTGAAAATTAGGTGGACTGATAAGATAACAATGGGGCAAGTGGAAGATTTCTGCCGGAGCGGGATTCGAGCCGGCATCTTCTGCTTACTAGGCAGATGTGTTGACCACTACACCATCTGGACACAGTGATCACCACAACCGCACTGACTACCCCAGTACTACTTCCGCCAGACCCAAATTCCCAGCCGGCCGGAGTGGCCGTGCGGTTCTAGGCGCTACAGTCTGGAGCCGAGTGACCGCTACGGTCGCAGGTTCGAATCCTGCCTCGGGCATGGATGTGTGTGAAGTCCTTAGGTTAGTTAGGTTTAATTAGTTCTAAGTTCTAGGCGACTGATGACCTCAGAAGTTAAGTCGCATAGTGCTCAGAGCAATTTGAACCATTTTTGAACCAAATTCCCATCTTATACCCACACGCTACTGATGTAGAGCCCCTGCTGATTAGCCTCATTACTCGCAGCATCTCCCCGATTCCCGGAAGGGTTCTAGCTTGTTGTGCATCTGCACTGAAGGGATCATTGGCCGTCATCATCTTAATTATATAGGAGCTGTCTGTACTTTAGGAAAAACTGGCTAGTTAAGTCAGTTGAAAGATCAAAGGAATGCAACGGCTTTTCAGGTCTCGAAGGGTCATGCATAGTAAGATACCTTCGCATCACTTACTTATTTGATAAAGTAACAGAAAGAGTAAGTAGGCTGTTTAGTTTAGATTTTTATATGGGTAATGCCACGTAGCGCTCTATATGAAAATCACTGGCTGTGCTGTGTGCAGTATGTGGCTAGTTTGCATTGTTGCCTGCCATTGTTGTCATGAACTGCTATAGCTGGATGTGAACAGCAGATAGCGTTGGGCAGTTGGAGGTGAGCCGCCAGCAGTGGTGGACGTGGGGAGAGAGATGGCGGAGTTTTGATAATCTGTAAGACTGAATGTCAATTATGAATATTAAGGTAAATACATTGTTTGTTCTCTATTAATATCTTTCATTTGCTAACTATCCCTATCAGTAGTTAGTACCTTCAGTGGTTTGAATCCTTTATTTAGCTGGCAGTAGTGGCGCTCGCTGTTTTGCAGTAGCTTGAGTAGCGAAGATTTTTGTGAGGTAAGTGATTTGTAAAAGGTATAGGTTAAAGTTAGTCAGGGCCATTGTTTTGTAGGGGTTATTGAAAGTCAGATTGCGTTGCGCTAAATAATATTGTGTGTCAGGTTAAGCACAGGCTTGTATAATTGTTCTAAGTGGACGTTTCACATGTAAAATTGTTCAAAGGGGACGTTTCATATGTCGACCCTTAGCTTAGGATACCTCACTGGAATCTTCTGATTTTTTTCTTGTAGTTTGTGTAATTAGTGTAGATTTTGTTTATTGCTAGTGCGTAATTGTAGAGGGAATCTCCTTTGTAGTTGCAGCCTTTCATTGTTGTACAGTAAAACAGTTGTGGCATGCATGTAGCATTGCGCCAAGTATTTCGCTGCTGCAATTAACTAGATATTATTTTCAGTGCTATGTTAATGTGTTCTCTTATTTTTGCTATTCAAATTGTGCTTTTCTGTGTCATCGTGTGAAATATTGTGACAATAATGGCGTGTGAAAAACGTAACACTCGGCTCCAAAGTAAACTAAGAAATGACAGTGAAGACGAAAGCAGTGTGTTGGCCCCACCATGTAATGAGTTAACTAATATTCAAAGTAGTAATTTGGTAACTGTGCATAGGGAAATGGAGCGGACGTCAAACAATGGCGTAGACAGTCAAACAGGTAGTGAACAGGGAAGCATTATCGATCGGTCGGTCGGCAACAGCTCGCCTCAGGAATCCGAAATGATAGGACACAATATTGCAAATACTGTAGATTCAGGTTTTGCGTCCTCACCGTTTTCTCAAATAAGTCAAGACACATTTTCAGCTTGTCAAAATGTGAATGTTGCCGGCGCAAATGCACTGCCGAAAAGAGTAGAGGAACAGATTCCAGACACTAATGCATTGTTATTACAACTAATGCAACAAATGGAACAAAATCAGAGACAGATGGGACAAAATCTTCAAAAGTTAGACACAATGGAACAAAATCTTAAAAAGTTAGACACAGTGGAACAAAATCTTAAAAAATTAGACACAGTGGAACAAAATCTTAAAAAGTTAGACACAGTGGAACAAAATCTTCAAAAGTTAGACACAATGGAACAAAATCTTCGGAAGTTAGACACCACACTTGAACAAACACGTGAAGATCTAACTACTGAGTTACATAACATTGAATCGAAATGCCAAAAAGTCTGTAATGACGTAAAAACACAAATTTGTGAGCATTTTCAGCCTATTTTTTCGCGGCATGAAAATGCATTACAGAATCACGAAGCAGCCATAAAAGAGCTGCAAACTATTGTTCATGAAAATCATGAGACCTTGCAAGCTAAAATGGACTCAGTTGCATCTACCGATTCGGTTACGCAACTTGCAAAAACTCAGGAAAACTTAAAGGACACAGTAGAAAGACACATGGGGGAAATTAGTTCATTATCAGAGAAAGTAGCCGAACTTTCGGATCAGGTCACTAACTTATCTACAAAGGTAGATGATGATCTGAATGACACAAGACCCATAGCCTTCACTGACACAGAAGAGTATGAACAAATTAGAAAATTCAAACAAAATCAAAATCAAATCAATACACAGTACAAAAGAGAAATCCGGGAAGTACAAGATCAGCTGACACAGGTAATACAAGAATTACATATTTCAGAGGATACTCGCGCTCCAACACGGGAAGAGGGACATAGAAATGCGGAAAAGCCACAAAATAATAGCACAGGGCATTTCGGTAATTATGAAAGAAATTGGCAAGGTACACCGAATTTTGAGATGGAACCGCCGAAACGACGTGACAATGACCGACATGCTACTCGCCGACACGATGATTTTGACTATAAGCTGTTCATTACTACACGTAAATTCAAAACATTTAAGAATTCTGGCAACGACATTCATCCACAAGCATGGCTCCATCAATTCTCTCATTGTTTCCCTCCCAACTGGTCATTGGAGCACAGGTTAGAATTTATGTGTGGCTACTTAGAGAATGAACCAGCTGTAAGAATGCGATCGGTCATTCACGATTGCCACAGTGAAGGAGAATTTTACCATGCCTTCCTCTCAGCATATTGGTCTCAAGCCACACAAGATCGCGTAAAACATAGCATCATGATGATGAAACACTTTGAACAATCTGAATTTTCCAGTCTTGTCAAATATTTTGAAGACATGTTGCACAAGAATCAGTACCTATCAAACCCATACAGCCCCTCAGAACTCATCCGCATTTGCTTAATCAAACTGCCTGAACATTTACGACATATTATTTTGGCAGGACGTTGCAAAGACGACATTGAAGCTTTTCAGGGACTGTTACAAGAACTGGAAATTGACACAGACAGTCGCGGGATGCGAAAACAGGAAAACAATCATTACAGGTCACATCCGTCACAATTCCGTGACGACAGAAACAATAAATGGCCACGACAAACCTATTCTTACAACGTAAATCGTGACCAAAACAGACACCACCCATATGATAACCACTGGCAGAGTAATAGTTACAGGGAAAGATCACCTTTCCGCGGTAATGACTATCACAGAGACAATCAGAGAAACAGACAATATGGGAACCAAAATAACTATTATCAAGGGAGACAGAATAACTTTAGACGCAACGGTCCAGCACGCAGTTACGACTCAGGCAGAAATTCTCCACCACATGACCGACAAGAAAGAAACTATCGAACCTACCGACATGACGACAGACGATATGATCGTAACGACAGACCTGAATTGCATCAGAACTGGCGAGTTTTAAACAGAGCTGGGCCCTCTGGGCAAGGCGAATTTGTGGAAGTTAGGTCTCCAAATCCCAATAACGACGCGCGCCAACAAAGAGACAATAGGCGATGACTCACACCGCTGGCAGCCACAATATGTACTTATGAAACTGATGACGCCGCTGCCGTAGCTAGTAATTACGTAAAAATGGAAGACATTAGGGACATCTTACTCCAGGAACACGACGTAAAACATAACAACATTGCATATCCTGTGATTCACATTACTGTAAATGACGTAAAATTTACGGCAGTACTTGACTCTGGCAGTCCCATTTCAGTAATTAGCGAAACAGCTTCTAGCAAATGCAACAAAGCGAACGATTGCCCCACACTTCCGTTACGTAAGATTAAATTACAAGGTGCAATCTTTGGAAAAAGTGTAGATGTACGCCAACAAACCAATTTAGAATTCTTTTGTCAAAGCCACAGCTTCTCTATGAACTTCCTTATTGTTCCATTATTGTCGACGGAAATTATACTTGGAGTAGACTTTTTGAATGAATATAAAGCAATCTTAAGCTTTCACGATGCTGAAATAAGTTTAGAGAAAGAAGGTAAGTCAATAGCTTTGAAATTTGAAGACTGGCTCTCAAACCATGATGAGGAAATTAATCGGCTTTACGTTCTGTTAGACAACAGTTCGGAATTTTCTACAGAAGTAGACACCAACAATCACTCTGCAAGTACTGACAGGGTTGACATCGACGGCATATTTGAAATTAATGAGTTAATTCAGACAATTGAGAATTGTAATGACACTGATAGGCAGGACCTTTTTGAGATTTTACAAGCACATTCCACAGTTTTTACTCACAAAACAGGAACAATCAAGGGGTTTCAATACCAATTTCGTGTTCGTGAGCATACTAAATTTTGTGTTAGACCATACGTAATTCCGGCGCATTATAGGGACCGTGTTAGAACAGAAATACAATCTATGCTTGTCGAGGGCATTATTGAGCCTGCAGTAAGCTCATACAACAACCCATTACATGTTGTTGAGAAGAAGAATGGATCGATCAGGCTTGTTTTAGATTCGAGACAAATCAATACTATCATCATTCCTGAAACAGACAGGCCGCAGACGATGGAAGAACTTCTTCAAAATTTTAATGGTGTAAAAGTGTTGTCTTCCATTGATCTCAGATCCAGCTTTTATCAGATCGAACTTCATCCAGAATGCAGAAAATACACAGCTTTCCTTTGTTTCGGCGTTTGTTATCAGTTTCGGAAACTTCCTTTTGGTTTGAACATTTCTTCAGCAGCATTCATTCGTGGGTTAAATTCCATATTACCTGAGTTCTTAAAACGTCACATCACTTTATATGTGGACGATATTCTAATAGCAGAAGCTTCATGGGAACAACATAACCGCATCCTCAACAGTTTGTTACGTATTTTTGCAGAATCTGGAATTACAGTTAACTTGGAAAAGTCTGAATTCGGTAGGTCAAAGGTGAAGTTTTTGGGACATATTATTTCTTCTGAAGGCATTCAGCTGGATCCTGAAAAGTTAGAAGCAATTAGAGCCATTCCAGTTCCATCCACAAAAAAAACAAGTCCGCAGTTTTCTAGGTCTCGTAAATTTTTACCGTCGTTTTCTGAATATGCAAATTCTAGTTACACCAAAACTTTGTTCTCTCACTGGAAAAAATACTATTTGGAACTGGGACGAACAAGCACAGCTGGAATTCAATTCTTTGAAAGAAGCGTTACTTCACGCGCCAATACTAGCTCATCCAGATCTGTCACAAGATTTCTGCCTTAGCACAGATTCTTCTAAAGTCGGTCTTGGTGCCCACTTATTTCAAGAAGCCATAGAAAATGACACTACCATACAGAAAACTATTGCTTTTGCTAGCCGAGTGCTAACAAAATCTGAAAAAAATTATTCCGTTACTGAATTAGAAGCTTTAGCTATCGTTTGGGCATTTAACAAATTTCGTTTCTTTCTTTCTGGTAAGCACGTAAAAGTATACAGTGATCATCGTGCATTACAGTTTCTTATGTCTTCAAAATTAAATCATGATAGGTTAAAACGTTGGGCATTGTTTCTGCAAGAATTCCGCTTCACAATAGTCTACATTCCCGGCAAGGAGAACATTGTTGCGGACGCGCTGTCACGCGCACCGGCTGGGCTTGAGAAAAGTAACACAGAAGGCAACCTCGAGAAAAATTTCAGTATTCTTTACATTCAGAAAGTCGCCTTTGAAAACTTCATCACCACATCTTTAAAGGACATTGCTCATGAACAAGATAAAGATCCGATTTGGAAAGACATCAAAAGTAAATGGCATGAAAAGACACACACTCAGATTCGGCATTATTACCTGGTTAGAAACAACATACTCTTCAAACGCTGCACTGTTGATGACAAGCTATGGGTACTTTGCATTCCAGACGATTTTGTTAATAAGCTCATTTGGTACATTCATTTCAGCTACGCACATTTTGGTCCACGGAAATGTTATCATATTCTTCGAACGACTTGTTATTTTAACAATATGGAAAAGCGAATTCGAAGAGTCTTGTCTATTTGTAAACTTTGTCAAAAGGCGAAACCATCTACTATCTCACATCGTGCTCCGTTGTTTCCTATTATTCCTTCCAAATTAAAAGAATTTGCTGCTGTTGATCTCTTGGGACCCCTTGTCACAACATCGAATGGATTTTCGTACGTTCTAGTCGCTGTTGAACTTACTTCAAAATTTGTTTCTTTCACTCCGTTACGTAAAGCCACTGGACGGTCTGTATTCAACGCCTTTGTTAAAAATTTCTTACGTGAAGTGGGACACGTTAGTAAAGTCATTTCAGATAACGGACCGCAATTCAGATCTGCTGTTTGGTCACGCATGCTTCGGAATCATAAAATCAAACCTGTTTTTATTTCATTGTATTCACCACACTGTAACCCGTCTGAACGGATTATGAAAGAAATCAATAAGCTTTGCAGACTTTATTGTCACAGAAAGCATCAGCATTGGGACAGATATTTACACTTATTTCAAAATGTGCTGAATGAAATGCCTCATGATTCCACTGCTTTACCACCTACTCTTGTACTGAAGAATGTAGAACCACCGAACAGAATCAGAGAGCTTGTACCTTTCCCGAATACACGTAAACTGCGACACAAAGACATAATTGATTTGGCTCTTAAAAATATAAAATCTGCAGCAGAGAAAAGGAGAAAACTACACGGTAAAGCAAATGCAAAGAAATTATATATTGGTCAGAAAGTTCTCATTAAAGCTCATTCTTTGTCACATAAGAAGAAACACTTGAGTCACAAATTCTTTCTAGTTTACAATGGACCTTACAGAATCCGACGTATGCCACATGATAATTGCGTTGAAGTTGAAACTCTGCGTACTAGGAAGAGTAAAGGTTTACACCACATTTCTCATGTAAAACCATTTATTGACAGATAATCTGCTTTTTAACTTAGTCTTTGCAATTTTCACTTCACGCTACTTGTACAATTTGTCACACTGAGAATCTGTTAACATGCAACAATGTTTGAAGTTAAATATCCAGTAAGAACCAAGAGAACTTATTTAAACAGAAATTACGAATGCATTGTTATTGCGAACAGACGACACAGTGTAATTGTGTGTGTACATTCTTGCTTGTTAGTTGCATGATTAGAACATTTACCAGCACTGCTAATGAAATTTTCATGCAACATTTTGGTTTGCTTACGAGTGGATTCTGGATTTGGTGCTTTCTGTGAAATGCCAGATGACACAGTGGTTGGTTTGTGTGACAGCTACACGATTATATCACGACGTTACTAATGAGTGACAATTTACAATGTTGCTTTTGCGGTGTATCTGTTTGATATCTGCACAGTTTTTCTGAATTCTTCTGTAAAGTAAAACATGTTTTAGTGGTGACTTTTGTGCTATTGCTACAAGGAGACAGCCTTTTCCGTAGCACAACAATACTTTACAGCACAGGAATTTCTTCATCGCAACAATAAGCATAATAACTAAGTTATCTATACGCAAAGCATTTCACTTTTGTTTATCATGAGGTAAGTACATTGACTTCTGCAGAACTTAGCTTTCGGAGGACAATAACTACGACACTTCCCAGAGATTATCTTACAGCAAGACGCACATTTAGCGCTACTGGACACGTATTTGAGTGATTAATTTTGTACTTAAGACATTTATTTTTTGAGATTTTTGAATTACAAAGAAAGTTTTTCGTGACACATTTCATTTCATTGCTGTAAGCTGTAATACCTGAGGATAAAATTACAATAAACCTCAGGGGGGTACACGCCTACTTTGTGTACCATGTGTTTGGCAAGCACAAGGAGCCCTAGCTAATATGGTATTTGCTTATACAACTTTACACATCGGTACCATATTTCTCTAACACATAAATTACACAGCTATCTGATCATTTAACAGAGAAACAAACATCCTTTTACTACGTCAGTGACACATGTTTACGCAATTACAGAGTTGGATTACTTCACACTTAAGAAATTGTACTTTGTACCTTGTGCACTGTTCATATTTTTTCAGAACCATTGTGATACTATGAGAGCTTTGAATGATGTATTTTGGTATGAGATCATAATTTTTAAAGTACGTTTGAGGTAGATGACACTACCGAAATGAGCAGAGAATTTTCTTTAGGTTTTGAAATCATTGGAGGAAGCTACGACGTTTTTGACATTTGACTGAGGTGTTATGATGTTATTTTTACGACGACGATGTGTATTATGCTGTTGAGGTATGTTTATGTCAATAAAATTCTTGACCTGTGAAATGTTTTTATATGAGACTGTCACTGTAGCGGAAACTAGTGTCGTAAATATTTCCGTAAGAAAGTTAAGTGACCACCTGCAGATAATGTGACGTGGGCACCCAGGTGTGTCAGACACCTGGAGAACAAGCCTTTTCAGACGCTCAGGTAGAAAAGAAAGCCATTAGGGTGTGCCAGAGGCACAGGTGGAAGAGAAGGACAAAGAGAGGCCTAAACCCCTGTTAATGACATTTCTTTGTAGAGGGCATCGCTAATGCGACACGCTCGCTACTTGAAAACATATGATTTTTGTAATGCGTTGTGGGCACACAGCTGTGTCAAACACCTGGAGAACAAGCCATTAGGGCGTGCCTTTCATCGCTAATGCGACACCCTCGTTACTTAAAAACATATGATTACTCGCACTTTGTGCTAATTATTGAAATGCTTATGAATTGACAAGAAATATTTTTACATCTGCACACCTGATTATGACAAGAGTCTTTGTACGAGAGTTGAGAGCAATTAACTTATGAAATGAAATGTCACATGACTACTGAATGACATTTTTATGCTTTGGTTTGCGTAATTGCTTATTTCATTTGATATCTGGTTTCCAGCTGTGTTGCAGCATTGCTTTTATAAAATGAAATGCATTTGCTAATGTGAACTCTTTCTGTCAACAGATTTATTAAATAATTATTTTATGATCCACATTCTTTAAAAAAGGAGCACTTGGAAAGGAAAGAACAATAAGAAGGAACTAGCAACAGTAAAACAAAATTTTCTTTTCAAGTACATGGTAATATTTTTTTTACAATAAGTTGTTATGGTGCACCACTTTAATTACATAGACATTAAGATGACCACTTTAATTACATAGACATTAAGATGTGAATATGCATTTCCCTTGTCTGCATTGTTGTTTTTACTGTAATATTTTTTCTGCTTGAGCTATGTCATGTTTAGGTATAAGTTGCTGCTGTTTGCCAGGCATAGTGTTATTGAATTTGACTTTTGCTAATTTATGCTGCTAGCTTTGCCAATTTGCATTTTTTGTCATTTTTGTTTGTGTTGATTTGTTGTGATGCTGCATTGCCTCGTCCCTTGGTATATATATCTGAACTCAGTAGATTTAAGTTAGCTTAAGAGGGGGTAGACTATATAAGAAACTGACTATGGAGAATAGGTAAAGAATGCATTGCGAAGAAAGATTTGGGCCCCAATGAGTATTGTACAATCAGAAATAATTATTTTGAAAGAAATATGAATAGAATACAGGAACGAGGTATAGGTAGGATTTTCTTGGAAATAAATGATGAGGTAACCAATGTGTGAACATATAAATACAGAAAGCATGCTTAGATAGGATTTTTTGGTGGAAGCAAAGGTTGAAATAAGACGAACGATCTATGGAATGAAGGGAGATCTCCAAGCAAAATACTGCAGTAAAACAAACCCTGTCCTTTCATCTTTGCTGCTTTTTCCCAATATGTAATTGTGTGTTGTCCTTTCTTTTTGGTGTTATTCCGCTATGTGTTTGTGTACCCTTGTGTATTTGTGTTTTTCCTGTCTTTATGTGTTTAGCTGATGAGAGCTATGTTGTAGAATTTTTCTAATACTCTGTTATTTTCTTTGTACAGATGCTTAGACATTATTTATTCTGTGTTGTTTTAATGCTCATGTGTGAAGTTGAATTTTTAAAAGTGATTCTGATCTTTTATGTATGTACTCATGTCATCATTCCTGTAACACTGATGTATATGTTTATTTCTATTGTTTTGTAAAGCCTGCACTACAAATATTATCTGTATTGTTATGTTTTTAATGATGTGTTTTGTATCTTTGTAATTGTATTCTTATGTTATATAATTGTAATTGACACCAGTTACTCAAATTCAGTAACTTGTAAGCATTCATTTCACTGCACACATTTCTGTTGGTCATAGTATATGGACAATATGTGAGAAGTAGGGACTGTTAGTGTTTGCACGTGTGTTAATAATTCAGCAAGGGACTGGATAACAGCATTGCTGGTTCTAAGGACAATTCCCAAAAACTTTGTGAATGCACAAGTGGTGGTTATGGACTTGCTCTATTATCCGCAAGACTCTTCAATGGTGATTGTGCACCTGCACAGTCACAACAGATGGCTGCTGGCCATCTCTACGAGGACTACAGTGGGTCTGCATCTTTGATGGCCCACCAATACAATTATCTCTACAAGGACTACTGTGGGTCTGCATCTCTGGTGGCCCATCAATACCATACTCTCTACCAGGACTGCAGTGGGTCTGCTCAGTGATGACCTACCTACCAATATTCGTCAGAACTTCGAATGACTCTGCTGTGGGTTTGCTCCATTGTGGCCCATTACCTGTCAGCATTTCAAGAGTCAGCACTGTCTTTCCGTTGGAAGGACAACACTACTTCTTCAAGACTGCATGGAAATCCACTACTTCTATGTGCAATTTCTTTTACTAATGAGACTTTGTGAAAAACAAAAACTGTAATTACTATTATGATGAACAATCTGGACTGTCTTTATTGACTGTGAAAAAAATTTTAGCTGTTGACCAACATTGTATCAATAAGTGTGTGCATTTGATATCTTTGTTATTGTAATTATGAAAAATTTTATCAAATCATTATTGGCCACTGGCCAAAAATAATTTGTAAAATTTTTTGTGGGGAGCATGGGGGCTATGTAAGTAGGCTGTTTAGATTTTTATATGGGTAATGCCACGTAGCGCTCTCTGTATGAAAATCACTGGCTGTGCTGTGTGCAGTATGTGGCTAGTTTGCATTGTTGCCTGCCATTGTTGTCATGAACTGCTATAGCTGGATGTGAACAGCAGATAGCGTTGGGCAGTTGGAGGTGAGCCGCCAGCAGTGGTGGACGTGGGGAGAGAGATGGCGGAGTTTTGATAATCTGTAAGACTGAATGTCAATTATGAATATTAAGGTAAATACATTGTTTGTTCTCTATTAATATCTTTCATTTGCTAACTATCCCTATCAGTAGTTAGTACCTTCAGTGGTTTGAATCCTTTATTTAGCTGGCAGTAGTGCAGATTCCAGACACTAATACATTATTATTGCAATTAATGCAACAAATGGAACAAAATCAGAGACAGATGGGACAAAATCTTCAAAAGTTAGACACAATGGAACAAAATCTTCTAAAGTTAGACACAATGGAACAAAATCAGAGACAAACACAGCAAAAGCTTCAAAAGTTAGACACAATGGAACAAAAGCTTCAAAAGTTAGACTCAGTGGAACATATGCTTGAACAAACACGTGAAGATTTAACTACTGAGTTACATAAAATAGAATCGAAATGTCAAAAAGTCTGTAATGACGTAAAAACACAAATTTGTGAGCATTTTCAGCCTATTTTTTCGCGGCATGAAAATGCATTACAGAATCACGAAGCAGCCATAAAAGAGCTGCAAACCATTGTTCATGAAAATCATGAGACCTTGTGGGCTAAAATTGACTCAGTTGCATCTACCGATTCGGTTACGCAACTGGCAAAAACTCAGGAAAATTTAAAGAACACAGTAGATTCGATTTCAACACAAATGGACACTCTGAAACTTGGTTCAGAAAAACACACTGAGGAAATGTGGTCACTATCGGAGAAAGTAGCCAAACTTTCGGATCAGGTCACTAACTTATCTACAAAGGTAGATGATGATCTGAATGACACAAGACCCGTAGCCTTCACTGACACAGAAGACTATGAACAAATTAGAAAATTCAAACAAAATCAAAATCAAATCAATACACAGTACAAAAGAGAAATCCGGGAAGTACAAGATCAGTTGACACAGGTAATACAAGAATTACATATTTCAGAGGATACTCGCGCTCCAACACGGGAAGAGGAACTTAGAAATACGGAAAAGCCACAAAATAATAGCACAGGGCATTTCGGTAATTATGAAAGAAATTGGCAAGGTACACCGAATTTTGAGATGGAACCGCCGAAACGACGTAACAATGACCGATATATGACTCGCCGACATGATGATTTTGACTATAAGCTGTTCATTACTACACGTAAATTCAAAACATTTAAGAATTCTCCCAACGACATTCATCCACAAGCGTGGCTCCATCAATTCTCTCATTGTTTTCCTCCCAACTGGTCATTAGAACACAGATTAGAATTTATGTGTGGCTACTTGGAGAATGAACCAGCTGTAAGAATGCGATCGGTCATTCACGATTGTCACAGTGAAGGAGAATTTTACCATGCGTTCCTCTCAGCATATTGGTCTCAAGCTACACAAGACCGCGTAAAACATAGCATCATGATGATGAAACACTTTGAACAATCTGAATTTTCCAGTCTTGTCAAATATTTTGAAGACATGTTGCACAAGAATCAGTACTTATCAAACCCATACAGCCCCTCAGAACTCATCCGCATTTGCTTAATTAAACTGCCCGAACATTTGAGACATATTATTTTAGCAGGACGTTGCAAAGACGACATTGAAGCTTTTCAGGGACTGTTACAAGAACTGGAAATTGACACAGACAGTCGCGGGATGCGAAAACAGGAAAACAATCACTACAGGTCACATCCGTCACAATTCCGTGACGACAGAAACAATAAATGGCCACGACAAACCTATTCTTACAACGTAAATCGTGACCAAAACAGACATCACCCGTATGATAACCACTGGCAGAGTAATAGTTACAGGGAAAGATCACCTTTCCGCGGTAATGACTATCACAGAGACAATCAGAGAAACAGACAATATGGAAACCAAAACAATTATTATCAAGGGAGACAGAATAACTTCAGACGCAACGGTCCAGCACGCAGTTACGACTCAGGCAGAAATTCTCCACCACGTAACAGACAAGAAAGAAACTATGTAAACTACCGACATGACGACAGACGATATGATCGTAACGACAGACCTGAATTGCATCAGAACTGGCGAGATTTAAACAGAGCAGAGCACTCTCGTCACGATGAATTTGTAGAAGTTAGGTCTCCAAATCCCAATAACGACGCGCGCCAACAAAGAGACAATTGGCGATGACTCACACCACTGGCAGCCACAAGACGTACTTATGAAACTGATGACGCAGCTGCCGTAGCTAGTAATTACGTAAAAATGGAAGACATTAGAGACATCTTACTCCAGGAACACGACGTAAAACATAACAACATTGCATATCCTGTGATCCACATTACTGTAAATGACGTAAAATTTACGGCAGTACTTGACTCTGGCAGTCCCATTTCAGTAATTAGTGAAACAGCTTTTAGCAAATGCAACAAATCGAACGATTGCCCCACACTTCCGTTACGTAAGATTAAATTACAAGGTGCAATTTTTGGAAAAAGTGTAGATGTACGCCAACAAACCAATTTAGAATTCTTTTGTCAAAGCCACAGCTTCTCTATGAACTTCCTTATTGTTCCATTATTGTCGACGGAAATTATACTGGGAGTAGACTTTTTGAATGAATACAAAGCAATCTTAAGTTTTCACGATGCTGAAATAAGCTTAGAGAAAGAAGGTAAGTCAATAGCTTTGAAATTTGAAGACTGGCTCTCAAACCATGATGAGGAAATTAATCGGCTTTACCTTCTGTTAGATAACAGTTCGGAATTTTCTACGGAACTAGACACTAACAATCACTCTGCAAGTACTGACAGGGATGACATCGACGGCATATTTGAAATTGATGAGTTAATTCAGAATAAAATTCAAACAATTGAGAATTGTAGTGACACTGATAGGCAGGACCTTTTTGAGATTTTACAAGCACATTCCACAGTTTTTACTCACAAAACAGGAACAATCAAGGGATTTCAATACCAATTTCGTGTTCGTGAGCATACTAAATTTTGTGTTAGACCATACGTAATTCCGGCGCATTATAGGGACCGTGTTAGAACAGAAATACAATCTATGCTTGACGAGGGCATTATTGAGCCTGCAGTAAGCTCATACAACAATCCGTTGCATGTTGTTGAGAAGAAAAATGGATCGATCAGACTTGTCTTAGATTCGAGACAAATCAATACTATCATTATTCCTGAAACAGATAGGCCGCAGACGATGGAAGAACTTCTTCAAAATTTTAATGGTGTAAAAGTGTTGTCTTCCATTGATCTCAGATCCAGCTTTTATCAGATCGAACTTCATCCAGAATGCAGAAAATACACAGCTTTCCTTTGTTTCGGCGTTTGTTATCAGTTTCGGAAACTTCCTTTTGGTTTGAACATTTCTTCGGCAGCATTCATTCGTGGGTTAAATTCCATATTACCTGAGTTCTTAAAACGTCACATCACCTTATATGTGGACGATATTCTAATAGCAGAAGCTTCATGGGAACAACATAACCGCATCCTCAACAGTTTGTTACGTATTTTTGCAGAATCTGGAATTACAGTTAACTTGGAAAAGTCTGAATTCGGTAGGTCAAAGGTGAAGTTTTTGGGACATATTATTTCTTCTGAAGGCATTCAGCCGGATCCTGAAAAGTTAGAAGCAATCAGAGCCATTCCTGTTCCATCCACAAAAAGACAAGTCCGCAGTTTTCTAGGTCTCGTAAATTTTTACCGTCGTTTTCTGAATATGCAAATTCTTGTTACACCAAAACTTTGTTCTCTCACTGGAAAAAATACTATTTGGAACTGGGACGAACAAGCACAGTTGGAATTCAATTCTTTGAAAGAAGCGTTACTTCACGCGCCAATACTAGCTCATCCAGATCTGTCACAAGATTTCTGCCTTAGCACTGATTCTTCCAAAGTTGGTCTTGGTGCCCATTTATTTCAAGAAGCCATAGAAGATGACATTACTGTTCAGAAAACCATTGCTTTTGCTAGCCGAGTGCTAACAAAATCTGAAACAAATTATTCCGTTACTGAATTAGAAGCTTTAGCTATCGTTTGGGCATTTAACAAATTCCGTTTCTTTCTTTCTGGTAAGCACGTAAAAGTATACAGTGATCATCGTGCATTACAGTTTCTTATGTCTTCAAAATTAAATCATGATAGGTTAAAACGTTGGGCATTGTTTCTGCAAGAATTCCGCTTCACTATAGTCTACATTCCCGGCAAGGAGAACATTGTTGCGGACGCGCTGTCACGCGCACCGGCTGGGCTTGAGAAAAGTAACACAGAAGGCAACCTCGAGAAAAATTTCAGTATTCTTTACATTCAGAAAGTCGCCTTTGAAAACTTCATCACCACATCTTTAAAGGACATTGCTCATGAACAAGATAAAGATCCGATTTGGAAAGATATCAAAAGTAAATGGCATGAAAAGACACACACTCAGATTCGGCATTATTACCTGGTTAGAAACAACATACTCTTCAAACGCTGCACTGTTGATGACAAGCTATGGGTACTTTGCATTCCAGACGATTTTGTTAATAAGCTCATTTGGTACATTCATTTCAGCTACGCACATTTTGGTCCACGAAAATGTTATCATATTCTTCGAACGACTTGTTATTTTAACAATATGGAAAAGCGAATTCGAAGAGTCTTGTCTATTTGTAAACTTTGTCAAAAGGCGAAACCATCTACTATCTCACATTGTGCTCCGTTATTTCCTATTATTCCTTCTAAATTAAAAGAATTTGCTGCTGTTGATCTCTTGGGACCCCTTGTCAGAACATCGAATGGATTTTCGTACGTTCTAGTCGCTGTTGAACTTACTTCAAAATTTGTTTCTTTCACTCCGTTACGTAAAGCCACTGGACGGTCTGTATCCAACGCCTTTGTTAAAAATTTCTTACGTGAAGTGGGACACATTAGTAAAGTCATTTCAGATAACGGACCGCAATTCAGATCTGCTGTTTGGTCACGCATGCTTCGGAATCATAAAATCAAACCTGTTTTTATTTCATTGTATTCACCACATTGTAACCCGTCTGAACGGATTATGAAAGAAATCAATAAGCTTTGCAGACTTTATTGTCACAGAAAGCATCAGCATTGGGACAGATATTTACACTTATTTCAAAATGTGCTGAATGAAATGCCTCATGATTCCACTGCTTTACCACCTACTCTTGTACTGAAGAATGTAGAACCTCCGAACAGAATCAGAGAGCTTGTACCTTTCCCGAATACACGTAAACTTCGACACAAAGACATAATTGATTTGGCTCTAAAAAATATAAAATCTGCAGCAGACAAAAGTAGAAAACTACACGGTAAAGCAAATGCAAAGAAATTATATATTGGTCAGAAAGTTCTCATTAAAGCTCATTCATTGTCACATAAGAAGAAACACTTGAGTCACAAATTCTTTCTAGTTTACAATGGACCTTACAGAATCCGACGTATGCCACATGATAATTGCGTTGAAGTTGAAACTCTGCGTACTAGGAAGAGTAAAGGTTTACACCACATTTCTCATGTAAAACCATTTATTGACAGATAATCTGCTTTTTAACTTAGTCTTTGCAATTTTCACTTCACGCTACTTGTACAGTTTGTCAGACTTAAGAAACTGTTAACATGCAACTATGTTTTAAAGCTAACTAACTATCCAGTCAAGAACATAGCTAACTTAGACAAGTAATTGCGAATGCATTGTTATTGCGAACAGACGACACAGTGTTGTTATTTATACATTCTTCCTTGTTAGTTGCACGATTTTATCACGACGTTACTAATGAGTGACAATTTACAATGTTGCTTTTGCGGTGTATCTGTTTGATATCTGCACAGTTTTTCTGAATTCTTCTGTAAAGTAAAACATGTTTTAGTAGTAACTTTTGTGCTATTGCTACAAGGAGACAGCCTTTTCCGTAGGACAACAATACGTTACAGCACAGTACTTTCCTCATCACGGCAATAAGCGTAATAAGTATGATATCTATACGCAAAGCATTTCACTTTTGCGTATCATGAGGTAAGTACATTGACTTCTGCAGAACTTAGCTTTCGGAGGACAATAACTACGACACTTCCCAGAGATTATCTTACAGCAAGACGCACATTTAGCGCTACAGGACACGTATTTGAATGATTAATTTTGTACTTAAAACATTTATATTTAGAGATTTTTGAATTACAAAGAAAGTTTTTCGTGATACATTTCATTACATTGCTGTAAGCTATTATACCTGAGGATACAATTACAATAAACCTCAGGGGGGTACACGCCTACTTTGTGTACCATGTGTTTGGCAAGCACAAGGAGCCCTAGCTAATATGGTATTTGCTTATACAACTTTACACATCGGTACCATATTTCTCTAACACATAAATTACACAGCTATCTGATCATTTAACAGAGAAACAAACATCTTTTTACTACGTCAGTGACACATGTTTACGCAATTACAGAGTTGGATTACTTCACACTTTGTCTGCACTTTGTGAACTGTTCATAATTTTTTTGAAACCATTGTGATACTATGAGAACTTTGAATGATGTATTTGGTAAGGGAGTATGATTTTAAAGTACGTTGGAGGCAGATGACACTTTTGACATGAGCAGAGAATTTTGTTAGGTTTTGAAATTATTGGAGGAAGCTACGACGACTTTGATATTTGACTGAGGTTTTATGATGTTATTTTTACGACGACGATGTGTATTATGCTGTTGCGGTAAGTTTATGATCCATAAGCTGATGCTATATGAGTTATTTGATTATGCTATGTATCTGTTATGATGAAATATGGAAAAAGTCTCGACGAATAAGGTAAGGAGTAATGAATAGTGGTTAGGGACTCTTGACTTGTGAAAAAGGATGTTGGAAACCAAGAATCGTACTTTAAGAGTTATGAAATGTGTGTGTAAATGCGTGAATGTATCACAATGCCGGCGAAAATATTTTGGACACTGTCATATCAATAGCATTTTGTTTCTACAGATTTGTAACGCAAATTCTTGACCTGTGAAATTTTTATATGAGACTGTCACTGTAGCGAAAACTGCTGTCGTCAATATTTCCGTAAGAAAGTTAAGTGACCATCTGTACATAATGCGTCGTGGGCACCCAGGTGTGTCAGACACCTAGAAAAGAAAGCCATTAGGGTGTGCCAGAGGCGCAGGTGGAAGAGAAGGACAAAGAGAGGCCAATACCCCTGTTTATGACATTCCTTTGTAGAGGGCATCGCTAATGCGACACGCTCTTTACTTGAAAACATATGATTTTTGTAATGCGTTGTGGGCACACAGCTGTGTCAAACACCTGGAGAATAAGCCATTAGGATGTGCCTTTCATCGCTAATGCGACACCCTCGTTACTTAAAAATTTATGATATTTACTGAAATGCCTAACAAAATGACAAGAAATATTTTTACATCTGCACACCTGATTATGACAAGTGTCTTTCTACGAGAGTTGAGAGCCATTAACTTATGAAATGAAATGTCACATGACTACTGAATGATATTTTTATGCTTTGGTTTGTGTAATTGCTTATTTAATTTGATATCTGGTTTCTAGCTGTGTTGCAGCATTGCTTTTATAAATTGAGATGCATTTGCTAATGTGAACTCTTTCTGTCAACAGATCTATTAAATGATAATTTTGTAATCCACATTCTTTAAAAAAAGGAGCACTTGGAAAGGAAAGAACAATAAGAAGTAACTAGTAACAGTAACACTTAATTTTCTTTTCAGGTACATGGTAATATTTTTTTTACAATCAGTTGTTATGGTGCACCACTTTAATTACATAGACATTAAGATGTGAATATGCATTTCCCTTGTCTGCATTGTTGTTTTTACTGTAATATTTTTTCTGCTTGAGCTATGTCATGTTTAGGTATAAGTTGCTGCTGTTTGCCAGGCATAGTGTTATTGAATTTGACTTTTGCTAATTTATGCTGCTAGCTTTGCCAATTTGCATTTTTTGTCATTTCTGTTTGTGTTGATTTGTTGTGATGCTGCATTGCCTCGTCCCTTGGTATATATATCTGAGCTCAGTAGATTTAAGTTAGCTTAAGAGGGGGTAGACTATATAAGAAACTGACTATGGAGAATAGGTAAAGAATGCATTGCGAAGAAAGATTTGGGCCCCAATGATTATTGTACAATCAGAAATAATTATTTTGAAAGAAATATGAATAGAATACACGAACGAGGTATAGGTAGGATTTTCTTGGAAATAAATGATGAGGTAAGCAATGTGTGAACATATAAATACAGAAAGCATGCTTGGATAGGATTTTTTTGGTGGAAACAAATGTTGAAATAAGACGAAAGATCTATCGAATGAAGTTGTGGGGTGGACTGCAGTACCAAATGTTACACTGAAAACAAACCCTGTCCTTTCCTCTTTGCTGCTTTTTCCCAATATGTAATTGTGTGTTATCCTTTCCTTTTGTGTTATCCCACTATGTGTTTGTGTACCCTTGTGTATTTGTGTTTTCCTGTCTTTATGTGTTTAGCTGATGAGAGCTATGTTGTAGAATTTTTCTAATACTCTGTTATTTTCTTTGTAAAGATGCTTAGACTTTATTTATTCTGTTTTGTTTTAATGCTCATGTGTGAAGTTGACGTTTCAAAAGTTATTCTGATCTTTTATGTATGTACTCATGTCATCATTCCTGTAACACTGATGTATATGTTTATTTCTATTCTTTTGTAAAGCCCCTATTACTACAAATGTTATCTGTATTGTTATGTTTTTAATGATGTATTTTGTATCTTTGTAATTGTATTCTTATGTTATATAATTGTAATTGACGCCAGTTAATCGAATTAAGTAACTTGTAAGCATTCATTTCACTGCACACATTTCTGTTGGTCATAGTATATGGACAATATGTGAGAAATAGGGACTGATAGTGTTTGCACGTGTGTTAATAATTCAGCAAGGGACTGGATAACAGCATTGCTGGTTCTAAGGACAATTCCAAAAACTTTGTGAGTGCACAAGTGGTGGTTATGGACTTGCTCTATTATCCGCAAGACTCTTCAATGGTGATTGTGCACCTGCACAGTCGCAACAGATGGCTGCTGGCCATCTCTACAAGGACTACAGTGGGTCTACACCTCTGGTGGCCCACCAATACTCTCTACAAGGACTACAGTGGGTCTGCATCTCTGGAGGCCCACCATTACCACAATCTCTACCAGGACTACAGTAGGTCTACTCTGTGATGACCTACCTACCAATCTTCTTCAAAATGTCGAATGACTCTGCTGTGGGTTTGCTCTGTTGTGGCCCATT
Source organism: Schistocerca cancellata (assembly GCF_023864275.1). Taxonomy (NCBI): domain Eukaryota; kingdom Metazoa; phylum Arthropoda; class Insecta; order Orthoptera; family Acrididae; genus Schistocerca; species Schistocerca cancellata. Next base: position 928,581,986 of record NC_064626.1, on the reverse strand, counting down.
ACCTGTCAGCATGTCAAGAGTCAGCACTATCTTACCGTTGGAAGGACAATACTACTTCTTCAAGACTGCATGGAAATCCACTGCTTCCGTGTGCATTGTATTTTACTGCTCAGACTTTGAGCAAACAAAGTGCAGGTTTACTCTTATGATGAATGATCAGGACTGTCTTTATTGACTGTGAAAAAAAATTTTTGCTGTTGACCAACATTGTATCAATAAGTGTGTGCATTTGATATCTTTGTTATTGTAATTATGAAAAATTTTTCAAATCTTTATTGGCCACTGCCCAAAAATATTTTGTAAAATTTTTTGTGGGGAGCATGGGGGCTATGTAAGTAGGCTGTTTAGATTTTTATATGGGTAATGCCACGTAGCGCTCTCTGTATGAAAATCACTGGCTGTGCTGTGTGCAGTATGTGGCTAGTTTGCATTGTTGCCTGCCATTGTTGTCATGAACTGCTATAGCTGGATGTGAACAGCAGATAGCGTTGGGCAGTTGGAGGTGAGCCGCCAGCAGTGGTGGACGTGGGGAGAGAGATGGCGGAGTTTTGATAATCTGTAAGACTGAATGTCAATTATGAATATTAAGGTAAATACATTGTTTGTTCTCTATTAATATCTTTCATTTGCTAACTATCCCTATCAGTAGTTAGTACCTTCAGTAGTTTGAATCTTTTATTTAGCTGGCAGTAGTGGCACTCGCTGTATTGCAGTAGTTCGAGCAACGAAGATTTTCGTGAGGTAAGTGATTTGTGAAAGGTATAGTTTAACGTTTGTCAGGGCCATTCTTTTGCAGGGATTTTTGATAGTTAGATTGCGTTGCGCTAAAATTATTGTGTGCCAGGTTAAGCACAGTCAGTATAAATTGTTCTAAAGTGGACGTTTCATATGTATAAATAGTTCAAAGGGGACGTTGCAACAGCATAATGCAAACCAAGGCAAATGTGAAATGGTGGTAGAGTTATAACCGGTGTAACCGCCCGAATGTTCAATGCAAGCATGCAAACGTGCATTCATAGTGGATGTCAGTTTGAGGGATGTCAATTTGAGGGATGTCAGTTTGAGGGATTGAGCCCCTAAATACGCCAGTTTGGTAGTAAAAGATGTAAAAAAAAAATAGTTATTCTGACCTTGACGGGAGTTACTGGCAACAAAATATTAACACTATTCAAAGTTTGACTAACAGAAATACTACCTAATTATCAAAGTTTATTAGAAGGAAAGAACTAAATGAAAGACTATCAGATGATACGAAGCATGAAACTCTAAATAAAGAATTCAAAATATATGCCTTACGAAGATTAACACCCAGACAAGATAAAGTGATCAGAGATAACATTTATCCAAGAAGAGAGTTGTACCCGCATCCAGCTGTAAGTTCGCGGCGACTACAGTGTAGAACTTCAATGGAGATGTTGACTCACTCTCTTGTAGACGTTGCGACAGCGGTACGCCTATTGACCGCTACTAGATTGTTTCAAACCGATCTGGAGTTTTAAAGCTTTTCCAGTATCGTCTTGACGTACTAGTCAGAATTCTGAACAGATATAAGATAATAGTTACCGTTTAGCCAGACAACGGAACAGTTATTATACGTGAAGAAAAAATAAGTCGTGTGATACTTAATCAATTCTGGGACTTAATCGTCGTGATCTGTGACAGTCAGGAACATTGAAGTATACAGCAACATACCAACCGCCGACGTAAACTCTACAAACAGCCTTGAATAGGAAACATCTACACGCGATCATGAAGAATTCACAGGTACGCCGTGTTGTCGGAAGATGTAGTCAATGTCAGAACTGCTGATGCAAATAGCTTCAGTTCCCTGAATGACAGGTCGGTGTGCTTTCAAGTGCATTGTTTAATTAATTCAAAAGTTCAGTAAACTCAGATGTAACTTTAATGCTTCGTGTCGGTTACATCATTTAATGGAACTTTACTGTATAACTGTGAAATAATTATTTCTTGAGAGAACGCCAAGTTAAATGTGATTTAGTGACATTATTAGCAGGGAACAGTAAGTTTACATCGAAATACGACGCCTTCTGTACGTTGTTTAGAGAATACCTTATCTCTGGATTTACGACGCAGGAGTTGTTGAATTAGCACCGTAGCGACGCCTTAACGACGCTATAATACTTCATGAATCAACGTCCTTGCAAGACTATAATGTGGCATCGGCTTGAATGGTGGAACTTATAATTCGAGACATAATATTATCTACGTTTGAACATTCATTTGCAAACTGGGCATAAAGAACTACTGTTATCGAGTTTCACGTAAGCTTATAAGCTCGTCGCGAACACGCGAAGGATATTTGGTTTATTGTTTCAGATAAAGGGAGTTGTTGAGGTACCGAGTGGTGCAGTCGCTGTGTGTGGCAGTAAAGAAGACAGACATCTTTCGAAAACCATTGCTTCAATTATAAGTGAGGGCCGCTTATACATTCCGGCGTTCTGCTCCATCGATACTCGGATATCTGTTAAAGGGAGATAGTATCTGAAACTAACCAAACAAAGCGAGGAGTTTGTTTCAAGAGTTACAGATCGGAGTTGTCGCGATCGAGGGACGCCGACCTGTATCAACCACACTTGAACCACCATCCACATCGAACCGACACACAAACACACACACACACACACACACACACACGCCACAAGTTCCGTGCCTCTTGCACCTCGTTAATGCTCTTTGTGGATGACGCTGAGTTTTCGTCCGACGATGTCCCACATGTACTCGACTGGAGACATACATGGTGATCGATCAGACCTAGGCGACATGTCGACACTCTGTAGAACATGTTGAGTTACAACAGGGGTATGATGGTGAGCGTTATCCTGTTGGAAAACACCTTCTCGAATGTTGTGCATGAATGGCAGCACGACAGGTCGAATCACCAGACTGGCGAACAGTTTTGCAGTCGATGTCCGTGGAAAAACCACTACAGTGCTCCTGCTGGCATACCAAATCGCACCCCAGATCATAACTCCAGGTGTAGGCCTAATGCAACTAGCAGGCAGACAGGCTGCTTGCTGGCCACTAAATGGTCACCTTCCAAATAACACCCAACCATCACTGCACAGAGGCAGAACCAACTTTCATCAGAAAACATAACAGACCTCCACCCTACCCCCCAGTGAGCTCCCGCGTGACACACTGAAGTCGCAAATGGCGGTGGTTATTGGTCAGATTCAGTGCACGCTACAAGGCATCTCCCTCAGAGCTGTCCTTGAAGTAACCGATTTGCAACAGTTCATTGTGTAACAATGGTGCCAACTGCTGCTCAGATTGGTGCTGCAGATGCAGTACTACGCGCCAGAGCCATACGCCGAATACGATGATCTTCTCGCTCAGTAGTGTCACGTGACGGTCCGGAACCCGGTCTTCTTGCGTCTGTACAGCCTTGGACCACCGCTTCCAGCAATCATGTACAGTGGCTACATTCCTGTCAAGTTTTTTTGCAGTATCGCGGGAAGAACATCCAGCTTCTACCATCTCTATCGCACGACGTCGTACAAACTCAGTGATATGTTGACAATGGCCTCTTTGTTGCCTTAAAGGAATTCTTTACTGACATCAAGTCACGACGTCCACTCCCAAAGGTAAATAACATTCACAACTGTTACAGTGTGTATTTAAAGCAAACTGACTTGCGTCCTCATAGTGGCGATGCTAGGGCCATTCTTACGCGAATGATGCGAAATTTGAGTAGATGTTGTCTTTCAGATGTAGAATCAAGCCTGTCAACTTTTGTTTACGTTGCACAGCTCGTTCTTGGTACTGTGAATTTTTTTCCGTCAGTGTTTATTTTTGTTGTAGATTCAGTTAACACTCCCGCAGACAGATAAACTTCAACTCAGTTAACTGATGGATGGCCCAAACGCCGGTCATCTACTTACACAGATGATACCGTGGTGTCGAGATGTCTATCCGACAACAGACCTGAGTGGCACATTTGTTGTAAGCATACACTCATTGGTTGAAGAGCTCGTAACAAAGAAATAACCTTCGACCATTTTATGTAAAAGTCTGAATTATAGTTTTTATCTGTAAGTCCATTTCTATCTAAAAGGAATCAGCTCATTATGCCATAGCTCATAATTTAAGCAAACAACGTGGCAAGCTACTGATGATTCACCTGAAACATTTTCCAACAATATAAAGAATTGTCTCCTGTCATTCGTACCTGCTAACGCGATCTACGACGTCTTACAGGTAATGCTGCACCACACTTTGATTGTGTATCGAAATGAACAGAAGGTACAAACATACAACAGATCTTCAGCATTACGAGGTGCATTCAAGTTCTAAGGCCTCCGATTTTTTCTATAATTAACTACTCACCCGAAATCGATGAAACTGGCGTTACTTCTCGACGTAATCGCCCTGCAGACGTACACATTTTTCACAACGCTGACGCCATGATTCCATGGCAGCGGCGAAGACTTCTTTAGGAGTCTGTTTTGACCACTGGAAAATCGCTGAGGCAATAGCAGCACGGCTGCTGAATGTGCGGCCACGGAGAGTGTCTTTCATTGTTGGAAAAAGCCAAAAGTCACTAGGAGCCAGGTAAGGTGAGTAGGGAGCATGAGGAATCACTTCAAAGTTGTTATCACGAAGAAACTGTTGCGTAACGTTAGCTCGATGTGCGGGTGCGTTGTCTTGGTGAAACAGCACACGCGCAGCCCTTCCCGGACGTTTTTGTTGCAGTGCAGGAAGGAATTGGTTCTTCAAAACATTTTCGTAGGATGCACCTGTTACCGTAGTGGCCTTTGGAACGCAATGGGTAAGGATTACGCCCTCGCTATCCCAGAACATGGACACCATCATTTTTCAGCACTGGCAGTTACCCGAAATTTTTTTGGTGGCGGTGAATTTGTGTGCTTACATTGAGCTGACTGGAGCTTTGCTTCAGGATTGAAATATGGCATCCACGTCTCATCCATTGTCACAACCGACGAAAAGAAAGTCCCATTCATGCTGTCGTTGTGCGTCAACATTGCTTGGCAACATGCCACACAGGCAGCCATGTGGTCGTCCGTCAGCATTCGTGGCACCCACCTGGATGACACTTTTCGCATTTTCAGGTCGTCATGCAGAACCCACAGAAATGCCAACTCTGGAGGCGATCTGTTCAACAGTCATTCGGCGATCCCCCAAAACAATTCTCTCCACTTTCTCGATCATGTCGTCAGACCGGCTTGTGCGAGCCCGAGGTTGTTTCAGTTTGTTGTCACACGATGTTCTGCCTTCATTAAACTGTCGCACCCACGAACGCACTTTAGACACATCCATAACTCCATCACCACATGTCTCCTTCAACTGTCGATGAATTTCAATTGGTTCCACACCACGCAAATTCAGAAAACGAATGATTGCACGCTGTTCAAGTAAGGAAAACGTCCCCATTTTAAGTATTTAAAACAGTTCACATTCTCGCCACTGGCGGTAATATTCCATCTGCCGTACGGTGCTGCCATCTCTGAGACGTATTGACAATGAACGCGGCCTCATTTTAAAACAATGCGCATGTTCCTATCTCTTTCCAGTCCGGAGAAAAAAAATCGGAGGCCTTAGAACTTGAATGCACCTCGTACTGAAAATGTGTATAATTTTAACAATCATTTTTACAATGCAACACTTGTCAGATTTTTTGACGCATTTACAAGCGCTTCGAGTAGTCGCAAAAAACTGTCAACTGGGAAATCAGTGACGACATATATGTCAACAGAGATGTTCAGAAGACAGACGACCACAGGAAAGTTGGGGACAGCAGAAACTGTGGAAAAAAAATCCATCTATGACACGATCCAGAATAGATTACAAGGTAACATGGCTATCGTTGCTTTAAATGATAATTTCCATCATTTCCTCTTGTTACTAACGCACCAGGGGCGGTGGTCGAGGGTACCATCTCTTTTCAGAGCAGGACCCCTTTGGTTGTCAACCGCGGGACCTTTACAGCAAAACGGTACTTGGACGATATTCTACGCCCCATTTTGTTGCCCTTGATGGCAAGCCGTCCTGGGCTTACATTACAGCAAGATAATGCCCGACCGCACACGGCAAGAGTTTCTACTGCTTGTATTAGTGGTGGCCAAATCCTACCTTGGCCAGCGAAATCACCGGATCTTTCCCCAGTTGAGAACTTTTGGAGCATCACCGTGAGGACCCTCCAACTGACTCGTGATTCTGACGACGTAACGCGCCGTTCGGAGAGAACCTGGCACGATATCGCTGAGGAGGATATCCGACAACTGTATCAGTCAATACCGTGCCAAATAAGTGCTTGCATAAGGGTCAGAGGTGGACAAACGCGTTATTGATTTGATCAATTTGTGAAGCTCTTCATCTTGAATAATTAATCCAGTTTTTCTGAAATTGTAATCATTTTTCTGTCTGTATCTGTACATCACATCTAGCGATTTCTGTCCCAGTCGGACAATTCCGTCGTGCTGCACCTTTTATGGTGTTTATTTTAACTGGAGACATTGAAATATTTCGAGAACTACACATCGGATGAAAAAGAATATAGTTTCAATTTGTTTGTCTCGGACGGAGACATACAATCACACTTGACCCGCCATCCCACCCCGTGCGTGGGTGGTGGGGGTCAAATTTGAATCCTTCAATGGAAACCACCGTCTTTTGCCGCGGATTACGATTCTCCGATAAAATCTACATATATTTTGTCTGAATCATAGTATCCGTTTCGCCATAGATTGCGCTGTAATCTGAAGAATAGTAATGAGTACCCAGTCGCAATTTACGACATGCTACTCAATAGCCTTTGAATATCCAATGGGACGTGGAACCCCACCTCCTTGCTGAGAGAGTTCAACAGGCCAGTATTTCATAACGTAATTGGAAACCACATTCGCAACGTCGTATTCCTCCGAAATGCCGAATAGGGGACCACTCGACGCGCCACCGCGGCCGTGTAGAGAACAACGTTGTATCATAAAAGACAGTAGACTGCGGCCGGAGCTCACGTATCGTGCAGACGTAGAACAGATAGCGGCTCTAAACATTGCAATACTTGCGTAGTGTTTATTGCCTACATGACTACCTATCATTTGTAGAACAAACGTAAACTGGACAATGAATGTTGCAACCACAGAAGACAACGGAGAATGTAGCAGAAATACATGGCGGTAGGATCCCACGTGCTAATGAATATTCCAGGGCTATTGAGTGACATGTCATAAATTGCAATTCGGTACCTATTTCTATTCCTCCGATTACAGTGCCATCTTTGGCGAAACGGAGGAAATGCTTCAGACATAAGTATGTAGAATTTGCTGTAGAATCGTAATCTGCAATAAAAACGGTGGTTCCCATTGAAAGTTTGGAAGTTACACTTCGCCACCCAGGCACAGTGTGGGGTTTGGGTCGAGTGTGTTACCATCGGATGTCACCTCCGAGACACACAAATTTGAATTACAACTTTTTTAACCCGATGTGTAGTTCTCGAGATATTTCAATGTCTTCAGTTAAAATGAGCACCCGGGTGTTCAAACAAAAACCTTCGAAAACCTTGAGAGGTGGTAGTACTCATCGAAACAAGAAAAATAAGTCCAGTAACATGGGTTCGGAAAAGCCTAATTTCCGAGACAAACACATTTTTATAGAAAGGACTGCGCGACGCTTGGTTGCGGATATTAGTACAATCGTTGCATTGGTACTCCGTCAAATGTGTCGTCAGGGTATTATGATGTCTTACCCACAGTATTCTACCTGCCTCTGCTGTCAGTTGTGTGATTCGAGTCGTGTTTGTATGCGTAGATAGTGGCTCAAATGGCTCTGAGCACTATGGGACTTAACAGCTGAGGTCCCCTAGAATTTAGAACTACTTAAACCTAACTAACCTAAGGACATCACACACATCCATGCCCGAGGCAGGATTCGAACCTGCGACCGTAGCGGTCGCTCGGTTCCAGACTGAAGCGCCTAGAACCGCACGGCCACACTGGCCGGCGCGTAGATAGTGTAGTACATTTAAATGTTCTCTCTTCCATCACTTGTTAGCAATGGAAGCCCATTACTCGATAAATGAAATGACGGATATGATATTCTGCTATGGCTTAGCAAATGGACGTAGCTTGCGAGCCAGTGTGCTTTTCACCGAAAAACATTACAGCACAGATTGCCCTCTGATAAGCTGTTCGGCACCCTGGAAAGACCCAAGTCTGTGCATTCCATCTTAGAAATAGGGAAGCCAAAAGGAAACTGTACATCATTTGGAGAGGATAACAACTACTACACTGCGAAACTCCTGAATACCTTGGGGTGAAGATGGACGTTCCCTCACATTCAAAGCTCACTGTGAACAAACGAGCCTCAGCGCGGAACATCATCATCCGCAAACTTACAGGAACCACCCGGGGTGCCCAGCAAAAAGTGCTTAGGACATCTGCCTTGGCACTATGTTTCTCTGCCGCAGAATACGTAGCACTTGTCTGGCAAAACTCTGCACGCGATAAACATGTAGATACAGTCCTGAAAGAGAAAGGACGCATTGTTACAGGCTACTTACGACCTACTCCTCTCAATAAGCTGTACCAAATTATGGGTATAGCACCGCCACGCATTCGAAGGCAAGATGCAACAGACGTGGGGAAGAAAAAACAAGAAATCGACCCTAGACATCCTTTGTTCGAACATTACCCTCAACATCCAAGACTGAGGTCTAGAAAAAGCTCCCTACAGAAAACTATGGCAATTCGTTCATCTCCCATAACGCGCAGAGAGGAGCTTTGGCGAGACTCCCTAGCTGAAGACAATCACATAACGGTCAAGGAGGAAATTGCCGAAGGTTCACACCTGCCATACCTGATCTGGAAGACTTTGAACAGACTGCGAATTGGGGTGTCAAGGTGCAAAGCCAACCTCAGGAAGTGGGGCTTCAGTAATGAGGAGGAAACTTGTCAGTGTGGTGACGTACAGAACGAACAACATCTGCTAGTCTGTAGGAACCTACCGGCTGTATGCACTATCTGTGATCTTGCTGCAACTAGGGAAACTGCTGTGATAACCGCTGAATACTGGGCCCGTCAAAAAATATTATCATCTTGCTGCTTGTTTACCTGCTGCTTGTTTACCTGCTGCTTGTTTGTATATATAATTGAATCTGAGTCATAAATACTACTGTACAAATTTAATTTTGCAAATTTGTTATTTGAACCAATACTTATTAGTTTTTGTAATTATTTTATGTCCTGGACTCGAAAAATAAAATAAGTAAGCTGTTTAGCAGACTTTTCCAGCGTCTGAGGAACAGAGGTAATCTTGCACCTCGGAAGACTGACTGTGGAAGGCTCCTTGCATTTCGCACGCTTGACATGGAGGAGCGTGTGCTACGTTCTGTAGAAGAAACCCTCGGGACCAGTGTGCGGCGATTAGTAGCAGCGGAAGACGTGTACCAGTGTCTTATGCAGGGGGTACTTCATAAACTATTACTGTACCTATATCACCTACGTAGAGTTCAGGCTCTAAGGCCAGTGTATCGTGATGGCAGACAGCGGTTCTGTCAATGGCTGTTGCAGACCTGTGCCGCAGGTTCACTGTCCACATCCAAGATTTCACATACCGGCGAGGCAGGGTTCACAAGAGATTGTGTTGTGAATTTCTGTAAGCAGCTCGTATGGGCAGATGTAAATCCCAAGGCAATTTAGGAAAGGGGGCGTCAACACCGATTCTCAGTCAACGTATGGGCAGGCTGCTTGGCGAAAGATACTTGCCACCACAAAGGTTGACTGTCGCGCGTTATCCGGACCTTCACATTACTGTACTGTGTACCTTGCTGGAGGCTGTGCCATTGCAGCAACGAATACAAATGTAGTTCATGCATGATGGCGCACCAGCACACTTAAGTCACAATACGTGCGAACATCTGACGCAGACATTTGTGGACCGCCGGATTGGTTGGGAAGGGGGGGGGGGCACACAATAGCCTCCTCGTTCTCCAGACCTCAATCCCCTAGAATTTTGGTATTCGCGTGTTCAATGCGTACCAGCAGGTACAAGAACAACCGGATATACTTCAAAGGGTGCGTCATGCCTTACGCCGTAGGGCAGGGGACATTGTCAAGAATGGACGCCACGCTGAACATCTCCTGTAAACACGTACAGGGCTATTACAAATGATTGAAGCGATTTCATAAATTCACTGTAGCTCCATTCATTGACATATGGTCACGACACACTACAGATACGTAGAAAAACTCATAAAGTTTTGTTCGGCTGAAGCCGCACTTCAGGTTTCTGCCGCCAGAGCGCTCGAGAGCGCAGTGAGACAAAATGACGACAGGAGCCGAGAAAGCGTATGTCGTCCTTGAAATGCACTCACATCAGTCAGTCATAACAGTGCAACGACACTTCAAGACCAAGTTCAACAACGATCCACCAACTGCTAACTCCATTCGGTGATGGTATACGCAGTTTAAAGCTTCTGGATGCCTCTGTAAGGGGAAATCAACGGGTCGGCCTGCAGTGAGCGAAGAAACAGTTGAACGCGTGCGGGCAAGTTTCACGCGTAGCCCGCGGAAAATTGGCTCATGCCACAACTGGAGACCGACAGCGCCGACTTCATCTTTCAACAGGATGGTGCTCCACCGCACTTCCATCATGATGTTCGGCATTTTTTAAACAGGAGATTGGAAAACCGATGGATCGGTCGTGGTGGAGATCATGATCAGCAATTCATGTCGTGGCCCCCACGCTCTCCCGACTTAACCCCATGCGATTTCTATCTGTGGGGTTATGTGAAAGATTCAGTGTTTAAACCTCCTCTACCAAGAAACGTGGCAGAACTGCGAGCTCGCATCAACGATGCTTTCGAACTCATTGATGGGGACATGCTGCGCCGAGTGTGAGAGGAACTAGATTATCGGCTTGATGTCTGCCGGATCACTAAAGGGGCACATATCGAACATTTGTGAATGCCTGAAAAAACTTTTTGAGTTTTTGTATGTGTGTGCAAAGCATTTTGAAAATATCTCAAATAATAAAGTTATTGTAGAGCTGTGAAATCGCTTCAATCATTTGTAATAACCCTGTATTTATCGCAGGAAGTGTGCATTTCCGGACCCATACTTATTGGACGTGTTCGTGTTTCTATGAGTACTACCACTTCTCAAAGTCATCGACACTTCTTTGGAACACCCTATATATACAAAGACAGAGATAATACTATACATATTTGTGAAGGCAGAGAGTCCATAATTAATATTCCAGTCTAGAAACACTGCAGGAATAGAACCACCACTCAGGATGACGTCAAACTTGAGCAATTTATTGTTGACATAGGGGGAAACGAGAAAATTTTATCAACAGCTGGCGCTCTAAGTGTCTTAAGTAAATGTGGTCGACTACAAATGACAAATGAATCGCAATACGACTGCTATGGTTTGAACTGCACATTGCACCATCCGTACTGTTCAATGTGCTTCACTGCACAAGTTTTGCAGTCAACTGTTGTGGCACTGTTACTTCGGTAAGCGCATCCACCATGACAAGGACGTACAGCATCGGATTGTAAAATCTGATTTTAATTGTCCTGAGGCAAAAAATCCTGAGGCAAAAAACAGCTTGTTACGCAAAAAAATCGGTTTTTAATTGTCTTGGGGTCAAAAACAGCATAAAAAGCAAAATGACACCGGTTTTTAACTGTTGTGAGACTGTCGCAAGATTCCTGCACGAGTTGAAATCGAGAACGGCATGTTCGACAACAGATCGCAGTGTCTCCGGATTGAGAATGCTTTGCGCAATGCCTGCCTTTAATTCGACTCCGTTCGTAACTGAACCACTGAACAGAACATCTTTCATATAACCCCACAGCCAGGAGTCCCACGGATTAGGATCAGGTAATCAGGACGGCCAGGCTCTAGGGAAATTACTGCTGATAATTCTAGCATGTCCCACATACCTCTACTGCAACCGCTTCACTAGCTGTGCAGTGTGCAGAAGAGAACAATAAATGACCCTAGCCACACATTCACACTGTTGGAGGGTTGTAATGACGATAGTGTGCAAAAGATTCTCGTGGCATTTACCAGTGACGTTACAGGACAGTGAGGTTACAGAACCCTCAGGACTGATCTCCTCTAAAAAATGCGGCCCAATGATAAACGATGCTGTCGATTCGCACCACACCGCCACCTTTGTAGAAAGAAGTGGTACCGGTTGATGTGTGAACGAATTTACCGTTACCCATATTCTGCAGTTTTGCATATTGACATATCCTTACAGATGGAAATCGGCTTCAGCTGTTCACAGGATGTTCCATGGCCATTTATTGTCCTCTTCCATGCGGATGAGAAATTTTAGAGCGAGCGGTTGTCTTGCTGGCAGGTCAGCAGGGAGCAACTTCTGAACGTCGGCGATTTTGTATGAATATCAATAAATGATGTCTCGTAGGATTTTATGCACCGTCCTCTCAGGTATATCCAACGTGCGAGCAATTCTCCGTGCGCTACATGTTTCCACACCACTGCTCGCCCCCTACTGCAGTGCTGTGGCCACATCTTGGACAGACGCTGGATCAACTGCTTTCCTCTCTCTGCTTCACTGCACTTCAACAAAATCTGTCTTTTCAAATTCTATCATTTTTTCTAGACCTTTAGCAGACCTCTGACTAGTGCCTTTTTTAATACTCTTGAGTGTCTGGAACCTCTGTAGGGTTCCTGGCGCACATTCACCGTTCTTGTAAAAGAACTTTACCAGTGGCGCACGATTCTTCATGGTGACAGTGATGTCGGCCATGTCGGACGCAAATTGAGGAACAGCCGCCCGCCGCGCGTCTCATAAAGTGCATATTCTGAGGCATACGGCGCCATCTGTTGGTCAAAGTTCCGTAAAATCCTTTTGTCCCAAGACGTTTCCCTCTGCTTCATTAACATACTGATCAAATTTAACATCATTCCTTGCAGTGGTTCTCTTTCCACGGCCTTTTGAAACACTAACTTTAATTATGGACATGTATCACATACATCGAGGGAAAAAAAAATCGCAGCCCCGAAAAGTAATTAATGTAGAGCAAAGAATTTTCACGAATACATTTGTGTAGATAACCCAATGAAGGGGTTAGCATTGCAAGATCACAGGTTAATGCAAGAGCAAGACAAGCCAATGCAAATGTGAAATACTCGCACATTAATACCCGGTGTAGCCGTCAGAATGTTGAATGCAAGCATGTAGACTTACATGCACTGTGTTGTGCAGATACCGGATGTCAAATTGTGGGGTGGAGTTCCATTCCTGTTGCATTTGGTCGGTTAATACAGGGACGGTTAATGCTGTTTGTGGATGACTCTGGAGTTGTCTTATATCCCATATGTGCTCGACCGGAGACAGATCTGGTGATCGAGCAGGTCAAGGCAACATGTCACCACTCTTTAAAGCATGCGGGTGACCGTTATCTTGTCGAAAAACACTTCCTGGAATGCTGTTTATGAACGGCTACCCAACGAATCGAATAACCATATTAACATACAAATTTGCAGTCAGGGAGCGCGGGATAACTACGAGAGTGCCCCTGATGTCACGAAATTGCATCCCAGACCGTAACACTAGGTGTAGGTCCAGTGTGTCTAGCACGCAGATAGGGTGGTTGTAGGCCGTGTTGTAACCAACAGCCGGTCATCACTGGCACCGACGGACGACTAGATTTCGTCAGAAAACATGAGACCTTCATCCTGCCCTCCAATGAGCTCTCGATTGCCACCACTAACCCTGCAAATGGCGGTGGTTTGTGGTCAGTAGAATGCATGCTACATAGCGTCTGGCTCGGAGCTGTCACTGAGGTAACCGATTTGTAGCAGTTCACTGTGTCACTGTTGTGCGAACTACTGCTCAAATTATTGCTGCAAATGCAGTACTATGCGCCAGAGATATATGTCGAACACGATGGTCTTCCCTCTCGGTAGTGCCCCTTGGCCGTCCAGACCCCAGTTTTCTTGCGACCGAACGTTCTTGTAACCACCGCTGCCAGCAACCATGAACGGTGGCTACACACCTGCAAGTCTTTCTGCAATACCACAAAAGGAACGTCGAGCTTCTCATAGCCATACCACACCACCTCATTCAAACTCAATGAGTGTTGAAAATAGCGTCTTTGTCGCCTTAAAGGCATTCTGGACTATCATCAATTCACCACGTCCTATCGAAAATGTAACTAATGTGCACGACCAATACAGAGTGTTTGCATTTTCATAGCGTCACAGCTAGCGCCACTCTTATGAGACTGGTGCCAAATTTGGACAGCTATAATCTTTCAGATGTAGAAACACGCCTACGTAGCACACATACATCTTGGTGTTGCGATTCTTTTTTTCCAACAAAGTACAATACTGGCCATTAAAATTACTACACCAAGAAGAAATGCAGATGATAAATGGGTATTCAATGGACAAATATATTATACATTATTATTATTATACATTTTTATTATACATTTTTATTATACATTTATTATACATTTATACATTTTATTATTATACATTTTCACGCAATTTGGGTGCATAGATCCTGAGAAATCAGTAACCAGAACAACCAACTCTGGCCGTAATAACGGCCTCCATACGCCTTGTCATTGAGACAAACAAAGCTTGGATGGCGTGTACAGGTACAGCTGCCCATGCAGCTTCAACGCGATACCACACTTCATCAAGAGTAGTGACTGGCGTATAGTGACGAGCCAGTTGCTCGGCCACCATTGACCAGACGTTTTCAATTGGTAAGAGATCTGGAGAATGTGCTGGACAGGGCTGCAGTCGAACATTTTCTGTATCCAGAAAGGCCCGTACAGGACCTGCAACATGCGGTCGTACATTATCCTGCTGAAATGTAGGATTTCGCAGGGATAGAATGAAGGGTAGAGCCACGGGTCGTGTTGTTGTTGTTGTAGTGGTCTTAAGTCCTGAGACTGGTTTGATGCAGCTCTCCATGCTACTCTATCCTGTGCAAGCTTCTTCATCTCCCAGTACCTACTGCAACCTACATCGTTCTGAATCTGTTTAGTGTATTCATCTCTTGGTCTCCCTCTACGATTTTTACCCTCCACGCTGCACTCCAACACTAAATTGGTGATCCCTTGATGCCTCAGAACATGTCCTGCCAACAGAGCCCTTCTTCTAGTTAAGTTGTGCCACAAACTTCTCTCCAATCCTACTCAATACCTCCTCATTCGTTATGTGATCTACCCATCTAATCTTCAGCACTCTTCTGTAGCACCACATTTCGAAAGCGTCTATTCTCTTTTTGTCCAAACTAGTTATCGTCATGTTTCACTTACATACACTTTTATGCTCCATACAAATACTTTCTGAAACGACTTCCTGACACTTAAATCTATACTTGATGTTAACAAAATTCTCTTCTTCAGAAACGCTTTCCTTGCCATTGCCAGTCTACACTTGATATCCTCTCTACTTCGACCATCATCAGTTATTTTGCTCCTCAAATAGCAAAACTCCTTTACTACTTTAAGTGTCTCATTTCCTAATCTAATTCCCTCAGCATCACCTGACTTTATTCGACTACATTCCATTATCCTCGTTTTGCTTTTGTTGATGTTCATCTTATACCCTCCTTTCATGACACTGTCCATTCCGTTCAACGGCTCTTCCAAGTCCTTTGCTGTCTCTGACAGAATTACAATGTCATCGGCGAACCTCAAAGTTTTTATTTCTTCTCCATGGATTTTAATACCTACTCCCAATTTTTCTTTTGTTTCCTTCACTGCTTGCTCAATATACAGATTGAATAACATCGGGGAGAGGCTACAACCCTGTCTCACTCCCTTCCCAACCACTGCTTCTCTTTCATGCCCCTCGCTTCTTATAACTGCCATCTGCTTTCTGTACAAATTGTAAATAACCTTTCGCTCCATGTATTTTACCCCCGCCACCTTCAGAATTTGAAAGAGAGTATTCCAGTCAACATTGTCAAAAGCTCTCTCTAAGTCTACCAATGCTAGGAACGTAGGTTTGCCTTTTCTTAATCTAGCTTCTAAGATAAGTCGTAGGGTCAGTATTGCCTCACGTGTTCCAATATTTCTACGGAATCCAAACTGATCTTCCCCGAGGTCGGCTTCTTCCAGTTTTTCCATTCGTCTGTAGAGAATTCGCGTTAGTATTTTGCATCCGTGACTTATTAAAGTGATAGTTCGGTAATTTTCACATCTGTCAACACCTGCTTTCTTTGGGATTGGAATTATTATATTCTTCTTGAAGTCTGAGGGTATTTCGCCTGTTTCATACATCTTGCTGACCAGATGGTAGAGTTTTGTCAGGACTGGCTCTCCCAAGGCCGTCAGTAGTTCTAATGGAATGTTGTCTACTCCCGGGGCCTTGTTTCGACTCAGGTGTTGCAGTGCTCTGTCAAACTCTTCACGCAGTATCGTATCTCCCATTTCATCTTCATCTACATCCTCTTCTATTTCCATAATATTGTCCTCAAGTGCATTGCCCTTGCATAGACCCTCTATATACTCCCTCCACCTTTCTGCTTTCCCTTCTTTGCTTAGAACTGGGTTTCCACCTGCGCTCTTGATAGTGATACAAGTGGTTGTCTTTTCTCCAAAGATCTCTTTAATTTTCCTGTAGGCAGTATCTATCTTGCTCCTCGTGAGAAAAGCCTCTACATCCTTACATTTGTCGTCTAGCCATCCCTGCTTAGCCATTTTGCACTTCCTGTCGATCTTATTTTTGAGACGTTTGTATTCCTTTTTGCCTGCTTCACTTACTGCATTTTTATATTTTCTCCTTTCATCAATTAAATTCAATATTTCTTCTGTTACCCATGGATTTCTACTAGCCCTCGTCTTTTTACCTACTTGATCCTCTGCTGCGTTCACTACTTCATCCCTCATAGCTACCCATTCTTCTTCTACTGTATTTCCCCCATTCCTGTCAATTGTTCCCTTATGCTCTCCCTAAAACTCTGTACAACCTCTGGTTTAGTCAGTTTATCCAGGTCCCATCTCCTTAAATACCCACTTGTACTACGGTAGTAGACGTGGGCTTCGTGTCTATCTTGGCCACAATAATGCGTTCACTATGTTGTTTGTAGTAGCTTACCCGCACTCCTATTTTTTTATTCATTATTAAACCGACTCCTGCATTACCCCTATTTGATTTTGGAGTATGGATGTAGAGGTAGATGTTTTCGCCTGACCAAAAGTCTTGTTCCTCCTGCCAGCGAACTTCACTAATTCCTACTATATGTCACTTTAACCTATCCATTTCCCTTTTTTAAATTTTCTAACCTACCTGCTCGATTAAGGAATCTGACATTCCACGCTCCGATTCGTAGAACGCCAGTTTTCTTTCTCCTGATAAGAACGTCCTTCTGAGTAGTCCCCGCCCGGAGATCCAAATGGGGGACTATTTTACCTCCGGAATACTTTACCCAAGAGGACGCCATCATCATTAACCATACAGTAAAGCTGCATGCCCTTGGGAAAAATTACGGCTGTAGTTTCCCCTTGCTTTCAGCCGTTCGCAGTACCAACACAGCAAGGCCGTTTTGGTTAGTGTTACAAGGCCAGATCAGTCAATCATCCAGACTGTTGCCCCTGCAACTACTGAAAAGGCTACTGCCCCTCTTCAGGAACCACACGTTTGTCTGGCCTCTCAACAGGCATCCCTCCGTTGTGCCGTTGTGGTTGCACCTACGGTACGGCTATCTGTATCGTTGAGGCACTCAAACCTCCCCACCAACGGCAAGGTCCATGGTTCTTGGGGGGGGGGGGGGGGGGGTACACGGGCCGTAACACATGTGAATTGTAAGGTCAACTGTTCAAACTGCCGTCAATGCGAACAAGAGGTGACCGAGACGTCTAACCAATGGCCCCCCATACCATCACGCTGGGTGATACGCCAGTATGGCGAAGACGAATACCCGCTTCCAATGTGCGCTCACCGCGAATGTAAGAGAGCAGAATGGGCCGCTCCGCGGAACTCACGGACTTGGAACGTGGTCAGATGATTGGATGTGATATGTGTCATAAGTCTGTACGCAAGATTTCCACACACCTAAACATTCCGAGGTCCACTGTTTGCGATGTGATAGTGAAATGGAAACGTGAAGGGACGAGTACAGCACAAAAACGTACAGGCCGACGTCGTCTGTTGACTGACAAAGACCGCCGACAGTTGGTGGTGGTGGTGGTTAGTGTTTAACGTCCCGCCGACAACGAGGTCATTAGAGACGGAGCGCAAGCTCGGGTTAGGGAAGGATTGGGAAGGAAATCGGCCGTGCCCTTTCAAAGGAACCATCCCGGCATTTGCCTGAAACGATTTAGGGAAATCACGGAAAACCTAAATGAGGATGGCCGGAGACGGGATTGAACCGTCGTCCTCCCGAATGCGAGTCCAGTGTGCTAACCACTGCGCCACCTCGCTCGGTCACCGACAGTTGAAGAGGGTAGTAATGTGTAATAGGCAGACATCTAACCAGACCATCGCACAGGAATTTCAAACTGCATCAGGATTCACTCCAACTATGACAGTTAGGCGGGAGGTGAGATAACTAGGATTTCATGGTTGAGCGGCTGCTTATAAGCCACACATCAAGCCGGTACATGCCAAACGACGCCTCGCTTGGTGTAAGGAGCGTAGACATTGGACGATTGAACAATGGAAAAACGTTGTGTGGATGACGAATGAACGTACACAATGTGGCGATCCGGTAGCAGGATGTGGGTATGGCGAATACCCGGTGAACGTCATCTGCCAGGGTGTGTAGCGCGAACAGTAAAATTCCAAGGCGGTGGTGTTATGGTGTGGTCGTATTTTTCATGCAGGGGGCATGCAACCCTTGTTGTTTTGCGTCGCGCTATCACAGCACTGGCCTAAGTTGATGTTTTGAGCACCTTCTTGCTCCCCACTGTTGAAGAGCAATTCTGGGATGGCGACTGCATCTTTCACACGATCTAGCACCTGTTCATAATGCACGGCCTGTGGCGGAGTGGTTACACGATAATAACATCCCTGTAATGGACGTATGCTGCTGCTACCTGTGAAGACTTCAGGAAACTATAGGATCTGCAGCGGCAATATTCCACGATACCCCACAACGAATTCCGCATTTTGCACCCAAACTGGCCGAGAAAAAAGTGTCGCATTTCTTATTGAACGCCCCTTGGTTCACATTACCGTGGTCTGTCACAAGAATGCAGACAGCAATATATGACAAAAGAGGTTGTTTTAGGATGGGAGAGAAAAGAAGAAGAAATAGCAAGGAAGATATCTAGAGGACGAAACGTAACAATGCTGCTACTGTAGGAAATGTTAGAATGGAACTGTGGAAATATGCAGGTGATAAGATAGAAGAATAGTTTTGTTTAGCAAGGGAGGGTGTACATATATAGAGAAACATGTCTTATACTAGTGACATCCATACAAACAGGGTGGGTAGAGAAAGACGTCTTGTTGAAAATTAGGGAGGAATTAGTGTAATACCATCAGAACCAAAACTTTTTTCTAGAGTTTTTAAGAGAGCTATTGAACAGAATGTGATTTATTTCTTAGAGAAATAAACTGGCTTTAGGGCTGATGGAACATCCACTGTCTCTGATTAGCAATAGAAAAGACAAGAATGAGTAACAGATGATTTTTGTGGATTTGAAAAAAAGCATCCTAAGATCTGAGACTCCACCTTTCGTGTAGAGAGTGGAAGTACGGAATAGATGGATTGATTTAGTTATGAGAATGTACAAAGAGACAGAAATAAATGTAAATATGGGGCAGCAACTTCAAAACCACCAAAGGCCTCAATGAGAGATACAATCTATTATCATTACTACAATCTTATACACAGACAGAGCGCTGGAAGCTTGGTACAAACAATGCTCAGGAATGGGCATGTAAGTTGGACAGGCATTCACTGAATTTTTCAGATGTCTAAATGATTATCGCAGACAGCAGAGAGGACGCAGCGCACAAGGTGTATAAACTGCAGACGGAATGCACAAGATGGTGTCTAAAACTCAATTTCTATAAGACAGTACATGTGTAACAGCAAACAAAGAACGGATTTATTCCTCCAAACTGAAAAAAATTAAAAATGTGAAAATTTTAAATATTTAGGTTCCATTATATCCACTGATGGCACCTCTAATGAAGATTGAGACCAAAGTAAACATGGGTAAACGAGGAACACGTCCTCCCTACATGGACTGATCTCTAACAGTTTGAACAATAGTATTAGTAAATAGACAAAAAAATGAAATATCTTACTATTAATGAGAATACAGACATTTACAGTGCATAAATATGGCCTCTTACGAATAAAATACGGGACATGATGCCTGCAGGTCTGTGAAAACTTCAAAAATATGGGAAAATGGAAACGGCACAGTCCATGACGAACACACTGTAAAATAGAAGTATTCAGTGGCTTGGGCGTGTAAAAAGAATAAGCAATGACACGTGGCCAAATAAGGCACCAAGGAGAACGAGAAGGGTACGGCCATGGAAATTGTCTATCTATTCGTTGAGCAATGGATGAGAATACTACAACACATTTGCAAGAAGAAAAAGTAATCTCGGAAAGGCCAAAGAAGATGTGTAAATGTAACAACATAGGTAAACGTAGGATGATCTCAGAAATTGGCACCACAATAATAGAATTAGAAATAATTTCTGTATAGACTACGCACCCCTGTCTAGGGTTCAGAACGGAATTTTATGATGATCTTTTCAAAAGCTCTGCGCAGTGCAAGATAGAATTAAATAAAATAATTTGTTTTACAAAGCACCTTTACAGCCCTTTAACAGAATCTCCAGTCTTTCTTTTGACATTTTCCCAACTTTTTGGCAACTTCTGTATTCCGGATATGGCACGTATTTGTTGAGCTGTCTGATTACTCTGGTCGTCTTGAGAGGTTCCATAACCCCTTTTGGATGTCGCCTCTCATTTTCATCAATTTTGTTAATGTTTTATGTCATTGCAGGGTGGTAACTGGCCGAATAAGGTTATTCTAATGACAATATTTGTACTGAGCGCTCAGAATACTTTCACTTGTTTGCTATGCATGTTGGGAACTGTATGTGATCTTGCCTTTAGTTTCCTCTGTTACTTCCCTGGGCGGCCTGTGCGAGGCGAGCACCGGAGGACACGGTACACAGCGTTTCCGGTTGGGGGCTGCACTTCCACAAATACTGAGAGGGTCGTACATCAATGCACTAGAGCGACTGGCGCGACGACTGAACTCGGTCTAGTTTCGCCTGTTGTAGGCAGAGCAAAACGACATCCGAGCCGTCTCAGTGTTGCCGCAGTTTATATGTTTACCGTTCCGGTGCGTATGGAATGAAGACTGCTGGCGCTGTCTGACTGCACTGTCCGCGTGATTCAGAGAATATTTGTGGACCGTGCCATGCTGGGCGCGACTGTCTGGCGCCGGATGGTCGGTGGTCTAGGCATGTTGTTTTCGTAGCCGGTCAAACGGCAAGTTCAGTGCCCTGAGCTGAATAGCAGAGGCCAGTTGGCATCATAAAGCCCTGCTCGAAATTGGAGGGAACGGTCGCTGTTGGCGCGAATGATGTTCTGAGATAGTGTGGGGGAATTTTGGAATCAGCACTGAATGCTGATTCGTGGTCTTTCAAGGGTAGTGGGGAGTTGAGTGACGTTGGCTTCGCTCATGCATTGCGTGGGCGCAGGACAGTTGGGATCTCATCTTCGTCGGAGTCGGTCAGTCTTGCGACTTAGTCGCACTTTTTCGGCAGAGCTTAGAATTCTCAGACATCCTTCGAAGCCGGGGGTTGAAACAGAGTTGTTGCACAGCAGAAGTCGGCGCCTACATCATTAGAACGCTGCCTACTGACGATGTCGTGCAGGTTTCAGGACTAGTAAAGTATTTTGCTGCTCTGCCGTTGTAGGACCTATTATTTTTATACTAAACCCCTAAGTAGCAGTAAGTCCACCTTATTTGTTTCTCCATGTGATCCCATCTGAGCTCCCACTACTAATCGCGATATTGCAATAGTCGGTGGAGTTGTCTTTGATTCATTAGGACCTCCAGTCATTATCATCAGTCTATTGCATCACAGAGAGTAGGAGCCCCTTGTTCTTGAGCCAACTCTTATTCACATAATAGTTCTGTGGAACCTACCCTTTAGCCTACTGTTTGTATTGACAATCAATTTCCTTTGTGTTCTGATGTATAATAAATCTAATTGTAATATTTAATCCGCATATCATTTCGTAGATATATGCAGAATCCCATTTCCTGTCGTTTATTATGATAAAATTCCCTTTTTCTTTACTGACTAGATCATGATTTTTATTGAATTATTGTGAGTGTGCACTTCTTATTTTACCAACCAGCAGGGTCCACCATCAGCACCTTTCGTTACCGTTGCGCACAAAATCATTTAGGTGGTAGGTAAGGATGGGCAGAGTGCATGTCCAGTTCTCATTGAGAATTCGACACAATTAAAGAGGTGCAAACTCTTCTGCAACCCTTCACCTCGCTTTCCCACTGGAATCTTCATCAATTGTATCAAAACGGTTTCCACAGAGTTGTCCCTTAAATTTGGGAAACAAATCAAAGTCTGTTAGACTCCTATCAGGACTGTATGGTGGGTGGGGAAGTATTTCCCAATTATATTTGTCAAGTATTTCTTTCACTGGTCTTGCATTATCATGCAAAATGAGGATAGATTTTGCAAGCATGTCAGGCCTTCTTTGACGAGTTTTCAGACGCAAAACATTTTGAAAAAATGGCTCTTAGCACTATGGCACGTTACGTCTGAGATCATCAGTCCCCTACAACTTAGAACTACTTAAACCTAACTAACCTAAGGACATCATACACATCCATGACCGAGGCAGAATTCGAACCTGCGACCGTAGCAGTCACGCAGTTCCGGACTGAGGCGCCTAGAACCGCTCGGCCACCGCGGCCGGCAAAACATTTTGCAGAAGTAGGTTGTAGCGCGTGCCTGTTACGAACGTCCCCAGGGGCACTCTATCAGTAACTAAGACTCCATTCAAATGTTCAATGTGTGTGAATTCCTAAGGGGCCAAACTGCTGAGGTCATCGGTCCCTAGACACTACTCAAACTAACTTATGCTAAGAACAACACACACACCCTTGCCCGAGGGAGGACTCGAACCTCCTGTGGGAGTCGCCGCGCAGTCCGTGACATAGCGCCTGAAACCGCACGCCCACTCCGCGTGGCAAGACTCCATTCAACTAATACACAAAGATCATCGTGAGTTTCAGCTTTGATTGTCGGCGGCGGAATTTTCCAGGCGTGGAGAGGTGAAACTTTTCAATTGAGGAGACTGAAACTTTATTTGTGGCTCAAAACCTCGTGTTTCAAGTGAAACAATCCTTTTCCGGCACTGTTCTCCGAATGGATTTTCTCCGCAACAAATTCGTAAAGCATTCAATGTAAAACCAAGAACGCTTGTATGTGATAGGGAAGAATACAGTGCTTTTTTAACCTACGTGGGTGCTCTTTCCTCGAAGATGGACCGTATTCTCGAGAAACAATGTGTTATGGTGATCTTCCGGCCTCCGACAAAGACTGCAGGTTTACTCGGCTCTGTTAAAGACGATTTATTACGTCGTAAGGTGGGCGTGTGTCAGATTCCTTGCGGTAATTGTGAGAAGTCATACACAGGTCAAACAACACCCACCGTTCATGACAGATGTGTGGAACAATGAAGATACACACGCTTATCACTGCCAGACAAGTCAGCTGTGGACGACCATTGTATTGATACAGGGCATTCCATGAACTACAGTGTTGTGAAGATTCCTTTTGGGGTTCTGTCTTCAAGGAAGCTACAGAGATTAGATTAGCTAATAATTTAATATATAGTGATAATGGTTTTAATTTGGATGAAGCATGGAATCCGGCTCTTGGGATAATTAAGCTGAAGAGAAGTCGTCATGGTGTCATCGCTGCCGAACATATATCGATAAGCGAATCGAATGCCTGTACGCCTTCGCCACAGACGGCGCGTGTGTAAGCGTATCTCTATGCTGCCGACCAGCGACAGTGACTCGCAAGTGCGTACCACCACGGTGGAGCATAAAAGGCCGCGCTTGGCTTCTTGTCGTCAGTTTTTCATTTTCCCCTCATTATGAACAGACGATACGCAGCCAGAATGTTAGTAGAAGAAGTTTCCTTTGAGCGGGTGGATGCCTGAAATTTAATGGATAGTTAATCTGCTCGATAATGTTGAAACCATTATTTTGCGATCATCATGCGACCTGCTTTCTCCTCCTCATTCAGATCATGTGAAACCTTCCTGGCAGCTACCTTTCTTATGTTTAAATTGTCAGTTATGATTCTGTGGACTGAAGTGACAGACATTCTGAATTCATATACACTCCTGAAAATGGAAAAAACAACACATTGACACCGGTGTGTCAGACCCACCATACTTGCTCCGGACACTGCGAGAGGGCTGTACAAGCAATGATCACACGCACGGCACAGCGGACACACCAGGAACCGCGGTGTTGGCCGTCGAATGGCGCAAGCTGCGCAGCATTTGTGCACCGCCGCCGTCAGTGTCAACCAGTTTGCCGTGGCATACGGAGCTCCATCGCAGTCTTTAACACTGGTAGCATGCCGCGACAGCGTGGACGTGAACCGTATGTGCAGTTGACGGACTTTGAGCTAGGGCGTATAGTGGGCATGCGGGAGGCCGGGTGGACGTACCGCCGAATTGCTCAACTCGTGGGGCGTGAGGTCTCCACAGTACATCGATGTTGTCGCCAGTGGTCGGCGGAAGGTGCACGTGCCCGTCAACCTGGGACCGGACCGCAGCGACGCACGGATGCACGCCAAGACCGTAGGATCCTACGCAGTGCCGTAGGGGACCGCACCGCCACTTCCCAGCAAATTAGGGACACTGTTGCTCCTGGGGTATCGGCGAGGACCATTCGCAACCGTCTCCATGAAGCTGGGCTACGGTCCCGCACACCGTTAGGCCGTCTTCCGCTCTCGCCTCAACATCGTGCAGCCCGCCTCCAGTGGTGTCGCGACAGGCGTGAATGGAGGGACGAATGGAGACGTGTCGTCTTCAGCTATGAGAGTCGCTTCTGCCTTGGTGCCATTGATGGTCGTATGCGTGTTTGGCGCCGTGCAGGTGAGCGCCACAATCAGGACTGCATACGACCGAGGCACACAGGGCCAACACTCGGCATCATGGTGTGGGGAGCGATCTCCTACACTGGCCGTACACCACTGGTGATCGTCGAGGGGACACTGAATAGTGCACGGTACATCCAAACCGTCATCGAACCCATCGTTCTACCATTCCTAGACCGGCAAGGGAACTTGCTGTTCCAACAGGACAATGCACGTCCGCATGTATCCCGTGCCACCCAACGTGCTCTAGAAGGTGTAAGTCAACTACCCTGGCCAGCAAGATCTCCGGATCTGTCCCCCATTGAGCATGTTTGGGACTGGATGAAGCGTCGTCTCACGCGGTCTGCACGTCCAGCACGAACGCTGGTCCAACTGAGGCGCCAGGTGGAAATGGCATGGCAAGCCGTTCCACAGGACTACATCCAGCATCTCTACGATCGTCTCCATGGGAGATAGCAGCCTGCATTGCTGCGAAAGGTGGATATACACTGTACTAGTGCCGACATTGTGCATGCTCTGTTGCCTGTGTCTATGTGCCTGTGGTTCTGTCATTGTGATCATGTGATGTATCTGACCCAGGAATGTGTCAATAAAGTTTCCCCTTCCTGGGACAATGAATTCACGGTGTTCTTATTTCAATTTTCAGGAGTGTACAATTTCCTCACGTTTTCGTCAATCCTCTCTCAAAATGTCATTAAGAATAATCTGGGAGGAGTAGTCTGTTGCAGCTGATGACCTTCCACTTCTTGGGCTGTCCTCAGTTCTCACCCGGTCTTCACGGAAACAATCCACTACACTAATCCCACACACCTCTCTCAAAGTGTTGTAAATTTACGTTGAGTTCTTTCCACATAGGGAGTCGAATTCGACGTAGGAACGCTGCTCACTACGTGTAATCCGACCTGACTTGGATTCAGCTTCCATTTTGAAACTGAATTAGTACGACACAGCCACGCGAAACAGCAAACACGTATACGATCGTCACACATAAAGTTCCGCTCACAAGTGACATGAATTTCAACTTGATCACGCCATCGCAACGGTCGTGCGTGCGTAGCGTGCAGGGCTTTAGAATTCATCGTCGTGTATTTTGGTGCAGAAGTCTATCGCAGATTGTTGGTGGAAATCGGACAGCTAATTGACCATTTAGAAATATTTAAAAACAAAATTAAAGAATATCTTGTTAACCATTCCTTCTACAATTTATGACAATACCTAGGATCAAGAATATGCTTAAATCTAATCTTTGAATTAAACAGAATCTGATTTTTGCAGAGAGAACTAACACTCTCTTTAAAGTGTTTCATGTCCAGCTGAAAAATGCTTCTGTTGCAGCTCAAAAAATAGATGAATTGCTCCTCTTTAAAGGGGGGGGAATTTTGGTATGCGAACAAGTTTACGCTTTTTCAACACAGAACATTCTAAATCCTTTCACCCATTCTTTCTCCCCTGCCTGCCATTGTAATGAAGCCTTCATACACACCCACCCCTACCCTCTCTGCCACTGTCTGTATGTGTCCCTCCCCAACTGTCTGCTTTTCCTCCCATTGTCGCCTTCTCCTGTCTGTCTTTCCCCTTGTCAGTCTTCAAGCCTTTCTCTCACTCTTCCTTACTACTGTCTCCTTTTCTACCACTTTCACTGTCTCTTTGCCTTACGACCATTTTCTTTGTTCCATTCCTTTTTCTTTCTCGCTTAAAACCCACTGTCTTTCTCTTCAACCACCACTGTCTCCACTTCGCTCATGCCCCGCGTGGTGGCTGCTCAGAGGTTTGACCTCTAGACCAGGAAACTTCAGCAAGTGGGTACAAGGGATGGGAAAAGTGGCTAAGTATTTTCTTGTCAATGGTCGCCGGTCCGGAGGGACCCAGAGACCGGAAGGCAATATATGATCTCCACACACCTCTCTTTTAATTTCCACTGTATCTTCTCAGTTTCACTCGCACTGCTACTACCTCCATCCATCCCTCTTTTTCGTATGCTGCCATTATCTCCCAATGACCGTCGGTATGTCTTCTGTCTTTGCTCCTTCTCTCTTTGCTATTGTCTTCAACCACGCCTTTGTCTCTTTCACTGTCATTTTCTCTCTGCCACCATAAATGTCTACTCCCTCTTTCTCTCTCACTGCCGCTGTCTCCTCACTTTTCTCTGCTACTCACGCTCAGCATAAAATAGTGCGAATATGTTGCATGCCAAAATTTTTGGTGAGGGAGGTGGGATGAGAGTTGAGTCAGCTGGTTCCCCAATGTTCCATCATAGTTTTTTAAAGAGCAGCTGTTCGCCTTTTTTGAGCTCCAATAGCAGTATTTTTTAGCTAGGTCCTCCTTTTCCACCTTGCAAAGCGAGTTCTACAGATCAGTAAAGTTTTGGCAATTTACTTACATAGTTCGACTCATTTACTTACTTTGGGACTCTCGTGTGATTTATGATTAATATATTTTTCTCGTTCTTTTTCTATGAATGTCGTTATTAAGTGGTGAGCTTTTCTCAAAATTATTTGCTAATTTGGTTATTACTTTAATTTTGATTTTTTCTTAGGTTTGAATTAAACTGGTTTTTGTAAGACGGTTTGTTCAATGAAAGTAAATCCTTAGCAAAATGATTAGTCACGTTAATAATTGGAAGACACACTGATCTTGTAACACGTTACATATCAGTTGAAAAATAAATAAACTTTTTTAGGTTCTGACCTCGGCTAAACGTTTCTTCTTAGACATGAGATCTTTGATTATTATTTGCATTTGCCCACACACACACACGAGAGACTAATCTCTTACCATTTTCTTTCGTAATGCATTGTAGTCTGAGTCGTGGCTCTGGATCTCGGCTGTTAAACTGAAAATAAAAATCCTAAAGCTATGTCTTCCGTTGCAACGGCTGGCGGCTGTCGAAAAAAATGTGTATTACAACTGAAGCGGGCGAATAATTCGCTTCCGCTAATTTCATAAATTAAAATTGCCACGTAATGGTGGCTGTCACTGCAACGTCTGTTGCAACTGTTGCACTGAAAATAACTTAAACTACTGATATTCATAGGAAGCGGACATGAGATACGGCTCACCTCTTACAAATGTGTGCCCCGACCGGGACTCGAACCCGGTCGGGTCACACAGTTTCAGCTGTCCCCATCGAGGTATATCAACAACACCTGTGGGCATCTGAGGGTTTCAGTTAATTATCACTTACTCTAGAGAAGCTGCACGGTCATCAATGGCATCTGTTCTTTCGAGACCGTTACTATCTTCACATATACGTAGTTAAAGGCTACCCACACATTGACCTTCGTCTGTGCGAATGCGCACATGTTATCCGAACTCTTACGGGGATCGTCACCTTAGTGTGCGCGAGTAATGAGTGGATGGGCAAATATCTGTTAGGTACATTACGTATGTAGATTGTGGACCGTTGGGAATGTGGGTCTCGCGAGAAGTGTGCAAGGGATAAAACCCTGGAGTCGCGCTATTCATCTGTGCCCTCGGTGGCGCAGATGGATAGAGCTTCTGCCATGTAAGTCCCGGTTGGGGCACACATTTTCATCGAGGTATATCAATACCTGTCGGCCGCTGAGGGTTTCAGTTAATTATCACTATAATGTTTAGATTTTGACTCTTTACTGTAGGATGCCTATAGTATGCCTGTTCTTCTGACAGATAAACGACGGCTAGTCCAATGGCTATACAAACCACTTGACCCTTAATTTATCTCTGTGATCAAAAAGCCCGAGGTATAGCCCCGTAAAAAATTAAATTTTTATACGTGGAATTTAGGAACATATTGGTACCTTGCACGGACCGATAACAGCGTCTTAGTAGCACAGAGGGAGCTATTTTTCTTGTAACATCTACGCTTACAGTAATTTAGAAGTACAGGTATTGGATAAAAATAAGTTGCGCTGTTGTGCCTTACCCTAAAGACACCTGTACAGCGTTCTCAACACATTAGAAGTGCCATTCATGGTCAGAACAGTAATCTGTGTAGTTGTGGGTGCATTGTGGCGGGGCTATGTGGCTTTGAACGTAGGGGAATTGTTTTTGCTCGTATGACTGGTGCTTTCGTAACCAAGGGAGCTGACTTTTTTTGGCGTTTCAAGAGGCACCGTGTCGAATATTTACATCGCATTCGTGGAAAGAGGAAGAACATCGTCCACTAAGTAACAACGCGGACGGAAGTGTGTGGTGAGTGATCGTGACAGTCGGTCACTGAAGACGTTTGCGAAGAAAAGTAAGAGGCACTTTAATAACTGTCAGATGTTTTGGCCACACTTTTATTGTTTCCAAAATCGCCATACGCGTTTCTACATTCCGGCATTTTCTAAGTCGTATGTTATGTCATAATGTGAAAAACAGAAAATTGTCAAATAGATACGCTATACCTCGTCACCATTTTTAACCAAGAAGCAAGTGTAAAATTTGGTTAGGAATGGTGACGAGATTCACTATATCTATTTGACAGTCTTCTGTGTTTCACACTATGACATAACCTTTGTCTCTGAAAATAGCTGAATGTCGAAAAGCGTAAAGCGACTTTAGAAATAATAAAAAGTGAGGTCGAGACATCTAAAAGTTATCAAATTGCATCCTATGACCGTTAATGATATTTTAGTTCCGGCGTAACCACAAGCGCCAGCACGAAGAAGACGAACGCAGCCGCAGAGAAGGATGTGAGACGACGTCAACCAATAGTGCACTAACCAGGACGTCATCACGACAGGAACGGCCTCTACAAGAAAAGAACATTAGGGCCACTCCTGCCTGCCTTGGCCGCACAGTACAACACCGGTACAGTTGTAGACCGACACTACGATAGCAGTTATTAATGATCCATATCCATTGCTTACGTGGACATTGTCTATAGCGAAGAACATTACTTGTTTGCATGTCACCCCTTCGCTTGCTACACCATTGTAAACTCAAAGTTAGGTATTGCAACTCTTCTTTATTGTAATAAAAACAATTAATGTGATTTGCTTGAATAGCATTCCGAGAACGCAACAACCTTTAGGCACCCTATACGACACGAGTGGACAGGACCCCACAATTTTCATACACATTGTAGCAGTTAGAGGACGACAGCTACAAAAGTCACTGTACAACTCGCTAACCCTGACGGCACCAAAACAAAACGATTGGAGCTCCATAAGCAGAGAGCTGCAGGGCGAGCTGAATTTCCAAAACAGATCACTGTTGATGCAAATGCCTGTAACAGGCCGAAGCCACAAAACCTGGACGATGGAGCAACGGGAGAATGTCATTCGGTCGGTTGCGTCTTGATTGACACTGTTTTCAATTTCTTGTCGAGTTTACGTTCGCAGAGTGAAACAGCGGGGTTTCGGTGGTGACTGGACCAGCGATATCGTGGTATTCCATGGCCCCGTGGTTACTCTGGAAAGTTGCATTCCTGCCAATTGTTACGTGACCATTTTCGCTGACCAGAGCCATCCCATTGTAGGAAGATTGTTCCAGTGTGGTGATACTATGTCCCAAGAAGACAAGGCAGCTGTTCAGACAGTTCGCATCGTCAGTATTGGTTTTGTTAACACTGCGACGAATTGTCGCCATTCCACTGGCCACTGCAGTCACCGGATCTCAATATCCTTGAGCCTTGGTGATCTACTTTAGAGAGAAGGGTGCGTAATCGCTTTCCACCTCCATCATCATTGCCGCGCGGGATTAGCCGAGCGGTCTCAGGCGCTGCAGTCATGGACTGTGCGGCTGCTCCCGGTGGAGGTTCGAGTCCTCCCTCGGGCATGGGAGTGTGTGTTTGTCCTTAAGATAATTTAGGTTAAGTAGTGTGTAAGCTTAGGGACGGATGACCTTAATAGTTAAGTCCCATAAGATTTCACACACATTTGAACATTTTTGAACCTCCATCATCCAGACCTGAAAGTGCCACTATTTTTTGGAAGAATGGTATGAGATTCCCTTGGAAACCATAAAGGATCTGGAGCTGTTTTGAATGCCAGTGGGTTCCCTCTTCCATATTAAGCATGGTAGAATGTAGATTTTCTGGTGTTTCCACATTTTTGTCCACCAAATGTGAGAGATTTCTTGCCCTCTTTTGCATGTCGCCTCTCATTTTCATCAATTTTATCAATGTTCTATGTCATTGCACTGTAGTAACAGACCGAATAAGGTTATTGTAATGAGAGTATTTGTACTGAGAGCTCAAAAAATACTTTTCACTTCTTTCCTAAAGATGTTGGATTAGTTCCTTTGGTGGCCTGGCCGGGCGGAGTGGCCGTGCGGTTCTAGGCGCTACAGTCTGGAACCGAGCGACCGCTACGATCGCAGGTTCGAATCCTGCCTCGGGCATGGACGTGTGTGATGTCCTTACGTTAGTTAGGTTTAAGTGGTTCTAAGTTCTAGGCGAATGATGACCTTAGAAATTAAGTCGCATAGTGCTCAGAGCCATTTGGTGACCTGTGCGAGGCAAGCATCGGAGGACGCGGCACACGGCGTTTCCGGTTGGGGGCTGAACCTCTCTGAAGTCTGTGGGGTTCGTACAATAGGCTTAAGCACCTGGCGGAACGACCGACGTCAGTCGAGTTTCGCCTATTGTATGAAGGGCGAAACGAACTGTGAGACGTCTGAGTGTCGCCGCAGTTTATATGTTTACCGTTCCGGCGCGTCCGGAACGAAGATTCCTGACATCGACTGACTGCATTGTCATGATTCTGAGAATGCTTGTGGACTGTGCCCTGCTGGGTGCGACTGACTGGCGTCGGATGGCCAGTGGTCTAGGCATGTTGTTTTCGTAGCTGGTCGAACGGCAAGTTCAGTGCCCTCAGCTGAATAGCAGAGGCATGACTGGTCAATATAAACTGAGGCTAGTTGATGTCATAAAGCCCTGCTCGAAATTGGAGGGAACGGTCGCTATTGGCGTGAATGATGTTCCAAGACAGTGTGGGGGAATTTTGAAATCTGCACTGAATGCGTTCGCGGTTTTTCAAGGAGAGTAGGGAGTTTGAGCAATGCTGGCTTCGCTGCTTGCATCGCATCACAGAGGGGAATTCGGGATCTGATCTTCCTCGGAGTCGGACAGTCTCGCGACTTGGTCGCTCGTTTTCGGAAGAACTTAGAATTCTCAGACAGCGTTCGCGGCCAGGGGTTGACACAGAGTTGCTGCACGGAAGAAGTCGGCGCCTACATCATCAGGACGCTGGCTACCGACGACGTGCCGCAGATTTCAGTACTGGTACAGTATTTTGTAGCTCCAGCATTGTAGGACTTCATCAATTTTATACCGAATCCCTCAGCAGCACGCGCGTTCGCTTTGTTACAAGCCCACCTTTCTTGTTCCTCCATGTGGTCCCATTTGAGTTCTCACTACTTATTGCGATACTGCTATATAGTCGGGAGATTAATATTTGATTCATTAGAACCTCCAGTCATTATCGTCAATCTATTGCATCACAGAGAGTAGAAGCCTCTTGTTCTCAAGCCAACTCTTATTCTCATAATATTTCAGTGTACCCTATCCTTTAACCTACTGTGTGTGTCAACAATGATGTGCATTTATGTCCTGATGTATAATAAATCTCATTGTAATATTTAAGGGGAGTAGGATGTCAAACGGGCCGACTTGGAGCAGGAGAGACATCACAGGACATTTTAATTTCCAGTGCCCATACTTTTTCAAATAAATTCATAAAACTTTTTCAAAATCACCAGGAAGGATTCAGGATTCACACCCATTGCAGTGGAAGTTCGAAAACATAACAAAATAAAAAATTTTACGTGCGAAATTTCATCATTTTTTTCACTTACTAATGACTACATTTGTTGCTATAGGTACACTTTTCTTCATAAGTTAGAGAGATTCTTCGATGAATTTTGCACAGCATACATACCATACTCACAGGTGTATGAAACTCTAGAATTTATTTAATTTATGAAAAAACGAATGAACTGTTATATTTTAAACTTCATGTTTAGAAAAAACACAAATTTTATAGTTAATTACCTCAGTTTTTACCACAGTTTTAAATAGATTTGGAAAATTCTAGAGTGTCATACACCTTTAAGTATGGTTTGTATGCTGTACAAAATTCATCGATGAATCTCTCCTACTTATGAAGAAAAGTGTACCTATAGCAACAAATGCTGCCATTAGTAAGTGAAAAAAATGATGAAATTTCACACGTAAAAGAAATTACTTCGTTATGTTTTAGAACTTCCACTGCTGTGAGTGTGAATTCTGAATCCTTCCTGGTCATTTTATGAATTTGTTTGTAAAAGTATAGACACTGGAAATTGAAATGTCCTGTGGTGCCTCTCCTGCTCCAAGTCGGCCCGTTTGACATCCTACCCCCATTAATCCGCATATCATTTCGTAGGTTTAGGCAGAATCCCATTTCCTGTTGTTTATTATGATACAGTTCTCTTTTCTTGAGTAGAATACAATTTTCTTAAATTATTCAGAGTTTGCACTCCTTATTTTACCAACTAGCAGGGTCCAACATCGTTTCCTTCCGTTACCGTTGTGCTCATAATTAATTAGCTGGTAGATAAGGAGGGGGGTCGAGTGCATGTCTCATTCTCATGCAAAATTCATCTGAATGAAGAGGTACAAACTCTTCTCCACCTCGCACATGTTATTACCAAATGTACCAGTTTGAGTAAATTTTCGCCAACCCCAGTTTGTTGTTAGTATACTGTACAGAATGGTCAGCAGCGGTCTCTTTTGTCCGTGAACGTGAAACTAGACCCGTTCCACGTTTCTGAAGACTCTCCTTCGTTATGGGATTTACGAAGTACGACTTGAGGGTGAGTGAATGAACGCAGGGCCGCGCCCACACGCCCACGTACATTCATGAACAGCCTCCACACAGCAGCGCAGCTCACAGAGAGATCGTGCCCCTGCGCACACCCAGTCCGTATTTCAGGCCGCTCGCTGCCTTTGTGGTCCCGGGCCGGCTGCCGGCGGAACTCGAGGCGGAGCCTTGGAGCCGCGAGTTTCAGCCGCCGCCGCCGCCGCCGCCGCCGCCGCTCCATCTTTCATGGCGGGATGTATTATTCATGGCGCACCGTGAGGTATCGTCTCGCCCCAGCCGTCGCTCTTCGGCCGCTTTTTCCCGAGTTTCGAGGACGGTCGCATAACGAGCCAGAGTGCGTCCGTTCGAAATCAACGCAACGGCAGCGCACACCAGAATAAAAGCGGCCCTCTACAGGAAGGTCCTTCAGGCAGCAACTGCTGACGTACACTATCTGATTAAAAGTGCATGGTCTCCTATTAGCGGACATTGAAATGTGATGTGTGCACCCTTTGTTCTTACAGCGGCTTGAACTCTGCTGGCGAGACTTCCAGTCCTGTCTGATGTGTGTGAGGAACTACCACCCATTCTTCCTGAAGAGCAGAAAGCAGTGAACGCAGTGATTTTGGAGGCTGGGGTCCAGAGTGAAGCAGACATCTCAAATGTGCTCCACTAGCTTCAGGTCTGAATTCTGGGTAGTCTAGTCCGTTTCAAGAATGGTGCTGTGCACACATCCTCTTGCGTCATAAATGCTGCTTTGTGACAGTGAGCGTTGTCATGCTGGTAGAAGCACTGGTCGTCTTCGAACTATTCCTGTACTACACACAGTACGCAATGCTATAAAAAGTATCCATATTGTTCTGCATTTAGCGTTTTCTTAAGCGCAACAAGTACACCACACCTTAACTGCGAGAAACATTCCTACACCGCAACACCACCTCCTCTACATTTCACTGTTGCCATTAAACATGATAGCAGGCGACGTTCTCCAGGCATTCACCTAATCCAAACTTTCCCACGTGACTGCCACAGAGTATGGCGCAATTCATCGATCCAAACTACTTGTTTCTACTCATTCCCTGTCCAGTGACGTCGCTCTTTACACCACCTTAAGTGTCGCTTAGCAATGGCTACAGAAATGTGTGGTTTAGAAGGAGCTGGTCGACCACTGTACGCTCTTCGTTATAACTCCCTATATACATTCATTATACTAGCTTTCATGACGGTAGCACTTTGAACCCCTAAGTCAATCATTCCTCTGATTTCATGCCAATTTTTACATTCACTCTCTGCAGTTCTCATCGCTCTGTGTCCTTAAGTACGTGAGGTCTGCCTGGCCTTGGTTCAACTGCGTTTTTTCCTTCACGTTTCCACTTCACATCACATCTTCAGTAATCGATTCGGGTGGTTTTAGATTGGGTGAAATGCCCCTGTTGGCTATGTCACTCGGTTCACATACAATGACGTTCAGCACATCCCGAAGCCACTGAGCTCTCTGCCCCATTCCACTGTTACTGCCTCTCCAATGGCAGTATTCCCTGCTTCCTTTGATACTGACACCTCTGCCTCTCGTGGTGTCTGGTCATCAATTCCACAATATATATTGGAGTTCAAATGGTTCAGATGGCTCTGAGCACTATGGGACTTAACTTCTGAGGTCATCAGTCCCCTACAACTTAGAACTACTTAAACCTAACTAACCTAAGGACATCACACACATCCATACCCAAGGCAGGATTCAAATCTGCGACCGTAGCAGCCACGTTGTTCGGCACTGAAGCGCCTAGAACCGCTCGGCCACAGCGGCCGGCCATATGGGAGTCCAGGTACCTTTAATCAGATAGTGTACCCATCTACCTAAAGCTAGTCCCTTGCTAACTACATCGTAAAGCTCTAGACCTTGTTTTACGTCACGATAGGCTGACAATTCGCAAGATTGAGTCGGCGCCCGAACTAGCAATAAAAGAATTGTAAAAGCCGCCACACGCCACCTTAAATGTTTCAAGCCCTTCGGACCCGAGGTCATTATAGGAGTCCATATGTTCCTATAGAACAAGGGTAGGGAAGCTAATTTTTCATATTGGAACCCTACCTTCATTCACCTTAATCGATTTAGGGAAGCCACTGAAAACCTGAATACCTATCACCACACGGGGATTCGAATCGTACTCCTCTAGGATACCAAGTCAATGTCCAAACTGCTGTGTCACTTCGCTCGGTTGGATATCACGATAATATTACAGTTCTTTTTAATTTTTAAAAGTCATTACCATATTCTGAGTATATGCTTACAGCTTACATTAAATTTCATTCGTAAATAGAGCGCCGTAAGATAGACTGTTTCTGTACCTCTGTGCAACCTGTTACTAATCTAATCTTCTTTTGTGGCACGTATTGTGGACTCAAAAATATTTCCTCATTACAGCCTGAAAATGTTACTGTAACATTGGAAATAGATTTTCGACAGCTCCTGTGTGTTTATAACCAATAGCATATTTCTTGCACCCTCACGCGGCCATTTTCACTGTCAATTTTTTCTTTTTTTTACTGCGTTTACCTCGATAAGTGTCATTTTAGTATTGATAGGTTTTACAATAGTCCTGTATCTTTGCTCTCGAGGGTTTGCATGTGAGCGAGCAGCGATTTTGTAAGCTGTTGGTTGGTTTAAAATAGAGGGGGGGGGGGGGGGGGAGGGACCTAACTGCTAGGTCATCGGTCCCTTGTAAGATATATCGCAGGATTATGCTATCATCTTTGGTGTGCGCGTAGGTACAGTAGCAGATAGTGGTTAGCTGTGTTCGAGGAAGCAGTTGTAATGTTATGTTTTAAATGTAAAGTCTCAATTTATAGATGAGTTTAATTAAGATGATTAGGCAATGGTAACTGATTTGAGAAGGAGGAAGAGTAATGGAATCTTTTATTAACGTGAAGAGGAATTATAAGGTAATTTTCTTGAAGTTACTCTTTTATTACTGCAGCGCCATTTCTCACCTACCTTTCGCTTACAATTTTTAATTGATCATGTTTTTTTTTTTGTTTCAAAAGTAGAAAACGAACCAAGTGTGTTCCGAAAATACTTCGATTTGCAACTAACAGAGAAGTCATTGCACCTCACGAATGTCTCTGTGTAGATTTAATAATTTGCAGCTTTAGCACAGCGATACGCAACACAGAGCACTATTGCAACGAGTTATCCATATTTGCTCAGAATAGAGGTAGGAACTAAATATGCCATCTCTTTACGACAGTTCAATTTTTCATTACGATTCATTATTACTGCTGCACAGCTGTTATTTTTCAAAACAGATTGCGTAAGTCACATTTTTATTATTTAAAGAGATTTTTCAACATACGTTCCCATTGCTTCACTGGGTAAATGAATAAGTCCTAGACTACAGATCCAATGGTACAGGATTCGATCCCGAGATGGTGTTACGTCTTTTTTTCTTCATATATCACTTCTTTCACTTCTGGAAGTGGTCGTTTGGTGTGAAAACCGTCAATTCGCACCGTAGTTCCGAGTCTGCATTTAATTATAAGACCTAAGATATATCAGTTCAAGCATCGGAGAACAGCAATAGTATACCAAATCTACGTAGCGGCATCATGCCTTGTAAAGTATTGTGTGTTCAAACCAGTTTTTCGGTTGAGAAAAGTCTTACTACATCTGTGTGAACTTACGGAAACTGAACTACTCTCTCGTATCTCCCACAAAAGTTTCTTATGCTTGTAGATTATTCCCTACTAAGGATTTCCTATTCTTCTTTTCCTTCTGGCCTGGTCCCGCATCAGCGCCTGGTCGGCGTGGTTAGTACGTGATTTGGCACGGCTCATTTTAAGAGGTGGCCGGATGCCCTTCTGCCCCCCCCCCCTCCCCCCTCCTTTGGGCGGCATATGTATAACGTATATCCACTCTAACTGTGTTTCTTTTTTTTTTTTTTTTACTCGACTGGTTTGATATATATTCCTTTCCTCGCCGATTCTCTAGAGAACCTCCCCATTCTTTATCTTATCAGTCCACTTAACTTTCGACATTCTTCTTGTAGCACCGCATCACGAATGCTTTTATTCTCTTCTTTTCTGGTTTTCCCACAGTTACACTACCGTACGATGCTGTGCTTCAGGCATACATTTTCCGAAATTTCTTTCTCAAATTAAGGCCTATGTTTGATACTACTAGACTTTTCTCGGTCAGGAATGACCTTTTTGCCGGTGCCAGTCTCCTTTTGATGCCCTCTTTGCTCCGCCTGTCATGGTTGATTTCGCTGCCTACGTAGCAGAATTCCTTAACATCCGCTTCGTGATCACCAATCCTGGTGTTAAGTTTGTCTAAATTCTGTGCTCACTGGACTGTTCGTTCCATTCAGTGGATCCCGTAATTCCTCTTCATTTTCACTGAGGGTAGTAGTGTCATCAGCGAATATTATTACTGATATCCTTGCTTCTTCGATGTACAGACTGAACAGCAGGGCTGAAAAACTACATCCAATCGCTTCGTTCTTAGTCTTCCGCGGTTATTGTTCCCTCTTGGCTACTGTACACATTATGTGTTACCCGTCTTTGTTCGTAGCGTATCCCTATTTTTCTCAGAAATTCGAACGTCTTGCATCATTTGATACCGTCGAATGCTTCTTCCAGGTGCACAAATCCTATGAACGTGTCTTGCTTTTTCCTTAGTCTTGCTTCCATTATCAAGTGTAAGGTCGGAATTGCATGTCTGGTGCCTTTCTCTTTCCTAAAGCCAAATTGATCGTCATCTAACACATTCTCAATTTTCTTTTTCGTTCTTATGTATATTATTCTTGTCAGTAACTTGAATGCATGAGTTGTTAAGCTGATTGTGCGATAATTCTCGCACTATTCAGCTCTTGCTATCGTGGAAACTGTGGATGATGTTTCTCCCAAAGTCAGATGGGAAATCGCCAGACTAATAAATTCTAGACATCAACTCGAACAGTCTTATGTTGCCAACTTTCCCAATGATTTTCTTTGGACTTTTGTCTGTCCCTACTGCCTTATTCGATAGTAAGTTTGCCAAAGCTCTTCTGAATTCTGATTTTAATACTGGGTACCGTATTTCTTCCCTGTAGACGCCTGTTTCCTCTTATATCGTGTCATCAGACAAGTCTTCGCGCTCGTAGAGGCCTACAGTCTACTTTTTTCTTACTTTCTCTTTCTTATTTTTCTCTTTCCTCTGGCATTTAAGAGTGGAATTTCTATTGCACTCTTAATATTACAACCCTTCCTTTTAATTTCCGCGAGGACTCTTTTGACTTTACTGTATGCTAAGTCAGTCCTTCTGACAATCATGTCTTATTCGATTTCTTCACATTTTACATGTAGTACTGTATTACTAACATCAGATGCGATACCATTTGACTACATTTGTAGGTATACTAGATCTCATACTACTGCCATATGCAGTGTGCACAACTGTTCCACCAGACAATGTTAAAAATGGTTCGAATGGCTCTGAGCACTATGGGACTTAACATCTGAGGTCATCAGTCCCCTAGGTTTAGAACTACTTAAACCTAACTAACCTAAGGACATCACACACATCCATGCCCGAGGCAAGATTCGAACCTGCGACCGTAGCAGCAGCTCGGCTCCGGACTGAAGCGCCTAGACAATGTTAGTTTTCCTAAAAACATCCATGTCTTTATACCGACTTCCACTAGTGCAGTGGTGTGTTGCTTGACATATCTAGGAAAGTGTAACTCATCTATAAAGGATACTGTGTAGAGACCTATTGTGCGACCCATTCTTGGATATTGTTCGGGACACCCAACAGGGACCCGCAACACCTCGATGACATCGAAATAATTCAGACAAGCGCCGTTAGATTGGATATTGGCAGGTCGGATCAGGTAGCGAGTACTGTGGAAACGCTCTGTGAACTTAAATGAGAATCCCTGGAGGGATACTATGTTCTTTCCGCGAAACAATATTGAGATAGAGAACCGACATTTGCGACAGACTGCAGAACAATCCTACTGCCACCAATATCAAGCTTTTGGAGCAAGAAGACGTGGTAGGAGATATCGAACTCGGACGGAAGCTAGTCGTTTTTCCCTCGCTCCGTTTGCAAGTGAAAAAGGAAAGAGAATGACTAACAGTGATACAGGGTAGAATGCTGGGAAAAACGGAACATTCCATTGTGCACATTACGTAGCACGTGGCAGTGACAGATCCAGTGGCGCGTGACTTTACGAGTACTTCGACAGCTTGTGCAGCCGTTGGAAATGAAAGTAGCGGTCGGCAACTTAGGCGTAAGAGAGGCGGTGCATTTTTCTGCCACCGAAGGCTATGCGGGCGTGAAGCCGGAGAGGTAGGAAGGCCCTCGCCATACATCAGACCGCCGTGGCGCGCCGCTGGCCTTTACGGCGCGGGAAATTTACGCGCGCGGGGAAGACAATCCCGATGCGCCGTTTATCACGCCTCTTTAGCGGACAGCAGTGCCGCCGCCGCCCACGGACTTAACTTTTATTCTCGCAGCACCAGAGAAATGTCCTGTTTTTGTTTATTTCCTTAGGAGGGCGGGCGGCAAAGCTTAAATAGCCACCTCGCCAGACCCACCGTGCTATCATTCTCATTCTCTCTCTCTCTCTCTCTCTCTCTCTCTCCCTCCCTCCCTCTCTCGCTCAGAGAAACAGAGGCACATAAAGAGGTAGAGGACCGAGAAAGAAAGTGACAGGGCGTCTGAACCAGTAACCGGCTAGGATTTATACTTTAGATACACAGGACACAGGATGAGTCAGCTATCACAAGTAACCCAAAAGACGCGATGCGTTCAATAAGTAATGCAACATATTTTTTCTTGAGCAATTTCGGTAGCAAAACTGCGGAAATTGTTGTGGGACATATTGTGTGAAATATTCCCGTTTCAGCCGCTATAGTTCCATGAGATCCCGATAGGTGGTAGCGCTATACGAATCGTTCAAAATGGCGTTCAGGAGAGCTGTCAGCGAGTTTCTTTTGGAGGACTATCAAAGCACCGCAGATATTCATAGGCGCTTCCAGAACGTCGAGAAACTTGGCAGTGAACAAAAGCAAGGTAAGTTACTGGGCGAAGCGTCTGTCATCATAGCAACGACATCACGCAAACCTGTTCAATCTACCGTGTACCGGTCGGCCCGACTCAGCTTCGACCCCTGCAACGTTGGAACGTGCGGACACTCTCACCTCGTTGCTCAACTGGACATCTCTGCTGCTAGTGCTGATATATTCGTCCACCTGTTGCGGTTCTCAAAGGTGTGTGCACCCTGGGTTCCACGTCCCCTAATGGAATACCTTAAAGAGCAACGAAGGGCCATATTTGCGGAATTTCTTGGGCATTATGATGCCGATCGTGGCACTGTTTCGTCGAACATCGTCACAGGTGCCACACCAACTTTCTTCCGTAGAAAATGTTCAAAGGCGCACCCGATACCGGTAAAGTCATGGCAGCAATCTTCTGGGCTTCTGAAGTGGTTATTCTGTTTGATGTCGTCTCTCATGGTGCAATGATCAACTCGGAAGTACTACTACAGTGCCACTCACCTGAAGATGGCCAGAAGACTCTGCGCCGAAATATCGTGGCAGGACGTTACTGATATCCGGCAGTTCTCCCGTGTTTTTATGGAACAATCAACTCGGAAGTA
This sequence comes from Schistocerca cancellata, assembly GCF_023864275.1. Taxonomy (NCBI): domain Eukaryota; kingdom Metazoa; phylum Arthropoda; class Insecta; order Orthoptera; family Acrididae; genus Schistocerca; species Schistocerca cancellata. The sequence goes on along the minus strand of NC_064626.1, from coordinate 928,540,475 downwards.
TATTCTGCTCCCCTCGGGAAAATGAAGAAACGACCTCAGCGTGTTCGTCGCCACAAATATGCAAACGAACTTATTCTTCTCGAGGACAAAGCAAGGCCTCACCAAAGTCTGTGTACCCGAGAGGAATTCACAAAACCTCATTGACCTTCATCCATCCTATAGCCCGGACCTCTCACCTTCCGATTTCCATCTGTTCGGCTCTATGAAGGAAGCACTCCGCGGGAATTAGTACGTGGATTATGAGGAGTTTATTGATGCAACTGGAGGTTGGCTCCGACGTCGACCGGTACAGTAGTGGTACGGTCCTAGTTAGGTGGCACAAGACCGTCGTCTTGAATGGAGATTATATCGAAAAATACGGTTTTGTAATCAAAAGAGTGAGGAATAATATGGTGTTCCTGAATAAAACAACCTACTTTCAGAAAAAAATGTGTGACATTACTTTTGAACTCCCACTAATACCCAGAAAAAGTCAATATATCGACGAGTAGTCGCTACGTTATTCTGGACACCGTGTTATACCTTCTAAAGTACGCAAATAGCTTTTAACGTGTATATATACCGAACTTAACACCGGCTTTACGTTTTTCAGATAAAACTTTTTCTACGACAACGCAAAGGAAGTTCGAAGAACAGTTCAACGACCTAAAATGGGCGGAACTAGATCAAATGGTAACAAGATAACAACGCCACAAACCACTGCCCCGTAGGTCAAAAAATACGCCACATTGTCCTCTGTAACTTAGCCGCAACTACACATCGACACGTTTACTCACTGTGGATGCACAGAGTGTATCATCGGTAATGACGTAAACGCATACAGTTAAAAGTACACTATGCCAGAAGTAAAAACATCTCAGTAAACAGGATGTCTAAAATGCATACCTCAAGGGCTATGAGCACTTGCTCAGTGCAAGAGTTGTGTTTCATAGTAGCGAAGATAAAATAGGGTTCACAGCTCTTAAAGTTTTCATTTTAGAGCGTATGTTTATTCAGACTTTCTTTTTTCTAGTTTCGTGTACTTTCAATTGAATGTGCTTACGTAATTGATTATTTCGGATCGCCTGTCTCAAGTGGTTTACTCTAAGCAGGATGTCCGCAGCTCGTGGTCTCGCGGTCGCGTTCTCGCTTCCCGCGAACGGGGTTCTGGGTTCGATTCCCGGCGGGGTCAGGGATTTTCATCTGCCTCGAGATGACTGGGTGTTTGTGCTGTCCTCATCATTTCATCATCATCCCTGAAAGTGCCGAGTTTGGACTGAGCAAAAACTGGGGAATTTTTACGGGCTCTGATTACCGCGCAGTTGAGCGCCCCACAAACCAATCATCATCATCATCAGCATCTATGCAGGATGACTTAACTGCCCCTTCCGATATCGCTTTAGGCAAACCCACATGACAGAAAAATTTTGACCTGCAGTTCGCTCTGGAAATGTCAAGCACATTGTCAGTATGCCGCGGAATAACTGGTGAAGTATACGAAGACACCTTAGTCTTATTATACAAATTTTGTTCATAAAACAGCCTTAGCACATTAACGCTATGAGTCATATATTAATCTTTTAATTGGGTTATGTGCAAGAAAGTTTTGACTCCCCCATTTCCAATTTTGATATCTTCTGTTAATTTCGTTCATGATGGTGAAACACACTTTATAAGGCAAAGTTTCTGAACCATTTACGAGAGATTAAGCACTATAAGCGGAATATAGGTACAGAGACATCGAAAAGCCTTATGACTGCACTGCTAATCACACTAAGAATGACAAGAGACACTGAGATAAGTATGGTAGAAGTTAGGTACATCTTGGTCCAAAAATACCGTGCTACTCATGGCCAACCCTCATTCATATTTTTTACGGTACGAGCCCATTAGGTGAAAGTCCTCCAAAGCTCCGAGAGGGAACTTATGTCAATTACGTGGCTGTCGCCTGTTTGGATAACGTTCCTGAAACAGACGTAGTGCAGGTTGTTTGAAACGACATCGGTAAGAGCAGCTGAATCACCGAGTATACAGGGTGTCCCATCTGTCTTGACCACCCCAAATAAATATTTGTCCAGAAACAAAATTAAAAAATCAAACAAATGTTGTTTAGCTACTAGAGGGACGATAACCAGCATGGCTGTCTTGCTTATAACAATGTTCAAAAATGGTTCAAATGACTGTAAGCACTATGGGACTTAACATCTGCGGTTATCAGTCCCCTAGAACTTAAAACTACTTATACCTAACTAACCTATGGACATCACACACATCTATGCCCGAGGCAGGATCCGAACCTGCGACCGTAGCAGCAGCGCGGTTCCGAACTGAAGCGCCTAGAACCGCTCGGCCACAGCGTCCGGCTATAATATTTCTTTATAAGATATGAACAGCAGCACCCCTTTTTGAAAGAGTCCCCCATACTTCAGTCAACTTGCTCTTCTCAAGACTTCTTCAAAAATGTATCACAGTGTAACGTTCAAGTAAACATGACGCAATTATAAAAGAGACAAGGAAGTGACTGTGATTCTCCTGTACTTGTACACAGAGCTGGTATCTGGGTCAATGTAACTCATCTATTCGCTGGAGATGACAGTAAAGAAATGGAAACACATAAGAATGCATAAAGGTCATTTAGTCAACCGTCTAAAGTGGAGGGTTTGTGTGAGTACATTGTACACCAATGAAGAGAAGGTATAAATAGTAACTATCTATGGATAATCTTTGTTAGAAGAACAGTTACTGCAAGAATGTTTTCTTATTTATAATACATGTACGTGTACAAAAGTACAGAAGTAATTTTAAACGATATGTTATGGACAGTAGAAGCAGTCCTTGTTAAATAGCTGCATCTCTTCATTGACATAAATTTTACTCTTACACACCTTCAAACCAAGGCGGTTGAATGAATGACTGCTAAGCATTGTCTTTACATTTTCATTTTTTACTGTCAAAACAACCAAATCAGTGCGTGGTTGGTATTTCTTTCTATTTGCACTACTACAGATAGCCGTCTCTCTGATATTGTGGTAACTTTAGTTCTGTACTGAACAGAGAAAAACACAGAATCAATAACATAATAAAACGCAATATTCTGCATTGATAGGAAGGGAAGAGGAGCAGTCTCCGTCAAAACTCATGAGGTATATTGAACACAATATAAATTAAATAGTAACACACCGAACCTTCCCATGCCCGCCAAGTGGCGAACAGCACAAAAGCGGGCGGCCGTACAAGGCCACAAACGTGAAAACTGATGAGGCAGTAATCAGACGACGGATCCAGAACCCTTCAGTAATGGCAAGATTTTGGAAGGGGAAGTAGACGTTGGTGAAATTGAAAATGAGTGTGCCAGGAAGATCCCATTCATCACGCAATGTTGAAAGATAGTTCTCGCGGTATCGTGCGTTGTGAAAAGTCCACTTAAAAAATTTATGAATGATAGTGCCGATAAATCAGCCACAGACTGCACACAGCACAGCCAGTGATTTTCATACAGAGCGCTACGTGGCGTTACCAATATAAAAACCTAAATAGCCTACTTACTGTTGTTTCGAGACAACCAACATCGGGTTTGTGATGGAAGACTTGGAGAATGTTCTCGTGGTTCACTGCAACAGTGCCTTGTTTCAGTCCACGATTGCGTCAGCGTGATTGGTGACACATTTTTTTTACCGCAAGTATTTGCAGTTTCGCAACACCGAAACAAAAAATTTTTCATTCCTATGTATATTATTTATATTTTTCCTATACAAAAATAAAATACTTTAATGTTTTTACCACATAAACATCCGTTCCTTATAATAATGAACAGCCTCTCCGGTGTATCCGTAATTCCCCTATCAATTCAGAGTTACTTGAACGTTCAGTCACAATTAAAACCAGTAACGAAATTTCCGAGAGAAGAAACTTCGTGATAATGTAATTCTGCAAGCTTTCGTGGCCGCTGTTACTGAAGTTAAAAACTTCTGGGTTATTAGAAATATGACGCGGCCTAATAACCCAGAAGATTTTATCTTCATGAAAATGATTGGTAACATGGGGACTGAAATTTGGAAAGAGATTTCAGCAATTGTCTTTCAGAGGGAAGTTAATAATTTGTTCTGAATGGCTGCAGTCGTTAAAAACTGAACAACTTTTAAACAAGCGTCGTCTTCCACGTGTAAGGTGTAGAAATACAAAGGAAACAGTGTTTCCAACGGTTGAGTTCGAGTCTGCATCACTTTAGGAAAAATCTGTGGGGCAAATGACGTTATCACTTACTGAGGAACAGCAGGCAGGCCCCGTACCCTGGCCTCCCACGCAGTTGGCTACGGCTCTGCCTGTAGAAGTAGAAAGGCTGCTGGTGTGTGGCGCCACCCCCGCCATGAGAGGTCTGGTCGTCGCTGTATCCAGACGATTGTGTTTGCAAACAGTTTCTGACGTTGCTGAGCAACAGTCATACGATAATTTTTAAATGAACACACCACCATTTGTATTGTTGTTTATTTAATTGCGACGCAGGTTTCGGCCTTTTACGTCATTTTCAGGTGATCGAGTTCATGTCACTAACATACATTACAAGACATCAAGGTCAATATCGGCTATAAATTAAGAAAAATATTCGCTCCCCATGAAATGTCAGATGTAAAATCATCATCTTGTATAAAGATCAGTAAATAATAGTAGGAGCACGTCATATTCAATAAAAACAGGTTTACTTTGGTGTACATTCACAAAAACTCGAAAGGTGGGAAAGGACTGTTATGAAAGTGAAGGACGGAGGAACTGTTGGTTCGTTGGTTGTGGATATAAACAAAGGCGTCCTGAGGACGAGGTTAGGTCGGGAGCGGAGGGGTAGTTTATGACAGGAAACAGAAATGAAAGTAAGGGACTGAGATGCGTGACAAGCGAACAGGAGTAGCGAAAAATATAGGGAGAAGGGAGAGACCTGATGTGTAGGAGAAAGGAAACAGATACTGCACGATCTTGGTAGATTTCATCGAAAGGGATAGTTGACTGATGTTGCTGCGGACAGCTAATTTTTCTTACTAAAGGCGACATAGATCACATGGATAATAAATAACCTAACATGTGGATCCAGAATTCGGTTCTAAGCGTCACAGTTTGCTTTTGTCCCATTGTCCTCTCCCGCACCATCCTCTGCTCACAAATATAACTAGCTGTCACTTCGTCCTTCACCCACTTTTAACGAAACACAGATGCATAAAATTTAATAATAAGAAAAATAAATTAAACAATATCTTTTAGTGCAACTGTATCCATCAGTACTTAGTGCATCCATTTCTGACGAATTATTTTACTTCGATATAATATTGGAGAGTAACATTTAATTAAATTTTTCATTGTTTTAAGCAGTAACAGAAGATGTACGCTTTGGATTTCCAACTATTATCCGACCAGCATAATGAACATCGGAAAATTGAACTATCAGAGTTTTTTTTTTCTTATCACTAACTCCAGCACACTGCCTCCTGTTTCGAGTGCTGACCTGGAAACAGCAAGGCTCATACCATGCGCTACGTCAGGGGTGGCCAAGAATTGGGCTCACGAGACGTGCCCCGGCAAGAGAATGCCGTAGCGCTCAACCTGACTGGCACATTTGCCCCACCACCTCCACCTTGCTGTCTGAGCGCGAGGAGAGGCAAGAAGTGGGAAATTACGAACGGGCCGCATACAAACGGGAGTGCAGTTACACTGCATACGACTTGGTTTTATATTTCACATTTCTCAATAACCGAGATCAAAACCAAAACCAATTTTCAGCATTATTTAATTATTTTTGGCGTGTTGAAGACACAATTTTTACCTGGTACAAAATGTTGGCCTACGGACAGACGCAGAGAGTTTCATAGAGTTTCGAACTCAAGTTGCCACCTAATCGTGATTTATTTAGTGTCACAAGTGTAAAAATATCTTTCATGCACATATTTTGATCGAACTATTGTATCACATTTGCAACTTCATTATGAAGACGTGGAAGCTCAATCCGAAGGAAGCAATGTAGACGTCCTGGACGAGCTAATGTTACACGGATTCGTCTTTAAAACATGAATTACCTTGGAGATCAATCAGTTACATTTGCACATACACAGGGGCACTTTCAACTGAAACGACAATAGGTCTAGAAAACAGCTGCAATACAAATGAAAGATTGATTGGCAGTGTCATGTAAATATGTAACAAACTGTCCTCGTAATTTTTTAAAGTCAACAAAGAATCCTTCAAACCACAGCCTTTCCTTAACAGCAGTTAGCTTTGCGCATAGGACTGTGTTTCTCAGAATGTGTCCCCTCTACAGCGCGGTTTTCTTTTTAAATGCATCCTTATCAAATCGGAAAGAATGTCTTAGTGTGGCCAGTGTGCAGTCAAGTACGCTTATAATGCGACGTCTGGAATCCATTACAGATGTAACTTACGTTCCTGTATTCATGTTTCCTTCACGTTTCAACAAGAGCAGTTTAAATTCGAAAAATCGTTCCAAGCGTGCCCCTAGACTTAACCAACGTACTTCGCAGTAATATATAAAGTCTCCACACCCTTCACTCAATTCCATCGAAAATTGTCGCATATGACAGCAGAAAAAAGTGTGCGACTTACGAAATTTTACTGTCGTACCACCAACCACTTCGAGTGCTCCATGCCTGCTAAATTTAGCACAAAGTGCTTCTTATGTACAGAATAATGAATCCCAGCTGTCGATCGTTGTAGTTTTCTTCTCTTTTATTGTCAACTAAATGTAATTCTTTCTGCATGGTATGCATCTAATGTGGTTTCATGGCAAATTTGCGGTGCCCGTCGCTTATGTGACGGCACGCTATAATTTTAGACTGCTCAATCCTCTCTTCTTTCAACCATCTCCGATTTTAAAGGCATGTGGTGATGGATCGCTTGAGAGCCTCCACTTGTGCAAACAGCCACTGTACCTGTGAACGTTCTTCACACCACGACCAAATAGCGAAGAGTAAACAGCGCCGACCCCACGATTCTGCTGATCTGAAGAGGGTTGTGCCGACCGAAAAATGCAACACCGCAATACTGACAAGGGAACCTCCCCATCGCAGCCCCCTCAGCTTTAGTTGTAAGTTGGTAGAGTGGACAGGCCTTGAAAAACTGAACTCAGATCAATCGAGAAAGCAGGAAGAAGTTGTGTGCAACTATGAAAAAAATAAGCAAAATATACAAACTGAGTAGTCCATGTGCAAGATGGGCAACATCAAGGATAGTGTGAGCTCAGGAGCGCCGTGGTCCCGTGGTTAGATTGAGCAGCTGAGGTCCTTGGTTCAAGTCTTCCCTCGAGTGAATGGTTTAATTTTTTTATTTTCAGACAATTATTATCTGTCCGCCGTCCGTCCGATGCGATCACTTTTTTGGGAGTGATTATCACATCCACAAGAAAACCTAAATCGGGCAAGGTAGAAGAATCTTTTTACCCATTCGCCAAGTGTACAAGTTAGGTGGGTCGACAACATATTCCTGTCATGTGACGCACATGCCGTCACCAGTGTCGTATAGAATATATCAGACGTGTTTTCCTGTGGAGGAATCGGTTGACCTATGACCTTGCGATCACATGTTTTCGGTTCCCATTGGAGAGGATTTCCTTTCATCTACTAATCGCACGGTTTTGCGGTGCGGTCGCAAAACACAGACACTAAACTTATTGCAGTGAACAGAGACGTCAATGAACGAACGGACAGATCATAATTTTGCGAAAATAAAGAAAGTAAACTTTTCCCTCGAGGGAAGATTTGAACCTAGGACCTCTCGTTCCTCAGCTGCTCACGCTAACCACGGGACCACTATCCTTGATGTTGCCTATCTTGCACATGGACTACTCAGTTTGTATATTTTGCTTATTTTTTTCACAGTTCCACACAACTTCTTCCTGTTTTCTCGATTGATCTGTGTTTAGTTTTTCAAGGTTTATCCACTGTGCCAACTTATAACTAAATCTGAGGGGGGTGCGATGGGGAGGTTCCCTTGTAAGTGAAATGATGTCGCTCTGTTCCGCACACTTCCGAAAAGTACTGAGCAAAGCAGAGAGAGACCGGGCCGTGGCCCGCACGCGGCTCCCACGCCAAGCATACGTGAAATTTGGCACGTCGTGGCCAGCCGCTCGCTACACGCTTCCCATAAATTCCCGTTTGATTGGACAATTGAAGCTCGGCAGCGCCCCTTTGCCGCCGCCATTGTTCCGCCGGTGCTGCCAGCTGCGGGCTCGTTTGTCCCGCGCCTGCGCGTTGCGCGCGTCGGAGCGGGCGTTTTGTCACTGCAGTGTCGACACCACGCCAAGGCCGGGCGGGAGGCGGGGTGCGCCCGCTGCGACCATTACACACACACAAATTACATAAGCCCGAACGTAATTGGCGCCGAAGCAGGTCGCGGCGTGAGAGCGCGCCCGCAGATCCTGAGGTCGCACCATGGTCTCTGGTTCGACTCCCTCCAACCAGCGGCTGTTGCCCTTTTACTCGAGTCTTTTGAGAGACCGTGTGTTGTGTCAGCAGTAACCTACTTAGGCTCCTATTTAGAGATGTGACGTACGTACAATCGCCGACAGTCCGTGCCGCCTTTCTTCTCGCATATACGTTTCCTTGTACGCTTCGTCCTGTGAGAACTGCCACAGAATTAAAGAATCTCCAGACAAATATGGACATCGTATCGCATCTGACGCAGTAGATCGGTTACATTGCGTAGTGCAGGCAGGTTCAGAAGAAAACTGATACAATCATTTATAGCTCCTGCGGACTTATTTTCATTTATTTGGTCTGTGCAATGATATGATCTCACAGGCTGTATCATATCTTGGGAGATAGTAAAAAAAAGTTGTGAGAAATGACACTGGGGAATTCCCGGTAGAAAAGAACTTTAAACATAACAACAAGAATAACATAGAGTTCATGTAGTGATTTCAATTTTCCGTAACAAGCAAGAAAGGAGAAGCTATCACAGCTGGCCTTTCAGTGGGGACCGTTAAGGTGTACGCTTGGATTAGCTAAAAATTAATTTAGAAAAATCAGCAATTAATGAGTTAGAAAATGTGTACTTCGGTCTTATGTGTCAGGCAATGTTGGCCTAGAGATGATAATTAAATAATGATAGTTACAGGAGCGTGTTCACTGAGTTTCACGAGTCAGTACCTAGTTGCAATGAAAAGTTACTAATCATCACGGAGACGGCCAATCCTTTTAAAACCAAGTCGTTGTGGGAACAAGGATACGCCTCCAAGGTGAAGCTGGCAATTAGCAGACGCCAGTGACAGAGGTACAGTCTTTCCAGAAGTGCTGCATAAGAAAGTGTTAGGTTCCTCGTAAAATAAAGTGCCACTTTGGCCACTTGCCATACTGCAACTGTGTTACTGAGCGCTGAAGTGTCAGAAGTTTAGATGGGGCTGCCAGCTTAAGCACCTTGTCACTCGTTTATCGCGACAACTTCATTAATAAATTTTACCATCATAGCTTGAGAGAACGACAGCAAGCTGGCCTTGGAGTTGTGCATGTTGCTGCTCCGATAACGGTAAACATTCTACTGCTAACTTTGTGTCTTTTTATATGATCTCTCTCTCTCTTCATTTTCTTGTTCATGGGTTAACTGAGCAGTGACTGCTGGTCAAGTAACCTCTGTAAGTGAACAGTTACGCAGGATTTACTGCAAATTTCAGTGCTATCATATTAACTGATTAAGTGTGCGTCTTGTAACTATATTTGAAGATATTATTTAGTGTACCTGTTTACTGTAGCCTATCTACGACTCTTACTTGCGTGGCTTTGTAATCTCCCTACGTGCCATTAACTTCAAATAATAGCTCGGTCGTAATCACAATTGGGTTGGGTTGGGTTGGTTTGGGGAGGAGACCAACAGCGAGGTCATCGGTCTCATCGGATTAGGAAAGGAAGTCGGCCGTGCCCTTTCGAAGGAACCATCCCGGAATTTGCCTGGAGCGATTTAGGGAAATCACAGAAAACCTAAATCAGGATGGCCGGACGCGGGATTGAACCGTCCTCCTTCCGAATGCGAGTCCAGTGTGTTAACTACTGCGCCACCTCGCTCGGTCATAGTCACAGTGATTAAGAGAGAGGGAAAGATTAATTATACCTGGAAGTACGAGAGGAAGCTCATGCCTACGCCACGGGCAGGGCAGGAAACTGTAAGCGGGTGACCATCATAGCAACAGCTAGGGAAGGATATTGCAGTGGGTAAGGAACTTACGAGCTCCTGGCAATATTTCATACGGCTTTTCTTCTTACAGTGAGTTACAGAAAGAGTAGGTGGAAGAATGAACAAATTACCACTTCCGATAATCCCTTTGTTTAACAGCCCCTGTTACTCCCTCAAAAGTAAACGTTATTAATATACAGAACAGACTTTACAGGTTTTTTTGCGTGGATTCTGGGTGCTGCCGCAAGTGTGATTTCACTAAAGGCAACGAGAGCTCCTAGATAACTAGATAAGGACGAGAAGAACATTCCAAATTGAACTGTAAAATTACGTACTGGTTCAGACACGTCAATGTTGTGCTATGTTTGTGGACCGGCAATAACAGATAATTACATACACCACTACAGCATTTAAACTGACAACATAAGCATATTCAGTTTACAATGGACCTGGGACGCTCATCTACATATGTATTGGACCTTAACATACATATTAGTAAAATAAGACACTTATTTAGCATTTACAGAAGAAACACATTGCTACTGATACGGCAACCTCTGGAAGCTCCCATCATCCACACGGCTACAAACAAGCACCTTTCCATTCGATTGTGCATAGCCTTATATCTGTTCCATTATCTGAACCAGCCTTTCACACAGAAATGCAGACCATCAAACATATCGTTTCCAGCAATGGCTATAGTTCTGCCCTGACTGGCAATATACTACGAAAAAAAGAAAATTATGATAATTATGCCACTCCGATATGATGGCCAACACCATCAATCACTCACTAGTTGCAAAGCATGGTGCAAAATCCCATATATTGTGATCGGTTCAGACAACCTTGCAAAAAAAGTTTAAATCTCGCAACTACAGACCCGCATTTTATAATAGCGATAGCCTATCAGAATTTTTAAGCAGTGTGTAAAAGAGAATATTCGTCAGTCAGGCAGTTAGGCGACGCGAACGTGAGAGAAGCTGGAGATTAAGGAAGAAAGATTCAACCTCTGCTGAACATCTTTTAACAAAAAACAATTCATATTACGTAGAATTTGACATCTTACATTCTGTATTTTTTTAACAGTAAGGTAACCCTACCGTAAATACTCGAAATCAACAAACACTGATACAGAATGCTATCCTAGTATTAAATGCTCAGACTCTGTTTCTGTTTTCCCCTTTGTTAAGTCTTCGTTACAAATACTAAATATGAACTGTAAACTCATTTTATTTCTCATGTGTTGTTAACTATACCTCTACATAAAACCTTTGTTTACCACTTAGCTAATGTAATTATTTCTACGTGACAAAAAATGTAATGTGTTGCTATGTAAACGCCGCGGAATTTTTGTATCTTCTGTACAGATAAGATCGGTGTAAGTCGCACGTCATGTTTACCTGCGTCTGCAACATTCAGTTGTCACTTGCAGGTGGCCTGAGAAGCCTAAATCCGGTTCGTGACCAAATACAAGGATTGTCCAGAAAGTAAGTTCCGATCGGTCGCGAAATGGAAACCACTGGGAAAATACGGTAAACCTTTGCACAGATGTGTTGGGGAGTGTCTTTAGTATGCCCGTCCATCGCGCCGCGTCGCTCTTTTCAGTTTTGAATGAACAGTGAGCACTTAAAGATGTCTAGGGAATAGCGTCTCCTGCCAAGTGTGAGGGTCTGGTTGGAGATTTCGCCTGTGTCATGCAGCTCACATGACACGACTTTCGAGCAGTTCCTTCTTCATGCCAATTCTCGGCCGCACGCTGCAGGGGCAATGAAGACGCTCATGCAGCGTTTCCGATTAGAAGCGTTTCATCACCCACAATACTGTCTGTAATTGGCTCCCCCTGAGTCTCACCTCTGCTCACAAGAACCGCAGACAACGAGCTGCACACCAGTGCAGATAACTGGCCGAAAGCACAGACGGCTGCTTTCTATGACGAGGATATTGGAAAGTTGATACAATACTACGGCAACACTCGAAGTTGGAGCGGCGGCTATGAAGAGAAGTACGTAGAAGGTGTGCCTAACTGTTGCAAATAAAAGGTTTTGATTTTGACTGTGGTTTCCATATCGCGACCGATCGTAACTTACTTTCTGGACAGCCGTCGTAAATATATAATTTTTAGAATAGGAGGTGATTTCCCTTTTAATATCGATAACATTATGTTTTATGGCGTTGTAGCACTGAAAAAAGTTTCACTTCTTTAAAACTACACTCCTGCAAATGGAAAAAAGAACACATTGACACCGGTGTGTCAGACCCACCATACTTGCTCCGGACACTGCGAGAGGGCTGTACAAGCAATGATCACACGCACGGCACAGCGGACACACCAGGAACCGCGGTGTTGGCCGTCGAATGGCGCTAGCTGCGCAGCATTTGTGCACCGCCGCCGTCAGTGTCAGCCAGTTTGCCGTGGCATAAGGAGCTCCATCGCAGTCTTTAACACTGGTAGCATGCCGCGACAGCGTGGACGTGAACCGTATGTGCAGTTGACGGACTTTGAGCGAGGGCGTATAGTGGGCATGCGGGAGGCCGGGTGGACGTACCGCCGAATTGCTCAACACGTGGGGCGTGAGGTCTCCACAGTACATCGATGTTGTCGCCAGTGGTCGGCGGAAGGTGCACGTGCCCGTCGACCTGGGACCGGACCGCAGCGACGCACGGATGCACGCCAAGACCGTAGGATCCTACTACGCAGTGCCGTAGGGGACCGCACCGCCACTTCCCAGCAAATTAGGGACACTGTTGCTCCTGGGGTATCGGCGAGGACCATTCGCAACCGTCTCCATGAAGCTGGGCTACGGTCCCGCACACCGTTAGGCCGTCTTCCGCTCACGCCCCAACATCGTGCAGCCCGCCTCCAGTGGTGTCGCGACAGGCGTGAATGGAGGGACGAATGGAGACGTGTCGTCTTCAGCGATGAGAGTCGCTTCTGCCTTGGTGCCAATGATGGTCGTATGCGTGTTTGGCGCCGTGCAGGTGAGCGCCACAATCAGGACTGCATACGACCGGGGCACACAGGGCCAACACCCGGCATCATGGTGTGGGGAGCGATCTCCTACACTGGCCGTACACCACTGGTGATCGTCGAGGGGACACTGAATAGTGCACGGTACATCCAAACCGTCATCGAACCCATCGTTCTACCATTCCTAGACCGGCAAGGGAACTTGCTGTTCCAACAGGACAATGCACGTCCGCATGTACCCCGTGCCACCCAACGTGCTCTAGAAGGTATAAGTCAACTACCCTGGCCAGCAAGATCTCCGGATCTGTCCCCCATTGAGCATGTTTGGGACTGGATGAAGCGTCGTCTCACGCGGTCTGCACGTCCAGCACGAACGCTGGTCCAACTGAGACGCCAGGTGGAAATGGCATGGCAAGCCGTTCCACAGGACTACATCCAGCATCTCTACGATCGTCTCCATGGGAGAATAGCAGCCTGCATTGCTGAGAAAGGTGGATATACACTGTACTAGTGCCGACATTGTGCATGCTCTGTTGCCTGTGTCTATGTGCCTGTGGTTCTGTCAGTGTGATCATGTGATGTATCTGACCCCAGGAATGTGTCAATAAAGTTTCCCCTTCCTGGGACAATGAATTCACGGAGTTCTTATTTCAATTTCCAGGAGTGTATTTAAAATTCTATAACCTGCTTCATAGTATAGGGACGAGTATTAGGTCGAGTAACTTTCAGAGGGATCTGGCCGTCATAAAGGCCACGGCTTATGGCGTCGCCATAATTACTAGGGAGAAAAGATCCCGTGCTGGGAAGAGTTTCTGCGACAGTTCTCCAGGCCCTGTGAGAGGGGGGCGGCCAACTTTGTCAGCAGACATGAGCTGATCGGTTGGTCTTGCCTATTCCGGATATAGTTGATTGTCAACTCACGTTGAATGTTGTGGTTGCAATCTGCTAGCCTTGTGCGTCATAAACTTTGCCGTGATACAACGTTTTCCTCCCAGTGGCAGTAAGTGTGAAAGAATAAAACGAGCCTTTCTTGCAGCAGGCAGAGCTTTTCAGAAAAAAGTGCTAATGCCAGGAGAAGCGGATAATGCGAGTGACCAATTTTGTGTCGGAGGAAATCGGCCCTTGCTTCAAAGCTGACTTGCAGAAACAGCTCAGTGTTAACACAACTACAGGAGTTAGTTGGGATTTCTAAACACCAAAACTGATCAATAGTCCTGTCGTGCTTAGAAGACAAGTCGCGAGCCCTTTATGTAACATGCTTCTGAATTCAGTATGTACTAGTTACTCCATAGTAACCGACAAAGTTATTCTTTCACTACGTAAAGCTGACTTTAATTTGCACGTTTGCTCATGTACGTAGGCATGAAGTTCAGTCCAGCTTTAACCGATTTTTGTAGCATATTGGTAGCAATGGAAGGGATGAACTTAGCAAGGTTTAACACGTTCACGACTGTGTGTACCAAAGATGGCTCACGCTCGACTCTAGCAGTTATATTACCAGGAGTACACTAACGCATGATGTTTACCTATCAGTCAGGTGCAATGAACAGCTGTGAATACCATTTTGCATGACTGTTAACGAGACAGCTTTCTGAACCAATGAGATATCACGTAATTTGTGATTAACTCATGGGTGTAGTGGACAGCTGTTGATGGTCGTTTCTTTGGCGTTTTGATTCAGTCCTGAGGCTGCAAATGCACACAGTCCACTGAAGTGGACAGTTCCTACTGATGAGTCCTGCGAACATTAGCAGTTTCAGAACTGATTCAAACCACCAAAGAAGTGGCCATTAACAGGTGTCCACTGCAGTGCAAATGGTACATTAAACGATTATTTTGGTCTACAGTTATTTTACATGATCTCCTGTTGTTTGAAAACAATGCTGTTTCGCCAATTTCAAACTAAAAGAGCAGTATGCTAAAGTAGTAGCCTAGAGTGTTTGAATACGACCGTCACCTCACAGCGAGTAACAGGAAAAGCAGCGCTGCCAGATGAAGAAAAACCTGAATTCGATGGCCGTCCCACAGCGAGAAACACAATTCTCAGCGCAGACGTGAGCGTCTTAATTTAGGGGAACAAGCTACATTTGCTTTCATAGAAGCCTTAAATTACTTCATTTGCACATTAGTCTTGTCCTACATGTTTTTGCACGGTAACAGCTGAAGGTGGTGCGCTGATTGTCGGTGGTATACGTTTTCCAGTCTGGCAGTCGGTGTATTTTTTATTTTATTCTATTTTATTTTAGTTTTTAAATCCAGGTCCGCCAACAAACTTGCCTATTACTGGTGAATCTTGTCAGTAATCTTACCTTCATCTCTCGTCTAGCTTGTATCCTGTATAGTATGGGTTGCACATTTTCAGAATTTGGCGATTTTTTGTTGTATTGTTTAATGTTGTGATCGGATGTCCTTCCTGGTGCCACAATCGTCAAGGTAAGCTAAGGGAGGGAACTCAAGTGAACCATTTGCCTGTGAATAATGTAAACTTTTTTCTGTGTGTTATCACATTGAAAGTGTTTGTGTGTCCTATTGTCTGAAGCGGATGATGATGACGTTTGGTTTGTGGGGCCCTAAACTGCGTGGTCATCAGCGCCCGTACTAAGACCCCATTTCTACACACTCCAATTTTTACACAGTCCAATCCTAGCCACTGTCACGAATAATGATGAAATGTGCTGACAACACAAACAACCAATCCATGGGCAGCAGAAATCCCCAACCCGGCCGAGAATCGAACCCGGGACCCCGTGATCCAGAAGCAGCAACGCTGACCACGAGCTGCTAACGCTCTCTGGGTCGGAATTTGGGCACCATACCAACATATTGCTAAACGAGTGTTGGAAGCCGCTTAAAAACTTCACGAAGGCTGTCCATCGTACCAGCCCACTTTTGTCAGTCAGTCGCGGAGGTTCGATACGGGTCTGTCTTATCGCTCCGTTAAGCTATAAGAGCACTCGGTATGTGGTGTCATGCGTGACGTAATTCAGCGCGCGCTCCGCACTTCATTAGGGGCTCTGGATTACTTTATTTCCTTCGCCCTTGAGCTTCGGTGGACTGACAGCGATACACTGTCGGTCTTCATCCGAGACCATTTATAAAATATACAGGTATGTTTTCTAAAATAATTTAAAATATGAAGTTTTACCGGGTTGTTATAATTAAAATGCAGCTACTCGCAGAGGTCCCGTATGGGCTGCAATTATCATATAGCAGCGAAACTTAATAGATATACTAATGTATTATTGCGGAACAGATTTACGATGAAAAACATTAGTACCAGTTGAGACACGAGGTGTAAATTTGCCGCACTGCACTGTTTGTGTGATGGTATGACATCCATGTTGTCATTTGATAGACCATAACATGAGTGAATAGTATGGCTGCCGAGAAGAGAGATCGCGCGCTGCTAGTCCCACGGGACTGATCCACCATGTTACACAAAACACGTCAGAACACTGTTGCAGAAGCAATGAAAAAAGCATGCCAAATTCAGAAGAACCCAAAATCCCCAAGACTGGCTAAGTTTCACGGAAGCTCGAAATTTAGTGCGGACGTCAATGCGAGATGCTTTTAATAGTCTCCACAATGAAATATTGTCTCAAAATATGGTAGAAAGCCCAAAGAGACTCTGATCGTATGTAAAGTACACTAGTGGCAAAAAAACAGTCGATAGCAATGGAAATGTTGCCGATGATGGTATCACTAAAGCGGAATTACTAAATACAGTATTCCCCGTAATTCCTTCACGTAAGAAGACGAAGTAAATATTCCAGAATTCGAAATCAGAACAACTGTTAGCATGACTGACATAAAAGTGTATATCTCAGATGTTGCGAATCAACTCAAATCACCTAAGAAAGGCAAGTCTTCCGGTCCAGATGGTATACCAATCAGGCTCCTTTCAGAGTATGGAGACACAATAGCGTCTTTCTTAGCAATCGTATACAACAGCTCACTTGACGAAAGGTCTGTTCCTAAAGACTGGAAAGTAGCACAGGTCACACCAATATTCAAGAAAGGAAATAGGAGTAACCCATTGAATTACAGACCCATATCACTGACCTCAATTTGCAGTAGGATTTTGGAGCATATACTGTACTCGAACATTATGAATCACCTTGAAGAAAATGACTTATTGATACATAACCAACACGGATTCAGAAAATATAGTTCTTGCGCAAAACAGCTAGCTCTTTATTCCCATCAAGTAGTTAGTGCTGTCGACAAGGGATCTCAGATCTATTCCATAGTCCTAGATTTCCAGAAGGCTTTTAATACCGTTCCTCACAAGCGACTATTAATCAGATTGTGTGCATATGGAGTATCGTCTCAGTTGTGTGACTAAATTCGTGATTTGCTCTCACAGACGTCACAGTTAGTGATAGACGGTAAATCATCGAGAAGAAGTTCCGCAAGGTAGTGTCATAGACCCTCTGCTGTTCCTGATTTACATATATGATCTAGGTGATAATCTGAGCAGCCCCCTTAGATTGTTTGCAGATGACGCTGTAATTTACCTTCAAGTCAAGTCACAGACGATCAATTCCAATCACAAAATGATCTAGACAGAATTTCTGTATGGTGCGAAAAGTGGCAATTGGCACTAAACAAAGAAAATTGCGAGGTCATCCACATGGATACTAAAAGAAATCCGATAAATTTTAGGTATACGATAAACCGTACAAATCTAAGGGCTGTCAATTCGACTAAATACCTACGAATTACGATTACGAGCAACTTAAATTCGAAAGAACACATAGATAACATTGTGGGGAGACGAAACAAAGACTTAGCTTTGTTGGTAGAACACTTAGAAGATGCGACAAACCCACTAAAGAGACAGCCTACATTACACTTGTCCGTCCCCTGCTGGAATAGTGATGCGCGGTATGGGATCCGTACCTGGTAGGATTGACGGAGGACACCGAAAAATTGCAAAGAAGGGCAGCTCATTTCGTGTTACCGCGCAATAGTGGTGAGGGTGTCACTGATATGATGCACGAACTCGGGTGGCAGTCACTGAAACAAAGACGGTTTTCTTTGCGGCGAGATCTATTTACGAAATTTCAGTCATCAACTTTCTCCTCCGAGTGCGAAAATATTTTGTTGACACCCACCTACGTAGGGAGAAATGATCATCATGATCACCATGATAAAATAAGAGAAATCAAAGCTCCAACGGAAAGATTTAGGTGTTCCTCTTCCCACGCGCCATTCGAGAGTGGAATGGTAGAGAAGTAGTATGAAAATGGTTCGATGAACCCACTGCCAGGCACTTAAGTGTGCATTACAGAGCAACCATGTAAATGTAGATGTACATATAGATGTAGTGTAGCTGTTTCATTTGAACGATAGCAATTGCAATTTACATTGAGAGCGTATCACCGATTGAAATATCTGAGGAGATGCCCGATGTCATTTGGTTTAAAGAAGATCATCATGATACTCAAGAACAGTGGTGCGTTTTTGTGGCACCTAGAAGAGGAAGGCGTCCTATCCTATTGCCGAGGTTGGTGCTGGTGTAACTGACCATGCAGCCTGTGCCCCAGGTATAGGTAGTACTCAAACAGCGTCTTGAAGACTGTCCATTCTATGGTCATACAGAAAGTTTTGCAGTCTTTCTCAACACTGGTACCCGCACAAAATCCAGACAGCGTAAGACCTGGAACTTCCTAATCCGCATCAACATTCCAAATTTGCGCTTCTGTTTCTGGCACGCATCGAAGTTGATGACAAGTTGTAAGTAGGCTGTTTATGTTTTCTTATCGGCAACGTTACGTAGCGCTCGGTATGAAAATCACTGGCTGTGCTGTGTGCAGTCTGTAGCTAGCTTGCATTGTTGTCTGCCATTGTAGTGTTGGGCAGCGGCAGCTGGATGTGAACAGCGCGTAGCGTTGGGAAGTTGGAGGTGAGCCGCCAGCAGTGGTGGATGTGAGGAGAGATGCATTTGATTTCTTTGTTATTGTAATTATGAAAAATTTTATCAAATCATTATTGGCCACTGCCCAAAACAATTTGTAAAATTTTTTGTGGGGAGCATGGGGGCTATGTAAGTAGGCTGTTTATGTTTTCTTATCGGCAACGTTACGTAGCGCTCGGTATGAAAATCACTGGCTGTGCTGTGTACAGTCTGTAGCTAGTTTGCAGTTTGCATTGTTGTCTGCCATTGTAGTGTTGGGCAGCGGCAGCTGGATGTGAACAGCGCGTAGCGTTGCGCAGTTGGAGGTGAGCCGCCAGCAGTGGTGGATGTGGGGGCAGAGATGGCGGAGTTTTGAAATTTGTAAAAATGGATGTCATGAGCTGCTGTATATATTATGACTTTTGATGACTATTAAGGTAAATACATTGTCTGTTCTCTATTAAAATCTTTCATTTGCTAACTATGCCTATCAGTAGTTAGTGCCTTCAGTAGTTTGAATCTTTTATTTAGCTGGCAGTAGTGGCGCTCGCCGTATTGCAGTAGTTCGAGTAACGAAGATTTTTGTGAGGTAAGTGATTTGTGAAAGGTATAGGTTAATGTTAGTCAGGGCGATTCTTTTGTAGGGATTTTTGAAAGTCAGATTGCGTTGCGCTAAAAAAAAAAAATTGTGTGTCAGTTTAAGCACAGTCGTGTATAATTTTTCAAAGGGGACGTTTCAAAATCACAGGCAACATTCTTTGGAGTGAGGAGGCACATTTTACACTACAGGGTGCAGTGAATACACAGAACTGCCGAGCCTGGGGTACTGCTTAACCTCGTGTTTTGCACGAAGATCCATTGCATTCGCCGTAGATAAGTATGTGGTTTGGATTCACAAGCACCTTTATACTCGGTACATCCTTCTTTGAAGATAATACACCCAGAGGGCGTATCGGGTGTATCATGACCTCTGCACGCGATCGATACCTGCTTTTACAGTACTGATGTCTGCTTTGGGAGAGCGGAATTGACTGGAAACCACCGTTTTCATGAAAGATGCAGCAACATCTGCTTAATGCAACCTTCCACCAACTTTTTATCTCCAGATGCTTTCCAGATACATGGCCTGCAAGTTGACCTGATCTGAATATGTGACTTTTGGCTCCGGGGATGTCTAAAAGAATGCTATTGCCAGGGACACGTTCGGTCTCTCGTTGATCTGAAGGCCAGTATACAGGAACACCTTGCTCAGATTCCAGCGGAACTCATGTGAGGAACTGTTGATCTAACGTTTTACGCGTGGAGCATCTCGTTTACTTCTCCGGTGCACATACTGAAGAAATTATGTAAGCGGCTGTTTATAATAAAATCAACATTATGCCTTCCTCACTCGTTTGACCTTTTCAACTCACGTGCCGTTCAGAATCTGTTTCATGTGGGAACATTCCTACACGTCTTTCTTGCATTCCCCGCGCCAGATGGGCACCTAGTGGCGAAAACTGGAACAATTTTTTTTTGCGGAATAAATCGCTTCTCCATTAACACATTAGCATACCTACCAGATTTCGCTGTTGTACGATACTTACAGTCCATGCTGGGCATCCGCGATTAGCTGCACTATAATTATAACCATCCGGTACATGGTTGCAAAATTATATTACTTGTTCGATTTAGAACTACACTTAAGATTTTATATTGTTTTCTTCTAATGTACACAAAACAGACGGCAGACACTATAGAAAAAAATGAGAACTTTATATACATTACTAATCGGACTTACAATAAATGAAGAGTACGAGAATAGAGTTGCTAGACGGAGACGGAAGTATGTAGCATGGAAAAGTTGTGGGAGAGAACGGCGGAACATTTTATAGAAAAGGGAGAGAGGGACTTGGGAGTGAAGGGAAAATAGCCTTTACATAAAGAAGAAAGGTATTCCGTTAAAGCTGAAACTTCTGGGCGGTTTTCGTTATCAGATACGAGGAGATGGTTAAAGTTTCCTCGGGAGAAGATGTGAAGATAGTGTGCCAGGTCGGCGGATTTGTTGGTGTGAGAGCGCCTTATTAAGAGGGTTGGTAGGAATGAAAGGACATAGTTTTTAGTGTCCAGTTTGCTGGAAATGTGTGGATCCAAAGGTATTTAATGTGGGTAGAAGCAGCGGCCACGCGTGGTACTTTGTGGGACGATACTGCACCACGGGGAAAGGAAAAAGGAATTTCACAATATGTAGCTTCCCCATCGTGTAACGGTGACATCAACCTGTAGTATGCCCCCACTATATGTAAATAGCTGCCTGCTCGTAGTTCGACAGTAGAAAATGTTTGAACTCTCATGTGCATTCATGCCTCGTGATGAATCATTGACATTCATCAGTTGACAGTAAAGTAAATGTTACGGAATGGTCTTTAAGACGGTGCAGTAGCAGAGAGACAACCTCACGAACTTGGTTACTTTGTATTCTTACCTCTTGTTATCACTTATTTAGGAAGGATTAGAGATAGTTAGCCTATGTCGTATGTCGTTAACAGGAGAATAATCGGTGATGTAGAGTTGCCGCCTACAAACGGAGAACCTGTCGTTGTAATGACGATGTTCAGCTCTCCAAGGGCCGGACCAGCTCGACAGCTGTGGAACGGATACACGCCGCGTTCAGCATGTTTTCTGTACTGCTGTAGCGCTTCGCCTCAAGGTCGCACATCTGTGGAGCTGACACAGTTCGCATCTACATCATGACAAATGCCCGGTTCATTAGTCACGTCTTACAAGGAAACTTTCGAGGCAGAGTGGACTCCATTTGTTCCCTTTTATGTTCTTTGACTTATCATTTCGTTGCTTTAAGAAACTGACGTTGTCATGAAAGATGACAAAACGTTTGCAAGGCAATCCTTCTACGTATGCTTCGGAAATTCAGCTCGGTATTTCCCGATGAGAGAACGGCAGTCTTACACAAAAAACGCAAAGTAATGACCTGATGCGTTACTGCATAAAGAATGTACGGCTCAGCAGCGTAGGAAAAAGATCTGTCTCGTCCCTCGTTCCCCATTTGCGAGTGTAACAGGGAAGGGAGTGATTAGTAGTAGTAGAAGGTACCAAAGCCATGCAGCATAAAGCTGCTTACGAAGTGTATACGTAGGCATAGAAATACAAGTTCATCTAGATTTACATTGAGCAAGTTGGAAGGAAGCGAGTGATGTTGAACGGAGAGAAGGAAAACTTAGAATTCCTTTCATGCAATTTAAGAAAATCACTGAAAATCTTAATTTAGATGGCTTAACAGG
Source organism: Schistocerca cancellata (assembly GCF_023864275.1). Lineage (NCBI taxonomy): Eukaryota > Metazoa > Arthropoda > Insecta > Orthoptera > Acrididae > Schistocerca > Schistocerca cancellata. The sequence continues at coordinate 928,518,193 of NC_064626.1, read as the reverse complement.
GTTTGTGAGCAGCTCCGTCTTTGAAATCGAATTTACAGATACAAATAAATATCATGTAGTTATAATTAGAGTGTAGTTACTCGCGAAAGTCCATAGTGGTCCGTAATCATCGTATGGCAGCAAAACTTGGTGTACATGCTAATGAATTAATACGGTACCGATTGACGCGGGAAGAAATTAGTTCCCATCTTGGCCACCACGTGCTGATCTGGCGCTGTACAACACTTCGCCGACGTCTCCGGTGCTCATATTGAAGAAAATTTAATTATGTGTCGCAAATTCCCCCTCTGAAGTAGCTGTGGGTGAGGGTGGGGGTGGGAAGGGGAGGTGGAGAGGAAGGGCAGGACGAGGCGAGAGGCGGAAGAGGGGGAGGAATAGCCTAAAGCCATTGCTATAGTTCCCTTTATCCACTACTTCCAGTAGCCTTTCCCCTGTGCCGGAAAACGGACATCCCAGTAACTCGTACTTAACCGTAGCGCCTCTTACAATCATCGGAAAGTGTACTAGCCTGCTAGAGTACAAAGAGTTTGTAAGCACAAGTCAAAATTGCTAAACCTCCACAAAGCTATGCTCACCGTGTAGCTTCAGAACTTGAGTACTTCTTGTAAGTAGGCTGTTAATGTGTTTGTATGTTGGCAGTGCTATGTAGCGCTCTGCATTAATAATTCTGACAGCGATGTGCACACTCTGAAAGAGAATCTGTGGCTGGTCGGACTTGTAGTTGGAGCTGAACAGCCAGCAGACATGGAAGTTGGGAGTGAGAAGTCAGCAGTGAGAAGTCAGCAGTGATGGAGGTTAGAGGTTAATAATTAGCAGTGTTGGAGGTTTGCAGTATTAGCGCGAGCGGACGATGTGGAGGTGTCAGACTTGGAGATTGAACATTATTCATGATTATATAATTTTTGGAACTGGATGCCACGGACGATTATAGATTTTTGTACTGGATGTCTCATTATTAAGGTAATAATACGTTGTTTGCTTTGCAACAAAATCTTTCCTTTGCTAACCACATGCCTATCAGTAGTTAGAGCGTTCTGTAGTTAGAATCTTTTATTTAGTTGACTGTATTGGTGCTTGCGGCATTGATGTAGTTCGGGTAATGAAGATATTTGTGAGGTAGGTGACTTATGAAATGTGTACGTTATTGTTAGGATTTCTAATAATTCTTTTGTATTAATTATTTGAAGTAAGGTTATCATTTTTAAAGCAGTCAGACCGCGTTATCCTTGAATATTGTGAGTAATCAATGGAAAGGAAAAGTTTGAGTTCTGTTAGTCGGGATAAATTCAGTAGGGCAGTGTTGAAATGATAAAAGCAAGCAAAGTGACAGATCATTCAGTTTCACTCAGCAGTTTAAGTAAAAAAAAATTTTAATTAAGAAGTTTCATTCTGAAAATGAGGGTCTGGCTCAACAGGGCCAGTTTTCACGTAGGTTATGTTCGAGCAGAGTCCTCAAGTATTCTGTCAATACAGTCATTTAGCAGTCACAACTTGTACCACAATTAATTTTTTATGTTAATCCGTGTGGTTGATGACCTGCGGGACTTTGGCACTAAAAAGAGATTGTGTATTGAGTCACCCAAACTGGTTGTAATATAATAAAATAACGTCAAAACGACGGCTACACGTGTTTAGTTTTATTGCTTAATACATTTCCCCGATTAGGTTGTAGACTTACATTCATCGTGTTATCTGGACGACCCGTTCATGAGTAACTCATCCGTACTCCCCATTAAACAATCCATCAATATTAGACTCTAAGATAAACGAAAACGACTCACCTTGAAGAATTATCCGAATGGGACGGAAATCGGTAGATGTGATATAGATGTACAACAAACAAATAACTACGATTTCAGAAAACTGGACAATTTATTCAAAAGAAATAGCTTCACCAATTGAGCAAGTTAGTAATGCACTGGTCCACCACTGTCTCTTATGCAAGCAATTATTAGGTTTGGTACTGATTGATACAGTTGTTGGATGTCCTCGTGAGGGATACCGTGACAAAATCTTTGCTACTGGTGCGTTGCATCGCCAAAATGCCGAGCTGGTTGGAAGGCCTGTACATAATGCTCCAAACGCACTCAGTTGGGGAGAGATCTGCCGACCTCGCTGGCCAACGTGGGGTTTTGTAAAGCGTGAAGAGGAGCAGTAGAAACTCTCGCATGTACAAGCGAGCATTATCTTGCTGAAATGTATGCCCAAGATGGCTTGCCATGAAGGGCAACAAAACGAAGCGTAGAATATGGTCGACGTACCGCTATACAGGAAGGACGCCGTGGATGGCAACCAAAGGGGTACTACTATGAAAGGAAGTGACACCCCAGAGCATCACTCCTGGCTGTCATGACGTATGAGGTGTGACAGTCAGGCTGGTATCCCACTATTGCCTGGAGTATCGGCAGACACTTCTTCGCTGTTCTTCGGGGCTCAGTTTGAAGTGGGACTCATCACTGAAGACAATTATACTCCAGTCAATGAGATTCCAGCCTCCGATGTCCACTGCATACGCCCCAGAGAGGAGTTGGATACTCACTTTTCACCCACCATATGGCCCGACAACAAGAAGTAATGATCTGCGTTGCCATTTCTTTTCACAGCAAGACGCCTTTGGTTGTCATCCGCGGCAACCTTACAGCACAGCGCTACGTCAGCGATATTCTACCCCGTTTTGTGGGGCGCTCAGCTGCTCGGTCATCAGTGCCCGTACGAGGTCCCAATTTTTACATAGTCCAATTTTTACGCAATCCAATCTAGCCACTGTCACGAATGAAGATTATGATGATGATGGTGATGATGAAATGCTGAGGACAGCACAAACACCCAGTGCCCAGGCAGAGAAAATCCCCAACTTGGCCGGGAATCGAGCCCAGGACCTGTGATCCACAGGCAGCAACACTAGCCACTAGACCACGAGTTGCAGACTCTACCCCGTTTTGTTGCCCTTTAAGGCAAGCCATCCTGGGCTTACATTTCTCAAAGGTAACGCCCATCTGCAGAGTTTCTACTGTTTGTGACCGTGCTTGCCAAACCCTACCTTGGCTCGCATGGTCGACGGATCTCTCCCCAATTGAGAACGTTTGGAGTACTATGTGAAGGGCCCTCCACACGGCTCGGGATTTTGATGATATAACGCTCCAGTTGCACCGAATTTCGCACGATATCTCTTAGGGTAATATTCAGCAACTCAGTCAATGCCAACCAGAATAACTGTCTGCATAAGGTCCAAAGGTGAACCAATGATATTACTGACTTGCTCAATTTGTAAAGCCCTTTTTCTTCAACAAATCATTCTGAAATGCGCGTCTCATCTACCGATTTCTATGCCACTCGGGTAATTCCTTGGTGGTACGTCTTTTTTTTTTTAATGCAGTAGCTTAAGTGTACTAATATGTCAATGATCTGGGCAGTGGATTCAGCACTGCTGTGCTCTGATTCCTTTAAACGGACCTGTGGTGTGATCAATGGCTCTCCCTTCAGATCTTTGTAGAGTCACATAATGAAGCGTTACGTTTTATTCTTGTGTTTCAAATGGTCTTAATGTATACTGTACGATAGCTCTTAATAGTAATGCGGCTCCGTGGTATTTATTAAGTAAACGAGTGACGAATGAGGTGCTGAGTGCTGTTAGCAACGAGACGTTTCAGTTTCATTTATATTTACCTACTTTTTGTAACGTCTTGACAAATGAACAGACAATTAAAAGATAATAACTATGTCAATAGTTATAGAAGATAGAACTTTAAGCACAGTGTCGTAGATGTATGTGGTCTAGTCAACAACAAATCAGTATTTTATAATAATTAACACTATAATTTAACTATAGTTTTCGAATTTGTTAGTGAAGTTCGAATGTTTTCAGTTAACAATAATAACCGCTATGGTGTGAACTGCTAATAGCTTATAAAGAGCGATTTCACATTACGCTGTGCATCCTGACGTTGCGAAGAAGTCGAAAAAATTATTCTGATCACTAGTTAAGTCAGGAAATTTCGCTAACACCTACAGTACTGCAAAAAATAGCATATACTCTGCAAGAGTTTCTATATGGCTGTTGTCGGGAAAAAAAAATCTGCAAAAATATACCGACTTGAAAATTTCCAACAAGCCCATAAAGAAGAACTAAATTTCATCACGGAGGTGAGTGAAAACTGAAACAGAAATGCGTGCAGCATATTCTGAATATGTATGTTATGAGAAAAAATAGCTGCGTTGTGCGTTCGGCTGTCCGTCATTTTTTTCTGGTGTTTAGGTTATGAGTATCATTATTACGAGAAGAAGAATACTTCGCTCTCTGTGGGTTATCTTTTACTCTGCAAGCAATATAATCATACTACCTGCGTTACTTTGCCTGGTTGTATGCTGACAATGGTTTATCAAACATTTAAAACCACATGTTCACTTTTTTATAAAGACACCGTTTGTTTTGGAAAGGCACGTACACACATCTGCGCTGACACAAGTCCCTTGCAACTGCTGAGCCCTTTTAATTTGTTTTTTCTTCTTTTCTGTCTGTTCGCTAACAGCGGTAATTTCATTTCACGCGCGTTGCTTTGACCAGCTTGCTACAAGAAGATCCAGCCGCAACGTTCATTTGGTATCATGACTGGATAGTTTACATTTACGGCGCGTGAGAGGCAACAAAAATCTATGACTTGCAGATCGCTGCTTTCTTTGGAGGCGCATTGCTGCTGCATGGTGCTCCCAGGGGGTAACGTTGTCTGCTAAAGGGAAATGTTCCATTTTCCTTTGAACGTCTTTATTTAGTAACAATAACGTGCCACATGGGGCAGCAATAGAGAACTTAACACTGCCGCCCTTCATATAGCGTGTCGGGAGGGCAGGAAGGAAGAATTGTAGATGAAAATGTAACGTGTCGACGTCGGAGTCATTACAGGCGGAGTATAAGCTGAAACTTACCAACTATGGGTAATGAAATCAGTCATGAAGTGTTTAAGAAACCATCCCAGTACTGGTCTGAATTAAAACACCAAAACAGCCCATATGAAACTTAAAGTCCGAATAGGCAGGCTTTAATGTTATCTCTGCTCCTGTCGTGATTTAACCACTGTGTCACCTCGCTTGCTAAAAGACATCCAGCTTTTTGTTTTTTATAGAATGGCATATGCTCTCGACCGAGTATGTGGAGGATTTCTGCCACTATTGATGCATAACTTCCATTACACGCCTACCTGAAAATATTTCAAGGTAAGGGAATAACAGTTTCAGCGATAAATGTCTTCATTGCTTCTGTAACATTACTCTGTAGGTCAGTTATATTGTGATGATTTTATTCATTATCTTCACTTACTACAAAAAATACGTTGGTGCGGTGTATAACTTGAAATCTGCAATGAAATTTACCAACATAATGCGTAACACACATGAAAAAATTTCAGTTATTGAAAACACCTTATTCTTGTGGTTTTTAGAGTACTGGATCTTAATAAGACACCAGAAAACAGAAAAGCGTCCTTTTTTTACAACTAACTCTCAATATTTAAAAATGCATTTAGCATTTTAATGACGTATAATTCATATACTTTAATCAATAAAAATATGTCGTTGAAATTTTGGCGCAGTGGTTGAAATACTTTCTATTTACGACTATATTAAATACTACGACAAGCTCCTTACGCAACAGAACGAGGTGGATCCGAAGAAATATATCACCACTTCACTACATATTAAGCTGGGCCTAACGAAAGTGAAAGTCTTAGGCAGAGACGGGGAATGCCTAAAGTATCTTTGAGAGAAGATTTCCTCATCTTTGTTGGACGAAACTGAGAGAAGGCTTGTTGTTGTTCCTCATTTTCGAATCCAAAATGACTGTGAGTGAGAAGGAGACTTGGGAGGTTTTTACTAAATTCTCTGGCAGAAAAGAGAATACACTTTACATCTGCTATGAAGACAACATTTTGAAAAGAAATTAAGATGTTACGTTTGGTGAACCTCAATGTCCTCTTCTCGAGCAGTTATCTTCGTTTTTTCCTTTAAAATGATGGTGATGTCAGTAAGGAATTATTTATGCGCTTTTATGAAGGCATCCGACTGGTGGTAAGGCGGTATCAGAACCGCTGTAATACCATTATCATGGAAAACTAGGGAAAGTACTGAGCTCACTTCACGGAGAAATGCTACAGGGTACTTATTGCAGAAAATGCTAGGTTAGATGGTTTAAGGAGGAAATACAAGCCAGAGGATATGTGATTTCTATACGGTAAGGTGGTCTTTTTCATGTTTCCACTTGAAAAAAACCTTTATTCGTTTTGTAAAATTAACTACCTATTCATTCCAGTAACATGTGTTGGATAATTTGCTAGTTTATTACAGAATTACATTAAAACAAAACGGTATGTGACGGAAGAAAACTGAAGCCATATATGGTTTCGATCCCCAAAATTATAAGAATTAGCTAATTACTTATGTGGATTCTGTCTATCTCCTGCCCCTCTCTTATGAAGATTGTGCCCTACAAAAGAACTGTGCTATCGCAATTCGTAATTTCCGTTAACAGGTAGACTCACATGGCTTTGGGACATGTCTCACATGGAAAATAACATAGTTCTACTAGAGCCCACATGCTAGCATGCAAAGGTCTTTACAGTAGCCTTGCGAGATATTGCAAGGTGATGGAAGATTCCGTCACGGAGTCGTGTGGCTGACGGTGGCAGCAAATCACCACCGGGACCTTGCTCTCGGGAACGCGACGGAATTACGGAAGAGATGGCTGATCCAGCAGCCAGGCTTAGCATACAATAACGCACGCGGACGTCGTTCAGGTCGGGTTGATGGACGTTACAAAAGCCGCGAGATGTGAAGAAATGCAGCGATTTCGCTCAGATTAGTTAGACGTCTCCCCGAGGTCAGCCATTCGTGTGAATCCCAATGCTGCTCAGAAATTGCGCTCTGAATTACAATCGCGCCAACGTGGTGGCCTTACTTGTAACGATCGGTTTAATATGTATCTCTTCATTTGTCTCAAGCCTCATTGGTTCTTGCGTTGTGCGTGTGTGTGTGTGTGTGTGTGTGTGTGTGTGTGTGTGTGTGTGTTTCCCTTCCTGTTTTCTCGTGGCTTTGTATTTAGATGAGAAAGGTTCGTTGCTGTCAAATTTAGAGGAAATATAAGTGTTCGTACTTTGAGAGATAATCGAATCATCGTGTTAAACGAAAAAAAAGACAGAAATGTCCAACTGAGTCGTGGGCGGATGGCCAAATGCTCGGAATAAGCGGGAAATCTGAATCTGAGTCCCGGTCCTTCACAAATTTTTACTGTCGTCAATCGATTATACTGCTAATGGCTGTCCATACTCGCAGCTGCGAATACACAGCATATAATTCACAGAATTAGTTGCTGAATGTTACTGGAAACGGGTTCATCGCCGATTTACATTTGAAACCTCAATAAACTGTGTAGATTGAGTATCTTCACATCACGTTTAAATGATGTAGGAAGGTGGAAAAATAAATATTTGACCTAGCTAACAGTGAGAGTCGATAACCGAATATGACGGCTCCACTCGAAAATTTGAACACTGAGACTGAAGAAGAAAATGCAGAACAAGATTGTGAATTGATCAGTCAAGCGGTTTGTGTCTTAAGTTGCGCTACACGGTGTGCTTCAGAAAAGAACTATATCCCGAGAGTTTTAACACAATTAAATTCTGAATTCCAAATTATGAGAACAAGCGCAGGTGTATAGCTATAAACCCGAGACTATAGATAATGCTGCTGTTAATAGTATCATTCATTGACGAAGCGTGGGTGAATTTCTCTGAATGGAAGAATGCATATAATGTGCGAGGAATTGCACAGAGTGTTGCGCTATGAGTAAATGTGAACGCACCATTGTTGTTGTTGTGGTCTTCAGTCCTGAGACTGGTTTGATGCAGCTCTCCATGCTACCCTATAGTATGCAACCTTCTTCATCTCCCAGTACCTACTGCAACCTACATCCTTCTGAATCTGCTTAGTGTATTCATCTCTTGGTCTCCCTCTACGATTTTTACCCTCCATGCTGCCCTCCAATGCTAAATTTGTGATCCCTTGATGCCTCAAAACATGTCCTACCAACCGATCCCTTCTTCTAGTCAAGTTGTGCCACAAACTTCTCTTCTCCCCAATCCTATTCAATACCTCCTCATTAGTTACGTGATCTACCCAACTTATCTTCAGCATTCTTCTGTAGCACCGCATTTCGAAAGCTTCTATTCTCTTCTTGTCCATACTAGTTATCGTCCATGTTTCACTTCCATACATGGCTACACTCCATACAAATAGTTTCAGAAACGACATCCTGACACTTAAATCTATACTCGATGTTAACAAATTTCTCTTCTTCAGAAACGATTTCCTTGCCATTGCCAGTCTACATTTTATATCCTCTCTACTTCGACCATTATCAGTTATTTTACTCCCTAAACAGCAAAACTCCTTTACTACTTTAAGTGTCTCATTTCCTAATCTAATTCCCTCAGCATCACCCGACTTAATTCGACTACATTCCATTATCCTTGTTTTACTTTTGTTGATGTTCATCTTACATACTCCTTTCAAGACACTGTCCATTCCATTCAACTGTTCTTCCAAGTCCTTTGCTGTCTCTGACAGAATTACAATGTCATCGGCGAACCTCAAAGTTTTTACTTCTTCTCCATGAATTTTAATACCTACTCCGAATTTTTCTTTGTTCCCTTTACTGCTTGCTCAATATACAGATTGAATAACATCGGGGATAGGCTACAACCCTGTCTCACTCCTTTCCCAACCACTGCTTCCCTTTCATGCCCCTCGACTCTTATAACTGCCATCTGGTTTCTGTACAAATTGTAAATAGCCTTTCGCTCCCTGTATTTTACCCTTGCCACCTTTAGAATGTGGAAGAGAGTATTCCAGTCAACATTGTCAAAAGCTTTCTCTACGTCTACAAATGCTACGAACGTAGGTTTGTCTTTTCTTAATCTTTCTTCTAAGATAAGTCGTAAGGTTAGTATTGCCTCACGTGTTCCAACATTTCTACGGAATCCAAACTGATTTTCACACCAGTCAACACCTGCTTTCTTTGGGATTGGAATTATTATATTCTTCTTGAAGTCTGAGGGTATTTCACCTGTCTCATACATCTTGCTCACCAGATGGTAGAGTTTTGTCAGGACTGGCTCTCCCAAGGCCGTCAGTAGTTCTAATGGAATGTTGTCTACTCCCGGGGCCTTGTTTCGACTCAGGTCTTTCAGTGCTCTGTCAAACTCTTCACGCAGTATCGTATCTCCCATTTCATCTTCATCTACATCCTCTTCCATTTCCATAATATTGTCCTCAAGTACACCGCCCTTGTATAAACCCTCTATATACTCCTTCCACCTTTCTGCCTTCCCTTCTTTGCTTAGAACTGGGTTGCCATCTGAGCTCTTGATATTCATACAAGTGGTTCTCTTCTCTTCAAAGGTCTCTTTAATTTTCCTGTTGGCAGTATCTATCTTACCCCTAGTGAGACAAGCCTCTACATCCTTACATTTGTCCTCTAGCCATCCCTGCTTAGCCATTCTGCACTTCCTGTCGATATCATATTTGAGACGTTTGTATTCCTTTTTGCCTGCTTCATTTACTGCATTTTTATATTTTCTCCTTTCATCAATTAAATTCAATATTTCTTCTGTTACCCAAGGATTTCTATTAGCCCTCGTCTTTTTACCTACTTTATCGTCTGCTGCTTTCACTACTTCATCCCTCAGAGCTACCCATTCTTCTTCTACTGTATTTCTTTCCCCCATTCCTGTCAATTGTTCCCTTATGCTCTCCCTGAAACTCTCTACAACCTCTCGTTCTTTCAGTTTATCCAGGTCCCATCTCCTTAAATTCCCACCTTTTTGCAGTTTCTTCAGTTTCAATCTACAGTTCATAACCAACAGATTGTGGTCAGAGTCCACATCTGCCCCTGGAAATGTCTTACAATTTAAAACCTGGTTCCTAAATCTCTATCTTACCATTATATAATCTATCTGATACCTTTTAGTATCTCCAGGATTCTTCCAGGTATACAACCTTCTTTTATGATTCTTGAACCAAGTGTTAGCTATGATTAAGTTATGCTCTGTGCAAAATTCTACAAGGCGGCTTCCTCTTTCATTTCATCCCCCCAATCCAAATTCACCTACTATGTTTCCTTCTCTCCCTTTTCCTACTGACGAATTCCAGTCACCCATGACTATTAAATTTTCGTCTCCCTTCACTAACTGAATAATTTCTTTTATCTCGTCATACATTTCATCAATTTCTTCATCATCTGCAGAGCTAGTTGGCATATAAACTTGTACTACTGTAGTAGGCATGGGCTTTGTGTCTATCTTGGTCACAATAATGCGTTCACTATGCTGTTTGTAGTAGCTAACCCGCACTCCTATTTTTTTATTCATTATTAAACCTATTCCTGCATTACCTCTATTTGATTTTGATTTATAACCCTGTAATCACCTGACCAAAAGTCTTGTTCCTCCTGCCACCGAACTTTACTAATTCCCACTACATCTAGCTTTAACCTATCCATTTCCCTTTTTAAATTTTCTAACTTACCTGCCCGATTAAGGGATCTGACATTCCACGCTCCGATCCGTAAAACGCCAGTTTTCTTTCTCCTGATAATGACGTCCTTTTGAGTAGTCCCCGCCCGGAGATCCGAATGGGGGACTATTTTACCTCCGGAATATTTTACCCAAGAGGACGCCATCATCATTTAATCATACAGTAAAGCTGCATGTCCTCGGGAAAAATTACGCATTATACACAACAGAAAACTATATTAATATTTAAAATATGTATCAACGTGTTCCATGTAAGTGCAGATACGAAGCCAATTTTGTCTGGCGCTTTCGCAGAAATTATTCAGAAGCCTCTAAGGATATGATAATTAACAACGGACAGATGAGCACTGACAAACTACACTGGGTTCACTGTATATAAATTACAGAAGAAGATGTACCTGCGTCCAGTGATTACCGTGTCCCTCCAATTACACCAAAGCGGGGTTTTCCTGTCTTTTTCTTTCAGAAAAAAATGTAGCTCATTATTCGGCAGTTTTTTAAAAAGCACTCCGTCTTCAGGCTACGAGTGGCCTACCGGGACCATCCTACCGCCGCGTCATCCTCAAGTGGAGGATGCGGTTAGGAGGGGCGTGGGGTCAGCACACCGCTCTCCCGGTCGTTATGATGGTATTCTTGACCGAAGCCGCTACTATTCGGTCGAGTAGCTCCTCAATTGGCATCACGAGGCTGAGTGCATCCCGAAAAATGGCAACAGCGCATGGCGTCCTGGATGGTCACCCATCCAAGTGCCGACCAAGCCCGACAGGGCTTAACTTCGGTGATCTCACGGTTTTTTAAAATATTCTTTAAAATGCTGGCAACGAAGGAATATAGGTCACTGTAGTATAATACTTTTTGCACGAGGGATTAAGAGATAGAGAATTCATTCACAGTTGTACTAATCACTACATCGTATTATGAAGGTTAAAGAGGAAAGTTACATACTTGACATAAAGGGAATTGCTATAACTGAAAAAAATTCTGGCCAAAACTTCGTCTTCTTCCTTATTATAATTGTTCATAGTTGTATTGGGTAGTGCCTTTCTTCATCGAAGTACATATAGGTAAAAAATATTCAGAAATGTTAAATTTTGTGTTTAGAGAATGAGGAATTTTTTAACAGAACGAATGAGGGAGCTAATGTTATTCTTCAGGCAAAAGTGACTGTATTGTTCGGCGGAACTGGGATAGTTGCGGAAATAAGACATTTTAGTGTCGCTTTATGTCGTAAGATAGACGAGTTACCAATTTCGTTTATCTTACTATGAAACGTACCCGTCAGTATTCTTTTGCCGAAACGGAGTCGGTACTGCAGAGAAAACTTCATTGACGTCGTTTATCGTCCTTAAAGTGTCGTGTTACTGTGTGAAATATTTGCTTTTACTTCTTACAGACTGCCCTTGTTTTAAGTGCCCAGATTTCTGAAGGCAGTCGAGTACATACCTGCGGCAGTAGGAGTACTGGTTGAGATTCTCAAACGAACTGCAAGGATTTCATGCTCGTTATTCGTCATTGGTGGATGTTTCTCAGTTTCCTTTTATGAAATTCGCGTGTGGTGCCAATAATCAACACCATTTTGTTCTTGCAATTTCTGTGAGAGCGGTATGTGGCGGGCTGGAAAGTGATAAGTGTTCCGGTTTGCATTTCCAGACAGTAGCAACGTGATCACATTTTTCTCTCTTACCGCAGCTGCAAAATTTGCTCTGCCGCCAGGTGATTAAAGGGTAGGTGTTTAAATCAGGACAAGTAGATTGCAGCTGGAGGTGAGAACAGATCGAATTTTAATCACCAGAAATTGCACGTTGTAAGCCGATCCCATCGTACGTGACTGCTCCCAGCACCACCATTTAATAGTGGATTGCTGCTTCAGATATTCACGACAAGCTGCTTGTAACGGAGTAATCACGTAGCTCACACCTTTTCAGGTGTAAAAAAGATACTAGATTGTTACCAAACATCAAGCCGGAAGAAAATTCATAGCATCAACCTATCGATACGTGAGTAGGCATTCAAGTCGTTTTTTTTCATTTCAGGTGATCTGTTGTTTTCCGGCTTGTAATGAACGCTTTTTAAAGGACATGTGATTAATATAACCATTTCATTTTTTAAAATTGTTTACAAATGAGAGAACAACCTTTCTGCTGTATATTTAGACGGCCGTTGTGGCCGAGCGGTTCTGAGGTCATCAGTCCCCTAGAACTTAGAACTACTTAAACCTAACTAACCTAAGGACATCACACACATCCATGCCCGAGGCAGGATTCAAACCTGCGACCGTAGCGGTCGCGCGGTTCCAGACTGTAGCGCCTAGAACCGCTCGGCCACCCCGGCCGGCTAGTCCGGAACCGCGGTGCTGCTACGGTCGCAGGTTCGAATCCTGCCTCGGGCATGGATTTGTGTGATATCCTTAGGTTAGTTAGGTTTAAGTAGTTCTAAGTCTAGGGGATTGATGACAGATGTTAAGTCTCATAGTGCTTAGAGCCATTTGAACCATTTTTACTGTATATTTATTCCAAGACAGAAATGTCTTGTGTTGTTTATAGTATTCGTAGCATTCCATTCTTTAACAAGATTGTCTTCATTGAGATTGTTATATCCGCTCTTCACCCGGACCATCGTCACTGATTTAGCGTTTTTCTCAATGATAGCGTGGAGGAAAACTATGTAAGTCATTCGAAAATCGCTTTGGAATGATACCGAATCTGATCGGTATGATATATCCGCGTTCGTTACTCGGTATGTTGGTTCACTCTACGTGTGGCTCAGAACTGCCTGTTGTATGACGGCACAACTTCATAAAAAAGTCCCTTTCCATTCTTCACTTGCCACTGGTACACATCTTACGTGCTAAGTTTAGTTTCGTACCTGTCAGAAATTCAGCCATTATGTTTTTTTGTAATCTGATGACAGGTGACAAGTTCAACGTTATACGTACAAGGTGATCCACCTAAGCGGTTCACCTGAAATATTTAAGATATCATAAATCCGTTTTTACGCAGATAACATGTCGGTACCATCTACGCTTTTCAAGTCGAACTGTATTAATTTTGTCGAAGAGACGAGTTCAACGACGTCTCACTCTCTACGATCCGATAACTAGTTTCAACGTAATTACAATAATTTTTCTTAGCATCAAACCTATTGCTGTCTTATGCAGAACTTCGTGTTTTCATATGCAAATAAGGAAATATCAGTTTTACAACGAAGGATCTGAGTGGAAGTCGTAGTATAGGTGAGCGACCATTATAAACACACCGATGAAAATGTCTTTAAAATAGCTGGTTGATCGCAAAGTAACATGACTGAAAAACACGGAGATTTAAAACAAAACATATATAATTTAGAACAGAGTGAAAATACAGCTACGACAAGAATGGCAGTTAACGTCGAAAGATACACAAAGTTTACAAGGCCATTCAGCAAATAACTTTATGATCTAACATGGGCGCTGCTCACTGACGACTGATTGTGGCTGGCAGACAGCCACAGAAAAGAGTGCTTGAAGACGCTAGATGGCGTGAGCGCTGCGGCACTGTCGTAAACTACCGTTGCGTACTTGCGCATGGTAATAACAGTGTCTGTTAAAAAATTTATACATATACCGACGAGACAAGACACTATTACCACGTTTTTAATGCCTCGTTTTTCATTTTTCAAACACAGTACAATAGAGGTTCTGCTTAGTATGGATTCTACAAGTCCTTGACATGACTGCAGAAGTGTGTGGCAACGAAAGTCTACGCACGAGATTCCCGCAAATTACGGGATGGTGAGACTTCCTGGCAAATTAAAAGCCGGCCGGAGTGGCCGAGCGGTTCTAGGCGCTACAGTCTGGAACCGCGCGACCGCTACGGTCATAGGTTCGAATCCTGGCTCGGGCATGGATGCGTCTGATGTCCTTAGGTTAGTTAGGTTTAAGTAGTTCTAAGTTTCAGGGGACTGATGACTTCAGAAGCTAAGTCCCATAGTGCTCAGAGCCATTTGAACCAGATTAAAACTGTGTGCCGGACCGAGACTCGAACTCGGGACCTTTGTCTTTCGCAGGCAAGTGCTCTATCGTCTGAGCTACCCAAGCACGACTCACGCTCCGTGCTAGTTCTAGTTCTGCAAGGTTTGCAGAAGAGCTTCTGTGAAATTTGGAAGGTAGGTGACGAAATATTGGCAGGAGTAAAGCTGTTAGGACGGGTCATCAGTCATGTTTGGGTAGCTCAGACGATAGAGCAATTGCCCGCGAAAGACAAAGGTCCCGAGTTCGAGTCTCGGTCCGGCACACAGTTTTACTCTGCCAGGAAGTTCCATATCAGCGCACACTCAGCTGCAGTGTGAAAATCTCATTCTGGAAACATCCCCCAGGATGGTGGTTTACGGGCACGCAGCTGGTGCCCGATACGTGTTCCAATGGGTACAGATCAGGCACATCTGCTGTCGAAGACATCAATGTGAGTTGACTGTACGCCTCTCATATCGCTGCAGCACGATTCTAACCTAGGAACGCGGACAATTGTCCTCCTGAAACATGTCATCGCCGTCGGAGGAGACTTAAAGAATGAAGGAATGCAGGGGTTTCGCAATAATGTTCACGTAGTTCGCTAGTGTCATGATGCCTTCGATTACTACCACAGATCCCATGGAAGCCCAATTAAATGTAAAACCGTAGCATAATTCTGCCCTTATCAGCCTGCATCTGTGATGCAGTGCGTGTTTCTTGCAGTCATTCGCCTGGATGAACCATTTAAGGACCCAACCGCCGACTTGGTGCAACATGAAAATCGATTCATTCGTTAGGAGATACGTTTTCTATTGATGCTGTGCTTGCTGCAATCATAACTAACGATGTCGTTGGATCAACACAGGAACATTGTAAGTAGGCTGTTTAGATTTTTATATTGGTAATGCCACGTAGCACTCTGTATGAAAATCACTGGCTGTGCTGTGTGCAGTCTGTGGCTAGTTTGCATTGTGTCTAACTTTTGAAGCTTTTGCTGTGTTTGTCTCTGATTTTGTTCCATTGTGTCTAACTTTTAAAGATTTTGTCCCATTGTGTCTAACTGTTGCTGTGTTTGTTTCTGATTTTGTTCCATTTTTTGCATTAATTGCAATAATAATGTATTAGTGTCTGGAATCTGTTTCTCTATGCTTTTTGGCAGTGCGTTTTCACCGGCAGCATTCAAATTTTGACAAGCAGAAAATGTGTCTTGACTCATTTGAGAAACCGGTGAGGACCCAAAACCTAAGTCATTTCGGATTCCTGAGGGGAGCTGTTACCGACCGATCGATCGATAATGCTTCCCTGTTTGACTGTCTACACCATTATTTGCCGCCCGCTCCATATCCCTATGCACAATTACCAAATTACTACTTCGAATGTCTGTTAATTCACTATCCAGTGGTGCTGATAAGCTACGCTCGTCGTCACTATTATTTCTCAGTTTACTTTAGAGCCGAGTGTTACGTTTTTCACACGCCATTATTGTCACAATATTTCACACGATAACACAGAAAAGCACAATTTGAACAGCAAAAATAAGAGAACACATTAACATAGCACTGAAAATAATATCTAGTTCATTGCAGCTGCGAAATACTTGGTGCAAATCTACATGCATGCCACAACTGTTTTACAGTACAACAATGAAAGACTGCAACTACAAAGGAGATTCTCTCTACAATTACGCGCTAGCAATAAACAAAAGCTACACTAAATACACAAACTACAAGAAAAAATCAGAAGATTCCAGTGAGGTATCCTGGCAGGGTCGCCATATGAAACGTCCCCTTAGAACAATTTATACAAGACTGCTTAAACTGACACACAATATTTTTAGCGCAACGCAATCTGGCTATCAAAGATCCCTGCAAAAGAATGGCCCTGAGTAACATTAAACTATACCTTTCAGAAATCACTTACCTCACAAAAATCTTCATTACTCGAACTACTGCAATACAGCGAGCGCGACTACTGCCAGCTAAATAAAAGATTCAAACTACGGAAGACACTAACTACTGATAGGGATAGTTAGCAAATGAAAGATATTAATAGAGAACAAACAATGTATTTACGTTAATACTCATAATATATATATAGCAGTTCATCACAAATTTCAAAACTCCGCCATCTCTCTCCCCACATCCACCACTGCTGGCGGCTCACCTCCAACTGTGCAACGCTACGCGCTGTTCACATCCAGCTGCCGCTGCCCAACACTACAATGGCAGACAACAATGCAAACTAGCCACAGACTGCACACAGCACAGCCAGTGATTTTCATACAGAGCGCTACGTGGCGTTACCAATATAAAAATCTAAACAGCCTACTTACAACATGTAGGGGTCGTATGCTTCGGAGCTCCATCTTCAACAAAGGCCTTTGAACTCTGTGCTCCTAAACACTGGTGCGTGCACCAACAATGTACTCTGTCGACAGATCTACCACAGATCGCTGCCTATACTGGATTAAACAGTGGGGGATCCTCCGACCTGTACGTTTTGTGGCGAGACGTGGTCGTCCAACACTATACGGCTTACCCGTTATTTCACCATCCTTGAACCATTTTCCATACGCGCTCACGACAGTAGTACGCCAATAGGCGACCAGCTTAGCCGTTTCAGAGATTCTAGTATCCAGCCGCGGCGCCACAACACTGTGGCCTTTGTCAAAACCGCTTATATAACTGGATTTGCGTATTTGCGGTCCGAATCTTCGCTATAATGACTGCCCATTCGTCTCTCTTCCGCTCACATTCTTTCCTTACTGTGCAACACCACCATTCAGCCTTGCGATGGGCAATGGGCATAATGTTTTAGCTTATCAGTGTATTTTTCTTGCACTGTAGATAAAGTTCATTGCCAACCTTAGGCAAAGACAAATTTAAAATAGTGTTGTTTCTCATAAGAGTTTTAGTTCCCCATACGAGAGTTTATTGACGCTGGATGTCTAAGTGCCAGGACGCTATCGTACATGACGTGCAGACAATTGCAAGTAGTGATTTCAGAACTTATTACACTATCTGATATAAATTAATACAGGTTTTTTTCTTACGTTGTAAATAAAAAATTAAAGCCAACGTGAGCTAAATACAAGTTCCGCAATAAATATTTTTTGTAGAAACCGTGCTGTAGAAAGAGAAACAAAGCTAGGGCCTGTCTTGAGAGGTAAAAGTTGCTACGTGAGCCACATAATATAGAGGAGAGCACAACCTAACCGAATGAAGTAAGAAAATTCAGACGTTTTTCGTATTTTTACCCTGTATCTGGTGGGCAACAACTCGTCAAAAATCCTGACAACGTGAGTGGCAGCCTGCCAGGCCGCGCCGGCAGCGTCCTCGCTCTGTTGAAGTGGCTTGAGGGTGCTTGTGGGACACTGAGATTCATCGAGGAGCACACTGGGAATGGGGTCGCAATTTCAGTCGGTGTTGGCTCGAGCGGCCTCGCATACTGTATCTGTGGTTCGTTAACGCAATCCCTCCTGGTACACGTGGCGCGTGTTGGACATGGCGACTTGGACAGATCATAGTGTAGCCGGCTGTGAGGGCTGAGCTGTCTGCCATTTCCCGCCGCATCATCTTCCTCGTGGACAGCGGCTTCCAGAGAAAGAGTACTATCTCTGCGGGGAGAGGGGGAGGGGGGCCCGCATCTCGTGGTCATGCGGTAGCGTTCTCGCTTCCCACGCCCGGGTTCCCGGATTCGATTCCCGGCGGGGTCAGGGATTTTCTCTGCCTCGTGATGGCTGGGTGTTGTGTGCTGTCCTTAGGTTAGTTAGGTTTAAGTAGTTCTAAGTTCTAGGGGACTTATGACCACAGCAGTTGAGTCCCATAGTGCTCAGAGCCATTTGAACCATTTGGGGAGGGGGGAGAGGCGGCTCTCACACCGACGTCAACTTGCGTTTTCCAAATGCTTGCCGGGCGTTCCTACGGGTGAACACCTTTTGGAACCTTTCCTGTGATTGTCGCCGTTGTGTCGCAAGTTTCGGTCTGGGTGCGACTGATTCTCCCAACACCTTCAGTAGCTTTAACCGATGGTGCTGTGTATTCCACTCATCGGGTTAGTGGCTGCTGTAGATCTGATTTTCTGGAACCAAACAAGCATGTTTTAGACAGTTAAATTTGATGCGGTGCAATTTAGCCTCCCTTCGTATTTCTTGTTTTTATAATTTCGCTTTTAAGAACTGTTTTCTTTTCAATTTCGTGGTTCGTAAAACGATTCTGCAATGCACTCCCCGGTGATCAGAGTAATTTGTAAGAGAGATTTGTGAATTACTTCTACTGCCTCCTGGTGTGTTGAAGGGAGTTGTCATTTGGCACATCTCGGGTGCAGCGAGACCTAACTCTAGTTTATATGGCGAGTCGGATCGCGGCGACGGGTATTGGCATTTATGTCATTTGTTAATGAATTTGATTATTATTAAGTTATCCGTAGTTCGTGGTCTTGCGGTAGCGTTCTCGCTTCCCGCGCACGGGGTCCCGGGTTCTATTCGCGGCGGGGTCAGGGATTTTTCCTGCCTCGAGACGACTGGGTGTTGTTGTGCCGTTTTCATCATCATCATTCATCCCCATTACAGTCGGAGGAAAGCATTGGCAAACCACCTCCACTAGGACCTTAGCTAGTACAGCGGTGCGCGTCTCCCGCATAGTCCCCTACGCTCCTCGGAGTATGGGACCTCATCATCAGCACTATCAAGTTACAATTCTGATGTTACTAGAACGCCTGATCGCTCATTATTTAATCGTTAATCTTAAGACTATTACGCTAAGCCTGTGTCCTCTAGGTCAAATTCCAGTGTCCTCGCGTTTATTTAATCCATTTGGGTTTATAAGCAAATTTAAGTATTTTTTTCCAAAATTCATTGTCAAGTGCTTTCAGTTTTTGTCTAAACGCGCTTGCGTTCGTTAAATCTCGGACACCTTACTGTAAAATTTTGGTGTGCGTTCGTTTGTATCATCTCAAGAAATTGCTCGGAATTGATTACATTCTGTTTCAATTTCATTCTTTTTAGGGAAAGGATATTCTGCTGGTTAATGGCAGTACCTAAAGTGTAAATTTGATCAATTGGTATCACACACACTTTAATATTACTTTATACCAGCGTTTTAAAAGAGGTTCCGTAACCAGTCAAGCACGTGAAGTGTCCCGATTACCTGGTGGCGTCCGAATTGGAACTTAATCCCTTTAACTTCAGCTGACGTTTTTCATTGCATTGTTAAATTCGACATAATCTTCCAAGGTAGTTGGTCATTGGCAGAAAGTGCATTGTAAACTAATGTCTGTCACGAATGGTGTTCAAACCCCGCTTGCCGGGTCCTTCCATACCCAAGGCAACCAAGCAACAGGCCGCGTTTCAACAGGTACTCGAAACAGTAACATTGGTTTACATAACAGTTTCTCACTACATGTTAGTAAACGTAAATAACAAGGGCCTGTAGGCAATTAAAATAAAAAAATAAAAAAATGCGGACTGTTTCAAAAAGAATGAACTCATTTTGGACGCAAATAATTACGAAACGTGAGACATGCCGGCAACCAAATGTGTGCTGTTTGAATGGGAGTGACCTCGAGCTCCCGAAAATCGCCGTTATATGTCGGTCAATGGGTCTTCTCACTTTGCAGTCAGTCGTAAGTAAGATGGGGTCCGCTGAGCAGAGGGCGTTTTATGTGATGTAGTTTGCAGAGAATGAGTCAGCGATATCGGCCCAGCGTGCTTTTCGTCGGGTGTTCTGACTCTGATCCGCCTGCACCCAAAAACATTCGTCGTTGGTATCACCAATTTGAAGAGACAGGATGAGTGTACAGAGGTAATAATCGAGGTCGACCTCGTACTCTCGATGACGTGGTGGTAAAAGAATACGTCAAGCGTTTGATTGTCGTGCGAGTGTTAAGGAGTCGTTTGCCCTATAAAACACGCAGACTACGATTAGGGTTGGTGATAAAAGGAAATGGGTTGGCTTCAGCAATGCTCCACTAGAGCACATGGAAGACGATACATTTTTACCACAGTTAATAATGAAGCAACATTTCATGTTAGCGGTAAAGTAAATCGACATAACGTGCGCATATGGGTACTCGAGAACCATCATGACATTATTCAGCACGAAAGAGACTCGCCTGAAATGAACGTTTTTTTAGAAAGTGTACAGCCCCTTCTTTTTTGAGGAAAACACAGTGGCTGGAATGAACTATCTTCAAATGCGGCAGAAATGGCTTTTTTCACAACTTCAGGAGGGCTCCGATGATTTCATTTTCCAACAGGATGAAGTTCCACCACACTGCACAACAACGTACGTCAATATCTCAATGACATTTTGCCTCAACGCTGGACAGGGTGCATGGGACCCCGAGACACTGCACTGCGTTCTTAACCGCTAATATCGCCAAACATTAGCCCAGGCGATTTTTCCTTATGAATTCGTCTCCCCTTTACTTCTTGATGCAGAAGACATAAAGAACAGAATTACTTCCGCCATAACTTTCGTAAAAGTAGATACATCCCGTAAAGTGTATGACGAATTTAGCTATCGTCTAGATGTTGTTTGTGCTGCTCTGCCGGCCGCTGTGGCCGAGCGGTTCTAGGCACTTCAGACTGGAACCGCGCAACCACTACGGTCGCAGGTTCGAATCCTGCCTCGGACATGGATGTGTGTGATGTCCTTAGGTTAATTAGGTTCAAGTAGTTCTGAGTTCTAGGGGACTGATGACCTCAGCTGTTAAGTCCCATAGTGCTCAGAGCCATTTGAACCATTTTTTGTGCTGCTCCTGGTGGACACGTAGAGCATTTGTAATACACTGCTAAAACTTTAAGATTTTGTGCGAATTTTGAGATTCATCCCATATTTGTTGTCTGCTCTTAACACTATGTATAGGCTTTTGAAATAAGGTCATTCGTTTTCGAAACACCCTGGATATACCGTTTTGTCTCGCTTCCTACGAGATATCGACTTAGTGAAACACGGTCATCAGAATCGCAAAAGGATAACCAAATTTGTCCGTCACAACTCCACCGATATCTTCCTGCATTCGGAACAAATGTGTAGCGTGTCTATAATTCAGAATGTGACCTTGTAACTCAGATACCGGATGTATTTCACGTGCTTGAGGTAGTGTGTAGTGAAAGCAGACTGTAAGCAGAGCAACAAAGCCTGCTGTTGTTGTATCACCCAGATGATAGCCAGGTAATGCAGACTCGAGGCCCCACGCTATTAGCGCCACCTGTCCGGTCGAGTTAGCTTAGAGCTGCGAGGCACGCGAGCAGCCCTTGACCGCTTAACTAGACCGGCCGGCTCAGCTCAAAGCCACTGCTGTCTGGCTAGCTTATCTAGTGGCTATTCGCTAGAAAACGTATATAAGCAGCCTTAAAACTAATCACTTACAGATGAAGGTTTACCGAAAAATTTTATTTGTAAACCCATTTACGTTTAGGCATACTATGTTTAATGTGAGAGCCTCCCACAGTATCGAATGATCAAATAAATTCCAAGTTTACGGCCGGATAACGTCCTCGGCAAGCATTGGTATTTCCACAGAGAACACATTCCACGATGGACAGATGAAAATGTGTGTACAAATGTATTGCGTGTTGTCTTTCTACATGCGCCTTCATCTAGCTTCGACATCGTTACAGGGCACCCACAGAGAGTCTGAACTAGTATGTATAGTGACCTCTCACTGTATATATGCATCGAAAATCACGAGATGTTTTCCTTTCGAAGAATGGGTGACAGCATTCCTGTAAGATATTTGAGCATAAGATGTTTGTTTTACCACATCTTCTTCTGTCAAGCTAAATCACACCAGCTCCCCCTAACATCACTTAAGTGCCCATCACGTGATTCTTAAGACTCTGTTACATATACAATCTTCCCTTTTAAGATAAAAAGCTATGTTAGTGACACTGAAATGAAATCGTATGGCATTATTGGTCGCGGGACCCCACCTGCGGCAGTTCTGCCGTCAGGTGCAAGGCTGAAAAAGAAAAAATGGCATAGGCTTGCGTATTCAAATACAGAGATATGTAAAAGGCACAATATGGCGCTGCGGTCGGCAAAGCTTATATAAGACTAGTGTCTGGCGCCGTTGTTAGGTCAGTTACTGTTACTACAATGGCCGGTTATCAAGATTTAAATGAGATTGAACGTGGTGTTATAGTCGGTGTACGAGCGATGGGGCACACAGCATCTCCGAGGTAGCGACAAAGTGGGGATTTTCCCTTTACGACCATTTCACGAGTGTACCGTGCATATCAGGATTCCAGTAAAACGTCAGATCTCCGACGTACCTGGGCCGGCAAAAGATCCTGCAGGAACGGGACCAACGACGACTGAACAGAATCGTTCAATGTGACAGAAGTGCTACCCTTCCGCAAACTGTGGCACATTTCAATGATGGACCATCAAAAAGTGTCAGCATGCGAACCATTCAATGAAACATCATCGTTTTGGGCTGTCGGAGCCGAAGGCCCATTCATGCACCCTTGATGGCTGCACGACACAAAGCTTTGCCCATCGCCTGGACCCGTCAACACCGACATTAGACTGTTGATGAATGGAAACATTTTGCCTGATCGGATGAGTCTCGTTTCATATTGTATCGAGCGGATGGACATGTAGGGGTGTGGAGACGACCTCAAGAATCCATGGATTCAGCAAGGGGATTGTTTAAGCTGGTGGACGCTCCGTAATGGTGTGCGGCGTGTGCAGTTGGAGTGATATGGAACAACTAATAAGTTTAGATATGACTGTGACAGGTGACATGTACGTAAGCATCCTGTATGGTCAACCGCATCCATTCATATCCATTGTACATTCCGACAGACTTGAGAAATTCCAGCAGGACAATGCGACAATCCATACATCCAGAATTGCTACACAGTGTCTCAAGGAACACTCTTCTGCGTATATACACTTCCGCTGGCCACCAAACTCACCAGACATGTACATTATTGATGATACCTGGGATGCCTTGCAACGTGCTGTTCAGAAGAGATCTCCACTCCTTCGTACTCTTATGGATTTATGGAAAGCGCTGCAGGATTCCTGGAGTCAGTTCGCTATGGCACTCCTTCAGACATTAGTCGATTCCATGCCACGTCGTCTTGCGGTACTTCTGCGTGTTCGCGGGCTTCTACACGATAGTAGGCACCAGTTTCTTTGGCTCTTCAGTGGATTCAACGCCACTTCGGCGACTTTCGCGTTTATAATGTTGACGTGGTGTGCGAAGACAGTCATCAGCCCGGCCAGAACTCAAACCAGGAATCCTAAAATCTAGAGGCAGCAATGCTAAACACTTTTTTCTTTTCAAACTTTTATTGAAAGAAATTTAATATTACACGAGAACATCACAATAACGCAAAACAAAACTAGTTTATGAATAACTGTGTATATTGTAACACTTTCACACTTCAGTCTTAAATATGAAATGTTATGAAAGCCCACTTCATGCAAGTTTTGGATATTGGGGTCTGTGCTTGTAAACCGTTATCAACTTTGAATGGATTTTTCTTTTCTTTCGTGGCTAATTGTTGAAAACTCCTTCCTTTCTGCTAATAATCTCAATTTGATAGTCAATTGTTACTTAATCGTATGTTTTTATAGTTTTCAAAGTCTTTCTTATATTTATTTTATTTTCGTTGTGATACTGTGTAGTGATATACAGCTAGAAGTTTCCTTGCTTTTATTGTCTTCTGGCAGTATACAGGGCGTAAATTTTAAGTTGACAATCCAGAATAACTCGAAAAATAAGCCTTACACGAAAAAATGTGTAGAATCCAAAGTGGATTATTTTCGAAGGGAACATCTGTTGGTACTTAAATTAGCCAGCCACCCCAGACCCCTGGGGGTGGGGCGGGAGGCAACTTCAAAATATCAAATGAAAACAGCCATTTTTTTTATTGCAGAATCAGATTCTACAGAAATAACTACGTACATTTTGTCTTAAACATTTGTTTTGCTTCGTGGTAGTTGGCGCTGTAATTCAAGAAAATCCATGTTCTCATTTTTGTCTGGAAAATTGTTACGGATAAATAAAAAGTGAGTTCAATCGTTAGTAAGTATCTTGTTTGGTTAGTTAGTTAGCTAGTTAGATGATTTGTTTGATAATTAAAAGTTGTGAAGCGTCATGACCATGAAACAAACAAAACTTATCCGAATCTGCGAAAAAATTTAGTGTTTGGGTCAACATTTGTAAAACTCTAATTCCTCTTTCTCAAACCCCACCCTGTGGAGAGAGAGGGAGTGTTTTAGTTTTAGCGAATCGAAATTTACGAACTAAATAAGTATTTTTTAAATATCCGTAACCATTTTCCAAGCAAAAATGGGAATATGGATTTTCTTGAATTACAGCACCAACTGTCAAGAATCAAAACAAATGTTTAAGACAAAATTTAGGTAGTTTTTTATGTAGAATCTGATTCTGAATAAAAAATGGGGGGTTCACCTTCTAAATTTTAAAGTTTCTGGGTTGGCGGGCTAATTTTAGCACCAGCAGATGTCCCCCTCGAAAATAATCAACTTTGGATTCTACACATTTTTTCGTGTGAAGCTTATTTTTCAAGTTATTTTGGTTAGTCAACTTAAAATTTACACCCTGTATACCGTGTTGGGTGTTCTTTATTCCAGTACTGCGTTTTGCGACTGGGTACGGAACATCATCTGCGCTTAGGAAATCGGCTGGTGCCATATACTTGGAAGCCGTTCTTTTTATACTCGCTAGCTTCTGCCTGACAACTTGCCAAATTTCAGTTACAGTTTTACACACGAATCTGCGTTCTACGCTGTCACTTATGTTACAATACGAACACGTAGGTGAGTTCGCTATGTGGGTATTACAAAGTCTTGAATGGCTCGAAACTTTTTTGTTAACTGCAGTGTGTCCTTTTGACGTATAGCGTTACGTTTGCGTTGTTTATGGAAATGAAGGAACCCAGTGCTAAAATACAAAGTCCTATGATAGCGAAACGAGATTGCTCGCATTACTGAGGACGTATTCGTCGAGTTGTATTAGTGTAGGATCGTTTTCCTACTTTTGTGCCCTTACCCTGTAAACGGGTTTAATCACAGGCAGTAAAGTCCATGGCTGCGTGCAAGTAGTTCACTGAATAAGTGTGTTTACATTCCGACAGAAAATGTCGAGTACCAGTTCTGAAAAAAAAGAATCAAGACTGAAGCTGTAAATTTGTTTACTTGCCAATATGCTCACCTTGAAAATAGTACCAGTCTGAATCCACACCCGACTCCGTCATTTCTAATGCTCAAAACATATTTACTTTATGTTTGCTGTGGGACTGCGTGTGAGCTACGTCCGTTATGCATTCCAGCGCAGCGCCAAACGCCTATAATAAATTGCTCTTCCACTGAAAATGACTTAATCAAGCTTAATGAGTTCAGTTACCGAGCCGGTTCAATACTTAACTTTGAGCAAAGGATAACCCATGCTGCTTGAGAACTGAAAAGATAATTTAACCGTGAATAACAGTTTAAAAGTCAGCATATAAATTACTGATTTTTCTCCGAAAGCAGATACGAATGAGCAGTAATCGCTTATCACAAATGCATTACCTGACCGGTTTAATTTAAATAAACTTTCTTAAACCGTATTTCTGGCTGGGCGCTGTTTTAAATTATAATTCCGATAGTCATGCTATGAAAGATTAACGTAGCGCAGGGCTGTAAATTAACACAAGGAACAAAGTATCAATTTATACGATACTATAGTAGAACGCAGTAAAATGATGTTCTCGTGGTATGTACAGGATGTTAGGGGTGTAAGTGGTGATATTTTTATTGGTGCCTGAGGACAATGTATCAAACAACATTACATCAGTATTTAATTCATTTGCAGATTAATAATTAGGGGTAGTATGTTCATATGTTGTTTAATATTTCAAAATACTTGTGGAACAAGGAAGCCATTAATGCCTGTTTTCCCCTGGGCAGTAGGACAGGTGTTCAAGTGCGAACACGTGGAAGCAAAGCGGTCGATCTATCCTGAAAGGTATAGTCCACTTAGTGGTGTAGTTACAGCCAAGCAGAAAATATCAACTAGTAAATTTAGTGACGTGTTTGCAGGAATACTGTTAGACGCAGAGAAAAAACAGTTAACACGCTGAAGTGGGAACCCATTAGGTACCAATGGTCAAAATAACTGCCCTTATATTCCTAACACCCTGTGTATAACAACGTGTAACTAAATTTCTTTATGTGCTTTGAGGGCTGGTTTCTTACCAAAAAAGAAAAAAAGTCTAGTAGACATGGGCTCTAAGATGAAAATCTTCAGAGCTACAGGCACTTGTTCACCTTCGATACTTCGAAACAAATCTTTTCAACTGGAAGCTCTTTGCTTTCCATATTCTGGGAGTAGGCAGTACGGACCAAGAAAAGAAAAAAAGTCCAGTAAACCTGGGCTCTAACATGCATACGTTAAGAGCTATGACTAGTTGCTCAGTAGAATACATGACGTGAGAAAAGTCATGGGATAGCGATATGCACATATACGAATGTCGATAGTATTGCGTATACAAGGTATAAAAGGTGAGTGCATTGGCAGAGCTGTCTTTTGTACTCATGAGAGTTATCTGAAAGGGTGTCCGATGTGAGTTTGGCCGCACGACGGGAATTAACAGACTTTGAATGTGGAATGGTAGTTGGCGATAGATGTATGCTGTATTCCGTTTCGAAAATCATTAGGGTATTCAATATTCTGAGAGCCACAGTGTCAAAGTATGTGCCGAGAATAGGAAATTTAAGGCGTTACCTCTCACCTCAGACTATGCGGTGCCCGACGGCCTTCACTCAACGACAGACAGCAGCGGCGTTTGCAAAGAGTTGTCAGTGCTAACAGACAAACAACACTGAGTGAAATAACCGCAGAAATCAATGTGGGACGTACGACGGACGTGTCCGTTACGACATTGTAATAAAATCGGGTGTCAAGGGGCTATGGCAGCTGACGACTGACTTACGTGCCTTTGTCAACAGCACGAGATGGCCTGCAGCGACTCTCCTCGCCTTGAGGCCTTATCGGTTAGGCCCTAGACGACTGGAAAACCGTGGCCTGATCTGTTGAGTCCCGATTTAGTTGGTAAGAACCCATAGTAGCATTCGAGTGTGGCGCAGCCTCCACAAAGCCGTGGACCCCAATTGTCAACAAGGCACTGTGCAAACTGGTCATAGCTCGATAACGGCAACGGGCTGCTTTTATATGGAAAGGACTTCGTTCTCTGGTCCAACTGAAATGTTCTCTGACTGTAAGTGGTTATGTTCGGCTACTTGGAGATCATTTTCAGCCATTCATGGACTTAATGTTCCACAGCAACACTGGAATTTTTATGGATGACACGGCGCCATGTCACCGGGCTGCAATTGCTCGCGATTATTTGAAGAAGATCCTGACAATTCGAACGACTGATTTGGGCACCTAGGTCACCCGAGATATATCCCATCGAAAATTAATGGTTCATAATCAAGAGGAGAGCCACTTGTATTAATATCAAGAATTCAGATGGAAAACCAGTTCTAAGCAAAGAAGGGAAAGCAGAAAGGTGGAAGGAGTGTACAGAGGGTCTATACAAAAGCGATTTACGTGAGGGCGATTTTATGGAAATGGAAGAGGACATAGATGAAGATGAAATGGGAGATATGATATTGCTTAAAGAATTTCGTAGAATACTGAAAGATCCAAGTCGAAACAAGGCCCCGGTAGTAGACAACATTCCAGCAGAACTACTGATAGCCTTGCGATACTCTGACAATACTCTACCATGTGGGAGCAAGATGTATGAGACAGGCGAAATACCCTCAGACTTCAAGAAGAGTATAATAATTCCAATCCCAAAGAAAGCAGGCGTTGACTGGTGTGAAAATCACCGAACCATCACTTTAATAAGTCACGGCTGCAAAATACTAACACGAATTGTTTGCAGACAAATGGAAAAACTGGCAGAAGCGGACCTCGGGGAGGATCACTTTGGATTCCGTAGGAACGTTGGAACACGTGAGGCAAAACTGACCCTACGACTTATCTTAGAAGATAGATTAAGGAAAGACAAACCTACGTTTCTAACATTTGTAGACTTAGAGAAGGCTTTTGACAATGTTGGTTGGAATACTCTCTCTCACATTCTGAAGGTGGCATGGGGCAAATACAGAGAGCGAAAGGCTATTTACAATTTGTACAGAAACCAGATGGAACGATGGCCTTTGTAGTCTGGCCGCTTCAACTCCCACAACCAATACCAGATGGCAGTTATAAGAGTGGAGGAGCATGAAAGGGAATCAGTGGTTGGACAGGGAGTGAGACAGGGTTGTAGCCTATCCTCGATGTTATTTAATCTGTATATTGAGCAAGCAGTGAAGGAAACAAAAGAAAAATTTGGAGTAGGAATTAAAATCCATGGACAAGAAATAAAAAATTTGCGATTTGACGATGACATTGTAATTCGGTCAGAGGCAGCAAAGGACCTGGAAGAGCAGTCGAATGGAATGGACAGTGTCTTGAAAGGAGGATATGAGATGAACATCAACAAAAGCAAAACGAAGATCATGGAATGTAGTCTAACTAATCAGGTGATACTGAGGGAATTAGATCAGGAAATGAGACACTTAAAGTAGTAAAGGAGTTTTGTTATTTGAGGAGCAAAATAACTGATGATGGTCGAAGTAGAGAGGATATAAATTGTAGAATGGCAATGGCAAGGAAAGCGTTTCTGAAGAAGAAAAATTTGTTAACATCGAGTATAGCTTTAAATGTCAGGAAGTCGTTTCTGCAGTATTTGTATGGAGTGTAGCCATGTATGGAAGTGAAACGCGGACGATAAATGGTTTAGACAAGAAGAGAATAGAAGGTTTCCAATTGTGGTGCTACAGAAGTATGTTGAAGATTAGATGGGTAGATCATGTAACTAATGAGGAGTTGCTGAATAGAATTGGGGAGAAGAGGAATTTCCGGCACAACTTGGCTAGATGTAGGGGTCGATTGGTAGGACATGTTCTGAGACATCAAGGGATCGCCAATTTAGTATTGGACGGCAGCGTGGAGGGTAAAAACCATATGGGGAAACCAAGAGGTGAATACACTAAGCAGATTCAGAAGGATGTAGGTTACAGTAATTACTTGGAGATGAAGACGGTTGCGCAGGATAGAGTAGCATGGAGGGCTGCATCAAAGCAGTCTCTGGACTGAAGACAACAACAACACAATCCAGAGTTCAGATCGTGCACAGAATCCAGCACCGGCAACACTTCCGCAGTTATGGATGGCTATAGCGGCAGCATGGCTCATTATTTGTGCTGGGGACTTCAGACTTGTGGAGTACATGCCACGTCAAATTGCTGCACTACGCCCGGCGAAAGAAGGTCCAATAGGATATTAGGAGGTACCCTAAGACTCTCGTCTCACTGAAGATGTGTTTCACAGTGGCGAGGATGCACAATTCTTCATAGCGGTTAAGGTATGCATTGTAGAGCCTGTGTTTACAAGAAATTTTTCTCTTGTTTTATCTGATACTACCTCCTCCCACAACACGGAAAACAAAGAGCTTGCTGTAGAAGAGATGTATTTCGCCATATCGAAATGAACAAGCACTCATTGTTCTTCATGTACGCACTTTAGTAGTCATGCTTAAGCATTGATATTTTTTCCTTGTTTTGGTGTGAAGAACACGTCCTCAAAGTCTGTAAATGTAATTTAGTTACTCCCTGTGAATTTGATCAAGGGTCACACAAGTAACAAACAAGCAGTTTCTGCTACTGGACTTCTCGGTGATGGTTTGCACTTCAGACTGCTTGTTTTAATTTTCCTGTGACAAACTTCTACCGTTAAATTAGTAATTACTGAGAGAGTCTAGCGCTCAGCATTGTGTGGCAGTTAACCATGGAATGTGGGGAAACTGAGAAAGCAGAAAATCGAAGCGTTTCGGATGTAGTGTTAGAGAAAGATGACGAAAATGAAGTGTGCTGATTAGAAACGAAGAGATGCCCTGCAGAATCGGCGAGGAAAGGAATATGAGGCAAATACTGAACAGAAGTAGTGGCTGGATAATAGGACATATGTTAAGGCGTCGGGGAATGACACCCACGGTACTACAGGGAGTCATACTGACTAAAACCTGTAGCGGGTGACTAAATTTCGTTCAACAAATAATACAGGACCTCCGATATAAGTGTTACTTCTAGACGAAGCGCTCGGCGCAGAAGAGAATGCCGTGGCTGCCCGCATCAATTCCGAAGACAAAAGACAGAAGTCTTTCTTCGCTTATCTGAGTGGTCAAGTAGGCTTTCTTCTTGAGCTGTTCTGTTTTCTTTCCCAACGTCAGCCTTGTGGGGCGGAGCAGTTTATTTCTGAAGACACTGCTACCCTCAAGATTAATCCCCATCGTCTCACGCTGTTGTTACCGGGATGAGAGAGCACCTCGTTTTTCCGCTTCGGTGCGAGGAGTGAACCAGTACAGTTCTACAAGTCAGACGACAGGAATTTCCTCTGCCGCCGCGGCTGAGCACGTCGAACGTGCGTTGCGTGCTGTCCGAAGCGATCGTGCGGACGCACATATTTACCGCGGAATGTGAGTTCCAACAAACGGGTCACGTTTGGGCAATAAAGTTCACCCGCACTCGAGGTAATGCTCCAGTTAACGACCTCGCGCTGCTGACTGTTCGCAGAAACTAATTTATACGTTACTCTGTAGCACAATGTGGCGAGACCTCTACCTTTTGCCAACTGCCAGCTGCCGACCACCAACTGTAACTGAGCTATTTTCTGTTTCCGTAACATCTGTCGGCTGCGAAACTATTCAGTCAACACAGCTTGTTTTTATCAATACATGAGTTTCAATAAATTCATTGATATGAGATCACGCAGCAATTTCTGTGTGTGTGTGTGTGTGTGTGTGTGTGTGTGTGTGTGTGTGTGTGTGCGTGTGTGTGTGTGTGTGTGTGTGTGAGAGAGAGAGAGAGAGAGAGAGAGAGAGAGTGTAAGAGAAAGAGAGAGAAAGAGAGAGAGAGAGACGAGAGCGAGAGAAAGCGAGAGAGAGAGCTGTTACTCTTACCAATCGCTCGCAGCTCTGACCACTGATACTAGTGCATTGATAAAAATGTGGTAGAGATACAGTTGGTGACTGACTGCAAGCAAGATGTACAGACCTAGCCCACAACGTGCTATTAAGGTACATGTTTCACCAGCTATGATTCTACTTCTCCGGAAGCAAATCCTTCAGGCGCGTGCGAAAGTAATCTCCAGCTGGTGACGTCAGAATTGGGTGATCGCGGGACAATGGAGACCAGCCCCTCCCAAGGCAGTGAACAACGTCTTCAACAGCGAGTCATGAAAAATCAACACACAGATGTTTAAGAATAAAATCAAAGAAAATTTTAAGGAGCATCCAAGAAGAAATCGTGGGAAGACTTTGAAAACAGGTTGGAGACTATGGGTCAAGCTGCTGGAAAACCATTCTGGAGTGTAATTAGCAGTCTTCGAAAGGGAGGTAAGAAGGAAATGACAAGTATTTTGGACAGGTCAGGAAAACTGCTGGTGAATCCTGTGGATGCCTTGGGCAGATGGAGGGAATATTTTGAAGAGTTGCTCAATGTAGGTGAAAATGCGATCAGTAATGTTTCAGATTTCGAGGTAGAATGGGATAGGAATGATGATGGAAATAGGATCACATTTGAGGAAGTGGAAAAAATGGTCAATAGATTGCAGTGCAATAAAGCGGCTGGGGTGGATGAAATTAAGTCGGAACTCATCAAATACAGTGGAATGTCAGGTCTTAAATGGCTACACAGGATAATTGAAATAGCCTGGGAGTCGGGACAGGTTCCATCAGACTGGACAAAAGCAGTAATCACACCAATCTTTAAACATGGAAACAGAAAATATTGTAACAACTACAGAGGTATCTCTTTAATCAGCGTTGTGGGTAAAATCTTCTCAGGTATTGTTGAAAGGAAAGTGCGAGTATTAGTTGAGGACCAATTAGATGAAAATCAGTGTGGGTTTAGGCCTCTTAAAGGTTGTCAGGACCAGATCTTTAGCTTACGGCAAGTAATGGAGAAGTGTTATGAGTGGAACAGGGAATTGTATCTATGATTTATAGATCTAGAAAAGGCATATGACCGGGTTCCTAGGAGGAAGTTATTGTCTGTTCTACAAGATTATGGAATAGGAGGCAAACTTTTGCAAGCAATTAAACGAAAGTAATGTCAGTGGGAAAGAAATATAAACGGATTGAGTGCCAAATAGGAGGAACAAAGTTAGAACAGGTGGACGGTTTCAAGTACTTAGGATGCATATTCTCACAGGATGGCAACATAGTGAAAGAACTGGAAGCGAGGTGTAGCAAAGCTAATGCAGTGAGCGCTCAGCTACGATCTACTCTCTTCTGCAAGAAGGAAGTCAGTACCAAGACTAAGTTATCTGTGCACCGTTCAATCTTTCGACCAACTTTGTTGTATGACAGCGAAAGCTGGGTGGATTCAGGTTACCTTATCATCAAGGTTGAGGTTACGGATATGAAAGTAGCTAGGATGATTGCAGGTACTAGTAGATGGGAACAATGGCAGGAGGGTGTCCACAATGAGGAAATCAAAGAAAAACTGGGAATGAACTCTATAGATGTAGCAGTCAGGGCGAACAGGCTTAGATGGAGGGGTCATGTTACACGCATGGGAGAAGCAAGGTTACCCAAGAGACTCATGGATTCAGCAGTAGAGGGTAGGAGGAGTCGGGGCAGACCGAGGAGAAGGTACCTGGATTCGGTTAAGAATGATTTTGAAGTAATAGGTTTAACATCAGAAGAGGCACCAATGTTAGCACTGAATAGGGGATCATGGAGGAACTGTATAAGGGGGGCTATGCTCCAGACTGAACGCTGAAAGGCATAATCAGTCTTAAATGATGATGATGATGATGAAGTATGCGTTTGGTAGCAGTATGGCCGCGCGGGATTAGCCGAGCGGTCTAGGGCGCTGCAGTCATGGACTGTGCTGCTGGTCCCGGCGGAGGTTCGAGTCCTCCCTCGGGCATGGGAGTGTGTGTTTGTCCTTTGGATACTTTAGGTTCAGTAGTATGTAAGCTTAGGGACTGATGACCTTAGCAGTTGAGTCCCATAAGATTTCACACACATCTGAACATTTTTGGTAGCAGTATGTGTTTGGGAGAATCGATGGGTACGGTTCTATAACTGACAGACGAAGAAGTTGAACGACTAAAGCATATCGCCGTCAGTTCTGTATTCAATAAAGAAAACCATGACTCTCGTGAAATTTATTTTATTTTCCGCATTGCTTGTTAGCGTCCGTCTCAGGATCTTCGGCTACTTTTGTTTTAACAGTTTTTTCTGATTTTCGCCGGCACAAGCGACTGGCATTGTGGCGCACTGGAGTCGAGAAGGCCGCCCGAAATTATACGAATATGCACCTATTACGCCAACGTCTCAGGGATTTGCTCTGGTCCTTACCTCAGTGGTTCTCCTCTTGCTACTTGCAACGATCGTACGGTGCAACATGGAAATCCGGGATCCGTTTATCATGAGGCTCACTTTTCTACTGATGAAATCAGTGTTCTGTTTGTGAATTTCTATGGTTTCCCTGAACAAGCGGACGTGGCAACTCCGCATGTCGATGAATTTAACTTAACTGCTAAGGTCGTAAGTCCCTAAGCTTACACACCACTTAATCTAAATTATCCTAAGGACAAACACACACACACACACACACACACACACACCCATGCCCGAGGGAGGACTCGAACCTCCGTCTGGATCAGCCGCACAGTCCAATACTGCAGCGCCTCAGACCGCTCGGCTAATCACGCGCGGCGATGAATTTTATTATTTGGTCAATCTCACAAAGTGCATGCTCTGCTATGGCCAATTTCTTCACTTCTCACAACCTCCAGTACCGTTTGTATTTCGTAATACTGGTATTAATGGAACGACCAATCACATCATCATGTGATCAAAAGTATCCGGACACGCCTATGTAACAAAGCACTAACCATTAGGTATCAGGAGTGGTGAACCAGCCAGTAGAAGAGCAGGTGGGGAGTACTGTATTGTCAGTAGAAATGCTGTAACAGTAAATTGGGTCGGTTAGAACAGCTCAGTGACGGGAACGTGGACCAGTCATTGGATGTACGACATACAACACAGTGCATTACAGAGAGTGGTTGTAAGAAATCGCATGAAATCAGCGGAAGGAATCACTTGTGCGATTCAAAGTTCTATCAGCATTCAAGCTAGCACAGTGTCTATTCGTACGGAGTTGAAAAGAATGTGGTTCAGTAATCGGACAGTTCCTCATTACTGACATATTTCTATAGTCAGTGCTGAGCGGAGCTTGAGATGGTGTAAAAAGTGACTGGATAGTGGATGACTTGAAACGAATTATTTGGAGTGATGAAACACCCTATACCCTATCACAATCCGATGCGACGATTGGACTCTAGCGAATGTGAGGCTATGGTTTGTAGATAATAACATTCCTGAAATGGACTTACCTGCCCAGTGTCCCGATCTGAAGCCAGTGGAACACTTTTGGAATGAAACAGAATGTCAGATTTGCTCCAGACCTCAGTGTCTAACATCAGTAACTCCACTGGTTTCGGCTCTTTAGAAAGAACGGGCTGCCATTCCTCCATAGACTTTCAGGCACCCAGTATAAGTGTCCGCATCAGAAGTCAAGTCTCCATAATCCCAAATTAATGTGCACTAACAGTTGTTCGGGTACTTGAGATCAGACGTTGCAGATCATTCCACATGTAAACGGTATGGAATACATTCCTGACATTGCGTGTTGGTCACTTTTGTCCTTTGCCAGTCTGAGACACTCTGTGATATCTTGGTATGTTTCTTAACAGTCTTCAAGCTGAGTTTGCATATTACCCGCCGATTCTGTCCATCACGTTGGGGTTTATAGCAGAGACGACATATCTAAAAAATTCTTAAGCTGACGTGTCACTACGTCGAGTGTTAGGTTTCCTGACAGACTTTTTATGCAACGGTGTACGCACTGCTCCTTATAACGCATTCCAGGTGTTAAACCTCTCGTCTGAGGTACCGCGACTCACATATTTGTCTTGCACGCATTACGAGCACATCAATCATTCCTCTCTCCTGGCTCGTTTGGTGATTTGATAGATTTTGCAGGTATTAGCCCAATTGTGTCAGTTTTTGCTACATGGTGTGGCCAAGGTTCTCACCATTCCTCGAAACCTGCATATCTAAAAACGATAGTTTTGGTCTTGTACTACCTCCACAGTAATTTTCATGTTTTCGTGTCTTGGGAAATCACTCAGCCATTCCTCATCGTGACGACAGAACTGTTGTTGGCGTACTTTTACAACACATTAGGTTTATGAAGTACCGAGCCCAGAGCATATCTTTCGAAATCCTCCTCCATAAAAAAACAAATTGGCAATCACTAGAGTAAGTGTAACACCGAAGGCGACATCTTCTATCTGTCAGAAGAAATCGCCATTCAATAGAAAGTATCTCTTGGCAAGGCAAGCATGAAAGAGCTTGGTGATGTCCTGTGGAGAACTGGAACTGATACGGCACTTTGCCAAACACAAAAACAACAACAAAGCTGACCAGGATGTCGACTGATCCAAGTTTTAGTTTCTTCAGATTCCCAGCGAAATTTACTGAGTCTTTCATGTACGTGTTGGTCTTTCCCTACAGCAAATGAAGCAGAGATGCCAAGTGTATGTACCTGTTTTCACGACAGTGGGCACAGACCACTTACAATTGGTCTTAATGGAACATCGTCCATATGGAGTTTTCATAACCCATAGTCTCAGCTCCCTTTCTTAAAACGTGGCTTTGAATTTATTGAAATGTTTTTCAGTCACAGGTGGTACAGTTCAATAATCATTTTGTTCTCTTTTTTCTTGACGAACCACTGCAATAAGGGGCCTAAATTAGAAATATCCTAGAAAGTTTCAATTACCAGCGTAAAATTCAATACTAGGGCCCCACATTTAGCATTCCTCCGCTATGGGTGCCTCTCGTAAAACACTTGTACACAAAATGTGAGAACAAGGGTAAATGTTAGTTTCATCTTCGCACAGCGATTTACGAACAGTAAACTATGCAAAACTACCAAACTAAATTTACACGCTTTCATATAAAGCCACTCCATGAAAAAACTATTGTTAATTGAATTAAAAAATGGTTTCGGTGATGTAAGTACTTTTTTCTATTTCGTTCCGAGAACTTTTTAACCACCCTCGTATATTCTTCAAACACTATTACAGCCACTGCATCTCATAGAAATAAATTCTTAAGTCTTTGAAATATATCAGTGATAACTGTAATATCTATGGGGAATTAGAAATCGCATAATCGACAATGGCTGCAATTCGAACACTATTACAATTCTGCCTTGGATTTTACAAATTACCGCCAGTAATGGATTCTATGTCTCTTAGATCATTGTTACATGCCTACAGTGCGTTCACATTAGTTTCCCGGTTACTCCATTCCCCGTTACAAAAGGCTGGATGGCTACTCGGACGTTCTTAGGAGTGAACATAAAACAATTTTTTTCCACCATCACCAATAAACAGAATTTTCCCCCACCTGCCACCATTCATCCATTATTCATAAATCGTTTGACATTGGTTATCTTACCGTTACATTTGCAAATAACATTTTATCAGGTAAAAAAGCAAACCCATATGTAACCGCTGGCCGGGGTGACCGAGCGTTTCTAGGCGCTACAGTCTGGAAACACGCGACCGCTACGGTCGAGGTTCGAATTCTGCTCCGGGCATGGATGTATGGGATGTCCTTAGATTAGTTAGGTTTAAGTAGTTCTAAGTTCTAGTTCTAGTTCTAGTTCTATCCTTAGAAGTTAAGTCCCATAGTGCTCAGAGCCATTTGAACCATATATAACTGGACTGTTACACCATGGAGCTGTTGTGGTAGGACTTCTATGTTGCAGAGGTTTGCCTTTGCAACCGTCAAGAGATGCCTTAATTAACCATATTCGTAGCGTCGGACCTGCACTTCGGTACGTCGTCGAGTCCATTATGTCACAAACCTTCTGCCCATACTCTTCAGTCTTCATTACAACCGTCGCATTTC
Source organism: Schistocerca cancellata (assembly GCF_023864275.1). NCBI lineage: Eukaryota > Metazoa > Arthropoda > Insecta > Orthoptera > Acrididae > Schistocerca > Schistocerca cancellata. The sequence continues at coordinate 928,480,548 of NC_064626.1, read as the reverse complement.
CCCTGTCAACAGGCAGTACGATAATGCATCTGTCCCCATTAAGTCTCTTGATAGCTTGTAACGTTTCTCTTTTAAGGCTGCAATCTAGACGCGGTAACCTGAAGGTTTCACAGCGTATTTCAGCTATTTCACGAGTAAGTTTCCAGATGGGTGCGTCGGTGTTGGCAATGATATCATCCGTAGATAAGGTTCAGGGGGTGATAATGAAATTCCGTCTTTTTTGAAGGACAGACATTGCATTAAGACGACCATTGTGTTTTACATGTCGGGAATTGACCTGTTAATATGTTTTCGGCATCTTTCAAACTACTTATTCTGTCACTCTACGTAGCGGTAGCGTTCATTCTGTAAGTTCCTGTTAGTGATGATGTCCATTTTAATCCTTATTTTCTCTGGTAAATGACGCGAACAATTAATATCAAAATGACCAAGCGATATGTTAAAAACTCGGGTGGAAAGTTAGAAATAAATGTAGTTTGCTTTACAACAGAGATGCTGCCATAGATTTGATTGGGACACCTTGTAATGTTGTCGCATTAATTTGAGGTGTAAGCGGTGCTAATATACAAGACCATAAAAGTGGGTTAAAAGCTGTGAGCTATCTAAGGAAGTTAACCTTGCATTACTGCGCAACTGTTTCACCAGGTATCCAGTCTAGATTACCAAATTCCCAACCAGACTAATATTAATTATGATCTTTTAGTGCCCATCTTACGATAACCGGTGATATATATAAAGACAATTTAAATAGAAAGAAATAAATCAGTTTATATTTGGACATTTATTTTAACATTGATCATTGTTCCGTTATAATTTCAGCATATCAAACTTGATTCATAACTAAACTGGTGCCTTATTTAGGATTGTGTAATTGTGGGTTTGTAATCTTACGGAACACATCAAATAGGGAGCCAAGATTGGGAGACTACATACAACACTGCATTCATAAAATAACACACGAAGAATGTTGAAACATATGCAAGAGGAAATTAACCACAACCAACCGATTCAGTTTTCACCCAAAGAAGTTACGTTCGTAGCGCAATCCTGTCCGTCATGAAATTACCACACACTGGTGTACTAAATTCATACTAACTCTCTGTGAAATCTTCCCGAAAAGAATAGCTGAGGGCTACTTTGATGCTTACACCACATGCTTCACGTGGTCAACTTGGTTTACACAAAGAGTGTAACTCCACAATAATTTTGATAATTAAAATAAATTACATCGAAATGCAATTTACAAATGAAAAACCTTGAACAGGTTACTATCGTCTTACTCTTAACCTGATGGGTCAAATAATTGTATAAGCACATGGTACTGGTCTCACAAAGTACACCCCACGTGGGTTGAACATAAAGAAAAGTTGCTATATTGAAACATATTCTCAAGACGAGACATTATAATCTCATGCACATTCGTATTTAAGATTGATGATCTTAGTTAGAGTTACTGATCAACATGTGGTTCCACTTTACTCACAAAGTAGTGACAAAGCAACTACCGGAAGACATTCTGAACTTCACACTCGAATTACACTACGTTGAAATTTAAGATAACATTAGATATTTTAGAGCTAAGCCTGAAATAAAGGTGACTAAACTTTCATTTAGGCTGAACTTAAGAAATCCATTGTCCTGCGGACTTAGCAGACACGTGCTTAGCCGGAGATCTTACCACTTCAGACGCTCGCCGCGGACAGACTGCTCTGGGCTCCTAACGAGCGTGCTTAACAGATACAAACGGAAATGACCAGACAGGCAGCTTCCTATACCAACATGACAAGGGACGGACAGGACCATGCTAAGAAAGAAACCTCTTTGCTTCTAGAAAGTGTAGCTACCTGTTCCGACGTTGGTCCTACTGTTCTCTAGCAGACAGGTTTGTCTGCTACCATCAAGCATGCAACTAGAAATACATTTGCTCATTCATTCTTTCACACAGAAGTGAAGGGGGATGACAGTATCTTATGATATACAGTATATAAAAGAAAGTGGATGTAGGTTCTGTATGAGACTGTGTGACATGAATTACGTATAAACTGTGTTTTAAAGTGTAGTAGTGTGACAGATCGTTCTTGTTTATGTGTAAAAGTAACACGTTTCACTGCTCAGTCTTCTCCCAGGTAGTCAGAAACACCACAGTAAATTTAGAAGAGGAATTTATGCCGTAAATGACAAGAGATTTAAGAAATTAACATGAAAGGAATCCAACACAGACCTTTCAACCTCCCTGACATTTCGTTCTTGTATCTATTTATTTATTTATTGTAAATCTCTTTCATTCCCTGTCAGAAAAGACAGGTAGAGGCCTCGTAAAAAATGTTAAAAAGCGCAATCCAGCAGGGTTGCTGTCCTTGGGTAGCCACCAGTGAGTGGTTTTTGGCCTATGGTACCAGCAAGTCCGTACACCCCTGCTTTACAACATTCAAGGAACAGAATTGATTGCCATGGTATTAATTCAGCGATGTGCAAAACGATCAATCTGCGCAGTGAAATGGACATTACGAATTGAAAATTACTTTCTCATATACGGGTAGTCGTGTATTTCTTTCTTAGCAGGATGTTCATCCTGGAATTTTTAAGAACTTTCGTTAAATTAATTCACTTATAGTCATATACAGACACGATTAACACGCACAGGATTCTTCTATTTCAGCGAAGTATGCGTAGTGTTAATAATTTATAACTGTGCTGAGAAATATGTGAAGAACACTGCTCGGGTTCTATTCCATATCTGGCATATAGTTTCAACTTTTATGCTTCAGGTCTGATATATTGCATATCCTTCACTGTTTCAGTATAGTCTTCTGGTTAACATGCAATAAAGCGAAAAGAACCACATATTTAGCCCAGTGTACGTACGATGATCTCAAGCTATCCTGCTAAAACTTTGCTGCTTTCCTGACCAATTTAAGTAACATTCCTGAAGGCAAACAACACTTCATATTTTTCCTAAAATGACCATGATCAGATGTTTTTTGATGGCAGCAGGGTCATAAGGTGAGGGCAGTAGCTCACGACAAAAAGAAGGAGACGAGAGGAGGAGGGGAAGAGGACAGGCAAAGGTATATTTTTTTGCAGATGTTTTATCTGTGTATAGGATCTTAACTTTGCGCATTGTAAATTAAGAAAACAGTTTATTAGACCTGATTTGTCTAAATGCTTAGTGCTCAGTTAAATTCTCATGAAATATTTAAAGAACTATTCATGAAATATCAGGAAAGTGATTTGAGAACACCGTCCGAAGGAGGAGTCATAAGACAATGTATCTTGTGTTACATTTTTCAAGTTTCGAAACTTTCTGGATGAAAGGAATAGAAGAAACTCAACAATTTTGTCGAAATAATGAATGAAATTCGTGACGGACTATTAACTACGTTGCTTGTGAACGGTTTATTTAAAGAAGAGTTATACTGAGAAGACAGAAGTCAGGGGATATCTCCTAATATCGTGTCGGACCTCTTTGCCCTGCCTAAAGCAGCAACCCGACATGGCAGGGCCTCGATAAGTCACTGGGAGTCTCCTGCAGGAAAACTGAGGCATGCTGCCTATATAGCCGTCCATAATTGCGATATTGTTGTCGGAACTGGATTTTGTGCACGAACTGATCTCTTGTCCCATAAATGTTCGATGGGACTCATGTCGGGTGATGTGGGTGGCCAAATCATTCGCTTCAATTGTCCAGAATGTTTAAACCAGTCGAGCTGCTGTTGCCCAGTGACATGATGCACTGTCATCCATAAATATTTCGTCGGTTTTTGGTTTCTTATGGTGTCCAAGCAGCCGAATACAACAATTTCCAGTAAATCCATGTAGGCCGGCCGGTGTGGCCGAGCGGTTCTAGGCGCTTCAGTCTGAAACCGCGCGACTGCTACGGTCGCAGGTTCGAATCCTGCCTCGGGCATGATTGTGTGTGATGTCTTTACTTTAATTAGATTTAAGTAGTTCTATGTTCTAGGGGACTGATGACCTCAGATGTTAAGTCGCATAGTGCTGAGAGCCATTTTTTAATCCATATTAACACAGCACACATCATTATGGAGCAACCACTAGCTTGCACAGCACCTTCTTGACAACTCAGGTCCACGACTTGTTGGGGTCTGCGGTACACTCGAACCCTACCAACAGCTCTCGCCAACTGAAATCGGGACTCATCTGCACCCGATGTCTGCCGCCATAGCCCACTAACGCAAAATTTCACCGTTCTTTCCTAACGGATACGTTCGTCGTACATCCTACATTGATTTCTGCGTCTATTTTACGCATTGTTGCTTGCCTTTTAGCACTGAAAACTCTACGAAAACGAAGCTGCTCTCGGTCGTTCAGTGAAGGCTGTCGGCCACTGGGTTGTCCTTGGTGAGAGATAATGCCTAGAATATGGTTATCTCGACACCCTCTATACGCTGTGGATCTCGAAATATTGAATTCTCCAACGATTTCCAAAATGGAATGTCTCATGCGTCTAGTTCCGACTACCATTTCGCGTTCAGCCTCTTAATTGCCTTCGTGCTGCCATAATCACGTCGAGAAGTTTTTCACTTTAATTCCCTGAGTACAAGTGATACCTCCGCCAATGCAGTGCCCCTTTATACCTAGCGTACGCGTTACTACCGCCACATATATTCATATTACTTTTATCAGCTCAGTGTACTTATTGCGAAATTATAGATGAAAGGACTTCCATTCTTTTCTGCCAGTGGCGAAGCACCTATTAGCTGTAACAGGTGACAGACAGCAAGCCCATCCACGTGGTCTCACCCTGAGGCGAGCAACTGAAGAGTGTCCTGCGTTAAACGACGATTGTAATTTTCTAAAATTCCTTTGAGAGTGTTTTCATGCTAATTTTTATTGTGAAAGTTATCTACCAAATTTGTAAAGTGTTACAAATAAGAATGCAAATGTCTTTAGTGAAATGTTGTTTGGATGGACGAGGGGGTTACGACATGCTGATCCCCGAGATATAAAGATAAGGAAATAGTGCGTGCGTGACTGCTTTGTGGTATATTTCTTTCGATTTCGTCTCTATTCATCGTTCGAAGATCGATAGATCGATAGTAAGCACACCATCATTTGACGTCAGCACATACTCCAGAATGGATAACATACAAATAGGTTTGTCGGGCATTGATGAGAAATGAAAGAGCTGGAAAAAAAGTTACCAGGTCTGACGGAATCCCAAGTAAGGAATACCAACAGCAGTATTTTTTATAAATTTTCGACACTGCATTAATATCTTCAGGCCCCTATACAAACTGAATGGTAACACCCAAGCATTTGTGCATTAGGCAGGTACCATATATGTTCACTGGTCTCATAGATTTCTATTTACACAATGTGTACACTTCATCCATCCAACAAATGTCAGTTGCAAATTTCTTGAACGTATTCTAATTTCAAATATAATAAATTTCTGTGAATCAGAACACTTTCTTTCCACAAATCATTACGGGTTTAGAAAGTATCACTAGTGCATAACTCAGCTTGTCCTTTCCTCACATGGCACGCTGCGAACCACGAATGAAGGGCAAGAGGCAGATTCCATATTCCTAGATTTCCGAATCCGTTTGACACGGTGCCCCATTGCTGTTAAGGACGATCTGAACATACGGAAAAGTTTCCCAGCTATGTGAGTGTTTACATTTTATGCACTAGAACCTAATATGATGTCCCCGACGGTGAGTGTTCAGCATAGACGGGGCTACCGTCAAGAGTGTCCCAGAGAAGTGTGACTGGACCGCTCTTAAATGTTCTGGCGAACAGGCTGAGCAGCAATCTGCAACTGGTAGCTGATGATACTGTAATATGCGGAAAAATAGCGTCGTTGAGTGACTGTAGAAGGATATTTGGTGTGAAGAAAGGCAGGTTGCTCTAAATGTAGAACTCAAATGTACGGGTAAGTTAATGCAGTTGAGTAACAAAAAAAATTCTGTAATGTTCGAATACACTGTTACTGGCTTGCTGTTCGACAACGTCACATCGATTAAGTACCTAGGCGTAACGTTTGGAGAGCGGTGTGAAATGGAACGAGCCCATTAGGACGGTTGTAGGTACGGCGAAGGGTAGACTTCGGTATAGTGGGAGAGTTTTAAGAAAGTGCAGTTTATTTACGAAGAAGGACATATAGAACAGATGATCGACCCACTCTTGACTACTGCTCTAGTATCTGGAATCCTCACCATGTCAGATTAAAGGAAAACATCCGAGCAATTCAGAGATGTGCGGCTAGATTGGTTACCGCTAGCTTCGTTCAACGCGTGAGTATTATGGAGATGCTTGATGAACTCAAATGTGAATCCCTGGATGGAAGACGACGTTCTTTTCGCGAAACACTATTTAAAAAATTTAGAGTATAGCAATTTTCAGCTGGCTGCAGAACGACTCTACTGCTGCCAACGAACACTTTGCATAGGGACCGCGAAAACACGATAAGAGAAATTAGAACTCTTATGGAGTTACAGAGACATTGTTTTCTCCTCGCTGCATTTGTGAGTGGAATAAGAAAGGAAATGAGTAATAGTGGTACATGGTACCCTCCGCCATACACCATACAGTGGCTTGCGAAGCATGTATGTAGATGTAGATGTAGATGTAGAGGCTAAATTTATATCGCTGCAAGTAGTGTTCCGCTGCAGGAGCGTGTACTCCAGCGCAGTGCGGCCTTCGATCCCGAAGCCTGCTGGACTCACACAGCCTACCAAAGACGAGCCGCGTGAAGGCTGATACACTGATGGATGGGGCGGCAGACGCACGACCTTATTCGCAGAGACCTCTGTCTACGCGAAGCAGGCGGGACAAGTGTACTGCTGGAGGCCAGCTCGGAACCTCGAGGAAATAAGTTCGTCACGCCATCTTCCGTGTGGATTAACCTCGGCCGATTCTCAACTACGGATCGCAAAAAAGAAATGTGAACAACTCCGACCAGTTTGTAGGAGACATAATACGTACACACCGCTACAGGAACTACTTACGAGAGATCATGTTTCTCCGTACTCGTCCAGATGTACTGCGCTGCAGGAATGACTGTGAACTTACGGTATAGCGGCAACGAATGGAGTTAATTCCTTCCGTTTTCTCTTTCTGTGCTTGTAACTTATTAATATATGGGAATTTGCTATCAGATTCTGTTAATGAAAATATCTACGTGACAGAAATTCCGAACTTATTTCTGCATCTTGAGAATTGTTTTATTATTGTGATAGATTACCCTGTCAAAGAGTCGTTTCCGATAGCAACACTTAGTCTTTGACTAAGTAATTTTCCACCATATACTTTTCCCTGTGGTTGCTAATGCAGCAAACGAAAGAGCTTTTGAGCATTTGTAAGAGTATTAAAGAGACCCTGACAGATCTAAATATGGGAGAGGAAAACAAATGTACGTCTGTATTGCTGACATCAATCTGTAGTACGTGGACGTGCTGAAAAACAATGATTACGAATTTTTAAATAAAACGTTATTAACATTCTACATCTTTATTCTTCATGTCTACGTATTTATATCTCAACATAGTCACCTTCGCGACGAACACATTTCTCCCAACGAGGGACCAGTTCGTTGATGCCGTCACTGCAGAGTGTTAGTTGAGGGAGCCACAACGTCACCTCTGCTTCAATCGCTTTATGACTATAACACTGAAGTCCTCGAGGTTCTTTAAGATTTGGAACCAGATAAAAATCGAATGTGTTGCAGTCGAGATTTTATAGAGGATGATCGACGACAGTGAGCGTCGGACTGAGTGATCTAGCATGACGTTTAAATGTATTACTTCTGTGCTGATAACTGTATTCGCAATAAATTTCGCAGGCAGTATCCACATATGCCTCTAAATGCACCTATAAAAGTATGTCAATACATAAGTCAGGAGATACGACGTTATAAATACTGTGATGCGCGGCAAACTGCCGATTCATGCGTGACATTTAAATTTATTGTTTGTTTGCTACTGAACTGTTCACAACATACTTCGCTGACAGTATCCACATATGCCGCTTAACAGTACCTACACAAATATATCACTGTACGTCACACAGTGCAAGAGATATGACGTCATAAATGATGATATACCTGAAAAATGCCGCACATTTATTCTTTACTACTAACACATTCCCACGGTCGAATCAACTTAATAAAACCCCTGACAACTGGCAGCAATTCCTTCAGCTTTCAACTGCAAAGCGCAAGCGGCCGCAGGAGAAAACGATAGCCGTCTCTAGAGCTATTAAGAGGCGTTGACATACAGACCTTTACAAACCGTGCTTTCCCTAAATCACTCCAGGAAAATGCCGGGATGCTTCCTCTGAAAGGGCACGGCCGACTTCCTTCCCCATCCTTCCCTAATCCGATGAGACCGATGACCACGCTGTCTGGCCTCCTTCCCCAAACAACCAACCAACCAACCAACGTTTACAAAATCGCTGTGTAAACACGCGAAGCAGCTACGTCCAGCGTACAGGAGCTGTTAGGGATTAAGTTTCTAGCTTTGGGTACTGTGCTTATACATTTGTACATTATGCGTATTTCTTTGTGCTGCTGTTTCACAATTTCGAACGTGTTTTCATTACAAGCACAGTTCGTTTTTTTTTTTTTTTTGTTTTCATTTCTAACAGAGAACTGGCGAAGTGGATACCCGGGTGAAGCCGAGTTTGTTCGCTAGTACACGATAAACTGCCGTAGATGTATCTTTAACTTTCACGTCTCTCAAGGTTGATACTTTGCATTAAAACGCCGCGCGGGATTAGCCGAGCGGTCAGGGGCGCTGCAGTCATGGACTGTGCGGCTGGTCCCGGCGGAGGTTCGAGTCCTCCCTCGGGCATGGGTGTGTGTGTTTGTCCTCAGGATAATTTAGGTAAGCTTAGGGACTGATGACCTTAGCAGTTAAGTCCCATACGATTTCACACACATTTGAACATTTTTTCCATTAAAATGCACGAGTAGTTGTGTATTTTTCGAAATGAAATAGGAAGGGTTTCGGAATCAAGTCCTTATCGTCAGATAATGTAAAATTCACAGAAGTTCTCCCTGTGATTCGATAGTTTCAGTTACCACCAACGTAATTAGTAAACTAAGTTTATCTCCAGGTAAAATCGCTGCTGATTACATAACATGGCATTACTTAAACAATGGTCAGGGAAGCCCGATGAATATGACAGAGCTTCAAGTGTTTTATTTCCAGAAACGCCTGCAGACACACATTCAAACGTTGTCTAAAGAGCACAAACTCAGAACACAACGAACTGCTTTATCAGTTTCCCTAAACCACCATCGACTTTTGCCTCCTTCTCCCACGCTTCCGAAATATCTCGGTTCGATTCTACTTCTACGTGATTACTCTGCTATTCACAATAAAGTGCTTGGCAGAGGGTTCAATGAACCACCTTCAGGCTGCCTCTCTACCGTTCCACTCCCAAACGGCACGCGGGAAAAACGAGCACTTAAATTTTTCTGTGCGAGCCCTGATTTCTCTTATCCTGTCGTGACGATCATATCTCCTCATGTAGGTGGGTGCCAACAGAATGTTTTCGCAATCGGAGGAGAAAACTGGTGATTGAAATTTCATGAGAAGATCCCGTCGCAATGAAAAACACCTTTGTTTTAATGATTGCCACTCCAATTCACGTATCATGTCTGTGACACTATATCCCCTATTTCGCGATAATACAACACGAGCTGCCCTTCTTTGTACTTTTTCAATGTCATCCGTCAGTCCCACCTGATGCGGATCCCACACCGCACAGCAATACTCCAGAATAGGGTGGACAAGCGTGATGTAAGCAGTCTCTTTAGTAGATCTGTCTTACCTTCTATGTGCTCTGCCAATGAATCACAGTCTTTGGTTTGCTCTACCCACAATATTATCTATGTGATCGTTCCTATTTAGGTTATTTGTAATTGTAATCCCTAAGTATTTAGTTGAATTTACAGTCTTCAGATTTGTGTGATTTATCGCGTGATCGAAATTTAGCTGATTTCTTTTAGTACTCATGTGAATAACTTCACACTTCCTTATTCAGGGTCAATTGCCACTTTTCGCACCATACAGATATCTTATCTAAATCATTTTGGAAGTCCTTTTGATCATTTGTTTACTTAACAAGACCGTAAATGACAGCATCATCTGCAAACAATGTCGTTAATATACATCAGGAACAATAGAGGGCCTATAACACTTTCTTGGGGAACGCTGGATATTACTTCTGTTTTACATGATGACTTTCCGTAAATTACTACGAACTGTGACCTTTCTGACAGGTAATTAAGAATCTAGTCGCAAAACAGAGGCGATATTCCGTAGGCACGCAGTTTGGTTAGAAGACGCTTGTGAGGAACGGTATCGAAAGCCTTCTGGAAATCTAAAAATATGGAATCAATTTGACATCCCTTGTCGATAGCACTTATTACTTCATGAGTATAAAGAGCTTTCAAGCGTATGAGGAGACATATTTTTTGTTGTTCGTTCTCCTCCCCAGCCCTGGGCGTTGCCAGGTGTCCAACCAAGTGAATCCCTCTGCTTCTGGCCATTTTTGTAATTCGATGTTAAATTTTTCCATGATCTAATTCTTTTGAGTATCTTTGTCTTCATTGTCCTACTTCTCAACATGACCAATAATTCTCCATTTTTCTTACAGGGTTTCTTTACTTTCAGCTTTATAATCACCATGTTTTAATAACATTGCCAACAATTCTTTCTACGAGTGATTAGCAGGACCAAGATTAGTAAAGGTCACCAACCGGACGTTTCGGAGAATAATATACCGGGTACACATATAGTTCAGAAACGTCGAAGTTAATGGGACTTTCGAACAGTTCTGGTTGACCTCGCCATTAGTCGATCACACTGCCATTCGCGCGTACTTCTTAAGATTAGCGTTTCGTGACGGCCATTCAGTCTTATGAATATGGAGTGGGAGTCTTAACAACAGCTCCACGTCCCCTGAACTGCTACCTTGCTGTACAGAAACAACCAATTTTGATTGAGTCCAGTGCACCAGAGATCACACGACCCCGATAAGTGAGCGCGCGCGCGCGTATGTGTGTGTGTGTGTGTGTGTGTGTGTGTGTGTGTGTGTGTGCGTGCGCATGTGTGCGTGTGCGTGTGTGTGTGTGTGTGTGTCTGTGTGTGTGTGTGTGTGTGTGTGTGTGTGTGTGTGTGTGTGAGTGAGTGTGAGCCCGTATCTTTGCTCCTTGCCGTGCTCCGGCGTACGCCCCCGACATTTGCGTGGCGGGCGGTGTGTGTTTATGACACATTAGGCAAGAGGCGTTCGCACCGGATCCTGTTTCGTGATCTCCGCGGCCGGCTGACCTTTCATGTTCGGCCCTTTCGGCTGCCGCCGCCGCCGCTATTCTGTTGTCCAGCCTGTATGCGGAATCAGCAGCTGCAGCAGATAACATCTCAGTAATCTTTCATGAGACTTTCTCCTGCAATTTAGATCCCAGTCGCCCCTGTGATCGCCAGGTCCACTTACTCCGCGTCACATTAAGGTCGCGAGAACCGTTCCACGCCACTCAGGCGTGGGCGTAACTACTGATTAATAACATCAATTGGTCTGTTCCCATGCTTGAAACGCGAATCTCACTCAAAACCGTTCAAGCCTTAAATTTTTAATGTAAAGACGAGATTCGATGGGTAACTAACGAATAGGTACAGAAGCAATGTTGCTCAGTGGTTGGCACACTGGACTCACATTTGGGTGGCAATGGTTCAAATCCCTGCCTGCCCACCAAGATTTAGTTTCTACCCGATTTTCCTAAATTGCACCAGGCAAATGCCGGGATAGTTCTTTTAAAAGGAACTGGGTACTGCTAAATCCCTTATCCATCCTTTCGTAATTAGGTTCAAAATGTTCAAATTTGTGTGAAAGCTTATGGGACTTAACTGCTAAGGTCATCAGTCCCTAAGCTTACACACTACTTAACCTAAATTATCCTAAGGACAAACACACACACACACCCATGTCCGAGTGAGGACTCAAACCTCCGCCGGGACCAGCTGCACAGACCATGACTGCAGCGACTTAGACCGCTCGGCTAATCCCACGCGCCTCGCAATTAGGGCTTGTGGTCCTCTTTAAAGTTTACCATCTAACCTCCTTGCCTAGGGACGCCAGATGAAAGTTGATGTCGTCAAGCCCTGAATCAAAACTGCGCAACGGATAACTGGGGAGGGGAGCTTGAGAGCGCTACCTAGAGAGCGTGCCCTTTCTGTACGATACTAGGCAAGGGGCTTGAGGGCTCACACGCTGATGTGTGGGTCCCTGCATTCTATAGCTTTTATTTTAAATAAATTCCTTTAGCTTGACTTCTTTGTGATTTTTAAGGTATGTTAAAGATTGTTGACAGTTGATTACCTATTTATTTTAAACATTACCACTCGACTTTACAGCGATTGCAGCAATTGTTTCAGTTTACAGATATTACAATTTTACAACTTGTAGCTCGGGTATATTATATACTAATCTGCACGCACATTTCTACGGGTAAGACGGAATTGCGTTGACCAAATGTATACCACCAAAGTCTCCCAATATTTTACATAGGACATTCACTATGTTAGGAGGATAACGGGCAAACTGGGGACCAGATACTTTAACACAGGGGGTCAAATTTCCGGAATTAAACAAACACATTCGTCTCCTTACACAATCCGAAGCTGGAAATAAAAGAATTAGCACAAATATTCAAAAACCTCTCTTCCATGCGTGAACATTGAGGCAGACGCACTGAGGGCACGTCTGCTCACTTACCCGTCTTCTGTAACACTCCCACCAAGAATATAGCGGGCACCCGAGATCTTCCTGGGCCCCGGTGGAAGGGGTGATCGAACCACTTGGCCGTGACCAACCTCTCCACCCCAAATCTTGTGACACTGGAAAGTCTTTGACTTTTACCTGCCTGTGCTGTCTCTCTGATCACCTACCCAGGAGTAAAGTTGGCACGCACTTCTATACTACAGAACTACTTCCCAACAAAAATTTTGCCACGCTTTACGGAAAGGTGTGAGGAGAATTAGGAAAGTTCATGTGCAGATTCACATTCACGTACAAGAAATGCATAATATACGACACATATAAATACGTATTATGAAGCCTGACGCATTTCTTTCCACCCGTCCACATGGGTTCTGTTGCACCCGCGGCCGGCCGCGTCGTGTAATAAAATTGACTGCGGAGCCGCCTCTATTTCTATTTACCGGTGCGAGCGAGCAGCGAAACCTGCTGCTTATAGAGCGGAAACTACTGTACCGTTTCACTCTCTAAGGACTATCCTTTCGACAGGACGTTCCTGAAGCGAAATAAGAAAAATCTGCTTTCTGTTGTAAGTTGATTAAAAGAAGGGATGGGTGGACAGGGTAGAGTCGTGCAATATCGGCCGGCCCACAGTACCGGCCACTACTGTGATTTACCTTTCCACCTCCAAATAGCAGAAGTGTTCAATAAGCAGAAGCAAGCACGTGTATCCATGTGCACTGGAATCGGATGTGTTCTTTCATTGCTCAGTGCTTTGTCTGCTCTGAGAGCTTGATGGTGGTGTTGTAGCTCGTCACGCACGAAAGATATTTTGAGGTCTGTGATACCCGTTTTTAAGATAAGTGATTAATTTCGTTGCTATATTTCGGTTATTCATGTTACGTAACATATGGCAGAAAATGAGGTTAAGTAAGAGAAAAATGGAGTGTAGAACGTATGAAAATGGCTGTCACCGAGGTTATGTCTAATAAAACGACCACGAGGGAGGCAGCTGAAGCGTTCTCAACAATTACGTAAGAAAATGACTGCCACCGAAAAGAGAAGAGATTAAATTCAGACAAAATAAAGTATGAAGTCAGAATAGAAGCTGAAGAAAGCTGAAGCGAAGTCGTGCGTTCCAAAACGTAATAAACACACGAAGTGTCTCCACAGAAAGTCAATTACAAAGTGGCATAGTGAACAGAAATTTACCGGAAATATTGAGTCAGGAGAAGATGTTGAGAAGTACATTAGAAATGATCTGTAGAAGACTGTATGATATGTAGGCCTTCCAAGAGTGAAGGCTGGGCACGTGTTGGATGTGTGGATCAAGAGAATATTTTGTATTTTATTTGGGATCTCTGTAAAGCAGTGAGTTAAATATTGGTGAACTGAGCTGAAACAGTAACAACAAATTCACATACTTATGTGATCTATTGTTATTCAATGGGCGCTGTGTATCATTAGAAAAACTGATATTATCAGAAAAAAGGTAATGGCCTTCACTGCAAGACACTTTGTACAAGCCTTGTAATTGTAGCTCTTTTACTTTCGATGTAATTAAGTAATATAAGTAAACAATAAAAATCGTTACGCTGTGCTATTCATAGAACATGTCTTGAGGTATGAAAACAGTATATTAATATTCCGATTAACCACGCAGTTACACAGTAGAGTCAAACAACAATCTCGCTGATACTGGACGACTCTCTCCCAGAGCTTTTCCTGGGGCATCAAGTAATAGTAAATTTGATAATGAAGGTAAATGTAAGGAATCAAAATTTTAGATGAATACTGAGGCTTGATTTCAGAAGGCGTGTAAGGTGCGGATTCAGGGCTCGAGTCTTGTGGGGGTGGAGGGTATAAGTTGGTTATCGTCTCGTCCTCCCTCCCTTCACCCTTTCCGTGCCAATTATAAGTTGCTGACACTCCCGCTTTTAGCGTATAACTTGTGACTAGGATATTATTACGACGGTCGTTCAATAATTAATACACCAAATTATTTCTAAAAGCCGTTAAAATGCACAGGAAAACGTCCTTACTGGTGGTTCAAATTGTCAAAAAATTCTGACTGGTGGCAGAGGCGTAGTAAGCCATCATAATTTTTTTCCGAAAATTATTCTGAGCGTTAGTTCAGGAGCCCCCTTAAAGTTTAAATGATTGCGAAAACATGTTTGACCTCTTAGCAACAAATAATTATTAGCAAATAGGAAGAGTCATGACGAATGAAGGGATACCACAAGGTGGTTGTAGCGAGACTGACCACCGTAACATCAAAATGCACCAAAAGTAAAAAAAAAAAAGTTAAAAAATTCGCTCGATGCCTTCCTAAGAGACAGTTTCCATATCTTCTGAAGTAACCATGCAGGCGTAGACCAGATGTGGCTTAAATTCAGAGAAGTAATGTAGACAGCAGTGGAGAAATTTACACACAATAAATTATTAAAGAATGGTACTGGTCCTCCATGGTAAACAGAAAACGTCAGAACCCATTGGCAGGAGCAACCAAAATGCCGTGCCAAATTCAAGTCTCCAAGACTGTCAATGTTTTACCTGAGCATAAAAGTTAGAGCGGACTTCAATCCGAGATGCTTTTAATACTTCCCACTGCAAAAGGTAGTCCTGGAATCTGACAGAATATTGAAAGAGATTTTGGTTCTATGTGAAGTACACCAGCGACAAGACACAATCAATAACTTCACTGCACAATAGAAATGGTAATACTACCGATGACTGCTCCACTAAAGCGGAGTTGTGAAACACACTTTTCCGAAACCCCTACACCAAAGAAGACAAAGTAAATGTAGCTGGATATGAACAAAGAACAGCTACCAACATGAGTAACTTAGAAGTAGATATCCTCGGTGTAGCGAAGCAGCTTAAATCACTTAATAAAGGCAAGTCTTCTTATCTACACAGTATACCAATTACGTTCCTTTCAGAGTATGCTGTTTCAATTGCCCCATTCCTAGGAATCATATAAACCGTCCCCTCGACAGAATATCAGAAGCAAAATACTGGAAAACTGCACAGGTGAAACCAATGCTAAAGAAGGAAATAGCAGTAATCCGATGAATTACAGACTGTGTCACTAACGTCGGTTTGTAGTAGGGTTTTAGAACATATACTGTGTTCGAACGTTATGAATTACCTCGAAGATAACTGCCTGTTGTCACGTTGTCAGCAGAGATTCAGAAAATACCATTCTTGTGAAACATAACTAGATCTTTATTCGCACCATTTAATGAGTGCTGCCAACAAGGGATCTGAAAGTGATTCCAAATTTCTAGATTACCAAGAGTCTTTTGACACCGTTCCTCACAAGAGACTCCTAACCAAATTGCGCCCCTATGTATCATCGCTTCACTTGTGAGAATGGACTCCTGTCACAAAAGTAACAATTCGTAGTAATCGACGTAAAGTCATAGTGTAAAATATAAGCGATCTCTGGCGTTCCCCAAGGAAGCGTATCGGCCCTCTGCTGTTGCCAATCTGTATACACAAATTAGAAGATAATCTGAGCCGAGTTTTTAGATTGTAGATGATGCTGTCATTTGTCGTCTATTAAAGCCATCATATGATCAAAACCAACTACAAAATGATTTATACACGGTATCTGTACGGTGCGAAAAGCGGCAGTCGTCTCTGAGTAAGGAAAAGTGTGAGGTCATCCATATGTGTACGAAAAGAACTCCGTCAAATTTCGGTTACAAGGGAAATCAGATACATTTAAACACTTTCAAATGAACTAAATATTTAGAAATTACAAGTATGAACAACTTAAAGTGGAATGATCATATCAGAGTAGGCAATGTTGTGGGGAAGGCAAAGCAAAGACTGCTTGTTATTAGCAGAACACTCAGAAGATGCAGTGGGTCTATTACCTACACTACACTGGTCCGTCCTCTGCTAGAGGTCTGCTGTGCGATAAGGGATCCTGATCAGATAGGACTGACAGAGGATAACGAAAAATTCCAAAGGAGGGCAGTTCATTTTGTGTTATGGCGGAATAGAAGAGAGCGAGTCGGGGCGGCATTCATTGAAACAAAGGCGTTCTTTTATTGTAATCTTCTTTTGAAAACTTATTTATTTGTCAATATCGTTACTTTAACACAGTTACTGAATTACCATTGTCGGCAATGTGTATTGCCAGCTTCATACCCATAAAACCGGGCAGTGGTTGTTATAGCATACAATGCTTATCACTGTAAGGCCCGACTTTCCTATGCATATTGTATAGTCTTAATGTGACTGAGTGGTTTAAGCATTGTATAATGTAATTACTACTGCCCGGTTTTAAGGATCTGGAGATGACAATACAAACTGCCGAAACTAGAGATCCAATTACTGTGTTACCATAGCGTTATTATCAAATAAATTACTTTTTGCTAGAAAACCACAATACAAATTTGTTGGTCGCCTCCTGCACCGAATGATCATGTCAAGTAACCATAAAGAAGTGTTTCATTGCGGCGAGAAATTTTCTCAAAATTTCAATCGGCATCTTTCTCCGTTGAATCGAAAATAGCAAAAACACAGAGAAATTAACATCGTGATAAAATAAGAGGTATCATAGATCGTACAGATATGTGTGAGTCCTGTGGGAGTGTGGGAGTCAGTTAGATTACATGTTTTGATCTTGCACAATTTGACTGAGTTAAATTAAATCTGATAAATTACAACTATCCAATCAAACGAAATTTTCAAATTTTGTGTGATCTTTCATGTAAAGAAGGGCTTATGCTACTGGCGACTGTAATTTTGCGAAAGTTCATTCCTTACGTAATTGGCTAAACATAAAAAAACGTACTTACGTTAGTACCAGCAGACGGGTATGTTACAAGCTCCAACAGGTGGTAATGTCGTAATGACAGTCTTTGGATTTGTGGCGGTGTGATTCTCGTGGATACGTTGTGAAAAGGGTCAGCCATTAATCCAGAGACATATCTGAAGACTGAACAATGTCAGAAGTGATTTCCGACGTGTTCGGTATGGCAAGAGTCCAAAAGAAGTCATGCTCCAAGCACCAATAAACGCCACACAAGTTTGAGAGCCCGGAAACATAGGACCAAATTGCGCAGGACATGACTACCTCACCCACCCTATAGCCCTGACGCGGCGCCTTCGGAGTTTCATCTCTTTCGGGCTCTTAAGGATTTTCCATGTGGGGCACAATTTGAAGATGATAATTTATGCAGTGAAAATATCGATACTCACACAGGACAAGAGTTTTTACCAAAAAGGAATACATTTACACCTACCTCTGCATATCACACTTGAGTGTCTGGGAGGGGGTTCTTCGAACTACCGTCAAACTAATTCTCTTTATTCCGCTCTCGAACAGTGCGGAAAAAACGATCGCTTATATCTTTCCGTGTGAGCTGTGATTTCCCTTATTTTATTACGATGATTGTTTCTACCTATGTAGGTCGGTGTCAACAAAATATTTTCCAATAAGAAAGAGAGAGTTCGCGATTGAAACTTCATGAAAAGATCCCTCCGCAGCAGAGAACGTCATTCTTTTAATGATATCCACCCCAAATCCTGCATCATGCCTGTGACACTATCTTCCCTATTTCTCGATAATAGAAAACATGCTGTCCTTATATGAAGTTTGTCGATCCGTTAATTGTAAAACAAAGTCTTTGGTTCGCCTTCCCCACAACATTTTCTACGTGTTCTTTCCAACTTAAAGTTTTTCATAATGGTAATTCTTAGGTATTTTATTGAATACATGAGCATTAGATCTATCGTGTAACCGAAGTTTAATAAATTCCTCGTAGCACTCACACTTTTCAGTATTTATTCAACTGACAATTTTCACAACAAACAGATATCGTTTCTACATCGGTTGTAACTTTTTTGATTTCCTGATGACTATACTAGACGGTAAACGACAGCATCATCTGCAAACAACCTAAGACGGCTTCTCAGATTATCGCCTAAATCGTAGATAAGATAACTTTTTTGATTTCCTGATGACTATACTAGACGGTAAACGACAGCATCATCTGCAAACAACCTAAGACGGCTTCTCAGATTATCGCCTAAATCGTAGATAAGAAACAGCAGATGGTCTTAGGGAACGTCAGAAATCACTTATGTTTTGCTTGATGACTTTCCGTCAATTACTTCGAACTGTGATCTCTCTGACAGGAAATTACGAATCCAGTCATGTAACAGAAACGACATTCCATAAGCCGTAATTTGATTGCAAGCCGTTTGTGAGGTACACTGCTAAAAGTCTTCTCGAAATATAGAAATACAGAATCAATTTGAAATCACTTGTCGGTACCACTCAATACTTCGTATGAGTAGAGAGCTAGTTGTGTTTCACAATAAACACGTTTTCAAAATCCTTATTGATTATGTGTCGATAGACCGTTCTCTTCGAGGTAATTCATAACCTTCCAATACAATATATCTTTCAAAATCCTGTTGCATGTCGACGTTAATCGTGTAAGCCTGTAATTTATTGAACTACTCCTACTGCTTTTCTCGAATACTGGCACGATCTGTGCAACTTTCTAGGCTTTGGATATGGATATACCGTCGAGTGAGCGGTTGTATATGATTGTTAAGTGTGTAGCTATTCCATCAGTATATTCTGAAAGGAACCTAACTAGGACCGGAAGACTTTTTTTCAATAAATGATTTAAGTTGCTTCATTACTTCGCAGGTTAAGTAGATCTTGCTGGCTTTGTCGTATTTTAAGCAACAGTAACATCTTACATCTCTTGCCTGATATCTGCGACTAGAAGGGGCTAACTAGCCCCGTGAAGCTCAGTGGTATGTTCAGCGACTTTAGGAGTCCCAAGAGGTGAGGGACGCCAGAGATCCAGCCCACGGCAGCAACCAGAAGGTAAATTAGTTTACAGCTGTTTGGGGAGAGGGAGCAATCCCCCCAAAAAAACCACAGAGTATTTCATTATTAGATAAAACTAATTAAGCATGTAAAACGCTTAAAGAGTTCTAAGACGGAATTATTTAATAGCATAAATAACTGTGAAACAGTCTACATACGGTTAACCGCTAATATATGACACGTGACACTTTGTATGTAGCAAAGTACACAAAGAAATAAGGAAATTAAAACTTAATATTGAACAAAAACGAAAAGAATAAATCCCTGTTGACTTCACCACGCAGAAGTGCCCAAAATACTTCTAAAATTGCGAACCAATTAATGGTCACTTCTACAGAAATGGTGCACGTGTGTTGGCCGGATCATGCATTTGCGAGCATCTAAATAATATGTAAATGTAGTACAAGCTAGCATAATTAATATAGAAAACCAACTAAGCATTCCATTGAGGTACCATCTCAAGGAGTGTCTTCCAAATATCTGATTAGATAGACGAATGTTTGACAAATAGAACCGAGTACTCAATATTGGGCGACGATTGTTTTACGGAAACGGAAGTGACGTCGGATGTATCCCATGGAAACGTTATATGTCCTCAAAAGTACTCAATACACATATAAGTGTTTTATCAGATAGGATCTGCATGTAAAGGGACATCCTCCTCTAGCAATACTTTTCCTCGACAATAGTGATCGATACCAAAAATATTTTTCGAATTTTGGACAGGTCAATATTACCTCAGCTGTTTTTCTGAAAAATTTCATATATAATATGTTATATTTGAAGCTAAAATTAATGAAAGGGAATTACTTTATTTTAGATGTTACAATCGATATGTACTCGCCATGAATGTACAGTTAAAATTGTTTTTTTAGAAACATTTGAAATTATAAAATATTTGGCACACTTAACATTTATATTATTAATTACGCAATCTAGTACTGTTTATTATGTTTATTTCTGGATTCATTTATAAAATAAAACATAAATTAATAGAAATTCATTTGTTAAGAATAATTGTAAACCCTTTGGAACTTTGTTATTACCGAAGAGTGGAGTAATAGTAAGCATGCCTCTAAAGTGAACGGACGTATTTTTGTATTTTGAACGAACAACTTAATTTCGGCTTTGTTAATGTGAAAATTCAAGAGACAATGTGATATAGTAAAATCTGAGACAATAAATTATCATGAAACCAAAAATTCTGCAAAGATTTTTTAAAATTATATAGATCAATTGAACCATGAGTACGTAAGATGTGAAAATTTCAGCTTCAAGAATTAGCGCCTAGACATGAAGAACTGGAGCCAACTGTGCGAGAAAAGATAAGCGAAAAGTTTATAGCAAATCTTACTCCTCTCGATCTTCAGAAAAGACTTCACCATCATGAACATTAGCAACAACAAGAAAGGGAGGGTTCGATTAAGTGCAGCACTAAAAAATCGTTGACTGCAAGGAATCCCAAAAAGATGTAGACAAAATTCTCGTATTGTGTAACGTATGACAGCTCTTTCTGAATGTGGATAAATTCAAGAAAAGGCCTGTAACAAGGCAAAAGTACACGATAACATGAGACTACAAGATTGGTAATAAACATCGTATTAGTATTTACGATGTGGAATATCAGACCATCTGTATGACTGTATTTAAGTGTTTCTAGCAAACAGAACACGGCATTTTCTTCTCAACGGAGAGAAGCCTCAGATGTAAAAGTAACTTCGGGCATGCCCCATCGGAGTGTTTCAGGACCATTAATTTTCACAATACATGATCATGACCTAGCAGATAACATCTGAAATTCCATAAGGCTTTTCGCGGATGATGATAAAAAATACGCAAAAGAAAAAAAAATTGCAGCGAAGTGCAGAAAGAAGTGCAGAGGATCGAAGCCTAGCGCAGGGAGTGGCAATTGGCCCTCAACATAAACAAATGTGACATATTGCGAATACATAGGCAGAAAATTTCAGAACAACCACTGGAAGCAGTTACTTCCATATAATATCTAGGATTGTGCGTACAGAGCGATTTGAAATAGAACGACCACATAAAATTAATAGCGAGTAAGGCAGATGTCAGAGTAAGATTCATTAGAAGAGTCCTCATGAAATGTAGTCCATCAACTAAGGAAGTATCTTACCAAACAATCGTGCCACCAATACTTGAATATTGATTGTCAGCATGAGATCTGTACCAGACTGGAGGGATGGGGAAATAGGGAACATCCAAAGAACAGCAGCACGTTTCGTTACAGGTTCATTTAATAAATGCGAAAGCGTCACTGAGGTGAACAACAAATTCCAGTCACAGACGCCGCAAGGAAGGCGTCTTACGTCATTTTCTGGTTTAGTGTTAAAGTTCCGAGAGCGTACGTTCCTAGATGAGTTAGCCAATATATTGCTTCCACCAACGTATATTTCGCGTAAATACCATGAAGATAAAATCAGAGAGATTTGAGCCCACACAAAGGCTTACCGCCAATTGTTTTTCTCGTGACCCATACGCGACTGGAAAAGTGAGAAGTTACACAAGTATACAAAGTATCCTTCGACACTTACCGTACTGTGACTTGCGGAGTATAAGTGTAGACGTAGATGTGGACGTAGTGCTAAGAAGTGGTGTGAAATGGGACTATCACTTATGATCAGTATTAGGAAAGGCGAATGGCCGAGTTAGACCTGTTGCGAGGGTTCACGGTAAAATGAAATGCATCTGTACAGCAAATCGCAAACAACACAGTAGAGCTATATTCCGGTTTTGCAGCCATCAAGTAAGCGCGATAAAGACGTAAGGAGTTTTCGAGACGCTCTTCTGGAATTGGTGTAGAGCACACGAAATTCAAATGGGAGTCTCTGGAAGAAACCGACATAATTCATTCGAAACCATGATCGGAAAATTTAGAGAACCTATGTTCGAAAACGAATGTGAGAAAGTTACGCTGTCACCGTTTTATATCTCGTTTAGATACCATAGGAATAAGCTAAGACAGTTTAGGGCACCGAAAGAAGCATCAAAGACGTATTGGCTGTCATCTTTCTCTCACTCTCCACGATACTGGAAGTGGAAGGAAAAGTCGTAATATGGGTACGACGTACTCTTCGCCACGCGGTGCTCAGTAGCTTCCAAGATTATGCGAGGGTCAGTCAAATGCAAAACCTTAAATACTTTTTTAAATATTATATATTGTGCAGATGTGAAACCTCTATCACTTTTCAACATAATCTCCCCCACGCCCAATGCAACTCCTCCAGCGCTTACAAGGTACATAAATTCCTTTACTAAAAAATCTTTTGGTAGTCTGCACAACCACTCATGCACCGCGTGGAGTACCTCTTCATCAGAACGGAACTGCTTTCCTCCCGTTGCGTCTTTGAGTGATCCAAAAATACGGAAATCACTTGGGACAAGGTCTGGTGAGTATGGTGGATGAGAAAGACACTCAAAATGCCGGTCTGTGATTGTTACAACTGTTGTACGGGCAGTGTGGGGCCTTGCATTGTCATGTTGCAAAGGGACACCTGCTGACAGCAATCCACGTCGCTTTGATTTGATTGCAGGCCGCAGATGACTTTTTAGGAGATCTGTGTATGATGCACTGTTGAGAGGGGTCCCCCTAGGCCTGTAATGCTCCAAAATGACGCCTTTTTCGTCCCAAAAGAGAGTCAGCATAACCTTCCCTGATGATGGTTCTGTTCTAAACTTCTTTGGTTTTGGTGATGAGGAATAGCGCCATTCCTTGCTCGCTCTCTTCGTTTCCGGTTGGTGGAAGTGAACCCAGGTTTCGTCCCCAGTAACGATTCTTGCAGGGAAGCCATCACCTTCTCGTTCAAAGCGCCGAAGAAGTTCTTCACAAGCATCAACATGTCGTCCTCTCATTTCAGGAGTCAGCTGCCGCGGCACCCATCTTGCAGAGACTTTGTGAAACTGGAGCACATCATGCACAATGTGGTGTGCCGACCCATGACTAATCTGTAAACATGCTGCAGTGTTATTCAGTGTCACTCGGCGGTTTTCCTTCACTATGGCTTCAACTGCTGCAATGTTCTGTGGAGTCACAACTCGTTGTGCCTGACCTGGACGAGGAGCATCTTCCACTGAAATCACACCATTTGCGAACTTTCTACTCCATTCGTAGTCTTGCTGCTGTGACAAACATACGTCACCGTACTGAAACTTCATTCGTGGATGAATTTCAGTAGGTTTCACACCTTCACTACGCAAAAACCGAATAACAGAACGCTGTTCTTCCCTGGTGCAAGTCGCAAGTGGGGCGGCCATCTTTATACTGATACTGTGACGGCATGTGTGCATGTGCATTTGCTGCAACCTACAGGCCATTCTGCACGCTGTTTGTGGCACGCTTACCAACTTACAGGATAACGGGGTGAAATTTCGATTTGTTAATACAAATTTAAGGTTTTCGTTCGACACACCCTCGTACAAGTAAATTTAGACAAAATCTCGCAATTAGGTATTAGCTAGAAGCCATTCATATTCAGCCTACGCAGTCTGGGAATGGCAGACCTGATATAGTCGAAGATATTGAGATGGAATTTGGGTATTTTGTTGCATCGGTACCTTTCACCGACAAACAATACTGGCATTTATCTTTTGCTGCGAACCAGCTGGCCATTTCCGCTGGCCGTCAGGTCAGTGGCGCAGCATATTTGTAGACGCTTCTCGGCTCGGAGGTTATCGACAGGTTCGGCCTTGACGTCACTGGCTTGACTGACAAGCGAGAGGGAAGCCACTCTTCCCAATCCATATGCAACAGAAAGGGACGGCCCACGAGCCCAGGCCGCCGTCATGCGTCATCGGCGCTACGCAGGCCCTGGGGTATTGTAATGAGCCATTATTTGCCGTTCGCATAATGGAATTCGAAGCGCGAAACCGGCATTAGCCTAACGGGGTTGCTGCGGCTGTTGTGGGGGTGGAGGGGGTGAGGTACAAGCGTGCAGCCGGAGCTCATTGCTTACACATTCTGGAGGCGGCCGTAATGAGCGATTGGTAGCTGCGGGCCCGCGACGGTGAATCTGAATTAGGTCGCGCCGCCTCGCCCGGCCGAGATGTGGTCGATAAGCGACGGCTTCGTCGATACACAGACAGCGCTGATGAAACTCGATAATCGCAGGACCGCAGCCTCGTTAAAAGAGCGCGGTGTTGTGACATTATCCGCAAGTTTTAACTGCATAATTTCGTTCCGCCTTAACTCTGTTCGCTTACCGGTGCCGCGAGACTTGCTGTTTGCGTTTCCTTCGAATATTGGAAACGATTATAGGGACGTTCTCGCCGACTTCACGCAGACGAGGTATAATTGAAAGTCTGTGGTGTTTCCAGCAGTGAAATACAAGGAGTTTCAGTGTGTTCGGTCTCATTTGCAGGTTGTGTATCAGCTACCAGAAACCTCTGCAACATGGTGGCATGGTGACGCCATCAAGCAGATGCGGATTAGTGAAGAACACAGATTGTTATACTAAACTTTTAACACATATCTAAATAGGTGTGGGATGGCTTATTAGCAACAAAGATTACTCACGAAAAGTGAAATGAAAACTGTCGGTAAATTTGCTTTCGCAATCAGAAACATTAGAATTAATGCCATTTTTTTCAGATTTTTTGTTTTTGTTTTTGCCGTCTGGATAACCGAAGTCAACGGATTCCTAATTATATGCAAAGAAGAAACAAGAACAAATTACAGATCATAAATTTTACAACGAAATGTTACAAAGCAATAATTCAACAAAAATATGTAGCATATCTCAAAGTCTACGAAAAATGTTGCTCTGATGCAGCATTCCACATTCACAGATCTACATCAACGTCTGAGACTGAATTAACATCTTCAACTCTAGCTCCCATGACGTTACTCCAATGACACTACTGTGCAGATCCAATCTTGACACTAGTATTGTGTGGTCGTCATAGGCGTTACGGTACCCCATGTATGCTTACCCAGTGACAAAGTCCTTTTCAGTGGACAGATCTGTGACTACAGATAAGTCGTTGGCACACACAAAATCAAGAGGCGAAAAGTGTAATGTTAAGTCCCTTTTAGATTACCTCAATAAGATCCAAATTCGGGACCTTTGTGTTTACACTGAAGAAAAGATATCTGCTTCATGTTTTATGGATAATAATAATAATAATAATTATAACTTCTCGGGCTCTCTTCAAATCCAGTAAAGTTCTAATTTGAAATAGTACACACAAAAACGAATTTCTTTATTCAAACACAATTCCTATTGTCTTTAATTGCTTATCTGTTTAGGCTCCTTCATACGCGATAGCAATATGCGTTTTATGTCGATGGTCCTTCCGAGAAGTTTAACTGCCCGTTCGACTATTTATGTGCCAATGGGCATGCTTCTGCTTTTCATCATCTCGTTACCTGCGAAGATAGGGTAGTGCGGAAATCGGTCTGTGATTGTCTAAGTGACACTAATTCTTTCTTACATGTTATAAAGTATTCACATCGACAAATTTTTAAACCTGTCGGTACAATGGCCGCACCTAAAACGTAGGTTGTAGTGCTGACTAATGAATCACTAACATGTGGACCATTGATTCTCATAATCTTATTCAATACTTCACTATGCCCAAAAGAGACTTTACTTTTCAGTAATATAAAGATCTGTTAATTTACTGATTTTTCTTTTAACTGTAGTTGCTGGTTACATAACTATATGTAAACTCGGCTCCGTTCAGTGCGTAATTGGATATTCGTTCACGGCACGTAAGAAGTTCGCTAGTAAAAATATTTGTTTCGACTTCCTCTTAGATACGGGCATTGCGTTCTGCTTATCGACAAGTTATACCTCATATTCTAGAGAAACATTAACGCTCGTGGTGATACCCATATCGCACGAAGAATACATGTGTGCAAAAGTAAAACGGTTCGTTTTGCAAGTACTGGCGGCATTGTGTGTCCAAGGTACCCCTGCTTCTGACAAACTATTGTCAGAGGTCCCGTTTTCAGTTCTTCTGAAAAAAGAACTGTTTCTGAGCTAAGCATAGCAAAACATGGTGGTACTTCAGCCGCCATACAAGCACTTCACCTGGTAGAGTTGTATGAAAGCTATCATCTATTCAGCGCAGTACTGTCTGGTTTATTTCATTTATCTTCAAAAATTTGCTCAAAAAATTGTAATGTTACATTTGTCCCTTTGTACTATCTTCTTTGAATACAAATACGACGTGCTAAACTCTGTATGAAGATGAAACCGCGTAACAAGAAGCCACTATGTGGTAAAGACTCATTACTGCAAAGTTACAGTCAACGACTATGTAGGTAACGCTAAACCTTTTGTCTTTTAAGCATACATCGTTTGTTTTATTTTATATAAAATCTGTGTTCGTTCTTTTGTGCTCTCCCTGATCCTTACCACCCTACATTTCAGATGTAAGTTTCAAGTAATGAACTTTGTCTTAATAATAAATTAGTATTATTGTGAATCGTGTTTCAAGAAAATTATTTAAAACAACACTCTCTTTTTTTCACAAAGGTATTAATTAAATGTATTGCAATTAACGGCCATACAAAAATATGGTACCGGAATGTTTAATGCGCCACTCAAATATTTTCTGTTATTTCACAAAGAAGGAGCCTTCATTTATAAAAACGTTCTCAGCAGCTTCATGCTAACGATGTATTATAATTAGAACTTTATGTTGTTTCCGACAGTGAAAAATGTATTTGCACTTATTTGCAGTCAGCTACTAGAAGTGGGTGCTGCATGGGGCCGCATGGATGTCATTAATCAGATACAGAATAATGAGGCCCATGGATTGTTATGTGGGCACAGTAAAGAAGTCCGATTATATTTCAGTCAATATTTCAGTATTAGAAAATTTAAGTAACTTAGTCAGTCAAATGCCACTAAGCAATGGTGGGAACCAACATTGCACATTGCCCTGATTAAAAATTCATAAATGCGATTAAAAAAACACATTTTAAAGTCAGAGTAAAGCAACTGTCTCAAGTTGACATGAATTTTCAGTTCCTTTGCTCTTGAAGCCTGTCTACTCGATGCGACATTTTCTGAAGACGAAACCTTTAAGAAAATTTGTATTCTTTTCAGTCGCAACTTCTAAAGACTAAATTTAAGTTTACTCTAGGTAAGAGGGTATGCTTCATATCACAGAACAATAACTCGGGCCAGGGAAATGGTCTTCAGTGCTATTTGATTATTTACAGGTCTTGATATTTAACGAATTTTCTTGCATTTTCTTTCTGTTAGAATGTTTACTATAGGTAAGAGGGTATGCTTCATATCACAGAACAATAACTCGGGCCAGGGAAATGGTCTTCAGTGCTATTTGATTATTTACAGGTCTTGAAATTTAACGAATTTTCTTGCACTTTCTTTCTGTTAGAATGTCTGCAGCGTAATTCAACTGATTTATCTGAGTAGTTGTCTCAGACAAGGCTCCAGCGCAGGAAGAGGTTCTTTCACGTTTTACTAACATTTAAAAGGCGACAGAAAACAGCTTTAAGATTCTTGAAGAAAGAGGGACTAACCCTACTAATATAAACCTGTTGAATGTGATACTGTTAAATGTGCGAAAGCAGTCACTAGATCTATTGTGATAACTTAGAAGTTGCAGAGCCACGACAGAGATGAAGCGAAACACTGTGGTGAACTGCGCTGGCGTCTTCATTGCCCACGCTGGCCACTTGTATTGAGGCCAAGGCAAAGCTGTGTAGAGAGTGGCAGCTCGTCCTGCTCTCTTAACGCTCTACACATGTAAGCCTTCATCAAGGTGTTAGAGTGCTTAGAATGAGGATATCCAGGGTAAATGAGTTGAGGATTTCGTAGTACGGTGTTGCTATAGAGAGAACTGTTCTTGTTAAGTATTATACCATGGAGATTGGCGTAATACCACATACTACTGTGTGTACGAAAGCACTCCGCGAGGTCATATCTACATCTACATACATATTCCGCAATCCACCATACGGTGCGTGGTGGAGGGTACCTCGTGCCACAACTACCATCTTCTCTCCCTGTTCCACTCCCAAACAGAACGAGGGAAAAATGACTGCCTATACCCCTCTGTACGAGCCCTAATCTCTCTTATCTTATCTTTGTGGTCTTTCCGCGAAATGTAAGTTGGCGGCAGTAAAATTGTACTGCAGTCAGCCTCAAATGCTGGTTCTCTAAATTTCCTCAGTAGCGATTCACGAAAAGAACGCCTCCTTTTCTCTAGAGACTCCCACGCGAGTTCCTGAAGCATTTCCGTAACACTCGCGTGATGATCAAACCTACCGGTAAAAAACCTAGTAGCCCGCCTCTGAATTGCTTCTATGTCCTCCCTCAATCCGACCTGATAGGGATCCCTAACGCTCGAGCAGTACTCAAGAATAGGTCGTATTAGTGTTTTATAAGCGGTCTCCTTTACAGATGAACCACATCTTCCCAAAATTCTACCAATGAACCGAAGACGACTATCCGCCTTCCCCACAACTGCCATTACATGCTTGTCCCACTTCATATCGCTCTGCAATGTTACGCCCAAATATTTAATCGACGTGACTGTGTCATGCGCTGCACTACTAATGGAGTATTCAAACATTACAGGAATCC
This sequence comes from Schistocerca cancellata, assembly GCF_023864275.1. Taxonomy (NCBI): domain Eukaryota; kingdom Metazoa; phylum Arthropoda; class Insecta; order Orthoptera; family Acrididae; genus Schistocerca; species Schistocerca cancellata. Next base: position 928,451,379 of record NC_064626.1, on the reverse strand, counting down.
TTATTCCCATTCATGTGCATTAATTTACATTTATCAATATTTAGAGTTAGCTGCCATTCTTTACACCAATCACAAATCCTGTCCAAGTCATCTTGTATCCTCCTACAGTCACTCAACGACGACACCTTCCCGTACACCGCAGCATCATCAGCAAACAGCCGCACATTGCTATCCACCCTATCCAAAAGAACATTTATGTAGATAGAAAACAACAGCGGACCAACCACATTTCCCTGGGGCACTCCAGATGATACCCTCACCTCCGATGAACACTCACCATCGAGGACAACTTACTGGGTTCTATTACTTAAGAAGTCTTCGAGCCACTCATATACTTAGGAACCAATCACATATGCTCGTACCTTAGTTAGGAGTCTGCAGGGGGGCACCGAGTCAAACGCTTTCCGGAAATCAAGGAATATGGCATCCGTCTGATACCCTTCATCCATAGTTCGCAAGATATCATGTGAAAAAAGGGCGAGTTTCGTTTCGCAGGAGCGATGCTTTCTACAGCCGTGCTGATGCATGGACAGCAACTTCTCTGTCTCAAGGAAATTCATTATATTCGAACTGAGAATATGTTCGAGAATCCTGCAACAAACCGACTTTAAGGATATTGGTCTGTAACTTTGAGGATCCGTCCTTCTACCCTTCTTATATGCAGGCGTCACCTGCGCTTTTTTCCAGTCGCTCGGGACTTTACGTTGGGCAAGAGATTCGCGATAAATGAAAGCTAAGTAAGGAGCCAATGTAGAAAAGCACTTTCTGTAAAACCTAATTGGAATCACATCAGGACCTGGCGATTTATTTATTTTCAACCCATTCAGCTGCTTCACAACCCCAGGGATGTCTATCACTATGTCCTCCATATGGGACACTGTACGAGACTCAAACGGCGGTATGTTTGTACAATCCTCCTGCGTGAAAGATATCTCAAATGCTAAATTTAAAATATCAGCTTTCGTTTTGCTGTCTTGCATTGCCAGGCCAGACTGATCAGTGAGTGACTGGATGGAAGCCTTCGACAAGCTTACCGATTTTACGTAAGACCAGAATTTCCTTGGGTTTTCAGCAAGATTTTTTGCTAAGGTATGATGGTGGTAGTGGTTGAATGCTTCGCGCATCGCTCTTTTTACAGCAGCACGAATCTCTACAAACTTTTGCCTGTCCTCATTCTCCCGATCTTTCTTGTACCGTGAGTGCAACTGTCTTTGCTACCTGAGCATTCTCCGAATTGCGCTATTAAACCACGGTGGATCTTTTCCGTCCGTAACCCACTTTTTCGGCACATACTTGTCCAATGCGTGATTCACAATGTGTTTATAATTTGCCCATAATTCTTCCAAGTCCATCGTACCGGAAGTAAATGAAGTCGATTCATTTACTAAGTGGGATGCTATGAACTGCCTATCTGCTCTTTCTAGTAAGAATACTCACCTAGCCTTCTTGACTGACTTTTTAACTTTCGTAAACGTAGTCGTAATGACAACATCATGATCACATCATAGGTATCAGTCCCTTGAGTATGTTTAATGAACGTAACCACTAGTGGAAATTCGAGTATTTCTTAACACCGTCTGAGACGGTGTTTCACATACACCCTACATTATTAACAGCTCTAACATCACAATGCCTGCCTCCGTAACTGTGTAGTCAGCGCGACTGATTGCCATGTAGACCACCCACCTGAAATTTATCTTTGGTGGAAGGACTGGACTGGCGTGCGCTCAGACTCGTGATGCCAATAGAGGAGCTACTTGAAAAAGCAATAGAATCTCCAGGTCACGAAAATTGACGGCGGCCGTGAGAGCGATGTGCTAATTCGGCGCCACCCATACTACATCAAATGACGTCGCTGGTGGAGGATGATACGGCGGTCGGTTGGTCCGATCTCCCCCCCATCCGTCGTTCAGGACTTGTGGACAGTGTTTACCTTTACGTAATATCGCAATGCTAAACAATCATAAAAGTATTTCATCTTCTGAACACTCTCATTGTTTACAACAGCGAAAGCCTGATATGCTTACAGGACACATGCATCACGACAATGTACCGCTAATATATTATAGTTGTAATGAAACTATATGTGCCAACATCTACAACATTCTCGAAAAACACAACATTCTTCGATTTCTGAAGATGACTGATGGCAAATAAAACTCATTCAGTACCCAGAAGAGAACTCATCTGATATTTATTACGTTTAACACGTATTAATAGTGTCCAAGTGTTTTGAGAAATGTTTTTCTATGACATTTGAATATGTTAGACTTAGCTGTGCAGAAAAACCGCAATGTTATCACAAAGAGCTAAGATTTCACTAACATTTTCTTGTTTGCATCGAGTAAACAGAATTATGCGCTTATAATTGAAAAAATAAGCTGGTCATCGGATGAAAGTTGGAGTGAGAGACCCAGCTAATCGGTTGCTAAAGTTTTATATGTGAAGTATTTGAAGTAACACTAAGTATTTCGACAGGTAATAGTGAACCCCCCCCCCCCCCCATGAACCATGGACCTTGCCGTTGGTGGGGAGGCTTGCGTGCCTCAGCGATACAGATAGCCGTACCGTAGGTACAACCACAACGGAGGGGTATCTGTTGAGAGGCCAGACAAACGTGTGGTTCCTGAAGAGGGGCAGCAGCCTTTTAAGTAGTTGCAAGGGCAACAGTCTGGATGATTGACTGATCTGGCCTTGTAACAATAACCAAAACGGCCTTGCTGTGCTGGTACTGCGAACGGCTGAAAGCAAGGGGAAACTACGACCGTAATTTTTCCCGATGGCATGCAGCTTTACTGTATGATTAAATGATGATGGCGTCCTCTTGGGTAAAATATTCCGGAGGTAAAATAGTCCCCCATTCGGATCTCCGGGCGGGGACTACTCAAGAGGATGTCGTTATCAGGAGAAAGAAAACTGGCGTTCTACGGATCAGAGCGTGGAATGTCAGATCCCTTAATCGGGCAGGTAGGTTAGAAAATTTAAAAAGGTAAATGGATAGGTTAAGGTTAGATATAGTGGGAATTAGTGAAATTCGGTGGCAGGAGGAACAAGACTTCTGGTCAGGTGACTACAGGGTTATAAACACAAAGTCAAATAGGGGTAATGCAGGAGTAGCTTTAATAATGAATAGTAAAATAGGAATGCGAGTAAGCTACTACAAACAGCATAGTGAACGCATTATTGTGGCCAAGATAGATACGAAGCCCACACCTACTACAGTAGTACAAGTTTATATGCCAACTAGCTCTGCAGATGACGAAAAAATTGAAGAAATGTATGATGAAATAAAAGAAATTATTCAGATAGTGAAGGGAGACGAAAATTTAATAGTCATGGGTGACTGGAATTCGAGTGTAGGAAAAGGGAGAGAAGGAAACGTAGTAGGTGAATATGGATTGGGGCTAAGAAATGAAAGAGGAAGCCGCCTGTTAGAATTTTGCACAGAACATAACTTAATCATAGCTAACACTTGGTTCAAGAATCATGAAAGAAGGTTGTATACATGGAAGAACCCTGGAGATACTAAAAGGTATCAGATAGATTATATAATGGTAAGACAGAGATTTAGGAACCAGGTTTTAAATTGTAAGACATTTCCAGGGGCAGATGTGGACTCTGACCACAATCTATTGGTTATGACCTGTAGATTAAAACTGAAGAAACTGCAAAAAGGTGGGAATTTAAGGAGATGGGACCTAGATAAACTGAAAGAACCAGAGGTTGTACAGAGTTTCAGGGAGAGCATAAGGGAACAATTGACAGGAATGGGGGAAAGAAATACAGTAGAAGAAGAATAGGTAGCTTTGAGGGATGAAGTAGTGAAGGCAGTAGAGGATCAAGTAGGTAAATAGACGAGGGCTAGTAGAAATCCTTGGGTAACAGAAGAAATATTGAATTTAATTGATGAAAGGAGAAAATATAAAAATGCAGTAAATGAAGCAGGCAAAAAGGAATACAAACGTCTCAAAAATGAGATCGACAGGAAGTGCAAAATGGCTAAGCAGGGATGGCTAGAGGACAAATGTAAGGATCTAGAGGCTAATCTCACTAGGGGTAAGATAGATACTGCCTACAGGAAAATTAAACAGACCTTTGGAGATAAGAGAACCACTTGTATGAACATCAAGAGCTCAGATGGAAACCCAGTTCTAAGCAAAGAAGGGAAAGCAGAAAGGTGGAAGGAGTATATAGAGGGTCTATACAAGGGCGATGTACTTGAGGACAATATTATGGAAATGGAAGAGGATATAGATAAGATGAAATGGGAAATACGATACTGCGTGAAGAGTTTGACAGAGCACTGAAAGACCTGAGTCGAAACAAGGCCGCCGGGGTAGACAACATTCCATTGGAACTACTGACGGCCTTGGAAGAGCCAGTCCTGACAAAACTCTACCATCTGGTGAGCAAGATGTATGAAACAGGCGAAATACCCTCAGACTTCAAGAAAAATATAATAATTCCAATCCCAAAGAAAGCAGGTGTTGACAGATGTGAAAATTACCGAACAATCAGTATAATAAGCCACAGCTGCAAAATACTAACACGAATTCTTTACAGACGAATGGAGAAACTAGTAGAAGCCGACCTCGGGGAAGATCAGTTTGGATTCCGTAGAAATACTGGAACACGTGAGGCAATACTGACCTTACGACTTATCTTAGAAGAAAGATTAAGGAAAGGCAAACCTACGTTTCTAGCATTTGTAGACTTGGAGAAAGCTTTTGACAATGTTGACTGGAATACTCTCTTTCAAATTCTAAAGGTGGCAGGGGTAAAATACAGGGAGCGAAAGGCTATTTACAATTTGTACAGAAACCAGATGGCAGTTATAAGAGTCGAGGGACATGAAAGGGAAGCAGTCGTTGGGAAGGGAGTAAGACAGGGTTGTAGCCTCTCCCCGATGTTATTCAATCTGTATATTGAGCAAGCAGTAAAGGAAACCAAAGAAAAATCCGGAGTAGGTATTAAAATCCATGGAGAAGAAATAAAAACTTTGAGGTTCGCCGATGACATTGTAATTCTGTCAGAGACAGCAAAGGACTTGGAAGCGCAATTGAACGGAATGGATGGTGTCTTGAAGGGAGGATATAAGGTGAACATCAACAAAATTAAAACGAGGATAATGGAATGTAATCGTATTAAGTCGGGTGATGTTGAGGGTATTAGATTAGGAATTGACACACTGAAAGTAGTAAAGGAGTTTTGCTATTTGGGGAGCAAAATAACTGATGATGGTCGAAGTAGAGAGGATATCAAATGTAGACTGGCAATGGCAAGGAAAGCGTTTCGGAAGAAGAGAAATTTGTTAACATTGAGTATAGATTTAAGTGTCAGGAAGTCATTTCTGGAAGTATTTGTATGGAGTGTAGCCATGTATGGAAGTGAAACATGGACGGTAAATAGTTTGGAGAAGAAGAGAATAGAAGCTTTCGAAATGTGGTGCTACAGAAGAATGCTGAAGATTAGATGGATAGATCACATAACTAATGAGGAAGTATTGAATAGGATTGGGGAGAAGAGAAGTTCGTGGCACAACTTGACCAGAAGAAGGGATCGGTTGGTAGGACATGTTCTGAGGCATCAAGGGATCACCAATTTAGTACTGGAGGGCAGCGTGGGGGGAAAAATCGTAGGGGGAGACCAAGAGATGAATATACTAAGCAGATTCAGAAGGATGTAGGTTGCAGTAGGTACTGGGAGACGAAGAATCTTGCACAGGATAGAGTTGCATGGAGAGCTGCATCAAACCAGTCTCAGGACTGAAGACCACAACAACAACAACAATAGTGAATGTACGAGGCACAATTTTTTAACCATGCTGAATGTTCAACAAAATTTGCTGTATCTTAGAATTAATTTGAACCAACTCTTTCAGTAACCTGTTGGCATTACGCGCCAAGTCACAATGCGTCCTCACCTGTTACGCTGAAACGCGCTGAATGAGGAAGTGGTTGTCGCATTACGCAACTTCTTTTTTCTTTTCGGTTTTCACTGGTGAGATTGCAAGCCGTCGAAATAAAATATTTGGTCCCACTCGCAGTTAGTTGTCCAGTTTTTCAGGAATAACTTTTCAATAAATTCAACCAAATTTAATCATGTGCGTCTAGGCGGCTTGCACAAACAAAATCCAGCGTTTTGAAATTCCGAAAATCAGAGGTAGTTCATATAAGACACAAATAACAGTTGAAATAGTTCTCTCAAACAAAATGCACATGTAGAGATATACAGATGCCGATTTTATTACGGTGCTTTGTGAGTTTATAGGCTGAAAATCAACGGATTCATTAGTACAAGTTCGTGTTTACACTAAAATACTCTGCAGAGTATTACATAAATTGTCACCGGCGGCAAATTCGGTTTAGTTTTCGGTTCTCTGTTCAGCTTTCGATTAGTGTTTCCAATCAGTTACAAACTACATTTCAACTTCTTCGGAGTAAAAGACAGGTTTCATCAATACAGGGTGTCCATAATTGAAGTTCCAGTTTCAAAACGCTGTAGAAAGATAAACATTGTTTAGAATGACGTCAAATACAGGACCGGTAAATTTAATTATAAGAGCAATTAATACAGGATCAGAGAGAGTAACTTTAGAACGAACACCGGTGTGTTAGTGACACAAGAGGAAACGTCATGGAGCAAAAAAATTACGAAAATTTAACCACTAAATGGAGCTGCAAGCGTCAAAATTTGTGCACCAAAGCCGCACGACACTGGGGTATTCCTCAGTTAGCGTCTGAGTTGCCTAACATGAGTGTTCCATGAAGGGTCTGTGAGCTGCTCCTAAAGCTCTTTTACAAGACCGATGATTGTGCGCCAATATCCGCCAGATGTTCCGGATACTCAAGGGTACTAGAAAAGGCAATCAAAAAATGATTAAAAATGTCGAAAATACCGGTTCTTTTGAAGTGCAATGTGGCAGAGGGAGGAAAGCAGTTGATCCAGCTTTTGGCCACAGCACTGCAGGAGGGATCGAGCAGTGGTGTGCCAACATGCAGTGCACGGGGAATTACCAAAAACGTTGGAAATGTCTACGAGCAGGTTGCATAAAATCCTATGAAACATCGTGCATTGCCATCCATTGAAAATCAGTCACGTTCAGGAGTTGCTCCTTGCTGACCTGCCAGCAAGACATATGTTGACTCTGGAATATCTTGCTCGCGTGGAAGTGGACAGTGAACGCCCATGGAAATTCGGCGGAAAAGTGAAGCCTATTTGCATATCCAAGGACACGTCAACCCGCAGAATTGCAGAATATGAGCAACGGAAAATCCGCAAGCACATCACCCGTCGCCACGTCATTCTGTAGAGTTGTTGCTGCCGGCTGGGAGCATCGTTTATCGTAGGGTCGTATTTTTTCGATGAGTCCAGCGGTTCCTCTTACCGGTACCGTCACTGGTAAACACCGTGAGAGTCTTTTGTGCATCAACGTCATTCCAAGCCTTCAGTCTCACGGATGAGTGATTTTTATGCAAGATAGCGCTCCTTCGAATATTACAAAGTTTAGGAAGGGCTGCTGCAGCGGGATTTTCGGAAGTACTGGAATTATGAGCCGTCATTTCCCTGTAGCCTGTTCGTCTCGATCACCTGATCTGAATCCGTTTGACTTCTTCCTGTACGGTTAGCTGAAAGATGCATTCAGTGCTCTAATTACGGACGCAGCTGAGCTGAAGACACGGTTTGCGCAATGCATTCTGAACGTGACTCCCGTGACATTCTGATCTGTGTGTGTCATGCTGATTCTCGATTTCAGCTTGTGGTAGAAAACGGAGGACAGCAAATTGCGCATGTCTTGCTGCAGTGTCACGGCAATTACAAACCGATGTGATTTTGCTTTTTATGGGGTTTTTGGCCCCAGAACAGTTGATGTGAAATGATCGTATGGCGTTGTTGGCTGGGAGGCCCCATTCGGGGGAGTTCGACCACCGTATTGCAAGTCCTTTTTAGTTGATGCCACTTCTGCGACTTGCGAGTCAATGATGATGAAAACGATGATGGACAAACAACACCCAGTCCCCTGCCGGGAATCAAACCCGGGCCCCCTGCGTGGTAGGCGGTAACGCCACCGCTACGCTAACGGAGGTGTCCTAAGGACAAACACACACACCCATGCCCTAGGGAGGACGTGAACCTCCGCCGGGATCAGCCGCAGAGTCCATGACTGCAGCGCCTGAGACCGCTCGGTTAATCCCGCGCGGCTTGCCTGTAGCATCTAATTAATATCTCTTTTTGAATCACCCCGTGTGTATTGAGTGAAACAAATTTATTCTGTATTTAGGATAAGAGTAGGCTAGCTATTCAAAAATTTCAACAAATCAATGGATTAGATCCATAAGGACTCAGTCGTTCTCGTACTTTCATCGAGAATAGTCTAATGCTTGGTAAGGTAAGGCTTACGGGCGACACACAAATAACAGACGTTAGCACTGTGTGCGCAACAAAATGCAATTTTAAATGTTAATGTGATGCTTAGCAGATACTGAAATGTCCGGCGGACCCAGAAATGAAAAATCCATCAAACTCTCCGCTCTCTCCTTTCTTTCACAGGTGCTGAAACTTGCTGGGGAACCTCTGCAGGCCGGCCGGGGTGGCCGAGTGGTTCTAGGCGCTACAGTCTGGAATCGCACGACCGCTACGGTCGCAGGTACGAATCCTGCCTCGGGCATGGATGTGTGCGATGTCCTTAGGTTAGTTAGGTTTAAGTAGTTCTAAGTTCTAGGTGACTGAGGACCTTAGAAGTCCCATAGTGCTCAGAGCCATTTGAATCATTTTCTAACCTCTGCTGACTATGAAAGAAAATGGACGCTACCATGAAAATCGTATGAAGAAAAGGAAGTTGAAGAGGAAACAAAGAAACTTGTTTCCTAACAGTGGTTTACATCAACGACGCGATAAATTTCAGTTTTCGCACTGAAATGTTAACGTTTCTTCTTTATCTGATTTTTTTATTAAGCGTTAATTTACTTATTTTACACTAGCGTCAGTTGAAATTCTCAGTGAATTTTTATGATCCTTTGTGTAGGAATACGATTCACATTCGTGTAGCTTATGTACTAACGCAATATTTTCTGCAAACCTTAGCAAGAAATCGATGCGTGACAGTTTGGCTTTGGCCCAGGCGATTCTATAGAACTCTGAAAAATAAACATAACGATAAACCTGTGCTTTTTTCAGGTTTCGAGATATTATTACGCTATTTTGGAGTACAAAGTTTCCGATACGGTCACCTATTTGTTGGGTCTGTCCGCTTACGACAGTAAATTGGGGCAGCGAGCAGTTCAACGATATTGGAGACCAGATCATGACAATTATAGCGTGGTTTTCTCCTTTTCTAGCTTTTATTTTTGAAAATCTTTTGCGCAGCGACTCGCTCCAGGTTATTTAAAAATATCACCGATCATTCAGTTTATGAAAAAGGATATATGATCTGGATATAGACTTATATATTATTATACCAAGTGTCCGAGTCTAGAGTATAGTCTAAGCTTGATCACTGTGATATTCCTCGACGAATAGGAAGCTTTTGTCAAAGAGGCAACAAAGGCTAAAAAAAATTCACTCGCACAAAACAAATATCGGCTTTCTATCACACCGTGTCTTGCTAATATTAAATTCAGGTTAAAGAAATATATACCACTGCGCTGAGTTTAAAATTTTGTGACATTGCCGGATTATAGGGAAAATACAGCACACAATCTTCTTAAATATATGCTCCAAGAAATGGTTCAAATGGCTCTGAGCACTATGGGACTTAACTTCTGAGGTCATCAGTCCCCTAGAACTTAGAACTACTTAACCCTAACTAACCTTAGGACATCACACACATCCATGCCCGAGGCAGGATTCGAACCTGCGACCGTAGCGGTCGCGCGGTTCCAGACTGTAGCGCCTAGAACAGCTCGACCACTTCGGCCAGCTATATGCTTCATTAGCAGCTCTATTTAAACGCGATAGCTGTGCAGTAAATCCCATAACAAAGAGAATAAACATTTAGTACCGATTACAATATGAGAATCAAATTTCTAGATTCACTCATTTCATTTAAACATGTAGGGTTAAGACTATGCTGCAATAAGTAACACCACAAGCACGCGAAGCCGGTGGTAGGCACGTAGAATGTAAGACATCGCTTCTTGAAAGGAGTCTTGGAAAGCACTGCACCTCTGTAAAGGAAACTCATACGAGACTTATTGTAGAGTACTGTTACTCGTAGACCAGTCTTGGTTGGCAACAGATGAGAGCAAAAGATAGCTGACGTTTTATATTTTGCTTCAAAAAATCCATTCGTGCAGGACACTAGTGCATACATACCCTCGTTTGATGGGTGTACAGACACCATAGGAAGGACAAAGATATAGCCATATCTAGCGCTGAAAAGAAACTGAAAGAGTTCGGGAAAGAAACCTCTTCATACATCTACAGTGCCAGTTGCCTTCCTGCAGGCGCCTAGCACCATACGGAGGTTTCTGTGGCTGCTACGGAGGGTATCGCCCTTTTTTTTTACGGACCTTGGTATCGCCGAATTAGGATGGCCTTAGAGGGACCCTTCATCATTTTATTCACGCATGTGTCAGTATAGTCTCCGTGATCACGCCACAGGAGAGCGTGAAACAGGAGCACAGCGAAAGCGGAAGACCCTTCTGCTGCTTCGGATCACGTTGAAATTTCATGGCATGATTCTGAACGGTCACCAGTGGTTCCACACTATACACCAGAGCAAATATTGCGGTCGCACTGAACTCTACAGAGGTGAGACCACGTTCATTGAGGTCTGTGGTGTCCTTAGAGAAGGTCAAGCGTCAGGGAGATGTCAACAGAATCAAGAACGTCTTCCTGCTACTAATCGAACTGCAGACTACATTTTTCTACAGTGAAATGTGTAGCTGTCAACATCCCACGGGAAGGGCTGATTTCATTGACGCCTTTTATACCCCTCCCCCTCCCGTCTCCCTCCCCTCCACCACGCTGCCTTTTCGTCTAGATTCTGAGCGGAGGCGTGTCAGAATGCTTTACTCGACCACTTACAAGCAAACCGCATTATTTCAATGCTGGGCGGAGCGGTTCTGATCTCCATCACACAGGCGTCAAAAGAAGGGATGAAATGTGGGTAAGGGTGTGACGACCTTCCCATCGTGTGACATGTCCACAGCGACGTTGGGCAGAATTATCGTGCGAGTGGGAATTTTGTAACCTTCTTTATGTGCCACAAGATGTTCTCGGCTCTAGCCTCTATTTTCGCACGGTCGGCAACTTGCTGTTTGAAGCATGGTCGAGCGCGTGATTGACGTCACAGGGCGCCACGCTTTTCCACCCTTACAAAGGAATGTTGATGGCGTCTTTGAGCCAAGTTACAAACTTATGCGTTGCAGTGGGAGACAATTACGGGTGTGGTGTCACCGCAAGACACCACACTTGCTAGGTGGTAGCCTTTAAATCGGCCGCGGTCCGTTAGTATACGTCGGACCCGCGTGTCGCCACTATCAGTGATTGCAGACCGAGCGCCGCCACACGGCAGGTCTAGAGAGACTTCCTAGCACTCGCCCTAGTTGTACAGCCGACTTTGCTAGCGATGGTTCACTGACAAATTACGCTCTCATTTGCCGAGACGATAGTTAGCATAGCCTTCAGCTACGTCATTTGCTACGAGCTAGCAAGGCGCCATTACCAGTTACTATTGATGCTGTAAAACATGTACCGTCAAGAGCGATGTTCACCAATTATGGATTAAAGTTAAGTATTCCAGAAGATACGTACGTTTTTTGCTAGTCTCAATTCCTTGTCCTGTTTTAGACCTCACGCCAGCCTGCGTGAGTTTAAACGCGTGCCTTTCGACCTCCTCATAGTGGGTTGCCTGTCTTGCCAATCCACAACAACGGGGTTTCGAAATAGTGATCCTTCAGTTCTGTTGCACAGAGTCCACAGTGGGCAGTTCATCACTAGAAAACCTAGACACATTATCTTTAAACAGTGTATTAGACAATCATCTAGATCGGGAGACGCCATCCTTTTTTGTTGTTCCATCACGACTACGTTGTTGCGGGTGGAGCTTGTTACTAAATCTGAACGAATGAACGAAAAGTTCACAGAACCACCAAGATGCGGTAAAGCGTTATGAAAGAAATTACGACTTGAACGGCGTTCATTGAATTATGCTTTCTCATTGCTCCTGTTTCACGCTCTCCTGTGGCGTTTTCACGGAAGGATGCTACACTGGCACATGCGTGAATAAAATGCTGAAGTGTCTCTCAAGGCTCCCCTAATTCGGCAATAGAAAGGTGTTTTTAAGATTACACTTCTAGGCGCGCAGTCCGGAACCGCGCGGCTGCTACGGTCGCAGGTTCTAATCCTGCCTCGAGTATGGATGTGTGTGATGTCCTCAGGTTAGTTAGGTTTAAGTAGTTCTAAGTTCTAGGGGACTGATGGCCACAGATGTTAAGTCCCATAGTGCTCAGAGCCATTTGAACAAATTTTTGAAGATTACACGGCTTTTTCGAATTTCGGTATTGACCTTGGAACTCTGGATCACTGAACACAAAGTGAGATTAGAGACTGAGACAAAGTGTAGTAGTCCGCAGCTCGTGGTCGTGCGGTAGCGTTCTCGCTTCCTGTGACCGGGTTCCCGGGTTCGATTCCCGGCGGGGTCAGGGATTTTCTCTGCCTCGTGATGACTGGGTGTTGTGTGCTGTCCTTAGGTTAGTTAGGTTTAAGTAGTTCTAAGTTCTAGGGGACTGATGACCATAGATGTTAAGTCCCATAGTGCTCAGAGCCATTTTGAAAGTGTAGTAGCTTCCCTTTGACTGGCAGTTACACTGCGTTTATTGGCAAGCGGAAAGCACTACTTCTACTCTGTGTGTAGTAATCATTGCGACCTGTGTTTCGGTAGCTCTTTGATTTTTTAATAGGTACTATGAGAGGCAAATAATCATCTGCAAAAATTGGAATTTTTAGTGAAGTCCCACTCACTAGCATTTTTGTAGTCCTGATTGAATTATCTTTCTAATTTATTTTTCATTTTTTCAGTCCCTCTCAGTACCACACCTTAGTCTGTGATTGGAGTGAGGCTTTTGTTTGATGTGGTATTATGACCAGAACGTGAACTACAATAAATCTTGAATTTTCATTTGATGATATTTTTAGTAAAAAATAAGGCATTAAAACTGGCAAATGACTTGAGCAGCGAAAGGTCTCAGGAGTAATAGAGAGCGATGTTTCTTCTCAGAAAACGTCCCCTCTGTCGAAGTGTTGCACAACCTGTCTACAGTTACGCTTCTACTCAGATTCCGAATGGGAAAGTCATATGTTTGCAGTTTTTGGTTTAACATCGGTCTGCGAGATAACGATTTGTCTGTAGGCAAACAGTAAGACGTGTTTCTGAGACCAAAGCTTTATATTGGTAAGAAGTAGGAGAGACCGGGGTAAGATAACTATCATTTTAAGCACATGCTTCTAGGCAGCTCTTTAACACCATATCGTGATGATGTTTCGTGCGGCGATCACAAAAAATGATATTCAGCTTTAATTGCCGGGGAATAACAAGTAAGGTATATTGCCTGGCCGGCCGGTGTGGCCGTGCGGTTCTAGGCGCTTCAGTCTGGAACCGCGTGACTGCTACGGTCGCAGATTCGAATCCTGCCTCGGGCATGGATGTTTGTGATGTCCTTAGGTTAGTTAGGTTTAAGTAGTTCTACGTTCTAGGGGACTGATGACCACAGATGTTAAGTCCCATAGTGCTCAGAGCCATTTGAACCATTTTGTATATTGCCTGTTTTTCTGTAGATGACTACTTTAGGCAGTATGCGTTTCATAGCAATTCTTTGTTCGGGTCTTATTCTTGTTGATCCTTCTCCGATAGTCGAGGCCTTTCGACAGAGTCGTATGTGGGAAGTTGACTACGGCGATTCGACGACCTCGCCGACTACAGAGAATCTACCGAGCACCGCTTATTTAAAGGCGGCTACATTCAGTAACGCTGTTACTGGGTTGAAACATCTTAGGACTGAGATCTATAATGGCGTTGAGTGTACTGAGCGAAATGTGATTGCCACGAAGACTTCAGAACGTGTTCAGTTTACGGAACATGCCGAAACTGAAAAGCTCCCGCTATGACTGCAGCACCTAAAGGTCTACCCACATAAAATACTAATTAATACGTACGATACAGAAAAATTAAGGACCAGAAACTTCAAGAAATGCTGAACTCACGAAACCGAAGCAGTGGTGAATCATTTTTTATTTTAAACACCTATGTATCTAAAGAAAGACCGTGGATAAATACTCGGTAAGTCTCCGTATGTCAGGTGCAACTGTCTTAAGAAGCTCAGCTATTAAATAGATGCTGGGCGATAAGAAATCGCTCTAGATAATATTAGAACCATTAAAATGAAGAAGAAAAACTTGCATGATACAACGGCATGCTGAAAAGTATTGCCTCCGAATTTTTTGTGCGGAAACTCTTAAAGCTAATTAACATTTTGCACGATTATTCTTCATGTGTACATATTTATTTCTCAACATTGTCAGCCTGGCGACGAACACACTTCTCCCACCGAGAGACCACTTTGTTGCTACTGTCAGTGAAGGATGTTTGACTTTGTTGGGGGTGTCACAATATGACCTCTGCCTGCACCGCTTCGTCACTATCAAAGGTTTTCTTTAAGTTTTGGAAACAGAAATAAATCGGATGGTGTTCTTTGTTGGTGGTGTCACAACCTCACCTCTGCCTGCACCGCCTCGTTACTATCACAGGCGTTCTTGATGTTTTGGAATCAGAGATAAATCGCATGTGGTTAAGTCGGGGATGGTTTACAACAGTTAAACCAAGGAGTCGGACTTTCGCAGATGCCGCAACGCTCGTGTGTGGTCTGCCATTGTCGAGCTGAAGGAGAGGGTGCACCATGTTTTGGAGTTAGAAACTCTATTACAACAGGCTATTTCTCTCGGACTGCCATGTTATATCATACAGTTCCGAGTCCTTTAGCGTAAGAGCGTTGCAACTTGCGTCAGCGAACCGGACAACTCGACTTAGTGACATGCATAACACGTAATACCTCAACCAATATTGAAAACAGAATAAAGAATTCGGAGGCATTACTTTTTACCACGCGCTCGTAGTATAGTGCATGCAATGAGACCTAAATTCAACCTGTAGCAGAATGTTAGATGTTGTTGTGGTCTTCAGTCCTGAGACTGGTTTGCTGCAGGTCTCCATGCTACTCTATCCTGTAAAATATGGCGTTTCAGTCTTCGATCGCTATTCTTTATTTTCAATTACCGGTTTCAGGCTAGCTGCCCATCTTTAGATCTGTTAGACAAAGTTAAAAATGTAATTAATAAAATAAATACAGTTAGTGATAGAAATATCTTAGTTTACAAAAAGAAATTTTGGAACGTATTAAATGCCAACATACCATATATTGTAGTTACAGAGTAACTTGTCCGTACAGAACACTCGGTTCGCTGTCATAAGTAAAGTAAATTTCAATCTGTTAAAACCTTATATCGCAGTTTTTAAGAGTAACCTGATTGGTACCAGTAAAAAGTGCCCTCTACCTATAACAATTGTGCATCTGTTATTACTTCACCGTATATATTAATGGCGAATATTCTTTTTAATAAAACAATTTTTAAGGTAATACCATATGAATAATCTGTCCTGTTTGTCCTAAAAACATCGCAGTGGCATTTCAGAATGAAGGGCAAATGGCACATAGACTAAGACATAAACCAGCAGCAAATACAATAATTCCGGTGTATATAAGATTAAATGTGCTGAATGTGACAGTTATTATATAGGACAAACAGGGCGGAATTTTGAAATTCGATACAGGGAACATAACAGTCATAGCAATAGAACAGCATTTGGAACACATGTAAAAGAGAGTAGACATGAAGTAGTAATATAAATGAACAAATGGAGGTGCTAAATGAAGCTCCAAAAAGTCTCTATCTCAACGTGCTCGAAGAGATTGAAATATAAGCTCATCAAAGAAAAACCCCAGGCCTACTACTTAATGAGCAAAGTGATTTTATGCACAGGAACTATTATGAGATTTTTAAAGACCTGTTTTAGGCTTACTCTTGAATGCAACAGCACGCCCCAGGAAGAAACAGCTGCAGCGGAACGGCCCTCAGCGTACTGGCGGCGAGGTGAATTGGGCGGAGAGGACTCGGCGTGGCGTTGTATACGTTCTGACGTAGGGAAATCCACTCCACCACCAATCAAAACAAAGAAGATGAAACGCACATTTTCGAAAGAATATCTACATTTTAATTATGTTTTAAGTTTCTTTAAAAAGAAATTTTAAATTAGTGTAAATTTTTCGTTTCATGGTCCACTCAAAAAAGATTATTCATATGGTATTACCTTAAACATTGTTTTATTAAAAAGAATATTCGCCATTAATATATACGGTGAAATAATAACAGATGCACAATTGTTATAGGTAGAGGGCGCTTTTTACTGGTACCAATCAGGTTACTCTTAAAAACTGCGTTATAAGGTTTTAACAGATTGAAATTTACTTTACTTATGACAGCGAACCGAGTGTTCTGTACGGACAAGTTACTCTGTAACTACAATATATGGTATGTTGGCATTTAATACGTTCCAAAATTTCTTTTTGTAAACTAAGATATTTCTATCACTAACTGTATTTATTTTATTAATTACATTTTTAACTTTGTCTAACAGATCTGAAGATGGGCAGCTAGCCCGAAACCGGTAACTGAATATAAAGAATAGCGATCGAAGACTGAAACGTCATATTTTATTTAATGAACGATCGCGGAATTCCCATTGAGACAATCATGTCTAGTTTTGATAAACTCTATCCTGTGCCAGGTTCTTCATCTCCCAGTACCTACTGCAACCTACATACTTCTGAATCTGCTTAGTGTATTCATCTCTTGGTCTCCCTCTACGATTTTTACCCTCCACGCTGCCCTCCAGTACTAAATTGGTGATCCCTTGATGCCTCAGAATACGCCCTACCAACCGATCCCTTCTTCTAGTCAAGTTGTGCCACAAATTTCTCTTCTCTCCAATTCTGTTCAATACCTCCTCATTAGTTATGTGATCTACCCGTCTAATCTTTAGCATTCTTCTGTAGCACCACATTTCGAAAGCTTCTATTCTCTTCTTGTCTAACTATTTATCATCCACGTTTCATTTCCATACGTGGCTACACTCCATACAAATGCTTTCAGAAATGACTTCCTGACACTTAAATCTATACTGGATGTTAACAAATTTCTCTCCTTCAGAAATGCTTTCTTTGCCATTGCCAGTCTACATTTTATATACTGTCTACTTCGACCATCATCAGTTATTTTGCCCTTCAAACAGCAAAACTCATTTGCTACTTTAAGCGTCTCATTTTCTAATCTAATTCCCGTAGCGTCACCCGATTTAGTTCGACTACATTCCATTATCCTCGTTTTGCTTTTGTTGATATTCAACGTATATCCTCCTTTCAAGACACTGTCCATTCCGTTCAGCTGCTCTTCCAGGTCCTTTGCTGTCTTAAACAGAATTACAATGTCATCGGAAAACCTCAAAGTTTTTATTTCTTCTCCGTGGATTTTAATTCCCACCCAGAATTTTTTCTTTTGTTTCCTTTACTGCTTGCTCAATATACAGAAGATAATTTTTTGTAAATGCTACACCAGGTAGCATGTGTATTACGCAATATTTGAAGGACAATAATTTGTATGTTATTGTTCTTAATGATCGACAATAATACTGAAAATATTAATTAACAGTACAAAAAATCGTTTCATTGTGTTCTACACAATAAGAAATACAAATTAATGCTCACGTAATTCTTTACACTCTCAAACATTCCAGGAATAAAAGTTTTTCATCAATTGGTAGTATTGTCATTGTGCCCCGCAGTTAAAGACAGTCTGATCCGATAATTGGTCAAAATGTCACGTCTGCATTTGCCTTATGAAAGTAATTGTGATCGTATTGAAATAGAAATGTATACAAGTAGGTGTAATGCAATAAGAGGCCACTTTAGTATCAAGTACAAAAAATGTATCCACAAATAACTTTACTAAAAAACTGTTAATATCGTGAACTTATCCCGGTTACTCTTACCCTTCATCACGCACTGAACAGTGGGTTCTTGAGTATACAGGGTATTACAAAAAGGAACGGCCAAACTTTCAGGAAACATTCCACACACACAAATAAAGAAAAGATGTTATGTGGACATGGGTCCGGAAAAGCTTAATTTCCATGTTAGAGCTCATTTTAGTTTCGTCAGTATGTACTGTACTTCCTCGATTCACCGCCAGTTGGCCCAAATGAAGGAAGGTAATGTTGACTTCGGTGCTTGTGTTGACATGCGACTCATTGCTCTACAGTACTAGCATCAAGCACACCAGTACGTAGCATCAAAGGTTAGTGTTCGTCACGATGTATGGATTAGCATGGGGCAATAGCCGTGGCGCGGTACGTTTGTATCGAGACAGATTTCCAGAACGAAGGTGTCCCGACAGGAAGACGTTCGAAGCACTTGATCAGCGTCTTAGGGAGCACGGAACATTCCAGCCTATGACTCGCGACTGGGGAAGACCTAGAACGATGAGGACACCTGCAATGGACGAGGCAATTCTTCGTGCAGTTGACGATAACCCTAATGTCAGCGTCAGAGAAGTTGCTGCTGTACAAGGTAACGTTGACCACGTCACTGTATGGAGAGTGCTACGGGAGAACCAGTTGTTTCCGTACCATGTACAGCGTGTGCAGGCACTATCAGCAGCTGATTGGCCTCCACGGGTACACTTCTGTGAATGGTTCATCCAACAATGTGTCAGTCCTCATTTCAGTGCAAATGTTGTCTTTACGGATGAGGCTTCATTCCAAAGTGATCAAATTGTAAATTTTCACAATCAACATGTGTGGGCTGACGAGAATCCGCACGCAATTGTGCAATCACGACATCAACACAGATTTTCTGTGAACGTTTGGGCAGGCATTGTTGGTGATGTCTTGATTGGGCCCCATGTTCTTCCACCTACGCTCATTGGATCACGTTATCATGATTTCATACGGGATACTCTACCTGTGCTGCTAGAACATGTGCCTTTACAAGTACGACACAGGATGTGGTTCGTGCATGATGGAGCGCCTGCACATTTCAGTCGAAGTGTTCGTACGCTTCTCAACAACAGATTCGGTGACTGATGGATTGGTAGAGGCGGACCAATTCCATGGCCTCCACGCTCTCCTGACCTCAACTCTCTTGACTTTGATTTATGGGGGCATTTGAAAGCTGTTGTCTACCAACCGCGGTGCCAAATGTAGAGACTCTTCGTGCTCGTATTGTGGACTGCTGCGATACAATACGCCATTCTCCAGGGCTGCATTGGCGCATCAGGGATTCCATGCGACGGAGGGAGGATGCATGTATCCTTGCTAACGGAGGACATTTTGAACATTTCCTGTAACAAAGTGTTTGAAGTCACGCTGGTACGTTCTGTTGTTGTGTGTTTCCATTCCATGATTAATGTGATTTGAATAGAAGTAATAAAATGAGTTCTAACATGGAAAGTAAGCGTTTCCGGACACATGTCCACATAACATATTTTCTTTCTTTGTGTGTGAGGAATGTTTCCTGAAAGTTTGGCCGTACCTTTTTGTAACACCCTGTATGTGGGTGTAAAGAAGAAAACTCTACATAATTGCGCGATATTGACAGTTTATCAAATTTAGATGTAAAGAAGAACAGCTGTCAGTCGCCGGATTCGTAATTCATTGCATATCTAGATTTCGACATTGCGCTATCGGCCATTATCTGGTACGCCGCACTTGCAGGTAAGCACGCCGCCAGTTACTTTGCCGAGTTTCCTATAGCGCTTTCAGGAGCGATTATGCCGCTGTCATTGAGGTGCAAGCACCCCCTCTACGGAGCTCCAGCAATGGGTGTACTTAGTTCGAACATTCATGGACTGACACTTGGTGCGGCTGGTCCCGGCGGAGGTTCGAGTCCTCCCTCGGGCATGGGTGTGTGTGTTTGTCCTTAGGATAATTTAGGTTAAGTAGTGTGTAAGCTTAGGGACTGATGTCCCTATCAGTTGAGTCTCATAAGATTTCACACACCTTTTTTGAACTGACACTTGTCTTGTGTGTTTGCCAGCAGAATAATATTTACTGACTTTCTTAGTGGCTAGGGCTCGATATCTTCTGAACAGACATTGTGTTGAAGTGCAACAGATTTATAAATCTTTTGTATCCATTTATGTTTCTGCATTCAGATCTACTTTTTCCACTGACGCTACAACTTCATCAACGAAGTTGTGAATTATTCTTTATTATTTGATATTAGATACGGAGTAAATAAATATCTGCATTCTCTGTTCATGATCAGCAACTGTTCCTCACTCTTGTATCCACTAAACAACCACATAGCGTGCAAGGAAGTCATAACAGAGATATGTCTGTATTACTCTTCTGATAATGCACCAACGATCACTATGTTATAGCGGAAAACTAGTACAAAAAGTGACTGACTGCTGTCCTTCCTTACCTCTGAATATTCGACAGTCACTGTGCACCACCTGTATCCAAAGTTTGTTAGTTTAAGTTTAGCAGATTACTGTTTTAAACCATAATTGTCTTGCGTTACAAGACAAGGGGACTCAACACAGGAACGAAAGTTTGATCGTATCCCAACTTCACGTATCTCATCAGGTATTAACTGAAACTGTTGACCCATTGAATAACATCGAAACGATTGCTTACATTCCCTTTTCTTACAATCTGTCAATAGTCACAATACATCATGACATGATTATTGGGCGCTAGCTCATTCGTTTGTCTTCACTCAGTATGCGCTCCACGGTTACACTAACTGTTAAGGAAGTCTTGTGAAGACTACCTGCGCAACACTCTCCTTAGTACTCCGTCATACAGCTTATGTTTTATTCTCTTTCGTTACTTTAGGTTTCTTCATATCTTTTCAGCTCTGTAAATGTTTTTCTTTTATTTCTTGATTTATACTCTCCAGTGCGCCAAATAAATCTGGCACTGAGACAAAACTCCGAAGACGGGACGCAAATTAATTTGAACTGACAAAAATAAACTGTATAATGAAGGCTAATCGCAATAAATTCCAGCTAATGTAAAGCATTGCACGCCAGCCTTAAATATAGTAAGTAGTTGTACAAAAAATTCCAGTCCCTGATATTGTTAGGAATATTCAGTTGCGCCACTATAAGTGATAGAAACGGTAAAAAGAATACGCTTTCAACTGAACATCATCAGGTCAGTCCGCGCGAATATCACATTTCTGCTACACGGGTAGACAATCAGCGAGAATGTCAGGCGCACATCGGAACCTCTCAGTAAAAAGTGGAAGAAGGGAGATAGGTAAGGGTTTAACGTCCCGTAGTTGACGGAGTCTTTAGGGAAAACTAGGACAAACTGGTCACGGATAGGAAACATATCAGCCGTTCCCATTTCAAAGAAACAGCCATGGCAATTACCGAAAATTACGGAAAGATGGACGAGGAGCACCGTTAGGAGATTTGGAGACCATTCCTCTCGAAAGGAAACCCAGCACTTAACCATATTGTTGTTGTGGTCTTCAGTCCTGAGACTGGTTTGATGTATGGTATTACCTATTCTGATATGGTTCTACAGCCTTCCTTACACTATGATAGGGGTCACACTTCATTAAAGGAGTTTTCAGAATGGTTAAGGTCTGGATTTGTAATTGTCTGAAGTTTGGCTTCAATTCATTTATATCTGTGGATCGATGACATTCCTGTCGAATCATCCTGCACTAATCTAACATACGAAGGAAAACCGTGCACACCATCTGTTTTCAAGTCATGTACATAATCTATGTGCTTTAGGCTTTTAATAGTTTAATAGTCACATGTTTCTGAGGATGAGATATAGATCAACACTAGAAATTAATTAGACAGCCTTGAGTAACTGTCTAAAAAGCAGAGCACAAGTTTGACCTAGGTTTGGATTCTCTCTTCACCACGCAAGTCATCGTGCTATACTTCATAGTATGTATGCAGGTAAGTACTTCGGCCATTTCTTTTTCCAACATCCGATCGAGATGGAAACCACAGTGAACGTAAAAATATTGTGTTTGAAACAATTAGCTACACCCTCTAGCTACGTCTTTACATATTCGCCACTCTTACTTACACATTTGTCGCACCGTGGTATCAACTTTCCGGTACCTTCGTCACAGTAGGCAGCCGCCTATGCTTTCCGACAATACTCTCTGTTGGTCTGCAGTTTGTGTCAAAATCCTATCACAGTCAGTGGTTCACGTGAACAATGAGATGAAAATCAGAGGGAGCCAAGTGTGGACTGTATCGTGAGTGATCAACCACTTCCCATCGAAAACTCTGTAGGTGCGTCTTTGCTGCACCCATAGTCTGCGGCTGACACTCAAATCTCCCGATGGTAGACGGTCGAATCGGTAACAAACGCTGAATGTCGCCAGAGTGTCAACCAACACTCAAATATAATTTCTGATATGTACTATCATTCACGAGAACGTGCATAATCGGAAATAGGTTACACATGACGTACGGATCACAGAAAAATGTGAACTGTGAGCAGCTATTGTGTAGAGCTTTCGCGGGGAAGAAGTATCCTGGGTTCGAGTCCTGATACTTTTCTACTGCAGTACACATGAAACTGTTTTATTGGACAACTTGTTCCTGACATGTAAACGAACTGTTTTGAGTTTGCAGCATTGTTCTAGTGGCAGTTCGCTTTCATTTCGTTTATTTGAAACTACAGGATTTGTTAGGTACATCTGGAGTTTCACAGAATAAACACAAAAAATCAGAGCAGAAGGATAAAGAAATAATTGCATCACACGTGCGGAAGTATTTCTAGCAATAATAATAATAATAAGAAGAGGAAGATGAACAAAAAGGAGAATTGGCTGCAAGATGGCAGAACCGCTGTACATTTATAAACTCTGAACAGTCCTTCTATATGGGAACACGTTGTCCAGTAGAACAATTTCACACTTATTACAGTATAAAAGCAGGCATGACCAGGGCTTGAACACGACACCCTTCTTACGAGGAGCTGGTGTTCTAGCGACTTGCCTATGGTAGTTTCGGATAACAGACGCTCATAGTTAGGCTTTTTTTGTGATCAGTAGTCCATGTGGTACTTACTATTTGCCGTTTACACACGTTTTCCCGGACGAGAGCACAAACTACATCGGTGTTTTGGTTTATACTATATCGATGTATAATGTTTGGTACAGTTCTGACTGTCTGATATCTGGTTCAAATGGTTCAAATGGCTCTGAGCACTATGGGACTTAACATCTGTGGTCATCAGTCCCCTAGAACTTAGAACTACTTAAACCTAACTAACCTAAGGGCATCACACACACCCATGCCCGAGGCAGGATTCGAACCTGCGACCGTAGCAGTCTCGCGGTTCCCGACTGAGCACCTAGAACCGCTAGACCACCGCGGCCGGCTCTGATATCTGGAGGTTTGGGTGTGAGTAACGTGAAGTAATGAAGACGGACACGCATGTCACTAAGATTATGTGGGCTGCATGGACCAAGCAGCAGGCACTTCACACTTGGCGGGAGACACGGCTGATAAAGGCGCCTGTACGTGTTCATCTTGTGCTCAGAACTGAGAAATGTGACGTGACGCAGTTGACGGATATACTACAGACACTTAGAAAATCCTATGAAGCTTTGCGCGTAAGTGTCGTAACGTGCTTTTAATTTCGCGAACCATTGAAGTTTGAAAAAAATAAGAGCCCTTGTGCTTACAACAGGTAATCTATTTGATGTAGATCTTTAAGATTTGATGTGCTCCTTCAGTCACTGAAATCGTACCCCACACACCAATTAGATCACGTTGTTCATTCTTGAAGGTTAAGTAGTGAAAAACAGTCCAGACATACTGGGCGATCAAAATGTCAGTATAAATTTGAAAACTCAATAAACCACGGAATAACGTAGATAGAAAGGTAAAAATTTACAGACATGCTTGGAATGGCATGGGGTTTTATTAGAACAAAAAAAAAAAAAAAAACGCTCCATATTGCTAGACGCGTGAAAGATCTCTTGCGCACGTAGTCTGGTGATGATCGTGTGCTCAGCCGCCACTTTCGTCATGCTTGGCCTCCCAGGTCCCCAGACCTCAGTCCATGCGATTATTGGCTTTGGGGTTACCTGAAGTCGCAAGTGTATTGTGATCGACCGACATCTCTAGGAAGGCTGAAAGACAATATCCGACGCCAATGCCTCACCATAACTCCGGAAATGCTTTACAGTGCTGTTCACAACATTATCCTCGACTACAGCTATTGTTGAGGAATTATGGTGCACATATTGAGCATTTCCTGTAAAGAACATCATCTTTCCTTTGTCTTACTTTGTTATCCTAATTATTGCTATTCTGATCAGATAAGGCGCCATCTGTCGGACATTTTTTGAATGTTTGTATTTTTTTGGTTCTAATAAAACCCCATGTCATTCCAAGCATGAGTGTCAATTTGTACCTCTCTATCTACATTATTCCGTGATTAGTTTCGAAATTTATACCGATTTTTTGGTCACCCGGCATATTACGGTGACGATAACTTTTTTATGGGAGGACGTTTATCTAACAAAACGGTAGGATTCGCCGTACAATCGGCCCGAAACGGCCTAAAACATCTCTAAAGTGCTAATTATTTTACCAGCCTCCTCCTTCAATGCATTTCTAATAGTACTGGAAGCAGCAATCAGAGTTGTAATCTGCGATTGCCGCACCGGCTTGCCCTCCTTGGCAGCGCTCTAGTGTAATTACGGTCGAAGCACCACAAGGATCGCATTCCGCAAATGGTGTGAAGGACGCCCGTTGGCCACAGTTCCAAATCAAGTTTAAAGGTATACGAGGAAGAGAGGAAAATAGGGTGCAGGGAAAGAAAAGGAGTGGTTGTACTAGAAACCTCGAGTGATGAAGGCCAGAAATAAAAGGCACCTACATTAGCACTTGGCATTAAGCCGCACTGCTGCGTTTGCCAGCAAGGTAACACGCGTGCTCGAACGAGGTTGAAACAAAAAGAGACGCAACTCTTTAGCAATCTACATCTAGTAATGATAATGGCAGGCGCCAAACACTCGAGCCGCGACTGCCTAGGCCACAACAGCTGCGCTCGCAGAGCGAAAAAAAGGCTGGGAACAAATTTCTGTTGGCACGAATAGTAGTGCAAGAAAAAGGCTCATGAGCGTTGTACGCGGGGCTGCAGAGATGCGAGATAAAGAGCTGAATAATGAGTGCGGGAGCAGCGAGCGGCCACCTGCAGCCGGGTACGTGCTAACTGCAGCCACGCATTGTCTTGTTTCTGTTTGGAACGAGCGCCCCACGCATTCCGCGCCGCTAATAAAAGCTGCACCGCGGCGGGGAGTTCTCGGTTGCGTCGAGTAAACTGGAAACCAGTAAGGCTTTCGAGTTGGACTGCATGGAACTCAACAAACACACACAAAGAGATTAAATATGGTAATTGACAGGGTTTAGAGGGTTAAGTTTTGCTGATCTTCTTCCGAGAATACGTGATTGTACTTTGTGCTACATGTGAACGGTGGGGTGATACGTGTTTGGTATTTGCCTATAGGCCACAGTTAAATACAAAAATGCATTTCGAGCAAATTGAACAGAGAAAATACAGAGCAAATACAGAGTAAATGGAAGCACTCGACAAGCAGAAACTTGGACTGAGGTTCTCCACACTTCGAAATTAAAGTTCCTGGGCTAACTTTGAAGCTGTCCTTAATATAGCAAGACGGCTCTTTTTGACAATAAACTACAATACACTACTTGCTAAATGAGGGCTGTGTAGACAGTCATTTTGTAAGTAGGCTGTGTAGGTTTTTTATGTTGGTCATGCCACGTAGTGCTGTGTATGAAAATCGCTGACTGCGCTGTGTACAGTCAGTGGCTGGTTGGACTCGTTGTTGGAATATTCGCTTGTTTAGCGTTGGGCAGTTGGATGTGAACGGCACGTAGTGTTCTGCAGTTGGATGTGACCCGCCAGCAGTGGTGGATGTGGGGAGAGAGATGGCAGAGTTTTGAGCGGACGATCCGCCAGAAAAAGGAAATTTCTAAAGATGGTTGTCATGAATGTAGAAAAAACTAGAGCGAAAGTCAGCACACGGAACGGCATAATCCGTAAACTTACCAACTCACGCTGGGGAGCAAACCCTGAAATTCTACGTGCATCATCCCTGGCATTGTGCTTTGCTCCAGCTGAATATGCATGCCCCGTCTGGAGAAGATCGACACATGCTCAGAAGCTAGACGCAGCACTGAATGCCTCATGTCGATTAATCACGGGATGCCTGAAGCCTACAAACCGTGATCTCGTTTATATGTGTTCTGGAATAGTCCCCCCACAAATCAGACGGCAAACGTTGGCGATGGCCGAACGAAGCAGGCAGTGCGAAGATAGAAGACATCCCCTGTACGCACATCAGCCAGCGGAGGAAAGACTTAAATCTAGGAAAGACTTCATAAAAGTTGAACGTCCACTCACCGAAAGTCAGTCTACAACTAGAGAATCAATGTGGAAACAGAAATTGGATAAAGGCAGTCTGAAAAGTTGGAACATTAAAGAAAAACTTCCTGCTGGATCACAATTGGAATGGAGAGTCTGGAAGAGCCTAAATAGACTTAGATGTCAAATGGGAAGACCACAGGATAACCTGATCAAGTGGGGATACGCCGAAGAAGAGCCCTGCCAATGTGGAGGAAAACAAACCATGACACACCTGCTGACCTGTCCATCTTTGCTGGCCCCATGCACTTACCTAGACCTGTGGTTGGGCAACGACGCTTCAGTGAAGTGTGCCGAACACTGGAGAGAGATATGAGCCTTGCTTTAGACAATAATGACGACTTACAATATGTGAAGATCATGAATGTATATATGAATGAGTAACTATCATTTACTTGTATTTGTAATCTAGTATATATAGCGTATTAATTAATTAATTACAGATGTAGCTCAGACACGATTAAATAAATGAATTGATATATATATATATGTGTGTGTGTGTGTGTGTGTGTGTGTGTGTGTGTGTGTGTGTGTGTGATGACTTTTGAACATTATTAAGGTAAATACATAGTTTGTTCTCTATCAAAATCTTTCATTTGCTAACTATGCCTATCAGTAGTTAGTGCCTTCAGAAGTTGGAATCTTTTATTTAGCTGGCAGTATTGGCGCTCGCTGTATTGCAGTAGTTCGAGTTTCAACCGGAAATGGCTGAGAAAAAAAAAGTATTGCGTTACTTATTGAATGTCCCTCGTAGAACGAACAGATAAAAACAGACATCCCGTGGGGTATCCTGAATGAGTGGAGCGAAGTTATGGTACGCAAAATTTGTTCAAAGCGTTACAGAACCATCTGCGACCTCAACTACACGCTCTCCGGACTGTCGGGTAAACGCCTCATTGGGCTTTCGGCGTGTACGACAACTTGCATCACTTAAAAAAGCAAATTGATGATTCGTCGAACAGCATTGCATCCTTTCAATTAGCTGCTGCATAGTTTCTGAGTTGTATCGCCCATTGGAGGCACATGGCTTTTGTGCCGCTTCGAGAATTGGCCCTCTGCGGTCCACCCAGCTCCACATGTCAGTTGCATGCCGTTCCTTTCGCAATGTTTGCTCGAAAACTTGCTGGGATGGAACTGCATTGTCCGATAGCAGCATCTCCAATCG
The DNA here is from genome assembly GCF_023864275.1 of Schistocerca cancellata. Classification (NCBI taxonomy): domain Eukaryota; kingdom Metazoa; phylum Arthropoda; class Insecta; order Orthoptera; family Acrididae; genus Schistocerca; species Schistocerca cancellata. The sequence goes on along the minus strand of NC_064626.1, from coordinate 928,423,654 downwards.
GGTTTGAAACTTATGTCAATCACAAAGTGTGACACTCGTCTCCAATGTATATCCCTTAGGATCCCTGCACAACCGCTACTCCTACGCTGTCCGCGCTGGTATACAAACAAATCGACGAACGTCATTCACGTGTTGTACATGCAAAAACGATGATTCCTTTCTGCTACTCTGTTAAGTTTCCACATCGACCCATGTTACTGCACTGCTTCTACACAACCGACTGTCGCATACACACCACTTTATAAACGTGAGCTGAGTCAGTGGTGGAGACTCAGACGACAACCTGGTACCATCTCCAAAGCGACAACCGTGGACTTCTAAGAGCTGACTAACATTTTCGGGTGAGCTTATATTTCGTGAACAGATGCACAAATCACATACTACCTTGAGTTACGCCGGACCTTGCCTTCGCTTTTGATGATGACTCCCAACTGAGAACGTCATACTGACATCTTCCCGTCTCCGTAGCTGAGTGGTCAGCGAGGATGAATGCCATGTGAGGGACACGCATTTAGTTCCTATTACTGCCAGGAATTTTTCCTTGATGGGTGGACGAGAACGGTGTCCTGTTAACCTCGTGATGTCAAATGAGAAGCTACTAGCTTGAGAAGTAGCGGCTCTAACGTCTGAAAAGGTGACAACGACCGAGAGAGCGGCTTGCTGACCCTACGTCCCTCCATACTGCATCCGAATGACGCCATTGTCTGAGTATGACACGGCGGTTTGCATAACTATTCTGCAATTCGCAGTCAAGTGCGTGGCACAGTCTTTATCGAAGCAACTTCAGACTGTTTCTCTATCGTTCCACTGTGGAACAGAACCTCAGAATAACAAACACATATATATTTCTGTACAAGCTGTGTATTTTCATATTTTTGACAATGATTACTTTTCCCTATGTCAGTGGACGTCAACAATTTTTTCTCGCATTCATAGGAGGGAGTTGGAGACTGAATTAACGTGAAAATATCTCGCCGCAACGAAAAAGTCTTTGTCTTAATGAGTACCACCCCAAATTGCATATCGTATCCGTTACACTCTCTCCCCTATTTCATGATAATACAAAACAAGCTCCCCATTTTGAACGTTTCGGTGCCTCCCTTTAGTTATACCGTGAACGGTTCGTATACGGCCCTGCAGTACTTCACAAGATGACGGACAATCGTAGAGCAGGCAGTCTCATTAGTAGATCTGTTGCATCTCGTAAATGTTCTTCCAGTATAAGGCAACCTTCTTCCAATAAAAGGCGGTCTTTGGTCCACCTTACCCGCAACATTTTCTATGTGTTCGTTCCAGTTTCAGTTTTTCGTAATTGTAGTTCCTGGGTATTTCGTCGAACTGACTGCCTATAGATTATTTATCATGTAACCTAAATTTAATGCAGATCTTCCAGTAATCATGTCGACAACCTCGCACTTTTCGTTGTAGAGAGTCAATAGCCGCTTTTTGAAATATACACATATCTTGCAATTGGTTTTGCTCTTGTGATGCCTAGTTTGGACCGCAAACGACAGCATCTGTCCCAAATGGCACAGAGTTCATCCACCCTCCACCAATGAAGTGCCGAATATAATGTGACTCCACTAACTACTGTATTTGTAGCAATTACGAGGCACGTTCAGAAAGTAATGCAACACATTTTTTTCTGAAAGCAAGTTGCCTTTATTCAGGATTCCTGTACACCGTGTTATTCCCCAATCTTTCGACTGCAAAATCCTGTTTTTCAACATAATCTCTGTTCGACGCGACGGCCTTACGCCACCTTCCTGGAAGGGTTTGTATGCCCGGGTGATAGCACTCTAGTGGTCGTCGTTGAAGCCAACGTATTGCTGCGTCAGTAACCTCCCCATCACTCACGTACTGCATCACGTAGAGCGCATCCTTTACAGGGCAAACAGATGGAAGTCGGAAGGTGCGAGATACAGCGGTCCAACATTGCAGGAGTTACAGCTTCCACCTTGTTGCGATGATGACAGCCGCCTCTCCAAACGACTCATCGCGCTTTTATCCACTGCTAGGCCTCCGCAGATATTTAGCAAGCGGCTATAAATATCTGTGATGCTATGGTTTTCCAGCAAAATAAACTCAATGACACCTCTCGGCTTGGAACGCTCCACCGTTACAGACGTTATTTTGAAGGTTACGTATAGGACAGCCACCAATCGAACTTATGAAACTGTAGGGGTTGTAAATGGGAAGATTTCACTATGTCCCACAACAAATTCCGTATCTTTTCAATCGAAACTGTTAAAGAAAAAAGTGTTGCATTACTTATCTAACGCCCCTCGTACATGTTCAACACCGACCGACACTGTGTAGAGGAACGGGAAGATCTAGAAGAAGAGAAAGCTTATCATGTGACTCATGTATGCAGTACGTTTCGAGTGTATCTCAATAACCGCATATTAATCGAATCAGTGAGATATTAACAATTTTAACTGTCGCTCTTTAACCCAGCACCCAGCAAATGAGGGAAGTTGGAAACATTGTTTTTATTTGTACCACGAAACGGCGTGTATGCTGATACACTTTTGTATTGAAATTGAAACGTCCCCTTAGAAAAATAATGAATGACAGTGCTGGAAAAACTTTTACGTTACTTGATATTCAAACAGCTGAGCAAAACTCAACGTACTCAAACAGTTTTCTCTTTACTTATTCTGATCATCACCAAACTGACACATAATATTTTTAACGCAACGCTTTGTGTGAGACATCGTGGAATATTCCCGCTTCAGCCCCTATAGCTTCATGAAGTTCCGATTATAGGCGGCACTATAGGTAGCCTTCAAAACGGCGTCTGTAACGCAGGTGCGTTCCAAGCAGTGAGCTGTCACTCAGTGGGTTCTTTTTTTTTAAAATCCAAACGAACTTCTCTTACCCCAAAGAATGCAAGGCTTCACACAAGTCTGCGCACCCGAGAGGAACTCACATGACCTCAGTGGACTGTTCTCGCTCATCCACGCTACAGCCCTGTACTTGCACTTTCCGGTTTCTAGCTGTTTGTCCCAATGAACGATGCACACCTCACGAAGCAATACGTGGATAATGGGACATTACTGACTCAGTAAGACGTTGGCTCTGACGTCGACCTGTAGAGTTGTACCACGGTGGCATACAGGCCCCCCCAGCAAGTAGGCGAAGGCCGTCGCACTGGGCTGAGATTATGCTGAGAAATAGGGTTTTGCAGGAAAAAAAGAGTGGGGAATAATGTGGTGTATTGGAATCCTGATTAAAGCCAATCTGCTTTTAGAAAAATAAATGTTGTATTACTTATACTGAACACTCCTCGTATTTCGAATGGTATTTTGCTATGAAAATGACTAACGTCAATCTGCAACCAGTTAACACGAACATCGTTCTTTATTCTCTGCTACCGTTTAAATATTCCGAGACCAAAGAGGACAATATAGTGATGCTCTTCTCGGGTATTCAGTCGACTAATGTAATCAACTTGACGTAGTATTTTAGTGGACGAACTGGTAGCCATCTTCAGCTGAGTGTGTTGACGCACGATCTCTCCGGAACTGAATTTCGAGTTTCCAGCATAAAAAACGGGTGCAGCCCCTCCACGCCGGCGGTGCGGCAGCGCATTGCGCCGCTTTGAGCCCTCAGGTGGGCCGTGTCATTGGTGACTCAGTGCAGCGTGAGGCTGAAGTTGAACGGCAGCAGCTCGCTGTTGGACTGTGTCTTCTGTTGACTGCGTGACGCAATTTTTCTAGAGTTGATACTCGAGCAGTTCTGCTTCCGCGTCGAGCTTCGCTGCCGATTCTTCTTACAGCCGCAGACCGATCTCTCGCGCTTGGGCAATGAATGCTGCTGCCTTCTTGTCTTCTACCGTGCCGCCCGTCACCCCCTCGGCTTACGGCGACGCTGCCATTGCCGCTGGGGCGATGAATGTCTTCCTGGTGTCCTTCTCCTGCGGCGCTGCTGGGGCGGTTCTTCTACTTAGGTGCAGGATTGTTCGCCGGGGTTTGCACCCCTGCTGCTAATCGTAGGCATTGGGCAACATCTGCACGCAGCTGCCTCAAGGACTCCTCCATATCCACAGCCAGGGCGGGTGCGAAGGCGGTCCTTTCTGCCACCAGGACAGCTCTTAGGGCCGCTGTCGCTTCTTCCACGGTGACGCGAAGTTCTCTGCCGCTGTTCTTCTCGGGGACGGGAGCTGCATTCCAACCGTCCACATTTGGGCGGTCGTCTCCGCTGTTGGCTGGGAGAGCTGCCTCCATATTGTCCCTGTGCTGAACTGGGCTGGTCTTAGCCCGCCTTTGTCATCGTCGTCTCTCTCCACCACGTCGCGTCTGTGCGGCCGCGGCTGCCATGCCGCCTTCGGCCAGGCTTTGGCTTGAAAAAGACAGACAGCCACGCCAGCTGGCGATGTGTCGCCCGCCGGACCCAGCAGAACTTCTAAGTCGCGGTCGCTGTTGCTACTGTCGTGCCAACTGAGTCTTCAGCAGAATCGGAGATTCCATTACGCACCACGGCTGGTGAACAAGCAGCAGAGCTGCTGCCCTCAAGCACAAGTAAACTAGTAGCGCACAGGTGGAACAAATACGCAAAACGATATACCGCCAGCAGAACGATAATTTCAATAATCCGCTGTTCGAAAAGAAGAATGTTATTTAATATCAGATAATCTCGGAATCCACGACTTACTTAAAGGGAAACTTTTATCCCTGTCAATAATATTATCAGATAATCGAATTTCCCTCCCCATGAACCATGGACCTTGCTGTTGGTGGGGAGACTTGGGTGACTCAGCTATACAGATGGCCGTACCGTAGGTGCAACCACAACGGAGGGATATCTGTTGAGATACCAGACAAACTTGTGGTTCCTGAAGGTGTCAGCAGCCTTTTCAGTAGTTGCAGGGGCAACAGTCTGGATGATTGACTGATCTGGCCTTGTAACACTAACCAAACGGCTTGCTGTGCTGGTACTGCGAACGGCTGAAACCAAGGGGAAACTACAGCCGTAATTTTTCCCGAGGGCATGCAACTTTACTGTATGGTTAAATGATGATGGCGTCCTCTTGGGTAAAATATTCCGGAGGTAAAATAGTCCCCCATTCGGATCTCCGGGCGGGGACTACTCAGGAGGACGTCGTTATCAGGAGAAAGAAAACTGGCGTTCTACGGATCAGAGCGTGGAATGTCAGATCCCTTAATCGGGCAGGTAGGTTAGAAAATTTAAAAAGGGAAATGGATAGGTTAAAGTTAGATATAGTGGGAATTAGTGAAGTTCGGTGGCAGGAGGAACAAGACTTTTGGTCAGGTGAATACAGGGTTATAAATATAAAGTGATATAGGGGTAATGCAGGAGTAGGTTTAATAATGAATAAAAAAAATAGGAATGCGGGTAAGCTACTACAAACAGCATAGTGAACGCATTATTGTGGCCAAGATAGACACGAAACCCACGCCTACTACAGTAGTACAAGTCTATATGCCAACTAGCTCTGCAGATGATGAAGAAATTGATGAAATGTATGATGAGATAAAAGAAATTATTCAGGTAGTGAAGGGAGACGAAAATATAATAGTCATGGGTGACTGAAATTCGAGAGTAGGAAAAGGGAGAGAAGGAAACATGGTAGGTGAATATGGATTGGGGGAAATAAATGAAAGAGGAAGCCGCCTGGTAGAATTTTGCACAGAGCATAACTTAATCATAGCTAACACTTGGTTCAAGAATCATGAAAGAAGGTTGTATACATGGAAGAACCCTGGAGATACTAAAAGGTATCAGATAGATTATATAATGGTAAGATAGAGGTTTAGGAACCAGGTATAAAATTGTAAGACATTTCCAGGGGCAGATGTGGACTCTGACCACAATCTATTGGTTATGAGCTGTAGATTAAAACTGAAGAAACTGCAAAAAGGTGGGAATTTAATGAGATGGGATCTGGACAAACTGATTAAACCAGACGTTGTACAGAGTTTCAGGGAGAGCGTAAGGGAACAATTGTCACAAATGGGGGAAAGAAATACGGTAGGAGGAAATATAAAAATGCAGTAAATGAAGCAGGCAAAAAGGAATACAAACGTCTCAAAAATGAGATCGACAGGAAGTGCAAAATGGCTAAGCAGGGATGGCTAGAGGACAAATGTAAGGATGTAGAGGCTTATCTCACTAGGAGTAAGATAGATACTGCCTACAGGAAAATTAAAGAGACCTTTGGAGAAAAGAGAACCACTTGTATGAATATCAAGAGCTCAGATGGAAACCCAGTTCTAAGCAAAGAAGGGAAAGGAGAAAGGTGGAAGGAGTATATAGAGGGTCTATGCAAGGGCGACGTACTTAAGGACAATATTCTGGAAATGGAAGAGAATGTAGATGAAGACGAAGAGTTCGACAGAGCACTAAAAGACTTGAGTCGAAATAAGACCCTGGGAATAGACAACATTCCATTAGAACTACTGACGGCCTTAGGAGAGCCAGTCCTGACAAAACTCTACCATCTGGAGAGTAAGATGTATGAGACAGGCGAAATACCCTCAGACTTCAAGAAGAATATAATAATTCCAATCCCAAAGAAAGCAGGTGTTGACAGATGTGAAAATTACCGAACAATCAGTTTAATAAGCCACAGCTGCATAATACTAACGCGAATTCTTTACAGACGAACGGAAAAACAGATAGAAGCCGACCTCGGGGAAGATCAGTTTGGATTCCGTAGAAATGTTTGAGCACGAGAGGCAATACTGACCCTACGGCTTATCTTAGAAGCTAGATTATGGAAAGGCAAACCTACGTTACTAGCATTTGTAGACTTAGACAAAGCTTTTGACAATGTTAACTGGAATACTCTCTTTCAAATTCTGAAGGTGGCTGGTGTAAAATGCAGGGAGCGAAAGGCTATTTACAATTTGTACAGAAAGCAGATGGCAGTTAAAAGTGTCGAGGTACATGAAAGGGAAGCAGCGGTTGGGAAGGAAGTGAGACAGGGTTGTAGTCTCTCTCCGATGTTATTCAATCTGGATATTGAGCAAGCAGGAAAGGAAACAAAAGAAAAAATCGGAGTAGGTATTAAAATCCATTGAGAAGAAATAAAAATTTTGAGGTTTGCCGATGACATTGCAATTCTGTCAGAGACAGCAGAGGACTTGGAAGAGCAGTTGAATGGAATGGACAGTGTCTTGAAAGGAGGATATAAGGTGAACATCAAGAAAAGCAAAACGAGGATAATGGTATGTAGTCGAGTTAACTCGGGTGTTGCTGAGGGAATTCGATTAGGAAATGACACACTTAAAGTAGTAAAGGTGTTTTGCTATTTGGGGAGCAAAATAACTGATGATGGTCGAAGTAGAGAGGATATAAAATGTAGACTGGCAATGGCAAGAAAAGCGTTTCTGAAGAAGAGAAATTGGTTAACATCCAGTATAGATTTAAATGGCAGGAAGTCGTTTCTGAATGTATTCGTATGGAGTGTAGCCATGTATGGTAGTGGAACATGGACGATAAATAGTTTGAACAAGAAGAGAATAGAGGCTTTCGAAATGTGGTGCTACAGAAGAATGCTGAAGATTAGATGGATAGATCACATAACTAATGAGGAGGTATTGAATAGAATTGGGGAGAAGAGGAGATTGTGGCACAACTTGACAAGAAGAAGGGACCGGTTGGTAGGACATGTTCTGAGGCATCAAGGGATCACAAATTTAGCATTTGAGGGCAGTGTGGAAGGTAAAAATCGTAGAGGGTGACCAAGAGATGAATACACTAAGCAGATTCAGAAGGACGTAGGTTGCAGTAAATACTGGGAGACGAAGATGCTTCCACAGGATAGAGTAGCATGGAGAGCTGCATCAAACCAGTCTCAGGACTGAAGACCACAACAACAACAACAACAACAACAGCAATCGAATTTCAATGGATTCCTTTAAAACTCACCCCTTACAATGGGGAGCAAAAGCGCTCATTTGCGTCTCATTACACAACATCTTATATCATACATTAAGGCATTGTTCTGCCACTGGGGATTTCCCTGGCTGGAGCAAACGAGTGTCACGGTGGTATTCTACACATCAGTCCTGACCAGTAGTCTAATTTGGCCAGTATAAGACACCCCATTATAACAAAAATGTTTGTATACCCTGGGTCTCCCCTGTCCCTTTACCGATTCAAGAAGGACTCTAATCTTAGATGGTGACATACATGCGGTTTTTATATCACATATTCTTAAAATTCCTCAATTTTTCTGGGATATAGAATCAGAAAAAGGTAAAACAGCAACTGATTTACAAGTATCATCTGACTGTTTCACCGGCGATCAAAACGAACAGCACGAAATGTTGTTAGTTAGTATAGTCATTCCGCTTAAAAACAACTTTAAGATGATCCAAGTCCTGTACCAAATTTTCTGCGTCGTAAATGTCATTTGTTCTCTTCACCAAAGTTTGCACTATCTTGCGTTGCTGTGTTCGATGACAGCTGGTAGCATGATGGTAACGATCAGTTTTCATAGGCTTACGATATACACCATGCCCCAAAGCCCCATCGTCATTTCTGAAAACCAGAACATCAAGAAGAGTGAGTTTCCCATCCTTCTCAACTTCCATCGTAAATTTGACACTAGGATGGAGACAACTAAAATGATATAAGAAACGATTCAAAGCACCAGTCCCATGGGGCCAAACCATAAATTGTCATCAACGTATAAAGCTGAATATACTTGCCACGTAATCCCTCGGGTCTCAGTTACACGTGCTTCTTGTTTAAACCACGTCTGCAGCTGCTTATATGCACAAGCTCCCTTATTCCTCAGTCAAATAAGATTTTATTGATAACAAATTAATTTAGGTTTGGCATGTCCTTAAACGACTAAAACCTCAGTTGTTCAACACACCTCCCCTTTGTAAAGCACTTCTGCTGGATATATCCTGTTAAGTCTCATACGCGTATTCTTAGGGCCATTACTCTTCTTATTATACACTGAAGAGCCAAAGAAAGTATACACCAGCATAACATTGTTTAGGGCCGCCGCGAGCACGAATAATTGCCGCAACACAACATGGCATGGACTCGAGCAATTTTCTGAAGTAGCACCAGAGGAAACTGACAATACTAATCTTGCAGGGCTGTCCATAAATCCGTAAGACTACGAGGAGGTGAAGATCTCTTGTGAACAGCACGTTGCAATGCATCCCAGATATGCTCATTAATGTTCATGTCTGGGGAGTTTGGCATCCAACGGAAGTGTTTAAGCTCAGACGAGTTTTCAAATGTGTGTGAAATCTTATGGGACTTAACTGCTAAGGTCATCAGTCCTAAGCTTACACACTACTTAATCTAAATTATCCTAAGGACAAACACACACACCCATGCCCGAGGGAGGACTCGAACCTCCGCCGGGACCAGCCGCACAGTCCATGATTGCAGTGTCTTAGACTGCTCGCCTAATCCCGCGCAGACGAGTTTTCCTGAAGCCACTCTGTAGCAATTTTGGACGTGTGAAGTGTCGCATTGCCCTGCTGGAATTGCCCAAGTCACTCGGAATGCACAATGGGCATGAATGAATGCAAGTGATCAGACAAGATGCTAACGTACGTGTCACAAATCAGTGTCGTATCTAGACACTGTCAGGGGTCCCATATCACTCGAACTCCATACGTCCCTCACCTCTACCAGCATGAACAGTCCCCTGCTGACATGCAGGATCCATAGTTTCATGAGGTTGTGTCCATACCTGTACACGTCCATCCGCTCGATAGAATATGAAATGAGACTCGTCCGAGCAGGCAACATGTTCCCCGTCATCAAAAGTCCAAAGTCGGTGCTGATAGCCCCAGGCGAAGCTTAAAGCTTTGTCTCGCACAGTCATCAAGCACACACGAGTTGGCCTTCGGCTCCGAAAGCCCATATCGATAATGTTTGTTGGTTGGTTCACACTCTGACACTTGATGACCCTGTATTTAAATCTGTAGTAATTTCCGGAAGGGTTGCACATCTGTCACGTTGAACGATTCTCTTCAGACGTTGTTGGTCCCGTTCTTGCAGGATTGGAGGTTCGATGTTTTACCGGATTCATGATATTCGCGATACACTTGAAATGGTAGCACGGGAAAATCCCCACTTCATCGCTACCTCGCGGATGCTGCGTCACATTGCTCGTGCGCCGGCCACAACACCACGTTCAAATTCACTGCCATCCCCCCCCCCCCCCCCCCCCTGAATCATGGACCTTGCTGTTGGCGGGCAAGCTTGCGTGCCTCAGCGATACAGATGCCCGTACCGTAGGTGTGACCACAACGGAGGGGTATCTGTTGAGAGGCCAGACCAACGTGTGGTTCGTGAAGAGGGCAGCAGCCTTCTCAGTAGTTGCAGGGGCAACAGTCTGGATGATTGACGGATCTGGCCTTGAAACATTAACCAAAACAGCCTTGCTGTGCTGGTGCTGTGAACGGTTGAAAGCAATGGGAAACTACAGCCGTAATTTTTCCCGAGGGCACGCAACTTTACTGTATGGTTAAATGATGATGGCGTCCTCTTGGGTAAAATATTCCGGAGGTAAAATAGTCCCCCATTCGGAGCTCCGGGCGGGGACTCCTCAGGAGGACGTTGGTATCAGGAGAAAGAAAACTGGCGTTCTACGGATCGGAGCGTGGAATGTCAGATCCCTTAATCGGGCAGGTAGGTTAGAAAATTTAAAAAGGGAAATGGATAGGTTAAAGCTAGATATAGTGGGAATTAGTGAAGTTTGTTGGCAGGAGGAACAAGACTTTTGATCAGGTGAATACAGGGTTATAAATACAAAGTGATATAGGGGTAATGCAGGAGTAGGTTTAATAATGAATAAAAAAATAGGTATGCGGGTAAGCTACTACAAACAGCATAGTGAACGCATTATTATGGTCAAGATAGACACGAAGCCCACGACTACTACAGTAGTACAAGTTTATATGCCAACTAGCTCTGCAGATGACGAAGAAATTGAAGAAATGTATGATGAAATAAAAGAAATCATTCAGATAGTGAAGGGAGACGAAAATATAATAGTCATGGGTGACTGGAATTCAAGCGTAGGAAAAGGGAGAGAAGGAAATGTAGTAGGTGAATATGGATTTGTGGGTAAGAAATGAAAGAGGAAGCCACCTGGTAGAATTTTGTGCAGAGCATTACTTAATCATAGCTAACACTTGGTTCAAGAATCATGAAAGAAGGTTGTATACATGGAAGAACCCTGGAGATACGAAAAGGTATCAGATAGATTATATAATGGTAAGACAGAGATTTAGAAACCAGCTTTTAAATTGTAAGACATTTCCAGGGGCAGATGTGGACTCTGACCACAATCTATTGATTATGAACTGTAGATTAAAACTGAAGAAACTGCAAAAAGGTGGGAATTTAAGGAGATGGAACCTGGATAAACGGAAAGAACCAGAGATTGTACAGAGTTTCAGGGAGAGCGTAAGGGAACAAATGGCTGGAATGGGGGAAAGAAATACAGTAGAAGAAGAATGGGTAGCTTTGAGGGATGAAGTAGTGAAGGCAGCAGAGGATCAAGTAGGTAAAAAGACAAGGGCTAGTAGAAATCCTTGGGTTACAGAAGAAATATTGAATTTAATTGATGAAAGGAGAAAATATAAAAATGCAGTAAATGAAGCAGGCAAAAAGGAATACAAACGTCTCAAAAATGAGATCGACAGGAAGTGCAAAATGGCTAAGCAGGGATGGCTAGAGGATAAATGTAAGGATGTAGAGGCATATATCACTAGGGGTAAGATAGATACTGTCTACAGGAAAATTAAAGAGACCTTTGGAGAAAAGAGAACCACTTGTATGAATATCAAGAGCTCAGATGGAAACCCAGTTCTAAGCAAAGAAGGGAAAGGAGAAAGGTGGAAGATGTGTATAGAGGGTCTATGCAAGGGCGACGTACTTAAGGACAATATTCTGGACATGGAAGAGAATGTAGATAAAGACGAAATGGGAGATACAATACTGTGTGAAGAGTTCGACAGAGCACTGAAAGACTTGAGTCGAAACAAGACCCTGGGAATAGACAACATTCCATTAGAACTACTGACGGCCTTAGGAAAGCCAGTCCTGACAAAACTCTACCATCTGGTGAGCAAGATGTATGAGACAGGCGAAATACCCTCAGACTTCAAGAAGAATATAATAATTCCAATCCCAAAGAAAGCAGGTGTTGACAGATGTGAAAATTACCGAACAATCAGTTTAATAAGCCACAGCAGCATAATACTAACGCGACTTCTTTACAGACGAACGGAAAAACAGATAGAAGCCGACCTCGGGGAAGATCAGTTTGGATTCCGTAGAAATGTTTGAACACGAGAGGCAATACTGACCCTACGGCTTATCTTTGAAGCTGGATTAAGGAAAGGAAAACCTACGTTACTAGCATTTGTAGACTTAGAGAAAGCTTCTCAATGGAGAAGAAATAAAAACTTTGATGTTCGCCGATGACATTGTAATTCTGTCAGAGACAGCAAAGGATTTGGAAGAGCAGTTGAACGGAATGGATGGTGTCTTGAAGGAAGGATATAAGATGAACATCAACAAAAGCAAAACGAGGATAATGGAATGTAGTCGAATTAAGTCGAGTGATGCTGAGGGAATTAGATTAGGAAATGAGACACTTAAAGTAGTAAAGGTGTTTTGCTATTTGGGGAGCAAAATAACTGATGATGGTCGAAGTAGAGAGGATATAAAATGTAGACTGGCAATGGGAAGGAAAGCGGTTCTGAAGAAGAGAAATTTGTTAACATCGAGTATTGAATAAAGCGTCAGGAAGTCGTCTGAAAGTATTTGTATGGAGTGTAGCCATGTGTGGAAGTGAAACATGGACGATAAACAGTTTAACAAGAAGAGAATAGAAGCTTTCGAAATGTGGTGCTACAGAAGAATGTTGAAGATTAGATGGATAGATCACATAACTAATGAGGAGGTGTTGAACAGGATTGGGGAGAAGAGAAGTTTGTGGCACAAGTTGACTAGAAGAAGGGATCGGTTGGTAGGACATGTTCTGAGGCATCAAGGGATCACCAATTTAGTATTGGAGGGCAGCGTGGAGGGTAGAAATCGTAGAGGGAGACCAAGAGATGAATACAGAAAGCAGATTCAGAAGGATGTAGGTTGCAGTAGGTACTGGGAGATGAAGAAGCTTGCACAGGTTAGAGTAGCATCGAGAGCTGCATCAAACCAGTCTCAGGACTGAAGACCACAACAACAACAACAACAACCTGCCATTGAAGGAGCAGCAACCGATCTAACAACTGCGAGAGCCATTTGTTGTCTTACATAGAAGTTGCCGACCGCAGAGCCGTATTCTGCCAGTTTACATATCTCCGAAGTTCAATACGCTTGCCTATACCATTTTCTTTGGCGCTTCATTCTATGTTAATGATGGTTCAAATATTGTCTCCCAATGCGAATTCACCTATTCAGTCATATCTAACTACAAGACCAACAACCCTGTGTACAGTCAGCTAGCACGTAAATGGCTGTTTAATTGCCATATCAATGTGGGCACGCATCAAATGTTTGAACTTAACACATCTCAAACGCAAGTAACCTTAATCGCTGGTTAGCCGTGCAGTCTACTGCGTTGCTTTCCGGGCTGGAAGGCGTGCCGGTCCCCGGCACGAATCCGCCCGCCGGATTAGTGTCGAGGTTCGGTGTGCCGGCCAGTCTGTGGATGTTTTTAAGGCGGTTTTCCATCTGCCTCGGCGAATGCGGTCTTGTTCCCCTTATTCCATCTCAGATACACTATGTCGGCGATTGATGCGCAGACACTTTCTCCACGTACGCGTATACTATAATTACTCTACCATGCAAACATTGGGGCTACACTCGACTGGTGTGTGGTGTTGCCAAGTGGCGGGTGGGGAGGGGAGGGGTGGTCCACTGGGGGCCGTACCACCCAATAATCCTGGGATTGGTGTGGGGCGGCGGTGGGGTGAGTGGACTGCTGTAACCAGTTGTTGGGTTGTGTACCACTGCGGGCTGCGGCGGGGACGAAGCGTCTCCGTCGTTTATGGTCCCGAGGTCCATGCAATACTACACAAACCTTAATCGCCAGCAAAAGACTTCATTCCGCCAAGTTCAAAGAATCTCTTCCATCATTAATTTTTGGCCCGCATCTCGTGGTCGTGCGGTAGCGTTCTCGCTTCCCACGCCCGGGTTCCCGGGTTCGATTCCCGGCGGGGTCAGGGATTTTCTCTGCCTCGTGATGTCTAGGTGTTGCGTGCTGTCCTTAGGTTTAAGTAGTTCTAAGTTCTAGGGGACTGATGACCATAGATGTTAAGTCCCATAGTGCTCAGAGCCATTTGAACCATCATTAATTTTAAACGGCTCAGACACAATCTTTCCTTCTTCTGCAAAGAACTTGGGGAAATTCAGGACCATCACTTAGACTGGATTGAACATAGAACTGCCATCTGTGAGAAGATGTCAGCGTCGCTTCACTGACTACAGAAATATAAATAAGTATTTCCTTTCGACCTTTCAAAATAGCTCTTAGAGGCACTAATGCTCCCCATGCCTGACTATGGTTATCTCGTTATGCAAAGAGTTTCGTATGAAAGCTCATGCAGGCTGTTGGCGATGAATGCTTGTGTACGACACATTTGTGACGTACGAATTCTCGATCACGTCACACCAGCCTGCGAACAATTGTCATGGTTATGTACCGCTAAGCGCATAGACTATCATACTCTATGTTTGCTCTATCAGCGTCTCAGTCACTGCAATCCCGCTCATTTGTCTTCAATACTTACTATCCGAAGAGCACAGCAGCAATACTAGTTCTCCCAAAGCAAAATTCTCTCTGTACCATCGCATAACACTCCCATGTTCTCTAAATAATTTTCTGTATCTGGGACCTGAATTTGGAACTATCTTCCTCAAAACCTCAGAAAAATTAAAATCCTTCCAAACTTAAAAAAATAGCTATAGGTCTCTAACAATAGTCATCTCTCCCACATTCTTTGCAGCTAACTCACGTCAGTCCCTCTCCCCCAAAACTTGTCGGCAGGGTTCTCTATTTGTATTCTGTTCTTTCGTAACAGTGACTGTCAGTGTCATTTCCAACTTCTCCTATTTCTTTGTCCCTTTTGCCTCTGATAATACGAAACAGGCTTCCATATGTGCTAACGTAATCTATAAAATTCTAAACGATCTTGCCAACATTATCATTATTATTATTAGTGTCTCTTATTGGGAATGTTTTGTAATATATTTGGTATGTGTTGTTCATGGTTAGATGTTAAGAGAGGGCCTCAAGGCTTTAATCAGGCTAAATAAGCAGTGAATAAATACATATAGCTACTGTCGATCGTTTGATCGCCAACATTGGGCTACCTGGACAGAAACTTAGTTGCACCTAGATGATGGAATTACAGTACACAGTGCTCACACATTCTGTCACAAGAGAATCAGTCACTAATTCAGAGAATCAGTCTATAATACAGTAGAACTCCGTTGCTGTAATAGTTCGACGATTAATGTATATCTATTTCAAGACAGGGGATGGGCAAAAATATAGAAACACACAACACACAGCACACTAATACTCCTAGTACGATGTAGGAAACACTTTTGTGTTGAGAACAGCTTCCGGTGGTTCCAAAACGGATAAATAATTTTCCTGAATGGTTTCCGCCACGAATCCTTCTCCCGCGCCAACCCCTTCAGCTCAGAGTAGCACTTGTAGCTTAGGTGTCCTCAGTTATTTGCTGGATGTATTCCAGATTCTATCTTTCTCTACAGATTGTATCCTCTACAACTCCCTCTAGCAGCATGGAAGGTTTTCCATGATGTCATAACAGATGGCCTATCATCCTGTCCCTTCGTCGTGTCAGTGTTTTCCTTATACGCCTTTCCTCTCCGATACTGCGCAGAACCTACTCATTCCTTACCTTATCAGTCCACCCAAAATTCAACATTTTTCTGAAGCACCACATCTCAGATACTTCGATTCTCTTCTGTTCCGGTTTTCCCACAGTCAATGTTTCACCACCAAACGTTAATTCTCAGAACTTTCTTCCTCAAATTGAGATCTATGTTTGATACTAGTAGAGTCCTCTTGGCCAGGAATGCCCTTAATGTTGGTATCAGCCGCTTTTAATGTTCTCATTGCTCATTAGCTCATCGTTTATTTTACTGCCTAGGTTGCGGAATTCCTTATCTTCATCCACTTCGTGACAGTCAATCCTGATGTTACTCTCCTCTCTGTTCTCATTTCTCCTACTTCTCGTTACTTTCGTCTTCCCATATTCTGTACTCAGTAGAGTGTTCATTCCATTCATCAGATCCTGTAATTTTTCTTCATTTTCATTCAGGACAGCTATGTCATCAGCGAATTTATCACTGATATCTTTTCACCTTGAATTTTAATTCCAGTATTAAACTCTCCTTTTGGTTCCATTATATCTTCTTCGACGTAGAAGTTGAACAATAGGAGCGAAAGACTGTATCCCTGTCTGACACCCTTTTTAAGCCGATCACTTCGGTCTTGATCTTCCACTCTGATTATCCCTCTTGGCTCTTGTACATGTTGTGTATAACACGTCTCTCCCTATAGCTAACCGCTATTTTACTCAGAATTTCAAACATCTTACACCATTTGACATTGCCGATCATTTCCTATGAATGTCTCTTGGTTTTTCTTTGGTCTTGCTTCTGTTATCAACCGCAACGTCACGACTGCCTGTCAGGTGTCTTCAGCTTTACTAAAGCCAAAGTGATCGTCATCTGACATATCCTGGATTTTCTTTTCCATTCTTATGTATATTACTTTCCGGTTCTTGCAATCTTCGGGATTGTATGGATGATAATTATCGGAAAATAGGATGATATATCGCCAGGCTCATACAATCTAACACCAACTTGAATAGTCATTTTGCCATTTTCCACAGTGATTTTAGAACGTCTGACGGAATGTTGTCTATCGCTTCAGCCATATTTGATCTTATGCATTCCAAAGCTCTTTCAAATTCCGATTCTAATATTGGATCCCCTATCTCTTCCCTGTCTCTTCCTCAATCACATCAGACGTGTCGTCCCCTCATAGAAGCCTTCAACGTACTCTTCCACCTATCTGCTCTCTCGTCTGCATTTGACGGTAGAACTCCAACTGTGCTCTTAATGTTATCACCTTAGATTTTAACGTCACCGAAGGTTGTTTTGAGTTTCATATAAGCTGAGTCAGTACTTCCGACAATCATTTCTTTTTCGATTTTTTCATGTTTTTCATGCAGCCATTTCGCCTTAGTTTCCCTGCACTTTCCATTTATTTCATTCCTAAGCGACTTTTATTTCTGAATTTCCGTGAACATTTTTGTATTTCCTTCTTTTACCGATCAACTGAAGTCTTTCGTCTGTTACCTATGGTTTCTTCGCAGTTACCTTCTTTGTATCTATGTTTTTCTTTCCAATTCCTGTGATTGTCTTTTTTAGAGATGTCCATTCCTCTTCAGTTGAACTGCCTACTGAGCTACTCGTTATCGCAGTGTCTATAGCCTTAGAGAAGTTCAAGTGTACTTGTTCGTCCCTTAGTACTTACGTATCCCACTTCTTTTCGTAATCATTCTTCTAGACTAGCCTCTTGAACTTCAGCCTAAGCTTAATAGCTACTAAAGTGTGGTCTGAATCTGTATCTGCTCCTGCGTACGCCTTACAGTCCAGTATCTGATTTAGGATACTCTGCCTGACTATGATGTAATCTCACCATAATCCTCCCGTATCTGCCGCCCTTTTCGAAATACACCTCATGTTCTTGTGATTACTGGTCAGAGCATTCGCTATTACTGGTTTATATTTCTTGCAGAACTCAGTTACTCTTTCTTCCCTCTCTTTCCTAACACCAATCTCATATTCTACAGTAATCGTTTGTTCTACTCCTTCTCCTACAAACATACTCCAGTCCCCCATGACTAATAGATTTCTATCTCCTATTATGTATTGAATTACACGTTCAATATCCTCATAAACTTTCTATATCTCTTTATCTTCAGCTTGCGACGTCGGCATGAACCATAGTTGTCCATGTTAGTTTGCTGTCGATTCTTATGAGAACAACACTATCACTGGAGTGTTCACAGTATCACACAATCTGCCCCACCTTCCTATTCATTATGAATCCTACTCCCGTTGTACCATTTTCTGCTGCTGTTGATATAACCGTATACTCACCTGACCAGAAATCCTTGTCTTCTTTCCATTTCATTTTACTGACGCCCACTACATCTAGAGTGAGCCTTTGCATTTCCCTTTTCACATATACCAGCTTCCCTACCAATTTCACACTTCTGTCATTCCACGTCCCGACTCGTAGAACGATTTCGTTTCGTTGGTTAGTCCATTTTTCTCTCATGGTCATATACCCTTTAGCAGTCCCCTGCCGGAGATCCGAATGGGGGACTATTCCAGAATCTTTTGCCAATGGAGAGGTCATCGTGACACTTATTCAGTTACATCATATACGTGCTGTGGGTATACATCATGTGTCTTGAATGCAGTGGTTTCCATTGCCTTCTACATCGTCATGCCGTTGATCGTTGCTGATGTTTTCGCCTTTAGGGGCAGTTTCCCACCCCAAGGGTAAGAGAGTCCCTGAAATTTTGTCCACTCCTCCACACTCTTTGACAAGACCGTTGGCAGAATGAGGGTGGTTTCTTACCCCGGAAGAGCTAACGATTTTTAATCAAAATTTAAGCAGTGTCGTGACGAACCACGACCGCGGACCGACAAAGTTTTGATCACTAATCAAAACTACTACCCGTAGATCACGGTTCGAATTCATCCTACTGCTCACAAAAGTAGACCAAAGGAGACCCAAAGTCAATAATATTGTTATTTGTTGATTGTGGTGGCCGATGTAGACGTGATATTTCATCCCAGTGCTCAAAAAAACAGTCCTAGACGATGTGAACTGTGTGAAGAGGGACCCTGTCATCTCGGAACATAGCATCACTATTTGAGGACAAATATTGTACCATGTGATGGACATGATCTGTCAAAATGGTCGCATATTCCTTGGCAGTAACACAACCCTGCAGAATTACCATGAGGTCCATGGAATACGACCGAATGGCTGCCCGAATAATCACCGAACCCATGTCAGATTTCGTTCTTGGGATGTAAAATCGTCCCGAAGTCGGAAACAGGGCGAAACAAGGCTCGTCCGAACATAAGACTTTCTTGCATCCCTCCATAGTCTAGATTTTATGGTTTCGGCACTATTTGTTATTGTTACTGGCTTTTGCATCGCTGATGAGTGGTTCTGGAATTCCAGTACGCCCTGCATCTCCCAGATTATGAAGCTCCCTTCGTGTTGTTTTGGTGCAGACAGTGTTGGCGAGTGTTTCATTTGCAGCTGTTACCTTCTTATTTTTGGTCACAGACCTCTTCGACGACTGTCTGTCAGAATCACTCAACACATACTTTGGTCCGCATTATGACTTAACTGGTGATGTTTTTTCCTCTTTCCCTGTATGCGATACAAATCGTCAATACGGTGCTTCTTAAAACACCAAGAACTTCGGCTACCTTGGTTACGGAAACAACCACCATACGAGCACAACAATTTGCCCGTGTTTGAACTCACTTATCTTCGACATAATGCACTTGCAAATACACAGAACACTGTTCCGACTAGGCATTGATGACATGCAACGCACTGAGGACATTTGATATGTACCGTTCGTGGTCAAATAAACAGCAGAACCTACAGGATTGATTAGCATCTCCGTTTATGTGCAAGTATGCATTTTTGTCGAACCTCTGTATTTTCAGATGAAGATTACAGGTGAACAAATTTGTTTCTCCAAATTTGGCCGGCCGAAGTGGCCGTGCGATTAAAGGCGCTGCAGTCTGGAACCGCAAGACCGCTACGGTCGCAGGTTCGAATCCTGCCACGGGCATGGATGTTTGTGATGTCCTTAGGTTAGTTAGGCTTAACTAGTTCTAAGTTCTAGGGGACTAATGACCTCAGCAGTTGAGTCCCATAGTGCTCAGAGCCATTTGAACCATTTTTTCTCCAAATTTGGTAAACTGCTTTAACAAAGCTCTCTTAACAGGATGTTTTTCTACAGAAAAATTTTGCGCCTGTTTTTATATACGTTTCATTCTCTAGGTGGAGCAATGCTGTTTGAGTAATGCCTCAGGTAGATGCCAGACAGAATCATAGGAGGTATCTTCATGAAATGTAAATCACCCACGAAGGAAGTGGCTTATAAGGCGCTTGTTCGACCGATTCATTAGTACTCTTAATCAATATGAGAATCCTACCAGGTAGGAACTGATACAAGGGATAGAGAAGATCCAACAAAGTCACGGGCTAGTTTGGTTAACGAGAGAGCGTTTCAGAGACACTCAACAAACACCAATGGCAGACTTTTCGAGAGAGGTCTTTCGCACCACAGAAAGGCTTACAGTTAAATTTTCGAGAAAGTACTTCCTGGGAAGAGTCGGACAACGTACTACTTCCTCTCACATTCAATTTGCGGAATTACTACTTGGAGAAAATTCGAAAAATTAAAGCTAATACAGAGTCTTGCGGACAATAATCTTTCCCAGGCCCATTTGCGAGTGGAGCAGAATACGAAGGATCAGATAATTGTATCAAAACCACCCTTTTGCCACACGCCGCTATGTGGCTTGCGTGATTTTCTAGAAAGTACTTCCCGGGAAGAGTCGGACAACATACTACTTCCTCTCACATTCAATTTGCGGAATTACTACTAGGAGAAAATTCGAAAAATTAAAGCTAATACAGAGTCTTTCGGACAATAATCCTTCCCAGGCCCATTTGCGAGTGGAACAGAATATGAAGGATCAGATAATATTACCAAAACCCAAAACCACCCTTTGCCACGCGCCGTTTGGTGGCTTGCGTTTTGTGTTACAGACGACCCAAGGTAGAATCACTAACATTTCAGCTAAGTGCCGCAGAAGTTGTATTGGGGCAGAAGCATTACCACTTTGGAGTAATAGGGAAAGGTTCTCCAGTTCCGGCGTTTGCCTTATAACCAAGGGAAAATTTCCGCAAAGCTTTTTTCGCCTGTTGTTTACCCAATATCCTAGTATACTGCGGGAGAGTCAGAAGAAATCTCAACTAAGAGGACATCTGAAGATACGCATTTGCCTGATAAAAATGGGAAACCTCTAAACAACGTTCATCATACTAGGGGATTGAAAGAAACGGCCTTATCGCCGAGGGTGTTAAAGCACCGCTTTCTACACTCCTGGAAATTGAAATAAGAACACCGTGAATTCATTGTCCCAGGAAGGGGAAACTTTATTGACACATTCCTGGGGTCAGATACATCACATGATCAAACTGACAGAACCACAGGCACATAGACACAGGCAACAGAGCATGCACAATGTCGGCACTAGTACAGTGTATATCCACCTTTCGCAGCAATGCAGGCTGCTATTCTCCCATGGAGACGATCGTAGAGATGCTGGATGTAGTCCTGTGGAACGGCTTGCCATGCCATTTCCACCTGGCACCTCAGTTGGACCAGCGTTCGTGCTGGACGTGCAGACCGCGTGAGACGACGCTTCATCCAGTCCCAAACATGCTCAATGGGGGACAGATCCGGAGATCTTGCTGGCCAGGGTAGTTGACTTACACCTTCTAGAGCACGTTGGGTGGCACGGGATACATGCGGACGTGCATTGTCCTGTTGGAACAGCAAGTTCCCTTGCCGGTCTAGGAATGGTAGAACGATGGGTTCGATGACGGTTTGGATGTACCGTGCACTATTCAGTGTCCCCTCGACGATCACCAGTGGTGTACGGCCAGTGTAGGAGATCGCTCCCCACACCATGATGCCGGGTGTTGGCCCTGTGTGCCTCGGTCGTATGCAGTCCTGATTGTGGCGCTCACCTGCACGGCGCCAAACACGCATACGACCATCATTGGCACCAAGGCAGAAGCGACTCTCATCGCTGAAGACGACACGTCTCCATTCGTCCCTCCATTCACGCCTGTCGCGACACTACTGGAGGCGGGCTGCACGATGTTGGGGCGTCAGCGGAAGACGGCCTAACGGTGTGCGGGACCGTAGCCCAGCTTCATGGAGACGGTTGCGAATGGTCCTCGCCGATACCCCAGGAGCAACAGTGTCCCTAATTTGCTGGGAAGTGGCGGTGCGGTCTCCTACGGCACTGCGTAAGATCCTACGGTCTTGGCGTGCATCCGTGCGTCGCTGCGGTCCGGTCCCAGGTCGACGGGCACGTGCACCTTCCGCCGACCACTGGCGACAACATCGATGTACTGTGGAGACCTCACGCCCCAAGTGTTGAGCAATTCGGCGGTACGTCCACCCGGCCTCCCGCATGCCCACTATACGCCCTCGCTCAAAGTCCGTCAACTGCACATACGGTTCACGTCCACGCCATCGCGGCATGCTACCAGTGTTAAAGACTTTTTTTTTTTTTTTTTTTTGCTGCTCTTTATTTATTGACCCACCTTCTAATTGCTTATGGTGGGTCGTATTAAGCCTCTTAGCCACTGTGACTGGGCTCGGGCCCAGGAGTGGTTAAGCTGTGTTAAAGACTGCGATGGAGCTCCGTATGCCACGGCAAACTGGCTGACACTGACGGCGGCGGTGCACAAATGCTGCGCAGCTAGCGCCATTTGACGGCCAACACCGCGGTTCCTGGTGTGTCCGCTGTGCCGTGCGTGTGATCATTGCTTGTACAGCCCTCTCGCAGTGTCCGGAGCAAGTATGGTGGGTCTGACACACCGGTGTCAATGTGTTCTTTTTTCCATTTCCAGGAGTGTATCTTACGTTCTCAGGCGAACGACCTCTTCGCTGACCTGATGTTCGAAATGCTCTTTGACCATCGATGTGTCGACCAACAGTGATAGTCAGCATTTTAATTTCAATAGTAGATAAACGCATATTCTTTGCCGAGTTTATCAGTGGCACGTCAATCTCCTCCAAATAATTCTGCCTGTTATAAAAACTGAAAAATAATGAACCTGACATAATTGCAGGAAGAAACACATATTGACGTTTCTAGTACACACTGATACACTAAAACATTATAATCCACATCTGAACATTAACTTCTACAGGACATAGTCTTTATTATGAAACCACGCCATCGACAAAATTCCGAAATATTTGGTAAGCACACCCACCCATTCGCCTTGCAGCCGAAAGTATCTTTTATTCGTTGAACAAACCTTGCATTTTTTATTCAACACTGTTTGTCACTTCAAAGAACACAATGTTTCGTTTCATTCATACGCTCCTTTCTTAAGTCCAACACTTTTACTTTTACACACCCCACTTAAAATTGGGATGCTGATACTTTTTAAAGCTCTCTCGCTGATCTTTCTGACTTCATCTGTCTCTCGCTTCCTATTTCATCTCAGATATCATACATAACAAATTAGTTTCTTTTTGGTGTAACTTTTAAAAAAAGTGTTGCATTTCATACGCACAGAAATATAATTCACAAAAACTTTAGTATAAAGAAAAATTACATTAATTTCGTTACAAGGTTAAAGTTAACATAAACCAGGATATATATATATATATATATATATATATATATATATATATATATATATATATATATATATGTTAAAATTCTTGACGACCGAGGTTATCCTTTTCTCTTCTTCTTCGTGATGAGTACGCTGTGGACAGTCCCGTCTTCCAAGACAAGAACAGTGCTGTCCAGAGGATTGCACTTGAGGAACACAATGGCACTCCATCGCGTCTCCACTGGTCTGCTGAAATACCGTACTTTAATCCTGTAGAAAATGTGTCGGACAAATAAATTGGAAGAGCAGGTGAAACATAGCGAACTACATCTCCGTAATTTAATAGCTTTGCATCTATGTCTACTCTCTGCATCTATTCTCTGCAAGTTACCTTCCGGTGTGTGGAACAAGGTACTTGGTTATTACTGTCACTTCCCCACCTTCTCGTTCCAGTTGTGAATAGGTCGCACGGATAACGATTACCGATAAGCTTCCTTGTGGGTTCGAATTTCTCTAATTTTATATTCAGGGTCTTTTCGCGAAATATACAAAGGTATAAACAATATGTCTGTTGACTCTCTAAGAACGTACGCTCTCTTCAACAATATCTACAGAGTGGTGCAGTACGCAACTCTTAAAACGTCTGCAGCTGGCGTTGTAGATCATTTCTATGACTCTTTCGATCTTACTAAATGAAGCTGCAACGAAACGCGCTGCTCTTTTCAGGATGTTCTATATTTCTCGTATCACTCCCATATGGTATAGATCCCATACTGACTACTAATACTCAACTAATGGGCGAACGAGTGTTTGTAAGCTATCTGCTTTGTTGACGGATTTCATTTCCTGGGGATTCTTCCTATGACTATCAGCCTGGAACTTCATACGTCTGGTAGGTCATTTACGTAGTGGTCCTATAACACTCCCTTGTTGTATGACCTAAGATACTTGTACGTCTGGAGACTTCTCTCCATTCATAATGACGTGTTGTGTTCTGTATTATAATGTTCAGTTCACTCACACAGTTGATCTGATCTTCCGTATGCTTGTGTTTTGTTCGTTGGGTAGAAGTACGGAATTGTATCAAACGCCTTCCGGAAGTCAAGGTACACGGAATCTACCTTGGCGCCATTCCGCGCCCTGTGGACGAACGCAGCGGACTGGTTTTCACACGATCGTTGTTTATGGAACCCATGCTGGGCCCTATGGATGAGATTTTTGGCCTCCAAGAAAGTCATAAAACGCGAGAGCAAAACATGTTTCTAAACTCTGCAAGAGACCAGTGACAGAGATGTTTTTGCGCCTCGGTTCGACGACCCTTCTCGAAACTAGCAATCGTCTGTGTTTTGTTCCGGTCATCAGGAAGACTTCACTCCTTCAAAGACGTATTTCTGTTAAGAGTGGCAAGTTCTTCCGAATAAACTACGTAGAATCGTATTGGGAACCCGTCAGGTCCAGTGGCCTTCACTCCATTGAGCGATATCAGTTGCTTTCCTATCCAATGGTCACTTATTGAAACAGTTTTGGAAAAAGACGTTTATTATTTCGGACTTTTCCGTGTCGTCCTCCTTTTGAGTGTCATTAAGGTCACAGAGTGTCTGGACGGATGGCTTCTTAGGATTCTCTGTCAAATTTTACTGTCTAATTCATTGAACGGGCCACGCATGGATCTCCTTACACTGATTGTGGCACCGTTTGATTTTTGGTTGTCTCAGAGGCTTTGAATACATTTAAATTTGCCGTGAAGTATGGTTTCACAGCAGCTTCCTGACAAGACTGTCGAATCCCTCGCTTCTTTGCTCGGCACATATCTGTCTAAGCGTATTATACAATGCTCTTCAACTTTGTGCATTGAACTGAACGTCGATAGTCAGGGAGACGAAATGATCGTATTGATCGCTCAGATAATCTGAAATCTGTTTCTTGTCGCTCTTGCTAAGCAGAAATGTCTTTCTGCCTTCTTTAGTATTCCTGTTTATCACCGTATTTAGAATGTTGTAATGGTCTAGTCTTCACTAACTCTCTGTTCCACTCTGAGTCGAAAAGTTTTAATCTAACGATCCACGAGTGGCTTCAGTTCGATATTACACTTGAAGAAGCATGTGGGCTATCTCCTGCGTAATGAGTCTATTACTGAGGCCAATGACACCCGGTATTAGCGTGATGTATGCAAGAATGGGAGTGTCTTTTTAGGTTTCTTGGCCAGTGTGCTTATAAATCACCTCGAGTATAGCGTTCATAGTCTCATGTGGCTTTTCGTAGATGTTTTAGTGGCGTACAGCGAGGTGATATCATTAGATAATTTGTTGCGAAATAAAGATGGACTTGTAGATGATTAGCCGCTGATGCAAAAGGAAGAAGGAGGGAAAATTGGATTTAACGTCCCGTCGACAACGATGTCATTACAGACGGATCTCAAGGTCGGATTGTGTCAAGGATGAGGAAGAAACTGGTCCGTGCCCTTCCAAAAGAACCATCCCGGCATTTGCCTGGAGCAATTTAAGGAAGTCATGTGTAACGTCCCCTTAGAAAAATTTATGAATGACTGTGCTGATAATCATCTTATGTTTATTCATTTTCAAACAGCTGAGCTGAACTAAACGTTCTCAGACATTTCGCTCTTTACTTATTCTGATCAACACTAAGCTGACACACAATATTTTTAGCGCAACACAATCTGACTTTCAAAAATCCCTACAAAAGAATGGCCCTGACTAACAATAACCTATACCTTCCATGAATCACTTACCTCACAAAAATTTTCGTTACTCGAACTACTGCAATACAACGAGCGCCCCTACTGCCCGCTAAATAAAAGATTCTAACTACCGAAGGGACTAACTACTGATAGGCATAGTTAGCAAATGAAAGATTTTGATAAAGAACAAACAATGTATTTACCTTAATAGTGTTCAAAAGTCATAATATATATATCAGTTCATGACATCCAGTCTTACAAATTTTCTGTCTCTGGTGGACACACGTCCAGATCATCTGCTCTCAAAACTCCCCCATCTTTCTCCCCACATCCACCACTGCTGTCGGCTCACCTCCAACTGCGCAACGCTACGCGCTGTTAACAGCCAACTGCCCAACACTACAATAGCAGATTCCAACATTGCAAACCAGCCACAGACTGCACACAGCACAGTGAGATCATATAGAGCGCTACATGGCGTTACCAACATAAAATCCTAAACAGCCTACTTACACATGGAAAACCTAAATCCGGAAGACGGTCATCCTCCATTGGTGCGAATACTGGTCGCTGACTCTGAAAAAAAAGAAGGCTTTGTTTCCAAGTATTGTTCAACTATCTCGGATTCTTACCAAGTTGCATTACTGTTATATGAGTACTAAGTATTTGATAAATGGAAGAGATGGAAAATATTGAAAGTAGACGTGCAGAGACGTAACCCGTTTATTTAGTCCGGTTCAGAGTCTCACATAAATACTAAACAAATACCGCATATAGCTCTATACCAACATACATTACAGACCATTAAAAGTGCAGAGAGGCAGTACAGTACTTGGCACTGTAACATATATCAGGATTGTTTTTTCCGTTCCAGTTGCATATAAGTCACAGTTAGAACGGCTTCTTAAATGGCACCATGGACCCTAATAGGTATAATCTTACTTTCGCGGACGTTACGGTATCAACACGTACGAGAGCGAAGAACGTTTCTGTATTCTTCACTTGATCATGGTTCTCGAAGCTCTGGAAGTAGCCTTGGGAATTAGGCATCTATCTTGAAGCGTCTCCCAGTTCGTTTTATAGCACATGCGTGACGCTTCCCCGTTAAACAAAAGTCAGAGAAATCTGTAATCGTTTGTTTTGCCCTTTTTTGTATATGTTTAATATACCCTGTTAGGCCTATCTGGTATAGTCCCCTTCATTTGAGGAATATTCTTAGATAGGATGTACAAGTAATTCGTAATCAGTCACCTTTTTAAATTGCATTCTGCCAGTATCCTGCCAATATATATCCGCGACGTCTTACCTACGACTAAACCTATGTAATCATTTCATTTCATACTACTAATAACTCCAATTACGGTTGCAATGCCCGTGTTTATACAGTGTATGCATCTTCATATTGCAATGTGCGTGCATGCATGTCTGAAGCAACCGACACAATTCTGACGATTACAGCTGTGGTAGGCATTACGAAATGGATTCGCATTCTGCGACTCTGGATTGACGACAGCGGTTTGTCACACATGAAAATCCCTGCTGGGCAGATACTCAAACCCGGGCATCCCGCTTATCACGAGCACTCACGTTAACCACTTCGGCTATCCGAGCACGCCTGCAGGGTGGTGGATCCAGCGACATATGGAAGTTTGGGTCGGTGCTGGAGGTGTGCTCCGTAGCCGAAGTGGTTCAGGTGACCAATCGCGATAAGTCGGAAATCCGGGTTCGAATCCCGGTCTGGCACAGACTTCCGTGTGTAACAGACAGCTGACGTCAAACGACTTCTGCAAAATTCCAATCCATTTGGAAATCCTTACAAACCGTTGAGCTGGGATATTTGAATGACTTGACCGATTGGGACTGTGACTGGTTCATGTAGTTGCAAAGGATACTACTTTCCCGCGTTTCGCAAAGTTCACACTGTCATATTCTACACATTTCAAGCAATTTGCACCACTTCGGAGTCTTGTCAATATCTGACTGTATAGTTGCGCGAGTTCTTTCAGATAGTAAATCATTACAGATAACTGCAACATCTGAGAAAAGAGTGTGGCTACTATTAATATTGTCTTGCTTGTCGACAGGGGTCCCTACACACTTCACGTGGGTACACCTGTAGTTATATCTACTTGTGTCGACGACTCCATCCAAGATAACATGCTCTGTTCACCCATCGAAAAGTTATCAGTCTAGTCACAATTTTTCTTGATACGCCATAAAATCACACTTATGTTAATAAAGCGTGAGACGGTTGAAGAGAGACGGCGTGCATCGTCTTCATACACGTACACGCTAGCGCAACGAAGACAAACGAATGACAGGCAATGGATTCCGGCGGAATTTGGTCGCCAACGCATTGGCGTTCGGCCTGTCATCCACACTATACCAAAGGGGTTGGGATCAAGAAATTCGGCTGTGTAGAATCGCAGTTGGCTCTGACAACCTGTCGAGATTGTTCCCATTTTGTTATTGCTATTAAGTAGCGTTTTAATAACAGTTTGACAGGCAGATGTTTTGAGGGAATAAGAGGGTTTAGCAATTGTCTGATGTGCAGCATTTATTTTACTGCAAGAACCTGATCGAAAAAGAAAAGAAGAAGAAACGATGCTAGTGGACAAACTATCTTTTAGAAAGTGGAAAGTAGTGTGCTGGGACAAAACTGAACTCTTAGCATAAAGCTGAATCGAAATATGCGCTATTACACAATTTTTTGGGATTGGGAGCTACAGATTTCGAATTGTTATAGCATTATGTACAAGGAACATAGAATAAAAAAGGTATGCCAGATTGGCTTAGTGCGCTCTCATAGGTCAGCGACTTGTAACGTCACCCGGCAGCCAGACAGCAACAGTCTCCGTTTGTAGAATATGAGAGATTGCAAAATAACTGTTTTCACGTCTCTTCTCTTCTCATATAACTTAAAGTATCGCGCTCACAATGTTGAGCACACTTCATGTTAATATTATATACAATGTTTCCGAAAGAAATGCGTTCAATATTAGTAGCAATGATGGTATATCGCCACGCAAAACTAGTGGCCGATGTTCGCATCCGCATTCATGCTCGTCTTTTAGGCATCTGTCTACGGTAAATGTTTTACAATTGGCTACAGCCTATTTCACACATGTTTTTGTAAATAAAAAGATAGTAATCTTCGAGCTTACCTTACAAAGCTGATGCAGAAGCTACGTCGAAGGTGCTGAAGACGACGCTGACCAGAGCCAATTCTTCCTTGCCGAATTCCGTTTCATTGCATCAATTTTGGCTCTTTTGTTTAAATGTCTAATCCGTATAAAAGTTCTTGTTCTGACACATAACTGAACTATTTTGCTATTAAGTTCGGGAAATTTCGCACTTATATGATCTGCTACACTTACATGATCTGCTAAGGTTGCCATCACTCTATTACAATGAGAAATATTTGATCCATGAAAAGCAGCAAATATAATTTCTAACTCACGTATTTTAGCAAACCAGTCAGTAGAGGGAGAAATGAGGCCCCCTTTTGAAATAATAGTAAGCCAGTCTTGCTTCAGACCTAATTCTGTATCAACGACACACTGCTCTGCTGTATTTCCCAAAGAACTGTCAACGTTTTTGCACTTGAATGCTATATATCCTGCTAGATATTTTAAAGCATCATTATCCACGTCTTCACTGGTGCACACTGAATCACTGAGCTCGAAATCTAAGAGGAAGTTTTCGTCATCTGTAGCGACGTCAAATGATTTATCAGTTACTCTTATACATAATTCACTCGAGATAAAACGTGCAAAATCTTCCTCAGTTTCATCAGCTGGTGTCGGATAGTTTTCAGAAGCAGAGTTCTCATTTCTGTCCTCTGAAGTCGAAGCATCAGAAGACAAAGGTATTTCACTTGCACTTCCAGTCAGTATCAATAAACGAATTCTGTTTTTCACCTCGAAAGGAGTGGGATTGTTGTAGAAGACACCAAGGCCACTGATTCTGGAAAAGAAATTTTCCAGACAATCTTGATTAAGTCTGGCTGTCAATATATAAGTAGCTCCGGAATTTTTCATATCATTGTAAAGTCCAAAAAGTGAATTTATTGATATAATGAATCCCTTCTGAAACGGGAGAAGACTTTCTTTTTCCTACTCGCATATTAGAACAAATTTCAAGAAATCTTTTTAGAGAGTTTTCCTGACTTCTGATATTAAACCCGTAACCACTTCTAAGGGGAGCTTTCTCATCTTGAGGGTATCTTGAATTCAGCGCATCGAAAACATCGTTCACGAGCTCAATGAAGCTTCCTTCACGATCTTTATGCAGAACATATCTCACAGCTTGGGCAGTGCAACGTGAAAATATCTGTGCAGCCCTTCAGACGTTCTGACGATCACGTCCACTAACGTTAAGATGAATCTCCTCCGATATGTGGTGATTGATCGAAAGATCGCCTTTCTGATGTCGAAGAAGATCTTCTATAACCATTTTTGTAATCACAGTACCATCAGGCAAAGTGATTCCGTCATCAGGAAAATGATTTCTTAATAACTTACGCAAATGTGGAACATCAAAAATAACCCAGACCTTTCTTTTATGATCGACAGGGTTTGAAAAGAATGTCTTGGATGTAGACAGACCAAGTTGCTTACACACATTCATATTTTTTGGTCCCTTGTCACACGTAACAGCTACGATACGGATTCCTGCTGTTTCAACTTCTTTTAAGACATTCTGCAACAAATCACTAGACATTGCAACATCAAAGTCATAATACACTGGCTGCTTCCATTTTGAAAACAAGCTGCGAACCATGACGACTTGGGACATTGTTGTGTGGTCCGAGTATTACATCGTCGGACGAATCGTAAGTCAATGCTCATCTCGTCGAAGCTTAGGACACCAATCGCCTCTAATGATGTGAAAATTTCTTACCTACCTTTAATTAACTCCAAAACTAGTTTCAAAATACCTGGTTGGCACTTGAACTGTTTCGTCCATGTCTGGAGTGTTGACCTGCAGGGAAAAGGATAATTGTTCCTCCTCAGGTAGGCATATGCTTTAGGAGACAAAGCTCTCAATGTGAGAGCATTTGCAATGTCCTCTGAGCACCACTTTGCTTGCTTCCTCTTCTTTAACAGACAACGAATTTGTCCTGGTGTGAAACACCGAGAAAGTGTACTTCTCACATCCGAGCATACACATCCGTGCTTCTTAGTGTGAGACACATTACGTTTTATAGCTGTAGCTTGCTTTATAACTTCTTTCGTAGACTTAGTTCTTTGTTCCAGTCGAACATTTTTAATCTTCAAACTAACCAATTCTTTCTTCAGTGCTTGAATTTCCTGGTCTTTAAGTGAAATTAGAGGATCAGTAAAAACGTCTGTGTTGCTGGATTTGTCCAGCTTACTTTTCTTGGAAGGTAAAGATTTCAACGTTAAGAGAGCTCTTTTTTTTACTGTTCTAGTGTCACAGCGACGTTCTCTCTCCGTTAGAACACTACCAGTAACATTCGCGGTGCTGGGACCTGGAACTTCGAATACATTTCCGTGCCAGTTTAGTATTTTTAGAGACGGAACAGCATTATCCTGTGGCAGTTTCCGTGTAGGTAGACCTAACAATTCATTCTTCAAGTCTCGTTTGTAATCGCTTTCACAAAAATGTTCAGAACAAACTCTTGCATTATTAACATTAATTTTCTCATCTCGTTTACAACGAACAATCCACTTACGCTGTAGTTCAACATTTTTTGGAAAACGATGATAAATTACGCCTTCAGTCTTACGTCCACTATTACTACATTCAGCAACCGCACAATACGACGTATTTGTAGACATAATTCCAAGAACGAAGCTACAAGACTCACGGAACAATTCCTTTCCAACTGAACACTCGGCAGGACAAGAATTACACACAAACTAACGTGTAACACGAACTCACATGCACGCCGTCGATAGAAACACTGAGCGACACCGTTGTAAACAAACTGCAGTAGCTGCCATGTGACGTCACAGCTCGAGATTCATCATGGCGGATAAAGGAGTGGGAGGTCGCATTTGCACTCCCATGATTATGTAGACCCTAAAATTTCCAAAGTTCATAATTCTATTGCTAGAGCCATACTTGCAGTAAAAAGATATTCCTAAAGCTTCAGTTTCGTTTTTCACATCTTGCATGTTATTTTCTAACAGCTAACTTATTTACTTCCAAGCACCTAATCTTTTCAATTTGATTTTACGATCGCATTAGGTAGGGTCCCATAAACATTTCCGTTCGCGATAAAGCTACCAACATCAATGCCGTCCTCTTGTTATACTTAACATTCCAATACTTTTAGACACATGAAATATATTCCAGTTCAACGGACACAACAATTCTTTCCTGTACCAACGACTATTGAACCCGGCTTCCACACTAGGAATTGGGTCCCATGCCCAACACACCGCCAACGCTTTGGTGTCAGTGCAGGGCAGATCAAACCGCAACCAAGGCCGTGCGCTTCGTTGGCTCCGGTTTGCCACCCTTGCAGCCTAAGTTAATTTCGGCAAACGAAGCGATTGGTTGTCGTTCGTTGGTCCTCGTTGGTCTAGCGTGTACCCACCTTTACAAGATTCCGGGAGCCAACGTTCCAAGATCTGTGAAGACTGTTACTTTCTTAAACATACATCTGACGTGATCAGACGAAAGATCGGGGGAGAAGGTACATTCTATGTGTAAGAGGGGAAGAAAATGGGTGATTTCACTGATAAACGCAGCACCTTACGGTGGCTCGTGCAGTACACACGAATGTCTCCACTGTGGGTGGAGAACCGTTTTTAATCAGTTGTTTTGAATGAAATTTCTGACCGTCGCTCTTGCTACAGTGCTACACGGAGACGGCGGCGACCACACTCTGTCTTGTCCCGGCTGGCATCTTTTCTGTCTAGAAAGAAAGGCTCACGCGTGCCAGGAGCGTAAGTAGGCCGTGCCACTTGCCGCATTCTCCGCCTGCTGGTGGGACTTGGCGCGGTCTCACGTCTGCTGAAGGACGGCGCGGCATATGAAGAAACGAGAAACGGAGGGCACCGCCAGCAGAGACCTCACGCAGAAAAATTATCGCTCCGCTCCACTCCGCTCCACACAGCACGGCTAGCGAGCTGCGTGGCCTTTCGCACGCGGCCCTGATCCGCCGGCAGCCTTCTACTTGTCGCCGGAAGTCGTACGTCTGCACGGCTTTCGACAGCTGCAGTCGCACCCTTTCCCGAAATCCTGCTGCCTTCTTAGGCTGCGTATTTTGGAAATACCTTCTACCGTACCCACTCACCAGACTCATCGACACGCAGTTCAACCTGACAACATGCATTAACACAGGAACGATCAGAGACCTGGTAGCCTCTTCTCAGCCACTCTGCTACTTTTGCGGCGATAATCTGCTCTCTAGCACCAATTTATATCTCCATGTATATCAAGACACTCCTGCACTCAATAAAACCAGATTTCTCCCTTCATCCAACTCTAGAACACGCAAAATTTTTGATGGACAACGGAGTAACCATAACAGATTTGTGGGCAGAAATACATCGTAGAACAATGTTACTCCAGAACAGCTTAAGACTCCCTGCATTTCGCCCACGCTACTAGGTTTTGAAGAACACTGCACTGAATATATTCACCAGCTGGATATATGTCTGTACCCTTACGTGCTTTGTAAACATTACAAGTTCAGTTAACTTATAATTATGAATTTTTCACTGTGTTAAATGTGAATGTATCTATTGTTAAAGAGAAAACAGTTTTTATTGTTCTTTGTTATGCTAGCAAACGCTAAATAAATAAATAAAATTTATACCGTAAATTCTGGAGGTACTTGAGGCATCTACATCTGCATACACATTCGGCAAGCCACCATGTGGTGCGTGGCGGAGGGTACACTGCACCACCACTAGTCACTACCTTTGCTATTCCTCTCGCAAATAGAGCGAGGGAAAAACGACTTTCTATATGCCTCCGTACAAGCGCTGACTTTCGTATATTATCTCTGCGGTCCTTATGCGAAATGTTTGTTGGCGACAGTGGAATCATTCTGCAATCATTTTCAAATTCCAGTTCTCTAAAGTTTTTCAATATAGTGGAACCTCGCGGAGCAAACATAATTCGTTCCAGAGACCTACTCGTAGTGCGAACCATCGTTTAGCGAAACAATAGTCATCTCCAGAATGAGATTTTCACTCTGCAGCGGAGTGTGCGCTGATATGAAACTTCCTGGCATATTGAAACTGTGTGCCGGACCGAGACTCGAACTAGGGACCTTTGCCTTTCGCGGGCAAGTGCTTTATTTCAGGAGTTCTAGTTCCGCAAGGTTCGCAAGAGAGCTTCTGTAAAGTTTGGAAGGTAGGAGACGAGGTACTGGCAGAAGTAAAGCTGTGGGGACGGGGCGTGAGTCGTGCTTGGGCAGCTCAATTGGTAGAGCACTTGCCCACCAGAGGCAAAAGTCCCGAGTTCGAGTCTCGGTCCGACACACAGTTTTAATCTGCCAGGAAGTTTCAATATTTATCCCATATAAATTAATGTAAAACACGATAATACGTTGCATGCACCAAAAGTACTAAAATTTATCTGTTATTCATGCCATTTATTGGAGGATGATTATATATACAGTATTATGTACTTTGCTGTTCACGATACATAACTAATTCTTTTTTTGCTAGGAAGCCAACAATGGTCATTTGTTTCTGCTGATGTTCAACGCTTGGCGAAGTTGCGGCAGAACATTATGTTCAAATAAATTTGTAGCGGGCATGCTTTATTGGGGTGATAATTATCACTGTACGATGCAACAGATTCCCAAGCTTCCAGCATTTCTCTTATTGCGCCAGAGGATTGCTGCTTCGCTGTTACCGCCGCCTCCTCCTCCTTTGAAGAGCTCCTCTCCAGAACTTCCCGCAATGAAACACTCTGCAACTCCGTGAGCTCTTCAGTGGTCTTTTCTTTGCTGTTATCTTCCACAAGCTCATCGATATCATTATCATATCCAAACCCTTGCTCTTGGCCGAAGACACAATCTCGTTGTCTACAGGCTCTACAGATACTGACTCAAACGCCACAGGATCACATTTGATAACGCACTCAGGCCAAAGCTTCTTCCAAGCAGTGGTGACTCCAGCCCACGCCTTATCGATCATCTACACGCAGGCAACCACGTAGAAGTGATACTTCCAAAACACTCTGAGAGTGAGATTGGTAGCTCTAGTCAACTCAAAGTAATGCTCGAACAGTGCCTTAGTGTAGAACTTCTTAAAGTTAGAAAAAAATCTGCTGGTCCACAGGCTGGAGTAACGAAGTGGTGTTGGGAGGCAGTAATTTGATCTTGATGAACTGAAATTCTTCAATGAGGTGGTCTTGTAGGCCTGGAGAATGGGCAGGAGTACTGTCCATAACAAGCAAGATGTGAACTGGCAGATTCATTGCAGGAAAATATTTTTTTCACCGAAGGACCAAACATTTCATTGATCCAGTCCCAAAAAAATAATGCGTCACCCGACCTTTGTTGTTGGGCTCCACACGACACTTAACCAGCTCTTCTAGACTTTACACTTCTTAGAAGCTCGTGCAGTTTCCGAATGGAAAACAAGCAGCGGTTTAATTTTGAAATCGCCGATTGCATTGGCACAGATTAGCAGCCTGAGATGGTCTTTCATTGACTTGTGGCGGGCAGTGCATTCTCCTCTGCTTCGGCATCTTTTTCCTGTTGTGGTATATAGCCCCGCACAATCTACGAGCATCTTGAAGTTACTGATGAAGTTCTCTGCTGCCTTAGTGTCGGAGCTGGTTGCTTTTCCGTGCCTCACAACCCTGTGGATACTGGTTCTTCTCTTGGATTTCTTGAAACATCCACCGCTTCCCTTAAGCAGCCGGCCTCTGTGGCCGAGTGGTTCTAGGAGCTTCAGTCCGGAACTGCG
The DNA here is from genome assembly GCF_023864275.1 of Schistocerca cancellata. Taxonomy (NCBI): domain Eukaryota; kingdom Metazoa; phylum Arthropoda; class Insecta; order Orthoptera; family Acrididae; genus Schistocerca; species Schistocerca cancellata. The sequence continues at coordinate 928,387,569 of NC_064626.1, read as the reverse complement.
CTTCTGATACGGTCGCAGGTTCGAATCCTGCCTCGGGCATGGATGTGTGTGATGTCCTTAGGTTAGTTAGGTTTAAGTAGTTCCAAGTTCTAGGGGACTGATGTACTCAGAAGTTAAGTCCCATAGTACTTAGAGCCATTTGAACCCTTAAACACTTCTTCAACCACTGATGATCCCAGCATCTTCTTAACAATGTAGGCAAAATTCATTCGCGCCTTCTCACAAAAGATGTTCTTGTTAATAGTGTCGCCTTGCTATTTGCTTTTCATTTATATATATAAGGAGCAACCTTTCGAAATGATCCAGAGTAAGAAACCGTTTTTTAGATACTCTTGTCACTCCCTTAGAAGCATCTATCTCCTTAATCTTGTCTTTGTTCTTGAGAATAGTGCAAATAGTTGATGCAGACCAATTGTATGTGCGTGCTAAATCAGCAACGCTCACACCACGTTCGCGTTTTTCAATTATTTTACGTTTCATTTGTAAGATCATTTTCTTTTTCTTATGGTCGCCTTCTTGCGGCTTTATCTTCTGGAACATTTCTAGGAAGGTTATTAGATTTTGGACACAAAAAAACGCTGTGTAAACACAAGTTTAGAAAAATGTTGATTATTAGCTGTACTACGATGGTAGCAGAAAGAGCGCTAAACCCAGCGTGCAGTACGTGCTAAAAACATTGTCCACATGCCAGCGCCGGCAATGAAAGGTGTTCGTACTGTTGAGCGTTTCCACCACAGCGCGCGAACGTCTGGTGCCGCAACATTAAATCATCGTCACTCGTTTCGCGGAACATTGCTCGTTAAGGGAGTCATTTTTTTGCAATTTGTTTGCTCGTTAAGCGAAATGCGCGTTATGGGACGTGTTCGTTAAGCGAAGTTACACTGTAATGTTCTTCGAAAAGGACTTCGCCCTCCAGGATTCACATTTGAATTCCCGTAGCATCTGCGTAATACTTGCCCGATGTTCGAACCCACCGGTAACAAAGCTGGCAGCCCGCCTCTGAACAGCTTCGATGTCTTCCGTTAATCCAATCTGGAACGTATCCCAAACAGTCGAGCAGTAGTCAAACATTCCCAAATTTCTCTCAATAAATTGAAGTCGACAATTCTCCTTCCCTACCACAAACCTCACGTTCCATTTCATATCGCTCTGCAGCGTTGCGCCCAGACATTTAAACGACGTGACTGTGTCAAGCAGGACACTGCTAATTCTGTATCCGAACATTACAGGTTTCTTTTTCCTCGCCATGTCTAAGACAACTTGTATCCTCCTACAGTCACTCAACTTGGACACCTTCCTGCACACCACAGCGTCATTAGCAAACAATTGCAGATTCTACTCACACTGTCCGCAATGTCATTTATGTATATAGAGAGTAACAGCGGTCCTGTCACACTTCCCTGGGGCACTACCGACGACACCCTTGTCTCTGATGAACACTCGCTGTCGAGGACAACATACTGGGTTCTGTTACTTCAGAAGTTTCGAGTCACTCCCATATTTGGAGACCTATTCCATGTGCTTGTAATTTCGTTAACAGCCTGTATTGGGATACGGTTTCAAATGCTTTTCGGAAATCCAGAAACGTTGAATCTGCTTGTTCTCCTTCATCCGTAGTTCGCAGTGTATCATGTGAGTAAAGGGTAAGCTGAGGTTCACAAGATCGATTCTTTCTAAATCCATGCCGATTCGTGGAAATAAGCGTCTCAGGGAAATTTATTATATTCGAATTTAGAATATGTTCAACAATTCTGCAGCAAACCGATGTTAAGGATATCGGTCTGTAATTTAGCCGGTCCGTTCTTTTACCCTTCTCACATATAGGACACACGTGTGCTTTCTTCCAGTCGCTTGGGACTTTGCATTGGGTGAGAGGTTCGCGATTAATTCAAGCTAAGTAAGGAGTCAGTGCCGTAGCGTACTCTTTGTAAAACCTGATTGGGATTCCATCCGAACCTGGCGTCTTATTTGTTTTCATGTCCTTCAGTTGTTTCCATACGTCAGGGATGCTTATTATTATGCCGTCCATTCGGGAGTCTGTTCGATGGTCAAACGACGGTGTATTTATGGCATAGGTGAATGTCTACTGCTGATAAATTTGCTGCCCATACAGCAAGGCGCTGTTACTACCGCATCTGATAGCGAATGTGGCTGAATTTGAAGTTAATTTCGAACAAAGAGATGTTCAGGCTAATAGTATCGCAATACTGAAATAAAATCAGAAAGTTGTTTGTAAACTGTGAGCCACCATAACCACTTCGGAACGACTGTGATGTTTTTCTAAGCGAACGATTTTTCGATTGGTAGATGCGGTCTGCCATTAGTTACTGTCTTGCGCTAGTCCGTTCACGTCTTCGTATTTACAAGTAGTCAGTAGAATTAAGTTCATCCCTAAAACACACTTTCCAGGGTAGTTAGACTGCCTTTTAGCATTAATCTCAAGATCCTTGGGAAAAGGTTTTTGTTTCTCCTTTGACTCGACAATAAAAAATTCATTACATGTGTCATACAGCTACTACTGTTATTTACAGTATATATTTACGAAATTTACATCACCTAACCACATTATTTCTCATGTACATGCTGCACCCCCCTCCCCCCCATACACACACAAACATACACATATACACGCTCTCACAGCACAATTCTGAATTTCCCGCATTTTACCTAGGGTAGATAATCACAGAGGTTTCTCTTTTTCTTTCTTCAACGCTTGAACGTTATATCTCCACACCGTCTACAGAAACCAAGTTAGATGATAAGAATGGTTTGAAGACCTGCCCCCCAGTTTCAGCAACTGACGCAATAAGATTTTCATTGGCTGTTTCTGTTGCTGACGGGTGTTTCTGTTGGTGACAGGTTACGACAATGCTATTTAAAGTAAAAGAGAGCTAAATGTGTTACAGATGCTCTTGTAAATCAGTCTATGAAATGACAAGCCTGTGAGAAATACTCGAAACTTAGGAAAACAGCGAAGAATATCTCAGCCAGAACATGAAGATCCTTCAACAATGAGTGTTATTACTTAAGAACTGAATGTGTGTGTACATACATCTTCGTTTCACGTATCGGCCCGGTTCTTATTACGATGAAATGCGACCGAAACTGGATGTAGACTTCTACCAGTATTCTACCACAACCAATAATCACGATCCACCGATATATTCAATCGTCATCTGTGTTTTTAATGCAGTTGCTAACTTGGAAGACGAGATCAAACAGTGAATACGCTGTCGAATCATGTCGAGAGACACTTGCTCACAACTCAAGACGAACGTTTCACACTCACGAGGAGGTTTGGTGGACCGCTCTGCCCCCGTCCAGTTCCTTCATGGTTATCGGATTTGAAGCTCAGCGTCTGGACATCAGTTTCCTAAAGCAAGCATAAGAAAAGCGCCTTTGAAACTCAAGAACATTCCGAACGCTGCTATATAGAAAATATTTCTACATCTGTAGGTGAGTACGTAGCGTAAAAGTTTGGCGGTAATAAAGTCGCTGGTTATGATCTAACTAACTACAATTTTTCCTTTATTGACAAATAGCAATGTTAATAAACAAATTTAATTTTTAATAAAAATGTCTTTTTATTTTTAATTGCAAATTGCGTGAAAATATAAGTGTTCACAATAAACAAGAGTGTTGATATTGTCAGTCAGGAGATACATAAAATTACATCGTTAGGTTTTTATAACGTCAGCAGATTCCTGTCATGCTAGTTACTATCGTTAAAGTCCTGTTGCTTTAGCTGTAAAACGAGCTGCATTGATGTCAACTACTTAAATTTTAATTACATGTACATATTGTTCCTTAAATTTTTATTAGAACACGTTGATTTTATGTAAGTTACATAGCCAGCGTCCGCAGCTCGTGGTCGTGCGGTAGCGTTCTCGCTTTCCGCGCCCGGGTTCCCGGGTTCGATTCCCGGCGGGGTCAGGGATTTTCTCTGCCTCGTGATGACTGGGTGTTGTGTGATGAGGTTAGTTAGGTTTCAGTAGTTCTAAGTTCTAGGGAACTGATGACCATAGACGTTAAGTCCCATAGTGCTCAGAGCCATTTTACATAGCCAGCTGCTAATGCCATCTAGCGGTCTTCGCCTCAAGCAACGTGTCAAAACTTGGTGTCTGCCAGTTCCCATTTCGATTCAGTAACGGCCACTCACGTTATACTATGTACATGCTGGAAGTTGTAATGGGTATCAGCTGCTATACTCTTCACATGTACCAAATATTTCAAAAAAGAATATACGTATTACAAAGTATTATTTTGTCCAAACTATCGATCGCTGCGCCTTGGCTCGGCTATTGGAGAAACGAATACATAGTTTAATTTATGTTAATAACCGCTAGATGTCAGTTATCTTCTGTTTTCCTTGGTAATCGTCATATGTTTAAAATGGCTACGCCGCAGCAGAAATCATTTTGCGTTCACAAGTTTGCGAAGTACCATTCCGTGATTACAGTGCAAACACGTTTCAGGTTGAGGTACTAAACTGATCCTCCAAATGGGTGGAACATTCGCAGACGGTATCGACAGTGTCTAGATACAGGATGTGCACGTAAAGGAAAGAGTCCTGGCTGCCCTCGTGTTCCTGAAGGGAATGTTGCACGAATTCAAATGGCTTTCCAACGTACTCCTTCAAACTCAACTAGGCGTGCCAGTCGGGAGTCACAATTGCCTACAACAACAATTTGGCGTGTTTTGAGACGTCCGTTGATTTGAAGCCGTAGAATTTACAGCTGTTACAAGCTCTGCGTCCTGATGGCAAATGCAAACGTGTGGCATTTTGTAACGAGATTCTTGATGCTATTGATAATGATAACACTTTCGCACAACGCATCGTGTTAAGTGATGACCGACTTTCCTTGTTATTGGTCAGATAAACAAACACAATTTCGAATCTGGCGCCTACAGAACTCACATGCAGCCACTGAACATGTACGAGATTCGCCCGAAGTCAATGTGTTTTGTGCAATATCCCGATCATCTGTTTACGGCCCATTCTTCTTTGATGGAAACAAGGTTAACGGTCAGCAGTATCTCGCTGTTATAAAACAGGTTGTTTCCGAGGCTGCGCGAAGACAACTTTATTTTTCAACAGGACGGGGCACCCCCTCCCTGGAGTCGCCAAGTGCGTGAATATCTGAATGAAACTCTACCGAACCGTTAGATTGGTCCTCAGTGAGCTGGCGACTTAGCATGTCTGAGCAGGACTCCACAATCACCGGATTTGGCACCCTCTGACTTCTTCCTGTGGGGTTTCGTTAAAGGCAACGATTATATACCATCACTCCCACATAACCTGGAAGAGTTGAAGAACCGGATCCATACTTAATATCACTGACAAAGGACATGCTTGTCTGAGTATGGGAACAGTTTGAGTATCGATGTGACATTGTTCGTGTCACTAGTGGGGACATATTCAACATCTGCAATCTGAACCTGAGAGGTTCGTAAATATGTGTGTAAAGTTTCATATTCGTATGTCTCAAAGTTTAATAAATATATGCATTCGAAATACATACATTCTTTTTGAAACACACTGTATTTGATGATCTCTGTTACGAAATGGTGTAAATACTGATTGTGTCAGTTACTACGTTGTAACGGCATAAAGCCTTTGGTAAGACTATATCACTTATATTTAGTAATTTTAGTGGATAGTTCCTTGTGCGAATTTTGTTTTATTTTCACTGCCTCTTATCTGTATTAATGTATATTTTTTTCAGTTTTGTTACCATCAATTCAATTAACTGGCCACGAACGATGAAAAGCTATTTTTCCGATGAAAAGCTATTTTTAATTATGTCAGATATGGGTGTTGTCATTTCGCGAAAGATTTTAACGATCTATGAAGCCGTAATGGCTCCAACACTAGTCAACAATGGTTTATCATATGTATTCTGTAATTAATTCGTCAGTATTCTCTTCGACCCTGCTGCAATACTGTGTGTAGTTCTGTAAGCTGTTGTGTGTTGCTAACATGGGAAAAATTTGTTTTATGCCTTAGACCTGAAGAGTAGATTGTTAGCCGAGTCCAGTTATCAACCCAAGTAACAGATATTTCATGTGAAATCTTGACTTCATGGGTTGTCAGTCCATAAAATAAATAAAAAAATATTCACTATTAATTTAAAATCCGCTCAAAAATGCGAAACACTGAATAGGAAGTAAAATTTGTTTCTAGACATGAAACAACGTTTAACTTCATTTTTAACAAGACATTTCCAATGTCTCTATCAAATTTCTTTTCTCGTACGGTTATTACTTTCATTAAAAAACTAGTGAACCTCCCAGGCTTCTCACGAATAGGATTAATTATCCACGTGTGGATGACTCGTCTGGCGTAGCGGTAATAAGATACATGCACAAGTATTAATCGTGAGTAAATCTATTAGTGAAAATCTTATAACAATCCTTAGAGTAGTCCTAAGATTGCATTCACACGCAGACAGAAAAACAGGTGAGGGAACTTGAATTTACAGCATCCATAGATGATGATTCAGTATTTGATAATTAGTATTTCCATTTGAAAATAAATATAGACTGTGAATAAAAGGAACAACAAATGCAGCTAATTAAATTCCGTCCAGCACCTTCACGATTATAAGACATGTACGCTACGCCCTCAACAGCTGGTAACTATGTTCATGAAATCAAAATGATTCGCATTTAATAGCACTCGGAAATTTTCTAATTTCCAAAGGTGATTTTTTTTAATTGCTTTGAGATTTGTGTCTTACTGCTTTAGAAATCGATGTACTCCAACAGACCGTGAAGTATTATAACTAAAAAGAAAATGGAAGTGGTCCAAGCTGTAAAGTTTCCCTCTCTGTGTGACTCCCTCTTTAACATTTGCAGGACACTTTCCGGAAGAGGGAAGAGTAAGCATCATGTCACTCCTAAAAGAGTACTCGAATGGGAGCGTAAATCTAATATTTGCTTCTTCGATGGAAATTCGGACGCCCTCGATTCATTGCTGCTGTTGCTGCCACACACAGCATTTTCCAGCTATTTCCCAAGATAGGTTTCCACGCTATGGAGTGTCCAGCATAAATGTAATATTTATTTGTTCCACTGAAATTTTGAGAGCCTCGATCCATCGCTGCTGTTAGTGAGGCGTGCAGAGTTTCCCAGCTATTTTGCAACATAGGTTCCAACGCGCTGGAGTGCCTGAGCAACCTGATAAGGACTTAACAGTGCCAATTAAATGTGCCAGGATTACCATCCAACTGGGAAAAATGTTTGCTGCACGAGAAACAAGATCAGACTTCCTCCAAGTTACACTGTTCCTATAGGTTACAGATATCACCATCCACAGAGTCTTCAAGTAGTTTAAGTCGTTTCCCAATGGGTAAGGTGGCTGGTTCTACCATTACAGCATCGCCTGTTCCACAGGCAGCCACTGGGTTCTATCTACTCATTACGCCTACGCATTCATACCGCATCATCGAGTAAGGGGGCGTGGGAGTCAAAAACACTGGACTCGCATTTAGGAGAACCGTGTTTCAAATCCCCATCTGGCCAACCTATAACTCTGAAGGCAAACACCGAGATGGTTCCTTTGACGATGGTGGAATTTTTCGTCACCTTTACACAATCCAACCTTGTGTTCCGTCTGTGATGACCTCATCGTAGATGGATAAATTGACCTTGATCTTCCTTCACTCGATCTACATCGAAGAGCAGCTAGGCGACTCTTGCGTGTAGAACCTTCCGAAATCCCCCTTATTTTATTCCGTGGAACTCATTGCTCCTGTAACTCAGAATGTAACACACGATTTCGTTGCAGTTACATCTCGTCACTGATACATGTAATTTTTCTGTAGGTCACCACTCAGACCCCCTGCTTAGATGGATTTGAGTAGCAATCATCTGCAACCACTTATAAAAGTTTTCCGTAACTGTTGCTTATGTCTCACATTAGATGCAATTTTTCTATGATAAATTGTATCAAAATGATTTGAGTGTTAGAAGTAGCAGTATGAGTAAGTGGTACTACGAACCAATATAGTTAATATTGGCAGTACTTTTACTACTGCTGCCACTAATTATGATAACAGCAATAAAGATAGTAATAATGACAATAGTAACAACAATGACAGTGGATGATATAAAAAGAATGTATAAGGAGTACAAAATAGATGTTTTCTGATATAGCGAGTTCTGCACCAGCATAGAATACTGGGAAATGAGGAAGATCTGGATGGAAAGAAGAACGTACAGGGGTAAAGTGTGCGTACAGGGACATTGGTAATCATTACTGCACCCGTATTAGATATGTCGTTGACTTGTGAAGCTTAAGATGTTATTCAGTTCACTAAAATAATGCGGGGGCTTATTACAGAGTCGCGTTCGTACTACCGATGACTTCGAGAAAGCGACTGAACGACGGAGTGGGACAAACTATTTTTCTCTTGTGGGACCGGGCGTTTATGCCATGTCGTTCAGGCAAGACAGTTAAGGTCGAATGGATATATGAGGAACAGTATGCGTAGCTGCAGTCATGGACTGTGCAGCTGGTCCCGGCGGAGGTTCGAGTCCTACCTCGGGCATGGGTGTGTGTGTTTGTCCTTAGGATAATTTAGGTTAAGTAGGGTGTAAGCTTAGGTACTGATGACATCAGTTAAGTCCCATAAGATTTCACACACATTTGAACATTTTTCGAGTTTACGTCGATTTAAACATAAATATCAACACTTCTAAAAGACAAATGTGGAGTGCAAGCTCCATGTTTGTGTGCCGTGTAATTAAGGGTTGTATTGAAATAGGGACGACGCAGAACCCAATTATGTACAGATGTTTGAATTTACCTTGTACTTGGTACCCGGCACTGAATTTATTAAAACCTCGTCGGTAGTCTAATGCTCAAGTACCAATAGATAGCTTGTAATGTACTTTTCGCGGAGTAGTAGTGCGGGACGCGTAGAACAAAGGGGTATCAGGGCACAGTTGACGCCAAAGTCGAACTAGCAATAAATAAGGACGTAACGGCAATAATAGCAGGGAACCTCTCGCAGCAGCTGACGAATGTTGCGCCGTATATCATCGTAATATTGTTCGTATTAATCGAATTACCATCTCTGCACGGCATTCGAAAACACATCGTCATTCGAGGACCCTGATAAAACTTACAAAATCGTATCGGAGCGGCTGCTTGAGGAAAAAGAGGGACCTGAATTTTAGAAACGGATGGGGCAGGGATATTCTTTCAGTTTTGTCCGTTCTACGGCATTTGAGGTATCGCTTCTTTTTACCTTTCTATGTGGTCACAGCATCAACCTTATGAACTTATATTCACGTCCAAAAATAACTTGTTTTGAAAGTACAAACTCTGATCATCATCTTCTTTTCACTGTTACGGATCGTAATGTATAAAACCTTTGATAATTTCATTTTCCTTCCTCTATCCTTCATGTGGAAAATTGATTCTTTTGAAAAGGTGTCCTCTATGTGCTCAACCACCAATCTGATGTCAATATTAATGAGCAGACACATTTTTATGCTCATATTTTCTTAAAAAGGTTCTCCCAGTCTGAGAACATACTTCATTCCGTGGGTGGAACGTTGCATCATAATCAACAGCGAAAACTGACGTGGGTGAAAGTATATGTTAATACAAGCCAAAACGTTTCAACAAAGACAGGTGTGCGAACAAACCGCTGGCCAATAACAGCGAATGTGTGTTTACGAGATACCAGTGGCTTCAGTATGATATAATGTCGTATTTAGTGCAGATATACAAGAGCGTTTAATAAGTAACGCATTCATGTTTTCTGAAAACAGGTTGGTTTTATTCAGAACTCCAATACATCATATGATTTCCCACTCTTTTGGCTACGAAACCCTATTATCTCCGTTCAGTGGTTCGCAAGGTGCCACTGTCCTCGTCAACGTCAGAGGCGAAGTCTTGTTACATCAATAATCCCCTCTTCATCGACATACTGCTTACCCTGGAGTGCGTCCTTCATTGGGCCAGACAGATGGAAGCTCTTTATGGCCTTCTGTTAATAGGCGAGGAAGCCAGCAGGCACTTACCTTTGATTTCCCCATTCGGTGGACGAGTGTGTCAGCACTGCCGACAGAAACGGACAGTTGTGCAGTGAGGTGTTCGACCGTGATTCGTCGACCACCACGTTCCAACATTGCAGGAGTCACATCTGTGTACGGCCGGCCGGCGCTTTGGGAGAAGGAAGAGGTTTGAGCGAGGTGGTTGCGATGACAGACGCCTCGTCAAACGACTCACTGTACTCTTTTTCACTGCCAGCTCTCTGTAGACATTCTTCAAGAGCCTTTGAATATCTGGGATGCTGTGGTTATCCACCGAAAAAAACTCAATAACAGCCCTCTGCTTGAATCGCACCTCCGCTAGACGCTATTTTGGTTACTTATAGCGCTGGCACTATCGGAACTCCATGAAACTATATGGGCTGAAGAGCGAATATTTCACGACGTGCCACGACAAATTCCGCATTTTTTCAACTGAAATTGACCGAGAAATAATGTGTTTCATTAGTTACTGAACAACCCTCATAATTGAAATTTAAACTTTTCCATTAAGTTCGAATGTAATTGAGCTCAAATTTCATCCACAGCACATGGTTGCAAAATGTAATAGATGCGTCATGCGCCACGGCAAATGTTTCGGCTGATGTATGATCAAATCGAATGCAGCCATATTGTCCAAAGGGGCTAGCCTGTTCGCTCACTGTACTTTTGCTCGCAACAAGGCCAACGTCAAGTGTGCTGCATTTTCTGTCTGGGATCATCGGAGAAATGAAGTGTACAGCAGACCAGTTAATGCCCTTGAAGAATCGGACCAGCGAAACTTGTCGAAACTTAGGAAATGAGTTGTGTGTTGAAAGCATTAGTAATCCCTGCAGACACGAGTGCAGTACTCCGCCCACATGCGAGTATACCTCCTCTGGTAGGTACGAGTGTACAGACATTCTTAAGTGCTGTAATAATACTTTATTTCTTGTCACCGTAGGCCAAACGTGAAATTTGAGAAACACATCGTCCGTAAAAAAACTTCCGAGACGGATTTTATTCCTCGCGTACAAGCGACGTCAGCGCAGTAACTATGGCGGCAGTTTGAAATAACAGCTTTAAACAGTAGATTTGCATTCGACCATTCAGTTGTGAGCTGGTAGTTTTACGTAGACAACGAGCGGCCGTTGTGTGTCAACATTGTTGTGCCAGAAATGGGAACGACGCAACATCCCTAAATCAAGTGTTCAAGACATTCTTCAGAATATTTTGAATAGTAGACGAGTGTGTGCCAAGTTTGTCCCTCACACGTTGACTCCAGAAAAGAACAAAGACTACGATGTGTGGTCGGTTTCTACAACCTGACTGAAATGTAAAACCACGACAAATTTTTTCTCGAGTAAATCTTCACAATTGACAAAAAGACGCAATGCATAAATTCACGAGAAGGGTCAACAGTTTGATGACATAATCGACATCCAAGCCAGTCTGTCGCGTGGGTTGAACAGCAGGTCAAAGAGGGACTTTCGTCGTAGTTACCCATGGTTGCGTAACGCTCTGCGCTTCGTACTAAAGCGAGGGGTGGGGGATGGGGGCAAGTAGTAGAATACCCGGAACATTAAAACAACCATCAGATTAACTTTTTTCTCATTTTTTTATTAATCAAGTTACGAAACTTTTTGAACTGACGGGTTACGTGGAGGTTTAATGCAAAAGTCTGTATTGGAAATACATTTACGTTAACTAGGAAAACATTTTATAACAAATCAACAGCGGCTCTCAACAACACATTCGCTGTTCTATTGGAGACGGCTCTTTTGTAAATTCATGTTTTTTTGGAAATTTTTTGTTTCTGTTACTGTAAAAGTGGACCAAGTGACTATGGAATTGCTTCCTGATAAAAACGCACTCTTAAATACTGTAACCCGGATTAACATGCAACAGTGCTTTTTGCATTGTGCTGCCATGCCATTAGTAGTGGAAGCTACGGTTACGTGCATTACACCTGACGTGGTCACAAAGCTAATTTGTTCGTAGGTGGAAAAAAGTGTTTGTGGATTTCTTGGGAACTTTCTTCTATTGCCTATAACTTTGAAGATACGTACGACTAAGTGAACGCATGTCAAGGTAAATAAGTTATAAATCTTGACCATTTTACAAAATAATTAAATTTTACTAACATTTACTTCAGTTACTGGGAAACGAAAAATATTATACCTATATGTTATACCGGTGAGTTTGTGACAGCACACACACTTGCAGAACCAAGAGTGACATTTGAAAACGTGGAAAACAAATTTCATTAATGAAATATGGGATGTCTGTGAACGTTTTGGTAAGAAATGTGAGGTATTATTTCACATTCTAACTTTGTTTCTAAATATAATATACAGTTGCTTAGAACACTGTATAAAATTTTGTCATTACGTTAATTTTTCTGACACCACTGAACATGTACACGAGTAACAGTTTCCAGTAACTGTTTTGCTTAGAGAACATTTCGATAACTGAGAAGTGCTTCCGCGGAACGGTATAACCGCCAAGTGGTATTTTTTTCGGGAAATGAAAAAACCGTCTCAAATATTATGTAATCTTCGTTTGCTATTAATAATGATTTCATTGGATCACAAATACAAATACACTGGTGTCAGAAATTAAAGCAATAAAAGTAAGTTTTGTAAGGTTGTGTTTATTTTGCTACAAAACAGTATAAACAGGTGATAACAAAGTAGAAGCAATGCAAAGAACACAAGCTGTAAATAAGTGGAGCATGCGTAACAGTAAAGAAGTTCTTCGATTTTTCCAACATGCGTGACAGTAAACAAAGACGTTCTTCGATTTTTCCAACTTAACAGATTTGAACACAGACTCAGACAACTGGTTAATTCGTTCAGTGTGGGTTGTGGCCACGTCTGGCAGAAATACAGGCCTCACAACAACGGGTCATGCTGTGAATGATGTCGTCAGTCCCATGTTGAGGCAACAACGTATCTTTCAGAGATGCTCGCAAGCCTTGCAGAGTGGTTGGTGGATGCTGACGTGATGCAGCCTGTCTCCCTAGTGTATTCCAGGCGTGCTCTATTGGATTAAAACCGGGAGCGAGAGCAGGTCACGCCACGCATGCAATATCTTACGTTTCCAGTAAAAAGTCAACCACCCGTGCTCTATGAGATCGAGCATTATCGTCCGTCAGCACGAAATCTGGGCCCACACTACCTCGCAACGATCGCATATAAGGTCCCAAGATCTCGTCACGATACTTGTCACCAGTTAAATCTTGCTAATCACCCGTAATATTTCATGAAGATGTGTTCGAGTCGTCAACATTATCCCTGCCCACACTTTTAGGTATCCTCCTCGATATCGGTCTCTTCCATCGATATTTGGGTGCCAAAATAGTTTTCCATGCTTCCTCCAGATGCGAATCCATCGACAATTTATCTCCAGACCAAATCGGGACTTATCTGTGAAAAGAACATTGGTTCACTGTTCGGCTTGTAACCTCCCCCTCACTTATCGGCCTTAATGGCAGTGAAAAATTAAACCGCGTGTACCTAATGGAAATTTGGGAAAAGCAATCGTCACCGAAGTTAATTTGTCGGTAAAGAGGGAGGAAAGGATTACATCTAAATGAAAGGATAAACGCTCTTGAAACTGGTGGAAATTAATTTTGAAAAGGGGTAAAGTTAATAAAGAAAGCAAATGTGCGGCCGTTACGTTAACAATTAACTAGCGGTAATTAGATATTTCAGATTTGGGGGAAATTACGGTCGCCAGTCCTAAGGACAATTACTATAGTAACTGAAAAACATAGGTTATTACACATATAATTAGCACTAGAAGCGTGGCAGCTGAAGGTTGACACGTGTAGTGTGAAAACTGAAAGTTTGTCAGAAGTAATAAATTTCGCTACACTCTGACTTAATTTAGCAAAAGAATTAATAAAACCGGAAAATCGAAAGTTAATTTAGTGGCTGAAGTTAATAGTGAGCTTTCTTTCTAAAGCACATCGAAATTCAGTAAAATATGGTTAGTCTTGGATTACTTCAACAATCATTTCAAAAGCTACTTGAATCTACGCAACTTAGAAATAAGAGATTTAACTTTGAACTTGAATTAAATGATTCTGAACAATTAACAATAGTAAAATTTAGTACGTACCAAGCTGAGCTGCAGTCACAGGTAAGCTAAAATACGCTAACAAAACTCGCACTCTTAATTTGTGCTTGTGTAATCTAAATATTGTAGCCAGCTATGAATACCTTAACTGAACTTTGAAATTAAAGCAGTGAAATCGAATGATGCTGGCGTTTGAATTTCAACGACACTCGGGTTCATTCCGGAAAAGGACGGGACCCTGCTTGGCAATGCAACTGGGACAATGAGCAACAAAGGTTCATGCTAAGTTGCTGTAATTTTGTGATGCAACAATTTTAAAAGTTAGAAAAGCTGTGGTCTGCCCTACAGTTCGAAAACTTTACGTGCTTCCAGTCTTCCTTGTTGGTTGATTGAAGGTTTGAAGCCGTCGATCGAGGAGGTGGCGACAGTCGCTCATTGTCGGCCGTCGCTGTTGCAGAAGCTGGATGTTGGCGCGCCTTCTTCTCGACACGGTCACCAGACGAAACGGGCTCTTGATGTGCGCCAGCTACTGCTTCCCGTCCGCGACACCATGTCAGAAACTATCATCGCAAGTCGAGCGCAATTACATTCTGCCAAACCCCGAAAGCGCGGCAACTCGCGGGAGCTTCACACAACACACCTGCTCCACTGCACCATCCCAGCCAGACTCCCCCTGCCCGCGCTCCACGCGTCAGAGTTGACACTACCAAAGATCCTAAACACTTTTGTTCTCCACACGACCTATCGATGTATTCGTTCGATAGCATAGTTTTCCCTAGGCAAGACCCAGCGTAAAAATACAAATAATATTTACAAAACAAACCAACATAAATGCATAAACATATATATACAAACAGTAAAACAATTACAATATACAGGGTGATTCAAAAAGAATACCACAACTTTAGGAATTTAAAACTCTGCAACGACAAAAGGCAGAGCTAAGCACTATCTGTCATCGAATTAAGGGAACTATAAAGTTTCATTTAGTTGTACATTTGTTCGCTTGAGGCGCTGTTGACTAGGCGACAGCGTCAGTTGATGCTAAGATGGCGACCGCTCAACAGAAAGCTTTTTGTGTTATTGAGTACGGCAGAAGTGAATCGACGACTGTTGTTCAGCGTGCATTTCGAACGAAGTATGGTGTTAAACCTCCTGATAGGTGGTGTATTAAACGTTGGTATAAACAGTTTACAGAGAATGAGTGTTTGTGCAAAGGGAAAAGTTTGGACGGCCTAGAACGAGTGATGAAAATGTAGCACGCATCCAGCAAGCATTTGTTCGCAGCCCAGGAAAATCGACTTGCAGAGCTAGCAGAGAGCTGCAAATTCCACAATCAACTGTATGGAGAGTCCTACGAAAACTACCTGAACGCAACTACCAGAGGCGATGGATCGGCCGCCAGGCAGCCCGTGACAGAGCACTTTATCACTGGCCTCCAAGAAGCCCTGATCTTACCCCCTGCGATTTTTTCTTATGGGGGTATGTTAAGGATATAGTGTTTCGGCCACCTTTCCCAGCCACCATTGAAGATTTGAAACGAGAAATAACAGGAGCTATCCAAACTGTTACCCCTGATATGCTACAGAGAGTGTGGAACGAGTTGGAGTATCGGGTTGATATTGCTCGAGTGTCTGGAGGGGGCCATATTGAACATCTCTGAACTTGTTTTTGAGTGAAGAAAAACCTTTTTAAATACTCTTTGTAATGATGTATAACAGAAGGTTATATTATGTTTCTTTCATTAAATACACATTTTTAAAGTTGTGGTATTCTTTTTGAATCACCCTGTATAAAGAGACTGAAATGTCATATCTTCAGGTAGCAAATAAAGGAAAAATCTATAGTACAATAGATGGAAATAGAAGGATATGCATTTCCGGCGTTACAGGCTGTCGAGGAGGCATTTGGACAACTCCACTCTAGATGTTTCCTTCTATGAACACGCGTCAGAGGTACACATACAGCAGGTTTCCGACGATGGACTCTGCCGAAGCATTCTGTACACCATTTGTCTCAATACAACACGTCCAGTTAAAGCTGCGAGGTCAGATGTCAGTTGATGTGCGGTAGTGTGGCGGTACCATTACGCCCTTACAGCCAAATAACGGTCCTCTCTTTCTGATGCCACATGTGGTTGGCCAGCCCTGGTCTTAGGGATACAATTTCGGTCTCTATAAACTGTCGTCATATCCGAGAAACGACAAAATGCTTCACATTAAACTACCGGGCTGCATCAGTTAGCGATTACCCTGCTTCCATTATTCCTACGGACTTCCACCTCAGAGAGTCTAATAGGAGTCTTCTCTGTCCCATACTGCATCATCTGTGACTATGTAACAACGATTGTGCTTCTGTATCTACCCGGAAAACACTATCTCATTCGATAAGTGATCTGAAGTCATCGTTGGCGAGGTTGTCCATTGACCGGAATGCCATCTCGCGTTCAGCACTCGATCGTACGGACATCTGTCGACAGTTTGTATGATTACATCGTGAACTAGACACAGAATGGGGAAATAGCAGTTTGTTCAAAATGGTTCAAATGGATCTGAGCACTATGGGACTTAACAGCGGAGGTCATCAGTTCCCTAGAACTTAGAACTACTTAAACCTAACTAACCTAAGGACATCACACACATCCATGCCCGAGGCGGGATTCGAACCTGCGACCGTAGCGGTCGCGCGGTTCCAGACTGAAAGGCCTAGAACCGCTCGGCCACTCCGGCCGGCAGCAGTTTGTTGCTTTAATTTTGGACACTAGTGTATAAATAATACTGAAAAGGAAAACTTTCCAAATAAATGATATGGAACAAGAAATGTTAAGTGTTCTGAAATTTAATTCCAATTCTCTGTTCAGTTTAACTGCTTCGCTGGAAACTGTTTCTGTAAAACATGTGGTATTTCTTATCCACGTAAGGAAACATAAACAGAATATCTTTCCTTTTTTTCAGCATTTATTTCAGGTGATGGATTTAACTGAGGAGGATCCTCCAGACGGGTCATATTTTGCATTGTATAATCTGTCTTGAAGACTGAATATACATTCAGTTCCTCAATTTCACCGAAGGATTTCTCGACAAGAATTTTGTTGAAATTACTCACTTCAAGTGAAGAGTGTGGAATCAGATTGAGTTTGGGTTTATTGATGAATAGACCAGCTAGTGCACCCATTGCAAAAAGTCTTCACCTTGCATGTTAATGACTGCGAAGTGAGGTTTCAGTCTGGCTGACCTGAACGTATTTTAAGGTTATAAACACAATACATACATCTCGAACTAGAATTTTTGCTGGTTTATTTATCTCCGTTGTGATGTAGTGTAAGCATTTCCATGAACTAATAAGTCTGTCCTAGCAGACAATTCCTTTCTAATAATAATACACTCTGTATTTAGGTCCATCTTAATGCGGTAAGCTAATAAATAAAGAACTGAAGCACGTATATGTTCAAGGGAAAAGCACAGAGAATAGAATGTATGGTAGGTGTCAGCACTAAATGGCAGCGTTGATGGCACTTACATCGGTCTCCATGAAAAATGTAAGGAGACATTTCAGGTGCCGTAAATGGACGAGTTTTTGAGCTAAATGAGATCGGCCTGGCGCTTGCACAGTATTAGCAGCAGTACAAAGAAAGATTTCAATGTAAAATATGAAAATGATATGTCCTGGCACTTCTACCGTTTCCACAAACTGTATTCAAATGGTTCAAATGGCTCTGAGCACTATGGGACTTAACTTCTGAAATCATCAGTCCCCTAGAACTTAGAACCACTTAAACCTAACTAACCTAAGGAAGTCACAAACATCCATGCCCGAGGCAGGATTCGAACCTGCGACCGTAGCGGTCATGCGGTTCCAGATGTAGCGCCTAGAACCGCTCGGTCACCCCGGGCGACAAAACTGTATTCAGTTGTAAGTTTTGTGACCTGTTTTTTTCTCATGCAGTTCCACTGAAGAAATGCGTAAATAAATGTATAGAGAGTTTCGATGACCCAGATGTTAAATAAATGTATAAAAGTTTAGTTTAATTACCTTGGTTAAATCTTACAAAAAACATAAGAGTACTTCACGCCCACTTTTTGAAAATGTTGTCATTAGTCAGTATTAATTTTTATTTTACAATTTGGAAAGTGTTTTATCGTTTTTAATGAATTGTCCTACCAAATTTCATAAACGTTTTAAATTTTTCATTTAAAAACTTAACCCAAAAACCTTAAGTCTTAGTGGTAGTCACTTTCCACAGTGAATGTCAAATACAATATTTTCAGGTTCACGACCTTATATACGCATCAACACCTCTTTATAAAGTATGTTGTGAGTAAAAGACAAGATTGCATTTAAGTACTACCCCCTCCCCCGCCCTCCCCCCTCGGTAGCATACGATGTTGGAAGTCGGTTGTCAT
Organism: Schistocerca cancellata; assembly: GCF_023864275.1. NCBI lineage: Eukaryota > Metazoa > Arthropoda > Insecta > Orthoptera > Acrididae > Schistocerca > Schistocerca cancellata. The sequence goes on along the minus strand of NC_064626.1, from coordinate 928,369,060 downwards.
TGCTTCGAGTGTGTTGTTATAAATTTTCAGGTTCTGGACCATACTTACACATCAGTATCTCTTTAAAACGCATGTTCTTAATACAAGCCAACAAATATGAACAAATTTTATTTTATTTTCAATTTTTTATGGTCAGACTATAGTACCCTCCCCACAGTGGTAATGCGCATTGAGGAAACTGCGTTGGTATTGGTGGGGTTAATACAGTTTTTTTACTCTTACTTTGTTTCAGTGATGATAGGCTCCTAGTTACCTGGATTATAAGAACATTAAAACAATACATCTCACCAAATTGGCAAATATTGTACCAATAGTTTTTCTATGTATTGGGAAAACTAAACTCATGAAACTGAGCAGATGTGTGAGTAAATAATTTTGCGGCAGATGAATTTAAATCTACTTTCTCTGTCTTAGACTTTACATCACAATGTTGTGCACAACTGGGAGAGTTGGAGTTGGGGGGAGGGGGAGATTTTGGACAATATTCCATTTCCCAAATAGCCGATTCCACAAAAAAACTTCATTGCTGTCAAAATTAAATGATAAAAGTTACAAAATTCCATATATGAGGAAATTCAAAGTCTCAGTACATATTTTTATAAGATTACGGTACAGAAACTGCTAAAAGTGTCACAAAGTTGCCCACTTTTAAGGTATTGCATATTTTCATTCGTTTCAGTTTTCACTGATCATTATGATACATATGTCCAACATTGATTAACTCTGTTCTGTCTGAAACTTTCGCCATGATGTGAACATAGTATAGCCCCAGAATGCGATTTTAATTCTACAGCCGAGTATGCCCTCATATGACACTTCCTGGCAGATTACAACTGTGAGCCGGACTAAGACTCTCAAAGGTCCCGAAAAAAAAAAAAAAAAAAAAAAAGATATGGCTCGAAGCACTATGAAACTTAACATCTGATGTCATCAGTCCCCTAGACTTAGAACTACTCAAACCTAACAGACCTAAGGACATCACACAAATCAATGCCCGAGGCAGGATGCGAACCTGCGACCGTGGCACTTCTTAAGTAATAGAACCCAGTACTTTGTCCTCGATGGTGAGTGTTCATCGGAGGTGAGGGTATCATCTGGAGTGTCCCAGGGAAGTGTGGTAGGTCCGCTGTTGTTTTCTATCTACATAAATGATCTTTTAGATAGGGTGGATAGCAATGTACGGCTGTTTGCTGATGATGCTATGGTGTACGGGAAGGTGTCGTCGTTGAGTAACTGTAGGAGGATACAAGATGACTTGGACAGGATTTGTGATTGGTGTACAGAATGACAGCTAACTCTAAATATGTATAAATGTAAATTATTGCAGATGAATAGGAAAAAGAGTCCTGTAATGTTAGAATACTCCATTAGTGGTGTAGCGCTTGACACAGTCACGTCGATTAAATATTTGGGCGTAACGTTGCAGAGCGTTATGAAGTGGGACAAGCATGTAATGGCAGTTGTGGGGAAGGCGGACAGTCGTCTTCGGTTCATTGGTAGAATTTTGGGAAGATGTGGTTCATCTGTAAAGGAGACCGCTTATAAAACACTAATACTACCTATTCTAGAGAACTGTTCGATCGTTTGGGATCCCTAGTGGGTCGGATTAAGGGAGGGCATAGAAGCAATTCAGAGGCGGGCTGCTAGCTTTGTTACTGGTAGGTTTGATCATCACGCGAGTGTTACGGAAATGCTTCAGGAACTCGGGTGGGAGTCTCTAGAGGAAAGGAGGCGTTCTTTTCGTGAATCGCTACTGAGGAAATTTAGAGAACCAGCATTTGAGGCTGACTGCAGTACAATTTTACTGCCGCCAACTTACATTTCGCGGAACGACCACAAAGATAAGAGAGATTAGGGCTCGTACAGAAGCCTATAGGCAGTCATTTTTCCCTCATTCTGTGTGGAAGTGGAATAGGGAGAGAAGATGCTAGTTGTGGTACGAGGTACCCTCCGCCACGCACCGTATTGTGGATTGCGGAGAATGTATGTAGATGTAGATGTAGCAGCCGCGTAGTTCAGGACTGAAGCGTCTAGAACAGCTCGGCCACAGCAGCCGGCATGGTCTCGAGTGCGCCTCTCGGTCCGGCACACAGTTTTAATCTGCCAGGAAGTTTGATATAGTAGTCACTTTTCCCTTGGTTCCATCCACTGCCGTAAACTGAGACTGGACCCGGGTGAACAATATTAATGAGCCGAAAGCTTAGCTCAGCTAAGAGCTTCGGCGTTGGCAGCAGGTAGTGCAAGAAAGTCGAGAGCTACGATGCAAACTTGTCTACAGTAATTGGACACAGCCTTGCGAGTAGTGGGCGGCTGCAGGAGTACAGCCGACCCGGCGCCTCTGTGGGCGGCGCGCGGCAGTCGGCAGACACATCCCCGCGGCTGAGGACAAAGGCGAGGCTGTGTGCGGCGTCCTCGCGACGCGCTGTGCTAACAACGCCGAGCGGCGGCCTTCCCGCGGCCTCGGCCCGCCTGTATTTAGCTCACCGGCGCGTTGCGCACGCGGAGCAGACATCCATACCGCCCTTCCCTCCCTGAGCCCGGTGCCCGCGGGGTCGCGGCAATACCGAAATGTCAGAATTACTCTAACCTCGATATACTGGCTGACCTCCGCCGCGTGCCTCAAGCATGATGTCGTTCTCTTCCCTTCTCCTTTCTTCGTTCGTCCAGAGATGAAAAACCTTTCTACATCATTCAGCTAAATCGCCAGAAACTAATTAAATGATTATGGAGATAACATGTAACAATTTTCCCGTCACGGTGATTACTTATGCGAGTAATCGTTGAAAGGTGAGCCAGACCCCTATACAGGGTGTTACAAAAAGGTACGTCCAAACTTTCAGGAAACATTCCTCACATACAAAGAAAGAAAATATGTTATGTGGACATGTGTCCGGAAACGCTTACTTTCCATGTTAGAGCTCATTTTATTACTTCTCTTCAAATCACATTAATCATGGAATGGAAACACACAGCAACAGAACGTACCAGTGTGACATCAAACACATTGTTACAGGAAATGTTCAAAATGTCCTCCTTTAGCGAGGATACATGCATCCACCCTCCGTCGCATGGAATCTCTGATGCGCTGATGCAGCCCTGGAGAATGGCGTATTGTATCACAGCCGTCCACAATACGAGCACGAAGAGTCTATACATTTGGTACCGGGTTTGCGTAGACAAGATCTTTCAAATGCCCCCATAAATGAAAGTCAAGAGGGTTGAGGTCAGGAGAGCGTGGAGGTCATGGAATTGGTCCGCCTGTACCAATCCATCGGTCACCGAATGTGTTGTTGAGAAGCGTACGAACACTTCGACTGAAATGTGCAGGAGCTCCATCGTGCATGAACCACATGTTGTGTCGTACTTGTAAAGGCACATGTTCTTGCGGCACAAGTAGAGTATCCCGTATGAAATCATGATAACGTGCTCTATTGAGTGTAGGTGGAAGAACATTCGGTCCAATCAAGACATCACCAACAATGCCTGCCCAAATGTTCACAGAAAATCTGTGTTGATGCCGTGATTGCACAATTGCGTGTGGATTCTTGTCAGCCCACACATGTTGATTGTGAAAATTTACAGTTGGAATGAAGCCTCATCCGTATAGAGAACATTTGCAGTGAAATGAGAATTGACACATTTTTGGATGAACCATTCGCAGAAGCGTACCCGTGGAGGCCAATCAGCTGCTGATAGTGCCTGCACACGCTGTACATTGTACGAAAACAACTAGTTCTCCCGCAGCACTCTCCATACAGTGACGTGGTCAACGTTACCTTGTACAGCAGCAACTTCTCTGACGCTGACATTACGGTTATCGTCAACTGCACGAAGAACTGCCTCGTCCATTGCAGGTGTCCTCGTCGTTCTAGGTCTTCCCCAGTCGCGAGTCATAGGCTGGAATGATCCGTGCTCCCTAAGAAGCCGATCAATTGCTTCGAACGTCTTCCTGTCGGGACACCTTGTTTCTGGAAATCTGTCTCGATACAAACGCACCACGCCACAGCTATTGCTCCGTGCTAATCCATACATCAAATGGGCATCTGCCAACTCCACATTTGTAAACATTGCACTGACTGCAAAACCACGTTCGTGATGAACACTAACCTGTTGATGTTACGTACTGATGTGTTTGATGCTAGTACTGTAGAGCAAACGGTCGCATGTCAACACAAGCACCGAAGTCATCATTACCTTCCGTCAATTGGGCAAACTGGCGGTGAATCGAGGAAGTACAGTACATACTGACGAAACTAAAATGAGCTCTAACATGGAAATTAAGCGTTTCCGGACACATGTCCACGTAACATCTTTTCTTTATTTGTGTGTGAGGAATGTTTCCTGAAAGTTTGGCCGTACCTTTTTGTAACACCCTGTATATACAATATAATGGCTACAACACAGAGAAAGCACGCGGCATTATCAGAAGACTTCAAGAAGAATATAATAATTCCAATCCTAATGTAAGCAGGTGTTGACAGATGTGAAAATTACCGAACTATCAGTTTAAAAAGTCACAGGTGTAAAATAATAACGCGAATTCTTTATAGACGAATGAAAAAACTGGTAGAAGCCGACCTCGGGGAAGATCAGTTGGGATTCCGGAGAAATATTGGAACACGTGGGGCAATACCGACACTACGACTTACCTTAGAAGAAAGATTAAGGAAAGGCAAACCTACCTTTCTAGCAATTTTAGACTTGGAGAAAGCTTTTGACAATGTTGACTGGAATACTCTCTTTCAAATTCTAAAGGTGGCAGAGGTAAAATACAGCGATTGAAAGGCTATTTACAACTTGTACAGAAAGCAGATGGCAGTTATCAGAGTCGAGGGACATGAAAAGGAAGCAGTGGTTGGGAAGGGAGTGAGACAGGGTTGTAGCCTCTCCCCGATGTTATTCAATCTGTATATTGAACAATCAGTAAAGGAAACAAAAGGAAAGTTTGGAGTAGATATTAAAATCCATGGAGGAGAAATAAAAACTTTGAAGTTTGCCGATGATATTGTACTTCTATCAGAGACAGCAAAGGATTCGGAAGAGCAGTTGAACGGAATGGACAGTGCCTTAAACGGAGGGTATAAGATGAACATCAACAAAAACAAAACGAGTATAATGGAATGTAGTCGAATTACATCGGGTGATGCTGAGGAAATTAGATTAGGAAATGAGACACTTAAAATAGTAACTGACTTTTGCTATTTGAGGAGCAAAATAACTGATGATGGTCGAAGTAGAGATGATATAAAATGTAAACTGGCAATGTCAAGGAAAGCGTTTCTGAAGAAGAAAAATTTGTTAACATCGAGTATAGATTTAAATGTCAGGAAGTCGTTTCTGAAAGTATTTCTATGGGGTATAGCCATGTATGGAAGTAAAACATGGATGATAAATAGTTTGGACAAGGAGAGAATAGAAGCTTTCGAAATGTGGTGCTTCAGAAGAATGCTGAAGATTAGATGGGTAGATCACATAACTAGTGAGGAGGTATTAAATAGAATTGGGGAGAAGAGGAGTTTGTGGCACAACTTGATTAGAAGAAGGGATCGGTTGTTAGGACATGTTCTGAGGCATCAAGTGATCACCAATTTAGTATTGGAGGGCAGCGTGGAGGGTAAAATTCGTAGAGGGAGACCAAGAGATGAATACACTAAGCAGATTTAGAAGGACGTAGGTTGCAGTAGGTACTGGGAGATGAAGAAGCTTGCACAAGATAGAGTAGCATGGAGACCTGCATCAAACCAGTTTAAGGACTGTTGACCACAACAACAACAACAACAGTGGTGAACATCTTGTACACGTTAAACCATGCAAGTATTTACGTACAATACTAAGAAGCAATGCGTTTTATCAGTTTGTGACGGGCTTAATCCGTGAAAGGGAGGTGACCACTGAGTGTAAGGAATTGTTGTACAAGATGAGCATTACACTCATAGTGACATTTGCATCGGAAATCTGAAAAGTGGCAAGAAGACAGGAGAGTAGAATCCAAGATGTAAGTTACGGAAAACGAGGAGAGAAAGAGTGAGAAACAATGATGTTAGGAAGGTAATTAGAGTAAGAAAGTTAAATTATAGAAATGAGAAGAGTGGGTTAAAATGGTTTAGACATATACATAAAATGAAAGATGGAAGAATACCAAAACGAATTATGCAGACGAAGTTTGAATGCAGGAGTGAGACCCAGAGCAAGGTGGATTGACTCGGTTTATACGAGTCTAAGAAAAAGGGATCTGGACTGGATCAAAACATAGATCAAGAATGTTCGAAAGAAAAGAGGAAGTGGATAAGTACCACATTGTCCCAACCTGGCCTGATGGTGCATGAAGAGGAAACGAAAACACCGACGAAGACTAAGAAGTGACTGAATTTTTATGATCAGATAAAAACACAACTTAAGAATAAGACGATTTCCCGGCGTAATGAGTAAGATTTCGGGATTGCAGCCAGAGGACGCCGACTTCTAGCCACGATATTTAGGTTGACAACCAAGCATCTATCTTTGGGAGCCTACACGTTGGCGGCAATACTATTTTTTTTAAAAAACGTTGTATTAAAATAACTTTTCTTCTGCTTACAAAGACCTGTTCTTCTCGGTTCTGTAAAGAATGATGTGCGTCGCTGAAGGCTGGAATCTAAAAAACACCATGTCAATGTGAACCTTTCTGACAGATTAAAACTGTCTGCTGGACCGAGACGCGAACTCGGGACCTTTGCCTTTTGCGGACAATTGCTCTGGTGGAGCGCTTACCCGCGATACGTAAAGGTCCCGAGTTCGAGTCTCGGCCCGGCACACAGTTTTAATATCACCACACACTCCGCTGTAGAGTGAAATTTCAATGTGGAACAGTGAAAATTTCATTCTTGAAACATGTCAATGTGACAATATGTACAGTGGTTAAACTACACGCGCAGCATATGAGGAACATGGTCGCCACACTTGCCTTGGGCAGTCACAGTAAGGCAGCCATTGCCGAACATCGATCTGCCACGTAAAGTTCTGTGGTTTACTTTGGCACACAAATCTTGACCACAACGACATCCTTTTGGGATTCACTCATTAAGGTGTCTGTGGAAGTACGTATGGTTGTAGATCTTATTAATCGTGATGGCGAATTTCAACTTGATGAAGGCTGCAAGCCGGTGGTTTCTTCACTATTTCACAAACACAAAATTTTGCACAAAATTTCACGTCAAGCAACAGCCAATTTTATGCTTTATTTAACATCAGTACTATGGGTCCTTCGCTTTGCACAGTGGTGTGTCTTGCAGAGTATGTATACAGTTGTAGATTAATCGAATCCGCACGTAGGGTTACTGACGGTTTGCCTCGTTCGCTGCCCAGCTTGAGTGTACGTCTTAGGCGCTTTACCACACACGTCTAGACAAACGCTGGGTTGGTCCGCTACTTACAGATGACAAAATAGTGTACAGAAACAACTGAAACACGACAACACGCTTAACACAGTTTAACCGGTTCAAAGACAATAGCGGACACGAATTCCTCCATGTACTGTGGCTAGCACAACCTTTAAATAAAATTAGTTCGACAGTTGGTAAAAAAGCGCACTCCATATAAATGCTCGGGAAGAGAGAATCACAATGTGTTGCCATTAATGACTGCACACGGATGGGAAATTAATTACCTTCAAGTGCCATCCAATGGGAACACACGGAAAAAAGTAAGTACACACTTCATTATATCAAAAGTAATCGTCTAACACTTAATACATTTATCCCACGGTGAGGCAAGGCGATTAGTGGCTAAATGGTTCAAATGGCTCTGAGCACTATTGGACTTAACATCTGAGGTCATCAGTCCCCTAGAATTTAGAACCACTTAAACCTAACTAACCTAAGAATATCAGACACATCCATGCCCGAGGCAGGATTCCAACCTGCGACCGTAGCGGTCGCCCGGTTCCAGACTGAAGTGTCTAGAACCGCTCGGCCACACCGGCCGGTGCGGTTAGTGCCTTCATGAAAAAATTTTAGAAGTTATCTACGGAACCATGATTAAATTGAGGCTTCGTCCGAAGCAAATCGATGGCTCTAAAAAAATTGGCTATCGCGTGCGGAGATATCGGGAGTGCATGGAGGATATGTAAGCCGTCTCCAACAAAACGTCTGCAGTACAATCGAAACAACTTTCCCAAAATAATGCCTGCCCACATGTTGCCGAAGTTCTTTCGAGCTGTTTTTCTGGGGAGCTCTTGTTCATCCTCAGTACAGTCCCGATCTCTCCCGATGCGATTTCCCTGTTTTTGGAGCCATGAGGAAAGACAGGTGTGGCAGTCGTTCTGCTTCTGATGAAGTGGTACGTGCCTGCGTACAGTCATATTTCCGTAGCAAGCACAAACATTTTGCCATGGAGGCATTCACCATCTCGTCTCATAGTGGGATAAATGTATTAGCAGTTATGGCGATTACTTTTGAAATAATAAACAATTTTTTCCTTTTTCTTTACATCTGTCACGTGTTCATTTCACTGCCATTTATATGTATGTCACGTCAACGGTCTTGCAGCAGCGGTCGCACTGGTCCGCGTCAGGTAAGTTAAGCACTGTTGGGCTTGGTTAGCACTTGGATGGGTGACCGTCCGGGTCTGTCGAGTGTTGTTAGCAAGCAGGCTGCATTCAGTCCTTGTGAAGTGAACTGAGGAACTACTTGAGAAGTTCTGGTGAAGTTAACCGAAGTCGCCGGGAGAGCGCTATGTTAACCATATGCTCCTCCATTTCCGCATTCCGTGAAGCCTATCGACTGTGGATAATACGGCGGTCGGTCGATCCTGTTAGGCCTCCAAAAGTCTGCAGGGACGAAGTATGTTTCTGTTTACATGTTTTTATGGTGTCAGCAGGAGTAGCCTCACGCTTCACCCCTATTATATCCTCGAACCTTCAATGAGATGTCCTATTACATACGATAATGTCTGTAGCTGCTCTGCCGTTTTTGAAAATCAAGACAAAAATTCGGAGGGTTTGTTGAACTATGTAGCAGAAATTAACTGTAACGACTGCAGAAAGGTGCTGTACAAAATGGACCAGCAACTTGACGCTTCTCTAGTCATCAGGAAGATCAACGAGACATCAATCTCCACTAGCGTATGGCTTGAATGGCTCTGAGATGCTTCAAAAGTGAGAGCTACTGTCAGTACACTCTTCGGCGTAAAATCGTGCGTTATTACCATGTGTAGTTGAGTGGTCAGGGTGACAGACCTAGGACCCGGGTTCGATTCCCGGCTGGGTTGGAGATTTTCTCCGCTCAGGGACTGGGTGTTGTGTTGTCCTAATCATCATCATTTCATCTCCATCGACGCGCAAGTCGTCGAAGTGGCGTCAGATCGAAAGACTTCCACCCGGCGAACGGTCTACCCAACGGCAAGCCCTAGTCACACGACATTTACAATTACCATGTGAATGAGTCCGAACAAGTTAAAACGATCGATCTCCACGTAATGTATTCATAATCCTTTGAGATTTAGACTCGTTATGTCACGCCGACACTACATTTACCCTCGCTAGAAACTAGTGAAGTCGCGCGGGATTAGCCGAGCGGTCTCAGGCGCTGCAGTCATGGACTGTGCGACTGGTCCCGGCGTCGGTTCGAGTCCTCCCTCGGGCATGGGTGTGTGTGTTTGTCCTTAGGATGATTTAGGTTAAGTAGTGTGTAAGCTTAGGGACTGATGACCTTAGCAGGTAAGTCCCATACGATTTCACACACATTTTTTAAACTAGTGAACATAAGAAGGGTCGTACATAGCAACGAACAATTCATTCATTACTTCACGGCCATTTATGATAATCATCTTGTTCGTAAAGCTGCAGTGGACCGTAGAGCTTCGTATACAGTGTGGCGCAACCGTGGAGTGATGGAACTGCGTCAAAGGTTCGTCGCCACTGTCTGCTGCGCACTGGACTAGTAAATACCAGGCATAACATTGCGTTGGCTTTCGTTGTCACACACACTTCAGAATTCAATGCGCTGGATACGCTAACGCCCTTTCTGATTGAGTGCATTTATAATTGCATCTACCTCTATACACTCTATACATCGCAATGCAACTTACGGTGTGTGGCAGTGGGTACTTTGCACACCAGTGGCACTTCGCCGTTTTCCTGTTCCAGTCGTGTATGGTTCACAGGAAGAACGGACTCCTGTCTCTTTAATTTTATGTTGACACATATGTAAGAGGAAACAATATTTTGGTTGACCCTTCTAGAAACTTAAGCTCATGTAACATTAACAGTGGACCATACCGTGATGCAGAACGCCTCTCTTGCAGCGTCTGCAGCTGAAGTTGACTGAGCATCTTCATGATGCTGTCGCGATGACGCTTTCGTGCTTAAAAAATGAACCGGTAACGAAACGTGCTGAACTCCTTTGAATCTTCTGCATTTCCTCTGTCAGTCGTATCACGTACGGATCCCAGACTGACGAGCAATATTCAGGTATTGTGAAATCATACAATAAAGGGTCTTCCTGTCAATCAATTCGCAATACTGTACGTTTCTTTATGTTGAGGGTCAATTGTCACTCCCTGCACTAAACGTCGATTCTCTGCAGGTCTTCCCACATTTCACTACAAGTTTCTGGTGTCGCGGTTTCTCTGTAGACAACACTATGGTCCGCGAAAAAGCCTCATGGAAATTCCAACGTTCCCTACTACGGCATCTACGTGTATTGCGAAAAGTAACGGTCCTCTAACTGAGTGGCAAAATTTCGTTGAGCGAATATGAAACTTGGGTTACTATAAGGTTGGTCTTCACATCAGGAGTGCAGAAGTAACTCTTACAGTAACACTACTGATTTTCATTGTGGGTACGTTTTGGATCAGTTTATTTACTTCAGTCTTTGGACTGAGTTGGACTGACATAACGATATCTGAAGATGATATTGTGTAATTTCGAAATCGATCAGGTGAATTAAATAGCATCAGTAAAACAGGATAGTCGATTTTTCAATAATGGCATATTGGCAAAATTTTGTGTTTTCTAACGAACCCCAACACAGATTCTTCTTCAATTACGGTCTCACAAATGTTATTGTGGCGACCTCAGGTTAAGAGCTTGTAAGAAATTACTCCTTTTCGTCAATGCACATCTCCCCTCTACAATTCTTACTGCACTGCCAACTTCTACTAAGTAAAAGACAAAGCAACTAGGTCCTTTTCATGTCTTGTGAGTTTACGCTGTGCCATGAAAGAAAAGGGACTGGCGTATTTTTTCCTACTCTGTATCGTTTACGTTTAGAAGACTGTAGACGGTTGAGGTTTGCTGGTATCTGCGCAGAAAATCAATTCCCTAGATTAGAGACCAGGAATTCATCTTGTCTAGCAGAGAAATGTTTTCCCGCTCGGTGCTGTTTCCTTATAATAGTCTGCAGATGGTTGAGGTTTCCTGCTTTTTGCACAGGGTGTTAATTTCTTAGATTTTCTGCCATGCATTCATCTTGCCTTTGCTGGGGATGCAGTCACTTGGAACGGCATGGCAACCCATGGAAGGGATCACAGTTTTAATCAATTTACCGTTTACCATTAACATACATTTGGAATGAGTTTGTTTTATAGGGGTCTGGTCCCAGATGCCTAGAGCCATCAGAAGAGAGTTAGCTGGGATGCTGTAGTGAGAGCCCTGTTACGATCAAAAGCGCCAAGAAAACATCACTGACGGTAACACATTTATTAGGCAGTAATACAGGATCGTTTTCCAAAGCGCCGCGCCAGAGCTAGGCCAGTGGAGTAGCACCTCGACAGGGGCAGGAGGCTGGCATGTGCTCGTCTTGCAGTACCCAAAGCACAGTGAGGCGTCGAGTTGCGGCTGCTACGTCACAGGCGGTCATCGACTGCGGAATCCGGCGGCGTCCTGCCCTGTGTGTCGATCTCCAAAGCGCTCTCATAGATGTCGAAGATTTGCACTCAGGACTCTCGCCCCAGGTATGGTTCAAATGGCTCTGAGCACTATAGGACTCAACATCGGAGGTCATCAGTCACCTAGACTTACAACTACTTAAACCTAACTAACCTAAAGACAGCGCACAGATCCATGCTAGAGGCGGGGTTCGAACCTGCAACCGTAGCAGCAGCGCGGTTCCGGACTGAGGCGCCTAGAACCGCTCGGCCAGACCGGACGGCCCCCCAGGTATATTATCTCAGAAGTTGGCAATGCAGCTAGCAGCAGCAGCTTCCTTCTAGTCGGGCTCAGGGTTCCATCGAAGAAAGCTAGCCATGCTGAGGGTCGACCTCTATAGCCTCCCCTGTCACTCGGTAGCTGCTACTGACACTGAGACTACACACTGAACAGTCGGCTATCGGCACTCAGCAATCAGACACTTTTTCAGAAGGGTGGGATATATATTCTGGCGCTTCTCATGCACTCTGAGGCGGTGGAGATGGCATGACATCAAGTGCCTGGATTTTCCCTCACTGTCAGCTCTCCTAGTGACTTCAGACTTCCGTAACTTCACCTTTCAGAGGTGGCTCAACCTAAATACTTAAGGTTGCGTTATAGTTAGCCTCCATTACAAAACTCTGCTTTATCACTTGTATGACAGCATCTCTCAGCTTCTATAATGTCATAATTCTTCTTTGCTTGGAGACATGGGCTCTCGGTCGTTCCCCCGTGCTGTGATAGCTTTCATGTTCGCCGTGACTGACTCAGTATTTCTCCCTAGCTGGCAGTCCACTGGTCTGGCAGCTGCCAAGGGAGAACTTGGATGAAATTTTAGGGTCTAGGAATACTATCCTGGGGCATAACAGTTCTCAGCCATTATATTCCAAGAACTTCTTAAATTATTTTCTTACTTTGCCACTAATGAACCATAGTGATCGGCATCGACACGTATCTATCCAATTAAATCTACGCATATTGTGTGAAATACCATTCCTCAGCATCTGGGTCATTACTGATTTCGAGAATTTAGTACCAAAAAACTGCAGACTAGGATCAGGCGCATGTCCCCTGTCGCTCTTGATGTACTCTGTGTATTCGATGGTAGGTCGTCCACAGGCTTCTATTGCAACTACTGGATGTGCTACAGCACCCTTAATATGAGAAAAATATGGCATCTGGTCATTTACATCCTAATCTTTTTGGTTATTCTATTACTCTAAGTTGTAACAGAAAATTAGTGTAATTAATGTTATCTTTGAACTATTGTCCTCGCATTTTCGTGTGCCGTTCGCTACCAGGAGTGTTACAATTTTGCACCTCACACACACTACGTCGATTCTTTTATTTAGCACCTGCAACTATTTCTTCCCATTCCCCATAGACCCTCAATCACATTCAATGCAGTGGACCATACGCAGTGTTGTTTGCACGATGCTAAACCATTGTGGTGGAGCAGAAGATTTTCTTCTCATTATCACCTCACTGAAGGCAGATCAGTCTTAGATATACTATTTCTCGGAGACGTTCTTCTCATAGTATTGTTTAAAGTCTTTGCGGAGCTTTGAAAGAATAGGCTCACGTGTAAGTATTACGAAGGGTTGAGTCCGCCCACAGAGAACGCTGCGGTAACGAAAGTAGCAGCGCACTGGCCGCAGAAGGCAGGGATTTCGGCTCCGGCTCATAACACAGTTTAAGCTTCTCGCATATAATCTGTGACGTACTTTAACCTTCACGCCTGTTCTGATTTATAAAGGATGAGTTCATAAATCTAGGTAAAAGTACAGCAGTCGGCAAATTATAAAAAATTACATGTAAATCAGCTACAAAGGATGCTGTTTACATAGCTCTAGAACGTTCAGTTCTAAGATTATTTACATGTGTTGACATCTGATTTGAATACATAGAAAGATTCAGATACTAACAGCGTAATCAATCACAGTTGTCTTTGGCTGGAGTTGCGCCAAACGAACTCTAGATGGAGACGACAAACAGAGATTCAGATCTTGACATTGCACCGTCCAAGAGATGTCAAGGAACTATTACTACTGTCTACATTCATTTAGCGTAAATACTATGACGAGGAATCAGAGAAAATTGGTCTCACACTAGAATGGGAGAGGATACTTCTAATATTAAAACACAATAGATGCACTGCTGCTGATCACACTATGGCTTACAAACCTATACGTTGTATCCCGTAACTACTGCTTATGATAAGTGGTACGAGCTACTCTCTCTTCCGTTTATTGGCTCATAAGAGTTCATTTTTAATACTACGATCCCTATAATAAACGTAATTTCGTAATGAGTAAAAAATCCGACGTCAGTTACTGTGGGTTTCAAACCTACATTACTTTGAAGAGCTGGTCGTAATGGACGTATATTACACCTACCTTACACTGACCCGAGAACCAATTAGAAGAGGAGCAAGGAGCAACAATTTTATTTAGTAACCTAATAATGGTGTGAACTGCTACTTTTCGTGTAAAGTATGTATCATCACAGAGGTTAACCACGTCAAATGCCAGGGAAAACCGTAGGTGCAGCTACGCAGTAATAGCTTGACAATATGAAACTTGAGCTTTCCGTGGTGCATGGAATGTTCATAAAACTTAAGGGGGAAGCCCTCTTTGAACGCATGGAATGCGCGTAATTTTCGTGATTTTTGTGTTTTAAGTGAAATTAAAAGTAATGCTAAATAAGGTGAGTTTTATTCCTTAAACTTTTGTCTTTAAGAAATCATTTTCGTATGCGCATCAGATGCTCCCTCTAACCGCTGCATCTGGTGGGCGGACCCCTTGCAGCCGGATCAGTGACCGTCGGTGGAAATTTCCGAAGTCCTGATGTTGGACCTGTAACAAAATTACTTCGTATAAGTCATTTTCAATATATCTTCTATCTGTATACATAGGATAACTGGAAAACAAAAAAATTCTAACAAAATAGTGACATGCGGAAACAAATGTCATTTTCTTCGCAGACAAAACTGAGACAAAAGAGTGCAATGAAAATAAACTTTTGGCGGTATCGCAAAACTGCTTCGTAAGCTGATAGAGAATGCAGTTTAGATGGCGGAGTAAAATTCCGATCAAATTGGTACCTACCGTTCTCAAATTACTATTTTTTTCAACATAGGATTATACATCCAGCCGGCTGCACATAAACGGTACGTACATTGACCTATATCTCTGACATAGATCTGTTGTAGAATTTTAGAACTTGGTTTTTGCTCGCGTATCATGACACTTCTGGAAACCCAGAATCTACTCTGTAGGAATCAACATGAATTCCGGAAATAGCGATCGTGTGAGACCCAACTCGATTTATTTGTTCATGAGACCCAGAAAATATTAGATACATGCTCCCAGATAGATGCCATTATCCTTGACTTTCGGAAGGCGTTCGATACAGTTCCGCACTGTCACCTGATAAACAAAGTAAAAGCCTACGGAATATCAGACCAGCTGTGTAGCTGGGTTGAAGAGTTTTTAGCAAACAGAACACAGCATGTTGTTCTCAATGGAGAGACGTCTACAGGCGTTACAGTAACCTCTGGCGTGCCACATGGGAGTGTTACGGGACCACTGCTTTTCACAGTATATGTAAATGACTTAGTAGACAGTGTCGGAAGTTCCATGCGGCTTTTCGCGGATGATACTGTAGTATACAGAGAAGTTTCAGCATTAGAAAATTGCAGCGAAATGCAGGAAGATCTGCAGCGGATAGGCACTTGTTGCAGGGAGTGGAAACTGATTCTTAACATAGACAAATTTAATGTATTGCGAATACATAGAAGGAAGGATCCTTTATTGTATGATTATATGATAGCGGAACAAACACTGGTAGCAGTTACTTCTGTGAAATATCTGGGAGTATGCATGCGGAACGATTTGAAGTGGAATGATCATATAAAATTAATTGTTGGTAAGGCGGGTGCCAGGTTGAAGTTCATTGGGAGAATCCTTAGAAAATGTAGTCCATCAACAAAGGAGGTGGTTTACAAAACACTCGTTCGACCTATACATGAGTATTGCTCATGTTCCGTACAAGGTCGGGTTGACGGAGGAGATAGAGAAGAGCCAAAGAAGAGCGGCGCGTTTCGTCACAGGGCTATTTGGTAAGCGTGATAGCGTTACGGAGATGTTTAGCAAACTCAAGTGGCAGACTCTGCAAGAGAGGCGCTCTGCATCGCGGTGTAGCTTGCTGTCCAGGTTTCGAGTGGGTGCGTTTCTGGATGAGGTATCGAATATATTGCTTCCCCCTACTTATACCTCCCGAGGAGACCATGAATGTAAAATTAGAGAGATTCGGGCGCGCACGCAGGCTTTTCGGCAGTCGATCATCCCGCGAACCATACGCGACTGGAACAGGAAAGGGAGGTAATGACAGTGGCACGTAAAGTGCACTCCGCCTCACACCGTTGGGTGGCTTGCGGAGTATAAATGTAGATGTAGATGTAGATGTAGGTTTCGACACCTACTAGGGGTATTTTCATCAGGATAAAGGTTGTTAAATCGTTGAATAATATTGCTCAAATGTAATAGTCAGAATTTGGCGCAGCTATGTTCTGATGTTTTTCCCATCTGATCACACATGTGAAAGGCAAGAACGTTATTTTTTACTTTTGACAGGAACTTAGCTGCTCCAAATTCTCACTATTGCTTTTTAGCAGTGTAGTTTTACGACTTAATAACATTTATTCTGATGAAGACATCCCTAGTAGATGTCGAAACCTAGGTCAATGTACCTACCTATTATGGGCAACCGGATGATCATTTAATCCTATGCTGAAATTAGTATACTGTTGCTGAATAACAGCCATGTTCTAAACTACAACTTACGTTCCCCGCCAATTTGAAAAATATGGTTTCGAGAAAACTGCATTTAAAGTCCTGGGTTATATTTTGTGAAGTTCAGTTGACCATACCTCTAGTCATCGAGTCCTGGGCCATACAGTAATACTTTCAGATCTAAAAGGATGTCTTCCTCTTACTTATTACTGACCATGGTGGTCTTGTGCACCTATTTCGCAGCTTCTGTCATTCACTGCTCTGCTCGCTCGGTACTAACTCCGTCCGCTTTTTTTGCAGAAGTTGTAACAGAATGGTCCGATTTCAGGTTAGAGCACGTTCATGATTTCCGTAATGCCTGTCAAGAAGAAGTTGGAATTACATATTGCCACAATGGCCACGATGTCGACTGTTTCTTTTTCCCTCGCTGTGAACGGTTTTCGGAGACCCTTTTTGCCTTGTAACTCGATAACGGAGTTTCTAGTGAACTTGGGATGAACACTACAACAAAATAGACATCCCAGAGAACATATGAAGCCAAAAATACTATCTTTCCCCTTAATGGAGTTCAGCCGCTTAACGACTTGACAAACACCAATATTTCGACGGTTGGACACCCCGTCGTTTTCAGGGCAGAAGTGAAACGAGAGACGAGTGTCCAAAGAAATTTTTAGACCTTGAAGGACTGGGGTATGCCAACCTGGAAACAAGAAGACGACGTATGCAGAATGACAACACACACTATGAAAACTGTTGCTACTGCTCGACCGAAGGCCCAAGAATCAGCCAATTATGAGAGGAACGGGGGGGGGGGGGGGGGGGGACGACAACGCTATACAGAATCGTAATCACGATGTAAACTGCTACATTTCACGTCTAAAATTGATCACCTTTATTTTTTGAGGCCCTAGGTTTGGTTGGCGTAGTTTTGCGCAGAAAGGGTTTAAACTGCCATGCACAGCCATCTCTCGTTTCGCTCATGCGTTGAAAACGATTGCTGTTGTCGAGTGTCTTACCAGTTTCATTTCCGCACTTTGAACAATGATTTGACAGTACACGTATTAAGATGTATTAAGATGTGGAACCACAAGTATCATGCCGATACAGGTTTTCCTCTCCTTAGATCTATGCATGTGTAGGTGACTGAACATCTTGCTAAGTACTACATTTTGTTAAATATTTTGATACGCTCAGGTTGCAAGATTCTTTTACTGTACTTCTTCTACGTTGCACGATGAGAAAATGTTGAGAGAACTGAGAATAACGAAGCACGTAGCAGTAACGTTTGTGTTTAACAAGTCTCTCTACAACCCGCAACCCTTCTCAACTACTCTGGTGTTCCATCTTAACTAGTAAATTACCTAATGTGGCATACTTGGAGCAGTCTTGAAGCACTGTGAAGGCATTACTTTAACGGAGAGCTGCAGCATTCTGAGGATACTAGAAACGCGGAACAAGAACTGCGGGTTCCACTTCCCACTTGAGCGCGAAGTAATTCGCGAGATTGCCGCCACAGCGGCCGGCGCAGACAACAGGTTCCCGAGCGGCTGCTTAGCGGCGGTCGCAGTTCCCTTATTGCGGTCTGTCCCGCCGTTTATCTTCAGCGACGGCGGAACGCAATTACCTTTGAATGTCTTCGTCCGAATATTTGTACAAGCCGGAGCTATTATTTCTGGCAATGGTAATTCATCTTGCGCCTTGCCGCAGGATTTTGGCGTGTACTTAGGTTATTCAGTTACCGCTGGGAGACAAAAAAAACCACATTCAGAAAGAAGCGCCGTCCATCAGCATAATGAAATGCTGAAAGTAATGCGACGTGCCGCCGAACAGCCCGTTCCGCGATACGCCGACAATGGTTTCGGCTGTGGCACTGAAAGTACTGCGCTATTGTGCTGCCTGTTTGGAAGAAAGATCGCATGTTGAGCAGATACTACAATATTTTTCTCGTACCTGTTCCGCTTTGGGAAAGATTTCTTGCTATTTTCACATATTACTTTTCCTTTTACAGTTACGAAATTTACTACGTAATAAGTATTTTAACTATGTAAAGTAAAGCCTCTAAATTTTTATGTGAAGACTCCTATAGCTTTTAAATAATGCGCACATTCTTAACATTCCACATGTCTATTTCTCATGTCCATATATTTATTCTCAACATAGTCACGCTGGCGACGAACACATTTCTCCTAGCAAACGACCGTCGCTGTAGAATGTTTGACGTTGTTGTTGGAGCCACAACCTTTGCCTATGGTTCCACCGCTTCATTGCTATCAAAATGAAGTCCTCTATTTTTAAATTTTGTAAACAGATGAAAATCAGATGGGACCCAGATTGGGAGTGTATGGAAGATGATCGATGACAGTGAACCGAAAGCGCCAGCTTTGTGCAGATGTTGCAGCGCTAGTGTGTGGTCCGGCATTGTGATGCTGAAGGAGACTCGACACCCTGTGTGGACTAAGGTTTTCTGCGGTTATAATCCCAATTACAGCACGCTTTTTCCCAGGCACCGACTTAGTTACGTTACACGTCGACTATGTTACATGCTACAATTTGGAGCCCTCTAGCGGCAGAGGACTGCAAGTATGTAGACATGAAGAATAATAACGTATAATGTCAATAACTTTTTTTTATACGAGCGTATTGACCAACTAGGATCACGTTAACAACTTCAGTTCCTCTTCTTCCTTTGTTGTTGTTTCCTATTTTTCCAGTATTCCCTTATTTTCTCCCCATGAAGTCTCTTCCTTTCTTCTGTCCATGTTGCTTCCCGATTTTTTTTATTTCTTCTGCTTTGAAAGCTTTCCAAATTTAGTGTTTTGTTTTTAAAGGGGTTTCTTTCTGCTATTTCTGATTCTTTGATGTTTCTTTCAAGATATTTTCTTACTTCTGTAATCCATGCTATTGTCGATTTCCTGTTCCAGAAATATAGGAGTATTTGTTTTGTTAGTCTATTTCCATCCATTCGGTAGAGATGTCCAAAAAAGATTAATTTTCATTTGGCCATTACTTCAGATATTTTCTCTATATTTTTGTAGATCTCCTCATTACTTCTTATTTTCCAACCATCTGCAGTTTTTATTGCACCCATTATTTTTCTAATAATCCTTCTTTCCAGTACCTCTAGTTTGTCCATTTTATAGTTCATCGTTAGGCATTCAGACCCATATAAACATTCTGGTCATACCACTGTGGTGTAGTGTTTTAGTTTTGTTTTTCTAGATATACATTTCTTGTTGTAAATATTTTTGGTCAAATTATATGCTCCTTCCATTTTGTTAATTCTTACATGTATTGCAGATTTTTCTAGTCTGTTCTGTTGCAAGTTTCTCCAAGATATTTAAATTTATTTACTCGCTCTATTTTACCTATTTGTGTTTCTATGTATTTTGGTGCATTTTTTATGTTTGTCATGAATTTTGTTTTTTCAGCTGAAATTTTCAGACCAGTTCTGTTTGCTAATTTTTATTTTAAATCCTTTATGAATTTACACATAAAATTTCGAAGACATTACTTTTCAGCACGCCCTCGTTGAATGTGGCATTACATATGAATATACAGAGATACAGAGAAGAAACTAGCATAATTCTGAAGTGTGTGTGGGATACTAAATAGGTAACTGAAAATTAAACTGCGGAAAGAGAGAACACTGAAACTTTATAAGACCACAGCTGTTCGTCCTTTATTGTATGAATGTGACTCATGGTAGACATGCAAATAAATCCAGGCAGCATAAATGAGATTTCTCAGTGCAGGAAAAAGATGTCGTAGATTAGACTAGTGACGTAAGGAGGGGTTTGAATATCTTTAAATTAGGAAATAAAGAGCACTTAATTGGAACGAACACATTAACAGGAAGAGTAGCCAAACTATACATTCCACAATCATAAGTATCAAATGGGAAGTCAGAAGGAATCAACGAAAATAGAGGAAAGAATATGCGTCGTAAAGACGAATGGCTTTTGATGTTAAGATCTTCTCTTCTTATTCGTCTTCTTCTTCTTCTTCTTTTGATCTCGTTACATTCAGGTACAGATCCTGGGTCCCGCTCTGGGGGAAAAGGGTCACGTTTCGCTATTGGCTCCCCCTAACACCACCCCTCCCCCCTCAACCAGTACATAACTTGCTGTCACCCCAATTTTTAGCGTGCTACGAAGGCCAATGATTTTAATAACAATAACTTTAAAATTTATAAAATGTTCTGATACAATAATCATAATTTGTTGGGATCGATGGTTAGTATATTGTTTTAACACAGCTTTCCAGAATCTGCAAGTCAGGGAAATATAGTAGGCAAACCAAAACTCCATCAACAAAACTTCAGAAATTGTTCAGCGATTGTTCATCATTGGTGCCAAGTGGCTCATTACATCGCAGTTGATTTTTTGCCCTCATTTATATTTGTATCTGTACTGCATTGATGATATCTGCATAATCCTGCAAATACCGAAGGTAGGCACTGTGTCTCGTTTGAAACGCCTTTTCCATTCATTTACGACACTTCTTTTGACACTCGTAAAGCCCCCTTTACTCCATGACCCCAAGACTGCAATCAGTACTGCTCGGTTCTATCTCTCTCTTATTACTTTTTTTTCATCCAGCTGAGTTAACTGTGCGTTAACAGTATGCAAAGCAGTAAGGATAGGTTTGGCGAAATACACGAAGAGTGTGCGTTTACTGAATGCAAAGTGACACGACGACGCTGTGCTGAGATGTTATCTCATCAACGGCAAACTCGTTACACTGCTTTGGCATCTGTTCGAGGCTTGTTGCATCACTGTGTTTTGTGTTGTCGTATTACAGACTTCCTAACTGCCTCGAAGGTATTTTCCCGTAAATAAACGTAATTGTGATGATACACTCAATAAATCATAATTATATCGTTACCCTGTAACAAACCCTAGCAACTTCGACAACGCCATAATTTAGAAGATATAAAATTGCAGTGTGCGTTCATCATTATCAGTATTTCACCACGTTCTGCGACAGTGAACACACGGGTGCAGTCTACGGCTAAGCGAGCGTGTGAATGGGGGAAATGTCACATTCAATCGGTTCCGCCTATATTCAAGAAAGTCAGAAATTACCATTTTGTTATCTTATTGTATGGTCTTTCCCATTCTAACTTGCTGTGTCGAATTTCCAGCGATTTTCTGGTTCACTCACGAAGCTAATCAGGTTTGTCGTCGGCAGCCTATGAATGTGCACCTTCACCTGGCCGATCTGGCCGAAAGACTACCCATGTGAGCAGGGTCCCAACCAAGCATCTGGATAAACACAACTCGTAATTTTCTGTTATCTTCTCCATTTTCGAGACTCTTAGATCTCTGGCTACTGTACTCTCTGACGCATGTTTGTTGAGAAATCTGATGTGAGCCCACCCAAAGAAATTTTAATTAAGACGTTAATACCTTTACTTTTCCAAACTTCGCTTGGATCCACTCCTGCTCATATCCACATTTAGAAGAAAAAAATCGTAAAAAGACACCT
The DNA here is from genome assembly GCF_023864275.1 of Schistocerca cancellata. Classification (NCBI taxonomy): domain Eukaryota; kingdom Metazoa; phylum Arthropoda; class Insecta; order Orthoptera; family Acrididae; genus Schistocerca; species Schistocerca cancellata. The sequence goes on along the minus strand of NC_064626.1, from coordinate 928,346,896 downwards.
AGCACATTGTTTGTATGTTTGATTTATTTATTCATTTCTTAAAGCGATGGCTTTCCTTTGCCAGCTTCGTTTTGTTTTTAAGCTTGTTTTGTGGTTTTTGCATTACATTATAATGTCTCATTTCCAAATCTAGAGCAAATGTACTTCGACTTTGGTAAGCAATGTCATCTAGATTTTAATTCAGGGAAAGGCTTCAAGTACTTTAAGATGACACAGCAGGCAAGGTGTTAATTTGTCATCGGGACCGCTGCAGATATTTACGTAGCTGATCCACGCAAAACGTACCAGCTGCTGTCACAGGCCAGAGATAACTCCGTCGGAGTACGATTTACGGAGCGGTGTATTATTCTGACACGGATACTGGGTTCATGGAAATTCCCAGTGCTTTCAGATTTCTCTTTAATGCTGAGGCATTATAAGACAATACGATGTGGTGCTGTGTGACTCCTTCAAAGAAATAACCCAGGTGCTGTAGGCAGAGTTTGACAGGCCCGCATGGGGAACGAGACGACTGTAGCAGGGCGGGTAGAAATCATACCCGGGTAGTAGCTGAGGTCACAGAATTTTGAAATATATATATATATATATATATATATATATATATATATATATATATATATATCGTCATAACTTCTGAACGGGTTTTGTTGTGCGACGTTCAAACTGCACGGTTGGCTGCGGTGCATCATGAGAATTAGCGTGGTGTGGCTTGGTGACGAAGCCCACTTTCATTTGCATGGGTTCGTCAATAAGCAAACGTGTTGCATCTGAGGGACTGGGAATCCGCATTTCGCGATCGAGAAGTCTCTTCACCCTCAACGGATGACTGTGTGGTGTGCAATGTCCAGTCACGGAATATACGGTGCGATATTCCTTGATGGCAAGGTGACTACCGAAAGGTACGTGAAGGTTTTGAAAGATGATTTCACCCCCATTAGCCAAAGTGACCCTCATTTCGACAAGATGTGGTTCATGCAAGACGGAGCTCGACCCCGTCGAAGCAGGAAAGTGTTTGACTTCCTAAAGGAGCACTCTTGGGACCACATTCTGGCTCTGGGGTACCCAGGGGCCACTGGTATGGGCCTCGACTGGCCGAGATATTCTCCGGATCTGGACATGAGCGACTCCTTTTTGTGGGGCTGTAGTAAAGACAAAGTGTACACCAATAACCTCAAAACCATTGCTAAGCTGAAAACAGCCATTCAGGAGGTCATCGACAGCATCGATGTTCTGACACGTCAGCGGGCCATGCAGAATTGCGCTGTTCGTCTGCGCCACATTATCACCAACGATGGCAGGCGTACCGAACACGTAATTACCTAAAGCTGAATATCTGTAGTGACGTTTGCGCGTTGAATAAAGTGTGTGCAAGTTGGTAACAAATTAACGTTTTGTCATGTAGTTCAATAACTGTCACTTTGTAACAACTCATGAAAATGTAACCAGAGGTATCCCACTTGTGCACAGAAAATTGGAAGCACACTGCGTGAGGTCAGCCTGACTATATCGCCTAACGGAGCTGACCCAGCAAACACGAGCCAGTTGAGGGAACGAGAAAGAGATCACTGTGTCATTCAGCATCGGCCGTAGTGGCCGAGCGGTTCTAGGCGCTTCAATCTGGAACCGCGCTGCTGCTACGGTCGCAGGTTCGAATCCTGCGTCGGGCACGAATGTGTGTGATGTCCTTAGATTAGTTAGGTTTAAGTAGTTCTACGTTCTAGGGGATTGATGATCTCAGATGTTAAGTTCCATAGTACTCAGAGCCATTTGAACCATTTTGTCATTCAGCCTGCAGTTACGCAGACAACATTTCGATACCTTCACATGGAAAAGAATCAGCGGGAAACTGGAAGAAAGGCGAAGTGTGAGCATGTAGCCCGCGAATTTGTTATTGTTCCCACCATTGTTTCACATGCATGGAGAATGTTCCGAACAACACGCACTGCTGCCCGAAGGAGAGAGGTGTAGTCGACCTGGGTCAACTACAGCAGAAGATGACCGCTTCGTTGTGCAACGGGCAAGGAGGAGCGTACTTCAGATTGGGGTGCAATTGTAACAACATGTAACAGGACAAGGTGGCATACAATGGCACTCTCCAAGGTGTGACGGCGACTGCACTGGGATATTCTCTTTGCCCTACGACCAGTACGTTGTGTTCTGTTGGCAAAAGGACATCAAATGGTTCAAATGGCTCTGAGCACTATGCGACTTAACTTCTGAGGTCATCAGTCGCCTAGAACTTAGAACTAATTAAACCAAACTAACCTAAGGACATCACACACATCCATGCCCGAGGCAAGATTCGAACCTGCGACCGTAGCGGTCACGCTGTTCCAGACTGAAGCGCCTTTAACCGCACGGCCACACCGGCCGGGCAAAAGGACATCGGTGGCACTATTTTCTATGGCTCCAAAAGCATAGTGACTGAACCACCGAGGAGAGGGATCGCTTTCTGTTCTCGTATAAGAGCAATTTCAATCTGAGTAGCGAATCTGGACGTAACTCATACGGCAAAAGATGAGCACGCGTAATGCACCCAGAAACGTTGTCTAACATTATCGGTTTGGTGGCCAGTTGTTATGCTGTGGGGAGGCATAATGTTGAGTGATCGTACTGATTCCGAAATCTTTCAACACTTTAAACTCACCAGTCACGGTTATTGTGACAATGCAATCCTACATCATGTGCGCCTTCTCAAGGGTTCATTAGGCCCTGACATCAGTTCTATGACTGATTTTGCACGGTGCATCGAAACGTAGATGAGGAAGAGCTCTTGGAACAGGAGGATATTCCGCGAATGCACTGGCCTGCCAATTCCTTCGACTTAAATCCATTGAGCACGTTTGGGATTGCGTTGGAACGACGTGTTGTAGCACGTTCACACACGCCAACGACCATTCAGTACTTATTACCGAGCGAGGTGGCGCAGTGGTTAGACACTGGACTCGCATTCGGGAGGACGACGGTTCAATCCCGCGTCCGGCCATCCTGATTTGGGTTTTCCGTGATTTCCCTAAATCGCTCCAGGCAAATGCCGGGATGGTTCCTTTCAAAGGGCACGGCCGACTTCCTTCCCCGTCCCTCCCTAATCCGATGAGACCGATGACCTCGCTGTCTGGTCTCCTTCCCCGAAGCAACCAACAAAGTACTTATCAACCGCGTTGGTGGAGGAAACGAAATCCCTACCGCAAGAAGTTCTTACCAACCTTGTGGTCAGCATCTTAGCTCGTTGCAGACCATCAGTGCGGTCTGTTGTTCAAATGGTTCAAATGGCTCTGAGCACTATGGGACTTAACATCTTAGGTCATCAGTCCCCTAGACTTAGAACTACTTAAACCTAACTATACCTAGGGACATAACGCACATCCATGACCGAGGCAGGATTCGACCCTGCGACCGTAGCAACAGCGCGGTTCCGGACTGAAGCGCCTAGAACCGCTCGCCCACAACGGCCGGCGCGGACTGTTGTGACCACACACACTGTTAAGAACCATATCCTGTCATTTTTTTGTGTTAAGGAGACCTTTATAAACTGCAGAGACTTTGAATAAATAAGTCGTTCCCTTTAGTCGCATTCCGTATTTCTTTCGTTTACCTTGTTTACTATACTGTAGCCGTATATGAATGGTCTATGTATGTTCCAAGTTTCATTCAGCTATGTTTTTGGCAGCGACGCTTCACGCAAAAGTTCCTTTCGTCCCTAGCTTTTGAACACACACACGCGCACACACACACACACACACACACACACACACACACACACACACACACATCGAAACATTGTTTCCGGCAAATGTTACAGCGTCGATGGGCACGTATTTTTTGTTTGGTTAATGTTTTTAGCTCTGGTATCAACAGAGATATTGAAGCAAGTTAGTTTTTTAAATGGAACCGCATATTTTTTGTAACTGGATTTGATACTTATTGAGACGACAATTACATTGATATAAAGTCGAAAATATTGGAGAAATGTCCTAGAAAGTGAGAGCACGGTGGCCGGAATCGGCATTAGATGTGCAAACATCGCCAAGCAGAATTCTTGCGCTATGTTGTGTCAGAATGTCAACACATTTGCCTGTTTTCGTGTCTGCACTGCGGGCCATTCATTTTACTGCCTCAACATTCGTTGCGTGCAGACATGTACACCAATGAGGAGAAGTCGAATGTACTACTTTTATATGGTCACTGTAAAAGAAATGCCGTAAAAAGAGGGCTATCTAGCCGGATCGCCAGTGTCCGACGCGCCAGGTAATTGCACTAATTATTAAGACGTTAATGCGGACAGACTGTTTGAATGTCAAAAAGAGGATCAGAAAGAATGCAACTGGCAGAGAACATGAAAAGGCTGTTCTCGCTACGACGCTAATGCATTCGGACAGTGGTACAAGACATACTGCCAAGCAATGTGGAATCAGCCGGACGAGTGTCATTTGCATCCTGAATCGACGGAACTTCCATTCTGTCACTATATCAGGCTCTCGACGACCGTGATTTCGAAGGTCGTACAGAATTTTGTCGGTTTGCTCTTCAGCAACTGAAAGACAACCCTACGTGTTTCCGACGTGTGCCCTTTACTGATGAAACAACGTTTAGTAACCACGCTACTGCATATTTGCATACCATGCACTGCTGGGCAGCCGAAAATCCGCATGGCTTCGCCATGTGCAATATCAACGGTCGCGGTGCATAAACGTATGGAATCATGGGAAATTACTTTGTGGGACCTCGTTTCATCTCATGCGTTGTAAATAGGCATTCGTACGCACATTTTCTGACGAATATTCTTCCAATTCTTCTGGAAGAAGCACCACTGGGTATTCTACAGTGTATGTGGCTGCAACACGACGGTTGTCCAGCTCACTCGTCACGTGTTGCAATGCAAACACTGAATAAGAACTTCCCTGCCCGTTGGATAGAATGAGATTTTGTTGTCAAATGGCCTGCGAGGTCCCCCGATTTGACTCGTCTTTATTCCTTGCTTCGGGGAGCAGTCAAAGATCCTGTCTACGACGAAGTTCCAACTACGCCAGACGATATAATGCTCGGCCTTATCATCAACTGGAATTACATCCATTCGTCCTTCTTTCGAACGGTGATTGCTAATGAGCCTTTCAGTCCATGCAACAATTTACACACATACTTAAATAAAGGACAATTTTTTTTAAAGACCAAATGTATCTTATATGATCTGGGCGGTTACCAAATCATTGTTAGTAATTTGTTTATTTAATTTACGTGTATACGACATAGCATTTCAGTGTCAAATCTGTGGACAGCGCGTACAGCACGTAGATGGTAACACTGTCATTACGCGCTAACGTTCAGCGTGAAACGATGTTTTGTTAAGAAGAATATTAATTTTGCGGCGCACGGGTGGTCACTAAAGCAATTGTAATGACATATTTATTCAACGAATGTATCCGATATGACGTAATTTAGAGCAGTGTAGGTAGAGATAGTTGTCCGACAGCATGTATTTTGCCTCTGAGAAAGATACAGCCACTTGCACGAAAACAGATCTTCCTTCTCACATTTACATATTTAATAGAGTAGCTGCTTTGTGCAGTGTATAAGACCTCTTTATTTATGAAGAATGAACAGTTGATTTCTCTGTTTCACCTCACGTAAATCTGGGAGGATACACAAAATGGGTTATTCATAGCTATATGATACGCTAGATTCCAGCCTATGACGTATTTCCTCCACATTCGTAGGTGAACCTGCATCTAGGTCATAAGTTGGTTCAAGGGGAAATGCAGCTTTATTCTCGTAGGGCAGGTATGCCTTACCGTATACAACTACGCAGCTGGTCTGAGACGCCTGCTTGGCAGTGTTTACTCTGAAAATGCCGTTTCTGGCCACCATTCTCTCACATCCTAGGACATTTCTAGAATATTGTACGACTGGTTTCAACGGCAACATTAACAAACGCTGTATCATTGTACCTGACTTCTCTAAAATTATCAAATGCAGTTATAAAAAGAATATTGTTCAATTTTTTAAAAAACGCATTTGCTTCAGTATCTTCGTTGATGCAATCTCTAAAAACAATAAGCAAACAAAAAAATACGTGCCCCTCGACGCTGTAACATTTGCCGAAAACCGCGTTTCGATATGTGTAACTCTTCACGAAATAGAAAGAGTGTTATGTCTTACGTGACTCAGCCTATACATAAATATTTTGTTGGCTGATAAAAAAGTTAAGCATCCAGAAAGGGAGGTGAAAACTCAATGAATCTTCATAAGCTGAAGTGTATGTCATTTCAATCATTTCAAAATCGAGTCAAATTTACGAATAACTTGGCAGTATGGGCCCAGTTATCAGTATGACGTTGCACCCCGTCTGGCGCGGATGCGTACATTGATTAACTTGGGAAGGGTATCATGAAACAGTTATTGCTTCTGCTGAAGCAAGCTGGCCTCGACTGTTCTAACTGGATACCGGCAATGGGACGGAGTTGCCGTCCAAGCTGGTCCAGCACATGTTCTGACAGATCTCGGGATCTTGCTGGGCACAGAGTCTCTCACCATCATGCTGGCAATTCATAGTGACGTGCGCCATGTGTGGGCGAGCGTTATTCTGTTGAAAAACGGCACCAAAATGCTGCCGCATGAGAGGAAACATATGAGGACGCATGATCTTCGTGAAGTACCGTTGTGCCGTCAGAGACGTAAAGTCACCACACCATGCCACCAGCGGTAACACTGTTGTGCCTTACCACAACACTGGTAGAATGAGATCTCTCTCTGGTCGCGGCCGTACTCGCCGACGTTGCTCTTCAGGGATAGAGCAGAACCGCTATTCATCGCTAGACACAATGCGACACCATTTATCGCCAGTCCATGCTTCGTGACAAAAAATAAAAACACCTACAGCTGTCCTTATGGTTTTATTTTATTTTGTCACTACCAGTTTCAACGCTTTATTGCGTCATCTTCAGGCTCTTTTTGATGCGGTATAGGTTGATATGATCCCCATGCATAACCCATCAGTAGCCAGAATTACTGGATACGCAGGTAATATGTCAGCACTCCAATCATCAACTGCCAGTTCAAGTGCTGACACATCCAGTAATGCTGGCTACTGATGGGTTATGCAAGGGGATCATATCAACCTGTACAGCAACGAAAAGAGCCTGAAGATGATGCAATGAAACGCTGAAACTGGTAGCGACAAAATAAAACAAAATCATAAAGACGACTGTAGGTGTTTTTATTTTTTGTCACTATAGTAAACAGCCGTCGTCCCAGAGACCTCCTGCTAAAAGGATGGACATACAGAAGTCCATGCTTCAGTCGTGGCACCACTTCAAACACGGTCGTTTTTGTTGTGTTGTTATGCGTAGCCTACGCATGGGATGGTAGTTATCTAGTCCATCAGCTGCTAGTCTTAGACCAATGGTGCAGAAGGTTACAGTAGGTTACAGCGGGTCCGTCTCTTGTTCTCGAATGGTACGCGCAGATGTGCTTGGTGCACAATATGGCGTTCCTCGTTGTGTTGCTCAGACGTGGTCGATCGGAACCTCAGTGACGAGTACGTCTACCCTCACGTTACCGTGCAGCCCAGCATCGGGCCACTGCTGCATCCAGATTCCCCACCAAACGTAAATACTGCACTATTCAACCAACCGTCCCAATGGAGACCCGTGATGAGCGTCTTTCCTGTCAGTGCTCAAGACGCTGTCTCAGACGAGTATGCGGCTTCTCCGTGTCGTTCTCGTAATGGCTGAACATCGGATGTTATTAACGGCATTATACATCCTACCTGGCCTGGTAACAACACTAAACACTAACAACGTTAGTACACTTCGGTGGCCATTCTACTTGGCAAAGAAAGCGGCAACTGAATATCAGTGTCTTCCGAACTTTGAATAAATTTCTTCTGTATTTTTTCTTACAATATTTTAAACAAAAATTTCCAGTAGCTGCATGATCAAATAATGCACGTCCTAACAGTATCCTATCAGTGGAATCAGTGTTTCTGTTAACTAACACTAGGAGCTTTGAACCTTGGAGTCATTGCAATTGTTGTAACCAGTATCAGACTACAAGGAAATAAATTAACATCGCAAAATATCCTAAAGTAAGTGATTGTACTTTTCAGAATGAAAGGTCACAAATCTTCTTCTGTTTAAGGTCACAGTTTGTTTTTAATGGTTGAATCCCCTCGTCGAATTCTACCTACATTATGCTAATCTCTGCATATGTACTAGCCAAAACACACGTGCCAATCTGTTTTATATAGTCCGATGTCATGTTCCCCACACCTATATCTCCCCACTTGTTCAGTACATCATTTGGACGGTCGTTTTGTCGAAATCGTGTCAAAAGCGTCAGCTTATAGTGTAAGATGGCAAGAACTATGCCCCTTACATGAAGTCACTAAAAGATCACCTAACTCACGTTGACCGAACAGTAGCGCTGAACAAAAATGACTGACAAGGCACATTGCATCTTGTAGAGAGTATAGTATGGACGTCTTGGAATAATTAATGTCGGGAGATGGTTTTAAAGTAATTCACATGACATGAAAACTTTGTGGAAACGCGTCGATTTACTGGAGGCTAGTTTATCCCCAAGGAAGTATTTGAGTGACCGTGGCCGGCGGGGGCGCGGCGAAGGGAAGCGACAACAGGCAGCTTAGGGCGGCTCAGGCTCTGAGAAAGTGGTAACGGGGTGCGGCCTCCAGCTGCCTTAAGATGAGTGACAGTGAGTGGGTGGTTGACCCTGACTCCATGCTGGTGTACCGGGAAGCAGACGGAGAACTTGTACGCCTGTTGATAAATGTCCGCCGTCCCGTTTTCAGTGAAACATGCGAAAAAGCCTCTCAAAGCTACGGTGGAGCGGTCAACAGAGGTCAAAATATGCGTATTCATGACTATAGGAACTTCACGCTGAATTCACGGACCTCAGAGTCTGAAGTAAATCAGGTGAAGAGCGACAGAATTAAATATGCCGGCCTCCTGGGAGTCAGAATTCTGGAAAAATTGGTGTTTGTGCAGACGCTAACCTTGATGGATGGATTGGGAGGAGCTAAATAGCATAAGTTGAGAGGAAGGGAAATTTTGTGAGAATTTGTTCACTTCCCAGAGCAGGCATTGGTCGGCGCTGGGAAGCGACGCATAATGAACGCGGCTTGCGCTGCAATTGGCGTAAGTGATTTTGCTGGAGGGGTAACCGAGGCGAAGAGCAGAAGATGAGAAGTCTCCGTAGAGGTCTTCCGTTCCAGATTGCCTAGAGTGCGGACGTGGCGTTCTTTACTCAGCTTGCCTGAAAAAGAGTGAGCATCTAGCTATGTACTAAGCAAGATAGCTAGGAGTGAATAGACGAGCGCAGCCTTGCAGCACCACGAGGTCGGCCGACGTCCACACAACGACGCCGCGCCGCCACGCTGTATTCGGTGATATTGCGCCCGCTCCGGCCACTGATTAATTTGTTGGATCACGTCGACAAAGTTTCCACGAGGCTTTCATGGGCCGTGTATTGTAGAATTCTTCTCGCACTTTGCATTACGCATGTGTCAGTCGATAGGAATTACTTTTGAGTTATCGCGCTTCACTCCACGCAAACGCAATTTATTACCACTGCCTGATAGGAGAGTCTTGTAACGTGATGATTGAAGGTCGGGAGTTAAAATAAATTTGTGCTAATCGACTGCATCTGTTTTCAATCAAGTAGTTGAAATCCCAAGTCACTTTCTTAATTAATTTTATGTTCAACATTTGCATCTGGTGTTCAATAGCTGAATATCACATTAATGTGCACCCCTTTTAATTAAAAGTGATCAATTCTGAATCAGTTAATGTCAACACCACCACTGCACTTCAATCAGGAGTCACAGGGCCTTATTACTTTTTTTGCGTTATCCGATATTGCGGCAGTTTTACACTCTCTGTTGATCTGTTAGTCAATTAGCTGGGGCGAACACACGCCAAAACCAGATAAGTGACCCTGCCAGGATACGATACTTCGGGATTCGCTAGGCAATGGTCTTAAAAAAAAAAGGAAATTTTTCCACATGATCCATTGCTTAGCAATTTTTAATTGAAAAACGGGTAGCATTAGTTACAATAAGTTACATTGTCTTCTTCATGTGCTGTCCTTTCAAATTGACATTTATAGGTGCCTGTTACTTGTATTAGTTGGAGTACTTATGATGTGCAGTGCCATAATCAGCCGATGCTGAGCACACAGAGCACAGTCATTGGTACTAGCCTTTTTTGGGGGAATGCTTCATGAACTGTTTGTCAGGTCACTGCTCACACCCAGTGTATCAATTTGTGTCCTGATATATGTTTTGTGTTATCTAATTATTGAGAGTAAGGGGGAACCTCGGTTTTGAGTTTTCGTGTAACATAAAAATGCAAATGATGACGAGGGGAAAAGCCAAGACAACGGCAGAATATAATCAGACTGTTACTCGGGAGAACATGGGTGACAGTAGGGAAAGCTCTACCGATGAGCGTGATGAACGAGAGTTGCAACTTCGTCAAACTGGGTCTCACGACTGGTTTAGTCCGCTGAATAGCAAGGACGTTGATTCAGGCAGCGATACTGAGGGCTCGGGGGACGCAGGGAGTACAGGATTAATCCATAAGTATGGAAGATCCAGCCTAAGAAGCCAGAGTGTGTTGGAACAAAACGGTGTCCGACCATTATCAAACGATTCGTTCACAAGTGATCCGACGGGGGCGCGGAGGCGGTACTTGTCTAGATATCGAAGGGTTCCTCAGAACAGAGGAGAAGAGTCGCATTTTCAACCACAAAAGGACGAGGATCAAAATGCGGCTACTCTCAAAAATATTACGGACCTGTTGCAACAGATGCAAACGGTGAACTTAGAGCAGAGCGCCAACCTTAATGCCGAAATTAAAAAGGTGAATTCGGAGCTGAAAGAGCAGAGCGCCAACCTTTATGCCGAAATTAAAAAGGCGAATTCGGAGCTCAAAGAGCAGAGCGTCAACCTTAATGCCGAAATTAAAAAGGCGAATTCGGAGTTGAAAGAGCAAGTAAAAGAGGAGGTAAAGAATCTCGGCGTCAAAATAGAGAAAGAGACTGCCATCATCAAACGAATGGCAATTGAAGCCAAATTAATTGCGGAAGGTGAAAGGAAAATAGCGAGAGAAACTCGGGACTCCGCGCAAAGCACGGCAAAAGTAGGAAGGGTCATGTTATCAAGGCTACAAAGCCGGATGAAACGTGTCGAAGAAAAGCAACAAGAGCAACCGGACATTGGGTCTAACGAGATGTTGAAAGAGGAGGTGGCGATATTAAAAAGAAATTTAGAGAACAAGGTAATACGTCTCATTACAGAGAGATGAGGAAAGGAGAAGGGTGTAATTACTGCCTCGACTGAACCGTCACTTGCCGGAACACAGATAACCGCTTCACGGTGTGACAAAGTTGACACTATAAGCAACGGGGGCCACGCCTTCATTCACAGCTCTGAGGCAACGACCGAGGTAAACACGGACAGCGCGCAGCAGTCCAGTGAGCACAATTGCTGTCAGCAGATTAGATGTACCGAACAACTGTCGAAAATACAGAGGGGGAGAGATGATGATAGCGTGTCGGAACGAATTAGTCCACGTCCCGAAGTTCATACGAATCGTAAGAACGGGCGAAGTGATAACTGGAATGATGACCGGTTTGACTACAAGCATTTTGTATGTCCGAAAGTTCCAACACTACAAGGACGAAGGTAATAGCTTGCATCCAAAAACTTTTATGGGACAATTAGAGTTATCTTTACCCCCACACTGGCCATTGATGTACCAGCTGGATTTTGTGTGCTCCCATATGGAGGGCGCGACCGCTGAGTACATGAGAATTGTAGCGAAGACGAGCGTCTCGTTCGAAGAATTCAAAAATGCCTTCTTGGGCAAGTATTGGTCTAAAGAAACCCAAGAAAGGATCAAACAAGATATTATGATGTCCAGATATATGGAAGGGGCAGGGTACTGGAGTCCGGTCAAATTTTTTGAAAATATGACAAAAGGGAACCAGTACCTAGACAACCAATGTAGCGGTGCGGAAATCATCAGATTATGCTACATGAAACTTCCCATCTCGTAACAACAATCACTTGCCGGTCGTTGTGGTAGCGATACTGAGGTATTTAAGGGCATTTTGCGCGAACAGGAATTCGCATTTCAAGAGGAACACGCGCGGGAGAAATGCCGACAGCGTGAACAAAATAACAACCGTCGCAATAATGGACCCCAGTGCGATAGTAGGCCAGCACCGAACTACAACGGCCACAATCAAAATAAGAGTAATGGCAACTCGAAAAGAGGGTACACGGAAGAAGAGCGACACTCTCCGGTGCCACATAGTAAATCACAAAGGACCTGGGGCGGTAATCAGCAATCGGGAAGGAACAGGAATTATGGTTACCAAAATAACAACCAGGAAGAGGTCGAAGTCCGCCCTCCAAAGCCTGGTCCATCCCACCTTAACGGGTAGGATTACGAATGACTAGACCAGTGCGTGGACGTAGTAAATATAGACTTAGAATACGGATTTTTGCTAAAGTGTCTTGTTTGTCTATATACTGATCTCAGTGGTAGAATGTCTCGTTGATATGTGCCGATATTTTGTGTTTTTATATTGATAATGATATCTCGCCTCTCGATGTCGTGAAAGTGAAGAGCACTAGATTATTTTGTAAAAACACATGATTAAAGAATGGAAAACAAGTATTTCTGGGCGTACCCCTAGAAAAAGATAAATTAGGAACTCTGTAAATTACAGAAAATGTCCCCGTAATTGTATCTCCGTCATTGGAGAACATATTTAAGGTGACCAGTCCCGTAGGTCGTTACAACGACGCACCGACGCATCTCGTATGCCCCTGAATACGTAAGAGGTGGACAGCTATGCGCAGTTGCGTGAATTAGCGCACCCAGTATATGTTAAAATGAACCGGATGTAATCATCTACAGAGCGAACAGCAGCATTGATACGCCAGAAATACTTGTTGATACTAAGATAGAGTAACAACTGCGAGCGTGAGCAGTGAGGCATATTTGTGTTGTGGCATTGTGACATTGCTAATCCGAAACATGTTCACAGGCCTTATAAAACCATTCGTGACAAAAGGAGGAAACGGAAAGAAAATAGAGGAGAGAAGAAGTGTCGCAATAGAACACGATAAAGGACGCTATCCAAACTTCCAACAAAAATCTTGGTAAGACGGACACATGTCTAAGTTTGTTGTGTTTTATACATGTTCGAAGGCACAGTAAGAGGGACGTCTACCACATAGAGTATTCAGAAGAAAAAACAAGATTAGAGATAAAAAATAGTAAATAGTAGATATGTAGTCGGGTTGGCCAACACCGTGTTAGTCGTAGGAATTGGTAGTTAGAAATGGTAATGGGATCCTGTCCAGATAATCTTGATTCCCTATCCCTTGATTGTGTGTGAGTGAATGACTGTGAAGCAAGTTGTACATTTTTTATGTTTATATATATATATATATATATATATATATATATATATATATATATAAGTTCTGTTACATTTCAATTTTAATTGATCCTGAAGTTGATTTACAAACAAGAAAATCATTCCTTTTGTAATGAGACAATTTCATTGTCTTCAGAATAAAAGTGTGGCACTGATGGTTAAACATCAGCACTTTCCATGTACTAAAATTAGTTGTCTTAGTTTGTTCAGGTGGCGTAACTGAGCAAGAGGGAGTTGAAGCTACGACACCTGGCACACCACACACGAGCTGACAAGGAACGAGGACGACAGCAATGAGGGGAGTGCTCAGCTGACGATGATGATGGCATGCAGACCACACCCTGAATCGACGGGTACGGTGATCAACTCAGCAGCCAAGGAGAGGTCAGATCCAGTACCTCTGTGTACGACAAAGAGGTCGGTCCTGGTCTCTGTACACAGTGCAGATCGGGGGCAGCAATGAAGAGGTCCAAGAAGGTTTCTATATTTGTTGCTCGCCACGTCAGGTGGAGCGACAGCCCAGCTGACCTTCTGTGCCTATTGACACCAACTTTGAGCGCTGAGCAAAAAATAGGCTCTTGTATGATCTTATAAAACCATTCGTGACAAAAGGAGGAAACGGAAAGAAAATAGAGGAGAGAAGAAGTGTCGCAATAGAACACGATAAAGGACGCTATCCAAACTTCCAACAAAAATCTTGGTAAGACGGACACATGTCTAAGTTTGTTGTGTTTTATACATGTTCGAAGGCACAGTAAGAGGGACGTCTACCACATAGAGTATTCAGAAGAAAAAACAAGATTAGAGATAAAAAATAGTAAATAGTAGATATGTAGTCGGGTTGGCCAACACCGTGTTAGTCGTAGGAATTGGTAGTTAGAAATGGTAATGGGATCCTGTCCAGATAATCTTGATTCCCTATCCCTTGATTGTGTGTGAGTGAATGACTGTGAAGCAAGTTGTACATTTTATATATATATATATATATATATATATATATATATATATATATAAGTTCTCTGTACACAGTGCAGATCGGGGGCAGCAATGAAGAGGTCCAAGAAGGTTTCTATATTTGTTGCTCGCCACGTCAGGTGGAGCGACAGCCCAGCTGACCTTCTGTGCCTATTGACACCAACTTTGAGCGCTGAGCAAAAAATAGGCTCTTGTATGATCACGGTCCCTCCCTTGCCCTAAAACGTCTATAGAAGGAGCAGTGACCTGTGGCTGAGTCGCAAGAGGTCACCGATCATAGATGCACCGATGCGGTCTTGTGCCTGTCGGACAAGATGTCAACAACGAGCTCTCAGGTGAGAGCCATCCTGCCTCAAGAAGATGCGGGTGCCTGTGGCGCTATCTCGGTAATCGATGTTGCTCTTTTCTCAGCCGTTAGCCATCAATCAACTTGCTAGTCAGAACTAATTTAAGATTGCAAGAACTATGCCCCTTACATGAAGTCATTAAAGATCACCTAACTCACGTTGAGTGAACAGTAGGGGTGAACAAAAATGACTGACAGGGCACATTGCATCTTGTAGAGGACGTATTGGAATAATTAATGTTGGGTGATGGTTTTAAAGTAATTCACACGACATGAAAACTTTGTGGAAACGTGTCGATTTACTGCAGGTTAGTTTATCCCAGGGAAGTATTTGAGTGACCGTGATCGGCGGGGGAGCGACGAAGGAAAGCGACAACAGGCAGCTTAGGGCGGCTCAGGCTCTGAGAAAGCGGTAACGGATCGCGGCCTCCAACTGCCTTAAGATGAGTGACAGTGAGGGGGTGATTGACCCCAAGCTGGTGTACCAGGAAGCAGACGGAGAACTTGTATGCCTGTTGATAAATGTCTGTCGTCCCGTTTTCAGTTGAACATGCGAGAAAGCCGCGCAAAGCTACGGTGGAGCGGTCAGCAGAGGTCAAAATATGCGTATTCGCGACAATAGCAACTTCGCACTGAATTTACGGTCCGCAGAGTCTGAAGTAAATCAGGTGAAGTGCGACAGAATTAAATACGCCGGCCACCTGGGCGTCAGAATTCTGGAAAAATTGGTGTTTGTGCAGACGCTAACCTTGATGGATGGATTGGGAGGAGCTAAATAGCATAAGTTGAGAGGAAGGGAAATTTTGTGAGAATTTGTTCACTTGCCTGAGAAAGATTGAGCATCTCTGCAGTTTAGAACTTAGCAAATGGAACGATTAAGCTTGGAGATAGGAAGTTTTGGTTCAGCTATGTATTGAGCAAGACAGCTAGGAGTGAATAGACGAGCGCAGCCTTGCAGCACCACGGGGTCGGCCGACGTTCACACAACGACGCCGCTCCGCCATTCGGTGATATTGCGCCCGCTCCGGCCACTGATTAATTTGTTGGATCATGTCGGCAAAGTTTCCACGAGGCTTTCATGGGCCGTGTATTGTAGAATTCTTCTCGCACTTTGCATTACGTCTGTGTCAGTCGATAGGAATTACTTTTGAGTTATCGCGCTTCACTCCATGCAAACGCAATTTATTGCCACTGCCTGATAGGAGAGTCTTGTAACGTGATGATTGAAGGTCGAGAGTTAAAATAAATTTGTGCTAATCGACTGCATCTGTTTTCAATCAAGTAGTTGAAATCCCAAGTCACTTTCTTAATTAATTTTATGTTCAAAATTTGCATCTGGTGTTCAATAGCTGAATATCACATTAATGTGCACCCCTTTTAATTAAAAGTGATCAATTCTGAATCAATTAATGTCAACACGGCCACTGCAGTTCAATCAGGAGTCACAGGGCCTTATTACTTTTTTTGCGTTATCCGATATTGCGGCAGTTTTACACTCTCTGTTGATCTGTTAGTCAATTAGCTGGGGGGAACACACGCCAAAACCTCCTCACGTCTTAGTAGGGAGTATGTGTCATTGTCTTGTAGTTGAAGTCGTGATACAGCTGCTACACCATTGAAAAGGGGCACTCGTAAGCGACATGGTTTGGAGTACCCTCCGATGCGGCCGTCACACTCAGGCATAGCCCTCCTCCCAAACCGACACAGATATGTCGGATAGGGCTCATGACCAGTGAGAAAATGGAACAGTCCCCGAGTTAGCTCAAAATACTTCATTCCTAGCCTTTCTTTCACATCCGGCAGAAGTTGAAATGTTCTACGACCAGTATAATCGGCCTACCACGATTCCTGCCACAGTTCCGCACCTCTTCTCCTAATCGCATCCTTGTCGCCAGCCCGAACACCCATAATTTTCTCTCTTTTCTCAATATTCTCTATCTTGCCCCAGAACCATCTTGCCTGCTTTATAATCTTGATGTCCAGAGGGCAAAGCCCCATTATCACTAACAGGGCCCCACCTGGAGGTGTCCTATAGATCCCCACTTACCTTAATATCATATTCCTCTGCACCCTTCTCACTGACATGGAGGGCTCCACCCTCATGAGCCTGTGCACCCAGACTCCCGAGCCGTAACCCACTATTGACGTTATTATGCTGTTGTGATACAGTTTTATCAAATGAGGGAGAAGATGAAATCATTTGTGATCAATGGAGATGAGGTTATTAAGTACTTATAGGGCTCTTTGGGTTACAGTTTCAATGTGCTTTCCACAGTTCCACCTTTCATCAATGATGATTCCCAAGTAGCGTGCCTCGCATTGCCGAGGAACTGTGGAGCCCTCAATTACTACTGTGGGGTTCCTTATGAGATGTCCTTTTAACAGAAAATGTTGTTGTTGTTGTGGTCTTCAGTCCTGAGACTAGTTTGATGCAACTCTCCATGCTACTCTATCCTGTGTAAGCTCCTTCATCTCCCAGTACCTACTGCAACCTACATCCTTCTGAATCTACTTAGTGTATTCATCTCTTGGTCTCCCTTTATGATTTTTACTCTCCACGCTGCCCTCCAATGCTAAATTTGTGATCCCTTGATGCCTCAGGACAAGTCCTACCAACCGATCCCTTCTTCTTTTCAAGTTGTGCCAAAAAATTCTCCCCAGTCCTATTCAATACCTCCTCATTAGTTACGTGATCTACCCATCTAATCTTCAACATCCTTCTGTAGCACCACATTTCGAAAGCTTCTATTCTCTTCTTGTCCAGAATATTGTCCATGTTTCACTTCCATACATGGCTACACTCCATTCAAAACTTTCACAAACGACTTCCTGACACTTAAATCTATACTCGATGTTAACAAATTTCTCTTCTTCCGAAACGCTTTCCTTGCCATTGCCAGTCTACATTTTATATCCTCTCTACGGTAGTTCGGCCATCATCAGTTATTTTTCTCCCCAAATAGCAAAACTCCTTTACTACTTTAAGTGTCTCATTGCCTAATCTAATTCCCTCAGCATCACCCAACTTAATTCGACTCCATTCCATTATCCTCGTTTTGCTTTTGTTGATGTTCATCTTATATCCTCCTTTCTAGACACTGTCCATTCCGTTCAACTGCTCTTCCAAGTCCTTTGCTGTTTTTGACGGGCCTGCCAATGCGGCCACGCGGTTAAAGGCGCTTCAGTCTGGAACCACGCGACCGCTACGGTCGCAGGTTCGAATCCTGCCTCGGGCTTGGATGTGTGTGATGGCTTTAGGTTAGTTAGGTTTAAGTAGTTCTAAGTTCTAGGGGACTGATGACCTCAGATGTTAAGTCCCATAGTGCTCAGAGCCATTTGAACCATTTTTTGTTTTTTGTTTTTGGCGGAATTACAATGTCATCGGCAAACCTCAAAGATTTTATTTCTTCTCCCTGGATTTTAATACCTATTCCGAATTTTCTTTTGTTTCCTTTACTGTTTGCTCAATATACAGATTGAATAACATCGGGGAGAGGCTACAACCCTGTCTCACTCCCTTTGCTTCCCTTTCATGCCCCTCGACTCTTATAACTGCCATCTGGTCTCTGTACAAATTGTAAATAGCCTTTCGCTCCTTGTATTTTACCCCTGCCACCTTTAGGATTTGAAAGAGAGTATTCCAGTCAACATTGTCAAAAGCTTTCTCTAAGTCTACAAATGCTAGAAACGTAGGTTTGCCTTTCCTTAATCTTTCTTCTACGATAAGTCGTAAGGTCAGTATTGCCTCATGTGTTCCAACATTTCTACGGAATCCAAACTGATCTTCCCCGAGGTCAGCTTCTACTAGTTTTTCCATTTGTCTGTAAAGAATTCGCGTTAGTATTTTGCAGCTGTGACTTATTAAACTGATAGTGCGGTAATGTTCACATCTGTCAACACCTGCTTTCTTTGGAATTGGAATTATTATATTCTTCTTGAAGTCTGAAGGTATTTCGCCTGTTTCATACATCTTTCTCACCAGATGGTAGAGTTTTGTCAAGACTGGCTCTCCCAAGGCCGTCAGTAGTTCTAATGGAATGTTGTCTGCCCTCGGGGTCTTGTTTCGATTCAGGTCTTTCAGTGCTCTGTCAAACTGTTCAGGCAGTATGGTATCTCCCATTTCATCTTCATCTACATCCTCTTCCATTTCCATAATATTGTCCTCAAGTACATCGCCCTTGTATACACCCTCTATATACTCCTCCCACCTTTCTGCTTTCCCTTCTTTGCTTAGAACTGGGTTTCCATCTGAGCTCTTAATGTTCATACAAGTGGCTCTCTTTCTCCAAAGGTCTCTTTAATTTTCCTGTAGGCAGTATCTATCTTACCCCTGGTGAGATAAGTCTGTACATCCTTACATTTGTCCTCTAGCCATCCCTGCTTAGCCATTTTGCACTTCCTGTGGATCTCATTTTTGAGACGTTTGTATTCCTTTTTACCTGCTTCATTTAATGCATTTTTATATTTTCTCCTTTCATCATTTACATTCAATATTTTGTCTGTTACCAAAGGATTTATACTAGCCCCTGTCGTTTTACCTACTTGATCCTCTGCTGCCTTCACTACTTTATCCCTCAGAACTATCCATTCTTTTTCCACTGTATTTCTTTCCCCCATTCCTGTCAATTGTTCCCTTATGCTGTCCCTGAAACTCTGTACAACCTCTGGTTTAGTCAGTTTATCCAGGTCCCATCTCCTTAAATTCCCACCTTTTTGCAATTTCTTCAGTTTTAATTTATAGTTCATAACCAATAGATTGTGGTCAGAGTCCACATCTGCCCCTGGAAATGTCTTACAATTTAAAACCTGGTTCCTAAATCTCTGTCTTACCATTATATAATCTATCTGATACCTTTTAGTATCTCCAGGATTCTTCCATGTATACAACCTTCTTTTATGATTCTTGAACCAAGTGTTGGCTATGATTAAGTTATGCACTGTGCAGAATTCTACCAGACGGCTTCCTCTTTCGTTTCTTACCCCCAATCCATATTCACCTACTATGTTTCCTTCTCTCCCTTTTCCTACTCTCGAATTCCAGTCACCCATGACTATTAAATTTTCGTCTCCCTCCACTACCTGAATTTCTTTTATCTCATCATAAATTTCTTCAATTTCTTCGTCATCTGCAGATCAAGTTAGCATATAAACTTGTACTACTGTAGTAGGCGTAGGCTTCGTGTCTATCTTGGCCACAATAATGCGTTCACTATGCTGTTTGCAGTAGCTTACCCGCATTCCTATTTTTTCATTCATTAATAAACCTACTCCTGCATTATCCCTTTTTGATTTTGTATTTATAACCCTGTATTCACCTGACCAGAAAATATGTGGACTTATTCGGTGAGATTGTCATTTTTGTGTTTATGCACCAGATTTTTAATTTTTCCATTGACCTTTCTATTTTTGGTTCTATATCTTCGCTGCCACAGCCGCCGACCAACGGGAGGAGGTCATCTGCGTTGGCTATCACCTCTAGCACCACTTCGCTCTGCTGTAGATTATCCACTAGTGGTTCCATTTGGATGTCCCAGAACAGGGGGAATAACACGGAAGCCTGAGGGTATCCCTTTGTTATTGTTTTCCCAATTTTCCCCCTAGGAGATGACAGCCAGACCTCCCGATCCTCGCAATAGCCCCTCAGGCAACCATATAGCGGCCCTGGGTACTATTTCTCTGGTAGACAGGAGAAGAGCGAAGGCCACCTCAGGTTGTCAAAGGCGCCACTGATGTCCACCATGATGCCTACCACGTACTTGTATGGGGCTGAGTCACAGACCCCAGCCACCAGGGAGATCGCATCAGATGCTGACCGCCCAGCCTAAAGCCGAACTGCCTGCCACCCATCCCGTACAGCACTCGATGTGCAGTCAGTTTGTCAGCCAACAGTTTCTCTAAGAATTTTCCAAATAAGTCCAACAAGCAAATCAGTCTGTACGACTTTGTTTAAACCGGGTCTTTATCGGGTCCTTTGTTGATGATTACGACGTTTACAATTTTCCAGATCTTAGGGATTTTTTGCTGTCTAAGGCATTCACTGAATAATTGGGTGAGTGATGTTACCAGCGGAGTGGCTAACAATTTCACCACTTCTGGCCACAACGCTGTCTGGCCCGGGGGCTTTTCCTTTCTTTAGTGATTTAATGTGGGCAGTCACCTCCTCTTCAGAGAAGAGGTAAAATGTCCTATCAGTAATATATCTGTCAAGGTCATCATTTCTTAATTGGTGCTGGCTTTCGGTATCCCCATCTGCACTGTCGTCAGGCAGTAAGGACTGGAAGAGGACCTGAGCAGTTTCCTGCCAGGTTTCCGTCATCCTGTCCCCATTCCTGACTGTTGATATCACCATTGGAGAGCGGATCTTTTCCCTGACTAACTTGTAGGGGACTCCTCATGGGTCTATAGCTAATTGGTTCAGTTCATAGCTTTCCCAGCTCCATACCCTTACGGCACGAAATTCGTTTTGAAAACTTTCCTTTGCTTCCCGTTATTGCTGCAGCCATCTTTGCCTTTCCATTCTGACTGACTGGCGCATAACCTCTAGTTCAGCTGACCATGGTGGCGGAGAGACTGCCATGGGCTTCCTCCTAGTTGGTACGGCTGCCTTCACCACTCAAGCAATCGCGCTCACCAGCTCTCCGGCATAATTGTTCACGTTAATGTCATGGTGTACGTCACCTTCTGGTAATGCAGGAATGTCGCACTCTCTCGCAAGGCGCTCCCAATCTGCTTTGTTATAGTTAAACTGAACCTCACAGCCCATGGGTCAGTGGCACTCTCTGCCACCTAAAGTGAAAGTGATGTGGATTATTTATGGCGATTCTGATTAGTGAATTCATGTACTGTGGTGGTGCATTTAATATGACTAACTCGTTGAAGAGATACCTACGTGGCGATCGTGGATGAATGCCACATATTGTTCTTAGTTCTCGCTTTTGTGCAATCAATTCTTTCTAAGTGATGAGTTATTTCAGAAAATTATTCTAGAAGACATTATTGAGTGGAAATATACAAAATATGTCACCTGGTATATTAGTTTGTTTCGAAGACTTCCAGTTATACTAAGAGCAAAAGCAAGCTCAGTAATACTCTACTTTCATTTCAAGTTTTAATGAATGAGAACACTCAAAAATTCGAATCATTCTCCCCTGTTTACTGACTCCTGCTACTATTCTTGGCATGATCCCATTTGTGATAAAAGACTGAATATGGACTGTTTTCTCAAAATTTATGGTATGTCCATTTTTTGACTCACTTAAAATTCTTTCATCACTATTATCGTCACTATTTCATCACTATTATCGTCTGCAAAACGTACCAATTTTGTTTGATGAATATCAAGTGGAATGTCTTTCAGATATGTAAGGAATGGGCATGGATAAAAAATTGAATCCTGCGGGACTTCCTAGGCAATATCTTCCCGATTAATTGAGTTTTCTACCCTTCTGCAATTGTTTGAACTTTACAGCACAATATTTTGCGTTCTGTTTGTTAAGTACAATTCGAACCAGTTCTGTCTAAAGCAACCAGTTTCATAATACTTACATATTTCTGAGAGAGTAATGTGATCTACACAATCAAATGCCGTGGAAAGATCGCAAAAAATGGCAACTAGTACAGTTTTATTATTTGAGTGGATATATAAATAGCATTCACAGTCGAGCAGCCCGTCTGGAGTCCAAACCGTGATATGCCAAGTAAGTTGTTTCAATTACAAGTAAGCGAGAGACTACTCTTGAGTACATTACTTTTTCGAATATATTGTAAAAAGACGTTAGTAAGGAAATTGGGGATCATTATTTAAATCTTGTTTGTTTAACAGTTGCATCTTTTAAAGTGTCTGGAAAAATTCTCTGTACCAGTGATGCATTAGATGTATCACTAAGGACACTGCATGTTAAGTTTGCACAGCATTTCAGAATTCTGTTTGAAATTCCATCAACACCGTTTTTAGAATATTTGTAGTTCTATTAACTTCAGTGAAGAATGTTAGTGCTACTTCACGTTGTTTAAAGTTTTGTGGTGTCTTGGGATGTGATTTTCTTTTGTAGGATTATCGAGTGTATCAATTAATTTGGTCGAAATTGTGTCAGTATACAGGGTGAGTAGCTTAAGACGTATCACCTTCTTATTTCATGAACCTGAGTAGAACGTGAACATGAGTAGAACGTAACTGGCTGCATGGTTAATATTCGTAACTTTTTTGTCAGCCGAGATCTTGAAACAATTACTTTTGTTTCTTTTGTTAATGGAGCGATTTACCATTTGTAACAGTGTTCGAGAGCTGATATAGAGATGAATATAGTAACATGACGTTTATTAATGATGGCATTGCAATATTTCTTAAAAGTACCCGAGAAATATGCTGCACCTCAAATGCAAGGTGATCGGAATCGGCTATTGCTGTGTAAACACCACAAAGAGGGGCTGATACCAAGCCTTACCATTGTTTACTTGTTTCCATAAAAGCTCTTCACATTGACATGAGTATTTAACTAATTTGCAACGGCTTTCCTAATGCCGTTCTGATGTGATAGAGGTTAGCGTATACAGGGTATTTCATAGTTCCTATTACAGCCTTCCAGGGGTCATAGAGCGGACTTAGTCGATAGAATTTTGATAAGGAACCCATCCACGGAAATGTATCGTTTGGTTATGAAATGAGATTAAAGGCGGAACCGCTGTCAAATCTACTGCTTCACAGTAGGCACTCAGACTGAGAAGAGGGTTCCGTCGTCAGTCCACATTGTAATTATTGTATCACACATCACTTTTGTCCGACTACAATAACAGGCACGTTCGTAACGAGGAGGGTGGGCTGTAGTGCCCCACGGACGCGCTGCGCTCTCCACTTTGAATAGGACGTTGTCCGTCACGTAGAAGAGAATACGACGACGAGTACATTGATCACGCCATGGGCTCCTGTAGAGCACACTAAGTCTCTACTACGAATCCTACAAACCTGTAGTAGGAATTGTGAAACACACTGCAGTGCCACATCAGTTGTATCTCATCCTGTATCGATAGTGTATGAAGCAGGGCCAAGAAGAAATACGTTTAATCCTAGAAAGCGGAGGTCTATCTCCTTGCTGCATTATAATGATGGAGCTTGGCATCAGAGACCTACTTTGCGATGTTTACGGCGTAGTAGCCAAATGCCGCCCGTCTCTGCATAATGTATTATGAAACTTCATTCCGATGTATTGAACTGTTATGGAAATGAAAGATGTGTTAAGAATTGCTCGATTCGCCCCACATGTAATATAGAGGGTGTAAATTTTAGGTTGACAAACGAAAATAACTTGAAAAATAAGCTTCACACGAAAAAATGTGTAGAACCTGAAGTTGATTATTTTCGAAGGGGACATCTGCTGGTGTTAAAATTAGCTCGCCACCCCAGTCCCCTGGGGGTGGGGCGAGAGGCAATTTTAAAATTTCGAGTGGGAACCCCCATTTTTTTATTGCAGAATCAGATTCTACATAAAAAACGACGTACATTTTGTCTTAAACTTTTGTTTTGATTCTTGGTAATTGGCGCTATAATTCAAGAAAAGACATGTTCTCATTTTTGCGTGGAAAAAGGTTGCGGATAAATAAAAAGTGAGCTCACTTGTTAGTAAGTAGGATGTTCGGTTAGTTAGTTAGCTAATCGGATCATTTGTTTGATAATTAAAAGTTGTGTGGCCTCATGACCACGAAATAAACAAAACATAACCGAATCTGGGGAAAAAACTAATATTTGGGTCAACATTTGTACAACTCTAATCCTCTCTCTCAACCTCCCCCCCCCCCCCCCCCCCCCCTATGGGGAGAGAGAGTTTTAGTATGAGCGAATCAAAATTTGCGAAGTAAACAAGTATTTTTTTAATTTTTCCATAACCATTTTCCACGCAAAAATGAGAACATGGATTTTCTTGAATTACAGCGCCAACTACCAAGAATCAAAACAAATGTTTCAGACAAAATGTACAGAGTTTTTTTTATGTAGAATCTGATTCTGCAATAAAAAATGGGGGTTCCTAGTTGAAATTTTAAACTTGCCTCCCGCACCACCCCCAGGGGCTGGGGTGCCGGGCTAATTTAAGCAACAGCAGATGTCCCACTCGAAAATAATCAACTTTGGCTGGCTCTGAGCACTATGGGACTTAACTTCTGAGGTCATCAGTCCCCTAGAACTTAGAACTACTTAAACCTAACTAACCTAAGGACACCACACACGTCCATGCCCGAGGCAGGATTCGAACCTGCGACTGTAGCGGTCGCGTGGTTCCAGACAGGAGCGCGTAGAACCGCTCGGCCACCCAGGCCAGCAATCAACTTTGGGTTCTACACATTTTTTCTACACATTTTCTCGTGTGAAGCTTATTTTTTCAGTTATCTTGGCTTGTCAACTTAAAATTTACACGCTGTTTATCGACTTCAACAGCTCATAAAGTTCATTTATATAAAAATTACATATTTCCGTTATAAACAAGCTGAACAGCATCACACTTGCAAAATATTTTCATTATTTTCATCTCGTTTCATTATTTTCCTATCGTTATTTGCTATTTCCTTTCGTTTTTCATATTGTGCCATATTCCAGACTTGCAATTTCACAAAAGTATTTTCTACTTTCTAAGTCAGTATTAGATCGTAATAAATTTCATTCGTTGATGGATACTTTGTTCACTTGTACCAAACTCTAACGGCACGTTTCCTTCAGTTTCAATTACTATTCTGTTACGAGTAAGTTTCTTGCCTTCCCGTTCGAGGAGGCAATCTTTTACCTATTTGGGTACCCTATCAGTTTCTACACAGGTGCCTGCGGAACGCATGAGTTAATAGTGTTACCGAAGAACCCTCACCTGTCGCGTAACACTGGCGCCGCGAGTTACGGAGCTGACAAACAGCTTAGATTCTACTCGAGACGGCTCATTAAGCCTCATGTCAGCAGGCTGAACAGATAAGGAGTTAATTAGCTAGCACCGGCCCCACGAGCACATCGAGACGCCTGCGAAGTTCCCCCTCTGTACACAGCGTATGGTGCTCAGCTAAGGGGCACTGCTGGTAGACTTAATAAATGAGCAAAGCAAATCCGTTAAGCTGTTCGAAGACACAAACACAATTTTGTCAATAACAAAGTGTAGCATACAGTTCTAGAGGTGACCTTACATTTTTGTATGTACTTAAAACGCGGCTATCACAGTAGAAAGTCATATAAAACCGAAGTTCATCAACGAAATTCACATGGCACAGTTTTATTTTCGTCTAATTAATTTTAGGTACATTTGTTTGGCATATGACACGTACGTTCATTTCAATGTTGAACTACATTACACTATATCTAAAAACTTATTATTTTGTCACAAACAAACATCTAGTCCTTGTACGAGTACATACTGATGAAATTTGTGGTTTCCATCAGGAACTCCTCATAGTCATGTCTATTTGTTGTAGTGATGCAATCATCCCTGACGTGTTAGATATTCTGCCTCGGTACGCCGCAGTAGCATGCTGGTGAGGGGAGCATTCCCCTTTTAAAAAGTGAATCTGCGTATCTTCCACGTCCCGTTCTCAGCCGGTTGAGACTTGGCCATATCTTACGGGGTTGATCAGACCCACGACTGTCTCTTATTACAAGGTAATAATTGGCATTTTGCTGGGACACTTTGAAACCATTCTTTCTTCCAAAAATTAATTCCAGTGAGACCGTTCTCAGGTGTAAGTGGAGGATGTGTTGAATAATATCTGTTGATTCTGAGATCGGGGATGTCAGAACGCACCGGTTGTTCAGGCTTTGCTAAGATCTTATTGTAGTCCCTTCGGAGGTTTGGGGTTAGTATGTGACTCAGAACAGGGAGACAGGTGGTGGGAGTAGGACTCAAATGTTCAAATGTGTGTGAAACCTTATGGGACTTAACTCCTACGGTCATCAGTCCCTAAGCTTACACACTACTTAACCTAAATTATCCTAAGGACAAACACACACACCCATGCCCGAGGGAGGACTCGAACCACCGGTGGTACCAGCCGCACAGTCCATGACTGCAGCGCCCTCAGACCGCTAGGCTAATCCGGCGCGGCCAGGGGTTGTTGACTGATTATTGTGGTTAAGGCATGTGTCATCAGTATATACTTCCAGTACCCTATTGGGTTGTCTGTTATTAAGACAGAAGCAAATCACTTCTGTCTTACCACTAGATCTAACCCTCCATTTTTGTAAATTTTCTGCCTGTAAAGAAAAGTCAGATGTAAGGATTTCTTCTATAGTTCCAAAAATGGTGTGCCTTATCGCTGTGGTCCAGTGATCAGCATAACCAATTTCATTATAAACTGTTTCTGGGATATCGACAATGTAAAGGCTAAAGAGCAGTGACGTGATTATCCAGTCTTAAGGGAAGACATTTTAGAGTAATTTCTAGCTACTGATTTTGTTCGCCTATTTCCTCTGTCAACATCCGTAGCATTAGTTAACAGGGTAGGCTTTGTCTGCAAAAGATATCGTAAGTTGCTAATGAACAAATGAGTGCCATTGTTTGCAAAATTATTTACAGAATACATGCGAAGGAAGATAATTCCCCAAAACTGTAACACTGGTATGATTATCCTATAACACAAGATAGGACATAGGCACCCCATAAAAAAGTTACACGTCAGTCAACTCATCTCCATAATGGAAATATATTCACTAAAGTTATTACTTCACTCATAGGTAGAAACCATCAAGTTTTAATCAAGGAAAGTGTAAGAAGGCTGTTTCGGTTTTCTTATTGGTAACACCACGTAGCGCTCTGTATGAAAAATCACTGGCTGTGCTGTGTGCAGCCTGTTGCTAGTTTGCATTGTTGTCTGCCATTGTAGTGTTGGGCAGCGGCAGCTGGATGTGAACAGCGCGTAGCGTTGGGCAGTTGGATGTGAGCCGGCAGCAGTGGTGAATGTGGGGAGAGAGATGGCGGAATTTTGAGAGCGGACGATCTGACGTGTGCCCATCAGAAAGAGTAAATTTGTAATATAGGATATCATGGACTGATATATATATTGTCACTGTTGAACACTATTAAGGCAAATACATTGTTTGTTCTCTATCAAAATCTTTCATTTGCTAACTATGCCTATCAGTAGTTAGTGCCTTCCGTAGTTTGAATCTTTTATTTAGCTGGCAGTAGTGGCGCTCGCTGTATTGCAGTAGCTTGAGTAACGAAGCTTTTTGTGAGGTAAGTGATTTGCGAAAGGTATAGTTTAATGTTAGTCAGGGCCATTCTTTTGTAGGGATTATTGAAAGTCAGATTGCGTTGCGCTAAAAATATTGTGTGTTAGTTTAAGCACAGTCATGTATAATTTTTCTAAGGGGACGTTTCAAAAGGAACAAGATCGCTTCATAAGTGATACAGCACGATGGACCACTTAGAAGTCGCGGATTAAGATGTAGAACGCGGAGTTCATGAAGTTTGAGATGGATTTTGACTCGGTTTGAACACAAGTACTAATAACGTATGTAACATACTGAATAATGGTGCATAAATGCTTGAACTTCGATTAGGCTTCATTACGATAGCGACAGTTTCAGACAAAGGCGATGAGTTCCCACGCCACGAAAAATGTACGAAAACCGCCCTTTCACTGAGACAATGGAGAGATGCATGTGGGGAATTATTAGGAGAGGCAGGAAAATATACACACGAGAGAAAAGACTGGAGGGTAAGACATAGTTATGATTCTGGAGAAATTGAAACAGCGGATGGTGGGACGTTTAGTTCGGGAAATAAGTTGTGGACGGACCAACGAAGTTCTTTGTTGGATACTAAGAGATAATCAAAGAAGATGAAGATGAGGTAATGGATGACAGTCAAAGAAAGGAATATGTGAGTTAATAATTAATGCTTAAGGCCAAAAACCACGAAGT
Source organism: Schistocerca cancellata (assembly GCF_023864275.1). Taxonomy (NCBI): domain Eukaryota; kingdom Metazoa; phylum Arthropoda; class Insecta; order Orthoptera; family Acrididae; genus Schistocerca; species Schistocerca cancellata. Next base: position 928,318,220 of record NC_064626.1, on the reverse strand, counting down.
ATAGAAACGTCTAAGTGAGTGGTTTTAATTAGCAGTGGATGTGAAATAACTGATGATGACTATGATGACCAATCGGATCTTACTTTCCGAGTAGCCCTCGTCATGTAAAAATATTTTTTGATAAAAAAACGTAATTCTGTTCCAACTTCTATTTCGTCGTTACTGACTAACGGCCATTCTGAAGTTCCAGTACATTTTTATCTCCGTAACACGTTTCGTTATTCGCATGTTTTCTTTCCATCACGCACTTTTTCGCTGAATGGGACCACGTCAGTAATTTCGTATTCATTTCTCCCATGACAATTGAGATACTTTCGTCCTTAGGTGCTTGTACTGGGATTAATATTGATTAATATACTTTCTTGTTATTGTAAAATACTGTTCGAGGTTTGCATATTATTTCTTATTTGCACACTGTAAAGAGGGCAATGTAGTTTTCAGGGCAATGTAGTTTTCAGGATAATGTAGTTTTCTTCGGTTAAAGATTCTATACAGGAAAGCCAAGAGCGTTTACATAAATAATTCACATGTTATCAGGTATGTTTGCATCTAGAGTGTGCCAATGGCGCTATTGTTATGTTCACGAACTGCTGCCCGCGCAGTGATCTGATGTCAGGCGTTTTATTCAAGGTGGGCGGGAAATAACTAAGTATCATTAAATGGCTGTTAATTTTTTAATATTGATGGAATAATATTGGAAGCAGCGCAGACATACAGAACATTAAAAGTGTAGCGGTTTTCCTGTGGCCGCAAGAGGCGATACTCTCAACAAAAACGAAGATGGCCGATTGCCTTACAGTTTGAGAACGAACACAGAGTATTTCACACTATGAGATGTGGAATTCGATGGTTCTTGGGTGGAGATGGTGGCGTACGGTGGAAGAAGGAATGCCGCAATTCGTCCGGAGACAATAAAGTGTTGTCACACGACGCTAATGACCACAGGTTCGGTGACGGATGCAGCAAAAATGGGTCGTCCATCCACCTCTCGGTGTCCTGAAAATGTGGCGATTGTGCAGAACATGTTCAGTCGTTCCGGAGAAATCAACACGCCAGGCAGCTTGTGAGAGTGGACTCACAAGACACGCTGTTCATCAGATGTTGCATAAAGAATTAAACTTTCGATCATGGAACCGCCATTACGTGCAGCAGCTGACACCAGAAACTGTGATCGCAGGGTGGAGTATAGGGAGTTGGCCTCAATTATTTCTTAACATCCTCAGTAGTGACGAGGCAGGATTCAAGTGGGAGATATTGTCAATCGGCACAGTCGCCGTTACTGGGAGGCACAGGATCCTTGAGTTACGGTGGAGAAGATGCTTTCTCCTCCAAAAGTGACGGTGAGGTGTGAAATAATGGCCACAAATGTCATCTGCTCACATCTCCTAGCTGACACAGTAAACAGGGATCGATACCTCCAAATGCTTCAGGATTACGTTTGGCTCAAGGTATCTGGATGAGAAAATACCGACGATATTACCTTCATGCATGACGACGTACCGTCTCACTTTCCTAATGTCGTGCGGAACTGGTTGGATGAGAAGTTTCCAGGACGTTGGCTTGGGAGACGTGGACCTCATGAATGGGCTGCAAGAAGCCCAAACCTGACACCCCAATGACTTTTTTACGCGGGTGGGCAAAAGAGGAAGTATACTGGACGAAATCTCGGATATTGAACGAATTGGAAGTACGGATTCCGTAAGTTCGTAGCAACATCCCCCCACAACATCCTCCAGAAAACTGGGAATTCCATACCAGGTGGTTTGAGGAGACTCGTCGAGGCCACTGGTGCCTACATCTAAATATAATGGATTTTTAACATATGCAGTCATGTTTATCTGCATCTACATCTACATCTAAGTGATTACTCAGCTACTCACAATTAAGCGCCTGGCAGAGGGTTCAATGAAACACCTTCAAGCTGGCTTTCTACCGTTCCACTCTCGAACGGCACGTGGGAAAAACGAGCATTAAAATTTTTCTGTTCGAGCCCTGATTTCTCTTATTTTATCGTGATGATCATTTCTCCCTATGTAGGTGGGTGCCAAAAGAATGTTTTCGCAATCGGAGGAGAAAACTTGTGATTGAAATTTCATGGGACGATCCCGTCGCAACGAATAACGCCTTTACTTTAATGATTGCCACTCCAAATTATGTATCATATTTGTGACACTGTCTCCTCTATTTCGCGATAATACTAAACGAGCTTCCCTTCTTTGTACTTTTTCGATGTCATCCGCCAGTCCCACCTGATGCAGATCCCACACCGCACAGCAATACTCCAGAATAGGGCGGACAAGCGTGGTGTAAACAGTCTCTTTAGTAGACCTGTTGCACCTTCTAAGTGTTTTGCCAATGAATCGCAGTCTTTGGTTTTCTCTACCCACAATATTATCTATGTGATCGTTCCAACTGAGGTTATTTGTAATTGTAATCCCTAAGTATTTAGTTGAATTTACAGCCTTCAGATTTGTGTGACTTATAGCCTCATCGAAATTTTGATGATTTCTTTTAGTATTCATGTGAATTACTTTCTACTTTTCCTTTTCCAGGAATTATTGCCACTTTTCGCACCATATAGATATCTTATCTAAATCATTTTGCAAGTCGTTTTGATCATCTGATGACTTTACAAGACGGTAAATGACAGCATAATCAGCAAACAATCTAAGAAGCCTACTCAGATTGTCTCCTATGTCCTTAATATAGACCTTATAACGGAGTACGTACTGTATTAATATCAAATAAATAACTCTGCAAAGATGAAAGTTATACGTCAGTCTCAATACCTAGTTGCTTTTCGCCTATCCTGTATATAAAGGCAATAGATAAAGAAAATAACTAAAACTTGTTGATTCACTTATCTCGAAGGTACATGAGCGACACTGCCTTGAAATATCGGTTTGTGTAATATGTGGAGCACTTGTTCAATATTAACTTGCCTCTTCTTCGTCGAGTTGTTGTCATATGATGCCCGTCTCATGACAAACGGTACATGTTTAGTGAGAACACTGCTCAGAAGTGTCACAAGCATGACAGTGAAAAACAAACAAGCAGATTATGTGTCCTAAATACACCACTTTAATGATTACGCTATTGAATTTATAAGCAGTAATTGATTTCATTTTGCCTGTCACGTAACGGGTTTCCTGACGACAGTCGGATATTAAATCAAACGAAATCGAACGTTGAGAAAGCGCGCTGTAGTTATGTTTGTTAGTGGTGGACAAATATTTGAATTGTATACTCGCTTGCATACGATGTATCATAAAGGCGTCGGGGATAAGACACACACGGTAAGTACAGAGACAAAGAGAATTTCACAGTAACAGTTCCTCCCTCTATTCCTTCGTACAACAAATTTCATGTTGTTCATTCTGTGGAAGTGTGTAAGCACTGAAACTACTTGGCAGATTATGTGCCCGACCGAGACTCGAACTCGGGACCTTCTCCATTCGCGGGCAAGTGCTCTACCAACTGAGCTACCCAATCACGACTCACGCCCCGTCCTTACAGCTTTACTTCTGCCAGTACCTCGTCTCCTACCTTCCAAACTTTACAGAAGCTCTCCTGCGTTCGCAGGTACTGGCAGAAGTAAAACTGTGAGGACGGGACGTGAGTGGTACTTGTGTAGCTCAGTTGGTAGAGCAATTGCCCGCGAAAGGCAACGGTCCCGAATTCGAGTCTCGGTCCGGGACAGTTTTAATCGGTCAGGAGGTTTCATATCAGCGCACACTCCGCTGCAGAGTGAAAATCTCATTGTGTGAGCGCTATTGACACATTAGTCTAGAGCATACCGAGGTATAACAGAAACCAAAATAGAAATCAGATACTTGAAACCGCTTCGCTGCACAAAATGACGCTAGACAAGTAATTGCATATTAACTAAATACATAAGAAAGCTCTTTGTGAAGTTTTACTACTTCAGCGTACCCTAACAGAAAAAATTCTCTGCTCGATTCAAAGTAAAAAAGGTGCATTGAATAAGAAAGGTCATTAAAAGACTCTGTGTTGAGTAACAGTCCGGTGCACAATAATAAAATGTCAAGAAGTAGTCAGCAGCAAGTAATTTGCTTATGGTACCCAGGCTTGTATATGGTTTGACATTCCTTGTACCTTATTTTTGTAAATTTGTGTTCGCGTCCGTGCGAACAGAGAAGGATTTTTCAAGAAAGTGCCATAAAATTAGTGAAATAACTTCTAAAGTACGTTTTAAGTATCAAATGGGTAGGGAAGTGCAACTTCTGGAGGAATAATCATTCTTTGAATCTCGTACGTTGTGGGATACTTACTAAGATGCTGTTTACAGCGTATTGTCGTGTTACACCCCAAGGGCTTTGAAAGCGGCCGTCAGGCACGCTGCTTGATATTCCTCTTAGCCGACGGCGGTGAAAACCTATTTCTTAGTCATGTCTGTATTATATGCAGCTTCTGGAGTATTTACTTGGAAAATTATGATTGTGAACCTATCAGACAGCGTCTAGAGTGCACCGATCGTAAATCTCTGTTCAACAGGTTTGCTTGTTCAAGGCCTGCTTGGGTGGACAGCATTTCCATACCTGACCCATTATTCATCTTGCCGATGCAGTTTTCACAAAGAAGCGCGTCCCTCTTGAAACACCAGTTGTCTTGTGTATCTGACCTAGGTATTAAGTGTTTCGTACATGTGCTAGGCGTTCACTGTTAATAAACTCGTCAACGCGACACCTTCAAGCGCTGTAGTGGTTTCTGTGTGAACGACTATGCAAACTGTCCCAGAAGGAATGGACAGTATTGAGATATATCACAGAAACGTTCATTCAGTAGAAAAAAGTGTAGTAAACTGGGGGATCTAAAACGTGTAGCTGTTTTAAGGCACATAAAACTTTGCAAAAATTTTATTGTTGATGTTTTTTGGGATGGATTATAATCAGTAATTCATCATTGCTGGCAAAATTTAATTATATTCTAAAAACGCTTCAAATATTTACTGTTAGTAATGAAATGATTTTACAAACGTTCAAATGGGACTTACTTTTTACAATAATCTTACAACTAGCATTGCGCAAACATACCTTCAGTAGTCTTGAGTTTCGCAAAGAAATTAATTCAATAACATTAGTTCCTATTATGATAATAGTTAGTTGATGTCTCTGTACATCCGTTTAAAATCTCTTGTAAATCATAGCTGATGGCTGGCAGGCACACCGCTCCTCTCAACCTCTCGCTTCAGACCTGCTACCAACTCCCTTCACATCTCGCTTACTACTGACTTCCTACGAATGCCAAAGTGCCGTTTCTCCTGCCAACAATGCTTTCTGGTGCAGACAGTCTCTGCTACCATTACAAAATGTATCAATGCGCGGTCTTTCCCGCTCTTTTCTTAAAATGTATCCATACGCGGTCTCTCCCGCCCTTTTTAAAATTATATCAATTTGCGGTCTCTCTTGTGAACAATACTTTGGTGCAGACATTCCCTGCTACCACAATTATTTCCAACATGACAAATATTAATTATTCATACTTAATCCTATTAATAAAATATAAACATCTTTCATAAATTGTGATTTGACAATAGACAATAGAAATATACGCGTCTTACAACTGGAAACTACAAACTGGATACGAGATCGGAATAAATTGAAGTAAAAAGAATTGTATGTCGACACCTGAAATTACGCTGCAATCTCGGATACAAGGCAAGGCACCGCAACTTTACATCAGTAATCTTGCCCAAGCGCTTCGTATTAACGTGCCTTGCTTGGTAGATCTATCACAATTTTCCGTTTCCGTAGCAGTGATTTTAAGCTACAGCGTGGTTTCTAAAATTATTTTCATTATTCATACAGTGCAACAATACATTTTTATCAGTTCACAATACAGTCGACTTTGGTTCTGTGCGACGTAATACGGCGTGCAGCCATCAGTGTTCAAAATTCCACCATTACTTTCGACAATTAATTTTTTTGTTCAAACATTGTCGCACAGCGAGATTAATTTTTACATTTATTCTGATTACACATACGAGTTTAAATTTTTATTGTGTCATACATTACGTGTGGCATGGTATTGACCAGAATACAATTAGAAAAAATAGGGGGAACCAGAGGCTGCCAACACAGACGCAATCCGACACTGACACCACATTAAATACTTAAAGTGACTTTATGGTTGACTCGAATACTAACGATCGACATATTATTGACTATTCTGTTGACGTAAATTCAGAAAATAGACCGTCCACCAGTATTATGCCTAAATCTAGTTCCAAACCCATTTTGGTGTCTGACGCCATTTCCAACGACGTGGCGGGGGCGGAACACTTGTACATCACTAGTATTGCCAGTATGTTCGATGCTATTATGAAACAAACGACACAACATAAACAGGACATTGACGCACGTATCGACCAACAGATGACGTCTATACGCGCCGCTTTGAAAACAACTCAAGACGAGACGAAAACACGACAAGATGAAATTAAATCAGATTTAGCTGCACCTAAAACGTCAAACGACACTTTGTGTAGCCGTGTTGAGGATATAAATACTCGTAGTAGACTGACTGGACGTGTGTCCTACCTCAACACGAAATTTTCAGAGTTTTCATTCAAACAAGAAAACACAAATAAAGATGTGACAGATACCCAAACACAAGTGAACAATTTCAGTAAAACATCTTATCCGGCAGTGCAAGATATATAAAAACGCATATTGACGGTGTCGAAAACACGGTTGACACAATTGACAAAGCCGGCCGCGGTGGTCTAGCGGTTCTAGGCGCTCAGTCCGGAGCCGCGCGACTGCTACGGTCGCAGATTCGAATCCTGCCTCGGGCATGGATGTGTGTGATGTCCTTAGGTTAGTTAGATTTAAGTAGTTCTAAGTTCTAGGGGACTGATGACCATAGATGTTAAGTCCCATAGTGCTCTGAGCCATTTGAACCATTTGAACAATTGACAAACAGCTTTCTGATGAGGTAAGACTATGCACTGCCAACCATTTCTCAAGCATCAATAGAGAATTTCACAGTTGGATAGAGCAAAAAGACAAGTCCTTTGACGAGTGCTTACAAGAAAAATTGCCTACTGTTGTCCGCGACACTGTTGCTGAGTTTATAAATAGTAACAAAGACGTTATCAGTCAAGGAACACAATCTGCCGCTGCGCAATCGTAACAGTTTGATAATTACGTACAACCAGTGTACAATGACGGTAATAGCAACCAAAACACACAGCTTCGCAATGAATACAAGTACATTCATTACGCATACAAGTCGCACACTACGTACTCACAACAGCAACAGCACGCACCTCGACATGACATCCTGCATTGCAGTTGTGATAATTATCAACAACATTTTCGTTGTCATTCGCCAGTTGAACCTTACAGTAATCATTCTGAAACTAAACATTACTATAATGCCAAGGAAGAGGAGAGCCTCATAAAAATCAGACAATTTCAGCCATTTATAACTCAAAAAAGAATCGTACATCCTGTCATCTTTCTTAAAGCCTTCAGATATGCATTTCCTCGTACGTGGAGTGACCGTAGGAGGATGTCATATTGTCGGTTATATCCAAGGCTACACAGCTGTATGGACATATAATGAAGCCGACAGATGCGTTACGTAAGAGCAATTTGAGAGAGCCTTTGAGCTGGTATTTTGAGAAATATTTAAATATGGGACATTTCCTTGACAAGCCGGTTGCAGCGCGCGACATTCCCCGCGCATTGAAGGTAAGACTGCTGTTTAATATGAAATAAAAACTTCTGCACACCCCAGACAACGACGCAGAGTATCTTCTCCCAGTGCTCGATTCTGTTGGTATGCTTTACGAGGACCAGCGTTCCGTACGGCAAAGCAATTGCTACAATGTTTACACCGGCGCCATGCAAATTACGGAGTGTAGCCAACCCAATTCCGTCGCGCCGGCTGCTTTCGGACACGCATGTCAACAGGATTACCCGCTTCAAATCGCAAATGTATATACACAACAAAAACAACATGCTTAACATAGCACATTCTACTGGATGCAATCTAAATAAGAGACGGCGCGACCACAACAACTATTACTACAGCGGTAATAATAATTATGAGGATGGTAACAAAAATTTTAAGAGAAACAAAAAGAACTATCAGCTCCCACCAAACCAACAACAGAGTTGGAGTAACAACAACTACGCTGCTCAGTATCAAAACAATGCGACACGACCGCAGAAAAACAATAACGCAGGTCAGTGCAATCGCCGCCGCCCCAACTGCAACTCAAAACTGGAATGCATCTACGAACCCGCAGGTGATTTAAAACATGAAAAGGCAACTACCGCCACAGTTTGGAGACTGAAATAAACAATACTCTAATGTAAATATTATCGAAGTAACTAGTAATACTCCACCTCCGTCTGTGGCTGCACCCACTACAAATGTAATGACGTCAAACTATAAAACTGTGCCCCAGGTCGTGGCTGCGGAAGATTTGGCGGACGACTTCAATTTAAATATATTAATTGACACACCCACTTTGCAACGTCACAATCATCATGTACCTGACAGTTGTATACAGAAACCATGATTATTCATCACGTATAATCATGACGAAAACTTTTCTGATGAACTCTTACAAGAGAACACACAAAGTCGTTCATCGAGCAATGAAACTGTTTGGCCTTACCTGCTGGTGTTGTGGGTGATATTCCCACTACTATTATTCTGGACACAGGAGCAGCTGTTAGTGTCTTATCCTATATTTTTGCAAGAAAATGTGTGAGTTTGAGCCCGTACCAGAATATTCTGTCCAGAACAGTAAAATTTTAACAGCCATAGGCAATAAGTCTTCTAGTGTTAAGAAACAGGTATTTGTGACAGTCAAGGTAGGTAATGGAATCGTACAATGGGGCCATTCCTCGTCGTCCAAAACCTGATCACTAATTGTATTTTAGGTTCAGATATACTGTGCGAGAAGTACAGCACTATTGACTTCTCCCGACGTAAATGTATACTTAGAGATAAGGGTAGTGAAATTTCAATTGACCTGGATACCAGGGCTCTGAAGCACGATACATACTGTGCGGGGTACACGATTAAGTTAATACAGGTCACTGATGATGTTGACACACAGACACACGCACCCGATGCCGAGTTTGAGGACTTGAAAACTTCAATTAGTAATAAGTTATCAGAAACCACATCTGTCACACATGATAAACGTAATGAACTTTATGATGTTTTGTCCAAGTATGTAAAATTATTTAGCGAACGACCAGATGTGATCAACACATATGTGTATAAAATAGAAGTTAAGCCTCACCAGATTTTCTTCCACAAAAATGGCTCTGAGCACTATGGGACTTAACATCTATGGTCATCAGTCCCCTAGAACTTAGAACTACTTAAACGTAACTAACCTAAGGACATCACAAAACACCCATTTCTTCCACAAAACCTATAATGTACCACTACTCCAACGACCTGTTGTGTGGCACGAGTTGAAACAAATGTTAGACTCGAACCGTCCACGCCACCTTGCTGCAGCCCTTTACTTGCTATAAAGAAACACAACAGGAATATCAGAGTTGCCCGCATCTCGTGGTCGTGCGGTAGCGTTCTCGCTTCCCACGCCCGGGTTCCCGGGTTCGATTCCCGGCGGGGTCAGGGATTTTCTCTGCCTCGTGATGGCTGGGTGTTGTGTGCTGTCCTTAGGTTAGTTAGGTTTAAGTAGTTCTAAGTTCTAGGGGACTGATGACCATAGATGTTAAGTCCCATAGTGCTCAGAGCCAATATCAGAGTTGTTTTGAATGCTCGTGCAATCAATGAGATTATTTTACCTGTTCGTACGAAACCTGAGAATTTAGAGGAGCAACTCCAGAAATTTTTAGATTCTAAGTATTTTTCTACGATAGATCTGACCAATTCGTTCTACCAAGTCGCAATCACGCCAGATTGTAGAAAGTATACTGCATTTATATTCGGGAGGCCAACCTATCAATTTTGTGTCCTTCCCTTCGGTCTGAACGTCAGTTCAGATGTGTTTATCACCGCATTGTACGTTGCAGTTGGTGACGAATTGGTTGAATCAGTTACTCACTACACTGATGACCTACTCATAGCTAGTAAGACTTGGTATGAACACACTGATACTTTGCAAAAGATTCTGCATAAAGCCGCACAAGCTGGAATTACAGCTAATCTCGAAAAGTCAAAATTTGCTTGCCGTGAAATTAAGTATCTTGGACATATTAATGCTCAGCGTATACGACCTGACCCAGGTTGCTGCTGCCTGTCCCAAAAGGCACTATGACCGTTGTATGTGGTATGGTGTCAGTGGTGAATGACGTATGGAAACGCCAAACTTAAACCAAGCTTCCAGAAAGGTGTTGAGAGGTTACAAGCCTCTTGTGGCCTGCCTCCTCTCGTTTCTCTCTTTCTCTCTCTCTCTTTTCAAAGTTATATCAATTTATTAATGTGCCTCAGTGGGCGAGGGCTGAGAAAGGTTATTTCTGTAAATGAAACCGGTAATGAGAACTCATGATATTTCAACTGGTTTTGGGACATGGGTTGCTGTTCTGTCTTTCTTCTTGTGTGGGTAAGCTGGGTCTGTAGACGAGGGCGACCTGTGTTGAGTTTGGCAGGAAAAGATAAGGTTGGACAGAGTTGGATTTGCTGGGAATACGACGGGTTGGGACAATAGCAATTGCCGGTCCCTCAGGGCAGCCGACCTGCTATGGCTATGGTCATTGTGTTAGACAAGATGCACCTGAGAGCGCGATCCACTGGAGTCAGCATTAACCTTTCTATTGATGTTTACCGTGTGGGATTCGCTTGACCGTTGCTAGGTGTTACTATTGTTTTCAGTGGTACTCGGAATCTTGAGGTTTGAAGCTACGGAACACCGGCGCCTATCGTCCAGGCGATATTCTGTTCGATTTTGGCGGCGGTTTTCACGCCGGCTTTTGGGCTTCCCACGGAATGCAGGGAGCTGATTGGACAACTCAGGAAGACATGATGTGCTGTCAGATAGTCCTACTGAAAACTGGCGGCAACGACCACGCTAGGTACAAAACTGTTGCTATCCAGCCTGGTGGGATTTTGAGTAGTGCAATGAACACATATGCTTTTCGCATTTTCCTGCGGCCTCCTAGCGATTGGAAACATTCGAATATAATGGGATCGCGAAGTTCAAAAATGGTTCAAATGGCCCTGAGCACTACGGGACTTAACTCCTGAGGTCATCAGTCCCCTAGAACTTAGAACTACATAAACATAACTAACCTAAGGACATCACAAACATCCATGCCCGAGGCAGGATTCGAACCTGCGACCGTAGCGGTCGCGCGGTTCCAGACTGTAGCGCCTAGAACCGCTCGGCCACTTCGGCCGGCGATCGCTAAGCACCAGGTTTCAGTGTCAGTGCACTATGCACGAGATCCACAGTCTCCTGTGCACCGCCAGGAAGAATAAGCCTATTGATAGTGTCTACTCCTGGACATATTCTAGCGCAGACTTAGTAGTTAGACTGTCTCGGTTATCTCATCGGGTTTTATCCACTGTCTCGATCATCAGAGAGTCCAACAGTACAGAGGTCAGCGGCTGCTCCATCCGACTTCTGTTTGTTGTCTACACACTGTCAGAGAGCTTGGTAGTTAGTTATCTAGGATGTGATACTCGTTTTAACTATGACAAAGACGTTGAGAAGAAGGTAATCAAACATCAAGCTAACTGCGGAACAACTGGAAGAACTTTGGGAAGAAAAACAAGAAAAGAAACCCAAATTAAATTCTATGAAGTTGTGGCTGTACTTATTCTTATATACGGTTCCGAGTGCCGAATGATGGACAGAAACAAAAAAAAAAAAAAGGTCACGTACACAAGCTGTAGGGATGAAGTTCATGAGATAAAGAGGCTGTAATAAAATAGATAGAATAAGGAATAAAACAATGAGATCAGATTAAAAATCTTTTTAGTTAATGACGAGATAGAAGAGAGTAGAATGAAACAGAAGAATGATGTTGACACAAATACTGAAAATAGACTGCCTGAAAACATAATGAACTCTCGCCCGATTTCGCAAAACAGTGTAGCCCTGCTGCACAGTACAAGTAATGTTCAGTGAGACCCGCTATCCTTCGGATTTTGATGGGATATGAGGCTGTGCTTCGCGGCTACAGCCCGGTGCTGGCTGCAAGTCAAGCGCAGCGGGCGTTGAGGCGGCCGGCCGCCGGCGATTCGCACGAGCCGGCCGGGGCCGGGGCCGGGCAGAGGAGCCGCCGCCGGTGCCAGCTGGCGCCCGCGCGCCCGCCCACCTGCGCCCCCCACACTCATCTCTCTCTCGCCTCCTGCAGCTGTTCTGCTACACATGTGCTGCACCGCAGCCTTGGACGCGGACCTTCGCATGTCGACAACCTCACTGAAAGAGCCGTACCACTTCATTTTCACTAGCGAAGGATCGTGGTGCTTACCAAACAATTAACGAGGCCAGGCGAAACACAATTTGATTCCCTACGTTCGGCAACACTTCATTGAGGGGACCTGGAGAGCTGGATGACGTGTGGTAGTTATTTCTACCTCTTGCACTCCAAATCATTTGTTCGAACACCTTCACGGTTTCTGATTTTTATTCTAAACGTGGCAGGTGCTGACATGTGTCTAAAAAGGCTGAAAATAATGTAGTGCTAACAATGATTGAACACAGTGTTTAAAGAACTAACAAGTTCGATGGATGTTCAATAAATAATGCAACACATTTTTTTTTCTCGGCGAATTTCGGTTGAAAAAAATGCGGAATTTGTTGTGGGACATCTTGGAATATTCCCGCTTCAGCCCCTATAGTTCAATGACATTCCCACATGTGACGTCGCTGTACGTAGCTTTCAAAATACGTCTTTAACGGAGGTGTATTCCAAACAGAAAGCTGCCACTGACTGTCTTTTGGCGGAAAACCGGAGCATCTCAGATATTCAGAGGCGCCTGCAGAATATCTACGGATGAAGGGCAGTGTATAAAAGCACGGTGAGTCGTTGGGCGAGGCGTCTGTCATCATTGGATCATTGATGCGCAAACCTGTCCGACCTACCACCTGCCAGCCGGCCGCACACAGCTGTGACTCCTGAAATGTTGGAACGTGTGGGAACTCTCATTCGAGGTGATCGACGAATCATGTCAAACCCCTCGTTGTTCAACTGGACTTCTCCGCTGGACGTGCTGACACACTCGTCCAGCTGTTGGCTACTCAAAGACGGGTGCCCGCAGGGGTCCTCGTCGTCTATCAGAAGATCATAGAGAGCATCAATGGGCCATCTGTGCAGACTTTCTTGTGCCTTACGAAGCTAAGTGTGACAATTTTTTTGTCGAAAATTGTAACAGATGATGCATATGGGTTTACTGGGCGGGACTGATTACCACACTGGACTCGCATTCAGGAGAACGACGGTTCAATCCCGTGTCCGACCATCCTGATTTAGGTTTTCCGTGATTTCCCTAAATATCTCCAGGCAAATGCCGGGATAGTTCCTTTGGAAAGGCATGGCTGACTTCCTTCCCCATACTTCCGTAATCCGAAGGGACCGATGACCTAGCTGTTTCGTCTCTTCCCCCAAACAACCCAACCCAACCTAAATCGTTTAAGGCTAATGCCGGGATGTTTCATTCCAAAAGGCATGGCGCACTTCCTTCTCCGTCCTTACCTAATCCAAGCTTCTGCTCTGTCTCTAATGACCTCGTTGTCGACGGGACGTCAAACACTGATCTCCTATTCTTCTCTGAAATATGCGGTTCAACGCTGCGAAGCGGAAACAAAACGGCATTTCATGGAGTAGCGCCAAACCACCTCTCCTCCGACGAAAAAGATCCAAGTTGCAACCTCAGACTGTAATGTCTCGGAGACGATCTTCTGTGACTCTGAAGGGATTATTCTGTTTGATGTCCTCCCGCAAGTGGGAACGGTTAACTCTGAAGTGTGTTGTGCTACCCTCACGATATTGAAGAAACTGCTTCAGCTTATTCGTCGCCACAAAAATGCAAACAAACTTCTCCTTCTCCATGATAAAGCAAGGCCTAAGACAAAACTGCGCACCCGAGAGCAGCTCAAAAAACTTTATTGGGCTGTTTTTCCTCATCCACCCTACAACCCGGATCTCGCAGCTTACGACTTCCATCTCTTTGCCCCAATAAAGGATATACTCCGCCGGATGCAGTGCGTTGAAGATGGGCAGTTTACTGATGCTGCAAGTGTTGGCTTCGACGTCGGCCACCAGAGGGATTCCATGCGAGCATGCGGGCCCTTCAAATTAGGTGACGTAAGGCCGTCGCATTGAACAAAGATTATTTTAAAAAAATAGGATTTTGTAGCCTGAAGGGTGGGGAGTAATATAAGGTAATGGAGTCTTGAATAAAACCAAAATAGCCTGCTTTCAGAAAAAAAAGATGTTTTGTATAATTTATACAACACCCCTCGCACAATTTGCGTTGCATTCCTTTGATGAAAAATTTTAAGTCTATTTCCTTCTGCCAATCTTTGGGAAGCCGTTGTGGACCGTTGAGATGGCTTTCTCTGTTGACCAGCGGAGACGGAGCCATCTATTGCGCGGAGTACAGACGCCACGTCATAAAGTCGGCAGCCTCCAAGGGATTCCTTCAACTTCGGCAACAGTTCTAAGTCACAGGGACTCACGTCTGGTGAGTACAGATGGTGTTCCAAGAATTCTCAATACCACCGCTGCAATAACAGCTCTGTGACCGAGCGGTTCTAGGCGCTTCAGTCCGGAAAGCACGCTGCTGCTACGGTCGCACATTCGAATCCTGCCTCGGGCATGGATGTGTGTGATATCCTTAGGTTAGTTAGGTTTAAGGAGTTCTGTGTCTAGGGGACTGATGACCTCAAATGTTAAATTCCATAGTGCTCAGAACCATTTTGAGCAATAACAGCTAGACATTACTTCCGACATGAGAATGAGAACTGTTATGCGACATGATAGGGTGATCGTTTCGCAATATACACGTTTGCACCACTCATAGATATCACCCCAGTCCAGAGCAAATTTTCTGTCTCATTCCGACATGCATGAAACACCTTCACATTTCATGCAAACAGCATACATGGTAAAACATTCTCGCTACATTCTTAACGTAAACCGCGATAACATGTTTATGCATTTATGCCCCAGGCAACATCAATTTAAATGCACGATCGTTGGTCACCTTTTGAAAACATGCTCTAGAACGGTGAAATCAACACTTCTCATTTCAACGATGTATAGCAAGAACATTCCTAGCTGTACGCCCCTCACAAATAAGATACACTCGATAACAGCGCCGCCCAACCGCTCTTGTATGATATTTGTGCATGTCCGATCTGCGGAGTGGACTACGTTGCCACTACTTTATTTACACCCTCGTATATTACCAAAAAAATGTTCAAATATGTGTGAAATCTTAAGGGACTTAACTGCTGTGAAAAAGCGATCGTGCGTTTCTCGCTTGTTATTGGGTAGCAAGACGTAGACGGGTGAAACTGTGTTAGTTTGCTCCTCAGAACTAGAAATATCGGCGCGAACAATAAACAATTGTCCAAACTGCTTGCTGGAGCTTTCGAACGTTGCATCGACAAAAAACGAATTGCAATCTGTTAAACAGGATTTTCCCTTTTCACTGGCGAACACCGATATCCTATCATTTGGTCCTCTGTCGTCATCTGCAAGTAAAAATTTGCTCCCACCATTCATTAGCAAATGAAGTTGTTGCAGAAATATTCCTGCAGCATCGGTCGGATAAGGTGTAGATTCCATGTTGTTTGCCTGATGCGTTGCAGCTATCGGTTTGCACACCTGTGTGACGGCAGCGATGCGACGATGCAGTACTGAACTGCGGTGTGCTACCTGTTTGGTGTCCCTGTAGACCGCCCGCTACCTGTTCGGCCGGGTCTGCTCACAAATGTCGCTCCTCACAACTCTCCCTCCTCACAACTTTCGCTCCTCACAAGTGTCGCAACCCCGTCTGTGACTGGCCCTAGTGTTTTATTATTGTATTTGCTGTTTTATTGTATGTTTGTAAAAGTTTTTATTTAATTGCCATTATTGGCATTACATCAGGTTTAAATGATTGTGCTACCATGTTTACCATTCTTTTGTCTCACCTGTTTGGTGATCAGTTGCTTGTCCTTTTAAATTGACCTTAGCTGTTGTATTTGCTGCTTTACGGTGTGTTTTTTTAAATTTTTTATATAATTGCCGTCCTTGGCGTTACAGCGGGTTTAAATGGTAGTGCTACCAAGTTTACCATCATTTTGCCCCCCCCCCCCCGTTTGATGATCATTTGTCTGTCTTTTTAAATAAACCTTTGCTATTGCATCGCTGTTTTACAGTGTGTTTGTTAATTTTTTTACAATTGCCGTTCTTGGCGTTAAAGGCCTTTAGCAGTGACTGTGGTTACTTGCCTTAAAATTCTAATTGTTCTTTAAAAGATTATTTGCTGTTTCTGTATTTTATGCTCATTTGGTAAATTGTAACGCACTATAAGCACTATTAATTACACAGTTGTTTATTCTTTCATTAATAACATGTGATATCTTTATTTATTGCTGAGTCCGGTTTAAATGGCTCGGAGCACTATGGGACTTAGCATCTATGGTCATCAGTCCCCTAGAACATAGAACTACTTAAACCTAACTAACCTAAAGACATCACACAACACCCAGTCATCACGAGGCAGAGAAAATCCCTGACCCCGCCGGGAATCTAACCCGGGAACCCGGGCGTGGGAAGCGAGAACGCTACCGCACAACCACGAGCTGCGGACTGCTGAGTCTGGAATTACCGTTTTAAAATAAATGTGTGTAATTGCAAAAGGGATCCAATAGTAACTGATTACGACCCCGTCCACAATCATAACTGAATCCTGCCTTCCTTGACTACCAGGTTCCAGTAGACGTTGGTAAAAGTTGATCATGTGGAAGATCTAGTTTTGGTTCCGTGAAAAGAATTAAACACCGGAGGCATTTCTAAACGTATGACTTTATAGAAGATCGACCGAAGCAAGGGTAACATATGCTTATATTAGGAAAACGTTGTACCTTGGAACACTTTTCGGACTTCCGCCTCTCACCGAGTGAGGTGGCGCAGTGGTTAGCTCGCTGGACTCGCATTCGGGAGGACGACGGTTCAAACTCGCATCCGGCCATCCACACGTAGATTGTCTTTGATTTCCGTAAATCGCTTCAGGCAGATTCCAGAATTGTTCCTTTGAAAGGACATGGCAGACTTCCTTCCCCATCCTTCCGTAATCCGAAGGGACCGATGGCATCGCTGTTTGGTCCCTCACCCAAATCAACCAATCAACCATATTTCGTCTCTAGACAGCTCTGTAAGAGAAGTTTGATACATTTTCTTACACCATTTTTAAATGATGTTATTCTCTTTTGGGCTGCAGTTTTTTTTCTCAATTTACAGAAATAACTCCGGAAAGGAAGGTTTTTCCAAAGGTAAAAAAATTTCCCACGGTATAATATCGTCATATACAAGGAGCCTTCTGTAAGTAACGCAACATATTTTTTCTCCACCTGTTTCGGTTGAAAAAAATGAAGAACATTTTGCGGGACATTGTGAAATAGTCCCGCTTCAGCCCCTATGGTTTTATGAAGTTCCAATAGGTGGTGGCGCTTTACGTAACCTTCAAAGTGGCGTCTGTAACGGACACGCGTTCCAAGCAAAGGGCCGTCACTGAGTTTCTTTTAGTGGAAAACAAGAGCATCGCAATTATTCTTAGGCACTTAAGGGATGTCTACGGAGACCTAGCAGTCAACAAAAGCACGTTGAGCCGTTAGGCAAGGAATATGTAGACATCGCAACAAGGTTGCGCTAACCTGTACAATTTCACGCCTGCCGGCCGGCTACACTCAGCAGTGAAACTGAAGAAAAGACTTTAACGTGTTCATCACCACAAAAATGCATAGGAACTTCTGCATGACACGGTAAGACTTCACACAAGTCTGTGCACTCGAGAGGAGCTCACAAAACGTCAACGGACTCTTCTCATACACTCTACAGTCCGGAACTCGCACTTTCCGAATTCCATCTATTTATCTGAACGAAGGTTGCATTCCGCGGGAAGGAACACGTGGGTGATGGGTAGGATATTGATGCAGTAGAGGCTTCGACGTCGACCAATAGAGTGGTACCATGTTGACTTACAGGCTCTTCTGGTAAGGCTGTGTGATTCCGTCACATTGAATGGAGATTATATTGGAAAATAGGTTTCTCTGGCCAAAAGAGAGGGAAGTAATATGATGTATTGGAATCGTGAATAAAATTTACCTGCTTTCAGAAAAAAAGTGTTGCATTACTTAATGAATGCACCTCGCATGCAGGAACAAATATCCTATTCACATTCATAAATGTTACTGTTGAGAAAATCTTGTCCATACTGTATTTAATAGTCTATCTGAAACATTATTATTCTACTACATAGCAATAATTAGAAAGTGAAATCCAGTTAAGTAAAAGATCAATTATAAGTTAAACAAATTTTGAGGTCTAACACAGATTTCCAATTACGAGGCATTCAGAACTGTTAAGACATTCATGAAACTCAGTTCTGAGCCTTGGCGGCGTTGTACTATCTTTGGATCCTCTGACTGACTGTCGTCACGGCAGGAGGCGCAAGTGCCGCACTGATTTGCTCTGTTTATCGCTATTTGTGACGTAGGGAAAGGCGGGAACCTTGTCGCGGTTGGCGAGTTGGTGTTGCTGCGAGGCGGCAGCAGTACGGACTTGGGGGCCAGTCTGTTGACATGGTGGCAAGGGGGCCTCTTAGTGTCTTCGGTGCCGTATGCACGATAGCATTCACTGCGGCTGATTTCTGGGTTTTGGAGAGATAGTGGACTGGCATTTCGCCTACTGGAATGTTCTCGCTGCGGGCAGTTTGGATGTTGGTGGCCGGAATAGTGCCTGATGGCATATAGAGTACTAAAGGAGTTATGGTGCGTATTGTGTTTATTCCCTCAGTGAACTTCGCCTGTGGGGTTTGAAAGATGAGATTTTCTTGCAATTACTGTAACGTGTTTGAAGCCGCCAGTGTAACTTTGCTGATTTGATAAATGATTTATGTTTAAGTGTGTAAAAGAAGTGTTGTACGGACATCTGGTCTGTTAGAATCTCTGTCTGTCCGAATTAGTCACGAGTTACATTCGTGTTTACTTAGATGAGCCCCTGACTGAAGTGCTAAGTTTGTCTGTGAACTCTTCTGCTCCGATTCTGCCAGCCATACTTAATGTGCACCGATGTTTCCTTTTCTTGTTCCTTAGGTTTAAGTCATTCCTTATCAGTTGTAAGTTTTGAGCAATGACGGATCAGCTTTTGATGTTTTAAACTAATGTTCTTTTAAATTTGTTTTAGATATGTTTAACTTTGACGATCTGCAGCCTCAATCTTATCTGTAAATTTTAAGCCTAAAGTCCGTGTAGCCGGGTAAGCTTGTACCTGTTGTTCTGTAGTTTCAAAACAGCATTCAATGTATGTTCGTAAATCCACAATATCTCAAGTTCCATGGTATAAGACCTTAATCCCTTTCAAGGTACAATGCAGTGGACCAACGACGCAGCACGGCTACACCCGTTATACAACTAGTTTTAAAAATATATGAAAGAATTTTAATCATCATAAAATTCCGTAACCGAAGAATTAAGTATGTCTTCCACAGAGCTTTAGCTTATCATACACAACTGAAATATGTAGAAATATCAATATTTACGACTGATGTACAATAACAACGTCACGTCTCACAACAACAACAACACAGTAAAAAATGTCGGAAACGTTTTACGGCAGTCTCTAGCCCGCAACCCTTCATGTCGTTTTAAAACAGGCCACTAGATTGCAACGCCGACCAACGAATATCATGTGTTCCTAACATGTGTTCCTAATTGCTCTATTCTCTGGCCTATGTGTATATTTGGAGAACGGTTTCGACAAGATTCAATGGCATACACTCTATGAAATCCTGAAGCAGCAGTGATAACGTTGTCAACAGCTTTTAAGAAAAGAAGACTGCAGTTACAAAAGTCGAACAACATGAAAGGGAACTACTAATTGGGAAGGTAGTGTGACTCCAATGTAACCAATTTAGCCGATTCCGGGTGTTATTCAATCTTTACATGGAGTAAACAGTAAAGGAAATCAAGGGAAGATTGGGAGATCGAATCGAAGCTCAGAAAGAAGAAATAAAAACTTTGAGGTTTGCCGAAGATTTTGTGGTTCTGATGGAGGCGTCAAAGGAGTTTGAAGATTAGATGAAATGATGAATTAATCTCGAAAAGAGCTTATCTGGTGGGTACCAACAGAAGTAAGACAAAGGTGTTGGAATGTAGTCGTATTAGTTCAGTCGATGACGAGAGAATTATATTAGGAAATGGGACAGTAAAAGTAGTAAAAGAGTACTGCTATTCTGATTGCAGATTAACTGACGATAGCCTCACTGCACAGGACATAAAATGTAAGGTGGCAATAGTCAGAATAATGTTTCTGAAAAGAGAAATCTGAAAACATTGATCAAAAATTTAAATGTTAGGAAATCTTTTCTGAAGGTATTTATCTGGAGTGTAACCTTGTACTTCGGTAAATCGTGGACGATAAACGGTTCAGTAAAGAAGGGAAAAGAAACTTTTGAAAGCTGCTGCTACAGAATAATGCCCAAGAAGACATAGGTACATAATGTGAGCAGGAGTCGAATCGAAATGTATGTAAAGAAAGGACCTGTTGATAGGACACATGCCGAGGCTTCAAGCACTGGATAGTCTAACGTGCAGAGCTGTCTCACACCTGTCTTCGGAGGGAGGACCACAACGAAAACCTTTGGCGACAGCTTAATAAGAGGACGTAGAGGTCTGAAGTGTGCTTGCTGTTAATTCCTTTCTCTTGTTTGCCCATTGATGTGTTCGAAATCGATCGTTCACACTAATTTACATTGGTCTTAATGTTTCTGCATTTGTACTTCTTTATCTTTAGAGTAGACAGGGGGTATCAGGTCCGTGTTGGCGACTGTTTTAAGTGAAAAACATAGTTCTGCCAGTCTTATTATTGATAGGAAGGCAGTAAATAACCACATACTTCCGTGTAACATTTGGGGACCACTGACCTCAGTGTCCTAAACCGATTGGATGGCCATTGACTTTCAGAAGACGTTATGTGATGTTTAACGTCGTTATCTAGTTATGAAATACTGTTTACCGGAATATCAGACTCGATTTGGGACTAGACTGAGGACTTTCTAGCGAACGTAGAATGTGAAAGTAATTTCGAATGTGTCGAAAGGAAGTCTAGCAGCCGATTAATGTTTAGGAAATAAATGAATGAGTAGGAAGATAAAGTCGCTCTTCCATGTTATCGAATTTTTATCAGCCAAATGGCATGAAGACCTAAGGAGGACCGATACTTGATGCAGGACTCAACACAAACGAATGTATAGACTTTCTTGACCATATAAGAAAGGATACATTACAGTCTGATTTCACCACCGATGATAAATCACTGGCAATGGTCACTACCGTAAACATATCTAGAAGTATGTGTCAAAAGTGATTTAAAGTGTAACGAGCTGTGTGCCCTGCCACGTGTTCTTTTCGTCAGTTGCAAGTGTCACCCAAGCACTCTTTCAGTCCTTACAGCTGGCGCTCACAGTAGCGTAGTGCATCATTTATACGTTTATTTTTAAGTTCCAGACAAGTTTCACAGAAATTCAAGGGAGGTACAACCACCTTCTACATACCAGGTGATTCAATTGCAACTACCTATCGGTTTTATGCAACCCGCAATGCCTTCAAATACTACATTCAAGATTTTAATATTCTGTCACCCACTACGTGCGAACCGTAAGTCCTACAGTAAAAGATGAATAGAATCATTTTTAGGGAATTTAGTGTAGTTAAATTTTGAACTGCGAAATGTTTTCACTAGAGCTCAAAATTTCTAATTATTCAAGAAAACTTAGAAAAGTGGCTTTCAAACACGTTTTTCTTGAATAACTTGAAAACCTTGGCCTCCAGTGAAAACGTATCCTAGTACAAAATTTAGCTACATTAAACTCCCTACAAAAATTCCTTTTCATTTTTTCTCTATGATTGCTAGTTTGCGCATATCGAACGAAAGAGTATGAAAATCTCGTCCATGGTTTTTGAAGGCGTTGCGAGTTAACATAAAACTCGTAGTTAGAGGCAGCTGAATCGCCGTCTATGTCTTGCGAGATTACATTGAAAGAAATATCCAAGGAGCTTGAGGTTATAGGAGGCTTTCCTCACGGTCACTACTCGTAAATGGAACAGCAGGGGGCGAGGGGGGGGGGGGGGGACCAAAAGATCACAGTATGCCGAGTAGTCGTCTATCAAACATCGGCCCGACGTACCCTTAAACTACAACTTCATTCCACGAGGCAACTCTAAAAACGCTGGGCTCTGAGCCAGATTTTTCCTTGCTGCTATTAACAGCGTTCTTTCTTTCCATATTTTCTCTTTTGTTCGAGGATGATTATATTCGTCTTCTGAAAATATGGATCTCGTAACGTCCAAGTTAAACGTCGTACATGATCGCCTATTTCACGAATCGCATGAGTCACACGGTGACAAAACTTAATTTCTCACGTGTTTCACGACAACTAATAATTACCTGAAGATGTTCTGACATGTTTGTTTCATCGTAGAAATGTTCACGTTGCATGAATATGCAGAAATACTTGTAAAATAAATCTCAAGTGCTGAATTACTCCCCACTTTAAATGTAGATTAACGCAGGATAATACTCAAAACAGGAGAAAACATCACAATACGTCGAATTGCATTGTTAGCTATAGCTCTTTTGGCTCTGTAACTTCAATTAACTACTTGAAGGTATATGTCGGAAATGAATGAAAGTGTACCGAACAATAACCGATAGAATGGATGTCAATGGAAAATTGTGAATTATTGGGACGGTGCTAATAAGGTAAAGTCCGTCTCCGACACAGCTCATTAAATTGATTTTCTGAAATCTCGAGCACTGCTCTCGTAGTATCAGTAAGTTGATTTTAACGGTGATACCAAACACTTCAGAGGCGTTACACTACAGTCATTACCTAAAGGCTATCTCCAAAATTTCTCAGTATTTATCTGCATGGTTATACGTGCACTAAATTTGTCAGTCACGACCTTAGAAAGATATCTGCGAATCCAAGCAAAACTGCAGTTCACATACACTACTCTGTTTGCAGGTGTGAATAGCACGTATTGAGAATCTCACTGTATATGTAGGATCTTCCAGGTCAACGTTTACAGTTCTTCGTAAAGTGTTAGTGCAGTAGGGGACCGACGGTTTCAGGTAGGACACTTGTCATTTCAAGAAACCAGAAATGTCCGCTAATGTCTTGGAAAAGTTGCTATAGAATGTTTACTAACCATAAAGCTATTTCAGATGCTTATGTACATTATTTTGTGGTAGTGGTGGAGGTCATGACTGTTGTCCACTGACCATGAGCTGTCTCATTTGCTTATTCACTTGAGTTTTGTGACCGGCATAAAGACAACGTCAATTTTACACTCTCCATACTGGTTCTCGAGAAACGCCCAGTTGACCTCCGACGCTACTCTGGAGGCCAAATGGGCGTTTCGCACATATCAGTATAGAGGATGCGAAACCAACACAACCTGTAAATAAACCGCAAAAGTAAAATGCATACCAACAAAAGTAACTCTGACGTAACAGCGTAACCAGTCTACACCCGTAAATAAATTATGAAATCATTTCTCAATGCGTACCTTTAGAAAATTTGCCGTGCGACCTAAATTGTTCTGTGTTTAGTTATTTATTTCACAGTTCCTCATGAAGCTATTAAGGGCCTTCTACCGTACGTACTTCTGGTACAGCCTGTGTAGATATAGCCGAAAATGTATCTATAGGAAACGGATTTTCTCTTAGTATTACATAAGTCTTCCCCTCAATGACTGCGATATAATACATCAGTATTACATGCGTCGACCATGTTCGTTGACGGATATCATCTACAAATCCTACTCATTAGAGTTCAAGCTGTGGGGATGGGAGGAAATATAAAGTACATTGAGGTCAAGTTTCAAAACCTCCGTTTTCGCTGTCAAAAATTGCTCTGTTCTCTATTAAATGCCTTAGAACACTTTTGCCAATGTATAGCACGTAGACTGAAGCAATGCCACATCGCCAAAAAACCATTTCTCTTGCTATCTCTCTCTCTCTCTCTCTCTCTCTCTCTCTCTCTCCCCCTGCGGGTTCGAGGGTAAGAATAGGCCCGAGGTATTCCTGCCTGTCGTAAGAGGCGACTAAAAGAAGTTTCAACCGTTTCAGCCTTACATGTGATGGTCCCCCTTGGGGTTTGACCTCCTTTTTTCAAAATTATACAGAAGTACGAGCCTTTTGGGGAAGGACGCCTTACGTGGTGTATCATTGGCCCTCAGGGCACTAAGACCTTGGCACTCAGCATTGTAACGGCGTTGTAACCACACTCATTATTCCTCAAATTGGGCCTCAACGCCTGATGGGTTGCGCAAGTTACGCCCATAGTGCGTCCCCATCTGCACCTACGATCATGATGGACTTTCCACGGCACTCGAAATCCAGCACGTTAGCCAGCCCGTTGTGGTGGGGTCGTCATGTACCCTCTAGGTTGTAGCCCCCTGACAACACAGGGATCGTACTGCCGATACCTGAGCTGCACCCTCCCCACGTCGGCCAAGGAGTAGATGCCCGTCTCCTTGGGGCATTGGGACTCCCGGCAACGGTCATCCTGCCAGGTGGCCCTTGCTGAGGCTGGGTGGCGCCCGTGGGGAGAGCCCCTGGTCGGAGTGGGTGGTATCGGGGAGGACGTTTCGCAGATGAAACGTCAACATGTATCAGGTCGCTCTGCGGCCGAGTCTTTTAAAAAGAAAGGTACTGTCTCTGGTTCTGGTTCTCATGCCCTTTTCCCCTTGGCCACTCCCTGGGAGGAAGGACAGGCCCGCCGGCTTGGGGCGAAGTACTTCCCCCGCTATTTAGTCTGTTCTCAGACCGATGGGAGGACGTTCGTCACGTCCAAGCCCGTGTTCTTTGTCCAGCACATCGAGGACATCTTTGGGGAAATCGAGGCTCTCAGTAAAATACGTTCGGGGTCCGTTCTTATAAAGACCGCCTGCGCCACACAGTCGGCGGCGCTCCAGGCATGCGACCGACTAGGGGACGTCCCAGTGTCTATTGTCCCACATCTGGCTCTCAATAGGACGCAGGGTGTTATTTTTCATCGGGACCTCCTGCTGCAATCTGATGAGGAGCTCAGGGCCAACCTGGAGCGGCGAGGCGTGCATTTCGTCCGGCGAGTTCAGCACGGCCCCAAAGACCATCGCATCGACACCGGCGCCTTTATCCTCGCCTTCGAGGGGGACGTTCTGCCAGAGAAGGTAAAGGTGATGTGCTACCGGTGCGACGTGCGACCTTACGTCCCGCCTCCTATGCCCTGCTTTCGGTGTTTGCACTTTGGGCACATGTCGTCATGGTGTGAGGCTGAGCCCCTTTGTGGCGATTGCGGATGTCCTCTTCGTGAGGAACATACATGCATCCCACCACCTCGGTGCGTCAATTGTCCTGGCATCCACTCGCCTAGATCTTTAGACTGCCCCGCGTATCAGAAGGAGAAGAAGATTCAAGAATTAAATACTTTGGATCGTCTCTCTTATTCTGAGGCCAGGAAGAAGTATGACCGCCTCCATCCCGTGACGTTGACAACTTCGTTTGCCTCAGTCGTGTCCACTCCCTCCACAGTATCCTGACCTCTATCCTTTCCCCCCTCCACCTCCTCACCCCATCCGGGGTCTATGCCTCCACCTCCCAAATCCCTCCCTTCCCAATCCTCCTCCCTCGCGGCCCCTGCCCCCTCTGCCCCGGGGGCCACCCTTCCTCCTCCTCCCCCTCCGCCGCCTGAGAAGCGATCCTCTTCTCAGGCATCCATCGGGGAAACGTTCTGGACCCTGGCTTCTGAGGTCCGGCGTTCCAAAACGGACCCCGCGCGTGAGGACCTTCTTCGGGTCCAGCCCACCATCCCCGTGCCTCATTGGCCTTCCAAGAAGGCCTCCAAGAAGAAATCTTTATCCCCCTCTCCACCCCAGCGCGTTTCGTCTCACGCTCCATCCGTGAGTCGCTGCTCCCGGCCGTCCTCAGTTTCGCCGGGACGCTCTGCTGCCAGGCGCTCAGCTGGCCTCTCGTCGGCGAATGATGCTGCCCCTCCTACGCAACCCGGGAAAGCGGCCGCCGCTGGCGACGACTCGATGGAACAGAATCCGCCTCCCGCCGGTTGTAGCGTTGTTCCCTCGACACCTGGCCATCCGCAGCTGTCGAGGTGACCAGCTCTTCACCCGTTTCGTTCCCCCTCTTTTCTGACTAGCGATGGCTTTGTTACATTGGAACTTAAGAGGTATTCAATCTAATCGGGAGGAATTACAACTGCTCCTCTGCCTGCACTGTCCACTCGTCCTTGGTCTCCAGAAAACCAAGTTGCGCCCAACTGACCGTATTGCATTTACCCACTATACCTCGGAGCGGTCTGACCTCCCCCCTGTGGACGGTATTCCAGCTCATGGTGGGGTCAAGTTTCTCGTTCGGGACGATGTCTATTACCATCCCCTCCCATTGACCACCCCACTCCAAGCAATAGCTGTCGGTATTACTCTTTCTGCCTTTACTTTTTCTGTTTGTACCGTCTACACTCCATCGTCATCTGCAGTTAGTCGGGCTGACATGATGCACCTGATTGTTCAGCTTCCTCCGCCGTTTTTATTGTTTGGCGACTTCAATGCCCATCATCCCCTTTGGGGCTCTCCTGCATCCTGTCAGAGAGGCTTTCTCTTGGCGGATGTCATCAACCATCTCAATCTAGTCTGCCTCAATACTGGCGCCCCGACTTTCCTCTCGGACTCTACTCTTACCTACTCCCACTTGGACCTCTCGATCTGTTCTACCACTCTTGCCCATCGGTTCGAGTGGTATGTCCTTTCTGACACCTATCCGAGCGACCACTTCCCCTGTGTCGTTCGTCTCCTGCACCACACCCCATCCCCACGTCCTTTAGCTGGAACATACCGAAAGCTGACTGGGGACTTTACTCCTCCCTGGCGACCTTTCCGGACCACGATTTTCTCAGTTGTACAGTCAGGTCGAATACCTCACGGTTGTTATCATCAATGCTGCCGAACGTTCCATTCCTCGTACTGCCTCTTCTTCACGTCGCGTTTCCGTCCCCTGGTGGAATGAGGCTTGTCGAGACGCTATCCGTGCTCGACGACGTGCTTTACGCACCTTTCGCCGCAATCCTACGTTGGCGAATTGTATTGGATACAAACGACTCCGAGCTCAATGCCATAAAGTCATCAAAGATAGCAAAAAAGCTTGTTGGGCCCCTTTCACCAGCTCCTTTAACAGTTTTACTCCCTCTTCAGTCGTCTGGGGTGGCCTGCGCCGGCTGTCGGCTCGGTACCTGGCCTGACTTCAGGTGATGAGGTCCTTGTTGATCCTGTGGATATCTCCAACGCCTTCGGCCGCTTTTTCGCGGAGGTTTCAAGCTCCGCCCATTACCACCCTGCCTTCCTTCCCAGGAAAGAGGCAGAAGAGGCTCGGCGACCTTCCTTCCACTTGCTGAATCTGGAAAATTATAATGCCCCCTTTACTACGCGGGAACTCGAACGTGCACTTGCCTGTCCCGGTCCTCTGCTCCGGGGCCAGATGCCATTCACGTTCAGATGCTGGCACACCTTTCTCCGGCAGGCAAAAGCTTCCTTCTTCGTACCTACAATCACGTCTGGACCGAAGGTCAAGTCCCCATGCGTTGGCGTGACGCCGTCGGTGTTCCTATACCCAGACCCGGGAAGGATAGACACCTTCCTTCTAGTTACCGCCCCATTTCTCTTACAAGCTGTGTCTGTAAGGTGATGGAGCGCATGGATTCTTGAATCCCGACGGCTACTTACCAATGTTCAATGCGGCTTTCGTCGCCGCCGCTCCGCTGTTGACCACCTTGTGACCTTGTCGACATTCATCATGAACAACTTTTTGCGAAAGCGCCAAACAGTCGCCGTGTTCTTCGATTTGGAGAAGGCTTATGATACCTGTTGGAGAGGAGGTATCCTCCGCACTATGCACAGGTGGGGTCTACGCGGTCGCCTGCCCCTTTTTATTGATTCCTTTTTAACAGATCGAAAGTTTAGGGTATGTGTGGATTCTGTATTGTCCGACGCCTTCCTCCAGGAGAACGGAGTGCCTCAGGGCTCCGTCTTGAGCGTAGCCCTTTTTATAGCGATCAATCAAATTATGGATTGCATTCCACCGAATGTCTCAGGCTCTCTTTTTGTCGATGACTTCGTGATCTACTGCAGTGCCCAGCGAACATGCCTCCTGGAGCGCTGCCTTCGGCGTTGTCTAGACAGCCTATACTCATGGAGTGTGGCAAATGGCTTCCGGTTCTCTGAAGAGAAGACGGTTTGCATCAACTTTTGGCGATATAAAGCATTCCTTTCGCCATCCTTACATCTCGATCCCGTTGTTCTCCCATTCGTGGAAACAACTAAGTTTCTAGGGCTCACACTGGACAGGAAACTTTGTTGGTCTCCTCACGTCTCTTATTTGGCTGCCCGTTGTACACGTTCCCTTAATGTCCTCAGAGTTCTTAGTGATCATCTTGGGGAGCGGATCGCACTGTCCTGCTTCACTTGTATCGGTCCATAGTTCGATCAAAGCTGGATTATGGGAGCCTCGTCTACTCGTCTGCTCGGCCATCCCTCTTACGCCGTCTTAACTCCATCCACCATAGGGGGTTACGTCTTGCGACCAGAGCTTTCTACATTAGTCCCATCGAGAGTCTTTATGCTGAAGCTGCCGAATTACCATTGACCTACCGGCGCGACGTACTGCTTTGTCGGTATGCCTGCCGGCTGTTGTCAATGCCCGACCACCCCTCTTATCAGTCCTTCTTCGCCGATTCTCTCGACCGTCAGTATGGGTTGTATGTGTCTGCCCTGCTGCTCCCTGGAGTCCGCTTTCGTCGCCTGCTTCGACAATTGGATTTTGCCCTCTCTACCACCTTCAGAGAGGGTGAGGGCCCGACACCACCTTGGCTCCAGGCTCCGGTTCATGTTTATCTCGACCTCAGTTCGCTCCCGAAGGAGAGTACTCTGGCTGCAGTGTATTGCTCACGGTTTGTCGAACTTCGTGCGCACTTGCCAGTCACATCTTTATTTACACTGATGGCTCCAAAACTGACGATGGTGTCGGCTGTGCCTTTGTCGTCGGGGCCGTCACCTTTAAATACCGGCTCCTCGACCAATGTTCCAGCTTTACGGCCGAGCTTTTTGCTCTCCATCAGGCTGCTCAGTATGCCCGCCGCCACCGCCATTCATCGTATGTACTCTGCTCTGCTTCACTCAGTGCTCTTCAGAGCCTTGGAGCTCCATATCCGGTCCATCCTTTGGTGCAATGGATCCAGCAGTCCCTCCATTCTTTCGCTGAGGGTGGCTCTCCTGTCAGCTTTCTGTGGGTTCCCGGCCATGTAGGAGTGCTTGCAAATGAGGCTGCTGATGTTGCAGCCAAGGCTGCGGTCCTCCTGCCTCGGCCAGCTTCCCATTGTGTCTCGTCATCTGACGTTAGTGGGGTTGTTTGTAATGGGCTTGTGTCCTTGTGGTGGGATATTTGGTCCTAACTTAAAGGAAACAAGCTCCGGGCAGTCAAACCGTTCCCAACTGCTAGGACAACCTCCTCCCGACCATCTCGGCGAGAAGAGGTCCTTCTGACCAGGTTGCGGATTGGGCATTGCCGGTTTAGCCACCGCTACCTGCTCTCCGGTGATCCAGCCCCGCAGTGCCCTTGTGGTCATGCATTAACAGTGCGCCATGTTTTATTGTCGTGTCCCCGTTTTAGTCAATTTCGTGTTGTCCTGTCACTGCCATCTACTTTACAGGATATTTTAGCGGATGACGCTTGAGCAGCTGCTCGTGTTCTTCGTTTCATTACTGTGACTGGATTGTCCAAAGACATCTAACTCTTTCAGTTATTTTATCTGCCTCTTTGTAAGAACTTTCTGGTGTCCCCCCCCCCCCCCTTGAGTTTTACTAGATTCTATGTGCTCTAACAATTGTGACTGGGCGCTACTGACCTCAGTAGTTGAGCGCCCTTAAACCCCAAACAAAAACAAATCTCTCTCTCTCTCTCTCTCTCTCTCTCTCCATCCCTCCCTCCTTCTTCATTAATATAATTTTAACTCAACAACTGTTAACCTCGTAAGTGGTTCACACTTTGTAAGGTGATACATTCTCTTCATGTCAGATCATGCTGTTCAACTAAAAATAAGTGTCACATGGCTGTTTCTCTCTCCTTTTTCAGACTCCGCAAGTCAGTTGGTAAAAGCGGAACCCTAATAAGATCATTTTGTTGTTCGTCTGTTTGTCTGACTGTTCGGCTGTTAAAAACCATTTTGCTCAGGAACAGATACACGAATCAAGGTGAAATTTATGCCACATTCTAAGCTCAGCAGTCTCTTGGCGGTGCCATAAATTTAAGCATCTACGTCATTGTTGTCAAAACATATGGCTTATGTCACATATTTTGATACTCTCAAAATCATTGTCAAAACCTATAGCGTACTTGCCATTGACCTAGAATCATTAAATTTGGAAAGAGGCAAGTTTTCACAGCACACGTAAAGGAAAAATCAGAAAATTATACTTTTTAATTGTATCATACCAAAGAAACAGTTCTTTTGCCATTTGTTATCCAAATTAGGACTTAAGATTAAAACATTCTCGAGAGTCTTGGAATTCCCGGGACCGATATCTTGCCAGTATGAACGTCGCAAGCAGGCAAAAATCTACGAGATTCTCGTTTCCCAGGATGGATGAACTGTCTGTACACATCTGTAAGTTTGTACTGAACCGTCGTAGTGCGAGAATTTCTCACATCTGGACAATTAATTTCTTTTGTTTTCAACTTAGTAATGTTTTTAAGATTATCTCTGAGGATAAAATTTACAGCTATTTAAGCGGTCACTTTCTCATATTTTCATACTTTGCAGATAATCTCAACGTTCGCAGTTCCTGTATTTCTTAAACTAGTGCTGACAAAATAAGTTAATGAGGAGGGCACTTGTAATTTGGACATATTTACTCCGTTAGACTTACGTAAAAGTTTCCAAAATAGAATTCACCTCATATACAAAACTAAATCAAATAATTTTCTCATAATTCTGGCGACAATGCTGTTTTTGCAGCACTGTACTTAGTTTTAAACTTGCTGCCAACGTGTGAACTGCAGTTCTTCGAGTTTATGCCACTTACCTTCATATTACGATCTTGTTAGGCGCGAACCAGGTTCGCAGGAGAGCTTTTGTGTAGTTTGGAAGGTAGTAGACGAGATACTGGCGGAATTAAAGCTGTGAGGACGGGGCGTG
The DNA here is from genome assembly GCF_023864275.1 of Schistocerca cancellata. NCBI lineage: Eukaryota > Metazoa > Arthropoda > Insecta > Orthoptera > Acrididae > Schistocerca > Schistocerca cancellata. Next base: position 928,286,798 of record NC_064626.1, on the reverse strand, counting down.
AGTCGTGCTTGGGCAGCTCAGTTTGTAGAGCACTTGTCCGCGAAAGGAGTTCGAGTCTGGGTCCGGCCCACAGTTTTAATCTGCCAGGATGTTTCATATCAGCGCACACTCCTCTGTAAAGTGAAAATTTCATTCTAGAAACATCCCCCAGGCTGTGGCTAGGCCATGTCTCCGCAATATCCTTTCTTCCAGAAGTGCTACTTTCTGCAAGGTTCGCAGGAGAGCTTCTGTGAAGTTTGGAAGGTAGGAGACGAGATACTGGCGGAATTAAATGTGTGAAAAAGGGGCGTGAGTCGTGATTGGTCGCTCAGTTTGTGGAGCACTTGCCCGCGAAAGGCAAATGTCCCGAGTTCGAGTCTCGGTCCGGCACACAGTTTTAATCTGCCAGGAAGTTTCAACTTCCAAATGTTTGTTCAAAGCTTCGAAACCCATGGCCATTGAGATGTATTTCTTTTTCCAGAGAGAAGAAATTTTTCATACGTTTACTCTGCGTTGTTACAAATTTCCAACGTCATTAGAGAATGTTTAACACTCAAGTTTGTACAATGAAGTCAGGACTAACGATTGTCGTAGCATAGGAAGCGTAAAGATTTGTAAGTTTGACAAAATATTTTCATTAACTTGGTTAATAGGAATTCCACACTCTCCAAAGACGAGCGTCAGAATAAATCGATATGAAACCGTCTCTGAACCCAAGACGTGACGAGTGTTATAAGTCTCAATGATGCAACTCTAAAATCTAAAACAGTATTCTAAAAACAAAGTATCACACAGTAGTGTAGCAGTCTGCGAAGCATTAGTATTAGCCCTTACTCTTAGGGTTATTTCGTTACCGACAGTACTTTTTGATTCTTTTGTAAGTCCTTCCTATTCCAAACGTTACATTGTTAATTGTTGTTGGATAATGACGGATAATGTGAACAGGGCTCGTAAAGCTGCCGCTTCGTTTTACTCTCTTGGACATTGGTAGAGCCTAGTGATGGACGTTCTTCGGTTTTTTGCTGGCGCTCCTCTACATTGAAATATTTTGTGCTTTCTCTATGTCTGAAGTAAGGCATCCGACAAATCCGTTTGCATGTATTAAAATATATATATTGTGACAGCTAACTGCTACTGTGCTAGTAAAACGTTATATTTTATCCCTCGAAACTACGTGTTCTGAATTGCCTAGATGACTTAAATTTGCTTTCAGACAACATTTAGCGCAATGGCGTCCAGTTGGGCGTAGTGGCCAGTCGCCTGTCGGTACAAAATGGTGAAGCGGCCATATATTAGGTAAAGAATTAGCCTTGTTCCCAGACGACAGAGGTTATAAGAAGACAAGAGAATTTCATAAAATAACTACACTACGGCGGTAGTATATTGACAGCGTGATAAAAATCTATATTCTCATAACACAGGTGCCATCAGGTTATTTAAGAAAATCATTACAACAATCAACAGATTCCAAAACTAAGCAACCGGCATTGCATTTTGCAAGAAGAGAAAAGATAACGTTCGCTATAGCAATATAACTGTTCAGTGTCCCGAGAAACACTCTTAAAAGAAGAGTTCTTAAAAAATACGTGATGCTAAATATTTCGTTACATTAAAAATTTTTTAAAGCTAAATTTATGAAAATCGGTATTTCACTTCTCCGTTACATATAAAATAATATGTGTTAGGTGATGAAGGTTTCTATGAAAATATCATCACAGGAACGCAAAAGACATGATTAATAAAAACCTTCGACTCCAGGTTCGGTTCTTGGTCAGGTGTACATTCAGAAGAGAGCGTGCTTCTGTAGCCTTAATTAGCGTGAAAATTTAAGATGAAATTTGTGAACAACATAAAAATTCTATTAAAGAAAAACAAAAAACGAAAGAAATCTGTGCTGACCATACAGTCTATTGGGCTTAGTAGATTGTACATGTGAATAAATAAAAGAAAAGTAGTGCTCAAATGCATATATGTCGAGCTCTTAAAACATAGGTGCAAATACATACCTTTAGCACTATGTACATATTGCACTTTTGGCGAGAAATATGAGGTTTCATTATTTACTAGAAAGTGAATTCATAGCACGCAGAATCATATTATTATAATCGCAAAGTATTAATAATCATCTCTATTTTAACATCATACGGAAAAGAATACTTCCTGACGTCCGCACGTAAGCCTGTGATAAAATAACATCCGTGTACGGGAAGGAAATATGAGGTGAATGACGGGTCTGAAGAAAGATTTCTTCAATAAAAGGTATCCTGAACCGAACTAAAATCTAATTCTGGGGCCTTGCCCTGGGGTCACTGTCACTATCTTCGCCGAAGGCATAATTCGACAGCCGTGTTACAGAGGCATGTACTTATCATTTCGAATTCCCGTCCTTTCACGTCGTTTATCGAGAATGAAGCCGCTACTCTTTACGTTGAAGTAGCTCATTCGTTGTCCTTAAGGACCTGTGTCGCTCCTGTCCCATTCTTTCCGCAGAAGGAAAATGCTTCTTCAGTACAGGAGGACAAACCTGAGACTTTCGTGTATCATTAAATGAAACAATAGATTTACTGTTACCAGTCACTATTTATTTATCTCCAAGACGCGTTTCAATGGCTTAAGGTTCCGTCATCAGGTGGATTTACATTTATTAGTATGACATATATGTGTGTGCTATGTTACGAATTTTTTTGGAGGAACTTTTGGCACTGTCTAGTAGGAGCAACAAACACTATTTCAGAACATGGTTTTGGGTTTCTTTTGACGAAAAAGTAAAATTATTTCTAACAGTAAAAATAAAAGAAGTAAAACATAGTACCTCCAGTGGTCACAGGTTTCTTTCATTGCCGTAACACATAGCATGTTTACTGTCACTTTGTAAACAAATATGGCGTCGGGAAGCTACTACATGCAAGGACCGTATAGCAGGAGAGAAACATTATCACAAAGTACAAAGAATATACATCGTAACAACATTATTTCAGATTAAATTTAAAGGATTTTGGAGATCTTTGCTTGACGTGTTAAATACATGCGTTGGAATCAATATTATAGATGGTGTATCAATCGGGTTTTGTCAAGTTATAATAGCTTAAACTTCATACTCGTTTATGTCATAAAGAGAAATGTTGCAACCTTTAAGTACAATAATTATGTTAGTTACGGTGGTAAAATTATAAACAAATAACAATTTCGGTTGGGATTCACAGATAGAAACGAAAGGCTGGATGCAGAGAGAGAGAGGAAGAGAAAGTGAGAGGGAGATAGAGGATCGAAGGAGTGACTGGATGGGAGCAAACTTTCCAAAGCAGGTGCTCTTAGGACATATCTGTTACATGTAATAACAGCCTAAAGGTTGGGGTAATATATTGGTTAACGCTTTAACAATGTGCAGATGGATGTACAGTTTGTGCCATAAGTTGATGTACCTTCAGTTTCAAGCTGACAGGTGCTACAAGCTGTTGTTGTGCTGATATATTTGTAAATGAGTTCAATCCCTTGTACACTCGTGGGATGTCATGGTAACATAACTAAATACATTTTATGGTAAATATTAAGGGGTGTGTGCGTGTGTGTGTGTATGTGTGTGTGTGTGTGTGTGTGTGTGTGTGTGTGTGTGTGCATTGCAAATTTAATAACGTAGGCAGCTGCTGAAAAAAGATTGTCATTTTTGTCATTTAAGATGGATACAGGTTGTTTTGTTTGGTGTTTGTATATTTGGAGTTTTTCGATGATGTCTAGTTTTTTGCCTTTAGGTTGGGTGGGTAGGACACTGATTCCTGTGTTGTTAACATGGTGTTTTGTTTCATGCAAATGGATGGCTACTGCTGGTGTGTGGTATCTTTTGTTTTTTAGTGCTGCCGTGTGTTCTTTGAATCTAATCTCGAATTATCTGCCTGTCTGACCTATGTAGAAGCAGTTGCATTCCAAACCTTCAATTCTGTACACACTTGTATGATGGAGAGGGCTTCGTGTGACGATGATGTGGAATAATTTCTGTCCAATGTTGTTTTCTTTGGTAAAGGATATGATGCCTTTTCGTTTGAAGACTTTGGCACTCTGATATGAAATGTTACCTAGAAAGGGAATTATATGGAATATGTCGTTTTCTTTTTGTTTTCTGTCAGATGATTGCTGTGTCACTACTGAGTGTTTTAGGGTGTCTACTATGGAGCTGTTGTAACTATTTGCAATAGCGGTTTGTTTTATTATTTCAATTTCTTGTTCATATTTGTCTTTATGGAGTGGTACCTGGATAGCTTTATTGATCATGCATCGGAATGCTGCCATTTTGTGGGCTATGGGATGACAAGAGGAGCTGTGGATTGTAGTATGTATCGTGGTACGCTTCCGATAGATTTCAAACTGATGTCTGTTATTCTTTATTCAAATTGTAAGGCCCAGAAAATTTATAGTCATCTGCTTGATGTTCAACTGCGAATTTTACGTTTTCATGGGAATTGTTGAGTAACTGGTCCAACTCATTGATGTTATCTTTTGTACCTCTGATTAAAATAATGGAATCATTTACATATCTTTAGTAGTAGTTGATATTTTTGGGGAGGTGGTGACTGCAATTCAGAATTTTGTCTTCTAAATTACTTACAAATATTTCAACTAACAATCTGGAAAGGTCTGAGTCCATCGCCAGTCCATTTGTTTGTTTGTAGATTTTATTGCTAAATTTAAAAGAGTAGTTTAAAAGTGTGAATTCCGGCACGTCTGTTAGTTAAGTTATGTGAATTGAAGGGATTTTTTTGTGCTTTTGTAGGTTGGCAGTAAATATCTGTAGTGTGAGATCTATTGGCACAGAGGAATAAAGATTTTGTATATCAAAGGAGGCTAGTGTGGCTTCATCATGAGCATACATGTTTTTGACATGTTCTGTAAATTCTGCTGTGTTTTTAAGTTTTCTCTCATTATTGAATGAGTATGCTTCTTTGAGAATTTTGTGGAGCATTTTGTCCAATTTGAATGATGGCTACAGTTCACTGCTGACCTGGTGGGGGCCCCATCAGGCCTATAGTGAACTGCAGGAACAATTTTTTGCAACCTACAGGCTTTTTTGAGGATGAATAATTTACGGTGTCAAATTGTGGTTCACTCTAGTAGCATCACGACTGGAAAGATTCGTTTGATGTGCTAAATTGAAGTGAAGTAAAACCACAACACGATACTTCGTTTTATGGATATCCCTAGGTGCAGGTTGTAAGTGGAAGGGTCAGCATGACAGATTAACTGCAGAGACAGCATTAGACAACCACACATACACACGCTATATGTTACATACACCATAGGGGTTTACAACTGGTAGTTTACGGTTGTTACTGTTTCCAGAGATTTATTACCTGTAGTGTAAGCGCACAACAGTGGATTTCTTCGCCTTCGCCTGTTTAGGAGCAACATGTAACATTTACTTAGTTTCAGTCAACTTCCAGTCCTTGCATCAATCGTCAATCCCTTGCATGTTTTCCAGCAGTTCTCTACAGTCTTCCCTCATTGTTACTTCTTATACACAACCGCATCATCTAGACAGCCTCTCGGAGTTTCCCATATTATCGGCCAAGTCGTATTCACTACCTGTAAAAATAAAAGTGAAGCAGATACAGAAAGCGAGGAAAACGAAGTGAAACTTCACTGGTTCAGAGAGTGTGGGACGTTATTTCAGTGATTAGAAAACTGAGTAAAATATACAGAAGAATTCGCAGTTGGTTCAAATGGCTCTGAGCACTATGGGACTTAACATCTATGGACATCAGTCCCCTACAACTTAGAACTACTTAAACCTAACTAACCCAAGGACATCACACACATCCATGCCCGAGGCAGGATTCGAACCTGCGACCGTAGCGGTCGCTCGGTTCCAGACTTTAGCGCCTAGAACCGCTCAGCCACTCCTGCCGGCCCTCATTTTATCACATGAAGGAATGTGGGAACGTAAGATTTCCACTGGCTTGCTTTAAACTACACTCCTGGAAATTGAAATAAGAACACCGTGAATTCATTGTCCCAGGAAGGGGAAACTTTATTGACACATTCCTGGGGTCAGATACATCACATGATCACACTGACAGAACCACAGGCACATAGACACAGGCAACAGAGCATGCACAATGTCGGCACTAGTACAGTGTATATCCAACTTTCGCAGCAATGCAGGCTGCTATTCTCTCATGGAGACGATCGTAGAGATGCTGGATGTAGTCCTGTGGAACGGCTTGCCATGCCATTTCCACCTGGCGCCTCAGTTGGACCAGCGTTCGTGCTGGACGTGCAGACCGCGTGAGACGACCCTTCATCCAGTCCCAAACATGCTCAATGGGGGACAGATCCGGAGATCTTGCTGGCCAGGGTAGTTGACTTACACCTTCTAGAGCACGTTGGGTGGCACGGGATACATGCGGACGTGCACTGTCCTGTTGGAACAGCAAGTTCCCTTGCCGGTCTAGGAATGGTAGAAAGATGGGTTCGATGACGGTTTGGATGTACCGTGCACTATTCAGTGTCCCCTCGACGCTCACCAGTGGTGTACGGCCAGTGTAGGAGATCGCTCCCCACACCATGATGCCGGATGTTGGACCTGTGTGCCTCGGTCGTATGCAGTCCTGATTGTGGCGCTCACCTGCACGGCGCCAAACACGCATACGACCATCATTGGCACCAAGGCAGAAGCGACTCTCATCGCTGAAGACGACACGTCTCCATTCGTCCCTCCATTCACGCCTGTCGCGACACCACTGGAGGCGGGCTGCACGATGTTGGGGCGTGAGCGGAAGACGGCCTAACGGTGTGCGGGACCGTAGCCCAGCTTCATGGAGACGGTTGCGAATGGTCCTCGCCGATACCCCAGGAGCAACAGTGTCCCTAATTTGCTGGGAAGTGGCGGTGCGCTCCCCTACGGCACTGCGTAGGATCCTACGGTCTTGGCGCGCATCCGTGCGTCGCTGCGGTCCGGTCCCAGGTCGACGGGCACGTGCACCTTCCGCCGACCACTGGCGACAACATCGATGTACTGTGAAGACCTCACGCCCCACGTGTTGAGCAATTCGGCGGTACGTCCACCCGGCCTCCCGCATGCCCACTATACGCCCTCGCTCGAAGTCCGTCAACTGCACATACGGTTCACGTCCACGCTGTCGCGGCATGCTACCAGTGTTAAAGACTGCGATGGAGCTCCGTAAGCCACGGCAAACTGGCTGACACTGACGGCGGCGGTGCACAAATGCTGCGCAGCTAGCGCCATTCGACGGCCAACACCGCGGTTCCTGGTGTGTCCGCTGTGCCGTGCGTGTGATCATTGCTTGTACAGCCCTCTCGCAGTGTCCGGAGCAAGTATGGTGGGTCTGACACACCGGTGTCAATGTGTCCTTTTTTCCATTTCCAGGAGTGTACGTTGAGCACTTTATTTGCTTACACTTCATTCACACTTAGATTGCCGTATGGCATCTGCATGCACCCTTCTTCGACCGCTACTCATTTCTTCTTGTCACACTGTCCCTTCTTCAGATTACTCGCACTTTCTTCGGTTTTCAAATGGTTCAAATGCCTCTGAGCACTATGGGACTTAACATCTGAGGTCATCAGTCTCTTAGAAGTTAGAACTACTTAAACCTAAACTAAGGACATCACACACATGCATGTCCGAGGCAGAATTCGAACCTACGACCGTAGCGGTCGCGCGGTTCCAGACTGAAGCTCCTAGAACCGCTCGGCCCCACCGGCCGGCTTCTTCGCTCTCCGGTATGTCACATAGCTTCTTTAGCGTTACACATGGAGGTGGTGCAACATACAACCCCGACCACCGAGGCTCCTGCGCTTCTTTCATGTTTTCAAGTTTCCGATAACATTCCAAAATCCACTTCCTTTGCTATAAGGACAAGATTACATCCGTCTTCTCTTTTACTAGGCGTATTTAATATGTAATGCAACACTTTTTTTTCTGAAAGCACGTTGGTTTTAACCATCCGCGGTGGCCGAGCCGTTCTAGGGGTTTGAGTCCGGAACAGCGCAACTGCTACGGTCGTAGGTTCGAATCCTGCCTCGGGCATGGATGTGTGTGATGTCCTTAGGTTAGTTAGGTTTAAGTAATTCTAAGTTCTAGGGGACTGATGACGTCAGATGTTAAGTCCCATAGTGCACAGAGCTATTTTTTTGAACGTTGGTTTGGTTTTATTCAAGACTCCAATGCATCATGTTATTCCCCACTCTCTTGGCTACAAAACACTATTTTACAACATAATCTCCATTCACTGCCACGGCCTTATGCCACCATATTGGAAGTTTTGTGAGCTCCACCCGGATACGCAGACTTGTGTGAGGCCTTGCGCTCCCATGGAAAAAGAGACGTTCGTTTGTACGAGGTCCGTTCAAGTTCTAAGGCCTCCGATTTTTTTTCTAATTAACTAATCACCCGAAATCGATGAAACTGGCGTTACTTCTCGACGTAATCGCCCTGCAGACGTACACATTTTTCACAACGCTGACGCCATGATTCCATGGCAGCGGCGAAGACTTCTTTAGGAGTCTGTTTTCACGACTGGAAAATCGCTGAGGCAATAGCAGCACGGCTGGTGAATGTGCGGCCACGGAGAGTGTCTTTCATTGTTGGAAAAAGCCAAAAGTCACTAGGAGCCAGGTCAGGTGAGTAGGGAGCATGAGGAATCACTTCAAAGTTATCACGAACAAACTGTTGCGTAACGTTAGCTCGATGTGCGGGTGCGTTGTTTCGGTGAAACAGCACACGCGCAGCCCTTCCCGGACGTTTTTGTTGCAGTGCAGGAAGGAATTTGTTCTTCAAAACATTTTCGTAGGATGCACCTGTTACTGTAGAGCCCTTTGGAACGCAATGGGTAAGGATTACGCCTTCGCTGTCCCAGAACATGGACACCATCATTTTTTCAGCACTGGCGGTTACCCGAAATTTTTTTGGTGGCGGTGAATCTGTGTGCTTCCATTGAGCTGACTGGCGCTTTGTTTCTGGATTGAAAAATGGCATCCACGTCTCATCCATTGTCACAACCGACGAAAAGAAGGTCCCATTCATGCTGTCGTTGCGCGTCAACATTGCTTGGCAACATGCCACACGGGCAGCCCTATGGTCGTCCGTCAGCATTCGTGGCAGCCACCTGGATGACACTTTCCGCATTTTCAGGTCGTCATGCAGGATTGAGTGCACAGAACCCACAGAAATGCCAACTCTGGAGGCGATCTGTTCAACAGTCATTCGGCGATCCCCCAAAACAATTCTCTCCACTTTCTCGATCATGTCGTCAGACCGGCTTGTGGGAGCCCGAGGTTGTTTCGGTTTGTTGTCACATGATGTTTTGCCTTCATTAAACTGTCGCACCTATGAACGCACTTTCGACACATCCATAACTCCATCACAATGAATTTCAATTGGTTTCACACCACGCAAATTCAGAAAACGAATGACTGCACGCTGTTCAAGTAAGGAAAACGTCGCCATTTTAAGTATTTAAAACAGCTCTCATTCTCGCTGGCGGTAAAATTCCATCTGCCGTACGGTGCTGCCATTTCTGGGACGTATTGACAATGAACGCGGCCTCATTTTAAAACAATGCACATGTTTCTATCTCTTTCCAGTCCGGAGAAAAAAAAATCGGAGGCCTTAGAACTTGAATGCACCTCGTATTATTGTGGAGACGAACACGCTCAAGTCGATTCTGCAGTTTTCTGAGGATAGCACAATACACGGTTGATAATTGTACCATGAAAGAGGGCATCGAAGGGAATAACCCCCTCAGAGTCCCAGATGATCGTCCCCACGACTTTCCTGGCTGAGGGTGCGGCTTTGATATTTTTTCTTGAAGGAGAGGTGATTTTGAGCTTCTCCACGGATTGTCATTTTGTTTCGAGTTCAAGGTGATGGACCCATGTTTCAACGCCTGCAAAGGTGTTCGACAAAAAATTTTTACGTTCACCCTTGTAATGCGTAAGCAGCTCCGTGCGAATGGTCCATCGTTGCTGTTTATGGTCTTTGGTTAGGCGACGAGGAATAAAGTGGGTACACACCGTTGAATACCCCACCTTGTGGACGAATGTGACAGCACTACCAACAGAGAGATCCAGTTGTGCAACAAGATGCGTGTTTGCGATCCGTCGATCATCTCGAAGGCGAGTGCCACACGTTCCGAAGTTACAGAAATCACAGCTGTGTGCGGCCGAATGGCACGCGGGTGATACAGACGTTTGCGCGACGTTGTTGCAATGACGAGAGATGCCAGGCCCACCGACTCATCGGGGCTTCTAAACTGCCACGTATCCGTAGACATTCTACAACGCTCTGGTTTTCCGCGGAAAGGAACTCAATCACAGCTCTGTGCCTTGAATGTATCTCTGTTACAGACGCCATGTTGAAAGCTGCGATGGCGCCCCACCTCCCGGAACTCTATAAAACTATAGGGCCTGAAGCAGGAATATTCCACGATGTTGCGTAACAAATTCGGCAAATTTTCAACCCCACTTTGCCGAGAAAGAAAGTGTTGCGTAACTTATTGATCGCCCGTTGTACGTGTAGTAACTGGCAAATGCAAACAAATAAAAGAAAAATAAATGAACAACTACACACACTAGTGTTGTTGTTGTGGTCTTCAGTCCTGAGACTGGTTTGATGCAGCTCTCCATGCTACTCTATCCTGTGCAAGCTTCTTCATCTCCCAGTACCTACTGCAACCTACATCCTTCTGAATCTGCTTAGTGTATTGATCTCTTGGTCTCCCTCTACGATTTTTACCCTCCACGCTGCCCTCCAATGCTAAAATTGTGATCCCTCGATGCCTCAGAACATGTCCTACCAACCGATCCCTTCTTCTAGTCAAGTTGTGCCACAAACTTCTCTTCTCCCCAATCCTATTCAATACCTCCTCATTAGTTACGTGATCTACCCACCTTATCTTCAACATTCTTCTGTAGCACCACATTTCGAAAGCTTCTATTCTCTTCTTGTCCAAACTAGTTATCGTCCATGTCTCACTTCCATACATGGCTACACTCCATACAAATACTTTCAGAAACGACTTCCTGACACCTAAATCTATACATGATGTTAACAAATTTCTCTTCTTCAGAAACGCTTTCCTTGCCATTGCCAGTCTACATTTTATATCCTCTCTACTTCGACCATCATCAGTTATTTTGCTCCCCAAATAGCAGAACTCCTTTACTACTTTAAGTGTCTCATTTCCTAATCTAATTCCCTCAGCATCACCTGACTTAATTTGACTACATTCCATTATCCTCGTTTTGCTTTTGTTGATGTTCATCTTATATCCTCCTTTCAAGACACTGTCCATTCCGTTCAACTGCTCTTCCAAGTCCTTTGCTGTCTCTGACAGAATTACAATGTCATCGGCGAACCTCAAAGTTTTTACTTCTTCTCCATGAATTTTAATACCTACTCCGAATTTTTCTTTTGTTTCCTTTACTGCTTGCTCAATATACAGATTGAATAACATCGGGGAGAGGCTACAACCCTGTCTCACTCCTTTCCCAACCACTGCTTCCCTTTCATGCCCCTCGACTCTTATAACTGCCATCTGGTTTCTGTACAAATTGTAAATAGCCTTTCGCTCCCTGTATTTTACCCCTGCCACCTTCAGAATTTGAAAGAGAGTATTCCAGTCAACATTGTCAAAAGCTTTCTCTAAGTCTACAAATGCTAGAAACGTAGGTTTGCCTTTTCTTAATCTTTCTACCAAGATAAGTCGTAAGGTCAGTATTGCCTCACGTGTTCCAACATTTCTACGGAATCCAAACTGATCTTCCCCGAGGTCGGCTTCTACCAGTTTTTCCATTCGTCTGTAAAGAATTCGCGTTAGTATTTTGCAGCTGTGACTTATTAAACTGATTGTTCGGTAATTTTCACATCTGTCAACACCTGCTTTCTTTGGGATTGGAATTATTATATTCTTCTTGAAGTCTGAGGGTATTTCGCCTGTCTCATACATCGTGCTCACCAGATGGTAGAGTTTTGTCATGACTGGCTCTCCCGAGGCCATCAGTAGTTCTAATGGAATGTTGTCTACTCCCGGGGCCTTGTTTTGACTCAGGTCTTTCAGTGCTCTGTCAAACTCTTCACGCAGTATCTTATCTCCCATTTCATCTTCATCTACATCCTCTTCCATTTCCATAATATTGCCCTCAAGTACATCGCCCTTGTATAAACCCTCCATATACTCCTTCCACCTTTCTGCTTTCCCTTCTTTGCTTAGAACTGGGTTTCCATCTGAGCTCTTGATGTTCATACAAGGGGTTCTCTTATCTCCAAAAGTCTCTTTAATTTTCCTGTAGGCAGTATCTATCTTACCCCTAGTGAGACAAGCCTCTACATCCTTACATTTGTCCTCTAGCCATCCCTGCTTAGCCATTTTGCACTTCCTGTCGATTTCATTTTTGAGACGTTTGTATTCCTTTTCGCCTGCTTCATTTACTGCATTTTTATATTTTCTCCTTTCATCAATTAAATTCAATATTTCTTCTGTTACCCAAGGATTTCTATTAGCCCGCGTCTTTTTACCTACTTGATCCTCTGCTGCCTTCACTACTTCATCCCTCAGAGTTACCCATTCTTCTTCTACTGTATTTCTTTCCCCCATTCCTGTCAATTGTTCCCTAATGCTCTCCCTGAAACTCTCTACAACCTCTGGTTCTTTCAGTTTATCCAGGTCCCATCTCCTTAAATTCCCACCTTTTTGCAGTTTCTTCAATTTCAGTCTGCAGTTCATAACCAATAGATTGTGGTCAGAATCTACATCTGCCCCAGGAAATGTCTTACAATTTAAAACCTGGTTCCTAAATCTCTGTCTTACCATTACATAATCTATCTGAAACCTGTCAGTATCTCCAGGCTTCTTCCATGTATACAGCCTCCTTTCATGATTCTTGTGTTAAGAAAACCATATTATCACAATTGTATTAGGTTATTATTGATACCTCCTCAGTTATTATCCTGAGTTAATAACGAGCATCAAACCGGATACAGGGACTAGTGAACAGAGAGTTGTCGCAGCGAGACTGCATATTGTAACCCCCAAATCCTCCAAAAATAAACTAAAAATATACCTATTAAAAAAAAGCAGATAAAAATTGACTTGACGCCTTCTTGATCTACAATCTCGACTCATTCCAAATTAATAATGTAAGTGTTGACCAGTTGTGGCTTGAATTCGAGAAATAGCATCAGCAGCGATTGAGAGATTTACACCAAATAAATTAACAAAAGACTGAACTGACCCTTCTAAGTACACAAAACGGGTTAGAACATCGTTGCAGAAACAAACATGCCAAATTTAAACTGACAGAAAATCCCCATGATTAGCGATCTTTTACAGAAGCTCGGAATTTAGAACAGACTTCAATGCGAGATGCTTATAATAGTTTCCACAAACTTTGTCTCGAAACCTGGCAGAAAATCCAAAGATATTATGCTCATATGAGAAGTATGTTTACGTAAAGAAACAATCAAAATGGTTCAAATGGCTCTGAGCACTATGGAACTTAACATCTGAGGTCATCAGTCCCCTAGAACTTAGAACTACTTAAACCTAACTAACCTAAGGACATCGCACATATCCATGCCGGAGGCAGGATTCGAGCGTGCCACCGCAGCAGCAGCGCTGTTCCGGACTGAAGCGCCTAGAACCGCTCGGCCACAGCGGCCGCCAAAAAACAATCAATACCTTCCCTGCGCGATAGCAATGGAGATACTTTTAAAGACAGTGCTGCCAAGGCAGAGTTACTAAACACAGCCTTCCGAAATGCCTTCACAAAGGAAGACGAAAGTACAGAATTCGAATCAAGAACGGCTGCCAATATGAGTAACGTAGAAGTAAATATCCTCGGAGTAGCGAAGAACCTTAAATCTCTTAATAAAAGGAGGTTACTGGTCCAGACTGTACACCAAGTAGGTTCCTTTCGGAGTATACTGATGCAGTAGCTCCATACTTAACAATCATATACAACCGTTCGCTCGACGGAAGGTCCGTACCCAAAGACTGGAAAGCTGCACAGATTACACCAATATTCAAGAAAGGTATTAGGAGTAATCTACTAAATTACAGGCCCATATCGTTAACGTCGATACACAGCAGGGTTATGGAACATATATTGTGTTCGAAAATTGTGAATTACCTCCACGAAAACTGTCTATTCACACACAGTCAACATGCGTTTAGAAAACATCCTTCTTGTGAAACACAAACAGCTCTTTACTCGTATGAAGTGTTGAGTACTGTTGACAAGGGATTTCAGATTCATTCCGTACTTCTCGATTTCCGGAAGGCTTTTGACACTACAACACAAGGGGCTTGTAGTGAAATTGCATGCTTGTGGAATATCGTCTCAGTTATGTTACTGGATTTGTGGTTTCCTGTCAGAGATGTCACAGTTCGTAGTAATGACGGAAAATTATCGAGTAAAACGGAAGTGATTTCTGGCATTCGCCAAGGTAGCGTTATAGGCCCTTTGCTGTTCCTTATCTATATAAACGATTTTGGAGACAATCTGAGCATCCGTCTTCGATTGTTTGCAGATGACGCTTACGTTTATCGACTAATAAAGTCATCAGAAGATCAAAACAAACTGCAAAACGATTTAGAAAAGATATCTGAACGGCGCGAAAATTGGCAGTTGACCCTAAATAACGAATAATGTGTGGTTATCCACATGAGTGCTAAAATGAAATCGTTAAACTTCGGTTACACGATAAATCAGTCTCATCTAAAAGCCAAAAATTCTGCTAAATACCTAGGGATTACAATTACGAACAACTTAAATTGGAAGGTACGCATAGAAAATATTGTGGAGATGGCTAACCAAATACTGTGTTTTATTGGCAGGACACTTAGAAAATGTAACAGACTGCCTACACTACGCTTGTCCCCCCTATTTTAGAATACTGCTGCGCGATGTTGGGTCCTTACAGATAGGATTGACAGAGTTAATCGAAAATGTTCAAAGAAGGGCAGCACGTTTTGTATCATCGCGAAGTATGGGGAGAGTGTTACTGAAATGATACGAAATTTGGGCTGGACATCAGTAAAACTTAAGCATTTTGTTGCGGTTGAATCTTCTCACGAAATTCCAATCACCAACTTTCTCCTCCGAATGCAATAATATTTTGTTGACACCGACCTACGTAGGGAAAATTGATAACCACGACAGAATAATGGAAATCAAAATTCGTACTGAAAGACATAGGTGTTCATTCTTTCGGCGCGCTATAATAGAGAATTATGAAGGTGGTTTGATGAACCCTCTGCCAGGCACTTAAATGTGATTTGCAGAGTATCCATGCAAATGTAGATGTGGAGGTAGATGCAGATAATCAAGTTCGAGCAGTGTATATACCTCTTTGCGGGACACCCACTAGGTGACAAACAAGTGGTGTGAGGTGAATAACGATATCCCATGCAGGTGATCAGCTTCAGCGCTGGACAGCACCCAGTGCAGGAGGCCTCACGTGTGTCTGTGGCTGTTTTGCCGCGGTAGCGTCGTTGTCGCTGCTTCCATCAGCGGGCGACCGCTCGTTGAAATCTCGATCGGCGCAGGCCTATTTGCCGACGGGTGATCTATATGCGTGCCTCGCAGTATCTCGTCTCCGTCCAGGAAGAACGAGGCGACGTGGGAGACGGCGTGCGGTCACGACGGGAGCAGAGCGGTGCGCCGCTGGAGCTGGAGCTGGAGCTGGAGCTGGTCTGCGGTGGCTGACAGGTGACAGGCGCGCCGTGACTGCGCCGCGGGTTGACATCCGCCTCTGCAATCTGCCCGCAACGCGCGCCAGCCGCTGGAACGCCAGATAGGCGGCGGCGCTGCTGAATGCGGCCCCGGAGATATTGCCGCTCGCTATCTCCTCTTCTTGCTCTCCGCCTTCGAGCCACTCTCCGTGTCAACCTAACTCCTCTTGAAGCGGCTTAGCAGTTCCGCTCACTGCCTGTAACTACAAATATGTACATACCTGTACACGGCAGATAGTGTAGCTCGGTAATGCGTGCTTTCCTGTATGTCACATACCAGCTCTATTCACGGATAGTACATGGGAAGATTTAATACGAACACCTCTAAGATAAAGATAAAAACAACGCACCACAAAGAAATGGTTCAAATGGCTCTGAGCACTATGGGACTTAACATCTATGGTCATCAGTCCCCTAGAACTTAGAACTACTTACACCTAACTAACCTAAGGACAGCACACAACACCCAGCCATGCACCACAAAGGAATTATCCGAATGGGACGGAGATCAGCAAATCTGATGTACATTTACAGACAAACAAGTGATTACAGTTTCAAAAAAATTGGATGATTTGTTCGGAAGGATAACTTTCACAAACTGATTACGTCAATAAAGCATTGGTCCACCTCTGGTCCTTATGCAAACAGTTATTCGACTTGGCACTGATTCATAGAGTTGTTGTTCTACTAGCACGCCAAATCATTAGAATCCCGCTCTGGTTGAGCGCCCTGCCTGTTAAACTCCAAGCGTCCTCCGTTGGGGTCAGATCCGGTGAACGAGCAGGCCAAGATCAGGTTTGACAAGCAGGAAAACAAGCAGTAGAGAGTGTCACCGTTTGTCTTGCTGAAGTGCGAGCTAAGAATGGCTTGCCACGTAGAGCAACAAAAAGGGGTGTAAAATACTGTCGACGTACTGCTGTGTTGTAAGGATGCCGCGGGTCACAACTAAAGGGGCCGGCCGGAGTGGCCGAGCGGTTAAAGGCGCTGCAGTCTGGAACCGCAAGACCGCTACGGTCGCGGGTTCGAATCCTGCCTCAGGCATGGAAGTTTGTGATGTCCTTAGGTTAGTTAGGTTTAACTAGTTCTAAGTTCTAGGCGACTAATGACCTCAGCAGTTGAGTCCCATAGTGCTCAGAGCCATTTGAACCATTTGAACAACTAAAGGGAACCAGCTAAGAAAAGAAATGAAGACAGGGTACACCATACCATCACTCCTGGTTGCCGTGCCATGTGACTGGCGACAGTCAGGTTGGTACCCCACCGCTGTCACGAGTGTATCCACACACGTCTTCAGTATGTAATCTCAATGACAGAGATAGAATTGACAGACTGCCTATTGGCTTCTGTCTCGGGTTCTTCGGCCGACGTTCATCTGATGATTGTACTGACGTTTCCCCAGCACTAGTGGCTGGCATTGTCAAGGCTTCACTCACCATTGCCGGTGGTGAACTGGAGACGAGCTCGTGGCCGCACACGATATGTAACTGCCCCGCCAACGTCCGAGGGCTTCTCCACGGTCATTTCCGGTGCGGTTCTCCTCTTGCTACCTGCGACGATCGTTCGCTACAGTAAGGTAAGGTTCAAAAGGCACTGAGCGCTATGTGACTTAACTTCTGAGGTCATCAGTCCCCTAGAACTTAGAACTACTTAAACCTAAGTAACCTAAGGACATCACACACATCCATGCCCGAGGCAGGATTCAAACCTGCGACCGTAGCGCTCGCGGTTCCAGACTGTAGCGCCTAGAACCGCTCGGCCACACAGACCGGCAGTAAGGGAACTCAGGATCCGTTTACTTAAGGCTTTCCGCTTTCTTGTTGAACCTGTTCGCATTTTTTTGTATTTATACAGCTTTTCTGAACAAGTGGGTGTGATAGCGCTTCTCTACAGCCAGAACTTCCGTGTCGGCGAATTTTATTACGTGGTCGGTCTCAGTCAGTGCGTGCTCTGCCACGGCCGATTTCTCCATCTGACCCAACTTGCAATGTCGCTTATGTTCTTTGATCCTGGTATTGAGTGCTCGTCAGTCATTCCGACATAAACTTTTCCCAATGTACGTGGTATAACGGTACATTCTCTCCCAGGACTCATATGAAATGTCCGATACCACCTTCTTCTATATGCATCCGGTTAGTTATCAGACAATTTAGTGCTTCCTATATATATATGTCCTATTTGATAAAAAAAAAAAAAACTTGATATTTATTGCGAAGGCGTGTGGAATGTTCAGGAAGAACGTGAGTTGTCGAAATTATCGGTCGACTGTTGTCACTCATAAAATTATTTACATATACTAAATTAAGTAACTAATCAAGAAATTGAAGTAATAAGCCCTTAGCAATAAATAACTAGAGACTGCAGAGACATTAGCATGAAAAATCAATGCTTCTAATTAGCAAAATGCTAATCTAAAAATCCAGCAACAGAAGACCACACTATCTTGAGAAACAGCTTAAAAGCTATACCAAACGATGTACTTTCATTTGTTATTTATTTTTATGTCTTCCTCTGTAATCAGTATCCTTTGTAATTACATTTCTAATTAACTCTCTAATTGTTTACATCGCACAGTATTCCTGTTTTCATAATATGAGGCCTTATTTGTAAGTTTTGCGTATGTGGACGGATGAAGCACGAGATTTGTACTGTCGTTGAATATTAGCAATCAGATCCTAATTGTAATTAATTATGTAACTAAAATAATACAAGAGGTTTTGTTGTAATTAAAGTTCAGAATGATTTTCTCATGGAAAACTACAGATATTACAATAAAAGATTGTCATTCAGTATTGTATTTTATACCTTATTCGGTTGTGAGATCAGTTTCCTTCCGTTTTGTAAATTTTGATTGTAACGAAAAAATTGTACAAAATTAATAATGCTTAATTTTGGAAGCTATTGTTAAAATTCTATATAAATCGATGCAGCGATGCTGCGACAAGTCAGTTTTGAAGTTACTTTTGGAAGTCAATGAGATCAGTGAAGTCAGTCTGTGTTTTGTTTACATGACGAGTGTGCAGTTCGGATGTCAATGAATGTTAATAAATTTTGTGAAGCATGAAAATTTCCCAATCATTCATCAGTGAACCAGGCAGAAGAAACTTAAGTAACATTCAGCATGAATCGTTACAATGGTATACGGTATATTTCCAACTTTGAAAGTGGGTCCCTTTTCTCTTTTGTCGGGAATGTACCGTATATCATGCACATGCGGAAAAGTGTATGTCGGAATGACTGGACGATCAATCAACATCAGGATCAAAGAACATAAGTGACACTGCAGGTTGGGGCATGTGGAGAAATCGGCCGCGGCAGAGGACGCACTGAGTGAGACCGACCACGTAATAAAATTCGCCGACAGGGAAGTTCTGGTTGTAGAAAAGCACTATCACACCCGCTTGTTCAGCGAAGCTGTAGAAATACAAAAACACGCGAACAGGTTCAACAAGAAAGAGGAAAGCCTTAAGGTAAACGGATACTGGCTTCCCGTACTGCATCGAACGACCGTCACAGGTAGCAAGAGGAGAACCTCACCGGAAATAACCGCGGAGAAGCCCTCGGACGTTGGCGGGCTAGGTACATATCGTATGCGGCCGCGAGCTCGGTTCCAGTTCACCACCGGCAATCGAGGGTGAAGCTTTGACAATGCCAGCTACTCGTGCTGGTGAACCGTCAGTAAATCATCAGATGAACGTCGGCTGAAGAACGAGAGACAGAAGCCAATAGGCAATTTGTCAACAAGTGGCCACGAAAACCTTAACAAGAGGTAGAATTGTCTTCAGTGATGCGCACCGCATCGAACTGAGTCCTGATAATAGCGAAGACGTAACTGGAGGCGCCTCGGACAGAGGTGGGATACGGACCTGACTGCCGTCCACCATATGGCCCGACAGCCAGCAGTAGTGGTCTGGGGTGCCGTATCTTTCCATAGCAGGGCCGCTTTAGTTGTCATCTGCCCCTCATTTATAGCACAGTTTTACGTTGACGATTTTCTACGCCCCCCTTATGTTGCCATTCATGGCAAGCCATTTTGTGTTTACATTTGAGCAACATAAAGGTCGACCACACACGTCGAGTTTCAGCTGCTCGTCTTCGTGCTTGCCACACCCTACCTTGGCCAGCTATGATGCCGGATCTCTCCCCAGTCGAGAACGTTAGGAACATTATGGATAGGACCCTCCTACTAGCTCGGGATTTTGACGATCTAGTGTGCCATTTGTACAGGAATTAGCACGGTATCCGTTACGAAGATATCCAACAACTCCCGCAATTAATACCAAACCAAATAACTGTTCAGAAAAGGGCCAGAGACAGACCAACGCGTTATTGACTTGCTCAGTTTGTGAATCCCTTTCTGTTGAATAAATCATCCAATTTTTCTGAAATTGTAATCCTTTGTTTAGCAGCTTCGGGTACAAATATTATTACAGAAAATTCTCAGAATCTGCCAGGGAAACCCGTTTTTGACATTGAGTATATAGGTTTACGTCAGAGTTTGGATGTCTTTATTCAGGTCGCTGACATTTACATTTTTCAGCTCTTGTTCTGCGTTCACCCCTGAGTTAATTATTCAACAACGGAACAAAAATCGCATCACCAAGAAGGAGTTGGCCGACACAAAATAAAATTGGCAGGCTTGTTTCTGCATCTGAAAGATGATACCTATTCAAATTTCGTGCGCTTGACGGAGTGGCCGAGAGGTTCTAGGCGCTACAGTCTGGAACCGCGCGACCGCTACGGTTGCAGGCTCGAATCCTGCCTCAGGCATGCATGTGTGTGATGTCCTTAGGTTAGTTAGGTTTAAGTAGTTCTAAGTTCTAGAGGACTGATGACCTCAGAAGTTGTCCCATAGTGCTCAGAGCCATTTGAACCAAATTTCGTGCCAGTCGCGTATGAGGGCCGCTGTTAGCGCCACTATGAGGATGCAAATCAGGTAAGCTTTAAACACACTCTGTGGCGGTCTTGAGCGTAATTAGTTACCTTTGAGATTGGATTTGACGAGTTGATGATAGTCAAGAACGCCTTTAAGCCGACAAAGACGTCTTTATCAACACCTCACTGAGATTGAACGAGGTCGTGTAATAGGGATACGAGATGCTGGATGTTCCTTATGCGATAATGCAGGAAGACATAGCTGGAATGTAGCCACTGTATATGACCCCGGCAAAGGTGATCACAAAAATATACGGTCGCGAGAAGACCGGTCTTGGATGGCCACTAACGTTACGGAAAGGGAAGACTTTTTTTTTTTTGTTTGGAGTGAAAGGGCGTAAGCTGCAGGGTCATCTGTCGAAAGGGAAGACCACCGTGTTCTGAGTATGGCTCTAGTACATCGTACGGTATCTGCAGCAGTAATTTGAAAGGAAGTTTCCCCACGGTGACGTAATGAACTGTTAGAAATTAGGTACTTCGCGGACAGCGCCGAGCCAGGCACCCTGTTAGCGTGCATTCCACAGACCCCAAACCACCGCCATTTGCGGCTTCAGTGGTGTCAAGCGAGAGCTCATTGGATGGTTGGGTTGTGGTCTGTTGTATTTTCTGATGAAAGCTGGTTCTGGAACCGTGCCAATAATGGTCATGTGTTAGGCATAAGGATGCCTGTTGAGGGCCGGTAACCAACCTGTCGGCGTGCTAGACAGATTGGACTTACACCTGGAGTTATGATCTGGGATACGATTTCGTATGAGAACTTTAAACATTGCAGCTCGTCCGCAATCGTGAATAATTTAATGATTATAAAGAATCTGACTCGATTGCAAATAGAAACCGGATGTTGACCTAGGTTTCGACGCGGATAACCACGCCTTCTTCGGAACACATTAAAGCTACAAATTGCCTAAAGAGGCATGGTCCAACATTAATACAGACCGCCCAAAAAGACTCGCATAAAATGTAAAATAAACGGTAGATGTGTGCCATGTCAATAGCTGTACTTTGCTCAAAGCGTGCTTCCTCACCCCACCCAACGTTCGTTGGGCCGCGGGCTCTCAGGTAAAATGAGGTGGCGCCGGCAGCTAGGCTGTGAGAATGTCAGAAATTCTTGCAGAGCACGTTGAGTTTGACGGGCTGTGTATGGGCGAGAGCATTATCCTGCTGGCCCAACACATCACCTTCCTGTTGCAAGAATAGCACAAGAACAGATCTAACAACATTCTTCACTTACCGAGCGCAAATTGAGAAATCGTCTTCTTCCATGTGATTGGCATAAAATGTGTTACGAAAGTGATCCGATGACCGGATCAAAGGCGCAGGAAGTTAATTCGTGTGTGTGTATAATGTTCTAGCTTGACGACGATTTTATTGAACTATAGAACGTGGATAGACTGAAACTATATATGTGGGATAGCAAATTCCACGGATGGTCAAAACGCATGCACGCAGGACAGACAAAATACCATCAGCTACAAGCAGGCTAAAAATTTGGGGGATGAATAATCCAATTTTCAATTACTTGGGGCCGGTGATAATATTTGATGACTACGCTTGGATAAGCGTGTAAAGTTACTATATATAATTCTAAGCGCTACTGACCAGAAAAGGGTCAGATTAGTATGACAGGCTTAATGTAATTGCATGAAAGGACGTACAACGTCGCCTTCATCGCCCTTAATATCTAATGGCCTTCAGAGGTGATTTTGAATAGTGCTATCAGATATGTACCAAAATAGTGTAAAAAGAATCAAAGCTAAACTAGTTTCTTAAAATCGGGTACTTGAGGTACTGAACCATGAAACTTAATCAAGTGAGGTCTGTGAACGCATATAGCGTGGAACAGGCAAATTACCTTTATGTTCTAATAGCTGTTTACGTGAAAGGTCAAATAATTTAACGGGTTTAATAAACATGCGTGAAAGAACGTACAACGTCGCTTTCATCGCCCTTATTACCTATTGACCGACGGAGGTCAATGTGATTAGTGCTACCAGGTGCTACCAAAATGGTATGCAAAGTTAAGCGTATATGCGTGAAGAGACGTACGACGTCACTTCAACGTTTTTTAAAAAAGGTTAAGGACTTATTTCCTAATTTTAGGCCAGAGCTCGGACTTAATTAATATTATTCTATGTGCTTTCCCATGACTAAAAGTGATAAAGTAATCAAGGAGCTTACGACGTACTACGGCTTGGCAATCCGACGGCATTCCAATTCGGTGGAACAGATGAAGAAGGCAATTTGGGCGACGTATTTCCACAAGTGTTCGACGGATGACTACGCACAACACCAAAATTGTCCGGCTGGGGAAACTAGTTGGTGCAAGTGGCTCATTGCAGAGGCTACCGGATATCAACACGACCACCCGCTCTCCACAGAAGTTCAAAAAGTGATTCATCCCATCAACGAGGCCCTTTCGGAGGACGAGTTATTGTACTGGTGCTTGGGAGGAAACACAAAAAATTCAAATGAAAGTTTGAACGCATGCGTTTGGAAGTTAGCCCCCAAGCATTTGCATTCTGGTGCGAAGACTGTCGAGAGTGCGACTTTCCTGGCAGTGAGCAGATTCAACGAAGGGTATTCAGCAATTCTGAAGACCATGACAACGATGGACGTCACCCTAGGACTCTATTCGACGCAGTTCGCCAAGCATTCGGACGACCACCGGATTCAAGCGGCCGAAAATCGCTTGGATCGGCCGTAGGAGAGGCTCTGGAGCAGCGCAGGGTGGCTCAGTTCGAACAGAACACCCTCTCTGGGGAAGTGGAAGGACTAGTTTATGATCCCGGAATAGCAGATTGAACGTAAGTTGGATAATATTGCATTTGTATGTAGTCAAAACTTCAGGATAAATTCTAGTGTGCGATACCACCCGTCGGCCTTGACCAACGACGTCAGACGTAAGGCAAAGATGGTGCAATGAACTATCTATGAATGGAACGGATCGTAGTCATAAACAAACGAATGTAGCATGCCATAAAATAATACATTTAACGCGACTATTATTTACGAGCGAATTTCATTTAAACGAAAAATGACTGAAATAACTAAGAACACGAGAGCAATTACGAGTGCATATATTATATTATCCGCACGTACTGCAAAAACGGTGTACATAATGAAGGGTCGAATATTTGGAATCGGTAACTAGAAGCAACCTATGTAGGAACTCGTTTGTGGTTATCGATTGCAATACAGCTGTTTGTTGCGCAAAAATGTTAAAACATATCAGAAACGTGCTTAAAAAATAATCTTGTTAGTGACCTACAGAATACGACTAGACTTTGAAGAAATGAAAATCTTTACGTGCATTACTGCACACGCCAGGTAATAACACACAAAAATGAGCAAACCTTGCAACCGATAACTACGCTACACGAAAGTCACACCAAGTACAGTAGCTCCAAAACAACACTCAATAAAGTCGATACAGCAGGAGTAACAGTAAAAATAAGGAAAGTGTAGCAGAAACATCGGTAAGGAAAACATAAAGGTGGCTACATGAAAAGAAACTTACCGCATATGAACTTCCAAAGGAGTCAAAGATCGAGGCTGACAAGAACGAAATAAGAACGTAACAGAAAATACTAATGTTACAAGGTGAAACTGTTACGAAAGAAGCAAAATCCAGAAAACAAATGAAGAAAATAATAAAAAACGCAAATTGTCTCGCACGAATGAGGTACCGTCCGAATCAGCTGTTTTCTACCACCCGCCCTCAATCAGACGCAAAATTTTGAAAGAAAAAAGAAAAAATGAAACCACGAGTCAATGGCACAAACCATCCGGCAAAGAAACACCAATACCTCTCGGCCCAACCATTGTAACCAGAAATTATTAAAAGGACAGAATAACCTCCCTCCAGAAAAATCAAAAAAGTGGAACTCGCAAAATACAGTAACTTAAAAAAACGCAACGCAAAACAAGAGGAAAGTATCAGACCAACTAACACCTAACTAACAAAACGAGGCTTGTACATTTTACTGACAACTTTCATAAATGCAGGAAATAAACAATAACCTTTAGGAACACTCTTCCTCCAGCAGTATTCATCTAAATGGCCTTGCAAAACTGAAAGCCTTCTCTTTCCCGCCCGACAGCAGGTTTCACAGCCCCTGTAACCTCCCCACAGTAAAATAATATGAATAATATTCACATTTAGTGTAACCTGTCAACAGTAAAAGTTCCGAAACCTCCCAACAGTAAAAAATATAACCATAACATTGACATTTAGCGTAACCTACCAACAGATAAATTCCGTAACCTACCAATACTACAATGTGATTAACCTCTCAATAAAATTGTCGCTCACTTACAACCTTTCAATAATGACTGTGAATTTAAACTGGTAAATTTTAGACGTCAGCAGTGCTGCGTCATGGCCCTGAAAGATCATTCTGAATAAATTGAAAAATCTTACCTCAATGAAGTCGCCGGATAACGCATATATATCTGCTTCTATATGAAATTTTTCTGGCGCAGCTCTGTGAAATGCTGTCCGATAGATTTGTCATGTATAAAAAGAAACAACTGATTTTTCTTTTCAATGATCGGGATGACCAAGGATTGAAGAAATTAGTAAATTCTTTAAATTGAAAAGAATGATTGTCTAAAGTTACTTTTTATGAGAAAGATTATTATTAAGAGATTTTTTAAATAAAAACATTTACATGGGACTTGATATAACAATACTACGTATGCGCGAGGCTGCATTTACGTCATGCTATAACGCTCAGGCTCCACCATCGCTCCACCACGACCGGCCCAGCCAACACGATACACCAGACTGCTCGCTAGCAGCAACTTAATACAACGACTACACAGTTCCTACTGCAGTCAACACTGCTCTTTGGTCTTAGATTCTCTTATAGCTTACATATCGCAGGCAGCGCGTGAGCAATCCATCGAAATTACATCTGCTCGAGTGCGCTAGCAACAAATTCCTTAATCATGGACCTCTTACTCTCCCCAATACCCCTAGATAGTATTAGTACATGCCCCCGTGTTATAATATTTAAACTGAACATTGTGATTCACAAGCAAATGATGATAACCCCTGTCACCCAACCTCTTGTATGAAGCAAACCCATCTGACATGACTACAGAACCTTCTTCAACATATTCTTCTGTTAAAGATGTCAAGACTTCCTAAATACAACATCAGCACAATCTCCTCCAGAAACTACTACTCCAAAAACCCAAAGCCCAACAACCTCGTGCTCCCTTTCGTACTTTCTCTTTCCAAAATGTGACTCATCTACTTCAACTATAACCCCTGCCCCCCCTCCCCCCAATGACCCCCTATAATTTATAAATTCTCCGCAGACTTCTCTACAAAATGAGAACCAGTCGACTACAGTGCCACAAGAAACACCTGCTTCGTGCATGACAGATTTACAAGAATATTCATAGCAAAAATAGTAGGTTAGCATGACAATTACTTCTAAATTCAGCCTCGATCTTTCGAACCACGTCCCCCTGCGTATGGATCTCCATATGTTATTTTTTCTGCACCTCCACATGTATTCGTCGGAAGTTTGTGATGGCGCAACCTTCGTCAAAACCATATAATTACCACACACACTGCACTTGCAAAATTCAGCAATAACGCCCAATGATTGCAAAAATTTTATAGTTGATGTCCGGTCACTCATTTTCTGAAGCAGAATTTTCACAGTAAAAACAACCGACTCATCCATAACGAACAGTGTGAGAAATCAATACCATATAAATCACTCCTACTTATAAATGACGACACTTCCCTTAACAAAAGATTCTGAAAACAAATTACGAGACCAAAACAAAACAATCTACATCGAAGTTTTAATATACGCGTGTAACGAGGAAATCCACAGACATCATTTAACTTTCATCGACAGCAATCTGTGGAAGAAACAAAATAACATAGCACATTACGTCATTGGTCCAAGCCGACGGGTGGTATCGGACATTAGAATTGACCCAAACTTCAAACGCGTTTTTCTCGACTTCTTTTTATCGCGCGGTATGGTAACTTCAAATCTACTGACCCGATTGGCATAATTCTTAGTTTCCGACGAAGCTAACTGAATTGTCTAGGAGTTGAACCACTTTTATTCCGATCCATCAACTATGTATATTTTTACTTGGCTGACGAAGTCGAAAAATCGATGAAAAAAACCTTATTTTTTTCAAATAGCCGCCATTTTGTTTCCTATGGTCCAAATATCTTAAGAGACAACTCCTATAGAATTTTATATATTTCGTAGCGTCAACTCAACTTTGATTTCAGACGAGCCGTTTGACCTGTGACATACCGCGCGTGAAGGTCTACATCGACATTTTGTTTCCTTCCGACGGCACTTCCGCCTTCGCTCTTCGACATTTCCGGTCGAAAAAATTCCAGTTGTAGATGGAAGATCAATAAACATTTTGACCAAATTTGACATTGATATCTATAACACGTCCCCAGAAAACAATTCTCAAAGAACATGCTTTTTTCGAGTCAGAGATAGTAAACCTCCCCTTAACTGTACACTATGACTCCGGAGGAAAGTTGGGTAGCAGAGTTTCTGGCACAAAGCGTTTGATTCGAACATAATGTTCGTAGCAAAAACATAAAGCAGCTGCAAACTAAACAACAAATATTGTATTTAAAGGGCAGATGGTAATTAAAACTAGACGGTATCTCCACTACAGAACTGAAACACGCAAATGCACTGCCGGAAAAAAATAACACCTTTTTAGAAGTTTCCAGTTCACTCGACGTCTATTGTAGCAACAGTGCATATGGAGTACATGGAATGATTACAGTTTCAGATAAATGGCTCAAGCGGTTCTGAGGTACCGGGTGTCGACCCACACTGAAACTGTCATATTTTTACTTGGTGTAGTCACCACGGGCACAATGCATGCGCTGACTATGACATCCAATCGATCGTGCAGACGGCGAATACTGTCCTGATATATGTTATGCCATTCCTGCTCGATCTGTTCCCGTAGCTATGTAAGAGTTGTTGGTTGACATGTGGCACGAGTCATTTCTCGTCCCATCGTATCGCACACGCGCCCGATTGGAGACAAGTACGGAGATAGTGCTGGTCAGGGAAGTTGCTGCAATTCTTGCAGAGCACGATGAGTTTATGGGCAGTGCGTGGGCGAGTGCATTATCCTGCTGGCAAAACACACCACCTTCCTGTTGCAAGAATAGCACAAGAACAGATCTAACATTCTGCACTTAACGAGCGCAGAATAGCGTACCCTCTAGAAACACTAGAGTTGAAAGAGATTTGTAGCTTTCGCACCCGAGACCATAAGGCCGGTTGAGGGTTAAATAAATCCTCTGTTTGTATTACATTAATCTTTGTATTATATAACTCTGACTAGTAACGTAATGAGTAGTGACAGTATTAGCATATATTGTAGCGCAAACAGCGACGTCTATTGTTTGTTGTACTAGAATCTTCGACTGCTACTTCGTAACGGTAATCTGAGACAGCGCAACATGCACAGTTTCTTGCATAAACTCTTTGATTGTTTGTGTTCGACATCAGCTCAAAGTACGATGACGGAGACAGATATAGACATATTTTTATGGAACTTGAATAGGAAACGAAAGACCGAAATAACGCTAGTAACACGTTTCAGTTCGGTAACTGATGAAAGAAATATACGAGAAGATATAGTTGAAACGTCCCCTTTTGAAGAATTGTATACGTGACTGTGCTTAAACTGACACACAATATT
Source organism: Schistocerca cancellata (assembly GCF_023864275.1). NCBI lineage: Eukaryota > Metazoa > Arthropoda > Insecta > Orthoptera > Acrididae > Schistocerca > Schistocerca cancellata. The sequence goes on along the minus strand of NC_064626.1, from coordinate 928,258,416 downwards.
TTTAGCGCAACGCAATCTGACTTTCAAAAATCCCTACAAAAGAATGGCCGTGACTAACATTAACCTATACCTTTCACAAATCACTTACCTCACAAAAATCTTCGTTACTGGAACTACTGCAATACAGCGAGCGCCACTACTGCCAGCTAAATACGAGATTCAAACTACTGAAGGCACTAACTACTGATGGGCATAGTTAGCAAATGAAAGATTTTAATAGAGAACAAACAATGTATTTACCTCAATAATCATGATATATATAGCAGTTCATGCCATCCAGTCTAACAAATTTCAAAACTCCGCCATCTCTCTCCCCACATCCACCCCTGCTGGCGGCTCACCTCCAACTGCGCAACGCTACGCGCTGTTAACATCCAGCTGCCCAACACTACAATGGCAGACAACAATGCTAACTAGCCACAGACTGCACACAGCACAGCCAGTGATTTTCATACAGAGCGCTACGTAACGTTGCCAATAAGAAAACATAAACAGCCTACTTACATAGTTTATGAGTACTTTCGGACGCGACTGCAATGACGTCAGGTCGTTTGAGAGTGCTTGACGATGCAATTCAGGATCTGCTTCCCGGCACAGACATTGACGCCGATATCAATAGGTGCGAGGAATGTGTAGACATCGCTAGGAAGGCAATTCTGGAAGACATCTAGAAAGACTAAGATTAGTTACTCAAGAGGATGTCGTTATCAAGAGAATGAAAACTGGCGTTCTACGGATTGGAGCGTGGAATGTCAGATCCCTTAATCGGGCAGGGAGGTTAGAAAATTTAAAAAGGGAAATGAATAGGTTAAAGTTACATATAGTGGGAATTAGTGAAGTTCGGTGGAAGGAGGAACAAGACTTCTGGTCAGGTGACTACAGGGTTATAAACACAAAATCAGATAGGGGTAATGCAGGAGTGGGTTTAATAATGAATAGGAAAATAGGAATGCGGGTTAGCTACTACAAACATCATAGTGAACGTATTATTGTGGCCAAGACAGACACAAAGCCCACGCCTACTACAGTAGTACAAGTTTATATGCCAACTAGCTCTGCAGATGACGAAGAAATTGAAGAAATGTATGATTAAATAAAAGAAATTATTCAGATTGTGAAGGGATACGAAAATTTAATAGTCATGGGTGACTGGAATTCGAGAGTAGGAAAAGGGAGAGAAGGAAACGTAGTAGGTGAATATGGATTGGGGGTAAGAAATGAAAGAGGAGGCCGCCTGGTAGAATTTTGCACAGAGCACAACTTAATCATAGCTAACACTTGGTTCAAGAATCATGAAAGAAGGTTGTATACGTGGAAGAAGCCTGGAGATACTGACAGGTTTCAGATAGATTATATAATGGTAAGACAGAGATTAAGGAACCAGGTTTTAAATTGTAAGACATTTCCTGGGGCAGATGTGGACTCTGACCACATTCTATTGGTTACGAACTGTAGATTAAAACTGAAGAAACTGCAAATAGATGGGAATTTAAGGAGATGGGACCTGGATAAACTGACTAAACCAGAGGTTGTACAGAGTTTCAGGGAGAGCATAAGGGAACAACTGACAGGAATGGGGGAAAGAAATACAGTAGAAGAAGAATGGGTAGCGTTGAGGAATGAAGTAGTGAAGGCAGCAGAGGATCAAGTAGGTAAAAAGACGAGGGCTAGTAGAAATCCTTGGGTGACAGAAGAAATACTGAATTTAATTGATGAAAGGAGAAAATATAAAAATGCAGTAAATGAAGCAGGCAACAAGGAATACAAACGTCTCAAAAATGAGAACGACAGGAAGTGCAAAATGGCTAAGCAGGCAGGGCTAGAGGACAAATGTAAGGATATAGACGCTTATCTCCCTAAGGGTGAGATAGATACTGCCTACAGGAAAATTAAAGAGACCTTAAGAGAAAAGAGAACCACTTGTATGAATATCAAAAGCTCAGATGGAAACCCTGTTCTAAGCAAAGAAAGGAAATCAGAATGGTGGAAGGAGTATATAGAGGGTCTATATAAGGGCGATGCACTTGAGGACAATATTATGGAAATGGAAGAGGATGTAGATGAAGATGAAATGGGAGATATAATACTGCGTGAAGAGTCTGACAGAGCACTGAAAGACCTGAGTCGAAACAAGGCCCCGAGAGTAGACAACATTCCATTAGAACTACTGACAGCCTTGGGACAGCCAGTCCTGCCAAAGTCTACCATCTGGTGAGCAAGATGTATGAAACAGGCGAAATACCCTCAGACTTCCAGAAGATTATAATAATTCCAATCCCAAAGAAAGCACGTGTTGACAAATATGAAAATTACCGAACTATCAGTTTAATAAGTCACGGCTGCAAAATACTAACGCGGATTCTTTACAGACGAATGGAAAAACTAGTAGAAACCGACCTAGGGGAAGATGAGTTTGGATTCCGTAGAAATGTTGGGACACGTGAAGCAATACTGACTCTACGACTTATCTTAGAAGCTACATTAAGGAAAGGCAAACCTACGTTTCTAGCATTTGTAGACTTAGAGAAAGCTTTTGACAATGCTGACTGGAATACGCTCTTTCAAATTCTGAAGGTGGCAGGGGTAAAATACAGGGAGCGAAAGGCTATTTACAATTTGTTCAGAAAGGAGATGGCAGTTATAAGAGTCGAGGGACATAAAAGGGAAGCAGTGGTTGGGAAGGGAGTGAGGCAGGGTTGTAGTCTCTCCCCAATGTTATTCAATCTGTATATTGAGCAAGCAGTGAAGGAAACAAAAGAAAAATTCGGAGTAGGTATTAAAATCCATGGAGAAGAAATAAAACTTTGAGGTTCGCCGATGACATTGTAATTCTGTCAGAGACGAGGATAATGGAATGCAGTCGAATTAAGTCGGGTGATGCTGAGGGAATTAGATTAGGAAATGAGACACTTAAAGTAGTAAAGGAATTTTGCTGTTTGGGGAGCAAAATAACTGACGATGGTCGAAGTAGAGAGGATATAAAATGTAGACTGGCAATGGCAAGGACAGCGTTTCTGAAGAAGAGAAATTTGTTAACATCGAGTATAGATTTAAGTGTCAGGAAGTCATTTCTTAAAGTACACTCCTGGAAATTGAAATAAGAACACCGTGAATTCGTTGTCCCAGGAAGGGGAAACTTTATTGACACATTCCTGGGGTCAGATACATCACATGATCACACAGACAGAACCACAGGCACATAGACACAGGCAACAGAGCATGCACAATGTCGGCACTAGTACAGTGTATATCCACCTTTCGCAGCAATGCAGGCTGCTATTCTCCCATGGAGACGATCGTAGAGATGCTGGATGTAGTCCTGTGGAACGGCTTGCCATGCCATTTCCACCTGGCGCCTCAGTTGGACCAGCGTTCGTGCTGGACGTGCAGACCGCGTGAGACGACGCTTCATCCAGTCCCAAACATGCTCAATGGGGGACAGATCCGGAGATCTTGCTGGCCAGGGTAGTTGACTTACACCTTCTAGAGCACGTTGGGTGGCACGGGATACATGCGGACGTGCATTGTCCTGTTGGAACAGCAAGTTCCCTTGCCGGTCTAGGAATGGTAGAACGATGGGTTCGATGACGGTTTGGATGTACCGTGCACTATTCAGTGTCCCCTCGACGATCACCAGTGGTGTACGGCCAGTGTAGGAGATCGCTCCCCACAACATGATGCCGGGTGTTGGCCCTGTGTACCTCGGTCGTATGCAGTCCTGATTGTGGCGCTCACGTGCACGGCGCCAAACACGCATACGACCATCATTGGCACCAAGGCAGAAGCGACTCTCATCGCTGAAGACGACACGTCTCCATTCGTCCCTCCATTCACGCCTGTCGCGACACCACTGGAGGCGGGCTGCACGATGTTGGGGCGTGAGCGGAAGACGGCCTAACGGTGTGCGGGAGCGTAGCCCAGCTTCATGGAGACGGTTGCGAATGGTCCTCGCCGATACCCCAGGAGCAACAGTGTCCCTAATTTGCTGGGAAGTGGCGGTGCGGTCCCCTACGGCACTGCGTAGGATCCCACGGTCTTGGCGTGCATCCGTGCGTCGCTGCGGTCCGGTCCCAGGTCGACGGGCACGTGCACCTTCCACCGACCACTGGCGACAACATCGATGTACTGTGGAGACCTCACGCCCCACGTGTTGAGCAATTCGGCGGTACGTCCACCCGGCCTCCCGCATGCCCACTGTACGCCCTCGCTCAAAGTCCGTCAACTGCACATACGGTTCACGTCCACGCTGTCGCGGCATGCTACCGGTGTTAAAGACTGCGATGGAGCTCCGTATGCCACGGCAAACTGGCTGACACTGACGGCGGCGGTGCACAAATGCTGCGCAGCTAGCGCCATTCGACGGCCAACACCGCGGTTCCTGGTGTGTCCGCTGTGCCGTGCGTGTGATCATTGCTTGTACAGCCCTCTCGCAGTGTCCGGAGCGAGTATGGTGGGTCTGACACACCGGTGTCAATGTGTTCTTTTTTCCATTTCCAGGAGTGTATTTATATGGAGTGTAGCCATGTATGGAAGTGAAACATGGACGATAAATAGTTTGCACAAGAAGAGAATAGAAGCTTTTGAAATATGGTGCTACAGAAGGATGCTGAAGATTAGATGGGTAGATCGCATAACTAATGAGGAAGTATTGTATAGGATTGGGGAGAAGAGAAGTTTGTGGCACAACTTGACTAGAAGAAGGGATCGGTTGGTAGGACATGTGTTGAGGCATCAAGGGATCACCAATCTAGTATTGGAGGGCAGCGTGGAGGGTAAAAATCATAGAGGGAGACCAAGAGATGAATACACGAAGCAGATTCAGAAGGATGTAGGTTGCAGTAGGAACTGGGAGATGAAGAAGCTTGCACAGGATAGAGTAGCATGGAGAGCTCCATCAAACCAGTCTCAGGACTGAAGACCACAACAACAACTACAGTTGGTCATCAGCAGTTACAGATCCGACACCAGCTTCAGCCGTGACAGCAACTCTGAATCCTGTAACACACACTGTCAAAATTCCATCAACAAATTGCAGTTATTTTCAGACAAAATGGAGAAGAGGTCTCGATTTTGGGAACAGTTTCAGTCATTCATCGACAGGGATCCATCGATTTCAGCTACAGACAACCACGTCTTGCTTCGGGGTTATTTGGAAGAAGAGCGAAATAACTTGGCTGAAGGCATTCCCATCACTGGGGATTCGTATAAGGAAACCAAAAGTATGTTAGTACCTCGCCATGGAGACAAAAACCGTATAATACAGGCTCATCTCGATTACCTTGAAACTGGTGTCACGTGCGGCCACAGATACATTGAACGCTACGTATTTCGAATGTAACTAAAGCATATAAGCCTTACGAGCCTTAGGGGAAAATGTAGATTATTATGGGTTCATGTTAGCACCCAAAATTCTGCGCTCGATTCCGGAAGATATAGTCAGACGCTGCGTTATTCACACTAGAAGCCGCGCGGGATTAGCCGAGCGGTCTCAAGAGCTGCAGTCATGGACTGTGCGGCTGGTCCCGGCGGAAGTTCGAGTCCTCCCTCGTCATGGGTGTGTGTGTTTGTCCTTAGGATAATTTAGGTAATATGTAAGCTTACGGACTGATGACCTTAGCAGTTGAGTCCTATAAGATTTCACACACACATTCACACTAGAAGAGAGAGGGTTGCTGAAAGCCACGTCATGAAGCTAATGGAATTTTAGGACGATGAAGTTGAAGGAGCTATGATTACTCACAAGATTATAGGTTGTAGTATTTGAGATATATTCACAGCCACAGCTGCGACTCCGCTGCTGAATGCAAAAGGGGAGAAGCGAGGTCGAAAAACGAAAAGAGAAGACAAATACTGGGTGTTTTGTGATTCATATCTTCGTTGGCCGCAAGAGTGTACGAAGGTATCGGTCATCAAGGATAAGAGCGACAAATGTTTCTTGTGTCTACATATGGGGTATAACATCAAAGAATGTAGCAAAGAAAAAGCAAAGTAGCTTATTCTAGATGTAAAGGGTATCATCGTATATCATCTGCAATGAAGAAACACGAGTCTCAGTGGGAAAGACTGATGTTCAGCGACCTCTCTTTACGTATCTTCAAACTGCCTCTGTTTGGATCACAGGTCCGACTGGATTGAAAAAAAAAAAACGTACACTGGGAGCCATTGCAGCTTCATCAGCACGAATTCCGTCAACAGCTTGCAAATACGAGTCATTACCCATCAGCCATTAGCTGTTGTGGGATTTTAGTCATCAACTTTCATGTCAAAAAATCGCAGGCTTGTTCACTTCAAGCTGACAGAAGTTTGAACAAAGAATACCTTGACTTCCTCCACCTTCGAATGTAGGAACACGTACTTATCACTTCGAAGTGTTCCTCAAGATATTAACATCCATAAGCTGCAATTTGCTGATCTCAAGGACGAGGAACACCATTACCCATTGAAATTCTTGTAGTTACGGGCCAATACTGGAAATAAATGGTGAACAACAATATACCTTACTGATTCAGCAGTTCTTCTTCCTTCTAGATCTGGGCTGATTTTAAGTGGGCGCAGGTCAAGTGTTATTGTTAGGCAAGTTATTGTTAGCTATGTGCACCTAAACGAAGATTCTGCGTCCTTAGACAAGAACATGCGTCACTTCTGGGACAACTGATGGGGCTAAAAGAACAACAAGAACGACCACTCTCACCGAAACATGCCGCCGTTTTGCAGAACTTCTATGACATGTTTCAAATTGTGGAAGGTACGAGGGTGGTTTCGTTACTAAGAAAGAAGGATATGATCCTTTCTTCACATCGTTGCAACGCAGAAAGACATTTTATGTCGTTACAAACAAAAATTGCTATTAACGTTCATTTGCGTGAAATGTATTAGTCACATATGATGCTTTATATTCAGAATGACCACGTTGAAAGGATCAGTATACAAGATACTTCGAATGGTGTACTCTATCTTCCTCATCACAATGTGTAAAGTGAAAGACTGGGAATTACAACATGGAGCATTGTATTTGACACATCATCACGAGATAATGATGCACCGCAACTTAATGACACACTAGATTCAAGACCGAATTTGTTGCCTGAAATACTATCAACTTTAACTCGTTACAGGCTGTATAAAAAGGTCATTGTTGGAGGTGGCACTCAAGCTTTCTTACGACTTTCACTGAATATAAAGGATAGAAATTTAATGCGATTTTTCTGGTTTCTTGTCGAGAAGAAAGAAGACGCAATTTGGCAAACTACAAATAATGTCGTTTACCATTTGGTCTCACGTGCAGCTTTATTTCTGCTACCTGCAGCGTTGCACGAATTGGCTACAAAGCTTAAAGGCACTTATCCTTTTGCACCAGAGCTTATAGATAAAAACACTTTCATTGATGACTGCTGCCAGCTGCGAGGAGAACAATACGGTCACACCGGTATGCTATCAAGTGACCGGTCTTTTGCAACAAATATAACTTCCAGTGGCAAAACGGGCTACAGGTTCTAATACGCCAAAGGGCATACGGAAAACGGAACGCAATCAGTTAAAGAACATACGAAATCAGATTTAATACTGTTATATCACCGTCTCATAACCAACAATACATTACGAGATGGTCCCGCAAACCAACGTCATTTACTGCACACGACAGCGATATTTTTTGATCCTCATGGCATCTTTTCAGCGATATTCATAACAGGAAAAGTTCTCTTTCAAGTTACATTGTGCTGAAGGTATACAGGGTGGTCCATTGATAGTGACCAGGCCAAATATTTCACGAAATAAGCACCAAACGAAAAAACTACAAAGAACGAAAGTCGTCTAGCTTGAAGGGGGAAACCAGATGGCGCTATGTTTGGCCCGCTAGATGGCGCTGCCATAGGTCAAACGTATATCAACTGCGTTTTTTTTTTAAATAGGAACCACTATTTTTTATTACGTATTCGTGTAGTACCTGAAGAAATATGAATGTTTTAGTTGGACCACTTTTTCTCTTTGTGATAGATGGCGCTATAATAGTCACAAACGCATAAGTACGTGGTATCACGTAACATTCCGCCAGTGCGGACGGTATTTGCTTCGTGATACATTACCCGTATTAAAATGGACCGTTTACCAATTGTGGAAAAGGTCGATATCGTGTTGATGTATAGCTATTGTGATCAAAATGCCCAACGGGCGTATGCTATGTATGCTGTTAGGTATCCTGGACGACATCATCCAAGTGTCCGGACCGTTCGCCGGATAGTTACGTTATGTAAGGAAACAGGAAGAGTTCAGTGACATGTGAAATGTCAACCACGACCTGCAACAAATGATGATGCCCAAGTGGGTGTTTCAGCTGCTGTCGCGGCTAATCTGCACATCAGTAGCAGACAAACTGCGCGAGAACCGGGAAGCTCAAAAACGTCGGTGTTGAGAACGCTACATCAACATCGATTGCACCTGTACCATATTTCTATGCACCAGGAATTGCATGGCGACGACTTTGAACGTCGTGTACAGTTCTACCACTGGGCACAAGAGAAATTACGGGACGATGACAGATTTTTTGCACGCCTTCTATTTAGCGACGAAGCGTCATTCACCAACAGCGGTAACGTAAACCGGCATAATACACTCCTGGAAATGGAAAAAAGAACACATTGACACCGGTGTGTCAGACCCACCATACTTGCTCCGGACACTGCGAGAGGGCTGTACAAGCAATGATCACACGCACAGCGGACACACCAGGAACCGCGGTGTTGGCCGTCGAATGGCGCTAGCTGCGCAGCATTTGTGCACCGCCGCCGTCAGTGTCAGCCAGTTTGCCGTGGCATACGGAGCTCCATCGCAGTCTTTAACACTGGTAGCATGCCGCGACAACGTGGACGTGAACCGTATGTGCAGTTGACGGACTTTGAGCGAGGGCGTACAGTGGGCATGCGGGAGGCCGGGTGGACGTACCGCCGAATTGCTCAACACGTGGGGCGTGAGGTCTCCACAGTACACCGATGTTGTCGCCAGTGGTCGGCGGAAGGTGCACGTGCCCGTCGACCTGGGACCGGACCGCAGCGACGCACGGATGCACGCCAAGACCGTAGGATCCTACGCAGTGCCGTAGGGGACCGCACCGCCACTTCCCAGCAAATTAGGGACACTGTTGCTCCTGGGGTATCGGCGAGGACCATTCGCAACCGTCACCATGAAGCTGGGCTACGGTCCCGCACACCATTAGGCCGTCTTCCGCTCACGCCCCAACATCGTGCAGCCCGCCTCCAGTGGTGTCGCGACAGGCGTGAATGGAGGGACGAATGGAGACGTGTCGTCTTCAGCGATGAGAGTCGCTTCTGCCTTGATGCCAATGATGGTCGTATGCGTGTTTGCCGCCGTGCAGGTGAGCGCCACAATCAGGACTGCATACGACCGAGGCACACAGGGCCAACACCCGGCATCATGTTGTGGGGAGCGATCTCCTACACTGGCCGTACACCACTGGTGATCGTCGAGGGGACACTGAATAGTGCACGGTACATCCAAACCGTCATCGAACCCATCGTTCTACCATTCCTAGACCGGCAAGGGAACTTGCTGTTCCAACAGGACAATGCACGTCCGCATGTATCCCGTGCCACCCAACGTGCTCTAGAAGGTGTAAGTCAACTACCCTGGCCAGCAAGATCTCCGGATCTGTCCCCCATTGAGCATGTTTGGGACTGGATGAAGCGTCGTCTCACGCGGTCTGCACGTCCAGCACGAACGCTGGTCCAACTGAGGCGCCAGGTGGAAATGGCATGGCAAGCCGTTCCACAGGACTACATCCAGCATCTCTACGATCGTCTCCATGGGAGAATAGCAGCCTGCATTGCTGCGAAAGGTGGATATACACTGTACTAGTGCCGACATTGTGCATGCTCTGTTGCCTGTGTCTATGTGCCTGTGGTTCTGTCAGTGTGATCATGTGATGTATCTGACCCCAGGAATGTGTCAATAAAGTTTCCCCTTCCTGGGACAATGAATTCACGGTGTTCTTATTTCAATTTCCAGGAGTGTATGCACTATTGTGCACAACGGAAAATCCACGATGGCTGCGACAAGTGGAACATCAGCGACTTTGGTGGGTTAATGTATGGTGCGGCATTATGGGAGGAAGGATAACTGGCCCCCATTTTATCGATGGAAATCTAAATGGTTCAATGTATGCTGATTTCCTACGTAATGTTCTACCGATGTTACTACAAGATGTTTCACTGCATGACAGAATGGTGATGTACTTCCAACATGATGGATGTCCGGCACATAGCTCGCGTGCGATTGAAGCGGTATTGAATAGCATATTTCATGACAGGTGGACTGGTCGTCGAAGCACCGGATCTGACGTCCCCATATTTCTTTCTGTGGGGAAAGTTGAAGGATATTTGCTATCGTGATCCATCAACAATGCCTGACAACATGCGTCAGCGCATTGTTCAAAAATGGTTCAAATGGCTCTGAGCACTATGGGACTTAACAGCTATGGTCATCAGTCCCCTAGAACTTAGAAGTACTTAAACCTAACTAAGGACATCACACAACACCCAATCATCACGAGGTCAGCGCATTGTCAATGCATGTGCGAACATTACGGAAGGCGTACTACTCGCTGTTGAGAGGAATGTCGTTACACGTATTGCCAGATGCATTGAGGTTGACAGACATAATTTTTTAGCATTTATTGCATTAATGTGGTATTTAAAGGTAATCACGCTGTAACAGCATGCGTTCTCAGAAATGATAAGTTTACAAAGGTACATGTATTACAATGGAACAACCGAAATAAAATGTTCAAACGTACGTACCTACGTTCTGTATTTTAACTTAAAAAACCTACCTGCTACCAACTGTTCGTCTAAAATTGTGAGCCATATGTTTTTGAGTATTACAGTGCCATCTATCACAAAGCGAAAAAAGTGGTTCAACTAAAACATTCATATTTCTTTACGTACTATACAAATATGTAATAAAAATGTGGGTTCCTATTTAAAAAAATGCATTTGATATCCGTTTGACTTATGGCAACTTCATCTAACGGGCCAACCATAGCGCCATCTGGTTTCTCCCTTCAAGCTAGACTTGGTTTCGTTCTTTGTAGTTTTTTCATTTGACGCTTATTTCGTGAGATATTTGGCCCGGTCACGAACAATGGACCACCCTGTGTATTGGGACAAGATCTTGCTTCAAGACTTAGCGACTTGATGGAAGTACTGGACATCACAACTCATTCATCTGCAATCACTTTATAGTATTCAGATGGGTAGGTCTGCACTGTCAAAAACAGCGAATTTCACAAATTCGTGTTTCTTGTGATGCCTCAGAAAGTAAATACGGAGCTGTGCTGTAGATCCGAACATCCGAAACCAAAAATACTTTTTGCCGTTTGGTTGTGAGTAAAACCAGAGTGTCTCCTATCAAAAGGGTAACGTTTCCCCGGCATGAATTACTAGCTGCCCTACTCTGGGGTCCACCCTTCTGAGATATTCCGCCAGTCATCCGGATTTGACATAGCTAACACAATAATGTGGAGCGATTCCATTGTGGCTCTTGGCTGGATAAGAAGCTACCCAAATCTCTGGAAAACGTTTGTTGCTAACAGAGTAACTTAAATCCACGAAATTCTAACGCCATCGCAATGGCCCTACCACAAACAATCCAGCAGATTTGATATCATGTGGCACTTCGACAGAGAGATTACAATCTTCCGTGCTATGGTGGCGTGGGGTAACTCAGAAACCCAAAACTTGATTCCTACAACGAATCTCTTGTGACCCGTTATCAGAGATACGAAATATATACAAATAAGCCATAGCTAATAAAGCATGGGTGTGTCCCATTAACGGATCGAAATACAGTTTCTATTGGAAACCGTTGCACGTAATGACATGGATTCTCCGTTTCATCCATGATGTACACGTCTAGAAAAGACAGCTAGAATCAGAAAAACCAAGTTGGAACGCATGGCGCAGTAAAGCTTTCAAGCGGAATATCACGCGCTTAAAAACAAGACCGATTTTCCAGCTGAAAGTGAATCATATAAACACAAAATGCATTGTAGCGATAAAACTGACAACTTGCTTTCAAAAATCGAGCTACATTCGGATTTTACGTGAAAAATCATGGTTTTTGTAAGTTTTTTACGCGCACCACTTTTATGTTCCAAACTTATGCGAATCGGTTCAAATCGTGTAGTAAGGTAGACAAATACGTGCAATTAATGGCCGTCCTGTTGTTTTGTAAAAGCATTTATCCGTTGCCACGATGTAGTGCTCTGAAGTTGCACGTAAAATCCGGTTTCAAGTGAATCGCACGTGCTGAGACGGTTTCAAGTGTTATACATGATAACAAAAATTATGTTCTTGGAGTAAAGAAGCGACTGCGAAAATGTTTCATCGCTCGGGTTTTAGGTGCGAAAAATGGCGCGTTTGCACATGAGATTCTGTTTGATAGAAATGTGTTGCATTATAAGCGCTACATTTCAGTATGATTAAAAAAAAGTGGTTATTACGGTTGACGGTCGTTACGCTGTCTACACGTTCAAAATTTTACTCCCCAGTGGCTTAAAATCATCGAATAATCTTTGGACGTGCAAAACAATACGATTATTAAACCAGAATTATGCCTAGCCCTGTACAAAGTTATATGCTGTTTGAGCTAACGATTAAACCGTTATCGATGACCACGCAGAACATTAAATTAAACCGAAAACTGCTATAAAATAGTTGTCAGAAAAGGTTACATTGTTTCTTCAAAAACAAGTATATTGCCTTGTAGAAAGTTTATTTTCGTGCATAATAAGCTTAAGTTAGACAATTTTCGTGCACGTTTCAAAAACTGATAGTAATTTACTCTACATACATTGTTTCGTTGTTCTCTGATTATTTCAGCCAGTCGTATTCATACTTAATTCGGATTGGTTGTTGCAACATTTTGCTCAAAAATTATTCACTTGAGTTTCTCTAGCGGCAGTTTCATAATTTTCAATTTTACTGTTGCGTACTTTAAATAAACAATGAAAAGGCTTTCTGCTATCTGTAGCTTATTTATTCAAAAGGGAATAGTGATTGAATGAATGCAGGGTTTAAGATCCGCAAAAATAAAATTTGTCTTATACAACGTAGATGAGGTAACGAGACTGCTGATTCAATTTGCCAGCAGTAATAAATAAATAAATGGCCTCGTCCGTATACAGGCGTGATACTGATAGCAACACAAGTGGTTTTGCTTGCCCCAAAAGGGTATGATCACTGGCTTTCGGGCCAATAATGGAAGCATTTCCGAAACGGCTATGTTTGTAAACTGTTCTCGTGCCACCGTGGTTGAACTGTGCCGTGCCTGGCACAATGGCGCTATTCAAAAGCGGGGCCGAGCCAACTGTGGCTGACCGTGGGCCATACATGACAGGGGCATATGGCGACAGCGGGGATGTGTAGCGACTAATAGACGTGCACCTGTTGAGCAACTGACCGTCAAAGAGAAACAACGGGCTACCAACAGCGTCTCATCAACGACGGTTCTGCGAATACTGCTGCGTACGGGGCTCAGCGCTGGCGCCTGGTTCAATTCACGGGCGACGAAGACTTGAATGTGCACGACAGTACCGCGACTAAACGTCCACCGGTTGGTGACACGTGGTCTTTACAGACGAATCACGATGCAAGCTCCATCGAACAGATCACCGTTGGCGTGTGTGGCGTGAAGCGTCTGAAAGCAAACACCCTGCAACAGTCGTCGGAGACGTCCAGGCCGCAGGAGAGAGCCTTATTGTCTGTGGAATGCTTTTGTGCCATTCCCTGCGTGATCTTGCCGTTCTGGAGGACAGAATGAATTGACACAGGTATGTGCATCTATCCTAGTGGACCATGTCCACTACTACATGCAGTTTGGTTTTCCTCGGCACGATGGCCTCTACCAGCAGGGCAACGCAACGTGTCACACAGCTCGCAGTATACGTGCTTGCATCGAAGAGCACTAGGATGAGATTACCGTACTTCCTTGGCCACCAAATTCCCAGGATTGAAACCCAATCCACAATTTGTGGGACCACCTTGATCGGACTGTACGCGCCATAGATCCTCAGCCGAGAAACCTAGCGCAGCTGGCCAGACTATCACTGACTTTCTTCCTGTACGTCTTACTATGGTCTGCGATGCAAAACGTTGTTGTTCAGGCTTTTGATAAGTCTGTGACTGGATAGTGTATAATCACGTGACGCGGCTGAAAGCCCGAGAAAATTTTGCTGTCATATCGCCGCGAAACTGTTAGCCATATAATAAATAACTTCGTAAGGGCGGCTGTAGGTGTTCCACTTTATTACGAGGGTGAATCAAACGAAAACCTTAAATTTGTAATAACAAATCGAAATTTCACGCCGTTATCCTGTAGGTTGGTAAGCGTACTACAAACAGCATGCAGAATGGCCTGTAGGTGGCAGTATAGTGCAGATGCACACATACCGTCGCAGTATCAGTATAAAGATGGCCGCTCCACTTGCGACTTGCACCAGGGAAGAGCAGCGTTCTGTTATTCGGTTTTTGCGTAGTGAAGGTGTGAAACCTATTGAAATTTATCAACGAATGAAGGTTCAGTACGGTGATGCACGTTTGTCACAGCAGCAAGTCTACGAATGGAGTAGTAAATTCGCAAATGGTGTGACTTCAGTGGAAGATGCTCCTCGTCGAGGTCAGGCACGAGTTGTGACTCCACAGAACATTGCAACAGTTGAAGCCATAGTGAAGGAAAACCGCCGAATGACACTGAATGACACTGCAGCATATTTACAGATTAGTCATGGGTCAGCACACCATATTGTACATGATGTTTCCAGTTTCACAAAGTATCTGCAAGATGGGTGCCACGGCAGCTGACTGCTGAAATGAGAGAACGACGTGTTGATGCTTGTGAAGAACTTCGGTGCGTTGAACGCAATGGTGATGGCTTCCTTGCAAGAATCGTTACTGGTGAAGAAACCTGGGTTCACTTCCACCAACCAGAAACAAAGAGAGTGAGCAAGGAATTCCATTCCTCATCACCAAAACCAAAGAAGTTTAGAATAGAACGATCACCAGGGAAGGTTATGCTGACTCTCTTTTGGGATTAAAAAGGCGTTATTTTGGAGCATTACATACCTAGAGGGACCACTGTCACCAGTGTACCATACAAAGATCTCCTAAAAAATCACATGCGGTATGTAATCAAATCAAAGCGACGTGGATTGCTGTCGGCAGGTGTCCTTTTGCAACATGACAATGCAAGGCCCCACACTGCCCGTACAACAGTTGCAAGAATCACAGACCTGCATTTTTAGTGTCTTCCTCATCGATCATACTTACCAGACCTTGCCCCAAGTGATTTCCATATGTTTGGGCCGCTCAAAGACACAATGGCAGGAAAGAAGTTCCGTTCTGATGAAGAGGTACGCCACGCGGTGCATGAGCGGTTGCGCGGACTACCAAATAAATTTTTTTCTAAAGGAATTTATGCACATTTTAAGCGCTGGAGGAATAGCATTGAGCGTGGGGGAGATTATGTTGAAAAGTAATACAACTTTGTACCACTTCTGCACAATAAATGATATTTTAAAACATATTTAAGGTTTTCGTTTGACTCACTCCCATACAATGGTGTATTACGTCCATCATTAAGAATCTTGTTGTAAAGATGTAAAGTGATGCAGTTACTGGGGTCGTGATTAAGTCCATAACGTCATGAAGCATTTACTTTGAGAGCCTTGTCTGGGCGCTACATCCTGACAAGTGGTATCCGTTCGCGGAGTGGCCGTGGTGGGCGGCGGAACAGTGAGGGCCCGTTACTCAGCCGTGGACCGCCGCGCCAGGCGTGAGCCGTGCCGGAAGGCGGCCAGGGGGACGTGACGCCAGCGGCCTTGGGCGGCGCCGCCCACCGCCGGAATTGGCCGGCCCGGACAGCTGTCTCCTGATGAGGCCATGGGCTGCACTCCCCGCCTGCACCACCCACAGTTCCGTCCACACGGCGTAGACTCATAACCTACAAGGACGCGACTGTCTACACATACTTGTATTCTAAGGAACTTAGAGGCAGCGTGGGTGTGACAGTAAGAGTGAGACAAGAGGTTTCGCAGGTACTACCCGCAGGAGCATATGATTTCTAAATGCACTACTTGTTACTGAAACTGCAGCTCCGTTATAGCGACATGAAACAAAAGTTAAGCTGACGTGAAGTGTGCTACACGCCTGGATTGCCCATTAGGTAGTAATAAACCTTTAACTAACAACTCGTAAAAATGAAACAGTAGCCACGAAACCTGCTGATGCTATTAGTTATACTCTACGTATTCAGCTTTCAAAGCCACTAATTTTTCCCGTCGGTGGCTGACCTGGTGCAGACTTGGTTGTGTAAGCCGGCAACTGGGCTGTTCAGGGAACCTGGTAGGCCGAGAAACGTATATCATTTTTTTTCGAGTCATTTTTACTCGATTTCCATATCTTTGACTGGCGATCGATTTAGAACCCGGAGATGCCTGCGCACATAATTCAAACATCGCTTTAGTAATTGCTGTACTTGCTCATTATTAGAAAATATAAAACAAAACATAGCGGCCATTTTATGAGTCCTACTCGTACAATAGATCCTGCTTAAGCTATGCTTCACCATTAGAGCTTACTGAAGAAGGTCTCAGACAACATATATCTTGAGAATTACTTGAAACAGTAAGTTCAATTTATCCTTGCGATGTAACTATATGGAATACTCTAAGATGTCGTAAGTTTCCTGTGAACGAAGCCATAGACAGTTGTTATCAACGACACGAGTGAATTTTTACTTATTTTCGTACTTTTTCTCGTAGCTGAATTATTTACGAGATTATGGGACACAAAACTGGAAAAGGTTTCTAAATTAAATTTCATGAGCAATTTCGCGATCATATGTGGAAGGGTATAATTTCAGCCGCTAAACACACTGATTTTCATTATGATGATATACGAGCCTGCTACATGTAGCAAATATAATCGTTCAGATTATTCAGATTAAAGCCTACAATAACTCGAATCTTTTCCAGTGCCAGTTGCCGCCAGATAAGACAAGTATTACTGCCGCACTGAATGCCAGCACTCTGAAACAAAGAACAGTTTTCGCTACTCCAGTAGTAGTCGAAATTTTATGATAGTGCCTGACAAGCGCTATTGTAATCACTACGTCGTCATTCTGGAAATGACAGCTACTTAGAGGTTTCTCCATCCACTCAAAGTCGCAGCATTTGTGACGGAGTCATGTGAAGAATTATCTGCGACCTTGTCGTGGAGAAAATGATCCCATGGATACTTTTCGGCGACTCTTCCTCTTGACAGTCTCGCATAACCTCGCTAGGAGCTGTCGGTAGTACGCTCCTTTGAAGGTTTGCCTCTTACAAACGAAATCTGTTGCGATTACACCATGACAGTCCCCAAGGAATAGAACCACTTTGCGCTATTGATCGCTCGGCCTTAACGTTATTCAGCGGTGGTAAATCAATGCATTTCCACTGGTCACTGGTTCTCCTCTGTCACAGCAATACATGTATCACTAGTTAATGATGGTGATTAGACGGTTAAATAAATCATTAGGATTCGTCCAGCAGCTGCAACATTTCCCCTGCTGCCTCGATATGCGGAACACAGAAGCCAGAGACAATTTTCATGCTCAGAATATCGTGAAAGATCTTAAAAACTGATCCATGACTGATTTTCACTTTTTGCACTATAAGCTCAATAGTGATACGCCGGTCTTCGAGCACCAGGGTGTCTCTCTTGATTCCCAGTTCTTCACACAGATACAGTGTTTCACTTGGTTTTTAGGGTTCCCTACCTCAGTCAGTAAAAAAATTGAAATTTATGTGACACACTAAGTTCTATGGAGCCTTGATGGTGTGAAGAATTTAACCAAAGTCATTCTAATCAAAAGATACGTCCATTTCAGTCCCATATACTGGTACTCGAATACTCACTCATCAGAATCTATGGGGTACTTCCCGTTGGCTTAGAATCATCAAATTTGGCAAGAAGTAATATTTCACAGTAGAAGTAAGGAAAAATAGCAGAGTTTGTTAATTTGTAATTATATCACACGAGAAATATTGTTTTGTTATTTGTTATCCGACTGTCAGCCTTTCCATTTATTAACCTTTTAACCTACTATTAAGTTCCAACTGCCCGGGTTGAAAATGTGAACACGATCGCCCGATCTTCGAGCCATTCTATGATTCAACAAATCGGTCCGATGTTGTACCAACCGTTCACGATAAACCCATCTGGTTTAATTCTGTGAAGTTTCTGATGAGTAATCCCAAGATCATGTAATAATTAGTTAGAAATAACATAAAAGACCGTTTATCCCTAATTCCTGATCACTCTTAGAAAAAAGCAACAACACAAATCAATAATGTTCATTCAAACATACGGTTATATCTAATGGAACTTTGCATCACATGGAGTTCCACATTGTTTCACTTTATTTTTTATTTCTCCTACAAACATCTCAAGATGAATCTACCGCAGGGCAGGCTCGTGACAATCACATTTGGCCCCAATACCACCCACATGTCTCACACTTGTTTGTAGATTAGGAGGTTAAGGATGCTCAGGTATTACGAGGTGCGTTCAAGTTCTAAGGCCTCCGATTTTTTTTCTCCGGACTGGAAAGAGATAGAAACATGCGCATTGTTTTAAAATGAGGCCGCGTTCATTGTCAATACGTCTCAGAGATGGCAGCACCGTACCGCAGATGGAATTTTACCGCCAGCGGCGAGAATGAGAACTGTTTTAAATACTTAAAATGGCGACGTTTTCCTTACTTGAACAGTGTGCAATCATTCGTTTTCTGAATTTGCATGGTGTGAAACCAATTGAAATTCATCGACAGTTGAAGGAGACATGTGGTGATGGAGTTATGGATGTGTAGAAAGTGTGTTTGTGGGTGCGACAGTTTAATGAAGGCAGAACATCATGTGACAACAAACCGAAACAACCTCGGGCTCACACAAGCCGGTCTGACGACATGATCGAGAAAGTGGAGGGAATAGTTTTGGGGGATCGCCGAATGGCTGTTGAACAGATCGCCTCCCGAGTTGGCATTTCTGTGGGTTCTGTGCACACAATCCTGCATGACGACCTGAAAATGCGAAAAGTGTCATCCAGGTGGGTGCCATGAATGCTGACGGACGATCACAGGGCTGCCCGTGAGGCATGTTGTCAAGCAATGTTGACGCGCAACGACAGCATGAATGGGACTTTCTTTTCGTCGGTTGTGACAATGGATGAGGCGTAGATGCCATTTTTAAATCCAGAAACAAAGCGCCAGTCAGCTCAATGGAAGCACACAGATTCACCGCCACCAAAAAAATTTCGGGTAACCGCCAGTGCTGAAAAAATGATGGGGTCCATGTTCTGGGACAGCGAGGGCGCAATCCTTACCAATTGCGTTCCAAAGGGCACTACGGTAACAGGTGCATCCTACGAAAATATTTTGAAGAACAAATTCCTTCCTGCACTGCAACAAAAACGTCCGGGAAGGGCTGCGCGTGTGCTGTTTCACCAAGACAACGCACCCACACATCGAGCTAATGTTACGCAACAGTTTCTTCGTGATAACAACTTTGGAGTGATTCCTCATGCTCCCTACTCACCTGACCTGGCTACTAGTGACTTTTGGCTTTCTCCAACAATGAAAGACACTCTCCGTGGCCGCACATTCACCAGCCGTGCTGCTATTGCCTCAAAGATTTTCCAGTGGTCAAACCAGACTCCTAAAGAAGCCTTCGCCGCTGCAATGGAATCATGGCGTCAGCGTTGTGAAAAATGTGTACGTCTGCAGGGCGATTACGTAGAGAAGTAACGCCAGTTTCATCGATTTCGGGTGAGTAGTTAATTAGAAAAAAAATCGGAGGCCTTAGAACTTGAATGCACCTCGTATAATACCAAATGGGAAATTACGTAAATAATTCAAACTTAAAACTTAACATTACAACTTTCTCGAAAGTCATGGAATTCCTGGGACCGTTATCTTACCTGTATCGATATCGGTAAAAGCAAAAATTGTCGAGATTCTCGATTCCTGGGATGGGTGAACTATATAAACGTAAGTAAGCTTGCACGGAACCCTCACGGTGTCTTACTCGTACTTGGCCAATTTTCGCCATTCGGGGTTGACTAATCACACTGAAAGCGTTTGCGCCACCCAACTACAGTGTCACAGGATGATGCATTACCGACGTACGCTTCCACCAACTCAGCGTGGATTGTTGCAACGCTGCTCCTCTTCAAATAGTAAAAACTTATTACAGCACGATACTCGACTTTCTTAATTGGCTGCTCGGTTTAGTTCTGGCACACGGTGCTGTGGCGTAGGGGCTTCAGTGCGTACCACAACTGCCGACAGGAACCTCCAATTAATTACCTAACTTTTTCCATTTGTGGTGATAATTAAAGTAATATTAGCGGATCCCCACACCTAACTGGTGAAAAACATACGGCAATAGCGGTGGACGGAATTTCCTCTGCCTACTACGTTATCTAGCATCTCATGGCGCAACCAAGGAATAGGAATATCTGTGAAGTGAGCGTAGAACAGAGTTTTTGTCGACAGCATATATACTGTCTTTTAAGGACACACTGATTCCGTTTGAAAGTACTGTCAGTTTGTACACGTCTTCCATACGCATCTTAATAATTTTCGTTCGATATCTAGGATGATTTTAGCTTAAACTTTGAAGAGGTAGATGCTAGGGCATTTCACAAGTTGATGACAAGTGTCACGTCCAGACGTCGCTAACTTAATTGTAGGAAACGAAGGGATCGCCACTGCTACTTTTCTACGTTTAATACTTCAGTGATTGTGTTAACGAGAGTCTGGTTTAATAAATTATGCTACGGCGTTTCTGACTTCCCATTAGCGCAAAAGTGAAGCTGTCTCGAAAAATATCGAACTTCGAACTATGTCACGCAGGCAATTGGCGATTTATTACACACTAAAATATATTTTGTAGACTTAAGTCCTCCGTTTTTACTTTCTGGTGCCTTATGTGTAAAATTCCTTCATCCGTAGGAAAAGTCAAAAAACCTATGACCCCAAAAAAATATGTTGTGTAACGGAAACCCATCACTTCTTTAATTTTTAGCGCTGTCTTTGATATAGCTATTATACCTTGACGCAGTCTTTCTTTAGATCGGACGTTTCCTGTGCCCAAGTGGACAACTTAGGGCTGAGAGCGGCATGCCGTATGACGTATGCTGACAGACAGCTCATGGGAAGTTTCTAAGCAGGTTTCATCTTGCCGTAGTTGGCTCTTAGAAAACTTCTACACTGAAGAGCCAAAGAAACTGATACACCTGCCTAATATCGTGTAGCGCCCCCGCGAGCAAGCAGAAATGCCGGAACACGACATGGCGTGGACTCGACTAATGTATGAAGTAGTGCTGGAGGAAACTGACACCATGAATCCTGCAAGGCTATCCGTAAATCCGTAAGAGTGCGAGGGGGTGGCGTGTTGCAAGGCATCCCAGACATGCTCAGTAATGTAAATGTGTATAGAGTTTCGTGGCCACCGGAAGTGTTTAAACTCAGAAAAGTCTTCTTGGAGCCACTACGTAGCAATTCTGGACTTGTGGAGTGTCGCATTGCTCTGATGTAACTGTTCAAGTCTGTCGCAATGCACAAAGAAGATGAATGGATGCAAGTGACCAGACAGTATGCTTACGTATCTGTCACCTGTCACAGTCGTATCTAGACCGATCAGGGGTCCCATATCACTCCAACTGCACACACCCCACACCATTACAAAGCCTCCACCTGCTTGAACAGTCCCCTGCTGACATGCACGGTAGGGTCCATGGATTCATGAGGTTGTCTACATACCCATACACGTCCATCCGCTGGATATAATTTGAAACGAGACTCGTCCGACCGGGCAACATGTTTCCAGTCATTAACAGTCCGATGTCAGTGTAGACGGGCCCAGGCGAGGCGTAAAGCTTTGTGTTGTTGTCACGTTGAATGATTCTCTTCAGTCGTCGTTGGTCCCGTTCTAGCAGGGTCTTTTTTCAGCCGCAGCGATGTCTAGATCTGATATTTTACCGGATTCCTATTATTAACGGTACACTCGCGAAGTGGTCGAAAGGGGAAATCTCCACTTCATAGCTACCTCGGAGATTCTGTATCCCATTGTTTGTGCGCCTGAAACGTCCCCTTAGAACAATTTATACAAGACTGTGCTTAAACTGACACACAATATTTTTTAGCGCAACGCAATCTGACTTTCAGAAATCCCTACAAAAGAATGGCCCTGACTAACATTAATCTATACCTTTCACAAATCACTTACCTCGCCAAAAATCTTCGTTACTCGAACTACTGCAATACAGCGAGCGCCACTACTGCCAGCTAAATAACAGATTCAAACTACGGAAGTCACTAACTACTGATAGGGATAGTTAGCAAATGAAAGATTTTAATAGAGAACAAACAATGTATTTACCTTAATAGTCATAATATATATAGCAGTTCATAATATCCAGTATAACAAATTTCAAAACTCCGCCATCTCTCTCCCCACATCCACCACTGCTGGCGGCTCACCTCCAACTGCGCAATGCTACGCGCTGTTCACATCCAGCTGCCGCTGCCCAACACTACAATGGTAGACAACAATGCAAACTAGCCACAGACTGCACACAGCACAGCCAGTGATTTTCATACAGAGCGCTACGTGGCGTTACCAATAAGAAAACGTAAACAGCCTACTTACACGCCGATTATAGCACCACTTTCAAACTCATTTTCATTTTTGTAACCTGCCATTGTAGCAGCAGCACCAGTAACTGATCTAACAACTGCGCCAGACTCTTGTTGCCTTATATAGGTGTTACCGATCGCAGCGCCCTATTTTTCCTGTTTATGTATCTTTGTATTTGAACACTCACGCCTACACCAATTTCTTTGGCGCTTCAGTGTATGTCAAGTGACTCTGGTCACCGGAGCGTATGCAATAGATCATGCCATAGATGGTACCTACATCCATTTTTCTCCAGCGGACAACTTGTAGCAACATTGACTCTGAAGATATTTAAACTATCGAATTTTTACCGAGAATTTACCTAAATATTTAATTCGGAACAGTAATTTTTTATTAATTTTTAATTTCTTCTTTACAGCTCTAATTCAGAACCAAAGTGGAAGGCAAACCTCTACGATCATGCAACGTGTCAATAGACCTACATGAGGTTAACAACACGAAAGTTAATGATACATAAAATAAAATTCTCACCAATCCTATGCATATGGCATTCTGCTGCGTATTTACTAGTCTAATCAACAATGTACCATAGTTTCTTCCTAAAATATGGAATAGTAGAAGCTAGATATGACTTTACTAGTAGATTTCAAGGAGGGCTTAAGAAACGTTTAAAAGAAACTAAGTTTTTTTTTTTTACCGAAACAAACAGCTTTATAGTGATGAATCCTGATGCTCCATATTTGGACGGTACGATAAAGACTCATAAAGAAGTGATGATTGGGAGAAGAAGGCCTGGAGCAAGACTAGTGAGACGATGAAGTGAGATGTTTCTGAAATGGTATACTTACAATGAAACCTTTTCGGTTAAAAGTAATAATGATGTAGCACACTTGATACAAGAAAGCAACTTATATGACGTTGCAAGCTGGCCTCATTAGATGTAGCTAATTTTTTATCGTTTGCATCAGTGGGGGAAATACTAGATATAGAAAACTACTTACGTGAGCATGCTAAAATGTCTGATGTGGAAACTGATGAATTTATAAGGTTATTAAAGTTTCTTTCATCGTTCAATCATGTTAAGTTTAATGGTAAGTTGAAAGTACAGGATAAAAGTTAAGCAGTGGGATATGCAATAGCAAGGCAGATGGCAGAGGTCTTGAATAAATACGGAACAGCTTTTTTAAAGGTAAATGTCAAGCAAAGTGAGAAAATACAGATGTACAGAAGATATGCTGACATTTTTGTAATATATCAGGGGTCCGAGGTGTTGGTGAATGACTTCAATAAGACGCATATGGACATAGTTTTTACAGTAGAGCTTGAGCAACATGAAGTCATACATTATCTGGACTTGTGGATCGAGACAGGAATTTTTAGGAAAGCCACGTTCACTGGGGCGGTTATTGGTAAGTCCTCATGCCACACCCATAAACATAAATCAGCAATTTTTCAAAAATGCTCTGCACAGAGCTAATTCCATACATCTAAGTCCGGAAAATAAGAATGACGAATTGAGAACCGTTAGACAAATAGCGGTAGAAAATGGTTTAGACGCGGGTTTGATAGATCGGTTGTATGTAGTAGTTAGACATCGTCACCAGCAAAATGATAAAAATCAAGACAGATACAGAGTCATGGCGTATTAGGGGACCATGTCACATAAATTAGCGAGGTTGTTTAACAAGAGGGGGCTAGAATTGCTTTCAAGACGGACAACAAATCAGGACTGAGTCTGAGGCATAAGATTGACACAAGAAAATATAACGGAAAGCATGATGGGCTTGCCCGTGGAAGAAAAAGCGTGGTTGCTATCAACGTTAGAGGAGGTAGAGATTTATTGTACCTTGAAAGAGGAGTGCGTCAGCATTTTAAATGAGAGAATGGCAGTGTCTAAAGGGCATACGTGGGCACACTTTAGCGATATCCTCCTTAATAAGCAGCCACCAACGTATTCTACCTAGTGACGTAGGTCTTACGGATGCTATTTCTGTTCAGATTGCAGCGTAGAGGTAGTTGTAAGTTTGAATGGGCTGGTACCAGGCAGGTATTTCTCCCAAAGATTTTATGTCGGACAGTTCTATTGTTTGTGCTGAGCATTAGGACTTAGGTAAATATCATTGTTGGTAGGTGATGGCAGTTGCTTTCAGTTTGGAACTGTACCTCGGGAACGGTGGATGCACCGGCTTGTGATGTTTTATGTTTTGTAGTTTTAGTTACAATGCTCGTGTGCAGCTTCTTTTTAAGGTGTGAGGAGACCTAATGGCATAAAAAAATTTATGGTAGGTTATAACTCAGGACGTCTATAATCCTTATATGTCTGTCGGTATAAGGAGGATTGTTTCACCTGGTTACCTTGTTTTTAGCACTTGAAAATTGGATAATGTTGTCCTGAAACACGTTGTGGCAATAATCAAGTGATTGACAAATGGGCTGAATATCCTCAATACTGCTTGAATAACAGTTGTGTGGTGGCTTCATATCAGTTGCAATGTAAAGCGGAAAATTGCTTAATTTTTTTCCAGGAACTCACCAACAGCACACAATAAGTGAGCCATGAGGAAATTCTTCAGACTGGGATTGGAAGTTTGTGGATTACTGTTAAGGGCTTTTGAATTCTTTTGGTAGCTTATGGAAATGATTGCAGCAGAATACTGCAAGTATTTCTGCACAAGAGTCAAGGAAATGTGATCCAAATGCAGAATGCATTTCAGCATAGCATTAAGTGACTCAGAGTTGACAATTGCTGGGAATAAGCTCACATTTTAAAGAACAAACGTCATTAAAGAAAACATATATTGAGGGGCCAATATCGGAATTCGCAGACTCTCAACAACTTACGACACGCATTGCTCCAACTGCACGCTTCTGAGCCAAAAATGCCCTTTGTGAATGGAAGGAATTACCCTAGAATATACTCGTAGTTCCATATGCCATAGGCGAATGAAAATAAGCAAAGCATACTTGAACAAAAGCAAAATATGTAAACTGAACTAACAGTAGTGGCAGGGGATTTATTGAAAAACAGCAAATGTTAGATTTAAAAAATTAAAAAGACTTGAACTGATTCCAGAGATTTTGCAGAGTTAGAGCTTTATGACCATAATCTCTGTAACGATAATGACCGTAACAGCGATCACAATGATCAGTAATAAAATATTATATAAATCACTCTTGAGCGCATAAAAATGCTTTTATTCATAACTGATTACCAATTTCGACCTGATGTGTATCATTACTGAATAATACCCCAATTATGACGTGTGGAGATGGTGGCACAGAGCAGGAACTGTGGATATCTCGCTTTAATGTGGACGGCAGGGGGAATCCACAGTTCTTAGTCCATTGCATCGTCTCCACACATCACTGGAGTATGATCTGAAGATGATCGAAACCGTTTATAACTTATTAATAGGAGCGTTTTTATGTGATCGAGACTGTTTTGTATAATATTTTATTATTTTATGGCGATGTTAAATAATCATGTTGCTTATCTGTGCGTGATGGGTGTTATCGTGAAGCGTCATCAGGCGCTGGGTTGTGCCGGTGGCGAAACTCTGGCAGGTTCGACAATGTTAAAATGCAGCTGTTACATCTCTTGACATGTGCATAAGTCATCTGGTGACGATAGTATTCTGCCGTTGACACCTGCTGGACGTATGCTGGACGGGAGTAAATTCACTGACTTTCGTATATGTACTACGATAACATTTCTGTCGCATAATGTAGTTTTTAATATAAAATTCGCCATTTCAAAGTGCACAAAAATTATTCCAACCCACGGAATATGAAACTGCAGTTAGTGAATTTTTGCTGCACTTGTTACATCTGCGAACTCATAGTCTGGTAAATTATTTTCACATATAGGAAAATGGCTAAATGTTTTTACAGCCACTTTTACTCTCTTAATGCGCCCGAACTTGTTATAGGTTGTTAAGCGAAATATTAGGATACGCATCAGTTTTTGCAACCAATTCAGTCAATTTAAGCAAGTCACAACTTCTTCACAGTGACGTTACGAGCAGGTAGGCGAGCTAATCGGCCGCCTGGAACTGCTGTGAGATGAGGTGAATTTGATGCTAGCGGGCAATCCGCAGCAGTTCCTGTTTCCGTCGACGTTACCTGTACGAGCGAGTCCAGGTAAAAAGACTAGCAGCGCCGCCGGAAATAGGGAAAATTGCGCTATAGCTATCATCCGTGAAAGCTACGTATTTGTATCCCTGTTTTTTTACTGATTTATGACGCCTTTTACATCTTTTTCATTATGCAAATGTCTGTCAGAAACATCGTATTCACCACATTTACGCAGCAAATGAACACAACATCAATACCTCTTATTTTTCCGCACTTGTGCTATTTTCCACTAACTTTATTTAAATATTGATTGCAAGTGATATTAAAAACGTATGCTAATTTGAAAGTGGTCAGTCGCACGTGTTACTGGACACCGCAGTTGAACAGAGAACCAAAAGACGCTTCTGTCAAGAAGGCGTAAATAATTGTTTAAATAATGTTTAACGGCAATTAATTGTCCTTTAACGTGAGCGCACTTGCGCAAGAATACTGCTTATTTATTTATGTACAAACTTTTATTTATAATTATTGACAATCATCTGAGTGTAACCGAATGTTTATGACTTTTGTTCATTTTATATTGTTGTAATATTTTAGTTTTGTCCGGGAAGTGGTCAACTTGAATCAAATCATGTCTGTAGCATGTAAAAACTACGTATTTTTAGGGTGATGGGCTTCAACTAATGGAAAAACAGACTGTATACAGAACACTACGGGATTCAAGTGGAGACTGGGACCTTCCGAGTGAAGAGCTTAAGGGAGCAATTCAGGTCACTTTGTGTCGAGTGCTGGAACAAGGCATACTTGCCTATTGTAATGTGTGTTATTTGAGTTGTATTGGTGAGAGCAAGAAAAGACGGTTTCTACTTACAAAACAAATATTTCTGTGTTAGCTGCGGAGAATGGCCATGCAAACAAACTTGTTATTTCTGTGTATTTTGTTAATTTGCAGCGAGGTAACTGCGGGCCACGAAAGCAAACGAGGACGGCTCGACCGTACTGCATCTAGCTGTTCTCTTTAAACAGAGCTGTGCACAGGTATGAGCAATATCAGACAAAGGCTTTAACTTGTGTGTTAGTAGGGACGTCTTTTAGAAGAACAACTACACTATTAGTAACCGTTAGGCACCATCGCATCACATGTACGTGGTCAATATTACGTAGAATTTCACGAGGCTCATACTATTTAAATCAGTCTGATGGTTTCTTCACACAATATTCATGACGATATTGCGCCCATACCGTATTCTGTTTCCACACGACTCCGACCCGTCGCAGCGTCTGCAGTTTGGTGAACACGCACTTCCATGCCACTGTTTATTCCCTAACACTCAACGATACGTCACACACTATATTTAGTATAGTTATTTAGTGAAGTTATTACAAAAACAACAAATATTGAACTCCTAAAAATAAACATGTTAACAATAAACACAAAGAATAATACACTGATAGAAAAAGAATAGCAACACAAGAAAATAATTGATGTCGAGCAAAGAAATTTCGGGATACATATGTCTACGCAAAATATTTAAGTGATTAAGATTGCAAGATCACATGTTAATGTAAGCGCGAGATAAGGCATTGCTATTGCGGAATGATGGTACGTTAATAACTGGTGTAACAGCCAGAATGTTGAAAGCGAACATGTCAACGTCCATGCGCTGCGTTGTGTAGGCGCCGAGTGTCAGTTTGTGGAATGGATACCATTATTGTTGCACTTTATCGGTCAGGACAAGGACGATTAAGGCTGTTTGTGGATGTTGCGCGAGTTGTCGCCCGATGGCTGCAGGGCACGATAGCACACGAGCTCGGCTCGACCGTACTACATCTAGCTGTTCTTTCTAAACAGAGCTGTGCATAGGTATTTTCTCGATCTGGTGATCAAACGGGCAAAGACAACAGTTCGACACTCTGTAGAGCATATTTGGTTATAACAGCGGTGTGCAGGCGAGTGTTATCCTGTTGGAAAACTTCACCTGGATGCTGTTCTCGAATGGCAGCACAACTGTGACTTCTGAAATTTTCCCGGCGTATTTCTTCTTCTAATAATTTCCGGGTATGCAGCCGGATCCCGTCGACATTCTGCCACGATATTTCGGCCCAGAGACGTCCGGCCATCATCAGGTGAGTACACAACTACTGAAGAGCCCAGGTGCAGTCGCGGTATTTATGCCGAATCTCGCGCATGTGAAATGTACTGGCATCCTACAGCGCATGCGTCAGGTGTTAACATGCGCAGCATAGCCGAGTTGTACGTGCTGCCCTCGGTGGTGGAAATAAAGGTTCATCTAGTCATTGAGTATCGAATGACACTGTCGATTCCGCTGTGATTGTATAATTTTAATAACAGGATTCCAATTTTTATCCAGCTGAAAGCCGTTGTCACGATTTATAAGATTATTGGCAAGACGTATTTCCACTGATTCCTTGATTACGGAATCCCAAAAACCGGAAACCGGGGATAAAATTTTTGTTACATTGTATTCCATTGAATGTCCCAAAGAAATACAGTGCTCTGCTACTGCCGATTTTGAGGGTTGCCGCAGACGGGTGTATCGCCATCTCACTCGTTGTTCGCAATTTACACCAGACCAGGCTTGTTAAAACTGTGTGTCGGACCGAGACTCGAATTTGGGACGTTTGCCTTTCAGGGGCAAGTGCTCTACCGACAAAGCTACCCAAGCAGGACGCAAGACCTGTCGTCACAGCTTTACTTCCGCCAGTACCTCATCTCCTGCATTTCAAACTTCACAGAATATACCATGATAAACTTGCGGTACGAGCTGTCCTGAAAGAAAGGATGCTTCAGAGATATATATTAGCCAGAAATAAAGCTGTGAGTACGGGTCGTGAGTCGTGCTTAGTTAGCACGTATGGTCAGCAGTTGCTCGTAAAAGGCAAAGGTCCCGAGTTTCTATTCGCAACACAGTTTTAATCTGCCAAGAAGTTACACATCTGCGCACACTCCGGTACAGAGTGCAAATATCGTTCTGGGTACACCAGAGCAACTGGTTGTGCCAAAGTTCGGCTGCTCGTATCGAGATTCATATGGCTTCATGAAGAACTCGTCACTCAATGTGGAATATCATACAAGCGGCTGACTGCTGTAGTCGGTCTTGTCGAAAGCTGTTCTAGAAGAAATTTTAACAGAGGCAAGAAATAAATGTAGTGGAATAAAGCGTTGCGGGAAGACTAATAGTGAAGATGATGAGTAGTTCCCTCATTATCTTTTTATGCAGAGTGTTTCAAAAGGATTCATCAGATTTCACATGTCCATATCTTCCATGTGAATGGAAATAGAAACTCGGGGTGAATCATAAGTCAGTCATTGAAATTAATTGTTTACCCTGGCACGAGACATAAGTTATTGATTCTTGTGGCCGGCCGGAGTGGCCGAGCGGTCCTAGGCGCTACAGTCTGGAACCGCGCGACAGCTACGGTCGCAGGTTAGAATCCTACCTAGAAACCAATGGCACTTCGCGTTCCATCTTTTAAAAGATCGGATCAAGTTACAAAACGTGAGGCGTGATTGTCGATGAGAGTACGGCACTGCAACACCGACAGCACGATGGAACCAGCAGCTTCAGGATAATGCTTGTTTATGTGAGGCGAAACCCACATGTCGGCCCTGTGTGCTCGTCCATGACGTATATCGCATTCAAAAAAGTTCTGCACGCAGAATATAGTAGTCTATTCGTCGCGTCGCCTGATAATTTAAGTCATTCCTCATGTATCAGTTGTGTGTGTTTTGCAGCGACGTTCGCATTTCAAACGACACAGGATTCAATCGCTGTAAGCCCTTCACTATGCTGATGAGCAACAACGTTTGGAGTTTGGCGAAATCATTCTGGGTATGTATATGGAAAATAACAACTCTACGTCTGTTCAAGAGGAATAACTAACCACCATAATGTAAGAATATGGGGACACAGTAAGATTCTCGAAAGCTTCACGCCGATTCCCGGGTAAAGACTGATCACTAGTTTTTTTGTCTGAAAAAGTCGGTTACGTAACTGGACTTATGGAGACTTTTTTCTATAACTGATAGAAAATGAGAACATGCAGGGAAGTTTCACTTTTTAACAGGACGAAACTTCATCTCAATGGCACCTTCATGGGAAGATCCCAAACATTTTGACCACTGCCCATTGCGGCGTTTGATGCCACCTGGCGGCGTCACTTGCCTGTAACGCGGTAACAAAGATACGTAGGCGGAGCAGACACGAACGGGGCATCAAATGCAAATGGGTAAATGCATTGACATAAGCGACTTCGACAAAGTGCAGATTATTGTTACGCAGAGCCTGTGAACAAGTATCTCAAAAATGTCGAATGTTCACGTTCTACCCTCTTGAGCATCTATGGAAAGAGATAGGACAGTGGAGCTACCACTAGGCGGTAAATAGATGGACATCCACCACTGTTCATGGAACGTGCGGTTCGGAGACTTATATGCTCCGTTAAGTAGAATACACTCCTGGAAATTAAAATAAGAACACCGTGAATTCATTGTCCCAGGAAGGGGAAACTTCATTGACACATTCCTGGGGTCAGATACATCACATGATCACACTGACAGAACCACAGGCATATAGACACAGGCAACAGAGCATGCACAATGTCGGCACTAGTACAGTGTATATCCACCTTTCGCAGCAATGCAGGCTGCTATTCTCCCATGGAGACGATCGTAGAGATGCTGGATGTAGTCCTGTGGAACGGCTTGCCATGCCATTTCCACCTGGCGCCTCAGTTGGACCAGCGTTCGTGCTGGACGTGCAGACCGCGTGAGACGACGCTTCATCCAGTCCCAAACATGCTCAATGGGGGACAGATCCGGAGATCTTGCTGGCCAGGGTAGTTGACTTACACCTTCTAGAGCACGTTGGGTGGCACGGGATACATGCGGACGTGCATTGTCCTGTTGGAACAGCAAGTTCCCTTGCCGGTCTAGGAATGGTAGAACGATGGGTTCGATGACGGTTTGGGTGTACCGTGCACTATTCAGTGTCCCCTCGACGATCACCAGTGGTGTACGGCCAGTGTAGGAGATCGCTCCCCACACCATGATGCCGGGTGTTGGCCCTGTGTGCCTCGGTCGTATGCAGTCCTGATTGTGGCGCTCACCTGCACAGCGCCAAACACGCATACGACCATCATTGGCACCAAGGCAGAAGCGACTCTCATCGCATGAAGACGACACGTCTCCATTCGTCCCTCCATTCACGCCTGTCGCGACACCACTGGAGGCGGGCTGCACGATGTTGGGGCGTGAGCGGAAGACGGCCTAACGGTGTGCGGGAGCGTAGCCCAGCTTCATGGAGACGGTTGCGAATGGTCCTCGCCGATACCCCAGGAGCAACAGTGTCCCTAATTTGCTGGGAAGTGGCGGTGCGGCCCCCTACGGCACTGCGTAGGATCCTACGGTCTTGGCGTGCATCCGTGCGTCGCTGCGGTCCGGTCCCAGGTCGACGGGCACGTGCACCTTTCGCCGACCACTGGCGACAACATCGATGTACTGTGGAGACCTCACGCCCCACGTGTTGAGCAATTCGGCGGTACGTCCACCCGGCCTCCCGCATGCCCACTATACGCCTTCGCTCAAAGTCCGTCAACTGCACATACGGTTCACGTCCACACTGTCGCGGCATGCTACCAGTGTTAAAGACTGCGATGGAGCTCCGTATGCCACGGCAAACTGGCTGACACTGACGGCGGCGGTGCACAAATGCTGCGCAGCTAGCGCCATTCGACGGCCAACACCGCGGTTCCTGGTGTGTCCGCTGTGCCGTGCGTGTGATCATTGCTTGTACAGCCCTCTCGCAGTGTCCGGAGCAAGTATGGTGGGTCTGACACACCGGTGTCAATGTGTTCTTTTTTCCATTTCCAGGAGTGTAGATGGTGAACTGTGGCATCTCTGCCGAAAGAGCACAATGCTGGTGCACGCACAAGTGTTTCGGAGCACACCGTTCATCGGACATTGTTCAACACGTAGCTCCGCAGCAGACCACCCCTATGTGTTCACATGTTGGCCCAGCGACATCGTCAAGTACGATTGCAGTGGACACAGGACCATCGGGATTCGACAGTCGATCAATGGAAACGTATCGGCCCTTCGGCTGAATGACATTTTTTTCTACACCACGTCGATGATCGCCTTCAGAAGCGCCGTCATCAAGAAGAACGGCGACTCGAAACGTAGTAAAGAGCCACGGACGCAGACTGTCGGGAGCAACATCATGACACGGGACACATTCTCCTGCTCTTGCATGGGACCTGCGTAGCAATCGGAGACCCATGTGGGTAGCTATCTGGCGCCATCACCACGTACGCAGATCAGCAGCCCCTTTGTTTATGCTAGTTACTTGACCTGTGCGTAGACATCGTGTGCCACATGTCTCTACAAACCTACCGGCAAAAAAGTCGGATGCCTGATACGTAGAATCAGTGATGTATTTCGTTCCAAAACGGAGAAACAAGCTATTAAGCAGGTGGCCATAATGTTTTGGTTCATCGGTGTATATTTTTTAACAATTTGCTCTCCCAAAGATATATTTACGAATAAGGAACGTACAGATCTTGCAGCGCACCACTGGCTACCAAGATAACCTAATCTCATTGTGTGTGATGCTATTGTGGGGATTTAAATTTTTCGTCTAAGCACCTCCCATTCGAATAGCTTTGGGCAAACTACGACGATAACCCCAGCAGTGGAATCATCAATCTCATGCATACCAGCAAACGTATAGGACGAATTTGATTATGGTCTGGATGTTCGTCGCACGTCCAGTGGAGGGCGTATTGAACAACTATGGAAGGTAAATGAAAACTTGCATCCAAACCGCAATTGTAAAAAGTGCCCCATTTTGAAAAGGATATGCTTTTATAAAATCGAGTGTTTCCTTGGAAAACAAAAATTTTGTAGCCCTACGCATAGCTTCACTCCAAATTTCTATGTTCATTCATGTAGATGATATAGTGTGAAATCAGATGCATTTGTTTGAGACATCCTGTACAGTGTCATCGTATAGTATTCGGAGACCTATGACCGAAGAATGAAAAAAGAGATACTCTAATCGTGTTATCCTTATCATCCTTTCTAAATGCGTGTTAGATGCTGTAAGTAGATACACATAAATTTAGTAAGTTCGTGACGCAGAGAGAGAGGGCGTGTTGAAAAGTAATGCCACCAAATTTTTAATGTGAAAACTCTTCAAACTCTTAAAATAAAACCAATGCTATAGAGCTCAGAATTGTAGCATGTAAAGTGCCGGTGTGTAAAGTAACTATGTCGCTGCGAGAGCCTTTTGTTGTCCTTGTTTGAAGTGGAAAACAAGACATGTGTCTACAGTGTGGTGTTCTGGTTTGGTTGGAGAATTGTAGGAGGGTCTGCGTGAACTGCATGCAGGCTGAAAGCAATTAATATTTAATTCAGGGCCTCAGAAGAATACACCAGGTAATCACTTTCTTCTTGATTTTTAAAACATAAATTTGGCGAAATATTTCTCCGTTGATAGAGTTATGGGGTGAAATAAATCGCGCTAAGGCTGAAACGATGAGTAGTAAACTCAAAGCTGATTCCAAATACAATTTGTCATAAGTGAAATGTGTTTTTCCGTATAGTTATGTTGCGAATTTGTAATACTATCTGCCTGATATGTGAGTGATAAGAGAGGTAATATGTGCCGCTAGTTTAGTAATACATAACATTAAAATAAATTGCGAATTTTGCTGTGTTTTAATTTACAGAGTTTTTAAGTTATGTATCGTTTAAAAAATGCATATTTGCATAAAGTCTGTTTTCAAGAATTGTAACGAACAACAGGAAGATACAAATATATATATTCAGCAAAACAGTGTTTTATGCAAAGGAAGCAAAAAGGCGATCTGAGAGACCCCTTCATAGTAATTGTGTTCCTGCCAACCTCAATAGTATCTAAGGATTAAGTGTCATTCAGACGTTTGTTTCTAAAGCTTGCTCCATGTATTGCAAACTTCAAACGGACAGAGCTTGGACACGCTTTACACTGTGAACAGTGGCCCCAGAGGAAACAGCAATAAGCAGAATGTGGAACTGTAGGTGTATTCTGTATACAAAACGAACTCACATTATAAAGCGCTTAGCAGAGAGAGAAGGTACAATATAACTAAAAGATATGGGAAATATTAACACAACTCTTAACGTAACTGCGGCAATTACATCTGAAAATTGATGGGGTTTAGAATGGAAAGAATACAACACTCGGCACATTAATAAGATTTACAGTCCACTCTTCAAAGTATGCCACGGACGCATTACAACCAGGATGTATTCGCTCCCATGCCGAGAGACACGAGAGAGACAAACTGCGCATTAACATGGGCGCGACCTTCACGGTTCGCCACAGAGGCTTCTCTGAGGACAAACAGCGACTTTGTATGGCGGCGTCACGGCCGCAGGGATCACTGGAGCGCAAGCAGACTTCTCACAGCTCGCAGCTGCAGATTCCAATACACAGGCCACTGAACAAAGCTCCCATGAGAACAGAACGCGACACAAACACCAACTCCTGCACGCTTCAGTCTGCAAGGAAACAGTCTGTTTTAGATGATATTGACGAGAGACGATGTAGTCTTGGCTCTATCCGTTGTCTTATTCTCAGTTTGCTATGACAGACGAGATCAGTTCAAAAAATTCCCGAATTTTGTCCTAAAATTTTTTTATGGTTACCTTTTACTTACGGTGCATGGTCTCCTTCGAAATACTCTCCTCCACAAGTGATAACACCGCTCCAAACGACGTTTCCACTTGCAGAAGCAGTCTTGGTATGCCTCTTGCTGGATCATGCGAAGCGCCATCTGCGAATTTTCTTTTATCTCGTCTATCGTAGCAAATGTTCGCCCTTTCAACGGGGTTTTCAACTTTGGAAATAAAGAAAGGTCCGGAACATGTCGCTGTCATTTACGCGATTCAAAATATCTTCACAGATTGCGAGACGCAGTCTTTCTAGTCTTTACTCATGAGCTGTGGGGCGAACTTGGCGGCAACACGATGCTTTCCAAGATGCAGTGTCAGGATTTCATGACATGATCCAACTGAAATGTTACATTCTTCTGCAGTCTCTTGAGCAGTCGGTCCTCGATTGGCAGGCACAGTTTCGTGGACGTGCCTGACATAAGCATCGTCGCTAGACGTCGGAGGGCCACCGAATAAGGGTCATCTTTAACTTCCCTCCGACCGTTTTTAAACAGTGTGAACCATTAGTAACCCCGAGTACAGCTTCCTGCACCATCTGGTGTGCCTGTGTAAAGGTTTTCCTGAGTTCGACGCAAAATTTAAGGCAGACGTATTGCTGCCCTTAACTCTGCCCTCTCGAAATTCGCGAACTGTGCGACATTAAGTTCTACTTAATACACCACTGAACAATAAGTAACAGACATGCAACAATGAAACTTTGGTAGTTACACATTAAACACAGGCATATGCAGGGATGCCAACGGCATTTCACTCCAACACACCATTAGCGCGAAATTATGTATGTTCCGGAGTTCTTGGACAGAGCACGTATCTGTAATCTTTCATATAACCCGTGTTTCCGTCTTTGCGTATGCGAAATCTTTTTGTGTGTGTATACTTTCATTTTTCAGTTTACTGGCTGTTCTCAACACTTCCTTTCTGAGGGGGATTATTCTGAAATATATCGTGTTTCTGTTCAGACTCTATTTTATTTCCTCTTACTGAAACTTAATTACTTTTTTCACGACAGAGATTATCGCAAAGTATACCGATGTCTGCAGATAATCTTTACTTTTATGTATGACTTTCGTAAAATATTAACAGTTTATGCTACCTTCTATGTAAGCAAGCGTACATGAATGGTAATGTGTAGTACCCCTCTGTTCAAGAACTTAACCTAGGTTTGTAACGAATTGTCATCAACATTATGTACTAACATGTAAGTACATTGAGTAAGGAATGTTCCGAACAGCTTTCTTGGCATCAGGTTGCTAAAGGTGTCCCATTGTTTCTTCAAATATTTACTGATCTTTTATACTTTATCGACCTTCAGTTAAGAGGTATCGATGAACAGAAAACCAGAATCGACAATACAGTTAGCTGTTTTCACGGAGACTTGTTGCGACAGGCGCACATAAATTTGGAGCACAGATGATAAGTTTAAATTATCTGTGTTCACGGATATTTGTTGCGACAGGTGCACATACATTTTGAGCACAGATGATAAGTTTATCAAATATTGTGGTGTACAACTGTAGTCTCAAGGGGAAAAAACTCTTGTATATGTAACGAACGAACCGCATTTCAGTCCTAACTCAGGTTACAAGTCGTGTTATTACGCTGAGAAATTGTAAAGTGTCTTTTGAGACACACTGTATAATAAAATATGTATCTCATAGTAATTTTAAAATACAGTATTCTGTTTGTAAGTTCACAGAAGGTTTGTATGCAATTCAAGAATCATGAACTATGAAAGTCCTTCCGCTTGTCCCTATTTCCAGGCTAATTACCTCTTGAAACAATGTGCCAGATTTCAAGCTTTGTCACTGCATAACATCTGCAATCTATCTCACACCTCACTCCCCCTCTCTCCATCCCTACTTCACAAGTTTCTCCACATACAGGGTGATTTCGTGATGAAGTTACAAACTTTCGGGGTTGATGGAGTAGGATAAATGTATCAATTTGAGATAAGGGACCTCGTCCAGAAACGACCAGGTCGAACGTTGTAAGCGAAAATCGTTCTGATACCTCTGATAGTGGATCTCTCTAACTGCTAGCTCTTTGCTTTTCATATTTTGGAAGGAGTTAGTATGGTCCAATACAAGAAAAAATTGTTGAGTAAACATAGGCTCCAAAGTGCATATTTTAAGATCTATGAGCACTTGTTCATCTTCGCTACTGTGAAACATGTCTCATGTACTGAACAGGCGGTCAAAGCTCTTAAGGTATACATTTAGAGCCCATGTTTACTACACAGCTTGTTTTTTTCGGTTGGTCCATACGATGGAAAGCAAAATATGGAAAGCAAAGAGCTTGCAGTAGAAGAGGTCCACCGGCGGATATATCAGAAAGATTTTCGCTTTATGTTTCGAGTCCGTCGTTTCTGAACCAAGGCTTCTTAATTCTGATTCATGCATCTACCCTTCTCCCTCATCCGTGAAGGTTTGTAACATCATCACGAAATCTCCCTGTACAGAATGTCCATCGTAAGAGCCGTCAGGCCTCTTTTTTTTTGTCTAGAGTTTTGGCAAATATTTGCAATTTCGTTTTAGTGATGTTTTATCTGGAGTCACCCCAAATGAATGCTGCTCATCACGTTTTTCAAGCAACTGTCGGTGTCGGCGGAATGCATGGCTTTGCTTCTCGTTACGAAGAAAATTGTATTTAAAGCGAAATTTTACGAGCACCTTCGACACGGTGGTCCCAAATTACTCTGGTGAGATACTCGTTTAATCGATACGTATTAACGCCCACCATCGAAGATTGCGGACCTTGTGGGATCAGTTAAGGACAATCTGTTACTACGAAAGGCCGGAATTTACAAGATACCGTGCCAATGTGGTATGGCTTACATAGGTCGAACCACACGCACCGTGAAAGAACGCTGCACTGAACATCAACGTTACACCCGCCTTTTCCAGCCAAGCAAGTCCGCTATTGCTGAACATTGTATTTCTACTGGACATTCAATGGAGTATGAGAAAACAATGATTTTGTCCACAACAACGTCTTTCTGGGACTCCATTATTAAAGAATCCGTAGAAATACGACTGGCGGAAAATCTGTTAAACCGTGACAGCGGCTACCGGCTGGACAGTGCATGGAATCCCATCATCTCCACGATTTGCTCAAATCGAAGACGACAGAGTGCGTCGACGGCCGTGGCAAACAGCAACGCAGAGGGTGACTGAGTTCCGCTATTCCACCAGCGAGGGCGCTGCCGGCGGGCAGTATTTGTTCAACTATCAAGTTTTCGACGCATGCGCAGAATAGTTACAGTACGCTATATATTGCGGAGCGGAGGACGTTGTCGCCAGTCTGCGACGGCTCACCTGAAGATGACTTGCAGGTGCCCAGTTGAAATATCGTGCGAAGTATTGAACGACGACCGGCTGCAAGCCCGAAATTTGTTTGAACAGTCAATTCGCCGGGAAAATTATAAAATTCACAGCACGACATCGCCTACAGCGCCTCTCCTGGCCTCGTGATGATGTCGTTTGGACCCTTGACGACTGGAAAACCGTGTCCTGGTCAGATGACTCCCGATTTCACTTGGTAAGAGCTGATGGCAGGGTTTAGGCTCTATGAAGCCACGGATCTAAGTTGTCAACAAGACAAAGAGCAAGATGGTGGTGGCTTCACAATTGTGTGAGCTGTGTTTACATGGATTGGACTGAACTGATCATTTCCTGGAAACGTTTGCGTTCGCCAACCTAGAGACCATTTGGAGCCATTCATGGACTTCATGTTGCCAAACAACGATGGCATCTTAGTAGATGACAATGCACAATGCCTCCGGACCACAATTGTTCGCGATTTGTTTGAAGAACTTTCTGACCAATTCGAGCGAATGATCTGGCCACCAACATCGTCCGACATGAATCTCTTCGAACATTTAAGAGACACAATCGAGAGGTCAGTGCGTGCACAAAATCTTGCACCGGCAACAGTTCCGCAATTACGAAAATGGTTCACATGGCTCTGAGCACCATGGGACTTAACATCTGAGGTCATCCGTCCTCTAGACTTAGAACTACTTAAACCTAACTAACCTAAGTACACCACACACATCCATGCCCGAGGCAGGATTCGAACCTGCGACCGTAGCAGCAGCGCGGTTCCGGACTTAAGCGCCCAGAACCGCGCGGCCACAACGGCCGGCTCTGCAATTACGGACGGCTATAGAGTTAAGTAATTCTGGAGGGGTCTCCCAACGACTTGTTGAGTCCATGCCACGTCGAGCTGCTGACTACGTCAGGTAAAAGAAGATTCGATAGTATATTAGGAGGTATCCCATGATTTTTGTCACTTCAGTGTATTCCGCTAGCCGTCTCATTCTCTGTGTAGGAGGCTACTCGCGGTATCATTGTCTTTTTTCCCGCTTCTACCTTCCATTCGCGACTGCTGTGTCCGAAGAATGCTTCTTGGTGAGCCTTCGTATGACGTCCATTGTCTCTTATTGTCTCCTCGTTATTATTTAGCGAGACATATATGAGTACAAGTAACATGTACAGTAACATGTTGGGCGACACGCCTTGAAAAGGAGGCACACGGAATTTCCACAGTAAATCTCTCTATAATGGGCACAAATTTGTTGCAGCGTCTGCCACTGGAAATACCTGTGTATCTCCGTCACAATCGTGCGCCGACTAAACCACCCCTTAGCGAAATACCCCACATTTCTTTGCATGTTGTCTACTTTCTCTGCTAATCCAAGTTGGTAATGGTCCTAGACGAATGGGTGTTGCTAAAGACTTAGTCGAACAAGTGTTTCATAAAAGTCACTACTTTCGTGTATGAATCGCACTTCCCTAAGATTTTCTCAGTGAATATCAGTTTGGAATTTGCTTGTTTTATGTGCTCATTTCACTTTGCCGTTCCACTTTAGGTCGCTCCCGATTGTTATTCCTTAGTACACTACTGCCCATTAAAATTGCTACACCAAGAAGAAATGCAGTTGATAAATGGGTATTCATTGGACAAATATATTATACTAGAACTAACATGTGATTACATTTTCGCGCAATTTGGGTGCATAGACCCTGAGAAATCAGTATCCAGAACAACCAACTCTGGCCGTAATAACGGCCTTGATACGCCTGGGCATTGAGTCGAACAGAGCTTGAATGGCGTGTACAGGTACAGCTGCCCATGCAGCTTCAACACGATACCACAGTTCATCAAGAGTAGTGACTGGCGTATTGTGACGAGCCAGTTGCTCGGCCACCATTGACCAGACGTTTTCACTTGGTGAGAGATCTGGAGAATGTGCTCGCCAGGGCAACAGTCGAACATTTTCTGTATCCAGAAAGGCCCGTACAGGACCTGCAACATGCGGTCGTGCATTATCCTACTGAAATGTAGCGTTTC
Source organism: Schistocerca cancellata (assembly GCF_023864275.1). Lineage (NCBI taxonomy): Eukaryota > Metazoa > Arthropoda > Insecta > Orthoptera > Acrididae > Schistocerca > Schistocerca cancellata. The sequence continues at coordinate 928,217,500 of NC_064626.1, read as the reverse complement.
ACAGGGATCAAATGAAGGATAGAGCCACGGGTCGTAACACATCTGAAATGTAACGTCCACTGTTCAAAGTGCAGTCAATGCGGACAAGAGGTGGCCGAGACGTGTAACCAATGGCACCCCATACCATCACGCCGGGTGATACGCCAGTATGGCGATGACGAATACACGCTTCCCGTGATGTCGCCAAACACGGATGCGACCGTCATGATGCTGTGAACAGAACCTGGATTCATCCAAAAAAGTGACGTTTTGCCATTCGTGCACCCAGGTTCGTCGTTGAGTACACCATCGCAGGCGCCCCTATCTGTGATGCAGCGTCGAGGGTAACCGGAGCCATGGTCTCCGAGCTGATAGTCCATGCTGCTGTAAACGTCGTCGAACTGTTCGTGCAGATGGTTGTTGTATTGCAAACGTCCCCATCTGGCGACCCAGGGATCGAGACGTGGCTGCACGATCCGCTACAGTCATGAGGATAAGATGCCTGTAATCTCGACTGCTAGTGATACGAGGCCGTTCGGATCCAGCACGGCGTTCCGTATTACCCTCCTGAACCCATCGATTCCATATTCTGCTAACTGTAATTGGATCTCGACCAACGCGAGAAGCAATGTCGCGATACGATAAACCGCAATCGCGATAGGCTACAATCCGACCTTTATCAAAGTCGGAAACGTGATGGTACACATTTCTCCTCCTTACACGAGGCATCACAACGACGTTTCACCAGGCAACGCCGGTCAACTGCTGTTTGCGTATGAGAAATCGGTTGGAAACTTTCCTCATGTCAGCACGTTTTAGGTGTCACCACCGGCGCCAACCTTGTGTGAATGCTCTGAAAAGCTAATCATTTGCATATCACAGCATCTTCTTCCTGTGAAGTTTAATTTCGCGTCTGTAGCACGGCATCTTCGTGGTGTAAAAATTTTAATGGCCAGTAGTGTATTTTACGGCAGATAGTTTTCCCGATGACTTGATGCCTAAGGTGGAAACAAACAATAGAAGACCGCTTTGCCTGTTTACGAACAATATGTTACTTTCATTGATTGTCTGTGCACAAATACACTCCTGGACATTGAAATAAGAACACCGTGAATTCATTGTCCCAGGAAGGGGAAACTTTATTGACACATTCCTGGGGTCAGATACATCACATGATCACACTGACAGAACCACAGGCACATAGACACAGGCAACAGAGCATGCACAATGTCGGCACTAGTACAGTGTATATCCACCTTTCGCAGCAATGCAGGCTGCTATTCTCCCATGGAGACGATCGTAGAGATGCTGGATGTAGTCCTGTGGAACGGCTTGCCATGCCATTTCCACCTGGCGCCTCAGTTGGAGCAGCGTTCGTGCTGGACGAGCAGACCGCGTGAGACGACGCTTCATCCAGTCCCAAACATGCTCAATGGGGGACAGATCCGGAGATCTTGCTGGCCAGGGTAGTTGACTTACACCTTCTAGAGCACGTTGGGTGGCACGGGATACATGCGGACGTGCATTGTCCTGTTGGAACAGCAAGTTCCCTTGCCGGTCTAGGAATGGTAGAACGATGGGTTCGATGACGGTTTGGATGTACCGTGCACTATTCAGTGTCCCCTCGACGATCACCAGTGGTGTACGGCCAGTGTAGGAGATCGCTCCCCACACCATGATGCCGGGTGTTGGCCCTGTGTGCCTCGGTCGTATGCAGTCCTGATTGTGGCGCTCACCTGCACGGCGCCAAACACGCATACGACCATCATTGGCACCAAGGCAGAAGCGACTCTCATCGCATGAAGACGACACGTCTCCATTCGTCCCTCCATTCACGCCTGTCGCGACACCACTGGAGGCGGGCTGCACGATGTTGGGGCGTGAGCGGAAGACGGCCTAACGGTGTGCGGGACCGTAGCCCAGCTTCATGGAGACGGTTGCGAATGGTCCTCGCCGATACCCCAGGAGCAACAGTGTCCCTAATTTGCTGGGAAGTGGCGGTGCGGTCCCCTACGGCACTGCGTAGGATCCTACGGTCTTGGCGTGCATCCGTGCGTCGCTGCGGTCCGGTCCCAGGTCGACGGGCACGTGCACCTTCCGCCAACCACTGGCGATAACATCGATGTACTGTGGAGACCTCACGCCCCACGTGTTGAGCAATTCGGCGGTACGTCCACCCGGCCTCCCGCATGCCCACTTTACGCCCTCGCTCAAAGTCCGTCAACTGCACATACGGTTCACGTCCACGCTGTCGCGGCATGCTACCAGTGTTAAAGACTGCGATGGAGCTCCGTATGCCACGGCAAACTGGCTGACACTGACGGCGGCGGTGCACAAATGCTGCGCAGCTAGCGCCATTCGACGGCCAACACGGCGGTTCCTGGTGTGTCCGCTGTGCCGTGCGTGTGATCATTGCTTGTACAGCCCTCTCGCAGTGTCCGGAGCAAGTATGGTGGGTCTGACACACCGGTGTCAATGTGTTCTTTTTTCCATTTCCAGAAGTGTATTAAGCCAAAACCTCTTCCCAGCAAACCTGTACTGACCACCCAAATCCACCATATTTTACACCACTTCATCCACACAATTCATGGCGTTCATCTTCCACTGCTGATAATGCAATCCGTTTTATAACATTCTAAAAGTATCTAGCTCGGTGAGCGACCAGGCGTACATAAACAAATACCACAGGCTGCATGTTCCATGTGCCACCTAAATGGCAGTGCCACACTCATCACTTATTTCACTTTTTCCCTCCTAGACATCCTTGTTTAACTTCATTCCTATCCTGCCAGCTCTTGCTCCATTACGAGAATTCTCGAGTTGCTTACGTGACAGTTCCTTTCTCTGATGTAGAAATAGTCTCATCTCCTTTCCACCTACATTCTACCTCCACATTGCTTGATACAATCCAGATCCACCTAGAGTTGACCTTTAGGTCATTAAGCTCCAAGTAGTGCACCTCCTGCAGTATCAGAGCAGCGTCAGTATCAATATCCTTTGCAGAATAGCAAAAAATGTGTTCAAATGTGCGTGAAATCTTATGGGACTTAACTGCTAAGGTCATCAGTCCCTAAGCTTACACACTACTTAACCTAAATTATCCTAAGGACAAACAGACACTCCCATGCCCGAGGGAGGACTCGAACCTCCGCCGGGACCAGCCGCACAGTCCATGACTGCAGCGCCTGAGACCGCTCGGCTAATCCCGCGCGGCTTCAGAATAGCATCAAACCAAGTATGTCATAGTTATTCATTGTCACTCTTTGCGATGTGTGACACGCGAGCTACATTACGCGACGTACTGGTCGACAGATTTGTTCGGAAGCGTTTATTGGCGGACCGAGATCAATTCTCTGCACGGCTATACCTATAATCATTCTAAATATGGCTCGCGAGCCTTGCTTTCAGCAGCGAGACGCGTTGGACTTCTCACTGCTCTAGTGCCAATAATTGAAACTGGGAAACTACTCTCGAGAAGGTTCCGAGCTCTCACGACTTGACGGAAACATATACTCCGCTTATCATAAATGGTTCAAATGGCTCTGAGCACTATGGGACTTAACATCTCAGGTCATCAGTCCCCTAGAATTTAGAACTACTTAAACCTAACTAAGCTAAGGATATCACACAGATCCATGCCCGAGGCAAGATTCGAACCTGCGACCGTAGCAGTCACGCGGTTCCGGACTGAAGCGCCTAGAACCGCTCGGTCACCGCGGCCGACCGCTTATCATACGCCGCCTGCAGCTGGTTATTGGCAACTCCAGCCGGCAATAGTGCAACAACAAAGGAAAAAAATTCAGTCCAAAGGCAAAAAGGAAAAAGTTACACAAACCATTACTCTCATATTTCGCGAAACGATACATGATTTATTGAGTTCTATCTTCCTCACTGAAATACCGCCGTTCAGCTAACTTCATGGCGCCACAACCCAGTTTGAGGAAACTGCCTACTGAATGTGAGGACCCTCGCCAAATGGTAACACACGCTTATACAAGCCGTGAAACCAATAGCACTCCACATCCAAATACGGCAAACGCCCTTACCAATTCTCTCAGCTTTCCATACCGGAAGAATCGCAGCGGATCACTGGATCTGTGAAAATATTACCTCCACTTCAGAGATCCCACGGCTCCAGTACCCAGGAGAATTGCCTATCGGTCCCCACTATTCGTGAGCTCCAAACCAGGTCACGAAAAGTATGTAAACATTCATGCGTTTCGGACAGTCGGAATCAGCAAGCAGATTCAGGCAATATCATTGGCAGTATCCCGTTTGCGCTAGTCACTCCACTGCACAATGTCTATTCCTGTATGGTCTTTTTTCAAAATTCATTTACGAAAGGTGCTGGGAAACAAGTCCAACCTGTGAAAATAACTCGTCCTTGAGCTGCCCTCGTAGGCCTCCAGCACAACCAGTTTAGATGGCTTAAGGAAAGACCAGACCATTATCTCAAGGCTTAAGAAAACGGCCTTTAAGCTTGCATTGGCAGTAGCTACAGGAAAATCTCATAGCTGCCCCCAGCAAATGATAGCTTACAAATCTTATCAAGATCTCACTGAATACTGTAGTTGTCCATTTTGCATTTGCTAATTACAATATCTTACCTTGCGCTTGAGTGCAGCATTGTGATATTAAATTGAACTAAAAGCTATAGCCGCGTGAATATAATACGATTTGTCACAAACATTTATTTGCACAAACAAATGTGTTTAGTACCACATCTACACATCTTAATCTCAAATCACTACTACTACTGAAACAATAATAAGCTCATTTTCAATAACAATATTCTCAGGGTCATTACCAGAGACTTGTTCGCTAAGCTGCAGCGCAAGTTATTTACTGGGCGATTGTCAGGCTGCTGGCTGCGTGGCTGAAAGGGCACTGAAGCAGGACGGCAGCATATCCAGGCCGTGGGGTGGACGCGGTGGGTGGTGTTCGTCTTTGACAGTGGGCGGAGTTGGAGGTCTGGCACTGGCCAGGTGACGATCAAAAGTCTAGTCTCACAAAGGCCTTCGTCGGTGTCCCTGTTCTGGATCAAGCGATCTCTCTATTATCGAGTCTCGCGAGCACTTTCCATGCACTCTCGAACTCAAGTCTCTCCCTGGGACAATCCCTCTCCTAGTACTCTGTTGCCTTCTCTCTCTCTGGGAAAGACCGTGCACTGGACTGACAAGCTCATGCTCTTGATCTAGCCAATCAAAATATTTTTCTACGTGTTCTTTAAGTGATGCATCCGTCCACAATTCTCACAGCTCTGCACAACCGCCAAGTACTTGATTCCTTTAAGGCATTCCATCACCCGGCGAATTGCGAGTCTTCTGTTAAATGTTGACCAACGTCCCGTGCCCCATTTGTCATCTGTGCCTTTGTATTTCCTAACGTCTCCTTTCGCTCCAGCTGACAAATATGAGTTTGGGTCCGCGGTTCGTCCAGTACCTGTTCGGACTTACAACAGCGGCTGGATAAACGCCCTATAGCATCCCTCGCCGTGCCACTTCGAAGTGCACAGGTGCCCAGCCTCGGTGTCAGGCGGCTATTGTATCTGTTTGGCAGTCTGAGCGTCTCGTCTGGCCGATACATCGCAATATTTGTCTAACGTTTTTCAAGCTGGACTTCAATGTAGGGAACTGCATCGACTTCAAGACGTCTGAGCTACTTCTTAATATCGTCCACAGCAGGGGCCTCCAAAATGCGGCACGCGGATCGCATCTGGCCCACGTGGGATTTAATATGGTCCGCGGTTGAGCGCGAGTTTGTTTCAGCTCAGTTGACGTATGCAGTCAGGAGCACTGCTGTTCCTTGTTCGTACACTGAAGAGCCAAAGAAACTGGCACACCTGCCTAATATCGTGCAAGGCCCCTGCGAGCACGCAGAAATGCCACAATACGACGGGACATGGATTCTACTTAGGCCTGAAGTAGTGCTGGAGGGAACTGACACCATGAAGTATCCAAGGCTGTCCATAAACCAGTAAGAGTACAACGGGTGGAGATCTCTTCTGAACAGCACGTTGCAAGGCATCCCAGATATGCTCAATAATGTTCATTTCTGGGGATATCGGTGGCCAGCAGAGATGTTTAAACTCACAAGTGTGTTTCTGGAGCCACCCTGTAGCAATACTGGACATGTAGACTGTCCCATTGTCCTGCTGGAATTGCTCTACTTCGTCGGAATGCACAATGGACATGAATGGATGCAGGTGATCAGACAGGAGGCTTACGTATGTGTCACCTGTCAGAGTCGTATCTAGTCTTATCAGGGGCCTTATATCACTCCAACTAAACACGCTCCACACCATTACAGAGCCTCCATCAACTTGAACAGCCCCTGCTGAATGGAGGGTCCATGGATTCATGAGGTTGTCTCCATACCCGTACACGTTCATCCGCTCTATACAATCTGAAACGGGACTCGTCTGACCAGGCAACGTGTTTCCAGGTTTCAACAGCACTATGTCGGTGTTGATGGGTCCAGGAGAGGCATGTGGCTTTGTGTCGTGCAGTTACCAAGAGTAAACGAGTGGGACTTCGGCTCCGAAAGCCCATATCGATGATGTTCAGTTGAATAGTTCGCACGCTGACACTTTTCGATGGCCCAGCATTGAAATCTGCAGCAATTCGCGGAAAGGTTGCACTTCTGTCACGTTGGACGATTCTCTTCAGTCTTCGTTGGTCCCGTTCTTGCAGGATCTTTTTCCGGCCACAGCGATCTCGAAGATTTGATGTTTTACCGGAATCCTGATATTTACAGTAGACTCGTGAAATGCTCTTACAGGAAAGTCCCCACTTCATCGCTACCTTGGAGGTGCTGTGTCCCATCGCTCTTGCACCGACTATAACAGCACGTTCAAACTCACATAAATCTTGATAACCAGGCATTGTAGCAGCAGTAACCATCTTACAACTGCACCAAACAATTGTTGACTTATGTAGACGTTACATAAGCTAGCATATCTGTCTACGTATCTCCGTATTTGAATACGTATGCCTATACAAGTTCCTTTGGTGCTTAAGTGTAAATAACAGAGATGTCATGATAAGAGTTCTATCTGTCGTCGACTATGATCATTTGGCTGTCTTTGCTATGGTGTTGTTTCAAGTTTTGCTTCTTTCGAATACATGTGCAAGATGTCTGTTGAAAATGAGAAAACTGGAGTGTGGCATCATCAGTACATTGTGCGATCTGAAGTATTTCGTTATAAAGGAAGACAACAAACCGAACACACTAGACTCGCTTTCAGGAGGACGACGGTTTAAACCCGCGTCCGGATATTGAGATCTAGGTTTTGCTTCATTCCTCCAAATCACTTAAAGCAAACCCAGGAATCGTTTCTTCGAAAGGGCGTGGCCGATTTCCTCCTCCAACTTTCTGTAATCCGAGCTTGTACTCCGTCTCTAATCGCCTCGCTGCCGACGGGACGTTAACCACTAATCTCCTCCTCCTCTCTCCACGGACTTACTGCTGTTGTTAAGGAATACAATGTTAGTCACCTACGAAATAAAGTATGTGGCGCCCTTTCATAAACTGGACAAGGTATGTGAAATTAACTCGAGGCACTGAAAGAGGGAAATAGTTTTCAAATGTGTATGAATTCGCCGGCCGCCGTGGCCGAGCGGTTCTAGGCGCTCCAGTCCGGAATCGCGCTGCTGCTACGGTCGCAGGATCAAATCCTGCCTCGGGCATGGAAGTATCTGATGTGCTTAGGTTTAAGTAGTTCTAAGTCTAGGGGACCGATGACCTCAGATGTTGAGTCCCATAGTGCTCAGAGACATTTGAACCATTTTTTGTGTGAATTCCTAAGGGACCAAACTGCTTAGGTCATCGGTCTCTACACTTACACAGTACTGAAACTAACTTATGCTAAGAACAGCACACACACCCATGCCCGAGGGAGGACTCGAACCTCCGGCGGGAGAGGCCGCTCAGCCCGTGATAATTATGACACCTGAGACCACGCGGCCAATCCGCGCGGCTAGTAGTTTTCAACAAAATAGTTTCAGGAAACGTTTCCAGGGAACTGGAGTCATTAAGAAAGTAAGTTTACGAACTGTCAACTAAATTTTCAAACAAAGTAAGCTATTCACTTGACAGTGTTCATATAAAGAGGTGGATTTCAGTTACATCTCAGGAACTGTCTGCTGACAAAACCGGATAATAGAAAGCATTTACTCTTTCAGCAAATACAGCAGCGTGGCAAGCCGAGAAATTACTTGTAATCCATCCTGTCAGTTACAAGAATAGGCAGTTAAGTTCGTTGGTACTCAATAGCCCTGGAATAATATATAGACATGTCTGATAATGCTAAAACTTGTTCTTTTCAGAGGAACTAACACAGTCTTTAATGTCACTGAGGAACTAGCAGATGTGCTGTCCTTTCATGGTACAGTAAAAGGTGACGGTATCTTGCAACGGGTACAGTTCCTTTATATGAGAAGTGCAATCTTTCTCTTTCTTCGCTGAAATGTGTTGCAACAGATGTGGAGGAGACATGTGTGTCAAATATGCGAGTTTCGTTGGAAGACAGTGAAGCCAGTGGTGTTAAATTAACAGTACACTGAGTTCTCCGTCAGGAAGCGCGTTATACAAAGTCAGCGCATATGTCCTGTCTGATGAACCCTCTAATATCTTTTGTCGATTTCATTTGACTCCATGGACTGAAACACCGTTCTTTCTTACCACACACCAGTAAGATGGTTAAACTGTGGTAAAACTCTGTCAAGCCTCGCTTCATAGAGAACAGAAATTAAAATACGATTGAATGAAGAACACGACCCTTTGGAAGTCCTGTAACACAGAGAATGACTATGAAAACCGGCTTTCTTGGCTTACATTGCTCCCCATTTCAATGAAATTACAAAGAAATTTAAAGGGAGGACATTATTTTTTTGTGGACATTATGCACATGTTAAGGCTATCAGACAAGAACTGATACTTTTTCAACACAACGTCTGGCAGAAAATTTTCTCACGCTTCGTCAACTGCCAGTTGTTGAACGGCGAACATAGTTTAAGTTTTCCAATTTTGATTGCAATTGGATTTGTTGGTATTGTGAAGAAAACGTTCTCTTCCAGGTTCTCAGATTTAGATGCTGATTCCAAAGAGACCCAAATTTTCCAGAAGCTCTTTTCTTCTGAAGCAGAAGATATTCAATCAGCACTGCAAACAGAAATCATTGATCTGCAAGCTGATGACACCATGAAGGACAAATTTAAAGAAGGAAGCCTTGTTAAGTTTTAGAAGTTTCTTCCAGTAGAAAATTATCCGAAGATAAAAAAAATTGTTTCTGTAATTAGCAATACCTACAAATTTTTACGATTTTTTTGTTGAAATTCGTAAAACCTAAATTTAGAAGTAAGCAGAGCGACTAACAATGGCGAGATATTTTACTCATATAACACACGAAGCTACAACCACAAGTTTAGGAAACCATGGACTCAAAAGACAAATTTAGTTCATCTCACTAGGTGTATAAAAGAGTAATACACTGACTTAGCAAATGTCATGGGGGAGTGGGAGACAGATGGCGAAGGTGTGTTGTATGTGCACCACAATCCCCCTGTGCCAGCTACAGTTGTATAGCGGACCTTCTGAGAAGTTGTTGTGCAAGTGATTTGTGTAACGTCATCGCGAATTGATGCTGCTCGAACGAGATGTGGTGGTCGGTGCCTGGCGGATTGGAATTTTGATTTCGGCAGTAGTGAGGGAATTCGGCATTACACGTTCAACCGTGTCCTGGGTGTATCGTGAACGAGGGTGTCACAGTACACAAGAGACGAACTACTGGCCGTGCGGCCACCCTTGATGGCTGTAACTGGCGACGTCGGAGACGGATCGTCAGTCGTGACAGAAGGTCATCAGTGCAACAAATCACGGCTGAGTTCAACACGGGACGTGTTAGACACGTCTTCCAGTGGAGAATCCGTAAGATCGTGGGCTCCATGGGGTATGAGAGCCGGAGGTGCAACGGGTGTCACTGTTAACCCAACGTCATCGGACACAACCGCTTGCATTTGTCGTCAGCCACCAGGGTTGGACACTGGAAAAATAACGAATGACGATTTCAACTGCGCCAAGCTGATGGGAGGCGCCGTGTGTGGCGCAAACCATATGAATCGACGAATCCCGCCTGCCATGAAGGTGTGCTACAAGGCAATGCTGTTTGTCTTAGGGTATGGAATGCGTTTCCCTGACATGGAATGGGCCTCCTCGTTGTTCTTGAAGGGATTTTGAATGCTCTGCGATATGCTGAGCTGCTCGGGGACCATATCCACCCATTTCTGATCTTCCGACACTCCGACGGTGATAACGCGCCGGCACATCGCTCCCGCGTTGTCCAGGGATGATTCCAGGAACGTGCAGGAGAGGTCGCAAAACTCATATGGTCACACCAGAGCAGAGGTTTGAACCCCATGTAGCATATCTGGGATGTCACGCAACGCAGGCTCCGTGATATGGATCCTGCACCCATGAACAGACAAGAATCTGCTGCCGTTTTTTAAACTATTTGGTGTCAGCTGCTTGCAGATGAGTTCCAGGGAGTAGTAGCTCGCTTCGACGGCGGCTCACTGTAGTCCGCAGGGCCAGAGGAGGCTCCTATCCTATTCTTTCTTTTTTTCTTTCTTCCACTTGTGCCTTTTCCCGCAGCTAGGCAGGGTCGGCATGCTTAATCGGATTTGGCAATGTTAGCTTAAGGGGTGGCCAGATGCCCTTCCTGCCGACACCCCGTACCCCCCGGGACAGAATTAGTATTTTTTGGACAACATGTTTGTGGAGATGAAGCAGCGATTGGTATGATAAATCAAGATTCAAAAACAGTCTTAATCGCATTTATTATTATTATGCCGCCAACTGGTTTCAACCCGACGTAGGGGTCATCTTCTGGGCGTTTACACTGTAAAATTACAGACATCTGTCAGAAGGACTCCATTATACAACAGCTAAAATTACGTAAATTTAAAATATGTTACGCATTGGTCGACTGCTGGTGGTGTCTCTCCTGTCTACATAACGGCAGGATGTAAGGTGTCAGGCAAATCCAACACCTTCCAAGAAAACCCTGACATGATAAGCAAATCCAGTAGTATGTCACATAGCTCCGAATAAATCGTGACATTAAATTAACCAAAGTAATACGAGTAACGAGTGAGCAAATGGAATACCACAGACTAACACAAGAATGCCTAAATGCATGTCATACCTTCCCACCGTAAGACAGACGCAGTTCCGAGGGGAGAAACGAGAACAGAAGCTGAGAGCAGAACCGTGTTAGGCTGGAAGGCCCTACGATAAGGGACGAACGGACACCCACGTCGCCAGCTAACTGCTAGGACCACACCACGCGCAAGTTTTAGCGTGAGACTTTTTCGCGTCTCTGTTACGTCAAGACCACCCCCCAGCCAATGTTAAAAGCTAGAGCCCTCCATAAGAACAGTATAGATCTTACGATAACACAAAAAGGGCTACACAACCCGCAAGTTTTAGCGTGAGACTTTCTCGCATCTCTGTTACGTTAGGACCACCCCCCAGCCCATGTTAAAAGATAGAGCCCTCCAGAAGAATAGTATAGATCTTACGATAACGCTAAAAGGACCACACCAGCTGCAAGTTTTAGCGTGAGACTTTTTCGCGTCTCTGTTATGTTGCAAACTTTAAAAACATTGCCCCACCACGAAAAGTATAACGTTTCTCATTGGATAGACAGAATTTTTGTAGGCAGAGCTTAAGGTTAACAATGAGACCCTGATTGGTCAGATGAAAACACAGCCAGATAGTTTTTTTTTAAACCAACTTCGGTACATTGTAGTAAGGAGAAGGCGAGAGAGCGAGAGGGCGAGCTGGACGGAGCTGCGCCGGCCGCCGCCCCCTGACGAACACCGACAAGGTAATGAACGCACGCAATGCCGCATTTTTGAGTGCATAAGGCTTCACTCAAAACTGTAGTAGTCTCATCTGTTACAACCCCTTTTTGCGCAATACTAGTGTCGATCGTCAATTAAAGCTCATGGTATTCACATTTGCTACGTAAGTTAAAATCTGAAACGCGATGATTTTTCTGTTATATAATTATTGAGAAGCCACATCAGCCACTGTAATTTACGACAAGTTAGATAAGTAATTAAAGATAATTGAGGGTCACTGTAGACCATTTTGATAGTTTTCTCTTTTGTGGAACTTAATTTAAACCTAGATTATAGATGTGATATGGCATAGGTCATCCTTTGATCCATTGTAGAACTTGGAAACCCATTCAGAGAATATTCGTTCACATTTTTGTTGAATGCAGTTGGTTTTTACCATCCTGTATTAAAACATTTCCTTTTATCAATAGTGCAATTTATAAACAATGTTTTGTGAGTAGAATAAAATTTCCAATGGTAAACTTAACTGCTTTTTCGACGTTTTTTTACCAGCTACCTAAAAATAGGAAAGCCTTGAACCCCTTCCACTAAATTTAGTTAGTATTAAGATTCTTTTACAGGGAGTGCAGTGGAGCTGACGCTGAAGTCATTAAGTATTTGGTTATATCATCGCTAGTCTCACTGACCTCTTCTGAATTCTACATGTCATGTGTGGTCTGGCGTCTCCTTACCAGCAACAGATCCCAGGTTCAAACTAGTCAATTCCCTAAAAAACACACTCAGAGCGTCGTTGCGCGAAAGTGGTAGGGAGACACGATATAGAACAAACAGACACCACACAGAATGTTTAGAAGGAAACTATGCGAGACTGACCCTTCGTATGAGCTTAAATAGCGTGCTGAGATCACGTGAATAGACGGCAACACCCCCAGCGGCGATCAACGGTATTTAATACAGTTTATTATCCGTAATTACTAGTCACCTTGGTTTAACATAAATTTATGTGAGAGTAAATAACAGAAAACGGAACCATTCCATTTAAAAAGAGTTACAATTATAGCGTTAATCATAAAATAACAACAAATGATCCGTAGTCAACTCGTAAATTTCGTAAGAGTATATTACATTATGTGCCATAATATAAAGTAAAAGAATTTGTGACACACAAAAACTGGTGTCATCTTGTATTATAATATACCTATTCGTACATTTACGTAGAAAACATTTGAGTCAATTTACTAAAACGGCTAATATGGAAGGACTACAAAGTGCTCTACTCCTTGTGATGAGGACGCCATTGCCATGGATTATAAAGTGTAGTGTACCCCAACTGTCTGCGACTAGTATAATGCAGGGAATAGTGCGAAAGTGTCCAAATGTCTGCGAACCGAGTAGCTGAGGCGGGATGTGGGGACCAGCCCGGTATTCACCAAGGGGGATGTGGAAAACCGCCTAAGAACCACATCCAGGTTGGCCGGATTTTCGGCCATTGTCGTTAAACTGCCGGGTGGATTCGATCCGGTGTCGGCGCGCCTACCTGAGTCCAGGAAGCAGCGCATTAGCACTCTCAGCTAAACTAGCAGGTATTAGGTGCCTATGCTATAACATTTTCTAAATCAGTGTGAATTATCTGAGATTCTCACTGAATACTGTGTTTGTACTGAGCAGCAATAAATATCCCTAAAGGTTTCTTCTTTAACCCTAGAAACACCAAGGTATTTTAGGTTATGGAGCACCAATCAAGGGCAAATTTTGCCCATGTTACAATAAGTTGTAAATCTTGTAATTTGTTGTATAATGTATTTATTTTATCTAATTCTGTTTCCATTGAGATATTACTTTAACAGGAAATAGTGACAACATAATTGAAAGCTTAATTTTTTAACACTCATAGGGTGAATATAACAACCAAGAATGGTCAAATCTTGGTCAATGAAAGTTTGTGTAAACAAGATAAGAAGGTTTGTAATTGAATACTAAGGCTGTCTAAAGTTTCTATGCACTCTTTGATCTATTAACTGAATAATACAGCTTTGTCATTGAGAGAAAGTTTCAAAAACAGAAATGAAAACACCTACTAAAATACATGTTATTCTACATTGAAAACTCTCGGAAAACACTTTTCACTGGAGAGAATATTTTCACTTGCAGATGACATTTACCTCCTGCACACAAAATGGTTGATTCTGAATGAGTCTTACACAGATGGCGCCCATAGTTTCGACATGTTAACTTGGTTTTTGTGATGTTGTCGCTTGCTCTCTGGTTACTTGCATTCTTCAAGCATAAGTAGCACCTTGCTTTCCTAGTTGGTTCTTCATTTGCAACAATTTTGTTTACCTCTAGTTTCTTTCCTAGGATCTCTCCCATCGCGCAAATAATAGGAAACTGGAGTCCTTTCAAATCAATGGCTTTCTCTTCTACTTATGATTTCAAAAGTTCATGACGTAATTCATGGAGATACAGTTTCCTGGCGTTTGGTTTCTCTTCATTCCATTTAGAGGTATTCATCTTGAACAATGTGTATGAGTTAACTGCAGCTATATAAAGTAGGCTGTAGAACATTGACAGTGGCCATTTTCTCGTACCCCTTTTTATAGAGTATGTCCGAACCTTTTGATCTACGGCATCCTCTCCTCCCTTAGTGGAATTATAATACAGGTTTATGCGTGTTTTCTTTGTTGGTGTATGAACTTCTACTCCTGCATTACGATGTTGTGTAGACAAAATCAACAGATTTTTCTTTGGTTTTTCCTTTGTGATGTATGAAAAATTGTTACTGGCGGTTTCTTGGAAGATGGGTCTGTGAATGCGAATTTGGAGGAATACAGCTCTCTCCCTGCTGTCGTCTTAATTTCCTTCGGTACATGTTTTCTGTTTGATTTGAGTGTCCCAACCAATGTAAGTTTGTAGTGTTGATAGAGAATGTCCGCCAACTGCACAGAAGTGTAGAAGCGATCAGTTGTGACATTATAGCCTGAACTCTTTATTGGCTCCACTAGTCTCTTCACAATCTCAAGAGGATCTCGTTCACTGGCAGGTCTACTGTATATTCCAGCATACACTTCCATTTTTATTATGTATCGTTCAGTTCCACTGCAAAGCATTCTGACTAATATTCCATGTTTTCCAGTTTTGTCTTTGAGGAAAACTTTGAAAGGACCACGACCTTTGAAAAGACACAACATTTCATCAATTGTATTGTCAGGTCCACTTCTGAAGTACCGTGGGAATATTCCGTTCAATACTTCACGCAGCGGCGCAAATTGGTCACGTACGCGTCTTTCTGACCTGGTGACTTCATCATCAAAACGAAGAATTTCCAATAGCTGATATGCTCTTATCTTACCCATAGCTCCTCTATAACTAGCTCTTCCCAATAAATTTGACCATAAATCAGACAAAGAAATATGATGTCCTGGTAAACTCCCATTAGAATTAAAATTCCCATCAATGCGTATATTTCGGAATCGCTAATGGGAGATACGTTTTCTCTTTCAGCTTCTTCATTTGTATGGTCAAGTATTTTCCGTACTAATTCAGGAGCGAAATTTTTTTAAAGTGATTCACATATGCTTGTTACTTTCCCAGCACTGGAAATTAATTAAACAAATTACATAAGATAGAATTAAACTACCTCCTTTAGTATCAAAAACTAACGTGCATCATACACCTTAATGTAAAAAGGTAAGCTAAACAAGCTAATGGGTTCACGGACTATGTTACCAAAATCCCTTTTACTACGTCTCGAAGCTCCTGCAAGATACACTCTGCCAAAACTTGTAACATATTTATTTGGAGCGTTACCTGCATGATTTGTTTCTTCTTCATTGTCCTCTTCTTCACTGGAATCATTTTCTACTTCTCTATATCTGACTAAAAGTCTATTAAACCTGATAATTCGTCGTCGAGTAACAGTTGTGCAAGAACTTCTGCGTCTTTCAAGCCTCTATAACTCATCTTACAAAATCTACTTTACAATAAACGCGTCGCTCTACTGTGACAAGTTGCTAATAGTAATAATGGCACGTCTAAAATCAACAATGAAAGTGGAACTCAACAATTAGACGCTCAACAAACCACTGTAAAACTCATGTTCGAGGTTGCCAACTAAATAAAAGAAAGAAAAACGTACGGGCAAATTTTGCCCATTATTGGTGGTTGTAGGGAAGATAATAAGAATTATGATCGCGTGGAGTACAAACCCCGGGCAAAATGTGCCGCTGGACGTAAAATTCCTATTTTGTACTTGCAATTATAAAAATTTAACCATAGAAACGTACAGCATAGTGTATTATAAGGTAAGAGACAAATAGAAAAAGACCCAGAAATATAGAAGGATATTTGCCATGACATTTTTAAAAAATAAAAATGTACGGGCAATTTTTTCCCGTGCTTGGTGTTTCTGGGGTTAATTTCTGAGGAAGTGTGTTATCTCTCCTTCCCTCCGATTCACGGCCTGACCTCAGAGTCAGGTAATTTGGTGACTCCTGGCAAACAACATTATTAATATTATCAAATTTAATATCTAAATGATCGAAGAGTAGATAGTTGGCTCCTGGCAGTCTGCCCCAACGTGGAATGAAGGAGAATAAAGCGAACGGGTGACTGTGGGCAGTGTACCGACACTGGAATGCTACAGTGAGTACTTCTGCAGGAGCGCCGCCAGCCTGGCAGGATCGTAACGCGGCCGCTGCCGCCAGCGCTCCCAGCCGCCTCGCTGCGGCGGCTAATCCTGGCACGCAAGACTCAAGTTTCACACGGAATTTGCAGTCTCCCCTCCACAACGGCCACAGGCCGGTCACATAATTCCACCTCCACAAGGACAGGAGGCGGGGCGTGACTGCCAGCGCTCCTGGTTTTACTTGAGTGTACTATGTTGCCTTTCCCGCCGGAAAACAAACACACTCTCGCCTGCTTTGTGTTTGTAAGCAAAACCAGCAAAGTGCACTACAACCAGATTGCACAGATTCTTTTCAGATTTTTACTACGAGTTGTTCAAAAATTTACAGCCCAAAAGGAGCCTAGAAGATTAAGAGACCTAACAAAAGTTTGCACTCTTATTCCGTTTTGTTACTCAAAACAAATATTTTTCTTATTAACTTTCGTTGTGTAGCGAACATGAGTTTGTACTGTGATGTTTTTATTGCTCAAAATAAAATGTCTGTGACAAAATTGCCGAAGGAGTCGGCTTTAATTTCGTGTACGGCAATTAAAAAGGCTTAAGTTCGTGAAATTTCCACTTTAACGTGCTGTAACGAGTTGGCTGTTTCTTTGTACATAGGCATTTAGCAGATGCAAACAGTTCATTGTTCGTTTCGTTTCTTTATTAAAGTTTTTTACGCATACTTCAAGCATTATGTTGATAATATATCCGTGTCTTAGGCTGATATAACAATTAATGCATAGTTTGCCCATACATGGGATATGACTTTTCAGAGTTTTATAGTCGGCTGAAGAATGAGTTTCCAGCATTTTGTCTATTTGCTGCTCAAATAGGATACAGTAATTATTGAACTGTCAATATTTTCCATACAGTCGTCCTCAGCAAACTGCTGAATGGTTTTAAAGCTTTGTACAGACGGCAGAGTTGTGAGGGGAGTGCGAGGGGCGGCGAGAGGAGCCGTTGGGGGGGGGGGGGGACAAGGCACGCCTACCAGTTGCATTGCTGGCACTACAAATTGCGCGTCATGCTTACACGAAAGCAGACGAAAGGTTTCTTCTAACCGTAGGCCTACCGGTAGGGGTTGTTGGCGACTCCCGAGATGGGCCAGCAACTCCCTCTTCACTAATTTTGATAATGTTTAGCACAACTGCACAATAAAAACACGCAGAACGGCACAACGCAAAACAATAACGAAGCAGACGACAATGGCTACCTTGTACGACACAGTCAGCTACGTAATGTTGGCAGCGGTCGAAACTGCGCGCCTACCGAAGCCTCCCAACGTTTACCGACTTCTGCCGATTCAGGACTAGGGAGAGGTCTGCCATCTAAAAGTTTACAAACTGTACAATAACCACACATATTTGCTACCCTGGCAGACTCTGTTGCCATTATTATGCATTGCCTTATGCATCTATTGCGTATCCAAAATATGTGTGTGTTATTAGCTTCGGAAACTTGTTCTTTTGAATAACATAGTACACTCAAGTAAAACCAGAAGCGCTGGCAGTCACGCCCAGCCTCCTGTCCGTGTGGAGGTGGAATCACGTGACCGGCCTGTGGCCGTTGTGGAGGGGAGACTGCAAATTCCGTGTGAAACTTGAGTCTTGCATCCTGGCACGCGGCGCGCCATAACTCACGCACAGCCCTTTGAGGGCCGCCGCTGCGTCCTCAGAGCGCGCCGCCCTCGTTTGTTGGCGACATGCTCGTCGCTGTCAGCCGTGGCGCCGCTTCCCGCTCCCACGTGGCAGGTCATATTTCTAACTACCAGCTGCCTCTACCCGCCTCATCGCGACACGCGCACCGCCTACCAGAGAGCAACGGCACACTGAACAAACGGACTTGCAACAGGAATAAAAATAACAGAGGGACTTCTCACCAGGCTATCAGCACGCAACACACACCCATTTGACAAACTTATTTACGCGAGTTTCCTTAATCGTCCGTATTCTCAATGTTCCACATGCCTGCTCATTATAACAGCAGGCCGAATAATCAAGGGGCATCGGTGTGGAGTGAAACTCGGAGTTCATCTCTGTATAAGCGCCAGTTCCGTCGACAGTTACGCAAACTATGTCAGACAAGTTACGGGCAATCATTTGCAGCACCGAAAGCAGATGAGTAAAGCTTCGAATAAGTGGGTTGCATAAAGTGGAGTTCGGGGAGTAGACAACTACATTTCATGAACTCTTACTTTTACTTTACAATCTGATAAATATAATACATCTGGCACATGTGAATAAGACACGCAGGATCACACGTAACACCCGGCGGAGGTTCGAGTCCTCCCTCGGGCATGGGTGTGTGTGTTTGCCCTTACGATAATTTAGGTTAAGTAGTGTGTAAGCTTAGGGACTGATGACCATAGTAGTTAAGTCCCATAAGATTTCACACACATTTGAACAACCATATGTAACAGTTCCAAAGACTTCTGCAGCCCGGGCTATGGCCCATTCAGCTACGAAGTGTTACGATGAATACGAGTGTACCCAAAGACTATTGTACGTTGAATTAAGGAAAGTGGAATGCGCACCGCGACTGTGATATAAATTTCAAAGTGGTAAAGAGCAACAAACAGTCGTCGTCTCCGTTATGGCTTTATTATAGTTGCTCCAGATTTCGGCTAGTAACCAGCCATTATCAATGCTAAAAATACAAGAAGTACGTAGTCAGAGCACAGTATACAAAAATTACTACACAGCACAAAACCTATATCGCTTGTACATTAATGTAATGTAATGTAGAAGGAAAAAAAAAGGTTCAAATGGCTCTGAGCACTATGGGACTTAACATCTGAGGTCATCAGTCCCCTAGAACTTAGAACTACTTAAACCTAACTAACCTAAGGACATCACACACATCCATGCCCGAAGCAGGATTCGAACCTGCGACCGCAGCGGTCGCGCGGTTCCAGACTAAAGCGCCTAGAACCGCTCGGTCACACCGGTCGGCAATGTAGAAGCGATAAAGGTTATATCATGTGTACTAATTTCTGTATGCTATGCTCTATGTACTTCTTGTATTTTTAGTATCGATAATGTCTAGTTACTAGCCGAAATTGGGATCTGCTCCAATGAAGCTGGAACGCAGACGACGAGTATTTGCTGCTCTTTACCATTTTCAGACTAAGTTCGTATTTCGATGGAGATTCCAAACTGCTCAAACAGCTTTTTGTATTTGGGTATGTGTGTGTGTGTGTGTGTGTGTGTGCATGTATGTGTGTGTGCGTGTGTAACATGTAATGTGTAACATGTAATATGTAAAGTCTGTTTAAGATTGGATGAGACTTTAATCTAATTGCTTGTTCGACCACGAGCGTAATACCCATGGATAAATTAAAATAAACAAATACATATTTTATCAAGAATGGTCCGTTGACTGTACGCATTTTGATTTTTCACGTTCTTGATACGCATTGCGAAGCGAAAGATCCATCTTCGGCGTTTCAAAGATTTCCCCGAGGTCGCACCTGCATACCGCTAGAATACGCTTCACTACTTGTCCATGCAGATATTACTCTAAAATTTCTGGTTCTCATCAGACAAATATATCTTTAACAAACAGAATTACATAGACAGTCTATGTTACCAAACATATTCGCTTTTGCAGACGATATGTAAATAATTCTTCTACACCGTTGAGGAAACCTGGAAGAAAAACATGTACTGGTGCCCTGAAACTAAAAGACCTGTGCACAGGGTGGACATAAGATGACAAAATTGCAAGTAGAAATTTACTTACAGACTCAGTAAACAAATTCAGTTTTCCCAAGAGAAATAGCTTCCAAAAATAAGTAGTCAGCCCGCATCTCGTGGTCGTGTGGTAGCGTTCTCGCTTCCCGCGCCCGGGTTCCCGGGTTCGATTCCCGGCGGGGTCAGGGATTTTCTCTGCCTCGTGATGGCTTGGTGTTGTGTGCTGTCCTTAGGTTAGTTAGGTTTAAGTAGTTCTAGGGGACTGATGACCATAGATGTTAAGTCCCATAGTGCTCAGAGCCATTTTTTTGAATAACTAGTCAGTATGGTGAACAAAGCCCGCCCGGTTAGCCGTACGATCTAACGCACTACTTTCCAGGCTGGAAGGCGTGCCAGTCCCCGGCACAAATCCGCCCGGTGGATTAGTGTCGAGGTCCGGTGTGCTGGCCAGTCTGTTGATGGTATTTTAAGGCGATTTTCCATCTCCCTCGGCGAATGCGGGCTGGTTCCTCTTATTCCGCCTGAGATACACTATGTCGGCGATTGCTGCGCAAACACTATCTCCACGTACGCGTACACCAAAATTATTTTACCACGCAAACACTGGTGTTACACTTGTCTGGTGTGAAACGTTCCAGGGGGTTGGGAGAGGGGGGGAGAGTTGTCCACTGGGGGCAGAACCGCACATTAACCTGTAGCCTGTTGTGGGGTTGTGCACCACTGAGAGCTACGGCGATGACGAAGCTTGTCCGTCGTTTCTAGGTCCAGTTCCATACAATACAGTGGTGAAGGTATGTCATCTGAGTCACAGTCGTGTTCAGGCACTCGGCCAGTGCACATCGCGCGGGGACGGGCGGTAGCGCGGGCCAGTGTTTACGTCGCGAGCAGTGCTGAGGTGGAGAGCTGAGCAGCGTGTGAGAGCGCTGTTAACGTTTGTTTCTGTATAACTGTTGTTAAGTACGATGTCGATAATTAACAGAGCGAACAGCGTTCAGTGTGTTTTCGATCGCACTGCCTTGCGGCCGACGGCGTTTGAAATTCATGAGTGGATCTTTGAGGATTTGAAATTGCCTGAAGATATAGTCGACACTGGAGTCCTGCATGACCGAGTACGCGAGCACGAAATACGAGATGGGGCGAGCACACCCTAACTGGATAGGCTGCCCGCACTAGTTCTAGTGACCGAGCATAGAAGCCGTGACCGAATACGTAGCACGTAACTTCAAACACATTACACGTGTCATTATCCGTGTGAGACTGGAGCCAGTACGGGCTTCTCATTTGTAGTGTGTCTGTCTCTGTAATCACGCAGCGCGAGGAAGCCAGTGCGGTAAGACCTAAGACTGAAACCAATGTTTACACATTGAAGGAACGGGTAGGTCTAAAAATCCAAGTATGGAGTATATTTCTGTTGGTTGTAGACGAAAACAGTGCGTCTACTGGGTACGTATCGTGCATAAACTGCTCCACATTATTGTGTTCCCAGTCGGGAACCCCTCATTTAAAGAAACACAGTTGCAGGAAACCTCACAAAGATACAGCTCCTTCAGGGATACCGGCAGTAATAAAAAATAGTATTACAGCAAAATGTGTTGCAATGTGTGCTAAAGATATGAGACCTTTTAATGCTGTTTCTGGTAAAGGTTTCAGAGAACTAGGCCAAGAAATACTACATCAAGGTGCGCATCATGGAGAAGTTAACACCCTCTACTATAAGCAGACATGTCAAAGAACAAGCTGATGCAATGCGAAGCAGCATAATGCCTTCTGTTATTGCGGAAGTTATTAATAAAACAAGTGCCGCTACAGTTGATATGTGGACTGATTCGCATAATCAGGTGTACTGTTTGTTACTTACAACACATTACATTAACACAGATTGATCTCCTGTGAACAATGTTTTATTTACAACAAAATTCCCTGACGTTAAGAAGACAGTAGTAAAAATTATGAAAGAAATTGAAGAGAGGATGGCTAATTGGGACATTTCGCCGCACATGTTGCACAGTTTTATTTTTATCTCCGACCAGGTTGCTAATGTAATAAAGGCTTTGGAAAATCACGAAAGGATTCCTTGTGCTGGTCATTGTATAAACAGAGCACGTAGCCATACTTTCGATGAAGAAAACTTCTTGTTAAATCATGCCCCGAACATCGCATCCACAATAAATACTGCAAAATGTATTGTAAGGTTCATTAAGAAAAGTGGTATCTGCTCGTCTTTGAAATCATCGTTGAAACAAGAGGTCTGCACACGCTGGAACAGCTTGTACACTATGCTGGAATCCTTACACACTCAGTATAACGAAGTTGCTGCTTTGCTGACGGAAAAGGACTCCGCTTACAGATTGCAAGGATATGATAATGATCTTGCAGGAAAAATTGCGCATTTTCTGAGACCATTTAAAGAGGCCACAGATGAATTACAAGGCGAAAAAGAACCGACAATCCACTTAGTTGTTGTTTGGTTTCAAAAACTGCAACAAATTTGCAGTGTCAATGACACTGACTGTCAGGTGAATAATTACTGCAGTTAAAAGCACTGATTCATTATGATACGCGATAGATTTATAATTAACTAGTGTAATTGATGTGTACTAACAGATATGTATTTTTTAAGAGGAGGTACAAAGGATTAAAAATCGAGCCTTGACTTTCGTTTGTGAGAAGTCACTTCCAGACATAAAATTGCTACGTCCCCATCTGAGATTGTATTGAAATATCATTTTACTTTCCAAGTGCTTTGTGAATTTAGCTGTGTCACGTAATCGTTCTTGGAAACGTTACTTTTGTATTAAAAGAGAGAGAGAGACATGCAGCGAGCCGTGGCGAGGCGAGGTGAGACGTCAGCGGTGACCGGTCATGCTCGGTTATCCACGTGTCCGGAATCCGGACATTAGACATGGGGAGAGTACGTGACCGAGCCGAGTTGTATAGGACCGGACACGAGCTGCTCGGTCCCCCCGTCGACAGACGAGCCGTGACCGGTCAAACATGGAGCGTTGCAGCACTCTAGTCGACACGTTCCAGTTGTACTTTGTGCAGTACTCGTTATTTGTCAAATTTATTTCGAGTGACACTTATGAGAAATTCGTTGGGGAGCATGCTGGCGTGAGACCATTTCGTCATAATGATGGCAGTATTAGTAATGTCCAAATCGTGCCTTCGGGATACGGAGTGAGAACCGTCAGGGTGTTCAATGTGCCACCTGAGTGCCCTAATGACCTGATTGCACGTTCTCTGTCACTGTACGGCGCTGTTTTGTCAGTTACAAATGAAAAATGGTCGAGTGCATATTGCTACCAAGTTATCAGCGGGGTGCGAAGTGTACGTGTAGACTTAAAAAAGCATATACCTTCGTATGTTGTCATTGGCGGCTGTCGTGCACAGGTAACTTACATTGGGCAACCCCCTACCTGTTCGATCTGCCATTCAACAGAACATATGCGGATGAACTGCACACGTCGACGTCCATTTTAACTTCCACAGGAACGTCCTGCAGACGGTAGGGAAAGGCTTGTTCCGCTATTGAGTAAGGCAGTCGCGGGGACTGTACCACCACCCCGGCAGGCGGAACATGTTAGCGAGGCGGAGATGCCAGTTCAGGTGGAATGCAGTGCCAAAGACATTTGCGGTAGGACGGACGTCGATTCGGCCCCATCAGCCTCGCCGGGACAGTTATCGCTGGATACCAACGATGCGCCAGCCACCTCTGAAACTAAGCCGTGTGAGATACAGGAGCGGGTGCAGATTAGTTTGCCTGAACCACCCCTATCGGTAGAGACTGCAGCAGAAACGAAGAAAGGCCGCCGAAGGAGAAGCAAAGGGGGTGGTAACAAAGAGGAAAAGTCGGATGATTTGAGACCCGTACACATGTCAGAAAGTGGCAGCGAGAGTGAACCTCTATCTTCTTGCTCCGTGCGCTGCGACGAGACCGCGAGGCAAGAACGCATTCGTGAACAAACCAAACACCTGAAGGCACTACTGAGCGCCGAGATGGAACAGAGCACCGTAACGGCTAAGAGCGAGCAGAGCAGCGAGCAGCTGCAGCAGCGCTCCCGCAGGAACTCGCTGACGTCAGTCGCAGCCCCGCGTGGTGGCCAGGCGGATGCGGCCACGTTGACAGACTCAGCCGGCGGTGGCGGGCAGGCCGGCGCGCGCACCGCGCAGCACCCCGACACCATTGAGCCGTGGTGGCAGCAGGACGAGGAGATGCAGCAGCAGCGGCTCTCGCGCATGACCATCGCGCTGCGACATTTCCACTCCCTGACCCGTTATTGGTTTTGATATTTCACCTCGTATTCCAGAAGTTACCAACGAGTTCGGTTCAAAGCCGTCGAGAAGGACGATCCAACACTCAGAGCTCATTGTCCTCTGAGCCATCATGTCCGACAGCCAAACATACAACGTTACCACACTTAACGTCAATAGGATTCAAAGTGTGGTGAAACTCCGGTCGCTAACTGATTTCTTGTATCGTACCAGCATTGATGTTGCCCTCCTACAGGAGGTAGTCACAATCCTGGAAGTGCCCGGTTACGTTCTCATTGATAACATCAATCTCCAGGATGCTGTAGGCACTGCCATACTTCTGCGCGACGGTATACCCTTTACGGATGTGCAGCGGCTGGCTAGTGGTCGTGGCATTTCTCTTCGAGTGAATGGTGTGCAGATTGTTAACGTGTACGCCCCCTCAGGTAGCACTCATAAGAGAGATCGTTCAAATTTTTATAAAAACGAGGTTCCCATTCTTCTTAGCGCTTATCGTGCACATCTCATCCTTGGTGGTGACTTCAATTGTGTGCTTAACGACAGAGACCAAACTCCTAACACGAACAGATGTATCGAACTTGAACATTTAATTCATGACATGCGTCTTCACGATACATGGGAACAACTGCACGGTGAACGGGTAGCGTACACCTTCGTAACCAGTCATTCTGCCAGTCGGCTGGATAGGATCTATGTGTCCGATGCCCTCCAACGACACACTGTGAACAGCGACATAGCTCCTGTCAACATCTCCGACCATTCTGCATATCAGTGTTACCTTAATCTACAACGCCAGCAAATTTACCGCGAGAAAGGCTACTGTAAATTGAATGTCAGCCTTCTGCAGGGTGCCCAACTTGAAGAGGAGATGAACATAACATAGCAACAGCTCCAGCGGCACCGACGTCGTTACGCTAGCGTACTACAGTGGTGGATTCAGTGTGCTAAGCCTAAATTACGCCTCACCCTCATGAGCTACGCGCGACAAAAAAGCTTTAGGCAGAAACAGACTATTGAATTTTATTATCGCTGTTTGAGAGCGATATCGATGTAAAGATCAAACGATATAAAGCGAAAATCACGGCGATACAACGTCAACGAATGCAAGGCATCATCGTATGAGCCCACCCCAAGGACGTTGCCGCCGAAGAACGGGCCTCTCTGTACCACATCCTGAGAACGACGAAACGATATAAAGCCATGTTGATTGAAGCCGTCGTTGATGACGCTGAGAATGCAACGCCTACGACTATTACAGTCAACTTTACAAGAAGCAACTACTTGATGAACACTCGTGCGACGATTTTCTTAGGACCTTGAGCTGTCGCTTGTCACAACAGCATAACGCAAATCTGGAATCTGTTTTCACAGAGGACGAAACCCGACTGGCGGTCCACAGTGCTAAGGAAGGGAAATCACCAGGACCCGACGGTCTCAGCGCTGAGCTTTACCAGCGATACTGGAACCTCCTCGGTCCGACACTCTTCGACATAGCGAATGAACTCTGGCACTTGGAAGTAATACCCAAGGCATTTACGGAAGGTATCATCTTGCCCTTACCGAAAAAAGGGAACAGCAGGAAGGTCGAAAACATGCGACCCATCACACTCCTGAATGCCGATTTCAAAATCATCACCAGATCGATTAAGCTACGGATGCAAACCGTTATGTACAAGGTTTTAGGCAGTTACCAGTACAGTGCAGTGCAAGGCCGAAGTGCAATCTCAGCTGCCTGCGATTTGAGGGACATCATCTGTTCATATGCTGAAACCAAAGGACAGGGCGCTCTGAACTTTCTAGATTTTGAGAAGACTTATGACCGTGTACGTCATGACTTCCTCTTTAAAAGCATGAAGAAACTAGTATTTGGACCTCATCTCATAGAATTAATTCGCAAACTTACTACAAACGCCTCTTCACGGACTCCCATTAATGGCCATTTTACAAAAGAACTTTCCATTGGGCAATCCATCCGCCAAGGATGTCCTCTGTCAATGATTTTGTACGCCATTTCAGTAGAGCCGTTACTGAAGAACTTGGCGCATAGCGGGATCGGGTTTAAAGTCGAGTCTGTCACTATCCCATGCAGTGCGTATGCTGAAGATACATGCGTAAGTGTGTCGTCATCGCAACAACTTCTGGCAGCGGAAACTCTTTTACAAACATTCTTTCAGGAGCAATACTAAATAGAACTAAAACCAAAGCTTTGCAGATCGGAGGCGGTATCGGAGACATATCCCGTGTTACCTGGTGCAAGGTAAAGGATTACCACACAACCCTCGGTGTTACCTTTGAGGCCAAACCAGACAAATTCCTGACGAATAACTGGTCACACATGCTTAATAAATTACGTGCTGCTATGATACTTCACTCCGACCGTGACTTGAACATACTACAGAAAGTTAAGACCATTGAGACCGCCATTACGAGCAAGATGAATTATTTGGCGCAAATTCTTCCAATCTCCGACCATCTAGCCAAGAGTATATAACAAGCGTTATGTTGGTTTCTTTCTAGGGGGCACATTTTCAAAGTTCAATTCGATACCTTAACCTTACCTTCGTCCAAAGGTGGCCTTAACCTCATTAAGGTACACAAAAAATGGGTCACCCTGCTCCTAAATCGCATCAGAAAGGAGTTTCGTACCCGGAGGACCAGTATCATCACAAACCTCATTCAGCGGTGGAAGCCTCATAGCCTTGACCCACCCGTTAATATCACCGGCATTCCACTTTCTTACCGACATGTGCGACTGTACTACATGGAAATGAGCTACATTCGACACAACAACGTCGATAACGGAAGCCTGACGAACAGGAAACTTTATGACCCTCTCATGACAACAAACCACAGAAATCGCCTCGAAGAAAAACATCCACATACACATTGGAGTATAGTATGGCGGAATGTTCACAGCGACATGTTACCATCACGCGCCATAGTCGACTGCTATCTAACAGTCAACGATAAAGTAGCAACGAATGAAAAGCTACATAAAATAGGCCTTCATCCAACGCCCAACTGTGACGCGTGCGGAATAGTCGATACGCTTATTCATAGGCTCACGTGTGGACATGCAGAAGAAATTACAGCATTTCTTCGTCAACGATTGTCGGTGATAGACCGTACGACGCCCAGCGGTGTAGACCTTGTAGAGATCATTCAGCCACAAAACCTGAGATACCCACGAGCAAAAAACAACGCTGCAACGTGGATCATGGGCCACACAACGCCGTTTATTATGCAGAATAGGCATGCTACTTTCCTAGACTATTATTCTTACATACAAATTGAACACTTTAAAATGAGCCAACATTGTGACTACAGGAGGATATTTGGAAATATGTTGAAAATCATAATTAGCGCTTAAGTGCTTCAAATACAATATTTCGGACAGCAGAGGTTGCCAGTGATCTGTATGTATGAACTCTATTTGCTTCTTGGGACTTAAGTTCTTGTCGGAATTTTAAGATACTATCCAGACGCTCACCAATGCAGAAGTCGTTTTTTCTTTCCCATTTTCGTTTTAACATTTTCCTTCTCTCGCAGAGCAGCGGAGCAACTTTCCTTCAACAATGAAGTAAAAAACAAAACACCTCAAGAAGACATTTCATTTCTTATATTGCGCAACGGCAGCCTAGAATTGTTATATACTTTGTTCATTCTATTCTCATTACAAATTGCAGCAAATGTTTATTTTCCCTTCCTTCCTTATTAAAAAAATTAAATTGAATAAATAAAAAAATTTTAAACGAAAAAAACTCAAGATGTCATTTCATAAAAAAAAAGATTAGCCGTGAGGTCTAACGCACTGCTTTCCAGGCGAGAAGGGATGCCAGTCCCCGGCACAAATCCGCCCGGCGGATTAGTGTCGAGGTCCGGTGTGCTGGCCAGTCTGTTGGTGTTTTAAGGCGGTTTTCCATCTGCCTCGGCGAATGCGGGTTGGTTCCCCGTACTCCGCCTCGGTTACACTATGTCGGCGATTGCTGCGCAAACACTATCTCCACGTACGCGTACACCAAAATTACTCTACCACGCAAACATTGGGGTTACACTTGTCTGGTGTGAGACGTTCCATGGGGATGGGAGAGGGGGGGGGGGGGGGCTGTCCACTGGGGGCCGAACCGCACATTAACCTGTAGCCTGTTGTGGGGTTGTGCACCACTGAGGGCTACGGCGATGACGATGCCTCTCCGTCGTTTCTAGCTCCCCAGTTCCATACAATACAATGGTGAAGACATGCCATCTGACATCAACACTAGCAAAAGAACTATTCGAGTTTTACCACATACTCATAATTAAGATCTGGATTTGTGACTCGATTCAGGATTTGTTCGCAGACAGGACACAAAACGTTGTTCGTAATGGGACGAAAGCGACAAATGTAAGGAAAATTTCGGCAATAGTTTGTAACCTCCCCCTCACTTATCGACTTTAATGACCGTAAAAATGAAACCGCGTGTACCTAATGGGAATTTTGGAAAAGCAATCGTCACCAAAGTTAATCTGTCGGTAAAGAGGGAGGAAAGAGTTACATCTAAATGAAAGGAAAAGTGCTAATGAAACTGGTGGAAATCAATTTTGAAAAGGGGTAAAGTTAATA
This sequence comes from Schistocerca cancellata, assembly GCF_023864275.1. Taxonomy (NCBI): domain Eukaryota; kingdom Metazoa; phylum Arthropoda; class Insecta; order Orthoptera; family Acrididae; genus Schistocerca; species Schistocerca cancellata. Next base: position 928,188,424 of record NC_064626.1, on the reverse strand, counting down.
AAGAAAGTAAACGTGCAGCCGTTACGTTAACAATTAACTAGCGGTAATTAGGTATTTGAGATTTGGGGAAAATTACGGTCGCCAGTCCTAAGGACAATTACTATAGTAACTGAAAAAGAAAGGTTATTACACATATAATTAGCACTAGAAGCGTGACAACTGAAGGTTGACACGTGCAGTGTGAAAAACTGAAAGTTTGTCAGAAGTAATAAATTTCGCTACACTCTGACTTAATTTAGCAAAAGGATTAATAAAACCGGGAAATCGGAAGTTAATTTAGTGACTGAAGTTAATAGTGAGCTTTCTTTCTGAAGCACATCGAAATTCAGTAAAATACGGTTAGTCTTTGACTACCTCAACAATCATTTCTAAAGCTACTTGAATCTACGCACTTTAGAAAGAAGAGATTTAACTTCGAACTTGAATTAAACGATTCTGAACAATTAACAATAGTAAAATTGAGTACGTACCAAGCTGAGCTGCAGTCACAGGTAAGCTAAAATACGGTAACAAAACTCGCACTCTTAATTTGTGCTAGTGTAATCTAAATATTGTAGCCAGCTATGAATACCTTAATTGAAATTTGAAATTAAAGCAGTGAAATAGAATATTACTTTAAGCTGGCGTTTGAATTTCAATGACACTCGGGTTCATTCCGGAAAAGGAAGGGACCCTGCTTGGTAATGCAATTGGGACAATGAGCAACAAAGGTTCATGCTACGTTGCTGTAATTTTGTGATTTGAACCGTTTGAAATGCTGAGGTCTGCCATACAGTTCTAGAACTTTACGTGCGTCCAGTCTTCCTTGTTGGTTGATTGAAGGTTTGAAGCCGTCGATCGAGGAGGTGGCGACAGTCACTCATTGTCGGCCGTCGCTGTTGCAGAAGATGGATGTTGGCGCGCCTTCTTCTCGACACGGTCACCAGACGAAACGGGCTCTTGATGTGCGCCAGCTAATGCTTCCCGTCCGCGACACCATGTCAGAAACTATCATCGCAAGTCGAGCGCAATTACATGCTGCCAGACCCCGAAAGCGCGGCAACTCGAGGGAGCTTCACACAACACACCTGCTCCACGCGCTACTCCAGCCAGACTCCCTCTGCTCAGCCCGCGCTCCACGCGGCAGTGTTAACACTACCAAAGATCCTACACACTTTGATTCTTCACACGACCTATCGACGTAATCGTTCGATAGCAGTCTTCCCTAGGCAAGACCCAGCGTAAAAATACAAATAATATTTACGAAACAAACCAATTATACATCGACATAAATGTATAAATCTATATATACCAACAGTAAAACAATTACAATATACAAAGAGACAGAAATGTCATATCTTGAGGTAACAAAGCAAGGAAAAAATTAATAGTACAATAGATGGAAATAGGAGGACATGCATTTCCGGCGTTACAAGTTCAGCTGAGCGCTATAAGACGATTAAAGTTTACGAAACATCTGTTTTGTGACTGGTTTACTGGCCTTCCCAGTAGCACCGATAATTTTCACTCCTGTTACTGGCATAACTACGATGCCAGGTCTGTCTTTCAGTAACTCAAATATTTTCCCAGATACAGCACTCAATTCTGCACCGGTGTCAATCAACACGTTTAGTTGTAGGTCGTGCATATTAACAGACACTACTATCTGTCTACACTTGTCCTCGACTGTTTCTTTATTTTCCCACAGCAAATCCTCGTCTATATCCAGGTCATTCCAGAAAAAACCAGAAAATCCTAAATCCGGCTTATCTGGCGGCTTTTTCAGTCTCTTTTCACATACAGTTTTAATTTCAACACGTTTTTCCTGAGGCTTAGTCTGTAGCTTCGCCTCCAATACCGAGACCTTTCTGTAACTCGTCAACTAGTGAGTGTTGCTTTGCTATCAATTCATTAATCGTCACCTTCGTTGATTCCACTTTGGTCAGATTAATCTCATCTGCCAATCTACCTGGAGGAATGTGCCCAGTAGTATCTGCAATTACTTCCTCTAGATCTGCGCAACCCACACTGTTATCGTCTGACCGTATAATGTCAGCTCTAACCTCATACACGCTGTAATCTACGTGCTTTTCTACCAATTGCGTCCGGCTATCACTAAAATTTTCGTAATCTTTCTCCTTAATACTCTCGCAATGTTTAAACTGGAGGTATGCGTCGGATGGGTCGGTTACTTCTACCACTGAAACTTTCGGTAAAGTCTGCCGGTTAGGGCCAGAACTTTCCGTTACTAACTCAACATCCAACTCTTGCGGGACGAAACACGATGAATCTTGCTCGTGCTCCCCATTGACATCAACTGTTTCTGGTAAAGTCTGCCGGTTAGGGCCAGAAATTTCTATCATTTCACAAACACTATCTTCCTGCGGGACGAGACGCGGCAAATCCTGCCCGCGCTCCCCATGAACGCTTCTACCATACAGACCCCTATAATCTCTTAGTTCGTCGTATAAGCGACCGAACTGCCTTAACCAGACCTCATCCCTCTCTGCATCCCCTCGCTCGATGACGGACGTTTTATCCGACATCTGATATTCTCTCAACACTTGCGAATCATTCTTAAACTCAATCTCCAGTTCCGCTGTGGGTATTACAGCTGCCACTTTATAATCGATTTCCGGAACATTACTTAAATTGTTCTCACTGACAGTAAATGTACTTCCTACTGCCGCGTATACAGCTGATCTACTACTTGTGGGCGCACTCCTTTCTCTTAACACTGGCACACTCTCCCGCCGTTGATAATTCCATACGGAATTTTCATAACGGCGACACCTGGGTTTTCTCTTGTTATTGGGCCTGCAAAATTTCTCCACGCCCGGTCGGCCCCTCACCAGCGCGGCTAATGGTTTCCCTGTCTCGTCCCAGCAGATACGCTCCCCGGATGCTGCTGAGGCGGCTGATCACACCCTCTGGCGTTATTACTATTCTGCGAAGCCCGTATCACGCTAGTGTGATACTGGTTTCCGTCATTCCTGTTATTATTTGCATTGTACCGATCGTCATTACGGCCCCAACCACTATTGTTATTGCTGCCAAGATTGCGGTATGCATTATTCCCATAGTTATCATTGTTGTGGTTGCTGTGGTACTCGTTGTTGTTACCACGGCCCCTACCACTGTCGCGATTATTGCGCCAATTGTCCTCGTCCTCCACTCTTTCCAGGAAATCATTTATTGTCCTGTAATTGCTTCCTACGTAGCGTTTTGTATCATCTGGAAGCTTTTTGTAGAGTTCCCAGACTATTTCGGATTCCGTGCGGCGATCACGCAAATATTCCAACTTGCGGATCCAGCCCTCACAAAACTCCTTCATCGAACCGCGAGAATTCGCATCGAAAGGCCTCGATACGACAAATTCGCGCCAGGCACTTTGCTGATTTTGCTCTGACCAGTATTCCGCCAGAAACAAATTTTTAAACTCGTCAAAAGTTAGGTTCGTAATGTTGAGGTTTAAGCCCCAACGCTTGGCATCACCAGCCAGCACATCAATTACCGCATTAATTTTTCTCTCATTAGTCCATGATCTGGGTAAAACTCTTTCACAATTCTTAATGAAATCCGTCGCGTGTACACCGCTTTTTTTCAAGGGGTCGAACTGCTCCTCTTTCGTCAACAATTCCGAACTATGTGCATAGATTGGCACATAGCTCTGTTTTTCGTCAAGTTTCTTTTCTAATTCCGACACTCTCGTAATTACTTGGAAAGTGGTTGTCGCAAGCGTTTCCACTTCCCTCCTTTTCTCTTCGCAGGTATTAGCCTGCTCCCTCACTTTAGTATCTACTTCGGACACTAAAGCCTTTAAAGTTTCCACTTTCTTTTGATCCTCTTTTTTCACTAATTGAATTTGTTCCGTCACCTTATTCTCGATGATCAGAGCAACTGACTCTCCTACACTTTTCTCGATTCTGCTAATTTCGGAATAAAAACGAGTATTTATGCTCGCAATTTCCGCCTGAACGCCTATCATTTGCTGTTTAAGATTACCGATTTCGGTATTAATTACAACAATATCTTCTTTGATTTTATCAACTTTTGTGTTAACAACTCCAACATTGTTGTTAACAACGTTAATAGCTTTGTTCTGATTGTCTAGCATCCGTTCAATTTTTTCAGACTGAGCTTCTTGCTTGGCAGCCTGAGCTTCTTGCTTGGCAGCCTGAGCTTCTTGCTTGGCAGCCTGAGCTTCTTGCTTGGCAGCCTGAGCTTCTTGCTTGGCAGCCTGATCTTCTAGCTTGGCTGATTGACTCTTGATTTCGTTAATCAAAACATTCAAGAAATCAGTTAAATTCCCGGAAACTACCGGTTTCACTTCCGTAGCGGCTTCCTCTTTAATTGTCCCCCGTATTCGTCATCAAGGGATTCAGTTTTGATTTTCATTTCCGATTCCGAAACATTTTCTAAAGTTTGGAATTCCATTTCTGCTCTTTGTTGCGTTTCGGCGGTCGCGTCTTTCATGCTAGCCGCCTGCCCCTGAACAATGGGCACCGCGGTGCGCGTTTCCCACTGTTCGACCGATTGTTCCGTATCCAAGTCTACCAAATTTTGGCAATTGTTGCCTTCACTCGTTTTAATAATTTTCAATATAAATGCCAAATCTCAAATATAATTAGGATTACTCCCACTACTTATTCTCGCTGACGTAACGGCCTGTACGTAACCAATACTTTGTTATGAGACTTGCACAATGCAAAATTCGTGTCCAGAACAACCTCAAATCTGAAGATTGTCCTGTCACGAGGTCGCCACGTGTAACCTCCCCCTCACTTATCGACCTTAATGACTGTAAAAAATGAAACCGCGTGTACCTAATGGGAATTTTGGAAAAGCAATCGTCACCGAAGTTAATCTGTCGGTAAACAGGGAGGAAAGAGTTACATCTAAATGAAAGGAAAAGTGCTAATGAAACTGGTGGAAATTAATTTTGAAAAGGGGTAAAGTTAATAAAGAAAGTAAATGTGCAGCCGTTACGTCAACAATTAACTAGCGGTAATTACGTATTTGAGATTTGGGGAAAATTACGGTCGCCAGTCCTAAGGACAATTACTATAGCAACTGAAAAAGAAAGGTTATTACACATATAATTAGCACTAGAAGTGTGGCAACTGAAGGTTGACACGTGTAGTGTGAAAAACTGAAAGTTTGCCAGAAGTAATAAATTTCGCTACACTCTGACTTAATTTAGCAAAAGGATTAATAAAACAGGAAAATCGAAAGTTAATTTAGTGACTGAAGTTAATAGTGAGCTTTCTTTCTGAAGCACATCGAAATTCAGTAAAACACGGTTAGTCTTTGACTACCTCAACAATTATTTCAAAAGCTACTTGAATCTACGCACTTTAGAAAGAAGAGATTTAACTTTGAACTTGAATTAAATGATTCTGAACAACTAACAATAGTAAAATTGAGTACGTACCAAGCTGAGCTGCAGTCACAGGTAAGCTAAAATACGGTAACAAAACTCGCACTCTTAATTTGTGCTAGTGTAATCTAAATATTGTAGCCAGCTATGAATACCTTAATTGAAATTTGAAATTAAAGCAGTGAAATAGAATATTACTTTAAGCTGGCGTTTGAATTTGAATGACACTCGGGTTCATTCCGGAAAAGGAAGGGACCCTGCTTAGTAATGCAATTGGGACAATGAGCAACAAAGGTTCATGCTACGTTGCTGTAATTTTGTGATTTGAACCGTTTGAAATGCTGAGGTCTGCCATACAGTTCTAGAACTTTACGTGCGTCCAGTCTTCCTTGTTGGTGATTGAAGGTTTGAAGCCGTCGATCGAGGAGGTGGCGACAGTCACTCATTGTCGGCCGTCGCTGTTGCAGAAGCTGGATGTTGGCGCGCCTTCTTCTCGACACGGTCACCAGACGAAACGGGCTCTTGATGTGCGCCAGCTAATGCTTCCCGTCCGCGACACCATGTCAGAAACTATCATCGCAAGTCGAGCGCAATTACATGCTGCCAAACCCCGAAAGCGCGGCAACTCGAGGGAGCTTCACACAACACACCTGCTCCACTCGCTACTCCAGCCAGACTCCCTCTGCTCAGCCCGCGCTCCACGCGGCAGTGTTAACACTACCAAAGATCCTACACACTTTGATTCTTCACACGACCTATCGACGTAATCGTTCGATAGCAGTCTTCCCTAGGCAAGACCCAGCGTAAAAATACAAATAATATTTACGAAACAAACCAATTATACATCGACATAAATGTATAAATCTATATATACCAACAGTAAAACAATTACAATATACAAAGAGACAGAAATGTCATATCTTGAGGTAACAAAGCAAGGAAAAAAATAATAGTACAATAGATGGAAATAGGAGGACATGCATTTCCGGCGTTACAAGTTCAGCTGAGCGCTATAAGACGATTAAAGTTTACGAAACATATAAACGATCTAGAGGATAACATCGGAAGGCTGTTCGCAAATGATGCCACTACTTACCGAGAGGTGGCAACCGCAGAGGACTGTTGCGAAATATCTGCAGAGTATCGAGGACTGCTGCAAGGACTGTCACACGACCCTGAACGTAAATAAATGAAACGGATTGTGTAAGAATTACTGCAGAGATTCGATAGTGTTTAGTTACATTGTTGGTGATAATTCACTGGAACAGTAAAACAGCTAATACATTTAGGAGAACACTAATGCGGAATGATCACAAAGAACCAATTGTGGGCCGCCCGGGATTAGCCGAGCGGTCTAGGGCGCTGCAGTTATGGACTGAGGGGCTGGTCCCGGCGGGTGTTCGAGTCCTCCCTCGGGCATGGGAGTGTGTGTGTTTGTCCTTACGATAATTTAGGTTAAATAGTGTGTAAGCTTAGGGACTGATGACCTTAGCAGTAAGTCCCATAGGATTTCACACACATTTGAACAGTTTTGTCCAGAAAAAGAAACCGTGGTGAACATCCATAAATGTTTGAGTGCAGTGTGCAGTTGATGGGAGTACACTTGGGCGATGGGTAAAGAAGGTTGAGCCTCTGAAAATGCAGAAACAGAGCTCTATGACCAGCCACGCTCGGGACGTCCTGTCACAGCCATAGCTCCAGACATGCTGAATCGTGCGGATGTCATTATTCGTGCCGACAATTGGCTCTACAGTTGTCGGTTAGCATTGGAAGTGCGTCCACAATGAATGAGAGTCTCCGATAATCAAATAGGTGCTACGCCTACAGGACAAGGGCTTTTACGAGCAGGGGATACATGCTGTTTCACAATGTTGGCGTACGGCCGTAGATAGTGATAGAGACTATGGAGGAAAATAGGACATGTACCTGTTGATGTATATTGTCATCAAAGTCTGACTCCTAACAATAAATATGATCTGAGAAAAAAAATATCGGGCATTACTTATTGAACGACTGTCGTATAAACCAGGCGCCTGCTGAGGAGGCCGATAAGGAGCAACGGTCGCTGAATAGTCGTTGAGCAAACGCGGTAAGCATCATCTTGGTTCATCTGGGCGGTCAATCGTCCAACAGTTGCACATGTATTCCCCCGTACACATCTCCGCAGCCGTCGTTCACACAGTGATCTACGGCCGCGGTGCTCCACCTTTGCCTGCACTTCGGTTTAGGACAGCGCCACTTTGCCATGCACGGTACACTTTATCGACGGCGGCACGCCAACAGTTTACAAACTTATCCGTTTCGGGAATGCTTCCATCCTTGGCCCGAAAACCAATGATCATGCACTTTTGGACGTCAGATAAATAGCTCCGTTTCCGCATTACAACACCGACTGCACTGTTCTTCGCTTCCCCGCATAGCTTCATAAACTGTTCCCTGCTAGTATTGCCGCCTGCCATCTGTGAGTGGTTATTGCACGATTACGTCAAACATAGGCGGTGGTCATATTAATGAGATTGGGCAGCGTAGTACACTTCATATCAATTTGACATCTGTTGCTTGCCGCCTTCAGGGCACTGCAATTTTAATGACCAGCTGCATGGATAGATTTTTCAAATACAGACACCATGGAATGAGTGGTAATGACTCTAAATAAACAGTTCAGCAATGATATAATTTCTGACTCTAACCGTCGTCCGTGCTCTGTTCGCTAAAATGGTTAGCCGTGGGTTTGAGATGGTATGGATGAGAATTTTAGGTGTACTATCACTGTTTCCATGTGTGTGCGTGTGCCTGTGTGTGCGTGTGCCTGTGTGTGTGTGTGTGTTTGTGTGTGTGTGTGTGTGTGTGTGTGTGTGTGTGTGAGTGTATACAGTTTGATGACTGGGTGAGTGTGTGTAGGGAGTGGGGATGTTCACGTGAATGTGGTTACATACCATGAAGTGGATAGCCGTGGGTTTGAGTTGGCACGGGTGAGAATTTTAAGTGTACCGTCACTGTTTCCATGTGTGTGCCTGTGTGTGTGTGTTTGTGTGTGTGTGTGTGTGTGTGTGTGTGTGTGTGTGCAGTTTGATAACTGGATGAGTGGGGGTGAAGGGGGCGGGGATGTTCACGTGAATGTGGTTACGTACTAATCATCATCTTGCATTGGTAAGATATCGAATTGATTGAAAAGTGTGCAGCCAAATTCGACATCGGCTGGTGCGATTGGCACCATTTTATAAATGCAGTTGCGTGTCTTAAAAAATCGTAGTCGTAATAGATAGACCAAATGAGAAATTTAAAAAGGCGCAGTTCTGGAGTGTCCGCGACAGATAACCGTACCGGTGAAGACGCTCGTGAGCCACACGCGTGGCCAGCCGCTAATATCGTAGTCAGGACACGTATGCGCTAAAGGAGCGCGTCCTTCGTGACACACCGTGATGTGGGCGTCGTAGGCGGCGTGCGTGGCGCCTCTCCTTAATATTTAGCAGCTGCGTCTGCTGCGGAGGCCACGCACGTCCACCTCTTTAGAAAAGTTACTTTTTAATTAGTTACATGCGTGGCATGAATAAAGAAAAACAACCGTTTGTACGCAGGCGTGCCACAGAGACCATACAAGCACGCAGATAGTTCAGAAAGCATCTATTCAAATGTGTAACACAAAATCATAGTGGAAGGTTTTCAGCTTTCAGAAACGGTCTCTCGCTTCCTGACCCGTCCAGTCTTCTCGACATTCCTGAGCAGTTACAAATGGTTCAAATGGCTCTAAACACTATGGGACCTAACATCTGAGGTCAGCAGTCCCCTAAACTTGGAACTACTTAAACCTGACTAACCTTAGGACATCACACACATCCACGCCCGATGCAGGATTCGAACCTACGGCCATAGCAGCAGCGCGATTCCGGACTGAAGCGCCTAGAACCGCTCGGCCGAGCAGTTACAACTCAAGTTCTTATGCTTATTGTCCGTCTCCCCTGTGATGGTACTAATTCCATTTTATTGGAAGTGCTACCTTTTAAATTTTCTTGTCCAGCTCTGTTATCCTTTGTTTATTAGTTCTTACTTAACTGCCGGCCGAAGTGGCCGTGCGGTTAAAGGCGCTGCAGTGTGGAACCGCAAGACCGCTACGGTCGCAGGTTCGAATCCTGCCTCGGGCATGGATGTTTGTGATGTCCTTAGGTTAGTTAGGTTTAACTAGTTCTAAGTTCTAGGGGACTAATGACCTCAGCAGTTGAGTCCCATAGTGCTCAGAGCCATTTGAACCATTTGAGCCTTACTTAACTCTGTGCTGCTTTATCATTTTCTGTCAACATCTGAATCTTCGTCTATCTGGTAGATGCATCATCAGCTGAGACGGTAACGAATATGTGAAACAGTTTGTTGCATACATTTCCATTTCACGTTCTGCATATAGATCTACATACTTTGCAAGCTAGTGTACAACCCAGTACTTTGAATGAATGCCTTTACTGCTGCACTAGGAAATGGCGCGCCACGGACTCAGGCTGGTGAGAGCAGTATTATAGCACCTTAGAGACTCTCCTGCGCTTGCGTGGGACCTGTGATAGTAGTTTAAGACCCACTGACAGCTGCGAACCACCTGCATCCCTTCATGCTTGATATCTCCCCCGACGGCGATGTCATCTTTCAGCAGTATAATTGTCCATGTCTAGGAGCCAGAACCGTGCTACAGGAGCATTATTGTGAACTCACGTTGATGTCTCGGTGACCAAATTCGCCTGATGTAACTCCTATGGAATCCATCTGGGTCGCTATCGGGTGCGATCACCACGTACGCAAATCAGTGCCCCTTTATTTACGCGAATTACATGACCTGTACGTAAACGTCAACTGCCACATACATGCACAAACATACCAACAAACTGTCAGATCCCTGATACGCAGAATCAGTGACGTATTTCATTCCAAAGACGGACAAACATGCTTTTAAGCAAGTGGTCATAATGTTTTGGCTCATTGGTGTATATAACAGATCACAGACACCACAAAAAACACAGTCAGTAGTTGGCAAACGTTCAACAGACTCTGGTACATAACATCAAAACATATGTTAAAATTCTAATGTTCTGAAGTGTAAGAAAACAAAATTTCCAAAATTTCAAATGGCAATTATAAGTAGAAGAACGGCTGTAACAAAGGAACAAGAACATAGCATCTAGAGAAACTTCCATGGAATCTGTGAGTAGAACTTTAAATTATTGCTAATCGCAAGAAAACGAGAAGTCCGAGAACTGTTTACAACGTAGACGTACAACTTCCTAAACAGTATGAACAAAAATGTGTACATATTACAGGCCACTGAAGATGCCTTGCAAAGAATAAAGGCGAAATGCTTATGGCACAAAACAGTGTTTTATTCGGTTGTGAGTAGGCGATAGCAAAGTAATAATTATTAACATACTGTAATATTATACGCAACTAAGGACTACAGGATTCAAAAAGTTATAATAGGATAATACAGCGTTTCATAATTACCGAAGATTTCCGCCAATTGCGATTAAGCTGGTTTCAAACCTTTTCCAGGTTTTGTTAGCTTGGACAGTTAGCACAACTTCAGACTTACAAGTAGCTCTGCTTCTCGGAAGGGAAAGCGTCTGTTGCGCATTGTGTGACGCAGCTGGATATCGAGGCCACACAGAACTTTAGTCGATGATGTAGTGCCTGTGCTGTTTGTGTGGCCGTTGATTCGTGGGGACTATTTACAGAACCGACGGGCACAGCTGGCGACACAAAGGTCAGACTGCGGCTGGACCGTCCTCGGCGCGTTCTCGCGACGGAACCCGTCAGACGCCAGCGCACAGGCCGGCAGCGGGCGGCGCTCTTTGCTCAAGAGCAGGCAGGCATCGCGGGCGTCGCGGCCACGCATGTCGTCAGCTGCAGGGCTGGGCTCGCGTTGGCAAACCGTTTGTTTACACTAGCTCGCTCTCATTGACCTAGACGCAGCCCTAATGTGACAGCGGCGTCCCACACACTGATACGCGTATGAGGTTTACGACTCGTAAGGAAGGGGCTTCTGCCGTGGCCTACTGCTGCTGAGTCTCACGCTACTTATTTTTCGCATCAGCACTCCTCCAGTTGGTGTGATGCAATCATCAGTCGAATTCTAGGCCACTCCAACTACTACGCGCATGATTCGTTAGTGCCCTTAGTGGACTGTTTAGACAGTAAACTTCTTTTCATCTCCTAATTTTATCTCAACTACTTCGTTAGATGTTATGCATAGAGGCTGAAGCGGTGAGTGAAAACTTGCAACAAGGCTGGGAATGGTACCCGGTTCACCCGTTTACTAAGAGGGTGCGTCAGCCAGTTTCCATCTTGCCGCAGCAGTTCACATCCTGACACATCCCCCTCCTGTGTCCAAATTCTCCCTGCCGCACTCATCTACTTTAAATTCCGACTTACACATGAACAAAATTCCCGAGGCTCTCCATGTTCTGGAATAGCACCTCAGCATCGAATTTAAATGGGGGACCTAGCTTGAAACCCACATGCAGCTACTTATGCAAATAAATTTGCATCGAGGAGAAAGGCGTAGGGTAATCCGTGCAGTTGTGTGAACTACTGTGCCAAGGTGACTTGGTAGCCAAAGCATCTATGTAGTAGGCAGGATTCGAGGCCTTTGTGCAAAGTTTCACTCGCCGCTTCAGTCTATATACAGAGTGACAATTACTGGTCCATGTGAAACAAAATCCTCGTAACTTCTGAACGGTTTGCATTAGGACGTTCAAACAGCACGTTCCGTCCCGAGGCATGATGGGAATTAGTGTGCGCATTGTTGTTTGGTTTAGCGACAAAGCCCACTTACATTTTGATGGGTTCCTCTATAAGAAAAATTGCCGCATTTGGGTGACTGAGAATACGCATTTCGAGATCGAGAAGACTCTTCACCTTCAATGGGTGACTGTGTGTTGTCCAGTGTCCAGTCACGAAGTAACTGTTGCGATATTCATTGATGTCACGGTGACTACCGAATGGTATGTGAAGGTTTCGGAAGATGATTTCATCCTCTTTACCCAAAGTGACCCTGATTTCGACAAGATTGAAACGTCCCCTTTGAACAATTATACAAGACTGTGCTTAAACTGACACTCAATGTTTTTAGCGCAACGCAATCTGACTATCAAAGATCCCTGCAAAAGAATGGCCCTGAGTAACATTAAACTATACCTTTCAGAAATCACTTACCTCACAAAAATCTTCATTACTCGAACTACTGCAATACAGCGAGCGCCACTACTGCCAGCTAAATAAAAGATTCAAACTACGGAAGGCACTAACTACTGATAGGGATAGTTAGCAAATGAAAGATATTAATAGAGAACAAACAATGTATTTACCTTAATAGTCATAATATATATAGCAGTTCATGACAAATTACAAAACTCCGCCATCTCTCTCCCCACATCCACCACTGCTGGCGGCTCACCTCCAACTGCGCAACGCTACGCGCTGTTCACATCCAGCTGCCGCTGCCCAACACTACAATGGCTGACAACAATGCAAACTAGCCACAGACTGCACACAGCACAGCCAGTGATTTTCATATAGAGCGCTACGTAACGTTGCCGATAAGAAAACATAAACAGCCTACTTACATAGCCCCCATGCTCACCACAAAAAATTTTACAAATTTTTTTGGGCAGTGGCCAATACAGATTTGAAAAAAATTTTCATAATTACAATAACAAAGAAATCAAATGCACACACCTATCGATACAACGTTGGTCAAAAGCTAAAATTTTCTCACAGTCCATAAAGATAGTCCTGATCATTCATCATAATAGTAATTACAGTTTTTTTTCACAAAGTCTCATTAGTAAAAGAAATTGCACACAGAAGTAGTGGATTTCCATGCAGTCTTGAAGAAGTAGTGTTGTCCTTCCAACGGAAAGACAGTAGAGCAAACCCACAGCAGAGTCAGTCGAAATTTTGAAGAATATTGGTAGGTAGGTCATCACAGAGCAGACCACTGTAGTCCTGATAGAGATTACGGTATTGGTGGGCCACCAGAGGTGCAGATCCACTGCAGTCCTTGTAGAAATAATGGTACTGGTGAGTCAGCAAAGGTGTAGACCCACTGTAGTCCTTGTAGAGACGGCCAGCAGCCATCTGTTGTGACTGTGCAGGTGCACAATCACCATCGAAGATTCTTGCGGAGAATATAGCAAGTCCATAACCACCACGTGTGCACTCACAAAATGTTTGGAATTGTCCTTAGAACCAGCAATGCTGTTGTCCAGTCCCTTGCTGAATTATTAACACACGTGCAAACACTAACAGTCCCAACTTCACACATATTGTCCATATACTATGACCAACAGAAACGTGTGCAGTGAAATGGAACTTACAAGTTACTTAATTTGATGAACTGGTGTCAATTACAATATTATAACATGAGAATACAATTGCAAAGGTACAAAATACATCATTAAAAACATAACAATACAGATAACATTTGTAGTACAGGCTTTACAACAGAATAGAAATAAACATATACATCAGTGTTACTGGAATTATGACATGAGTACATAGATAAAAGATCAGAATAACTTGCAAAACATCAACTTCACACATGAGCATTAAAACAAAACAGAATAAATAATGTCTAAGCATATTTATAAGGTAAATAACATATTATTAATGCCAATTATATTTGAGGATAACAGTATTCCTCATCATAGTGAATATAGCTTAATATTAGAAGAAGAAAAAATTCTATGAAACTACACAGAGACAGGAAGAAAACACATACAAAAGGGTACACAAACACATAGTGGGATAACACAAGGAAAGAACAGGGTTTGTTTTACTGCAGTATTTGGCAAACAAAACTTTCTTTGCTTCTTGGAGATCTCCCTTCATTCATCATTATTCCCAAAAAGTCCTATCTATACCTCCTTCCAGTATTCTATTCATATCTCTTTCAAAATAAGTATTTCTGATTGTACAATACTCATTCTGGCCCAAATCTTTTTCATATAACTTCTCAATGCATTCTTTCCCTACTGTCCATAGTCAGTTTCTTATATAGTCTACCCTTCTTAAGCTAACTTAAATCTACTGAGCTCAGATGTTAAACTAAGGGACGAGGCAATGCAGCAGCATAAAACAATTAATACAAACAGCAATGAAAAAATGCAAATTGGCAAAGCAATTGCAATAATACCACTAATATAAGGCACTGTGCAGCAAACAAGAAAAATAAATCCATAGTAAAACTGGCTTAACAGCGTAATACAACGTCAAATTCAGTAACATTATGCCTGGCAAACAGCAGCAGCAACTTATATCTAAACATGACATAGCTCAAGCAAAAAAAACATTACACTAAAGACAACAATGATGACAAGGGAAATGCATATTCACATCTTAATGTCTATGTAATTAAAGTGGTGCACCACAACAACTTATTGTAAAAAGAAATATTACCATGTACTTGAAAAGAATATTATGTGTCCAGTTACTGTTACTAGTCCCTTCTTATTGTTCTTTTCTTTCCAAATGCTCCTTTTTTAAGGAATGTGGATTACAAAATTATTATTTAATAGATCTGTTGACAGAAAGTGTTCACATTAGCAAATGCATTTTATTTTATAAAAGCAATGCTGCAACACAGCTGGAAACTAGATATCAAATGAAATAAGCAACTATGTACAAAGTAAAGCATAAGAACATCATTCAGTAGTCATGAGGCATTTCATAAGTTAGTAGAAAAATCTCTCAACTAGAGAGACAGTAGTCATAATCAGGTGTATAGACATAAAAATATTTCTTGTCATTTCCTTAGGCATGTCAATAAATATCATAAATTAAGAGCTCCACAGTGTAATCATATGTTTTCAAGTTCGACCATGTCGTTTTTGCGATGCTTTCTCTAAAGGAATGTCATTAGCGTGGGTATAGGCCTCTTTTTTTATCCACCTAATGGCTTTCTTTTGTCAGACGACTACCTCTCAGCTGGGCACCAAAAACGCATTACGTCAAGATCACTTACCTTTCTTAACGAAATATTTACGACAGCAGATTCCGCTACAGTGACAGTCTCATATAAAAAATTTCACAGGTCGAGAATTTGCGTTACAAATGTGTAGAAACAAAATCTTATGAATATAACAGTGTCCAAAAAATTTTCGCCAGCATTGTGATACATTCACACATTTACACACATTTCATAACTCTTAAAGTACGATTCATGGTTTCCAACATCCTTTTCATAAATCAGAGTCCCTAACCACTACTCCTTATTCCTTACCTTATTACACATATACATATTCATCAACACGTCTTCAACACTTCATCATAATAAATACATATCATAATAAACATTCCTCAACAGCATAATACACATCGTCGTCGTAATAATAACATCAAACACCTCAGTCAAATCTCAAAAACGTCGTAGCTTTCTGCAATAATTTCAAAACCTAAAGAAAATTCTCTGCTCATTTCAGTAGTGTCATCTACCTCAAACGTACTTTAAAAATCATGATCCCATCCCAAATACATCATTCAAAGCTCTCATAGTATCACAATGGTTCCGAAAAAATATGAACAGTTCACAAAGTACAGACAAAATACAATTTCGTAAGTGTGAAGTTATCCAGCGGTGTAATCACGTGAACATCTGTCACTGACGTAATAAAAAAGTTTGTCTCTCTCAGTTAAATGATCAGATAGCTGTGTAATTTGTGTTAGAGAAATATGGTACCAATGTGTAAAGTTGTATAAGCAAATACCATATTAGCTAGGGCTCCTTGTGCTTGCCAAACACATGATACACAAAGTAAGCGTGTACCCCCCTGAGGATTAATGTAATTATACCCTCAGGTGTTACAGATTACAGCAATGGAATGAAATGTATAACGGAAAACTTTCTTTGTAATTCTAAAAATCTTGAAAAATAAATGGTTTAAGTACAAAATTAAGCACTCAAATGCGTGTCCTGTAGCGCTAAATGTGCATCTTGCTGTAAGATAATGCTGTGGAAGGGTCGTAGTTATTGTCCTCCGAAAGCTAAGTTCTGCAGAAGACCATGTACTTACCTCATGATAAACAAAAGTGAAATGCTTTGCGTATAGATATCTTAGTTATTTCGCTTATTGTTGTGATGAAGAAATTACTGTGCTGTAACGTATTGTTGTGCTACGGAAAAGGCTGTCTCATTGTAGCTATACCACAAAAGTTACTATTAAACATGTTTTACTTTCCAGAAGAATTCAGAAAAACTGTGCAGATATAAAACAGATACACCGCAAAAGCAACGTTGTAAATTGTCACTCATTAGTAACGTCGTGATATAATCGTGTAGCTGTCACATAAACTAACCACTGTGTCATCTGGTATCTCTCAGAAAGTACTTTAATTCAGAATGTATTTTCAAGTAAACCAAAATGTTGCATTAAAATCTCATTAGCAGTACTCGTAAATGTTCTAAGTATGTGAGCCTTATAGTCGTTACGTAATCGTGCAACTAACAAGCAAGAATGCACCCACACAGTAACACTGTGACATCTGTTCTCGCAATAACAATGCATTCGTAATTTCTGTTTAAATAAGTTCTCTTGGTTCTTGAGTGGATATTGAACTTCAAAACATTGTTGCATGTTAACAGTTTCTCAGTGTGACAAATTGTACAAGTAGCGTGAAGTGAAAATTGCAAAGACTAAGTTAAAAAGCAGATTATCTGTCAATAAATGGTTTTACATGTGAAATGTGGTGTAAACCTTTACTCTTCCTACACAGACTGCACACAGCACAGCCAGTGATTTTCATACAGAGCGCTACGTGGCGTTACCAATAAGAAAACATAAACAGCCTACTTACATAGGGAAATGAAAGATATTAATAGAGAACAAACAATGTATTTACCTTAATAGTCATAATATATATAGCAGTTCATGACAAATTACAAAACTCCGCCATCTCTCTCCCCACATCCACCACTGCTAGCGGCTCACCTCCAACTGCGCAACGCTACGCGCTGTTCACATCCAGCTGCCGCTGCCCAACACTACAATGGCAGACAACAATGTAAACTAGCCACAGACTGCACACAGCACAGCCAGTGATTTTCATATAGAGCGCTACGTAACGTTGCCGATAAGAAAACATAAACAGCCTACTTACAAGATGTGGTTCGTGCAAGACTGACCACACCACGACCCCATCGAGCAAGACAGAGTTTGATGTCCCGGAGGAGCACTTGCGCGTGGGGGGGGGGAGGGGGGGGGCGCATTCTAGCTCTACTGGTTGAAATGGCTGTGAGCACCATGGGTCTTAACAGCTGTGGTCATCAGTCCCCTAGAGCTAAGAACTACTTAAACCTTACTAACCTAGCTCTACTGGCATGGGCCTCAACTGGCAGCCATATTCTCTGAATCTGAACACATGCAACAGCTTTTTGCGGCGCTATATTAAAGAGAAGGTGGGCAGCAATAACCCCAAAACCATTGCTGAGCTGAAAACAGCCATTCAGGAGGTCATCGACAGCATCTATGTTCTGACACTTCAGCAGGTCATGCAGAATTTCGCTATTCGTCTGCGCCACATGATCGCCAATCTTTTTTTTTTTCACTAGTGCCTTTATCCCGCGGTTCCGCAGGGTCCGATGCCCTCCCCGTCGCCATCCCGTACCCGCCGGAATGGAATTAGTGTACGCCAGCTGTCTGCAACTAGTGTAATCTACGGAATAGTGTGAATGTAGTCAGATGTCTGCGAGTCGTGTGACTGAGGCGGGACGAGGGGACCAGCCCGATATTCATCTAGTGGGATGTAGAAAACCGCCTAAAAACTACATACAGGCTGGCCGACACACTGGCCTTCGTCGTTAATTCGCCAGGCGGATTCAAAATGGTTCAAATGGATCTGAGCACTATGTGACTTAACTTATGAGGTCATTAGTCGCCTAGAACTTAGAACTACTTAAACCTAACTAACCTAAGGACATCACACACATCCATGCCCGAGGCAGGATTCGAACCTGCGACCGGAGCGGTCGCTCGGCTCCAGACTGTAGCGCCTAGAACCGCGCGGCTACTCCGGCCGGTCAGGCGGATTCGATCCGGGGCCAGCGCGCCTACCCAAGTCCAGGAAGCAGCGCATTAGCGCTGTCGGCTAACCTGGTGGGTGCAACATCATCGCCAATGATGGCAGGCATATGGAACACATCATAACCTAACTCAGAATATCTGTAGTGACGTTTACATGTTAAATAAAGTGAGTGCACGCCGTAGTTAGTAACTAATTTACGTTTCTTTTCGTATAGTTCAATAATTGTCACCCTGTCCGTAAAATCATTTCTGTATGATACTAGTATAGTCTCTGAAATTGTGTTTCATTTGTAATTCGTTTGAGTTCCACTCACAACAATTTAACTATGTTTCTTCTGTGTGTCTTAGATTAGGATTGCATAAAATCTCTGGGCGTTTAATGGATTCTTTTCACGTATATATCAAAGAGAAATAACGTACAGCTTTCTGCAGGGTTGCATAACTGGCCCACTACTGATCTTCATCTATATTAATGACCTATAATTGTACTTAAACCAAGAGGTGGTTGACACAAATATTGTTGTCAAGCAGAGTGAAGAAATAAACAGAAATTTTGTGGATGTTATTAAATAGTTTTGCATAAATTGGCTCCTTTAAACTGTGAAGGAAAATAGGTCATCCAGGATCACACAATAAATAATACCTAAACTTTAATTAAAGTACTGTATCAGTTATAGACAAATATGAAAAATGAAAAGACGGACACGCACATCGAAGACAATTTCAATTGGAAAAAGCAAATAGTACATATGCTAATGCGATTAGGTTGAACTTTGGAGTTACTGAAATGATTAGGTTCATTAAATTAAATGTTTTTCTTTCATTAATGGGGCAATTCTTCAAACAGGAAAAACTGTTTATTGCTTGAAAGAAAGCAATCAGATCTATGTGTGGTGTGCACATCTTTCATAGACAGTAGTTTAAGCAGTTAGATATATAAATCCCACACCAATAACATGTCAAGATTCCTTGCGAGTTTATGGATACATTACGAAGGAAAATATAATCTGCTTTACTCTATAATGCATATAGCTTTTACACAGAAAAAGGGTAAAAGAAAATAGTATATAACTCATTACATGCATCAAAAGCATTCTCAACTGTAGCCTTAAGTTATTACTTCTAAACAGTTCCTTCTATACGGTAGTGGAATTGTTGAGTGGAAATACGTAGACAGTTATGAAACCGAAAATGATTAAAATGTAGCCGTGTAAATGCCATTTTTAAGAAGTGAGTACAAATTCTACATCACAATCTTTATCGTCAGTATGACCTATGACTTCATCCGGGCCCCGCGTGGGTATCCCCTCCAGGGTGACTGGACACTAAGCCATCGTGTACATCAGCACAGCAACCGCTTCAATGAGGGTCATAAAGGGGGCTGCACGTGGTTAAGTTCTTTTATTGCGTTCTATTAGCCGGTTGTTTTTACAATACGATCTACGAGTTGCGTAACAAATTAATAGCTTACGCTAATGATCAAAGTCGAATACAAATATGTACGTGTGAGGCCACGCCTGTGACCTCATTCTTTGGTTAGATTCATCCTTTTCCTATACTCCCCCGTCGCATAACAGCTGTTTGGCACGTTTTGCAAATTAAATGGACGAAAAGACTGATATTCATTAAGATGCCCATTTGACTATTTCGTTTCACTGAATTTGAGACGAACTGCTTTTGTGTGAGTCGATACTCAAAACAGCTACAGCTCAAAGCCTTTTTGACAGGATTAATATATTTTTTTTAAATTAAAACTGTATATCATGGAACTGGTGCATTGGAGTAAGTAAAACCGAATCTAGTTCGGTGGTTGGAATTTATGGTGGACTGCAAGCAAAAGTTAAGGCTGTCGCTCCTGATGCGGTATGGATTCATTGTATGACAGACAGGGTGGCTCCAACCGCTAAGGAACTCAGCCCTTCATGAAGTGCTGCATAAGTAATAGAAACAGTTAATATTATCAATGTAAAATCCATAAATTCAATGATTTTTAAAGCGCAATGTAAGAAGATGGATGCTGAACATTCAATTGCTCTTTTCTTAGAAATGCTCGATGGCTTTCAAGGGATAAGGTATTAAGAAAGAATGTTTGAACTGAGGAGCGAGGTATTCTTCTTCATCAAGGAGAAAAGACACTGTGGCAGACTAGTTCACTAACGGATATTTTCTGTTAAAATGGATTGCATCACTGACATTTCCTAGAAACTAAATATCCTTAATAGTCCACTTCAAGGTAATCAGGTAACTGTACTGCCACGGAAAGAAAAAGCTGACGTCGGTATTCCTCTTTCTTTATCTATACATACGATTTTCATAAATTTCATTGGATTAAAAATCCATTCGAAAATGCTACTGGACCATCATGTCTAAATACAAAAGAGCAAGAACAACTTATTCATCTCGCTTGTGATACGTCACTAAAGAGTAAACTTAAGAAAGTGTCTTTGTTGCAGTTTTGGACACATATTAGTAAGGAATTAACAACGCTGGGCCAAAAGCAAATGAAGATCCTGATTCCTTTTGCAACAACATAGTTGTGCGAGACAGTAAATTCAGGATTGGCGGCTATGAAGTTGAACATCATTCAAAATTAGCGTAAGCAAAGAACTTCGAGTGATTGTAGTTTAAATTTTTAATGCTCTTGTAATCCATGTTTGCTTGATTCTAAATATTGTTCATTTCATAGTTTCTGAATAAAAAGAGGGATAAATATAAACAATGGGTCTCTTATTTCCATCATAATAATTCATGAATTTTTGGTTTCTGTTGCGCAAAATCCTTCTAAACTGAATCTGGCAAAACAGATAATAAGGCAGATAAAATACAAAAAAAGACCATCTTTCGTTGTGGAGCGGGGTCGAAAGGAGAAAAGTTTGAGAACCACTGGTCTAGCCCGTCCAAATTCGCAGCTTGTTGCAGACAATAACGACCGTAACTGAACAGCACTATGGAATTACTGTGCAACAAGTTGGGAATTTGGGTAGGAGGGGAAGTATGCTCGGACAGCCGAACAGTTAGGGTGACCTCTCGCGTAAAACAGGAAATACGGCTTCGAATAATGTCCGGTACAAATTATCACTTTCCGCATATGAATTATATTTTAGTGCCTTCATGCGGCTGGCTTCACGTATACATTCAGCCGCGGGATCATGGATGCACAATACGATATCTGGTAGACTGATCACCCAGAACGTTGTGACCACCACCCTATTATCGAAATAAACCCGTCCAGTCGATAGTAGCGTCACCTGGCGAGGAATGAGTGCAGGTCAGACTCACGCACGGCGCACGTACGAGGTTCGTTCAATAACTAACGCCTCACATTTTAAAAGAACTGTTAATATACACAGACAAACATCCTTGTCAAGCCTTCACTTTCGATTATTCTTTGCACCGATGAAGTTTCGAACCGTTCTGGCAGATGGCAGAGCCGTAGTACCGCGTCAAACTGGCGTCTACATACGACTCACATTGCAAAAAGCTTGCCGTTATTGAATTCTTGTGTGCAGAGAAAGAAACCGTGGTGAACATTCATAAACATTTCTGTGCGTGGTATGGCGATGCTGCGGTTGATAGGAGTACAGTTGGGCGATGGGTAAAGAAAGTCACAGCCTCAGGAAATGCAGCAACAGAGCTCCACGACCAGCAACACTCGGGACGTCTTGTAACAGCCACTGCTCCAGACATGCTGAATCGTGCGGATGCCATTATTCGCGCCGACTGGAGCATCACAACTCGACAATTGGCTCTACAGTTGTCGGTCAGTCTTGGAAGTGCGTCTGCAATGATCGAGACTCTCGGATATTCACTGAGGTGCCCACGACGGTTCATATTCAGAGAGGTGCTCACGGTGGTTTCCACGAATGCTCAAGGGGGCCACAAGATTCAATGAAAGGCCATTTCGTCTGCATTGATAGAGCGTTTTGGGACTTTCGGAGATGCCTTTCTGTCACAGATCGTTACGTGGGATGAAAGTTGGGTGCACCACTTTGCGCTGGAAACAAAAAGGCAGCCCATGGAGTGGCATCATCCTCATTCACCATAAAAAAGGAAATTCTAGCCAACCTCCGAAAAGTCAAGTTGACAGGCTTCTGGGATTGTAACGGCTTCATTCTCGTGGATGTGATGCCAAGAGGCTCAACCATCAATTCAGAGGTATACGTGATGACTCCAAATACACTCAAGAACCAAGAATCTATGAGAAATATTGCTACAACACGATAATGCACGCCCACACACAAGTCTGAGAACCCGGGAACGCATCGCCAAACTGCATTGGACACCACTGCCTCATCCACCCTACAATCCAGACCCGGAACCCTCAGATCTCCATCTCTTTGGGCCGCTTAAAGATTCTGTATGGGGAACATGGGGAACATGAAGATGACGAGGGCGTCGGTCATACAGTGAAAACATGGCTAAGTCTACAGGACAAGAGCTTTCACCAGCAGGGAATGCACGCTCTTCACAACGTTGGCATGCAGCCATAGAACGTGATGGACACCACATAGAAAAATGGGACATGGACAAGACATGTTGATGTATATTGTCATCGAATTCTGACCCTTAACAATAAATATGTTCTGAGAAAAAAAATGTGGGGCATTACTTATTCAACAACCGTCGTAGCGTCAGTGAGCGGGCTGTCCGTGTGTAGAGTGGGGATGTGGGGAGGGCGCCCAATCTGTCTGAGTCTGACCGAGAGCAGACTGTGACGGCCAGGAGGCTTGGCACGAGCTTTTCGTAACCTGCACGATTTTTCGGGTGATCGAGGAGCTCTGTGGTGAGTACGCTCAACACGTGGCGAAAGCAAGGTGAAACGACGTCCAGACTTCGTGGGGTTGGATGGCCATCCCTCTTTACAGTTGTAGGATCTCGTAGGCTGGAAAGACTGGTGAAACAAGGCAGGCAGCGAACTGTGGCGGAACAAACATCATATTTTAACGCTGGGCAGAGTACAAGTGTGTTTGAATACACACTGCGCCGAAAACGCCTAACGATGGAGTTCCACAGCTGACGACGCACACATTGTAAGTAGGCTCTTTATATTGTCTTATTGGCAACGTTACGTAGCGCTCTGTATGAAAATCACTGGCTGTGCTGTGTGCAGCCTGTGGCTAGTTTGCATTGTTGTCTGCCATTGTAGTGTTAGGCAGCGGCAGCTGGATGTGAACAGCGCGTAGCGTTGTGCAGTTGGAGGTGAGCCGCCAGCAGTGGTGGATGTAGGGAGAGAGATGGCGGAGTTTTGTAATTTGTCATGAACTGCTATATATATTATGACTATTAAGGTAAATACATTGTTTGTTCTCTATTAATATCTTTCATTTGCTAACTATCCCTATCAGTAGTTAGTGCCTTCTGTAGTTTGAATCTTTTATTTAGCTGGCAGTAGTGGTGCTCGCTGTATTGCAGTAGTTCCAGTAACGAACATTTTTGTGAGGTAAGTGATTTGTGAAAGGTATAGGTTAAAGTTAGTCAGGGCCATTGTTTTCTAGGGATTATTGAAAGTCAGATTGTGTTGTGCTAAAAATATTGTGTGTCACTTTAGTGAATGTTTGAGTACGTTCAGTTTTGCTCAGCTGTTTGAAAAGCAAATAGTGTAAGAGGTTTATCAGCACAGTCGTGTATAATTGTTCTAAGGGGACGTTTCAACGACGACGATGTGTATTATGCTGTTGAGGTATGTTTATGTCAATAAGATGACGCTACCATATATGAGGAATGTGATTACGTGTTTATATGTATATGAATAATGAATAGAAGTTAGGGACCCTTGACTTGTGAAAAAGGATGTTGGAAACCAAGAATCGTACTTTAAGAGTTATGAAATGTGTGGAAATGCGTGAATGTATCACAATGCCGGCGAAAATTTTTTTGGACGCTGTTATATTCATAGGATTTTGTTTCTACACATTTGCAACGTAAATTCTCGACCTGTGAAATTTTTATATGAGACTGTCACTGTAGCGGAAACTGCTGTCGTAAATATTTCCGTAAGAAAGTTAAGTGACCACCTGCACGTGCGTCGTTGGCGCACAGCTGTGTGAGACACCTGGAGAACAAGCCATTAGGGTGTGCCTTTCCGGAAGCACAGGTAGAAAAAAAAAGGGGAGGCCATTATCCTCGCTATTGACATTTCCTTGTTGAAAGCATACTGTGGAGCTCGTAATTTATGATATTTACTAAAATGCATAATGAAATGATTAGAAACATTTTACATCTATTGTCTTTGTAGTTAAGAGATTGGTAATTTTGTTTAATATCTAGTTCCTAGCTGCACTGCAGCATTGGTTAAAATAAAATTTTATAGATGTACTAATATAATATTTTATGCCTACAGATCCAAAAAAAGGAATAACTTTGATGTACTTAAAAAAAACGAAGGAGCATAAAAAGACGTTTCCCTTCACAGGAATTGCATACGGAATTTTCTTTTCAACTACTTGGTAATATTTTTCGTAGAATAAGTTGTGGTGCACCACTTTAATTACATAGACATTAAGATGTGAATATACATTTCCCTTATCTGCATTGCTGTTTTTACTGTAATATTTTTTCTGCTTGAGCTATGTCATGTTTAGGTATAAGTTGCTGCTGTTTGCCAGGCATAGTGTTATTGAATTTGACTTTGTATTATTCTGTTAAACGAGTTTTACTAATGATTTATTTTTATTGTTTGCTGCACATTGCCTTATATTAGTTGTAATATTACAATTGCTTTGCTAATTTCTTAATGCTGCTTGCTTCGCAAATCTGCGTTTTTTTTATTGCTGTTTATATTAATTGTTTTATGTGATGCTGCATTGCCTCGTCCCTTGGTATATATATCTGAGCTCAGTAGATTTAAGTTAGCTTAAGAGGGGTAGACTATATAAGAAACTAACTATGATGACTTGGAAGAAATGTATTGAGAAGCTATATGAAAATGGTTTGGGCAAAAAAAAAAGGATACTGTACAGTGGAGAAAAACTATTTTTGACAGAGGATGTGAACAGAATACAGAAAGCAGGCTTAGATAGGACTTTTGGGAATGATGATGAACGAAGGGAGATCTCCATGCAAAATACTGCAGTAAAACAAACCCTGTCCTTTCCTTTTGTGTTATCCCACTATGTGTTTGTGTACCCTTGTGTATTTGTTTTCTTCCTGTCTCTGTGTAGTTTCATAGAATTTTTTCTTCTAATATTAAGCTACATTCACTATGTTGAGGAATACTGTTATCCTCAAATATAATTGGCATTAATAATATGTTATTTACCTTGTAAATATGCTTAGACATTATTTATTCTGTTTTGTTTTAATGCTAATGTGTGAAGTGGATGTTTCAATAATTATTCTGATTTTTTATGTATGTACTCATGTCATAATTCCTGTAACACTTATGTATATGTTAGTTCAATTCTTTTGTAAAGCCCATATTACCACAAATGTTATCTGTATTATTATGTTTTTAATGGTGTATTTTGTATCTTTGTAATTGTATTCTTATGTTATAATATTGTAATTCACACCAGTTCATCAAATTAAGTAACTTGTAAGTTCCATTTCACTGCACACGTTTCTGTTGGTCATAGTATATGGACAATATGTGAGAAGTAGGGACTGTTAGTGTTTGCACGTGTGTTGATAATTCAGCAAGGGACTGGATAACAGCATTGCTCGTTCTAAGGACAATTCCAAAAAACTTTGTGAGTGCACAAGTGGTGGTTATGGACTTGCTATATTAACTGCAAGACTCTTCACTGGTGATTGTGCACCCGCACAGTCACAACAGATGGCTGCTGGTCATCTCTACCAGGACTACAGTGGGCCTGTCCACACTTTCTACGAGGACTGCAGTGGGTCTGCACCTCTGGTGGCCCACCAATACCATACTCTCTACCAGGACTACAGTGGGTCTGCTCTATGATGACCTACCTACCAATCTTCTTCAAAACGTCGAATGACTCTGCTGTGGGTTTGCTCTGTTGTGGCCCATTACCTGTCAGCATGTCAAGAGTCAGCACTGTCTTCCTGTTGGAAGGACAACACTACTTCTTCAAGACTGCATGGAAATCCACTACTTCTGTGTGCAATTTTTTTTACTAATGAGACTTTGTGAAAAAAAAAACTGTAATCACTATTATGATGAATGATCAGGACTGTCTTTATGGTCTGTGAGAAAATTTTAGCTTTTGACCAACATTGTATAAATAAGTGTGTGCATTTGATATCTTTGTTATTGTAATTATGAAAAATGTTTTCAAATCATTATTGGCCACTGCCCAAAAATATTTTGTAAAATTTTTTGTGGGGAGCATGGGGGTAAGTAGGCTGTTTATGTTTTCTTATTGGCAACGTTACGTAGCGCTCTGTATGAAAATCACTGACTGTGCTGTGTGCAGTCTGTGGTCAGTTTGCATTGTTGTCAGCCATTGTAGTGTTGGGCAGCGGCAGCTGGATTTGAACAGCGCGTAGCGTTGCGCAGTTGGAGGTGAGCCGCCAGCAGTGGTGGATGTGGGGAGAGAGATGGCGGAGTTTTGTAATTTGTCATGAACTGCTATATATATTATGACTATTAAGGTAAATACATTGTTTGTTCTCTATTAATATCTTTCATTTGCTAACTATCCCTATCAGTAGTTAGTGCCTTCAGTAGTTTGAATCTTTTATTTAGCTGGCAGTAGTGGCGCTCGCTGTATTGCAGTAGTTCGAGTAATGAAGATTTTTGTGAGGTAAGTGATTTCTGAAAGGTATAGTTTAATGTTACTCAGGGCCATTCTTTTGCAGGGATCTTTGATAGTCAGATTGCGTTGCTCTAAAAATATTGTGTGTGTCAGTTTAAGCACAGCCATATACAATTGTTCTAAGGGGACGTTTCATAGTCAGATTGCGTTGCGCTAAAAATATTGTGTGTCACTTTAGTGAATGTTTGAGTACGTTCAGTTTTGCTCAGCTGTTTGAAAAGCAAATAGTGTAAGAGGTTTATCAGCACAGTCGTGTATAATTGTTCTAAGGGGACGTTTCAACATGTGTCAACGTTAACACCACGACATGGCCAATACCTTCTTCATCATGCTGATGGGAGGGCGCGAGTCCGTTGTCTTCCATGGAAGAATTCCTTGATACCTGTACTGCAAGACGGAGAAGATCTGGCGACGGTTCCATTATGCTCCGGGAAACATTCGCGTGGACATCCATGGGTCAAGTGGAGCTCGTGCAAGGCACTATGACGGCCGAGGAGTATAGTACACTGGTTGCAGACCTCGTATACCTCTCCATTTTTCCCGACGGCAGCGGCGTTTTCCTGCAAGCTAATGCGACATGTCACAAGGCCAGGAGTGTGATGGAGTGTTTCTGGGAACACAGTGAAGAACTCCGATTGATGTGCTGGCCTTCCACCACGCCAGATCTGAACCCTATCGAACGCATCTGGGATGTGAATGAACATGG
The DNA here is from genome assembly GCF_023864275.1 of Schistocerca cancellata. Lineage (NCBI taxonomy): Eukaryota > Metazoa > Arthropoda > Insecta > Orthoptera > Acrididae > Schistocerca > Schistocerca cancellata. Next base: position 928,160,578 of record NC_064626.1, on the reverse strand, counting down.
CGTCAGAGCTTCGTCCCCGGAATTTACGGGAATTAGGTGACTTGCGTGTGCAGGTGTAGTGCCAGCTCACTCCAGCGACCTAAGGCCTCACTGCTTCCATGCCACGACGCATCGCCTCTGTTACCCGCGCCAAAGGTGGACATACCGGCTATTATGCAGGTGGTCATAATGTTCTGGCTGATCAGTGCAACTAGAGGATTTCTTGTCAGATAATGACAATCTTTTTTTTCTGTCATATAGGATATATTTTTCAACACAAAATATATCGATAATGTAATAGCTCAGAATCATGCCAGACAACTTTAGTTATTTCTCCTCAAATGCAACGACTATTATTTCGTAGTACTAGCATTGGTTCTCACACAGGTGCTACACATTCCGTGCCATTACTGATGAGTGGTTGGCTCACGTTTCACCTCTCTCCAAGGTAAGTTGTCGCTAGCTCTGATAAAGACACAGGAAGCGCTGTCCTAACTGTAATATGACTCGCTTTCACATTGTGGTGTCCCGCAGCAGAGCTTCTCACGGAGAGCGTTATATTTCTTAAAACTGGTAGAATCACTTACTTCGATATCATGTTATTCGCATAATGTGTTAGTCATCTGCTCTCATCCCAGAAGGCTAACACACACACATGTATTCAAAAGAGAAAATAGTTCTAAACATTAATATCTTTCCCAATTTAAAACGAAAGCATGAATCATTTGAGGATATCCAAGAAGTTGACACAAGAGGCTAAATGGCGTGTGATGGCCTCACTGTTGAATGATTTGCCGACCGTCTCAGAGAAATCACCTCGCTTTACAAAAAGCCATGCGTCAATGGGAGTAAGAGTGGCTGGCGAGCCAAGAAGCGAACCGAGGGTAATATATCCAACTTTGCACTATACAGAACGTCGTACCAGCGATTTACAAAGTAATCTCTCCTACAGGATAGATAATAGGACATGGTTCCCAAAGAAATGGATATATTCCACGGCAAGAACATAACAGCTGGTGTGCAAGTCTCAGTGTGACACAATTTAGAAGATGCATTCTGTTTTTGACAGGAGTACAGAGATGTAAACTAAAAGACTATGTACTGACAGGAATTTTGATAAGCCGATAGAGAGGATATTTTATTGTGTTAGAAGATAGCTGGAAAATCGATTCCTTGTTAGTTGCTACCACACCCGTGTTAATTATTTTAGGTACACGTGACAGGGAGCAAGTTATTGAGCTGTGTGGCACAATAAACTAGCCAGCAACTAAACCTTTTATTTCGCAAGTGCAATTATGTTCATTTCCGTCCACAGCGACAATCCGCCACCACGAACTCTGGAATAAATTTATTTCCCCTTTTCTCCTTTTATGTCTTCTCTCTGTGCACATGTCTCAGGTGCTCAATATTCCTGCCTTCTAACAATACGGTGTCCTGATGTTGTTACAGCTTGTCAACGTTTACAGAGATAGCCCCACGAACATGAATGGAGGCAGATCTGCTTCACACATCCATCATGTTTATGTTGTGAAACCCAAGCCTTCCGTAGTAGTCAAGGTACATTTTTCCACATCTTCCAATGACTGTGAACACGAGGTCCAGGTCGTCTCTTGTTATTGTTGCTCAGAAACAATAGTTCCTGGAGCTCTGAATTGCTCCCATACTCTCAGCATGAAGCGCAAACTGTGAAGTTATTTGTTTCTGTATTTCACTGCCTCAATGCCATTGCACCGCCTTTACCATCGTCGAAGGGAGATTCAGAGCGAAACACCGGCGGTTCTCGAACTAGACCTAGGGCTGCAAACGTCCGCGTTTCCCCGCATTTGTCCTTGTTTCGAGGAATTCCGGTGGGGTATCACAGGTTTCTTTTTAGTTTCCTTTTACAACTATCCGGAGTACAACTTTATCAAAAAATAGACAAATACTTCTTTATTGAGAACTATGAGAAGCTGCCGACAATTGGACAGTCTCATGCACCGTGCCGCCTCCCCGTCCGCCAGACAGTTGTGCGCAGGCAAGCCAACTGTCCAACTGTACGTTTCACTCGCGACGCAAATGTAGTATCTCGATAATGCAGTGCTCCGATTTGCGTAAGTTTGTATCATTCATATTAGTTAAGAGTGGTAACTCGTCATCGTTTTATTTGAATCGGCCTTCATATACACTCCTGGAAATGGAAAAAAGAACACATTGACACCGGTGTGTCAGACCCACCATACTTGCTCCGAACACTGCGAGAGGGCTGTACAAGCAATGATCACACGCACGGCACAGCGGACACACCAGGAACCGCGGTGTTGGCCGTCGAATGGCGCTAGCTGCGCAGCATTTGTGCACCGCCGCCGTCAGTGTCAGCCAGTTTGCCGTGGCATACGGAGCTCCATCGCAGTCTTTAACACTGGTAGCATGCCGCGACAGCGTGGACGTGAACCGTATGTGCAGTTGACGGACTTTGAGCGAGGGCGTATAGTGGGCATGCGGGAGGCCGGGTGGACATACCGCCAAATTGCTCAACACGTGGGGCGTGAGGTCTCCACAGTACATCGATGTTGTCGCCAGTGGTCGGCGGAAGGTGCACGTGCCCGTCGACCTGGGACCGAACCGCAGCGACGCACGGATGCACACCAAGACCGTAGGATCCTACGCAGTGCCGTAGGGGACCGCACCGCCACTTCGCAGCAAATTAGGGACACTGTTGCTCCTCGGATATCGGCGAGGACCATTCGCAACCGTCTCCATGAAGCTGGGCTACGGTCCCGCACACCGTTAGGCCGTCTTCCGCTCACGCCCCAACATCGTGCAGCCCGCCTCCAGTGGTGTCGCGACAGGCGTGAATGGAGGGACGAATGGAGACGTGTCGTCTTCAGCGATGAGAGTCGCTTCTGCCTTGGTGCCAATGATGGTCGTATGCGTGTTTGGCGCCGTGCAGGTGAGCGCCACAATCAGGACTGCATACGACCGAGGCACACAGGGCCAACATCCGGCATCATGGTGTGGGGAGCGATCTCCTACACTGGCCGTACACCACTGGTGATCGTCGAGGGGACACTGAATAGTGCACGGTACATCCAAACCGTCATCGAACCCATCGTTCTACCATTCCTAGACCGGCAAGGGAACTTGCTGTTCCAACAGGACAATGCACGTCCGCATGTATCCCGTGCCACCCAATGTGCTCTAGAAGGTGTAAGTCAACTACCCTGGCCAGCAAGATCTCCGGATCTGTCCCCCATTGAGCATGTTTGGGACTGGATGAAGCGTCGTCTCACGCGGTCTGCACGTCCAGCACGAACGCTGGTCCAACTGAGGCGCCAGGTGGAAATGGCATGGCAAGCCGTTCCACAGGACTACATCCAGCATCTCTACGATCGACTCCATGGGAGAATAGCAGCCTGCATTGCTGCGAAAGGTGGATATACACTGTACTAGTGACGACATTGTGCATGCTCTGTTGCCTGTGTCTATGTGCCTGTGGTTCTGTCAGTGTGATCATGTGATGTATCTGACCCCAGGAATGTGTCAATAACGTTTCCCCTTCCTGAGACAATGAATTCACGGTGTTCTTATTTAAATTTCCAGGAGTGTAGATACATTGTATGTGTGCGGGAAAGTAATCCGATTTGACCCAATCGTACGGCATTTTCGCAAACTTTGCCCGGGATTGATAACTTAAGCAGAGGCAGGCCAGTAATTAACTAACGTTCATCTTATCAGCTAGTCTTCCAGTTTCCCTGCGCAGGCCAGCAAGGCTCCCATTCTCATAGAACAAATACTGAGTAAATGCAGATCGCGCTGTCTCCGAAACAAAGGATCCCCCCCCCCCTTTTCCCGTAAATTTCAAGGATGGTTCGACAAGTCGCCTAATAGCCTTTATCAGCGTACAACTTAAAGAACGTAGTATGGTGCTGGCCGTAAATATGAACATGCTCAGCAGTCTTTTATAGTTAATATGACTACACCAGTACGGATCAGATCAGCAGAGCTTAATTTCGGCCGAAATGCGTCGGAACGGCGTTCCAACAACTCGCAGGTATTTTTTTAACTCAAGGAAACAGGGAGGCGTCGGATATTTAAAATTATACACGTGTTTTAAATCGCAACGTAGCTATAATTTGCCGCTACGCCGTCACCAGCCAACTTGACAGTGGGTGCCCAGCGTGAGGCGATGGGCTGGGGTGTGGGGCGAGGTAGTGTGTGTATGTGCGTGTGTATGTGCGTGTATGTGTGTGTACAGTATACTGAAGATAAGTTTAGCTTCGTTCCAAAGTTGTGCTAGGTACGTACCGGAAACCTTCCTGTCAACTGTCTTTTGTTTAAGACTGCCAGCAACCTCAACCGGCAACTAAGATAAGTTGAGCTTAACTCGGATATGTTTTGAAAGCTATATTTTTTGTGGTTGGTTCGGTAACATGTAGCCCAGGGCCAATATATGGCTATATCAATGTGGGATTCTTCCAAAACCATCCTCAGATTTCTCAGTAGCTTTTAGCAGTTTAGGACTGCGCCAAGGTAATTCTCGTCTGACCAGTTTATCACATAATTGTGCAGCATGTAATGGCATGCAGAATCAGTAGATATGTGACTGCATGTGTCGCTTTGTTGCACCTACAAACTTAGAGAAGGTCTCAATCAGAGAGAGTACATTTTTTTGACCTTGAACTATTACTCATTTTTCCCTCTTCTAACGCAGAAAATGGTATTTTCTTTTTTTTTTTTTTTTTTTTTTTTTTTTGAGTGACAAGTTTGAGACTAAATGTACACACCTACACAATAGCACAGCAGTGTTCTTACGAGTGTATTACAACAGCAGCGCAAAGTTGCAAGCGACTGTAAAAAGCACAGAAGGGCAAAAGAACGGACCCGTAAATTTACAGGAAAGCATTCCTAACATCGATTTGCTGCAAAATCCTTGAACGTATGCTCAGTTAGAATACAATAAAATCTTTTGAGACCGAGAAGCTTACGTCCGCGAATCAGCATGGTTCTAAAAAAACATCGCTCACGCGAAACACAGCTTTCCCTGTTCCCACATGATATGCTGCGAACTATGGGTGAAGGGCAACAGACAGATCCCATATTTCGAGATTTCCGGAAAGCCTTAGAAACGGTGCCCCATTGCGGGTTGTTAAATAAGGTCGCAGCATATGGAACAGGTTCACAGATACGTGATGGCTCGAAGACTTCTTAAGTTATAGAACCCAGTACGTCATTCTCGACGGCGGGTTTTCATCAAAGTCAGGGAGATAGTCAGGAGTATCCCAGGGGAGTATGATAGGACCGCTATTACTTTCTGTTACATAAATCATCTGCCAGACAGAGTGGGCAACAATCTGTTGTTGTTTGCTGATGAAGCTGTGGCGTATGGGAACGTGTCGAAGTTGAGCAACTGTAGGAGGATACGATACGACTTAGATAAAGTCATTGCAGATGAGTAGAAAAAACAAACCCATAATATTCGGACACAGCATTAGTAGGACAAGAATCCTGCTTGACAAGCGGTTTAAATAGCAAGAATAGTTCAAATGCCTCTGAGCACTATAGGACTTAACTTCTGAGGTCATCAGTCCCCCAGAACTTAGAACTACTTAAACCTAACTAACCCTAGGACATCACACACATCCATGCCCGATGCAGGATTCGAACCTGATACCGCAGCGGTCGCGCTGTTCCAGACTGTAGCGCCTAGAACCGCTCGGCCACACCGGCCGGCGTTTAAATATCAGGTCGTGACACTGCAAAGCGATATGAAATGGAACAATCATGTTAGGATTCTGGTAGGGAAGACGAATCGTCGACTTCGCTTTATTGGGAGAATTGGAGGAAAATCTGGTTCATCTGTAAAGGAGACCGCTTATAGGACGCTAGTGGGAGCTGTTATTGAGTACTGCTCTATTGTTTAGGATTCATATCAGGTCAGATTAATGGAAAACATCGCAGCAATGCAGAGGTGGGCTGCTGGATTTGTTACTGGTATGTTCGAAAAACATGCAAGTGGTATGGAGAAGTTTCGGGACCCTAATTGTGAATCCCTGGAGGGAAGGTGACATACTTTTCGAAGAACAGTATTGAGAAAATTTAGAGAACTGGCATTGCAAGCTGACTGCAGAACGATTCTGTTGCCTCTAACATATAATGCTCTTGAGAACCACGAAGATAAGGAAGATAAGAAAGTAGGGCTCACACGCAGCCCTGTAGACAGTCATTTTTCCCTCGTTCTGTTTGCCAATGGAACAGGAAAGGAAATGACTAAAAGTGGTACAGGTACTCTCCGCCACGCGCCTTAAGCTGTGTTGCGGAGTAGCGATGGAGATATAGTTTTAGATGGCTCTGTCTTGGAAACCGAATGCAGATTCGGCATGCCATCACGGATGTCATAGGTATTCACAGACAAGTGGTATGCTGTTTTGATTCCGTTGTTCGTCAATGGGAGGGGGCGTTCTCCCGGGAACTGGAGACGGATGACTGGCTTTGGTTCCATGTTTATTTGTTGGGAACCGGCGACAGAATCCCTGTGCAGGGGTGATGGTCCGGCTTCTTTCTGCAGCTGGGTAAATGCTGAACGAGGAAGCGGCAGAAAAAGACTGAAGACATTATCTTGTCTGCAAAGGTGCGTGCTTGTGCTAACTACATATCAGCCCAGAAATCACCGCAGCACGAAGAAATCGGCGTAGTTTCCCGCGAGCAGAGTGGCATATAAGAAAAGCACTTGGTACGGTGACAGTTGAAACTGCAGTATTTGGCGCTGCGGTCGTCTACGTTACAGCTGCAGTTTAGTGGAGTCACAGACAATGCCTGCATTAAATTCGAGAGAACTCTGTACTGAATAAAATATGGGTGTGTGCTTCAGCTTAACACTGAAGATATTGAATTGAAGCTTTGTCCGTAGTTACTGCTGAACATAATTTATCAGGTTCTTGTTGTATAATTAAGACTTTTTCTGGCGTTAAACCAAGTTATTATGTTCGTGCAGGTAGCGACGTATTTCCATTTCCTATGTTTATCCCCTTGTCTTCTGAAGCCACTACCTTCCCACACGGCAGTTATTCGCGTCGCTGACGTCATCATTAGTCCGTCCTTCGACAAGTGCGGTGTGAAGGTGAGCGATAATGCGGTTAGCAACTGAACCATCTGTTTAAAATACCTCTCTGAAGGCCGCTGCTGTCCGGTCTGATTATTATGCCGTCGTTAGCGTGTTATTGCAGGCGCATTGTTCGCAGCTCGACGGCTTTCCCTCTGGTCAGAAATTCATGATTACGCAAGAGCCAATCGGCGAGGCTCATTGTGTCTTGAGATCTGCAAATCATACAAGCAACGTCTCATGTTGGATGCGAACTTCTCACTCCACACAATTTAAAGGCACGCTCCATTCTGTAATTACACGAATATTTTGAATATTTTTGAAACTATGTTGATATTTAACAACTCATGTGAAGTACTACATCATCAGTTAATGAGTAAAAGTTCTCAGGGAGTGTACATTTATTGAGGGTTTTTGCACGTTAAGTGAAAAGCATGTGAAACCCACCAGTTTGTCTATCAGTATATGATCAAGCAGGGAGGATATAAGAAGCCAAAGAGCAGAGGCAAATAGGGCATTTCTTGCAAAAAGAAGTTCAGTACCATGTAGTATGTCTGAGACCCAGCATTTAATGGAAGGACAATGAGAATAATAGGAAAAGCTGTGATGTTACCAAGGGATGTTGGAAGTTAAATGCTGGTATTTCCTGTAGAATCGGCGAGGAAACGAATATATGAAAATGGCTGACTAGGACGAGACAATATGATACGCGATCTGTTGGGATATCTTAGAAAAAGCTGCGTGGTAATAGAGAGAACCATACAGGACAAAAACTGTAGTGGAAGACTGAGACTGGGACGTATCTATAGAGTAATATAGGGGGTTGCGGTTGTGCGCATGTGCTGCTCTGAGATGGATAGGTGGTCTAGGAGAGGAAGTCTTAGTAGCGGATTCCATCGAACCAGTATGAAGACCAATCAGCCCCCCTCCCCTCCCCCGCCTTCATGCCAAATGAAGCATTATTTCATTCAATAGTACAGCTAAAGTTTCAGTATCTAATGTGAACCAAATTGTTCGGCTTCTCCATCTTAAGTGACTTACACTGAACGCTGTAGGTCTCCGGAACACATCCTAAACGGTATTATCGCGTACTATCATTAATAGAATATTATAGAAGAACAGAAATAGACGACTTACTGCGGCGACTTTATTACTGAGAAGCAGGACTCGTATTTGAACGAAGTGTAGCTCAAACCATTGCCCGAAGTTCCAGATTTCCTTTTACGGCGATACACCTACTTCACTGCAGTCTTAAGACCAGGACACCCCTGTTGCTCTCCAGTTGAGCTACTCGCAATTCTGTGGAAACACCAAGGCGATCACGGGAAATAGAACCTCTCATTGCAAACTGCGAGAGCAAATTCTTACCTACGAATGAACCATCCACTGTACAGATATAAATTGAAGTTTTTGTCACGGAAATAACTGAGACACAAATGAACAATCAAAATACCAAATAGTGAAGGTATGCAGTCCGTTAAGATAAGTGCGTGTTTCTCGTCGTTGCAGGCAGGGTGCATTGCTTCTTCGAGGCTATGAAGCACACTGACGTCAGCATATTTTTGATGAAATTTGCATATATTACCCACAAATATACATTAACAAGAAGATAATTGAAATGTATTTTTTTTCAATTTCATGCAGCTGATTGGAACATCTTGATGTAAATTCATGCTTCCCACTAGAAAAATAAATATATAAATAATATATATATCAGATATGTTTTCGTTGGCTTCGGTTTTAAAGCGGTGACTTATTAAACTGATGCCGGCCGGTGTGGCAGTGCGGTTCTAGGCGCTTCAGTCTGGAACCGCGTGACCGCTACGGTCGCAGGTTCGAATCCTGCCTCGGGCATGGATGTGTGTGATGTCCTTAGGTTAATTAGGTTTAAGTAGTTCTAAGTTCTAGGGGACTGATGACCACAGGTGTTAAGTCCCATAGTGCTCAGAGCCATTTTTTTTATTAAACTGATAGTCCGGTAATTTTTACACCTGTCAACACCTCCTTTCATTGGGATTAGAATTATTATATACTTCTTGAAGTATTTCGCATGTCTCATACATCTTGCTCACCAGATAGTAGAGTTTTGACAGGTCTGGCTCTCCTAAGGCTACCAGTGGCTCTAATGGAATGTTATCTAATCCCGGGACCTTGTTTCGATTTAGGTCTTCCAGTGCTCTGTCAAATTCTTCACGTAGTATCATATCTCCCATTTCATCTTCACCTACGTCCTCTTCCACTTCTATAACATTGCCCTCAAGTACATCGCCCTTGTATAGACCTTCTATATAGTCCTTCCACCTTTCTGCTTTCCCTTCTTCGCTTAGAACTGGGTTTCTATCTGAGCTCTTGATATTCATACAGGTGATTCTCTTTTCTCCAAAAGCCTCTTTAATTATCCTGTACGCAGTACCTATCTTCCCCCTAGTGATATACGCCTCTACATCCTTACATTTGTCCTCTAGCCATCCCTGCTTAGCCATTTTGCACTTCCTGTCGATCTCATTTTTGAGACGTTTGTATTCTTTTTTGCCAGTTTCATTTACTGCATTTTTATATTTTCTCCTTTCATCAATTAAATTCAATATCTCCTGTTACCCAAGGATTTCTACTAGCTCTCGTATTTTTACACGTACCTACTTGATCCTCTGCTGCCTTCACTATTTCATCTCTCAAAACGACCCATTGATCTTCTGCTGTATTTCTTTCCCCCGTTCTTGCCAATTGTTCCTTAATACTCTCCCTGAAATTCTCTACAACCTTTGGTTTTTTCAGTTTATCTAGGTCCCATCTCCTTAAATTCTAACCTTTTTGCAGTTTCTTCAGTTTTAATCTACAGCTCATAACCAATAGATTGTGATAAGAATCCACATATGCAGTTGGAAATTTCTTACAATTTAAAAACTGGTTCCTAAATCTCTGTGTTACCATTATATAATCTATCTGAAACCTTCCAGTGTCTCCAGGCCTCTTACACGTATACAACCTTCTTTCATGATTCTTAGATCAAGTTATTGACTGAGTTACGCGCTGTGCAAAATTCTACCAGGTGGCTTCCTCTTTCATTCCTTACCCCCATTCCATGTTCACCTGCTACTATTCCTTCTCTTTCTTTTCCTGCTATTGAATTCCAGTCCCCCATGACTATTAAATTTTCGTCTCCTTTCACTATCTGAATAATTTCTTTTATTTCATCACACATTTCTTCTATTTCTTCGTCATCTACAGAGCTAGTTGGCATATAAACTTGTACTACTGTGGCAGGCGTGGGCTTCGTGTCTATCTTTGCTACAATAACGGGTTCACTATGCTGTTTGTATTAGCTTACCCGCGTACCTATTTTTTATTCATTGTTAAACCCACTCCTGCATTACCCCTATTTCTTTTTCTATTTATAACCCTGTATTCACCTGACCAGAAGTCTTGTTCCTCCTACCACCAAACTTCACTAATTCCCGCTATATCTAACTTTACCCTATCCATTTCCCTCTTTAAATTTTCTAACCTACCTGTCCGATTGAGGGATCGGACATTCCACGCTCTGATGCGTAGAATGCCAGTTCAGTTTCTCTTGATATTGACGTCCTCCTGAGTATTCCCCATCCGGATATCCGAATGGGTGACTATTTTACCTCCAGAATATTTTACCCAAGATGACACCATCATCATTTAAACACACAGTAAAGCTGCATGCCCTCGGAAAAAATTATGGCTGTAGTTTCCCCTTGCTTTGAACCATTCACAGTACCAGCACAGCAAAGCTGTTTTGGTTACAAGGTCAGTTCAGTCAATCATCCACACTAGTGCCCCTGCAACTGCTGAAAAGGATGCTACCCTTCTTCAGGAACCACACGTTTGTCTGGCCTCTCAACAGAGCTCTCATTTGATAAGGAAGAAATGACGGTAGTTTGAGGTCCGTGGAAGGTACGCTACAGGGCGTCTGGGTCAGAGCTGTCCTTGAAGTAACCTTTTTTGAAACGGTTCGGTACGGCACTGTGACGCCAACTGCTGCTCAAATAACTGCTGCAGATGCAACACGATAAGCCGGAGCCATACGCCAAACATGATGGTCTTCCCTCTCGCTATTCCTACGTTGCCATCCGAAGCCCGGTCTTCTTGTGAACGTAGATTCTCGTGGTCACCGCTGCCGTCTGTCGTGTACAGTGGTTACATTCCTGCAAAGTGTTTCTGCGGTGTCGCAGAAGGAACGTCCAGCTTCCTGTAGCCCTGTTACATGACCTCGTTCATATTCAATAAGTGTTGGTAATGGCGTTTCAGTCGCTCTAAAGGCATTCTTGACTAACATCATCTCAGCACGTGTGATATCAAAGGTAGCTAACGTTCACGACAGTGACAGCGTGTATTTTAGGCAAACCTGATTTATATCCTAATAGTGGCTGTACTGGCGCCACTATTATCTGACTGGCGCGAAACCTGAACAGACATAATCTTTCAGATGACGAATCACGTCTACCAACTTTATTTTACGTCGCACAACTGTTACTTGGTGTTACGAGTCATCTTATGGTATGTGGAGGAAAGTGTTCTGTTTACTACGCCAAGTACTACGTCGGGAATGTGATGATCTATAATTTCGCAGCACTGTTGGAGGATTTGCACAATTCATTCTATAACGCCGTATTGTACAGAGAATTGTGTATAGTCGAGGTTTCTTTAGCATCCCTCCCCATGAAACTGAAGTTAAATTATTAAGACTGAATAATATGTAGTTCGACGCGCAGGTCGCCGAAGTGGCGTCAAATCGAAAGACCTGCACCAGGCAAACGGTCGACCCGACGGGGGGCCTTAGCCACACGACATTTCATTTCATTTCATGTAGTTACTTGAATGAGAACTTTTGGGTGAAAGAGATTGCTTCCCAGATATTTTTACAGAATTATCTCCCACACTTACAGATATAAAATTAATCATTAGTTGAACAGTCACATGTAAAGAACAAAGTGATTGTCGAAGTTATTACCTGGAATAAAATCTCTGTGGCTCTGCAGAATACCGGCGATCGTCGACTTTGAAATTTATTAAAGTAATCAGATGCACCGTCGTACGCCGTGGGGTAACCGTCTTGGGTGCTATGACGTAGTCACTCTGTAGCGTGGGGTATCAGTGTCCAAGTTGTGTATCGATAAAGCCCAGAATTTAATCTCTTAAAATATAGAATAAACGGCCCTTGTGCAGGCTCTACTGATTTCCCGGGATACAAACTACCCTACGAGTTACGACACACCAAATAATGTTCCGAGCCACAGACAAGGGAAAAGTTAAAATAACCAAAGAATTCAACGTAACTTTTCCATTCATGAAATTATATTTTTTCCATAAATGATTTTCCTAGATACATTCCAGTATACATCATCCTCTTGTATGAGATAAAATGGCATCACAATTAAACAAATTTTACCACCCTTCCTCACAGCTCCATTTCCACCAGTACCTCGTCTCCTCCATTCCAAACTTCACAGAAGCTCTCCTGCGAACTTTGCAGAACTGGCACTCATGTAAGAAAGGATACCCGTTCTTCCACGAGTGCTAGTTCTGCCAGGTTCGCAGGTGAGCTTCTGTGAAGTTTGGAATGGAGGAGACGAGGTACTGCCGGAATTGAAGCTGTGAGGAGGGGTCGTGAGTCGGACTTGGGTAGCTCAAGAGGTAGAGCATTTTCCCGCCGTAGGAAAGGTCCCGAGTTCGAATCTCGGTCCGGCACACAGTTTTAATCTGACGGGAAGTTCCATATAAGCAGGCACTCCACTGCAGAGTGAAAATTTCATTCTGGAAAAAAATTTCACTCCGTATTCAAGATGGCAGCTTACAACCATGCCGCTAATTACAATTCCAGTGCGATCCTACTCTTCGCATTTCTCAATCAGAAGTAGTCAGTCCATTGTACACGTTGCTATGTCGTCCGAACAAGACACAGCCAACGCAGAAACGTCACAGGTGCAAAGATGCGAGCAGATGCCAATACCATAGAGACTGGTCACTTCTGGGATTTTTACCAGCGCCAGGGGCGGCGCTGAGGATGAAGATACCGACTTCGCCTCGGCCGATTGCCGTCCAAGTACAAGCCGCCAATGACCAGACGACAACGGGCAGTAGCCTACTCATAAGAGAGAAGAACAGCTCTCGCCCACTTGGTTATAGATCATCGTCCACGGCTGACTTAGACAGGGAACGTCATTTAATTAACTCTTAGAACTGAACAGACAGTTGTTGTAAATTGCATTTGCTATGTACTGTGAAGTTTACCTACCATTATTTGCAATTGATGGCCTTTTTTGTGTTACATTACAAGCAGTGTTGCCGACTTCAGGATTCAACTAGTCACAAAGATAAGTAAAGCTTTCTATTCATTTGTGTGACTCTGTTACTAATTTGTTTGAGTGTTGTAGTACCTTTGTCCTTCTATCCTGTTACCTGACCCTGGGGCACAGCTGTGTAATTTTTTTTATCAGTGTACAGCACCAGAATCCGTTTCACGAGCTCACAAACTCGGCCTACCGTAACATCAGTGGCAACTACGTCTCCACAGCAGTAGCGTCGAAAACTGACGACAAGGGTATACAAAACTGGCGATGAGGTGGCGCTTCCCAACCCAAATACAGCGGCGACAACGGCTGAAGTGATTTTTCTTCGAATTTAAAGTGTTTTTACTTACCTTGTTTCTTCCGATCCAACACTGCACATTTGTGAAACTTTTTGTTCATTACCAGCACAGCAAAGCTGTTTTGGTTACAAGGTCAGTTCAGTCAGTTATCCACACTAGTGCCCCTGCAACTGCTGAAAAGGATGCTGCCCTTCTTCAGGAACCACATGTTTGTCTGGCCTCTCAACTGAGCTCTCATTTGATAAGCTCGTATACGTCACATCTTTTGCTTTTGTTCAAATGGTTCAAATGGCTCTGAGCACTATGGGAGTTAACTTCTGAGGTAATCAGTCCCCTAGAACTTAGAACTACTTAAACCTAACTAACCTAAAGACATCACACACATCCATGCCCGAGGCAGGATTCGAACCTGCGACCGTAGCAGTCGCGCGGTTCCAGACTGTAGCGCCTAGAACCGCTGGGCCACTTCAACTGACTTTTACTTTCGTGTCACTGCTATTGGCTAACTAGCTGCGATGTCAACCCCACCCACTACCCAACCACAATTAACGATTCACTGTTCCGTGACGCAAACGTCGCCTATGTCTGCATCGATCTGGCTCCAAAACCACAGAATCCGCCAATTGTACCTGTTCCTACCGAACCATTGCCTAATGTGAATGTCCAGTCACCGCGGGATCTTAATACGTTCCTTCGGTTGCAGATACAGTCGCTTCAGAAGCAAACCGAAATCATGACACAATTCGTCACACATGAAGCGGCAGCTCAAACAGTAAGCAGCGCGCCGGCAATCACGCCTGCAGCTTCCGTGCCACAGTTCCTGCCGCCGCATCGCGCCTTCAACTAAAATGCAGAAGACTGGGCGGAGTACAGTACAGTATTTAGGGGCCACCTAGCAGCCCACAAAATATCAGGCACTCTGACGCAAGCTTTATTTCCTTTCCGTCGTTGGTGTATCAGTGTATAGGACTCTTATGAAACTCATCCCTACATCACGACCTGAAGCCAACCCTTTGAGATATTAGTCAGTGCATTAAATAAATACTGTGAAGACCGTAGCAACATTGTGGCTGCCAGGTTTAAGTTGTTTCGTTTAAAGAAGCAGCCATGATAAACATACCGTCAGTGCGTGACTGAATTAAAAGGCTTAAGGCGGAAAGGTAACTTCCGTTGTGAATATGGACAATATTACAGTGACTATTGATCAGTGGCGCAATCACACAGAATGTGTCAGGCAATAGGATCAGAGAACAGATTCTTCCGATCTTTCTCTTGAGCAAGTATAGCAGCTCAACCAAGACTCTTGTGATTTTGCTGTAGACATTTTTCAGCAGTCTGGTAACTTTTGTTCTGTAGAACGGAAAGGTGGAAATACACTATGTAATCAAAAGTATTCTGAGAGCCCAGAAAACATACGGCTTTCATATTAGGTGCCTTGTGCTAACGCCTACTGCCAGGTACTCCATATCAGCGACCTCAGTAGTCAATAGACATCATGAGAGAGCAGAATGGGGCGCTCCACGGAACTCTCGGACTTGGTCAGGTGATTGGATGTGACTTGCGTCATACGTCTGTACGCAAAATTTCCACACTCCTGAATATCCTTAGGTTCACTGTTTTCGATGTGCTAGTGAAGTGGAAACGTGAAGGGACACGTACAGCACAAAAGCGTACAGCCCGACCTCGTCTGTTGACTGTCAGAGACCGCCGACAGTTGAAGAGGGTAGTAGTTGCGTAATAGGTAGACATCTATCCAGACCATCACACAGGAATTCAAAACTGCGTCAGGATCCACTGCAAGTACTATGATAGTTAGGAGGGAGGTGAGAAAACTTGGATTTCATGGTCGAGCAGCTGCTCATAAGCCACACAATACGCCGGTAAATGCCAAACGACGCCTCGCATGGTGTAAGGAGCATAAACATTGGACGATTGAACAGTGGAAAAACTTTGTGTGGAGTGACGAATGACGGTACACAATGTGGCGATCCGATGGCACGGTGTGGGTATGGGGAATGCTCGGTGAACGTCATCTGCCAGTGTGTGAAGTGTCAACAGTAAAATTCGGAGAGGATGGTGTTATGGTGTGGTCGTGTTTTTCATGGAGGGGCTTGTACCCTTTGTTGTTTTGCTTGGCACTATCACAGCACAGGCCTACATTGATGTTTTAAGCACCTTCTGGCTTCCCACTGTTGAAGAGCAATTCGGGGTTGGTGATTGTATCTTTCAACACGATGGAGCACCTGTTCATAATGCTTGCCTGTGGTGGAGTGGTTACATGACAATAACATCCCTGTAATGGACTGGCCTGCACAGAGTCCTGACCTTAATCCTATAGAACACCTCGTACCAGGCCTCACCGACCGACATCGATACCTCACCTCAGTGCAGCACTCCGTGAAGAATGGGCTGCCATTCCTCAAGAAACCTTCCAGCACTTGATTGAACGTATGCCTGCGAGAGTGGAAGCTGTCATTTAGGCTAAAAGTGGGCCAACACCATATTGAATTCCAGCATTACCGATGGAGGGCGCCACGAACTTCTAAGTCATTTTCAGCCAGGTGTCCGGATACTTTTGATCACACAGTGTATCTCTAGTGATAGGCGGTCCCGTAAACAGCCACACTTAACGGCACACAAACAGCCTCACGGACAGGACGCCGAAACACGTCAACAGCTTAAGCGCAAGCCGCGCTTCGCCCACCAACAGCGTGGAAGAAAATGTTGCCCTCGATGCTATACCGCACATAAACATGAACATTGCCCGTCACGCCAAACCACTTACTACTCCTGCCACCGAACTGGACATGTACAAAGTGTTTGCTGAAACAGACAAAAGTCTCCATGTCACACTGTGAAACAATTGCGCCCTGCTATGCAAGTGCATGTTGTAAATTCAGAACAGCTTGCCCCACAAAACAATCGTGTGCAAGTATTCAGAACACTAGTTCCTCTGTGCAACGTGTCTCTAATAAATAGTATGTGCCTTTACTGATTGCACGCCACACAGTAAAACTTCAATTAGATACAAGGGCATCAGTGTCCTTGTTATATTATGAAATTTATGGACTGTGCCAATCTATAAGTACGCTCACAGAATACAACGGCCAGAAAATTCCAGTGATAGGAACACTTAACATTTCAGCCACGTATCATAATCTGCAGAAGACAGTTTCCTTTCGAGTGCTGCGAAGTAGACAATGAGTTAATATTTTTCGTCTCGACTTGTTTGACTTGTTTGGTCTAAACATTGTGGCCAGTGTCTCATTTCAAATCAAATCACAGTCTTGCTAAGATCTGTGACGGCTTTCAAGAGTTGTTTGCTCCTGGCGTAGGTAAAGCAATAACTTTGTGGCGCACGTTATGCTTAACAACGCACAGTCGCGCTTTTTCACAGCACGTGCACTGCCTACTGTACTTCGTGAACATGTTGCAAAAGAACTGGCTCACTGGCAAGAAAACTGCATAACCGCACCAATCTCTGCAAGTCAGTGGTCTTCTCCAGTAGTTTATGTTCGGAAACAACAAGGAAAAATTAGGATTTGTGCTGATTTCAAGGCCACCGTCAGTTCTCAGACGGTTGTGGATACTTATCTATTGCCTCGACCTGACGAACTCATGGATCGCTTAGGAGCAAGTCGCTATTGTTCAGAAACTGACCTTCGTGATGCTTAACTTCAGATTCCTCTTGATGAATCCACGCAAAGTGTTTGTCATCAGTACACATTTTGGAATTTTCAAGTTCCTTCGTTTGCTTTTCGGTAGTGCACCAGCATCTGCCATTTTCCAACGCTATCTGGAGCAGCTGACTACTTCGGTACTTTCGTGTGCAAATTACCTGGGCGATATTAGAGTTGCTGGTCGCACAGCAGAAGAACATCTTGCCAACTTGCACACTTTATTTCGAGTTTTGCCTGAGGCCGCTCTCAAGTGTGATCAAGAAGAGGGTGTCTTTTTCCAGACGAAAAAAGAATATTTAGGTCATCTTATCAGTTTTCGAGCTTTTCATCCGACGTAGGCCCATTTGCAAGCAATACTTGATCTCAGACCGCCTCAGAATGTCAAAGAATTGCAGTCTGTCTTAGGGAAGCTCAGTTATTACATTCGCTTCATCCCTAACGCAGCTCATATAGCTGCTCCCTTGCATCGCCTTCGCCGCAAAAATGTTTCTTTTGTTTGGTCCGAAGACTGTGTCACAGCCTTTCAGAAACTGAATTTGGCATTTGCTCAGTAATCGATGCTTGGTTCATTTCGCTCCATCAAACCTGTCGTTTTGGCCACGGACGCATTGCCCTATATAATTGCTGCTGTTTTATCACACCGAATTGGTTCGTCAGGCAGACCTATTGTCTTCGTTTCCAAGCTTCTGAACAAATCTCAGCAGAAATATTCCCAAAGAGAATAGGAAGCTCTCGCTATCATTCTCGGAGTGACTAAATTTTACTACTTATATAGTCGAAAATTCTATTTGGTCACAGACAACAAGCCTTTGCAGTCACTCTTCAATCCGATCAGACGGATTCCTATTCGTATCGCTCAGAAATTGCAACACTGGACTCTTCTTCTCTCCCACTACCAGTAGGTAATCATTTATCGGCTGATTTCTAAGCATGCGAACGCAGACACTCTCTCACTTCTACCTATACGACCTGATACTGACTTCGCACTTACGAAGCAGCATGTTTTCAAACTGATGCACGAGAAGCTGACTTTGTCGAGCAGGCTCTCCTGGATTATCGCAAAGAAGCGCACCCCCTTTCTTCCGATCCCGATTTGTAATTTTTGCTCCTATACCGGATAGCCATCTTCTATCAAGCACATAATTAGCTCCATTGTTCGTCGATATTTTGTACGTCGACGTGATCGTCCTGTTGTTCATGGTGTCATTTTGCTTCACTCAATCAGGACATTTGCGTGTGGTGATACCAAAAGTGCTTCAAAGACATGTACTCAGCTTATTGCATCAAGGCCATTGGGGTGTCGTCCGCACAAAACAATTAGCACGCAGACATTGCACATGGTTTGGCATGGACGCGCAAATAGAAAGGATGTCCGAACGGTGTCAAGCGTGTGCGGAACATCAGACCTCCCTTCACAACGCTTTTTTGAGTGGCCCAAGGCACAAGCTCCTTGGCAGCGTGTCCACGTAGACTTTGCTGGAATACACGCTGGTCAGTAGTTTTCGACGCATATAGCAAATTCCCCTTTGCTGTTCCCATGTCATCGACACCATCTCGCTTCACTTTGCAAGCATTTCAGTCCATATTCTGCTCAGAAGGTCTGTCTGAATTGCTCGTCACGTACAACAGACCTCAATAAGCCTCTGCAGAATTTGAAGATTTCTGTACGGCGAACGACTTACACCATCTTACCTCAGCACCATTCCACCCACAATCGAATGTTGAGGCTGAACGTTTTGTTCGCACGTTCAAACAGCAAATGGACAAACTTCGCTTGCATCATCCACGCAAACAAGCCTTGCTTCGCTTCATGTCCGCTTACGACCCCCAGCCCCGCAACGGCCCTTCGCAGGCAGAATTGCTATATGGGCGACGCCGCAGCACGCTCTTGCATTTGCTCCATCTCCGCTACGGTCGCCGTCTGCAGACTCCAGTCAGGCAACATATCGGATTAGCCAGCCTGTGTTTCTCAGATCCTATGGCAGAAAGAAATCATGGGAACGCTGCGTCATACTCATTCAATTGGTTCACCTATGTTTCAGATGCGAGGTCAATGGATTGCAGAGGCGGCACCTAAATCAAATTCGCCCTTGCCGCTTCTCGAATGTTCACTGAATCCTGCATTCCTGGTCGACGCAACCCGAGCGCCATCGATGAGAGTGATGTCACACGACGCTTTTTCTGGACCTCGAGCCGATGCACATCGATCCGATGCCGCATCCGTGCAGTGGTGAATGAGTGGTGGTGCCTGTCACGCACCACCACTGGGTCAACCCCGCGACGAGGCCTACCAAGAAGCCTTCAGTCAGGAAGACGCCGTTGCAGATTCACATCATCCAGAAGTGCCCTACAGTCTCAAGGCGGATATGGAGAAGCGAGCAGCGACTCGACATCGGCTTAACAATCGGCCCTCACCGTCGGTATGGTGTTCGACCGTACGTGACGACGGTGCAGCGGTTTGGGGGAGGGGGGTGGGTGGAATGTTGTGTCGTCCGAACAAGACACAGTCAGGGCAAAAGAGCCTCAGACGCAAGAATGCGAACTGGTGCCAGTGCCATAGAGACTCGCCACTTGCGCGGGTTCCACCAGCGCCACGGGTTCGCTGAGGATGAAGATATCGACGTCGCCTCGACCAACTGCCGACCGTGTACAGTCCACCAATGACGGGACGACAACAGGGAGAAGCTTACTCAGAAGAGCAGCTCTCGCCCACTTGGTTGCAGACCATCCCCCAGGGCTGACGTAGACAGGGAACGCCATTTAGTAAACTCTTAGAACTGTACAGACAGTTGTTGTAAATTGCTTTTGCTATGTACTTTGAAGTTTACCTACGATTATATGCGCTTAGCCTGACAACATACATAGCTTTCGTAGACGTAGAGAAAGCCTTTGATAATGTTAAATGGGATAAGATGTTTGAGGTACTCAAAAAAGTAGGAATCGACTATAAAGATAGAAAATTATATGGAACCTGTACAAAAACGAGACAGCAGTTATCCGTGGACGGACAAAACAAGAAGAGGTGCAGATACAGAAAGGTGTCCGACAAGGTTGCGCACTATCCCCTGTTATCTTTAACCTGTACATTGAAGAGGCGCTGGAAAAAGTAAGGGAAAATTCACAGACAGGTGTAGTAATTCATGGCCAACGAACAGATATGATAAGATATGCCGATGATATAGCGGTCTTAGATGATCAAGTAAAAGTCCAAGTTCAAGTAGGCAATGAACTGCTTGAACAAGTTGATAAATTTACTTACCTGGGCAGTAATATTACCAGGGATGGAAGGAGCAAGGCAGAAGTGAGAAGTAGAATTGCTCAAGCAAAGGCTGCTTTTAACAAGAAGAAATACATCTTAACATCTAAGAGCATCAGCCTTGAAATCAGGAAAAGATTTTTGAAATCATGTGTGTGGAGTGTGGCATGCTATGGGTGTGAAACATGGACTCTCGGAACAGAGGAAGACCAGAAGCTAAATTCTTTTGAAATGTGATGCTGTAGATGCATGCTCAAAATAAAATGTATCGACAAGGTCACAAACAAAGTGGTTCTGGAAAGAGTAGGTGAGAAGAGAAGCTTCTGGAGTTTTATTGTTAAAAGAAGAGTGCAATTTACAGGCCATCTATTAAGACATAAAGGTCTCCTGAACACATTCATAGAGGGATATGTCGAGACAAAAAGACCAAGAGGAAGACCACGGCTGAGGTACATGGATCAAATCGTGAAAGATGTGGGATGTAACAACTTTAAAGAAATGAAAAGCTCAAAGACGCACAGAATGGAGACAAGCTGCCATTGTAGCTGTTGCAAACCAATCCTTGGATTGACCACTACAGAAGAAAAAGTCATTAATGGCCATTTTTGTGTTATATTACTAGCAGTGTTGCAGACTTCATGATTCAATTAGTTACATAGATAAGTGCCTGTAAACCTTTTAATTCATCTGTGTGACTTTTGTACTAATTTGTTGGAGCGTTCTCCAATTCTGTTACCTGACCCTGGAACATAGCTGTGCAACAGTGACAGGGAGAAATTGTCTTTGACGGTGTACTGTGCCAGAAGCCGTTTCACAAACTCACAAACTCGGCCTCAACAGCAGTAGCGACGAGGCCTTTACAAAACTTGTCGACGAGAGTTTACAAAACAGGCACTGTTTCACATTATTTCCACTGTGATTTTATATCACGAGTCGCAAATTATCTGTCTTTCGCAGTCGTAAGGAGTCTTTGGGAACCATATAAATCACTGGAATACGCGGCCGTGGTGTGGGGCAATGCCGCTGACACAAAGAGAGTCACGTTGTAAAGGGTCCAAAGTAGAGCGCTGAAACCTGCCCTGCGCCTGCCCAGGACTTGCCCCACGCAACAACTACACGAAGACGCGGACATTCCGCTGCTGAGGGACCGCTTCCAGCTCACAGCACTCAAGTTCTACGAGAAAGCGGATGACTTCCTCAATAGGCTTATCAGAGTCATGGGCCACCAACCAAACCAACGGCCAATAACACGCTGCACGTACAGCGGACTCAGAACAAATCCAAGTCAACCGTTAGGACCCTCAATCCGTCAGGTTACAAACACCGACCCCAGCAAGTACTGCAGCAGCATCACACTGTGCTTAGCCTGCCCCAGGCCGAGCTAAGGAAACTCGTCCAGTTGCTGCGTCTGCGTCTGCATAAACATCTGTGCTACATGACAGAAAGTTATAAGCAAATTATGATACAAAGTGTCAACAGAATTGCGACTTCCTGCTTCCGGATCACGGTTTCACGCACAACTACACCGTCGAATTCAACAGAATTGCGACTTCCTGCTTCCGGGTCACGCTTTCACGCACAACTACACCGCCGAATTTCGTGTTGACGTACGTCACGACGCGTCCGTGTAAATAACAGTGTCATGGCGTGACCGCAAGATGACCAGTTACAGTCGGAATTGCTCAAACGGAATGTGAACACGGTTGTTCCGAAATGGAGCGCAGAGGTCTCAACAATGGCAGTGCTTGTGCGCTGTTGTGGCCCAGTGTTTACCGCTCCGGTAATGGCAGCCATTACAGAGCGCGCAGCGTCGGCGGGCGTGTTTGCCGCCACGTAATTGCAGATATGAGCCGCTACCGGCCTTGCCGACTGGCTGGCTGCCTTTGTCTGCACGCCCGCTGTCTGCGAGTATTTTCGGCCATCAGCGAGGCCGTTACTTAGCGCCGCTCTGTGCAACCGGGGCTCCCGGAAGTGGGTGCGCAGTTCGACCGTTGTTTGGAGAGTCAGCCGGCGAACAATTGGCAGGCTGCGACTCTGCAGGTAGCGCCTCTGAGACCAGTGAGAAGTACCGACTAAATAAGTAGTCTGCTGCATGCACCAACTTCATTTTCATTGCTCTGTAAATGAGTGTGCACGAATTAATTGTGTGATGTCTCGACAGACTTTGTCTATACCGCCAGCGCTAAGGAGTACGGGTACAAAACGTGGAGAAAACCCAGTATGTTTCATTTATATTATTTCTCACTTTCGGCAAGCCCACTGATTTGATAAGAATCTAATAGACTATTCTCTTTTCACAGTATTCCCACGGAATTCAGAAGAGAGGTCTAAAATGCATACCTCAAGAGCCATGAGTACTACTCCTCTTCGATAAAGTGAAATAGATCTCTCCTACTCTGTCTGCTTCCCATGTTTTGAAAGGTGGTAATAAAATGTTCCTACGTTAGTTGTAAAATGGCCGGTGACATTAAATAGAGAAACAGAGTAATCGCTACTACTACCAGTACTTGCGTATTTCGCGGAAATAGCTCCCTTAAGGATTGCGGCTGCAGCCTGAATAGTCCTCGCTCTGATTTGTTAGTTCGAGCTGTACATTTAAAAATATGAGATATAACCTATCTAATCTTGGGCTGATTTAAATAATGGGCTAATTTAAATAATTCATAACTCATCGAAAACAATGGCCTGTCTTCAGTTACTGCGCAAAGAAGTGCTGTAGGATGTGCCATGGATCAGAGGTAGATAGGGCGTGGGATGATTTTCGGTTCTAGAAAGCCTGTATATAAGTGTGGGTAAAGTTTAACATTTATTGACTTTGATAACTTAACTACAAACACCTGTTAACATAATAAAATGTGACAAGTATTGGCACCTGATATACTCTACGTTAAGTTTCACACTTGATAAATCTTAAACCTTTATTCTGAGTACGCTCCTGAATTTGTGATCTCTGGAACGGATTTAATCAAGATGGGCTAATCATACACGCATTTAACACCCACATGCAATTGCTGTGGTTTAAACAAAGGAGAAAAGGAAAGAACAAAGGCCTTCCACCATGGCCACACGCGGTTAGTAAAGAGATGCTCTTTCCTCGGTTTGTAAACGCGGGATGGATACGTATGGTTACTGTTGTAATACACAAACGAAGACCAACACATTTAATTTGCATGTACAATGTAAGAGAAAGACTTCAGAAGCTACAGCACAAAGGGCTCGAAACCAGAGAAGGATCAACTGATGATAACGAAACGAAAGTAGTACCGAACAAATTGTAATTTAGGGATACACGAATTAGAATTGCACTGAATTTATCGTAAAGGTAACAAGATGTGAAAGCTGAAGGCTCTTCAACATGAACACTAACACGTGGAAGGTACGGAATAAAACGGATTGAAAAATCGGTGGCAAAAATCACAGTCGTATCATAAAATGCACACGCCCTTGCAGTTAGAAAAATGAGACACTGATTAAACCGAAACTTTACCAATTAAACTTTCCTCCACGAGTGCCAAATGGCTAGTTTTATATAACAATAGCCAACAAAGACACCTAAATTTTAAAAGCATTCAGCACTCGTGAAATTAAAACAAAATTCCTGATACGAACTAATAGACCATAAAGCAGTAGGAGAAAATCGTTAGGGCTTTAGACTGAAGACTTATTCAAATTCAAACGTTAACTAAACAGGAAAAGCAACCGCCCTTACCAAGCTCTAAGACAACAGTGAAGAGCTCCGCTCACCAAACTGTGGTTTATTCTTCCAATGGAAATGACCAGAGAGCAGGCTAATTGTATTGTGCCAACCAACACAAAAGATTCGACTAAGAGAAGCAGAAACCTCTTTGTAATCTTCCAAGCGTCTACTGAAATTGGTCATATTGTCACAGTAGGAGACTATTCTAACATCCACAGTTATGCCCATAGAATTCGTAACTGCCCCCCCCCCCCCACACATATATATATATATATATATATATATATATATATATATATGAGGGCAGTTACGAATTATACATTCCTGGAAATTGAAATAAGAACACCATGAATTCATTGTCCCAGGAAGGGGAAACTTTATTGACACATTCCTGGGGTCAGATGCATCACATGATCACACTGACAGAACCACAGGCACATAGACACAGGCAACAGAGCATGCACAATGTCGGCACTAGTACAGTGTATATCCACCTTTCGCAGCAATGCAGGCTGCTATTCTCCCATGGAGACGATCGTAGAGATGCTGGATGTAGTCCTGTGGAACGGCTTGCCATGCCATTTCCACCTGGCGCCTCAGTTGGACCAGCGTTCGTGCTGGACGTGCAGACCGCGTGAGACGACGCTTCATCCAGTCCCAAACATGCTCAATGGGGGATAGATCCGGAGATCCTGCTGGCCAGGGTAGTTGACTTACACCTTCTAGAGCACGTTGGGTGGCACGGGATACATGCGGACGTGCATTGTCCTGTTGGAACAGCAAGTTCCCTTGCCGGTCTAGGAATGGTAGAACGATGGGTTCGATGACGGTTTGGATGTACCGTGCACTATTCAGTGTCCCCTCGACGATCACCAGTGGTGTACGGCCAGTGTAGGAGATCGCTCCCCACACCATGATGCCGGGTGTTGGCCCTGTGTGCCTCGGTCGTATGCAGTCCTGATTGTGGCGCTCATCTGCACGGCGCCAAACACGCATACGACCATCATTGGCACCAAGGCAGAAGCGACTCTCATCGCTGAAGACGACACGTCTCCATTCGTCCCTCCATTCACGCCTGTCGCGACACCACTGGAGGCGGGCTGCACGATGTTGGGGCGTGAGCGGAAGACGGCCTAACGGTGTGCGGGACCGTAGCCCAGCTTCATGGAGACGATTGCGAATGGTCCTCGCCGATACCCCAGGAGCAACAGTGTCCCTAATTTGCTGGGAAGTGGCGGTGCGGTCCCCTACGGCACTGCGTAGGATCCTACGGTCTTGGCGTGCATCCGTGCGTCGCTGCGGTCCGGTCCCAGGTCGACGGGCACGTGCACCTTCCGCCGACCACTGGCGACAATATCGATGTACTGTGGAGACCTCACGCCCCACGTGTTGAGCAATTCGGCGGTACGTCCACCCGGCCTCCCGCATGCCCACTATACGCCCTCGCTCAAAGTCCGTCAACTGCACATACGGTTCAAGTCCACGCTGTCGCGGCATGCTACCAGTGTTAAAGACTGCGATGGAGCTCCGTATGCCACGGCAAACTGGCTGACACTGACGGCGGCGGTGCACAAATGCTGCGCAGCTAGCGCCATTCGACGGCCAACACCGCGGTTCCTGGTGTGTCCGCTGTGCCGTGCGTGTGATCATTGCTTGTACAGCCCTCTCGCAGTGTCCGGAGCAAGTATGGTGGGTCTGACACACCGGTGTCAATGTGTTCTTTTTTCCATTTCCAGGAGTGTATATATATTCGTTTTATTATTCCAGGAAGGAAAGGAAGAGACAGGTAAAGTGGAATGCGTACTGACAAACTACAAACATGAGTGAGGGACTCGGACACACGACACAACTTAGTGAACTTCGTACAAATGCATCCGAATCATACAATTAGCAGACAAGTTTAATATAAAACAAGAAAAATATGTAAACTGTGGCTGAAATAAACACACTCAGCTGCTCACTCGCTTCAGACCGTAGGAAATTTCCTAACTGTTTCATAAACTAAGATATCAGAGACACTGAGATGAGGTTACTTTCAATAAACTCTCCTGGAGAGGCTCACATGGAGACCCTTCAGTAGTATGGACCAAAACAAGCAAAAAATGCCTAGTTAACACGGTCTCTAAAGTATATACCTTAAGAGCTACGAGCCCATGTTCAGTAGAAGAGATATGTTCCACAACGGCGGAGACGAACAAGTGCTAATAGAACTCCCTGACAGATTAAAACGCGTGCCGGACCGAGACTCGAACTCGGGACCTTTGCCTTTCGTGGTCAAGTGCTCTACCCTCTGAGCTACCCAAGCACAACTCACAACCCGTCCTCACACCTTCAATCCTGCCAGTGCCTCGCCTCCTATCTTCCAAACTTCACAGAAGCTCTTCTGCGTACCATTCAGAGCTAGCACTCCTGAAAGAAAGAATATTGCGGAGACATGGCTTAGCCAAAGCCTAGGGGATGTTTCCACAATGAGACTTTCACTCTGCAGCGGAGTGTGGGCTGATATGAAACTTCCTCACAGATTAAAACTGTGTGCCGGATCGAGACTCGAACTCCCAGGACTACTAGTTCTGCAAGATTCGCAAAGATCTTCTGTGAAGTTTGGAAGGTAGGAGACAAGGTAGTGGCAGAATTGAAGCTGTGAGGACGGTTAGTGAGTCGTGCTTGGGTAGCTCAGATGGTAGAGCACTTGCCCGCGAAAGGTAAAGGTTCCGAGTTCGAGTCTCGGTCCGGCACACAGTTTTAATCTGTCAGGAAGTTTCATATCAGCGCACACTCCGCTGCAGAGTGAAAATCTCATTCTGAAGCGCTCATAGCTCTTAAGGTATGTGCTTTAAAGTTCATGTTTACTCAGACTAGTGACGTGTACATTCAGCCGTGTGCGTTTACGCCATTAATTACAAGACACCCTGTAGACTTGGATGGACTTGATGAGCATCAGGAACTTAATCCAGTCTAAGTGAATTTTGGTGTCTTTAGCTTGAATTAGTCATTGTCTCAGAACACTGTGTTTACGTACTACGCCAGCTGTTTCATATCTGATTTGTTTCACTGTGTATACGGGACTCAGCCAGAAAGTGTAGTTAGCTATTTTTTTCTCACTAAGTAAAGTGAAAAATTGGAATTTGGTGCTACTGCGTAAAGCTTCTTGTCCCGTCCGCTGCAGTAGTAACTTTCTGCGTCCACTGATGCCACTACTGCAGTCGCTTGTAAAATGGCCGACACTGATGTTCTTGTTAGACAGCGCTCTGTGATAGAATTATCGACTGAAGAAGGTGAAACGCCTATTCGAATTAAATAAATGCTGAAAAATGTGTACAGTGATGCAACAGTCGATATCGGCGCTGTCTGACGATGGGTTCGTCGCTGTAGCCAAGTGAAGGGACAAACGCCGTTGGCTGAAGAAACGCGGAGCGACAGGGAAGTGACTGCAGTGACTCCACCCAACATTAAGCGAGGCGATAACATCATTCGTGGTGCCCGCCGGATGACTGTAGATGATTTACGTCGCATAACCTCCCCTAATAAAGACTGTGCGATGATGAGATTATTCAACAACTGGGAATCTCAAAGGTTTGTGCAACTTGGGCACCAAGAATATTAACCGAACGCTGAAGGCACTGTGAAAATTAGATGGGAAGTCTTGGCTCGTCCTGGCTGGGCACCATCACACCTCCATGTGTTTGGGCCGCTAGAAGAGGCTCATCGCGGGATTCACTTTGAAGATGAGGGGGTCCTGATAACGCCAGTGCGCCGATGGCTTCGGAAGCAGGACTGTGTGTTTTATCACACTTATTAAAAGATGGACGAAAACTGTGAAAATGAACGGTGATTACATGGAGAAAAGTCATAAATTAAGTGTCAGTGTTCTGGTTTTCCAACTGTGTAGTTGCAGTTGAAGTTCTTGACAAATAAACGAAAATAGGAGGCTTTTGTTTTGTTTTCCTTACTGACTCTCGTAATACACAAATATGCAAAACTTATGGACAAAAGAAAGTTACACATTTTATATCACTGCCAAGTAACATTGCTCGATGAAGCTTGGACCATACATAGAAAGAAGTGCTCCAATATAATACAGAAGGTAACTAAACGATATATGCCATAAGACGAGAAGGAAGGCATTTTTATTGAAAGTGAAGAACTACAGCCGGCCGCAGTGGCCGTGCGGTTCTAGGCGCTACAGTCTGGAACCGAGCGACCGCTACGGTCGCAGGTTCGAATCCTGCCTCGGGCATGGATGTGTGTGATGTCCTTAGATTAGTTAGGTTTAATTAGTTCTAAGTTGTAGGTGACTGATGACCTCAGAAGTTAAGTCGCATAGTGCTCAGAGCCGTTTGAACCATTTTTGAGGAACCACATTGAAGTGACAGCGATTTATGGTGGTCCCCTGGACATAAAAAAAAGGAGAGACATTTTTCTTAATAGGAAGTGTGATCAACACAGACTGCACTGGACGCTCTGCAATGTACTCCCACGCTGGTCCTACTGAATGTAGGGAGTTCTTGTGGTAGGGTGTTTATTCCTCCATCAGCGCAGCTGACAACTGCTGGACGTTCGTTCGTGCGTGTGAGGACGTTCTGCAATACGTCTCTTCAGCGCCTCCCACATGGCCGCGCGGGGTTGTCGCGCGGTCTTGGGCGCCTTGCCACGGTTGGCTCGGCTCCCCCGGCGGAGGCTCCAGTCCTCCCTCGGGCATGGGTGTGTGTGTTGTCCTTAGCGTAAGTTAGTTTAAGTTAAATTAAGAAGTGTGTTAGCCCAGGGACGGATGATTCAGCAGTTTGGTCCCATAGGAACTTACCACCACTATCATGCCACATGAGCTTCATAGGATTTAAGTCAGGAGAACGTGGAGGCCAGTCCATTCACCGAACATCCTCTCATTTCAAGAGCTCCTCCACTTGTGCCGTTCGATGCAATCGTACATTTTCATCCACAAAAATGAAGTCAACGCCAAATGCACCCTTGCTAAGGCGCACATTGGGATTGAGTACAGTAACAGAATGACGTTGATCGTAGAGGGTAGCAGGGTCAAAGTTTTGGAAGTCAGTACGCCCACGGAACATCATGCCTTCCCACACCGTAATTCCTGGATCCCTACAACAGTAGTGTTCCTGTGCAAATTACATGTTACTAGCTCTCGCTATATGAGAGTGTGTCCAGAATCACTACTCAGACTGAATCCGCTCTTATCCGAAAAGAGCACGTGACTCAACTCCACTGCAAACGGTGTCGTCGATGTGGGATTCAACGGATCACAATTTACTGGTCGTCCCGCAAAGAGATCACTCCCATGCACTGACAGTGCGACTGCGGAGCGTCAGGTAGAGTGTCTTGCCTCCTGTTAAACTTGGCTGCAATTGCACCCGCTGTTTGATGTGGATCCCTTCTTGCTTTTTGCAGAATGGAGCCTTCATCTTCAGCTGTTGTTGACTGTGGTCGGCCACCTCCTACCATCCGGGCAGCAGTGCTTCCAAAAAAATGGTTCATATAGCTCTGAGCACAATGGGACTTAACATATTTGGTCATCAGTCCCCTAGAACTTAGAACTACGTAAACCTAAATAACCTAAGGACATCACACACATCCATGCCCGAGGCAGAATTCGAACCTGCGACCGTAGCAGTCTCGCGGTTCCGGACTGAAGCGCCTAGAACCGTACGGCCACCGCGGCCAGCAAGCAGTGCTTCCGATTCGCAACATTCCCCATGTCCGTGAAACAGTCCCGTGAGCATTACCAAACTCCTGGGCTACACTCGACACACTTCGTCGTTCTTCCAGTTTCCCGTTGATTATTCCCCCCGTGAAGTCATCCACATGTTGTCTGCAGGCCACGTTGTAATGAAGAACACTAACACAGTGCACCGTAACTGCTCGCTGATTGACACACACTGTATTTTTTCGTTCCTTTAACAGTCTCGTGTTGGGGCCTTTCCTATTTGGCGCAGTACTTTAGTCGTGGCGACCTCACCTCATGTGAGGTCCAACTTTCTGAGCACGACTGAAAGACCTCTGTAAATATGTTGCCACACTTCCGTTCATTCCCAGCGAGCCGTTAATATGGTATGTTACTTAAACTATCTCGTCCTTAAGATTTGCAGAGCAGTGTAAGGCCTGCGTTCAAAGTAACTTTCGTTTGATTTGAATTAACTGATCGTGAACTAAAATCTTGTGGTTAGGTTACATCATTAGCTGAATGATCATTCCTTTCTCATCTCCTTCAATGAAACACAAATTCATTTATTTATGTGCTTTTGTAAAGTGTTCGCTGATTGCTCGTTGGATTCGCCATATCATCAGTTAAAGCTCCCATAAGGACACAATGTAACAGAGCGCATCCTAATCCCCAAGCGTCCAAAAGAGCGGTAAATAGATATAAGATTGTGTTCTCGATCCTGGTGGTCTGGTAGCGACGTACTGATTTCATTTAACAATCGACCTCAAAATATTTATCTGCTGTCTTTAACTCCCTGGTACCAGTGCAGTTACCCTCATTAATAATGAAAGGGAATTCCCAGAAAACTCCTTCATAGCATAACTTGTATCCAAACAGTGATAGTGCGTGTTGAAACTGCTGACGTTCTGAGCTTTTACTTACTGAGTAACTGAAAATTGTTTTTCCAGCGACGTATTGAATGTATGTCTCGATGGTAGTTTACACAAAGGTGCTAGGACATTCAGCAGATTAAAAAATCATTCATTTACAACAATTTGTAAAGACTGTACATGTCTACAAATTATGTACAAATTTGTTTTACACCTTCCGTTAGTTTCTCAAAGATATCGTGATATATTTTGAAAACTTGGACTCACTATTTGTTGAATATACACAACTGGCCATTAAAATTACTACACCATGAAGATGACGTGCTACAGACGCGAAATTTAACCGACAGGAAGAAGATGCTGTGATATGCAAATGATTATCTTTTCAGAGCATTCACACAAGGTTGGCGCCGGTGGCGACACCTACAGCGTGCTGACATGAGGAAAGTTTCCAACCGATTTCTCATACACAAACAGCAGTTGACCGGCGTTGCCTGGTGAAACGTTCTTGTGATGCCTCGTGTAAGGAGGAGACATGCGTACCATCACGTTTCCGACTTCGATAAAGCTCGGATTGTACCCTATCGCGATTGCGGTTTATCGTATCGTGACATTGCTGCTCGCGTTGGTCGAGATCCAATGACTGTTAGCAGAATATGTAATCGGTGGGTTCAGGAGGGTAATACGGAACGCCGTGCTGGATCCCAACGGCCTGAAATCACTACCAGTGGAGATGACAGGCATGACTGTAACGGATCGTGCAGTCACGTCTCGATCCCTGAGTCAACAGATGGGGACGTTTGCAAGACAACCATCTGCACGAACAGTTCGACGACGTTTGTAGCAGCGTGGACTATCAGCTCTGAGACCATGGCTGCGGTTCCCCTTGACGCTGCATCACAGACAGGAGCGCGTACGATGGTGTACTCAACGACGAACGTGGGTGCACGAATGGCAAAACGTCATTTTTTCGGATGAATCCAGGTTCTGTTTACAGCATCATGATGACCGCATCCCTGTTTGGCGACATCGCGGTGAACGCACATTGGAAGCGTGTATTCGTCATCGGCATACTGGCGTATCACCCGGCGTGATGTTATGGGGTGCCATTGGTTACACATCTCGGTCACCTCTTGTTCGCACTGACGACACTTTGAACAATGGACGTTGCATTTCAGGTGTGTAACGACCCGTGGCTCTACCCTTTATTCGATCCCTGTGAAACCCTACATTTCAGCAGGATAATGCACGACCGCATGTTGCAGGTCCTGTACGGGCCTTTCTGGATACAGAAAATGTTCGACTGCTGCCCTGTCCATCACATTTTCCAGATCTCTCACCAACTGAGAACGTCTAGTCAATGGTGGTCGAGCAACTGGCTCTTCACAATACGTCAGTTACCACTCCTGATGAACTGTGGTATCGTGTTGAAGCTGCATGGGCATCTGTACCTGTACACGCCATCCAAGCTCTGTTTGACTCAGTGCCCAGGCGTATCAAGGCCGTTATTACGGCCAGAGGTGGTTGTTCTGGGTACTGATTTCTCAGGATCTATGCACCCAATTGCGTGAAAATGTAATCATATGTCAGTTCTAGTGTAATATATTTGTCCAATGAATACCCGTTTATTATCTGTATTTATTCTTGGTGTAGCAGTTTTAATGGCCAGTAGTGAATTTTTTAGAAACTTTGTCTGAAATACTACTTTTATCTGATTCACTGTTCGCAATAGTAAAGCGTATTGCTGTTGCTTCTCTCCCCCCCCCCCCCCCCCCCTCCTCTCTTTCCGTCACTCTTTCCATGGCCATGTTTGACAAGTTAGGAATTTATTTCACTTTATTTTTTTGCCAACAAGAGAAGTCGATATTTTATATTTAACATAGATGTTACAATTTTTGGGAGACCTCAGTATCGATACTGAAATATCGATGAATCAGTTCACAACATCCCAAGGCTCCACCGCCCACAGTCCAGCATACAATGGAGTGGACACTGATATTGTCGCCGTTCTGTCTTGTATTTATTGCGCTGAGTTTTGTTCTGTGTGTCATTTAGTTTTCGCGTGTTTTCCTTAGCACCCAGATGCAAATGTCACTAAGCTAGCTTGGCAGCGAGGGAAAGCTATCAACGTTGTATTTGCATCGATTCACATAGTCGAGTACATGAATAATAGTTTATTGCTCCTATGGCAGAAAAAAATGTGGTCGCGACTCGTAGGTTTTCTCGGGCTGTCTTAAACTGTAAGAATTACATGAGAAAAACTTTATGAGTTACTTCCCCTCCTTCAAGATACTCTACAAGGCATACTTCAGCTAGGCAATATCCGACCTTACGTGTCGAGGAAAATCCAAACCTTCCTCGAAAAACACTCGTTTTCTACTGCATGTTTAGCCGTCACTTTCCTCACCGAACATTTCTGAATATTAGTCTGCAACATCTTCATCATAGTCCCCCGACACCATTTGGGTACTTACTGGTTTCAGATCACGCAGAATCAGTCTCCCCAGGAAAGGCCCTCTTGACTTCACACCATGACATTTGCTGCACTGGTCGTAGCGCATGGGTTACTTCTGTACTAACATTGTATTCTGTGCAGTCATTTGTAAATTACATGTGAAATCTCATATATGGTACACATATTCATTGAAAATAATTAATATTTGATAATTATTGTAAACCAAATAATGACAACTGAGATTAAAAGAATTAAAATATTAAAGACAACCGATACATGACTGCAAAGCATCACTTAGAGCAGATCTGCTAGTTGCGGTGAAACATCATAATTTACTGACAAGATAGTAAACGTATATGAAACACTGCATGAACCGTCATCCTGATCCTTCCAAACATTACTTATGAATCAGTTCTTATAGTGTGCTTGGTAGTAATCAAAGTAGTAACATCTTCAGTGTTCCTTATAATTTCCTGATAAAATCAAAATACATCATCCCACAAATTTAATTCCACCACTTATTACGATTTCTGCAATGAAATAAAAACATCTGCTAACGTTTACTTACACACACAAAATTGTATATACCGTAAACCAGTTATTTGGTCACTGTGTGATATCTGCTTACTGCATTCCCTACCAACACAAGAACAACATTGTTCAGAAGTTAAGTATTTATACAGCCTAACTTTTGTAGATGTAGTGATTTACCATACTTTCTGTTCTCGTAAGATTTACATATATACTTCCTGGCACAAAGGACGAGTTGAAATACAAAATAACTTCCCCTCTACTGTCACTTTATCGAAAGTATTAAACACGGAATTCATCAACATAACGACAACGACTTGAACGAGAGCAACTCCGTAGGTTACTTACAAAAAATTGCCTTACACCTCCATGAAATTTAACCCCAAATACTCAGGTTACTTAAGAAATGTAAATAAGAAACCAGTGGTTCACATTGCAGTAGAAATGCGTCGTTTTTATTGACTTAAGTGTCGATTTTCAGTACGGCGGTTTCCATGAGATATTTACAACGTGAACAAAAGTTGTTAACAATTCCGAAGTATCCCTGTCGTCCCCCGTGGAATTTGCGACATCATAATGCATTTTCACCGGCTGTAACGTGTGCATAGTAAGAAGTTCGAACCAAGTCTAAAATCTTCTGTCACCATAAGACTGCCTTTCTACCCACTAGAAATATTTGTCAGAAAGAGATTTTAGCTAATTATTCGAATGTGTGTTACAAACACTGTCATGGATAAATGTTTATTGACTAATTTACGTGATCTGATTATGTCACAACATAAAAAAGACTGTTTCGCCATGTTACATTGAAAAACAGAACACATTATATTCACTGAATTTACACATGTAGATGTCAGTCTTCACGTATTTCATTCAGTGGAATCAGCCATTGTTGTTGTTAAGCTGCAGAGCCCGGAGTATAGCATATCATTCTCTTTGTAACTAAACAATATTGCTTGCACCGTGAAAAAATACAATGCTAACGCTCAAAATTTTTTAAGAAACAACGTC
The DNA here is from genome assembly GCF_023864275.1 of Schistocerca cancellata. Taxonomy (NCBI): domain Eukaryota; kingdom Metazoa; phylum Arthropoda; class Insecta; order Orthoptera; family Acrididae; genus Schistocerca; species Schistocerca cancellata. The sequence goes on along the minus strand of NC_064626.1, from coordinate 928,125,726 downwards.
AAGCGCTTTCATATCAAGTAATCTAACAATGTCATTCAAATAAACATCTCGTTGTCTCGAAGACTTGCCTACGCCCCCATAAATATTAGCTATATTGTATTTTGAAAGCCTTGGCGAAGAGTATCTGACTGCGACATCAGAAAACCCATGAAAAAAGTAATAACATATCATAAACTTTGAAAAACAGCTTTTTATTCGTAATGTAAGCAATAAGTAGTTGTTACACTCATATTCTCGAGTGCAACTTCACTAAACTTTCGCAGTCACAGCGCCTTGCAGAATGGAATATCTTTGCCCAATCACCGCCAACCTAGTAGCGATGAATAAGCTACGCTTTATTTTTTGAGTGGACACGACAACTACGATCTAAATGACGATCAGTGAAATTTCTGTCTATGAAGCAGAAACCAAACCTGAATAATACGAGTTTAAGAACTAAACGTGTAGGGTGGAGGATAACTCTGCAAGAAACGATAGTGACATTGTGTTCCCTTCCATTACTTACTATTAGACGGTCCAGTCACATTAGTGTTGCCACCGCTTACGTTCGACGTCAACGTGCTGCAAGTGCTCACAGGCGGCAGGTGGCAGCACTGGCAGTGGAGGGTTAAAAAGCATGTGGGAGGGGAGGTGGGGGACGCGGAAAACAGTGCACTGGTTGTCGTGAAGCAGAAACGGAGCGATTTATGTGATGTCCAAAAGGGCACGTTCTTTGGCTTTCGGAGAAAAGGTGGAAGAATTTCCGAATTGGCTAAGTTTGTAAATTACTCGCGTACCACCGCGCTTAAATCAGACGGAACATGGAAAAATGGCGCTCTCCAAAACCGACACCGAGACAACTGTGGTGCACTGTGGGCTCTAGATGACAGGGGCGAACGACGGCTGAGGAGATGTGAACTGGCATGTAGAGGTGCAACAGTTGACCAGCTGACTGCCCAGATGTGTCGAGCGGCCACCAACAGCGTCTCCTCAACGACCGCTAAGCGAACTTGGCTGCATATGGATCTCCGCCACAGGCGCCTGGTTCGGGCGCCCATGTTGATTGCTGTTCATCAGCGACGGAGGCTGGAATTTGCACGTCAACACTGGACTTCCACTTAGTGACGACAAGTAGCCTTTACAGATGAATCACGTTTTATTCTACAGAAGACAGAAAGGAAACACCTGTGAACAATCGTCGGAAGGGTACGGACCGGAGTAGGGAGCGTCATGATCTGGGGAATGTTTTTGTGGTGTTCCCTGGGTTATATCACTCTGGAAGGCACAGTGGGTCAACACCAGTATGGACCTATGCTTGGGGACCAAGTACACCTCTACATACAGTGTTTTTCCTCGCAACAATGACATCTACCAGCAGGACAATACAACATGTCACACAGCTCACAGTGTAAGTGCGTGGTTCGAAGAGCACCGTGATGAGTACACCTGCTCACCAAACTCCCCGGATGGAAACCCAATCGAGAATCTGTGGCATCACTTCGATCGGGCTGTTCGTGCCTTAGATCCTCAGCCGAGACACCTAGCGCAACTGGCCACAGCACTGGGGTCGGCGAGGTCCCACATCCCTGTAGGCACCACACCCCTGTCATTGACTCTCTTCCCGCACATCTCGCAGCGGTCCTAGGAGCAAAAGTGATTATTCAGGCTTTTGACAGGTAGCCACATTGATGCGACTGGACCGTGTACGATCTGTGTAGTTACACGTTTCATTCAGAGAACACTGCACGGCAGCAGTGGCTTGATAAGAGAATATGCTGTGACGTGTCCTCCTCCACAATGGAATCTACATCGGTACTCCGCAAGCCATCGGTGTGTAGCGGACAAGCCTTTGGTTTCACTGTCATTCGTGAATAGTGCATAAGAGGAACTTATATTGGTAACGCTTAGTATGATTTTCCCTTCATGGTCTATCACGAAATGTATGTGGAAGAAAATAATATGTTGTATAACTCGTCTTGGAACATATACTCCTGGAATTTTAACAGAAACACTCTTCCTAATGCGTTCGCCCCTCTTGTGGCGCCTGCCATTAGAGTTCGACGAACACCTAGGTAACGCCCTCGCACTTACTGAACGAATTCGTGACTGCACGAGCATTCTTCCTAAACTGTCCTCTACATCTTCCATCAACCCTAACTCTGCGGTCCCTACACTGACGAGCAGCGGTCTGGAACTTGTCGAACGGCTGTTTTGTACGCCATTTTTGTCATGGATGAGTTAATTTTCTTATGACTCTTCAGATGACTCTCATCCTGCTATCTGTTTTTGCTTCAGCAAGTTTTATTCGGTTTTCCACTTTAGGTCTCTTCGGACAGATACTCCCTGACATTGCAAAAAATGGTTCAAATGGCTCTGAGCACTATGGGACTTAACTTCTGAGATCATCAGTCCCCTACAACTTAGAACTACTTAAACCTAACTAACCTAAGGACATCACATACATCCATGCCCGAGGCAGGATTCGAACCTGCGACCGTAGCAGTCGCGCGGCTCCGGACTGAGCGCCTAGAACAGCTAGACCACCTGACATTGCACAGTTCTTATTTATTCACTGATTTATTACCATAAGTTCTATCGAACAGTAAGTGGTCTTCCTGCCGATTTATGTGTGCAACGCTATATTTATTTCCATTTGGTGTACTAGCAGTCCCATCAACTATCCTCAGTAGCTCTTCCTGTTTTTCGCGGCTGTTTTCTGATATTGCACTTTTTTACACATACAAACACAACAATAGCACCTGCTAACAGACTGCGGTGCTGATTACATTTTCGATCAGGTCATTCTTGTATATCTACATCTACATTTATACTCCGCACTCCGCAAGCCACCCAACGGTGTGTGGTGGAGGGCACTTTACGTGCCACTGCCATTACCTCCCCTTCGTGTTCCAGTCGTGTATGGTTCGCGGGAAGAACGACTGCCGGAAAGCCTCCGTGCGCGCTCTAATCTCTCTAATTTTACATTCGTGATCTCCTCGGGAGGTATAAGCGGGAGGAAGCAATATATTCTATACCTCATCCAGAAATGCACACTCTAGAAGCTTGGACAGCAAGCTACACCGCGATGCAGAGCGCCTCTCTTGCAGAGTCTGCCACTTGAGTTTGCCAAACATCTCCGTAACGATATCACGCTTACCAAATAACGCTGTGACGAAACGCGCCGCTCTTCTTTGGATCTTCTCTATATACTCCGTCAAACCGACCTGGCACGGATCCCACACTGATGAGCAGTACTCAAGTATAGGTAGAACGACTGTTTTGTAAGCCACCTCCTTTGTAGATGGACTACATTTTCTAAGGACTCTCCCAATGAATCTCAACCTGGCACCCACCTTACCAACAATTAATTTTATTTGATCATTCCACTTCAAATCGTTCCGGACGCATACTCCCAGATATTTTACAGAAGTAACTGCTTCCACTGTTTGTTCCGCTATCATATAATCCTACAATAATGGATCTTTCTTTCTATGTATTCCCAATACATTACATTTGTCTATGTTAAGGATCAGTTGCCACTCCCTGCAACAAGTGCCTATCCGCTGCAGATCTTCCTGCATTCCGCTGCAATTTTATAATGCTGTAACTTCTCTGTGTACTACAGCATCATCCGCGAAAAGCCACATGGAACTTCCGACACTATCTACTAGGTCATTTATATATATTGTGAAAAGCAATGGTCCCATAACACTCCCCTGTAGCACGCCAGAGGTTACTTTAACGTCTGTAGACGTCTCTCCATTGAGAACAACATGTTGTGTTCTGTTTGCTAAAATCTCTTCAATCGAGCCACACAGCTGGTCTGATATTCCGTAGGCTCTTACTTTGTTTATCAGGCGACAGTGCGGAAGTAGCCGACCGTTGTGGCCGAGCGGTTCTAGGCGCTTCAGTCTGGAACCGCGCGACCGCTACGGTCGCAGGCTAGAATCCTGCCTCGGGTATGGACGTTTGTGTTGTCCTTAGGTTAGTTAGATTTAAGTAGTTCTAAGTTCTAGGGGACTGATGACCTCAGATGTTCAGTCTCATAGTGCTCAGAGCCATTTGAACCATTTTTGAAGTGCGGAACTGCATCGAACGCCTTCCGGAAGTCAAGGGAAATGGCATCTACCTGGGAGCCTGTATCTAATATTTTCTCGGTCTCATGAACAAATGAAGCTAGTTGGGTCTCACACGATCGCTGTTTCCGGAATCCATGTTGATTCCCACAGAGTAGATTCTGGGTTTCCAGAAATGACATGAAAGGCGAGCAACGGTGAACAGTAACTGTCCTGTAGTTCTTCCTTGGCCTAACCCCGAAGTTACTTTCGCATATAACTATTCGCCTCATTAAGAACGTCTTGTCGAGATATATCCTCTAGGAAGTCCTGAATCCGGTCACAAAACTGCTCCAATATGGCACAAGCTCTTAGTTTACCCACTAAACGACAGTGTGGAACTATATGGAATGCCGTCTTGAGATCAGGGAACACGGCATCAAGTTGAACGCTGTTAACTACTATCCTCTGATTCTTGTGGACCAATAGAGAGAGTTGAGTTCAACAGCAACTCTGTTTGTGGATTACATATTAATGCTTATATGAAATTTTTTTCAGAAATATCATAACATACAAATAAAAAAACGTATGCAGACCGAAGGCCCTTCTTGAAACTGGGAACAGCTTACGCCTCACCTTTTTCCGATGGCTCGGACCCCTCGTTGCTCCGCCGACCTATGATAAGTTGCTGCCGTATGTGAAGTATAAGATATTTCCCAAAATATGTACAAAATCGCACAAATATCCTATTACTTCTTGATGACTTTCCTCTGTCAACTGATTTCATGTTGTTTTTCCGTATCGTGATAGTTTATCTAAATATCTCTTGGCGTTCGTGTGATAATTGAAAAGATGAACCGTATTACGATTGTCTCTGGTGAAACAAATTCAGAAGATCAAATTCAGTAGATCAGTCTTCCGTCTTTCATTTTCGGTTTCGGTGACATTGTGCTCATTAAATTACTGGATGGATGATTTTGATCCCTTTACTGATTTTACGCGAAATCAAAATTTCTTTGGATATTTTGTCAGAGCTGTTGGCATAATTACTTACTGCTTCATCCGTCAGTTTATCCTTTGCTGTCGTAAACTTACTTTCAGCTTGTCTGCAATAAAGAGTGACTTTGACGAAAAGTAGTGAAGCTCTTCTCGCCCTCGACGCAACTTTCGAAATGCCTATCGAACCACATCTATACGTGTCAAAAGCATGTTTGAAGTTCGTTTTAATTTTACCTATCCTTGCGCTGTTTATTTCTCTACGAATTTACGATTTCAATTGACATTTACTTCTGAGTTCTGCTATCTTTCTGTTCCTATTTTTACGTACTTTAATAAGCGGGACTAATGATGTGTCTTTCTTATCTAATCTGCTATGACGAATATTCTACTCTATGGTTAATGAAACGGATCTACATGTTTCTTCGAATACGGCGGGTAATTCATGATCGAGACTGTAGAAGCATCCTCTAGACTAAAAGGCTGGGCGCCTCACATGTATTCTGCAAATGGAATAGCGTTTTCGTATGTGAAGTGCTGCCCACGCGATAGATCGTCAAAAAATCTGTTACCCTCTAATTTAAATGAAACGAGAGGACCGCGATAGGGTTTGCGTGCGACGTTGCAGATAGTGAGTCGTGCTTTCAACACAGATTCGAGATTAGTTGTTTTAACGAATTTTATAAATATTTCCAATAGAGCAAACATCTCGCGGAATCCGCACTTACATTATATGTAAATTAGATATGGAGGGGGAAGAAAGGAAAGGAACTTTACGTAGGCACCACGCATTCATATAATTGATTCGCCACGATGGGCAACGAATCCACCTTCTTCAGTTCAGATCTACGTCCACATCTACGTGATTACTCTGCTATTCACAATAAAGTGCCTGGCAGAGGGTTCAATATACGACCTTTATGCTGTCTTCTATCGTTCCACTCTAGAACGGTGAGCGGGAAAAACGAGCACTTACATTTTTCTGTGCGAGTCCTGATTTCTCTTATTCTACCGTGATGATCATTTCTCCCTATGTGTGTGGGTGCCAACAGAATTTTTTCGCAATCGGAGGAGAAAACTGGTGATTAAAATTTCATGAGAAGATCCCATCGCATCGAGAAACGCCTTTGTTTTAATGATTACCACTGCAGTTCACGTATCATGTCTGTGGCACTATCTGCCCTATTTCGCGATAATACAAAACAAGCCGCCCTTCTTTCTACTTTTACGATGTCATCCGTCAGTCCCATCTGATGCGGATCCCACACCGCACAGCAATACTCCAGAATGGGGCGGACAAGCGTGGTGTAAGCAGTCTCTTTAGTAGACCTGTTGCGCCATCTAAGTGTTCTGCCAATGAATCGCAGTCTCTGATTTGCACTGCCCACAACATTATCTACGTGATCGTTCCAGGTTAGGTTATTTGTAATTGTAATCTCTAAGCATTTAGTCGAATTTACAGCCTTCAGATTTGTGTGTCTTACCGCGTAATCGAAATTTAGCGGATTTCTTTTAGTACTCAAGTGGATAACTTCGCACTTTTCTTTATTCAGGGTCAATTGCCACTTTCTGCGCCCTATCTGAATCGTTTTGCAATTCGTTTTGCTCATCTGATGACTTTACAAGACGGTAAATGACAGCATCATCAGCAAGCAATCTAAGAGGGCTACTCAAATTATGTCCTATGTCGTTAATATAGATCAGGAACAATAGACGTCCTATAACATTTCCTTGGGGAGCACCGGATATTACTTCTGTTTTACTCGATCACTTTCTGTCTATTACTGCGAACTGTGACCTTACTGACAGGAAATCACGAATCCAGTCTCAGAACTGAGGCGATATTCCATAAGCACGCAGTTTGGTTAGAAGATGCTTGTGAGGAACGGTGTCGAAAGCCTCTGTAAATCCACAAATAAGGATTCAATTTGACATCCCCTGTCGAAAGCACTCATTAGTTCATGAGTGTAAGAGCTAGTTGTGTTTCACGAGAACGATATTTTCTAAATCTGTGCAGTCTATGTGTCAATAAATAGTTTTCTTCGACGTACTCCATAATGTTCGAACACAGTATATGTTCCAAAACCCTACTGCAAATCGACGTTAGTGATATGGGCCTGTAATTCAGCGCATTACTTCTACTTCCCTTTTTGGGTATTGGTGTGACTTGAGCAACTTTCCAATCTTTAGATACGGATCTTTCTGTGAACAAGCGGTTGTATATAATTGCTAAATATGGAGGTATTGTATTGTCATACTCTGAAAGGAACCTGACTAGTATACAATCTGGAACGGAAGCCTTGCCTTTATTAAGTGCTTCAAGCTGCTTTGCTACACCGAGGGTATCTACTTCTATGTTCATCATCTTGGCGGTTGTTCTTGATTGGAATTCAGGAATACTTACTTCGTCTTCTTTGGTGAAGGAGTTTCGGAAAACCGTGTTTAATAACTCTGCTTTAGTGGCACTGTCATCAGTGACTTCACAGTTGTTATCGTGCAGTGAAGGTATTGATTGTCAGTGGTGTGATCTATGTATAACCAGAGGTTTTCGTTGTGGAAATTATTAAAAGCACCTCGTATTTAAGTACGCGCTATATTTCGAACTTCTGCAAAATTTTGCCGGTCTTGGGGATTTTGCGTTCTTTTAAATGTGGCATGCTTTTTTCGTTGCTTCTCCAACAGTCATCTGACGCGTTTTGTATACCATGGGGGATCAGTACCATCACTTATGTGGTATATATCTCTCAGTTGTTGTCGATACTATCTCTTTGAAAGAATTCCACATCTTTTCTACGCTTACGTGCTCAGATCGGAAGGAGCGAAGACTGTCTCTTAAAAAGCCGTTAAGAGCATTTTTATTGGCCTTTTTTAAATAGATATTATTTGCGTTTCTTTTTGATGATTGTAGGTGTTACGGTATTCAGTCTAGCAGCAAGTGCCTTGTGGTCGCTAATCCCTGCATTCGTCGCGATAGTCCGTATTTGTCCACGATTATTTGTTGCTAAGAGGTCAAGTATGCTTTCGCAACCATTTACGCTTCGAGTGGGTTCATGAACTAAGTGTTCAAGGTAATTTTCTCAGAAAGCCCCTTTTCAGCCGGACGCCCTTTCTGTGGTTTCCTGAGACCTTCTAACTAAAAAACAGCCCAGTCCCTTCCACACAGCGTCATCACTGTACTACTCAGGTACGTTGTCCAGTCGAGCGTATACCACACCTTACATTCCACTGACAAATCTTGCAGAAACACTAATATATTGTCTGCCAGTTCTTTCTCAGGCTGCAAAATTTCTTAGATTCGTTTCTGACGAAATGTTAACTTCGGAAACTGTTGTTGTACACATACTGCAACGTTTGCTTTATTTATCGTTGCCATTGCTCCTATTTGTATCAACACCGCCAGCACTGCAGCACTGTTTTGAGTTACACGTCGACTAAGTAGTTAAAAAAAAAAAGTTCAAATGTGTGTGAACTCGTATGGGAGTTAACTGCTAAGGTCATCAGTCCCTAAGCTTACACACTACTTAACCTAAATTATCCTAAGGACAAACACACAGACTCATGCCCGAGGGAGGAATCGAATCTCCGCCGGGACCAGCCGCACAGACCAGGACTGCGGCGCCTAGACCGCTCGGCTAATCCCGCGCGGCCTAAGTAGTACCCTCATGCTGTACATATCATTGGGTACTTCCAGTACCGCCCTCTGTTGCCATTATCAGCCAATACTGTGATTGCGTGGCAGACAATATGTGGGGCATCGAAGGCCGTAAACATCATTGGCCTTTTTAGAACTTGAACTCGAGTGGTACCTTGTTAGTCTTTTCTGATGTTGGTCTAAAAATGAACTACGATAGGGCCAAGATCATGATGAATAAATGGACACTGGAGGGAATACATTTGTTGGAGGTACATAAGTGCAAAGGGTAACACAATACGTCTATCTGGGTCAACATGTAACTATAAAAGAAGACATCAAACCAGAGACATTTCGCAGTATTAAACTGGGCTGGCAAGCTTCAGTATTCAAGTCTAAGATGTCGACAAAGCTGAAGAAAACAGATTTTGACCGATGTATGCAACCAGTAATACAGCTGTGAAACATGGACATTAAATACGTTCACTGTTAGAAAACTCATAGTAATCGAAAAATGAATGAAAAGGAATGGAAAGAGCATTGTTTGGTTACGCAAGACAGAAAGAAAGCAATGGATATCAGACTTACGACTATAGTGAGTGACCAAATGGAAAGAGTAAGTATCTTGAAATGCCAGAGTGCTGGTCATGTCAGTCGAAGAAAGGGTAGTAGGTGGTCAGAACAAATATTAGAGTGGAGTAAGATTTATCAAAAGAGACCGATCAATTGAAGACTGAGATGAAGAGCACTGGACACATGGGACGGAGACTTAAGAAAGCTGTATAAAACTGGCAATGGGAAATTCAAGATCGGGAGAAAATGCTGGGATCGTAGGTTACAAGGCTGCTCAGAGAGGGAACATCATCAGGTGACTGAACTGGTTGATGATGACGATGATGATGATGATGAATCGTTACTGCGGCTATATTACATCGATGTAAGAACTCGCTCTGACACTCCTACAGTTATTAATCCCACTATCACAATGGAATTTTTTCCGCAATAAATATTGTAAAAAGCACTTCCCGATACGAGTTACCTTATTTTTTACGCACTTTTAAGCCACTGTGGCGGATGATGGTAGGTGCGAGCTTAATAAACATTCCATTTCGTAGTGCGACATGCTGATCACATGGAAAAGTCAGTTTCCTGTTTTCTGACTGCTTTGCAGAGGAGCTGTTCATTGTGACAAAAGGCAGGCGGACATTGATTTTGCGCGGGAGCCGACGCTGTGACCTTTGTGCTGTTTTTTGTGCGCCGAGGTCGCGGGGCGGCTGGCGCTGAGGTGTCCCATATCCCGGGCGCGCTGGAGGACCGGCCTGCGATTGGCCGACGAGGAGCCTCGCGGCGCGCGTCGGCCAATGGCGGCCCGCCGCCGCTCACCTCGGCTCCAAGGCGCGCCTCTGCGCGGGCCTTCCGCGGACCTTGGGCCTGTTTGTGCCACTTGCTAAATATAAGCGCCGAGGCCGCCGCGGCGAAGCGAGCGCGCCGCTCAATCCGCGGCTGCCCACAGGGCGACGCCGAGGCGACGCGCGTGTCGTCTGCGACCGTCAGGATAGTCGTACGTGACTCAAACCACTACTGGTTAACCCAGTGTCTCGACCGAATAAACACAGGGAATGCAAATAAATACGCCACATATATGTCTTTAATTGTCGGTCGGGTTGACCGAGCGGTTCTAGGCGCTACTGTCTGCAACCGCGCAGCCGCTACGGTCGCAGGTTCGAATCCTGCCTCGGGCATGGATGTGTGTGATGTCCTTAGGTTACGTTAGGTTTAAGTAGTTCTAAGTTCTAGAGCACTGATGACCTCAGAAGTTAAGTCCCATAGTGCTCGGAGCAATTTGAACCATTTTTTGTCTTTAATTTACAATTAAGCGATTAACTGCGAAATAATCTTCTACTTTAGAATAAAAATTGACAGGGTGAGAGCAGGACTTACGCGTTGAAGATTCCATACAAATTTAATTATGTACTGTACATACACAGTTTAGTAATTTCGGAAATCGAGGATATGGACACTTTTGCCTCTTATCGACATTTATACTAGCGACTTATCGGTTCCACGGATACCAGAACTTTTGAGAATGCTTTAATTTCAACTTTGAAGTCGGATGACAAAAGAAAAAAAATTTTTTTGGGTATAATGTAATTACAAATCAACATCAAAATATCCACGGGTGTACTGCCGGTCTACAGTGTCCAATGGGCATAATATTTCGGCGATCATACATGTCGCCATCATCAGGTGAACTGACGGACTGAGCTCACAAATCAACATCTTCGTATTTTTCACTTTCTTTGTAATCATTCTTGCCAAGCTTCATGATTCTAGGTGAAAGGGATGCTCTCTGTAGATTTCGATCAGTAAGTTTTCGAGTATCAATGTATGTGACATAAATGGCCGTATCTTTTGACTGAACTGACTTAGAAGCTTACAATTTTTGCGCCGCCAAGCGGCATTGGAACTTGGTACGCGACAGAAATTTGAACTTGATATGCCAAACTGATTAGCAGAAAAAGGGTCTTAACAGACGGACAGAAAAACAGAGCCGCAAAAAATAACAAATAATATTTTTCGTGTTATCTGTATGCAAAACTAAGAATTATTGTTTTTGTTCCTCTACGTGTACTGTGAAACCTTGTTTCTTGCCGAATTTCATGATTGTACGTCAATCTCATCATTGAATTTACTGAGAAGCTTAAAATTTTTTACGCTCCATAGGGACGATCGGCCTTAATGTCTGATACAAATTTAAACTTGAAAAGTCTACTCTTTTATGAGAAGGAGGGCTCTTAACAATCGGATAGACAGACCGACAGACAACCATACGGAGAACTAAAAGACCCTTTAAGGATTGTGTTCTTAGGATTGAGGCACCAAACCCTAAAAATAAAAACGGTATTTTGTTCAAATGGTTCAAATGGTTCTAAGGGCTATGGGACTTGACATCTGAGATCATCAGTCCCCTAGACTTAGAACTACTTAAACCTATCTAAGCTATGGACATCACACACATCCATGCTCGAGGCAGGATTCGAACATGCGACCGTAGCAGCTGGGCGGTTCCGGACTGATCGGTATTTTGTAACTAATAATGAAGTGTTATAGAGTACTTAAGGTCAAATGTAAGATCTGCTGTACCTCATATTTGCAACACGCATTTGAGACATTTAACACTTACAGCAATTCATTTACTAAAAAAGTTGTATTCAACAACTTGATGATAAATTCATAAGATTTACATAATTTTACAATTACGAACTTCTTCTCTACTGGGCGCGCAGCTTACATAAGGTGAAAATACGACATAAGGCTTTGCTGGAGCGAAAACTTTCAAATGTCAAAAAGTGCTACACGAAATCACTAAAACTCCAATACAGAAGAAAACACATAATTTTTATAAATAGCACAAACAGTGAAGGAAATAATCGCAGCACAAAAAAGTAATTATGTAGAGCAATGAAATTTGGTAATACATTTGTCTGGGTAACATGTTCCAAGACACAGGTTAATGTAAGCGCGGGGTAAGTCACTGCAAATGTGAAATCCAGATACATTAATAACCGCTGTAATCAGCAGAATGTTGAATGGAAACATGCGAACATGCGTGAATTGGTTTGTACAGATGCTGTATGTCAGTTTGTAGGATGGGGTCCCATGCCTGTTGTATTTGATTGGACAATACAGGGACGGTTAACGCTGTTTGTGGTTGAGAGCTGGATTTGTCGTCAGCGATGTCCCATGTGTACTCAACTGAAAACAGATTTGGAGATTGAATAGGCCAAGGTAACATGTCTACATCCTGTAGAGCATATTCGAGTCCAACAGCGGTATGTGGAGGAGTGTTATCGTGTTGGAAAACACTCCTTGAAATGCTGTTCATGAATGGCAGCACAACAGGTCGAATCACCAGATTGACGTACAAATTTTCAGAACGTTATTGCGTGGGATAAACACGGGAGTGCTCCTGCTGTCGCACTAAATCGCACCTGTGATCATACCATCAGGAGTAGGCCTAGTGTCTCCAGCACGCAGACCGCTTTGTTGCATGTTCTCACCTGGCCTCCTTCCAACCAACACACGGTCACCACGGGCACAGGTGCAGAACCAGCTTTCATCACCAAATGCAACAGGCCTCCACCCAGTTCTCCTACAGGGTGTTTCAAAAATGACCGGTATATTTGAAACGGCAATAAAAACTAAACGAGCAGCGATAGAAATACACCGTTTGTTGCAATATGCTTGGGACAACAGTACATTTTCAGGCAGACAAACTTTCGAAATTCCAGTAGTTACAATTTTCAACAACAGATGGCGCTGCGGTCTGGGAAACGATATTTTCCACATATCCACCATGCGTAGCAATAATATGGCGTAGTCTCTGAATGAAATTACCCGAAACCTTTGACAACGTGTCTGGCGGAATGGCTTCACATGCAGATGAGATGTACTGCTTCAGCTGTTCAATTGTTTCTGGATTCTGGCGGTACACCTGGTCTTTCAAGTGTCCCCACAGAAAGAAGTCACAGGGGTTCATTTCTGGCGAATAGGGAGGCCAATCCACGCCGCCTCCTGTATGTTTCGGATAGCCCAAAGCAATCACACGATCATCGAAATATTCATTCAGGAAATTAAAGACGTCAGCCGTGCGATGTGGCCGGGCACCATCTTGCATAAACCACGAGGTGTTCGCAGTGTCGTCTAAGGCAGTTTGTACGGCACAAATTCACGAAGAACGTCCAGATAGCGTGATGCAGTAATCGTTTCGGATCTGAAAAATGGGCCAATGATTCCTTTGGAAGAAATGGCGGCCCAGACCAGTACTTTTTGAGGATGCAGGGACGATGGGACTGCAACATGGGGCTTTTCGGTTCCCCATATGCGCCAGTTCTGTTTATTGACGATGCCGTCCAGGTAAAAATAAGCTTCGTCAGTAAACCAAATGCTGCCCACATGCTTATCGCCGTCATCAATCCTGTGCACTATATCGTTAGCGAATGTCTCTCGTGCAGCAATGGTAGCGGCGCTGAGGGGTTGCCGCATTTGAATTTTGTATGGTGAGAGGTGTAAACTCTGGCGCATGAGACGATACGTGGACGTTGGCGTCATTTGGACCGCAGCTGCAACACGGCGAACGGAAACCCGAGGCCGCTGTTGGATCACCTGCTGCACTAGCTGCGCGTTGCCCTCTGTGGTTGCTGTATGCGGTCGCCCTACCTTTCCAGCACGTTCCTCCGTCACGTTCCCAGTCCGTTGAAATTTTTCAAACAGATCCTTTATTGTATCGCTTTTCGGTCCTTTGGTTACATTAAACCTCCGTTGAAAACTTCGTCTTGTTGCAACAACACTGTGTTCTAGGCGGTGGAATTCCAACACCAGAAAAATCCTCTGTTCTAAGGAATAAACCATGTTGTCTACAGCACACTTGCACGTTGTGAACAGCACACGCTTACAGCAGAAAGACGACGTACAGAATGGCGCACCCACAGACTGCGTTGTCTTCTCTATCTTTCACATCACTTGCAGCGCCATCTGTTGTTGACAATTGTAACTACTGTAATTTCGAAAGTTTGTCCGCCTGAAAATGTACTGTTGTCCCAAGCATATTGCAACAAACGGTGTATTTCTATCGCTGCTCGTTTAGTTTTTATTGCCGTTTCAAATATACCGGTCATTTTTGAAACACCCTGTATGTGCTCTCGCTTGGCACCACTGAAGTCGCAAATGGCGGTGGTCTGGCGTTAGTGGAATGCACGCTACAGCGCGTCGGACTCGGAATTGTCCTTGAAGTAAACCGATCTGTAACAGTTCGTTGTGCCATTCTGTTGCCAATTGATGCTCAAGTTGCTGTTGCAGATGCAGTACGATGCTTCAGTGCCATACGCCAAACACAAATTATCTTCCCTCTCGGTAGTGCCACGTGGTCTGCCGTACATCCTCGTGAGCACCGCTGCCAGCAGTCATATTCACTGGCTACTTTCCTACGAAGTCGTTCTGCAGTAGGCCTATTACACAACTTGTTCATACTCCGTGAGGTGCTAATAACGGCGCCTTTGTCGCCTTAACGGTATTCTTGACTAACATCAACCCGTGACGTCCAATCTCAAAAAGTACTATATAAAATCACTGAAATCCAGTACGAAAAAAACTATATGATTTACAACAACGACATCCTGTCAGACAGAAAACTCGTTGCAAGATGCATTACGGACGTCGTTCCACTTAGACGTAAGTGATACGATAGTATGATTTTCGGTTCGTACTCCTGCGATGCACACATGCGTCCGTATCTATTTTTGGCGCCAGCGCGCCTTTGCGCAAAGCGAAATTGTTCTGTGTTCAGAGATGCCTACCGTGGATGGCGGTTTTAAGCGGGCGAGCCTGGTTGGAATGGTGGACTGGACGACAGAGGGCGGAGTAAGCCATGGACCGAGAGCCAGGCGCATGTTAGTTGTGGACTGGAAGTCAGCGAAGCGCTGCCGCGTCGTCCGAGTGATGGGTCAGCGGCCCGCAGGTTCATTCTGTAAACTGAACTGTTTTCGGTTAGCAAATCACGGGCTCGTTTTTCCTATGTGTTCTGGGACACATCACAGTGGATGCTGTGCCGATTGTCGGACTGTAAAGTCACGAAATTGTACCCTGCCAGTGTTATGCGAATTTCCATGAATGTGTGGCTAATCGGATGGCATTATGATGCAGTCTTTCCGGAGTGCGTAAATCATGTTGTACTCTGCATGATATTCTAGAGCATGGGTGTCCAAACTACGGCCCGCGGGCCGAAACCGGTTTCCGGTCCGCCAAATATTTGAGCTGGTACCTATACTGGCAACAATTGAGTTTCGAGGCCTATCGCGACCAATACACCGTGGCATTGGCTCTGCTACTCGCTACAAGACTACATAACTAAACTTATTGTTGCGCCGCTTGAAATAACAATGCGTTGATATATTCTACCTCTGTTACGTCTTGCAGTAATAGTGTTGCTAACAATGATTTTGAGATTTCGTTAACTTTGCAGGACGCTTTCGTGAAGAATGTGCAGTGACATACTTTTTTGTCGGTGAAATTCTCCAGAATAAAATACGCCAGAATTTCGGTCAGATACGTCCACCAATCATAATTATGTACTTAAATAAAAATCGTAGCTCGTTTCAGTGCTAGCTATTCCCACAACCTTAGATTTTTGCGATTTCATCTTTCCTTTAGCCTTACATTACGGTGATCATGGAGTGCTAGGGTGCTTTAATCCCACTAGGTTGATCTTGGCCCTTATGACTTCGTGGAGGAGTCAATGTGGCCCGCAGACTAAAAAGTTTGGAGACCCCTGTTCTAGAGAAGTGATATCATCTTCAAGGCACTTCGTGATTGTGGATACATGTTCTCAGGTTCCAGTGACCGGACTTTGCATGTAAGAGAGTTAATTAATTTCTGTTATTACAAAGCTATCAATCCATCCCATCAATATTTAACTGTATTGTTCAAAATTGCCTCATGTCCAAGAGGCAGGGTCGACGTAATGTTGGTTAAGAGCAGCAAAGTGAGTCATGTACTAATGTATCTGATACTGATGAAATGTTGATTTGTGTGCGGCCGCATTAGGTCATATTATCCTTCAGTGAACCGTAATTAAATTCTCTTATTGGTTCTTCTGTAACTAGCATAACGTTGATTTTCTCACAAACAGATTGGTTGAAGTGGCGTTAATTCACATGTCTTGTATCCCAATGGCCAATTACAGTGCACTAACTTGAAAAAATTCTATACTTAACCTTATTTGATCTACAAAGTGTACTGTGGAAAATTTTAAATTTTTAAAGTTATTGGTTCTAATGTTTAAAGAAAAGGGAAACTTGGCCAATCTAGAACTTCAGTGATTATTCTTAATACCTTGAGTAACTGTAAATTTTGAAAGGTTATTGGTTGTAGTGTTAAAGGGAAATTTTTGGGTAATTTAGAATTTCAGTAATTACCTTTTAATATTTTGAAAGACTTGATGTCCTAAAAAATTGCATATTCGTTTTTCAAAGATTACTGGTTTTAATTTTGTTTTCAAAAAAAGGTATGAATGTTCAGTATAACACTATACGCCAGTGTAAAATAAGTAAAGCAATAAATGTTCAGCTACTGTGCTCAGTGGCTTACCACACCAGAGCCGTCGTGAGCAGCACCTATGATTACCTTTTCCTTCAGATTCCTTAAGAGAATGTGTCAGTAAGTACAATTTAATGTGATAGAATATAGAAAATACATAGACGTAAGTAAGCTAGGAGTAATGCAGCGGTAGGTTTAACAATGAAAAGGAAAATAGGAATGCGAGTAAGCTACTACCAACAGCATAGTGAACGCATTATTGTGGCCAAGATAGATACAAAGCCAACACCTACCCCAGTAGTACAAATTTATATGCCAACTAGCTCCGCAGATGGCGAAGAGATTGATGAAATGTAGTTGTTGTGGTCTTCAGTCCTGAGACTGGTTTGATGCAGCTCTCCATGCTACTCTATCCTGTACAAGCTTCTTCATCTCCCAATACCTACCGCAACCTACATCCTTTTGAATCTGTTTAGTGTGTTCATCTCTTGGGCTCCCTCTACGATTTTTACCCTCCACGCTGCCCTCCCATAACTAATGAGGAGGTATTGAATTGAACTGGAGAGAAGAGAAACTTGTAGCACAACTTGACTAGAAGAAGGGATCGGCTGGTAGGGCATACTCTGAGGCGTCAAGGGGTCACGAGTTTAGTATCGTAGGGCAGCGTGGAGGGTAAAAATCGTAGAGGGAGACCAAGAGATGAATACAATAAACAGATTCAGAAGGATGTAGGTTGCAGTAGGTACTGGGAGATGTAGAAGCATGCACAGGATAGAGTAGCATGGAGAGCTGCATCAAACCAGTCACTGCAGTGAAGACCACAACAACAGCAAATAAGTTACAAGTATTATAATATCTCAGCAGGAACAATTGAAAATGACAGTTCCTCTGAAACTAGTTCGTTGTGAATCAGTGTAACTATCGCGACTTAAATTAAACAATATGTAACTAGTCTTGTACCTGCTGAAAGAAAATTTACATGATTAAAAATAAAAACTACACTATGACAAACATTTTTAATAATTGTATGTAATACTAAATAGTCTTATTTGGGAAATCTCGGAAATACTTTATTTTGTTGTTTAGATATAGATGAATCTTACACTCACTGCACCTGAATGCTGTTTGTCCTTCACAATTTTTATCTTTGTCTTGTGTCTGTAACCTGAGGAGAATGACCCACTGTATCAGTTCCGGTGGAGCTATCTGGAAGGGGTTTTCTCGGACCGTGATGCTTCTTGCGTAGAAGTTGTGCCTTTGTACTGAATGAAGGCCTGCCTCTCATTTTTGTAATGGCTTGCTGTAGAGTGTGGCTGATATTCTGAATATGAGTTCTAGAAGATCGTTTTCACGTTTTCACTTTAAGTATTGAAGTGAATTTTGTAAGTGTCATAGTCCCTCTCCGTAGTTGGTGCATGAGCTTTGAATTATCTTGTTACATTTTGTGGAGTATAAAACATTGTAGGTCAATCGCAGAGAAAATAAGAGGTTCAGATAATTAGCAGTTCAGTAGAACTTCCACATCGCTATCAAAGTGAAATGTAATCTGTCAAAAGAGTAGCTGTCGGATGTCTATATGAATTATTGTAAACTTGTAATAAATGCTTCCCACGCGCGTTGTTCACGCGGTAATGAATTAACCATGATGCCACTGGCTTTTTTTATTCGCACGACTGTCCGGTTAGCCTCAATAGACGGATTCGATTACCTCCAAGATTGTTAACTGCAAAAAGCGCCTATGTTTCCGTGAATAGAAGATATAAACCTAGTTTTGAAGGCTTCAACGCCGCTCTCTCATGATCTGTAAAATATTTATACTTGGTTATTGGTCGCTGCTATCTTGCAATAGGACAGGTACAATTTTCTCCTTGTGTCTACATATTCAATGTTGCAAGCGAACGAAGAATTATGATAATGTATTACACCATTTAAGATAGACGATTCGAACTTCTAATGTAAAGTTGTGAACTTGTGCAGTTGCTCTGACGCTAAGCACATAGTGTTACGTGAATTCATGACTTCCGATAGCAGATACGTCAAACTTTCATGCCCTACTTTCTGTATGTAACGAATGTTGTTTTACAAAACAGTGCATGTATATATGCACCAAGGAGACCGAGATGAAATTATGTACACACACAACTACTTATTATGAATGGTATTACATCTACTAGTTGCTGAAGTAAGATGAATTTTCGTTAAGCTGCAAGCTGAATAATTGTTGTGTACATAGTTCCCCGTAGTCAGTACACAACTTTCCCACAAGAGTGAACCCCGCTACGCATAACAGCGCAGGCGCAGCGCTCGTCTGTCTCCGCACTACGAGATGGCGCTGTCTTAGAGACGGACCAAATTCTGCTTCCGCCGATCCGCGTATTAATGTGCAACGCAGCCAATGAGATTGGTGCTAACGAATAACCTTTTCTCCTCGCGGATCATACTCGCGCAGTGATACATGAACGCATGAGGTATTATAACGAGTGTACAGACCTCCGATCAGTCAGTCTGCATCAGTCTGCACCAGTCTGCATTAGTCTGCATTTGTCTGTACCAGTCTATAGTCAAGTTTCAGCCTGCGCCTAATAAGATTACCATATTCCTGTACATAGCCATGAAGATAAATGAATAGACACTTTGTCAAGTATCAGAGATATGTGAGAATAAGGTTAACGTACCAAGACCAAAGGAACTTCAGATTGTCAATTGTAAACAGCATCCAGAATCAAGTTATGTAATATCTAAGATTTTTATTATTTTAATAAATGTGTGTGAAAATTAATCAAGTTCTATTTAAAGTTGGTCACTGTCAATCTGCTACTCTAAGCGTGCAAGTGGCATTTCTATCGTCTGACCTAACGGCAGAAGATAAACACGCCACGATAAGACCATGAGACATATTGCTGACACTCGCCTACTTCGATAGAGTGACAAGTCAAATAATCTGATGGTGTGTGTACCGAAGGTCTTACAGTACGCACACCACAATAATGCAACTAAACCTTAAATCCATTTTTCTCCCGTTTCTCGTAGCACCATGTAGTTTAGTAATAAGTCGATAAACTTCTAATTAGTTTCATAACATCTAAAGACATATTATTCACAGTGAAACTAAAGCCGTGGCACAGATATCCTCTTTTCTTTTGAAAGAAAGGACTGTTAAAGAAGAAATGTTTACTTAGCTTTCATTTATAGATAGAAATTCATTACATCGCCAAGATTGTTACACATTTCGAATATATGTTCCAAAGTTTAAAAAGTGTCATGTGTATGTTAAGTGATTAGTTCTGTTATTTATAACAGACAATATACATTATATTTACTTAATACATGGGCAATGGCCTTGCCGCAGTGGATGCGCCGGTTCTCGTCAGGTCACCGAAGTTAAGCGCTGTCGGTCGTAGCCGGCACTTGGATGGGTGACCATCCGGGCTGCCATGCGCTGCTGCCAGTTTTCGGGGTGCACTCAGCCTCGTGATGCCATTTGAGGAGCTACTCGACCGAATAGTAGCGGCTCCGGTCACAGAAAACCATCATAACGACTGGGAGAGCGGTGTGCTGACCCCACACACCTCCTATCCGCATCCTCAACTGAGGATGGCACGGCGGTCGGATGGTCCCGATGTGGCCTGAAGACGGAGTGCTACTTAATAAACATTACGACTGGTGAAAAGTTACCTGTTACTTCGATTTTCGAATAAACTGGAAAATATTGGTTTTGAATGGAATTATGCATTTTAACACACACAAATGGTAGATATGTTAAAACTCATAGTGACACGACAAAAATGGTCCACTAAAATGCAACGTGTTGCAATCCATAGCACTTCATCTGACCGCCTCCTGGTAATATATGTGCGTCTGACAGTACACAGTGTTTAATGAAATAAGTGTGTTACGTTAAACTAAGCCACATTTTCTTCATACTAGTCTCAAAGCCTGCTCCAAATGACGAAATTTTCTGCTTGTGATAAATCAAGTAGGGTGCAAAGATGTTGAGGCATGATGCACATACAGAAAATCTTAGTTATCTAGAGTTTTACGTTAGTAGTATTATGCAGGGAAATACACAACTCGATATTACAGAACGTCTCCACCAAGAGCTGAATGACACTTTAGTACCAGCTACAATTTATAACTATCAACGATGATTTTTCAAGTCATTGCGCTATTAGCATGGGAACTGTACCACTGTGAAACGAAGCCAGATGCGGGAAGAAGTACTGGGTAGAGAAATAAACTCTCACGGACTCTGTGCGGGGAATTGAATGGTTTTCCCCATATGAATCGCTTTTGGCTGAACATCATTGTCGATATGATCTGATAGCGAAAAACAGACGACACATGTGGTGAAACTTCCTGATATATAGGATCCTCAAGATAAAGAAGTACATGGAACATGTTAAGAATGCTGAAAATAAAAATGGATAAAATGCACACAGTACACTTAAACTTGGATATAAAATTGGGAAAATATTTCTTAACACAAGCTACAAAGAATAACAGGGATTAGGTCATGGAGGATTTCCCATTTGGTGGTATTACAATTGCTGACAAACATCTTTAACATAGTAGTGGGATAAAGCAGGTTCTGGTACAATTTTGATATCAAATTTATATCTAATTAATTAAGCAAATTTATTCACTGATCAGTTAATTACCCAAACCCTGGTGATGCCCCCTGCTTTTCGCCACCCAGAACATAGCTCCCCATCAGGGATCTCCCAGACCCCTCCCCTCCGTCTCCCTTCCCCCACCCTCCTGTGACATAATCCAGGGGGGAGAAAATTAGGAGGGAAATTCGCTCAGTCTGGGTAGACTTCCTGGACTGGGAGGACCTCATGACAGTAGGCTAATATAGCATGAATAAGGCATTGTTTAAGCAAGTTTACTAAAGTACATTGTTTATTTATTTCTGAAATCGCAATGCACCTCGAAACTGATGGTGGTGTTTCAACAACTTGGACGACGTTCAGCAATTGTGGTACTGTTTCCTTTATTCCGATAGCAAAAGGAAGCACATAATTACAATGTCACAAATTACACATTTCGAATATATGTTCCAAAGTTTCGAGAATAGAGTACAAACATTGGGAAATCATAGTTCGTGGTCATAGGCATTAGGTAAAAACCAAGGGGGTAATTATTAAAAAACACAACCTCATGTACGTCCTTGGGCATCCCGTTGCATGTGGGTGGAATGGATGTTCAAGATGTAGAGAGTGAAATAAGGATATCAAAGGAGAAAACTAAGCTATATCGAGTGTTTGATAGTATGCCTACAGTCACAAAGAAGGAACTGGAGAAGTATTTTATGGAAAGCACTGTGTTACTCGGGACATAAGTGTAGACATCAACTTAGAATATGAAAAATGGTTCAAATGGCTCCAAGCACTGTGGGACTTAACATCCGAGGTCATCAGTCCCATAGACGTAGAAGTACTTAAACCTAACTAACCTAAGGACATCACACACAACCATGCCTGAGGCACGATTCGAACCTGCGACTGTAGCTACAGCGCGGTTCCCGACTGAGGCGCCTAGCACCGATCGGCCACAGAGGCCGGCTAGAAAATGAAAAAAATATTCATTGGGATAGAAAGCACGTTAAGAAGCGGAGTTGCGAAACAAAATATTGAACAGGGCAAGGAATTAAGACATGAAGCTAATGATGGGCACATGCTCAGTTTATACACAAGGTCAGGAAGAAAACAAGCTTAGTGGTATGACCACATGAGACGTATTCAGTGTAATGGTAGAGCTGGCCGGATTGGCCGAGTGGTTCTGGGCGCTACAGTCTGGAACCGCGCCACCGCTATGGTCGCAGGTTCGAATCCTGCCTCGGGCATGGATGTGTATGATGTCCTTAGTAGTTCCAAGTTCTAGGGGACTGATGACCTCAGAAATGAAGTCCCATAGTGCTCAGAGCCATTTGAACATTTTGTAATGGTAGACCTCAGAAACTGTGGGAATGGATACTTCCACGAAGGCGGAAAAGAAGCGGACCGAGAAAGGACTGGAATGCAGGAGTTGTAGAGGTGATGAAAAAACAGCGGAACGTATTTGTATAAAAAGAAGTGTGCGATTGAGTTATACACTAGTATGTATATCTTACTCTACCTCTGAATTCATGTCGTAAAGTTCTATTCTGCATCCATCAAATCTTCTAGGACAAGGACAGACTACAACTGTGTTTTTAACATTTATTATGAGTGTCACCGAATTTGCATTTGTGCATATAAATATATTATATGTGTGTATGTTTGTATGCGCACGCGCATGCACGTGCGAGTGTGTATGTGTGTGTGTAGTTTATATACCTTCGATTGATACTGTGCTGTTAAGCCTTTCGTAAAAGTAGCACATTCCATATTTTTTTATTCCAAAAATTTCGTTATCACTTAGGAGACTTATTTTAAGCTATAAAGGCGTAAAAGACAATTGGATTCTGGGGAAAAACTGACTACGACTGGACAAAATGACATGTGTTTAGTAGTCAAACTTCCATGAAATCTATTGCGAATTACTATTCATATTTGTGTATGTGCTGGTCTTAGCATGAAATAAACAAGCGAAGATAAGGTGTTAATGTATCATAACAGAAATGGATAAGGAAATGGAATTTTCGCAGAACAAGAAGATTTAAAAAACACCTGGACGTTGCCGGACATCTTCGTGTCCGGTCACAGCCTTTACACTGTATACAAAAAGAATCTAGACAGTAACGCAGAAGTGCTGGGACTGGGACATACGTCATATAACGGGAATCAGCGGTACTTTGAATTCAAGTTCTACATTGTGGTCGCTGCAAACTGCCGACGTGAGAGGAAATCTTAAATTACGTATCGAGGGCACTGAATGTTTGAGCGGAAATGCGATATTAAACATTCAAACGAGCAGTAGCACAGACGGCATTTGTAACTGCGCGTTCTCTTTTTGTACGTCCTTGGCTGTCTCATTCTTTATTTGTTTCACCTGGCACGGTCGAGTTTCCGTTGACAAAGTAATTAAGCTGTTATTAGTGTGTGCTTTGCTCAAGGCGACGCGCGCCTACGACCTTCTCTGTATTAGTTGTGCGCAAGGTTCCGCCGATAAGGATGAAGCAACTGTTTGTCTGGCGAGCTTCCTCGGCGGGCCACCGTGAGCTTGGTACGGACTAGCAGCGGAGGCGCGCACAGGAAGGACCATAAAAACAGTATTAACTTAGCAGTTTCTTTGTTACAAAGTTAATTTAGAACTCACCACTTCGTACGGCACGAAAAACCGATTGTATATTGAATCTGGCACTATTCAACAAACTTACCATCGATACATGACTCTGGCATCACGTATGGTAAGCATTTACTGACAGCCTCACAACCGAAACTAACGACACTCTCTTCCTGCGCTGTGAAGATTACGAGTAGGTGGGGCTAACTGGTGAAGATCGTCAGACTGATGTAGCTATCATCCAGTAGCGAAGCCACAACATATTTTTACTCCAGTGTAGGAGTTGAGATGAAGTAATACCAAATTCATAGGAGTGCTGACCATCTCATTACTGAACAAGATATCAAAAATTACAGAGTACTTCTTTATAGCCTTTTTTATATACTCTCTATTTCTTTCATCTGCACTGCAGCTAGAATCTTCAGAACAATAAAGATCATGGATGTCGTTCAAGCTCCTGTGTGAGAAGTAGATACCAGAAAGGAAAGGCTAATAGGATACTTACGCGAATTCGCAGATAAATATTTTACCGTGTCACAACCTCCAGATGTATCTAAAACTTACGCCGTTCAGAGAAATATCTGTAAAGATTCCAGTTTCATAAAAGAGTAATAAAACTCACATGTTTAAACAAGAAAATTCGTTTTTCAAGAATCTCCCTCATCCTAATCATAATCCAGTGATCCCTTTTATATACATGCAGATATGTATGTGTAATTAAAAATGATACAAACATAGATTTTAGAGGGAAGAGATGAACTCACAAAGTCATGAATCAGTTGTATTTCAAGACTATCAGCCTGGCAATGCCTCACAATTTTTAAATATGTATGGGAATTGGATATACGTTCTAATCTCCTTCTCCTGCCTCTTTTCGTGTCCCTCTCCTCCTCCCACTCCCCTTTTCCATCTCCTCCTCCTACACCCTATCTCTGTCCATCATCTTCCTCACTCACTGTAATCTCTCATCCCACACTCTCTCATTCCATCTCCTCATATCCTCCTTCTTTCTCTATATCCATTTCCTCCGCTCTTCTCCATCCATCTCCTCCTCCCCCATTCTCTGATCTAGATCGGGAACATAAGTCAAAATGAATGTGTAAATCGGTTGGAATCATTAGTACATGGGGTAATAGAGGCTCCTGCCTATGCTCTTCGTCAGTCTCGTTGACTTGACGATCATGTAGTTGGCTTGGGTTGTGCGTGTGCCGACCGATATCTCAACAACTCACTGGTTGTATTTTTTCCAAAGAAATAAACCACCAACTGAAATCAGTCGAACGTTTGCAACACAAAAAATTACCACTGATGTCAATCTAGTCTTTACAACACACCAAAGATATGATCACCACCGATAACACACCAAGATATGGCTTTAAACTGTATTCTTTTCCGCAAAATGTCAGTATTCAATGCGGTATATATTGTTGTTACGAACACTTGCGACAGCGGAACTGTAAAACTAAACGCCATATTTATTTATTTATTTGTTTATTTTTTGTTATGAAGATGTATGACAACAGAACTGTCAAACAGACCCGCAAATTTCTTTCATTGTGATTTTCATACAAAAATACCATCCCAATATCCGAGAACTCTGGTGGATTTTTCAAAAATTTTCTTTCATACAAATCTTGCCCAATTACTAATACAACAACAAAAAATCATCCTTATAGGTCGAGCGTTTTCAAGTGATGATTTTCCACACATGCAGCAATTGATTTTCATTTAGATAGATGCATGGATATAGATGTATTCTTGGATACATTGTGAAAATATAGTGTGAAAAAGCGTCTTTAAAAATAAGAACTTGTGTACGTTTCGAAAGAATTTGTGGGATAATTTTACTGTAAACAGCCATTAACTGCACTGTAATTGAGAAACAGAGATACATGGTGACTGAGGAAGAACAGTTTCGTAATAGTCTTTGTCCAATCCCGACCCTCTATGAGATAATGAGAAAGAAGAAAGGGAACAAAAGAAAGAAAATGAAGCTTTCATTAGCTAACAGACCGTACTCTATAACAAAACTTACAAACAGAATAAAGAGAGCGAAGTTTTACGGTGTTGTTGGATAGCATACTCCGAGAGTCTACTCTGCGATTAAGTTCCTACTTGACGCACAATGGCAACTTCACTTTTTAAAATGTGAACGTCGTGTCTTTATCGCATCTGTTTAAAGTATGTGTGTGTTGAATGTGTGTAGCGTTCGTTATGATGCGTTGTTGAAGATGATGAGAAAGACAGAGAAAGAAAGGAGAAAGGGAACACCTTGATAAATACTTCTACCAGATACTTGTTAGTTGAACAATACTGGGTCTTCTCGAGTATTTATGCGCACTTTATTACATTTATTTATGTTTAGATTTACCTATGAGTATTTGAATCAAGCGGTGATCATCTGAAAGTCTTCCATCATCTTGTAAAAGAGGCTACAACAATGTGATCGTGCCATATCGGAACTCAAACTTGGGCCTATACACTCCGCTACCACGTCATCCGAGAACTGCTCACATATGTGTAACGTTCTACTGCGTTCGTAAACTGACACTCCTTTGTAAATTATATGAGGTAGTTATCACAACAAGCCCAATACAGGTACAATATCGTGCGCAAAGAGTCATGTAAGAATGTCGAAGAGAGAGCAGGAGTTGTCCCGTTTTTACCACGTCCTATCTACGAGTCTCCGACCTGTGTATCATTACCTGAGACTGCTGAAGGAGGGCATCTTAATTCTAGTGGTTGCTCAAAGTTTCGGCTTATCCATTCCATCGCCTTTTATAGCCGATAGACACGGTCTAAAGGCGTGGCAGAACAGTAGTCGATCAATTTAAAACAATTATGTGGACTGCGGAGAAGGTAGCAGCGCCCGTCGGTAGCCGCTGTATAATCAAACGGAGGGGAAGCACCAATTAGGCCGGAAATTAGGGCCGGTGCGTGCTCGCGAAATAACAAGTTCTTTGACAGCTAGCGGCATCGAGTCCGGCATTGCGATTAAGTGGCTTCGATCACGCCATTCGTCTTAAGCGAGCTAAGTCCGAAAATTGGTGCCTTGAATTCACGCTAGCTTCTGATGTGCAGGCGGCCGGAACGTTACTAATGGAGAACGTGCGGAAACAGGCCACTAAATGTTCGATAGAAATGACAGATACTGATGAACCGTGAATCCACAGTTAGATCCTCTCTAACTAACCAAATTAATGCGTTTATTATCTGAATAAGGTGCCACCTAACGACGATATAGGTCGTTTCATTTGAGAATGTGACCAGTGGAGGTTGTTGATAATGTTTGTAAACTTTTAAAGCAGTATCCCTTCTCTATAAATCATTGTTTGCTAGTTACGGTAATCTCTTTTTAAACTTGCTTTCCGTTCGTCCACTCATCTTTAACAAAAAATTGTATGGAAGTGATTTGGTAGATAATGCAGAATTTGTAGCTTATGTTGAAGGTTTTACTTTTGCTTTCCTCGAGAGCAGTGCTAAAGATGATCATCTTACAAAGTCTAACAATCACTTACATGTTTGTCTTGTAGGGTCCCTCAAGTCTAACTTGTAAGTAACATTTCTCATTCTGCTCTCATTCTTATCTAGAGTCTAACATTTGACATTGATTTAACTTACTGTTTTCTTGTGTATTCCATTTGTCCAAAATACTACAGCTGAGAAATGTGGCGAATCAGTGATTACTATAACATCCAAATTTCTTTTAAAAAAATCACGGGGGGGGGGGGGGGCGGGGGAGGTAGGTGGGGGTGGACAAAGATATGGAAAGACCAAAAACACAACACATGACCATGCTTAACACGGTGTTCTGCGTCTACATCGTACTTCGCAACGATAACTGACCCTTCTACCCTGTTCCACTTGCTAATGGCACGTGGAGGAATGAATGTAGGTAAGCTAGTGTATTGGCTCTAATTTCTACAATTTTACCGTCGTGGCCACTGCGAGATGTATACGGCCAGAAGCAATGTGTTCTCTGACTCTTCTCGGAAAATGCTTTCGAAATTTCAAAAGTGAACCTTTCCGTGATGTGCAACGCCTCTCTTGTAGTATCTGCCACTGGATTTCGTTGAGCGACTCTGTAACGCGCTCTCGCGCCGACTTAACGATCCCGTGACCAATCGTCCCTCTCTTCATTGGATCTCCTCTATCTCTTCTATCAGTCCTACCTGGCAAGCATATTGGTGAACAACACTCAAAAAATCGATCGAACAAGGGCCTCATAAGCCACTTCCTTCGTGGATGAGTTAGGTTTCCTTTAGAGTCTTCCTATGAATCTCAGTCTGACACCTGCTTTTTCCCACTGTTTGTTTTATGTGGTCATTCCACTTAAGATTTCTCTGGATACTTACTCCTAGATATTTTGCGATAGGTACTGTTTCCAGCAGTTTGTCATTAACAGTATAGTTGTACTCTGGTGGATTTCTTTTTCTATGCACGCACAGCATGTTACATTTATTTACCTTCGGGGTCAACTGCAGGAGACTGCATCATTCACCAATCTTCCGAAGGTCATTCTTCAAATCGATACTATCTTCTGGCATTGCTACTGTCTTATAGATAACCGCATCATCTGCAATCAGTCTTAAAGAGCATCCAACGCTTACTACTAGACCATTTATGTACATTGTAAACAGTAACGATCCTCTCCTGTTGGCATTCAAAAGAACTCCCGCCCATCTCAGAACGGATAAATGCAAGTGTTATATGTTTTTCAAGGGAATCTTGTATCCACATCTACAGCTACATCTACATGGATACTCTGCAAATCACATTTAAGTGCCTGGAAAAACAGCGGCAACTTCAGGTAACGATAATAGTGGGGCAATGGCGGGGTCGAAAAACGCCGCATTGTTGCCAAATTGATTCAAGATGGCGGATCCAGGATGACAGCTGCAGATGGGAAAGCATCACCCTGACGTCATGGCACTAAATTCAGATTTTTGCAGGACAATAGCTCAATTGGGCTATCTCCACTTATCTAATTCCACCTCCCCTCCATTCCCTCCCACCTCTCCCCTCCCCTTCCCCCCCCCCCCTCCCCTCACCCATGTGGAAAATGGTAGGAAAGGACTCAGTCTGCGCTGGGCTGCTGGATAGTATGGAAAAAAGTCTTTATTTTTTATGCATTGTTTATTTAAACAATTTCAGTTGTCATAGAGTGTAACTCCATCCAGTGTGTTCACCTTGAGGTCCAGGGAAAATTTGGCGGGAAATTCGCTCAGTCTGTGTCTAGCTGCTGGACTGGGATGATGGTCGTAATTGTTTACAGTGTGAACCATGTGGTTAATGGATGGGATGTCTGTACTGGAAAAGGAGGGGCTTAATGGGTATATTAGCTGTAATCGTGCCGCTGAGCACTCTGACCACAACCGCTTGCACAATGCTTGGAAAGGAATGATATTTGGTGAATTTATGAACCAGACAAATACACTTCATCAAATAATGAAGGTGCAGCAAGATGGAGCAAATTTCCACTTCGCAACTGTTGCTGATAAATGCGTGTGCTGTTACTGTAGATCATTCGATAAAAATCCAGTCTTCCAAAGCACAAGATGCAACATGTTCACTAACTCCAGCGTGTGTGCTCCCTGCCCCAGAGTCTCTGCACCCTGCTGGAAGAGGCCATGCACTGAGCTGATAGCAATGGCCCACAGTAGCCACAAGGCAGCCACGTGCTAAGCAGTATAAACTTCAGCTTTCTATGTGGCACATGGACGACCCTTATCATTAATGACGAACAGCTTCAGGAGCTATTACAACTGATGTTTAAGCAACGTGCGGAAGATCGTCGCATGCATATCTTGGAACTGTCACAGGAACCAAATGTAGCACTGCACAAAGAGCGAGAGCTTTGTAGACGACGGTAGAATATGTAAGCAGTTTCTCTTGTAAATACATCTTTTGTTTCTAGGAGTACCACCACTTGAAAACAGACTCTAAAAATAGATTACGGCACACTTGTGAAACCATCACTGAGAAACTTTGCTCTCTTTTGTGGGAAATACCATACCCTTTCCTTGTCTTTGAGCACGAGCTGCTTAACGAGTCAGTAAATCCGATAGAGCATGTCTCTAAATAAACTTTCAAAAAATCGCTGCACAGTAGTTTGCTCAATTTTGAGGTGTATACCGCCACACTTGAACACAGTCTCTAAAAAAATGGTTCAAATGGCTCTAAACTCTATGGGACTTAACATTTGAGGTCATCAGCCCCCTAGACTTAGAACTACTTAAATCTAACTAAGGACATCACACACATCCATGCCCGAGGCAGGAGTCGAATCTGTGACCATAGCAGCAGCGCGGTTCCGGACTGAAGCGCCTAGAATCGCTCGGCCACAGCGGCCGGCACAGAATCTAAGAAGATCCTGGCAGACTTGCGAAACCTCCCTGAGAGACTTCACAAGCTTTGTGGGAAATAGATCTCGAAACCGATGTCAGATGCAATATCACATTTTACATCCCAAAACGACGATATTTGGAAATCGGAATCAATATCTCTGTAACTCCAAACAGGACACTTATCACTTTTCAAGTTTTAGCTGCCTGCTTGCAGGGATCGCCGGAGAGAGAGAAAAATTTCTGAGTCCTACAGTTGCTGTGGTGTTCATCACTTTTCTGAAGCAGTGAGTGGGCTTGGTTTCTATTTGCTTCTGGAATCAGTGACGTTATTACTTCTTAAGCACACACTGGGGTCTAAGCACATATGGAAAAATCAGAACCATTACACAAACAGCCCTAAAGGTGAGAAAAATGGTTGGACTGGAGATGATCTAAAGCCACAGTGGTGGATGAGGGACAGCACCTCAACTGTCCAAACTAGCTGAGGATGGTCTACTTGGACCTGTCTCTGAACACTAGAAAAAAGAAGACATCACATGACTCTCAGGCATCACTGAACTTTCCATAGATACTTTGCCCCTGTCTTGTTCAAACCAATCTGTACAGGTTCCTATGCCACACACAAAGGATGCCTTGTGACTCTATGTCGACATGGAACTTCCTGTAAATGGAGCACTCTGATTGGTTCTTACTGAATTTACTCGACAAACTACTGCTGCTGCTGCCAGTATGGGAACATTGTCTACAATGTTCTGCAGATGGACAAATTACAAGACGTGGCAAAACTATTTTGTAAAGATTGGAAAAAAACATACAGCAGTCATTCTGCATTGAAAATTAAACCCTGCAGAAGTGGTCTACAGATCATCAAATACGGAAGCTATCGCCAAAGGCCCTTACTCAATTACACTGCTCTCTTGCTGTCGATGGAAGCTAGAATTTTTCAGCGTAAAACGGAACTCCAACTTGGCTATATCCTCACAAACGATTACCACATTGATGTAGTAAACACATTTCGTATCCTGTACCATACAAAATCCTGCATATAGCTATCGACCACCAGAGACTCATACATATACTGTAAAGGCAGGCAGATCCCAAAAAACATAAGCATATGCTCTGTATATAGTTCCAGCACTAGATATTTCTCACAGGGTTGGTGAGTCGCCGGCTGGAGTGGCCGAGCGGTTCTAGGCGCTGGAGCCGCGTGACCGCTACGGTCGCAGGTTCGAATCCTGCCTCGGGCGTGGATGTGTGTGATGTCCTTAGGTTTTTTTTTTTTTTTTTTTTTTTGGTCATCAGTCTACTGACGGGTTTGATGCGGCCCGCCACGAATTCCTTTCCTGTGCTAACCTCTTCATCTCAGAGTAGCACTTGCAACCTACGTCCTCAATTATTTGCTTGACGTATTCCAATCTCTGTCTTCCTCTACAGTTTTTGCCCTCTACAGCACCCTCTAGTACCATGGAAGGCATTCCCTCATGTCTTAGCAGATGTCCTATCATCCTGTCCCTTCTCCTTATCAGTGTTTTCCACATATTCCTTTCCTCTCCGATTCTGCGTAGAACCTCCTCATTCCTTACCTTATCAGTCCACCTAATTTTTAACATTCGTCTATAGCACCACATCTCAAATGCTTCGATTCTCTTCTGTTCTGGTTTTCCCACAGTCCATGTTTCACTACCATACAATGCTATACTCCAGACGTACATCCTCAGAAATTTCTTCCTCAAATTAAGGCCGTTATTTGATATTAGTAGACTTCTGTTGGCCAGAAATGCCTTTTTTGCCATAGCGAGTCTGCTTTTGATGTCCTCGTTGCTCCGTCCGTCATTGGTTATTTTACTGCCTAGGTAGCAGAATTCCTTAACTTCATTGACTTCGTGATCATCAATCCTGATGTTAAGTTTCTTCTACTTCTCATTACCTTCGTCTTTCTCCGATTTACTCTCAAACCATACTGTGTACTCATTAGACTGTTCATTCCGTTCAGCAGATCATTTAATTCTTCTTCACTTTCACTCAGGATAGCAATGTCATCAGCGAATCGTATCATTGATATCCTTTCACCTTGTATTTCAATTCCATTCCTGAACCTTTCTTTTATTTCCATCATTGCTTCCTCGATGTACTGATTGAAGAGTGGGGGCGAAAGGCTACAGCCTTGTCTTACGCCCTTCTTAATACGAGCACTTCGTTCTTGATCGTGCACTCTTATTATTCCCTCTTGGTTGTTGTACATATTGTATATGACCCGTCTCTTCCTATAGCTCACCCCTACTTTTTTCAGAATCTCGAACAGCTTGCACCATTTTATATTGTCGAACGCTTTTTCCAGGTCGACAAATCCTATGAAAGTGTCTTGATTTTTCTTTAGCCTTGCTTCCATTATTAGCCGTAACGTCAGAATTGTCTCTCTCGTCCCTTTGCTTTTCCTAAAGCCAAACTGATCGTCACCTAGCGCATTCTCAATTTTCTTTTCCATTCTTCTGTATATTATTCTTGTAAGCAGCTTCGATGCATGAGCTGTTAAGCTGATTGTGCGATAATTCTCGCACTTGTCAGCTCTTGCCGTCTTCGGAATTGTGTGGATGCTGCTTTTCCGAAAGTCAGATGGTATATCGCCAGACTCATATATTCTACACACCAACGTGAATAGTCGTTTTGTTGCCACTTCCCCCAATGATTTTAGAAATTCTGATGGAATGTTATCTATTCCTTCTGCCTTATTTGACTGTAAATCCTCCAAAGCTCTTTTAAATTCCGATTCTAATACTGGATCCCCTATCTCTTCTAAATCGACTCCTGTTTCTTCTTCTATCACAGCAGACAAATCTTCACCCTCATAAAGGCTTTCAGTGTATTCTTTCTACCTATCTGCTCTCTCCTTTGCATTTAACAGTGTAATTCCCGTTGCACTCTTAATGTTACCACCGTTGTTTTTAATGTCACCAAAGGTTGTTTTGACTTTCCTGTATGCTGAGTCTGTCCTTCCGACAATCATATCTTTTTCGATGTCTTCACATTTTTCCTGCAGCCATTTCGTCTTAGCTTCCCTGCACTTCCTATTTATTTCATTCCTCAGCGACTTGTATTTCTGTATTCCTGTTTTTCCCGGAACATGTTTGTACTTCCTCCTTTCATCTATCAACTGAAGTATTTCTTCTGTTACCCATGGTTTCTTCGTATATACCTTCTTTGTACCTATGTTTTCCTTCCCAACTTCTGTGATGGCCCTAATTAGAGATGTCCATTCCTCTTCAACTGTACTGCCTACTGCGCTATTCCTTATTGCTGTATCTATAGCGTTAGAGAACTTCAAACGTATCTCGTCATTCCTTAGTACTTCCGTATCCCACTTCTTTGCGTATTGATTTTTCCTGACTAATGTCTTGAACTTCAGCCTACTCTTCATCACTACTATATTGTGATCTGAGTCTATATCTGCTCCTGGGTACGCCTTACAATCCAGTATCTGATTTCGGAATCTCTGTCTGACCATGATGTAATCTAATTGAAATCTTCCCGTATCTCCGGGCCTTTTCCAAGTATACCTCCTCCTCTTGTGATTCTTGAACAGGGTATTCGCTATTACTAGCTGAAACTTGTTACAGAACTCAATTAGTCTTTCTCCTCTTTCATTCCTTGTCCAAAGCCCATATTCTCCTGTAACCTTTTCTTCTACTCCTTCCCCTACAACTGCATTCCAGTCGCCCATGACTATTAGATTTTCGTCCCCCTTTGCATACTGCATTACCCTTTCAATATCCTCATACACTCTCTCTATCTGTTCATCTTCAGCTTGCGACGTCGGCATGTATACCTGAACTATCGTTGGTTAGTTAGGTTTAAATAGTTCTAAGTTCTAGGGGACTGATGACCTCAGATGTTAAGACCCATGGTGCTCAGAGCAATTTGAACCATTTGATTTGGTTGGTGAGTCATCCACCACAGCCACAGTCATGAGTCAACTGCCCCTGCACATGCTTCCCTGATGTGCTATCAGAGCACCCTCCACAGACAGTGGTCACTCTCCGAACTGGTTCCCCAGCACAAAGGCATTGCTGTTTCTGGCCCTGACCAGCTTGCCTGCTTGCTGCCATGCTTTCTACACCATCTCCAGACTCTGGGAGTATAAGAACATATGTATTTTCACATATGTATTTTCACGTGGTTTGCCAGAATATCGCACCATTTATGTGATAGTTCTCGATATCAGCTACATAGCGGTATGTTACCGATGGTTTGCACAGTATTCAGAAGGTAAAGGGCCCCTCCCTTCCCCCATCTGAAAATTGTAGGTAAAAGGATTCGGTCTGTGCTGGGTTGCTGGATAGGACAGACATAACTCTTTATTTTGTATGCATTGTTTATTTAAGCTATTTGAGTTGTCACAGACAGTAGCTCTATCCAGTGTGTACACCTTGAGGTCGAGAGTCCAACTGACCTACTTCACAACACAACCAGCAGAGGACACTGTTGGCCATCCCCTCTCCCCTCCCCTGACATAATCCAAGATGGCGGTCTGAGGAAAAAATCGCGCGAAATTCTTTCTGCCTGTGTCTAGCTGCTGGACTGGAAGGATGAACATTATTGTGTATTGTATGTCCTATGTATTCAGCGGATGAGATGTCTGTGTTGGAAAAGAAGGAATTTAATGGGTAAGTTAGTTATAATCATGTTGCTGAGAACTTTGTCCATATCCACCTGCACAATGCTTGGAAAGTAATGAAGATGCAACAGGTTGGGACTAAGTTACACTTTGCAACTCTTGCTGATAAATATGTGTGCTGTAACTGTACGTCATTTGATAAAAATCCAGTCATCTTCAGATGTGCAAGAGGCTTGTGTGCTCCCTGCCTCGTGGTCTTCTTGCACCCCTGGCAGAAGCCATGCAGTGGGCTCACAGCGACAGCACGTAGTAGCAACAAGGGAGCCATGTGGTAAGCAAGAAGTACCTCAGTCTTCTCAGTGGTACATGGATGACCCTTGTTGAGGAACATGAACTGCCTCAGGAGTATTATTGCACCTGGTGTTTAAGCGATGTGTGGAATATTGTCATATAAAATCTCGAAGATGTCACAGGAACTAAATGTAGCACTGTTCAAAGAGTGAGAGCTTCGTAGAAGATGCACGAATATTTAAACAATTTGTGATGTAAGTACATATTTTACTCTGAGGAATAACACCACCACCAAACCTGAACACACTCTAAAAACAGATCATGGCACACTTGTGAAACCATCCCTAAGATACTTCCAGTGATTTTGTGGGAAATACAGCACCTTTTCCTTGTCTAAGAGCATGAGCTGCTTCATGAGTTAGTAAATCTGATTGAACATATCTCTAAATACACTTTCAAAAAGATGGCTGTACAGTAATTTGCTTCAATTTTGCTGCTGGACACAGACTCTAAAAAGATCGCAGCACACTTGTGAAACCTTCCATAGACACTTTGCTTGCTTTTGTGGGAATATCATGGCCTTCCTTTGTCTTTGAGCATGGGATGCTACAGGAGTTACTAAATCCAATAATCCAATTCAATATGCCTCTGAATACAGTTTCAAGAAGGTCGCTGCACAGTAGTGTTCTTTAGTTTTGGGATGATTTTCCCCATCTGCCATCTTGGATTATTTCACGAGAGGGGACGGGGCCATAGCGAAAGTGCCCTCTGGTGGTGGTGGTGTTGTAAAGTAGGTCAGTAGGACTTGGACCTCAAGGTGAACGCACTGGATGGATAAACAATGTACCACAATGCATACAGAGTAATGACTTACATCTATCCTTTCCAGTAGCCACACACAGCTGAGTTCTTTTTTCCTGCCGATTTCCCGGGGGGGGGGGGGAGGGGGGGATGGGGAGGGGAGGGCAGGGGGTAGAGGATAGGAGTGCAGGGGGTAGGTGGAGTTGGGTTAGTGGAAAGAGCACAAATGACCTCTTTTCCTGCCATTATTTGAACTTCTTGCCATGACATCAGTACAACATTGCCACATCTATGACCACCATCTTGAATCACCCATATTGAATAAATTTGGCAACAATACAGCATGGGGTGATGCCGCCATTGCCCACTACTGACGATGTTGGAGACCTTTTGCAATCATTCTCCCTTCTCTCTGATGTAGGCAACAGAGGCCCAGTAATACTGAGATATGCTGAATGTGGTTGCCAAGACAGATGCAACAATTGGTCTCCTGGATGATGAGAGCTCCTTGAACAGGGGCTGTGTCATCTTGCAACACAGCATAACGATTCAGGAACTAGCACTGTAGCATGGGATGAACTCGATCAGCCCAAATGGTCACATAACCTTTCGCAGTAATGCGATGTTGCAGAGTAACCATGTAGTCTATGTAATACCACGGTATGGCTATCCAAATGATCACCGAACACCTGTCAGATTTCGCTTTTGGGACGTATACTTGAGCAGAAGTTGAAAACAGTGTGAGAAAAAGACCCATCTGACCAAATAACTTTCTTCCATTGCTCAGCAATCCAGGTTTTATGGCTCTGGCACGACGTTTTCCTATTATGGACATTTGCATCAGTGATGAGTGGTTTTAGACTTCCAGCTCTACCAGCAGTTGCCTGCTTATAGAGTTCACTTCGTGTTGTTTTGGATCTGATATTCAGTTCCGCAGTGACTTTTGCAGTTGTCGTCCTGTTATTTTTCGTCACGATCCTCTTCTATGATCACGTATCAGAATCACTTAACACACACTTTCGTCCGCATTTTGACTTGGCGGATGATGTTTTTCCACTTTTCCTATATGAACTTCTGTTCCCTGTTCCCTCTGTGCTGACCATGACTGACATTCGCAAAAATTGGGGGACATTGCAGAGGTGCCGTTCGTGGTCACATACAACAGTGCAACGTGTACGCTTGGCTAGCACCTGCATTTACGTTCAGGCCTGCTTTTCACGCGTTGTTTCCGTATTTTGGTCCAGCCCAAGTAAACGTACCTTATTCTTTAAATAAATGACATTTTTCTTATTAAAAGAATAAATCCAATATAGTTTTAAAGAGATATGAAAACAGAATAAGACTGCGAATGGAAACAACGCTGCTTGTGTAGTAAACAGTTACATCATCCACATTTACATGTACACTCTGCACCTCGTTGCGAAGTGCTTAGCGGAGGTTAATTTTTATTCCGTTATATATGAAGATTTCTTTCCTTTCGATTTTAAGGTTGGAGGTGGGAAAAGTGACTGCTCAAGCGACTACGATGAAGAGTGTTCGTAATTTCTGTCATGAACGATGGTTCTTGAAGACTTCTGAGTAAGTTTTCGAGAGACGTCTTTCTTCGAGTAGCTGGAAGTTAATGTTTTTCTACACTTATTTTGGGGCTCTCACCAGACATAAAATCAAATGACCGTTCGCTCCGTCCTTCCTTGTGCGCACTCCATGGCTCCAGTTAGCCCCACCTGATAAGAATGCCCTACAGCTCAACGGTATTCAAGTATGACCGATGCAAACGTTCTGTGTGAAGTCCATGGGGCGTTTCCCAACGAGATAACGCTCATCCACATACCGCTATTGTAATTCAACATACTCTAAAGAGTGCCGACATGTTGCCTTGGCCTGTTCGATCACCAGATTTGTCTCCAATAGCCACAGCGTCGGATGTCAACTCCAGCGTTCAAATGGTTCAAATGGTTCTGAGCACTATGGGACTTAACTTCTGAGGTCATCAGTCCCCTAGAAATTAGAACTACTTAAACCTAACTAACCTAAGGATATCACACACATCCATGTCCGAGGCAGGATTCGAACCTGCGACCGTAGCGGTGGCGCGGTTCCAGACCGTAGCGCCTAGAACCGCTCGGCCACCCGGCCGGCTAACTCCAGCGTCATCCAGCATTAATCGTCTTGGTATCGACCGACCAAGTGCAACAAGCATGGAACTCCATAGCTATAACTGACATCTGGCATCTGTGTAACACAATGCATGCACGCCTGCATGCTTCCACTCAACATTCTGGCGATTACACCGCCTGTTAATGTAACAGCATTTCAAATTTTCAATGGCTTATCTCGCGCTTACATTAACCTCTGATCTTGCATGTTCATAACTTAAATATGTAACCTAGACAAATGTGTTCCCAAAATCTCATTAATCTGCATTATTTACTTTTTGGTTTTGCTTTTTTTCGTCAGTGCGTTTTCTAAAAACCAGCTTGAAAACTGTGTTATGCTCTGAGTCATGAAGGATGAATAGTATATGGCAGTTAACGGAACGTTATAGGAAATTTTGAAAACGTTTAATAACTGTACCAGATACATTAACTTCCAATGGAGATTTAGTACAAGGAAACGCAATATAATACCTGTTGCTATCCATACTTACAGAGTATCTGCAGCTTCTCAAGAATATACATTTTAAAAAACTACGCTTTTTTTAAATTTTATCGTTCACTTCTGTAAGTTTGATGCAGACGAAGTAAAAACATTTTCGTTTGAAGCAACGTTTTTGTATATCATAACTCAAATATTTTGAACAGTTTGCAACAAAAAATGTTCTGTATATGCTAAATAAGAAATCAGTAGATAAGATGCAGTGGTAAGAAGAAGTCTCGGAGAGATAGGGGGAATTATGTCCTCTTTATACTGTAGGACCTTCTAACGCAGAACGCCGCTCACGCTTCGACCTCGAGCATGGAGAAACCACAGTTGCAATGAGCACGTTAAGAACTTTCGCATTGTACTCTTCGTTCCTGTAATGAAGTGGAAACAGCATTCCAGCTTGTCCCTTTTATAGCTAGCAGCCAAGAAAACAAACAAAACTTGACGGCATAAAACCGCAGCAAGGGCAAATACATCGTGAGATAAACACGACTTCTTTTTAACATGATGACATTTACGTCTGCATACGGCGCACTTCAGATATTTACACAAGTCATGACACCATGTAAGTCTTTCCTGTTCTCGACTGCGGGAGCTACCTTGAAAAAGGCGACAAACCTACGAAACGTCCTCAGCTATCAGGAAACATTAGCAGCGGGTGAAACTTTATTTACAGTCCTATTTTGAACAATCCTTCAGTCACATGCTTCGCAGCATAATAATGTCTTGAAAAAGACTTCTCAAGACGCCTAACTGAAACAAATTACGAGGTAAATATTTATGTTTCTTCAGAGACGTATGTCATGAGAAATGCATATAAAGTAAACATGCTTGGTGACGAAGGTTACGAAATGTTCATTTATGACTTCTGAGACAGACAAGTCATAAACGATACCCTCTCGCGAGATAAATATCAGGTAATAAGGTAGTCTCAGCCTCTTGGAGTTTAATGTCTAGTGTCTGTATACTCCTACCTAGAATAATACGTGTTTAGTCGTAAATACTTACAAGATTTCAGGAGACAAGTGTGCTAAAATTACTAGACATACAGAAAAACGATGAATATTAGCTGATACGGCATCTCCACTAGTTTCTGTTCGTAATACGCGCCGTGATGTTGTTGCACAGGTGGCAGGCGTGTCACGACATGCCGGAAGGCATTTGCCTCATACTGTATCAGGGGCAATGGAATAAAAACGAGATAGATGCAAGATTGCAGGCCATTTGAACCTCCCAGCAGGTTACAAGGGCCAACTCACATGCAAATCTGTCATTTTTTTTCGATATTGACGATTCATTCTCTGATATGAACAAGCGAGGAACATCCATACTCTGATCCGCCAGTCGTGTGCAATCTGTAATCGGGTACAATGTACTCAGAGTAGTAGTACTATTTGGGAGGCAATGGAGTAAGTTTTAAGCTTTCCTGTGTTTGCGGAAGATACCTCCAGGCGGTCGCGTCGCGGACGCAGAGTTCACCTGCCGCACGCAATACAAGTCGTCAAGTGCCAGAGGGGACGGGGACTTCCAAGCCCAACAAAACAATGACCGCTGAACAGGGATGGGGTGGGCCTTAGCGTTTGTGCTCACCTGCCACTGGCAACACCCTTCTTCATATCGGGATTCAGAGTACGAGACAATGAACTCGCGCAGTCGTCACGATGGCACAAAATTTCTTTTCGGTGAATCGCTTGTGTCGTGAACGAAAGGGCAGCGCTCGGCGCCATAAACTGTGGGCCTTCTCAATGACAATTCGTGGAAAATACCACCCAACTCCGGGTGAACCGCGAATGCGGCGCCGTGCCCACACAACGATCCTACCAGGGCCCGTTAGAACCACAAATGCCGTGAAGCTTCGAGAATAAGCCCCTCACATTATCTGGCATTGGTTAGTCGACGATGACGTCAGCTGAAGATTCCTGCCTTCGGAAGAACTGGAGGGAAGGCCATTCATTGGCAGGAAAATTAGCAGACCATGGTAGTGGGAAGCTTAGAGCATCTCTTAAAGATTTGTGTTTTTAATTTTTGTTCGGATACAATTGGCCAGTTTCTCACACAGTCGAGCAGAAACTCACTTTGTGCTGTGAACGAGGAATTCTCGGGAAGTGCAGGCAGTCTTGTCACTCGGCCACTCCCACTGCAGAGAATTTCTGATAGCAGTTGTAAGTAGACTGTTTATGTTTTCTAATCGGCAACGTTACGTAGCGCTCGGTATGAAAATCACTGGCTGTGCTGTGTGCAGTCTGTGGCTAGTTTGCATTGTTGTCTGCCATTGTAGTGTTGGGCAGCGGCCGCTGGATGTGAACAGCGCGTAGCGTTGCGCAGTTAGAGGTGAGCCGCCAGCAGTGGTGGATGGGTGGAAGGAAATGGCGGAGTTTTGAAATTACATATATTATGACTTTTGATGATATTAAGGGGACATTTCATATGATGGCTGCTGGCCATCT
Organism: Schistocerca cancellata; assembly: GCF_023864275.1. Lineage (NCBI taxonomy): Eukaryota > Metazoa > Arthropoda > Insecta > Orthoptera > Acrididae > Schistocerca > Schistocerca cancellata. The sequence goes on along the minus strand of NC_064626.1, from coordinate 928,084,624 downwards.
CTACAAGGACTACAGTGGGTCTACACCTTTGATGGCCCACCAATACCATTATTTCTACAAGGACTGCAGTGGCCCACCAATACCATAATCTCTACCAGGACTACAGTGGGTCTACTCTGTGATGACCTACCTACCAATATTCTTCAAAACTTCGACTGACTCTGCTGTGGGTTTGCTCTGTTGTGGCCCATTACCTGTCAGCATGTCAAGAGTCAGCACTGTCTTTCAGTTGGAAGGACAACACTACTTCTTCAAGACTGCATGGAAATCCACTACTTCCGTGTGCATTGTCTTTTACCGCTCAGACTTTGAAAAAAAAAAAAAAACACTGAAATTTTACTGTGATGAACAATCTGGACTGTCTTTATGGACTGTGAGAAAATTTTAGCTTTTGACCAACATTGTATCAATAAGTGTGTGCATTTGATTTCTTTGTTATTGTAATTATGAAAAATTTTATCAAATCATTATTGGCCACTGCCCAAAACCATTTGTAAAATTTTTTGTGGGGAGCATGGGGGCTATGTAAGTAGGCTGTTTATGTTTTCTTATCGGCAACGTTACGTAGCGCTCGGTATGAAAATCACTGGCTGTGCTGTGTGCAGTCTGTGGCTAGTTTGCATTGTTGTCTGCCATTGTAGTGTTGGGCAGCGGCAGCTGGATGTGAACAGCGCGTAGCGTTGCGCAGTTAGAGGTGAGCCGCCAGCAGTGGTGGATGGGTGGAAGGAAATGGCGGAGTTTTGAAATTACATATATTATGACTTTTGATGATATTAAGGTAAATACAGTGTTTGTTCTCTATTAAAATCTTTCATTTGCTAACTATCCCTATCAGTAGTTAGTGCCTTCAGTAGTTTGAATCTTTTATTTAGCTGGCAGTAGTGGCGCTCGCTGTATTGCAGTAGTTCGAGTAATGAAGATTTTTGTGAGGTAAGTGATTTCTGAAAGGTATTGTTTAATGTTACTCAGGGCCATTCTTTTGCAGGGATCTTTGATAGTCAGATTGCGTTGCGCTAAAAACATTGTGTGTCAGTTTAAGCACAGTCGTGTATAAATTGTTCTAAGGGGACGTTTCATACAGTTATCTTGTCGACCATCCTGACAATACTAATAATTTTCGGGGACAAACATTGATCGGTCTCCACTCTGGAGGCTACTTGTTTGGACCTCAGACACCTTCATCTAGCAGCCGTCGTCAGCGAGGCCTCTATGTGGAGTGTGTAGTTGGAAATATACACATTTATGGCTTTGGTGTCCTGATCTGCTCTTGGAGCACCCAAAATAGTAAATCTGGGTTTTGACCTGTTGCATTCAACATATCACTTCACCTTGATAGGCTGTAGCTGGGTGTAGTACCCGATTTACGATTGCTTAACTCAATTAGTATTTTCATTTGCGTCTTTTCGCCCCCTTATTCGCACGAGAGGAATCTCGGGGGGCTGTGTGCAGTATCGACAGATAGGCGGATTTGCCGACTGCTCAGTAACTTATTCTCTGTTTTGCAGACTGATTTCTGATTTTGTCATGATAATCGTTATTTTGATAAAATATTACTCTGAACCAATTTATGTTTAAAGACAACAAATGTAATAGTGCGATGGTAGGATTGCATTTATCAATTCATCAGATAGTCCTACCTAAATTCTTATCAATCACTATTTTTTGAGGGGAAGTTTGTTATGTTTTAAGAATCTGCTAGATTCTTATGCTAGGCCCCCCTCCCTCCCATGCAGGTCTCGCATCACGGTCTTAAGATTGTGGATTGAGTTGCGCTAATTAATGTGGCTTCTCTTGGGTGGACTTTGATTCCGCACAGGTCTCACTGAGACGAACTTGTGGCTAGTTTCCACGGACGTATAAAGTAAGTAAACTGTTTATCATTTCACGAGCTATCGCGGTAATTGTTAAAACATTTATCCCGAAATGCCACAAGATATTCAGTGCCTTCATGGAAAAATGTTAGCGATTGCCGTGACTATACTCAACCGTGCTGCTCCTCGACAGAAGGAAATCAAATATCTTCCTTCAGCACTTCAAAAGCATGGAGATTGCATGGGTAGGGATCGGGACTCTGTGGACAATGTATAAGAGCTTCCCAGCGAACCATCTACAGCTTAGTCAAAACCATCATGGCATCCCATAAAGGCATTGTCCATCTCGTCCCATAGTGTTGAAAATATCTTAACAGTTATGGCGATCGCTTTGGAATTAATAAACAGTTTACTTATTTTTTTTTACATCTGTCTCGTTTTCATTTGACTGTCCCCTCATATCATCGAATTACTTAGAGCTTGCAGGTAGGCAACTGAGTGAACAGATTTCCAAAGCGATCTGTGACGCGCCTTCCGGAAAGTTCGAGTCAATGGCTTCAGTGAATAGCATTCACGCATTGGCATTTGCCGCGTCACAAACTATGTCCGTACTGAGCGCCTATAACGTGAATTAGAACTTGAAGAGAATCTCTTTCTACTGGTACCCGTCTGTTTTCAGTATGTCTCGTGATTTTTGCACAGCTTTCTTCTGAAGCCCGGCGTTACTTCTTCTTAACCCCGTATATAGTCACAGAGAGAAAAGGTCAATGGGGAGCTGAGAGTTCAGCTAGTGGAAAATTAATAGAAACTGGAACCAATTCCTACTTTCAGTTTGGCAATGAAGCGAAAGTTTAAGACACATTTTTATAACTTTGTCACCTTTCCTGTGCAGAACAAAACCTTGCATTCCGGAAAAAAAAGAATCAGCCTGCAAATGTTTGTGCCAGCAGAACTCAAGTCTGTCGATTGACTTCAAATCAAATTTTGACGCAACATTCCATTCCATAACGCCCTTCTTTGAATATATCCATTTTAAATATATATAATAGATAAATTCATGTGTAATATATAAAGTGGAAAAGTTGTAATTAAATATCTCGAAAAGTTCTTGATCGATTTACTTCAAATTTTTACATGTTACTCTAATAAACATTTAGACGAATAAACTGTTGTATGAATATAGACAGGCAGCAGCCTTTTCAGTATTTGCAGGGGCAACAGTCTGGATGATTGACTGATCTGGCCTTGCAACGCTAACCAAAACGGCCTTGCTGTGCTGGTACTACGAACGGCTCAAAGCAAGGGGAAACTACAGCCGTAATTTTTCCCGAGGGCATGCAGCTTTACTGTATGGTTAAATGATGATGGCGTCCTCTTGGGTAAAATATTCCGGAGGTAAAATAGTCCCCCATTCGGATCTCCGGGCGGGGACTACTCAAGAGGACGTTGTTATCAGGAGAAAGAAAACTGGCGTTCTACGGATCAGAGGGTGGAATGTCAGATCCCTTAATCGGGCAGGTAGGTTAGAAAATTTAAAAAAGGGAAATGGATAGGTTAAAGTTAGATATAGTGATAATTAGTGAAGTTCGGTGACAGGAGGAACAAGACTATTGGTCAGGTGAATACAGAGTTGTAAATACAAAATCAAGTAGGGGAAATGCAGGAGTAGGTTTAATAATGAACAAAAAAAAATTGTGCGGGTAAGCTACTACAAACAGCATAGTGAACGCATTATTGTGGCCAAGATAGACACGAAGCCCATGCCTACTACAGTAGTACAAGTTTATATGCCAACTAGCTCTGCTGATGATGAAGAAATTCATGAAATGCACGATGAGATAAAAGAAATTATTCAGTTAGTGAAGGGAGACGAAAATTTAATAGACATGGGTGACTGGAATTCGAGAGTAGGAAAAGGGAGAGAAGGAAACATAGTGGGTGAAAATGGATTGGGGGAGACAAATGAAAGAGGGAGCCTTCTGGTAGAATTTTGCACAGAGCATAACTTAATCACAGCTAACACTTGGTTCAAGAATCATAAAAGAAGATTGTATAAATGGAAGAATCCTGGAGATACTAGAAGGTATCAGATAGATTATATAATGGTAAGACAGAGATTTAGGAACCAGGTTTTAAATTGTAAGACATTTCCAGGGGCAGATGTGGACTCTGACCACAATCTATTGGTTATGAACTGTAGATTAAAACTGAAGAAACTGCAAAAAGGTGGGAATTTAAGGATATGGTACCTGGATAAACTGAAAGAACCAGAGGTTGTACACAGTTTCAGGGAGAGCGTAAGGGAACAATTGACAGGAATGGGGGAAAGAAATACAGTAGAAAAAGAATGGGTAGCTTTGAGGGATGAAGTAGTGAAGGCAGCAGAGGATCAAGTAGGTAAAAAGACGAGGGCTGTTAAAAATCCTTGGGTAACAGAAGATATATGGAATTTAATTGATGAAACGAGAAAATATAAAACCGCAGTAAATGAAGCAGGCAAAAACGAATACAAACGTCTCAAAAATGAGATCGACAGGAAGTACAAAATGGCTAAGCAGGGATGGCTAGAGCACAAATGTAAGGATGTAGAGGCTTATCTCACTAGGGGTAAGATAGATACTGCCTACAGGAAAATTAAAGAGACCTTTGGAGAAAAGAGAATCACTTGTATGAATATCAAGAGCTGAGATGGAAACCCAGTTCTAAGCAAAGAAAGGAAAGGAGAAAGGTGGAAGGAGTATATAGAGGGTCTATACAAGGGCGATGTACTTGAGGACAGTATTATGGAAATGGAAGAGGATGTAGATGAAGATGAAATGGGAGATACGATACTGCGTGAAGAGTTTGACAGAGCACTGAAAGACCTGAGTCGAAACAAGGCCCCCGGCGTAGACAACATTCCATTAGAGCTACTGACGGCCTTGGGAGAGCCAGTCCTGACAAAACTCTACCATCTGGTGAGCAAGATGTATGAGACAGGCGAAATACCGTCAGACTTCAAGAAGAATATAATAATTCCAATCCCAAAGAAAGCAGGTGTTGACAGATGTGAAAATTACCGAACTATCAGTTTAATAAGTCACAGTTGCAAAATACTAACGCGAGTTCTTTACAGACGAATGGAAAAACTGGTAGAAGCCGACCTCGGCGAAGATCAGATTGGATTCCGCAGAAATGTTGGAACACGTGAGGCAATACTGACACTACGACGTATCTTAGAAAATAGATTAAGGAAAGGCAAACCTACATTCCTAGCATTTGTAGACTTAGAGAAAGCTTTTGACAATATTTACTGGAATACTCTCTTTCAAATTCTAAAGGTCGCAGGGGTAAAATTCAGGGAGCGAAAGGCTATTTGTACAGAAACCAGATGGCAGTTATAAGAGTCGAGGGACATGAAAGGGAAGAAGTGGTTGGGAAGGGAGTGAGACAGGGTTGAAGCTTGTCCGCGATGTTATTCAATCTGTATATTGAGCAAGCAGTAAAGGAAACAAAAGAAAAATTCGGAGTATGTATTAAAGTCCATGGAGAAGAAATAAAAACATTGACGGTCGCTGATGACATTGTAATTCTGTCAGAGACAGCAAAGGACTTGGAAGAGTTGTTGAACGGAATGGACAGTGTCTTGAAAGGAGGATATAGGATGAACATCAACAAAAGCAAAACGAGGATAATGGAATGTAGTCGAATTAAGTCGGGTGATGCTGAGGGAATTAGATTAGGAAATGAGGCACTTAAAGTAGTAAAGGAGTTTTGCTATTTGGGGAGCAAAATAACTGATGATGGTCGAAGTAGAGAGGATATAAAATGTAGACTGGCAATGGTAAGGAAAGCGTTTCTGAAGAAGAGAAATTTTTTTACATCGAGTATTGATTTAAGTGTGAGGAAGTCATTTCTGAAAGTATTTGTATGGAGTGTAGCGATATATGGAAGTGAAACATGGACGATAAATAGTTTGGACAAAAAGACAATAGAAGCTTTCGAAATGTGGTGCTACAGAAGGATGCTGAAGATTAGATGGGTAGATCACATAACTAATGAGGAGGTATTGAGTAGAATTGGGGAGAAGAGGAGTTTGTGGCACAACTTGAAAAGAAGAAGGGACCGGTTGGTGGGACATTTTCTGAGGCATCAAGGGATCACAAATTTAGCATTGGAGGGCAGCGTGGAGGGTAAAAATCGTAGAGGGAGACCAAGAGATGAATACACTAAGCAGATTCAGAAGGGTGTAGGTTGCAGTAAGTACTGGGAGATGAAGAAGCATGCACATGATATAGTAGCATGGAGAGCTGCATCAAACCAGTCTCAGGACTGAAGACAACAACAACATGAATGTAGGCTAAATAGTGCGTACAAGGTGTAATGTGTATAAGTGCAGACATTTCTGTTGGTGACTGAAGCCGGTGTACTGAACAACATTACAGCAATGTGTCGTTTGCAGACTGATAATTATAGTTATCATAAGTCATATATTTTTAAGTTGGTTATTTCCTCCAAGTACATGTGGCAAGAGAAAGTCATTAATGTCTATTTTCTCTTCGGCCGCAGCTCAGGTGTTGAAATGTAGACGTTAGGACGCAAACTGGTTAGTCTATAATGACAGGCATAATCCAGTTAGTGGTGCTATTACGGCCATTCAGAAAACGTCAGGTCGTAAAGCCAGTGACAGGTTTGTGGGAAGACTGTTCAATGTGTGGAAAAAACAACTTCCACACTGGTATGAGTTCATGTTAAGATGCGACTTACAAAATTATCTGCACGTTACGCAAATATTGCATACGCAGTTGTATGTACATAAGAGAAATGTTGTTGGAAAATATCACGAGAAGTTCTTGACCGAGTTACTTCAAATTTTAAACGATACTCTGTCAAATTTTCGGCCTACAGGCTCTGAATTTTTAAGAACAGTGTACAAGGCTCAAGGTCAAAGGAAGGGGGAAGAGAGGAAGAGGGGATCGATAGAGGGTTTGGAGGAAATTGACATAGAGTGCGGAAAGGAGCAGGCAGGAGGAGATGGAAATTGAGGGGCAGGAGGAGGAGGTAAAAGAAGCAATGGACAAAGAGAGGAGGAACGGGGATCACATGGGCAAAGATAGGAGGTAGGTCACGAACAGAGACAGAGGGAGAAGTAGAAAAGGATGCGCTCTTTTTTTTCTTTCTCTTCCGCGCCACAGCAACGCGTGTAAATATAAAAAAGTCAAGTTGTGCTTCACTGTTGATAGAATTGTACAGTAAATTCATTTCACACCTACATATATTTCTCCCAACCGTTATGATATGTGAAGAACGACATTTCAGGCACCATTAGTATTATCTCTTTCCTGTTCCATTCGCAAATGGTGCAAGGGAAGAATGACAGTTGGTAAGACTCCTCATGAGCTCTAATTTTTATGATTTTCTCTTCAGGATCATTACATGGGACGCACGTAAGTTGACGCAGTATACTCCCTGACGCATCCAGAAAATTCTGGTTTAGGAACACTAAACCTCTCTGGGATGCACAACGGTCCTGCTGTGGCGTCTGCTACAGGAGTCTGATGAGCAACTGCGAACGTTCTTCCGCTCACTAAACGAGACTGTAAGGTGACGCTCCAGTCTCATTCTGATCCTCTCTCTTTCCCCTATTAATCTTACATATTAAGGTCCGAGCCTGATAAACGATATTCAGTAAGTGATGGAGCAAGCATTTTGCAAACAACTGGCTCCTCACATCTTACATCTGGGCAGATATGGTAAACTGGAGATGTGGTAACAAACAGGGCATAAGCGATAACTCTTTACAATTAACAACAATTGTATAGGTTAAGCCGAGACGAAAATATTGATATAACACATCCGCGGTCTATCAAGATGAGGAACAACTTCAGTATTTTGTTACCATATTCACTGCACTTGTAATAACTGTATTGATATATGAAACTTCCTGGCAGATTAAAACTGCGTGCAGGACCGAGATTCGAACTCGGGACCTTTGCCTTTCGCGGGCAAGTGCTCTACCGACTGAGCTACCCAAGCACGATTCACGCCCCGTCCTCACAGCTTTAATTCCGCCAGTACCTCGTCTGCTAGCTTCCAAACTTCGCAGAAGCTCTCCTGCGAACCTTGCACAACTAGCACTCCTGGAAAAAGGATATTGCGAGACAAGGCTTCGCCACAGCCTTGGGGTTGTTTCTAGAATAAAACTCTACAGCGGAGTGTGCGCTGACATGAAACTTCCTGGCAGATTAAAACTGCTTGGATTGCTCAGTCGGTAGAGCACTTGCCCGCGAAAGGCAAAGGTCCCGAGTTCGTGTCTCGGTCCGGCACACAGTCTTAATCTGCCAGGACGTTTCATATCAGCGCAGACTCCACTGAAGAGTGAAAATTTCATTCTTGTATTGATATATTTTGTGGCTAAGTTGTTCTGTGACTGGGAAATAAGTTTAATACCTATCTGCCCTTCATTTTAGTAGTTTTGTACTTATCTACACGCTGGGACACCCATTTCAATAGTTCCTGACGATGACTTCACTTAAAAAAGTCCAGTAATACCCAACATGTAGTACATGGTAATGGCTTAAAGCCAAAATCGTGACAGTAAAAATAAAGAAGTTTGTACAGACAAATGGCGGAAATGCCTTTCAAACATCATTGAAACCTCAAACTGGTTTACGAAAGCCACCTAAGCTAGAGCGCATGCGCCTCAAGTGAAGTTTTTAATAACCTCTCACCTTCTTACGACATTGGCTCAGTTGTGCACTTCAAAACTAAAAAACTGTCTTTTATATAAATTTTGCCACCCATTTTTGTGAATTTTAACTTCGTAAATTAAAAATTAAATCGACTTGTTCCTCTGGCCTTCTTACTACGAAACGTCTGTGCTTGTAATGGTCAACCTTACATCTAAGGCTGGCCGGGGTGGCCGAGCGGTTCTAGGCGCTACAGTCCGGCACCGCGCTGCTGCTACGGTCGCAGGTTCGAATCCTGCCTCGGGCACTGCTGTGTGTGATGTCCTTAGGTTAGTTAGATTTAAGTAGTTCTAAGTTCTAGGGGACTGATGACCTCAGAAGTTAAGTCCCATAGTGCTCAGAGCCACTCGAACCATTTGAACCTTAGATCGATTTAGAAATTTTTTTCAGAACGTGTCAAAAGTCTCCTCTACTACCTTCCTAGTTAAGATTAGCCTGCAAATGTTAACGAATGCAATAGGAATAAGAGGACGATAGGATATTAACGGCCTCTCACTGCGCGCATGCGCTGCAGCTTACTACCCGACCACGATATTATTACACACCGCCCCGCGTGGCTGAAGCCAGAAACACGCAGTGACGTTACAGTAAACACGTCGAGGCCCACGAGAAAGACAGGCCGTGGCGCGCACGTCACAGCAGATGACACTGCAAGCCTTACGCGTGCCAGCAGCCGTCTCTGGCAGCGGACGAGTGACTATTTCAGACGAGTTTGATAATACTTGACTGCTCCTTTAAATGCATGTCAGCTCTCGATAGTACACGAGAAATTTAAGACCTTTAGTGGATACCTTACCAATTACAAGTTCAAGTGTTCAACTGTGTATGAAAGCTTATGGGTCTTAACTGTTAAGATCATCAGTCCCTAAGCTTACACACTACTTAACCTAAATTATCCTAAGGACAAACACAGACACCCATGCCCGAAGGAGGACTCGAACCTCCACCGGGACCAGCCGCACAGTCCATGACTGCAGCGCCTGAAACCGCTCGGCTAATCCCGCGCGTCTTTCCAATTACATATTGATTTGTTGTGAGCCCTGCACGGAGTCTAGCGTTCAGGAAGTGTGGCAGACTAGCCGACTAGCGTAGCAGAAGTTTGTTGCAGGGCCTGTAAATCTCGTTGGCTGCAAAACACGTACAGTGGTTGCAATGGAAGACACATCACACTGTGAAAGATTTCAAGACAGTTGTGCTTATCCATATTTTCGGCGTGTTCTCGTGAAATATCACGACAAAACCCCGTAATACGAGGACCAAAGCGTCCTCATTTCAGGTGCAATAATATTATGGCCGACTAATAAGTGGTTTTTGTAGGTCAACGTAGGTTTCCTTCCGGACTTGGTAGACCAAAAGTGTCTTACATCAAACTGTTCGTCTTGTCTTCCCCCTACACGACAGTGATACGTTGTAAATAGTTATCGTTAACATATTGTATTTATAAAAATCCGTAACCATTACAACGAGAAAGAAGGCATTAACGTATCAATCGGTGAAGCAGCTCACTTAGATTGTAATATGACTCCCGCCTGTAAATTGCCGTCTAGAATAACACAGAAACGTAGAAGGACAAATTCAGCAAAGAGCTGGAGAGGATAAGTTAAGCTAAAAAAAAAAAAAAAAAAAAAAAAGTTAATAGAACTTGAGAATCAATTGATCAATTGCAATTTAAGGTCTCGTCTTTTGTTACCTTACGCTACAATCACAAAGAAATACTTCACAAAGCGTAATGAGTTTCAACCAGTTTTACTTATATTACTACTTGCAGTCCGCCTGCTTAGCTGGGTGGTAACGTGCTCGCGTCCCGTGCAAGGGGGCCCGGGTTCGATTCCAAGCGGGGTTGGAGGTTTACTCCGCTCGGGGAATGGGTGTTGTGTGTTTCTCATCATCCCTTTCATCCTCATCACCGGCGCGCAAGTCGCCCCATGTGACGTCGACTGAAATAAGAATTGCACTTGGCAGCCGAACTTCCACGGCCGGTCGCTGTGGCCGAGTGCTTCTAGGCGCTTCAGTCCGGAACGGTCCGTCCCGGGTTCGATTCCCGGCTGGGTCGGAGATTTTCTCAACTCAGGGACAGGGTTTTGTGTTGTCCAAATCATCATCATTTCATCTCCATCCACGCAAAAGTCGTTTAAGTGGCGTCAGATCGAAAGACTTGCACCCGGCGAATGGTCTACCCGACGGGAGGCCCTAGTCACACGACATTTACATTTTTAGTCCGGAACCGCGCGACTGCTACGATCGCAGGTTCGAAGTCTGCCTCGGGCATGGATGTGTGTGATGTCCTTAGGTTAGTTGGGTTTTAGTAGTTCTAAGCCTACCCCATGAACCATGGACCTTGCCGCTGGTGGGGAAGCTTGCGTGCCTCAGCGATACAGATGGCCGTACCGTAGGTGCAACCACAACGGAGGGGTATCTGTTGAGACGCCAGACAAACATGTGGTTCCTGAAGAGGGGCAGCAGCCTTTTCAGTAGTTGCAGGGGCAACAGTCTGGATGATTGACTGATCTGGCCTTGTAACACTAACCAAAACGGCCTTGCTGTGCTGGTACTGCGAACGGCTCAAAGCAAGGGGAAACTACAGCCGTAATTTTTCCCGAGGGCATGCAGCTATACTGTATGGTTAAATGATGATGGTGTCCTCTTGGATAAAATATTCCGGAGGTAAAATAGTCCCCCATTCGGATCTCCGGGCGGGGACTACTCAGGAGGACGTTGTTATCAGGAGAAAGAGAACTGGCGTTCTACGGATCGGAGCGTGGAATGTCAGATCCCTTAATCGGGCAGGTAGGTTAGATAATTTAAAAAAGGAAATGGATAGGTTAAAGTTAGATATAGTGGGAATTAGTGAAGTTAGGTGACAGGAGGAACAAGACTTCTGGTCAGGTGACTACAGGGTTATAAACACAAAATCAAATAGAGGTAATGCAGGAGTAGGTTTAATAATGAATAGGAAAATAGGAATGCGGGTAAGCTACTACAAACAGCATAGTGAACGCATTATTGTGGCAAAGACAGATGCGAAGCCCACGCGTACTACAGTAGTACAAGTTTATATGCCAACTAGCTCTGCAGATGACGAAGAAATTGGAGAAATGTATGATGAAACAAATGAAATTATTCAGATACTGAAGGGTGACGAAAATTTAATAGTCATGGGTGACTGGAATTCGGTAGTAGGAAAAGGGAGAGAAGGAAATGTTGTAGGTGAATATGGATTGGGGATAAGAAGTGAAAGAGGAAGCCGCCTGGTAGAATTTTGCACACAGCATAAGTTACTCATAGCTAACACTTGGTTCAAGAATCATAAAAGAAGGTTCTATACATGGAAGAATCCTGGAGATACTAAAAGGTATCAGATAGATTATCTAATGGTAAGACAGAGATTTAGGAACCAGGTTTTAAATTGTAAGACATTTCCAGGGGCAGATGTGGACTCTGACCACAATCTATTGGTTATGATCCGTAGATTAAAACTGAAGAAACTGCAAAAAGGTGGGAATTTAAGGAGATGGGACCTGGATAAACCGACTAAAGCAGAGGTTGTACAGAGTTTCAGGGAGAGCATAAGGCAACAATTGACAGGAATTGGGGAAAGAAATACAGTAGAAAAAGAATGGGTAGCTCTGAGGGATGAAATAGTGAAGGCAGCGGAGGATCAAGTAGGTAAAAAGACGAGGGCTGTTAAAAATCCTTGAAGATATACTGAATTTAATTGATGAAAGGAGAAAATATAAAAATGCAGAAAATGAAGCAGGCAAAAAGGAATACAAACGTCTCAAAAATGAGATCCACAGGAAGTGCAAAATTGCTAAGCAGGGATGCTAGAGGACAAATGTAAGGATGTAGAAGCGAGTGTCACTAGGGGTAAGATAGATACTGCCAACAGGAAAATTAAAGAGACCTTTGGAGATAAGAGAACCACTTGCATGAACATCAAGAGCTCAGATGGAAACCCAGTTGTAAGGAAAGAAGGGAAAGCAGAAAGGTGGAAGGAGTATATAGAGGATCTATACAAGGGCGATGTACTTGAGGACAATATTATGGAAATGGAACAGGATGTAGATGAAGATGAAATGGGAGATATGGTACTGCGTGAAGACTTTGACAGAGCACTGAAAGACCTGAGTCGAAACAAGGCCCCCGGAGTAGACAACATTCCATTAGAACTACTGACAGCCTTGGGAGAGCCAGTCCTGACAAAACTCTACCATCTGGTGAGCAGGATGTATGAGACAGGCGAAATACCCTCAGACTTCAAGAAGAATATAATAATTCCAAACCCAAAGAAAGCAGGTGTTGACAGATGTGAAACTTACGGAACTATCAGTTTAATAAGTCCCAGCTGCAAAATACTAACACGAATTCTTTACAGACGAATGGAAAAACTGGTAGAAGCCGACCTCGGGGAAGATCAGTTTGGATTCCGTAGAAATACTGGAATACGTGAGGCAATACTCACCTTACGACTTATCTTAGAAGAAAGATTAAGGAAAGGCAAACCTACGTTTCTAGCATTTGTAGACTTAGAGAAAGATTTTGACAATGTTGACTGGAATACTCTCTTTCAAATTCTAAAGGTGGCAGGGTTAAAATACAGGGAGCGAAAGGCTATTTACAATTTGTACTGAAACCAGATGGCAGTTGTAAAAGTCGAGGGACATGAAAGGGAAGCAGTGGTTGGGAAGGGAGTGAGACAGGATTGTAGTCTCTCCCCAATGTTATTCAATCTGTATATTGAGCAAGCAGTAAAGGAAACAAAAGAAAAATTCGGAGTAGGTATTAAAATCCATGGAGAAGAAATAAAAACTTTGAGGTTCGACGATGACATTGTAATTCTGTCAGAGACAGCAAAGGACTTGGAAGAGTTGTTTAACGGAATGGACAGTGTCCTGAAAGGAGGATGTAGGATGAACATCAACAAAAGCAAAACGAGGATAATGGAATGTAGTCGAATTAAGTCGGGTGATGCTGAGGGTATTAGATTAGGAAATGAGACACTTAAAGTAGTAAAGGAGTTTTGCTATTTGGGGAGCAAAATAATTGATGATGGTCGAAGTAGAGAGGGTATAAAATGTAGACTGGCAATTACAAGGAAAGCGTTTCTGAAGAAGAGAAATTTGTTAACATCGAGTACAGATTTAAGTGTGAGGAAGTCATTTCTGAAAGTATTTGTATGGAGTGTAGCCATGTATGGAAGTGAAACATTGACGATAAGTAGTTTGGACAAGAAGAAAATAGAAGCTATCAAAATGTGGTGCTACAGAAGGATGTGGAAGAATAGATGGGTAGATCACATAACTAATGAGGAAGTACTGAACAGAATTGGGGAGAAGAGAAGTTTGTGGCAGAACTTGACTAGAAGAAGGGATCGGTTGGTAGGACATGTTCTGAGACATCGAGGGATCACCAATTTAGTATTGGAGGGCAGCGTGGAGGGTAAAAATCGTAGGGGGAGACCAAGAGATGAATACACCAAGCAGATTCAGAAGGATGTAGGCTGCAGTAGGTACTGGGAGATGAAGAAGCTTGCACAGGATAGAGTAGCATGGAGAGCTGCATCAAACCAGTCTCAGGAATGAAGACCACAACAACAACAACAAGTCTAGGGGACTTGTCCCATAGTGCTTAGAGCCATTTGAACCAATTTTGAACTTGTCGGATGGAGCATCCCGGACAACGATGCAAAAAGCTCATTTCTTTTTTATTTTCATCAGTTGCAGTATGTGCAATTAATTTGGCGAGGAGCAATGGTTGGTCGAAACGGTTTGCACGTTGTGTAACGCTTTTTTGGTTGTATCGTCTCGATATTAAAGAATATACTATATCAATGACACATGTTCAATGACAATATGCCACTTTTTCCTCATTTAAGATAAACCAGAAAAGTTTGATGGATATAGAGAAAAAGTAAATAGGTTTGACACTGAATGTTAGTAAAATGCAATGAATTAAGAGATGAATAGTAACGAAAAAGTGTTAGTCAAGCAGTTAAAACATCTACATGAAACAAATGACCGTAACGGAATCAAAAAATTCGAAAACCCCATGGTCATGATAAAAAGGACAGGACGGAATAGCAGTTTTCAACATTGAAGTTTAATTGCATGTATGAGAGAGAATAAAGTAATAAGAGAAATAAAAGGCTCAAGAAGAATAAATGACAAATCTCTAAGGGTCACAGATGATATTACATATATGTGTGATAAAAAGGACAGGACAGAATAGCAGTTTTCAACATTGAAGTTTAATTGCATGTATGAGAGAGAATAAAGTAATAAGAGAAATAAAAGGCTCAAGAAGAATAATTGACAAATCTCTAAGGGTCAAAGATGATATTACAAATATGTATGTTGAAAGTAAAGGAACTCTGTGGAATAGAGACCACACAAAATATAGCCTCTTGTGTTTTCTGCTTGGTAGTGAATCATGTAAATCATCGAACGATATTGACACGAACCTGAAGACGCCCATGAAACAGGGTCATGAGCAACTAATCTCTGACTGCAACGCATTTATCTACTAAGTGCTGTGGAAACACTGAACTTGGCTATGTTTGTGGACTTTGCCTATGGAAACTTGTTACGGACTGATTCAGTTCCTTCTTATGATGATTACATATACTTACTTCCTCAACATCGTATAGACAATGATTTATTACTATTTAAAGTGTTGCTTATGACAACCCTGTGTACTTTGGTTGTCACTGCCATTAACTGTGCGTTTACGTTCACTGTGTACCTAAAATATCGTGCAATAAATCTTTGTCCCTCAGAGAGAAAAAGAAACAGCATTTCTGTTAATCACAATTATTCCTATGAAATCTAAACTCATATAACAGAATCGAACAAGAAGACTCCACTCTTCAGATACGTATAATATTTAAAATTGTTTAGAAATGTAAGAATAAAAATTAATGGGAAACATTAGGGCCAAAAGCCTAAAATGGGATTCAGAAAAAAGAAAACAACGAAAATCAGAACCACTGTAAGATGGCAAGAAGTATGCCCCTTACATGAAGTCATTAAAGATCACCTAACTCACCTTGAGCGAACAGTAGGGCTGAACAAAATGACTGACAAGGCACAATGCATCTTGTAGAGGGTATAGTATGGACGTAGTGGAATAATTAATGTCGGGTGATGGTTTTAAAGTAATTCACACGACACGAAAACTTTGTGGAAACGAGTCGATTTACTGGACGCTAGTTTACCGCAGGGAAGTATTTAGAGTTGACCGTGGCCGGCCGAGGGAGTGGCTAAGGGAAGCGACAATAGACAATAGACAGCTTAGGGTGGCTCAAGCTCTGAGAATGCGGTAATGGTGCGCGGCCTCCAGCCGCCTTAAGATGAGTGACAGTGAGTGGGTGGTTGACCCCAACTACATGCTGGTGTACTGGGATACAGACGGAGAACTTATACGCCTGTTGATAAATGTCCGTCGCCCCATTTTCTGTGAAACATGCGACAAAGCCATGCAAGCTACGGTGGAGCGGTCAACAGAGGTCAAAATATGTGTGTTCGTGAATATAGCAGCTTCACGCTGAATTCACGGTCCACAGAGTCTGAAGTAAAAACAGGTGAAGAGCGACTGAATGAAATACGCCGGCCTCTGATGGGAACGTAGGACCAAGGAATTTGAAGTACTCTCCTGGGAGTCAGAATTCCGGAAAACTTGGTGTTTGTGCAGACGCCAACCTTGATGGGTGGCCTGCGGGAAGCTAAATAGAAGACGTTGAGAGGAAGGGAAATTGGGAAGCGACGCATAATTACGCGACTTGCGCTGCAATTGGCGTAAGTGATTTTGCTGGAGGCGAAGAGCAGACTGGCAGAAGTCTCAGTAGAGGTCCTCTGTTGCCAGCTTGCCAAGAGTGCGGACGTGGCGTTCTTTACTCAGCTTGCCTGAGAAAGAGTGAGCATCTCTGCAGCTTAGGACTTAGAAAATGGAACGATTGAGCTTGGAGATAGAAAGTTTTGGTTCAGTTATGTACTGAGCAAGATAGCTAGGAGTGAATAGACGAGCTCAGCCTTGCAGCACCACGAGGTCGTCCGACGTCCACACAACGACACTGCTCCGCCATGCTGTATTCGGTGATATTGTGCCTGCACCGGCCACTGATTAATTTGTTGGACCACGTTGGCAAAGTTTAAACTAGGGTTTCATGGACCGTGTATTGTAGAATTCTTCTCGCACTTCGCATTACGCCTGGAATAGGATATGGATAGGAATTACTTTTGATTTATCGCGCTTTACTCCACGCAAACGCAATTTATTACCACTGCCTGTTAGGAGAGTCATGTAATGTGATGATTGAAGGTAGTGAGTTAAAATAAATCTGTGCTAATCGACTGCATCTGTTTTCAATCAAGTAGTTGAAATCCCAAGTCACTTTCTTAATTAATTTTATGTTCAACATTTGCATCTGGTGTTCAATAGCTGAATATAACATCAATGTCCACCCCTTTTTAATTAAAAGGGATCAATTCTGAATCAATTAATGTCAACACTGCCACCGCAGTTCAATCAGGAGTCACAGGGCCTTATTACTTTCTTTGCGGTATCCGATATTGCGGCAGTTTTGCACTCTCTGTTGATCTGTTAGTCAATTACCTGGGGTGAACACACACCAAAACCAGATAAGTGGCGGGTGGGGTGTTACACCACAATGCCTATTTAAAGAATTCAGTTCAAAAGACACACAGAGATAACGTGTCGAAAACGGGTAAGACAGAAAAGACATAAATAGCTGCAAAAAATAAATTTAAACATATTGAGATCTACGATATCCAACTGGAGAGAACAAATAGGAAAAAGGCATTAAAGTAGTAGGATCACTAAATATGGGGGACTGTAATAGTATTAAGAGTAGTGACACAAAGACAACGTTTGAAAAAGGGGAAAAAATTGAACAACATACATGATCAGAGGATAGATAACCGGTCGCACATGAAATCTTGTGGTTCAAGGATGGGTGACAAGTGTTCGTGGAGGATTATGGTTTAACGTTCCGCCGGCGACAAGGTAATTAGGTGGGGAAGGATATGGGCAGAAAACCGTCCATGTGCTTTCAAACTTACTATCACAGTTTTCGCATTATGTGATTTATCGACATCGCAGAAAACTTATACCTTCGTGGTCGGACAGGGAATAAAACCGCCATATTTCTGCATATGAGTCTATTATCTCACCAGTGCACTGGACCTCGCGATGGTAACTACTGTACATTTTGTATAGTTCTAAAGAACTGATTCGCGAAGAAGAGGAAGATGAAGATGAGCGTCTTACAAAGATAAACTTGCACAAAGCAAAATAAAAAGTGTCTTGGATCGATGACGAACCGATTTATAAAACTGGTTAAGGTAATATCTTCGTACTGTCAGTGGGTGATTCTGCAAGATGATTTAACCGCTAGAATGCTATCAGATAATCAGCAGTTTATTACAAAGACACGAACGGAAATGGGAAATGTCACGTCAGAAGTACCAGTCCGATATTTATCAAATTTTGTGGATATGTTCGCAACATAATATGTATTAAATGATTTAACTTTCAGTACATTCGGAATTGATTTCTGGTGCACTCGGAACTGATTTGTATCATCCACGTCAGAATAATGTGCGACGATCCCCATAAATTGAAGGTCATCTTGAGGGATTTCTTGACCTGACTCATCCTCTATCAAAGTCCGACACATGACGGTAAACTACTCGTGCACGTGTGTTGATATCTCCGCCAAGATAGTCCCAATAACACTAGACGTACACAATAGTCATCATGTACTCACGCCAGCATTCATGTGGACGAATACTTTTTTACTGAAAATCAGCATACAAAAGGATAAATTTTTAATCAATATATTCCACAGAAATTGAAACTCTTGTGAATCATAATTACATGGTTATTAAAAAAATGCATCGAAATAGAATCTTATAACAACTAAGGTTTATTCTCCTCAGACTTATTCGGCATTTATCGCCATTGTCAAATGCCTGTGAATACAATTTTGGTGAGAACGTATATAAATGTGAATGTCATTCATATTGAAGTGACTGCATTGTATTCACGTCTAGATTGGTATAACGTCCTTGTTACGTCGTTAGTGAAATGGCACTGTGCTGATAAGATGCTAAATGACGTAAATATATTGAAAATAAAACGTTAATTATGGCGTAATAGTAGTTTGAGAGTTCCACTCTTATGACTTTTTGTGTTTACAAAGATTGTGGAGATGAACAGCGAAATTATTTTAATAAGAAAAATTTGTTATGATTGTCTTTGGTTGTTGCAATGTTACTTCCGATGTCTCTATTTTCGTGTTCTAAAAGTTCAATAAAGTTTTTGAGGTATTACTTGAGTCTAAATTCTGTACGCTCGTTTAATATTTCTTTTAAGTATTTTCTCGTGTGGATATATATTTCCAGTTCTTCAAGACTGTTCATTGCAAAACCATTTGGTATTCTCTGCAGAATGTGGAGTGTATTTTCGATCGTATCAGTAGTGTCGTTTTGATTTTTCAAATGTAGAAAGAAACTCGACTGATTGTTTTCACTCTCTGTGTTCCTTATATTAACGTCAAATATAAAGAAAACACTAGACTTAAGGAACACATGTTAAAAGTTCTTCCTGTTTGGCCAATTTAGGCTAAATGCAATTAGCGTCAGATAAAGGGAACACATTAGAGAGAGCAAAAGTAATCAGTTGAGCGACTTTGTACATCTGAAAAATCAAAACCACACTGCTGATACAATTGAAAATACAGTCCAGATTCTGTACAGAGTACCGAAAGGTTTTCCAGTGAACATTGTTAAAGACATAGAAAATTCCCGTCAAGAAATATTTCATAACAATACAGGATTTAGACACAGGTACTTTTAGAATACGAAAATGGATAAATCGGAAGTAACATATGCAACAATCAGAAACAGTCCTAACAAATTTTAGGTTGTAAAATAACAATACCGCTGTTGATACGCATAATCTTTGTAAACATATAGCGTCGTAAGAGCGGAACTGTCAAACTACTATCTCACCATAATTAACGTTTTATTCTCAATACATTTACATCGTTTAACATCTTATCGAAACAGTGACAGTTCACTAACGGCATAATATGGACGTCACATCAGTCTAGACGTGAGTACAATGTAGTCAGTTTAATATAAGTGATATTCACATTTATACACGTTCTCACAAAATTGTGTTCGCAGGTGTTTGACAATGACTAGAGATTAGTTATTATAAGCAGCTATATTGGTGCATGTTTCTAATAATCACATCATTATCAGACATTCATTATGTCACTGGCCATAAAGAAGAAAAATTCTGGTGTCGTAGTGTTCACAGCGTAACACTTCCAATTTCCGTCAGTGAAAAGGATAATAACGTAAATTCCCTTGTTCACAGGCTGTGAGAAACCCCTAAGGAAGTCAGGAAAATCCAGCTTACATTACTGCGACCCCTCCTGACAGAATAATGGCCCTGAAAATTGCTTCCGTCGCTTTGGTTCCTACCAATCACCTCCAGCCGGGACGCAATCCCGTCAGACTGATCTACCGACCTGCCACAGATGTAGTTTGAACGTCATTACACAGTCACATCGAACAGTTTTTATTATGCTGCCTGCAGAGGGCTAAGAAAAGTTATTCGCCGGCCAGTGGCATCACGGGTGACTTTTACAAGCCCCGTAAGTGACAGGTTGCAACATTCGTTCGCATTAAGGCAGTCGTTCGCGTCGCGGTGCGTGAGTACGGCGGGGAGGTGGGTGCGCTACGCGGCTATGGACGCTCAGGCGGCGGCCGTAAAAGCGGGTCGCCGGTGGAGTGGGGGAGTGCCGTCCCCCCTCCCCACTCCCTGACGGCCACAAATGGAATCGAGATTACCGCGCCGAGCGACGTGTCCCACATCTGCTGCTGCGCCAAGGACGAGAACATGCGCACAGTGGATGCGGGCCACTGCTCTCCGCTGCCACACTCGACGGCACGCCTTCGTCTTCACTGTGCCTGAGGCTGATCAAATTACGTCTACTCGGAAGATTTGAAATTTGTGTGTATATGTGTACAAAAAAGGTGCAGACTACTGTCATAGATAGTAACACGATACTTCAAAAATACGCGGAATATCTATCATGAATGACTACGAAAACAGCTTTTCTACATCTACATCCATACTCCGCAAGCCACCTGACGATGTGTGGCGGAGGGTACCTTGAGTACCTCTACATCTACATCTACATTTATACTCCGCAAGCCACCCAACGGTGTGTGGCGGAGGGCACTTTACGTGCAACTGTCATTACCTCCCTTTCCTGTTCCAGTCGCGTATGGCTCGCGGGAAGAACGACTGTCTGAAAGCCTCTGTGCGCGCTCTAATCTCTCTAATTTTACATTCGTGATCTCCTCGGGAGGTATAAGTAGGGGGAAGCAATATATTCGATACCTCATCCAGAAACGCACCCTCTCGAAACCTGACGAGCAAGCTACACCGCGATGCAGAGCGCCTCTCTTGCAGAGTCCGCCACTTGAGTTTGTTAAACATCTCCGTAACGCTATCACGGTTACCAAATAACCCTGTGACGAAACGCGCCGCTCTTCTTTGAATCTTCTCTATCTCCTCCGTCAACCCGATCTGGTACGGATCCCACACTGATGAGCAATACTCAAGTATAGGTCGAACGAGTGTCTTGTAAGCCACCTCCTTTGTTGATGGACTACATTTTCTAAGGACTCTCCCAATGAATCTCAACCTGGTACCCGCCTTACCAACAATTAATTTTATATGATCATTCCACTTCAAATCGTTCCGCACGCATACTCCCAGATATTTTACAGAAGTAACTGCTACCAGTGTTTGTTCCGCTATCATATAATCATACAATAAAGGATCCTTCTTTCTATGTATTCGCAAAACATTACATTTGTCTATGTTAAGGGTCTTCCTTCTATTCCAGTCTCGTATTGTTCGTGGAAAGAAAGATGGTCGGTATGCCTCTGTGTGGGCTCTAATCTCTCCGATTTTATCCTCATGGTCGCTTCGCGAGATATACGTAGGAGGGAGCAATATACTGCTTGATTCCTAGGTGAAGGTTTGTTCTCGAAACTTCAACAAAAGGCTGTACCGAGCTACTGAGCGTCTCTCTTGCAGAGTCTTCCACTGGATTTTATCTATCATCTCCGTAACGCTTTCGCGATTACTAAATAATCCTGTAACGAAGCGCGCTGCTCTCCGTTCTTTCTTCTCTCTCTCTTCTATCAAACCTATCTGGTACGGATCCCACACTGATGAGTAGTATTCAAGCAATGGGAGAACAAGTGTACTGTAACCTACTTTGTTTTCGGATTGCATTTCCTTAGGATTCTTCCAATCAATCTCAGTCTGGCATCTACTTTACCGACGATCAACTTCATGTTATCATTCCATTTTAAATCACTCCTAATCCCGACTCCCAGATAATTTATGTAATTAACTGCTTCCAGTTGCTGACCTGCTGTATTGTAGCTAAATGATAAGGGATCTTTCTTTCTATGTATTCGCAGCACATTACACTTGCCTACATTGAAATTCAATTGCCATTCCGTGTACCATGCGTAAATTCGTTACAGATCCTCCTGCATTTCAGTACAATTTTCCATTGTTACAACCTCTCGATATACCACAGTATCATCAGCAAAGAGCGTCAGTGAACTTCCGATGTTATCCACAAGGTCATTTATGTATATTGTGAATAGCAACGGTCCTACAACACTCCCCTGCGGCACACCTGAAATCACTCTTACTTCGGAAGACTTGACTCCATTGAGAATGACATGCTGTGTTCTGTTATCTAGGAACTCTTTAATCCATTCACACAATTGGTCTGATAGCCGCTATGCTCTTACTTTGTTCATTGTAATGCGATATGACTCGGAAAAACTAGAAAACAATCACACAGCGCTCACTTTCAACAACAGAAATGGAACTCGCGTAGCGAATATGTGTAAGTAGCACGTAAATGAATCAATTCAAAGGCAAGTGTAAGTTTTATGAATTAGTGGAAACGGTAAAATTGATTCAGCTTCAAACCTCCACTATAACTGATATGTTCAAACCCGATTTCGTCATGCGTAAGGATCAAACACAATGTATCACATGTCTAGTAAGAGTTGCTGTTGTGCTTTTCAGCCCAAAGACAGGTTTGATGCAGCTCTCCATGCTACTCTATCCTGTGCAAATCTCTTCATCTCCGAGCAACTACTGCAACCTACATCCTTCTGAATCTGCTTAGAGTATCCGTCTCTTGGTCTCCCTCTACGATTTTACCCTCCACGCTTCCGTCCAATACTAAACTGGTGGTCCTTTGATGCCTCAGAACGTGACCTATCAACCAAACCCTTCTTTTCGCCAAGTTGTGCCACAAATTCCTCTTCCCCGCAATTCTGTTCGGTACCTCCTCAGTAGTTACGTGATCTACCCATCTAATCGTCAGTATTCTTCAAAAGCTTCCATTATCTTATTGTCTTTACTGTTTATCGTGCACGTTTCACTTCCATACGTGGCTAGGAAGAGAGCGTTATCGTTTCGAGACGAGAAAGTTATAGAAGAGATGTCGGGCAATAGAAACAAAGAAATCTGTCATCAGATTTTGGATAAAGTTTTGCGACACAGGGTAAAACTCGAGCTGTTTCGGAACGTTACTGATTCGTGGAGTGGGTAAAGCTATCCCTCCTTATATACGGTGGCCTGGCTCTTTATGAAATCGGAATAGCGACGTGTACATTAAAAGTAATTCTGCCAAAGTGTATGCCATTCTGTTAGCCCTATGACGTGGGAAAAACTGACAGCCCATCACAGAAGAACCCTGTTCTTATCTCACAGCAAACAGAAATCACAAGCAGAAACGATGCAATTAATTCTCTTAAAATACGTGCCTGAATCTATAATCAATTGCAGGCTCCAGCTTTCGAGAAATTGCTTTGATATGCTTAATTTGTCGCAAAGTTGTCGGTAGATGGCGAGGTATTTAGCAGCGTTAACGAGGCTGATTTTCTTAATGAAATGTTTCTATACCGTATGGAATTCTAACGTTGCTAGTGGCACTTCGCATTCTTGTGCACTGATCGTTTTTGTGATAGATATCACCGTGGGAAATGCACTGGCGCTTGAAATGTAAAAGTAAAAGATCCAAGCAAATACTGAAATACCAGAATTCGTATGTTCTACATTTTCAGTTACTGTTAATTATATAAGATTATGTAAGATTTGCTATGTTAAAATCTGTTTTAAATAAGATTTATAAATAATTCTATTGTACTTGTGAACGTCATGATACATACTGAAGTTACTGATACACACACATTCCGCGACAACCAAAGAAAAAAAAAAGTAACATTGGATTTGAACACGGAGCGAAAAAGTTCTAAACAGTGCTGTTACTCACTATAATATCGAGTCGCTTGGTATAAACGCCACAGGCATGAAGTAGCGTTAGAGCTTCGACTTATTTTCCCGGAAACTGTCATTTCACCTAATGAAGTTTCCACTTCGTCAGAGAACGAACTACAGCGAGTCCTCCGCGTACGTTATGTCGAAAATTTTAACTCGCTGTTATTCATAATGCGAAGAGTACGTGTAGCAGGGAAGCTGGCAAAAGGTATAATTTGTCTCTTATCTACTCTGTTAGATCGAATTGTAGAATAAACAGCAGATTGCAGTTTCGTCAACGAAATCTTACAAAGGGGCAGAAATTGGACAATATTCCTAGCTTCAAAGTAGTATTCCTTCCTTTGTACAAGATTTATGGAAACGCGGGGTACCTATCTCTCGACAGTCAAAGGCTTTAGAAACTGCGAAGGTAAACATACAATAGACATAATTCCCTGGGAGTATCGGTTGTTGCCTCAGATTTAAGAATAGAAGTGACATATTTATCTGATGAAGTACTGTACCTCAGTAGCTCAGAGGGAGCCAAAGGAGAATAGATGGAAACAAAAAATAAAAATTTACTTTGAAGTTAGCAGGGACTGCAGAAGGAATGGCCCCTACGTTGTTCTGAAGGGTAAAAGAAAGCGCAACGAAAATTTCCCAAAGGGGACAGTGATTTGTTAACAAGAAAAAGGCATCATTTCGCCACTTTCATTCGTATGAAAGTATACAGGTTCCGATCAAGACTCATTGTGCATCAATACTTCAAATTCTCCTCTCCAAATTACGGCACCTCGTAAACTGCACCCAATGAAATCTGCAGCCAGTGAAACTTGAGCCCAGGAAAGATCGAGGAAGGGTCCACTAATGCTGCCGTCACAACTCCACAACTTGCCTGCCCGGCTGGAGCGAGAGCCGAGGAGGGCTCTTAACGTGTTGTGCTGATGAAGAGGACTGGCATACTCGAACGAGAACTGTAATACCTACGTTTTAACAAACTTATTTTATTTTCTGCAGGCTGCAATAATGATTTATTTACTTACAATCAGATCTTCAGAAAATACTGTGGAAAATATTAAAACTGAATTACAAAAAAAGATTTTACAACTGATTAAACGTTTGCTACTGGACCAAAGCTTCAGAACAAGCGTAATTTACATGCAGCCGCATTTACGCAATAATATTTCAAATTCACGGAAGATATTACATTACGTTTCATTTACTTACGACATAAATAAAAAAGAAAAATTAAAGTCAATGAATAATTACAAATATTCCATACAGTTCAGCTAAACCTTAGACTACTGTTAAAAAGCGTCAAGCTATTTTCAGCCTGACGTTTTTAATTTTTCCGGTACGCAAATCACACATGACATCGATTAAAGTGGTATGTCGGCCGATCAACGCATTATTTTTTGTTCAAATGGCCAGGATTACGACAGTGATTGTACATGTCAAGCCATCTTCATTAATCTATGCTCTGTTTTGTAACTGGATATCGTTGCTTGAATGTAATATTCTCGCAGAGACCATTAACAGCACGTACTAACAGCAAGTAAGGGCAGTGAGTTGCACACCCTGCGATGACGCTCTCATGGAACTCCGGGGGCAACTTCAAAGCGGGACATCGATTGGGGCAGAGGCGCTCCAGGACGCCCAAGGCAGGAACTCAGGAACTGGCTCCGTCTTCTTCCGAGAAATTTAGTAGGCACAGAACAGCACGTGGACCTATCATGTACGCTAAAAAGATAGCCGGAGGCGACTCACCTCCAGTGATAATGGACATTTCACAACGTTTCCCTTCCGGCAGTGCACTTTCTACAGCGGGCACTTTGCATTAGCCAATGAAATTCGCAACTTGTTGTCGTGGTTGCTGCTGAGCGTTCCAGTGAGACGATATATCGAAGTCGTGATGGGGCTCAGCAAGTTGCGTGTCTAGTCTACCTACCACATTTGACAACTTCATCATAAAAACTACTCGAGAGAGTGCGATGCTCATTATGCACTAATGAAACAAATTAGAAACTATCTCCACACTGTGAGCATCTGTATTGCAGCGGAAACAGCTTCACAGTCAGACAGGGTGGCCGAAAAGTTCTAGGCGCTTCAGACTGGAACCGCGCGACCGCTACGGGCATGGATGTGTGTAATGTCCTTAGGTTAGTTAGGTTTAAGTAGTTCTATGTTCTAGGGGACTGATGACCTCAGATGTTAAGTCCCATAATGCTCAGAGCCATTTGAACCACTTTTTCACAGTGAGACAACAAATCAGTTCTGCAAATAACGGACTATATTTGTTAATTAAGAGTCACCTAGTCCGGATGAGTCGAAGGACAGTCGCAACTGCAACTACAAAGTAAGTGTGCCCTGTACAATATCCTCTTACTATCATCACAATTCTACATGAATCGATGAAAAGACCGTTAAGCAATTACTGTCGTGAGAACATCTCTGAACATTAACACCTAACAGTGCCTCATTAGAAGCTTTCTTTTAATTGCGACTGAATGTACCACTGACACATTGGAGGATATCTCAGCTCTAACTGGAAGACTGCTTGGGAATGTGCTACAAGCTTTCGTCATCTGCACGGTTTTCAAATGCAAATTTACCAAGTGCAAGACTCACGGAATTAGACAATTAATCAAGGAGCCCATGTTCTGTAGCAAATCCTGCAAATTGTGAGCTGTTCAGATAATGAACAGCACTAATGGCAAGATGAGAAGCCTACATTCAACTCCGCGAACGTGCATCACAACGCACAAGTCAGCACGGAAAGCAGAAACTGAAATGGTATCAGAGAAAAGCTGCCACAAACAATAGCACGGTTTTCAAA
This sequence comes from Schistocerca cancellata, assembly GCF_023864275.1. Taxonomy (NCBI): domain Eukaryota; kingdom Metazoa; phylum Arthropoda; class Insecta; order Orthoptera; family Acrididae; genus Schistocerca; species Schistocerca cancellata. Next base: position 928,057,853 of record NC_064626.1, on the reverse strand, counting down.
TGCAAATTTACCAAGTGCAAGACTCACGGAATTAGACAATTAATCAAGGAGCCCATGTTCTGTAGCAAATCCTGCAAATTGTGAGCTGTTCAGATAATGGACAGCACTAATGGCAAGATGAGAAGCCTACATTCAACTCCGCGAACGTGCATCACAACGCACAAGTCAGCACGGAAAGCAGAAACTGAAATGGTATCAGAGAAAAGCTGCCACCAACAATAGCACGGTTTTCAAATGCAAATTTACCAAGTGCAAGACTCACGGAATTAGACAATTAATCAAGGAGCCCATGTTCTGTAGCAAATCCTGCAAATTGTGAGCTGTTCAGATAATGAACAGCACTAATGGCAAGATGAGAAGCCTACATTCAACTCCGCGAACGTGCATCACAACGCACAAGTCAGCACGGAAAGCAGAAACTGAAATGGTATCAGAGAAAAGCTGCCACCAACAATAGCACGGTTTTCAAATGCAAATTTACCAAGTGCAAGACTCACGGAATTAGACAATTAATCAAGGAGCCCATGTTCTGTAGCAAATCCTGCAAATTGTGAGCTGTTCAGATAATGGACAGCACTAATGGCAAGATGAGAAGCCTACATTCAACTCCGCGAACGTGCATCACAACGCACAAGTCAGCACGGAAAGCAGAAACTGAAATGGTATCAGAGAAAAGCTGCCACCAACAATAGGAGATGCCCAGACTGCTTCGCGACAGAAAGTCCTGAAGAGGAGTGTGCTCTCTACTTCACTCTCTACTACTTGAAAAATTCGACTTGGAGAGGAGGACCTCTAGCCATTGCTACAGTGAGCAGCAAGAACTTCGCTTTCTTAACCATGATACAAGGGAAACCTAGAAAGATTTCATATTCTTGGCTCGCTGAATGTGTTTCAATAAGCAGAAGGTTGGTATTGACTACCAGCCAAGTTCCACTTATTGGTCGAGCCCTTCGCGTCAAAGCATGGTGTTAGACAAGAATCACATGACTGGATGATAACCAGGAAAGCTACTAGTTTTCCTACGTTTTGCAAACGACACCAAGTCGTCCTCTTCTGCGATCTGTGTTCAGGGAGGTGAATTCGTTAAGCCAAGTTATCCTCTGGGGGCTTGTCGGCAACTCCTTTTAAAGGAAGAAACCGCATTCATAGTTGAAATGGACGGCCAGAGTCTTATTGCAGACGCTCCTGCGAAAAGCAGTACCCGCGAGGTCTGTCTCCTTTGATCAGACCCTTTGTGAACGACCTATGTGGTCAAGTCAGAACCTTTAGGCGACCACTTCACATGCTCATTTCCCATCGAGACAAACTGAATTATTTTTCCAGAGCTAGCCGTCTTGTGGTTTCCTCAAACATAGCAAAAAATGAGCAAATAAAACGGTTAAACAAGGCACAGCGATATCTGACTGCAATGCCGCATCAAGAAGTTCGCAGAAGGTAGGTGACATGCGGGGACGCTTTTCTATCTCAGGGTCATGAAAGCTACAACTTAGGTGTTCTGAGAAAGACAGCTAAGAAATGGAGGCCACAAAGCGCTGGATTGGTAGTTAAGGAAACGAGGCTCTGAAGTATACCCATTACCTTGTAATTCTCAAAACAGTGCGAGTGTGAAAATGACGATTCGAGAGTGATTTTTACGCAGCCCCTAGTGGAAGAAATTAACAACCAAAAAATTATACTACTGAATAACAACAAGGGAACTTTTTGCTCGTTGGTGGCCGACGTTTTTCGAAGGAGGCTCTGGGCAGTACAAATAAGGGGGAAGAGTGTTCTATAACAGAAGACGACACACTAGGGGCTGATTTCTTTCTGGTAGCAGACGGCACCTGAATGGTAAACTTAGAAGTAAACAGAGAGAGTTCACAGGCTGAGTAGAATGGGGCGAGAGTTAAATAGAGGGAGGCAAACTGCACTCAGATATTTCACTTCTGGAGAGGAGGCTGATTTGGTGGATGAGCTTCGGCAGCATCCATTGCAACCTCAGTGTAGTCGTACTGTACGACTCGTACAAATGCCGATAATGGTGAAAATATCACAGACCATCGTCTGCTTAAGGCGAATCAAAGTTGCATGTTTCAATAAATCCACACTGGCTTTTCATGACTAGTCAGGCAGGCTCAGTCGGATGTAATCTCATATTTTCTACCGATACGACAGTGGGATCACTGGTGTTGCTTCGCAGCTATGTTGTTCAGTGTTAATACGTCAGGAAGTTGATTTGCACGAATTCCAGTTCCTTGATAAATTAACTTTTCCAACCATGCCATTGCCTATTATTACGTAGTTTCATGTTTCATTTTGATGTTTTTGTTGCGTACTCCATAAAAAAATCTTATACTCTCCTTTATCAGTTTGTGCATATTAAGAATTTGTAGCAATTATTGGTATTCCCCTGGGCCAAGCGTCTAATTTCGTAATTAGTAAACCTACTTCATGAAGTTAGTTAACAGTGAATTATGGGAATACCGGTACCGGAATTTGATGATATAGCCACCCTTTTCATTAACTGCGTCAATTAGATTCGTTGTTAGCTTCATTAAACATTTGAGTTTCGGGGAGCGTCTGCCATTCAGCAGACTCAACTGATATAGATCAACTTAGGACCCATAACAGTATTTAGCACTGAAAATATGAATATTATAGCAGCCAGGTCAGAGGCGATGCAACGTCATCCTGATAAGTGGGCTTATGAGCCCATGATCTTTGCAAATTTGACTCGGTTTTGTGATCACTGAAATAACATCACATGCCCTGACACCCTGCCAAGTTTCATTTTGTTTCCTCCTCTACTTCTGGGCGCTTCAGTTGTTAGGTAGTGTATATTTAGGACTCATAAACAATGACTCATAAACAATGATAATAATCCTACATTCTAAACAGCAAAATTCTCTTAAATATCGCATCATATATACTCTGTTCGTGACGATCTTATACAAGAAGGCTGAATTTTTCACTTGAATGTGTGATGAACTTTTAAAGTCAAAGAAAACGTTTATGTTTCAAACCCAACAACGGTGAATGAAAAAGTAACTGTTACTCCACTACTTCTCAAATCGGTGTGTGTTATCTGTAGCCAGACGAACCAAAAGACTGCCGCTGCAGAAGCTGGAAAGTTGCCGAGCTGACATGACCACAGCCTCCGTTCTGGCACTGGAGCGATCTCGGTTACCACACACAGGACCCTGCGGCTGGCTGCCAAGACTGGAATATTGTCAACGCAGCAGGTGGCGAGAAACAGGTCGTTGCTGTGTTGCCTTGGATTACATACTGCCGGGAGCTGTTACTGCAACGCTTCTGTGGTCTTCGTGACCAAAAGCAACATCCTGTCATAACAGAGCCGGAACGAACAGCGATAAATAGCACTCGTTACAGACAAAGAGTATCTGTCATAGACCACAGCCTACACCGAGGAATACTCCACGGCATCTGTTGACCCGAAGTGACTCATCTCATCACATCAACTAGAAACTGCTTGCACTTACTGTGGGTCAATGGACTGTGTCTAGTTGTCACCCTACTGGGAGCTGAACTGGTGCATTCCAGTTGCGAGCCAAGTGCTGGCTGACATTAACGGACTTCCAGTGGTTCCTTGTTCTGCAGTCCGCGATGGTGTGCCTCCTACGTCCACCGCCAGCTGCTGGCCGGTCGCTGCATTTGTGCTTAACAGAATGGCTGACCTATACTGGAGTTTGCTACCATTATATGCCAGACACATCTCTGTACCCGCTGAAGTGCTGACTTGGCTCCTTCTGCTGACACCTGTTCCGCCCAGCTTCCTTGTGCCGGTGGCTGTAGCCGCTGCCGCGAGGTGAGACAAGGAATCACCACCGCTCAAAATCTACTCGCACTAATGGGGCGCTGACTTCTTCGGCTTTATCAATTCTGCCAAATAAATCACGTTGGCATTTTCACTGCCTTAATGATATCACAATGGTTGAGGGACTGGTTCTTCGTCCCTGCTGCCCTGTCTCCCATCCTGTAACGTCTTCGTAACACATTATGACGGCAATAACGTTTGGACTATCCAGACCCCATTATATAAGTGAGATTTCTTACTTGTTCAACTATCAGATAACTGAACACAGTGAAGCCTATTCGGGAAGTACTAATTAAAAAACGCCTTCAGTCACAACTGTTCGTGTTTTGTTAAGTACATGATGCATTTCGGACCCTGTGGGTCTATCATCATGTGTAATTTGTTTTAGTACATGCTTTATTTTTTTTCTCTTGAATGAGGTGAAATGTATAATCCTGTCATGAAAAGGTTTAATTTTAGGCTATGAATTTCGTAAGTCAAACGCGGAAAATATGCGCGACGTAGTGGAATAGACGAACAATGTAAACTTACCACATAATCCAAGAAAAGCATTTTTAACGTTTTAGCACCATGGTACATTATTTTCTCCATCCTGTTCGTACGTGTCACTTCACTCAAGAGGCACATTCGCTTCGCATACACATTTTTGTAAACACTTCACAAATTTTGTGTACATGATATGATCAAAGACGAATTTATTCCTAGATGTAATTGTTAAACAATTCCCGTATGAAGAGCGTAGGTTTGGAATAGGTTTTTAAAATTACTGAAATAGTTGTGGCTTGCGAAATCTGTTTTTTTTTTCATTTAACAAAGATTCTGTTTTCTTTTACTTTTTTTTATTTTGTGGAGGTATATCTCCAGTTGTTCTAACAGATTTAGGGTCTCACCGTTTGCTTCATTACTTAGTACTACCAAATTGTTTTCTAAACTATTGGTGGCATGTCTCGTTTCCAACATATATTGTGCAATAACTGATTTTCGAAGTGGTTGAGCCTGAAAGTACTTACATGCTGTTTAAACGGGGTTTCAAGTTTCTGCCTGCTTCCCTACATCGTAGGCATGCCTACTCCGTTGTGTACCACTTCGTACACAACAGTAAGGAGACGCTGGCTACAGAGTGGTGCAGCAGCTGTCGTCATAAGGAAACTGGACGGTAGCAGAAACGATAAGCGAACAATGCAGTTTTGTCTAAGCGTTGTGAAGAAAATTTACAGAAGTACAAACTGCAATGTAGTACAGCTATTAGAAGAAGCAAGCTTTGTGCAGTGTGAGTTTCTCACCACTAAGGCACAAGCGATCTCTCGAAGCCCGCCTGAGACTGAAGATTGTCTAAGTCTGCGACAGAGACTGGCCCTGGAGCTCCCGCTGGGCATCCTGTATCGCGGCAGCACAGGACGCTCGTAATCAGAGCAGCGTAAGACGTGGCGCAGCAGGCGCGCATCATTGGATCCGCCAGATCCCTGTGCGACTGTTATCAGCGTCTGTCTGAAACGTACGATTCCATTGCCAATTGCGAGACCAATTTAGGTGGTATCGATCTATGACACCACATACTGAATTATGGAAACACTTATTAAACATTCATTAAGAGATGGCAAAATTTATATTAATTGAAAAATCAGCAAAACGAATAGCTAACACTTTTCAATGACACGATAGCTCACCATACTAGGGATTTAGCAACTAATGGAAAAGATGAAATTACTTTTAATCCCCAATTGTGCAAATTTTAATTGCCAGTGGTTGAAATCAAACAATGAAGCTGGACTGGCAGTATTAACTGTAATAGGTAAAAGTAAAGTAAATTTGTCCTCAAACCGAGGACTGGTTTAAGCACAACACTGCTTTTATAGGTATGGTCCAGCTGGAGGCGGTATGCCATTGTCTTCCTCTGATCCTCGAAATATCTTACCCAGCGATGTGTAAGACGACCTACACTTTAACGTGGCTTTCGAAACACGGTACAACTTTGCATTTTTCATATTAATAATCGCTGCCAGACGTGAAAGAAGTGTTAAGTGACAGATAGAAATCTTAGGGCTGACTGGGAATAGCACCCTAAACCTTTGGATTCGTAGTCTGGCACCTGACCACAGTGATCAGTATAAAAAACACTTTACTGGCGTATCTTTCGGTATAAATCTTACAAACACATACTACTGCAGTTTAAATATTTCGTTTTCTGAATTAGATTCTTGAAGAGTGGAAAATGTAGTCAAGTGCAGTGATATCTGTATTGAAGGAGCAAAAACCAAGAGTGACTTATTTAATGTGGGCATTCAGTTTACACCAACTACTGTAATGCCATTGCATGATCCACAAATAAGCAATTGCTGTACAAAAGTTATCCTCCCTTAGAGATATGTTCTTTATGAGGTAATCAAAATCATTAACTTCGTTTACTCTAGGCCTAGGCCATTAAATAATCGTTTATTCAAAATACTTCGTGAAGAGAACAATAATATCCATACATCTGTTCTTTTACACAACGAAGTCAGATCGTTACCTCGAGAAATGTAATAACCCACATTTCTTAGCTGAGGGAAGAGGTGTGTGCTTTCGTTTTAGAACACAGTTCAGAATTGAAAGGTTGGTTGTTTGACAGAATTTGGCTCCTCCAGACTGCCTTTTTAGGCGACATTTATTTATAATTATCAATGAATTTCATTTAATCCTTCGACACAAACAAGCAAATGCATTTACTGCTGACGAAAAAATTCTTGTTTTCAAGAGAAGACAAAATTCTGGACAATTTATATGTTTTACAATGAGATTGATTACTTCCCAACAATAAAAAGGTATCTTTAGAAAAGGAAGGAATAGAAATAGGAGAGACCTTTATTGAAAAACCTATCCAACCCCTGAAATGCTTAGTGAAACGTTCAATTAGACTTTTTTTTTAGATGAATAGCAGTTGAAATATCGAAATGAAATGGCTATAAACAAACCTATTTATAGTCATTACATGACCTTCAAGCACGTCATGAGATAAATATAAAACTTTCATGCAACTTTCATTTCAGTCAATGTTTTAAGAAAAATCTAAATTGATGCCATTATCGGAGTTCTTATGGAGCCTACTTTATAAGATGAACATGTTCAACTGTAACAAAAGGCCGTTATGGAACATTTACTATTTGCAACTATATATTTATGGGAAACACGATACCGCAGCAGGCTTGGTGCGACCATGTCATGAGAATTCAACTTTGTTCCATAAATACTAATGTTAAGTATAATTAGAAAATAAGAACCAGTAACTCTCATCTCATTAAAATTTAAATTTACAAGTGCAGTTTAATTTTGTTATTTTACGTTTAATGTACTTTCAGAACTTTTGGGTTAATTTTGAAGTTACATTTTGACTAAATAAATATTTTCTGAAATAATTATAATTTTCGTTGAAAAATATCCATTTATAGAATGTTGCCTGGAAAATTGGGCTTCCACGACAAAAACACACATTAATAATGGTCCCAGTTATCGAAAAATAAAGAAACGCTGCTCTAAGTTAAAATGTTGATTTCCATAAACTTTTAAAAATTATAAAACGAATCGTTCTTAAAAAGACATTGACAGAGGCTAATTTATAATGCGAAGGAAGGGGAAACGTAAAGAGGATAGTTTTTCTACAGTAAGCAGGATGGTTTTTGAACTACTAAGCTGTCATTTATTAGTGTGCAGGCAAAACATATACATTAGAGACACTTTTAACCAAAAAACTTGTTTCTCATTCACTTATAATTCACAACAGTAAAACACTCCATAAGGAAAAGAAGCCCATACAGATGACTAAATAAGTTTTCAGCAAACGAAATAAATGCAAAATTTGTCGCTGCATTTTTCTGTATTTCTTTTTCGTCAGTAACTAGTAATCGGAACGTTCGTTTGAGTATCTTAATGTTTTACAAGGTGTGGCACTCCTATTACTTGTGGAAAATTTGCCCTCATCTTGCTCCCATAAGGGTTAGAAATAAGTCACCCAAATGTTTACGGGAATCCTGCAGTTTTCTCTTGAATCTGAATAGTGGTTAAGATTGCCACTGTCCCCATAAGTGAAGCATTTCAAGAAATGAAAGACTTTGAATATCACTGAAACTGCTCGACCGACTAGATACAGCTAAAAGATCCATTGAATATCTTTAGCGGCGACATCAAGTCACATTTGTAATCCATTTTATAACGAATGTTCCTCAGCATATATGTTAAATCAAACTAAATTACAATTTCAATGCAGTTGATGGCATTCTTAACTCTACAACTGGGTGGCTTGTGAGAGAGACTGGGGATTCAGCAACATCATTAAATATAAGATTAGCTTCTTCCGAAAATTCGCCAGCAACCTGACTTCGCGGAAGAATAAAATGTACAAAAATAAGTGATGCCTTGGATATTATGGTAATTAATTGACGCTACTTGGCGTAGCTGTTTCTCCCCTTGTGTAAGAAGGAACTAATATTAGTATGCAATCAAATAAACTCACTAGTCTTCAGCGCATTACACAAAACACTCAGATGCCGCCAGTAAAATCTATCATACTATAAAAATGGCAACGTAAACATGTAAAACGGCCAAAAGTCGCGAAAAAAAGCGTCTAGAAAGCGTGCGAGTAATTTACTGAATCTTGCAAGTGACACTTATGAGCAATTTGTGAAAAACTAAATAGTTATCGACTTACCTTTATCTTCCGTCTGAAAGCCAGAAGTGTAGCAGCTGATTCAATAGGAATGATTTTAATGCAGCCCCAAATAATTCCGATTGTCAGCTGCAATAGGAGCAGCAGTGACATCAACTACAAGAACAACAGCAAAAATTCTGGCTCTCCAGAAAATGGTGACCAACGAATGTTCAACGTGATCGAGTTTCGATGCTGAACACTAGCGTTAACGTACATTCCTTTTCTGCTCATATAACACTATTTTGATACCTTCCTCAAAGATAATCTCTGTCAAAGATGAAATATATCTCAGATCTAAGCAGTCATTATTACCACAGGAATATTACTGTTATTATTTAAACACAACTAAGCATTCAACTTTGTAAGGGAGAAATAAAAGACACTTAATAAAACGATGATGAAGCAGTAAATTATTTTCTCCAAGCATGAACAGTTATTAAGTTGTGAAGGATACCTCGGATGGTACACCATGACCGATCTCCGTAAATACGCCTGTAACGTTCAAATTTATTACTGCGTTTTTCATTGTGGGTGTCATAAGGAACTTTGTCCTTTAGCGGCAACAATGGCCTATTCGAAGAATTACAGTACGCTGTAAACGCCTGTTGGAAATATTTCCCACGAGGCCAACGTAGTTAACATAAACATGTCACATCACGGCAGTACATCGTGGAACAGTTGCTCGCGTCCTTATTTAACATACCTTAGGCACTGCACAAAAAGTTTTAATGTAGTATTCGCTGTGAAATAAAATCAGTTTTGTCTCAACTTCTGCGTGTAAATTGATTCCTGGAACGATAATATCCACAATTCTGGAACCATTACTGAGTATGTTATTCTAAAATTTAATATTAAGTGTTAGGTGGAGGATTTTCTTAACTAAAAATGAGAGTTTGTGTACGCCACCGTGGAAGACGTCGTTGTTAGGCAAAAGCTTTTGTAGCACGCGATGCTCTTGATTGCGTAAAATGCCTACATGCAGGTTGATCGAGGTTAATTCTTAAAAAGTACCAGTATGATGGACGGTCGGTGAAGACTCGACGACATTGGACCCCCTTGTTTAATTTAATTTTATATCCACAAGGGAAATGTATTGCATCAGGACACTCATGATTCTAAATGCGTCTGTGTTATGCATACATATGCATGCGTACCGAGAAGCTACAATATAAATGGCAGCTGTAACGTTCAAAACCCAGTCGCTATGAACTTTATGATGATACAGATATAAATGTATTACGCCAACTGACGATGGATGAAAGCCCAAAATGTATTCTTTGCATAAATATAGTTGTATAAAAAGAGTTTGGTCGCTGTATTTCTTCAAGTGATGTAATCTACGCCCTTATATCTCAGATATCAGTATCATGCAGATGTTAGTCATACTATTTTTCTGCGAACATCGTTTCTGCATGTTACACTGTACTGAAACATTTTCCTTTCCAAATAGTTCACTTAGATGTGAAATGATTCTTAGAGACTGTTTCCTACCCGTGAGTCGTAAGTATCCACTTTGAGCAGGTGTTGTTGAACTGACTCTTCAACATGAGATTGCTAGAGATACTCTTTTGAGTTTTAGTAGCAAATGTGTCTCAGTGACTCCCGTCTTTGATTGCAGAATGAATCTTTTACTATGCCTCCGAGTGTGGCTTGTATTGAAACTTCCTGGCAAGTTAAACTGTTCTATACTCTCTTCAGTTCAACGATTTTGTGGCTGAGGTCAGAAACCTTGGACACCTCTCTTCCAGTTACAGTGGATCTGAGTAAAACATTACCTGTCTCTGGTGTTTCTCAGACAGATACAATGAACTGTACATCGAGTGACTAAAATACGAAAAGAGGAATAGGAACTGGTTAATAGTTTCATTGTTTTACAACGAGGGAAGTCAGCTTTATTGTTTTACGGCGAGGTAAGTATACTGTATTATTGTTTAATACTTTCACGCATTATCAGGATCTTAAGTGACCAAAATCTGCAGCCTTCGATTTCATTAATGGTATTCCTAGAAACGGAGTGGGAGTAAAATACCTGGGTGTGAACGGCTATATTACCTCACTCGAATCTGTGTTTGGAAATGGAGCGGAGGAGATCATATTGATTGCTTTCTCCACACCACGTGGCTGAAAACTGCACTAGTCACAAGGCAGTACTCGTCACAAGAATAATGATATGATTCTTGTTGTGGACTGGCAAGACAGCCAATCCACTAGGTCGGGAGGCCGAAGGGCACGCGTTTAAGCTCACGCAGGCTGGCGTGAGGTCTGGAACAGGACAAGGTCTTTATAGTAGCAAAAATAGTTCGTAGCGTCTGGAATACTTAACTTTAATTCATAATTGGTGAACATCGGTCTGACGGTACATGCATCACAAGATAAATAGCAATTGATAATGGCGCCTTGCTAGGTCGTAGCAAATGACGTAGCTGAAGGCTATGCTAACTATCGTCTCGGCAAATGAGAGCGTAATTTGTCAGTGAACCATCTCTAGCAAAGTCGGCTGTACAACTGGGGCGAGTGCTAGGAAGTATTTCTAGACCTGCCGTTTGGCGGCGCTCGGTCTGCAATCACTGACAGTGGCGACACGAGGGTCCGACGTATACTAACGGACCGCGGCCGATTTAAAGACTACCACCTTGCAAGTGTGGTGTCTGGCGGTGACACCACAACTCTCATGTAAAACCCTTCAAAAGATTGTTATTTAAGCGTCACCACAGTGAACTATGATTGCGTGCAGATAGAGAGATTTCGTCAGAATGCTCTGTACTGTCACTACTGACATGCTCAATCGCTTAGAATGAGGACGTATCTATTGACGTTCGCTCGCACTGCACCAACGACATCGCGAATGGTATCGATACTGATAGATGACCGAAAATGTCCACGATACACAGAGATTTTGCTATTTGTTATAGAATCAAATTCTTCAAATTTGTTAATGAATAATTATTATATCCAAGTATAGAATTTCTTAATAAGCTTGAAATAACTTTCGTCAACCCTATAATGTGTCTTAAATATGAACCAGTAGGTGTGTTATTTTCTTGCGACAAGAATCACAGAAATATTTCAAAATGCAGCTGCCGCTTTCAACCAGCCAGTTATAATGATCAGACTGTTTGTAGCTGAGAAAGGAGGCGACAACAAATGTCATTGTAGAAACTACAAAAATACTGCCAACTAATCACCATCATTCCGTCTTTCATAGTTGAAAGTTGGTGGTTCATCACAAAATGCTGTTAACAATCTTTCTCTGTTTTTCCCGGTCTCCTCCAGATCGAAGTAGTTGGTCTCTTATTTGGCATGTCTTCTCCTTTACCTGGCCTATCCATCGTCTAGGTGGTCTTCCTTGCGATTATTTCCCTTTCAGTTTGTCTTGGATGATCATCTATTCCAAGTTATCCTCCTATCGTCGAATTATGTGACCAAAGAACTGCAGGATCCCTTGGAAACAAATACTGGTGTAACAATATGTTTACTTTTATGCATTAACATACAGCTATAATCGGCGGTGGTAATATATTTGTAGAGAAAAGTACATAATGATGTATATTGTATTTTCGGCCAATAGACATGACTAGTTATTGTAGCGGTTTTTAATACCTTTACGTGTCAAGAATTTTACGCCGACTGTGTGGGGCTGTTTCTTGTTGAATCGTCTGATCAGTCAGAAGTTGATTTGCAGAGGAGGGTAAATGACTACTGAAAATATAATTGTTTTTGGATAGCTCAACATGAATTTCCTAAGGGACCGAAGTTTATCGTGCATTTACCATTAGAATAAGGTGCGGAAAAAAATATTTCGCCGTGTGCAACTTCCGTCCGATTTCGACGACACAGTTCGTGACTGTGAACTATCAAACTTTGCAGAAACATAAAATAAAATCAGATACATATGGTCATGAAGTAGTGAAACATAGGTTCTACACTAAATAAATAGTCCATACTCAAGTTCCATTTAAATTTGGATTTATGGCAATCAATAGATTACGAACTTACGATGCTCTGAAGGTCCAGATACACGTAGCACAATATAGCTTTTCACATAAATCTACTGCTATGCAGTAAGGCACTTTCACATTACACTAAAATAATATTTTTAAACAATAATAATGCGGTGGCAAGACATGTGTGTCCGAGACAAATTACAAGAGACAGAAGAGTGAGTAACTGTTCATCGAAAATATATCGTACATCAAAAGAATGTGTTAAAGTGTTCCTCTTTTGTCCGCCTTTCACGCAGCGGCTTTCAAAGTCAATAGCTCACTGCATCTCTGACGGCGCTTCCACAATAAACACGTCATGTCACAGGACGTTCGTTTTTTACATTCTCGCAACGTTATTTGTTAACTGTAGCTGTTCCCGAGCGACTGCTCGGTTAGTGAATGATTTAAAATGATAGGGCAACCATATAATGTTATACTGGCCAACCTCTTCCCCATCGTGAGTTTTCGAAAGATTAATTTGTTGGGCCGTTTGTCCATCCATGATATTCTCAGCAACCTCCTATCTGTCCACATCTCAAAAGCATCAGTTCTTCTGCAGTTCCCTTCAGTTATTGTCCCTGTTTCAGCGTCATAAAGGTAAACTAGAAACACCACATACGAGGGTTGACTGAAAGGTAATGCCTCCACCTTCGTAACTCTTCAACAGTTGGTAGCATTGCTATATGGCAGGTAAAGGCTTGTGAAATTCAAAATTTTCGCGGCGAACTAAATATTCAAAAAGATTTCGGGCTTGCAGCCGGTCGTCGTTAGCTTTCATCCACGATATTTCGACTGGATAACTGCCAGCCATCCTCAGGTGAGCCATCGAAGACACGAAGACGCTCTGCGTTCCGCAATATATAGCGTGCAGCAAGTATTCCGCGCATGCGTCAAAATCATATTGACAGACGAACCACACCGCCCGCCAGCAGCGCCCTCGCTTGTGGAACTGTCAATTGACGCGCTCTGACGTCTTCATCTGGAGCAGATCTTGGAGATGACGGGGTTCCACGCATTATCTAGCTGGTAGCCATTGTCACGATTCATAAGATTGTCTGTCATGCGAATTTCCACTGATTCTTTTATGACGGAGTCCCAAAATGATGTTGCTGTGGCCAAAATTGTTGTCTTGTCATACTCCATAGAGTGTCCAGTGGAAATGCAATGCTCAGCAATTGCAGACTTGCTAGGTTGCAAAAGGCGAGTACAGCGTTGATGTTCAGTGCAACGTTCTTCTACTGTTCGCAATGTTTGTCCTATATATGACATGCCACACTGACAAGGTATTTTATAGGTATTCAATCAAGAATATTTTGAACAGATTGACGGAGTCGCCATGGGTAGCCCCTTGTCTCCCTTGATGGCCAACATTTTTGTGGAGGCTTTTCAAGAGAGAGCGCTTGAATTAGCAGCCCTCAAACCAACTGTTTTTTGGAGGTACGTGGATGACAGTTTCGTAGTGTAGTCCCATGGAGAAGATAAATTCTAACGAATGGCTTCTCGTCAATTATAGGTGGCGGTGCTATAAATCAAATGCACCTGAGCCATTTCGCGATACGTGTAGCTAGCCTTGTTATTCCCAACGCTTCCATGGTGAGAATGGCGACGATCTCCGCGCACGCCACCCGTGTTTGTATAGCAAGCCTTGTCGTGACAATAGTGCCCTGTCGTGGGGTTTGCGACCGACGGTTCCTATGTGATTACTGCACGATGTGCCATGTCGGTTTGTAAACGTTCTTTTGAATCACCCTGTACATACCGAGTGATTATAACTAAACTTTCCCTATGTAAAACGATGTAACACGGAAACTAATGGCAGTACGAGGACCAAACGTGGTAGCAATACTGTCAAGGACATGGGGAAGACAAATAACGCAGAAACAATTCAACTGAAACAGTTTTAATGTGCTGCTGCTAAGGTACATCATATCACTTTATCCTGGTACCACTGCTGCTACAAAAGAGCCTCTATATGGCTCCCATCAGTGTCCAGAAGAGTCTGAAACCGCAGGATTGCATTCTGCACAGTAGGTATGTTGGCTCCCTCTATCGATATGCTGCGCTTCAGATCAGCACATGTGAGTATGTTCCCCTGGTAAACCCTGTCCTTCAGATGACCCCACAACCAGGAATCACAGAGAGTGAGATCAGGCGATCGTGCTGGCCAACCATTTGGAAACCATCAGTTGATAATTCGATCGTTTCCAAATTTGTTTCGGGGAAGCAGGTGAACTTCAGGAGCGATGTGCAGTGGGGCTCCATCTTGCATGAAAACTGTTGAGTTAAATGCGTCTCTCTACTGTAGAGAGGGGATGACGTGCTGGCGAAGCATTTTGCAGCAACGCTGGCCAGTCACACTGCCCGTCTTCGATCCTTGAGCACCAACGTGTGCAAAATAGAATGGGCCAATGATGACCGTAGCCATGAAGCCACTCCATACCGTGACACGTTCAACATACAGAGGAACTTCATGCACAGTGACTATAGGTGAATATCCCCAAACTGCACAACTCTGCGTGTTCACCTCACCCGTCAGAGAAAAATGAGTTTCGTCTATCCATAGCATGGTGCAGGGCCGGCCCTCGTCAACTTTAATCCTTGCGAGAAAGTGGAGAGCGAAGTCAACACATCGTTGCGCGGCCAGTGGTGCAAGCTGCTGTACGATGTGGACCATGTACGGGTATGATTTGAGAATGGTGGACCACGGGATATTCAACTGTCGTGACACAGAAAGCGCACTGCCTGACGATCGGGAATTGCTCGTAGCGTTGTCTGCCATAGCAGCAGCGATTTCATCAACCTCTTTTTGTGCAACCTGTCGTTGGCCTCTTCCCGGAGCGACGCCTTTTCTCCACTTGATTCGAACTTCTTCATCACGCTCCTCACAGCAGATGGAGACGTAATCCTTTCAGACGGAGATGTTCTCTAAGTGCAGCTACAGCATTACTGTTATGATAACAGAACTTCACCAATAAAGCACTGCTCCATTTGTCCAAACTCATGTTAACACGTCAAAACAAGTACACTGCGACTGGTCGGGTATGTGAGACAATGAATCACGATGACTGATCACGGCACCTGGTGGGCACTGTTGGAACTGAATGGTGGCGGTGTCACGCATGGAAATCATGCACATCGTACTCTGGGCATTAATGCTGGCAAGTTTGGTACTAGTAAGGTAATTATTTTCTGTGTTATAACATGTTAAATACGGAAAGTTTAATTATAGCCACTTGGTATGTAACAATCCCTGCTCTGAAACATGCTCTCATGTTGACCGCAAGGTGTGTAAGGACTTCTTCACCAGAGAGGTTGACAACTGCTGGATGGTCGTTGGTGCACGTGAAAGTGCTGCACTACATCCTCCCAACGTATCCCACACGTGATCGACAGAATTTAAGTTGTGGGGCAATGCTGGACGTACGCTCTTATGGAGAGAGGTGGAAAAACATAATGCACCAGGAACATTTTCGAATATTGGTTGTTTTAGTGGTCTAGGTTTGCAGAAGCATAATATTCGGCTGTCTCATTGACCTCCAAATCTCTGAACACTATACAATCGCCACTGAACGTTACGATGACACTGTACTTACAGCCGAGTGCGTCGTTCCTGGGATACATTTGGCCCTGACTTCATTTTTATGAATGACAAGGCGCGGCAGCATCGAACGGCGGAGGCAGAGGAGCTGTTGGAACGAAAGGGTTTCTGTGAATGGACTGACTTGGCAGCTCGCCCCACTCAAAACGCATCGTGCACCCGTGACATGTGGTGCAGCACGTCCACATGGACCAACGGCCATTCAGCATTTGTCAACCACGGTGGTGGCGGAATGGAAACCAGTACCACAAGAACTCCTTACTGGCCTTGTGGCCAGCATGTAAGCATGCCGCAGAGCTTGCACTGCTGTCCGTGTTGATCACACAACCTGTTAAGAACAATGCCCTGCCGTTGGTAATGTCCATTGAATCCTCTTGGATGGAGGTGGCTTCAGTGTAACTGCTGAGTTTGAATAAAAGTGCCAGTTCTGTTCTTCTAATTATGTACTTCTTTCAGATACCTTCTTTAATATAGTATAGCAGTTCTTTATATATATAGTTCAAGTTTCTTCGAGCTATGGCACTGATGCATCATGTGAAAGTTACTTTCGTCCGGTAACTGTTGCACATCAATGAACACTGAAACGCCAAAGAAACTGGTGTAGGCATGCGTATTCAAATAGGCAGAACACGGCGGTGCGGGCGGCAACGCCTACATAAGACAACAATTATCTGGAGCAGTTGTTAGATCGGTTACTGCTGCTACAGTGGTAGGTTATCAAGATTTAAGTGAGTCTGAACATGGCGTTATAGTCGGCGCACGAGCGATGGGACACACCATCTCCGAGGTAGCGATGAAGTTGTGACTTTCCCGTACGACCATTTCACGAGTGTCCCGTGAATATTAGGAATCCGGTAAAGTATCGAATCTCCGACATCGCTGCCACCGGAGGAAGACCCTACAAGAACGGGACCAACGACGGCTGAAGACAATCGTTCAAGGTGACAGAAATGCAACCCTTCCGCAAATTGCTGCAGATTACAATGCTGGGCCATCAAGTGTCAGCGTGCGTACCGTCCAACGAAACATCATCGATATGGGCTTTCGGAGCCGAAAGCCCACTCGTGTACCCTTGACGACTGCACGATTCAAAGCTTTACGCCTCTCCTGGGCCTGTCAATACCGGCAATGGACTGTTGATGACTGGAAACATGTTGTCTGGTCGCACGAGTCTCGTTTCAAATTGTAGCGAGCGGATGGACGTGTACATGTGTGGAGACAACCTCATGAATCCATGGACCCTGCATGTCTGCAGAGGATTGTTCAAAATGGTGGAGGCTCTGTAATGGTTTGGGGTGTGTGCAGTCGAGTGATATGGGGTCCTGATATGTGTAGATACGACTCTGACAGCTGACACGTACGTAAGAATCCTGTCTGATCACCTGCATCCATTCATGTCCATTACGCATGCCTACAGACTTGGGCGATTGTAGCAGAACAATGCGACAGCCTAAACGCCCAGAATTGCTACAGAGTGGCTCCCAGGAACACTCCTCTGAGTGTAAACACCTCCACCGGCCACCAGACTCCCCAGATATGAACATTATTGAGCATATCTGGGATGAGTTGCAACGTTCTGTTTAGAAGAGATCTCCACCCTCTCGTACTTTGGACAGCTCTGCAGGATTCAAGATGTCAGTTTCCTCCAGCACTATTTCAGACATTAGTCGAGTCTATGCCACGTCGTGATGCGGCACCTCTGCTTGGTCGCGGGGCCCTACACGAGGTTAAGCAGGTGTACCAGATTCTTTGGCTCTTCAGTGTATTTTGGCAGTTGTTACTTCGCAGGGCTCACGACTGCACGCTGCCGGTGAAGACTCACGTCGGCCGTAGCCGCAGAGCGCTCCCCGACCCTGCCCGTGTTCGGCGTGTAACGAGGCAGCACTCAGCCTGAGCAACCTGCTCTCACTCCGCCCTGCCCCGCGAGGCGCTGCACGGCTTCGGCCTGCCTTGCACAAGAGCGCGCGATCGGGTCGCCCTGCTGTGCCGCTCGGTTGCGACACCGGAGCCGTGCGCTGCCCTGTATACACACCCGCCGGCCTCTCCAAATTGACACTCTACGGGAGGCTGTTGGGTTACCAGCGCCTGACATGCGCTTCCCAGTGCTGCGTACACGGAACACGAAATTTAATTTAATTGAACGCAATCAGAATTAACTTCTTACACAAAACTCGTTACACGTGTGTTAAAAAGAAATTCTCAGTGAGTTTCCTCTCCATGTTTTTCTCCCACAATTAGCCTAAAACTTCCTGAAAATAGTAATTACTGAAAACTTTGTGTTGCGTTTACGCAACGGTGGGAAGAAATGGGTTAATTACATTGCATAGATCTCGAGGGATAACCGGGGTAGAAAGAAGTCAAAGGTTATCTTCTTGATGGGACTGGAAACTCCTGTTGCCCCTTCTCCGTACCCAGAAATTTATTTTATTTATTTATGTATTTAGCGTATGGCTAATACAGACATATCATAAAATTACGTTACATACACATATGTACATATTGACACACAAGAAACTTAAGTTTGTCTTTACAACTGAATATCCAGTCCTTCAATCCAGCGCACTGCATCTGGAGTTGCTAGCAGGAAGTCATCTTCAGCACAGTGATAGGCTCCAGTTCTGCATTCACTGACAATGTGGTGAGCAGTCTGGTATGGTGCCCCGCAGTCACAGGCTGGATTAGGCAGCTTCTTCCACTTAAAATGGGCATCCCTGTATCGGCCATGGCCGGTATGGAGTCTGTTGAGAGTAGTCCACGTCTTGCGTGGTAGGTCGAATCCACTTGGAAGTTTAGCACATGAGAAGATGTTATGAATGCGCACATCTGTCACTGCTTCCCACCGACCTTTCCATTCTTCAAGAGGTTGGAAATCCTTAGCAACCACATCAGCAGCATCGCACAGAGTTAGATGGCGTGATTTCGGTCTCTTGCGATTTAAAAGTGGCAGGTTGCTATGCACGGGTACGTTAGAATTCCTGGAGATCTTGTGGAATTCTCTCATAAGGAATCTCATCTGCGTAGATCAGGAGACATTATACCGGTTAACAGTGGAAGCCAATAAACTGGAGTACATCTAATTGCGCCAGATATTATGCGCATTGTCGTATTCAGCTGGGTGTCAATAAGCCTTTTATGATGACTGTTCATCCGAACAGATACACAATACTCAGAACTTGAGTACACCAAGCCCAGAGCTGAAGATCGCAGGGTGGTTGCCGCGCGGGATTAGCCGAGCCGTCTGAGGCGCTGCAGTTATGGACTGTGCAGCTGGTCCCAGCGGAGGTTCGAGTCCTCCCCTGGGCATGGGTGTGTGTGTTTATCCTTACGATAATTTAGGTTCAGTAGTGTGTAAGCTTAGGGACTGATGACCTTAGCAGTTAAGTCCCATAAGATTTCACACACATTTGAACATTTTTTTTGCAGGGTGGTTGCTGAAGATCTTTCTTATTAGACTCCGTTTTCCGAAAACCAGAAAATATTTCCTTTTTTTCTTTACCTGAGTTAGAGATTGAAGACGAAATAAATGAAACAGATGGGGTATATACAGAGAGAAAAATTTGATAGAGCAGTGAACGATATCAGTAGAAACAAACTTTCTGCAGTAGACGAAATTCCCTTACCATTACTGACATCTCTGGGAGAAGCAGGCATATCAGAACTATTGCACCTGGTAGGCAAGATACGTGACGCAGGGGAAAAGCCTCGGACTTTTTAGAAAAAAAGAAATATTTGCAGTTACAAAGAAGATAGGTGCTAACATGTGTAAATATCACTGAAACGCCGCTTTAATAAGTATGGTTACAAAATAATAACACGAAGGTAGATGCCTACGTCGGGGACGATTTGTTTGCCTTCCGGAGAAATGTAGGAAAACGCGAGGCAAAACCAACCATTCGACTTATGTTAGAAGATAGACTGAGGAAAGGCAAACGATTGTTTATAGGTTTAACAGGTTTAGGTAAAGGCTTTTGCAAATGTTTCCTGGAATGCCCTGTTTCAAATTCTAAGCGTAACCGTGATAAAATACAGGGAGAGAAACATCATCAACAATTATCGCAGAAACCAGACTGCTGTTGTAAGAGTTCAAGATGAGGAAGGGAAGCAGTAGTTGAGAAGGTTCAAATGGTTCAAATGGCTGAAAGCACTACGGGACTTAACGTCTGAGGCATCAGTCCCCTAGACTTAGAACTACTTAAACCTAACTAAACTAAGGACATCACACACATCCGTGCCCGAGGCAGGATCCGAATCTTGCGACGTAGCAGCAGCACGGTTCCGGACTGAAGCGTCAAGAACCGCTCGGCCACAGACGTCGGCTAGTTGAGAAGGAAGTGCGACTGTGTTGCAGCCTATCTCTCATGTTATTCATCCCGTGCATACATCAGATAGTAAAGGAAACCAAAGAGAAATTTGGAGAGTTCAGGGATAATAAGCGAAAACTCTATCATTTGATGATGATAACATGATTCTGTCACACATGGTTAATGCCTTGGAATAGCAACGGATCGGAATAATATAAAGATGTGAACATAGTAATGGAATACAGTCGAATGAAATAAGGTTACGCCGAAAGAATTAAATAGGAAATCAGGCACTAAAGGTAGCAGATTGTAAGTAGGCTGTTTAGGTTCTTATATTGGTAACGCCGCTGCCACGTAGCGCTCTGTATGAAAATCACTGGCTGTGCTGTGTGCAGTCTGTGGCTGGTTGGCATTGTTGTAATACTCGCCATTGTAGCGTTGACAAGTTGGCTGTTAAGAGCGCGTAGCGCTGTGCAGTTGGAGGTGAGCCGCCAGCAGTGGTGGATGTGGGGAAAGAGATGGCGGAATTCTGAGAGCGCACGATCTGGACGTGTGTCCATCAGAAAGAGTAAATTTGTAATATTGGATATCATGGACTGATATATATATTATGGCTTTTGAACACTATTAAGGTAAATACATTGTTTGTTCTCCATCAAAATCTTTCTTTTGCTGACTATGCCTGTCAGTAGTTAGTGCCTTCAGTAGTTAGAATCTTTTATTTAGCTGGAAGTAGTGGCGCTCGCTCTATTGCAGTAGTTCGAGTAACGAAGATTTTTGGTGAGGTAAGTGATTTGTGAAACGTATAGTTTAATTTAGTCAGGGCCATTCTCTTGTAGGGATTATTGAAAGTCAGTTTGCGTTGCGCTAAAAAATATTGTGTGTCAGTTTAAGCACAGTCAGTATAATTTTTCTAAGGGGACGTTTCATTTGATGATGATAACATGATTCTGTCACACATGGTTAATGCCTTGGAATAGTAACGGATCGGAATAATATAAAGATGTGAACATAGTAATGGAACATAGTCGAATGAAATAAGGCTACACCGAAAGAATTAAATAGGAAATCAGGCACTAAAGGTAGCAGATGAGTTTTTTTTTTTGTCAGTAATATAACTGATGATGACTGAACTAGAGTGGATATGAATGCAGTCAGAGAATAGCAAGAAAAGCATTTCTGAAAAAATTGCTAACATCGAGTAGAAAGATAAATGTCTTTTCAGAAGGAATTTACCTTCAGTGTACCTTGGTATCGAAGTGAACTGTGGACGAACAACATTTCAGACAAGAGGAGAATGGAAGCTTTTGCATCTTGGTGCTACTGAAGATTGCTAGAGACTCAATCGGTACATCGAATAACTTCTGAGAAGTCGTCCATTAGAGCTGGGGATAAAAGAATTCAATGGTTCAACTTGAGTGAAATAAGGGACTGGTTGATTGGACGCATCAAAAGGTATCAAAGAATAGTCAATCTGGCAATGAGAGGAACTGTGTGGTGTGAAAATTGTAGAGAAAGCCAACGCTTCACTCCATGCGCTATAGAGGTTTAGCGCCCTAAAAAGCATGACATGTCGACATTATTTTTTGTGATTGCTCATATGGAACTGCATTAATTTTAAACATAGGATGTCAGTCCTTAAAATGCATCAAAGTGAGCCATCCTGTACGGTCCAGTCTTTAAAACTGACCCGTTACAAGTAACCTGTCACATTAAATTAGCTATATATTTATATTTCTTAGGCCTATAATACTGTACAGAAATAGAACCATCCACTAGGATGACTCACGGGTATCGCAAAATATATCAGTAAAAATGTTTTGAAGAGCGGATTTTTATAAAGAAAATTTAAAACTACTATGGTAAAAAATGTTCATCATCTTAAAGTACAGCACATTGAAATAACCTAAAATTACGAAAGATTGCTATATTACAACGATAAATTTAATTATAAAATTATGTACGTCTTTAATTTTAAGACTTTCGAGAAAGATACCCTTTAGTGAAACTGAACGTGTTATCTCACAAGAAGTTCTTTAATTCTGCATTAAGTTCAACCACCTTACTTGCGATATATTTAATGCGCTCTGGCAGGTTACTGAACGTATATGTACTAATCTGTCTGACTCCTTTACATCCAAAGAAGATTATCAGTTTACTGCTTAGTTCGCTTTCATTTTAAACGTCACTACGCGGGTAACATCAACAGCAGCAGAAAATGGAATAACATGAGTAATATTCGGTATGAATAGGAAGGTAGGGCAGAGAGTATGTTTCTGTGAACAGTTCAGTGACAGTGTCGTTCTTATAAGAATCGACGCCAAACCAACACCGACAACGATAGTTCAGGTATACATGCCGACGTCGCAAGCTGAAGATGAAGAGGTAGCGAAAGTGCATGAGGATTTTGCAAGGGTAATGCAGTATGTAAAGGGAGATGAAAATCTAATAGTCATAGGGGAATGGAATGCAGTTGTAGGGGAAGGAGTAGAAGAAAAGGTCACTGGAGAATATGGGCTTGGGACAATGAATGAGAGAGGAGAAAGACTAATTGAGTTCTGTAACAAGTTTCAGCTAGTAATAGCGAACACCCTGTTCAAGAATCACAACAGGAGGAGGTATACCTGGAAAAGGCCGAGTGATACGGGAAGATTACAGTTAGATTACATCATGGTCAAGCAGAGATTCCGAAATCAGATACTGGATTGTAAGGCGTACCCAGGAGCAGATATAAAGTCAGATCAAAATATAGTAGTGTTGAAGAGTAGGATGAAGTTTAAGACATTAGTCAGGACGCAAAGAAGTGGGATACGGAAGTACTAAAGAATGACGAAATACCCTTAAAGTTCTCCAAGGCTATATAACTACATCTACATCTACATGATTACTCTGCAATTCACATTTAAGTGCTTGGCAGAGGGTTCATCGAACCACAATCATACTATCTCCCTACCATTCCACTCCCGAAGAGCGCGCGGGAAAAACGAACACCTAAACCATTCTGTTCGAGCTCTGATTTCTCTTATTTCATTTTGATGATCATTCCTACCTATCTAGGTTGGGCTCAACAAAATATTTTCGCATTCGGAAGAGAAAGTTGGTGACTGAAATTTCGTAAATAGATCTCGCCGCGACGAAAAACGACTTTGCTTTAATGACTTCTATCCCAACTCGCGTATCATATCTGCCACACTCTCTCCCCTATTACGTGATAATACAAAACGCGCTGCCCTTTTTTTGCACCCTTTCGATGTCCTCCGTCAATCCCACCTGGTAAGGATCCCACACCGCGTAGCAATATTCTAACAGAGGACGAACGAGTGTAGTGTAAGCTGTCTCTTTAGTGGACTTGTTGCATCTTCTAAGTGTCCTGCCAATGAAACGCAACCTTTGGCTCGCCTCCCCCACAATATTATCTATGTGGTCTTTCCAACTGAAGTTGTTCGTAATTTTTACACCCAGGTACTTAGTAGAATTGACAGCCTTGAGAATTGTACTATTTATCGAGTAATCGAATTCCAACGGATTTCTTTTGGAATCATGATAGAAGGTTGTATACATGGAAGAACCCTGGAGATACTAAAAGGTATCAGATAGATTATATAATGGTAAGACAGAGATTTAGGAACCAGGTTTTAAATTGTAAGACATTTCCAGGGGAAGATGTGGACTCTGACCACAATCTATTGGTTATGACCTGTAGATTAAAACTGAAGAAACTGCAAAAAGGTGGGAATTTAAGGAGATGGGACCTGGAGAAACTGAAAGAACCAGAGGTTGTACAGAGTTTCAGGGAGAGCATAAGGGAACAATTGACAGGAATGGGGGAAAGAAATACAGTAGAAGAAGAATGGGTAGCTTTGAGGGATGAAGTAGTGAAGGCAGCAGAGGATCAAGTAGGTAAAAAGACGAGGGCTAGTAGAAATCCTTGGGTAACAGAAGAAATATTGAATTTAATTGATGAAAGGAGAAAATATAACAATGCAGTAAATGAAGCAGGCAAAAAGGAATACAAACGTCTCAAAAATGATATCGACAGGAAGTGCAAAATGGCTAAGCAGGGATGGCTAGAGGACAAATGTAAGGATGTAGAGGCTTGTCTCACTAGGGGGTAAGATAGATAGTGCCTACAGGAAAATTAAAGAGATCTTTGGAGAAAAGAGAGCCACTTTTATGAATATCAAGAGCTTAGATGGAAACCCAGTTCTAAGCATAGAAGGGAAAGCAGAAAGGTGGAAGGAGTATTTAGAGGGTCTATACAAGGGCGATGTACTTGAGGACAATATTATGGAAATGGAAGAGGATGTAGATGAAGATGAAATGGGAGATACAATACTGCGTGAAGAGTTTGACAGAGCACTGAAAGACCTGAGTCGAAACAAGGCCCCCGGAGTAGACAACATTCCATTGGAACTACTGACGGCCTTGGGAGAGCCAGTCCTGACAAAACTCTACCATCTGGTGAGCAAGATGTATGAAACAGGCGAAATACCCTCAGACTACAAGAAGAATATAATAATTCCAATCCCAAAGAAAGCAGGTGTTGACAGATGTGAAAATTACCGAACTATCAGTTTAATAAGCCACAGCTGCAAAATACTAACACGAATTCTTTACAGACGAATGGAAAAACTAGTAGAAGCCGATCTCGGGGAAGATCAGTTTGGATTCCGTAGAAATACTGGAACACGTGAGGCAATACTGACCTTACGACTTATCTTAGAAGAAAGATTAAGGAAAGGCAAACCTACGTTTCTAGCATTTGTAGACTTAGAGAAAGCTTTTGACAATGTTGACTGGAATACTCTCTTTCAAATTCTGACGGTGGCAGGGGTAAAATACAGGGAGCGAAAGGCTATTTACAATTTGTACAGAAACCAGATGGCAGCTATAAGAGCCGAGGGACATGAAAGGGAAGCAGTGGTTGGGAAGGGAGTAAGACAGGGCTGTAGCCTCTCCCCGATGTTATTCAATCTGTATATTGAGCAAGCAGTAAAGGAAACAAAAGAAAAATTCGGAGTAGGTATTAAAATCCATGGAGAAGAAATAAAAACTTTGAGGTTCGCCGATGACATTGTAATTCTGTCAGAGACAGCAAAGGATCTGAACGAGCAGTTGAACGGAATGGATGGTGTCTTGAAGAGAGGATATAAGATGAACATCAACAAAAGCAAAACGAGGATAATGGAATGTAGTCGAATTAAGTCGGGTGATGTTGAGGGTATTAGATTAGGAAATGAGACACTTAAAGTAGTAAAGGAGTTTTCCTATTTGGGGAGCAAAATAACTGATGATGGTCGAAGTAGAGAGGATATAAAATGTAGACTGGCAATGGCAGGGAAAGCGTTTCTGAAGAAGAGAAATTTGTTAACATCGAGTATAGATTTAAGTGTCAGGAAGTCATTTCTGAAAGTATTTGTATGGAGTGTAGCCATGTATGGAAGTGAAACATGGACGATAAATAGTTTGGACAAGAAGAGAATAGAAGCTTTTGAAATGTGGTGCTACAGAAGAATGCTGAAGATTAGATGGGTAGATCACATAACTAATGAGGAAGTATTGAATAGGATTGGGGAGAAGAGGAGTTTGTGGTACAACTTGACCAGAAGAAGGGATCGTTTGGTAGGACATGTTCTGAGGCATCAAGGGATCACCAATTTAGTATTGGAGGGCAGTGTGGAGGGTAAAAATCGTAGGGGGAGACCAAGAGATGAATACACTAAGCAGATTCAGAAGGATGTAGGTTGCAGTAGGTACTGGGAGATGAAGAAGCTTGCACAGGATAGAGTAGCATGGAGAGCTGCATCAACCCAGTCTCAGGACTGAAGACCACAACAACAACGTGGATCACCTCACACTTTTCGTTATTTAGCGTCAACTGCCACCTGCCACACCATACAGCAATCTTTTCTAAATCGCTTTGCAACTGATACTGGACTTCGGATGACCTTACTAGACGGTAAATTACAGCATCATCTGCGAACAACCTAAGAGAACTGCTCAGATTGTCACCCAGGTCATTTATATAGATCAGCAACAGCAGAGGTCCCAGGACGCTTCCCTGGGGAACACCTGATATCACTTCAGTTTTACTCGATGATTTGCCGTCTATTACTACGATACCCCATAGGACCGCAGCTTGATTAGAAGTCGTTTATGAGGAACGGTGTCAAAAGCTTTCCGGAAATCTAGAAATACGGAATCAACTTGAGATCCCCTGTCGATAGCAGCCATTACTTCGTGCGAATAAAGAGTTACCTGCGTTGCACAAGAACGATGTTTTCTGAAACCATGCTGATTACGTATCAATAGATCGTTCCCTTCGAGGTGATTCATAATGTTTGAATACAGTATATGCTCCAAAACCCTGCTGCAAACTCACGTCAATGATATAGATCTGTAGTTCGATGGATTACTCCTACTATCCTTCTTAAACACTGGTGCGACCTGCGCAATTTTCCAGTCTGTAGGTACAGATCTATCAGTGAGCGAGCGGTTGTATATGATTGCTAAGTAGGGAGCTATTGTATCAGCGTAATCTGAAAGGAACCTAATCGGTATACAATCTGGACATGAAGACTTGCCCGTATCAAGCGACTTGAGTTGCTTCGCAACCCCTAAGGTATCTGCTTCTATGAAACTCATGCTAGCAGCTGTTCGTGTTTCAAATTCTGGAATATTCCATTCGTCTTCCCTGGTGAAGGAATTTCGGAAAACTGCGTTCAATAACTCCGCTTTACCGGCACAGTCGTCGGTAACAGTACCATCGGCAATAAGGAATAGCTCCAGTACAGTTGAAGAGGAATGAACATCTCTAGAAAGCGTCATCACAGAAGTTGGAAAAAAAACATAGGTACAAAGAAGGTAACTGCGAAGAAACCATGGATAACTGAAGATATACTTCAGTTGATTGATGAAAGGAGGAAGTACAAAAATGCTACCGGAAACAAAGGAATACAGAAATACAAGTCGCTGAGATGTGAAATGAAAAGTGCAGGGAAGCTAAAACGAAATGATGGCAGGAAAAATGTTAAGACATCGACAAACAAATGACTGTCGGAAGGACAGACGCAGCATACAGGAAAGTCAAAACAACCTTCGGTGACATTTAAAAGCAAGGGTGGTAACATTAAAAGTGCAACGGGAATTCCACTGTTAAATGCAGAGAATGCGGAGGAGAGAGCGAAAAGGTGGAAAGTATACATTGAAAGACTATGAGAGGGAAGTTTTGTCTGATGTGATAGAAGAAGAAACAGGAGTCGATTTAGAAGAGATAGGAAATCCAGTATTAGAATCAGAATTTAAAAGAGCTTGGGAGGACTTAAGGTCAGGGGCGGCTCTAGGCGCTTCAGTCAGGAACAGCGCTGCTGCTACGGTCGTAGGTTCGAATCCTGCCTCGGGCATGGATGTGTGTAATTTCCTTAGGTTAGTTAGGTTAAGTAGTTCTAAGTGTAGGGGACTGATGACCTCTGATGTTAAGTCCCATAGTCCTTAGAGACATTTGAACTTAAGGTCAAATAAGGCAGAATTTCTATAATCATTGGGGGAAGTGGCAACAAAACGACTATTCACGTTGGTTTGTAGAATGTATGAGTCTGGCGACATACCATAAGACTTTCGAAAAAGCATCATCTACGCAATTCCGAAGACGGAAAGAGCTGACAAGTGCTAGAATTATCGCACAATCTGCTTCACAGCTCATGCATGCAATTTGGTTACAAGAATAATATACATAGGAATGGAAAAGAAAATTGAGGATGCGCTATATGAGGATATGTTTGGCTTTAGGAAAAGTAAAGGCACGAGAGAGGCAATTCTGACGTTTCGGTTAATTATGGAAGCAAGACTACAGAAAAATAAAGACACATTCATAGCATTTGTCGCCCTGGGAAAGGCGTTCGACGATGTAAAATGGTGCAAGATGTTCGAAATTCTGAAAAAAGTAGGGTTAAGCTATAAGGAGAGGGGTCACATACAATATTTACAACAGGCTAGAGGGAATAATAAGAGCGGACGACCAAGAACTAAGTGCTCGTATTAAAAAGGGTATAATACCAGGATGTAGCCTTTCGCCCCTACTGTTCATTCTGTACATCGAGGAAGCAGTGATGGAGATAAAAGAAACGATTAGGAGTGGAATTAAAATTCAAGGTGAAAGGGTATGAATGATACGATTCGCTGATGACATTACTATTCTGAGTGAAAGTGAAAAAGAATCCATGATCTGCTGAACGGAAAGAACAGTCTAATGAGTACAGGGTATGGATTGAGAGTAAATCGAAGAAAGACGAAGGTAATGAGAAGTAGTAGAAATGAGAACAGCGAGAAACTTAACATCAGGATTGATGGTCACGAAGTAGATGAAGCTAAGGAATTCTGCAACCTAGGTCGGTAAAATAACCAATGACGGACGTAGCAAGGAGGACATCAAAAGCAGACTAGCTATGACAAAAAAGGCATTCCTGGCGAATCGGAGTCTACTAATATCAAATATCGGCCTTAATTTGAGGGAGAAATTTCTGAGAATGTGTTTGGAGTACTGCATTGTATGGTAATGAAACATGGACTGTGGGAAAACCGTAAAAGAAGAGAATCGTAGCATTTGAGACGTGGTGCTACAGACGACTGTTGAAAATTAGATGGACTGATAACGTAAGGAATGAGGAGGTTCTACGCAGAATCGGAAAGGAAAGGAATATATAGAAAACACTGATAAGGAGAAAGGACAGGATGATAGGACATGTGTTAAGACATGAGGGAATGACATCCATAGTACTAGAGGGAGCTGACGAGGACAAAAAGTGTGTGGAAGACAGAGACTGGAATACATCCAGCAAATAATTGCGGGTGTAGGTTGCAAGTGCTACTCTGAGAGGAAGAGGTTACCAGAGATGAGGAATTCTTGGCGGGCCGCATCAAACCAGCCAGAAGACTGATGACCAAAAAAACACGTTTCAGTGACTATGCCAACATCAAAAGATCGACTGGGATGTTTTTACACCATGGTACGATGGTGTGCAAATCTTACGTACGATAGTAACTTTCGCATGTTGTGTCACTGCTAAGTGATATAACTCGATGATATTTGGACCACATATAGAAGGAACTGCTACAGTTTAGTGAAGGAAGTAACTGAAGGAAACACACTACGAAAGGAATAGTAATGACACCTTTGTACAAAGACAGTAATAACACTGAAGCAACCGTGCTTTTTGGTGATCCCCCGGACACCGCAAAAAGCAGGATATGGTTCTTAATATGGTACGTGATCAACATGGACTGCGGCGCATGATGCGCAATGTGCTGGCCACAAGGGTGGCAAGAAATTCTTGTAGTAGGGGCGCCCCATTCGTCCACCAGCGCGGTTGACAAATGCTGGATGGTCTTTGGTACGTTTTCGATGCTGTCACACATTGCCATACATAAAAAGGAAGTCAGAGCCAGATGGAATCCTGAAAAGATGTGCATTAGGAAGGAGTGAGTGTCACAATAACGTTGATTGATGAGTGTACCGTATTCAAAGATTTGGAGGTCAATATAGCAACGTAAGATTATGACTCCCTACACCGTAAGACCTGAAAGACCAGAACGATCATGCTCGACGTGTTCCCACCTCTCGCCTTATGACAGTATGGCCAGTATTGTCGAATTTGGTCGTTTTGCTGTTCCAGTTTTAAAATTGTTCCATTATATGTCTCGAAAAATCATAAACGCGAGAAAAATGTGAACCTCTTAATGCTGTTGGTTGAAAGCACAAAAATTTACGTACCATGATTCAGTTGAAGTATGTGAGTGCTGTTTGTGCTGTTTTCATTCTAAAGAGAAGTTGGTTACAATTTAGTTGGGTGTTCGCAATTCGAACCAGATAATAGTGTCATGTCCAAAGCAGGGAATCTGTACATAAAATTAGACAATTATAGTGAGCAATCATGTCCGAAGCAGGGAATCAGTACATAAACTTAGACAAGTGTAGTGAGCAATTAAAGCTACTATTTGTCATACATGCAGTTATGGAATGCTTGCTACAACTGGTTGTTTCCCTGGCACAAACCATATAGTACTGCTTTGTACATTTACTGTAGTTACAGGGAGGAATGTTGAAAACAGGCAAATGAATATTAATATCTAACAGGAAGTTTCGTCTCGAGGCTTAGAAATTTGCGACATATGCAAAGAGCGGTTCAGAGGAAATGACGTGAAAAACAGGGATAATTGTCATTTTACAGGCAGATTTGGTAACTATATTTTTAATTAAAAACCCAATTTTACGGTGCTTGTTTTGCGTCACAATCTAATGAATTACGATGCTTATTTCATGATCACGAACTACGCGAAAAAGTAGTAGAAAGCGAGCCTAATAAAGTGGTGGAAATAAACCCGGGCCATTTATCTGTGATCGTGACAAACATAGAAAAGGGTAATATTTACTTGATCTGTCTCTTGGTGAGTTGAAATTAACAAAAAAGTATTTCTCCAACAGTGAATAGTTACATTTTTTTTAATAAGGAAGGCGTAAGGCGAGTATGTGAGTGACGATTCCGTTGGATGAACAACTGCAGTCAGTTGAAGCATTCAAAAGTTTTCTGTCCGGTGAAACACCTAAAAAAGAACATAAATACCAAATAGTGTGCAACATGTGGTGTTTCTTGAATACAAGACATTACGAGATGTCTCCGACTTATATTTGAAAACCGATGTCATGCCATTGGTCAATATGTTTTCAAAACTTTCGTGCACTCTCTCAATACCTAAGAACTGGATAAAACCCATTATATGACGTCACCTGGTTTAGCGTGGTACTCTTTGATGAAAACTACTAATGTAAAACTTAGCTTACTGTGGTCACAAACAACTGGAATTTGCTGAGTGCACTGTCACAGATGCTATTATTCACTGTTCTCATAGACACGCTGTTTGTAACCAATAGTCTCTAAGCACTATGGGACTTAACATCTGAAGTTATCAGACCCCTACACTTAGAACTACTTAAACCTAACTTAACCTAAGGACATCACACACATCCATGCCCGAGGCAGGATCCTAACCTCTGACGATAGCAGCTGCGCAGTTCCATACTGAAACGCCTAGAACCACTCTGCCACATCGGCTGGCCCTAACCAATAGGTTCGTTGTAGTTTTGAACGATGAATCGAGTATTATATATTGGAGAGGAATTCCGCCTTTTGGAAGGCATCATTACATATTTTTGTTTTCACTCAGACACGTTCCAGCACTTTTGGGAATGTGGTTGGATGAGATGATATGGCAGTAAAATACTGAGCTGTGATTGAGATAGCTAAATTTATGCATCACAATATTGGCTTATGACCGCTCGTATTGGCCTATTAGGAAAAAGTGGCGCGATTTAGGAAATTGGAGGACAGAGGAATGGTCGTGGCTCAGGAAAAGGGTATGGGGGTGGGGGGGGGGGGGGGGGCTGGAAAGTGGAAGTGATCTGGCCTAGGAAGGGAGCGTGATTCAGAGGGGTGGGAAATGATATCATGCATTTGCTTCTTGACCCTGCATGTAGGATTCTACAAAGGTCAGATTTCAAATGTGGTCCAGAATGCCTGTTGCTCTCATACCATTGTCCCTAATGCCAACTGCTCTCCTGTCGGTTTATATGGATACCTTGTTGCCAGCAGAATGTTAGTACGTATTCCACAAAGTATAAAATTTATAACAAAACAGGAAGGTAAAGAAAAGAGGCGTTAGGTCTGTTATAATTTACAGGAAAAGAGATAGTCGGTTTCTGTCGAGCTATTGGCGTTCAGTGTTGATAATTAATTTGTAATCTTCTGGAATTATAAAGTACACTACATAACCATTCGCTTCTTGACGCTGAGAAGCGGACTTGTTTCGAGCAGAACTGCTGTCACAACACGAGCAGCAACACTAATCATGAAATAATAGAACGACCTAGCAAAGCCTTTATTTCTGGAGGAACATTCCGTTGCACGCAACTCAGTAGCAAATGAACTGTTCCTGACCCAAGGACCAGACGACGAGTTAATTCTTTTCTCACTCAGTCTCGTTTATCGCGGGGTTCACTCGGGCTTTATCTTAATTGCCTCCCAGGAGAGCGGTCCTGGTGTGGAGTTCTCATCAGTTCCATTCGCCGAGAGCTTTAAACTTGCGTAACAGGTCATTTTGTCCGGGAAGCCGGCGCAGTAGCTGGGATTTAAAACTCATTACCTGCACTGCTGGTGTTCTGGGGCTTATTTACATAATAGCCATGTCGCGGTTCTGCTTATTTTCTTCTGTCTCTTCCACGCAAGCTCATACACACATGCACAAACACACACACACACGCACACACACACACATACATACACACACACTGCGAGAAGATGCCTGTTAAAACCTCAGCGTTCTGTTAATTATCGAGTCAAAAATCACTGGTGGCGTCAGTCTCATTTCTTAGAAGTATCGGCGTAGCCTGATGCTACACTGTATCCTACAGAACGAGTCGCAGAAGAAGAAATTCCAATTTCCTGTGAACCAGTAGCCGTATTTTCGGCTGACGGGACAGCCTCTTCCTAGCATCCGAAACTGTGACATCATGCAGTTTGTCAGATCAAAAACTCACTATTCGACAGATCTAGAGAATACAATAAATATTTCACCATGTGGCGAATTATTATCCCCGAAAAGGCTGTAATTCTGAACAAAAACTCACTATTCGACAGATCTAGAGAATACAGTAAATTTTTCACTAAGTGGCAAATTATTATCATCGAAAAGGCTGTATTCTGAAGGTGAAATATGCGGTTTGTCGGCGGCGACGTCGGAAGACCTTTCTTAATCGGGCCTGCAACCTGTTTCGTGCTGTTACCCAAAGAACCCCAAGAAATAGGATCACACCTATCACTAAGAAGTAACATTATCATTCTCTCAGAATCTGGCGAAAATCACACCGGTGATGTTCCTGCTTATTCTGAGCTTTATATCGTCCATTAATCCGATGTCTCAACATATCCGTCGTGCGTACGCCGTTAGTCCAAGAAGTTTCGAAACTGTATGAATAAAAAATAGAGAAAAGTTAAGATGATGTTTATAGTGCTTCAAGTTTTTTACTTAGTCTCCCCGCAGTTAAGTACAACAAATAGAAAGTTACTACAACCACATGAAACTAATAGAAAAGTCCTTCTGTGAGTTCCCCACTATGTGTTTCTGTATGAAATTTAGTCAAAATTTACATCCCACTCCATAAAATGTATACGTATTACCAAAAATATGTCCCCGTACACTGTTTTCCAACTTTATTCGTATGCTAACCTTTGACTAAACAGAACCTAATCTGAATTGTACTGAAACTGGCCTGAATACAACTTGTCTTTATGTTAAATGCGCAACTGAAGTAAACCAATTATCTGACCCTAATCAATAACCTTGAGAGCACAGTAACGAAGAGCTAGCAAGCAGCGGAAAAGCTAGAGTTCTATTTTTAAATAAAATTTCCAAATAATTCTCAAACTTTTGTACACCACATGATGCAATGTGGTAATGCGCGACGATATACCTTCTTTAAACAATGGGATGGGGAGAGTAACTGTTCCTCAAAAATACAGAGTAAAACTTTGCGTGGTCTTCATACATAACAGTGGCCTGAAAAATACTGCCCTTAAGAAAATGAACACTCATTTAAAAATGGTACAATGTTAACAGACAAATTCTATAAAACCCAAACATCTCAATAACTTAATGTGTTAATGTATGACTAAGGGAAGTGAACCAAGTTAACCAGCTAACAATAATCATTCCGACAAACAATCTGCGCATAAAAAATAGTTATTCAAAATCTAAAAACTTTTCGCCTTTCGGTATAAACATCATATTTCTCCTTGCGTCATATACTTTTCGACTTTCAATACATACATCATAATCACCCTTGAATCCTTTCTCTCCATTACAATAAACCTTTCTTCATCTAACAGATACAATCACATGTCAACACAGCACAACTGAATACGTCCATAACCTAACACACTTCAATTAAGAACGTATCAGACTGCGCAAAGACAAAGCCACAGCAAGATCAAAGGTTGTTTGACAGTAATATAACTTGCTCTCTCGCTGACGTGCACATCGATAACTTACAAAATTCAAGATGACATGCCCACTTTACGCTTCTTTTGGGATGTATATCGGTTCGAGTGTCACATTGGCTCGAATGTAGGTCGTGCTGCGAGGACGGTGATGCTTTATGTCAGTTTCTGCAGTTTGTCGATTCGTAGTACATTCCTATTGGTAACACCAAGTCTGGTCACCCGTGATGATTATTTCCAGAAGTTGCAGGGGATGTTCACAAGTCGTTCTTTTTTTGTTTTGTTTCAGACGCAAGGTGTGTTGGACAAACTTTGCACACACCTTTATCTTTTCCAAAACATTCTGGAGAACGTCATGAACACTTAATTTAGAGACGTTGCTCTACTGCGATACAACAACGTTGACACACTTCTGCCACGTGTCCGCTACTTCTTCACTATTTAAGGCACAGCGGTTTCTGTCGCAAACCACGGTTTTATTCATTTCATTCTGAAGTACCAGTGCCTATATCATGGAATCACCGATGCTACAAAAGCCCTGGTCTGGGTTAGAGGCAGAAATCACTGGGGCTCCGAGGGTTAACATAGCCTGCTCTCAACTGACTGAATGCATGTCTATTCTTTACCGTTGTTGCTTCAAGCTACAATCCCAAGTGATTGCTGGTGTCGCTTATACCCTAGGAATAAAACTAGTCTCTCAACTTCTTGGACGAACGGTGCATATATCAACACCAAACGTGAGGCATGTGGGGCGTTGACTAGAGCCAGGAATGGAAGAAACCTTAAATGTGGTGCAAACCCTCCAGTTTCCAGAATGATATTTTCACTCTGCAGCGGAGTGTGCGCTGATATGAAACTTCCTGGCAGATTAAAACTATGTGCCCGCCGAGACTCGAACTCGGGACCTTTGCCTTTCACGGGCAAGTGCTCTACCATCTGAGCTACCGAAGCACGACTCACGCCCGGTACCCAGGAGACGAGGTACTGGCAGAAGTAAAGCTGTGGGTACCGGTCGTGAGTCGTGCTTCGGTAGCTCAAATGGTAGAGCACTTGCCCGTGAAAGGCGAAGGTCCCGAGTTCGAGTCTCGGTCGGGCACACAGTTTTAATCTGCCAGGAAGTTTCAAACCCTCCAGTGTTTCGTTATCTCCTTTCATAAGGAGACGGCGGGAACGTCTGCGGCAAACTACCGCACGTCAGTACGACTAAACATCCTACGGTCATGCATATGATGCAGCGAGTGTCACTCGTCAACCTTTATCTCGCACCCATGATGTGCCACCTGACACACCTTCTTCCCTTGATGCGCACGACGGCTATGAGGATTCAGGCGGCTTTTGCGTAGTATGTAAGCCTGGGACAGCGCACGATGGCTATGAGGATTCAGGCGGCTTTTGCGTACTATGTAAGCCTGGGACAGCTCTTTAAGGTACAGTACAACACGCTTACAATCCCAAAGCGAGTAGGGGGCGTTGGTTTAGTGAATGTGCACGAGAAGGCGAGTACCATGTATATTAATACTATGCTAAAACGGTGGCGCAAACAGAATCACTCGCTTACGGGGACGATCATCGAAGAACTGGTACCAACATCGCATCTTTCCCCGGCCAGTGTCGGCCATACATCGCACCCGTTAACGTATGTGCCCACGTTCATCGTCGAACGCAGTTACGTTCGAGAGCGTTTACCGACGTCCCGACAGTCGACATCGAAGGACGTGTACCATCTGCTTCTTCGACAGATCACCGGAAACAGGATGGAACGGAAACATCATGCCGTATATTGGCACGTGGTGTTGCGCACGGTACACCACCCCCATCTACCTACAACAGTCAGATCAACATGGTACATTGCAGTGAACCGAAAATACCCAACGAATGTTAATACATTGGGCGGATTCGCCCATGTGTCAGCAATGTGGCGCGCTGGATACGGACGACCACTGGCTGGTGTGTGGCGAGGCGTTGGTTGTCTGGATTCTAGCAAGGAAGATAATAGCGTTCGTGCAGCGCACAATATATACAGCAATATCTTCCGACATAGTATTTTTTCCAGAGGAAACGTATTTTCCGCGTCATAAGACCCAGCGTGAAAATTTCATTCTAGTTTTCCCAAATTCTGTTGTTTACAGTTAATCTTAAAGCGTTTTTGCCCTTTTCAAAGTAACATTCTGATCCACTACAGATAACATTCGATGGAGCGACCACCAAGTACGATGTACCCGTTGACCGGTTCTCTTCAACGTGTAGCAGTATGGCCTCGTTCAATTCGGTTGTGCTGCATCTCCTTGGAGCACAACAGTCACACCAGCCGACGTTGAAAGTGCCCCTTTCTCGAAATCGTTGCGTAATTTTGGCGAGAAGGGTATACGAGGGAGTCGGACGCTATGGATAACGATTTTAGTAAAGGCGATGAGCAGCGCTTCCATTACCCTGAGCTTCGCTGTACAGGAGAATCAACTCGGTGCATTTTGCAAATGTGTACTCAGTCACGTTGCTCTAACAGTGACAGGCACGTGAATGAGGTTCGAACCAGGACAGACAGTTAGGATAGGAGTCAAATGGTATCAGTGCGGGGCCGACGAGATATACGGGCCCTGCAACAACGTTGTGACGTCACACTAGTCGGCTTGTTCGCAACGCTTCGCGAACGATTGTTTTCATGCAATGCCTACAGGTATTCAAAATTTAATTTAATGGGTACCCACTAAAGGTCTTAGGTCGCGTGCTGTCGAGAACTTGCATGCATTTAAACATGCAGTCAAGAATTATTAAACTCGTTTGAAATAATTACTCGCACACCACCGGAGACGGTTGCTGGCAATCGTAAGACGTGCAGAGTCACACGCCCTAAAAGACGCGTCGCGGCCTTTCTTTCTCGAGGGGCTCGCTTCAGCTTATCCGACGTAAGCAGCCCACAGCTTGACAACCCTGCTGCATACCTACCTAGCAAACATGTTTTCAGACAGCTGCAACACAGAAACGGTGCCTTTCTAGACATGAGTTTCAATTCAAAATATTGTCTACTCAGTCCCTCTAAGGGTTCTAGAAGTTTGTAGGGTGAATTTTAGAGCAGCTTGTGTATCAGCAGGGAGGCGTTACCCTGGGGGCTATCTCGTGTGAGTTCCCGAACATACGTGACTGTTGAGAGCCAATGTTATGACGTTAAGGCCTTTAATTATTCCTTCATTATGAAATGTTTTTTTGGAGGATATTTTCTTCAGAAAATAATTATTTTTGTTAATGAAGTTCTAAAACTGGCAAAGTTCTGTTACTGTGGTTTTTATGCTGGCAGCATGATGAGGAGGATCTGCAGTTCGTATGCCTAAGGCATAAGATTTTTTTTTTGACACAATGCACAATTATTGCAGACATCTCAAGTTCCGATGCAGACTGTCAAAATGGTTCGAATGGCTCTGAGCACTATGGGCCTTAATATCTAATACAGTCCATACTGTAATTTCCCACGTGCAGGTTGCTACACTGGTTATGTAACCATATTACAGTCTGTACGGCCAGCCGTTGTGGCCGAGCGGTTCTAGGCGCTTCAGTCTGGAACCGCGCTGCTGCTACGGTCGCAGGTTCGAATCCTGCCTGAGGCATGGAAGTGTGTGGTGTCCTTAGGTTAGTTCGGTTTAAGTAGTTCTAAGACTAGGGGACTAATGACCTCAGAAGTTGAGTCCCATAGTGCTCAAATCCATTTGAGCCATTTAAACCTAACTAACCTAAGGACATCACACACATCCATGCCCGAGGCCGGATTCAAACCTGCGACCCTAGCAGTCGCGTGGTTCCGGACTGAAGCGCCTAGAACCGCTCGGCCACAACGGCTGGCCGTACAGACTGTAAACATGGTTACATAATCAGTGTAGCAACCTGCACGTGGGAAATTACAGTACGGACTGTCGAATGCATGAAAGTTCTCCGAAGTTTCTCAGGGGCACCCAGTAACTCTCCATTATAAACGCTCCGTCTTCCTATTACATTACGCTGGAAGTATGAATTAACAAACGCCTTCAGTCACGACTTTTCGTCTTTTATTAAGTACACGATGCATTTCGGACACTATGGGTCCATCAACAGGTGTAATTTCTCTTAATACATGATTTATGCAAATCTGCCTTTTGAATGAAGTGATTTGTAGGAAAACGATGGAGAACATGTATGCTGGTGCTAAAACGTTAAAAACCCTTTTCTTGAATTATGTGGAATGTGCATTTCACCTCATTCAAGAGAAAAATTAAAACATGTATTAAGACAAATTACACCTGATGATGGATCCACAGGGTCCAAAATGCATCGTGTACTTAATAAAACAAGAAAATTTGAGGCTGAATGCGTTTGTTAATTCATATTTCCAATGTATTGAATATAGTCACGTTTGAACCTGCGAAACGTGGATAAAATTACGTTACATTTCAATTTTCATTTCGAACGACTGATAACTTCCTCCTATAATCAAATTTAAACAGTCCTAGTGCCCCGGTCCAGACGTTTGCCTGAGCTGGAAGTCTTCTCTCATATATTTTGAATTGAGATTCTCTCTGGCTCATTACAAGCCTACAGCGAGTATTTGCCTGGCAAGAACAGCGACTCTGTAATGGGCCGAATCACAAACTATTTGCTCTGATCCTTCGAGTATAGAATGAAAAGTGAAAAAAGAAGAAAGCCTGAGATCTATCCAAAGTAAAGATAAGGACAGATCTTTTACAAGTGGGATATAATATAAAAATAGGAATCAATGAAGATACTTGACAGTTTTATAATGTGAAAGATAACAAATTTCCTCAAGCTGAACTTTATTGACGTTGTTTATTCATAAAACACACACAATCGATTTCGGAACAGTTATTTTATCATAAAATGTATCTGGGAAACTAATGATATTATACATCGACTCAGTAAAATACGTCAGTGCACGGATAGTCGATAACCACCGTAATGATCTTATACCAATATATCACCAACCAAAGATTTCGTTGGTCATCTCCACGGTCAGTTTGGGACACGTGTGGTTGTGGAACAAAACAAAACCAAAATAAGAATTCGCATAATTTCGCGTGATCGTGCGAGAGGCTTTCAGTACGTAATGAAACACATTTTTTTCTGAAAGCAGGTTGGTTTTATTTAGGATTCCTA
Source organism: Schistocerca cancellata (assembly GCF_023864275.1). Taxonomy (NCBI): domain Eukaryota; kingdom Metazoa; phylum Arthropoda; class Insecta; order Orthoptera; family Acrididae; genus Schistocerca; species Schistocerca cancellata. The sequence continues at coordinate 928,018,292 of NC_064626.1, read as the reverse complement.
TACACCATATTATTTCCCGCTCTCTTGCTACAAAACGCTATTTTTCAACATAATCTGCTTTCTATGCGATGGCCTTACTCAACCTTACTTGCAGGGCCTGCATGCACGAATGGTACCATTCTACTGGGGCCCACGAAAAACACAAACTGTGGCGCGTATGTTACAGAACGTGACACTGCAGGTCTTACGAGTGCCATCATCCATATCCAGCGGGGAGCGAGTAATTATATCAAATGAGTTCAAGAATTCTTGACTGATTGTTGAAGGTCATGCAAGTTCTCTATAGCGCTGAAAAAATTAAGACTTCAGTGGATACCTTTTCAAGTAAGTACTGATATCTCGTGGGCTCTGCAAGAGGCCTAGCGTTCGCGAAGTGCGGCAGATAAGCCCACTAGTGTGACGTCACAAGTTCTTTGCAGGGCCCGTGTATCTCTTTGACCCTGCACTCTTCTGGTCGATATCGCAGCCAGCGTCTTGCTGCAGTAGTAACCTCCCCATCATCCGTCACTGGGCCAAGCAGATGGAGGTCAGAAGGTGCGACATCCGATCTGAAGGGTGGATGAGGAAAAGCTGTCCAAAGAAGTTTTGTGATCTCCTCTCGGGAGCTTAGACTTGTGAGAGGCCTTGCATCGTTATGGAGAAGAAGTAGTTCGTTTGTATTTTGATGGCGACGAACAGCTGAAGCCGGCGTCTATGGCCGAGCGGTTCTAGGCGCTTCAGTGCGGAATCGCGCTGCAGCTACGGTCGCAGGTTCGAATCCTGCCTCGGGCATGGACGTGTGTGATGTCCTGAGGTTAGTTAGGTTTAAGTAGTTCTAAGTCCAGGGGGCTGGTTTCTGTACGCTGACTTCGTTTCTTCAGTTTCCTGAGGGAAGCACAACACACGTCAGAGCTGATCGTTGCACTACGAGGCAGGATATCAAAGTTATTGAACGACCCTTGTACTCAAATGGTGAAACAGTATGTCAAGATTACAGCGGTTATCGGTATTCACATATTCTACTGAATAGATAAAGATGTGATTGTTTTCCGAGGTATATCTGATGATGGAATATGTAATCCAAAATTGTTCATGTGTCTTATATGAGCAATCAACACCGGTAAAGTGCATCCGGAGGACGTCTGTAATCTTTAACATATTACAATACTCTGCGGCTCGCCAAAAACGAGTGCGTTTCGTTTCTCTACTGATTAACTTCAAAAACACTGTAGTAATTTAAATGTGGGCGCTAAGTAGAGGTTAAAAGAATACTCGGTACGACAGACTTGTTGACATTGGGCTATGATTGGCACATTGGTCTCATAGACCGGACGATCGAAACTCAAATCAGTCCAGCCAACTGATTTACATGTGCGTTCTCCTCAAATTTTTAGACTTGAAATTCAAAATAGCTCCTTGCCAGTCTTTGCCCAATATGAATTTCGATAGTGTTTCAAACGACTTCGACATTGACGGGACATTAAACTCTAACCTTCTTTCCTTCCTTATGCCTTCGGTACAGCAACAATTGATAATACGAACCTATTCAGTTAATTCAAATAATGCGGTACATTTGTGTGCCAGTTCATTGTAAGCCGCAGGAATTTCTCATGTTTTTCTCCGTACGTTGAGTGTACACGGACGTTCTGCAGTTGGTGGCGGGGTATTGTATGAGGCAACTGGGCCACAAGAAAAAGAACGGTGGGAGTGTGAGAAGGAGCCTTTAATTTGTCGGCAAGCCGCACTGTCTTGCGGCGGCCCCAATTCTGCAATAATTGAGCTGGCGCGGTTTGCGGGCGAGGCTCTTCTTGCAGGGGCTGAGTGGGCGCAGGCGACAAACCGCAGACCGTGGCGGGGCGCACGCCCACATTCCTCCCTTAGGTAGGTGCGTATACCTCGTTCGCAGTGGGCAGACTGTCAGAGCTTCGTAACAGCTTAGTCCGTCATGTAAAATCTTCTCTCGAATGTACACTACTGGCCATTAAAATTGCTACACCACGAAGATGACGTGCTACAGACAAGAAATGTAACCGACAGGAAGAAGATGCTGTGATATGCAAATGATTAGCTTTTCAGAGCATTCACACAAGGTTGGCGCCGGTGGCGACACATACAACGTGTTGACACGAGGAAAGTTTCCAACCGATTTCTCATACACAAACAGCAGTTGACTGGCGTTGCCTGGTGAAACGTTGTTGTGATGCCTCGTGTAAGGAGGAGAAATGCGTACCATCACGTTTCCGACTTTGATAAAGGTCGGATTGTGGCCTATCGCGACATTGCTGCTCGTGTTGGTCGAGATCCAATGACTGTTAGCAGAATATGGAATCGGTGGGTTCAGGAAGGTAATACGGATCGCCGTGCTGGATCCCAACGGCCTCGTATCACTAGCAGTCGAGATGACAAGCATCTTATCCGCATGGCTGTAACGGATCTTGCAGCCACGCCTCTATCCCTGAGACAACACATGGGGACGTTTGCAAGACAACAACCATCTGCACGAACAGTTCGACGACGTTTGCAGCAGCATGGACTATCAGCTCGGAGACCGTGGCTGTGGTTACTCTTGACGCTGCATCACAGACAGGAGGGCCTGCGATGGTGTACTCAACGACGAACCTGGGTGCACGAATAGCAAAACGTCATTTTTTCGGATGAATCCAGGTTCTGTTTACAGCATCATGATGGTCGCATCCGTGTTAGGCGACATCGCGGTCAACGCACATTGGAAGCGTGTATTCGTGATCGCCATACTGGCGTATCACCCGGCGTGATGGTATGGGGTGCCATTGCTTACACGTCTCGGTCACCTCTTGTTCGTATTGACTGGGCTTTGAACAGTGGACGTTACATTTCAGATGTGTTCCGACCCGTGGCTCTACCCTTCGTTCGATCCCTACATTTCAGCACGATAATGCACGACCGCATGTTGCAGGTTATGTACGGGCCTTTCTGGATACAGAAGAAGTTGGACTGCTGCGCTGGCCAGCACTTTCCCCAGATCTCTCACCAATTGATAACGTCTGGTCAATGGTGGCCGAGCAGCTGGCTCGTCACAATACGCCAGTCACTACTCTTAATGAACTGTGGTATCGTGTTGAAGCTGCATGGGCAGCTGTACCTATACACGCCATCCAAGCTCTGGTTGACTCAATGCCCAGTAGTATCAAGGCCGTTATTAAGGCCAGAGGTGGTTGTTATGGGTACTGATTTTTCAGGATCTATGCACCCAAATTGCGTGAAAATGTAATCACATGTCAGTTCTAGTACAATATATTTGTCCAACGAAAACCCGTTTATCATCTGCATTTCTTCTTGGTGTAGCAATTTTAATAGCCAGTAGTGTAGGTTTGTCACACTTTTTTTAGCTAATAAAATGAATTGCTTGTTGCAGATACAAAAATGTACACTGAATCCAAATAGAGTATTATTTATTTCTTTTAAATATATATTTTTATTACGTTTCGCGATATTGAACTCTCAATGCTAAACAGAATCTTTGCAGTCTGTATTTATGTTAATATAAAGAAATAACACTTTTTTTACTAAATTCAGAGACGTTTTGTTTCTGTAGTCCCGTCGCTTAATATTCATCACAGTATACGCCTTCTCTGTGAATGCTGAAATGGCAGAAATGGACAATAAAGATGAAATTTGCTTGTAAAAATTTGTAAACTCATCATTTGTTATATTAAATAATCATTGTCATTTTTCTCCAGTCGATAATTCTGAAAAATCTTCAGAAGCATACATTAGATTGATGTATAAGTTCGTAGCGTTTTCGTCTGCAAGTTGGCATTCCCGTTGCTATTTTATTTGTCGATTGTCACTTTTTATTTGCCTTTATATACGGTCATGTTATCATTTGAAGGTAATGATTGGAGCTTTGAACGCTATAGAATGGAGTGAGAGATGGAGAAATCGGAAATGTCTGGCATATTCTTCTGTATGAGTTCAGCAGAGGTGTAACAGCAACGGAGACCATCAGAAACTATTGCGCGTTGTATGGGGATAATGCCGTTGGACAGAGGACGCCAAGTTTTCCTGTTTTCATGAGGATTGCTTTGGTATTAGTGACCCTCCACGTTCCGTAAGACATTCAGGCGTTGATGAAGATCGTTTACACGCATTAATCCACAATTATCCATGTCGGTGTACTCAAGATTTGGAAAATGTGATTAACTGTGATCGTTCCACATTCGGGCTTTGATGAAGGTCGTTTACACGCATTATTGCAGAAGGATCCACTTCATTCTACTTAAGAACTGGAAAATGTGATGAACTGTGATCATTCCACCATCGTCCGACATTTGCGTGTAATAGAGAAGGTTCAAAAGTCTGGTGTATGGATACCGCATTCTCTAAGCCAAAATCACAAAAATCAGCAGGTGGCTATATTTGCATCTCTGCTTGCTCGTCACCAATTTTTGTCGTGGACAGTACCGACCATTCCTACCCTGTATCGTTATTGATGACGAAAAATGGTGTCTTCGCGCTACAAAAGGAAAAGAGAGGATGGCTGAGAACAGAAAACAGCGGAAAGTGTAGAAAGACCTGAGCACATTGACAAAAGATAATGCTATACATTTGGTGGAACAGCGACGGTGTGGTGTACCACGAACTGCTTCCCCGAGATGTAACCATAACTGCTGACATTTACTGTCAACAACTGATACGTCTTGCAGCCACAGTCCAAGGATAACGACCAGGAAGGGTTCGTGAAATGATACTACCGCCCAAGATAACGGCCGCTCGCGTGGTGCTAGACTGACAAAAAAACACTGTACGGGAGCTGGGTTGGGAAGTCATTCCGCACCCACCTTATTCACCAGATTTGGTCCCCTCAGATTTTCACCTTTTCTGCTCTCCATCGAACAACCTTCAAGGAACTTTGTAACACTTATACCAATTAGAAGTAGATTTATATTATGTAACTGTATATCTGCAGTTACGGAATGTGTATTTTTTTGTATTTAAAGTCCTACAGCTATGGTAAGAAAATTAGAATTTGTAATGTATATATGAAAAAATCAAATGGATATGTTAAAATGATAAATTATTATAATATGTGTATGAACATAGAAACAAAACGTTTATTGAAAGCTGGCTTATGCTTAGTGCAATTGTATTTGTAACATTTAAAAGCTATAGGGAAGTCCCCCTGCAACGGAAATGGAATGGCATGATGAAAAAGTGGTTTTGGCTGCCGAAATGAGCGGCTCCTTTGTGTGAACGGTACGCAGTATGTGTCTAGCCGTAGCATGGTACACTTCGACGGTGCTAAGAAAGGCAATTGGAAGCTGCTTTATAAAGGATTTGGATCTGGCTACTATTTGATATTCTCGGCGTAAAGTAATGGCTCTAAAACGATGAAAATCCGACGCCAAGAAGAGGTTTTATAGAGCATTCGAACATCAACAGCCATGAGTACAGTTAGCCGCCATGTCACTTGCCACCAATCTTCGACACTGCTTCACTAACTTCATACTTTCAGTAACGTATTTGGGCACGGATTTAAAAAGATATTGGCGACCGTTCATTTCCTTTTCATTCACTTATGATTTTACCAGTTTCATTAACTGCCAAAGTTAGAGTCCGTTTGGTTTTTTTGTTAATTTCACCACATTCAAAATTAGAGTCCGATACCTTTGTCCATTAGGAACATGATAGAGTGATAAACGTTAGTGTCATATGTGGCGACCGTGACAGGACTAAAGGTTTGTTTGTTAGGGAAGAATGTCATACGCGCTAGTACACTACAAGTGGTGCTGTGTGACAGGACATCGTCAGTTTTACTCACTAAAATACAGATTATAGTATAAATATTTGGTGTAAAACTATTGCAAGACAAGCATTGAATGTCCAACAGTGCGAAATTGCAATAGGTCGTTCAAAATAATTAACAGAAAAATTTGCAGCTCCTTAAAAGGTATAATATAAATTGTTAACAAAATTAAAATGGATACGAAGACGACAGTAGGTCAGAACGAGCGAAACGTAAAAGTACCTAGTGTACTAGGTAGCGCAGTAGTTCACTAGACGAGAGCACAGATGACGCCACGGGATGGCAACAGGCTTACGTTGAGTACCGTAAGCACGTCAATCACCAAATTCAGATTATGATCTTATCGCAAATAAAACAAGGTAGGAAAGATGTCACGAATGAGGAATGTGGTAATGTTAACGACTTAGTGCGCATGTTCCATTCATCAAAAGTCGAAAGTGAACCGAGCGAAACACTAGACACAGAATCTGAGTATGAGGACACCTTAGAACAAGATAGCAAAAAGCCACTGAATATGACCGATTTGTTGAAAATGTTGTCTGGACAATTTGCAGCACAAGGTAGTAACATTAACAACTAAATTAAAACACAAGGTCATCAAATTGAAAAACGAGATGTTAAAATCAGTAAACAGATCGGAAAAGAAGACTCATAAGTAGGTGTTGTGAGTAATGCAATCAAGGACTTAAAAATTGAGATAGCTATCAATAACAATGTCGCCACTGTGCAAGGACAGATTAATGACATCAACGATAGGTTCGATACCGAAATAATGGAAATTCAAGACACTGTAGAGCTTTTGGTTGCAATAAAAGTTGATGAAAAAGTTTTCGGCCTCAAAATGGAATTGGTAAACAAATGTAAGACCGAAATTTCTCAGTTGAGACAAACGATGAACGATTCTGAAAAGGAACTATTTTGATGTACTCAGGAATGAAACAAAGCGGTAGGCTCAGCCAGAAATATCGACTCTTGGACAATGTGTCTAATAGTGTATTTTAATACGAGAGTGTGCTATCTTAGGCAATTTATAACACTTAAAACACTTGATAATGGCACTTCGAAGCTGAAATCATGATTGTGTAAGTGTAAATGTAACACTGTAAATAAACAACAGTCTAATGGCGGTACTGACTTTAAAGAAATATATTACGACTGTGGCCCCGCAGCCGGCCGCTGTGGCCGAGCGGTTCTAGGCGCTTCAGTCCGGATCCGTGCTGCTGCTACGGTTGCAGGTACGAATCCTGCCTCGGCCATGGATGTGTGTGACGTTCTTAGGTTAGTTAGGTAGTCCTAAGTCTGGGGGACTGGTGTCCTCAGATGTTAAGTCCCATAGAGCTGAGAGCCATTTGTGGGCCCGCATTATGAAAAAATTAGTAATTCATAATGTTTGAATACAATATATGTTCCAGAATCCCGCTGCATATCGACGTTAACGACATGGGCCTGTAAACAGTGGATTACTCCTACTACCTTTCTTGAATATTGGTGTGACCTGTGCACTTTCCAGTCTTTGGGTACAGATCTTTCGTCGAGTGAACGGTTGTATATGATTGTTAAGTATGGAGCTAAAGCATCAGCATACTCGGAAAGGAACCTAGTTGGTATACAGTTTGGACCTGAAGACTTCCTTTTATTAAGTAATTTAAGTTGCTTCATTACTCCGAGGATAACTACTTCTACATTACTCATGTTGGCAGCTGTTCTCGATTCGAATTCTGGATTATTTACTTCGTCTTCTTCTGTGAAGGCATTTCGGAAGGCTCTGTTCAGTAACTCTGCTTTGGCAGCACTGTCTTTGATAGAATCTCCACTGCTATCGCGCAGAGAAGGCACTGATTGTTTCTTGCCGCTAACATACTTCACATACGACCAGAATCTCTTTGGATTTTCTGCCAGGTTTAGAGACAAATTTTCGTTGTGGGAACTATTATAAGCATCTCGCACTGAAATCCGCGCTAAATTTCAAGCTTCTGTAAAAGATCGGCAATCTTGAGGATTTTGCATCTGTTTTAATTTGGTATGTTTGTTTCGTTGTTTCTGCAACAGTGTTCTAACCCGTTTCCTTGCTCCAAACCTTTAGCAACAACTGCCAGCTCCCTACTGCCTACTGTTTTTCGGAGTAAATTATTTTTGTGTGAATTTGCGCTATAGACAGACAATTTATCTCAGGGTCAGGAGGGGGGAGGGGGGAATGTTTTATCTTTATCTTGTATTGTTATCAACTCAGGCGCGACGCTACGATCAGCTGCTATGGCACAAAATGCACACGGAATTGATGTTTCGTGAAGACGTGGGAAATCGGATTTGTACGAGACCCCGATGGAGCAGGAATATCTTCGTCGTCATTAACAGCTAAATGCCTTGTGGATTAATACTGAACACACGTTCATAGAGCAGCTACAAAGCAACTGTTCGAACGTTGCGGCTGGCAGAATTTGAAACATGATGTCATAGTCACGAAATATTGTGCCAGTACGTATGAAGCAGAACTATGGAGCAAAGTGACACCCCGGGTTCCCGGGTTCGATTCCCGGCGGGGTGAGGGATTTTCTCTGCCTCGTGATGGCTGGGTGTTGTGTGCTGTCCTTAGGTTAGTTAGGTTTACGTAGTTCTAAGTTCTAGGGGACTGATGACCACAGATGTTAAGTCCCATAGTGCTCAGAGCCATTTGAACCATTTTTAACCCGTTTTTTGTACCAAGCAGGATCAGCTCCGTCATTTGTTATTTGGTATAAATCTCTCAATTGCTGCCGATACTACTTCTTCCAATTCAAGCCACATCTGGTCTACATTTATATTATTAATTTGGAATTAGTGGAGATCGTCTCTCAGGAAGGCGTCAAGTGAATTTTTATCTGCTTTTTTGAATAGTTATATTTTTCGATAATTTTTGGAGGATTTGGGGATTACAGTATTCAATCTCGCTACGTCAACCCTGTGTTCTCTAAATCACTGTATCGGTTTTGTTGCTCGTTATTAACCCAGGATTACTTGTTGCTAAGAGGTCAAGTGTGTGTTCACAACTGTTTACTATTCGCGAGAGAGCATTGACTATTGATACTATACCAGTTTATGGATCCTCATCATATTATCCACCTACTGGAAATAAAAAAAATTGAACTGTTACTGTTGCTAAGGAAAACATGTGTATGTAGAGGTGTTTAAACAGTGTATTTACGATATTATTCAACTTGTTTTTCTCATGTCAGTTAAGATAAAAAGCCCCTCATGTCCAAATTTAGTTCTGCACTTCATTCAGTAAGATTTCAGTATTTGATTAAGTAATGCTTTTGAGTATAGCTGTCATTACAATGAGCTTGTTCCAAATCTACTCCCTATAATTTACAGGCGTGTGTGATATTGGTAACTGCTGCTACACACAGTTCAGAGTGCACTGTGTCAGTTTGTATCCCGTTTGCTATTCAAAGGGAAATCTCACCGAAAATAACTCCAATAACCAATATTCAATTTTCTTAAACATGCTTTTCCAAACTAATGTACCTAATTGGACTGGAGACGGTTCATTTTTTTCATTCAATTATGATTTTACCACTTTCATTATCTCCCATGGTTACAGTCCGTTTAGTTTTTCTGTTAATTTCACCATATTCAAAATTTTAGATACTTTTGTCCATTAGACACACATGCTGTCAAAATTCGAAATCCTCTCAGAGGGTAGCGTGTTTCACGTTAGAGTGATAAACGTTAGTGTTGTAACTTGCTTTCCGGATGTAAATGCGCTCCGAACATCTATCAACGTGTTGTTTTCATTTCTGATTTAGATCTATCATGTTTTGTTTCCAATTGTTGCTTAACCTGAGAACAACAACAATAAATGTTTCACCATTCCCACCACTAACCACCAGCCGAGTCGATCATTATAACAAAAAAACAAAAAACAAAAAACAAACAAAAAAGTACACACAACACATGTAAGCCTAAAATATTATTCCATTCACCTTTCCTATGACAACCGAGGCTATTGTAAATGTAACTCCACGTGATTTGCCTTATCCGTTATATTCGTCCTGACACTCATCAGTTATCCTAGCACCGTGTTCGATCCCATTGACTTTTATACTTCTGCAGGGTTTTCTCTCCTGTACCGTCGTATCATTCTTTTTGGAGCATTTTTACGGCGTAATATTTTCATTATTTCGTCTGTTTCATGATTCAATTTCCCATTGACTTTTATACTTCTGCATAGTTTTCTCTCCTGTACCGTCGTATCATTCTCTTTGGAGCATTTTTTTGGCATAATGTATTCATTATTTCGTCTGTTTCATGATTAAGATTACGTTTTATGGGTGTATAGAGTAAGCAGTTAACTAATTTCACCTTTGTCCATAATTAACTATTATATAAAGGTACAAAACTGAATAATTGAACTTTATCGCTCTCAGTCCACTTAATGCAAAACAAATCGAAAGACACAACGCAGAGTCTTACTACAGCTGTAGATCGCTGAGGTAGACAGCAGTCGACTCTAAGGACACGACATGTTGTTAACAGTGCCGACGTTAACGAGCGGTACTTTGGAGGTCGTCGGCTCAGTTTTCGAGAAAAAAAAAACGCATAGAAATCTTTACTTACTTCACATAGTTTAGTGGACTCATATAAGGTATGGATTTGTTGAACATAATATGAAATTGGTAATTTCTCACTCTTTCTCATGCAACTTTCGCAAGATATTTTCACGCTGACAATACATACATCTCAATTAAGCGCGCTCAAAGACGAGTTCTTAGTTCATCTTTCAGTTAGTGAGGCTATCTGTTACGCGCATAAATTAGAACAACTTTTGTGGTCGTTTAAAGATTTGAGTAAAGTGAATCCTTAAAAAACAAAAAAATAAATAAAAAAATAAAAATAAAAAAAATTTCACATACTTAATAGTCCTCATAAATCCTGTACGATAAAGTATGTATGGCAATCTGTGTTGCCAAGTGGTCAGGGTATTTTTCTAAAATATCCGGTATTTCAGGCCCCTGTTCACCGTTCGATAGCGACGTATGAGTGATTGGTAGTTTTAGATTTTCTTTCATGTCACTAAATTGTCGAAAGGATAATGACGATTCTATGCAGCAATGCCCGTGTGGAAAGAATTTTCATTCACATGAATCACCAATGGTCTGTCTCTGGAAAGAAAGTGAGTCTCTATATGTGAGATGCAATGCGAAAAGGGTCCTCTTGGTTAACATTTTGGTTTTTGTGGTATTGTAATTGTTAAGTCGATCTTTAAATACCGAATAATTTGTAACAAAAATCTGAGTGACTGAAAATAGGTGTTTTCAGATAATGTGTTTTAAAATTTCATTATATTTTTATTATTTAATCTGACATTTTTAAGAAACAAGTTTTGCGTATCTACTACCCTTTAAAATGCACCTTGTCAAACAGTACAGACTTTTTTAAGCTAACGTTACACGTTAAATGGTTAACCCTTTTAGACCTACAGCACATTAAAATAAACAAAAAATTAATACCAAATAAATTGACCCCAAATTTAGAAAAATTACCTCACCCTGTATAGCTTTCTTTTTTGACAAAGTATTCTTATTCTTATTCTGTACTATGGCATATTTTAGATCAAGTTGTGATTTTGAAGCCATTAATTTGCCGAAAACCACCTATAATTTTAAACTCACAAAATGCCCGTAAAAATTACAAAGATACTATGCGGTATAGTGGCTGAACGGTTTTATTTTCTGTGTCTAAAATACCAGCTAGTTATAATAAAACTGTTCCTATTTAACGCGTTATAACACCGAAACCAATTACCGTTCAAGGACCAAACTTGGTAGCATTAATGTCAAGAACATGGGGAAGAGAAATAATGCAGTATCAATTGAACTGGAACACTTTTAATGTGCTGCTACGCTACATTTTATCATTACATAACGGTAGCATATTGTTGTGGTTGTTGTTTTGTACTTCAGTCCAGAAACAGGTGTGATGCAGCTCCCCACGCTATTCTATCCACTGCAAGCCTCTTCATCTGCAGTTAACTATCGCAACATACAACCTTCTGAATCTGCTTAGGGTATTCGTCTCTTGGCCTCCCTCTACGATTGTTACCCTCTATGCTCCCTTCAAATATTAAATTGGTGATTCCTTGATTTCTCAGAATGTGTCCTACCGACGGATCAAGTTGTGCCGCAAATTTCTTTTTCCCCATCCACCCATCTCCAGTTCTCTTCAATATCTCCTCTTTAGTAATGTGATACACCCATCTCAGCTTCAATATTCTTTTGTAGCACAACATTTCAAAAGCTTTTACCCTCATCTCGCCTAAACTAGGGCTTAATTTCGGCCGGAACTGGCCGGAACGCGTTCCAGCACCTCCCTGAGACCCATTTTCTTCTTTAACAGTTCAGCACCGGAGATTGGAAATAGTACACGTGTATTAAAACACAACGGAACTATAATTTGCCGCTGCGCCAGCACAAGTGAGCGTGACAATGGGTCGCCAACGTGATGTGACGGGCAGGAGGTACTGTGTGTATGTGTGTGTTTGTGTGTGTGTGTGTGTGTACGCACTTGCAGTATACCCAAGATAAGTTGAGTATCATTCCAAAGTTGTGATCGTTACATATCACCTTTTTTTTACGACTGCCAACCACCTCAGCGATGTAGTAGCAAGGCGACGTCTCATGTTATGTGTGTCAGTGAGAAATAAATAACGTAACCCGTGTCTGAATGTGAACGTCTGTATTATGTGCTTTCACGAAATCATTTTATTCCGTGTCGTAATTTATGTCATAGCTACTAATCAAATGTGCATATGGAGCACGCATGACTAAAAGTTGGCAGCCTTTCGAGCCGATACGTCCCTTTTTCCACGGTACTCTTGACCTTTCAATCTTTATCTGCCCGCACCCTCGTTAGAACATGGTTGACGCTTGCTGCAAGAGAAAGTGGACTCACTGAAAGTTCATATTTTCCGGTGCAATGTTAGCTACATTTGCATGTTGTCCCATTGCATCAACCCGACTTTCAAACACTTTTTAATAAGGGTGTAATGTCGTTGTGAGCTTGTACTGGGTTTACACTTGATCTTTGAAGCTGTAGGGATAGATCGGCCAACTCTTCTAAGGCATCATACATTACAGCTAGGTTGGAGACAAAAGATGTAGATGACAATGTATTACAGAGCCCTTTGTAAGTATACCGTTGTTTTGAGTCCCGTTTCGTGTCCTCTGATGCTTCTAAAAATGGTTGTGCAGAGCCCTGTAATCTTTCCATACAGCTTTTATTGCCAATACACTGGAGGCCACCCAACGAGTGTCAAGCACACGACTGATTTTTAAAATTCCTTGCTCCAAACCTTTAGCAACAACTGCCAGCTCCCTGCTGTTTTTCGGAGTAAATTACTTTTGTGTGAATTTGCGCTATAGACAGACAATTTACCTCAGGGTCAGGAGGGGGGAGGGGGGAATATTTTATCTTTATCTTGTATTGTTATCAACTCAGGCGCGACGCTACTATCAGCTGCTATGGCACAAAATGCACACGGACTTGACGTTTCGTGAAGACGTGGGAAATCGGATTTGTACGAGACCCAGATGGAGTAGGAATATCTTCGTCGTCATTAACAGCTAAATGCCTTGTGGATTAATAATGAACACACGTTCATAGCTACAAAGCAACTGTTCGAACGTTGCGGCTGGCAGAATTTGAAACATGATGTCATAGTCACGAAGTATTGTGCCAGTACGTATGAAGCAGAACTATGGAGCAAAGTGACACTGGTACGGCGGCAGGTGGTGGCAGCTGTTGTTTGTATTGGAAGCTTCTGGTGTTATATTTTTGATTATAAGATATTATGGTTTAAAAACCTGAATTTCGGAACAGTATTTTCTAAAAAATGATTTCTCGTTGTAAGTCTTATCACAAGTCTCTCTCTGTGGCAGGTGGGGGAGGGGTGGGGGGCGGGGGAGTGCTACAAGAGGGCGCGTTCCGGCACCTAGAAGTTTAGAAATTAAGCACTGGTCTAAACTATTTATCGTCCATGTTTCCGTTCCATACAAGGCTACAGTCCAAGCAAATACTTTGGGAAAAGACATCCTGACACTTAAATCAGTACTCGACGTTGACACATTTCTCTTCTTCAGAAACGCTTTGCTTGCCATCGCCAGTCTACATTTTATATCCTCTCTACTTCGACCATCATCAGTTATTTTGCTGCCCAAATAGCAAACCTCATCTACTACTTTAAGTGTCTCATTTCCTAATCGGATTCCCTCAGAATCACATGGTTTAAATCGACTTAATTCCATTATCCTCGTTTTGCTTTTGTTGATGTTAATCTTATATCCTTGTTTCAAGACACTGTCCCTTCCGTTCTGCTGCTCTTCCAGGTCCTTTGCTGTCTCTGACAGAACTACAATGTTATCGGCAAACCTCAAATATTTTATTTCTTCTCCATGGATGTTAATTCCTACTGCAAATGTTTCTTTTGTTTCCTTTACTGCTTTTTCAATATACAGATTGAATAACATCGGGGATAGGCTACACACTGTCCTACTCCCTTCTCAATCATGGCGTCGAATCTGGCCCCTCGACTCTTATAACTGCCGTCCAGTTTCTGTACAAATTGTAAATAGCCTTTCGCTCCCTGTATTTCACCGCTGCCACCTTTAGAATTTGAAAGAGTATTGAAGTTAATATTGTCAAAAGCTTTCTCTAAGTCTACAAACGCTATAAACGTAGGTTTGTCTTTCCTTAACCTCTCTTCTAAGATAAGTCGTAGGGTTCTGCAGAATCCAAATTGGTCTTCCGCGAGGTCGGCTTCTACCAGCTTTTCCATCCGTCTGTATAGAATTCGTGTTACCATATTGCAATCGTGACTTACTGAACAGATAGTTCGATAATTTTCACACCTGTTAACACCTGATTTCTTTGGAATAGGAATTATTATATTCTTCTTGAAGTCTGAGGGTATTTCGCCTGTCTTATACGTCTTGCTCACCAGATGGAAGAGTTTTGTCATGACTGGCTCTCCCAACATTATTAGTGGTTCCAATGGAATGTTGTCTACTCCTGGGGCCTTGTTTCGACTTAGGTCTTTCAGTGGTCTGTGAAATTCTTCACGCAGTATCATATCGCCCTTCTCATCGTCATCAACGTTCTCTTCCAATTCCATAAGATTGCCCTCAAGAACACGCCTTGTATAGACACTCTATAACACATTCCACCTGCTTCCTTCTCTGCTTCAGACTGGTTTTCGATCTGAGCTCTTGATATTCGTACAGGTGGTTCCCTTTTCTCCAAAGATCTCTTTAATATTTCCCGCAGACAGCATCTGTCTTACCCCTAGTGATATATGCTTCTACGTCCTTACATTCGTCCTCTAGCCATTCCTGCTTAAGCCATTTTGCACTCCAATTCTATCTCATTTTTGAGACGTTTGTGTTCCTATTCGCCTGCTTCATTTACTGCATTTTTATATTTTCTCCTTCAATAGTTGAATTCAGTATGTCTTGTGTAACCCAAGAATTTCTACTAGTCTTCGTCTTTTTACCTACTTGATTCTCTGCTGCCTTCACTATTTTATCTCTGAAAGCTACCCATTCTTCTTTTACTATATTCCTTTCACCTGTTCTTGTCAATCGTTCCCTAACGCTCCCTATGAAACTCTCGACAACCTCTGGTACTTCCAGTTTATCCAGGTCCCATCTCCTTAAATTCCTAACTTTTTGCAGTTTCTTCAGTTTGATCTATAGTTCCTAACCAATAAATTGAGGTCGAGTGCACATCTGACTCTGGAAATGCCTTACAATGTAAAACCTGGTTGCTAAGTCTCTGTCTTACCATTATATAATCAATCTGAAGCCTTTCGGTGTCTCCAGGTCCCTTTCACGTATACAGACTACTTCCATGATTCTTAGACCGAGTGTCAGCTATGATTAGGTGATTCTCTGTGAAAAACTCTACCAGGCGGCTTCCTCTTTCATTCCTTACCCCCAGTCCATATTCAGCTACTATTTTTACTTCTCTTTCTTTTACTAGTATCGAATTCCGGTGCCCCATGACTATTAAATTTTCATCTCCCTTAGCTACCTGAATAATTCCTTTTAGCTCATCATACATTTCTTCAGTCTCTTCATCATCTGTGGAGATAGTGTCATATAAACTTGTACGGCTGTGGTAGGCGTGGGCGTCGTTTCTATCTTGACTACTATAATGCGTTCGCTATGCTGTTGGTAGTAGCTTATCCGCATTTCTATCTTTCTATTCATTATTAAACCTACTCCTGAATTCCTCCTATTTGATTTTCTATTTATAACCCTGTATTCAGTGACCGTAATTCCTATTTCTCCAGTCACTGAACTTCACTAATTCCCACTCTATGTAACTTTAACCTATCCATTTCGCTTTTTAAATTTTCTAACCTACCTGCCCGATTAAGGGAACTGACGTTCCACGCTCCGATACGTAGAACGCCAGTTTCATTTCTCTTGATAACGACGTCCTCCTGAGTGGTTCCCATCCGGAGATCCGAATGGGTGACTATTTTACCTCCAGAATATTTCACCCAACAGGACGGCATCATCATTTGACCAACGATAAAGCTCCATGTCCTAGGTAAAAATTACGGGTGTAGTTTCCCCTTGCTTTGGGCCATTCGTAGTACCAGCACAACAAAACTGTCTTGGTTACAAGGCCATTTCAGTCAGTCAACAAGACTGTTGACCCTGCAACTACTGAAAAGGCTGCTGCACCCTTCAGGAACCACATGTTCGTCTGGTCGCTCAACAGAGCCAATCCGTTCTGGTTGCACCTACGGTACGGCTATCTGTGTGACTGAGGCACATAAGCTTCCCTAAAAACGGCATGGTTCATGGTTCGTGGAAGTAGTGGGGAGGGGGGACCGGTACCATTCATTACTGCTTCAAAAGGGGCTGAATATGTTGCCCATCAGTGGCCATAAGAGCCTGAAAGAGCAGGACTGCATCCTGCACAGGAGAACGAAGCATGTCCGTGGGTATGCTGGATACCTCTCTTGATATGCTGCGCTTCAGATCAGCATATGTATAAATGATCCCCTGTCAAACCATCTCCTTCAGGTAGTCCCACAACCATAAATCACAGGGAGTGAGATCATGTGATCGTGCCGGCCAAGCATATGGAATGGATCAGCTGATAATTCGATCGTTTCCAAATGTGTTTCCCGGAAGCAGATGACCGTCACGTGCGGTAGGCTCCAATCTCGCATGAAAACTGTTGAGTTCAATGTGTCTCTCTCTCCTGTAGGGCGGGTATAACATGCTAGGGAAGCATATCGCAGTAACGCTGGCCAGTCACACTGCATGTCTTTGGTCCTTGAGCGCCAACCTGTTAAAAAAAGAATGAGCTAATGATGAACGAAGCCGTGAAGCCACACCATACGGTGACAGGTTCACCGTAGGGAGGAAATTCATGCACAGTGACTGAAGGTGAAGATCCCCACACTCGGCAGTTCTTTGTGTTCACCTCACCCGTCAGAGAAAAATGAGCTTCGTATGTCCATAGGATGGTCCATGGCCAGCCCTCGTCAACTTCAATGCTTGCGAGGAAGTAGAGAGCGAAGTCAACACCTCGTTGTGCGTCCTGTGGTGCGGGCTGCCGTACGATGTATATCTATTACGAACACCATTTGTGATTGGTTCGAAGCACCTTCCGTACCGTGGATCATGGGTTGTTCAACTGTAGTGAGACAGCACGCACCCTGCCTGACGATCGGGAATTGTGCACAGCGTTGTCTGTGATAGTAACAGCGATTTTATCAGCCACCTATGCTGCAACAGGTCATTGGCCACTTCCCGGAGCGATGGCCAGGTCTCTAGTTGATTCGAACTTCTTCATCACGCTCCGCACACCAGCTTCGGTAACCCTTTCAACCGTCGATATTTTCGAAGTACAGCTGAAGTATTCATGTTGTTTTGATAATAGAGCTTCACTAATAATGCCCTGCTCATTTTGTCCAAGCTCAACAAGTGCACTGCGAGTGGTCAGATATGTGGGAATATGAATCACAATGACTGATCACGGCACTTGGTGGCCATAGTTGGAGCTGGACGGTGGCGCTGTGATGTATGAAAATCATGCACACCATACTCTGGACAATAACGCTACCGAGTCTGGTACTCGTACGGTAATTAGTTTCCGTGTTATAAGTTTAATTATAACGACTTGGGTAACTGTGTCTGAATAGTTTCAAGATCTTTCTCAAACAGCGTTTTCAACTCCTCTTCTTTGATACTGGCATATCTGGCTCGTCAGGTTCTTCCTCAGGATTCTCATTGTCACTGACTCGAGGTTGTGGTTCTGTTTCAGGTTCTGGTTCTACTTCAGAACACAGAATGTCTTTTCATTTTTCTTTGGAACAGCTCCTTTTTTTTTGGTCATCAGTCTACTGACTGGTTTGATGCGGCCCGCCACGAATTCCTTTCCTGTGCTAACCTCTTCATCTCAGAGTAGCACTTGCAACCTACGTCCTCAGTTATTTGTTTGACGTATTCCAATCTCTGTCTTCTTCTACAGTTTTTGCCCTCTACAGCTCCCTCTAGTACCATGGAAATCATTCCCTCATGTCTTAGCAGATGTCCTATCATCCTGTCCCTTCTCCTTATCAGTGTTTTCCACATATTCCTTTCCTCTCCGATTCTGCGTAGAACCTCCTCATTCCTTACCTGATCAGTCCACCTAATTTTCAACATTCGTTATAGCACCACATCTCAAATGCTTCGATTCTCTTCTGTTCCGGTTTTCCTACAGTCCATGTTTCACTACCATACAATGCTGTACTCCAGACGTACATCCTCACAAATTTGTTCCTCAAATTAAGGCCGGTATTTGATATTAGTAGACTTCTCTTGGCCAGAAATGCCTTTTTTGCCATAGCGAGTCTGCTTTTGATGTCCTCCTTGCTCCGTCCGTCATTGGTTATTTTATTGCCTAGGTAGCAAAATTCTTTAACTTCATTGACTTCGTGACCGTCAATCCTGATGTTAAGTTTCTCGCTGTTCTCATTTCTACTACTTCTCATTATCTTCGTCTTTCTCCGATTTACTCTCAAAGCATACTGTGTACTCATTAGACTGTTCATTCCGTTCTGCAGATCATTTAATTCTTCTTCACTTTCACTCAGGATAGCAATGTCATCAGCGAATCGTATCATTGATATCCTTTCACCTTGTATTTTAATTCCACTCCTGAACCTTTCTTTTATTTCCATCATTGCTTCCTCGATGTACAGATTGAAGAGTAGGGGCGACAGGCTACAGCCTTGTCTTACACCCTTCTTAATACGAGCACTTCGTTCTTGATCGTGCACTCTTATTATTCCCTCTTGGTTGTTGTACATATTGTATATGACCCGTCTCTCCCTATAGCTTACCCCTACTTTTTTCAGAATCTCGAACAGCTTGCACCATTTTGTATTGTCGAACGCTTTTTCCAGGTCGACAAATTCTATGAAAGTGTCTTGATTTTTCTTTAGCCTTGCTTCCATTATTAGTCGTAACGTCAGAATTGCCTCTCTCTTCCCTTTACTTTTCCTAAAGGCAAACTGATCGTCACCTAGCGCATTCTCAATTTTCTTTTCCATTCTTCTGTATATTATTCTTGTAAGCAGCTTCGATGCATGTGCTGTTAAGCTGATTGTACGATAATTCTCGCACTTGTCAGCTCTTGCCGTCTTCGGAATTGTGTGGATGATGCTTTTCCGAAAGTCAGATGGTATATCGCCAGCTCCTGATGCCTTTAAAATGATGATATTTTCCATGTCGTGTAAAGGCTGCCGGAATTACGGCACCAGGAAACCCAACGAGTTTATTTTCTTCGGGAAAGATGCGGGTCACAAATTCATTTCCATTAGTGACAGTTTTTGTACGTGCACTAACTTTGCAGGTATCGAAAAACTGTTAAGTGCATGTATTTAGCAAAGTGAGGCTGAGTTAGCCCCTCTTCTCACTATAATCTATCGTAGACCACTCGAACAAGAAACCATGCGCAGTTCATGGAAAAAGGCACAGGTCACACCCGTCTGCAAGAAGGTTAGCAGAAATCATCCACAAAACTACCGTCCAGTATCCTAGTCATCGATTTGTTGTAGAATCTTAGCTCAAATTATATGAGGTATCTTTGGATGAAGAGCCATCGTCAGTTGTAGAGGCGACTTCGGGTGTGCCCCAGGGAAGTGTGTTGGGAACCTTGCTGCTCATGTTGTATATTTATGACCTTGAGGACAAATTAACAACAAAATCAGGATTTTTGCAAATGATGGACTTATCTACAATGAAGTACTATCTGAGAGAAGCCGCATAAATACTCAGTCAGATCTTGATAAGACTTCAACATGGTGCAGATATTCATACTCCATGTTCTCTGAATCGTCAGAAACACGTTTGCATGACTTCACTAGTCATATGCTGTGACTGAGTGATAATAGAAGTAAATGAGGTAGGTGCCAATTTGACTTACGAACCACTTAACTTTGCGAGAACAATGTGCCGTATTTGATGGTTTTCGTACTCAAAAATATAGAGTTTACTTGATGCACCACATTAAAGATACTTCTAAATCGCATAATAATTTCTGGTAAGAGGTATTGTGTAAAAGTCTCGGAAGTTATGAGATCAAAGGAGAAAAGTGTTACCCCTGTTGCAAGTTAAAGTTGTTTGACGAGTGAAACATTATTATGGGAAAAGGAATTTGTAAAGATGAAACAAACAAAGTTGCTAAACATACGAAGACAAATACATCACCTGGAGGTGAATCAACCATGAAAAGGAGATGGGTTGCTCCTTCAAATTAGCCTGCCAACCCTTATAGCTATTGTCATCTGAAAACAAGGAGTATGTGAGATAACAACTATGCTTCACACAGAATATTTATACTTTTTCACTGCAAACGGTTTTTATACTTCCGTTTTTCGCTTGCTGTCAAGTATGAGAGAGACGAGTGAAAAAATAATTTACAGATCTACTCTATATTATATATAACACAATATTTGAAGAAAATTAATCTATTTAATGTCTCCTTGTCATTAACAACGTTATCACATGGCTTTTGAGGTGTGCAAAAATTTCTAATTCTTCCATTAAATCCACTTCCTGTGATTTTTGGAAGTGATACAGATCCTAAGATTTTCTACGTTCTCAGAAGGGTATATAGTGTTTTTTTATGTGTGTTGCTATATCAATAACATCAAAGCAAGCAATCGATGTCAGTCTTCTGAAAATGAACTTCTTGTCGTAATGGGGAAATAACATCGGCCCAACAAGCGAATCCTTTTCTAAATCTCGCAGCTACTTCAACAAAATAGTATAGGAATTTTAAGGGTCTCAAAGTAGCTCTGCACAGAGGAAGTCCTTTAAATTCAGTGATAAGAAAAAAGACAAGTGATCACTTTTTACATGTGTTATAAATGCCTACAGATGATGCTGTAACAATCTGCGGTTGGTATCCATAAAACGCCAGCTTATAGCTGATAAGGTGGGTAGATCACGTAACTAATGAGGAGGTATTGAATAGGATTGGGGAGAAGAGAAGTTTGTGGCACAACTTAACTAGAAGAATGGATCGGTCGGTAGTACATGTTTTGAGGCATCAAGGGATCACAACTTTAGCATTGGAGGGCAGTGTGGAGGGTAAAAATCGTAGAGGGAGACCAAGAGATGAATACACTAAGCAGATTCAGAAGGATGTAGGTTGCAGTAGATACTGGGAGATGAAGGAGCTTGCACAGGATAGAGTAGCATGGAGAGCTGCATCAAACCAGTCGGAGGACTGAAGACCACAACAACAACAACAACAACATAGCTGACGTTGCCGAAGCAACAAAAGGTTTCGCCTACAACACAAGTTCACTCTACTATTGCTGCTAGAAATGAAAAAGGTGAAGTTGCTGTGAATACATATGACCGGTTAAATATCTTGAAGAGTAATAATGCTCACGAAGTCTGCATCAACATCTATGCTCTGCAAACCACCGTGAGGTGCATGGGAGAGGATACGTCCCATTGTACCATTTATTAGTGTTTCTTTCTGTTCCATTCAAATATGGATCGCGGGAAGAATGACTGTTTGGATGCTTCTGAGCGTGCAGTGATTATTCTAACCTTATCCTCACGATCACTTTGTGAGCGATACGTAGGGGGTTATAGTATTTCCCTAGAGTAATAATTTAAAGCCGGTTCTTGAAACTTTCTTAATAGACTTTCTCGGGATAGTTTACTTATGTCTTCAAGACTCTGCCATTTCAGTTCCTTCAGTATCTCTGTGACACACTCCCACGGGTTAGACAAACTTGTGACAATTCGTGCTGCCTTTCTCTGTTCACGTTCAATACTCCTGTTAGTCCTATCTGATAGGGGCCTACACACTTGAGCAAAATTCTATGATGGGTCGCACAAGTGATTTGTAAGCAGTCTCTTTAGTAGACTGATTGCACTTCCCCAGTATTCTACCAATAAACCGAAGTCTATCACCTGCCTTACCCACGGCTGAACCTATATCATCATTCCATTTCATATCCCTACAAAGTGTTACACCCAGGAATTTGTATGAGTCTGCCATTTCCAACAGTGACATTGATATTATCGTAGGGTACTGCGTTTTTTTTCGTTTAGTGAAGTGCACAATTTTACATTTATGAACATTTAGAAGAAGCTGGCAATATCTGAACATTTACTCGATATTACTTTTACTGTTCTATGAAATGGAGTTTGTCATGACGGACTGTTATGTAGCGTAGCCCAAGTGGCTGACAGAAGAAACCCGAGAAAGCGTCTCGTTGATTTAATGTTGCAAAGCTAAAGCGCTGTATTTGGTAATTTTGGTATATGTATTTGCTTAGTACGCATATTTGCAATTTAAATTAGGGGTCGTTCCTGCCACAGTTTGTTGTACGAAATAGTCGAGTAATAGGATTTCGGTAGGTAAAACTGTCACCGATTGATGGCACATTACGCGAGAAGTGAACGGCCGTTTTTAATGTATTACATGCATCTTAGTCTTGAGAAAAATGATGTAACTTCAGTATAAAATATCTTTCTCCATATTGGTAAGAGACTGCCTTAAGATATACATTTTTACACGGGAACAAGAAAAACGACAAATTTCGCGAGATAAATAAAAACAAAAACCGCCTACGTTGCTTTATTTTTCCTTGTTCGTTGCTATAACTTACAGTTTAATGTAAATGAGAATGTAATTCTCTAAAATAGGAACACCTTTGACTGTGGCCAAACTCGTAGGTAAACAATACTGGTGCAATGTATTTGTACTGAGTTATGATTTAATGCAACCTAACAGTATGAATGATTATTTTGCGCGTGAGAATTTTTGCGTAACTAAGACGGCACAATAATTGTGAGGATATATACAAAAAACATATCTATCCATCTGAAATATCTAAGATTTATAATTTCCAATTTCGTGCTTGCTGTGATACCATAAGGAGACAACCGAAGGGAAAGAGAGACGAAACAACACATAGCGCCCTTCACACCTAGTACGATTGTGAACTCATGAATGCGAAACACGAATGCGGTAATAAACTCCTGAAAAGTCTCGTGCTAAGCATGAGCAAACGTAAGTGGTACCGTGCGTTATTATTTAGTTTCATTGTAGACTGCTAATAACTCAACGAACATTATACTTATATTTTTCACTTACGTAATACCGTTTCGGCAGTTAAATTTTCTATCCTGGTTCAAAATGTTTAAAGTATGACACGATAATGAACAGCGTGTCACTTAGTGTGTTCTTCTCCCTCTTATTCTTCTTCTTCTTCTTCTAGTGACGCAACGTTATTCTCAGTGGCAGTTACTGCAGCTCAAGTGTCCCTGGCAACAACTGCTCTAAATAAAGACAACGGACTCATGTTAGCTTACAGATACAAATTTCTCATCCTGTTGTAGTATCTTGTTGGAAAACATTACTATTTTTCTTGTTATTTATTTCGTGTCTTTTGAAAGGAGAATTATTATTGTTATGGGCACAAAATGCTTTTGTAAGTGGAGCACGTTATAAACATTTAAAGGTTGTACACTCTTTAAGATCAGAAAGTTTGATACTTCGTCTATCAACGAGAAAGGCCACATAATATCTATCAAGTATTCTGTACTTTATATATTGAAAGTAATTGGAGCTTAATTCTTTAATAGTATTCCGGTACAACTGAAAATAATTTAGTCTGTCTATGCAACAAAATCTCGCGACGTTAAGTGTCTGTACATACGTGCGCATAAAGTATAAATTGCGACACCATAAAAACACAGCTTCATTACTGCAAAGTATCCCCCATAAATCAGTAATTCTGTTAAGATTCAATATCACGTTTATACTAGCATAAACAGAGAATTAGTTGGTTTAACTTAAACCTTGAGACAAGCCGTTATCGATTCTAGGCTTTTTACTTACGTCAGTCCTATACCTTTTGTAGAAAAATATTTGTGATAGTCAGACCTCAGAACTCCTATGGAATGATAATATAACTCTATGTGCACTTTAGGTTGCGCTTTTTCATAAATAATTACTGAAAATTAAAATTTCCGATTAATGGCGGACAACAAGGAGACCAGCAATGTTACGCTCGTCTCCGCAGCAGCGTGCGCCAAACTCAAGAATGCAGAAAATAGGAATCATACATTTATAAATGAAAACATGTAAACACTTTCACTGCCAAGTTTCCATTTCAGAACAAATCAAGTTTAATAGAACAACAGACCTGAGCACAGCAACTCGTTATTACTCACATCGAGTACCTCAGATCAATAGCAAGCGAACAAAACGACAAGACAACAGCAAGAGAGAGCAAAACGAACTGAGCCCCAGCGATAATATATATTAAATGATAGCAGCCAGTGATCACATGTTGGCTTATTCTATACAGAGCTGTAAGATGGCAAGAACTATGCCCCTTACATGAAGTCATTAAAGATCACCTAACTCATGTTGAGCGAACAGTAGGGCTGAACAAAATGACTGACAAGGCACAATGCATCTTGTAGAGGGTACAGTATGGACATAGTGGAATAATTAATGTCGGGTGATGGTTTTAAAGTAATTCACACGACATGAAAACTTTGTGGAAACGAGTCGATTTACTGGACGCTAGTTTACCCCAGGGAAGTATCTGACTGTGGCCGGCCGGGGCAGCAGCTAAAGGAAGCGACAATAGACAGCTTAGGGTGGCTCAAGCTCTGAGAAAGCGGTAATGGGGCGCAGCCTCCAACCGCCTTAAGATGAGTGACAGTGAGTGGGTTGTTGACTCCGACTCCATGCTGGTGTACCGGGAAACAGACGGAGAACTTGTACGCCTGTTGATAAATGTCTGTCATCCCGTTTTCTGTGAAACATGCGACAAAGCCACGCAAGCTATGGTGGAGCGGTCAACAGAGGTCAAAATATGCGTGTTCGTGACTATAGCAACGTCACACTGAATTCACGGTCCGCAGAGCCTGAAGTAAATCAGGTGAACAGGGACAGCATGAAATACGCCGGCCTCCGATGGGAACATAGGACCAAGGAATTTGAAGTACTCTCCTGGGAGTCAGAATTCCGGAAAACTTGGTGTTTGTGCAGATGCTAATCGTGGTGGGTGGCCTGGGGGGAGCTAAATAGAAGAAGTTGAGAGGAAGGGAAATTTTGTGGGTATTTGTTCACTTCCCAGAGCAGGCATTGCTCAGTGCTAGGAAGTGACGCATAATTAACGCGACTTGCGCTGCAATTGGCGTAAGTGATTTTGCTGGAGGGGAAACCGAGGCGAAGAGCGGACTGGCAGAAGTCTCGGTAGAGGTCTTCCATTCCCAGCTTGCCTAGAGTGCGGATGTGGCGTTCTTTGCTCAGCTTGCCTGAGAAAGAGTGAGCGTCTCTGCAGTTTAGGACTTAGCAAATGGGACGATTGAACTTGGAGATAGAAAGTTTTGATTCAGCTATGTACTGAGCAAGATAGCTAGGAGAGAATAGATGAGCGCAGCCTTGCAGCACCACGAGGTCGGCCGACATCCACACAACGACGCCGCTCCACCACGCTGTATTCGGTGATATTGCGCCAGCACCGGCCACTGATTAATTTGTTGGATCACGTTGGTAAAGTTTCCATGAGGGTTTCATGGCCCGTGTACTGTAGAATTCTTCTCGCACTTCACATTACGCCTGTGTCAGTCGATAGGAATTAGTTTTGAGTTATCGCGCTTTACTCCACGCAAACGCAATTTATTACCACTACCTGGTAGGAGAGTCATATAATGTGATGATTGAAGGTCGTGAGTTAAAATAAATTTGTGATAATCGACTGCATCTGTTTTTAATCAAGTAGTTGAAATCCCAAGTCACTTTATTAATTAATTTTATGTTCAACATTTGCATCTGGTGTTCAATAGCTGCATATAACATCAACATGCACCCCTTTTTTAATTGAAAGTGATCAATTCTGAATCAATTAATGTCAACACTACCACCGCAGTTCAGTCAGGAGTCACAGGGCCTTATTACTTTCTTTGCGTTATCCGATATTGCGGAGGTTTTGCACTCTCTGTTGATCTGTTAGTCAATTAGCTGGGGTGAACACACGCCAAAACCAGATAAGTGACGGGTGGGGTGTTACACAGCCTTTTCATAACCTTTAGCAATCATAAACTAAATTTTTACTAAATGTATACAATTACAGAATTTCATCACTATTTCTAGTATCAGCATAATATTTCACTTTTAACAAAAACCTATGTAGTTTGTACATTTTGTATTTAGTTGTCAAAAGTATCCATGGGAACGCTATACAGGTACTGCGTGGATGACCTGGAACCCCCTTTCACACTGGATTTCCTACTGCAGTGTCGAAGTATGGGATTATAGGACCATATCTCCGGATGCAAACTACGACCACGAAATTTGTAATCCGTGTTGATAACGCAAGCGTTCTGCGACAATATTCAGTCATCGTGTCACCGATTGTCCAGCGCGCAGCAACGTAATATACAACTGCAAATGGTTGCAGTTGACGAAATACTTTCTTGGATGGAGGTTTATAGCCATGTCACAAAGTATTGTTCTCATAAGTTAAACAAACTGTTAACTTTGCCAATGAGGATCTCAGTTTCTTGCGAATAATTCCACATATCTGGTAGTGTCCTAAATAAAGTTTTTTCACTTTTTGCAATTGTACTTCATTTACAAAACTTGTATGTGAACAGCTGTTCTTAATGCTATAACCATCATAATTCGGAGAAAAGAATTTTTTATTTAACTGTCAATACTAATCATTTTTCCACGGAGACAGTTTTAGAATAACGCACTAATTAAGTTAGATGTTCGCAGCAGAGAAACATAAAGAGTAAGTAAAATGCCTGCAAGCCACGAAGTTCTCTCCGATGAAAAATCGTTCCTTTAAGTTCGAAAAAGAGATAAATGGAAAGCACGTAAGTGAAGTTCTCCTAAGGTGTTAGTAAAAACATAAAAAGAAGTGCAGTAAATAGTTGTTTGTTAGTAACTAGAGTAGAATCTTGCAGAAAATAAATAACACATAGCCAAGGATTTAAATGGAATGGTGTGTTTCACCTAGGGAGTAAGTTTTAAAATACATACCGGTATTCCAAGATTTTCGGCACACTACACGGTTTGTTATCCAGTTTTTGTGGCACTCAACGTAACATTACTACTAGGAGTATATTATGTATTTGAAAAATATTAGTGTTTCACATCTACGTGATTTCACTTCAAATTATAGGTTCCCTTATATCTACAGAATGAGCGGAAGATACCACCGGCAGGCCCATGTGCACTAATGTGTAAAAAAACGATATATTTTTGTAAAAACAATTGATGAGTGTAATGTGAAAACGATGTTCATACACCAGCTGTGTGTAGGTACTAAAATATTTTGCAACACATGTCGTTTGACCAGTTCCGCATGTTTCATTTGTGCTTATTATGTCATCACCATCTTTTTGTTTTCGATTTAATCAGTGATCCCAATACTGAGTATGGAAACATGTACATGAATGTATACCAACTGAGTACATCTGCAAATCGAAACCGATCATGTACTAAATAAAATCACCTGCTGTTGTTACTAGAAGCGCTTATTACTCTACACCCCCAAAAAATTATGTAGAAACCAATAGCATTTTATTGAGTCACTGTCTAATATTACATTTTGCCCCATTAGAATATTCCTTCCATTTTTAGACAGCGAATATTTTCTTTGGTGGATACGTTATCGATTGTCGCTGAGAGGCTGATTTACTAATTGAATCACACTGCTTAATATGACAAAAGCCATTTGCTGTCCTGATCATGGTGGCAAGATCTGCGTCGTTACTTCCGAAAGACAGAGAAAGAGTGAGAGATGTAAGCCAAGTACGCTCCAGTATTGTTCCAAGCAGAGTTCCAGCACACTGTCTTAGACTTAATGATCACCGAAGTGGCTGCCAACTTGCTATAATAATGCAGACACGTCTTATTTGTAGTTCTCTGTTCATCGTATTATTTCATTTGAAGAATATGTGCAACTGTTTTCTGCGGCAGTGTCGCAAAAGACATCAGTTGAGGCAGTGAAACTCTTTCTTGTTGATTTATTCGCAGATGAGAAAGATAATTATAGTTTGAGTCTGTTAAATCACCGGAAGTTTGGTAGATGGTGCTAACTGCATAGGTACCGTAGCTGGTTTCGAAATACATCCTGCTATTTTGTTCCCCAGTGGTCTGTCCTGGCACATTTAAAAGGAATCTTACAGAAAAATAATATTCTAATTGTTTCTTTGATTTCATTTCCGACCATCGGTCCCTTGTCTCAGTGTACTGGGTTTAGTATGTCGCATCATCTATATACCTTTGACCCTAAAGGCTTGGCTTATCCTGAAAGTACACACTCTCTGGTCTCCTGCTAATTATCATCTGCGTGCAATACGAAGGACTGCTGAGTATGGTAGTGAGCTCTGGTTACCTTCCGCTCAGGAATAAGACACGTCTCTTACTGTGCTACAATACTGATGCACAAGAAAGGCAAGTGGGTTTGACGTTGATCTTTGAGGAAGTCTTGATGAGTACTTAGTATGCTATTCGTTCTGAGTATTAACATCTGATCACAGAAAGAGTAACGGAGGAAAGCATCTATCTTGTTATAGATGGACAGGTTGATGGTAGTTCGTCGAAGCTGAATCTCTTTGCTCTTCTGTTCTTTCATTCATGTGAGCAGCCGTGGGCGTTTTTTACTTTTCTTCCCTTCTCCATTCAGAATAGTGCACAACAGTTGCTCACCTTGTACAGCGGGTGATGAATGCGTGACCCTGCCGACGCGCCGGAAGTCGTTTGTCAGAGGACGCTTCCAAGAGAATTTGCATCCTATCTCTCTCTCCGGACCTGCGGCTTCACGAACTCATCGGATTCTAGAAACGTCTCTTGTGTTTCACGACCACAATTCGAAAAAAAACTTTTGAGTTCATCCCCTTCCGATTCTTGAAAGGAATGCGAGATATTTCGCACAATTTTCCGTCGTTTTGAAAATGGACCTAAAATACTTTCCAATCGTCATTTATCTTTCGTATAACAGAAGCCGCAATAAAAGAAAAGAGAAAAAGAAACCTATTGTCATTTCACTTCAATAGGAATGTTACCTCGTAGCGACTGAAGATGTGTCACACTTTTCTGTGAGATATCTTGTGTGGTTCACCTGGAGTTTAGTAATAACTTCTTCGTTTCTGTGCCTACACAGCTGTGGAAACTAGTCGAGTACAGAGTCGAGTCGAATCGAGTCGAGCTCTAGCCACGTAAAGTCGTACTTATTTCCTCACATTTAACATAAATTATTCTTCTATTAACTCATGACATAATACATCTGCATTGTAACATGCACTTGATGTTGTAGCACGTGAAATAACCCTTTGCACTTACTCTGATGTTAATAGGTTCTTCAGAAAATAAACTTCATATTAAAAGAACCTTATCTGCTTACGTCACTCATTAATTTCTGGTTAACCTCACTATTGTTTGGTGCGAAGGGTTTGACGAATTCGAATTTCTCTATAATTTAAGGTTATGGAAACCTTAAGGTATCTGCAATCTCATTCTAAAACCGAAATAGTTATTTTTCTAAATAAACCTCTCTGTGAGTGAATTAGTCTGCTTTCTGTCTTCATTGCTTACATCCTATTTCATACCTTTGCTTCCTAGATTAAGAAAGACCGTACCATTCTTCATTTCGATTTCAACATAAGGTAGTGAGAGCTGTATCCAGCCCCTGGTGTTAATCTTAGTGTCGGGCTGTCCTTTAATGCTGTAACATGTCGCCACCAGGACAATGAATATCTGGGGCAGCACTTATCTCGTGAGCAAAACCTGTCTAATAAAACGAAACTAACGCGGTTTAATGCTGGATCATCCTACTTTACATCGCACCTTCTCTCAATATTGCCGATATTAATAATAGCAATGAGATACATTCCTTGTATAACAGCTGTCTATTTCCAAAATTCTGTATGAATTTTCTTATCTCCATTTTAAGTGACTCACGATGCTTATAAAGGCTCTTACGTGTTGCCTACGAAAAAATACAGTGCGTAAGCGAATTTCGTTAAACACACACCAAACAAAAAAGTAAGAAGAAACAGTCAATAATTTCAATTTACCATTTCTAAGTGGAGGAGACTTTGGAGGTATATTGATTTATAAACATAGATCTGTATCGCAGCAGACTCTCCTACTTGTTACGAAGATGTCTACCCTGATCAGCCAGAACATTATGATCAGCTACCTAACAGCCCCTCCCCCCCCCCCCCCATGAACCATGGACCTTGCCGTTGGTGGGGACGCTCGCGTGCCTCAGCGATACAGATAGCCATACCGTAGGTACAACCACAACGGAGGGGTATCTCTTGAGAGGCCAGACAGACGTGTGGTTCCTGAAGAGGGGCAGCAGCCTTTTCAGTAGTTGCAAGGGCAACAGTCTGGATGATTGACTGATCTGGCCTTGTAATAATAACCAAAACGGCCTTGCTGTGCTGGTACTGCGAACGGCTGAAAGCAAGGGGAAACTACGGCCGTAATTTTTCTCGAGGGCATGCAGCTTTACTGTATGATTAAATGATGATGGCATCCGCTTGGGTAAAATATTCCGGAGGTAAAATAGTCCCCCATTCGGATCTCCGGGCGGGGACGACTCAAGAGGATGTCGTTATCAGGAGAAAGAAAACTGGCGTTCTACGGATCGGAGCGTGGAATGTCAGATCCCTTAATCGGGCAGGTAGGTTAGAAAATTTAAAAAGGGAAATGAATAGGTTAAAGTTAGATATAGTGGGAATTAGTGAAGTTCGGTAGCAGGAGGAACAAGACTTCTGGTCAGGTGACTACAGGGTTACAAACACAAAGTCAAATAGGGGTAATGCAGGAGTAGGTTTAATAATGAATAGGAAAATAGGAATGCGGGTACGCTACTACAAACAGCATAGTGAACGCATTATTCTGGCCAAGATAGATACGAAGCCCACACCTACTACAGTAGTACAAGTTTATATGCCAACTAGCTCTGCAGATGACGAAGAAATTAAAGATATGTATGACGAAATAAAAGAAATTATTCCGATAGTGAAGGGAGACGAAAATTTAATAGTCATGGGTGACTGGAATTCGAGTGTAGGAAAAGGGAGAGAAGGAAACGTAGTAGGTGAATACGGATTGGCGCTAAGAAATGAAAGAGGAAGCCGCCTGGTAGAATTTTGCACAGAGCACAACTTAATCATAGCTAACAATTGGTTTAAGAATCATGATAGAAGGTTGTAGACATGGAGGAACCCTGGAGATACTAAAAGGTATCAGATAGATTATGTAATGGTAAGACAGAGATTTAGAAACCAGGTTTTAAATTGTAAGACATTTCCAGGGGCAGATGGGGACTCTGACCACAGTCTATTGGTTATGACCTGTAGATTAAAACTGAAGAAATTGCAAAAGGGCGGGAATTTAAGGAGATGGGACCTGGATAAACTGAAAGAACCAGAGGTTGTACAGAGTTTCAGGGAGAGCATAAGGGAACAATTGACAGGAATGGGGGAAAGAAATACAGTAGAAGAAGAATGGGTAGCTTTGAGGGATGAAATAGTGAAGGCAGCAGAGGATCAAGTAGGTAAAAAGACGAGGGCTAGTAGAAATCCTTGGGTAACAGAAGATATATTGAATTTAATTAATGAAAGGAGAAAATATAAAAATGCAGTAAATGAAGCAGGCAAAAAGGAATACAAACGTCTCAAAAATGAGATCGACAGGAAGTGCAAAATGGCTAAGCAGGGATGGCTAGAGGACAAATGAAAGGATGTAGAGGCTTATCTCACTAGGGGGTAAGATAGATACTGCCTACAGGAAAATTAAAGAGACCTTAGGAGATAAGAGAACCACTTGTATGAACATCAAGAGCTCAGATAGAAAGCCAGTTCTAAGCAAAGAATGGAAAGCAGAAAGGTGGAAGGAGTATATAGAGGGTCTATACAAGGGCGATGTA
This sequence comes from Schistocerca cancellata, assembly GCF_023864275.1. NCBI lineage: Eukaryota > Metazoa > Arthropoda > Insecta > Orthoptera > Acrididae > Schistocerca > Schistocerca cancellata. The sequence continues at coordinate 927,986,043 of NC_064626.1, read as the reverse complement.
CCTGAGGACAATATTATGGAAATGGAAGAGGATGTAGATGAAGATGAAATGGGAGATACGATACTGCGTGAAGAGTTTGACAGAGCACTGAAAGACCTGAGTCGAAACAAGGCCCCCGGAGTAGACAACATTCCATTGGAACTACTGACGGCCTTGGGAGAGCCAGTTCTGACAAAACTATACCATCTGGTGAGCAAGATGTATGAAACAGGCTAAATACCCTCAGACTTCAAGAAGAATATAATAATTCCAATCCCAAAGAAAGCAGGTGTTGACAGATGTGAAAATTACCGAACTATCAGTTTAATAAGCCACAGCTGCAAAATACTAACACGAATTCTTTACATACGAATGGAAAAGACTAGTAGAAGCCGACCTCGGGGAAGATCAGTTTGGATTCCATAGAAATACTGGAACGCGTGAGGCAATACTGATCTTACGACTTATCTTAGAAGAAAGATTAAGGAAAGGCAAACCTACGGTTCTAGCATTTGTAGACTTAAAGAAAGCTTTTGACAATGTTGACTGGAATACTCTCTTTCAAATTCTAAATGTGGCAGGGGTAAAATACAGGGAGCGGTAGGCTATTTACAATTTGTATAGAAACCAGATGGCAGTTATAAGAGTCGAGGGGTATGAAAGGGAAGCAGTGGTTGGGAAGGGAGTGAGACAGGTTTGTAGCCTCTCCCCGATGTTATTCAATCTGTATATTGAGCAAGCAGTAAAGGAAACGAAAGAAAAATTCGGTGTAGGTATTAAAATCCAGAGACAGCAAAGGACTTGGAAGAGCAGTTGAACGGAATGGATGGTGTCTTGAAGGGAGGATATAAGATGAACATCAACAAAACCAAAACGAGGATAATGGAATATAGTCGAATTAAGTCGGGTGATGATGAGGGTATTAGATTAGGAAATGAGACACTTAAAGTAGTAAATGAGTTTTGCTATTTGGGGAGCAAAATAACTGATGCTGGTCGAAGTAGAGAGTATATAAAATGTAGACTGGCAATGGCAAGGAAAGCGTTTCTGAAGAAGAGAAATTTGTTAACATCGAGTATAGATTTAAGTGTCAGGAAGTCATTTCTGAAAGTATTTGTATGGAGTGTAGCCATGTATGGTAGTGAAACATGGACGGTAAATAGTTTGGACAAGAAGAGAATAGAAGCTTTCGAAATGTGGTGTTACAGAAGAATGCTGAAGATTAGATGGGTAGATCACATAACTAATGAGGAAGTATTGAATAGGATTGGGGAGAAGAGACGTTTGTGGCACAACTTGACCAGAAGAAGGGATCGGTTGGTACGACATGTTCTGAGGCATCAAGGGATCACCAATTTAGTATTGGAGGGCAGCGTGGAGGGTAAAAATCGTAGGGGGAGACCAAGAGATGAATATACTAAGCAGATTCAGAAGGATGTAGGTTGCAGTAGGTACTGGGAGATGAAGAAGCTTGCACAGGATAGAGTAGCATGGAGAGCTGCATCAAACCAGTCTCGGGACTGAAGACCACAACAACAACAACAACAGCCTAACAGCCGGCATGTCCACCTTTGTCACGGATAACAGCAGCAATGTGTCGTGACATGGAAGCAGTGAGGCCTTGGTAAGTCGCTGGAGGTAGTTGGCACCACATCTGCACACAGTCACCTAATTTCCGCAAATTCCGGGAAAGGAAGCAATGAACTCTGAAGCCTGTTCAATCATATTCCAGATGTGTTCCATCGGGATCAGATCTAGCGAGGTGGGGCACCAACACATGAATAGTAACTAGCCACTGTGTCCTACAACCATCCCATCACACTCCTGGCCTTGTGGCATGACGCATTACCTTGTTGAAAAATGCCACTGCCGTCGGGAAACATGATCGTCATGAAAGGCTACACGTGGTATGCAACCAGTGTACGATACTCCTTTAGCCGTTATGGTCCCATGCACGAGAACTCCACTGGACCCGTGGATGGCCACGTGAATGTTCCCCCAGAGCATAATGAAGCAGCAGCCAGTTTGTTTCCGTCACGAAGTACTAGTGTCAAGGAATTGTTCCCCTGGAAGACGACGGATTCACGCAATCCCATCGGCATGGTGAAGAGCTTACGGGATTCAGCAGACCACGCAACGCTCTGCCACTGCTCAAACGTAGAGTGCCGATGGTCATGTGTCCAGTCGTAGTTGCCGATGTCATGGTGTTAACATTGACATACGCATGGATCATCGGATGCGAAAGCCCATCGTTAGGGGTGTTCGGTGCACTGTGTCTTCAGACACTTGTGATCTGCCCAGAATTAAAGTCTGACGTTAGTTCCGCCTCAGTTCGTCGCCTGTTCTGTTTTACTAGTCTGCCCAGCCTACGACATCCGACATCTGTAATGAGGGCTGGCCGCCCAATCCCACGACGTCTAGACGCGATTTCACATTGATTTCGCCCTATGTTGAGGACACTCACCACAGCACTCCTCGAACACACACCAAGTCGTGCAGTTTCCGAAATGTTCGTGTGGAGCCTCCGGGCCATCACAATCTGATCTCAGTGAAACTCAGACACATCACGCGTCTTGCCCATTCTACATCTACTTCTGGTGATTACTCTGTTATTCCCAATAAAGTGCCTGGCAGAGGGTTCAGTGAACCACCTTCAAATTGTCTCTCTACCGTTCCACTCTCGAAAGGCGCGTGGGAAAATCGAGCACTTAAATTTTTCTGCGCGAGCCCTGATTTCTAATATTTAATCGTGATGATTATTCCTCCCTATGTGGTTGGGTGCCAAAAGAATGTTTTCACAAATGGAGGAGAAAATCGATGACTGAAATTTCATGAGAAAATCCCAGCGCAACGAAAAACGCCTTTGTCTTAATGATTTTCACTCCAATTGACGTATCATGTCTATGGCACTATCTCCCCCTATTTCACGATAATACAAAACGAGCTGCCCGTCTTTGAACTTTTTCGATGTCATCCGTCACTCACACCTGATGCGGATCCCACACCGCACAGCAATACCCCAGAATAGGACGGACAAGAGTGGTGCAACCAGTGTCTTTAGTAGATATGTTGCACCTATTAAGTGTTCTGCCAATGAATCTCAGTCTTCGGTTTACTCTAGCCACAACATTATCAATGTGATCGTTACAATTTAGGTTATTTGTAGTTGTAATCTCTAAGTATTTAGTTGAATTTACAGCCTTCAGATTTACGTTACTCATGGCGTAATCGAAATTTAGCAGATTTCTTTTAGTACTCAAGTGAATAACTCCACATTTTTCTTGTTTCAGGGTCAATCGCCACTTTTCGCAACATACAGATACCTTATCTAAATCATTTTGCAATTCGTTTTGGTCATCTCATGACGTTAAATGATAACATCATCTGCAAACAATCTAAGAGGGCTACTCGGATTGTCTCCTATGTCACTAATATAGATCAAGAACAATAGAGGTCCTAAAACATTTCCTTGGGGAACGCCAGATATTACTTCCATTTTACTCGAACTGTGAATCCAGTCTCACAACTGAGGCGATATTCCATAGGCACGCAGTTTGGTTAGAATACGCTTGTGAGGAGCAGTGTCGAAAGCCTTCTGGAAATCTAAAAATATGGAATCTATTTGACATTCCTTATCGATATCACTCACTACTTCATGAGTGCAAAGAGCTAGTTGTGTTTCGCGAGAACGATATTTTCTGAATCCGTGCTGGATATGTGTCAATGACTCGTTTTCTTCGAGATAATTCATAATGTTCGAACACAGCGTATGTTCCAAAACCCTACTGCAAATCGACGTTAGTGATATGGCCTGAATTCAGCGGCTTACACCTCAAATTCAAATTGCTCTGAGCACTATGGGACTTAACATCTGAGGTCATCAGTCCCCTAGAACTTACAACTACTTAAACCTGTCTAACCTAAGGACATCACCCACACATCCATGCCCAAGGCAGGATTCGAACCTGCGACCGTAGCGGTTGCGCGGTTGCAGACTGAAGCGCCTAGAACCGCTCGGCCACACCGGCCGGCTGATTACACCTATTTCTCTTTTTGGGTATTCGTGTGACTTGAGCAATTTTCCAGTCTTCAGATACGGATCTTACTGTGAGCGAGTGGTTGTATATAACTGCTAAATATCGAGCTATTGTATGAGCATACTCTGAAAGAACCTGATTGGTATGTAATCTGGATCTGAGGCCTTGCGCTTATTAAGTGATTTATGCTGTTTTGTTACACCAAGTATATTTACTTCTATGTTTCTCATCGTGGCAAATGTTCTTGATTGGAATACAGAAATATTTACATCGTCTTCTTTGGAGATGGAGTTTCGGAAAACCGTGGCAATATCATAAGTGATTTCACCGTTGTCATCGTGCAATGAAGGTATTGTTTGTGTCTTGCCACTGGTGTGCTTTATGTGCCATTAGTATTTCTTTGGGTTTTCTGCCAGATTCCGAGACAGAGTTTCGTTGTGGAAATTATTAAAAGAATCTTGCAGTGAAGTACGCGCTATATTTCGAACTTCTGTAAAATTCTTTTCTACGCTTACATGATCAGATCGGTAGGAGTAGAGACTGTCTCATAAAAAGGCCTTAAGAGCATTTTTATCAACTTTTTTAAATAGATGTACTTTGCGTTTATTTTTGATGGTTGTGGATGCTATGGTATTCAGCACAGCAGCAACTGCCTTGTGGTCGCTAATCCCCGTATTCGTCATGATACTCCCTATTTTTCCAGGATCATTTGTTGCTAAAAGGTTAAGTATGCTATCGCAGCCATTTATGCTTCTAGTGGGCTCATGAAATAATTGTTCAAAATAATAATTCAGTAAAATTTTGGATGACGTTTTATGCCTGCCGCCGGCTTTAAACGTGTAATTTTTCAAGCATATAAAGGGTAGATTGAAATCACCACCGACTATAATTATGAGTGGGGTACCTATTTGAAATGAGGCTCAAGTTTTCTTTGAATTGCTCGGCAACTGTATCATTTGAGTCGAGGTATCGGTAAAACGATCCATTTAATAGTTTAGTCCGATTATCAAGTATAACCTCTACCCATACTATTTCGCAGGAACTACCTACTTCAATTTACCTACAAGGTAAACTACTTCTGACACCAATAAACACTCGCCCACCAACTGTATTTAATCTATCCTTTATGAACACAGTTAGGTCGTTTTAAAAAATTTCTGTTGAACTTATTTCAGGCTTAAGCCATCTTTCCATACCTATAAATATTTGAGCTTCAGTGCTTTCAATTAGGCCTTGGAGCTCTTGTTTTTTCCCAACACATCTACGACAATTTACAACTACAATACCGATCGTTTCTACGACTACCTGCCCCTTGTAGACGACGCCCTTTCTGTGGTTTATTGAGACCCTCTATCCTAAAAAACTGCCCAGTCCCTTCCACACAGCTCCTGCTACCCATGTAGCCGCTTTCTGTATGTTGCGTGGACTCCTGACCTTTTAAGCGGAATCCGGAAACCCACCACCCTAAGGCACAATTCAAGGAATCTGCAGCCTACACTGTCACAGAACCGCCTGAGCCTCTAATCCAGACCATCCACTCGGCTCTGCACAAAAGAACCACAGTCGGTTCTATCAACGATGCTGCAGATGGCTAGCTCCGCCTTACTCTCGCAACCACGACTGACAGTCTTTACCATTTCCGCTAGCCACCCGAAACCAGAGAGAATCTCCTCCGATGCAAAGCGACACACGTCATCGGTACCGACGTGTACCACAACCTGCAGTTGGCTGCACCATGGAATCATGGAATCTGGAAGCTCCCTTTCCACATCCGGAATTAACCCTCTCCCCCCTTAGTATTCACACGGAGTGCACACTGGCTTCCTTCCCCTCCTTGCCAGCAGTGTTCCTAAGAGGCCCCATTACGCGACTAACGTTGGAGCTCCCAGCTGCCAGCAAGCCCACTCTTTCTGAATGTCCAGACCATGCGGGCCGAGAAGCTTCCTCTGGAACAGGGCTGACGACTGCATTCGGCTTAGAGACTTAGAATTTTGCTGCCTGCCAGACTTTGGAATGATATCCCACTCGACTTCGGGTGAGGGAACAACCTCAGTGCAGGCCATAGCATCGGACCGATCGGGGGACACGTGGGTCGTGCTCGACGTCCCTCCTATCCCCGCGTCCGACCCCTGACCCTTGGCAGCAGCCTCAAGCTGTGTGACAGAAGCCAACGCCGACTTGAGCTGTGAGCGAATGGTCACCAACTCAGCTACCATAGTTCCTATCCATTACTGAACTCGCTCCTGTTTGAAGCTCGTAAAAAATATGTAACAAAGAACGGTGTATGTGGCTTACTATCAGCATGAACTCGAGGTGTTCTCTCACTGACGGTTCAACCGACACTGAGCTGCGCTAAACAAACAAAAGCCTGTACGATACGATGGACCGAGCGAGGTGGCGCAGTGGTTAGACACTGGACTCGCATTCGGGAGGACGACGGTTCAATCCCGCGTCCGGCCATCCTGATTTAGGTTTTCCGTGATTTCCCTAAATCGCTCCAGGCAAATGCCGGGATGGTTCCTTTCAAAGGGTACGGCCGACTTCCTTCCCGTCCTTCCCTAATCCGATGAGACCGATGACCTCGCTGTCTGGTCTCCTTCCCCGAAACAACCAACCAACCAACGATACGATGGTCGATACAAGAATCGATAAAAATGGCCGTGCTGCACGCTACACTGTTATTAAAATAAAAGGTTGTGCCTAGAAAGCACACAAACACGCAAGAAATTACAAAAATGAACTAGTAACTACACAGATAACTGAAAATAAGTCACTCCTGTTTGAAGCTCGTAAGAATATGTACCAAACGAACGGTGTAATCGGCTTATTATCAGCAGGAACTCGAGGTGCTCCGTTACTGACGGTCTAACCGACCCGACCAATAACAAAGAAACGTACGGACACCACGCTGACAAATACTACATGCACCGCGCGTGTGTCTGACTAGTAGTCATTCCTCGCCAAGTGATGCTGCTGTAGCCTGGACGTGTTTCTATCGACAGTAGGTCGGTTGTCACAATGATCCAGCTGATCAGTATAGACACGCTGTGTTGCAGAGACTCTGTGAAAGGAGATACTACCTTGTCCGCGTCAACAGATCTGCACATAGACTTACGCTATCTAGCGACTACGTTTCCAGCTAAGTTTGATTGTATCTCGTTATAATACTTTCTCTGCGCCAATGGCGTGGTCACATTCGACCTTCGCAACACACAACCTCAAAATCGGAATTTTTGGCAGTTACGACTTTTCCCATATCAGTGCCTTGATACTATGTTTTTGGATTTCTAGTGAAAAAGAAATATTCTTGCGCATGGTATTTCGAGGCCTAGGCTAATTTTCTCTTCAGGCACTTCGAACGATGATAAATGTCACGTTGCATACATCTTGTTTTCGAAAGCGCAAATCTTTTTAATGTTCCAAAGCAGATCTGTTTCAATTTATATGAATGAAATTAACTGAAAGTGAGATTTCAGTAGTTCTCTGTCAGTTTTTGGAATATTTCGCTAGCATACAGTAGATATGCGACTTTTGGATTTTATTTTTCTTCTTCGGACACTCTTTGACGGGCATTGCTTGTTTTCGCCGCTTCACCCTCTCGATTTCTTCGGAAACCTATTCATGGGTATCGTAGCTATTCTCCGAGGTAGTACTTGGAAACAGTGCGTGAGCAGGAAGTCCCAGAAGAACGTTTAGTTATGACGAATGGTGAAAGTCCGAGACGTGGTGTGTTGGGTTTTTCTGTAGATCTGGAAGCTTTTAGCTGATACACTAAAGAAAGGCCCTGACCGTCTTTTCTAGATAATTTTAAAATGGATAGATAATAGGTATCGTAAGAAATCGTTAAATATTTCCATTCCAAGTAACTTTTCCACAAGCATGTAGACTGAGTTTATCGTGGCATGAACTTCGTGGATTCTAGTGCTTTGACCTCCGCATACATGTTCACTACAACTAAGCATAATGGACTACTCATCCATACTCCTTCGCATTGTTAATATTTTCTGTCATTCATACTCCATCGGACTGTTAATAATATTTTCCTTGAGACAGGAAATAGGATGTCTTGAGAGCTTAGGAGCTTGTAAAACAATCTCGAATATATCTGTTATTGTTTCCTTTAATTCCGAAGCTGAGACTCCCGTAAGGATGAAGGCCACATGGTAACATACTACAACATCCGTATTCAAAGCCGCAATTAGCGGAGCCATGTTCCATCTGTAGTGTTAATATTTTCCCAAATATTCGCTGACAGTACATCATCTGGCACGTTGGTCTAGCAATGTTGTTCTTCGAGAACTGACTTCCTTGTGTACCGCAGAAAGCCCGTACATTTCTTATTGTAGAGCCATTCTTTTTTATAGACATTTAATGACCCTTAACACTTTCGTTCATGGCGTCCTCATATAAGGGCATACCGGTACTAAATAAATGCTAAATATATAAAAATTCTTTAAATATTTCCATTTGTGAATTTTGTCCTCACATTACCATAAGCGGAGAGTTTATATGAGAACAGTGTCGACATTTCCTGTCGATCTTTGGTAGCACGAAACAAAACTGAATGTGCACAGTCACATGGACGCTTCCCCATAATCTTTATATCTCCTATCAGCTGGTTAATTTCTTCTGAATTTAGATAAAAAAATTATTTGTGCGTAGAAAGGTGCATTCTTGAAGGTGAAAACAAAAGGCGTCTGTCAGGACGAAAAGTAAGTGACATATTTATAACTTTGTATGTGTCTCCAAATGAGGACATTGTGATTGAAAGGTTGTAATAGCATAGAAATTTAGTACATTATTTCTTCATCGTTTTAGTCATCTTCCGGTGAGTTTATATTGGCCCGAGTACAAGGCAGACAAAGGTCACTTACAGAAGAAGAAGTTATAGAGATCCTTAATTCATCTGAAACTGACGATCCATCCGATGATACTAGCGATAATTTTGAACAAGATAATGATGGACGTAGTGTTAGACGTATGTTGAAAACGGTATATTGAAAGCTGAGTAGCCTAGACTCAAAGCCCGCTAACTGCATGATAAGTGACACCAAGTTAATCGTGAAACACTCGTCACATCCAGACGACAATGCACTGGCAGCGAGAATGTTATTGTTGCGGACGAATTTATTACAGCGCAGCCAACCTAAAACCGAATCAGAAAAAAATCCATTCTAATGGTAACAAACTGAAAGGTAGCTTTGAATTAGCCGGCCGTTGTGACAGAGCCGTTCTAGGCGCTTCAGTCCGGAACCACGCTGCTGCTACGGTTGCAGGTTCAAATCCTGCCTCGGGCATGAATGTGTGTGGTGTCCTTAGGTTAGTCAGATTTAAGTCGTTCTAAGTATAGGGAACTGATGACCTCAGATGTTAAGCCCCATAGTTCTCAGAGCCATTTGAACCATGTTTTTGAGCTCTGAAGTCGAGATTGGTAAGTCTGATGTCTATTCACGTGTGTTGCATCCGGATGTGGCAGGGCGACAGCCACGCCTGTTGAACATTTAGCGGGCTTTGCAGTTAGCTGATTTTGAAACTGAACACGATTTTCGACAGCCATTTTCGACGGCCGTTTCCGACGGTTTACAGCCAGTTTTGCAACCTGAAACATACACTCCTGGGAATTGAAATAAGAACACCGTGAATTCATTGTCCCAGGAAGGGGAAACTTTATTAACACATTCCTGGGGTCAGATACATCACATGATCACACTGACAGAACCACAGGCACATTGACACAGGCAACAGAGCATGCACAATGTCGGCACTAGTACAGTGTATATCCACCTTTCGCAGCAATGCAGGCTGCTATTCTCCCATGGAGACGATCCTAGAGATGCTGGATGTAGTCCTGTGGAACGGCTTGCCATGCCATTTCCACCTGGCGCCTCAGTTGGACCAGCGTTCGTGCTGGACGTGCAGACCGCGTGAGACGACGCTTCATCCAGTCCCAAACATGCTCAATGGGGGACAGATCCGGAGATCTTGCTGGCCAGGGTAGTTGACTTACACCTTCTAGAGCACGTTGGGTGGCACGGGATACATGCGGACGTGCATTGTCATGTTGGAACAGCACGTTCCCTTGCCGGTCTAGGAATGGTAGAACGATGGGTTCGATGACGGTTTGGATGTACCGTGCACTATTTAGTGACCCCTCGACGATCACCAGTGGTGTACGGCCAGTGTAGGAGATCGCTCCCCACACCACGATGCCGGGTGTTGGCCCTGTGTGCCTCGGTCGTATGCAGTCCTGATTGTGGCGCTCACCTGCACGGCGCCAAACACGCATACGACCATCATTGGCACCAAGGCAAAAGCGACTCTCATTGCTGAAGACGACACGTCTCCATTCGTCCCTCCATTCACGCCTGTCGCGACACCACTGGAGGCGGGCTGCACGATGTTGGGGCGTGAGCGGAAGACGGCCTAACGGTGTGCGGGACCGTAGCCCAGCTTCATGGAGACGGTTGCGAATGGTCCTCGCCGATACCCCAGGAGCAACAGTGTCCCTAATTTGCTGGGAAGTGGCGTTGCGGTCCCCTACGGCACTGCGTAGGATCCTACGGTCTTGGCGTGCATCCGTGCGTCGCTGCGGTCCGGTCCCAGGTCGACGGGCACGTGCACCTTCCGCCAACCACTGGCGACAACATCGATGTACTGTGGAGACCTCACGCCCCACGTGTTGAGCAATTCGGCGGTACGTCCACCCGGCCTCCCGCATGCCCACTATACGCCCTCGCTCAAAGTCCGTCAACTGCACATACGGTTCACGTCCATGCTGTCGCGGCATGCTACCAGTGTTAAAGGCTGCGATGGAGCTCCGTATGCCACGGCAAACTGGCTGACACTGACGGCGGCGGTGCACAAATGCTGCGCAGCTAGCGCCATTCGACGGCCAACACCGCGGTTCCTGGTGTGTCCGCTGTGCCGTGCGTGTGATCATTGCTTGTACAGCCCTCTCGCAGTGTCCGGAGCAAGTATGGTGGGTCTGACACACCGGTGTCAATGTGCTCTTTTTTCCATTTCCAGGAGTGTATTACATCATGTAGACGCTGAAAAAGTCTATATCGCCGTGTGCCCACCTCAAAATCGACATAAAATGAATTTTCCCGTGTCAATAAACTTCACCAACAGCCGTATACTTTAAGATATTTTATCTTATTCTGAAAGCAACCAGACTCGGCAATTCATTTTGGCATCTTCAGGCCCCATACGCTTTTATCCAAATAAACGAACTTATCGTATAACGTCATCAACACTGGATATCGTGAATTCCATTTGTGTAATTTATGTATTTCGGTGAAATAAAAACAAATAAAATACTTCGATTTTTCGACTTATACTACACCCACTTGAACACAATGTCCTCATTTGGGGTCACGTTGTGTTCCCCTTTGGGGGCCACCTTGGAATATTTGATACAACTGAAAAATTATAATTTAATTCGAAGAACTAGATAGCAAACCATGATTTTTTTTCAGGGAAAGATTAAATCGTGACCGAAAGGATTAATGCAAAGAATAATCAATATGACGGTCGCTCACCATCCACGAAAATGTAACGTTCGAACCACACGTGATTCTTCCTTCCTCTCTCCAATGAAAATGAGCTTGAAGGCCCAAAGATTTATTATCTGGTTTCAGAAAAACAAGCAATGTTAATTTTAACAAAAAAGATGTTTCTTTTTGGCTTGTATAACAATAAAGATCTACATATACATCTACATACATTCGCCATCTACATACATACCCCGCAAGCCACTGCATGGTATTGGGTGGAGGATAACCTGTACCACTACTAGCCACTTACTTTTCTCTTCCACTCGCAAACAAAACGAGGGAAAAAACGGCTGTCTGTATGCCTCCTACGGGCCATAACCTATCTAATCTCATATTCATGGTCCTTACGCGAAATGTGCGTTGGCGGCAGAAGAATCGTTCTGCAGTCAGCCTCAAATACAGGTTCTCTGAAATTTCTCAAAGCTGCTCCTCGAAAAGAATGTCGCCTCCCCTCCAGTGAGTGTCAGTTGAGTTCCCGAAGCATCTTCATGATACTTGCGTGTTGTTCGAACCTACCGGTAACAAATCTAGCAGCCCGTCTCTGAATTTCTTCGATGTCTTCCTTTAATCCGACGTGGAACGGATCCCAAACACTCGAACGTCCTCAGCAGTGGGTCCTACTAGTTTTCGATACGCGGTGTCTTTTACAGATGAACCACACTTTCCTAAATTATAACAATAAAACGAAGTCGACCATTCGCATTCGCTACTACAGTCCTTATCATTACATTTAATATCGCTTTGCACCCCCCCCCCCCCCTATGAACCACGGACCTTGGCGTTGGTGGGGAGGGTTGCGTGCCTCATCGATACAGATAGCCGTACTGTAGGTGCAACCACAACGGAGGGGTATCTGTTGAGAGGCCAGACAAACGTGTGGTTCCTGAAGAGGGGCAGCAGCCTTTTCAGTAGTTGCAGGGGCAACAGTCTGGATGATTGACTGATCTGGCCTTGTAACACTAACCAAAATAGCCTTGCTGTTCTGCTACTGCGAACGGCTGAAATCAAGGGGAAACTACAGGCGTAATTTTTCCCGAGGGCACGCAGCTTTACGGTATGATTAAATGATGATGGCGTCCTTTTGGGTAAAACATTCCGGAGGTAAAATAGTCCCCCATTCGGATCTCCGGGCATGGACTACTCAGGAGGACGTTGTTATCACGAGAAAGAAAACTGACGTTCTACGGATCGGAGCGTGGAATGTCAGATCCCTTAATCGGACAGGTAGCTTAGAAAATTTAAACAAGGAAATGGATAGGTTGAAGTTAGATATAGTGGTAATTGGTGAAGTTAGGTGGCAGGAGGAACAAGACTTTTGGTCAGGTGAATACACGGTTATAAATACAAAATGAAATAGGGGTAATGCAGGAGTAGGTTTAATAATGAATAAAAAATAGGAGTACGGGTCATCTACTACAAACAGCATAGTGAACGCATTATTGTGGCCAAGAGAGACACGAAGCCCACGCCTACAACAGTAGTACAAGTTCATATGCCAACTAGCTCTGCAGATGACGAAGAATTTGATGAAATGTATGATGAGATAAAGAAATTATTCAAATAGTGAAGGGAGACGAAAATTTAATAGTCATGGGTGACCGGAATTCAAGCGTAGGAAAAGGGAGAGAGGGAAACATAGTAGGTGAATATGGACTGGGGCTAAGAAATAAAAGAGGAAGCCGTCTGGTAGAATTTTGCGCAGAGCATAAGTTAATCATAGCTAACACTTGGTTTAAGAATCATGAAAGAAGGTTGTATACATGGAAGAACCCTGGAGATGCTAAAAGGTATCAGATAGATTATATAATGGTAAGACAGAGATTTAGGAACCAGGTTTTAAATTGTAAGACAGGGCAGGGGCAGGGGCAGATGAGGACTCTGACCATAATCTATTGGTTATGAACTGTAGATTAAAACTGAAGAAACTGCAAAAACGTGGAATTTAAGGAGATGGGACCTGGATAAACTGAAAGAACCGGAGGTTGTACAGAGTTTCAGGGAGAGAATAAGGGAACAACTGACAGGAATGGGGGAAAGAAATACAGTAGAAGAAGAATGGGTAACTTTGAGGTACAAAATGGTGAAGGCAGCAGGATCAAATAGATAAAAAAACGAGGGCTAGTAGAAACCCTTGGGTAACAGAAGAAATATTGAATTTAATTGATGAAAGGAGAAAATATGAAAATGCAGTAAATGAAGCAGGAAAAAGGAATACAAACGTCTCAAAAATGAGATCGACAGGAAGTGTAAAATGGCTAAGCAGGGATGGCTAGAGGACAAATGTAAGGATGTAGAGGCTTATCTCACGAGGGGTAAGATAGATACTGTCTACAGGAAAATTAAAGAGACCTTTGGATAAAAGAGAACCACTGCATGAATATCAACAGCTCAGATGGAAACCCAGTTCTAAGCAAAGAAGGGAAAGCAGAAAGGCGGAAGGAGTATATAGAGGGTCTATTCAAAGGGCGATGTACTTGAGGACAATATTATGGAAATGGAAGAGGATGTAGATGAAGATGAAATGGGAGATATGATACTGCGTGAAGAGTTTGACAGAGCACTGAAAGACCTGAGTCGAAACGAGGCCCCCGGAGTAGACAACATTCCATTAGAACTACTGACAGCATTGTGAGAGACAGTCCTGACAAAACTCTACTATCTGGTGAGCAAGATGTATGAGACAGGCGAAATACCCTCAGACTTCAAGAAGAATATAATAATTCCAAACCCAAAGAAAGCAGGTGTTGACAGATGTGAAAATTACCGAACTATCAGTTTAATAAGTCACAGCTGCAAAATACTAACGCGAATTCTTTACAGACGAAGGAAAAACTGATAGAAGCTGACCTCGGGGAAGATCAGTTTGGATTCCGTAGAAATGTTGGAACACGTGAGGCAATACTAACCTTACGACTTACCTTAGAAGAAAGATTAAGAAAAGGCAAACCTACGTTTCTAACATTTGTACACTTAGAGAAAGCTTTTGACAATGTTGATTGGAATACTCTCTTTCAAGTTCTGAACGTGGTAGGGGTAAAATACAGGGAGCGAAAGGCTATTTACAATTTGTACAGAAACCAGATGGCAGTTATAAGAGTCGAGGGGTATGAAAGGGAAGCAGTGGTTGGGAAGGGAGTGAGACAGGGTTGTAGCCTATCCCCGATGTTATTCAATCTGTATACTGAGCAAGCAATAAAGGAAACAAAAGAAAAGTTCGGAGTAGGAATTAAAATGCATGGAGAAGAAATAAAAACTTTGAGGTTCGCCGATGACATTGTAATTCTGTCAGAGACAGCAAAGGTCTTGGAAGAGCAGTTGAACGGAATGGATAGTGTCTTGAAAGTAGGGTATACGATGAACATCAACAAAAGCAAAACTAGGATAATGGAATGTAGTCTAATTAAGTCGGGTGATGCTGAGGGAATTAGATTTGGAAATGAGACACTTAAAGTAGTAAAGGAGTTTTGCTATTTGGGGAGCAAAATAACTGATGATGGTCGAAGTAGAGAGGATATAAAATGAAGACTGGCAATGGAAAGGAAAGCGTTTCTGAAGAAGAAAAATTTGTTAACATCGAGTGTAGGTTTATGTGTCAGGAAGTCATTTCTGAAAGTATTTGTATGGAGTGTAGCCATGTATGGAAGTGAAACGTGGACGATAAATAGTTTAGACGGGAAGAGAATAGAAGCTTTCGAAATGTGGTGCTACAGAAGAATGCTGAAGATTAGATGGGTAGATCACGTAACTAATGAGGAGGTATTGAATGGAATTGGGGAGGAGAGGAGCTTGTGGAACAACTTGACTAGAAGAAGGGATCGGTTGGTAGGACATGTTCTGAGGCATGAGGGATCACCAATTTAGTATTGGAGGGCAGCGTGGAGGGCAAAAGTCGTAGAGGGAGACCAAGAGATGAATACACTAAGCAGATTCAGAAGGATGTAGGCTGCAGTAGGTACTGAGAGATGAAGAAGCTTGCACAGGATAGAGTAGCATGAAGAGCTGCATCAAACCAGTCTCAGGACTGAAGACCACAACAACAACAACATCGCTTTGCAACGTTACGCCCAGATACTTAATCGACGTGGCTGAGTCAAGAAGAACACTGCTAATGCTGTACCCAAACACAATTTATTTTTGTTTATCTACTCATCTCCATTAACTTACATTTCTGTACATTTAGATCTAGATGTCATTCATCACACCAAATAGAAATTTTCTCAAAATTATCTTTTATCCACCTACAGTCACTCAACGACGAAATTTTCCCGTACACCGCAGCATCACCAGCAAAGAGCCGCAGACGGCTGCTTACCATGTCCGCCATATCATATATGTGTATCGAAAATAACAGCGGTCTTATCACGTATGTGTGTTTTACCAAGTCAGTTACTTTGAAGGGGATGGAGTTCAGTCACATTCAGAAAGAAAGCAAAGTTGATACTAATACAGGTACACTTTTTGAATCCCGTATATTACATAATTGCCTCCACAAGACGTCTGAGCTGCACGACCACTCCCGTGAACTGGCGGAGAGGTTCTGCAGAAGGAGACTGCGCGAGTCTGCCCACGCCGTCTGGGGTGCAGCTCCATCTTTTTTGATGTTGGCCTCATCTATACGAGATGAACGGAGCCGGAGCCAGCCTCCCGCGTTCTTGTTATTGCAGCGGGTGTAGGGCTGGGGATGAAGTCTGCTGCTGTGTTTTAATCAAGGGGTAGCAGCGCTGCCGCCCCTGGGGAAGCGTTCTGCGGGGCGCGGGCAGATCCCAGCATGCAGCGCGCTGCGAGGCCGCCTGCAGTACGGCAGTGAGCATGTGCTCACACTACTCACACACACACACACACACACACACACACACACACACTCACACACACACACACACACACCGTCTCTACTGATGCTCTTTCCTTCAATTCTGACTTTTATTCGGAAATCATTTGACTAAATGAATCTGCCTGAAAGGTACGCTATCTGAATCGATATCTGACAGGGAACACCTTGACTGCTCCGTCGCACAAGGCCAATTATGTCTACAGTATTCGATGCCCCATATATTGTCTGTCATGCAACCACAATATACGTTGCTGATGGCAGCAGGGGGCGGGACTGGAGATATCCATTGGTGAGCACAGCATGAGGGTACTGTACGTAGTTGAACCGCCTAATCGACGAGAATCTCACAACAGTGCTATAGCACTAGTGATGTTGATACAAATCAGGGCAATGGCAACGATAAACAAAGCCAACATGGCTTTATACCTGCAACAACAACAACAACAAAAAAAAGGTTCAAATGGCTCTGAGCACTGTAGGACTTAACATCGGATGTCATCAGTCCCCTATAACTTAGAACTACTTAAACCTAACTAACCTAAGGACGTCATAGACATCCATACCCGAGGCAAGATTCGAACCTGCGACCTTCTACTGAAGCGCCTAGAACCGCTCGGCCACCTACAACAACAATTGCCGAAGTTGACATTTCGTCAGAAAGGCACGCAAGAAATCTCTCAGAGTGAAGAAGAATTGTCAGATGAAACATAAGCATTTTTGCAAGATGAGTCAGTGGAATGCATGCTGTGGTGTATGCCCGACTGTGCGTGCAACGTATGGGAAGTGTACAATGATGACGATACGTGCTTAACAAGTGAAAGAGACACTGAAATTGGTGTCGAGGCACGTACTTCACAGTCCTTGTCGGACAGGGAATAACAGATCTCGTCTGTACTGAAACGTAGTGAGGAACAGTCGTCCAATGAACGTGTACTGAACACAGTTACGTACTTCGAAGATCGTCCGCAGCATAGTAAACAAAGAACTGTGAACTGATTTAGAATTAATCCGGAGCCGTATGACTGTGTAGTGCATAAGAAAAACTGCACATAAGCAAGTAAAATCAAGGCGCACTTGTTACAAAAACTGGTGTTTGCGCGTTTCAAGGATGCTCGATAAAATTTACGCGCGCCATAGATTATAGTGATATCAAGGCAACCAGTGCATGGTTGCATAACTTAAAACAGTGCTACAGAATTGGAAGATGTAAGATGACGAAATTTCAAACAGAGCGTCAACTTGACGATGCACAGAACACTGCGGAATCGGTCCGAAAATTTGTAGATTACGTAAACACACTTATCCCATCGTTCAGTAATGAATTTGTTTTCAACTCCAACCAATCGGGATTAGAAGAGGAAATTCATACCAAAGGAACCCTGGAAATTAGAAATACCAAGAGAACTGTATCAATATCAACTAACATCAATGCCTTTACGCATTCGTATACAATTATGCCGACTGTTAATGTTGATGAAAAATTGGCTGTAAAGTTATTTCTTGTGCTGTAAGAAGTTGCCCCCTACAATTTTTTCTAGTGTGGACGATCTTGCAAGGGCACAAGGAAATATTTACGTCGCAGTAAGTAATAGTGGGAAAATGGGTGCAAGTGAACGGCAACTGTGGTATGTCCACTGCTTTTGGCCAATAGCTGGTGGACATAACGTGCATTTGCTTGATTCCTGGTCTGTGTATAAAAATCATACTCCTCTGAGCAAACTATCGCGTCTGAAAAGCGTGTGACATTGCAGTGCATACCAATTGGAACCACTGGACAAATTCAGCTTCCAGATGTTTGTTTCTTCAGTGCCTATAAAACATATTATCACACTGCTGTAGCTACGCCTTGAAGGATGCCAGCGTCACGACAAGTTCCACGACAGACTGTTTCGCATTAGATTGTATGCCTTCACATTCCATCAGTTTTCGTCACTCCATAACACCAACATGTTTCTAGATGCATTCTTTAAGAGTGGATGCCTAGCTGAACGTTCTGAACGGTTTGTAACTCCCAACAAGTTCGCCTTCAATCTTAATGGTGCGAACCTTTGTGATCACTGTGACAATTCATTTTTCATTTGGTGTTCATGATGCACATAAATGATTTGTTTTGAACATTTCTTGAAGGCCCTTTTTGTGAAGTGTAAAAACGTCACATAAAAGGTTAACCTCTGCACCCCCTGGACTCTCATTTTACATTGCCCTCCAGATGCGCATGGCGAGTCATTAGCAGCTGTTTTTTTTTTTTTTTTCTCTTATAGGAATTAACACAACTTCTTCAGATGAGCCTTACTTAAGACTGAACTTGCGAACTCGCACTCAAGGGGTTCCTTGTAAGGGGGACCAGGTGTTACGTAACCCCACAAACGAAAGGCTGTAGAGAAGTATGTCGAGAAATACGACATAAATTCGAGCACACTAAGATGAAACAAATTTGTCAGATGTGCCAAACATACGTTGTGTTATGACTTATTACACACTGCAGTTGAGAAAGTTATAAAATCTGTTACAAATTACGGAAAAGAATGACGAAAAAGCGTGTGATGTTCGTTCAGAGCAGATGCTGTGAGCACAGAATGTTTTTACCGCTGTTTAACACATTTTCGGAATGCAAAGATAAATGTTGATAATGCACCATGTGTTAACCGATAGCCAAAAATCATAACGAAAAGGCGAGCAAGTACAACAAATGCGGACAAGAAATCGGTCGCCGTTTCTGAAACGGATGTCAAATATGAAAATACTAGATATGATTGCGTCGAAGATTCTGTTACTGATAACCGCTTTTCCATGAGATTGCTTATTCCTCTGGCACAATTAAATAATACTATAACCAGTTTAAACATTTAACAATAATCATCTTTAGAGATAGTCAATTAAACCAACTGAAATGACATCATGTATTGAGCATAAAACATTCTGTTATGGCCACTCAAAAGTACAGTAAAGGTAAAAGTATCACACCAGACACTGAGGTAACAGATATTCAATGTCGGACAGCATTATGAGGACTATGCATTGTCAATGTAAAAGTAATTGGGATTGATAGTAAAATAAATGACCTGTGACATATCGCGCGTTCATCAATGCAGTCTAACAATGAAATCTCACGAATTCTTTACATATTAACTGATCAGATTCTACACTCATGCTCATAAATTAAGGATAATGCTGATACATGGTGAAACAATGCTCTGGTGGGTGGTGTGCGGGTTTAAATCACCTCGGGGTATGACCATGCGGGGCATTGGACCTGCGGTCGTCGCAAGGTGGCGCTGGCAGCAGTCCACATAGGCAGAGGTGTGTTGGTGCACGTCAGAGTACGGTGCAGCGAGTATGTGTGCAGCCGTATTCAGACGTGCTAATGGCGACTGTGTGTTGCAAATCGCTCAAAGAACACATATTGATGATGTCATGAGGGGTAGAATATTAGGGCGAATGGAAGCTGGTCAAACACAGCTGGTCGTACCACGGGCCCTCCATGTGCCACAAAGTGTGATCTCAAGATTATGGAAACGATTCCAGCAGACAGGAAACGTGTCCAGGCGCTATAGTACCGACGTCCACAGTGTACAACACCACAAGAAGACCGATATCTCACCATCAGTGCCCGCAGACGGCCACGGAGTACTGCAGCTAGCCTTGCTCGGGACCTTACCGCAGCCACTGGAACAATTGTCTCCTGACACACAGTCTACAGACGACTGAACAGACATGGTTTATTCGCCCAGAGGCCTTCAAGGTGCATTCCACTGACCCCGGTAACAGGAGAGCCCGTAAAGCCTGGTGTCAAGACCACAGTACATGGTCATTGGAACAGTGGTCCCAGGTTATGTTCACGGACGAGTCCAGGTATAGTCTGAACAGTGATTCTCGCCGGGTTTTCATCTGGCGTGAACCAGGAACCAGATACCAACCCCTTAATGTCCTTGAAAGGGACCTGTATGGAGGTCGTGGTTCGATGGTGTGGGGTGGGATTGTGATTGGTGCACGTACACCCCTGCATGTCTTTGACAGAAGAACTGTAAGATGTCAGGTGTATCTGGACGTCATTTAACACCAGTTTGTCCACCTTTTCAGGGGTGCAGTGGGTCCCATCTTCCTCCTAATGGATGATAACGCACGGCCCCAAAGAGGTGCCATCGTTGAGGAGTGCCAGGCGAATGGAATGGCCTGCTTGTTCTCCAGACCTAAATCCCATCGAGCACGTGTGGGATGCTCTCGGTCGACGTATCGCTGCACGTCTTCAAACCTCTACGACACTTCAGGAGCTCCGACAGGCACTGGTGCAAAAATGGGAGGCTGTACCGCAGCAGCTACGCGACCACCTGATTCAGAGTATGCCAATCCGTTGTGCGGCCTGTGTACGTGTGCATGGTGATCATATCCCATATTGATGTCGGGGTACGTGCGCAGGAAACAGTGGCGTTTTGGGACGGTTTTCTGAACATATCACCAATACCAAGAACTTACAGTTCTGTGTCGTGTATGTTCCCTATGTGCCTATGCTATTAGCACCAGCTTTGTGCATTGCCGCGTTGTGTGGCACCACATTCTGCAATTATCCTTAATTTATGAGCATGGGTGTAGTAGCGATTTTGCCTGGTATGGATTCAATGATTCCTTGCTAGTTTTCGATAGATACGTCCCACTGTACGTCTACCCACAGTCATCCAATTCCCGTAAATTACTGGCCGATGGTTTACGGATGCGAAGCTAGCGCTCGATAGGGTCCCGGATGACCACTCCCGTTTCAGAAGTCTGAATAACACACTTTCTCAGCGCCGACTGCTGAGAGACGTGCAGGAAGAGAGCCGATGAGGTTTTGGAAGGTACGGACAGGGATGTGGAGCCATGTCGGCTCCACTGACGTGGAGAACTACGCTAGGATTTTCAGTTGAGATCCATGGCACGAACTGAAGGATCGAGATGGTGCCACACATTCTCGACTGTGTTTAAATCCGGGGAATTCCATAGTTAGGGGAATATGATAAACGTTGCATTGAGCTGTTAGTATATGCAACTGCACCTAGGGGAAACAAACTGCATTTAGGGGTGGAAATGATCTCCAAGGATAAGAGCATTCTCATGTTGAGGAATGACGAGATCACCCGTGGAATGCCACGAAAACATTCCCCAGACCATATCGCTCTCTCCTTCAAGCCGTACACTTTCGAGGATTCAACAGCCATCAGTCCGATGCAGCACACATTGTGATTCATCTGAAAGAGTCACCTATAGCTCCTGAATGTGGGTCCAATAGTATTCGTTGACGATGAAGAGCGTTGATGCATGCACGAGGCGCCTGCTGCAGAGGTCCACTCGTAGCAACGTTTGATAAATGGACACTAAGGAGACACTTTGGTAGCGTCTTGGTTCATCTGGCTGGTTAGTTGCTCAACAGTTGCACCCTTATTTCTCCGTATTCCTCTCCACAGTCGTCGTTAGCCCAATCATCTATGAGTTGTGAAGCAACGGAGTCGCCTCGGTGTCGGTTTTGGATACCACCATTTTCCAATGGTCGGTATACATTATCCTTAATGGCACGTGAACGATTTCCAAACTTATCGTTTCGGAATTTATTCCACTCTTGGCCCAAAAGAATCAGATAAATCACTGCGTTTCCGAATTACTAAAACGACTGCACTGTTTTCTGCGTCCCTCCGACTCGCCTTGTATTTCCTCCAACACGCCGTCACTGCATGGTTGTTGCACACTGACGTCGAACGTAGATGGCAGTCACATTAATGAACTGTGTTAGCCCACAGATTCTTTCGATTACTGCTGCAAGTCCCGTGGAAGCATAGGAAAGACTCCTCTGTAGTAAAAGACCGGCTGCAATTAAAGACATGATCGGGAAATCGGGCTAACACTCAAGTGCAAAAGCTTAGAGATAAGTGTTGCCATCTGTTGCTGGATACGGTAACTATGAAAACTGACATTAGTCTCACCCGTAAATGACATTTAGGGGTCAGACCAATGCCAATTATGATAGTTCCGTACCCAGTAACAGATGGTTACACTTATGTCTAAGCTTTTACATTTGACGGTTAGCCAATTCTTCCGCGCACGTCATCAGTTGCGTCTGTGAAGTGATAGGTATTCGCCTGTAACCAAGGAACATGATTCATCCGACCAGGTGACACGTTTCCATTGATCCACAGTCCAATCTCGATGATCCCGTACCCTCCGCAATCGTAATTGGCGATGTCCTTGTGGAAACATGGAAAACGTAGAAGCCCATATTCAACAATGTACTCTGAACTGTGTCTGCACCAGCGTTGTGCTCTGACGTCAGATGTGTCACAGATCGACTTCCGGAATTATGGTTGAAATGGCTCTGAGCACTATGGGACTTAACATCCCCTAGAACTTAGAATTACTTAAACCTAACTAACCTAAGGACAGCACACAACACCCAGTCATCACGAGGGAGAGAAAATCCCTGACCCCGCCGCCGTAATTGTGGACGGCTACAGAGGCAGCATGGTTATTTATTTTTTCTTATTGGTCTTTTAGGTTAACAGAAATAATAAGTATTTTGACAGTATAAAACTCGATGAGCTGTGTCTAAAACTAACCAATTTGTACAAAATTTGTCAGTAACTTTCGTGAAAATATCATTTACTATTCTCTCTGATAATGCTTGTTTGCTCGTTTCGCAACACTCCTTGTACCATTGCCAAACAAGACTAATTTTGCCTCCTGAATCAAATAAAATGTAGGATCTTTGACATAAAACAAGAACAGTAGTGGTCCAATGACCGAATTCTGTGGGACACGCATTGTAATTTGTCCCCCTGCTTAAGACTGAGACGTGCCTCTCTGTAGTACTTGAACAGCCTAAGGTAACTTTGTACTTTATGTTTCTTAAATAAGAATTAAACCAAGATTATGCTGATCTACATATTACATACAAACTTAAATTCCGTAATGGAATGACTGACGCCATCAAATGCCTTCCATGAGTCATAGAACATCCCAACAGGTGATTTTTTATCATTTATAAAATTTAGAAGGTGTTCAGTAGAAGTATAAATAGCAGAGATCAACCTTATATAGGATGTACGTATTATACTACACAAAATGGACGTCGTCGACATTGAAGACATGTTCAAAACAAATCATTAACTTGCATCATGAACACCAAATAAAAAATGACGCGCCACAGTGATTACAAAGTTTCGCACCATCAAGACTGAAGACGAACTCTTTGGGAGCTACAAACCGTGCAGGACTTCGAACTAGGTAAACACTCTTCAAGAATGCACATACGAATCATATTGATGTGACGGAGTGATGGGAACTGATGGAATGTGATGGCAAGCAACCGAATGCGAAGCAGTCTGTCGTGGAGTTTATCGTGAAACTAGCTGCTATTTATAGCAGCTGAAGACAGTGCTATAATAAACTACTGGCCATTAAAATAGCTACACCAAGAAGAAATGCAGATGATAAACGGGTATTCACTGGACAAATATATTACACTATGACTGACACGTGATTACATTTTCACGCGATTTGGGTGCATAGATCCTGAGAAATCAGTACCCAGAACAACCACCTCTGGCTGTAATAACGGCCTTGATACGCCTGAACATTGAGTCCAACACAGCTTTGGTGGCGTGTACAGGTACAGCTGCCCATGCAGCTTCCACACGATAGCACAGTTCATCAAGAGTAGTGACTGGCGTATTGTGACGAGCCAGTTGCTCGGCCACCATTGACCAGACGTTTTCAATTGTTGAGAGATCTGGAGAATGTGCTGGCCAGTGCTGCAGTCGAATATTTTCTGTATCCAGAAAGGCCCGTACAGGCCCCTCAACATGCGGTCGTGCATTATCCTGCTGAAATGTAGGGTTTCGCTGGGATCGAATGAAGAGTAGAGCCACGGGTCGTAACACATCTGAAATGTAACGTTCACTGTTCAAAGTGTCGTCAATGCGAACAAGAGGTGACCGAGACGTGTAACCAATGGCACCCCATACCATCACACCGGGTGATACGCCAGTATGGCGTTGACGAATACACGCTACCAATGTGCGTTCACCACGACGTCGCCAAACACGGATGCGACCATCACGATGCTATAAACAGAACCTGGATTCATCCGAAAAAATGACGTTTTGCCATTCGTGTACCCAGGTTCGTCATTGAGTACACCATCGCCGGCGCTCCTGTCTGTGATGCAGCGTCAGGGGTAAGTGCAGCCATGGTCTCCGAGCTGATAGTCCATACTGCTGCAAACGTCGTCGAACTGTTACTGCAGATGGTTGTTGTCTTGCAAACGTCCCCATGTGTTGACTCAGGGATCGAAACGTCGCTGCACGATCCGTTACAGCCATGCGGATAAGATGCCTGTCATTTCGACTGCTAGTGATACGAGGCCATTGGGATCCGCAATCGCGATAGGCTACAATCCGACCTTTATCAAAGTTGGAAACGTGATGGTATGCTTTTCTCCTCCTTACACGAGGCACTACAACAACGTTTCACCGGCCAACGCCGATCAACTGCTATTTGTGTATGAGAAATCGGTTAGAAACTTTCCTCATATCAGCACGTTGTAAGTGTCCCTACCGGCGCCAACCTTGTGTGAATGCTCTGAAAAGCTCATGATTTGGATATCACAGCATCTTTTTCCTGTCGGTTAAATTTCGCGTCTGTAGCACGTCATCTTCGTGGTGTAGCAATTTTAAAGGCCAGTAGTGTATGTTTCATGGGTACGGGAAAATCAAGCATCCAGAGGCTAAATTTGTTCAGTGGTTCCAAGTGGTATGAACTGCAATGTCACACACTTTTCAGGATAGTTTGCTCAAAGGAGTATGATATTTATACACAGGCCAGGAATCAACACAAAGGAAGTTGTGTTCCCCAGCTATTGACCAATACCCCACTTTCCCATTCCACTCCCTGTGACTAAAGCACTCCCTACAACCCTTACATGATCATGCACACTAGAAAATTTTGAAGGGCGCAGAGAACCTCCTTGCAGCACAATAAATAATTTTCCAGCCTATTTTTCATCGAGATTATCAATCGGTATGGTTTTATACGGACGTGTTAAGGCACTGATATTAGTTGATCGTGATACAACTATCTTGGTACTTCTAATTTCCACGGTTCGTTTCACATGCAGGATAGCCGTGCGGTCTGAGTATCCTATGCTCAACAGGAATAGTACACTGAATAGGAGGGCGTCTAGGTCATTATACATGACACTGATTAGACCGCTGATGACATACGCAGCTCCTGTCTAGGGAAACGAAGCGTCCACACACCTAGACCGCCTCCAGAAAATACGGAACAAGGTATTACGTATCATAAGCAATGCTCCCCGATTCACACGGACAGCGAACCTTCGCCGAGAATACCGACTGGAGACTCTCCAGGAGGTAGAGGAGGTATTCAAAAGACTCGCCACACGACTGTACAAGAAATCAAGTCACTCGAACAATCCTCACATCGTACACCTGGGCAACTACGACCACAACCATAGATGGAAACTCAAGTGCCCAAAGACACTCCTTAGGGACTAACCATCTATGGTAACTTCGTAACTACGCAAACGGCACAATTAGGCGAGCCCCTTCACATCAGCCACTGACTAGCTTGCT
Organism: Schistocerca cancellata; assembly: GCF_023864275.1. Classification (NCBI taxonomy): domain Eukaryota; kingdom Metazoa; phylum Arthropoda; class Insecta; order Orthoptera; family Acrididae; genus Schistocerca; species Schistocerca cancellata. The sequence continues at coordinate 927,960,023 of NC_064626.1, read as the reverse complement.
AGCTGAGCCTCTGCCATGAGAACTGGCAATCGCAGGGAAGCCATACACGACCCACAAACAAACCCCCAACACATATCACACTGCCAGTTCCTTCAGGACCATCGAACTGACAAACCTAAAACGACATGGCTATGTTACAGGAGCATCAGCAGCAGCAGCAGCTGGCCCAGGAGACATCGTCGGCCCAGCAGCAGCAGTGCTCACCTCCTCGACAGGACTGACCATTCCATGACAATCTGGCATTGCTTCTATTGTACTGATGCATGATACCCAACCACTAACATAACCTTACCTTGCACGATCTGTCGCATATAGCAAGAAACCGCTATTGCCCTTACCACCCAACTTGACACTGTCGCAGAGGTTTTTTTCCCTTGGCACTTGCCTTGGCACTTCTTTCTCTCTGCCCTTCAAACCGCTCTTCTTTCAAGCTTGACTCTGTCGAGCTTTTTCGACCACTTCTATCACCCAGATGCGCCCGTATTAATGGGTAACCCTACCCAGACGTACGGATAACATCGCAGTTCCTCGCTTCTGTGATCTCCTCGATTCTAAACACAAACAATGCAGAGGGGACAGTAGATCTTTTGAGCTGGTACCATGCTTGTGCGAGCGTGGAGGGGCTCACACCTAAAAAAAAAAGAAAAAAAGCCACGGTCCATGAGGCTACCCCCGTCGGAGGTTCGAGGCCTCCCTCGGGCATGGGTGTGTAGCGCCTAGAACCGCTCGGCCACTCCGGCCGGCCATGGGTGTGTGCGTTGTCCCTAGCGTAAGTTGCTTTGAGTTAAGGGTCTTGTAGGCTTAAGGATCGATGATCTCCGCAGTTTGGTCCCATAAGACCTTACCACACACACACACACACACACACACACACACACACACACACAAATTTTTTCACATGCATTTCCTCCTTTATTCCGACTGGATGTAGTTGAAAACAAATGCCATATTGAACGGTGGGATAAGTCTGTTTAAGTCATCTACAAATTTTTGGGCCAATTCCTCAATTTGCTGTGCATCGTCAAGTTGAATCTTTGTTTGAAAATTCGTTATCTTATGTCTTCCAGTTCTGTAGCACTGTTCGAAGTTATGCAACCATCCATAGCTTCCCTTGACATCGTTATAATCTATGTCGCACCCAGTTTGATGTGCGGAACGTAGCATGTCACTTTCATGTACATTCTGCAAATTGCATCAAGTATCCTTAAAACGCTCAAAGACCAGTTCTTGTAACGCCCCGTCCACCACTGAATATCCGTAGATTTTCTTATGCACTGCGCGGTCAAACTGCTGCGGACTTATTCTAAAACGGTTTAGATTGTTTCTTTACTATGCTGCGGATGATCTTCCAAGTACGTAATTGTGTTTAGTACCCACTTCTTGGACGATAGTCCTTTACAAAATTTCACTGGCTTGACACCAGTTTCAATATAACTTGCAGTTTTTAAGCACGTGTCATCATCATTGTATTCTTCATGTACATTGTCCGCACAGTCGAGCATATACGACATCACACATTCCACTGACTCCTCTGAGAAGTTCTTAAGTTCCGTCACTCTGATGGACAAATAGGTGGCGTAACTGTGGAACATGCGAGACTTGGACTGCGGACGATTCGTGTACTTGAACTCCTTTTCGAGGTACCTTCAGCGGTAGTGGTATCTGCATTCCGCCCATATGGAAAGGTGATTGGCCATATAGCTGAAAAGTGGGTTCAGTTCACCACATACCCGGTTCTCAATGGAGTACGACAGATTCGCACAGAGCTAACCCAACATGTGCCGTCCTACTTATATATTGGTGGCTGCCGTCCAGTTATAATTTATGATGACCAGCCGAAGACAGGCCCGGGATGTGGCAAAAAACTGTCTGCAATGCAGAATCACACAGTTACCGCCTGGGGACCTGCCGGCCTCGACCACTCCGACGACGCTACCGCTGACGTTTGTCGAACTTCTCCATAACGACCCCCGACCGCGATCACCAATTGCTACTGCTACTGCTACATCATCGTCTCCTGTACTGCCTCAGGTTGTTGCGAACGGACCGACGCCCTTGACTCCTCCTCCCGACATGTGCAGTGGTGAGCAGTCTCAAGGGCAGGAGACGGCCCTTGACTCCGTGGTCGTGCCTACCTGTGCTTTTGTGCCTGACAGGCACTGAAGATCACGTGCGCAAGCAACAGTCGCCGAAGAGACGTCGGAAACGGCGGATCGCCTCGTCTGACACCTGCAGGACGCAGTCTCAAGACGATGAGGATCACAACTATCAAGATGTTCCCCCGATGGACGATTCCGTGGCGGAAGCACCAGTCTGCACTCCGTCGGAGGGACAACTATCTTTGCGTGCACCAGGTGCTGTACCTATGGACGCCGAACAGCAGCTGAGCCAGCACCACTCTTCCACCGCCTACGTGACGCCCCGTTCGGACTCCACAGGTCATTAGACGCACACCATCCACTCACCTTTGCGTGGTCTGACGATGTAGACGACGAAACACCCGCCGTTGAGACAGCAGTGAATGCTGCTGCTCGAACCCACGACTGCTTATCGACAGGGTTACTGGAAGGGGATGTGTAGCCTAATGGGACAAAGTTCCTGTTCGCTGCTGCTCTTCATGCCAATTTCTCCGTGAGATATTGAGGGCATCGGACCTCGATGTTGCCCTTCTGCAAGAAGTTCGCCTGGCGCCACTTCCTGATATCTGTGGTTATGTTTCCTACCTCACGCCGTATGCTGACGGAGGCAGTGGGACAGGTATTCTTTTAAAGGAAGGAATTGAGGTAGACGACGTGATTTACCTACCATCGGCTAGAGGTCTTGCTGTGACTTTCCACGGTGTCCTAATCATCAATATTGACGCTCCCTTGAACATGGCTGAGCGACGAGAACGGTCGCGATTCTATTTAGAACAGGTCGCTCCTTTTTTTGTAGGACGCTAAGACCATATTATTCTTGGCGGCGACTTCAATAGTGTGTTACCCCAGAAGGATCAACATCCCCATTTCACCACGTGCCAGGAACTCAAGCTCCTCGTGCATTTGTTGAGTGGTACTTAAGTAAATAAATTAGTGAAATCAAAGTGAAGTAGAAATTAGAATATAAATAAAAAACTTGGTTTAGTTTAGAGAGTTACGTACTGGCAAACAGTGGGCAGAACAGCAGAGCAGAAGAGACAATGACCATGAAGTCAGCAAGTTCCACATAAGCGGACGCTGACGATTCAGCCGTCAGGGCATCGCCCGACCGGCTCACGTGTTTCTCAGTTGTCACATGTGAGCAAAGGCCCTCGCCTACATTCCAAGAGCCAATGACCGACTTTAAGAAGATTCTTCGAGAAGCTTTTCAACGTGACAGAAGAGGCAATGAGCGTGAAGTCGTTCACCTCCAGTAAACTGAAGTAAATAAATACGCGAGGTGCAGTGGGCCCGACAGACGGAGACGAGAGACGAAGAAGACGAAGAAGTGAAGAAGCGTAGCAGTAGTTTTCAGTCAGTTTCGGTGCTGAAGACCGTCATGCAAGAAGAGACTGCATCATGCACAGACGCACCAAGTCCGCCGCTGTAATGGAATAGCAAGCAGCAGCCTCGGCGCCAGAAGACAGAAGTTAAAAGGTATTTGAAGTCTGATTTTTACGTACTCGGGTGACTCGTGACGATTGTCATGAGGACGGGAAGGAGACGGCCTCACATCAGCAGTAACCTGTGAGCTGGGATGAAGGTCTGACAGCCGAAGACTGGCAAGCGGGAGTCCGTTGTTCGAGTCCGGGACACTGGCTTTCCCCCGCCGCGCCGCTCCGCTGGCCGACGCACACCTCACGCGGCCGCTTAGAGAAGAAAAACACTGGGACGCCACATCCAAGGTATCACCATCCGATGCACGACTTCGCTCGCAATAATTAAACGGGCCACGTCGCGCTGCGCGTCTCCAGTCAACTGGGCGAGACGGCGACACGAGATACACACCGCTACGCGTAATCAGACGCCGCTGCCGCAGCAGAAGGCTTCGCAAGCGACACAGCTGCCGCTCTCCGAGCCAGAACATCCAGTAAGAAACAGTTGTACAAAACTTTCAATAGAAGTTATCTGATGTAAAAATGCTGTTTCATTCTACCACATACCCGAGCCTGGGAAGAACCCACCCTGCCCACATGTTGTTAAGAGAGAAAAATTAATTTATTTAGTATTTTCACCCTGACATAATGCTTTAGAATCAAATGCCCTTTTCAGTAATGCTCATCCTGACAACTGACTAGCATCAAAAGAGAAAACCCAGTTACATTTAGTGACAGAAATGTTACACATTAACTGAACCTCATCGATACTTGGGACCGCGTGCATGGTAATCGACCTGGATATACGTACGTCACCAGTCATTCAGCAAATCGTCTTGACAGTGTCTACGTTTCCCAAAGAATCGTAACTGCCACGCTTGACGCTGGAGCTATAGCCTACCGCCTAATGCGTCCATATCGCCTACATTTGCCCTGTTTCGCTCCAGAGGCAGAAGGTATGGCGCGGTCGAGACCTGTGGAAGCTCAATGTCCCCCATCTCAAGGATCCGGAATGCAGACAAGTTGTAGAAACGACGTGGAACAACTGTGAGACGCCTTTTAGCATATCTTTCAACACTCTGGTGGTGGATCGACTGCACCGAACCTGCTTTACGTCGTTCGATGATGAATTGCGGTCGCGACAAAATGCTGTGGTGACGACGTATCATGGAATACTATTTCACAATTCTCCGGGAACTCTCAGACCATGCCCTTTCTGTTCATCGACAAGTTGAAATTCAAGGGATTCAAATAGCTCTGAGCACTATGGGACTTAACATCTATGGTCATCAGTCCCCTAGAACTTAGAACTACTTAAACCTAACTAACCTAAGGACACCACACAACACCCAGTCATCACGAGGCAGAGAAAATCCCTGACCCCGCCGGGAATCGAACCCGGGAACCCGGGCTTGGGAAGCGAGAACGCTACCGCACGACCACGAGCTGCGGACTGAATTCAAGGGATTAAGGCGAAGATAATTTCTCTTATACGTCACCGCCCTGAAGGCACAAAGATGTCACGATTGTGTACTAGGAGAACCCCTGTCCATGCATCATATTATCCGAAGGAAGATGCGGTGTCGGAGAGAGCTGGTCAGCGACGACGACGCTAGACGGCCGTCGATTGACGTCCCAGAATGACATCGTAAAAGCATTTGTCGATCACTACAACCAGTTCTACGCAGCAGAAGACCAAAACATGGCGGTAACGACTGATGTCCTCCGTTACTTGACATGTACCCTTGATAGGGCTGCTGCAGAGATTCTCATTTTCTGGAATGATAGCTCTAGATCTAGAAAGTGTTTGCATCGTCGGTACAGGACACGTAACACGCAACGCCATCTATGAGACGACCTTGTTAACATAAACTTGTTGATGAACATAAAAATAGCTGAGGCTGCATTTGCATGTTGCGCTAAGAAATGGCGTTACTTCAGTACGTGAGCCCAGCTCGTACCAGTATTTTGCGAAATCGAGACAAAACTGAGTCTTGTCGGTATGTCGGGACAACAACGTCCATAACGGTGACGATCCCGAAGATCTCTTCCATCTCTTCACTTCTTTGTCTTGCATGGTCCTGCAAAGATGCAAATACCTTTATTAGGTCTAATTGTCGTGAATGTGAGAATACATTGGCTACTAATTGACCCAGGAAGATAACAGGTATCTAAACCTAAATAATTTTAATTACTTTAAAAACAGTGAATCCACTAATATGAGCTATATAATTAACAGAAGCCTATATTATTTTTAAAAACTTAATCTGTCGATTTATTTTATGATTTTGCCACGTTACTGACCATTCTAGGAACTAGTATTGTAAAACACTAAATGAGACAATGACTGAATTAATCAACAGTTTGATTAGCTGAATAATGAAACACTGAAGGCAATTGCAAAGTTTTGACTATACACTTTAAGACAACTGCAAATTCCATTAGATAAATTAATCGCATTTTGTGGAAACAATACCAATACCATCTCCGTAGGGCTTCAGCGACGAGGCCAGTGGAATCTGTTTTACCAGATCGAAGAAGAACTAGAAGAAAATGTAGGAGGAATTCGATGCCCTGACCATATTCTCCACAATACTACGAGGGTAAGTCAATCATTATCCGCAAAGTAGTAATAAAATTGCATTGTAATCAAATAGGAAACTTACAAGAACATTATTTTTAGACGTAGTCTCCTTGCGTTTCAACGCACTTGGTCCATCGTCGTACAAGCTTCTTGATGCCCTCATAAAAGAAGGTTCTCGGTTGAGCTACGAGTCAGGAATGCACCGCTTCTTTCACTGCTTCGTCCGAGCTAAATCGACGATCCCTTAATGAATGTTTGATTGGGCCAAACAAGTGATAGAAAGGGCAAGATCGGGACTATATGGAGGATGATCCAGTACTTCAAATTTGAGTTTCTGGAGCGTTTTAGCTGTGTGGGCAGCAGTATGCGGACGAGCATTGTCGTGCAACAACACAACACCTTTTGACAGCAATCCTCAGCGTTTGCTTCGAATTGCAGGCTTTAGCCTGACATTAACCATCTCACTATAACGTACACTGTTTATTGTTGTGCCCCTTCCCCACACTGTTTCAGTACTGGAGAATCCCAAAAATCAGTTTTCCTGCGTACGGTTGGGTCTTGAGCTTTTTCTGGCACGGCGAATTTGGAAGTGTTTATTCCATACCTTGCCGTTTACACTCCGGCTAGTAATGATGGATCCCTGTTTCGTCACCAGTAATGATCCTGTCTAAGAAGTTGTCTCCTTCGTTACCATAGCAATCCAAATGGTTTTTTTTTTTCAGATGTCCAAGAGCTTTTGTTTATACAACTGTGTCACTTGTTTTGGGACCCATCTTACACAAACTTCATAAAAACCAAGCCTGTTGTGCATGGTTTCGTAGGCAGAACCGTGACTAATTTGCAGACGATGTGCCACTTCGTCAATAGTTAATCGTCTGTCTAAGAGAATCATTTCACGCTCAATGGTTTCTTCATTTGTGGCGGTAAACGGTCCTCCTGCTCCTTCATCGTTTCTAACACTTGTGCGACCATTTAAGAATTTTTCAATCCATTCTCAGACGCTGCATTGTACCGAACGTTTTCGACGAATTTCGGCCCCTGATACGCCTTCCGACCGCAAAAAACGGATCACTGAATGTTGCTCTTGTTTGGTGTAAATAGACAGCGGAGCAGCCATGATTAACAGCACGGCAGCGATAATGAAATTAACGTAGCAGCTTGAAAACTGAATAGATATAACAACAAATAAACAAAGCATGCGTCATCAACTTAAAACGACAGTACTACCACAATAAACAAAAATATAACTAAACTGACTTTGAATTAATCGTCATGACAATATTTAATTATTTTTCAAAATATGCTAAGAACAGAGAAGCTGAAAGAGTTGTTGTGCTCACACGTTGATCTCAGTTACCATCAGACTCTATCTCACTCAAAAACAAGATGGCTGCGTTAATGCCCGTAATCGAGAGAATTCCTAAGCTTTGGAGACCATAAAAACAATTTTTTGACTCCGAAGACAGCCCACTAGAAATGGTTTCAGATTTTTTTCAGTATTTCGAGCAGTGAAATTTACTTCTTCTGCAGTCGAAATTGGCTCCGTCTGAAAAAAAAGAACAAAAACAAAAACAAAAAAGAAACAAAGAAACGAAAAGCGTGGAGAAGAATAAAGTCTCGATAGTTGAAATAAAGACATATGAATGAAGAGAAGACTGCCAGATTTATTGGCATGCAAACCAAGATGAATTTGAGCAAATTAAAGAATGGGAATTGAAACCAAGAAATAATTAATTTGATTTGGAAATTCAAGGAAGAGACATTGGCTCTCTATGCTATAGCATTTGAATGCTTAGAGAAATAGGTTATTTCTTTTAATGAATATCAAGTATTTGACGGGATGATGCTATCTGAAACCTCAGACTGGGTGACGATTGAAAACATTGTTATATACTGGACTAAAAATGGTGTGAGGATTTCAAGCGACAATTATTTTCAGGACTACGTGTATCTGAAGAGCTATTTAGATACTAAGAAAGGAAGTCTAAGCATACTGTGGAAGAAAGATGGATTTACTTTCTTAAGGAAACCGCAAATCCTGAACGCAAATGCCAACTGCTAAAGGTATGCGAGTATTTGTCTTCTATTCCCGCATTCAACGCCACTGTGGAAAGAGTATTTTCAGTGATGTCGGTCCAGTGGACTGATGAAAGGATGAAAGAAATCGACTGCTGTCAGGGACTGTGGAATCAATCTCACAAGGTCAGTTTCACTACAAGCTGTTTGCACTAAGTTTTATAAATATGTAAAAGGGAAAAAGGTGAAATCTTCCGAAAATTATGGTGTACCAACTACTTCTACCGCAACAAGGTCCATGTAATTGCATTCTAAATACACTGAAGAGCCAAAGAAACTGGGACACTTGCCTAACATCGTGTAGCGCCCCCGCGAGCACACAGAAGTGCCACAGTATGATGAGGCATGGACTCGACTAATGTCTGAAGTAGTGCTGGGGGGAAATGACTCCATGAATCCTACAGGGCTGTACATAAATCCGTAAGAGTACGAGGGGGTGGAGGTTTATTCTAAACAGCACGTTGCAAGGTATCCCAGATGTGCTGAATAATGTTCATGTCTGGGGAGTTTAGTGGCCACTCTGTGGCAATTCTGGATGTGTGGGGTGTCACATTGTTCTTCTGGAATTGCCCAAGTCTATCGGAATGCTCAGTGGACATGAATGGATGCAGGTGATCAGACAGTATGCTTACGTACTTGTCACCTGTCAAAGTCTTATCTAGACGTGTCAGGGTTCCATATCACTCCCAGAGCACACGCCCCACACCATCACATCGGTTCATACCTATGATAGTTTTCTTGGCGCTTCAGTGTAAAAAGTAACTATATTAAATAAAAATTTTACTTCATTTCTACATCCCCATCTCAGAGTTTCCAAGCTAGATATAGCAACCCTAGCTGAAGAGCGTTATAGGGTCTTCCGGCTCTTTCAGCTTGAGGCCGTGTGTACAGGACGCACTTTACTGAAGTGTTCACTGCGACAGATCAGCTATTGTAGGCAGATCTTTAGTATTTATTACGAAAACTGTGTGAAATTGTGGAAGATATTGTGGCAGCAATAGCGGTTGTCGTTCTGTTCGTTTCTATTATTGTGCAAGAACAGAATTTGCTGTAGTAGCATTAACGGTCTCGTAAAATGAAAAATAATCCCTAATTCATAGTTATAGCACTGAGGACGTACAGCAAAGTACCTAGCAGGAAGAAAGTAACAGTGTCTTACAGTCTACAATTTTCTGTAGGTAAGAAAGAGTTAAAGCATATACACAGTATATATATATATATATATATATATATATATATATATATATATATATATATATATACGTATCTCAGTAGGAACGGCGGAAGATGTCTCAACAAACATAAGGCACAGAAGTGTGGCACGGAGTACAGAGGTCGGCAGTTTACTTAACAGGTATCTTACACACAAGTGTGCAACTTGAGACAGGAGAAAGAAGTCGTCGTTCCCTACTTAGCAAACAAATTATGTATGGTAATGTTGAATTCCTAGCTGCTACACAGCGGAAACAATGGGAAGTGGAGAGAGAGAGGGAGAGAGAGAGAGAGTGAGAGAGAGATTGACAATAGATTGACGATGGGCAGAGTTGTAAGGACAAAGAACTACTTGAAACAGTGATCTGATTATGTTATTGGCGCTACATAAGAGGGAAAAATGCTAAATGGAACATATACTCACTACACATATTTTGCTTCAAAAGTTAATATCCGATGTGATACAAAAGTTATTATAATGGTGCCAGTTATTACGAACTCCAGTTTATCTTAAATACACGAACAGCCCTAAAATTAAGAATTAAGCGGAAGACAATGAGAACGTGTTTCAGAGGGAATGAAAGACATCTGGAACACAGATAAGTGGGCAAGAGAAAAGACAGTATTTGAGGACGTCATATTGCCAATTAAAAATTTATTCGAGACATTCGGGGCACGTGTACAGAGGAAATTGTTTTTTCACTTTCTAAACATGTCTAGCCCTACTTTGTCTGTTATTTTTCATCGATAAGTGTAAGTATATCTAATTAAAGACGTTCTTGAAAGATACTGTTTCTTAAATAACAAATAATACCACTATAAGGTTAACCATCTGTATGGGTCATGATCGTCTCTTCGTCAGCCAACTCTCTTTATTCTCAACTGTAGAGACCACATTCTAGTTAAAATGTTAACTGCAAATCGTTTAGTACGTAGGTGGTATATTGAGATCGTTTTGAATTTCCAGAGACTTTCCCTGTTTGCAGAAGTATCTTCACTGATGTTTCCCTCGAAGCCACTGCTGCCGGCCCTGGCACCACCATTTGAAGTGTCTGAACGAGAGGCTGAAGAACTCCACAAGCAAGCAAATGAAATGAGACTCAGTGTCAACTGAAAGAAAAAAGGAGATACTTGACTAACATTGAGGATAGCCCTCTCAAGGAAAAACAACGCAGTGTGATACTCAGAAAGCCGGCCGCAGTGACCGAGCGGTTCTAGGTGCGTCAGTCTGGAACCGCACGACCGCTACGATCACAGCTTCGAATCCTGCCTCGGGCATGGATGTGTGTGATGTCCTTAGGTTAGTTAGGTTTAAGTAGTTCTACGTTCTAGGGGACTGATGACCTCAGATGTTAAGTCCCATAGTGCTCAGAGCCTTTTGAAACATTTTTGATACTGAGAAAGTTCAACTACGGATTTACTAAAGTGATACCATCCCATATTTATATCTCTTGATGCATAATACGAAAGCGCTGACAAAGTGAGAGATGAGATAGGACACTAAGCAGATACAGGGGATACTTTATCCATCGGAAATACAGAAGATTATTGGAAATTAAAGAGGCACGATTGGTTACGTAACAAGGCGTGAAAGAAGACATATATTGTTAGCAAGAGAAGATCAAATCGCTCTGGCCACGTTCTCAATTTAGTGACTATAGAAAATTGACGTTGTTCTGAAAAAAAGGTTTTCTTGCAAACACTTCTGAAAAAATGATCAAGCACTTGGTGGTGCTTCCAATTGTGTCAACAGACAGTCACGAACAGAAGGAAAAAGAAATAGTTACATCGAGGGAATGAAGGACGAGTGCTTAACAATAAGGAAACATAACTGAATATCGAAGTAAACCTAACACAAAAAGCTCCCGATAATTAGTATCTTTAAAGATGGCAGAAGATATCTGACGAGAAATTTTCTAAGGTAAGTCTAATTGTAAGCGGGCAGCTCTGTTACAAGAAAGATGAATGTCTTTGGCAATTAGTTGTGCGCTTGAGATCATTTTAGTGTGATGTCATGCGTTACAGCAGGAAACAACTCCAGCTTGCCAAAGACATAAAAGTGGGACAGGGAACGTTTAGCGGAAGTGAAATCAAGCCCGCCTGTGTGTGCTCCGCGGTGGTACTGCGCAACTCGGATGCGGTAAGTAAACGGCGAACGGCCAGCGACGCCCAAGAATGCCCGGTTGTGTCACACGGGGCCGCCGTAACACTGCTTCGCTGCTCCCACGGCGTGTCCCTTTCTGTTTCATAATGTGAGAAAATACTGTGTTTTCTCTTTTCCATAATTCAAAATGTATTACGTTTTCTAGAATGTGTTATAGGTTATGGGTGTAGCGGGTGTACCAGGATAATCAAAAAGTTTTATTTTCTTCTGTTCTTTTTATTTTATTTAATTTTTTTGAGTCAGCTGTCTTCCAATTGGTTTGATGCGGTCTGCCACGAATTCCTCTCCCAAGCCCACCTTTTCATCTCAGAGAAGCACTTGCAACCTACGTCCGTATTTATTTGCTAGATATATTCCAGTCTCTGTTATCCTGAAAACTTTTCACAATCTACAGCTCCGTTTGTACCATACAAATCATTCCCTCGTGTCTTAACAGATGTCTTATCATCCTGTCCCCTTCTTCTTGTCAGTGTTTCCCACATATTCCTTTCCATGCCGATTCAGCGGAGATCCTCCTCATTCCTTGCCTTATCAGTCCAGCTAATTTTCAACATTCGTCTGTAGCACCACATCTCAAATGCTTCTAATTCCCACGGTCCATTTTTCACTACCTTACATCGCTGTTCTGCAAACGTACATTCTCAGAAATTTCTTTCTAAAAATTAAGACATCGATAGACGTCTTTTTATCCATTTGTTTACGTAAGATATTTTCGATGTGTACTGTGCACTGGAAATTTGTGTAATGTTTGACATGTGTGAAACTCTTCACAAATTGATCATCAGAAATCTGTAAGTACAAGTTCTCCCAAATTTCAGCACTAACTGTTTATAAAAATCGATAACTAACTAAAAACTTAGCGTTTTTAACTTTTGCAGTAAATTCAATAAAAACATAGCAGAACCTCACACATCGAAAGCATTATGTAAAAATGGCATAGAACAAAGAGAAAACATACTTGAAAGTGGGAATCATTTCCCGAACCGCATCGTGTAAAACACGAATAAAAGAAACTCGTGACCGGTAGCAAAAATTTGTTTATAAACAAACCCATGTATCCACTGATTCAGTGCTACGTCATTGCCTTGTGACCTGAATCTCCACACTCATTACATCTGACCGGCTGCAGCAGACAAATTTGCTTTAACTTAGTTAAATGGCGTCAGTAGTGCCTCAGTAGATTTATCACCATGTATAAGGGTTATAAGCAATTTCTACACCTGTAGCCATTTCGTAATCGACCCATTCTCCGTTTCTTTCAGATGTATGGTTTATAATTGTGCAATGATTTCGGAATGCTCTTAACAGTAATATAATTTTGATATAATTTTGAACGGCGTCACAAAGTTTCACATGCTAGGTCGTAGCCTAGAAGCTATGGTTGAAAGATAGAATAAGCCTTTCTAAATGCTTGATTTTCAGGATGCTCTGACAGTTCGTCGTTACAGTCACGAGAGAAAACTTCATTGTTAGACTGAAATAAAGTAGCATCTTGCAAGAAGCGATACAAGAATACGAAACCAACGAAAAATTTTTATCTTCATAATGAAATGTTTGTAAGGCAATTAGATGACAATAATGTTATGTTAAGTAAATACTCCAAGTTTCTAGAATATCGAATTGTGATAGATAACGTTTGAAACGTCCCCTTTGAAAAATTGTTCAAGACTGTGCTTAAACTGACACACAATATTTTTTTAGCGCAATGCAATCTGACTTTCAGAAATCCCTACAAAGGAATGGCCCTGACTAACATTAACCTGTACCCTTCACAAATCACTTACCTCACCAAAAATCTTCGTTACTCGAACTACTGCAATACAGCGAGCGCCACTACTGCCAGCTAAATAAAAGATTCAAACTACGGAAGGCACTAACTACTGATAGGCATAGTTAGCAAATGAAAGATTTTAATAGAGAACAAACAATGTATTTACCTTAATCGTCATAATATATATAGCAGTTCATAATATCCAGTATAACAAATTTCAAAACTCCGCCATCTCTCTCCCCACATCCACCACTGCTGGCGGCTCACCTCCAACTGCGCAACGCTACGCGCTGTTCACATCCAGCTGCCCAACACTACAATGGCAGACAACAATGCAAACTAGCCACAGACTGCACACAGCAGAGCCAGTGATTTTCATACAGAGCGCTACGTAACGTTGCCAATAAGGAAACATAAACAGCCTACTTACACGTTTTGATAGTAGCAGACTTCTCTTGGTCAGGAATCCCTGTTTTGTCAGTGCTAGTCTGTTGTTTATGTTCTGCTTGCTCCGTACGTTATGGGTTATTTTACTGCCTAGATAGCAGAATTCCTTAGTTTCACCTACTTCGTGATTACCAGTCACTATATTAAATTTCTGGCAGTTCTCATTTCGGTTACTACTCATTACTTTCGCCTTTCTTTAATTTATTCATTTGACTGTTTAATCGATTCAACAGGTCCTGTAATTCTTCTTCACTTTCACTGAGGACAGCAATGTCTTCAGCGAATCTTATCATTAATATCCTTTCACTCTGAATTTTAATTCCATTCTTGAACTTCCCTTCTATTTCGTTGTTGCTTCTTCGACATATAGATTGAGCAGTAAGGGCGAAGGACTACATCCCTCTATTTCACCCTTTTTAATCCGTGGACTTCGTGTTTGGTCTTCCAGTCTTATTGTGCCATCTTGGTCCTTGTATATACTGTATGTTACCCCCCTTTCTCTATAGCTTACTCTTATTTTTGTCAGAATTTTGAACATCTTGCACCATTTTAAGCTAACGAATGCTTTTTCCATGTCGGTAAATCCTATGAACTAGTCTCGATATTCTTCCAGTCTTGTTTCGATTATCAACCGCAACGTCAGAACTGCCTCTGCGCCTTTACTTTTAAAGCCAAACTGGTGGTCAACGACCAGCTTCTCAGATTTTATTTCCATTCTTCTGCATATTATTTTTGTTAGCAGATTGGATACAAGAGCTATTTATCTGATTGTGCGATAATTTTCGCACTTGTTGTCTTTGAAAATTTTAATTACCACATCAAAAAAGAGATTTATTTTTTCATTTTTTTTTTTTTTTTTTTTTTTACAGATGTGGTGCCTGTCTGCAGTCCCAGTACACAATGAAATGCCCGGAAAACAGCAGCGCAATACCTGCTCGAAGACCAAAACAAAATAGTACAGACTATTGCTAAGGTACAGTTTTTTTTAATTTAATCGTATGGCTAGGGCCCCCCGTCGGGCAGACCGTTCACCGGGCGCAGGTCTTTCAATTTGACGCCACTTCGGCGACCTGCAGTCGATGAGGATGAAATGATGATGATGAGGACAGCACAACGCCCAGTCACTGGGTGAAGAAAATTCCCCGCCCCTGCCGCGAATCGAACCCGGGCCCAGAGGACTGACAATCCGTCACGCTGGCCTTTTTTTTTATTTATCTCATTTTGTTAGATTTCGTTCGTTGTATCTGCTCAGGTCGGATGTCGGATGACACCCGTTTCAGTTCGTCGTTGCTCCATTAACTCAGTTTTTTTTTTTTTTTTTTTTTTTTTTTTTTACAGAGGGCAGCTAACCATCTGACCGAACACGCTGAGCTACCGCGCCGGTGTAACCCTTCAGCTACCGGGGGCGGACGCTGAAGTACAGTATTGTTTGGTAATTCGTTTTCTGCATCTGAAGGGAAATGACGCTTCAACAATTCATGATGAGTGGGTGGAAGTGTACGAAAAGAATGTACCACTGCATGACATAATAGTTAGGTAATCCAAACCTTTCGAATAACGAAGAAGTGCAGACAGTCTCAAGAGAGGCGGAAGTCCTGGTGGTCGAAGACAGGCGTATCGGAACCGAGAAGAAATAAAGAAAAATTAAAAATAGTCACGGATCGGTTTTCAACGCCTTGCAGGACATTGAACTTGACTAAGGCCGCTGCCGCCCGCTGGTGTCCGCCACTGATCATTTCTTCACACCCATCCACAAGATTCCCACACACGCTGCTTCTTTTGCCTATCATATTTTGTCTCGCCTCAACGTATTTTGCTTTCGTGGCACCTGGTGCCTTCTTCCTTTCTCCTCGGATAAAGAGCCAATACGTGAAAGGCATTTACAGAATGAGGACGGGGTGATTTTCGAAGTGGAACGTTGCTTGAACAGCCAAAATCCAGAGTTTAACAATCGATGTCCCAAACCCGGCATCCATCGTTGGGAAGTACATGTGTCGCCTTAAAGCGATGAGTATGTAGATGTGTAGTGAAGGGTTGACACCAGAACCAAATATCGCAGGTGCTACTTCGCTTTTCATTCCCCCTCAAGTAAATTTGCTGTATTCCAACTGAGAATATGTTCAAGGACTCTGTTAAAAAGGGTCAGTTCTTCCACCCTTCTTATATACAGGTGTCACCCGTGCTTCTTGCCAGTCGCATGGGGCTTTGCACTGGGCGATGGATTCGGGATAAATGCAAGCGACGTAAGGGGCCAATGTTGTAGAGTACTTTTTGTAAAACCGAATTGGTTTTCCACCAAGACCTAGCGACTCATTTGTTTTCAACTCTTTCAATTGTTTCTTCAATCTGTTTATTACTATGTGCTCCATACGGGAATCTGTGCGATCGTCAAATGACGGTACGTTCGTACGATTCTTCTGTGTGAACGATTTCTTGAACGAGAAGTTTAAAACTTCGGCTTTCATTTTGCTATCTTCAACTGCCACACCAGACTGGTCAACTAGTTAGAAGCGTTGGACCCACTTAGAGATGTTACGTAGGACCAGAGTTTTTTCGGCTTCTCGGCAAGATCTGTTGCTAGGGTATGGTGGTGATAGTTATTGTAATCTTCGGGGATCGATCTTTTTACAGACGCACGAGTTTCTGTTAACTTTTGCCTGTTGTCGTTCCCGCGTTCCCTTTCGAACCTTGAGTGCAACAGCTTTACTTCCTCTGTATTTTTCGAATTTCGTTGATAAACCACAGTGTGCCATTTCCGTCCTTAATCCACTTAGTCGACATATACTTCATTAGAGTATCATTTACAGCCTGTTTAAGCTTTGTCCATAATTCCTCTGGAACTAAATGATATCAGTTCGTTGTGTAAGTGGGATGCTAACAAGTGTCTATCTGCTCTTTCCAGCAGAAATACTCCCCTTGCCTTCTTGATTGATTTATTAACGTTAGAAACTAAAGTCACCATCATGACATCATGTCCCATACTGTGTCTTGCCTGTTTGTGGCTACGAGGTCTAAAGTACTTCCATTACATGTGGGCTGTCGAACTAGCTGCTCAAGACAGTTTTCGCAAAACGTGTTCAAAATAACTTCGCGAGATTCTCTGTACCCACTGCAATGAAACCATAGACGTCCCATTTTATATTCGGTAGGTTACGGTCATCATCCATTAATATTGCACAAACTGAGTATTTAGACACTACTGATTATAGAGTTTCTGTCAATTACCTAAAACCGTCACAGCGGAATCAGGCGGCCGGTAGAAACATCCGTCAATTAACTTATTGTCACCAACACTTGCAGCCAACAGCATTGACACGTTGGTATCACCGGCTCCCGCCCGATCACCAAAATTAACCAACGGTGGGCCAGACTAATACTTGGCTGGGTGACTGTCCTGGGGAAAACCGGGTACCGTTGGTTTTCAGGACACGCAAGTCGCTGAAATCCCTTCGAGTTGAAAGACTTGCAACATGCCGCAATACTACACGATTTTTATTTACCTAGGCATGGTACACACGGCCAGATAGCTTCACTGTCACCTCAACCTCAATAGAGAAAATATCTCTGTCATACTGCGAGGATGGTTCTAATGGCTCTGAGCACTATGGGACTTAACTTCTGAGGTCATCAGTCCCCTAGAACTTAGAACTACTTAAACCTAACTAACCTAAGGACATTGTACACATCCATGCCCGAAGTAGGGTTCGAACCTGCGACCGTAGCGGTCACGTGGTTCCAGACTGTAGCGCCTAGAACCGCTCGGTCACTCCGGCCGGCCTACACCCTAGGAACAAACCCATACTAATGCGTCAAATCTGTCTTTTCGATATACGTTCCGAGAATCGTTAAATATCTCAAAGCTTTCTGCTTTGGGTTTCTGCCAACTCTCGCTCCCTAGAAAAATCTGAGCGCGAGGTTTCGCGGAGGGCAGTGAATTCGTGGACTTCCTTACGAACACTTCAACAATTTACAAATAAAATTTAAACAGTCGAAGCGTTTTTATTCTGAACGTGGTCTGATTTTGCTATCAGCGAATTGTCTGGCAATTATTCACCAGGAAACCTCAACTTACCGCCTCACCTAAAAAACCGCCATGTGTAATCCACAAGTACTCTGCTACCCAAGTAACTGTTTCATTCATGCAGTGTAACCCTGACTTATCAATGGGGAGGGGTCCTACAATTACCCATCCGATGACGCAGGTCCAGAAATCTGCAGCCGAGACCGCCACGAGGTCGACGCAGATTTTGGTTGAGACCCTCCACATGGCTCCAAAACAAAGGACCTCGATCGACTCTGGAAACAATGCTGCCAATTCCGATCTCCGCCAGCACCCCACGCGCAACGCCAGCAGCCCTCACCATCCCCGCCCATCTCCGCCAGCCTCCCATATGAACTGAGGATGACCTCTGTACCCAAGTGACACGGGTCGTTGGTGCCGACGTGAGCCTTAATTTGCAGACGACTGCACCCTGCACGCTCTATGGCCGCAGCTCGATGGCCGCCACATCTCGGTTCAGGCTCCATGGTAGACATGCCGAGTGCACATTGGCTTTCTTTATGGCCCTGAATGCTGTATGCTTACGGGGCTCCATAATGCGCCTAACATTGGAGCTCCCAGCCGGACGGCCATGCTTCTCATTGGCCTTGCGCCTCTATCAAGCGAATGCGTTACCATCCGCCAGTAATACTCCTGTGTGAGTGGATTCACTGCTTGGATTACACAGGGAGGTGCCTCGGCAGCAGAGCTCTTGGGGGAAACAAGTGACTTCTGAGGTATCCCATGCAACGCATCAAGTTCTCCGCCACAGCTACATTCCGAGGTCGCAGTCTGAAGACAGTAGTCAAAAGCACATTCAGCTGTTTGCTAACTGCAGCCAGCTCCTCCTGCATTCGCACACAGCAAGGGTACACGAACACCATCCGCCAATCACCATAAGATCTCTTATGAAATGCAGATGTGAAAATTCCGGTGACCTTAATCTCAAGGACAAGATCTCACAAGCCTAAATTAGGCCACTGGACAATTGCTATCACACCCTACACTACACAGCTAGAGGACGCGTCCCTCAAAAACCTCAGTAAAGTTAAGAGTGGACCACACGCTTACTTCGATGGAAACACACATCCTTACGGAGTTCATCCTGTTCAAACCGCAGAAACTGCAGTACCATGTCATAAAGTTCGACCCAATCTCACAGGTACGGTTACGTGTTTCTGTACAAAGTACCGACATCATACGTGAGTTTAAATCCTTTTTAGAATGCTACACGACAATGTTCATAGTTCATGTGTTATGTGTACAGCTGAGTGAAGCGTAGAAATGTTCCTGCGTCATAGTGTTGCAAAGATGAAAATGCGTGTCGTTGCTAAGCAACGCAACAGTTAGACATGTGAAATATTGTTGAATTTCCTGAAGAGATAATACGCTCACTCGGCTCCCAACTCTCACAGCTGATCATCTCATAATTTTGTAAGTATGAGCCCTTGCTGTAGTAGCAGTGTCATCCACTTTCTCCAATAGCTGTTCTATCATGTTTTAATGGTTTTGGCTGCCTAATTCTCTGGTGTCAGCTATCTGATTTTCGCTAAACTTATTAGAACAAATTTCAAACTCCGTAGCAGGTTAAAACTTTGTGCTGGGCCTGGTATTTGAATTTGGCCCCTCCGCCTTTCGCGGCCAAGAGCTCTACCATCTATTTGGACAGCTCAGGTAGAGCACCTGCACGCGAAATGAAAAGTTCCTAGGTTCGAGTTCCGGACCGGTACACGATTTTAACCTTCCAGGAAGTTTTAAACTACATCACTTTGAGTTGGAGAATGATAATTAATTCTGAAGATTAGAGCTGGTTTTCTAATATTTCCAGTCTTTTTATGTTTAGAAAAAAAGCGCTCTGACGTAATGGGAAGAGCCCAAGGAATTCACTTTACGCTGGATCGCCCTCGCGAAATGAACACAAAAACATCCCGGTGCTCACCCGGTCAACATTGCGGCATTAACTTGAGTATACCTCAGATAATGAGCGAGACACTATCAATCACGGAACCGAGTTTAATCCTTCATCTGAATCCTTCCAAACCGAAAGAATCTTATGTCACATTCCGTGTTTCATTAAACTCAAAGGGTTCAAAAATACTGAGCGATGTGCACATCTTACATTATTAAAAATTGTCCTATAACAATAAGACAGAAGAGAGCACAGGTCATAGTACTGAATATTGTAAGTATTGCTGTTGAGTAAAAAGAAATACGAAGTTAACTATCGACGATTCTCATTCGACTTATTCATGTTGTAGAAAAAAATGTAATTTTTCATCTCACACACATCAATCAAGGAAATTTATTAAAGGTATGTCTCAAACTTTTGGCGAATGTATTTACACCTACTGAAACATAAAATAGTGACAATTTACTTTTGTTCCACTTCAATGTAGTCCCTATATGTCACCCAACACATTTGATTACGTTAATCAGAATGCTAGAAGCTGTCAACGAACGCTTATTTGGGAGTAGATCGTGTCATAGACGTCACACACGTTTGGATGTCTACGGAAATATGATACCAATGCCGTTTACAGCGAACGACCAAGATGACCACATCGCCCTACTTCAAATGGAACTAAGTTATTTGGCAGTGACACATCATACGGAAGTTACTTTCGTCCTTACGTTTTGCACACCAGTATGGTTTGCAGTCAGTGGAGCTGGCACTAGATGCTCAAGCGAACGACGAAAATAAAAGACGTGATGAATTCTAAACAGTTAGGCACCGAAGCACTGAAGAATGGGTAAGTTCCGCGCAGCTTCAACCAAACACAATACAATTTAGCTTGAATTACGTACTTTTACAGTTCTCAAATTAGATCATCTGGTTGCACAATTAATAACGTTGTGCAATTGACCGCATTGCGCATTGCGAAACGCAGTGTGTTTCCAAGTTAGTTTTTTTTTATTTTATTTTTTGCAAGAGAAGTAATCGATTATATCCGCACTGTGAAAGAGGCGAATGCTCATATCTGCAATGTACCGAAAAACGAAATACAATAGCTTTACATTAAGAGTAGCAGCCATGCTGGTCTTGTACAATCAATGGAATTTTGCAAATTATTGTCAACTTCCAGTTGTCAAGTGAGTAAATGCTGCTCAGTACAGTCAAAGTAACAAATAAAGGCTGAAATCCGATTGAAACATTAATTAATAATTCAGATATTTTTATTACAGAATTAGTATTTCCTGTGTCGTCTTAAGTAAGAATAAAACAGTATATGCAAGTGATTTTTCATAATTAATATTTTCCTGTAATTATTTTTTTGACTGAGTGTCTATAGTATTCAAACTAGTTGAACTAAGCATTTCACATTTAGTCTGATTTTTAAAAAAATTATAGCTTAACATTGTAGTATTATTATCGTTCATCTTATTCATTTACGGCTTCGTATTCAAATCGTGGGCCGATTAATACGTCTTCATGGCGCTGGATAAGCTGGAATATTATGGAGAAAATCACATATGTAAAGTGTATCTGACATTCCGGCTATATGAATAGTCGGATCCGTATTATAATTTATGGTGTTCATACTAACAATACATTGCCGAGCGATTATGTTTATAAGTAGCCGGATGTGGAATGGGTTTCTGCGTCCATGCTAATAAAAGTGGCGACATGTGAGCTCTAGGAAATTCGTTGCCATTATCAAAAATGAATTTGAGGCAGTTTTTTTCGATAAGCACCAAGAGTGTTTGCCAGACCTGCGAGGGGCCCCTAGCCATTGAAGACTTTGAGATCTCCGATGGCGACAAGAAATGTGTGGCCATTTAAATGCCCAAATGACATAAGAAATAATTGACAATCGTAGCGAGCCGCGAAATGTCGGCGATTTTATAGGAATCAATTTCTCCGTATAGTTACTCACTGACCACAAGAAAGAGACGATGCTACCATTTTTCTGAGGTGCAACATGAAACATTTTAGTGAGGGAATGAGTCAGGATTCGTGCCATGTATTTGGGATGGGAGTATTGGAAATGGTAGATGTATGGTAAAAGAGATTTATCAGAGTATGGTCTGGTGAAAATATTTGATGTTCTGCGCTAAACTATTTTGGATCTGGCAGAGACTATTACTTCTGAACTACGGCAAAAATAATTCAAGTCTAATTGAAAACAAGTATTCAACAAAAGACGGTCCCGACGTTGTGCCCACAAAGTATTGTTCCCTGTCTATAAAGCAAAAACCATTGTACAGTATTTCCAGGACTCTCTGTGAGTTTGCCGGAATGGCCTCCTTAAAGCAGCGACTTGAACATCATCCATCTTCATTGGGATGTATACAGGGTTCGATGCGTGCTACTTCGTCTAACTCCCCAACAACAGCTGCTTAGCAGCAACAAATTCTACATTCAGTACTATGGGATTTTGTGGAAATATTTACCCGAAAATAAAACGGTGTGATAGTACCAATTATAGGTTCACTCCACTAGCAACCTGGCAAGCAACTTCGAAACGAACCGGATTTCGCATAGTTTGAGCCATTTAAATTATTTTGAAAAATGGAGAAACCGGAGGACAGGTGATTAATCCACAACCCTTTACTGTGCACTCAACCGCTTTTGGAAAACTTGAAAGTTCCATCATTTGGTACGAAAAATCATATTACTTTATCATTTGAGATCATCCTCACCCCAATGTTGTCATGAAACCAAAGGTTTCGTGTCAAAAGAGTAAAAGGGACAGCATTTCACAACAACCGTTCCCCCGTGATGCGCGAACGGGAGCACAAATTGGAAAACTTAATAATACTACTAATACTCAGTTTTCCTGTTTGCGTTCCAGGTCACGCAGCATGGAGGAACAGTTGTTATGGAACTGTTGTCCCTTTTATGCTTTTGACACGGATCCCTTGGTTCCAGGACAACTTTAGAGTGAGGATGACGTCAGATGATTAAGTAATTTTATTTTTTACATCATATGATGGAACTTTAGGTGTTACGAAGACGAAGCCGGCCGCTGTGGTCGAGCGGTTATAGGCGATTCAGTCCGGAACCGCGCTGCTGCTACGGTCGCAGATTCGAATCCTGCCTCGGGCATGGATGTGTGTGATGTCCTTAAGTTAGTTAGGTTTAAGTAGGTCTAAGTTCTAGGGTACTGATGACCTCAGATGTTAAGTCCCATAGTGCTTAGAGCCATTTGAACGAAGACATTCACGTACACAATAAAAGATTATGCATTAAGTCACTGTCCTGCTGTTTCTCCATTTTACAATATGGACTTGTACAGCTGCAGTTGCTCCATAAGAACGACTCTTTGTTAACATATTCCGTTGAGATAATATCGAGGCGAGATTTGCCTTCATATTAAGCATTCTAGGCAGCGACGGCTTGATGAAGATAGTCTCTTCACATCCCTGTCACTGCTGATCAAATAATGTTGAATTGGCGGGAAAATTCTGCTGACTTGTATACTAAGCAATAGCGCGACACGTTAATCGAATCTTCTGTCGATTTCTCGTAGAACAACATTATAATAAAAACTGCAGAACAAAAGGAAATTAGTGATTTTCATTTATTATAAGCATGACATTTCAAATGCTTGTAGAGAAGAAGAAACTGGAAATTATTTGAAGTATCACATACTAAATGGGTGAAACCTTTTCGAACGGTTGTGGAGAGATTAAAGTAGATTATACAGGGTGGTTCTAAAGTCACTCTACGTTTTGCTCTTAAACAAATTTTATTAACCAATATGTAATGGCACTGCAACTTATGTTACAATACGACATAATTTCGGTACATTTCAAAGTGACCACCTTGCATGTCTAGCCACCCCCCCCCCCCCCCCCCCCAACGATCCAGTGCAGACCGGAAAACCTGCCCAAGCATATCTGGTGTAATCTCAGCAGCTGCGGCTCGAATCCGCTGTGTTCCGCTGTGTTAAGTGTTCAGTGCTGCGGATCTTCACCTGGTATACCCTAGACTTGATAAACCCCCATGCAAAAAGTCAAAGGGTGTCTAGTCAGGAGAGCGGGGTGCCCACATCCATGGAGAGGCACGACCAGTCCATCTGCTGGGAAGTACTTGATTCAGATAATACCGAACAACGAGGGCAAATGGGGTGGTGCACCATCCTATTGTAAGACAACAGTATCCATAATCCCATCAGATATCAATTGGGGCTCCAAAAACTGTTCCAAGGTATCTAGGTATGTGGTTCCAGTAACGGTCTGTTCTGCGAAGAACACTGTTGACCGCGTTATCCCTAACCACACATTCACTTTTGCTGTGTTCCGTTGTCACTCCTCCAGAACACTTGGTTGTTCGTCTGCCCAGATCATGCAGTTGTGTCTGTTCACATGTCCACAGGTATGAAATGTAGCTTCATCACTGAACAAGACATTATACATCAAATTATCATTTTCCACAACTTGTAGCAGGTCATGACACACAGCTTGTCTGGATGGGTAGTCCTCCGCTTCAAGCATATGTACGACCTGGATATGGTACACACGTTTGTGCAGCTTGCAACGAAGAACTCTCCATACAGTGGTTTGAGGAATACCAAGCTCCCTACTAAGTCTCCTGGTAGATGCGGAAGGGCTACGTATGATCGCACCCTGCACACTTTGCGCGGTGTCTGGCGCTATGGCCGGCCTCCCTGGACGTTCTTCATCTGAAACACTACCAGAACGCTGGATTTCATTGACTAGGGTCTTGATAGTAAGCCTGGTGGGAACTGTTTTCTGGAATCGACGGGAAAAGTCTGTCCGCCCTTGTTCATACGTCATTAGCGGAGTACGTGTGGAGTGCACATGGGGGTTTTTTAGGTTAGAGAATCCCCTCCCTAGGCCCGACAAGACGCCTCCTGAGACGCGGCAAGATAGGAGTAGGCAAAATGCAACAGGGAATAACAATATTAATGTGCTAATAGTAAACTGCAGGAGCGTCTATAGAAAGGTCCCAGAACTGCTCTCATTAATAAACGATCACAACGCCCATATAGTACTAGGGACAGAAAGTTGGCTGAAACCAGACGTAAACAGTAACGAAATCCTGAACTCAGATTGGAATGTATACCGCAGAGACAGGCTGAACAGTGAAGGGGGAGGCGTGTTTATAGCGGTAAGAAGTGCAATAGTATCGAAGGAAATTGACGGAGATCCGAAATGTGAAATGATTTGGGTGAAGGTCGCGGTTAAAGCAGGCTCAGACATGGTAATTGGATGTCTCTATAGGCCCCCTGGCTCAGCAGCTGTTGTGGCTGAGCACCTGAAGGATAATTTGGAAAATATTTCGAGTAGATTTCCCCACCATGTTATAGTTCTGGGTGGAGATTTTAATTTGCCGGATATAGACTGGGAGACTCAGACGTTCATAACGGGTGGCAGGGACAAAGAATCCAGTGAAATTTTTTTAAGTGCTTTATCTGAAAACTACCTTGAGCAGTTAAACAGAGAACCGACTCGTGGCGATAACATATTAGACCTTCTGGTGACAAACAGACCCGAACTATTTGAAAAAGTTAACGCAGAACAGGGAATCAGTGATCATAAAGCGGTTACGGCATCGATGATTTCAGCCGTAAATAGGAATATTAAAAAGGGTAGGAAGATTTTTCTGTTTAGAAAAAGTGACAAAAAGCAGATTTCAGACTACCTGTTGGCTCAACACAAAAGTTTTGTCTCAAGTACTGATAGTGTTGAGGATCAGTGGACAAAGTTCAAAACCATCGTACAATATGCGTTAGATGAGTATGTACCAAGCAAGATCGTAAGAGATGGAAAAGAGCCACCGTGGTTCAACAACCGAGTTAGAAAACTGCTGCGGAAGCAAAGGGAACTTCACAGCAAACATAAACATAGCCAAAGCCTTGCAGACAAACAAAAATTACGCGAAGCGAAATGTAGTGTGAAGAGAGCTATGCGAGAGGCGTTCAATGAATTCGAAAGTAAAATTCTATGTACTGACTTGGCAGAAAATCCTAAGAAATTTTGGTCTTATGTCAAAGCGGTAGGTGGATCAAAACAAAATGTCCAGACACTCTGTGACCAAAATGGTACTGAAACAGAGGATGACAGACTAAAGGCCGAAATACTAAATGTCTTTTTCCAAAGCTGTTTCACAGAGGAAGACTGCACTGTAGTTCCTTCTCTAGATTGTCGCACAGATGACAAAATGGTAGATATCGAAATAGACGACAGAGGGATAGAGAAACAATTAAAATCGCTCAAAAGAGGAAAGGCCTCTGGACCTGATGGGATACCAGTTCAATTTTACACAGAGTACGCGAAGGAACTTGCCCCCCTTCTTGCAGCGGTGTACCGTAGGTCTCTAGAAGAGCGTAGCGTTCCAAAGGATTGGAAAAGGGCACAGGTCATCCCCGTTTTCAAGAAGGGACGTCGAACAGATGTGCAGAACTATAGACCTATATCTCTAACGTCGATCAGTTGTAGAATTTTGGAACACGTATTGTGTTCGAGTATAATGACTTTTCTGGAGACTAGAAATCTACTCTGTAGGAATCAGCATGGGTTTCGAAAAAGACGGTCATGTGAAACCCAGCTCGCGCTATTCGTCCACGAGACTCAGAGGGCCATAGACACGGGTTCACAGGTAGATGCCGTGTTTCTTGACTTCCGCAAGGCGTTCGATACAGTTCCCCACAGTCGTTTATTGAACAAAGTAAGAGCATATGGACTATCAGACCAATTGTGTGATTGGATTGAGAAACTCCTAGATAACAGGACGCAGCATGTTATTCTCAATGGAGAGAAGTCTTCCGAAGTAAGAGTAATTTCAGGTGTGCCGCAGGGGAGTGTCATAGGACCGTTGCTATTCACAATATACATAAATGACCTGGTGGATGACATCGGAAGTTCACTGAGGCTTTTTGCAGATGATGCTGTGGTGTATCGAGAGGTTGTAACAATGGAAAATTGTACTGAAATGCAGGAGGATCTGCAGCGAATTGGCGCATGGTGCAGGGAATGGCAACTGAATCTCAATGTAGACAAGTGTAATGTGCTGCGAATACACAGAAAGATAGATCCTTTATCATTTAGCTACAAAATAGCAGGTCAGCAACTGGAAGCAGTTAATACCATAAATTATCTGGGAGTACGCATTAGGAGTGATTTAAAATGGAATGATCATATAATGTTGATTGTCGGTAAAGCAGATGCCAGACTGAGATGCATTGGAAGAATCCTAAGGAAATGCAATCCGAAAACAAAGGAAGTAGGTTACAGTACGCTTGTTCGCCCACTGCTTGAATACTGCTCAGCAGTGTGGGATCCGTGCCAGATAGGGTTGATACAAGACATAGAGAAGATCCAACGGAGAGCAGCGCGCTTCGTTACAGGATCATTTAGTAATCGCGAAAGCGTTACGGAGATGATAGATAAACTCCAGTGGAAGACTCTGCAGGAGAGACGCTCAGTAGCTCGGTACGGGCTTTTGTCAAAGTTTCGAGAACATACCTTCACCGAAGAGTCAAGCAGTATATTGCTTCCTCCTACGTATATCTCGCGAAGAGACCATGAGGATAAAATCAGAGAGATTAGAGCCCACACAGAGGCATACCGACAATCCTTCTTTCCACGAACAATACGAGACTGGAATGGAAGGGAGAACCGATAGAGGTACTGAAGGTACCCTCCGCCACACACCGTCAGGTGGCTTGCGGAGTATGGATGTAGATGTAGATGTAGATGTAGATTCCACGAAGGCGAGCAGAAACAACAGCGATTCGTTCTTCTTTGGTTAGCATTCTGTCGTAGTACGTGCAAGAAACAAATATTCCGCTACTGTATCACTGAACTGTATAGTGACTTTAGAATCACTCTGTATTACATGTTCTTCTCGTTCCATACACTGATAATGAGTAGATCCTTAAGAATGTAGAACGTGTCGAAAACAAGAATATCTACATACGCATAAAAAGTTGAGATCCTAATGTTCCTTCCGCTTAACCTAAGTGAAATGGTACACATCGATTTAAAAGGAAATCACAAACTTGTCACAGTAGACACTCTGAGGTGCAACGATAATCCTTAAATTATTCTAGCCACGCATCATGGAACAGAAAATGAGTTTACGGTATTTTCTTAAATTGAGCATATTACTCCAATGAAGAAATGCGTAAGTCAAACGTAACGTAACTCCCGCGTTATTTGATACGATTAATATTTACATCCTTTGGGTCCACTAATAAATACGTCAGTGGACTAAAAGGAACTGCCTGCAATAGATCTCCTAATCTGCTCTCGAATTGAATTGAACTAGGAGCTAAAATTTTTGTGACTGTCAGTAAGTTATTTGAAAACTGACTTCCTGAATACTGCTTACCTTTTAATTCGTACTGCCAGGATTTTGCTGTGCAGTAATCTACTCACCAAATTCCAATGACCAACTTTCTCCTCCGAATACGAAAATATTTTGTTGACGCCGGCCTACATAGGGAGAGACGATCACCATGATAAAATAAGGGAAATCAGAGCTCGTACGGAAAGGTATACGTGTTCGTTCTTTCCTCGCGCTATACGAGATTAGAATAATAGGCAATTGTGAAGGTGGTTCGATAAACCATCTGCCAGGCAATTAAATGTGATTTTCCGAGTATTCATGTAAATGTACACTACTGGTCATTAAAACTGCTACACCAAGAAGAAATGGAGAAGATAAACGGGTATTCACTGGACAAATGTATTACACTAGAATTGACATGTGATTACATTTTCACGCATATTGGGTGAACAGATCCTCAGAAATCAGTACCCAGAACAACGACCTCTGGCCGTAATAACGGCCTTTATACGCCTAGGCATTGAGTCAAACAGAGCTTGGATGGCGTGTACAGGTACAGCTGCCCATGCAGCTTCAACACAATACCACAGTTCATCAAGAGTAGTGACTGGCGTACTGTGAGGAGCCAGTTGCTCGGTCACCATTGACCAGACGTTTTCAATTGGTGAGAGATCTGGAGAATGTGCTGGCCGGGGCAGCAGTCGAACATTTTCTGTATCCAGAAAGGCCCAAAAGGACCTGCAGCATGCGGTCGTGCATTATCCTGCTGAAATGTAGAGTTTCACAGAGATGTAATGAAGGGTAGAGCCACGGGTCGTAACACATCTGAAATGTAACGTCCACTGTTCAAAGTGCCGTCAATGCGAACAAGAGGTGACCGAGACGTGTAAGCAATGGCACCCCATACCATCACGCCGGGTGATACGCCAGTATGGCGATGACGAATACAAGCTTCCAACGTGCGTTCACCGGGATGTCGCCAAACATGCATGCGACCAGCATGATGCTGTAAACAGAATCTAGAACCATCCGAAAAAATTACGTTTTGCCATTCGTCCACCCACGTTCGTCGTTGAGTACACCACCGCAGGCGCTCCTGTCTGTGATGCAGCGTCAAGGGTAACCACAGCCATGGTCTCCGAGCTGAGAGACCATGCTGCTGCAAACGTCGTCGAACTGTTCGTGCAGATGATTGTTGTCTTGCAAACGTCCCCATCTGTTGACTCAGGGATCGAGACGTGGCTGCACGATCCGTTACAGCCATGCGGATAAGATGCCTGTCATCTCGACTGCTAGTGACACGAGGCCGTTGGGATCCAGCACGGCGTTCCGTATTACCCTCCTGAACCCACCGATTCAATATTCTGCTAACAGTCATTGGATCTCGACCAAAGCGATCAGCAATGTCGCGATACGATAAACACCAATCTCGATAGGCTACAATACGACCTTTATCAAAGTCGGAAACGTGATGGTACGCATTGCTCCTCCTTACACGAAGCATCACAACATCGTTTCACCATGGAACGCCGGTCAACTGAATGCTGTGAAAAGCTAATCATTTGCATATCACAGTATCTACTTCCTGTCGGTTGAATTTCGCGTCTGTAGCACGTTATCTTCGTGGTGTAGCAATTTTAATAACCAGTAGTGTATACGTAGATGTAGCCGTGTGGAGAGTAGATGTTGGTGTAGCTGTAGATCTGATACTGTGGCTCGTGAAAAACTCGGCCAAATGTTCAGAATCGCCCTACCGTAGCCCTGGAGCCGTGAGGTGCACAGCTCTCCTTTGTGAGCGCGTCGCCTAATGATCGTTCATTGCTGCCCTCATTTAACGGGTGCCAGCTGGCTATTTCAGCAGCAAAGGCCGGGCAGTGAATGAGAGATGGAAGGAAGCGGGCGCGTGCTGCCACAAGGGCCGGCTGTCCGCTCGCTGACGGGCTGACGAGGGACCCGCTGCCGCCGCCGCCGCCGCCGCCGCCGCCGCCGCCGTCCCTGGGACCCGAAATTGTGGCGCTGGGCGGTGCCGGCGCGAGATCAAAGCGGCGCTGATCGCGTGAGTGCCCGCCTGCGCCGAGCGCGGGGGCGCCCCGCCCTTTTAATTGCAATTTAGTCGTGACGCCGAGGGGACCGCGGGGCGCACGCGCAGTCGCGGTCGCGGTCGCAGCGCGCATTCCCACAAAGGGGAACGACGCCCTGCTGGCTGCCTGCGGCGGCAGTGGAGGCGGCCATCGCACTTGACAAGGTCCTGCCAACACGTGAATTAACGAAACTTCCAGGCAGATTAAAACTGTGTGTCGGGCCGAGACTCGAGTTCGTGTCTGTACTAAGCTGCAGAGTAGAAATCTCATTCTGAAAACATCCGCCAGCCATGTATCCGCAGTATCCTTTCTTCCACGTGTGTTCTCCATCTACATAGATGAATTTTGCCATGTTTCTCAGACGTATGTGGAAGGTTCTAACAAACCATTTTTGCAATGGTTTTGCTGTGCCTTCTACCTGGTTGTTTGGTTCGACTGTTCTCCAGAAGCTTCTACATCTACATCCATACTCCGCAAGCCACATGACGGTGTGTGGCGGAGGGTACCTTGAGTACCTCTATCGGTTCTCCCTCCTATGCCAGTTTCGTATTGTTCGTGGAAAGAAGGATTGTCAGTAAGCCTCTGTGAGGGCTCTAATCTCTCTGATTTTATCCTCATGGTCTCTTCGCGAGATATACGTAGGAGGGAGCAATATACTGCTTGACTCCTCGGTGAAGGTATGTTCTCGAAACTTCAACAAAAGCCCATACCGAGCTACTGAACATCTCTCGTGCAGAGTCTTCCACTGGAGTTTATCTATCATCTCTGTAACGCTTTCGCGATTACTAAATGATCCTGTAACGAAGCGCGCTGCTCTCCGTTGGATCTTCTCTATATCTTCTATCAACCCTATCTGATACGGATCCCACACCGGTGAGCAGTATTCAAGCAGTGGGCGAACAAGAGTACTGTAACCTACTTCCTTTGTTTTCGGATTGCATTTCCTTAGAATTCTTCCAATGAATCTCAGTCTGGCATCTGCTTTACCGACGATCAACTTTATATGATCATTCCATATTAAATCACTCCTAATGCCTACTCCCAGATAATTTATGGAATTAACTGCTTCCAGTTGCTGACCTGCTACTTTGTAGCTAAATGATATGGGATCTATCTTTCTATGTATTCGCAGCACATTACACTTGTCTACATTGAGTTTCAATTGCCGTTCCCTGCACCATGCGTCAATTCGCTGCGGATCCTCCTGCATTTCAGTACAATTTTCCATTGTTACAGCCTCTCGATATATCACAGCATCATCCGCAAAAAGCCTCAGTGAACTACCGATGTCATCCACAAGGTCACTTATGTGTATTGTGAATAGCAACGGTCCTACGACACTCCCCTGCGGCACACCTGAAATCATTCTTACTTCGGAAGACTGCTCTCCATTGAGAATGGCATGCAGTGTTCTGTTATCTAGCAACTCTTCAATCCAATCACACAATTGGTCTGATAGTCCATATGCTCTTACTTTGTACATTAAACGAGTGATAGTTCTGCAAGGTCTGCAGGAGAGCTTCTGTGAAGTTGGGGAGGTAATAGACGGGTTACTGGCGGGATTAGAGCCGTGAGGACGGGTCCTGAGTCGTGCTTGGGTAGCTCAGACGGTAGAGCACATCCTTGCGAAAGGCGAAGAGACGGACGTCGAGTTTCGGTCTGGCAGACAGTTTTAATCTGCCAGGAAGTTTCGTATCAGCGCACGCTCCGCTGCACAGTGAAAATCTCATTCTTCATGTGTATTACTAGGCGTATTCGGAAAGTAACCTCCGATTAGGTCTGAAATCGAAAACACTGTGAAAATCCGATGGAACTTTGCACAGATGAGTTGGGCAGTCTCTTTAGTGTGCCTGTCGATCGCTTCACGTCGCTCTTTTCAGTTCAGAGTGCAAAATGATCAAGTAGAAAAGCCTAACACAGCGGTGTCTCTCGCCAAAAGTGTGGATCTGTTTAGAGATTTGGCCTGAAGCTATGCAGCCCACATAACATAAATGTCATGCGTTTCTATCTTCAAGACAATTTTGAGCCTTATTCTGCAGGAGCAATGAAGACTCTCCTGCAGCGTTTTCGGTGGGATGTGTTTGATCACCCACAATACAGCCCTTAATTAACTCCCTCCACTATTCATCTCTGCTCACATGAACCACTGGCTACAAAGACATTTTGGCACAAACAACGAAAGGCAGACCAGCGTAGAATTGGCGGAAAGGAGAGGCGGCTGCTTTTTGTGGCGAGGGTACTGGAAAGTTTGTATAACTCCGCCACATATGTCTAAGTCGGAGCGGTGACTACTTGGATAGGTAGCTGGAGCTTGTGGCTAACTATTTCGAATAAAAAATTTTATTTTCGCTGTGGTTTTCATTTCGCGACCTTACTTTACAGACAGCCCTTGCAATTCTGGAACAACTTTGGTATCTAAACTAAACTAAAACTAAACTCCTCCCGAACAGTCCATGAAGGCCCAATGGTACCGACCGGCCACAGTGTCATTCCCAGCCCATAGGCGTCACTGGATGCAGATATGGAGCGGCATGTGGTCAGCACACCCCTCTCCTGGCCGTATGTCAGTTTCCGAGACTGGAGCCGCTACTCTACAATCAAGTAGCTTCTCAATTTGCTTCACAAGGGCTGAGTGCACCCCGCTTACTAAAAGTGCTCGACAGACCGGATGGTCACCCATGCAAGTGCTAGCCCAGCACGACAGCGCAGTGATCTTATGGGAACCGGTGTTACCACTGCGACAAGGCCGGTACCTAGGGGTCTGTAAATCACAGAATCCAGACTGAAGCTGTGTTTCTTATGTTTTACACGACGACGTACGCAGTGGTAAGAAGTGATGAGTCATAGATGGTGTAGCAACTGCTGGACAGGAGCAGAAATGATTAGCGAAGAAGCTGCCATAGTAAACAGCAAATTTACTTGTATTTTCCCAAGTGTACTAAAATTCATTACAAAAAATGCAGCATGAATTAGAGTCCAGCTCATACAAAAGCAGCTAGGATTAGGCTCGCTGTACTGATGGCGAACTGTGGTGTCGTAGGGATGAGGCTCCAAGTACGAGTGGGTTTAGCAGCAGCCGACCTCCGCCCTACGTCACTGCGACAGAGGACGCTGGTAGTCCAGGACCGCTGGAGGCGTGGCTCAGTGGGCGCGCACCATTGGGTTTCCCAGATCTCGCGCGGCCACTATCGGCCTCAGACCGAAACTTGCAATTCTGTTGTCACTGGGGGACACCTCAGGTGTGGTATCGATATGTGATACTACAACATGACTTGCAGGAAGTCTTCAATAATGTTCAGCACAGTCATCTATCAAACATACTTTCAAAACTGTTTAGGCTTTCATGGCCACTTGTTGATAAACCGCCTATTTGCTTCAGTCTCGGGTTCTTCGGCCGACGTTCGTCTGATGATTTTATTGACGTTTCCCTAGCACGAGTGGCTGCCACTGTCAAAGCTTCACTCTCCATTGCCGGTAGTGAACTGCAGCCGAGCTCGCGACCGCAGACTACATGTACCCGGCGCCAACGTCCGAGGGTTTCTCCGCAGTCATTTCCGGTGCGGTTCTCCTCTTGCTACCTGCAGTGGAGGGTGAAGCTTTGACAATGGCAGCCACTCGTGCTGGGGAAACGTCAGTAAAATCATCAGACGAACGTCGGCCGAAGAACCCGAGACAGAAGCAAATACGCAGTTTGTAAACACTCTTTTATATTGCCCCCATCGTGCACATTTTGTGAATGACTGCCTTCAGGACAACGACGTCGCTCGACTAGAGTGGCCAGCATGTTCTCCGGACATGAACCCTATCGAACATGGCTGGGATAGACTGAAAAGGACTGTGTATGGACGAC
Organism: Schistocerca cancellata; assembly: GCF_023864275.1. Taxonomy (NCBI): domain Eukaryota; kingdom Metazoa; phylum Arthropoda; class Insecta; order Orthoptera; family Acrididae; genus Schistocerca; species Schistocerca cancellata. The sequence continues at coordinate 927,925,988 of NC_064626.1, read as the reverse complement.
GTGACCCCCCCCCACCCCCCCAACCACTCTGTGGGATCTACGCTGAATCGCCGTTGAGGCGTGGGACAATCTAGACCAAAAGTGCCTTGATGAACTTGTGGATAGTACGCCAGACGAATACAGGCTTGCATCACTGCAAGAGGACTTGCTATTGGGTATCAGAGGTACCGCTGTGTACAGAAATCTGGATCACCACCTCAGAAGGTCTCGCTGCATGGTGGTACAACATGCAGTGTGTGTTTCCACGAGCAATAAAATGGGCAGAAATGAATTAGAGTCCAGCTCATACAAAAGCAGCTAGGATTAGGCTCGCTGTACTGATGGCGAACTGTGGTGTCGTAGGGATGAGGCTCCAAGTACGAGTGGGTTTAGCAGCAGCCGACCTCCGCCCTACGTCACTGCGACAGAGGACGCTGGTAGTCCAGGGCCGCTGGAGGCGTGGCTCAGTGGGCGCGCACCATTGGGTTTCCCAGATCTCGCGCGGCCACTATCGGCCTCAGACCGAAACTTGCAATTCTGTTGTCACTGGGGGACACCTCAGGTGTGGTATCGATATGTGATACTACAACATGACTTGCAGGAAGTCTTCAATAATGTTCAGCACAGTCATCTATCAAACATACTTTCAAAACTGTTTAGGCTTTCATGGCCACTTGTTGATAAACTGCCTATTTGCTTCAGTCTCGGGTTCTTCGGCCGACGTTCGTCTGATGATTTTACTGACGTTTCCCTAGCACGAGTGGCTACCACTGTCAAAGCTTCACTCTCCATTGCCGGTAGTGAACTGGAGCCGAGCTCGCGACCGCAGACTATATGTACCCGCCGCCAACGTCCGAGGGTTTCTTCGCAGTCATTTCCGGTGCGGTTCTCCTCTTGCTACCTGCAGTGGAGGGTGAAGCTTTGACAATGGCAGCCACTCGTGCTGGGGAAACGTCAGTATAATCATCAGACGAATGTCGGCCGAAGAACCCGAGACAGAAGCAAATACGCAGTTTGTAAACATACTTTTATATTGCCCCCATCGTGCACATTTTGTGAATGACTGCCTTCAGGACAACGACGTCGCTCGACTAGAGTGGCCAGCATGTTCTCCGGACATGAACCCTATCGAACATGGCTGGGATAGACTGAAAAGGGCTGTGTATGGACGACGTGACCCCCCCCCCCCCAACCACTCTGTGGGATCTACGCCGAATCGCCGTTGAGGCGCGGGACAATCTGGACCAACAGTGCCTTGATGAACTTGTGGACAGTACGCCAGACGAATACAGGCTTGCATCACTGCAAGAGGACTTGCTATTGGGTATCAGAGGTACCGCTGTGTACAGAAATCTGGATCACGACCTCAGAAGGTCTCGCTGCATGGTGGTACAACATGCAATGTGTGTTTCCATGAGCAATAAAATGGGCAGAAATGATGTTTATGTTGTTCTATATTCCAGTTTTCTATTCAGGTTCTGGAACTCTCGGAACCGAGGTAATGCAAAACTTTTTTTGATGTGTGTATATGCTCCGTATAGTTTCGATCTGTCCCCATGCGATTTCCATATTTTTGGAGACCAGAAGAAACACATTCGTGGCTATCGACTTTCTTCGGACGAAGAGGTTTAATCACGGTTCCGTAGGCAACAGCAAACATTTTCCATGAAAGCACTGACAGGCGTCTCACTATGGAATTAAAGTATGAAAAGTTATTGCTATTACTTTTGAAATAATAAACTTTTCCCCATCTGGCTCGTTTTCATTTGACTGCCCCTTACAGATCACCAACTGTGAGATCAAGCGACTGTAAATGTTGGTGTTATAGTGCAGGATCCGTATGATTATGCTCGTAAGACGAGTTGTCACTGAGGGAGCTCATAGGCAAGAAATTGTCTCATAAGTAAGTCTAAGTGCTGCGGTACTCAGTACTACCGAAGAATGAAATTATCGGTTTATTCTCAGAATTGTTGAAAACTCGCCCAGATTTACGATTTCTTTACTCGTTTCTTCCGCAAAGAAGAACCCTGAAACGGTGTAAAAGTATCTCATGCTCGACTATGTTATGTCACTGGTGTGTTCCCCAGTGCGGCTGGTCCCGGCGGAGGTTCGAGTCCTCCCTCGGGCATGGGTGTGTGTGTTTATCCTTAGGATAATTTAGGTTAAGTAATGTCTAAGCATAGGGACTGATGACCTTAGCACTTAAGTTCCATAAGATTTCACACACACACATCTGTGTTCCCCATATTCTTACGTAGTTACGGCTCACTTTTCCTCCTAAAGGGGACGTCGCCTCATCCTTAACACTAAATGTGGAGGGAAATTAGGGCTCTGAGCACTATGGGACTTAACTGCTGAGGTCATCAGTCCCCTAGAACTTAGAAGTACTTAAACCTAACTAACCTAAGGACATCACACACATCCATGCCCGAGGCAGGATTCGAACCTGCGACCGTAGCGATCGCGCGGTTCCAGACTGTAGCGCCTAGGACCGCTCGGCCACCCCAGCCGGCCAGAGGGAAATTATCCGCTCATCTCCGTGTCAAGCAGAAATTCACCAGACAGTGTACATTAATATTCACGACAGTGGAGGGCCTGTAGTAACTAAATCCTATGTGGTTTGAAACACAAACGGCGCCGCGATATACGCCAGACAGACGCATGACCTATTGCTAACTCCCATCTGGCATGGCGAATAGACTTCTGCGGTCGTAGTGCAGAACTCTGCTGAATGTGCCCCTCATCTTGCACGGGGGCGACCTAAGGCTTCCCCCTTTCATAAACTCGAATCAGCTTACGTTGTCATCGAAAGCTTTGAGCTGTTAGAGATATAGTGCCTTACTTTCTACGAAGTGGTTGTAACTGAAACACACGTGCTAAAGCAGGCAACACAAAACCACTTTTCTTGCTGCATCATTACCAAGCTTCGGCAATGAACAAGTCAGCGAAAATAATAATTGCACGAAGGGGACCCTTACCAGCATCCACATGAACTGGCAACTTATAAATGGAGCCAAGGTAAGGTATCAGTTTCAATGCAGAAGTAAAATTCATCTCTAATTTCCATCTCTAGTCACATAAAAAAGGTATTTCTATGAAGTCAGATGCATCATTTTAAAACACTCAGTTAGCAAACGGCTACCCCAATACGGAAGAGATGGCATAGTGGTTAATCCCCTGGAAAGTTATTGGTAATGAGTGGGGTTTCAATCCTTTCCGATAATCTCATTCAGTTTTGTCATGCTTTTTCGAACTCGATGGAAGGGAGGGGTCCTTTGAAACTAGCGTGATCTACAGTATTTTCTCTCGCATCCTTGGCCAATTTTAATCTTATCCTTGTTCTCTAATGACGTTAGTGCTGACGGGCCGTTTAAATCATTCTTCTTCCAAGATAATAATGCTTTCATTCTATCATCAGCTGTCTGGTACAGCAATCGTTTATGAAATTTTTGAATAAAGTCAGCCTCGGTTACAAAATTGGTTTTATTAATATCAATTGTGCCTCTCGCCCTTATGAGGCATCATCAGAGTATCTGAAGGGAAAGGAAAATTTTTAATCTAACAGTCCTTAACCTAATAAGGCTCGATTCTAAACTGCGCAGCCATACAAACATGATTAATACTGTGAGTGTTAACTTTCGTAAAAATTTAGCAGGAGAAATTGGTCATAAAAAGGAATAAAAATCTTCTGGATTGGGCATCCGCTCTCCAAAAGTCTTATCGACATTGAAAATAATCCAAACAGTAAAAAAGTAGAGTTAATGAGAGGCAACAAGAATGTGAAACTAATAAAATACGTAAGCATGGTGTACACTGTATAGAAACACATTTACAACATGTATGCTGCAAGATAAAGAGCGTTCTGGAGAAACAGGTCTGCTAAACACTGCAGCGGAAACTACTATGAGATATGTGACAAGAGTACTAGTACCATTGGTGTGGGCTAGATAGCGCAAATGTCAACCACAACTGAAAAACTGAATGCATTACTTAGTCATAAGCAGATTTAAAATTAATTAAATTACTTGTGATCACGTTTGCAAGGGGAAGAGTCAACTTACATTATTCAAATGCTAAAAGGTTGTAAAAATTAGTTGATAACATTTAGGGATAACAAAAATAAGCTACAGGATAAAATATAGCCGATTACAAAATTGATGAACATGAAAAATTTACAGATACATTATTTAAAGGGATCTTAACCTATGGCAAATAGTTTTATTTGAAATACTCTTTTTTTTTAATCTTTTATATATTTTATTAGGTATCCTCTTAAACCTCTGTTAGCACTGTTACTTACTCCAGTTAATTTGTGATGGTCTTAGCCAAAATTTCAAATCCAAGCCAAGTCTGTCACAGGAACAGCAGGCTTCATAGTTGTCAGCACTGTAAGATTTATAACCTCGTAACTCTAATAGGTGCAAATATACAGGCAAGAACACCTTCTCCCAATCCTACTGTATAGGCTGCCCTGCATGACCAGCATGTTGTGTAAGAACACTATTAGCCTGTAAAATCAACCTGCTTTGCACTGTAGCCTCCGTATCAGTGGCAATAAACGATTTTCTGGCTGCCCTGCATGACAGGCGTCTTGTGTTTGAGTAATATTGAACTGCTTTATCAACCTGCTTTGCATTACAACCAGTATGTTGGAGGCAAAAATGATTTTCGATTCCCTGATGTGTAGCCTACCCTGCATGACAGGCATGTTGTGGGAGTAGTATTGGCCTACTTTAATGAATTATATTGCAGGGACTACAAATGCCGATGAGGATGGCTGGGGACCGGTTGAGAGAAGATGGACAGAGTATGGGGGAGGAGGAACTGGGCAAAGACAGGAGAGGAGGGGAAATGCATGAGATGTGTGGAAGGTGTAGAGGGGTGCTGGGCATGTGGGATAGGAAGAGGGGGAGATGGAGATGGAAAGAGGGAGGAGTAAGATACGTTCAGAGGGAGGGGATAGAGGAAATGGACAAAGAGAAGGGAGGATGAAGAGATAGAGAGAGTGTGGAGGAGAAGGTAGAGATGGGAGGATGAGGTGGGCAGACAGACGAATGAAGAGAAAGAGACAGAGAGGGAAAAGTGTAAGAGTTGAGCACAAACGTGAGCGAAGGTGTGGGGAAAAGGGCTAGTTTCTCCAAAAACAGTTACAATGTCGTTATTATATTCATATACGATGAATGAAGAAGCAGGGAAAGCGGTCCATCTTTTTGTAAGATTTTTTTTTGTTAGGCTTCCTATGAAGGCTGTAAGCTCTGGCGTCATGGTAGTAATGATGTCAGGATATCACCTCGTGGGCGACGGAGGAAATGGGCGTTTGCAGGTCAGGATGAAGCGCCGCTTCTTCGCCTGGACGTGGATTGAGGTCGTGGTGGGCGGAATGGCACCGTGAACCGTTTGTAAGACCTTCCTGAATCTAATAGTTCTCTCTATTCATATTATGTACAAATACGGGATCGTATCAGCAGAGAAGGTGGTTTCTCTCCATTTATGTAGTTAGCCGGAGACATAAGGCGTACCAGCTTCGGCAACTTCTTGTCAGGGAGGCCGCTTGTCCTAAGGGCGACGGGCGCTTTCGTCAGCGATGCCGCAGAAAACTGACGGCGGCCGCTTGCCGCCGGTGACACGCTGTATGGGAGGCGCAACCCTCAGCTCATGGTGACAATGTGCAACACCAGAAAGAACGGCGTTTAAACCGCAGTACCCAGCATAGCCAAAGTCGAAGACGTAAGCCCTCACTAGGCGTTCATCAACATCGCCGGACGCCCACAGGGAGTGGTAAAATGTGAATGTCGTGTGACTAGGGCATCCCGTCGGGGAGACCGTTCGTCGGGTGCAAGTCTTTCGATTGACGCCACTTCGGTGACATGCGCGTCGATCGGGATGAAATGATGATGATCAGGACAACACCAGTCCCTGAGCGGAGAGAATCTCCTACCCAGCTGGGAATCGAACCCAGGCCCTTGGGATTGACATTCTGTCACGCAGAGCACTTAGCTACTGGGGGCACAGGGACTGTTGGACAGCAACAAGTCAGCCAGGTAGCGGTTATCCAAGGCTCGAACATGCGACCCACCTGGGAGGTAGACAGCAGTAGAAGGATGTCACCCGGCAGGTGATCCAGTGGTGCGAAGACGCCAAGTTGTGTGTATACGAACTCCAGCTCTGGCGGATGCCTGCAGCTACTGGAGACAAAGTCAGTGGAAGTTGGCTGGCTTGCATAGACTGTGGCGTTTGGCATCACGTACACACCCAGTTACTGTTGTGTGGAAAGAATGTCGGCGAGTACGTGATAAGATCTAGGAGTGGCGGCATGATTCGAGCAATGTTTATGTGAGCCAATCTGAGAAGTATTTTCCGCGCAGCGTCGCTTTATCCTACATATCATAAGAAGTTGCAGTGCTCGGGCATAACCGTTAGCTACCCGGTGACTTCATTTGGCTTGGTCAGCTTTTCTGGAAGCCCTGCAGTTGCTGTAAGGCACCTCTGCTTTCGGAGACTCTGGCTCGCGTATTTCGCAGGATGGCCGGACTGAATGAGTGCGCTTGCACGCTGAAGATACCTTCTGACTCCATAATGCCTCTTTATCAGGATAACGGCACCTGTCCCGTCATGACCTCGTGTTACTGCATCGATACTAGGCAATCCATTACTCCAGACCAGATAGTGGTGCAACAGCAGATACGAACATACTGCCAGAATCTTATAATAACAGCTGGAGATACTGACAGGCATATCATCTCATTATTTTATCGAACACTGTACATTAACTTTCAACGTTCTTTTTGCCTGGTGTGATAATTCTGAAACAGCCGCTCATTATGTTTAATTAACAGTGGGTGATGTGGAAGCCTGGTTCTGAAAAATAATGTGTTATGAAGGAAAAATGAGATAATTCTTATAAAACTGAACTTTTGATCTGCCAACTCTTAAAGCTTTTTGAATAAAATGAAATTTATTAACGTTCTATATTTTACTTTTTCACATCTACATATTGATTGTACACGAGTGGGCCTTCTACACCTACAACTCCGTGATTACTCTGCTATTCACAATAAAGTGCCTGGCAGAGGGTTCAATAAACTACCTTCATGCTGTCTGTCTACAGTTCCACTCTCGAACGGCACGCGGGAAAAACGAGCACTTAAATTTTTCCGTGCGAGCCTTGATTTCTCTTATTTTTTCGTGATGATCATTTCTCCCTATGTAGGTGGGTGCCAACAGAATGTTTTCGCAATCGGAAGAAAAAACTGATGATTGAAATTTGATGAGAAGATCCCGTCGCAACTATAAACGCCTTTGTTTTAATGATTGCCACTCCAATTCACGTATCCTGTCTGTGACACTATCTCCCCTATTTCGCGATAATACAAAACGAGTTACCCTTCTTTGTACTTTTTCGATGTCATCTGTCAGTCCCACCTGATGCAGATCCCACACCGCACAGCAGTACTCCAGAATAGGGCAGACAAGCGTAGTGTAAGCAGTCTCTTTGGTAGACCTATTGCACCTTCTAAGTCTTCTGCCAATGAATCGCTGTCTTGGGTTTGCTCTACCCATAATATTATCTATGTGATCGTTCCAATTTAGGTTATTTGTGATTGTATTCCCTAAGTATTTAGTTGAATTTACAGCCCTCGGATTTTTGTGACTTATCACGTAATCGAAATTTAGCTGATTTCTTTTAGTACTCATGTGAATAACTTCGCACTTTTCTTTATTCATGGTAAATTACCACTTTTCGCACCAAACAGATATCTTATCTAAATTATTTTGCAAGTCGTTTTGATCATCTGATGACTTTACAAGACCGTGAATGACAGCATCATCTGCAAACAATCTAAGACGGCTACTCAGATTGTCTTCTTGTCGTTAATATAGATCAGGAACAATAGAGGTCTTATAATACTTCCTCGGGGAAGCCCACATCGGTGGTGTTTCGTTGACTGCTTCGCATTCTGACACTTGCTGATGGCCCAGCACTGAAATCTGCAGTAGTTTGGGAAAGGGTTGCACTTATGTCACGTTTTAACGATTCTCTTCAGTCGTCGTTGGTCCCGTTCTTGCAGGGTCTTTTTCCGGCCGCAGTGATGTTGGAGGTTTGTTATTTCACTGGGTTCCTAATATTCAGTGTCATTCCTGAAATGATCATTCGGGAAAATCCCCACTTCATCGCTACCTCGGAGATGCAGTGTCTCATTGCTCGTGCGCCGACTATAACACCACGTTCAAACTCACTTACATGTTGGTAACCTCCAATTGTAGCAGCAGTAACGACTGCGTCATACACTTGTTCTCTTATATAAGCGTTGCCGACCACAGCGCAGTATTCTGCCAGTTTACATATGTCTGTGTTTGAATACTCGTCCTTAATTAGTTTCTTTGGCGCTTCAGTGTAGTTACATTACACACTGCCATGTTATGGGCTCTATTTCCGAGCCCTGTAGCATCAGAGGGCTGCTAATATGCAGATATGGAGAATAAAGGTGTTAATAAAGCTTGCTTCATTTAAAAAGCCTAAGAGTTTTGACATAAGAAACTGAGATAGTTTACTTTTCAGGACACCGTCGGTTTCTTTTCCGTTTAGTGTGACCATGTTCAGCCAATAAAAATATCGAATTCACTGTTCAAACGACAGACGTAACAGATATAGGCATGTACTTTTACTGACGTGCATTAGTGTTGCAAGACATGAAATTAATTTCGAGGAGGCAGATGTTGAGCAGGTACACGTTAGGTTGAGGTATGCCCTTTGTCGGACTGGAACTAAGCGAAACTTGCGGCTGAGGGCCCGCTGAGACCCTTCTGGCAACGCCCGACAGGGAAATCCCCGACGTGATTTGATTCAAATTTCCCCTGAGCGCGGGCGCGGCTGGAGGGCTGCGATAAGGGCGCGTCTGCACAGCGCAGCACGGCGTGGCTCCCGGCGGGGGCAGCCGGCCGGGCTGACAGCCGGCAGGCGGCGCCACTGGCGCACTCCCAGAAACACGGACCGCACAGACCCCGGCGGCAAGCGGCGGTCCGGAGCAGAGCTGAGCCACTGCAGACTCGCCTTCAAGTCCATAACTACACTACTGGCCATTAAAATTGCTACACCACGAAGATCACGTGCTACGGACCCGAAATTTAACCGACAGGAAGAAGATGCTGTGATATGCAAATGATTAGCTTTCCAGAGCATTCACACAAGGTAGGCGCCGGTAGCGACACCTACAACGTGCTGACATGAGGAAAGTTTCCAACCGATTTCTCATGCACAAACAGCAGCTGGCCGGCGTTGCCTGGTGAAACGTTGTTTTGTTGCCTCGTGTAAGGAGGAGAAATGCGTACCATCACGTTTCCGACTTTGACAAAGGTCGGATTGTAGCCTATAGCGATTGAGGTTTATCGTATCGCGACATTGCTGCTCGCGGTGGTCGAGATCAAATGACTGTTAGCAGAATATGGAATCGGTGGGTTCAGGAGGTAATACGGAACGCCGTGCTGGATCCCAACGACCTCGTATCACTAGACAGAAGCGCCTGTGATGGTGTACTCAACGACGAACCTGGGTGCACGAATGGCAAAACATCATCTTTTTCGGATGAATCCAGGTTCCGTTCACAGCATCATGATGGTCGCATCTGTGTCTGGCGACATCGCGGTGAACGCACCATGGAAGCGTGTATTCGTCATCGCCATACTGGCGTATCACCGGGCGTGATGGTATGGGGTGCCATTGGTTACACGTCTCGGTCACCTCTTGTTCGCATTGATGGCACTTTGAACAGTGGACGCTACATTTCAAATGTTTTACGACCCGTGGCTCTACCCTTCATTCGATCAATGCGAAACCCTACATTTCAGCACGATAATGCACGACCGCATGTCACAGGTCCTGTACGGGCCTTTCTGGATACAGAAAATGTTCGTCTGCTAGCCAGCACATTCCCCAGATCTCTCACCAATTGAAAACGTCTGGTCAATGGTGGCCGAGCAACTGGCTCGTCACAATACGCCAGTCACTTATCTTGCTGAACTGTGGTATCGTGTTCAAGCTGCAAGCTCTCTTTGATTCAATGCCCAGACTTAACAAGGCCGTTATTACGGCCAGAGGTTTTTTTTCTGGGTACAGATTTCTCAGGATCTATGCACCCAAACTGCGTGATAATGTAATCACATGTCAGTTCTAGTATAATATATTTTTTCCAATGAATACCCGTTTATCATCCGCATTTCTTCTCGGTGTAACAATTTTAATGGCCAGTAGTGTATTTACCACCCAACAAATATTTTCTTGTAATTATGTTTGTATCATTATAAAAAGTAATTAAAAAATCATAGTAGTATACATCTAAAACTACGGTCTGCGAATCACTGAAATGTATCGCAAGTTGCGACATGGCCGCAAACTGAACAGTGATCCGAACATAGAATAAATTTCCTTTACTACATGTCTTTTGTCACATATGTTTTTTGTCATCAAACTACCGGTTTCGGTCTATAATGACCATCTTCAATTCTGCTTTATGAATACATGTCGTAATGTTGCATGGCTACAGTATATTAGGGCACGTTTTATAAAACAGATTCGAAGACGGTCATTACAGACCGAACCCGGTAGTCACAAAAAATTGTGACCATAGACGTGTAGTAAAAGAAAACTATACTGAAGTGTATGGCAGAGGGTACGTTCCGTTGTAGCGTCTATTTAGGTTTCTTCCCATCTCGAATCATGGGGAAAAAATAGCTGCTTCTAAGCCCGTACGTGAGCTGTTTGTATGCCTTTGTACGAGCTGTTGTTTGTGCGATTTGTCCTGGACAATTACAAAGTGGGGCGAGCAGTAATCCTAGGTTCTGCCCTGTGCGACGCTTCTTGAGTCGTTAGAAGGAAGTTCGAGGGACTTCTTCGGCGTCTATTTGGAAATTTGTGCTAAGTTCCAGTGGGACCAAACTGCCTAGGTCATCAGTCTCTAGCCTTAGACACTACTGAAACTGTTGTGGTCTTCAGTCTAGAGACTGGTTTGATGCAGCTCTCCATGTTACTCTGTCCTGTGCAAGCTTCTTCATCTCCCAGTACCTACTGCTACCTACATTCTTCTGAATCTGCATAGTGTATTCATCTCTCGGTCTCCCTCTACAATTTTTACCCTCCACGCTGCCATCCAATACTAAATTCGTTCTAGACGCTTCAGTCTGGAACCGCGCTACCACTACGGTCGCAGGTTCGAATCCTGCATCGGGCATGGATGTGTGTGATGTCTTTAGGTTAGGTTTAAGTAGTTCTAAGTTCTAGGGGACTGATGACCTCAGAAGTTAAGTCCCATAGTGCTCAGAGCCATTTGAACCATTTGAACTAAATTGCTGATCACTCGATGCCTCAGAACATATCCTACCAACCGATCCCTTCTTCTAGTCAAGGTGTGCCACAAATTTCTCTTCTCTCCAGTTCTATTCAATACTTCCTCATTAGTTATGTGATCTACCGATCTAATCTTCAGCATTCTTCTGTAGCACCACATTTCGAAAGTTTTTATTCTCGTCTTATCCAAACTATTTATCGTCCACGTTTCACTTCCATACATGGCTACACTCCGTACAACTACTTTGAGAAACGATTTCCTGAAACTTAAATCTATACTCGATGCTGACGAATTTCTCTTCATGAAAAACGCTTTCCTTGCCATTGCCAGTCTACATTTTATATCCTGTCTACTTCGACCATCCTCAGTTATTTTGCTCCCCAAATAGCAAAACTCATTTACTACTTTAAGTGTCTCATTTCCTAATCTAATTGCCTCAGCATCACCCGATTAAATTCGACTACATTCCATTAACCTCGTTTTTATTTGTTGACGTTCATCTTATATCCTTCTTCCAAGACAGTGTTCATTTCGTTCAGCTTCTCTTCCAGGTCCTTTGCTGTCTCTGACAGAATTACGGAGTTTTTATTTCTTCTCCGTGAATTTTAATTCCTACTCCAAATTTTGCTGTTTCCTTTACTGCTTGCTCAATATACAGATTGAATAACATCGGGGATAGGCTACAACCCTGTTTCACTCCCTTCCCAACCACTGTTTCCCTTTCTACTGAAACTAACTTACGCTAAAAACAACACACACACCCATGCACGAGGAGGACTCGAACATTCGACAGGGGAGCCGAGCAACCCGTGGTAAAGCGCCCTAGACCGCACGGCTATCCCTTAGCATTTTATGGAATTTTTGTTGCTCTTCTCTCCAGTGAAGCTGATGTGCTCATTCGGAGGACGCTTCTTTCTACAGGTTGAACCTATGTCCAGCCCCAGGTGGCTTGTTACTGAGTAATAGAATTTCCTAGGACAGCAATGAGATGGTCGAGGTGGTCTTGTTCCATGGCCTGATGGATCACCAGGTGTACCACCAATGGGGTTTTGCTTCTGAAGGGAGATAAAAAGCCTACAAGACTCCGGTCGATATTTGCATGGATTGATAGGTTTATTGCAGCTACGGAAGTAGTATGCCAAACTCTTGGAATTATTAAGCGTCTAAGACAGTCGATGGTGCGTCCCTGTACGCTCTTCCGGCACCATGGTGTCAGATAATTTCAACAATACATCTACAGGGACTGTTCAGCATTTCTTATGTACGGTTATGCGCACCAGCACGACATATAGAACAATGTGATAAACGTGTACGTTTTCTAATCGGTTGGTGCATACATTCGTAGCATTTACACATAAGTTTAATAAACATAACGCCAGCCGCGGTGGCCGAACGGTTCTAGGTGCTTCAGTCCGGAACCGCGCGACTGCTACGGTCGCAGGTTCAAATCCTGCCTCGCGCATGAATGTGTGTCCTGTCCATAGGTTAGCCGGCCGGAGTGGCCGTGCGGTTCTGGGCGCTACAGTCTGGAGCCGAGTGACCGCTACGGTCGCCGGTTCGAATCCTGCCTCGGGCATGGATGTGTGTGATGTCCTTAGGTTAGTTAGGTTTAAGTACTTCTAAGTTCTAGGCGACTGATGACCTCAGAAGTTAAGTCGCATAGTGCTCAGAGCCATTTGAACCATTTTGAAACTGTCCATAGGTTAGTTAGGTTTAAGTAATTCTAAGTTCTAGGGGACTGATGACCTTCGATGTTAAGTCCCACAGTGCTCAGAGCCATCTGAACAATAAACATAACGGATGCACATAAGAGAGACTTAATTCATTAATAATATATTCCTCTTCACTATTTACAACATTCTGCCAACGCTGGGGAACTTCTCAATTCCCCGACTGTAGGAATGACGTGGTTTTTGGCAAAGAAGTCGTCGAGCCATGTTTAGAGTTCATTTTCATTCGGAAAGGAATTTCCTTGAAAGCTGTTCGACAGAGAGCGAAAAAGGTGAAAATATGCGGGCTCAAGATACGGTGAACAAGGTGTGTGCGGAATGAACCCACCTCCTGTGTAGTATTTCTTTTTTTAGTCTAATAGGATGCAGGCGGGCGTTGCCGTGGAATAGCATCACTTCACGCAGTCTTCCTGGTCGTTATTCTTAGATTGCGACTGCAAGACGTCTTAGTCGTTAACAATAAATGTACGATGCAGGCAGGCACTGCCGTGGAATAGCATCACTTCACGCAGTCTTCCTGGTCGTTATTCTTAGATTGCGACTGCAAGACGTCTTAGTCGTTAACAATAAATGTAGGATGCAGGCGGGAGCTACCGTGGAATAGCATCACTTCACGCAGTCTTCCTGGTCGTTATTCTTAGATTGCGGCTGCAAGACGTCTTAGTCGTTAACAATAAATGTAGGATGCAGGCGGGCGCTACCGTGGAATAGCATCACTTCACGCAGTCTTCCTGGTCGTTATTCTTAGATTGCGACTGCAAGACGTCTTAGTCGTTAACAATAAATGTAGGATGCAGGCGGGCGCTACCGTGGAATAGCATCACTTCACGCAGTCTTCCTGGTCGTTATTCTTAGATTGCGACTGCAAGACGTCTTAGTCGTTAACAATAAATGTAGGATGCAGGCGGGCGCTACCGTGGAATATCATCACTTCACGCAGTCTTCCTGGTCGTTATTCTTAGATTGCGACTGCAAGACGTCTTAGTCGTTAACAATAAATGTAGGATGCAGGCGGGCGCAACCGTGGAATAGCATCACTTCACGCAGTCTTCCTGGTCGTTATTCTTAGATTGCGACTGCAAGACGTCTTAGTCGTTAACAATAAATGTAGGATGCAGGCGGGCGCTACCGTGGAATAGCATCACTTCACGCAGTCTTCCTGGTCGTTATTCTTAGATTGCGACTGCAAGACGTCTTAGTCGTTAACAATAAATGTAGGATGCAGGCGGGCGCTACCGTGGAATAGCATCACTTCACGCAGTCTTCCTGGTCGTTATTCTTAGATTGCGACTGCAAGACGTCTTAGTCGTTAACAATAAATGTAGGATGCAGGCGGGCGCTACCGTGGAATAGCATCACTTCACGCAGTCTTCCTGGTCGTTATTCTTAGATTGCGACTGCAAGACATCTTAGTCGTTAACAATAAATGTAGGATGCAGGCAGGCACTGCCGTGGAATAGCATCACTTCACGCAGTCTTCCTGGTCGTTATTCTTAGATTGCGACTGCAAGACGTCTTAGTCATTAACAATAAATGTAGGATGCAGGCGGGCGCTACCGTGGAATAGCATCACTTCACGCAGTCTTCCTGGTCGTTATTCTTAGATTGCGACTGCAAGACGTCTTAGTCGTTAACAATAAATGTAGGATGCAGGCGGGCGCTACCGTGGAATAGCATCACTTCACGCAGTCTTCCTGGTCGTTATTCTTAGATTGCGACTGCAAGACGTCTTAGTCGTTAACAATAAATGAAGGATGCAGGCGGGCGCTACCGTGGAATAGCATCACTTCACGCAGTCTTCCTGGTCGTTATTCTTAGATTGCGACTGCAAGACGTCTTAGTCGTTAACAATAAATGTAGGATGCAGGCGGGCGCTACCGTGGAATAGCATCACTTCACGCAGTCTTCCTGGTCGTTATTCTTAGATTGCGACTGCAAGACGTCTTAGTCGTTAACAATAAATGTAGGATGCAGGCAGGCACTGCCGTGGAATAGCATCACTTCACGCAGTCTTCTTGGTCATTATTCTTAGATTGCGACTGCAAGACGTCTTAGTCGTTAACAATAAATGTAGGATGCAGGCGGGCGCTACCGTGGAATAGCATCACTTCACGCAGTCTTCCTGGTCGTTATTCTTAGATTGCGACTGCAAGACGTCTTAGTCGTTAACAATAAATGTAGGATGCAGGCGGGCGCTACCGTGGAATAGCATCACTTCACGCAGTCTTCCTGGTCGTTATTCTTAGATTGCGACTGCAAGACGTCTTAGTCGTTAACAATAAATGTAGGATGCAGGCGGGCGCTACCGTGGAATAGCATCACTTCACGCAGTCTTCCTGGTCGTTATTCTTAGATTGCGGCTGCAAGACGTCTTAGTCGTTAACAATAAATGTAGGATGCAGGCGGGCGCTACCGTGGAATAGCATCACTTCACGCAGTCTTCCTGGTCGTTATTCTTAGATTGCGACTGCAAGACGCCTTAGTCGTTAACAATAAATGTAGGATGCAGGCGGGCGCTACCGTGGAATAGCATCACTTCACGCAGTCTTCCTGGTCGTTATTCTTAGATTGCGACTGCAAGACGTCTTAGTCGTTAACAATAAATGTAGGATGCAGGCGGGCGCTACCGTGGAATAGCATCACTTCACGCAGTCTTCCTGGTCGTTATTCTTAGATTGCGACTGCAAGACGTCTTAGTCGTTAACAATAAATGTAGGATGCAGGCGGGCGCTACCGTGGAATAGCATCACTTCACGCAGTCTTCCTGGTCGTTATTCTTAGATTGCGACTGCAAGACGTCTTAGTCGTTAACAATAAATGTAGGATGCAGGCGGGCGCTACCGTGGAATAGCATCACTTCACGCAGTCTTCCTGGTCGTTATTCTTAGATTGCGACTGCAAGACGTCTTAGTCGTTAACAATAAATGTAGGATGCAGGCGGGCGCTACCGTGGAATAGCATCACTTCACGCAGTCTTCCTGGTCGTTATTCTTAGATTGCGACTGCAAGACGTCTTAGTCGTTAACAATAAATGTAGGATGCAGGCGGGCGCTACCGTGGAATAGCATCACTTCACGCAGTCTTCCTGGTCGTTATTCTTAGATTGCGACTGCAAGACGTCTTAGTCGTTAACAATAAATGTAGGATGCAGGCGGGCGCTCCGTGGAATAGCATCACTTCACGCAGTCTTCCTGGTCGTTATTCTTAGATTGCGACTGCAAGACGTCTTAGTCGTTAACAATAAATGTAGGATGCAGGCGGGCGCTACCGTGGAATAGCATCACTTCACGCAGTCTTCCTGGTCGTTATTCTTAGATTGCGACTGCAAGACGTCTTAGTCGTTAACAATAAATGTAGGATGCAGGCGGGCGCTACCGTGGAATAGCATCACTTCACGCAGTCTTCCTGGTCGTTATTCTTAGATTGCGACTGCAAGACGTCTTAGTCGTTAACAATAAATGTAGGATGCAGGCGGGCGCTAACGTGGAATAGCATCACTTCACGCAGTCTTCCTGGTCGTTATTCTTAGATTGCGACTGCAAGACGTCTTAGTCGTTAACAATAAATGTAGGATGCAGGCGGGCGCTACCGTGGAATAGCATCACTTCACGCAGTCTTCCTGGTCGTTATTCTTAGATTGCGACTGCAAGACGTCTTAGTCGTTAACAATAAATGTAGGATGCAGGCGGGCGCTACCGTGGAATAGCATCACTTCACGCAGTCTTCCTGGTCGTTATTCTTAGATTGCGACTGCAAGACGTCTTAGTCGTTAACAATAAATGTAGGATGCAGGCGGGCGCTACCGTGGAATAGCATCACTTCACGCAGTCTTCCTGGTCGTTATTCTTAGATTGCGACTGCAAGACGTCTTAGTCGTTAACAATAAATGTAGGATGCAGGCGGGCGCTACCGTGGAATAGCATCACTTCACGCAGTCTTCCTGGTCGTTATTCTTAGATTGCGACTGCAAGACGTCTTAGTCGTTAACAATAAATGTAGGATGCAGGCAGGCACTGCCGTGGAATATCATCACTTCACGCAGTCTTCCTGGTCGTTATTCTTAGATTGCGACTGCAAGACGTCTTAGTCGTTAACAATAAATGTAGGATGCAGGCGGGCGCTACCGTGGAATAGCATCACTTCACGCAGTCTTCCTGGTCGTTATTCTTAGATTGCGACTGCAAGACGTCTTAGTCGTTAACAATAAATGTAGGATGCAGGCGGGCGCTACCGTGGAATAGCATCACTTCACGCAGTCTTCCTGGTCGTTATTCTTAGATTGCGACTGCAAGACGTCTTAGTCGTTAACAATAAATGTAGGATGCAGGCGGGCGCTACCGTGGAATAGCATCACTTCACGCAGTTTTCCTGGTCGTTATTCTTAGATTGCGACTGCAAGACGTCTTAGTCGTTAACAATAAATGTAGGATGCAGGCGGGCGCTACCGTGGAATAGCATCACTTCACGCAGTCTTCCTGGTCGTTATTCTTAGATTGCGACTGCAAGATGTCTTAGTCGTTAACAATAAATGTAGGATGCAGGCAGGCACTGCCGTGGAATAGCATCACTTCACGCAGTCTTCCTGGTCGTTATTCTTAGATTGCGACTGCAAGACGTCTTAGTCGTTAACAATAAATGTAGGATGCAGGCGGGCGCTACCGTGGAATAGCATCACTTCACGCAGTCTTCCTGGTCGTTATTCTTAGATTGCGACTGCAAGACGTCTTAGTCGTTAACAATAAATGTAGGATGCAGGCGGGTGCTACCGTGGAATAGCATCACTTCACGCAGTCTTCCTGGTCGTTATTCTTAGATTGCGACTGCAAGACGTCTTAGTCGTTAACAATAAATGTAGGATGCAGGCGGGCGCTACCGTGGAATAGCATCACTTCACGCAGTCTTCCTGGTCGTTATTCTTAGATTGCGACTGCAAGACGTCTTAGTCGTTAACAATAAATGTAGGATGCAGGCGGGCGCTACCGTGGAATAGCATCACTTCACGCAGTCTTCCTGGTCGTTATTCTTAGATTGCGACTGCAAGACGTCTTAGTCGTTAGCAATAAATGTAGGATGCAGGCGGGCGCTACCGTGGAATAGCATCACTTCACGCAGTCTTCCTGGTCGTTATTCTTAGATTGCGACTGCAAGACGTCTTAGTCGTTAACAATAAATGTAGGATGCAGGCGGGCGCTACCGTGGAATAGCATCACTTCACGCAGTCTTCCTGGTCGTTATTCTTAGATTGCGACTGCAAGACGTCTTAGTCGTTAACAATAAATGTAGGATGCAGGCGGGCGCTACCGTGGAATAGCATCACTTCACGCAGTCTTCCTGGTTGTTATTCTTAGATTGCGACTGCAAGACGTCTTAGTCGTTAACAATAAATGTAGGATGCAGGCGGGCGCTACCGTGGAATAGCATCACTTCACGCAGTCTTCCTGGTCGTTATTCTTAGATTGCGACTGAAAGACATCTTAGTCGTTAACAATAAATGTAGGATGCAGGCAGGCACTGCCGTGGAATAGCATCACTTCACGCAGTCTTCCTGGTCGTTATTCTTAGATTGCGACTGCAAGACGTCTTAGTCGTTAACAATAAATGTAGGATGCAGGCGGGCGCTACCGTGGAATAGCATCACTTCACGCAGTCTTCCTGGTCGTTATTCTTAGATTGCGACTGCAAGACGTCTTAGTCGTTAACAATAAATGTAGGATGCAGGCGGGCGCTACCGTGGAATAGCAACACTTCACGCAGTCTTCCTGGTCGTTATTCTTAGATTGCGACTGCAAGACGTCTTAGTCGTTAACAATAAATGAAGGATGCAGGCGGGCGCTACCGTGGAATAGCATCACTTCACGCAGTCTTCCTGGTCGTTATTCTTAGATTGCGACTGCAAGACGTCTTAGTCGTTAACAATAAATGTAGAATGCAGGCGGGCGCTACCGTGGAATAGCATCACTTCACGCAGTCTTCCTGGTCGTTATTCTTAGATTGCGACTGCAAGACGTCTTAGTCGTTAACAATAAATGTAGGATGCAGGCGGGCACTGCCGTGGAATAGCATCACTTCACGCAGTCTTCCTGGTCGTTATTCTTAGATTGCGACTGCAAGACGTCTTAGTCGTTAACAATAAATGTAGGATGCAGGCGGGCACTGCCGTGGAATAGCATCACTTCACGCAGTCTTCCTGGGCGTTATTCTTAGATTGCGACTGCAAGACGTCTTAGTCGTTAACAATAAATGTAGGATGCAGGCGGGCGCTACCGTGGAATAGCATCACTTCACGCAGTCTTCCTGGTCGTTATTCTTAGATTGCGACTGCAAGACGTCTTAGTCGTTAACAATAAATGTAGGATGCAGGCGGGCGCTACCGTGGAATAGCATCACTTCACGCAGTCTTCCTGGTCGTTATTCTTAGATTGCGACTGCAAGACGTCTTAGTCGTTAACAATAAATGTAGGATGCAGGCGGGCGCTACCGTGGAATAGCATCACTTCACGCAGTCTTCCTGGTCGTTATTCTTAGATTGCGACTGCAAGACGTCTTAGTCGTTAACAATAAATGTAGGATGCAGGCGGGCGCTACCGTGGAATAGCATCACTTCACGCAGTCTTCCTGGTCGTTATTCTTAGATTGCGACTGCAAGACGTCTTAGTCGTTAACAATAAATGTAGGATGCAGGCGGGCGCTACCGTGGAATAGCATCACTTCACGCAGTCTTCCTGGTCGTTATTCTTAGATTGCGACTGCAAGACGTCTTAGTCGTTAACAATAAATGTAGGATGCAGGCGGGCGCTACCGTGGAATAGCATCACTTCATGCAGTCTTCCTGGTCGTTATTCTTAGATTGCGACTGCAAGACGTCTTAGTCGTTAACAATAAATGTCGGATGCAGGCGGGCGCTACCGTGGAATAGCATCACTTCACGCAGTCTTCCTGGTCGTTATTCTTAGATTGCGACTGCAAGACGTCTTAGTCGTTAACAATAAATGTAGGATGCAGGCGGGCGCTACCGTGGAATAGCATCACTTCACGCAGTCTTCCTGGTCGTTATTCTTAGATTGCGACTGCAAGACGTCTTAGTCGTTAACAATAAATGTAGGATGCAGGCGGGCGCTACCGTGGAATAGCATCACTTCACGCAGTCTTCCTGGTCGTTATTCTTAGATTGCGACTGCAAGACGTCTTAGTCGTTAACAATAAATGTAGGATGCAGGCGGGCGCTACCGTGGAATAGCATCACTTCACGCAGTCTTCCTGGTCGTTATTCTTAGATTGCGACTGCAAGACGTCTTAGTCGTTAACAATAAATGTAGGATGCAGGCGGGCGCTACCGTGGAATAGCATCACTTCACGCAGTCTTCCTGGTCGTTATTCTTAGATTGCGACTGCAAGACGTCTTAGTCGTTAACAATAAATGTAGGATGCAGGCGGGCGCTACCGTGGAATAGCATCACTTCACGCAGTCTTCCTGGTCGTTATTCTTAGATTGCGACTGCAAGACGTCTTAGTCGTTAACAATAAATGTAGGATGCAGGCGGGCGCTACCGTGGAATAGCATCACTTCACGCAGTCTTCCTGGTCGTTATTCTTAGATTGCGACTGCAAGACGTCTTAGTCGTTAACAATAAATGTAGGATGCAGGCGGGCGCTACCGTGGAATAGCATCACTTCACGCTGTCTTCCTGGTCGTTACTCTTAGATTGCGACTGCAAGACATCTTAGTCGTTAACAATAAATGTAGGATGCAGGCAGGCACTGCCGTGGAATAGCATCATTTCACGCAGTCTTCCTGGTCGTTATTCTTAGATTGCGACTGCAAGACGTCTTAGTCGTTAACAATAAATGTAGGATGCAGGCGGGCGCTACCGTGGAATAGCATCACTTCACGCAGTCTTCCGGGTCGTTATTCTTAGATTGCGACTGCAAGACGTCTTAGTCGTTAACAATAAATGTAGGATGCAGGCGGGCGCTACCGTGGAATAGCATCACTTCACGCAGTCTTCCTGGTCGTTATTCTTAGATTGCGACTGCAAGACGTCTTAGTCGTTAACAATATATGTAGGATGCAGGCGGGCGCTACCGTGGAATAGCATCACTTCACGCAGTCTTCCTGGTCGTTATTCTTAGATTGCGACTGCAAGACGTCTTAGTCGTTAACAATAAATGTAGGATGCAGGCGGGCGCTACCGTGGAATAGCATCACTTCACGCAGTCTTCCTGGTCGTTATTCTTAGATTGCGACTGCAAGACGTCTTAGTCATTAACAATAAATGTAGGATGCAGGCGGGCGCTACCGTGGAATAGCATCACTTCACGCAGTCTTCCTGGTCGTTATTCTTAGATTGCGACTGCAAGACGTCTTAGTCGTTAACAATAAATGTAGGATGCAGGCGGGCGCTACCGTGGAATAGCATCACTTCACGCAGTCTTCCTGGTCGTTATTCTTAGATTGCGACTGCAAGACGTCTTAGTCGTTAACAATAAATGTAGGATGCAGGCGGGCGCTACCGTGGAATAGCATCACTTCACGCAGTCATCCTGGTCGTTATTCTTAGATTGCGACTGCAAGACGTCTTAGTCGTTAACAATAAATGTAGGATGCAGGCGGGCGCTACCGTGGAATAGCATCACTTCACGCAGTCTTCCTGGTCGTTATTCTTAGATTGCGACTGCAAGACGTCTTAGTCGTTAACAATAAATGTAGGATGCAGGCGGGCGCTACCGTGGAATAGCATCACTTCACGCAGTCTTCCTGGTCATTATTCTTAGATTGCGACTGCAAGACGTCTTAGTCGTTAACAATAAATGTAGGATGCAGGCAGGCACTGCCGTGGAATAGCATCACTTCACGCAGTCTTCCTGGTCGTTATTCTTAGATTGCGACTGCAAGACGTCTTAGTCGTTAACAATAAATGTAGGATGCAGGCGGGCGCTACCGTGGAATAGCATCACTTCACGCAGTCTTCCTGGTCGTTATTCTTAGATTGCGACTGCAAGACGTCTTAGTCGTTAACAATAAAAGTAGGATGCAGTCGGGCGCTACCGTGGAATAGCATCACTTCACGCAGTCTTCCTGGTCGTTATTCTTAGATTGCGACTGCAAGACGTCTTAGTCGTTAACAATAAATGTAGGATGCAGGCAGGCGCTACCGTGGAATAGCATCACTTCACGCAGTCTTCCTGGTCGTTATTCTTAGATTGCGACTGCAAGACATCTTAGTCGTTAACAATAAATGTAGGATGCAGGCGGGCGCTACTGTAGAATAGCATCACTTCACGCAGTCTTCCTGGTCGTTATTCTTAGATTGCGACTGCAAGACGTCTTAGTCGTTAACAATAAATGTAGGATGCAGGCAGGCACTGCCGTGGAATAGCATCACTTCACGCAGTCTTCTTGGTCGTTATTCTTAGATTGCGACTGCAAGATGTCTTAGTCGTAAACAATAAATGTAGGATGCAGGCGGGCGCTACCGTGGAATAGCATCACTTCACGCAGTCTTCCTGGTCGTTATTCTTAGATTGCGACTGCAAGACGTCTTAGTCGTTAACAATAAATGTAGGATGCAGGCGGGCGCTACCGTGGAATAGCATCACTTCACGCAGTCTTCCTGGTCGTTATTCTTAGATTGCGAATGCAAGACGTCTTAGTCATTAACAATAAATGTAGGATGCAGGCGGGCGCTACCGTGGAATAGCATCACTTCACGCAGTCTTCCTGGTCGTTATTCTTAGATTGCGACTGCAAGACGTCTTAGTCGTTAACAATAAATGTAGGATGCAGGCGGGCGCTACCGTGGAATAGCATCACTTCACGCAGTCTTCCTGGTCGTTATTCTTAGATTGCGACTGCAAGACGTCTTAGTCGTTAACAATAAATGTAGGATGCAGGCGGGCGCTACCGTGGAATAGCATCACTTCACGCAGTCTTCCTGGTCGTTATTCTTAGATTGCGACTGCAAGACGTCTTAGTCGTTAACAATAAATGTAGGATGCAGGCAGGCACTGCCGTGGAATAGCATCACTTCACGCAGTCTTCCTGGTCGTTATTCTTATTGCGACTGCAAGACGTCTTAGTCGTTAACAATAAATGTAGGATGCAGGCGGGCGCTACCGTGGAATAGCATCACTTCACGCAGTCTTCCTGGTCGTTATTCTTAGATTGCGACTGGAAGACGTCTTAGTCGTTAACAATAAATGTAGGATGCAGGCGGGCGCTACCGTGGAATAGCATCACTTCACGCAGTCTTCCTGGTCGTTATTCTTAGATTGCGACTGCAAGACGTCTTAGTCGTTAACAATAAATGTAGGATGCAGGCGGGCGCTACCGTGGAATAGCATCACTTCACGCAGTCTTCCTGGTCGTTATTCTTAGATTGCGACTGCAAGACGTCTTAGTCGTTAACAATAAATGTAGGATGCAGGCGGGCGCTACCGTGGAATAGCATCACTTCACGCAGACTTCCTGGTCGTTATTCTTAGATTGCGACTGCAAGACGTCTTAGTCATTAACAATAAATGTAGGATGCAGGCGGGCGCTACCGTGGAATAGCATCACTTCACGCAGTCTTCCTGGTCGTTATTCTTAGATTGCGACTGCAAGACGTCTTAGTCGTTAACAATAAATGTAGGATGCAGGCGGGCGCTACCGTGGAATAGCATCACTTCACGCAGTCTTCCTGGTCGTTATTCTTAGATTGCGACTGCAAGACGTCTTAGTCGTTAACAATAAATGTAGGATGCAGGCGGGCGCTACCGTGGAATAGCATCACTTCACGCAGTCTTCCTGGTCGTTATTCTTAGATTGCGACTGCAAGACGTCTTAGTCGTTAACAATAAATGTAGGATGCAGGCGGGCGCTACCGTGGAATAGCATCACTTCACGCAGTCTTCCTGGTCGTTATTCTTAGATTGCGACTGCAAGACGTCTTAGTCGTTAACAATAAATGTAGGATGCAGGCGGGCGCTACCGTGGAATAGCATCACTTCACGCAGTCTTCCTGGTCGTTATTCTTAGATTGCGACTGGAAGACGTCTTAGTCGTTAACAATAAATGTAGGATGCAGGCGGGCGCTACCGTGGAATAGCATCACTTCACGCAGTCTTCCTGGTCGTTATTCTTAGATTGCGACTGCAAGACGTCTTAGTCGTTAACAATAAATGTAGGATGCAGGCGGGCGCTACCGTGGAATAGCATCACTTCACGCAGTCTTCCTGGTCGTTATTCTTAGATTGCGACTGCAAGACGTCTTAGTCGTTAACAATAAATGTAGGATGCAGGCGGGCGCTACCGTGGAATAGCATCACTTCACGCAGTCTTCCTGGTCGTTATTCTTAGATTGCGACTGCAAGACGTCTTAGTCGTTAACAATAAATGTAGGATGCAGGCAGGCACTGCCGTGGAATAGCATCACTTCACGCAGTCTTCCTGGTCGTTATTCTTAGATTGCGACTGCAAGACGTCTTAGTCGTTAACAATAAATGTAGGATGCAGGCGGGCGCTACCGTGGAATAGCATCACTTCACGCAGTCTTCCTGGTCGTTATTCTTAGATTGCGACTGCAAGACGTCTTAGTCGTTAACAATAAATGTAGGATGCAGGCGGGCGCTACCATGGAATAGCATCACTTCACGCAGTCTTCCTGGTCGTTATTCTTAGATTGCGACTGCAAGACGTCTTAGTCGTTAACAATAAATGTAGGATGCAGGCGGGCGCTACTGTGGAATAGCATCACTTCACGCAGTCTTCCTGGTCGTTATTCTTAGATTGCGACTGCAAGACGTCTTAGTCGTTAACAATAAATGTAGGATGCAGGCGGGCGCTACCGTGGAATAGCATCACTTCACACAGTCTTCCTGGTCGTTATTCTTAGATTGCGACTGCAAGACGTCTTAGTCGTTAACAATAAATGTAGGATGCAGGCGGGCGCTACCGTGGAATAGCATCACTTCACGCAGTCTTCCTGGTCGTTATTCTTAGATTGCGACTGCAAGACGTATTAGTCATTAACAATAAATGTAGGATGCAGGCGGGCGCTACCGTGGAATAGCATCACTTCACGCAGTCTTCCTGGTCGTTATTCTTAGATTGCGACTGCAAGACGTCTTAGTCGTTAACAATAAATGTAGGATGCAGGCGGGCGCTACCGTGGAATAGCATCACTTCACGCAATCTTCCTGGTCGTTATTCTTAGATTGCGACTGCAAGACGTCTTAGTCGTTAACAATAAATGTAGGATGCAGGCGGGCGCTACCGTGGAATAGCATCACTTCACGCAGTCTTCCTGGTCGTTATTCTTAGATAGCGACTGCAAGACGTCTTAGTCGTTAACAATAAATGTAGGATGCAGGCGGGCGCTACCGTGGAATAGCATCACTTCACGCAGTCTTCCTGGTCGTTATTCTTAGATTGCGACTGGAAGACGTCTTAGTCGTTAACAATAAATGTAGGATGCAGGCGGGCGCTACCGTGGAATAGCATCACTTCACGCAGTCTTCCTGGTCATTATTCTTAGATTGCGACTGCAAGACGTCTTAGTCGTTAACAATAAATGTAGGATGCAGGCGGGCGCTACCGTGGAATAGCATCACTTCACGCAGTCTTCCTGGTCGTTATTCTTAGATTGCGACTGCAAGACGTCTTAGTCGTTAACAATAAATGTAGGATGCAGGCGGGCGCTACCGTGGAATAGCATCACTTCACGCAGTCTTCCTGGTCGTTATTCTTAGATTGCGACTGCAAGACGTCTTAGTCGTTAACAATAAATGTAGGATGCAGGCGGGCGCTACCGTGGAATAGCATCACTTCACGCAGTCTTCCTGGTCGTTATTCTTAGATTGCGACTGCAAGACGTCTTAGTCGTTAACAATAAATGTAGGATGCAGGCGGGCGCTACCGTGGAATAGCATCACTTCACGCAGTCTTCCTGGTCGTTATTCTTAGATTGCGACTGCAAGACGTCTTAGTCGTTAACAATAAATGTAGGATGCAGGCGGGCGCTACCGTGGAATAGCATCACTTCACGCAGTCTTCCTGGTCGTTATTCTTAGATTGCGACTGCAAGACGTCTTAGTCGTTAACAATAAATGTAGGATGCAGGCGGGCGCTACCGTGGAATAGCATCACTTCACGCAGTCTTCCTGGTCGTTATTCTTAGATTGCGACTGCAAGACGTCTTAGTCGTTAACAATAAATGTAGGATGCAGGCAGGCACTGCCGTGGAATAGCATCACTTCACGCAGTCTTCCTGGTCGTTATTCTTAGATTGCGACTGCAAGACGTCTTAGTCGTTAACAATAAATGTAGGATGCAGGCGGGCGCTACCGTGGAATAGCATCACTTCACGCAGTCTTCCTGGTCGTTATTCTTAGATTGCGACTGCAAGACGTCTTAGTCGTTAACAATAAATGTAGGATGCAGGCAGGCACTGCCGTGGAATAGCATCACTTCACGCAGTCTTCCTGGTCGTTATACTTAGATTGCGACTGCAAGACGTCTTAGTCGTTAACAATAAATGTAGGATGCAGGCGGGCGCTACCGTGGAATAGCATCACTTCACGCAGTCTTCCTGGTCGTTATTCTTAGATTGCGACTGCAAGACGTCTTAGTCGTTAACAATAAATGTAGGATGCAGGCGGGCGCTACCGTGGAATAGCATCACTTCACGCAGTCTTCCTGGTCGTTATTCTTAGATTGCGACTGCAAGACGTCTTAGTCGTTAACAATAAATGTAGGATGCAGGCGGGCGCTACCGTGGAATAGCATCACTTCACGCAGTCTTCCTGGTCGTTATTCTTAGATTGCGACTGCAAGACGTCTTAGTCGTTAACAATAAATGTAGGATGCAGGCGGGCGCTACCGTGGAATAGCATCACTTCACGCAGTCTTCCTGGTCGTTATTCTTAGATTGCGACTGCAAGACGTCTTAGTCGTTAACAATAAATGTAGGATGCAGGCAGGCACTGCCGTGGAATAGCATCACTTCACGCAGTCTTCCTGGTCGTTATTCTTAGATTGCGACTGCAAGACGTCTTAGTCGTTAACAATAAATGTAGGATGCAGGCGGGCGCTACCGTGGAATAGCATCACTTCACGCAGTCTTCCTGGTCGTTATTCTTAGATTGCGACTGCAAGACTTCTTAGTCGTTAACAATAAATGTAGGATGCAGGCGGGCGCTACCGTGGAATAGCATCACTTCACGCAGTCTTCCTGGTCGTTATTCTTAGATTGCGACTGCAAGACGTCTTAGTCATTAACAATAAATGTAGGATGCAGGCGGGCGCTACCGTGGAATAGCATCACTTCACGCAGTCTTCCTGGTCGTTATTCGTAGATTGCGAATGCAAGACGTCTTAGTCGTTAACAATAAATGTAGGATGCAGGCGGGCGCTACCGTGGAATAGCATCACTTCACGCAGTCTTCCTGGTCGTTATTCTTAGATTGCGACTGCAAGACGTCTTAGTCGTTAACAATAAATGTAGGATGCAGGCGGGCGCTACCGTGGAATAGCATCACTTCACGCAGTCTTCCTGGTCGTTATTCTTAGATTGCGACTGCAAGACGTCTTAGTCGTTAACAATAAATGTAGGATGCAGGCGGGCGCTACCGTGGAATAGCATCACTTCACGCAGTCATCCTGGTCGTTATTCTTAGATTGTGACTGCAAGACGTCTTAGTCGTTAACAATAAATGTAGGATGCAGGCGGGCGCTACCGTGGAATAGCATCACTTCACGCAGTCTTCCTGGTCGTTATTCTTAGATTGCGACTGCAAGACGTCTTAGTCGTTAACAATAAATGTAGGATGCAGGCGGGCGCTACCGTGGAATAGCATCACTTCACGCAGACTTCCTGGTCATTATTCTTAGATTGCGACTGCAAGACGTCTTAGTCGTTAACAATAAATGTAGGATGCAGGCAGGCACTGCCGTGGAATAGCATCACTTCACGCAGTCTTCCTGGTCGTTATTCTTAGATTGCGACTGCAAGACGTCTTAGTCGTTAACAATAAATGTAGGATGCAGGCGGGCGCTACCGTGGAATAGCATCACTTCACGCAGTCTTCCTGGTCGTTATTCTTAGATTGCGACTGCAAGACGTCTTAGTCGTTAACAATAAATGTAGGATGCAGGCGGGCGCTACCGTGGAATAGCATCACTTCACGCAGTCTTCCTGGTCGTTATTCTTAGATTGCGACTGCAAGACGTCTTAGTCGTTAACAATAAATGTAGGATGCAGGCAGGCGCTACCGTGGAATAGCATCACTTCACGCAGTCTTCCTGGTCGTTATTCTTAGATTGCGACTGCAAGACATCTTAGTCGTTAACAATAAATGTAGGATGCAGGCGGGCGCTACTGTGGAATAGCATCACTTCACGCAGTCTTCCTGGTCGTTATTCTTAGATTGCGACTGCAAGACGTCTTAGTCGTTAACAATAAATGTAGGATGCAGGCAGGCACTGCCGTGGAATAGCATCACTTCACGCAGTCTTCTTGGTCGTTATTCTTAGATTGCGACTGCAAGATGTCTTAGTCGTAAACAATAAATGTAGGATGCAGGCGGGCGCTACCGTGGAATAGCATCACTTCACGCAGTCTTCCTGGTCGTTATTCTTAGATTGCGACTGCAAGACGTCTTAGTCGTTAACAATAAATGTAGGATGCAGGCGGGCGCTACCGTGGAATAGCATCACTTCACGCAGTCTTCCTGGTCGTTATTCTTAGATTGCGAATGCAAGACGTCTTAGTCATTAACAATAAATGTAGGATGCAGGCGGGCGCTACCGTGGAATAGCATCACTTCACGCAGTCTTCCTGGTCGTTATTCTTAGATTGCGACTGCAAGACGTCTTAGTCGTTAACAATAAATGTAGGATGCAGGCGGGCGCTACCGTGGAATAGCATCACTTCACGCAGTCTTCCTGGTCGTTATTCTTAGATTGCGACTGCAAGACGTCTTAGTCGTTAACAATAAATGTAGGATGCAGGCGGGCGCTACCGTGGAATAGCATCACTTCACGCAGTCTTCCTGGTCGTTATTCTTAGATTGCGACTGCAAGACGTCTTAGTCGTTAACAATAAATGTAGGATGCAGGCAGGCACTGCCGTGGAATAGCATCACTTCACGCAGTCTTCCTGGTCGTTATTCTTAGATTGCGACTGCAAGACGTCTTAGTCGTTAACAATAAATGTAGGATGCAGGCGGGCGCTACCGTGGAATAGCATCACTTCACGCAGTCTTCCTGGTCGTTATTCTTAGATTGCGACTGGAAGACGTCTTAGTCATTAACAATAAATGTAGGATGCAGGCGGGCGCTACCGTGGAATAGCATCACTTCACGCAGTCTTCCTGGTCGTTATTCTTAGATTGCGACTGCAAGACGTCTTAGTCGTTAACAATAAATGTAGGATGCAGGCGGGCGCTACCGTGGAATAGCATCACTTCACGCAGTCTTCCTGGTCGTTATTCTTAGATTGCGACTGCAAGACGTCTTAGTCGTTAACAATAAATGTAGGATGCAGGCGGGCGCTACCGTGGAATAGCATCACTTCACGCAGACTTCCTGGTCGTTATTCTTAGATTGCGACTGCAAGACGTCTTAGTCGTTAACAATAAATGTAGGATGCAGGCGGGCGCTACCGTGGAATAGCATCACTTCACGCAGTCTTCCTGGTTGTTATTCTTAGATTGCGAGTGCAAGACGTCTTAGTCGTTAACAATAAATGTAGGATGCAGGCGGGCGCTACCGTGGAATAGCATCACTTCACGCAGTCTTCCTGGTCGTTATTCTTAGATTGCGACTGCAAGACGTCTTAGTCGTTAACAATAAATGTAGGATGCAGGCGGGCGCTACCGTGGAATAGCATCACTTCACGCAGTCTTCCTGGTCGTTATTCTTAGATTGCGACTGCAAGACGTCTTAGTCGTTAACAATAAATGTAGGATGCAGGCGGGCGCTACCGTGGAATAGCATCACTTCACGCAGTCTTCCTGGTCGTTATTCTTAGATTGCGACTGCAAGACGTCTTAGTCGTTAACAATAAATGTAGGATGCAGGCGGGCGCTACCGTGGAATAGCATCACTTCACGCAGTCTTCCTGGTCGTTATTCTTAGATTGCGACTGGAGGACGTCTTAGTCGTTAACAATAAATGTAGGATGCAGGCGGGCGCTACCGTGGAATAGCATCACTTCACGCAGTCTTCCTGGTCGTTATTCTTAGATTGCGACTGCAAGACATCTTAGTCGTTAACAATAAATGTAGGATGCAGGCGGGCGCTACCGTGGAATAGCATCACTTCACGCAGTCTTCCTGGTCGTTATTCTTAGATTGCGACTGCAAGACGTCTTAGTCGTTAACAATAAATGTAGGATGCAGGTGGGCGCTACCGTGGAATAGCATCACTTCACGCAGTCTTCCTGGTCGTTATTCTTAGATTGCGACTGCAAGACGTCTTAGTCATTAACAATAAATGTAGGATGCAGGCAGGCACTGCCGTGGAATAGCATCACTTCACGCAGTCTTCCTGGTCGTTATTCTTAGATTGCGACTGCAAGACGTCTTAGTCGTTAACAATAAATGTAGGATGCAGGCGGGCGCTACCGTGGAATAGCATCACTTCACGCAGTCTTCCTGGTCGTTATTCTTAGATTGCGACTGCAAGACGTCTTAGTCGTTAACAATAAATGTAGGATGCAGGCGGGCGCTACCGTGGAATAGCATCACTTCACGCAGTCTTCCTGGTCGTTATTCTTAGATTGCGACTGCAAGACGTCTTAGTCGTTAACAATAAATGTAGGATGCAGGCGGGCGCTACCGTGGAATAGCATCACTTCACGCAGTCTTCCTGGTCGTTATTCTTAGATTGCGACTGCAAGACGTCTTAGTCGTTAACAATAAATGTAGGATGCAGGCGGGCGCTACCGTGGAATAGCATCACTTCACGCAGTCTTCCTGGTCGTTATTCTTAGATTGCGACTGCAAGACGTCTTAGTTGTTAACAATAAATGTAGGATGCAGGCGGGCGCTACCGTGGAATAGCATCACTTCACGCAGTCTTCCTGGTCGTTATTCTTAGATTGCGACTGCAAGACGTCTTAGTCGTTAACAATAAATGTAGGATGCAGGCGGGCGCTACCGTGGAATAGCATCACTTCACGCAGTCTTCCTGGTCGTTATTCTTAGATTGCGACTGCAAGACGTCTTAGTCGTTAACAATAAATGTAGGATGCAGGCGGGCGCTACCGTGGAATAGCATCACTTCACGCAGTCTTCCTGGTCGTTATTCTTAGATTCCGACTGCAAGACGTCTTAGTCGTTAACAATAAATGTAGGATGCAGGCGGGCGCTACCGTGGAATAGCATCACTTCACGCAGTCTTCCTGGTCGTTATTCTTAGATTGCGACTGGAAGACGTCTTAGTCGTTAACAATAAATGTAGGATGCAGGCGGGCGCTACCGTGGAATAGCATCACTTCACGCAGTCTTCCTGGTCATTATTCTTAGATTGCGACTGCAAGACGTCTTAGTCGTTAACAATAAATGTAGGATGCAGGCGGGCGCTACCGTGGAATAGCATCACTTCACGCAGTCTTCCTGGTCGTTATTCTTAGATTGCGACTGCAAGACGTCTTAGTCGTTAACAATAAATGTAGGATGCAGGCGGGCGCTACCGTGGAATAGCATCACTCCACGCAGTCTTCCTGGTCGTTATTCTTAGATTGCGACTGCAAGACGTCTTAGTCGTTAACAATAAATGTAGGATGCAGGCGGGCGCTACCGTGGAATAGCATCACTTCACGCAGTCTTCCTGGTCGTTATTCTTAGATTGCGACTGCAAGACGTCTTAGTCGTTAACAATAAATGTAGGATGCAGGCGGGCGCTACCGTGGAATAGCATCACTTCACGCAGTCTTCCTGGTCGTTATTCTTAGATTGCGACTGCAAGACGTCTTAGTCGTTAACAATAAATGTAGGATGCAGGCGGGCGCTACCGTGGAATAGCATCACTTCACGCAGTCTTCCTGGTCGTTATTCTTAGATTGCGACTGCAAGACGTCTTAGTCGTTAACAATAAATGTAGGATGCAGGCAGGCACTGCCGTGGAATAGCATCACTTCACGCAGTCTTCCTGGTCGTTATTCTTAGATTGCGACTGCAAGACGTCTTAGTCGTTAACAATAAATGTAGGATGCAGGCGGGCGCTACCGTGGAATAGCATCACTTCACGCAGTCTTCCTGGTCGTTATTCTTAGATTGCGACTGCAAGACGTCTTAGTCGTTAACAATAAATGTAGGATGCAGGCAGGCACTGCCGTGGAATAGCATCACTTCACGCAGTCTTCCTGGTCGTTATTCTTAGATTGCGACTGCAAGACGTCTTAGTCGTTAACAATAAATGTAGGATGCAGGCGGGCGCTACCGTGGAATAGCATCACTTCACGCAGTCTTCCTGGTCGTTATTCTTAGATTGCGACTGCAAGACGTCTTAGTCGTTAACAATAAATGTAGGATGCAGGCAGGCACTGCCGTGGAATAGCATCACTTCACGCAGTCTTCCTGGTCGTTATTCTTAGATTGCGACTGCAAGACGTCTTAGTCGTTAACAATAAATGTAGGATGCAGGCGGGCGCTACCGTGGAATAGCATCACTTCACGCAGTCTTCCTGGTCGTTATTCTTAGATTGCGACTGCAAGACGTCTTAGTCGTTAACAATAAATGTAGGATGCAGGCGGGCGCTACCGTGGAATAGCATCACTTCACGCAGTCTTCCTGGTCGTTATTCTTAGATTGCGACTGCAAGACGTCTTAGTCGTTAACAATAAATGTAGGATGCAGGCGGGCGCTACCGTGGAATAGCATCACTTCACGCAGTCTTCCTGGTCGTTATTCTTAGATTGCGACTGCAAGACGTCTTAGTCGTTAACAATAAATGTAGGATGCAGGCGGGCGCTACCGTGGAATAGCATCACTTCACGCAGTCTTCCTGGTCGTTATTCTTAGATTGCGACTGCAAGACGTCTTAGTCGTTAACAATAAATGTAGGATGCAGGCAGGCACTGCCGTGGAATAGCATCACTTCACGCAGTCTTCCTGGTCGTTATTCTTAGATTGCGACTGCAAGACGTCTTAGTCGTTAACAATAAATGTAGGATGCAGGCGGGCGCTACCGTGGAATAGCATCACTTCACGCAGTCTTCCTGGTCGTTATTCTTAGATTGCGACTGCAAGACTTCTTAGTCGTTAACAATAAATGTAGGATGCAGGCGGGCGCTACCGTGGAATAGCATCACTTCACGCAGTCTTCCTGGTCGTTATTCTTAGATTGCGACTGCAAGACGTCTTAGTCATTAACAATAAACGTAGGATGCAGGCGGGCGCTACCGTGGAATAGCATCACTTCACGCAGTCTTCCTGGTCGTTATTCTTAGATTGCGACTGCAAGACGTCTTAGTCGTTAACAATAAATGTAGGATGCAGGCGGGCGCTACCGTGGAATAGCATCACTTCACGCAGTCTTCCTGGTCGTTATTCTTAGATTGCGACTGCAAGACGTCTTAGTCGTTAACAATAAATGTGGGATGCAGGCAGGCACTGCCGTGGAATAGCATCACTTCACGCAGTCTTCCTGGTCGTTATTCTTAGATTGCGACTGCAAGACGTCTTAGTCGTTAACAATAAATGTAGGATGCAGGCGGGCGCTACCGTGGAATAGCATCACTTCACGCAGTCTTCCTGGTCGTTATTCTTAGATTGCGACTGCAAGACGTCTTAGTCGTTAACAATAAATGTAGGATGCAGGCGGGCGCTACCGTGGAATAGCATCACTTCACGCAGTCTTCCTGGTCGTTATTCTTAGATTGCGACTGCAAGACGTCTTAGTCGTTAACAATAGATGTAGGATGCAGGCGGGCGCTACCGTGGAATAGCATCACTTCACGCAGTCTTCCTGGTCGTTATTCTTAGATTGCGACTGCAAGACGTCTTAGTCGTTAACAATAAATGTAGGATGCAGGCGGGCGCTACCGTGGAATAGCATCACTTCACGCAGTCTTCCTGGTCGTTATTCTTAGATTGCGACTGCAAGACATCTTAGTCGTTAACAATAAATGTAGGATGCAGGCGGGCGCTACCGTGGAATAGCATCACTTCACACAGTCTTCCTGGTCGTTATTCTTAGATTGCGACTGCAAGACGTCTTAGTCGTTAACAATAAATGTAGGATGCAGGCGGGCGCTACCGTGGAATAGCATCACTTCACGCAGTCTTCCTGGTCGTTATTCTTAGATTGCGACTGCAAGACGTCTTAGTCGTTAACAATAAATGTAGGATGCAGGCGGGCGCTACCGTGGAATAGCATCACTTCACGCAGTCTTCCTGGTCGTTATTCTTAGATTGCGACTGCAAGACGTCTTAGTCCTTAACAATAAATGTAGGATGCAGGCGGGCGCTACCGTGGAATAGCATCACTTCACGCAGTCTTCCTGGTCGTTATTCTTAGATTGCGACTGCAAGACGTCTTAGTCGTTAACAATAAATGTCAGCAGTGATGCGTACACCTCGGGGAAGCAGTGCGTAGTACACCACACTGTCACTGTTCCACCATATGTACAACATTATCATTTTTGGATGCGCACAGGTCTTTGTACAGGTAGTTGCAGCTTTGTTTGGGCCTAACCATTCCTTTCTTTTCCTTACATTAGCGTGAAGACAACTTTTCTCGTCACCA
This sequence comes from Schistocerca cancellata, assembly GCF_023864275.1. Taxonomy (NCBI): domain Eukaryota; kingdom Metazoa; phylum Arthropoda; class Insecta; order Orthoptera; family Acrididae; genus Schistocerca; species Schistocerca cancellata. The sequence continues at coordinate 927,891,206 of NC_064626.1, read as the reverse complement.
GTAACGATGCAGCATAGGAAGGATCGGTGTTCTTCACAAGGCAATTGATGACGAGCAAGCAGAAATACAGATATGGCCATTCGCTTAGTTTTATGATTTTGGCCTTGAGAATACAGTACCCACACATCCGATTTTTGAACCTTCCCCATTGCTTGCAAATGTCGCACGATGGTGGAATGATCACAATTCTTCACATTTGCCAGTCTGAAGTACAGTGATGTGGATCGTTGTGGAGTAATGCGTGTGAACGGTCCTCATCAAACCCCGAAGGTCTTCCTGAAGTTGCTAATGTCAAAACGATCCTCCTTAACACGAGAAAATAACTTTATGGCGGTGCCCTGCCCATTGGCACGCCGTACACAGCTCAAACGTCTGTGGCTGCCTCCCCTGCCGTTACTCCTCTAGTGAACCCGATTGCAGCTCGTGGTCTAGTGGCTAGCGTTTCGATTCCCGGCCGGGTTGGGGATTTTCTCTGTCCGGGGAATGGGTGTCTCTGTTGTCCTCATTATTTCATTATCATTTGTGACTGTGGCTAGATTGGACTGTGAAAAAAAAATTGGACTGTGTAAAAAATTGGGACTTTGTTCGGGTGCTGATGACAGAGCAATTAAGCGCCCCACAAACCAAAACTCATCATCATCATCTAGTTAACTCAAACAAAAGAATATGTTGGAAATGTTCCGATTTCTCAACTGTGCACTACTCCACTCACTACAGATATCTCCAGATGAAAAATTTGCAATATTTAAACTCAACAACAACGAACTACAGTTAAATATTACAGTGGATAGATAAACTAATAACAACCAAAAAACGCTACTAACTTATGCACCAACCTAATACATTTAATTCTATGTATATATATACACCACCAGTCACGGTATGTGGTGTGGGTACCTTCTAACACTGCTGTTCATTACCTTTTCTGTGCCACTCGGTAATGGAGTGAGGGAGAAACGTCTTTCTATGTACCTTGCTGATTTCCCTTATCTTGTCTTTGCGGTTCTAAGCCGAGTTATAATTTCGTTGCAGTATGAACTTTCTGCTGTCTATCACATATGTCGCGTCACTAAACTTTCTCAACAGTTTTTTCTATTACAGATCCAGACTGTCATAACCACTTTAAATTGCCTGAAGACTAGAAACAGAAAACGAAATTATATAAAGTTTCAACCCTATAGAAATGTTAAAGGATGTATCTGCAATCAAATCCATTAAGTTGTACATAAGTTGTAAAATATATATTTCTTATGTCAGAATATAATTGTTGTTGTTGTTGTGGTCTTCAGTCCTGAGACTGGTTTGATGCAGCTCTCCATGCTACTCTATCCTGTGCAAGCTTCTTCATCTCCCAGTACCTACTGCAACCTACATCCTTCTGAATCTGCTTAGTGTATTCATCTCTTGGTCTCCCCCTACGATTTTTACCCTCCACGCTGCCCTCCAATACTAAACTGGTGATCCCTTAATGCCTCAGAACATGTCCTACCCACCGATCCCTTCTTCTGGTCAAGTTGTGCCACAAACTTCTCTTCTCTCCAATCCTATTCAATACTTCCTCATTAGTTATGTGATCTACCCATCTAATCTTCAGCATTCTTCTGTAGCACCGTATTTCGAAGCCTTCTATTCTCTTCTTTTCCAAACTATTTACCGTCCATGTTTCACTTCCATACATGGCTACACTCCATACAAATACTTTCAGAAACGACTTCCTGACACTTAAATCTATACTCGATGTTAACAAATTTCTCTTCTTCAGAAACGCTTTCCTTGCCATTGCCAATATACATTTTATATCCTCTCTACTTCGACCATAATCAGTTATTTTGCTCCCCAAATAGCAGAACTCCTTCACTACTTTAAGTGTCTCATTTCCTAATCTAATACCCTCAACATCACCCGACTTAATTCGACTACATTCCATTATCCTCGTTTTGCTTTTGTTGATGTTCATCTTATATCCTCCCTTCAAGACACCATCCATTCCGTTCAACTGCTCTTCCAAGTCCTTTGCTGTCTCTGACAGAATTACAATGTCATCAGCGAACCTCAAAGTTTTTATTTCTTCTCCATGGATTTTAATACCTAATCCGAATTTTTCTTTTGTTTCCTTTACTGCTTGCTCAATATACAGTTTGCATAACATCGGGGAGAGGCTACAACCCTGTCTTACTCCCTTCCCAACCACCGCTTCCCTTTCATGTCCCTCGACTCTTATAACTGCCATCTGGTTTCTGTACAAATTGTAAATAGCCTTTCGCTCCCTGTATTTTACCCCTGCCACCTTTAGAATTTGAAAGAGAGTATTCCAGTCAACATTGTCAAAAGCTTTCTCTAAGTCTACAAATGCTAGAAACGTAGGTTTGCCTTTCCTTAATCTTTCTTCTAAGATAAGTCGCAAGGTCAGTATTGCCTCACGTGTTCCAGTATTTCTACGGAATCCAAATTGATCTTCCCCGAGGTTGGCTTCTACTAGTTTTTCCTTTCGTCTGTAAAGAATTCGTGTTAGTATTTTGCAGCTGTGGCTTATTAAACTGATTGTTCGGTAATTTTCACATCTGTCAACACCTGCTTTCTTTGGGATTGGAATTATTATATTCTTCTTGAAGTCTGAGGGTATTTCGCCTGTTTCATACATCTTGCTCACCAGATGGTAGAGTTTTGTCAGGACTGGCTCTCCCAAGGCCGTCAGTAGTTCCAATGGAATGTTGTCTACTCTGGGGGCCTTGTTTCGACTCCGGTCCTTCAGTGATCTGTCAAACTCTTCACGCAGTATCGTATCTCCCATTTCATCTTCATTTACATCCTCTTCCATTTCCATAATATTGTCCTCAAGTACATCTCCGTTGTATAGACCCTCTATATACTCCTTCCACCTTTCTGCTTTCCCTTCTTTGCTTAGAACTGGGTTTCCATCAGAGCTCTTGATGTTCATACAAGTGGTTCTCTTATCTCCAAAGTTCTCTTTAATTTTCCTGTAGGCAGTATCTATCTTACCCCTAGTGAGATAAGCCTCTACATCCTTACATTTGTCCTCTAGCCATCCCTGCTTAGCCATTTTGCACTTCCTGTCGATCTCATTTTTGAGACGTTTGTATTCCTTTTTGCCTGCTTCATTTACTGCATTTTTATATTTTCTCCTTTCATCAATTAAATTCAATATTTCTTCTGTTACCCAAGGATTTCTACTAGCCCTCGTCTTTTTACCTACTTGATCCTCTGCTGCCTTCACTACTTCATCCCTCAAATCTACCCATTCTTCTTCTACTGTATTTCTTTCCCCCATTCCTGTCAATTGTTCCCTTATGCTCTCCCTGAAACTCTCTACATCCTCTGGTTCTTTCAGTTTATCCAGGTCCCATCTCCTTAAATTCCCACCTTTTTGCAGTCTATATTTTGCAGAACTACATTAATACGAAAATATTTACTATGTACAGATTTATAACTAGGCCAGATAAAATCTTACTTTATAGAGACTACGTGCACACAACATGAGTTCCGTGATCATTGCAAATGTTCAACTATCATAAATATCTGCCAAAAAATCTGACAACTGTTTTGGACGGTTTTAAAGTTAAGTTCAGAACTGTATTCACAATTTGTAAATACGTAGTTAGAATAAATTTCTTTATTTTCGTCTATGACCACACACTTGTTAGACTACCGGTTTCGGTCATCAATCAGCATCTTCATACCTGTTTTAAAAACATGTCCTTTGGCAGTGTGTTGTGGATAGTAGCTCTATTAACAAGACGGCTCAGTAGACAGTATGGCCTAGTACACACAACATTTTAAATATGTGCCACGGTGCTAAGCTCATTTTGTGTTTATCTTTTGATGATGGCACTATGGCCTCATTATATTAGAACAAGTTTTTAAAACAGGTCTGAAGATGGTCATTGCAGACGGAAACCGGTAGTCTAAGGAACTAACAAGTTTGTGATCATAGGCGGAAATAGAGAAATTTATTCTGCATTTTCCGGATCACCTTTCTGCTCGCGATCATGCCCTACATCTACATGTACATCTACATTTACACTCCGCAAGCCACCCAACGGTGTGTGGCGGAGGGCACTTTACGTGCCACTGTTATTACCTCCCTTTCCTGTTCCAGTCGCATATGGTTCGCGGGAAGAACGACTGCCGGAAAGTCTCCGTGCGCGCCCGAATCTCTCTAATTTTACGTTCGTGATTTCCTCGGGAGGTATAGGTAGGGAGAAGCAATATATTCGATACCTCATCCACAAACGCATCCTCTCGGAACAGCAAGCTACACCGCGATGCAGAGCGCCTCTCTTGCAGATTCTGCCACTTGAGTTTGCTAAACATCTCCGTTACGCTATCACGCTTACCAAATAACCCTGTGACGAAAAGCGCTGCTCTTCTTTGGATCTTCTCTATCTCCTCTGTCAACCCGACCTAGTACGGATCTCACACTGATGAGCAATACTCAAGTATAGGTCGAACGAGTGTTTTGTAAGCCACCGCCTTCGTTGATGGACTACATTTTCTAAGGACTCTCCCTATGAATCTCAACCTGGCAACCGCCTTACCAACAATTAATTTTAATATGATCATTCGACTTCAAATCATTCCGTACACATACTCGCAGATATTTTACAGAAGTAACTGCTACCAGTGTTTGTTCCGCTATCATATAATCATACAATAAAGGATCCTTCTTTCTATGTATTCGCAATACATTACATTTGTCTATGTTAAGGGTCAGTTGCCACTCCCTGCACCAAGTGCCTATCCACTGCAGGTCTTCCTGCATTTCGCTGCAATTTTCTAATGCTGCAACTTCTCTGTATACTACAGCATCATCCGCAGAAAGCCGCATGGAACTTCCGACACTCTCTACTAGGTCAGTTATATATATTGTGAAAAGAAATGGTCCCATAACACTCCCCTGTGGCACGCCAGAGGTTACTTTAACGACTGTAGACGTCTCTCCATTGAGAAAAACATGCTGTTGTTCTGTTTGCTAAAAACTCTTCAATCCAGTTGGCAGTTTGTTGTGGATACGACTCCACCGACAGTATGACCTAGTACACACAATATTTTAAATATGTGCGACGATGCTAAGCTGATTTCTACATCTACCACTACATTTATACTCCGCAAGCCACCCAACGGTATGTGGCGGAGGGCACTTTACCTGCCACTGCCATTACCTCCCTTTCCTGTTCCAGTTGCGTATGGTTCGCGGGAAGAACGAATACCGGAAAGCCTCCGTGCGCGCTCGAATCTCTCTAATTTTACATTCGAGATCTCCTCGGGAGGTGTAAGTAGGGGGAAGCAATATATTTCGCTGCAATTTTCTAATGCTGCAACTTCTCTGTATACTACAGCATCATCCGTGAAAAGCCGCTTGGAACTTCCGACACTCTCTACTAGGTCATTTATATGTATTGTGAAAAGCAATGGTCCCATAACACTCCCCTGTGACACGCCAGAGCTTACTTTAACGTCTGTAGACGTCTCTCCATTGAGAACAACATGCTGTTGTTCTGTCTGCTAAAAACTCTTCAATTCGGCCACACAGCTGATCTGATATTCCGTAGGCTCTTACTTTGTTTATCAGGCGACAGTGCGGAACTGTATCGAACGCATTCCGGAAGTCAAGGGAAATGGCATCTACCTGGGAGCCTGTATCTAATATTTTCTGCGTCTCATGAACAAATAAAGCGAATTGGGTCTCACACGATCGCTGTTTCCGGAATCCATGTTGATTCCTACAGAGTAGATTCTAGGTTTCCAGAAATGACATGATACGCGAGCACAAAACATGTTCTAAAATTCTACAACAGATCGATGGCAGAGATATAGGCCTGTAGTTTTGCGCATCTTCTCGACAACCCTTCTTGAAAACTGGGGCTACCTGTGCTCTTTTCCAATCATTTGGAACTTTCCGTTCCTCTAGAGACTTGCGGTACACGGCTGGTAGAAGGGGGGCAAGTTTTTTCGCGTACTCGGTGTAGAATCGAATTGGTATCCCGTCAGGTCCAGTGAAATTTCCTGATTTCAGTGCCTTTCTATTCCTTGGACACACTTCTTTCGATGTCAGCCATTTTTTCGTTCGTGCGAGGATTTAGAGAAGGAACTGCAGTGCGGTCTTCCTCTGTGAAACAGCTTTGGGAAAAGGTGTTTAGTATTTCAGCTTTACGCGTGTCATCCTCTGTTTCAATGCCATCATCATCCCAGAGTGTCTGGATATGCTGTTTCGATCCACTTACTGATTTAACTTAAGACCAGAACTTCCTAGGATTTTCTGTCAAGTCGGTACATAGAATTTTACTTTCGAATTCACTGAACGCTTAACGCATAGCCCTCCTTACGCTAACGTTGACATCGTTTAGCTTCTGTTTGTCTGAGAGGTTTTGGCTGCGTTTAAACTTGCAGTGAAGCTCTCTTTGCTTTTGTGTTTATCTTTTGATGATGCCGCTATGCCTTGATTATATTAGAACACGTTTTTAAAACAGGTCTGAAGATGGTCATTTCAGACAGAAACCGGTAGTCTAAGGACCTAACAAGTTTGTAATAACAGACGAAAATAGAGAAATTTATTCTTCTTTTCCGATCACCTTTCTGCTCACTGTCATGTCCTACTTTGTAAACATATAGTTAATGCTTTAGTGTTGCAACTGTCTGTGATGCTGCTACAGGTGGAGGTGGCCGAAGTGCAGCGGCAGTAGCGCCGTGGGGTAGGCGTTGTCACAATGTAGGCTAGATGAGAGCAAAAAGTTGTTATCGGCTGCCACGAAGTGGTCGCGTGCGCTGGTGTCACCGTGTGATGTACACCGGCTGCTGTACAGTGTACAGTGTCGGCGCATTGAAGGAGGACGACGGGAAGAGGCGTGCGTGGCCGCGGTTCTCGGCGTCGCGGCGCTGGGCGCTGCGCTGCCAGCGCCGTTCGCTGCGTCTGCCGCGCGTGACTGCGTTTCACGCTTCACGCCTCGCGCCTCCGTGACGGCGCCGCCCCCGAGACGCCATCTCGTGACTTGGGCGCCGCGCCCTCAGCAACAGCCTGCCGCCGTGCCCTGGCACCTTCAGCTGCTGTATATCGCATGCAATCCGTACCGAGGAAGACTCGGACTACCGTTTCTACATCTACATCTACATCCATACTCCGCAAGCCACCTGACGGTGTGTGGCGGAGGGTACCTTGAGTACCTCTATCGGTCCTCCCTTCTATTCCAGTCTCGTATTGTTCGTGGAAAGAAGGATTGTCGGTATGCTTCTGTGTGGACTCTAATCTCTCTGATTTTATCCTCATCGTCTCTTCGCGAGATATACTGGGAGGGAGCAATATACTGCTTGACTCTTCGGTGAAGGTATGTTCTCGAAACTTAAAAAAAAAAAAAAAAAAAAAAAAAAAAAAAACGTACCGAGCTACTGAGCGTCTCTCCCGCAGAGTCTTCCACTGGAGTTTGTCTATCATCTCCGTATCGCTTTCGCGATTACTAAATGATCCTGTAACGAAGCGCGATGCTCTCCGTTGGATCTTCTCTATCTCGTCTATCAACCCTATCTGGTACGGATCCCACACTGCTGAGCAGTATTCAAGCAGTGGGCGAACAAGCGTACTGTAACCTACTTCCTTTGTTTTCGGATTGCATTTCCTTACGATTCTTCCAATGAATCTCAGTCTGGCATCTGCTTTACCGACGATCAACTTTATATGATCATTCCAATTTAAATCACTCCTGATGCCTACTCCCAGATAATTTATGGAATTAACTGCTTCCAGTTGCTGACCTGCTATTTTGTAGCTAAATGATAAGGGATCTATCTTGCTATGTATTCGCAGCACATTACACTTGTCTACATTGAGATTCGATTGCCATTCCCTGCACCATGCATCAATTCGCTGCAGATCCTCCTGCATTTCACTACAATTTTCCATTGTTACAACCTCTCGATACACCACAGCATCATCTGCAAACAGCCTCAGTGAACTTCCGATGTCATCCACAAGGTCATTTATGTATATTGTGCATAGCAACGGTCCTATGACACTCCCCTGCGGCACACCTGAAGTCACTCTTACTTCGGGAGACTTCTCTCCATTGAGAATGACATGTTGCGTTCTGTTATCTAGGAACGCTTCAATCCAATCACACAATTGGTCTGATAGTCCATATACTCTTACTTTGTTCATTAAACGACTGTGGGGAACTGTATCGAACGAAAGTCAAGAAACACGGCATCTACCTGTGAACCCGTGTCTATGGCCCTTTGAGTCTCGTGGACGAACAGCGCAAGCTGGGTTTCACACGACCGTCTTTTTCGAAACCCATTCTGATTCCTACAGAGTAGATTCCCAGAAAAGTCATTATACTCGAACATAATCTGTGTTCCAAAAATTCTACAACTGATCGACGTTAGAGATATAGGTCTATAGTTCTGCACATCTGTTCGACGTCCCTTCTTGAAAACGTGGCTGACCTGTGCCCTTTTCCAATCCTTTGGAACGCCACGCTCTTCTAGAGACCTACGGTACACCGCTGCAAGAAGGGGGCAAGTTCCTTCGCGTACTCTGTGTAAAATCGAACTGGTATCTCATCAGGTCTAGTGGCCTTTCCTCTTCTGAGCGATTTTAATTGTTTCTCTATCCCTCTGTCGTCCATTTCGATATCTACCATTTCATCCGTGCCTGAACTGTTTCGTTACTCTCGTGTTTTCCTCCACGCATGTAGTTCATGCTCGACTCGGGCCAAGTTACTACTTTTCGGATTCTTCCAGTTCGTTGCCGTCAGCGGACTCACGGTAACAGAAAGGTTTCATTACTTGTCTCTCTTCTTCCTCGAATGTTTCGTGCCGTCTCGTTATTCCTCCAATTTCTTATTCGCAGTGGAGCTAGCTGTTAGTACAACCAACACATTTTATTAGGTGCCATATTTTCCTTAGTTTTGTTTAGTTCAGTTATATCATGTTCCGTAGATCGTTTTCACGATTATTTTATCGATATAATGTGGAACGAGTCAGATTACAGGACATAATGCTAATACTAGTATTACTGAAATTTTTAGTTCTACACATTGTAATGGTACTTGAATTACGTAACCATTACGGCACCTCACCTCAACCTCTCGATACCAGCAATATTCTACTGTGTTTCTGTAAAATAGTTAACATATTTCTGTGACAACATTCAGATTTGATTTCACTAAAGTAGAGGTACTTCGATACATCGATATGTATATATTGCAATGATATTATTCTTATGTGTATTCTTTCTTTTGTCACTATGATCTTTGGCATACTTGTAACTCTGATTTTTGGGCGCGTAAGCGGTTATTAGAGAGTCAAGCTTTGTTCGTCATGTTAAAAAGACGCAAATTGTAGTCAGTTTATGAAATGTGAACTTTAACAGTGAGGAAGATATTTTCAAGTATGTTATATATTGCGAAGTGATGTTTTGGAACGAGTTACGTGATATTGCAACAAAAGTAATAAAAAAGAAGTCTAACTTAAATTCGGAGTGCTGATTACTTTTTTGCATTACCATTGTCCTAACTTGCAAAAGTTTAATCTTCAAGAATGGTTTATAAAACACATCTATAAAACTTTTTATATATCGCAGAGTAACACCTAGGCCTCTTTGCATCCGAGCTTGGAATCATCACTACCTAGATTTTCAACGATTGAGCCATGAGTTCACAACGAGACCAGCGTGGGAAACACGAAAAGATGGGTGCCTAGTTTGTCCATTATTTCAAGAAATGACTTTATTAACCGTGCTCTAATGACACCTGCCACATAATATAACTTAGTAGTTGCCTGAAAATGCAATGTTCAGCAGCGTGAGCAACACTACAATCATAACTAATTTTTTACCTTTGTTGTGGTAGGGTAGTTAGAACATGCAACTACATGTAGAGGTACAATTTTTTAACAGTTCTGAAACAGAAAGTCGTCCATGGAATAGAAGGAGCTGTCCAACAGAAATGATTTTAAGCTACATTTAAAACTTGATCTGCTACCTGCCAGGCACTTTATGTTGCTGGGAAAATGATGAAAGACTTTTGTTGCTGGATAATGTACTCCTTTTTGAGCAACTGACAGCTTCAATAACAGATAGAAAAGGTCATATTTCCCTCTAGTGTTGTATGTATGAATAGCACTGTTCTTCGCAAATTGAGACGGATTATTTATAACGAATTTCATTAGTGAATATATGTGCTCTGATGGTGCAGTTAAAATACCTAACTCCTTGAATAGATGCCTACATGACGCCCATGGGTGAACAGCACTGATTATTCTCACTGCTCTCTTTTGTGCAATCACTATTTTATGTCTAAGTGGAGAATTACCCCAGAAAATTATTCCATAAGACATTATTGAGTGGAAATATGCAAAGCACATTAGGAGACTGATTTGTTTATTACCAAGACTAGCGATTATACTAAGAGTGAAAGAGGCTGAACTTGATTGTTTGAGAAGCTCAGTAATATGCCTCTTCCAGTTCAAGTTGTCATCAATGTGAACACCCAAAAATTTGGAGAAATCTACCCTGTTAACTGAGCCCTGTTCATATGCTACATCAATTGTCAGTATGACTCTATTTGGTGTACAGCACTGGATATAGTGAGTTTTTCTTTCAAAATTAATGTGAACACCCAAAAATTTGGAGAAATCTACCCTGTTAACTGAGCCCTGTTCATATGCTACATCAATTGACAGTATGACTCTATTTGGTGTACAGCACTGGATATAGTGAGTTTTTTATTTCAAAATTAAGGGAGAGCCTATTTTCTGGGAACAACTTAATAATTCTTGGAAAGACATCCTTAACAATATCTTCAGCTGATTTTTGAGGAATGGGATTTATTACAACCCTCGTGTCATCTGCAAAACGTACTAGTTCTGCCTGCTGAACGTTAGGTGAAAGGTCATTCACATGAATAAGGAACAGCAGAGGACCCAAAATTGAACCCTGTGGGACTCCCTTTGTGATAACTTCCCATTTGCTAGCATTTACTGCCCTCCCAACATTATTTATGTTACTCAGCACAACGTTTTGCTTTCTGTTCATTAAGTATGATTCAAACCAGCTGTGTGTATAGCCTTCAATTCCATAAAACCTGACTTTTTCCAAGAGTGTGACATGATCCACACAGTGAAATGCCTTGGAAAGATCACAAAAAATACCAACTGGCCAAAAAATGCCAACTGTGCCTCAAGCATTTCCTGTACGGCTCAGACTGAGTCGGCAGTGTTCTTACGCCCACAGTTTCTTAGTGCAAGAAAAGAAAGACAACTGGTGGTCTGCGTACTGACTTGCTGCGCTGTCCAGTGCACCTACACAAGCCTACATGGACACACAGAGAACGCTGGTTAGCCTGATAGTCAAGGTGATGCAGTCCCTTTACGAGCAGAATGTCACTCGCGCTCCTTTAACTCTGCAGTCTCTCTCACACAATTTTACACAAACTATACATTAAATAAATTTGATTTTTACGTTACTGTGCGGATAGCTTAATATATCAGCTTCATAGTGAAGTGCTCATCATCTCGCTAATAGTCATATTTCTTGTGACTTTCACATTTACGTAACACACTGTCCGAAATTCGAAAAGTTTGCAATGAAAAATATGGCTTGCTAAGATTTTACGTTTGGTTCATATTATACCTTTATTTCTGCACATGCAATTTAGCTAACGTATAGAATTTTTCTTTAGACTTAGGAGGAGGCCTCTATGTGTCTCCAAACACGATAAAATGGATTTTATGTAGCACGTTCGCCTCTGACTGGAAGAGCACAGAATAAATATTCACACCACACGTCATAACTCCTAAACCGTTCGAGATATCGTAACGAGTTTTTGGCAAGTGAAAGTACGCAGGCAGTTGAGTATTTTATCGTATGGTTAACACATGGAACTGTCTTACCTACATCGATACGGCCAAAGATATCGTTTTAATTTAATTTTTTTTTCAATTCAGAATTGTACATTTTTGTAAAGTTATCGGTAGCGAGAGAAAAGAGAATTTTCTAGTATGAAAATAAAAGCGAAATTTCTTCTCTTATGTTACTGCAAACTGACATATTGAGATTTTCCATAAAGTATTGACCTCTCTGGTCACCTATTGCTTGTTCAATAAGACTTTTTGTTTCAAGATTTTGTATCAATATCTATTGCAAGGTGCGATTGTCCAATTTATACTGTTTTTTTTTTTTTTGTAAGAGAAGGCAAATTAAGCCTGTCAAAAAGAGAAAAATAGCTGTTAGTAATAAATGATGGTACATCTTTAGATAGGAAATGGGTTAACAATTCAGACAAAAATAAATGTTCAATAACGTTACTCATCGTATTTTTAATAGTGACCGACTGCAACGGAGACTTATGAAAGAATTTTCGACCTGTTCTTGAGTTTAGAAATATGAAAAAAATTCACAGCAAATAGTATATCATATTTTTGTTCCTGGCCCCATTCAGAGAGAAGTGATGAACTTCTTCATTATAACTGTCTTTTAATGTGTTAAAGATAGATTATATATGTTTACAATGTACTTTAACCTTAGTGATCAATATCAAGCTTTTTCTAATGTAACCCCTACCATGTTTTCGTAACTTTGTTATCCATAGATAAAAAGGCATCAAATTCGCTTTCTTCTAATAGAACAATGCTGCATTTTTGCTGCAGTGTAGAACTGACCGAATAAAACTCTGAACTGATCAAATAAAACTCTCTTATATCTCTCAAGCTGTGAACACATTGATGCCTTGCAGAAACTTACCAGCTATTCAGGCAAATCAATACCACTGATGAATTAAAAGACATTTGCAGTAAGAAGATTCTCTTGCTCACTCTGTTGAGGGATAGGAAAGGATAGATTGTATCCTATTTGCTGTACTTTTTTATATGTCAAAGATAACTAAAGTGTACAAAATCCTTAAGTAAGTTTCAGCCAGCTGTTCATTGTTAATGATACACTGGATTACAGGATTCCTTTAGAAATGTAACAGCATTGGCGATTTATTTTAATTTCACATGTTAAACTTTCTTTCTTTCCTTGTCCCTCCTTACTCCCAGATGCGCTTCGTTAGTGATGTGAATTCAAACACTTTACACGAGCAATAGATTGTTTGAATGACTTGTGTACAAGCAGTGTGGCTTTGTGTTGACATACAAAGTCATATTTAAAAAAAAAAACTGATGCTTGATGAAATTCGGTGACAAGCAATGAATACTTTGTAATGGATATGTCTCGATAATAACGAATACATATGATAAGAATTTTAGCCATTGCTGTTACAGCCCTACTACAAGCACATCTACAAGTTTTGAGTGGGACTTTCTCCCCTTGACATCTCACCCAACACAACAGTACCTGGGCTGTATAGTTCTTTTGGTTTATGGATGATACTTCTACAAATTGAAACACCTGTATTCAGTAATGTAACACATTTGTAATTGGTTTTCGAAGTTATAATTCTGTATATTCACTTGCTAATGAAAAGGAAAAGAAATAAGAAATAGAGTCCAGGATGCTTTCACTGTATTTGGTAATTTACAGAGAACTTACTTACACTCCTGGAAATGGAAAAAAGAACACATTGACACCGGTGTGTCAGACCCACCATACTTGCTCCGGACACTGCGAGAGGGCTGTACAAGCAATGATCACACGCACGGCACAGCGGACACACCAGGAACCGCGGTGTTGGCCGTCGAATGGCGCTAGCTGCGCAGCATTTGTGCACCGCCACCGTCAGTGTCAGCCAGTTTGCCGTGGCATACGGAGCTCCATCGCAGTCTTTAACATTGGTAGCATGCCGCGACAGCGTGGACGTGAACCGTATGTGCAGTTGACGGACTTTGAGCGAGGGCGTATAGTGGGCATGCGGGAGGCCGGGTGGACGTACCGCCCAATTGCTCAACACGTGGGGCGTGAGGTCTCCACAGTACATCAATGTTGTCGCCAGTGGTCGGCGGAAGGTGCACGTGCCCGTCGACCTGGGACCAGACCGCAGCGACGCACGGATGCACGCCAAGACCGTAGGATCCTACGCAGTGCCGTAGGGGACCGCACCGCCACTTCCCAGCAAATTAGGGACACTGTTGCTCCTGAGGTATCGGCGAGGACCATTCGCAACCGTCTCCATGAAGATGGGCTACGGTCCCGCACACCGTTAGGCCGTCTTCCGCTCACGCCCCAACATCGTGCAGCCCGCCTCCACTGGTGTCGCGACAGGCGTGAATGGAGGGACGAATGGAGACGTGTCGTCTTCAGCGATGAGAGTCGCATCTGCCTTGGTGCCAATGATGGTCGTATGCGTGTTTGGCGCCGTGCAGGTGAGCGCCACAATCAGGACTGCATACGACCGAGGCACACAGGGCCAACACCCGGCATCATGGTGTGGGGAGCGATCTCCTACACTGGCCGTACACCACTGATGATCGTCGAGGGGACACTGAATAGTGCACGGTACATCCAAACCGTCATCGAACCCATCGTTCTACCATTCCTAGACCGGCAAGGGAACTTGCTGTTCCAACAGGTCAATGCACGTCCGCATGTATCCCGTGCTACCCAACGTGCTCTAGAAGGTGTAAGTCAACTACCCTGGCCAGCAAGATCTCCGGATCTGTCCCCCATTGAGCATGTTTGGGACTGGATGAAGCGTCGTTTCACGAGGTCTGCACGTCCAGCACGAACGCTGGTCCAACTGAGGCGCCAGGTGGAAATGGCATGGCAGGCCGTTCCACAGGACTACATCCAGCATCTCTACGATCGTCTCCATGGGAGAATAGCAGCCTGCATTGCTGCGAAAGGTGGATATACACTGTACTAGTGCCGACATTGTGCATGCTCTGTTACCTGTGTCTATGTGCCTGTGGTTCTGTCAGTGTGATCATATGATGTATCTGACCCCAGGAATGTGTCAATAAAGTTTCCCCTTTCTGGGACAATGAATTCACGGTGTTCTTATTTCAATTTCCAGGAGTGTATTTACTTCTTCCTTGTATTATATGCAAGTTTTGTTAAAAGTGAATGTTCTTTTGGTAGTAATTTCACTGAATTATCAAGTGATCTTGGACTTAGCAATTGATAAAGTATTGGCATAATTCATGGTAGCAGCTGAAGTTATATAATTAGTAAAGTAAACATTTTTGGTTAAAACTCTTATTTATGTTACTGGAGTTAAATTATGAATTTGTAAGGCAAAGTATCAAAATTTCTTTATGGCTCTTTTAATGAATGTATGAAACTTAAATAAAAGACTAGGATTAGATACACTATTATTTTAATAGTTAATTATACTTACAAGAATATTATGAGTTAAGGTCCTCAAACCCAAAGAGTTTAGCAATATCTCATTTCATTCAGAGGAACATATCTCATGATTGATAATACATGATTGACTCTACCTAATTTATATGTTTGTATATCTCTGTTATCAGACAATCTTTTTAGAGTTATAATTCTCTTGATTTATACTATAAAATATCTCAGGTCAATGTGCAGTTTCCAATTAAGAGACGGTATGTTACAATAGATTTTTGTTGATAAGGGGTTTGATGGTGTAATATTGTCAATTAAGGTGGATTTGGTAATAATTTAATTTAGTTAATTTAACTGATATTAGCTCTGAGGTGTCTACACATTGGCTGTCATTCTTATTATTGATTATTATATTAGAATTTTTAAGGCAGTTTCAATTTAGTTGAGTTGTAACGTATCAGATGTACTGGAAAGTGTACGCAGGAAGAGGTTCAAGATATAACTTATTAGTAAAGTATTTCACACACACTGAAAACTTTTCTGTGCATATCATGATGTCTTGGTTGTCAATTATATTATACTGAAATATTGTTTATTTAATTATTTAATAGAAATTATTTTATTTTATTGCCTTGGTATATTTTGTAGAATTGATTTCTTATATTATAGTTCACCAGTAATGGAAGTGGTTTATGAAATATTAGGCTAAATTTGTTCTAGTAGATTTAATTTGTTGAGCCTTTTCTATCAGAGTGTATCAAAATTTTAGAATTTGCTTTGCTTCTCTTGATTTAGTTTGATTAACAAATAAGTTATATAATATATTATATTATGTATAAGGTGTCATAATTAGTGATAAGTTATTTGTAGAAGTTAAATGTTAATTATTTCCTAAGATTATTAATGTATTTATGCTTAAATTATTTTAATTATAAATATTGACTAATTTATCTTGAAGGGATAAGCTTTAAAGTTATTAACCTACAATTTATCTACTTTGAAATATAATCGTAAGCTTTAAACCATCTACCTTTAAGATTATGTTTTAATTCATTATTTTATAATTTGATTTTATAGCTATTTTAGGTATTATATTAAGATTTGAGGTTTAACTAAATAATCTTTGTAATAATGATGAAATGAGCATATTTATTTCTATTTAATATTTGTCATTGTCAGATTGCTTTAAGGAACTAGACAAAATTGATTTCCACCTGTGTATCAAAAACATGTCCTCTTGGTAGCATTTTGAGGTCTGGACCACTCACTGAGGAATTTTTGAAAAAGAGACATTATTTTGACCATATAAATGTAGCATATCATTAGTCTCATAATCATTGGCTGGAATGAATGGCTTGATGAGAAATCAAATGTCTCTTAATAAATATGGTAAAACAATTATATGAGGAATAAGAAAAATCAGGGATATTAAAGGAATGATCATTCGAAGCAAAAAATTGCACTAAACCTGGGCTCTAAAATGCATGCCATAAGAGTTATGAGCACTTCTTCATCTTTGCTATGTGAAACACATATCTTCTACTGAACAAATATTGTATCTCTTAAGGTTTCCATTTTAGAGCCCATGTTTACTTGTCAAACTTTTCTTGTTTTGATCCATATTGACTCCTCCCAAGATACTGAAAGCAAAGAACTTGCAGTAGACGAGATATATTTCACAGTATCAAAGAGATGGTGCTCAACGCTCTTAAGGTACACATTTTAGGACCTACATTTATTATACTTTTTTGCTTCGAATCAACATTCCTGTCATATCTCTGAATATGGACATTTCGTCCTGGGATAACCAGTATACACCCCTTGACACTATCCACATGACCAATGATTACTGATAACAAATAAGGCATTGAAATGTGAAAGCATGTATGTCACAAACAGCTTAATATCAGCTTGCTAGCAGAAAACATAAGGATCCAGCCCAGTGACATGGTGGAGCCAGTGAGTCACCAGATTCAATGCTTTAGTTTCTGTAGCTCTTAAAGTTATAAACAGCTTTAGTGCCAAGTGTGAAGATAGTGTCTCAGAGAAGGCAGTATTTCAATGTCACAAGATAACTGTCTGGCCAAGTTTTATCTTAATGTTTACTAATGCCAAAGTTATTTAGTCTGTTGATTAAGTGTGCAGAAAGCTGAGTAAAAATTATTCATTTCGAACTAGTAAGCAGTCATTTCTTATTTTCATGTAGGGTGTTAATTTCTTTGTGGCTTCACTCCTCATGAACCTTTTTTATTCTGATAGGTCATATGAAAGTTTCGCTACAACCGCTGAGAGGTGAAAGGACTCGGAGGACATAAACTGTATACTATTTCTCTATAGCGATTTTTGAGTTGATGCACCGTTTGCCAATAATCAGTCTTCTAGAGGAGGACAGATATATCTGAGCTACAGTCTAGTCTCTTAAACACCCTCATGTATGAGGTCAGTATTTTAAAAATATTTCTCTACATTTACAAAAACATCCAAGGAATTAATCTTCAGGTTCACCGCCACAAATTTAAAAAGGGAGAACTTTTGAAAATTACCTATTTACAAGATACGACATATCATAGCGAATTACACTAAATGTTCGTTTCTGTTTTAAGTAGCAAATTGTACACAGAACTGTAAATAGTATTCCACAGTACCCAAATCTCACTTCTTGTGTATTTAAAGAAGAACAAGTACGAAAAGCTGAGAAAGCCATAACAATCTCTGAATATAGCAATAATACATCTCTGATGCTCTGAAGTACTTTCTGCACACGTTATAAGGATACTGTGCAAGTCTTCAGGTTTGAGCCATTCTAATTCGTTTTATAGTAGACAGTCACCTAATTACAAACTCTGCCTGTATATTGATTTTACTGAGAAAAGTTGGGCGTGTTTATAACATTTTAGTTGTCCGCAGTACGATTTGTGCGTTTCACAAGCAGATTACACAACTGAAACTCCCATTTCACACGCCTACAATTTTTTTTCGTTTCGAGAAATACAATTCTTATGACTTATTTGCTTTCCAATACCAGCATTTCAATTATAATTATGTAACATAATTGAAATAGCTTATTATGATACTACTTGAAACAGGTTTGTCACTTGTCTTCCATAATCGTTTACAATGCAATCGTTTAGTGCAATAACATGGCTGTTACAGTAGACATATTTCCATGAGAATCACCCACTTTATATACGAGTTATAAATAGAATTTTGAACCAAATCTGTAAAAACATTGGAAACCATTATATTCTAAAAATTTTCGGCAATTATAGAGTCAAGTACAAAAGATAGTACTGAAGATTCAGAAATATTGAGACCACAAATACTATCGAAATTGTCACTACAAGAAGAAGAGAAGATCTGAAGTTATATGTCAAGACTTATCGTGTGGAATACAGGAAATACCATGTGAGTGGTTGGCCAATATCCAATGGAGAGGCAGATAAGTGTGACATTTCTTCAAGTTACTGTGACTACCCAGTTTGACATAAAGTGAGTATCAGAAGGTAAAATGTATAAGGCAAGAGACAGATAAGAATATTGAATTTGCATTATTGTATGGAAATTGTAGAACAGTGAAGAGAAGGAGAGAGAATAGACGAAAAGAAACCTGAGAAATCAGCAAGGTAGAAATAATTTTATTTGTAGAGTTTGTGGCCGAGTTAATGTCATCATTGTACACGAGATTTCGACTTTTTCCTTGTTTTCTTCAGTTGTGTCGAGCCCAGATTTATCTGCGACAGCTGCGATCATAGTTTTGTTCGAGACAGAATTTGAACAATCAAGATCTCCGCTTGACACTAACTTTGGCGGGAGTTACTGGGGGTGATAAGCATAAGTTGTTGACAAGCCATGTATCCACGCATACACACCAAAGGACTTTTACAAAAACATCAGTCAAGTGTAAGTCAGATACACATAAATACATAAAGTGCCACAAGTAATTGTTCAGTCCTTCAAGCACCTGAAGAAGATACATAGAGATAAGGTATAAATATCCTACCACGCCGGTTGAGTAATAGACTAATTTTGTTACACTTTGTCCTCTAATAGATCTTTGTGGGGAGTCAAGTACTAAAGATAGCATAGAACATCGTAAAATACTGAGACATCCTAAAATACTGAATAGCATAAAAATTGGCAATACAAGAAGATTTTGAGAGATGGTTTCAAGTTCTGTGTCAAGAGCTATTGTATGGAATACAGGGAATGATATGTGAGTGGTTGACCATTACCCAACGGGAAGACGGGTAAGTGTGACATTTATTCAGGTTTCTGTGACAAGATAATTTGACATAAAGCGAGTGTTGGAAGGCAAAATATACAAGCGCGTTTTTTTTTCACGAAGAATAAATAATCGTCAGATGAAAAGATCTGAGGACATTGTACCTAGACATTCAAGCCTCCAAACAAGTACAGGACATCATTGTAGGGCGTATACGGGGAGTCCCTCTGTTTGCACATATGAGCATTGAGTCTTTTTTCAGTTTCCACACTCCCTCCTGGGGTAACCAAGCAGGTTGTGGGACTCTACGCTGATCTGTGCTATGTACTCGTACAATAAACGCAGTTGAAGGCGCTGTGTGGCTTCATCTGATACGTTATTTCGTCCAGTGCCTCGGCCAGCATGATAGTTAATGAGACACAAACCGTAATTATATGTGCAGGAAGTCTCTCTTCACGTAGAAGACTCTGGAATTTATGGGAGTGCTGGTAATTTTGCTGCCGGCCTGTGTGGCCGAGCGGTTCTAGGCGCTTCAGTCCGGAACTGCGCGACCGCTACGGTCGCAGGTTCGAATCCTGCCTCGGGCATGGATGTGTGTGATGTCCTTAGGTTAGTTCGGTTTAAGTAGTTCTAAGTTCTAGGGGACTGATGACCTCAGTAGTTAAGTCCTATAGTGCTCAGAGCCATTTGAACCATTTGGTAATTTTGCTGGCTGTAGCTGATTTGCTTCTACTGCTTATTTCGACGGTTATAAACTCTTAATGACTACCATCTCTGGTAATATTGCTCTTGATAAACGTAACTGATGCTTTCAAGTATCTGCCGGTATTTGCAACGAATTTCGCAGTTGTAAAGCAAAGCCTAAGGATATTCCAGTGGCACACGGTGAGTCTGACAATTTCCCACAGGATTCATAAGTATTTGGCTAATCCATCAATATTATGGAGGTATGCGACTTCACTGTCCAATGGTGATGAGAACAACGGAATGAAAAAAATCGATTCAGTAGGTTGTTGAAAAACAATCGAGTCATGCGGATGTAGTTTTACGTATCGGCTGATTTATTCATTCTTCTGCGTGAGGAACTGAGTAAAAACAACTGATTCAGTCCGTTGCTGTGTTGCACATTCACTGTATCATTATTTGTTTCTTTTCATGTGAAAACAATCCGTAGTCATCCTGTCGGTTTTGCCGGACCGTACGACTGTAGTTTCTGGGCGATTTCACCATACTCCTCTAGGTGAGTGCTTGGCTGGTTAACCACTCAAAGAATATTAAAGAAAAATGGCAAAATATTTTTCTGGAAAAATATTTCAGACAAGGGACACATACACTTCAAAGTAAGTAATTAAAACATGGAAAATTTTTTATAAATTGGACTTGCCCTCTGTCCGCATCACCACACCATTTACCGAAAGAGAATTGTTGGTGATGGGTGCAAACTGACGCAGAGAGAGCCAGAACTTCTATAAATTCAAATTTGAAAAAGTACTCATTAAGTTATTTAAACACCAACTTACAGTGTAGCATGTCATTAATTTATTAAAACCAATCAAATATTGATAGTTAATGCCAGAAGTACAAATAATTCGTATTTGAGTACGTTTATTTCACTTTTAGAAATTTAGTTTGTATTTACATCACCTTGCGTCAGTTTATTGTGAGGAACTGAATGTGTATAAATACAGCTGTGGTGCTTCTCATTAACGTTAACTGTTAGCATCAATCAGCTGTGGAGCTCATTGTGATCAATATTTAATGAAATCACTCTTAGCTGGAGACCGAGTGAAAACTTTCGTCTTTCTGACCTAACCACTTGTACTAGTCGGTTGTACCAAATGAAGTACAACCACTCAAACCTGTGTGTGAGTGAAGAATATTCATACTGTGTGCCTGACCAGGACGCAAAGGCTAGTTTTATTCGGTTGATTCATTTGAGTGCAGAAACCAACTGATACAAGAACAATGGACCGCTCAGTCGGTTGTTAAAACCGGTCGATTGCTCCTTCATTATCATTCGATTAGTGAATAGGATGAGTACGGCATTGTCGTGATATAGTATTGTCGTATTCAGTAGAAGTTAGTTACAAAACATCTCGACATTAGCTTACCTTTATTCTACAATAACGAATTTGTAAATTTCGCTTACTGAAAAATAAATTTATAGCGCTCCCAGAACTACAAAGTGAGTTCTTACGTATCACATGGAGCACCGGTAGTCAAGATAGTCCTATTACAGCCGTCAAAATGAGGACTTACAGTGACTTCTGTAATATCACACGAGGGAATGAGCGCTAGAGCTTCTGGCTTTTCCTACAATTTCTGTTGATGTTAGGCATGAGATTGCATTTTGTGCATCTTTATAAGTGTTTAGGGTTCTACACATTTAAGTACTGTGTAATACATTAAAGCTATTTGGAATATATTGCTAATTCTTCAGCTCCAGAATTTTATGATGAATAAACTGTTATATATTTTTAGAGTCAGTTGTGTAACATGTGGACAGTTCAGCCATACTTCGTCAGTCGTGCGCCGTGATGTACTTGCAAACAGAAGACGATCTTTAACCATTGAACATGTGACACCTGCAAATGAACTGAGCTTTATGTCTTAACGATTTTAAATATCTTGAAAATGGATACTTGTGTTAGTTTTCGATAGCTTTAGTTTCAAAATGTATTTAACGAGTAACTGGTTCTTTTATAATACTGCTGCTTAAGTAGATTTCAGTCGCTGATTAGGCTACTGATGTGTAGTAAAGTAATAATGCAACAGACAGACGATCAAGTAGAGTACTGAGGAGATATTTTCGACTGCAACACTTTTAAATTTCAATACAATATTTGTTCCTAGGTACACCTGCATCTACATGACTATCCTGCGTTTCACACTTTTGTGCCTGAGACAGGAGTCGTAGAATCTCTTTCGCATAATTACTGTGCCGTTCCACTCTCTAAAGCGTGCGGAAAAAACGAACACTTTAATCTTTCCGTGCCAGCTCTGATTTCTCCTATTTTATTACAATGGTAATTTCTCCCTATATGAGTATGTGTCTACACAATGTTTTCGGTTTCGAAGGAAAACGTCGGAGATTGAAATTTCTGAAAATATCTTTTCGCAACGAAAAACGCCTTTGTTCCATGATTTCCATCCCAAATTGCGTATCATATCCTTGACATGAGCATGTTTTACCTAAAAAATTTTCAAGTTTTGAAATATCTTAATTTTTCCGGAGCAATTTTTGTAATTTCATAAAAACACTGCAGCAACTGAAAACTGAATGCCATCGTTTGAAAATGGAATAAAGAGAAAGATAAATAAGAAAATATATCAAATAAGGAATGACGTTAAACTTCTACTACAGGACTGGTTAGAAGCGAAGGCACAATACTTCCTCCTTAATGTATGTGCCTGAGGCCATAACACTAGAGAGATGCGCTGTTGAAAAACTAGAGAAGGAAGGGAGAAAATAGTGAGGAAGATACTTGGTGGTAAATAGGTCGTAAGAAGACCTAGAGAAGAACTGAACAAGAACATCAGGATAAATTCAGTAGAAATGAGACAGAAAAGTCCAGGATTTGTGGCGAAGTATTATGATGATGAATACGGACAGAATGATCAGAAGAGTATGAGAAACAATGGATAGGGAGAGGAAAAACAAAAACCACCTGAGTTGCTGAACTCAGGAACAGCTGGTTGGAACTGAAAGTCAAGGTGAAAGGGGAGGAAAACTGAAGAAACAAGAATACGCCGGCCAACATGCCAGAGATCAACAATTTAGACACGAAAAGGCTAAAGTCAGGGGAAGACGAAAAGAAATTGTCGGAAGAAGAAGAAGAAGGAGAGGCAAGATAAGGACTGATGAGGAGTTTCTGCTAGGAAACTTATGAAACCCAAACACGCTCCTGTAGGAGCCGTAGTGAAAGAAATTTTTTCTGTAAACTAC
Source organism: Schistocerca cancellata (assembly GCF_023864275.1). Classification (NCBI taxonomy): domain Eukaryota; kingdom Metazoa; phylum Arthropoda; class Insecta; order Orthoptera; family Acrididae; genus Schistocerca; species Schistocerca cancellata. Next base: position 927,867,797 of record NC_064626.1, on the reverse strand, counting down.
AAACAGATTCTGAGAACCATAAGCCCTGAAGGGAATGAAGGGAATGAATGTTTCTTCTATTGGGTTGTTGCCAAAGTTGGTAGCATTTTCCCGTAAGTTCTATAATCACAAGAGACACACATATTATAGAGTTTAGTCATCAATAATATATTGTGCTTCACTATTTACAACAATCTGCCAAAGCTGGCCGGCCGGTGTGGCCGAGCGGTTCTAGGCGCTTCAGTCCGGAACCGCGTGATCGCTACGGTCGCAGGTTCGAATCCTGCTTCGGGCATGGATGTGTGTGATGTGCTTAGCTTAGTTAGGTTAAGTAGTTCTAAGTTCTAGGGGACTTTTCTATTCCGCGACTGCAGTAATCACGTGGTTTTGAGGCTAAGAACTCGTAGAGCCCTGTTCGGAGCGCATTTTCATGCGGAAAGGAAGCTCCTTGAAGGTTTTCCGACAGAGAGCGGAAAAGGTGAAAATCTGAGGCCACGAGATCAGGCAAATAATGTGGGTGCGGAATGACTTCATAACCCAACTGCTGTGTAGTGTTTTCTGTCAGTCTATCAGACTACGGAAGGCTTTATCGTGGGTAGCATCACTTCAAGCACCGCCGGCCGGGGTGGCCGAGCGGTTCTAGGCGCTACAGTCTGGAACCGCGTGACCGCTCCGGTCGAAGGTTCGAATCCTGCCTCGGGCATGAATGTGTGTGATGTCCTTAGGTTAGTTAGGTTTAAGTAGTTCTAAGTTCGAGGGGACTGATGACCTCAGAAGTTAAGTCCCATAGTGCTCAGAGCCATTTGAACCATTTTTGAACTTCAAGCACCCTTCCCGGTCGTTGCTCTTCGACTGCGTCTGCAAGACGTCTCAGTTGTTGCCAGTAGATGTCTGTAGTGATCGTTACAAGTCGGGAAAGTAATTCTTAGTACGCCATGCCATCTTATTCCATCAGCTGGCTAACATAATTTTTGTAGACTAGCGAGAGACTTTGTACGGGGAGTTACTGCTTTGTTTCAGCTCAACTATTCCTTTGTTTTCCTGATGTTAGCATAAAGACACCTTTTCTTGTCACCAGTACAGAAGCAGGATAGGAATGGTCGATGTTCCTGAAGAACCAACTGATGACGAGCAAGCAGAGATGCACATATGGCCAACCTCTGATCTTTTTGGTTTTGGCTTAGAGCACAGGCTAGGGCCTACCCATAACCCCAAGTTTTGTACGTTCGGCCGGCCGGTGTGGCCGAGCTGCTCTAGGCGCTTCAGTCTGCAACCGCGCGAGCGCTACAGCCGCAGGTTCGAATCCTGATTCGGGCATGGATGTGTGTGATGTCCTTAGGTTAGCTAGATTTAAGTAGTTCTAAGTTCTAGGGTACTGATGATCTCAGATGTTAAGTCTCATAGTGCTCAGAGCCATTTGAACCATTTTTTGAACGTTTTTCATTGTAAGCAAATGTCACACGATGGTGAAATAATCACAGTTCATCATATTTACTAGTTCTCGAGTACACTAATGTGGATCACTGTGAATTAACGCGTCTAAACGATCATCATCTAACCATGAAGGTCTTCCTGAACGTGGAGTCACTAATGTCAAAACTGTTATTATTAAAACGAGAAAGCCATTTTCTTTCCGAGCTCAGCCCAGTGGCTTTATACCCATACTCGCAAATGTTTTGGCTGCCTGCACTGCTTTCACGCCCCTACTGAATCCAAACAGGAGAACATGTCGGAAATGTCTTATTTCTCCACTTCGCACTCCATTTTCCATTTTTAGCGTCCACTGCTCCACCTACAGATGACAGAATGACAATATCTCAAGTCAGACAGCTATAGTGAACTACAAATAAAAAACTGCAATTACTTTGAACAGTTAGTTCATGAGCCCACACGAATTGTAAATGGTTACGAAAACACACTTGACCTCTTAGCCACCAGATATGGCTTAAATTCAAAGATACTGTATCGATAGCAATAGACAGATTTATGCCGCATAAGTTAATAAGAGAAGGGACTGATCCACCATGGTACACAAAACACGTCAGAACACTGTTGCAGAAGCAACGAAAAAAGCATGCCAAATTCAAAAGAGCGTAAAATCCCCCAGGCTGACTAAGTTTCAAGGAAGCTCGAAATTTAGTGCGGTCGTCAATGCGAGATGCTTTTAATAGTTTCCACAATGAAGCATTGTCTCAAAATATTGTAGAAAACCCAAAGAGATTCCGGTCGTATGTAAAGTACACCAGTAGCAAAAAAACAGTCAATACGTTTTAATAAGTCACAGCTGCAAAATACTAACGCGAATTCTTTACAGACGAATGGAAAAACTGGTAGCAGTCGACCTCGGGGAAGATCAGTTTGGAATCCGTAGAAATGTTGGAACACGTGAGACAATACTGACACTACGACGTATCTTAGAAAATAGATTAAGGAAAGGCAAACCTACATTCCTAGCATTTGTAAACTTAGAGAAAGCTTTTGACAATATTTACTGGAATACGCTCTTTCAAATTCTAAAGGTGGCAGGGGTAAAATACAGGGAGCGAAAGGCTATTTACAATTTGTACAGAAACCAGATGGCAGTTATAAGAGTCGAGGGGCATGAAAGGGAAGCAGTGGTTGGGAAAGGAGTAAGACAGGGTTGTAGCCTCTCCCCGATGTTATGCAATCTGTATATTGAGCAAGCAGTAAAGGAAACAAAAGAAAAATTCGGAGTAGGTATTAAAATTCATGGAGAAGAAGTAAAAACTTTGAGGTTCGCCGATGACATTGTGATTCTGTCAGAGACAGCAAAGGACTTGGAAGAGCAGTTGAACGGAATGGACAGTGTCTAGAAAGGAGGATATAAGATGAACATCAACAAAAGCAAAACGAGGATAATGGAATGTAGTCAAATTAAGTCGGGTGATGCTGAGGGAATTAGATTAGGAAACGAGACACTTAAAGTAGTATAGGAGTTTTGCTATTTAGGGAGTAAAATAACCGATGATGGTCGAAGTAGAGAGGATATAAAATGTAGACTGGCAATGGCAAGGAAAGCGTTTCTCAAGAAGAGGAATTTGTTAACATCGAGTATAGATTTAAGTGTCAGGAAGTCGTTTCTGAAAGTATTTGTATGGAGTGTAGCCATGTATGGAAGTGAAACATGGACGATAACTAGTTTGGACAAGAAGAGAATAGACGCTTTCGAAATGTGGTGCTACAGAAGAATGCTGAAGATAAGGTGGGTAGATCACGTAACTAATGAGGAGGTATTGAATAGGATTGGGGAGAAGAGAAGTTTGTGGCACAACTTGACTAGAAGAAGGGATCGGTTGGTAGGACATGTTTTGAGGCATCAAGGGATCACAAATTTAGCATTGTAGGGCAGTGTGGAGGGTAAAAATCGTAGAGGGAGACCAAGAGATGAATACACTAAGCATATTCAGAAGGATGTAGGTTGCAGTAGATACTGGGAGATGAAGAAGCTTGCACAGGATAGAGTAGCATGGAGAGCTGCATCAAACCAGTCTCAGGACTGAAGACCACAACAACAACAACCGTCACTGCCCGATAGCGATGGAAATGTTACCGACGATGGTGCCACTAAAGCGGAGTTACTAAATACAATTCCTTCACGAAAGAAGACGAAGTAAATATCCCACACTTCGAAACCAAATGAGCTGTTAGCATGAGTGACATAAAAGTTGATATCTTAGGTGTTGCGAGACAACTCAAATCACTTAAGAAAGGCAAGTTTTCCGGTCGAGATGGTATACCAATCAGGTTCCTTTCAGAGTACGTAGACTCAATAGCGCCTTTCTTAGCAATCATATACAACCGCTCACTTGACGAAAGGTCTGTTCCTAAAGACTGGAAAGTAGCACAGGTCACACCAATATTCAAGAAAGGAAAGAGGAGTATCCCTTTGAATTACAGACTCATATCACTGACCTCAATTTGCAGGAGGATTTTGGAGCATACTGTACTCGAACATTATAAATCACCTTGAAGAAAATGACTTGTTGATACATCACAAACAGGGATTAAGAAAATATCGTTCTTATGCAACACAGCTAGCTCTTTATTCCCATGAAGTAATGAGTGCAGTCGACAAGGGATCTCAGGTCGATTCCATATCCCTGGATTTCCAGAAGGCTTTTGATACCGTTCCTTACGAGCGACTATTAATCAATCTGCGTGCATATGGAGTTGTGTGACTGGATTCCTCTCGGAGAGGTCACAGTTCGTAGTGATAGACGGTAAATCATCGAGTAGAACAGAAGTGATATCTGGCGTTCCGCAAGGTAGTGTCATATGCCCTCTGCTGTTCCTGATTTACATAAATGATCTATGTGATAATCTGAGCTGCCCCCTTAGACTGTTTACAGATGACGCTGTAATTTACCGTCTAGTAAAATCATCAGACGATAAATTCAAACTAAAATATGATCTACAGAGTATTTCTGTATGGTGCAAAAAGTGGCAATTGGCACTAAACAAAGAAAAGTGCGAGGTCATCCACATGGGTACTAAAAGAAATTCGATGAAGTTAGGGTATACGATAAATCGCGTAAATCTACTTTCTGTCAATTCGACTAAATACCTAGGAATTTCAATTACGAGCAACTTAAATTGGAAAGACCACATAGATAGTATTGTAGGGAACCCGAACAAAGACCGCGCTTTGTTGACAGGACATTTAGAAGATGCGATAAACCCACTAAAGAGACAGCCTACATTACACTTGTCCGTCCCTTGCCAGGTGGGATTCACGGAGGACATCGAAAAAGTGCAAATAAGGGCCGCTCGTTTCATGTTATCGTGCAACAGGGGTGAGAGAGTCTCTGATATGATACGCGAGTTGGGGTGGCAGTCACTGAAACGAAGGGGGTTTTCTTTGCGGTGGGATCTATTTCCGAAATTTCAATCACCAACTTTCTCTTCCGAAAATCTTTTGTTGATACCCACCTACGTGCCAGAATGAGATTTTCACTCTGCAGCGGAGTGTGCGCTGATAAGAAACTTCTTGGCAGATTAAAAATTTGTGCCGGACCGAGACTCGAACTCGGGAGCTTTGCCCTTCACCGGCAAGTGCTCTCAAGTGCCTGCCTCAGAGGTTTACTTCTTCCAGTGCCTTGCCTCCTACCTTCCAAACTTTACAGAATCTCTTCTGCGAAGTTTCATATCAGCGCATACTCCGCTGCAGAGTGAAAATCTCATTCTGGAAACATCCCGAAGGCTGTGGCTAAGCCATGTCTCCGCAATATCCTTTCTTTCAGAAGTGCTAGTTCTGCATGGTTCACAGGAGAGCTTCTGTAATTTGGAATGTAGGAGGCGAGGTACTGGCAGAAGTAAAGCTGTGAGGACGGGGCGTGAGTCGTGCTTGCTCGCGAAAGGCAAAGGTCCCGAGTTCGAGTCTCGGTCCGGCACACATTTTTAATCTGGTAGAAAGTTTCACCCACCTACGTATTGAGAAATGATCTTCGTAATAAGATAAGAGAAATCAGAGAGTGGAATGGCAGAGAAGTAGTATGAAAATGGTTCGATGAACCCTCTGCCAGGCACTTAAGTTTGAATTGCAGAGTAACAATGTAAATGTAGATGTAGAAATAACCCACAGCAACAGGAATATCGACATGCAAAACGCTGCGAACTTGTGCACCAAACTAATAGTAACACTGTGGTTTATTGTCCATTAACCGAAGTATTTAGCTTTCGTGCTGTCACTGCAAGAAATGTCGCCTATGAACAAAGGAAAGTAGGAAATCGAGGTACTCGTACACCCGACGATATTTTCTTCGTAAACGTTGTGGGTTATTTATTTGTCCTTTATTGATGGATAAGTTTGTTGTATTAGGACGTAGGTGACGACAGCCGAAAATCTGCGTGCTGTAGAAGGTGAAATCGCCCGAGCGCATGGATTTTTTCCTCGCAGACCAGGTACTGGGAGCAGTGTTAAGCGACGGAGGCGACGGTAAGGCGAGCCCCGGTTCCTCCACGGGTCGGGCCGGTCTCGTATATAACGAGCGATGGCCGGAGCCCACTTCGGCTCGGCAGATAACGCGCCGGCGGCCCGGGCTCTAAATCTGGAGAGCCGCTATTAATGACCCGGCAGCTATCAATTGCGCAGGCGGCGTTATTTACGGGTCGTCTCACCGCGCCGCGCCGAGCTGCGAGGCGAAAAAACGCCCGCCCCGCGGCCTGTAACGCGATTAAGGCCGGTATTAGGCGGGACGGCCCTTAAGCTCAGGGGCGCCCTGGCTGGCTCACTGCTTTTGAAACACGGTGCCCCATATCACTTTTTCTCCACGTTGCTGTGGCAACGGCAGATACCTTGAGCTGCTCTCGAGTAACGCCCCCAAGGCCTCCAGTCGAACCACAGCTGCTGACGGCTTTATAATTCCAGCATGCCTGGCTTACTTGCATTTTTCCAGTGTTCCTCAGCTGTTGTAGTTATTAGGTGCTTTCCATACAAACAGGACAACACATACCGGGTGGTTATACACTACTGGCCATTAAAATTGCTACACCAAGAAGAAATGCAGATGATAAACGGGTATTCATTGGACAAATATATTATACTACAACTGACATGTCATTACATTTTCACGCAATTTGGGTGCATAGATCCTGAGAAATCAGTACACAGAACAACCAACTCTGGCCGTAATAACGGCCTCGTTACGCCTGGGCATTGAGTCAAACAGAACTTGGATGGCGTGTACAGGTACAGCTGCCCATGCAGATTCAACACGTTACCACAGTTCAACAAGAGTAGTGAGTGGCGTACTGTGACGAGCCAGTCGCTCGGCCACGATTGACCAGACGTTTTCAATTGGTGAGAAATCTGGAGAAAGTGCTGGGCAGGGCAGCAGTCGAACATTTTCTCTATCCAGAAAGGCCCGTGCAGGACCTGTGTCGTGCGGTCGTGCATTAACCTGCTGCAATGTAAGGTTTCGCAGGGATCGAACGAAGAGTAGAGCCACGAGTCGTAACACATCTGAAATGTAACATCCACTGTTCAGAGTACCGTCAATGTGAACAAGAGGTGATCGAGACGTGTAACCAATGGCACCTCATACCATCTCGCCGGGTGATACGCCAGTATGCCGATGACGAATACACGCTTCTGATGTGCGTTCACTGCGATGTCGCCAAACAGGGATGCGAGCATCATGATGCTGTAAACAGATGACGTTTTGCCATTCGTGCACCCAGGTTCGTCGTTGAGTACACCATCGCAGGCGCTCCTGTCTGTGATGCAGCGTCAAGGGTAACCGCAGCCATGGTCTCCGAGCTGATAGTTTATCATCTGCATTTCTTCTCGGTGTAACAATTTTAATGGCCAGTAGTGTATTTACCACCCAACAAATATTTTCTTGTAATTATGTTTGTATCATTATACAAGTAATTAAAAGTTCGTGCAGATGGTTGTTGCCTTGCAAATGTCCCCATTTGTTGTCTCAGGGATCGAGACGTGGCTGCTCGATCCGGTTCAGCCATGCCGATAAGATGCCCGTCATCTCGACTGCTAGTGACACGAGGCTGTTGGGATCCAGCACGGCGTTCCGTATTACCCTCCTGAACCCACCGATTCCATATTCTGCTAACAGTCATTGGATCTCGACCAACGCGAACAGCAATGTCGCGATACGATAAAGCGCAATCGCGATAGGCTACATTCCGACCTTAATCAAAGTCGGAAACGTGATGGTACGCATTTCTCCTCCTTACACGAGGCATCACTACAACTTTTCACCAGGCAACGCCGGTCAACTGCTGTTTGTGTATGAGAAATCGGTTGGAAACTTTCCTCATGTCAGCACGTTGTAGGTGTCGCCACCGGCGCCAACCTTGTGTGAATGGTCTGAAAAGCTAATCGTTTGGATATCACAGCATCGTCTTCCTGTCGGTTAAATTTCGCGTATGTAGCACATCATCTTCGTGGTGTAGCAATTTCAATGGCGAGTAGTGATGATGATGATGATGTTTGGTTTGTGGGGCGCTCAACTGCGTGGTTATCAGCGCCTGTACAATTACCCAATCTTTGCTCAGTCCAATTTCGCCACTTTCCTGGATGATGATGAAATGATGAGGACAACACAAACACCCAGTCATCTCGAGGCAGGTGAAAATCCCTGACCCCGCCGGGAATCGAACCCGGGACCCCGTGCGCGGGAAGCGAGAACGCTACCGCGAGACTACGAGCGGCGGACGCGAGTAGTGTAATTGATGTGCAGCTACTCATGGAGGTCCAGTGTGGGTGGGCTGTAACTATCGCATGGCAGAGTAACGTTGTAGATATGTGTTAATGCAGAAGGAATTTGAGCTGGAAAAAAATGACTTACAATGTCGGCCCATCAGGTGCTGTACACTGTACGCCCTTTGTATGACAATATAACATCCACACTGTCATTTGACAGGCCATAACATGAATGAACAGTATGGCTATCAAGAAGAGAGACCGTACTATGTTAGTGAAACTGTTTTATGTGAACAGCAGCGATTTTAGCGTTGGATTGAGAGACTGGTAGATCTGAGGGGAGGCTTGATGTCATTGGATGATTAAAAGAAGATGATAATAAAATTCAAAAACATGGGTGAGCTCGGTGTGGCATCGGAAAGAAAAACGCATCCTATCCCGGTGGAAGTTACTGACTAGATAGGTGTTGTAACTGACCACATAGTACGTTCCCCAGGTGATTGCTGGTGATTGCTCAATGCCACCAGAGTTGTCCATCCCACGATCAACAATGCAGAAAGGTTTTTGGTGTATGTTACACTGTACAAGATCCAGATGGTGCGGCAACTGAAATCTCGTGATCCGCAGTAATGTTCTGAATCTGCTCTTCGGTTTGCGGCACAGAAAAAAGTTGATGACTTTTGCATATTGGACCGTTGCGACTTCTATGAGGGAGCGAGGGCGATCGTACTTTCGCCACTCGTGTGCGCAGAAGGATTAAGGCTTCCCACGTTTTGCCTAAAGCTTAGGTGGAAAATGCTGCGATAATTCGTTTCAAAGCTAAGTAGCGTATTCCTCAAATCGAAAATGTTCGTTAGAAATTTGGTTGAGTCAATAGTTGGGTCTTTGTACCAAAGTCGCGCTACAATTGCAAGGTCGTCGGCCAAAAGCACCGTATTATAAAGAAAATGGCATATGGTACTCTAAAGCCTGTATCAACTAGTTGTTTCCCTGTTCTAATAACATCGTCAATGTATATATTAAAAAGTGTGGGTGATGGGCTACACTCTTTTCAAACTCCTTGGTTTATCGTTATGTCTTCTGACACAGAATAGTTAGTCTTTGTTCTTATTTTTGTATCTCTATGTAGGCTTTCTATCAGCTTTATATTTGCTGAGAATATCCATTCTTGCGTAAAATGTTCCGTAAGATTTTCCTATCTACATGGCTGAAGGCTTTCTCTAAGTCTGTAAATGCGATGTGTGTTTCCCTACTCAACTCTCTTTGTTTTTCTATGGCATAATTTGTGTAAGTGTGAAACACTATTAGCACAGGATCTTGCTTTTCTGAAACCATTTTGTTCTTCAGATAACAGATATTCGCCAATAATTTGTACACGTTGATTTATTATCTTGGTGTAAATTTTATACTCTGTGTCCGCTAACATTATACCACTGTAATTAGAGCACTCATTTCTTTTACCCTTTTTAAACAGAGATATGAGATCTGCTACTGTCCATCGTTGTTTGGATTTGGCGTCTTTCTCAACATATCTTGTATAAATGAAGAAGTCTAAGCTTAACAATGTAATACCTCAGATTTAAGCAGCTCTGCATTTATGCCGTCTGGTCCTGTTGCTTTCCGTGTTTTTTTTTCTTTTTTTTTGTTGTTTTCTTCAGGGTCTCGTTTTGTTTGTGGATTGCTATATGATCAATGTCGCATGGTTTTCCCATTTCAGGGGTTCCTCTTCTAATTCTTGGTTTTCATTACACTTGAGCTGTTCATAATGCGCAATCCAATTATATTCTTATATTATATTTAGGTTTGTTGTCTTTTTTTCAGTTTTATTCAAATGCTTTGTCATCTTGTAAGCTACAGACTACCTTCCACGGATTTCGTGTTCAGGTCTGCTCACAAAGTTATCCCACAATTCTTCTTTTGTTTTCTTGATAATATTTTTTACTTTATTTCTTTTCTCTTTATATTCTTGTTTTTCATATTCTATTTTCGCCTGTAAATATATCTAATATGCTCGTTTCTTTTGCTCACCTGATTGTTTCATATCTTCGTTCCATACTCTAAAGTTCCTCTTACTCCTTTTATTATTTTGTTTTCTTAGTAACTGATTTGCGGCCTGTTCAGTATGTTTATGTTTTGCCATTCTGCTTCTATATTATGAGGCGTTTCTGTCTGGTTTAGGCAAACATGCAGTCTGTTTTGATGGAGATGTTTTATGTTCTCATCCTGTGATCAGTACACCTTAAAACCTTCTTCTCTTTTTTGTCTCAACTCTTATCGTCTTCTTGCATCTAGCGAGCATATTTTTGCTGCTACTAGGTAGGTAGTGGCCCCAGTAAATGTCGCTATCTCTGATAACACGAACATCCTGAACTTAGTCGCACATTTTACTGTTGGCCATCACATCATCTGATTACTGATCTCTTTCCCCTCACTCTCCGAGTGTATTTACGTATATCTCTCTTCCTAAAAGGATTGCTAATTTTTTTTAAATTCATTAGCAGTGCATTTACAGTGTCACGTTCATGCAGACAAAGAATGATGACGATTAGATTTTCCTTCTGAACATGTCTGATATAATAGTTGCGCAGATTTTGGACGTCAGATTTTAAAAATATCGTAACGGAAATCTCATGTTCGATTTGTGTTATGATTTTTCATACACTTAAAGCCTTTTCGAGCCCAATAGGAAGCACTATTGACAGTTCGGTTGCGTACGTCGTGTCAGCTTGATTTTACTCGATCTGCTTCGATCGTGTATTACGAGGACTACCACCTCAGTAAAAACGCAACTTGTTTAGAGTAACTCTTGATCAGGGAAAGGACAGTCAAGCGTTCCTCTTTAAATTAGTATCTATTAAGTCTTGAGTTTGATATTCTGGTTTAGCGTATAGTACACATCAGCAGAGAAGTCCATAATGAAAGAGATTCGGATGACTTTTATTATATTTCTGGATAAACTGTGAACAGTAATGCAAGCGTAGTATTTATAAAGGATTTCACCCTCTCTCTATCCGTCTGTCTCTCTCTCTCCCTCTCTCTCTGTCTGTCTCTCTCTCTCACACACACACCCACAAATACTATCACGTTTCATTCTTTACCTCCTTGGGGTAGAGAGTGCTACTTAAGATTGGGCCCAATGTAGAAGACGATTCTTTTCGGCCAAATCCCAACGACCTTGGAGTGAGGCAGAGGGCTTCTCAATGCGGAAATAGTAAGTTGCTATTTATACGTACGGGCTTCAATGCCGCCTTAGCGAAGGTCACTTCCTGCCTACGCATGCTGATGCTGAACGAATGTCTAATGTATGCCGCCAGAGACGATCTTTAGACGGAAAGCACGCTGTACGCTATGTGTCTGGCACCGCAACAAAAGAAGAGAGACACGTTGAGGGGCAGTTGTAGAGGTAGGTTCATTCATTTTTCATGAGTCGATGTGTGATATTGAAGTATTCTTCTAGACCATATACACTACCGGCCATTAAAATTGCTACACCAAGAAGAAATGCAGATGATAAACGGGTATTCATTGGACAAATACATTACACCAGAACTGACATGTGATTATGTTTTCACGCAATTTAGGTGCATAGATCCTGAGAAATCAGTACACAGAACAACCACTTCTGACCGTAATAACGGCCTCGTTACGCCTGGGCATTGAGTCAAACAGAGCTTGGATGGCGTGTACAGGTACAGCTGCCCATGCAGCTTCAACACGATGCCACAGTTCATCAAGAGTAGTGACTGGCGTACTGTGACGAGCCAGTTGCTCGGTCACCATTGACCAGACGTTTCCAATTGGTGAGAGATCTGGAGAATGTGCTGGCCAGGGCAGCAGTCGAACATTTTCTGTATCCAGAAAGGCCCGTGCAGGACCTGCAACATGCGGTCGTGCATTATCCTGCTGAAATATAGGGTTTCGCAGGGATCGAATGAAGGGTAGAGCCATCTGAAATGTAACGACCACTGTTCAAAGTGCCGTCAATGTGAACAAGAGGTGACCGAGACGTGTAACCAATGGCACCCCGTACTATAACGCCGGCTCATACACCAATATGGCGATGACGAATACACGCTTCCAATGTGCGTTCACCGCGATGTCGCCAAACACGGATGCGACCATCATGGTGCTGTAAACAGAACCTGGATTCATCTGAAAAAATGACGTTTTGTCATTCGTGCACCGAGGTTCGTTGTTGAGTACACCATCGGAGGCGCTCCTGTCTATGATGCAGTTTCAAGGGTAACCGCAGCCATGGTCTCCGAGCTGATAGTCTATGCTGCTGCAAACGTCGTCGAACTGTTCGTGCAGATGGTTGTTGTCTTGCAAACGTCCCCATCTGTTGACTCAGGGATCGAGACGTGGCTGCACGATCCGTTACGGTCATGCGGATAAGATGCCTGTCATCTCGACTGCTAGAGATACCAGGTCGTTGGGATCCAGCACGACGTTCCGTATTACCCTCCTGAACCCACCGATTCCATATTCTGCTAACAGACATTGGATCTCGACCAACGCGAGCAGCAATGTCACGATATGATAAACCGCAATCGCGATAGGCTACAATTCGACCTTTATCAAAGTCGGAAACGTGATGGTACGCATTTCTCCTCCTTACACGAGGCATCACAACAACGTTTCACCAGGCAACGCCGGTCAACTGCTGTTTGTGTATGAGAAATCGGTTGGAAACTTTCCTCATGTCAGCACGTTGTAGGTATCGCCACCGGCGCCAACCTTGTGTGAATGCTCTGAAAAGCTAATTATTTGCGTATCACAGCATCTTCTTCCTGTCGGTTAAATTTTGCGTCTGTAGCACGTCATATTCGTGGTGTAGCAATTTTAATGGCAAGTACTGTATATTCGTAATTGCTGGTATATAGTATGTTGAATTCGGTGTTTGCATACTAGCATCTCCCAAAAGAAAATTATCGGGAAAGTACTGGTACTTGCTAACGGAACACGTACAGTACAGAGATTTTCTTTTCTTGTATGTCGGCATCCATGGTAGGGTTCACAAGACGGTAGGGACATGCAGCCGGATTCAGAGACTCAAGAATCTGTTAAGACCTAGCAACACTGGTATGACTGGTGCGCCAGTGGTGACACGCCTTCAGCTACTTCGAATTATCGTCATGTAACTCAGAAACGAAAAGGTCTTGTAATCTGGAGCTTTGGCCGCCATTGCCTATCTTTCTCGCCGGGATCAGCACTTAACACAACGCGGTGAGCACATCTTACTAACGGTGTGTTACTGATATGTTGAGCACTACTTTTAGCGAGCGTTACTGCACAGCATTACACACGAACGGGAAGGGTCCGAGTTCGAGTCCTGTCCTCAGCGCTGATGCGTATGTACCACGTATTCGCAGCAACAGTTACACTACCGGTAAATACCCGGGCCGATGTGCATACTCGCCGGCATAGCTGTTGTTATCCGCAGTAATAAATGCACTATGTTTAAAAGTTAAAGGACATACGATTTACGTTAACTTGTGTTAGATGCGATGGATGTACATGATTGCATGGAATGGGATAGCTCGCCGGCAGGCAAGGTTGCATTCAAATTTAGCCATGGCCGGTCTTGACGGAAAACTTTTTGAGCAGTATAAATTGCGAAACGCTTGCAAAGAACGTGCATGATGCAGTATGAAATTTCTTCTCATCAAAGTAATTCGGATAGAAGTAAAGAAATAACTTGTACCACTGTTGGTGTGCTACTGTTGTTTAGCTACCCCTAGTCGTTAATTCACAGATAAGTTACAGAGCCGAGTGCTCAGACTTAGTAGACGAAAGTAGTATATGCTACAAGTAGTCCCACCGTTTTAAGTCTCTGCGTAAGGAAAGGATCAGAGTGGTATAAGAATTTTCAGTGTCCGTTGATGCGGATTAGGGTTTTCTGACATTGCGCAGATAAATTTTGATTAAGCGCAAGACCTCTGTATATCCGCCTCAGTGTTATGAAACTACCTAGTGCTCGCTTTTGAAGATTGAATATTATACTGTTTTATACATCCTTTGATTGTGGATAGTGTAATGTTTTCGTCAAAGAAAATAAAATGGATAAAATGAAATTTTTAAGTATTAATTTTTCGACAATTGGGCCGCATCACACTGGCGGCAGGAGGAATAAGAGAAAAATAACAAGATATTCTAGATTAGTGACTAAAATGAGCTTGCTGCTGTGTCGAATGGAAGCCATGACCTGAAATTTCATATTCCGGTGAAGTAAGATGGAGAAATCGTCGCTGGAGAGCGGAGACACTTGATGACGCAGGACCGTGAAAATGTTAAACTGTAAAGCAAGAAATGATTTTCATGATAATAGCAATGATAATCGTAAAAAGAAAATGCACATTCGATAGCGCGGTAATGGTGTCACCGAACCGTCCATTTCCAAAGGCTTAATTAACTGGAACATGTAGACACAAACTTCAAACAATATTAGTAGGAGGAATTGACCACATTGTTAATGAAGGAAGATGAAGTGGTATCAGAGGGGAGGATGTGGTAAAGTGCATGGATGAAATTACATGACACATTTTGGTTAAAATAATTTATTACATAGAAATTCAGACTTCCACATTAAAACCGTTAATCTTGTTTTAACTTTCAAACAATGAATGACACGTTCTCTGTACTTCATATTACTATTTCTGATGATATTATGCTACAAGAAATAACAGTTTAACCGTCTCATGGCGATACACATGAAAGCAAGCAGTAAACACAAATATTACACACTGACTACAGTTCAGGAAAAAAGAAGGTAAACAATTTAAACAAGGAGTTGAGCAACGTATCTCTTCTTTCGAAATTCTGACGTAATCCAGTCACAATATTTCTACCTGATTACGTTAAATGAACTAGCAAGTTTAACGTAAATTATCAAATCTTGGAAGTGGCATTATGCCAATCTTCAGTACAGTGAACAGATAAGAAAAGTCACAACAGTAATTACATAACCTTAATTACTAGACATCTCTTAAAATTTAAACCTGAGTATACAAATACGAAATAACATTAACCACAGGCACCTAGCCTTTTCAAAACGGTATCTGCGAATAGGATCCGATTTACTGTATTTCAAAGCACTCCATTCATTCGGACAATTCAAAAAGCAGTAACGTCAGCTTGAAACTAAACAAAGTGATAATTACAACTGATTAACTTACAACAGGATGACAGTTTAAGAAACCAGATTACTTAAGAGCCTGGCTCCAAATAATAACAGAAAGGTACAAGCTCCAACATCAGATTACTACTCCATGCGTTTCTTTAAAACCTCAGACATCAATGTGGCCTCTAAAATGTATTAAAAAGAGTATAAAATTTGAACAGAAGTACTTGAAACATTAATTTGTTACCACAAGCAAACCACACACAGGGCATTCGGAAAAATACGTTACACACTTCTAGGACTTGTAGAGGGATGTGGGTATATAACAGTTTGAATAAGAACATATGTCCTGGAATGCACCGTTTTGGTGCTACATCTGTTTGAAAACTTGTTTGCTATTGCTGGGTAGGTATGGAACAGAGTAGTCATGGTGGGGGGGGGGGGGTGATCACGTCGGCCAGCTGATGTCATTTGACGTCTGTCCTACCTCTCTAACTTGGTTGGAGCCTCATTCACATGTCTGTGAGTGTTAGAGCAAAATGGTTGAGTACACATTTGCAAAATACGCCTACATGATCCTTCTGAATGGCGAAGCACTCGGTAATGCAAGAGCTGCTCGTCCCTTTAAAAGGATCTTTCTCCACAACGTCCAACTCCATCGCATACCCTCTTCGTCACATTTAAGCAACGGCTTCGAATAGGGGTACCTTCATCGTCGGCAGACGTGACTGTAGTACTCCAAGGCGACGCTGCCTACACGAATACCGGAAGAGGCCAAACTGCATCACGTTGAAGACAACCCGTCATTGAGTACACGAACAATATGTTTGGCTCTTAATGAGTCGAACTGTAAAACAAGAGGTGATGTAGTGGGTCACTCCTAATCAGTTACTTGTAGAATTGGTCGGGTTACCAGCATATTTTCAAATTTTGTAGCATGGAAGCGTTACGTTTCCGGACTTGCGTTCCAGTTCAAAATATTATCTGCCCACTCCCGTCTAAAAGCCCCAGAAAACTGTAATGGGAATTTCATAACATCGTGTACACCAAAACTGAGGGGTCTGCACTTGTATACCAAACAAGGACAGAATTAGTGGTCTCTGTTACACACAATAGCTGCTGATTTAAGACCTAACTCGAAGTCCCGACACTGTACAAAACTTGAGAGGAGAATCAATATATTACTCGGATTTAAGAGCCACGGCAACAAAGCTTAGCTCTCAATACCAAACAGAAATAGCACCGTGCCCGCAGGCTACCACAATGAAAAGAAATGGCAAGACTGCTGTAATAGTCCGCCACAGTGTCACCAGCTTATTGTGGGCTCCAAAAGATTCCACCCACAGAATTTCAGAATACCACGCAGCACCTTGACCTGTTCTTCAGGATGCTGAAAGAGCCCTTCGAGGCACACGTGCCTCTAGGAGTCACAAAGCGTCTCACGCTGTTGCTCAAGTGACAGACACGTTGAACACACTACATCCGACTGCTCCGGCTCTTGTCTCCACACTCCGCGTCGCTCGCGGCACCTTGCGGGTAGCCGCCACACCACCCAGACGCTGCAGTCCAAGTCTCTCCAACGCCAACGCGCACGCGTCCAAATAGCCTCTCGCTCTCTGCACAAGAAACCCTCTGACTGGAAGTCAGTCATTAGATGAGTATGTGCCAAGCAAGATCGTATGAGACGGAAAAGAGCCACCGTGGTACAACAACCGAGTTACAAAACTGCTGCGGAAGCTAAGGGAATTTAACAGCAAAAACTACGCGAAGCGAAATGTGTTGTGAGGGGGGCTATGAGAGAGGCGTTCAACGAATTGGAAAGTAAAGTTCTATGTACTGACTTGGCAGAAAATCCCAAGAAATTTTGGTCTTATGTCAATGCGGTAGGTGGACCAAAATAAAATGTCCAGACACTCTGTGACCAAAATGGTACTGAAACAGAGGATGACAGACTAAAGGCGGAAATACTAAATGTCTTTTTCCAAAGCTGTTTCATAGAGCAAGACTGCACTGTAGTTCCCTCTCTAGATTGTCGCACAGATGACAAAATAGTAGATACCGAAATAGACGTCAGAGGGATAGAGAAAGAATTAAAATCGCTCAAAAGAGGAAAGGCCGCTGGACCTGATGGGATACCAGTTCGATTTTACACAGAGTACGCGAAGGAACTTGCCCCCCTTCTTGCAGCGGTGTACCGTAGGTCTCTAGAAGAGGGTAGCGTTCCAAAGGATTGGAAAGGGACACAAGTCATCCCCGTTTTCAAGAAGGGACGTCGAACAGATGTGCAGAACTATAGACCTATATCTCTAACGTCGATCAGTTGTAGAATTTTGGAACCCGTATTATGTTCGAGTATAATGACTTTTCTGAAGACTAGAAATCTACTCTGTAGGAATCAGCATGGGTTTCGAGAAAGACGATCGTGTGAAACCCAGCTCGCGCTATTCGTCCACGAGACTCAGGGGGCCTTAGACACGGGTTCCCAGGTAGATGCCGTGTTTCTTGACTTCAGCAAGGCATTCGGTACAGTTCCCCACAGTCGTTTAATGAGCCAAGTAAGAGCATATGGACTATCAGACCAATTGTGCGATTGGATTGAAGAGTTTCTAGATAACAGAACGCAGCATGTCATTCTCAATGGAGAGAAGTCTTCCGAAGTAAGAGTGATTTCAGGTGTGCCGGAGGGGAGTGTCGTAGGACCGTTGCTATTCCCAATATACATAAATGACCTTGTGGATAACATCGGAAGTTCACTGGGGCTTTTTGCGAATGATGTTGTGGTATATCGAGAGGTTGTAACAATGGAAAATTGTAGTGAAATGCAGGAGGATCTGCAACGAATTGACGCATGGTGCAGGGAATGGCAATGGAATCACGATGTAGACAAGTGTAATGTGCTGCGAATACACAAAAAGAAAGATCCTTTATCATTTAGCTACAATACAGCAGGTCAGCAACTGGAAGCAGTTAATTCCATAAATTATCTGGGAGTACGCATTAGGAGTGATTTAAAATGGAATGATCATATGAAGTTGATCGTCGGTAAAGCAGATGCCAGACTGAGATTCGTTGGAAGAATCCTAAGGAAATGCAATCCGAAAACAAAGGAAGTAGGTTACAGCACACCTGTTCGCCCACTGCTTGAATACTGCTCACCAGTGTGGGATCCGTACCAGATAGGGCTGATAGAAGAGATAGAGAAGATCCAACGGAGAGCAGCGCGCTTCGTTACAGGATCATTTAGTAATCGCGAAAACGTTACGGAGATGATAGATAAACTCCAGTGGAAGACTTTGCAGGAGAGACGCTCAATAACTCGGTACGGGCTTTTGTTGAAGTTTCGAGAACATACCTTCACCGAGGAGTCAAGCAGTATATTGCTCCCTCCTACGTATATCTCGGGAAGAGACCATGAGGATAAAATCAGAGAGATAAAGTCCACACAGAGGCATATCGACAATCTTTCTTTCCACGAACAATACGAGACTGGAGTAGAAGGGAGAACCGATAGAGGTACTCAAAGTACCCTCTTCCATACACCGTCGGGTGGCTTGTGGAGTATGGATGTAGATGTAGATGTAGAAGTTTCTAGAGAGCAGTCGAACCAACCAACCAGGTAGAAGGCGCAGTAAAACCATTGCAAAAATCGTTTGCTACAACCTAGCCACATACGTCTGAGAAAACATGTTAAAATTCATCTATGTTTGTTATTAAAATCGAATTACGAATAACAAGATACACAGGATCTTGCATGATGACGATATGAATACAGAAGAGTAGCAATAAGAAGACATCACTCATTTCTTTCGAACATAGATGTGCTTAGTTTTGAAGGTATAAGTTCTAATATAAACTCATTAGCTCCAGTATCATATAGTGCTCTCTTTTCTGCCTTTCTCGATCCTGGTATTTTTTTTCTGCTACAGTCACAAAACTTTCTTCCAGTACTTACGTTATGTTGTTCATGTCTTTGTTTCTAATGCTCACATTTACCATGCCTCTACGCTATGCCTTCTGCACCACACTTACTTTGCCTTCCTGTTTCCATTGAAGTATAGGTGTGCAAGCTGTTATGTGGAAATAGAAGTAATATAAGAGAATTTTCTCTTTATTCAAAGAAAAATCCTAGGTTCCAGAATCTTCCTCGTGCGTCAGTTGTCAAGACTGTATCACAAAAAATGGTGGTGATTGTCCAAAGAATTTTAAATGCTTTCCATACACATCAAAACCTATTTTCTGCAATCCACTGTGAAGTGCGTAGCAGACGGTATTTGAGATCGTATGATTTGAAAGGGCTTCTTCCCCTTCCATTTGCGTATCGAGCGCGAGAAGAACGAGTGCTTAAATTTCTGGGCGTTCTGTAACCCCGGCCCCAAACGGAACAATACGTGGAGGACAGTAGCATTTTCGTAAATTATTCACTTTCTGCTGCTTCTTAAAACTTTGTTAATAGGCTTTAGTTAGGAAGCTGGTGTCTGTCCTCAAGCGTCTCCCATTTCCGGTCTTTCACCCTCTCTGTGACACTCCGTCATGGCTCAGACAAACCAGATCCCTTTCGTGGTGGCATTCTTTCTGTACATAAAATAGCTCTTATCAGTCCTATCTGGCAAGGGTTCCATACACTTGAGCAGTATTGTAGGATGGATCAGATGAGTGTTTAGTAAGCAACCTCCTTTGTAGCATGATTTGATTTTCGCCTTATCTTACCACTGAGCGGAAGACTGACACCGCCTCACACACGACTGAGCCTTTGATCGTTCCATTTCACATTCCTAAAAATTGTTGTATCGAGGAATTAGTATGATTGCTTGATCGAAAGTGCCACTGACTGACATTATAGCAATGAGATACCATGTTTTATCGTACTGTGAAGAACAGAGTGTTATTTTTATGGTTGGTTGTAACAGGTTATCATACTTTAAACAACAGTTGGATATCTGATTAAGGTGTGGTTGAATACTTGGGTAGCAGTTTCCAGTCAGTTGCTCATTACAGGTTTTCTTCATAAGATTATAATTATGACATTAATGGCGAATGTCAAAAATAAGCAGGTGTATGCAGCATATTACTGTAGTCATGTGGATCAAAGCACTTTCTTCTTCTTCTTCTTCTTCTTCTTCTTCACGGATGGATCACTTAAGACCACGCGTAATCAACATTTGTTGGCCTTCCTTTTTGCTCAGTATTCCTTCATATGCAACGAATGGGCTAGTTTTCGTTGCACAGACCACATATGTCGCTTACTTTTTGTCTCTTCTTCCTCAAAACCCTGCGTGTTTGTGATTTTTATGATTTCATTTCTGTCATGTAGATTTGGAGACCCTTATTCTCTCAGGTCTTTTTCGGTCTGTTTATACCAGTTCGCTCTTGTAGTTTTGTTCTTTAAAATGTATGGATTTTGTACGTTAACCTGTTTGAGTCCATTCTTTCTAAATGCCCCATGAATTGGATTATTCTCATGCGCATTGTGCATGTTATTTTGGAGATATTTTTATATACTTCTGCACTGGGTTTTGGATAATGCACACCATCTATAGTTCTTAGCCCTAGGGGTTTACTCATTATTTTACGTTCTTTCACTTCTAATGCCCCTTTTAGTGTTGTGTGTTGAAGATTTATTGTCTCAGATGCGTAGAGAGCTTCGGGTTTGGTTACTGTCGTGTAGCGTCGTATTTTGCAGTTAAACGAAATATTCTTTTTTGTTACCTGAAACGCCGTTTCCATTTTCTGGACTCTTGATCTGACTGATTTCTTTTCATTACAATTTTTCTGCAATCCATTCACCTAAATATTTAAATTCTTTTATTCGAGAGATGAAGCTGCTACCAATTTTGAGATCAGAAGGTGCATCTTTTATGTCAGTCATAAATTTTGATTTTTCTAATGAAATTTGTAATCATATTTTTGCTGCCTGCTCTTGTAATAATTCTAGCGGTTTCTGTGCTTCGGTAATGTCTTGAGCGATCAGTGCCATGTCGTCAGCAAATACTGAACAGTCTAATTCTATGCCCATACGTTTTGGTCCCAGTCTGTGTGCTGGTGCACCTGCTTTTCTCCATTCTCGAACAACTTTTTCAAGAGAACAATTGAAGAGTACAGGGGACAGTCCATCCCCTTGTCGTACTCCTGGGTCCACTTCCAGTTCTGTTCTCAATTCTCCCATAAATTTTACTTTGGATTTGGTCTCCGTGAGCGTTTCTTTTATGATGTTTGTTGTCTTTTGATCTAGTCCAAATTCTGCTAAGACTTCAAAAAGGGATTCTCGGTCTATACTGTCATATGCTTTTTTAAAGTCGACAAACGTAATGACATAACTTTTGTTTGAAGTACTATGCAAATATTTCATCGAGCTTTTCAAGTTAAGGATTTGTTCTACGCATGATCGACCTTTTCGGAATCCACCTTGGTATTCGCCTAGTTTTGAATCCAGCTGAGGTTCTGCGCGGTTTAGTAGGGCTTTAGAGAGAATTTTGTATGTTATTGACAATAAAGAGATTCCACGATAGTTGTTGGGGTCTGTTTTACTTCCTGTTTTGTACAGAGGACGTATGATTGCTGTCTTCCAATCTGTAGGGGATTTTTTCAGTTTTCCAGTTTTCATCTACAATATCTTTGCGTTTTGCAATAAGATTTTCTCCTGCATTTTTCCATAATTCTGCGATGATTTGGTCTTTTCCTGATGCTTTGTTATTTTCCAGTGACTGAATTATCTCTTTAATCTCAAGTAGACTTGGTGGCTTCGACTCTGGGCTTCGTTGTGTATGACGGAACTCAAATTTTTCTGCAGGCTTTTCACAATTCAGTAATTTAGAAAAGTATTTTGCAAGAATTTCATAGTTTTAGGTGTTGGTGTGGGCAATTTCTCCATGTCAGTTTTTGAATTGGAATGATGGAGGAGAGTACTTTGTTAATTTTTGTTTGAATACTCTGTACAAAATTCGGGAGTTGTTTTTCTTGAAATGGTCTTCTATGTCTTGCAATTTTTTGTCTTCGTGTCTTTTACGGACAGTTCGTATTGATTTTGTGACTCTTTTCCTGGTATCTTTGAGATCTTCCAGGGTCTTTTGATTTTTGTTGCACAACCAATTTTGCCACGCCTGTTGTCTGAGATTTATCAGTTGGTCACACTCATCTGTCCACCATGGATGTTTATGGGTTCTATTGTATACATTTCCATTGTTATACTACATGAAGAGCAAGGGTCCCAGCAGACATCCCTGAGGACGCATAAAGACTTGTTATATTTAAGTGGCATGCTTTTCGATTAAATCACTGATCCTTTCTAATCGTTTGGTGTAAGGTGAATTACTTCAATTACAGCACAATGTGGTCCCGTAATATGACATGCCATGAACGCATCCGGAATAATGGAACACTTGTAAGTGAAGTCCAACGTAATAAAAGATACCACAGGCATAAAATTCCGACATTTGTCGTGCGGTGTCAGACTAAAATTCGCCGAGTGACAGCTGCGGTTTCTCGCAGTCCCCTTCACCACAGCCGCCTCCACTAGCGCCGCGGCGTTCGCTAATGAGCAAGTGCGTTTTATGTGCGTCTCGCACGCGCCGCTTTACGCAACACAAGCGTGAACGCCGCGCCCAGCGGCGGCTGCTGAACTGCGAGCGCAATTAGAGCGGCGAGGCTGCAACGGGGGCGGAATGCAGCGCAAAGCGAGCGCCGCGTGTGCGTGCGCGAGTGCGTGCGCGTGTGCGTGCGTTGCTTATGTATTCCGGTCCTGCGCTGGGACTCCTAGTCTACCACTGTACACTTTCGCATTGCGCTAACGTATTACGCACCTTGCGCCAAGAGAAGATGGTAACCTAAACGAGCTAAGCAACGGCAAGAACGCCGTACAGTGCAAACCGTTGCTTGAAGCTCAATCGTGAGATAACTCTATTTTACAAATAGTTCTTTGGTGTTTCCAGAGCAAAATCATGTGATGTTATTACCCGAACGGCAAAATTACAAAACACAATGTTTTCGTAGCCTGACGGAGAGTTTTTTACAGCATCCTCGTGAAGCACCCTGAAGTGCGAAAGAAAATGGTACAGGCGTGTCTATTCAAATACAGAGATATGTAAGCAGGTAGATTCAAAAAATTGGCTCCAAGGACTATGGGACTTAACATCTGAGGTTAGCAGTCCCCTAGAACTTAGAATATTTAAACCTAACTAACCTAAGGACAAAACACACATCCGTGCCCAAGGCAGGATTAGAACCTGCGACCGTAGCCGTCGCGCGGTTCCGGACTGAAGCGCCTAAAAGCGCTCGGCGACCGCGGCCGGCACAGGTAGATTATGGCGCTGCCAGACACAGTAAGTGTCTAGAGCAGTTGTTAGATCGGTTACTGCTGCTACAATGGTATGTTATCTCGATTTAAGTTACTTTGGACCTGGTGTCATAGTCGGCGCACGAGCGACGGGACACAGCATCTCCGAGGTAGCGACGAAGTGCAGATTTTCCCGTACTATCGTTTCACGAGTGCACCGTGAATATCAGGAATCCGCTAAAACATCAAATCTCCGATGTCTCTGCGGTCGCAAAAAGATCCTGCAAGAACGGGACCAACGACGACTGAAGAGAATTGTTCAACGTGACGGAAGTAGAAATCTTCCGAAAACTGCTGGAAATTTCAGTGCTGGACTATGAAGAAGTGTAAGCGTGCGAAACATTCGACGAAACATCTTCGATGTGGGCTTTCGGAGGCGAAGGCTCACTCGTGTTGCCTTGATGACAGCACGACACAAAGCTTTAAGCCGGCCTGGTCCGTCAACGTTGACATTGGATAATTGATGGTTGGAAACATGTTGCCTGGTAGTTCGATTCTCGTTAATTGTATAGAGCAGATGGACGTGTACGGGTATGGAGATAACCTCGTGAATCCAAGCAGCCTGCATGGTTGCAGGGCACTGTTCAAGCTGGTGGAGGCTCTTAATGGTGTGGGGTGCGTGCATTTGGAATGATATGGGACCACAGATACGTGTACATACGACTCTCACAGGTGACACTGTAAGTAGGCTATTTATATTTTCTTATTGGCAACGTTACGTAGCGCTCTGCATGAAAATCACTGGCTGTGCTGTGTGCAGCCTGCGGCTAGTTTGCATTGTTGTCTGCCATTGTAGTGTTGGGCAGTGGCAGCTGCGAGCGCTACGTAACGTTGCCGATAAGAAAACATAAACAGCCTACTTACATAGGTCACGGCACCAGTTTCCGCTACAGTAACAGTCTCATATAAAAATATTTCACAGGTCAAGAATTTGCGTTACAAATCTGTAGAAACCAAATGCTATTGATATAACAGTGTCCAAAAAATTTTCGTCGGCATTGTGATACATTCACGCATTTACATACATTTCATAACTCTTAAAGTACGTTTCTTGGTTTCCAACATCCTTTTCATAAATCAGAGTCCCTAACCACTATTCATTACTCCTTACCTTACTACACATATACATATTCGTCGACACTTTTTCAATATTTCATCTTAATAAGTATGTAGCATAATCAAATTCCTCATTGCCATTGTAGTGTTGGGCAGCGGCAGCTGGATGTGAACAGAGCGTAGCGTTGCGCAGTTGGAGGTGAGCCGCCAGCAGTGGTGGATGTGGGGAGAGAGATGGCGGAGTTTTGAAATTTGTCATGAACTGCTATATATATTATGACTATTAAGGTAAATACATTGTTTGTTCTCTATTAATATCTTTCATTTGCTAACTATCCCTATCAGTAGTTAGTGCCTTCCGTAGTTCGTAGCTAAATGCTGGCAGTAGTGGCGCTCGCTGTATTGCAGTAGTTCGAGTAACGAAGATTTTTGTGAGGTAAGTGATTTCTGAAAGGTATAGTTTAATGTTACTCTGGGCCATTCTTTTGTAGGGATTTTTGAAAGTCAGATAGCGTTGCGCTAATAAAAATATTGTATGTCAGTTTAATCACAGTCGTGTATAATTGTTCTAAGGGGACGTTTCAACACGTACATTATCATCCTGCCTGATCACCTGCATCTGTTCATGTCCATTGTGGATTTCGACGGACTTGGGCAATTTCAGCAGTACAGTGTGACGCCCCACAGGTCCAGAATGGCTACAGAGTGGCTCCAAGAACACTCTCCTGCGATTTAACACTTCCGCTGGTCACCAAACTCCCCAGGTAGCAACATTAGCGAGCATATCTGGAATGCCTTGTAACGTGCTGTTCAGAAGAGGTCTCCACTCCCTCTTACTCTCCCGGATTTATGGACAGGCCTGGAGGATACATGGTGTCAGTTCCCTCCAGCACTACTTCAGACATTTGTAGAGTCCATGCCACGTCGTGTTGCGGCACGTCAGCATGCTCGCTGTGGTCCTACACAATGTTAGGCAGGTGTACCAGCTTCTTTGGCTCTTAAGTGTATTTTAAAGCGGCGTCGTGCTAAAGTTGGAATTTCTGTTGATTTCACTGTGGGTTCTTCGCGAAACGTTATTATACAGAAAAAACGCATGTTTTGCTAGTTGTTTCACAAATTATTGACTTCTGCGACCTAAAATGTACGTTGTTAAAGCACCATAAAGTGCAATTAGAAAAAATGTTCTCTACATAATAGTACAAACACAAGAAGCCAAATAATTCACAGTCATCAAAGAAACGTATTGCTACTACTACATACACAAAATAATCCACTCACAACCACGTTGATGTTGTGGTTTTCACTGCGAAGACTGATTTGATGCTGCTCTCCATGCTAGTCTGTCTTTCTGAAGCGTCTTCAACTCTGGATAACGCCTGCAAGCTACACCAATTTGAATCTGCTTACTGTATTCATGCCTAGACCTCCCGGCACAGTTTTTGGCTCCCACATTTTCCATGATTACAAACTGACCATTCCTTGATGCCTCAGGATGTGTCCTGTCGACCAATCCCTTCTTTTAGTCAAGTTGTGCATAAATTTCTCTTATCCTCATATCGATTCATTGCTCCTCATTGTGTATTCGATCTATCCTTATAACATCACTATTCTTTTGTAACACCACATTTCCAGTGCTTCTGTTCTCTTCTTGTCTGAACTACTTTTCGTACACGTTTCACTTCCGTTCAAGGTTTTGTTTCACTCCAAATGCCTTCAGAAAAACTTTCCTGACACTTATATAACAAATTTTTGCCTGCTGCCTGCAGTATATTAGCTCACTGAAAGACGTGGTTTTTTTTTCTTTTCAGAATGTAATCTATTTTGGTGAAGAATGTACCAAAGAAAATGGTTATATACATCTTTTTCTGGTAATATTTTAGGACACTATTGGTGACAACACTTGTATTATAGCTTTGTTTTTGCTTTTTCTTAAGACTACTGTCGCCGCCCGGTGTGGCAGAACGGTTTTAGGCACTTCAGTCTGGAAACCGTGAGACCGCTACGGTCGCAGGTTCGAATCCTGCCTCGGGCATGGATGTGTGTGATGTCCTTACGTTAGTGAGGTTTAAGCAGTTTTAAGTTCTAGGGGACATGACCTTAGATGTTAAGTCCCATAGTGCTCAGAGTCATTTGAACCATTTTTAAGACTACTGGCGATAAGAAAATGAAGGAATGGGAGGAGGGTAAAGAAGACGAATTTAACCTATTAACTATGAATAATTGCAAAAAGAAGACTCTTTCGGTCACTGCAAAGTTGAGACATAGAAGAGCAGGATACGATCAGTGTAGACAGCGAGTAGAAAGAAATTGTATTTCCCAGGCTGAGCGAATCTCAGATACGGCCAGGAAAAGAGGGAGTACTGTCTTCGGACACTTCCTTAGTATAAACTACGGGGGACTGACACATCTATATCTATACCCATGCTCCGAAAAGCTTCCTTGCGGTGTGTAGAAGAGGGTATTTTCTAACCACTGTCTCTTCGCCCCTTCGCCCCTTTTCTGTTCAAGTCGCGAATAGCAAGGGCCAGCTTCACACAAGCCACTGAGGGGCGCTTTTCTGCAGCGCAGAGGGAAGAACGATTGTCGGTAAGCCTCCGTGAGGCCTCAAATCTCTGCAATTTTATCTTTTGGTGTTTTCGCGAGATATACGTTGAAGGAAAGTAATGTATTTATTGACTCGTCTAGAAACGTACGCTCTCTGAATTTTAACAACAATCCACACCGTGATGCAAAACGCCTGTCTCGCAGCGTCTGGCGCTGCTGTTGGTTGATCACCTCTGTCGCGCTTTTTCGCTTACTAAGTGAATCCGTAACGAAATGCGCTGCTCTTCTTTGGATCTTCTCCATCTCCTCTATCAGTCCGATCTGGTACGGATCCCATACTGTGGAGCAGTATTCAAGTATTGATAGAACGATTGTTTTGTACGTTACTTCCTTGGTTGATAACGCAGTTTCTTGTCGAGGAATAACAATAGTAGTATGGATCCAAGACCAGCAAAGGGATCTGAATGCAATGGGAACACAGGAAAGAGACATTTGCAACAGGGTGACTTCTGAATCTAAAATTTATCCTATCATAGTTTTTCAGAGCAGTATCACACTACAGAAAATTCATCATGGAAAGTAAAGCAATTTGCGAAGTGTGTGAATGAAAGAATGTTTTACAAGGATAAAGACCAGAAAAAACGAAGCTTACGCAAATTAACGTTGTTCTCTGGTGACCAAAACGAACAGGAAAAGTAAAAAAGACTGTCGGCAAGAGTGTGCTGATAACCTGTTGTTTTGATTGTGTATAGCTCTTGCTCTAAATTAGGTTACAGTTTAATAGCCCATGAAAAGAAGTACTAAGATACAGAAAGATTGAGGAGGAACAACCGTGGGCCTTTTTGACCCACTATCTTAATATGTTCTTTTGAAGGATTTAAGGAGAAGACGGGAAACCTTAATTGAGAGGACAAATGGAGATTTGAACCTCGATAGCTCCGAAAAACCAATTACGGCTGCTTATTCGAGCTATTTATATCATAGATTTTGATCTGTTTCGGTGAGATAAAGCTGGGCAAGGAACGAAGTGTCCTTGTTAGCAGCCATACTTCAATGCTAACTATAAACATACGTATATAATTTCTGCTGTTATTATTATCACTTGATATTGATATACTGACTCGAAGACTGCTTAAGTAATAGAACCTAGTATGTTTCCTCGACGGCGAGAGTTCATCAGAGACAAAAGCGTCGTCTGGAGTGCTCCAGGGAAAGGTGATAGGCCCGCTGTTTTTCTCTACGTATTTAAATGATTTGTCGGACGAGGTGAGCAGCAATCTCCGGTTGTTTGCTGATGACGCTGTGGTGTATAGTAAGGTGTCGAAGGTGAGTGACTTAGACAAAATTTCTAGTTGGTGTAGTGAATGGCAGCTAGCCCTAAATGTGGAAAACAGTAAGTTAATACGGATGAATAGGAAAAATAAACCTGTAATGTTCGGATACAGCATTAGTAGTTTACTGCTTGGCACAGTCACGTCGTTCAAATATCTGAGCATAGCGTTGCAAAGCGATATGAAATGGAACGAGCAAGTGTGGACTGCGGTAGGGAAGACAAGTGGTCGATTCCGATTAATTGGGAGAATTTTAGGGAAATGTGGATTATTTGTAAAGGAAACCACATATAGGACGCTGGTGCGACCTATTCTTGAATACTGTTCGAGTGTTTGGGGTACGTTCCAGGTCGTGTTGATGGAGGACATCGAAGCAATTCAGACGCGAGCTGCTAGACTTGTTACCGTTGAGTCTGAACAATACGTAAGTGTTAAGAGATGCTTCGGGAACTCACATGGATATCCCTGGAGGGAAGGCGACGTTCTTTTCGAGGAACACTGTTGATAAAATTTAGATATCCGGAATCTGGAGCTGACTGTCGAATGAATCTACTGCCGTCAACATACGCTGCGCGTAAGGATCACGAAGATAAGATACGAGAAATTAAAGCTCATTCTGAGGCAAATAGATGTTTTTCCCTCTGTTAGCATGTGTATCAGGAAAGGAAGTGACTAGTAGTACAGTGGTACAGGGTACCCTCCGCCATGCACCGTACGGTTGCTTGGGAGTATTGATGTAGACATATATATAGACGGCTTAAATAATAAGCTATCACTAAATAAACTATGTTTCCGAAGGACTCGAAGCAATGTTCTGCAGGCGTTTCGTGCAACTGCAGTTGCCAACGGAGCGAAGGATGCAATTTTAAGACCCGTGTTTTCTTCTCAGTGCGTTTCGGAACAATGCTGGTGCCCAATATGACCTCCAGGATGATGTGTACAGACTTCTGTTTTCACATGAGTATTACTTCACCTGGCCCTCTTCTCAACGCAGGTGGTTTGCAAATATTTGTTATTGGGTACAGTAAGGCATGTAATGAAGGTGTCTTGGTCAGCTCTGTTGACCATTGTTGTGTCAGCACTGTTACAATGGACTGTCTTATCGGTTATTATGCTGCGGTTTCAGCATATACTGAAATTTTCATCTTGTACAACAATGGGATCATCGTAGCTGTAGTATGACAAGGTTATTATTATTATTATTATTACAATTATATGTATCGCACCACAAACTAGTGGGGTGGCACAGGTACGATTAACCTGCGCCCTCGTTGATACTGCAGACCGTACATTTCTAAACACATTTGCAAATTTTGCAAAAGAAACTCTACGGCGGAATAAAACGGTGCACCAGGAGGAAATTACCCGAATGGGACGGACATCGGTAGATATGATGTACGTGTACAGCCAAACAAATGATTAGTTTCTGAAAAAAATGGACGATTTGTTCAAGAGATAGGTGCACCATTGGCCCCAGTTAGACTTCAATAAATCTTCCAGTTTTTCTGAAATTGTAATCATTTGTTTTTCTGCTCATGTACACCAAATCTACTTGTTTTCATCCGTTTCGGATAATTCCTACACGGCGTGTCGTTTTTTTTTTCTTTTTGTTGTACAATGTATGTCTCTTCCATGTTCTTAGATTATCTCCTGCCGTTAACACAGAAAACTTTATATCCAGATCTCAGACCTCTACCTTCCCAGATCCAGAAAGTTTCGATGAAGATCATGCTCGACGTTGAAAGGTGTTTGTATATAGTTTCATAAGCAATTTTCTTATTTTTTTATCCCTTAGGAAGGGCACGTAAGATTTGTACCGTTTGGAGACGCTGCGGTGCCCGGAGACTAATCGGGTTAGTGCGGTGTCGTGGCGGTGAACTTGTACAGAAAAGACGCAGTATATGCTACTCATAGGGCTTATTTTATTGATCCGATGGAAGATATCATTATCGCAAAAGGAATATTATCATTATGCAGTGAATAAGACGGATTTACTAAGATAGACACTACATTCAGAAGATTGGGATTTAAGGTAACGAGCGAAAATATTTTGTTTTATTCCGGCAGCGTTTAGTCAGGCATTCTTGATTCAACACAGACGTCCAAATCGGAAATTTCTTGCTGGTTGTGGATGACGCTGGTGTTATCGCCAGAGATGTTCCATACGTGTTCGGATGGAGACAGATCTGGTGATCGAGCAGGCCAAGGTAAAACGTCGACACTCTGTAGAGCATGCTGGATTGCAGCTGTGGTATGTGTACGAGCGTTATCCTGTTGGAAAATACCCCACAGAATGTTGTTCGTGAACGGCAGCATAACACATCGAATCACCAGATCGGCGTACAGTTTTGCAGTCAGGGTGCGTGAGATAATCATGAGAGTGCTCCTGCTGTTATACGAAATCTCACGCAGGTATGTTCCAGGTGTACGTCCAGTGTGTCTCGCATGCAGACGGGTTGGTTTCAGGCTCTCAGTTTGTCACCTTCTAACCAACATAGGGCCATCACTGGCACTGACGCAGAACTGGTTTTCATAGGAAAACATAACAGACCTGCACCCCGCTCTCCAATGAGCTCTCGCTTGATATCACTGAAGTTGGAAATGCCGGCGGTTTGGGGTCAGTGAAATGCGTGCTATACGGCGTCTGGTTCGGGGCTGTCCTTGCAGTAACCGACTTGTAACAGTTAGTTGTGCCACTGTGGTGCCAACTGCTACTCAGATTGCTGCTGCGAGTGCAATACGATGCGCCAGAGCCTTACACCGAACACGATGGTCTTCCCTCTCGGTAGTACCACGTCCGGAGCTCGGTCTTCTTGCGACCGTACATTCTCATGACCACCGCTGCCAGCAATCATGTACACTGGCTACATTCCTACCAAGTCTTTCTGCAATATCCCAGAAAGAACTTCGAGCTTTTCGTAGCCCCGCTAGACGATCTCGTTCAAATTCAGTGAGGTGTTCATAATGGCGTCTTTGTCACCTTAAAGGCATTCTTGACTAACATCAACTTACCATATCCAGTCTCGAAGTAAATAACGCTCACGACCATTACACTGCGTAGTTCAAGTAAACCTTATTTGCATCCTCATAGCGGCGCTACTATTGGCGCTCTTACGCGACTGTCGCGTAAATTTAATAGACATCATCTTTCAGATGTAGAAACACGCCTAGCAGCCTTTCGTTTATGTCGTACAACTCCTTTTTGGAGCTGCGATTTTGTTTCCGTCAGCGTATTGCCTTCGTGCGTGTTATTAATGTGTTTCCTACCACTTAAACCTCTAGAAACAACAGTTCCTTAATTCCGATTAAAACTACCATATTCACTTCGACTGTTATCGTCTTTGTTACCACTATCATCATCATCTCCACCTCTTAGAATTATTGACGTGTAGCTACTGCTACACCTGTCGCTTTTTTATTCTGCTCCGTAATCTCCTCAACTTTCCAACTCTTTGATATTAACACTTTTAGTTTTCGAAGGCAGTCTTTTGCCTCTCCTTATATAATGTTCTCCTTCATATTTCTTCCATTCTCAGTAGTTTTATTTACTAGCACAATTATATACAACTTTATTCTAATTAGATTCCTTCTGCTTCACCTCATTTTACTATTCTAAAAATCTTAAACTATGATGCTTAAATGTGCCTGTCTTTTCGTTGTCTTGTAAACAATAATTCACTTGTATGCTACAGTACTGGAACAGCCTTTGTTTTATTACACTTTACCCTGAATTCCATTTCTGATTTATTAGATGTCTTCGGCGTACCTTTCCAAAATTTAAGTTTCTCTCAAATGAATCATTTCCACTTTTGTAATTCATTTTCACCACAACCTAGAAGGTAAAAACGATTAACTTTTTGCACTACTTTACAATTTCTTTCTTTTGGGATATCTCACATAAAAGTCATCTCTTTTCATTACAAATTTTGTGAGAAGAACGATTTCCTTCTCATTTTGTGAGAGCATATTTGAAAACCTAAACAAACGTAGCTCTCCGTGAAATTGATGTAATTTATTGTTCACAAATCTTTGGGTTTTACAGCGTTAAATGACAAACATGTAGTTTTCGTATGGCATAAATGACTTTATGTGTAAGGCAGACATATTTATGAAAGCTGTATGCATTTATAGGAGGCCAGCTGGAATTTTTAACGCGCCTGCTCTCGCATGGTGGGCAATTTATAGGACAGGTGGCAGCAGGAAAATGGCGTGGCGGATTTATGGGTCCTGCTAAACTGAGACATCAGCATTATTTGTAAGCGAATCGCGTTGCCGCGCTTTCCCCTCAAAGTAAGGGGGTGCGGTGTAAAAGTCATTTACCGCTTCTACGGTTCTAAAAAGAATGTAATCATTACTCCAGGAATTTTATTTCTAAAAACGCTTCAATTGTCATGCTAGCATGTATAAGACACGTAAATTGGTACTTCAGGTTGATTTCTGTTATGATGTACTTTGGATATTAATTCTTTTATGGAGAGCGAAATCAGAAAAGAGAATGGGCTGGATGGTGATGGGGAACAGGAGGGGAAGGTAGAAACCATTCCAGAAGCCTTGTTCTGATCATGTTTAAGATGGTAGTAGCTGTCATCTCTTTCATGAACTTCCACCCTCTGTATTTATGGGTAATACACGAAAGAAAAGCGATATGTTCCAAGTGAGATTTACAAACATTCCCTAACAAGGAAACTGACAGAAAATCGAAGTAAGAAGGCAGAAGGGAAATAAGGGCAATAACCGGTTTTGAAGACGTCACTGGAAAGCTGATATTAGCAGACGTATTGAACAATAACTAAGAATTTTTACCACTGAGTGTCATTCTACAATAGCTAACTTCGAAGTAGCAGAAAAAACGATCCTTTGGACGAAGTTACTCCTTTTTACGATTCACTTGTTGTTTTAATAGCACTTGCACTTCACTTTAAGGTATTCTATCGCATTTACGGAAGTTGTGTAATTCATTACACTGATAATAGATGTCATAGTTTAGTGGAGAAATGCGATTTTGTTTAAAACTGTTATATGTACTATCTTTTTTAAAAAAAGAAAATAGTTCAGCTGCTTATTGATTTGACGAATATGGTCACCAGATCTTGGTGCGCTTCGAAACACCCACATACACTGCGAGCTGTGTGACATTTTGCATTGTCCTACTAGTAGATACCATCGTGCTGAGGAAAAGCTAACTGCATTTAGGAATGGACATGGGCCTCAAGGATAGATCCATACTTGTTGATCCATTCTGCCTTCCAGAATGACGAGATCACCCAGACAATGCCTCGAAAACATTCCCCAGACAATACGCTCCCTTACCTGGCCTGGACCCTTCCAACTGTTGTTACAGGGTGTTTGCTTTCAGTCCGCTGGTGCATTAAACGTGAGTCATCTGGAAACGTCTCCTGTCGCCACGCAGTGGACATCCAGTTTCTATATTAGCGTGCAAATTTCAGCCTTGGTGCAGTCACCGTGGGTGCTTGAACCAGGCGCCCGTTGCGACGGCCCATGTTCAGCAACGTTCTCTGAACGGTCGTTGAAGAGCACTGCTGGCAGCCCCTTGATTCACCTGGGTGGTGAGTTGCTCAACAGTTCCGTCTATTCGCCCGCACGCAGCCGCCGTTCACGCCTGTCATCTATGGCCCATGATGCTGAACCGTGGTAGTACCCAATTCTTTAGAAAATCATGATTCTAATGTCACCACAGTTACTTAAAGGAAATAGGAAGCCCGGGATCACTGGTGATTGACAATCTTGTGATTATTTTACAATTTGAATTTGACTCAAAACAGCCTTTATTATAAACTTCAATTCGGATATTTGCCCTCTTACTGATGCAATATAAAAATCTTCACTTTGATTGAATTACATAAACAAGAATGAGAATTTTGCGTCCGCAACCAAAATCATTGATATTAGGCACGGTGAATAATCAATCACAAACAATCGTTCTTGTTTAAACATATAGAGACTAGTGACACTATACACTTCCAACCAAAGTTACACACCCGCATAACACCACAACGTCATAAGGAACAAAGTGATCTTAAAGCTTAATAAAACTAAACTGCCCACATAAAGCTCCGCAGTGAAACATGCTTACACTAAAATTACAAAGTGAGCCAACCGAGGTCGCAAAACAGGCACACAGGAATAATAACAAGCTGCACGTTCTTTAAAGATACACAAATGATTAACATAAGTGTTAAATAAGAAGGTCTACTAATAACTCAACCAATAAAATGACTTACAGGAACGCTAATATTAACAAGGTAGCCTTACTTAACTAACGGACATAATGACTCAGAATGATTCCCAAATTGCACTTAAGTTTAGAGAACAGCGTTAAGGCCCATAGCAGTGTTTGGAAGCAATAATGCTACGTCCGGCAGGCAATACCAGCGTTTACTCCCAACGGCTTGAGCACAGGGTCACACAGCGGGCGGTATATATTTATATACAATCCGACCGGGGAGAGCTCTCAAAATCGTTTGAAATAAAGTCGGGTGTTCGACAGGGAGATGGTCTGTCACCTCTGCTTTTCAATTGTGTCTTGGAGAAGGTAGTTCGAGAATGGAGGAAGGCCATCAATACTAAAGGGATTCAACTAGGGAGAAATACAAACAAGATCACTGTCGACTGTTTAGCCTTCGCAGATGACATGGCATTGATTACAGATTCACTAGACAATGTAGAAGAACAAATAAGAGAACTACAAAAACAAGCAGCCAAAGTAGGACTACAAATATCCTATGAAAAAACAAAGTTTATGACAAACATCTGTGATGCTCCTCAAAATATTGCAGTTGACAACAACACAATACACAAAACAGATTCCTTTAAATACCTAGGAGAGTAGATTACATACAATGCCAAAGCAAAGATAGCTATAGAAACTAGAGTGCACAAAATGGAAAGAGCGTTTCATATGGCCAAAAACGTTTATAATAAAAAATCCTTGTCCTGGAACACGAAATTAAGACACTACCAAACAGTGGCCAGACCTGAAGCTCTCTATGCGGCAGAAACACTTAAACTAACAAGAAATGGAGATCTTGAGAAACTAGAGAAGGTCGAAAGAAGAATTTTAAGGAAAATACTGGGAGCTAAAAGAAACGATAATGCTGAATATAGGTTAAGACCAAACAGAGTGCTAAATCTGAAAACCGGGAAACTAACTGATGTAATGAGGAAGAGGAGACTACAGTTTTTTGGACATATATTCAGAATGGATAACAACAGACTAACCAAGCGGATATTCACATTACTCAATAGCTACAAATCCAAGCCAGCATGGTTCATAGAGACTGAAAAGGACATTGAAAATGCTAGAGTTACAATAGACACAATAGAAAACAGAACACATTTCAGAAAGGCAGTTCAAAAGGCAGAATTTCAGGAGAGAAAGAAAATAACTAGACGAAAGTGGACTCAAGAAGAAAGGGAACAACACTCTAAAAGGATGAAGGAAATTTGGAAACTGAAGAAATCTAATACAATGAAGAGTAGCCAAAGTTGATTCATCGTACCCTCCAAATGGGTTATTCGAAAGAAAAGAAAAAAAAAAAATGCAATCCGACCGGCCCCACAATGAACGGCCCTGACAAGAATCCGTAACCACGATGAGGTTAGAGAACAAGCAGTCTTAACAAAAGACCTGCAGCACAAATAGATTGCAATGACAACAAAGTCCAATCACCGCCACATTGGAATGGATAATAAGCACGCCCCAAAATTCTTAAGGAGCAATACTCTACATTACCTGTCTCCCAGTAAATTACCAGGAAACTTAGAGATCACTTCCAGTTGCATTAAGGCACTTTCAACATTAAATAAACAAACCAAATACTGCCGTCACAAATGATTAAACCATTAACTCTACGGCTGCCTGGCACGTACACAACCGCAGCCAGCCCCAAAGCGGACAACATGTCCTGAAACAAGTTAAAATTTGCATGAAAACCACTTAAAACACACACTCCAGCTATGATAAAAAACGGAATGAGAAACATCAGCCTCCTTAAAATAGCCACTGTGGAACAAAGTTCAGAACCATCTCCGGCAGCTACCCATGCGACAATAACTTTAAACAATCCTCTTCGTTAAACACAGAATAAAACTCATACGTAACCTGGAGCTTGCAAATTACGAGCTGGGAAGCTGTTCAGCGTAAGACGACGAACCCACCACAATTTTGAACACCAAGGTGCCCAGTGATCGGCACCGTACATCCGTTGTTGTTGTTGTGGTCTTCAGTCCTGAGACTGGTTTGATGCAGCTCTCCATGCTATTCTAACCTGTGCAGGCCCCTTCATCTCTCAGTACGTACTGCAGCCTACATCCTTCTGAATCTGCCTAGTGTATTCATCTCTTGGTCTCCCTCTACGATTTTTACCCTCCACACTGCCCTCCAATGCTAAATTTGTGATCCCTTGATGCCTCAGAACATGTCC
This sequence comes from Schistocerca cancellata, assembly GCF_023864275.1. Taxonomy (NCBI): domain Eukaryota; kingdom Metazoa; phylum Arthropoda; class Insecta; order Orthoptera; family Acrididae; genus Schistocerca; species Schistocerca cancellata. The sequence goes on along the minus strand of NC_064626.1, from coordinate 927,830,809 downwards.
TACCAACCGGTCCCATCTTCCTGTCAAGTTGTGCCACAAACTCTTCTTCTCGCCAATTCTATTCAATGCCTCCTCATTAGTTATGTGATCTACCCATCTAATCTTCAGCATTCTTCTGTAGCACCACATTTCGAAAGCTTCTATTCTCTTCTTGTACTAACTATTTATCGTCCATGTTTCACTTCCATACATGGCTACACTCCATACAAAGACTTTCAGAAACGACTTCCTGACACTTAAATCTATACTCGATGTTAACAAATTTCTCTTCTTCAGAAACGCTTTACTTGCCACTGCCAGTCTACATTCCATATCCTCTCTACTTCGACCATCATCAGTTATTTTGCTCCCCAAACAGCAAAACTCCTTTACTACTTTAAGTATCTCATTTCCCAATCTAATTCCCTCACCATGACCCGACTTAATTTGACTACATTCCATTATCCTCGTTTTGCTTTTGTTGATGTTCATCTTATATCCTCCTTTCAAGACACCGTCCATTCCGTTCAACTACTCTTCCAAGTCCTTTGCTGTCTCTGACAGAATTACAATGTCATCGGCGAACCTTAAAGTTTTTGTTTCTTCTCCATGGATTTTAATACCTACTCCGAATTTTTCTTTTGTTTCTTTTACTGCTTGCTCAATATACAGATTGAACAACATCGGGGAGAGGCTACAACCCTGTCTCACTCCCTTTCCAACCACTGCTTCCCTTTCATGTCCCTGGACTCTTATAACTGCAATCTGGTTTATGTACAAATTGTAAACAGCCTTTCGCTCCCTGTATTTTACACCTGCCACCTTCAGAATTTGAAAGAGAGTATTCCAGTCAACATTGTCTAAAGCTTTCTCTAAGTCTACAAATACTAGAAACGTAGGTTTGCTTTTTCTTAATCTAGCTTCTAAAATAAGTCGTAGGGTCAGTATTGCCTCACGTGTTCACATATTTCTACGGAATCCAAACTGTTCTTCCACGAGGTCGGCTTCTACCAGTTTTTCGATTCGTACATCGTACCGTACATCCAGGGTGCGCCCAAAGATAAGGGCGGCGATCACGGCGAAGCCCATGCACCACGGTTAGGGACGCGGGCTTGTTTTCGACACAAGTTGACTCGTTGAACGCCGACCGGAGACTCACTTGTCACACGTTCACCCCGCAAACCCACCGGGGGAGAAGTCAAAGATAGCAGGACAGCCGGAAATCTATATCAGCGATGCAAGTCAGACACCTAGCGCCAGCCACCACGGCTCAGTTGCACCACAATTGCCTCGTCACAGATTTTGTATTGCGCCATTTTTGCATGCACGATTTACGTTAACCATGGCGGCGTGCCAGAAGTTTACAAACTTAGCCGTTTCGGATATGCTTCCTCCCTTGGCCCAAAAGCCCATGATGATACCCTTTTGGATGTCAAATAAACTGCTTCGTATCCGTATTACGAAAAAGACTGCACTGTCTTCCGCGTCCCAATGACAAGTTTCACTTGCCATTTGTCGCCAGTGTGCTGCCACCTGTTGCCTGTGAGTGGATAGTGTACGTTGAGGTCGAACGTAGGCAGTGGTTACATTAACGCGACTGGATCTTGTATCATTTTTTTTTGGTCATCAGTCTACTGACTGGTTTGATGCGGCCCGCCACGAATTCCTTTCCTGTGCTAACCTCTTCATCTCAGAGTAGCACTTGCAACCTACGTCCTCAGTTATTTGCTTGACGTATTCCAATCTCTGTCTTCCTCTACAGTTTTTGCCCTCTACAGCTCCCTCTAGTACCATGGAAGTCATTCCCTCATGTCTTAGCAGATATCCTATCATCCTGTCCCTTCTCCTTTCCACATATTCCTTTCCACTCCGATTCTGCGTAGAATCTCCTAATTCCTTACCTGATCAGTCCACCAAATTTTCAACATTCGTCTATAGCACCACATCTCAAATGCTTCGATTCTGTTCTCTTCCTGTTTTCCCACAGTCCATGTTTCACTACCATACAATGCTGTAATCCAGACGTATATCCTCAGAAATTTGTTCCCCAAATTAAGGCCGGTATTTGATATTAGTAGACTTCTCTTGGCCAGAAATGCCTTTTTTGCCATAGCAAGTCTGCTTTTGATGTCCTCCTTGCTCCGTCCGTCATTGGTTATTTTACTGCCTAGGTAGCAGAATTCCTTAACTTCATTGAATTCGTGACCATCAATCTTGATGTTAAGTTTCTCGCTGTTCTCATTTCTACTACTTCTCATTACCTTCGTCTTTCTCCGATTTACTCTCAAACTATACTGTGTACTCATTACACTGTTCATTCCGTTCAGCAGATCATTTAATTCTTCTTCACTTACACTCAGGATAGCAATGTCATCAGCGAATCGTGTCATTGATATCATTTCACCTTGTATTTTAATTCCACTCCTGAACCTTTCTTTTATTTCCATCATTGCTTCCTCGATGTACAGATTGAAGAGTAGGAGCGAAAGGCTACAGCCTTGTCTTACACCCTTCTTAATACGAGCACTTCGTTCTTGATCGTCCTCTCTTATTATTCCCTCTTGGTTGTTGTACATATTGTATGTGACCCGTCTCTCCCTATAGCTTACCCCTACTTTTTTCAAAATCTCGAACAGCTTGCACCATTTTATATTGTCGAACGCTTTTTCCAGGTCGACAAATCCTATGAAATTGTCTTGATTTTTCTTTAGCCTTGCTTCCATTATTAGCCGTAACGTCAGAATTGCCTCTCTCGTCCCTTTACTTTTCCTAAAGCCAAACTGATCGTCACCTAGCGCATTCTCAATTTTCATTTCCATTCTTCTGTATATTATTCTTGTAAGCAACTTCGATGCATGAGCTGTTAAGCTGATTGTGCGATAATTCTCGCACTTGTCAGCTCTTGCCGTCTTCGGAATTGTGTGGATGATGCTTTTCCAAAAGTCAGATGGTATATCGCCAGACTCATATATTCTACACACCAACGTGAATAGTCGTTTTGTTGCCACATCCCCCAATGATTTTAGACATTCTGATGGAATGTTATCTATCCCTTCTGTCTTATTTGACCGTAAGTCCTCCAAAGCTCTTTTTATTCCGATTCTAATACTGGGTCCCCTATCTCTTCTAAATCGACTCCTGTTCCTTCTTCTATCGCATCAGACAAATCTTCACCCTCATAGAGGCTTTCAATGTAGTCTTTCCACCTACCTGCTCTCTCCTCTGCATTTACCAGTGGAATTCCCGTTGCACTCTTAATGTTACCACCGTTGCTTTTAATGTCACCAAAGGTTGTTTTGACTTTCCTGTATGCTGAGTCTGTCCTTCCGACAATCATATCTTTTTCGATGTCTTCAAATGTTTCCTGCAGTCATTTCGTCTTAGTTTCCCTGCACTTCCTATTTATTTCATTCCTCAGCGACTTGTATTTCTGTATTCCTGATTTTCCCGGAACATGTTTGTACTTCCTCCTTTCATCAATCAACTGAAGTATTTCTTCTGTTACCCATGGTTTTTTCGCAGCTACCTTCTTTGTACCTATGTTTTCCTTCCCAACTTCTATGATGGCCCTTTTTAGAGATGTCCATTCCTCTTCAACTGTACTGCCTACTGCGCTATTCCTTATTGCTGCATCTATAGCGTTAGAGAACTTCAAACGTATCTCGGCATTCCTTAGTACTTCCGTATCCCACTTCTTTGCGTATTGATTCTTCCTGACTAATGTCTTGAACTTCAGCCTACTCTTCAACATTATTATATTGTGATCTGAGTCTATATCTGCTCCTGGGTACGCCTTACAATCCAGTACCTGATTTCGGAATCTCTGTCTGACCATGATGTAATATAATTGAAATCTTCCCGTATCTCCCGGCCTTTTCCAAGTATACCTCCTCCTCTTGTGATTCTTGAACAGGGTATTCGCTATTACTAGCTGAAACTTGTTACAGAACTCAATTAGTCTTTCTCCTCTTTCATTCCTTGTCCCAAGCCCATATTCTCCTGTAACATTTTCTTCTACTCCTTCCCCTACAACTGCATTCCAGTCGCCCATGACTATTAGATTTTCGTCCCCCTTTACATACTGCATTACCCTTTCAATATCCTCATACACTTTCTCTATCTGTTCATCTTCAGCTTGCGACGTCGGCATGTATACCTCAACTATCATTGTCGGTGTCGGTCTGCTGTCGATTCTGATTAGAACAACCCGGTCACTGAATTGTTCACAGTAACACACCCTCTGCCCTACCTTCCTATTCACAACGAATCCTACACCTGTTATACCATTTTCTGTTGCTGTTGATATTACCCGATACTCATCTGACCAGAAATCCTTGTCTTCCTTCCACTTCACTTCATTGACCCCTACTATATCTAGATTGAGCCTTTGCATTTCCATTTTCAGATTATCTAGTTTCCCTACCACGTTCAAGCTTCTGACATTCCACGCCCCGACTCGTAGAACGTTGTCCTTTCGTTGATTATTCAATCTTTTTTTCATGGTAACTTCCCCCTTGGAAGTCCCCTCCCAGAGATCCGAATGGGGGACTATTCCGGAATCTTTTGCCAATGGAGAGATCATCATGATAATTCTTCAAATACAGGCCACATGTCCTGTGGATACACGTTACGTGTCTTTAATGCAGTAGTTTCCATTGCCTTCTGCATCCTCATGTCGTTGATCATTGCTGATTCTTCCGCCTTTAGGGGCAATTTCCCACCCCTAGGACAAGAGAGTGCCCTGAACCTCTATCCGCTCCTCCGCCCTCTTTGACAAGGCCGTTGGCAGAATGAGGCTGACTTCTTATGCCGGAAGTCTCCGGCCGCCAATGCTGATTATTTATCAAATTTTAGGCAGTGTCGGGGATCGAACCCGGGACCGGAAACGTTTTGATTATGAATCAATGACGCTACCCCCCCTTTTTTTGTCGTTTTGCTCAGTATTGTTCGTTGCGTTTGGTCTGGGCGGACGTCACAAGACATCCGTTCAAGTTAATCATTGATTCCTTGACTCAGTTTTTTTGTTACACAGGGCGAGCAGCCCTCTGACCGAACACGCTGAGCTACCGTGACAGCTGCCTACACCACGGGTACCATATATCATACGTTACAGTTTATCGCTGTGATATTTGCCTGTATGTTCAGGCTAAGGTCAGGAACTGCTATCGAGATTTTGATACGGTTTTCATTAATGGATAGACTGATACACGGGTAACGCCTTCACATATAATTTGTAAATACTTAATGCAAATTAGCTAAACTATCACGAATTAAAGTCCTCCTCCCACCACGCTTTACTGTCCGTGAAGGATAATATCGGGAACAACTGCAAGTGTTTTGCTAAGGTTTCCATTACTAAACGGGACGATTCACGAGGAAAATTTCTGTACATAATTTATTAAAGCTTCCCATGACAAGACACGTATTTAGTGCTACACGTGGGAAGCCAGGGGTGGTTGCTAATTATTTATAATTGCGTATTTTAATCAGTGCGTACAACAGAATACCGATGAATTAAATAGCAGTTACAATCGAATGCTGAAATAGAGAAAAACGGTTTACTGTTTCCACTTGCAAAACAAAAAGTTGTAATTGTGGCAGACTTGCCTGACTGTCAGGCGCAATTCTCCGAAATGTCTTCTATTGTAGGGGCAAACAACGTGTTAATTCCGACGAAATCGATTAATGCATGCTGAATGGTTTTTTGTGTTCTCGGAGCTCTGCCGCATCTATTGTTGTAGTTTTTCTCTAACACAATGTGAAACCTTTTGTTACTGTCGTTCTCCATCCACTTGCTCCCCTAGTGGTGAGTGGTAAGCGTGCAGTATAAACACCTCCATTGTGGGCCCAGATTGAGTTGAAAGGAAAAACAAGGCTGGAATGAGTTTATTTTCCTCTCGGCGCGCTTTACTCCAACAGTGAGACATTGTGCTGCTCTGGATATTCGTCTGAGAGCTGTTCGGAGCATAGGGCACGTACAATGAGAATTAACCATTGCAGTGTATTTTTCAGCCTTGATGTTGACGAAATTATAACAGTTTTGTTTGAGTTGAAAAGCTGTCGGAGCAAGAAATATTCCTCTTAACACTTCTATGGTACACAACATCTTTACGCCACGCCCAAGTAAGTAGCCGGCCGTTGTGGCCGTGCGGTTCTAGGCGCTTCAGTCTGGAACCGCGTGACCGCTACGGTCGTAGGTTCGAATTCTGTCTCGGGCATGGATGTGTGTGATGTCCTTATGTTAGTTAGGTTTAAGTAGTTCTAAGTTCTAGGGAACTGATGACCACAGATGTTGAGTCCCATAGTGCTCAGAGCCATTTGAACCATTTGAACCCAAGTAAGTATTACGTTAGTGAATGGCACTAAGTGAACAAGAATTCTGTTTCAGAAACTGTTCCGTATAATGAGTGATTTTCGCTCTTGTAAAGTGTTACAATGCAGTTTGAAATTTCAGCTCGTAATGCGACAGTTCATGTCATCTTTGATAGTAAGAAATTTTAAATGGAAAACTGACCTCAGCAGTTATTAGACCGCATCACTTGGCCTTAACTAGAGAACGTTAGAGGTGAACTGATAGCGACTTGCCGCCTCAGTGACCTGTTCGATTGAGAAGGCACAATAATTCAGATAGTGAAGTCACATTCCAGAGCTGCTGTGATTAAATATCCAGCTGGCGATCCACACCTATGTTTAAACGGATCAAATTCGGAATGGGAAAATTAAACTGGCGCGGAGAATATTTATCACACTGATGCGTAGCTGACACTTGTTAATGAACAGAAGAACTGTCCGTCACAGAAAATCCTGGAAACCATGACTTCGCGAAATTAATCCGTTGCTGCCACGTGTCTGCGCACGCATCTTCCGTCTGCTCTCTTCCTTGTACTTCTCTGCATGATTACGTTCGACTGATGGAAAGGACCAGACGTGTTTGCTGAACAGTTGAATGCAACGTAAAAGGATGCTCACGATAAAACGATAAAAAGGAACGGTGGTAACATTAAGAGTGCAACGGGAATTCCACTGGTAAATGCAGAGGAGAGAGCAGATAGGTGGAAAGACTACATTGAAAGCCTCTATGAGGGTGAAGATTTGTCTGATGTGATAGAAGAAGGAACAGGAGTCTATTTAGAAGAGATACGGGATCCAGTATTAGAATCGGAATTTAAAAGAGCTTTGGAGGACTTACGGTCAAATAAGACAGAAGGGATGGATAACATTCCATCAGAATTTCTAAAATCATTGGGGGAAGTGGCAACAAAACGACTATTCACGTTGGTGTGTAGAATATATGAGTCTGGCGATATATCATCTGACTTTCGGAAAACATTGTCGAGTGTTATGCGAAGCATGCTAACTTGTAGACCGTGTGCGAAACACATGTTTAGGACAATAAGTGCTTTGGTAAAACTTCCAACAAAGTTTGTAATGCAAAACTTAGCAGCAAAAGTAGCACGAAACGGGCTCTGTAGCGAACAAAAACCGCCACTTTCCGGAAAGGGTTGTAATACCAGAAAACCTTGAAAGGTGGCTACACTGAGTCACAGCGCCAGAGATTGCGCCAAAGATTATTATTCCGCCGCCTCCACTGGGCAATAGTAGTTCAGAGGTTGTCGAGGGCAGAAGTAGTTCAGAGGATGTCGAGGGCAGTAGTAGTTCAGAGGATGTCGAGTGCAGTTGTTGTTCTGTTGGGCGAGAAAGTAGTTGCTGTTCGGTTGGTGTAATGTATAGATGGAAGATGTTGCAATGATCACAGTGTATTTTTCGTCAATATATATTTAGGTAAAACAAAAAAAGTATTACAGATTTCTTTAATGACAATGCCTCTTGGTCACAGGTACAGTCAACAAAGCATCTGGCTCGTGTTCATGTATCAGACTTGTAATTCTGGTTTCTGTGTGCAGTCCGGAACCGCGGGACTGCTACGGTCGCAGGTTCGAATCCTGCCTTGGGCATGGGTGTGTGTGATGTCCTTAGGTTAGTTAGGTTTAAGTAGTTCTAAGTTCTAGGGGACTTATGACCTAAGATGTTGAGTCCCATAGTGCTCAGAGCCATTTGAACCATTTTTGTTTCTATGTGCAATTGTAGTATTTGTGGTTTTTCAATTAGTTCATTGTGAATGGTGTTTAAAGTATCTTGTCGTATTGACGAAGAACCGAGCCAGATACATGTACGTTGAGTCACACTACCACACACAGAACAGTTACACTTGTGTTTTGCTGTTTCGTAGCTTTTGTAGTTGCAGGGGACTTAATTAATCAATTGTGTTAATGGAAATTTCTTGTCATACTTTATTTTTATTTTATGCAATCAGATTGGGTACTAATACTAGTCAGGGCCAACCGGTTACGAGACTTCGTAACCGGACACACAGCTACTAAAATTATTGCATTTTTTTTAATTAAGCCCCCATGCAACCTGGCTCGAGAGAAGGAAATCGTAGAACAAACGTAAATTGAATTTGGAGAGGGGAAGAAAGGAAAAGAAGGGGATCACTGCTGTCAGCTGCATCGGCACGTTACACGGAATTAGCGATGACGACTGAAAATATGTACGCGAACAGGATTCGAACCTGGAATCTCCTGATCACTTGGCAGGTGCTTTAAGCACTGCGCTCTCCGGGACACAGCGCCGTCGCAACCGCGCGGACTATCTCGGTAAGCCTCACTGCCGATCCACATTCCCACCGAGCGCCACGTAACCGCAGTCCCTGTCCATTTCGTCCATATTCGTTCTCTGAGATCCCACAGGAGGTCGGACGTATTTGTGCACCGACACTGAAGAAGGTGGGCCCACTGCCCAAGTAAGCCAGTTAAATTATATATTGCATGGAGTCTGTTTCCTCGAACATGTCCGAAATAATAGACACGAGGCACTCACATAAGACGTGAAACCAAGACCGAAGAAATTTCAACGTCTTTTATCTATGCAAGTGGGAACTAAGAGATAGTCGTGTCGAAACATTATCAAAAAGGACCTGCATTCGCATCCTTTCAAACTTACTGTTGCACATGTTGAGTTCTGCCGTTGGTATCCGAGTGAAGTGGAAATATGGACTAGTCGATCCCCAGCCTTTCTTTTCTTGAGATGAGGCCTGCTTACGCATGTCAGGGTATATGTCACATGTCACCTGTAATTACTATAGGAAACTAAAGCAAATCATAGAGTGCGACGCATTTGAATTGTTGAATAGATGTTTCCACATTTGGAGGGTCAACACTTACTAATAATGTTGTACTTTCCAATAAATCATCTTTTTAGTTTTTTCGTGTATTCACCATTAATAACTTTCTTGTCTGAGGCTCATTTAATCCACATACTATACGAGAAATCCAGGAATGCATAAATGTTGTTATCTCTCGACTGATCGCAGTAGTGGACATTTCTTAGCTGCCGAATTAGGTTTCAGTCATCCCAGACTTTCAGCTCACGTGTCAGTAAAATGGGCACCAGCTGGTATCCTTTCTCCAGCAACATGGCGCACCACTTTTCTGATTCCTTGAACTGAGTTCCTGAACACCAGTCCCGAACGGTGGTTTGGTGAAGGCGACGGAATTAATAATACAACTTTAGCGAGTATCACGCCAGGTTTAAGACTGGACGGAAGGTTTTCTAGCAGATATAACTCAAAACGTTGTTCTTATCGGCACAAAAGCGATTAATGTAAAAGTAACTTCTAGAATATCCCAGTGAAGTGTTACAGTGCAGTTAGTGTTTACAATATTTGTTTTGGCAGTAAGTGTTTACAATATGCATTAAAGATTTAGTGGAAAACGTCGAAAGTACTGTACCATGCGGCCGTTTTAAGTCGACGCATTTGGAGCAACGCTGAAACGCCGGAAATCTGCAGACCCGCGTGGATTGATGATTAGCGCAGGGAATGGCAGTTGACTCTGAACGTTAAGAAATGTAACGTATTGTACGAGTACATACATTGCGAGTAGAAACATTTCTTTTAGAATACAGTATTGACGAAATGTCAGTTCCGTAGGTGTAACCGGCCTGAGTGATCAAAAGTGGAGTAACCTCATAAAACTAACTGGAGGAAAAGTAGATGTCCAGCAGAGATTCATTCGAAGAATACTGAGGACATCTAACTCATTCACTAAATACGTGGCTTATTAAAAAATTGTTCGACCGACATTGAGTATTCCATATGTTCCTTTCTTCGCTGATTCTGCAGAGAACTTCCTCATTTCTTATCTTATCAGTCCACCTAATTTTTCACACTCATCTTCTGTTCCGCTTTTTCCACGGTCCATGATTCACTACCATAGATAACTGTGCTCCATATGCACATTCTCAGAAATTTCTTCCTCAAATTAATGCGTATGTTCTGAATTAGGGGCCAGGAATGACCTCCTTTCCCGTGATGGTCTGCCTTTTGTATCCTCCTTGCTTCGTCCGGCATGGGTTATTTTGCTTCCAAGGATTCAGAATTCCCTAATTTCGTCATCTCCGGTTTTGGTGTTAAATTTCTTGCTATTCTTATTTTTGCTACTTTTCATTACTTTAGCCTTTTTCCAATTTACTCTAATCTATATTCTGTATTCTTTAAACAGTTCAATCCGTTCCACAGATTTTGTAATTCTTCTTCAATTTCACTGAGCCAATCTTACATTGATATTCTTTCACACTGAATTCTACTCCCACTCCTGAACCTTTTTTTTTTTAATTTCTGTAATTGCTTCTTCGATGTATAGATTGAACAGTAGAAGGGAAAAACCGCTTCCCTATCTACCACCCTTGTTAATACGAACACTTCGCTGTTGGTCTCCCAGTCTTATAGCTACCTCTTGGTTCTGTTCATATTGTATATCAGCCGTCTTTCCCTACAGCTTACGATTATTTTTCTCAGAATCATTTTGCGCTTTTTTGTATTGTCGAACGCTTTTTCTAAGTTGACATATATTATCAACGTGTCTTCATCCATATTGACTCCAATTTCTTCTTCTGCCAGCCGGCCGTGGTGGTCTCGCGGTTCTAGGCGCCTAGTCCGGAGCCGCGCGACTGCTACGGTCGCAGGTTCGAATCCTGCCTCGGGCATGGATGTGTGTGATGTCCTTAGGTTAGTTAGGTTTATGTAGTTCTAAGTTCTAGGGGACTGATCACCACAGATGTTAAGTCCAATAGTGCTCAGAGCCATTTGAGCCATTTGAGTCTTCTTCTGCCACGTCATCAGACATGTCGTCCCCCTCATAGAGGCCGTCAGTATACTCTTTGCACCTAACCGAGCCCTCTGCCGCGAAAGTTGAATTCCGATTGGGCTGTCAATTAAGCCACAGTTGCTTTTAATTTCACCGAAAGTTGTTTTGACTCTTCTGTTTGCTGAGTCACTCCTCCCTATGATGTATCATGCAGCGTAACTTGCTGTGACAGTGCGAGAGAGAGACAAAGATATTGTTTATTACTCTGTGGCGGTCAGCGCTCACATAATTATTCTTAGGATATAGTCTTTTTTGTTTTGTTCTTGTTAGGAGTAATTTGAGGAGAGGAGAGCCATTCTTGTGATGTAAAAATCGACGCCATTGCGAGTTTGTGATTCATATTGTAAAATATAAGTACATATGGAAGGAAATCAGTTAATAGAACAATAAAAATATTGTTCGTTTCAAGAAGGTACGTCTTATTATACACCCAGCGATATACTGCTATTGTGATCTACTAATATCCCACAGCTGAGAACAGTTCCGAAGGGAGCGTTCAGTTCTAGTGAAATAGTTCGATGTTTTCTTCGGAAAAGAAGTCACTTCATGGATCATTCAAATCCACAATAGTAACTGGACATTTCTCAGAACTGAAAGCAATCTGATTGCTATGCAACAGAGCCCCGAAGAATATTTCTCCGTACTTTGGTTACCACTTTCAGCTCAACACGGTATCTGCAGCATCTGGAGCAGATTTCTACAACAGCGGAAGAGTGTAATCGCTATCAGTTTCACACACCGCCCTGTGTACGCTGTATGTATTTACCCACAACAGTGAACAAACAGTTACTCACACACATAGAAGTCAATACTAGGTGGTGTGGAGAACCATTTCAGTATAAAGGCCCTGTAGAGCTAAATAGTAATTAGCCTAGTAATAATAGGAGTCTTTATAAATGTCTACCGTTAGACAGGACACGATCCTGATACAACACTCATAGTGAACATGAAATATAACCATGTTAGTAATTTAGTAATTAATGTTTCATTGTGTGTATATATGTCTAGTTTTATAGAGTAACTACATTATGGTCCTTTGTATGTTTCATGCTAACTGAACGTGCGGGAGTATCTTGTGAAGAGAACGAGTACGCCGTCCCAGCAGCCGAGCAGAAACTTCTAAAAGGCCAGAACATTTGAATTACTAGCTTTCTTGAGCATTTATGCATTTAGTTACCTTTCAGCTATTAATTTTCTAAGTATAAATAGTGTTGCTATATTACTTTTACTAGAATTCCTGTATTTCAGTAGATATAGTAAGACAATATTTTATGTGTTATCTATCTACTGTGTTTGTGTCACATTGTAAAGTGTACATTGACAGCATTAGGACATTAACGTTTTTTTTGCGTGTGTAAAAGTTCAATAGTCACTTTTGTAGAACTTAATTAGAGGAGAAACTGTCAATTGCTCATTTACATGGTGGTAACTAGATCTGTGTTCAAAGGCAATAAGCAAGCACGCATCACAATGCCACAAAATGAATTAAATAGTGTGAATGCATCGTCAACTAGTGCCACAGAATTTAATACCGCCGTAGTTAGCGATATGTCGATTACGGCTGAGCAACCAGCAATAATTAATGCGCTCACGCCGTCGACACAAACGGTTGCTAGTTCCGACATTCATATGTCGAAAGAAGTCCAGAGAAATATGCAGCAACCAACAAACAACATGAATTTTATCTCTGACACAGACGCGTGCGAAAACGAAATGACTGTACCGAAAATTGTGTCGGTACAATCCTCATTAAGCCCAGTGCAATCGCCAATTGCTGACAATACCGATTTGTTATCCCAGCTGATGTCAAGTTTGACTGTCATAACACAAGGGATTAAGGCATTGGAAACATCGCAATCTAATTTTGCAAACGACGTGAATCGTAGATTCCAAGTATTGGAGAGTGCGCAATTTAATTTGGCTCAGGAGCAATCTAATAAACTAAAAGAAATAAATGATAAGATTACTGAAAAATTCCAGAGTTTGGAAACAAAGCAGAGTCACTTGATTACCAGTCAGGCACAACTCATAGTTACACAAGAACAACAGTATCAGGAATTAACAAACAAATACAAAGACATCTTATGTCGTCAAGATACACTAAATCATCAAGTGCAGGAAGTTATTCATGTACAGAACACTATTGCGCAAGACGTGAATACAATTAAGCACGATAACGAGCAAGCTGTCATTGAGCTTACTCGGAGGATAGACACTCTCAGTCTCGAAGGCGAGAAACACATAGAGAAACTTTTCAATGAACATAAGATCGCATTCTCTAAGGACATTGAAGATTGGGCGAAAGAGCAAACCGAGACAGTGCGAAATTATGTTGACAAAACCTTGAAAGAAACGGTTTCTAACGTGCAAGTTAACAACGAAGCTGCACAAGAACAACTTAAGGCAGAAGTTAAAGAGATTAAGGAGAATATAGGAGATGAATTTCCTGCTTGGAAAGCAAAGATAGAAAATACATTAAAAGCATGCCAGCAAGGTCTAGTTAATACTAGAGGGGCACATACTACTTGCAGTTTATCAAAGGCAGACATTATTCCTGATGAAACCAGTGAAACCGAATCCATGCAACAATATCCAGGTATTGGTGCATATTTACGTAATCAACCAGAAACAGATGATCGAGATTATCATTCGCCGCGAAGTAGCCACCAGAATACACCTGTGACCATGAATGAAGAAAAAATGCTTAAATATCGTCAATTCCAGATATTTATTCCCGAAAGGAAGTCGATCAATCCCGTGGTATTTATCAAGCAATTTAAAGGGATATTGCCGCAAATGTGGACTGAGCAACAAAAAATTATGTACGTTGCAGGATTCATACATGGAGATGGATCGATGTGGGCGTCAGAAGCATCCGATTGGTGTCAAGATTATGACCAATTTGAACGCGCTTTCTTGCACAAATACTGGAATAAGGGAGTGCAAGAAAGACTACGTAAGGAAGTTTTTGACCCACAACCTTTTTCTTTCAAAAATGGATCTTTAAGAAAGTATTTCGAGAAGTATATAAATAAAAGTAAATACTGGAATGAACCAATCCCGACGCAGGATATCATTCGAATATTAAAGGGCAAACTTCCACTTGAAGTTAAGGAAAAACTTCTACATGTGCCTGAACAACATGTGGAAGATTTTCTAGCCACATTGAATTCAATAGACATTCTGTTCGAAGAATCACGTGTGCGCTATAACCAGCCAAGTTACCAACCTAACAAATATAATAGTAACAACAAACAGTATGGAAACAAACCTTTTGCACACAATTCACCAAACCCACAGGTGAATTATTTCCAGAAAAACGTGAAATTTGGTAACGAAAATCCCGACCAGTGTAATCATGACCAACAATGTGAACAAACATATAAACGGAAATGGAGGAAGAATAATAAGAAGAGGAAGGGGTACTATCAAGAAGGGAATTATCAGCAAAAACGCCGATATCAGCAACCAACCCAAGAATATCACAACCAACCACAAACTTCAGGTTGGATACCAAATGATAATGCAAATGAATGGAGAAATCAACCACCAATAATAACCGACGTAACGGAGCAGAGATCTACTAATAATGGACAATCGTCAAACTAAACTCGACTGTCAGAAGCCCCGACGGTGCAGTCGAGGAAGTTTTCAGGGGCGAAAATTCAAGCGTCAATTTCTTTCGGTACAATGATGGCAAATTATTAATAGAAGAACTTCAGAAAGATATGATGCCTTGTCAAGAGGAACATATCACTGAACCTGTTGCGAAAATTCAGGCGACAATTGAAGGCATTACTGTGCAAGTTACTTTAGATACAGGAGCAGCAGTAAATGTCGTTTCTGAGAAGTTATTTCAAAGAATACTCCAGAAAGCAAATCCACCGGTTTTTCCTGTTCAATGTTGTAGAATTGTAGGTCCTACTGGTCATAAGTCTTCTCAGGTTAAAGTGCAGACTCAACTCCAGTTAGATATAGGAAATGTAGCTATAAATTGCACGTTCCTTGTAATAGAAAAATTGGTTGAGGACTGTATCCTGGGTATAGATGAATTTAGAGAGAGAAATTGGCATATCGATTTTTCTCTAGGCCGTGCCAGTTTTACAATAATGGATCAGAAACATCAAGTGAATCTTCTCAGGGAATATAGTACCCATGGAAAGTATTGTCAGGGACGAAAGCTGCAAATAAAGTGGATACATAGCAAACCTGTACGGTATTACCAAATTAATTACTTGCAACCAGTTTTAAACCCTGAAGATACGGTATATGAAAAGGTACAAGAACCTGAATATTTGCAACAACACCAAAGAAAGCAATTATATGATCTTCTACAGGAATATCATGAAGTCTTTCAAGAAAGACCTGGTGTAATCAAGGGATACACATGTCATTTAGATGTGATACCACACCAAGTTTTCTGCCGTATTTCTTATCCAGTACCGTGGCACCAACGAAAGGCAGTTGATGCGGAAATCCACCAGATGCTTGAATGGGATCTGATCGAACCTTCGACGAGTCCATACTGTAGTCCGCTTCATGTTGTCTCGAAAAAGGGAGGAAAAGTTCGTCTCGTGCTAGACGCACGGCAGATAAATAATATTATCGTGCCCGTGCGAACTCATCCGGAAAATATCGATGAGCTAATTCAAAAGTTCGAGGGGATGAAATACTTAACAAATATTGATTTGAGAAGTTCATTTTGGCAGGTGGCTCTAGACGAACCATCAAAAAAGTACACCGCATTTGTACATGCAGGTAGAAGCTATCAATTTAAGGTTTTACCTTTCGGGTTAAACGTGAGCTCAGGAGTTTTTATAAATGCTCTAGATTATGCATTGGGACCTGCACTTCGAAGCAATTTAACTTTGTTTGTGGACGACATGCTCAAGCTACGACCACATGGGAGGAGCACGTTGATTTATTGAGAAGAGTGTTAGAACGTTTCAAGGAAGCAGGCATAACCGCAAATCTGCAAAAGTCCCACTTTGCTCGAGATAAAATCAAATTTTTGGGTCATCTGATAAATGGAAAAGGCATCTTACCGGACTCCGAGAAACTAAAGGCAATCAAAAACTTTCCACTTCCAACAACAAAAAAGCAGTTAAAGGGCTTCCTCGGAGTTGTCTCTTTCTTCAGGCGTTTCATTCACGACCACTCTATTAACGCAGAACCGTTGTACAGCTTGTTGCGCAAAAATAGTCCGTGGGTGTGGACGCAACAATGTCAGAATGCATTTGAAGCAATAAAACATGCCTTAGTCAATTCACAAATATTATATCATTCAGATATGAGCCAAGAATTCGGTTTAATGGCAGATGCTTCGGAAATTGGAATAGGTTCATGCCTCTTCCAAGTAAGGATGATAGACAGAAAATCAACTTTCTGTCCAATAGCCTTTGCTAGCCGACTCTTAACTGCTTGTGAAAGAACATATACGACTACCGAAAGGGAAGCATTGGCCGTTGTCTGGTCATTTAAGAAATTTTACTATTACTTATATGGAGCGAAGACAACAGTATACTGTGACCACAAAGCGTTAAGTTTTTTGCAAACATGTAAATTATTACATCCAAGATTAGCAAGATGGACGCTCTCACTCCAAGAGTTTCAATTTGAAATTAAATACGTAAGCGGACAGGATAATTTCATCGCTGATGCACTGTCTAGAATGCCAGATGGAGATTTGTCAACTATCAACATCACGGACAATCCGTCCGAATTTAATGTTCTTATAATGACTGATAGAATATATAGGAAACATTTTCTTGACATGTGTAAGAACATGGAAAAACAGCAGAATGAAGATCCTCGTTGGCATTCAATAAAGGAAACTTTAGCAAAACCTGGAAACGATGATCTGAAGAGACTGTACAAAGTTGAGAACGACGTCTTATTCTTCAAAGGGCATCTTGATTCAGATAATTGGAAGGTGTGTATTCCCGAGAAGAATGAGAATGACTTAATTTTGCACACGCACATCACTTGGGGACATTTTGGAGTATTAAAGTGTGCTCGGAAGATTAAAGCATATTGCTACTTCCCAAACATTCGCAGGAAAGTGCACAGACAGTTAAGGAACTGTAAAATTTGTCAGCTAGCCAAACCAGGAAATTTTTGTGTGAAAGATTTTCTACATCCTATTATACCCACTAAACCGCTGTCAATCATTTCGGTCGACGTCTGTAGTACTCTACCATCATCAAAGGGAGGATGCAAATATATTGTAGCTTTTCTTGATATATTTACTAAGTATGTCAAACTTTATCCATTAAAATCAGCTACTGCTGCATCCATAGCCAAGAAGCTGGTCAAGGATTATATAGTCAAGGTTGGCAAACCAGAGGGTATTCTTTCTGACAATGGGTCAATGTTCACTGGATTTCGTTGGAGGCAAACATTAGCCAGTTGTGATATAAAACAAATTCGAACATCAGTGTACCACCCTTCGGCGAATCCCGTGGAACGAATTTTTCGTGAATTAAACCGGTTCATGAGAACATATTGCCACAACCAGCAACCCAAATGGATCGATTATCTTCACGATTTTCAGGAAATTGTAAGCAATATGCCACATACTACGACGGAATACACCCCATACGAACTGATGTTTGGAAAACAGGAACAGAATGACTGGATTCGACCAATTCCTAAAGTAGCTATCAACAAAATAGACCTACAAAATAAAGTACGACAATCCTTACTTAATATAATGGACAAGGCAAGAAAAAGGAAAATATATTTTGACAATCGACTTGGAAAAATAAAAACATATAAAGTGAAAGACCAATGTTTTAGTAAAAACTCATCCTAAGGCTTCACTTATACAGAGGAAGAACACAAAATGGCAATTACTGTATCAAGGACCATTTGTGATTACCAAAATACCCCATCCAGGAACTTATGTTTTGAAGGATGTGAAGAATGGAAGGGTGAAAGGAATGTATCCTCATCACTTGTTAAAGCAATTTCATGATGACTGAAGATTCTGAAGATTGAAAATACTATTCTTATCAAATAATATTGATAACAAAATTTTCATTAAACCTATGAATCATACTTAGGATAGTTTCTTTCTTTTTGCAATTTAATAGTTAGTTTTTCTTTTCAGGCGTAATGTACGAGAGATATGCAGACATTATGTATTTGTTTTCCACTGTAAAGATAAGTTTTCTTTTCAGTATGCAGAGAATTTAGCTATAGTATGAATGATTTCTTTTAAAATTTTTTAAATTTTTATTTAGTTGATAGTAACTTCAATCAGGTTTCACAATGCATAATGACCATGGGTTAGTAACTCAAATGAATCTGGTCTATGGCAAGATATTTTTTTTTATGTCAATTTAACAATCTCAATGTATGTTTGTATTTGTTTTTTTTTTACTCGCTGAGCTGAAGTCATGCTGTTCGGAAGGGGTAACCCGTTCTCAGTTTTAAAAGGACGCATATCACTTTGTTTCAATCTTTTGTGATGAACATTGTCTTTAGAATTGTACTATTGTTGTAACATACCTGTGTATGTAAATTATGTTATATCAATTGTTGCTCGCGAAGTTACCAACTGAGCGAATGCCTTTCAGTTACAAGCACATCAACAAGTGTTAAAGTCCATCTGAAGGATGACGAGCATAAGTTGACACGGCAGCTCCAGTTGGATTTGTGTATAGTGCATTCTAGGGTTGTTGATAGAAATGAAGAACACCTTACGACTTCCGAATATTTCGAATTCAGGACAGAGAATTAGAAAGAACTTTAATCTTAGATTCTATTTCAGCTCAGCATAGATCAAACACCTTTTCCACGGAACTTACACTGACTCTTATTTTCATGTTAACCATATGCGGAAAACCATAATACCCACGAGGAGACAGTGAAATGGGAATAGAATGCAATCAGTTACCCGGAGATGACTGATAGAAGGGAATCGTAGATGGACGTAAATCAACGCGTCGACGGTTCACCTCAAGACACAGAAGATTAACAGTGTTGTGTTTCTTTTGTGAACAGTGTTTAAATTCATTCAACAAAAAAAAAATCCATATTGTAAATATTTTTTTTATTTTCCATTGTAATTCAATTAATTATCTTTGCAAATGAGAAATACGAGGATGGTAAATCTACCCCGAGGTTTTCCTTGGTTTTCCTTTCTGGGGCTTGGCCGAATGGCTAGATTATCCGTTTGAGACATCCCAAGGCGAGTGACAGAAGCTTTGAGTGATGATGAAAAAGGTTTCTGATCACATCTCATGCCATCCTCGACAAATGAATAAAAGCAGCATGTAAGCTATGCATATATGCTGCATCAGGAATTCAGAACAGCCTTTGTCAGCAGTATATGCACCCAAATCTATAATTTACATTTAGATAGTCATTCACTAATACCAAATATCATAAGAAATACAGTGGACATTAATACTCTAGTGGACTTTAATACAGCGTCATAAACAATCATCGATATAGTGTTGTGTGAACGCTCGTGTTTGTTTTTGCCCAAAAACGTTCGTCCACAAGAGGGGCATATATGATGTATCATGCAGCGTAACTTGCTGTGACAGTGCGAGAGAGAGACAAAGATATTGTTTATTACTCTGTGGCGGTCAGCGCTCACATAATTATTCTTAGGATATAGTCTTTTTTGTTTTGTTCTTGTTAGGAGTAATTTGAGGAGAGGAGAGCCATTCTTGTGATGTAAAAATCGACGCCATTGCGAGTTTGTGATTCATATTGTAAAATATAAGTACATATGGAAGGAAATCAGTTAATAGAACAATAAAAATATTGTTCGTTTCAAGAAGGTACGTCTTATTATACACCCAGCGATATACTGCTATTGTGATCTACTAATATCCCACAGCTGAGAACAGTTCCGAAGGGAGCGTTCAGTTCTAGTGAAATAGTTCGATGTTTTCTTCGGAAAAGAAGTCACTTCATGGATCATTCAAATCCACAATAGTAACTGGACATTTCTCAGAACTGAAAGCAATCTGATTGCTATGCAACAGAGCCCCGAAGAATATTTCTCCGTACTTTGGTTACCACTTTCAGCTCAACACGGTATCTGCAGCATCTGGAGCAGATTTCTACAACAGCGGAAGAGTGTAATCGCTATCAGTTTCACACACCGCCCTGTGTACGCTGTATGTATTTACCCACAACAGTGAACAAACAGTTACTCACACACATAGAAGTCAATACTAGGTGGTGTGGAGAACCATTTCAGTATAAAGGCCCTGTAGAGCTAAATAGTAATTAGCCTAGTAATAATAGGAGTCTTTATATCCCGACGATGATTTCTTCTTCGAATTCCTTACATTTTTTCCTTGCAGCTATTATTTCATCTTGGCTGCCATGCTCTTCTTATTTATTTCATTCCTAAGGGAGCTGTATTGTTGTATTCCTGTCTTTCGCTGAACATTTCTGTAGCTTCTTCTTTTGTTGATGTATTTCTGCCGTTACACAAGATTTCTTCGTAGGTGCCTCCCTCATATGTCTTTCAAAATGTCCTCGAAGAGACAATCAGAGAAATTAGAGCACCTACCGATAGTCCTTATTCCAGTGCACCATCCACGAAGGAAAGTGGCGAAATTACAGTAGTAACAGAAATACCTGCGCCACAGACCGTAAGGTGGCGTGTGGAATACTGATATAGATGTTGATGTAGGTTGCATTAAAAACCAAACTTTTGCCAAAGACATTGTCATTTAAATATCATAATCAATAATTTAAATACTTCCATTGCTGTAAGTAAGTTGTCCCAAATTTAATAGTTTCCAAGCGGAAAGATTGTTTTTTTCGCGAATTTTCACAAATGTGGCTTTGGTGGATTATTACGTCTCATTGGCAACAGGTTTGTGGCTGACGTTACGGCGTTGTTCCAGCATACGCACTGCTCAAAGTTCTTTTTATTCAATTGGGAGTTTTGGAACAATCTGACCGTGTCGCCACGGCGAGTCTTTTGTCTCTCCTGGAGGCCAATCTTCTTATGGAATAAACGAGCGTTCGCCTCATCTATTTTAAAACCAACAGTATTTTGGCGATATATTGATGACGATTTGTAGTATGGCCCCATGGTTTGGACGGTCTCGGAGATTCTCTTCAGCATCTGAACTCCATACATGACAATTTGAATTTTACTATGGAGACGGAGAAAAATGGTTGCTTGTCGGTTTTACACATCTTAATGCGACGTAAGAGCGATGGGACGAGTAGGCACTCAGTGTTCCTAAAGGCCACTCATACTGAAATTTATTTACAATCTCTTAGCTGTCATTATCCTGCACTAACGAAGGGCGTTCTAAAGATCTCATCCACCTGGCCCATACCATCTAAGATGCCGATAATTTGCAAACAGAACTGTAACACCTACAAACTGTGTTACTGAACAACGGATTCGTTTCAGCATGTACAGACGTATAAATGGTAGAAAAAGGAAGAGCATGACGTCTTCAAAACGACTGCGTGTCTGCCATATATTAGAAATGTTTCAGCTAAAATACGCAGAATATTAAGAAGAAATAAACTTAAAGTAACCTTTCAACCTTCTTCCAAAATATCAGTGCTTTTGCGATCTGTTAAAGACGACTTAGAGTTACGCAAAACAGGTGTTTACAGGATTCCCTGTGAATGTGGCAAAATCTTGTATAGGATAATTGACGAGCACTGTGCAGGATCGCATTATAGAACACAAGTGGCACACTCACCTTCTCTAAGCAAAAAAGTCCGTCATCGCTGAACATTATATTTCCACTGGCCATTAGATGAAACGTAGGGAAACAAAAATTATGGCCCGTACGCCGAAATTTTGAAGCTCAGTCATCAATGAATCAGTGGACCTACACTGTCTGAATACCTTACGAAACGAAACGGTGGTTTCTAGTTAAATTCAGCTTGGGATCCGATTATAGGAAAACCTCGTGCTCTGCGTAATCGGCATCTTTCTGCTGTTACCGTGCGGAGACTGTCGTTTTGATGTCGAAGAGGCGAGTTTTTATCCAAGAGGGCGCGCAAAGCAGGGTACAGACTTACAGCAGAAATCTATGCGCTCAAGCAAGGCAAGCGCAATACCAACTAGGACCACTACGCATGTTCCGGCAGAATCTTAAACGGGGGAATTTAGTATATTACCGTCAGTATTCAACTGCAGGTGACTAGAAGACCCTGCGCCGAAATATCGTACCAATAAGTTACAGACATCCGGCAATACACCCGAAATGTTATAGTTGGCCAACGCGGCGGGACTGGAACGAAAATTAAACTCACAGATCAATTATAAATCATGTGATGGCGTTGATAAGTTACGTTATGTCCATCGGGCTATCCTACATGACCAGGAAACGACGGAGCTGGGTGGATGACCGTTTTTGGTCAAGTTAAGTCATTTAATTCAGTAGTAGAATTAGAGCACCTATTCATCTACATAGCAAGGAGGCCTCGTCTCGTGGGGGCAGTTATAATTTGTTTCCATAATCCGTGGAATAATTCAGACTGCCTGCTTTGCATACACAGTCCACATTAGGCTGACGGCCGCTGAGCGGTATGGAGTCGTGCGTCGCGAGATGGAAATGAAGAGATTATCAAATGCGGCAGGCAAGGTAGGACTGTGCGAGAGCGGCGCCGGGGCCTCTCGCTGATAGCAATCGCACCAAACGCCCGGGCCACGCCCACCACGTCTGTTACGTGGAGTTAGGCGCGACGTGACGCAGCCGCCCTGGCGCGACCGTAAACGACGCCCGCCTGTCTGCCTCAGGGCGTGGTGCGACGCCAGCGTTCATAAACATGTCGGCCGCGAGAGGCGCTGCCTTCGTCTCGCTGCCAGCGGCGCACACTCTTCCGCACTCAGCGATACTGAAGTGAGGAAGCAACCGTACTGTACTGCAGCCTCTCACTACGACTGCTGCCGTTGTCCTTAAGGGGCTCCGGAAAGGCTCAAAATCATGAAAAGTTCAATTTTTACTTTTTTGCGTTTTCTGAATCTGCAGACTATTACCTTTTAATAGTTATATAATTTATTCAATTCCGAAGACTACAACTATTTTTAAATTTTTTTTGAAATGTGTTCTACATGGGCGTGATCCACTGTGGCGCTGTTAAACTGCTGTCAAATGGTGTTATTATTAACGTCCGTGTTCATCAGGTACATTTTAGTGATGTGAGATAAAGTATGTGTTGTGGCTAACCTGTGATGGTTCAATATATATCGCTGGTGTGATTGTCGATTGTTTCATGTTTATTTACTCTGTCGTTATCTCGAAAATATTCGTAATTAATTCTGTTTCTTGAGTCTCTGTTTTGTTGAAGTATAATAATGAGTAAAAGTAAAGTTGCTGTTGTGACTTTCAATGATGGCAACATTGTAAGGTGCAAGGTATTTAGAAATATGGGAATGAAGATAGGTTCTAACATAGTACGAGCGATGCTTGCTTTAGACAAGGAACGCCTTCGGGCTGCAGACAGGGCTGTAAAGAGTCCAGAAATACAAGCAAGAGTAAACAGGAGGAGGAACAAGAGGAAGCTGAAGGAGGAGTTTGCAGAGGATGAATATAATCCATCCTATGGACCTGGAATGCACTAAAAAGTTAATCCAATCTTTGTCACTCGATTCCCAAAACTTTTACTTTCTCATACTAATTACAAGTTTTCTAAGGATCTTCCAAACATATTTGTTTCAAACTTTCAGTAAATGTTACACAGTACCTTCTGCATAATTTAACACAGCCTTTTTCCAAAAAACTGTATATTTTTGAATATATAAATAAAAAATTGCAGAAAAATGTTGTGAATTTTCATTACAATTGAAAAAAAATCATGTTTAATAACTGAACTAAAATTTTGTAAAATCCCTGTGTTACGTTGAAGCCCATATTCCTATAAATAAGCTGTAAAAAGTTCAACTTCCTACCTCAAATACTTTGTGAGGAAAGATGTAATTTATAAGCGTTATTTTAACATTGCAAGTATAGGGCGTTCCGGAGCCCCTTAACAGCCTTATGCGTGCTGGTGATCGCTACTGTAAAGGCGCCATCCAGATCGCAACCATTTCCAAAAAGGTTAATCGGCTGGTAAAGGATCCTATGAGAGGCACCACGGATAAATTAAAAATTATTTTTGTCAAGGGACTTTTAATATTAAATACACTACTGAGCAAAAATATCCGGACAAAACTGTGTAACACAGAAATGACCACCTGATGTCTCTAGAGGTGGATGCCGGGCAGTGCTGTATTGTCAATAGAGAAGTGGTAACAGCACAACAGGTTCGTATGGATAATTCTGTGACTACGAACGAGGACAAGTCATTGTACGTCACCAGAGCAACAAACCGGTCAAGACTTCTCATCCCTTCTAAAGCAGCCCTAACCGAATTTTGGTGATGTGACTGAGAGATGGAAATGAAAAAGAACAACTGGAGATAACAAACTGCCTATTGGGTTCTGTCTCGGGTTCTTCGGCCGGCATTCATCTGATGATTTTACTGACGTTTCGTCAGCACGAGTGGCTAGCATTGTCAAAGCTTCACCCCCCCCCCCCCCCCCCAATTGCTGATGGTGAACTGGAGCCAAGCTCGCGGCCGCAGACTGGGAGGAATAGTTACTCCACAAATTATATTAGAAGTGTAACAGATCCAAACACTCGGCGAAGTAAGGTGTGCCATGGTAAAAATTGCTGTTTTGAAGAGCGCGCTGCAGTGCGTATTGTGAAGCAGTCGCCCTCCGTTTCTGGTGGTGGCGCCGCTGTGGCAATCGCAGCTTTGGTGTCTCCCTCTAGTGGGAAAGGGGAAAGGTTGCCTGTTCACTTGCATTTAAGGGGCGCTATAAGCTCGCCAGTCTGTCAGTATGGGTCAGTCTCTCGTGCCCAGCTTGCTAGTCTGTCTCTCGTCCGCATTTGTTAGGCAATTAGTGTCTGTCTGTCGTTCGGATCAACCTTTAAAGCCGGCAAAATGAGAGTCTTTCCACTCAAGCAGTAAGAGAGCGAGTGGTCGCCAGGTAGGGGCTTAGTTCCTGCATCTGTGTCTGCGCGTTAGGCCGCCAGTCTACTCGAGTTTGCTCAGGCAATGGTCATTGGTGGTTGGATCGATCGGTTGGTCGGTCGCACACGGAGACACAAGATGACTTGCCCGTCTTGAGCGTCGGCGCATGTGAGGTCGCCACGTGAGTCCAGTCGGCCGCGGCTTATAGCGAGGGGCAGTGACTTCTCGGTCTACACGAGAGCAACAGGAGTCTAACCACGACATCGGTCTGGCCAGTGCGAGCTGCGGCGCCGTGAGACGGGAGATCGGCGCGCCTTCCTGCGTCCGTCGAAGCGGCTGGCAGCGGACGGTTCGGGAGAGCGATTTGGGGGAGCTGCGCCAGGTCTTCTCGAGATATCGCAGTTTATTAGAATTAAGTGATTGGTGATGCGTTGTTTGATTTACACTTGTTAAATTCTACTTGTTTTCTTGGTGAGGTCACAAACCGTTTTGCTTTGGGGTCGTCCCACCTTTCTTCTCCGTTTGCCCACCCGCGGGAAGACGGTTGTTTATAAATTTGGTGGTCCGTTTTTCCCTTGTGGAGTATGGGCGGGTTAGAGCAACCTGCGGTTCGGGTTGTTCGGTATCTCCCTATAAATCTACCGTACGCTAGTAGCTGCCTCTGTTATGTTTGTCAGATTTGGCGTGTTCACGAATTTATTGCTTGGAGTGTAACGGCCAAATATCTGAAATATGTTTTGATCTTTGGAAACTTTGATATTATTGCCTATGATCTTGAGAGGCGGTATCTGAGTACTGTAGAGCACCTTAACTATTGTTTGGCCAACCTTGTAGAATTTTATATAAGATCGCATTTCATGGGATTTTATTTAAATGATCATTTTAGTATATAAAGTTGCCACCCTTTCACCGTAAGACTTTTCTTAGAAGTTAAAAATCAAGTTGCATCTTCGGAGGCAAGGTTAATATTTTAATTGTTAGTGTTTTGTACCATTTCCATCCCTCCTACGGGGGGTGCATAGTTTGTGTGCTTGTGTAAATTGTTAAAACACTTAGTTTAAAGTAATCTGGTGTGTTGCAGATCTGCACCAGTCTACTCTTTCAGAGACTGTTGTGAGCGGTCATAACTACGGCTGTGTCAAAAGGGAGCGGCAAGATTCTCTGCCCGAAGGCTCATACAGTCAAAACTTGTTTCTTTCTGCCTCTGAATAAATTGTAACTTTGATATTTAGAGGGTGCTTTCTGATTACAATTTTAAATCTGTTTCTTTAAAAAATGCTTTTAAGCACTATTAAAGTGAATAAAATTCCCATTTGTTAAAAGGAATTTGGTTATGATTTCATCAGTTACTCCCTGGCAGCTACTTCCATGCCTACATAGTGTGGTTAAATGTGTTAAGGTTCTTGATGAATCGCTAGTAAATAAAATAAATTCTTAAAAATATTCTTTGAAAATAAATCACGGTTCATAAGGAATCAGAAAAAGAAATGTCGGGTACGGCCTTTCTGCCATACATTCCCAGAGTGACGGACAGAATCGGCCGTATATTGCGCAAACACGGCGTAGAGATGATTTTCAAACCGACAAGGAAGATCAAAGAGTGTCTTAGATCGGTAAAGGAGAAAAGGGTCCCACTTGCACCGTCGGAAATATACCATATACCATGCACATGCGGAAGAGTTAATGTCGGAATGACTGGACGATCAATCAACACCAGGATCAAAGAACATATGCGACATTGCAGGTTGGGACAGGTGGAGAAATCGGCCGTGGCAGAGCACGCACTGAGTGAGACCGACCACGTAATAAAACTCGCCGACACGGAAGTTCTGACTGTAGAGAAGCACTGTCACACCCATTTGTTCAGAAAAGCTGTAGAAATACAAGAACACGCAAACAGCTTGAACAAAGAGGAAAGCCTTAAAGTAAATGGATCTCGGCTTCCCGTACTACAGCGAACGACCGTCGCAGGAAGCAAGAGGAGAAATGCACAGGAAATGACCGCGGAGAAGCCCTAGGACGTTGGCGCACCAGGCACATATAGTCTGCGGCCGCGAGCTCGGCTCCAGTTCACCACCGGCAATGAAGGATGAAGCTTTGACAATAGCAGCCACTCGTGCTGGCTAAACGTCAGTAAAATCATTAGATGAACGTCGGCCGAAGAACCCGAGACAGAAACCAACAGGCAGTTTGTCAACAAGTGGCCACGGAAGCCTTAACAATTTTGAACTGGAGATAAATCAAGGCCAGGCAAATCTTATGTACTGACAAGACTGGGGTCGTCGAACATTTTGGAGGGTGACTGCAAAAAATCAATTACAACAATCATTTGCGAGTTCCAAAATGCTACCACATCTCCAGCTAGCACAATGTGCGTAGTGAGTTAAAAAGCGTGGGGTATAGTGGTCGAGCAGGTTGTCATAAGCCACACATTTCTGTACTCAGTGGTAAGTGGCACTTGTGGTAGTGTAAACAGCGGCACCACTGGACGGTGGATGACTCAAGACGAATGGTTTGGAGTGATAAATCGCGCTATATTACGTAATAATTAAATGGAAAGGTTTAAAGTCGGTGAATACTTGTAGAATGTTACTGCCATTATTTGTAACTTCAGCAGTGAAGTATGAAGGAGGCAGTGATACGGTATGGGGGCTTTTTCGTGGTCGGTGTGCGGTCCCCATGAGCACTTTGCAAATGTCTCTGTCGGAAACTTCGACACCGATTCAGCCTTGTTCGTGTTCTAACGCCTGACCGTTGGGCAATCCCTTCAACACCCATTGGGTGCGCTTTGCCTACCTTCAGGCGATAGAGTAGTTACGAGACTGGCCGGCCGCAGTGGCCGAGCGGTTCTAGGCGCTATAGTCTGGAACCGCTACGGTCACCGAATCCTGCCTCGGGCATGGATGTGTGTGATGTCCTTAGGTTAGTTAGGTTTAAGTAGTTCTAAGTTCTAGGGGACTGATGACCTCAGAAGTTAAGTCCCATAGTGCTCAGAGCCATTTTTTCAGTTACGAGACTAAATGTCTCTCGATGTTTCCAAACATGTATATTTTTAAAGTGCTCAGTAAAGGCGGCTGGGTGGCATCGAGGGTGTTGCAGAGCATAGGACTTCGAGGAACTCTGGCATTTATTCACACTCATGTTAATGATAATGCACCGCCCCACCGCTCCGCAATCATTCCACAAGACACAAAAGAGTGACAAACAGAAGTGCTGAGAAAGCTTAAAACCCCTTTACTACTTCGATCAAGCTCAAATTTCGTCGAATGGTTTTGATCGGTCCCTAGTGGCTCCACTGGGGTCACACTACGCTCCAAGGCTGTCAGATCACATCCAGCGGTGTTCCAGCCCAGCGTTGTCCTCAGAGTGGGGTTTAAACGCCCACGGGTGGCAGAAGTGTCGAACACTGACAAGAACGTCGTCCTGTTACTTATTGCACTGCAAACAGTGGTTTCCGACAGCGAAATGTGTGGACATCAACGCCCCAAGGAAAGGGGTAGTTTCATTTCCGCCCTTTAGTCTGTCCCCTGACGCTTTCTTGTGTCGATTCAGAGCGGTGGTGTGTTTTCCTCGGTCACCCCTGAGAAGACCGCGTAATTTCAATTCGGGGTGTCGTGGTTCCGATCTCCATCGCAGAGACCTCAAACGCAGGGATGAAATATGAGTAAGATGGTGTGACGAACGGCCCATGGTGTGACACGTCCTCGGGGACGGGTGCTAGTGAGACGTCATTAATTGACCTTATACGTCGTATGATCTTCAAATGTCTGTCCTCTCTTTCACACGTGTCGACAGCTTGCTGTTTGAAGCGTCGCTGTACCAGACCGTCACGTCGCAGGGCGCTATGCTTTTGCACCACCAAATAGAAAGGTTGTGGACACCTTTGAGTCACATTTCAAACTTAAGCGTTGCGGCACGTGGGAAATACGTGGTTTCGGAAAAGTGGCCCTTTAATTCATTGCGCAGTAAATTGATCATTCATATGGCTATACTCATTCATTAAAGTAATATATTTACATTAATATATATCATAAAATTTTTAATAATTATAAACTTTTGTGCTAAAACACTACCTCTGAGCTGTATTTCGAAAATGTAGCGGATAACCATATTGAAGGCCATATTGTAAACACACTACTGGCAATTAAAATTGCTACACCACGAAGATGACGTGCTACAGACGCGAAATTCAATCGTCAGGAAGAAGATACTGTGATATGCAAATGATTAGCTTTTCAGAGCATTCACACAAGGTTGGCGCCAGTGGCGACACCTACAACGTGCTGACATGAGGAAAGTTTCCAACCGATTTCTCATACACAAACAGCATTTGATCGGTATTGCCTGGTGAAACGTTGTTGTCATGCCTCGTGTAAGGAGAAATGCGTACCATCACGTTTCCGACTTTGATAAATGTCGGATTTTAGCCTATCGCGATTGCGGTTTATCGTATCGCGACATTGTATCTCGCGTTGGTCGAGATCCAATGACTGTTAGCAGAATATGGAATGGGTGTGTTCAGGAGGGTAATACAGAACGCCGTGCTGGATCACAACGGCCTCGTATCACTAGCAGTCGAGATGGCAGGCATCTTATCCGCATGGCTGTAACGGATCATGCAGCCACGTCTCGATCCCTGAGTCAGCAGATGGGGACGTTTTCAAGACAACAACCATGTGCACGAACAGTTCGACGACGTTTGCAGCAGCATGACTATCAGTTCGGAGACCATGGCTGCGGCTACCCTTGACGCTGCATCACAGACAGGAGCGCCTGCGATGGTGTACTCAGCGACGAACCTGGGTGCACGAATGGCAAAACGTCATTTTTTCGGATGAATCCAAGTTCATGACGGTCGCATCCGTATTTGGCGACATCGCCGTGAACGTATATTGGAAGCGTGTATTCGTCATCGCCATACTGACGTATCACCAGGCGTGCTGGTGTGGGGTGCCATTGGTTACACGTCTCGGTCACCTCTTGTTCGCGTTGACAGCACTTTGAACAGTGGACGTTACATTTCAGATGTGTTACGACCCGTGGCTCTACCCTTCATTCGATCCCTGCGAAACCCTACATTTCAGTAGGATAATGCACGACCACGTGTTGCAGGTCCTGTACTGGCCTTTCTGATACAGAAAATGTTCGACTGCTGTCCTGGCCAGGACATTCTCCAGATCTCTCAGCAATTGAAAACGTCTGGTCAATGGTGGCCGAGCAACTGGTTCGTCACCATACGCCAATCACTACTCTTGATGAACTGTGGTATCGGGTTGAAGCTGCATAGGCAGCTGTACCTGTATACGCCATCCAAGCTCTGTTTGACTCAATGCCCTGGAGTGTCAAGGCCGTTATTACGGCCAGAGGTGGTTGTTTTGGGTACTGATTTCTCAGGATCTATGCACCCAAATTGCGTGAAAATGTAATCACATGTCAGTTCTAGTACAATATAATGAATACCCGTTTATCATCTGTATTTCTTCTTGCTGCAGCAAATTTAAAGGCCAATGGTGTAGTTGTCAGTCACAGGTTTACTTTTAATATTGCGAAATAAAAAATTCCATTTTACTTACATATGATTTAGCTGATGCATTTCCAAGTAAGATACAACCGTCAATCATAAATTTTATTTTGTTTCTGCATTACACAAGTTTCAAAGCTGTTCTTCAATACTCAAGTGCATGTGTCTCCTTCGTATTTTATTGTGATAATTCATTTAATCTGCTGTTCTACTGTTCTTATATGTTCTCTTCAGCTACGTACACGTATTCGTAAGCACACGAGATAAAAAATTATTTACCCCGAGAAGGCATCGCGTGAACACCACTTAACACGTCTTCTAACCATGCGAATGGCTGCAATTCGACGATGATTCCTACAGAGTAGATTCTGGGTTTCCAGAAATGACATGATACGCGAGCATAAAACATGTTCTAAAATTCTACAACAGGTCGATGTCAAAGATATAGGTCTATAGTTTTGCGCATCTGCTGGACGACCTTTCTTGAAGACTGGGACTACCTGTGTTCTTTTCCAATCATTTGGAACCTTCCGTTCTTCTAGAGACTTGCGAAACACGGCTGATAAAATAGGGGGGGGGGGGCAAGTTCTTTCGCGTACTCTGTGTAGAATCGAATTGGTATCCCGTCAGGTCCAGTGGACTTTCCTCTGTTGAGTCATTTCAGTTGCTTTTCTATTCCTTGGACACTTCTTTCGATGTCAGCCATTTTTTCGTTTGTGCGGGGATTTCGAGAAGGAACTGCAGTGCGGTCTTCCTCTGTGAAACAGCTTTGGAAAGATGTGTTTAGTATTTCAGCTTTACGCATGTCATCCTCTGTTTCAATGCCATCGTCATCCCAGAGTGTCTGGATACGCTGTTTCGAGCCACTTATTGATTTAACGTAAGAGCAGAATTTCCTAGGATTTTCTGTCAAGTCGGTACATAGAATTTTACTTTCTAAATCACTGAACGCTTCACGCATAGCTCTTCTTACGTTAACTTTGACATCGCTTAGCTTCTGTTTGTCTGAGAGGTTTTGGCTGCGTTCAATCATGCAGTGAAGCTCTCTTTGCTTTCGCAGTAGTTTCCTGACTTTATTGTTGAACCACGGTGGGTTTTCCCCGTCCCTCACAGTTTTACTCGGCACGTACCTGTCTAAAACGCATTTTACGATTGCCTTGAACTTTTTCCATAAACACTCAACATTGTCAGTGTCTGAACAGAAATTTTCGTTTTGATCTGTCAGGTAGTCTGAAATCTGCCTTCTATTACTCTTGCTAAACAGATAAACTTTCCTGCCTTTTTTTATATTCCTATTTACTTTCACATTCAGGGATGCTGCAATGGTCTTATGATCACTGATTTCCTGTTCTGCGCTTACAGAGTCGAAAAGTTCGGGTCTGTTTGTTATCAGTAGGTCGAAGGTGTTATCTCCGCGAGTCGGTTCTCTGGTTAATTGCTCGAGGTAATTTTCGGATTGTGCACTCAGTATAATCTCACTCGATGCTCTGTCCCTACCGCCCGTCCTAAACATCTGATTGTCCCAGTCTATATCTGGTAAATCGAAATCTCCACCTAAGACTATAACATGCTGAGAAAATTTATGTGAAATGTATTCCAGATTTTCTCTCAGTTTTTCTGCCACTAATGCTGCTGAATCGGGAGGTCGGTAAAAGGAGCCAATTATTAACCTAGCTCGGTTGTTGAGTGTAACCTCCACCCATAATAATTTACAGGAACTATCCACTTCAACTTCACTACAGGATAAACTACTACTAACAGCGACAAAAAATGCCACCACCGGTTCCATGCAATCTATCCTTTCTAAACACCGTCTGTGCCTTTGTAAAAATTTCGGTAGAATTTATCTCTGGCTTCAGCCAGCTTTCCGCACCTATAACGATTTCAGCTTCGGTGCTTTCTATCAGCGCTTGAAGTTTCGGTACTTTACCAATGCAGCTTCGACAGTTTACAATTACGATACCGACTGCTGCTTGGTCCCCGCATGTCCTGACTTTGCCCCGCACCCTTTGAGGCTGTTGCCCTTTCTGTACTTGCCCGAGGCCATCTAACCTAAAAAACCGTCCAGTCCACGCCACACAACCCCTGCTACCTGTGTAGCCGCCTGCTGTGTGTAGTGGACTCCTGACCTATCCAGTGGAATCCGAAACCTCACCACCCTATGGCGAAAGTCAAGGAATCTGCAGCCCACACGGTCGCAGAACCGTCTCAGCCCTGATTCAGACCCTCCACTCGGCTCTGTGCCATAGGCCGGCAGTCAGTCCTGTCGACGATGCTGCAGATGGTGAGCTCTGCTTTCATCCCTCTAGCGAGACTGGCAATCTTCACCAAATCAGATAGCCGCCGGAAGCCAGAGAGGATTTCCTCCGATCCATAGCGACACTCATCATTGGTGCCGACATGAGCGACCACCTGCAGCTGGGTGCACCCTGTACCCTTCATGGCATCCGCAAGGACCATTTCCACATCTGGAATGTGTAGTAATTTTTCTACACTACGCTCTACGTATTTCTTGTATTTTTAGCACCAATAATAGCTAGTTAGTAGCTCTTATGACGCTAGAACCATCTTGACACTACATGCTATTTCGATGGAGATTCCAAACTGTAGAAATAGCTGTTGTTAGTTTAGGAGAGAAAATAGCGCGCACGCGCGCGCTCGCGCGTGTGTGTGTGTGTGTGTGTGTGTGGTTTCTGTTCTTTTGTCACACATGTCCGAAACAACAGACACATTAGTGGCTGCAGGATCAAATGATGTCTGTTGTTTCGGGAATGTCGAAATGAACAGACATCCCCCCAACACACACACACACACACACACACACACACACACACACACACGCACACAAACGCACACACACAAACACACACACACTGGGTCTGACGGGAGACGTGCTAGGGCAGTCAGTTGCAATGACTACTGTGTAAGGTTAGTTTAGTAGTTAGGGCCTCTGTTTACTAAGCAGCAGACACGTATTCGAATCCCCGTCCGACACAAATTTTCCACTTTCCCCATTGATTTCAAGCACTGCCGGCTCGCAACCCATGTCTGTAATTCCTTTGTATCCTGTTTCATGCCCCCTTGAATGAGCACGCAAAAATTTTCGTATGAAAATATACCTTCAAAGCGTCACATAACCATGTAAATCTGCAGGATTTCGTGGTCGTTGTCACCAAAGGTAAAATCTTCTTGGTTGTTAAGCCGTGTCATATTTCCTCTAAAATAATCGACGTTTTGACCCCTCTGCTGGGATCTTCTTCAGGATCTTCCGGTGTCCACTATTACAAGAATACATTAGTGTTCTAGCAATAGTGGACACCGAAATATCCTGAAGAAGATAACAGCAAAGGGGGCGAAACGTCAATTATTTTAGAAGAAATATGACGTGGCGTAACAACCCATAATATTTTAAATTGATCACAGAACCACTTCCGACTACAGCTACAGCCTCCAAATGTTCATTACACGCACTTCCCCGCCCAACGTTCGCTTGGAAATAGGTTGAGACAGACCTGCATTCGCTAACGACAGTGGGCTTAAATTCTAATTTCTGAAATAGTCATGCCGTAGCTCGTCTCCCATCCCTGACGGTCAGGATTTATTTGCGATCAATGTTTCATGCTGAGTTACATGGGTGCGAGCTGCACACCACTCCTAGTAGACACAATAGTCAGTCCATGTTGATATTCCAAACAAACTGAACACTATCGTGCCATCTCGTCACAGGCACGTCCAAACGTTGCAGGTTCTTTCTGTGAGTCTGTCGCCTCTCCGACCTGCCTCGCTGCACTGATGTAGCACCACCGACTGGCACATACGCACCTCTTCACTTTCATTACTCAAGTCAGCGACGGATGATTACATAACCTTCTGTTGCCATCTCTACATCGTCTACAACGGTGCAAAGCGAGGAGTGTATACTTTTAAAGAGGCTAATACTTTGCACCATGAAACTATGTAACAATGATGTCAATGTGTGGTACTGGATCTGAGTGCTCAGTATTCAGTAGCAGTAGTCTACTGCAAGTCTTATGTTTGATTTACGGTGATTATAAATGCAACTTACATTCTTGCGTATTTTGTTGCTCTACTACATGAAATTTAACTCTACTTACATACTTATATAAACGTGGAATAGATATAAATAAATCTTAAATGATCATTAAATAAATAAATATCGGAGAACATGTCAGTCTGCCTTCTTTCATTGATAAAAGTGAGCTAAATGTTTCGTTGTTTTTTTTTATTGTGTTGTAGCGGTCACTACATACGCAAAAAAGCTAGTACTTCATAGAAATACCAGATACATAGATTACTTTGCATAATTCTACGTGTTGTGGAAGTTAGTAAATAGACAAGATGATCCGCTTTAAGGTTAAAAGAAAAGTAAATCAGCTCAGGTTTGTAAATTACGTAGATAACAACACTGAGCAATAGAATAAATAACAACTCTACCTAACGCCACTACAAACGTGTCACAAGAAGGGTAGGTCATCACATCCGCTCTTACCCTGATTTCAAAAAATGGTTCAAATGGCTCTGGGCACTATGGGACTTAACATCTGTGGTCTTCAGTCCCCTAGAACTTAGAACTACTTAAACCTAACTAACCTAAGGACATCACACACATCCATGCCCGAGGCAGGATTCGAACCTGCGACCGTAGCAGTCGCGCGGCTCAGGACTGAGCGCCTAGAACCGCGAGACTACCCTGATTTCACCCCTCCTTTTGACGCCCTTTGAAAGGAGGTGTGAAAGGTGATATCTAGTGTTATTATCACTTCTGACACACCGCTGCTCAGAATCAACACGAAAAGGCCTGGGTGGGTTGACACAAAAGGTGTCAATGAAACCACCTCTCCCCTTGAGGCGTTTATTCCCAAACAGTTGCTCTCGAAAAGGACAGTTCGCGGTGCGACGACCAACAGGACGGCGTTCTTGTCGACGTTATACACTGCTGCTTCCACACGGAAATTTCAGCCCTACTCTAAGATTATGGTGAGGCTGCAACCCCATTGCACGTCTTCTGACCCCTTTAGCTTTGCTCTGCTGTACAGGGCCTCTTCAAAACCATTCGTCGAAATTTGAAAGTCATCCAAAACAGCTAAAGCTCATCACGCTTTTTCAACCATCCAGTTTCGCTTTCTCCTGTGGCGAGATCACAGTGGAAGGGCTCAGGGGTAGGTGGAGAGGGGCTGTTGCAACATTAATTTGTTCGTGAATGGAAACCTCTTCAGCTCGGCATCTTTGATGAGGACACTAAAAATATATCGATCAGAAATTTAGACACCAATTCAACTTCGCAGCCTATCTAGCCTGAGGTTTGGCAACCCCTTCGACACCGCCAAGGTGGTGGTCTACCTACGTCCACGCACTAGACCATCCACAAGGCTGAATTGGTATCAAAGATTCTTACAGCTCTGGCGTCTGAAGATAGGCAAACCCACCTAAGGTCTGCCGAACGGGTTGCCTAACCATTAGGCGCTAGAGGAGCCACAATGCTGAATTGGTATCCGACAATTACATTTTTAACATGCTCAACGGTGCGAGGGTGGCAACGAGTGTGTTGTCACCTTTGCTGTTTTATTTACGCACATGATAATGTGTTCTCTACCCCTTTCCCCCAACCCTCATCCCCATCACCGGCCCTTCCTGTGCCGCGACACAAGAGGGCGTGAAACAAGTCTGAAAAATTGCGGTCACACTACACTCCGAAGGGTTCAGATCACGTTCATTGGGGTTGCAGTCCAATGATGTCAGCAGAGTAGGACTCCCGGCAGTGTAGAACGCTGTCAAGAGCGTCATCGTGT
Source organism: Schistocerca cancellata (assembly GCF_023864275.1). Taxonomy (NCBI): domain Eukaryota; kingdom Metazoa; phylum Arthropoda; class Insecta; order Orthoptera; family Acrididae; genus Schistocerca; species Schistocerca cancellata. Next base: position 927,794,327 of record NC_064626.1, on the reverse strand, counting down.
TGCTCATCGCACGGCGAAGTGACGTTTTCGACCACGAAATGTCAAGCTATCAACGGCCCAAGGCAAGAGGTGGTTCCATTGGCTTCTTTTATGCAACCCTCTCCAGCCTTTTCATGTCGATTCCGTGCGACGGTGAGTTTCGCGGCCACGCGTTAGACAACCGAGTGATTTCAACATTGGGCGTTGCAGGTCTGACCTCCATTCCAGAGGCGTAATAAGACGGGGTGAAATGTGGGTAAGAGGGGGCGTGACGACCTTCCCATTGTGTGACACATCCGCGGTGGCGTTGGGCAGAATTTGGTGACATTTGATGACAATGTGACAACAATAATTCACCCTACAGCTCAAATGGTCTTCTCAACTATGGCCTTTGTTTGGCATGTGTCGACATCTCGCTGTTTGAAGCGTTGCCAAACCCGAGGATGACGGCACAGGGTGCCACACTTTTACTTTATTGATTGGATGCAACTTTGAGCCAAATTTTGAACTTACGTGTCGCAATGGGGTTCTCGAAAAAGTGATGCAATTTTTGTGTTGCACAGTGTACAAAACTGCCCCATGGGATCATTACGTACGGTAAACACATCGTATCACTATTCGAATACGCTCAAAAATGACTCATAGATGTGGCCGAGCGGTTCTAGGCGCTTCAGTCTGGCACCGCGCGACCGCTACGGTCGAAGGCACGAATCCTGCCTCGGGCATGGATGTGTGTGATGCCCTTAGGTTAGTTAGGTTTAAGTAGTTCTAAGTTCTAGGGGACTGATGACCTCAGATGTTAAGTCCCATAGTGTTCAGAGCCATTTGAATCATTTTTTGACTCAAAGATGGTGAATCAAATTATTCCTACCGCTGCCAAAACCCATGGAAGCTACTGCTCCCTCCAGCTATAGAGGCGTCACGTAAATAAACGACATCCTACAACTAATTCATCTTAGAGACCGCTTCTACCTGTTTCCGAATATTGCCTTAAAGGAGAGCAGCAAAATGTGCTAGTGCGTCCTTGTGTTGAATCCACATTCCTCCAAGACCGTTCAGCGTCAAGCTAACAACGTCTGCTGAGGCATACAAACTGCAGCATTGACCCACTTTCTTTACCGAGTGATTTGCGAGTAGCGATCAAATCCCTAAGACAATGTGACAGTGGTTGTTCGTAACACTTAAGTACACTGTGTGCGTAGCATGGAAAGAAGCACCAAATACCTGTGTGAGAGTTAATATGAGGTCAGATTTTGTTTCCTTTATCATATGGGAACTATCTGTTTTCTTGCACAAGCAGCTTACCTCGTAAGCTTCTTCTACAACCTTTAAATGTGTACGATTGGTATTGACGAACACCTAGAATACATTTATGTATGTTTTGGAGGTGGGAATATTCAGCCGCCAAATAACTGATAAAATTCATAATGAACCCTTCAGCTGTCCTGCGAGTTGTGAAACATAAAGGACACCTGAAGGTTTCACCATGAATTTTACAAAGCCTAGAATACACTTCACATCTACAAATGAGACAGACTTCTGCTGACTGCTCGCTTTTCTACTTCGAGACTCTTGTGGCACGTGGACCCTTCCCAGGAAGAGCTCACTACAAATTGACAACCGAAGTTAGCAAATCTAAACAAGACTCTTTTGGAACTAGCACATGTCGCAGAGCATCTGTCACTAACTTGTAGGCCGGCCGGTGTGGCCGAGCGGTTCTAGGCGCTTCAGTCTGGAACCGCGCGACCATTACGGTCGCAGGTTCGAATGCTGCCTCGGGCATGGATGTGTGTGATGTCCTTAGGTTAGTTAGGTTTAAGTAGTTCTAACTTCTAGGGGACTGATGACCTCAGATGTTAAGTCCCATAGTGCTCAGAGCCATTTGAACCATTTTTGAACTAACTTGTAACATACGACGAATCAATTGTTTAATTAAATCATGTCAGAATGAGATTTAGATACTAGTTCGTTATTTAGCAATTTGTATTACCCAATAGCTCTCATCAGGCAATATTTTAATAGGTAGGCTAAGAGATATTTATCCCCATTCACCGCTATGACATCGTGATAATGTCACGCATTGTTTCCAGATTGCCAACTGCCCCATGTATAAAATGAGGGAAATTCAAAAAAATGGAGAAAAATTAAAAAAAATTATACGAAGTTCAAAATCTGGTGGGATATTCAACATAGCACAACTGTACTACAGGGTTTTCCCTCCTCTACTATGACATCACTGTGGAAATAGGAGTGTTGTCCTAAGTATAAATTAGCGAGAAATTCAAAAATCAAAGCTGATTTTGTCATTTTGTCTGGAATTCTAAAATTTAAGATAGTGATCCAAGATGGCGACCTTTCCATAGATAGTCTATGACATCAGAATCCACAATGGCCTTCTAAGATGACTGACCTAGAATAAAAGCATAGAGTGCACTGTTGCGAGATTTCCTGGGTTTTCCTCTGACATCACTCACCTAAGAAAGCATGTTTGTTTCCCTTGCAGTACCAAACCCATCTGTTCGACAAAACAGATTATCTTCCTCCCAGTCTGAACCTGTGGTTCTTAGACAAAGTGAATTGTCTCCCAAGGTCACTCCCTCCCCTTTACTAGTTCTAGGACAAAGAGCATTGTCTCGCTGAGATAAAGGATGTTTTTCCCCGTGGATACGTAAATATGTATTTCACCCTTTCAATAACACGAAAAACCACGTAATATATTTTCCCCAAGCTATTATTCACTCAGACATGTAGCGGCATTCAGTCATAGTTGTCACATCACTTGTTCTAAGTATAGGGTTCAAGACAGCCACTGAGTTCTCCCTGCGATATCACACATAGCCTGCCCCAAGTTAACATACAGCTGCCTGCAGTTTAAACAATTCCCCTCTGACATCACCCTAAGTTTGGAGGTGGGAAAGTTTGTGTCTTCACCCCCACACTGTGAAGAGACTCATTTCCCCAGTGACAAAGTTCACGAGTGCAGGACATCACGGGAAGTCCAACACTGCCCCGTCCATGGTCCTCCGCAGTAGCATGCGGAGTCTCGATGAACATGAGCGAGTAGCAGCCGCGAGTGCTCGCAATGAGATCGTGACGTCAGAAATGGTTTCATTGCGAACATGGTGGCACTGCGGTGATAATCACACAGCAGTACTGTGTAGAGAGGAAGTCTATGAGTATACACGTAGACAGAAGAAAGTAGGCCGACTTTGGTACTTTGTTTATAAATATATCAAGAAACGCAACAGTGGGTTTTGGACTCAAGAACTGCATTGTTCATATCTGCTTAATGGGGTGTTCATAAAACTGTTGGTAGATTTAATAAAAGATTAAAGTAAATTCTTTATTTTCGAATGAATGTACAGCCATTTGGTGAATTCACAGTAAAACATCAGCTGTAATATCAACTGAACATCTTTTTAAGACATCTGGGTACAGGGTAAACTCTAATTGATCTGTGTTATCAATACAGAATCAGCGAGAGAACACCGTGTGGGAAGTCTTACATAAAGAGCGCATACTGAAATTCACAGAAGAAAGATGGCTGAAAAATGCAGGGGATTTTCAAAGCATTGAAATTCCACAAAATGGTTAGGTGCCTTGGATAACAAGCACGTGAGAATGGTTAAATCAGATTTAACTCGTTCTCAATTCTTTGGCTACAATAAATTCCATTCTATGGTCCTGCTCCTGGTCGCCTATGCAAAACCCTCACAAAACTTTACACACACCTTAAACCATGCACCTCTCTTCTTAATCCTAGGATGATACTCACTGCGACAAGTGGACCATATTTTATATTATCTGTTTACCCTACCCCTTTGATTAACATTCCATGTCCAAACTGGCTGTATCCATGTCAGGCTGATGGTAGCTGTTGCAATGTTGAGAACACGTGTCCACTGCCCCATTCACCTACAGTCGCTAAGAGCCGAGTCACCACGCATCACTGCCTCCACCAGCTGGTTAGGTAGGGCCGAGCCGAGCCGTCAGCCGTAGGGCGGCGGAAGAGGTGCCAGCCCTGCAGTTGGGAGTCAGTGCAGAGTCTGCCGAAGACAGCTCTGTGCCCAGAGATACGTACAACTGATTGGATAACCTAAGGAGAAGTTGATTTTAGGCGTTCTGATTAGCACCACTAGTACACCGTCATGACGGTGTCGCACGAACTCTAATCTCACATATCACATGACCTGAATTAAAATGAAGAAAACATGATAAATTTAGGAAGCACACCTGCAGTTTAACCCATATCGAAAAATGGTGTAGGAATTCGCATAAGCTGAGAATAACCTATAACCCACATACATGTTTTTCTTGGAAATTGAAAAACTAAGAAATGAGCAAACGCCCTCCAAATGGCAGAAATATGTGTGCAGAAGGGTGTTGGCTAGTTCACCAACAGGAACACAGCCAGTCGCTACAATGCGGTTTTTTTAATTGTTATTTTATTCTTTGGGAACGAGTTGGCAGCAACAATGTAGCCGCTCTTCTGGCTACAGTTTTGAGAACATAACAATACTGTTACTAAACACATTAAGGTCAGAAAATATAGCATTAGGTGAGGGTGAATACAAGTGTGTCTACTCAGGGAAAGAGTGAGTGGGAGTGGTTTTGGGAAAACGGGACAGTAGCATTTAAATGAAATACAGAACAGGTTGCCAGGTTGACTTGATAGAGGACGTGTGGATGTTCAAATGGGTGGATATTTTGAAGGACAAAAATGGTTCAAATGGCTCTGAGCACTATGGGACTTAACTGCTGAGGTCATCAGTCCCCTAGGACTTAGAACTACTTAAACCTAACTAACCTAAGGACATCACACACATCCATGTCCGAGGCAGGATTCGCACCTGCGACCGTAGCGGTCGCGCGGTTCCAGACTGTAGCACCTAGAACCGCTCAGTCACCCCGGCCGGCTTTGAAGGACAGTAGTGACGATAATGTCTTCAATGATAAGAATAGAACCTAGTGCATTGTTCGAGTGAAGTGGTGTGCTGATTTAGAGCATTGGGACGGTAATTTCAGATTTGGTGGGAGGGCTTTGGCTGTTCACTAATGATTTGGTTGCAGGTGTTGAGACGGATTAGGACAGTATTGGTACATGTAGTTGGCTTTGCAGTGGGGGCAATTAGGAGAGTTTTTGCAATGGTGAGTCAAATAATCATTTTAGTCAAGACACTTGTGGCAATGGTATACCTAGGCATGGGACAGGGATGTTCCACTTTGTGGTTAAGGTGATAGATGAGGTTCTATTATCAGGAGATAATCTGTAGTGGAGAGATTTTCAGAAGAGACACAGATATGAGATGTAGGACCAGAATGTAATGAATTCGAAGGGCTTTCTGGGCATGGGAGTTGGGATTAGAATTTAGCCGACTGTGATCTTGGGGTCAACTCACTTGATCGCAGCAGTGAGAGTCGGCGGAGATGTGAGATCCTAATTGTGAACACCTTCTTTGATGACACCCGTAGTCAGTTTCTGTTCTTATCTCTTGATTCCTGCTAGACTAAGCGTAGTACAGGTTTTCTGACACTGTTCGTGTCCTTCCTGTCTTGTGCCTTGTGTGATCACTACCACACTAGGATAGCGTTTCTGACTACGCATTTCTGTGTGATTTTCCATCGCCTAGGTGTACTCCGTCTCTCCTGAAAATCTGTAACCGCTGCGCTGAAATATTCTGTATATATGGATAGTTGGGGGCAATTTGGTAGTATTTGAAATTGTTTTCTTTGTGACACTTTGTGTACTGCGGTATAGGATAGTTCATGGAACAAAGCAATTTTTATTTTAATGAAACTATATGATTCCAGAAACCTTTTCAGGCTCAAACATCAATGATGTTTATATGCAGACTAAAGCGACGAATGAAAATTTGTACCAAAGGCAGTATTCAAACCCACGTCTCCTGCCCACTAGCAAGATGCGCTAGTTAGTACGCCATCCTGACACTGCACGGGGTACCCTGGCAAACCTCCCTCCTCTATCCAAATTCTCATTCACACCTCAGCCCACTTGGCGTTCCTCTAAACTCGAGCAGCATTCCAAAGGCTCTGCATGAGCATCGAAAGTAACAGGGGTTCCTGCATGAAATCCAGGTATGGGTTCTTTAACCAAATAAAACTATACGGTTCCTAAGATCTCTTCAAGACTCAAACATCTACGATGTATAGTATATGCAGACTGAAGCGATGAATGAAAATTTGTACTAAGGCCAGGATACGAATCGGGGTCTCCTGCTTAAGAGGTAGGAATTTTCATTCGTCACTTCAGTCCGCATACTTAAAACTTTTATTTGTTTCACCTTTTGATGAATTTGTATCTGCTTTGGATATCACGTTTCTCAGGCATGTCTTGATTCGGTTTTCTCCTCGTTTAGAAATTTTCCGCCGTTGATATTGAGCTATCTGCCATGCAGTCCATTATGAGAAATATGATTTGTTATCCTTATCACCACCTAATCAGTGGTCTCGATCAACCGGAGAGATTTTGCGTGAAATTTAATGTTTTCACTTTTTCCGTTCGAAAACTTTCTTTTTGTTTCGTGATATTGATCAGTCATATGGTCAAAAATAGGGACTGAGTCACTCTGTTCTTAGACTCGACGGCATTTTTCACATTCTGTAGTGGCGTTACTTGACGTTTCTTCATTTCTTAACAGTATATTACTATTCATGACATGTAATTTAGTTCCCTGTTTGATCCATTTTGACTGTACGTGGCTCCATCGTCTATTACAAAATGTATGTAAATTATTTCCGTAAATGTTGCATTCAGTTCGTTAATCTCACCTTCCCCTGGGCCCCACAACCACGAAGTTCAAGGCGCAGCTCATATTACCGCTCGTGCGACCCCTGCCAGTACCGCCTTATAGATACGAAATCGGATGTCGGATGCTTGTTGTTCCCGTTCGCTCTACAGAGTAAAATATCAGAAAATTAAAAAAAAAAGCCCTTGATCCGTGAGTGTATGTAAGGTTATGCTCGCGTGATCACATTTCCAGCACGCTAAGCGAAGCTTAATACAGTGACAGGTATTAAACATCGGAAGAAATGCTCCGATTTCCCAGCAGCTTAGGGCTCTGTTGCGTCATTCCACACTTCTCCTGTGACCTCCTTTCACCGTCATCATTTATTCAGCCTCCGTGCTGAACGACAGATGTTTGTTTTATTACGCGGCCATCGACAGGCGACGCTAGCTGCCTCGCCAGGAAACACTAGTCCTGCTGTAAGTAATTAGACCATATCGGATTTCCCGTCACATCGGACGGGCTGGGACGGCCGACAAAGGAGCAGGTGAGTGATGAGCGAAGCCGCTCGGGCGCGCTAATTACAGAACTCGGCGAGGCGTCGCGTCGCATCGCCGCTGCGTGACATTTACAGTAGTTGCGACCAATAAGTCTGCTGCGCCTGACAGCAATTATCCAAAAGCTGACGTGCGGCTAATCAGCTGTTAGCAGGCCGGTGTGATTTACAGTTCGCTTCCTATATGGCGCCGCTGAATGCACTCACAGGAGATGTTGCGCTGAGACTTGTCTGTAGTTAACTATGCGCCAAGGCGCGTCATTATGTAAGTTACTGATATGAGATGCTGCACGTTTGAATGAAGTACGTGACGCTATTATCAGTACCAGTATGGTGACAACTGACGATGCTGAACATGAGGCTAGCAATAATTGCAAAAGCGAAACAGGAGCTGCAATACAGATGGATTCAGCCTTTTAGCAGAGATCATTTGTGCACTTTTGTCGTCAAAACGTACAGAACAAACGTATAACTAAGGAGAAAATCGCGTTTCTTAGAAGCGTTTAGGCCTGTGTGTAATGTCAAACGGTTTGTAATCAGGATCCAGAGATTATATTACGAGCAAACAGTTATAGATGAATACACATAGGTAGGCTAACTAAGTTTGACACAGAGATTTGTGTGTAGCGTGTTAAAAATATAATCTGTCCACTAATAATGCTGACTATGAACTAGACACACCTGGACTATTTCACCGTCTATGACAAGTCAGGTAATAAAGCACTTGGAACGCATGAGTGCCCATCGATACTAAGAGTAAGTACGAGAATGGTTGTTGCGTTGAAGCACATACGAGTAAGTTGGAATAACGACGAATGACTCAATATCCTACCCAGAATGGCTACAGATGATGAGTTTTAGGGTCGCCAATACCGTAGGAATTCGTCAACAGAGCAGGCACGTACTGTATCGGATGTTCTCGAATAATGGGAAGTTACATCTTTGTTAAGACGAGTTCCCATAAAATTTACAGCTGCTTGTTGTCAGGGAGTGACAAATATCTAAATGTACTACTCCGACAAGAAAAGATCCCTTTTAAGATAGCCGTCCGGTGTGGCCGAGCGGTTCTAGGCGCTACAGTCTGGAGCCGCGCGACCGCTACTGTCGCAGGTTCGAATCCTGCCTCGGGTATGGATGTGTGTGATGTCCTTAGGTTAGTTAGGTTTAAGTAGTTCTAAGTTCTGGGGGACTGATGACCTCAGAAGTTTAGTCCCATAGTGCTCAGAGCCTTTTAAGATATTATTTGATTAACTTCTACTATCATTTTTATTGCTTGTTAACTCATCCTCGTGATTTATTCTCCATGAATCACCCTTAAACATATCCATGCGGAAGTAGTGTAACTGAAACCAAACAAGGCTGAATTGGGATGGGATTCAAAGACGTGGCATAGTAGTTCAGGCACTTGAGTCGCATTAGGGAATTGGAGATTCAGATCCCCGTGCTGCCATCCAGACCAGTGTTTCTGTGGTTCACCTAAATCACGGCTGTCCAGGAGACGTCTAGGCTAGCATGGGCGCTCGTGCTCGCTCGACGCCCCGATAGTGGGCTCTCGCGGTAAGAGAAGGCGTCCAGACGTCATTATGGGGTACAGGCGAAGCGCAAACTGTGCGGCGTCCTTAGAGGAATGACAGTGTATAAGGTTCACCGGAGCCTTACACACAATCGTGTACAGTGCTTCGAGTGGAGGTTAACTTATTTGGAAAAAAATGGAAATTTGTGGTAAGTTCTTTGGGACCAAACTGCTGAGATCATCAGTCCCTAGGCTAACACACTACTTTAACTTAAACTAGCTTACGATAAGGATAACACACACACCTATGCCCAAGGGAGGACTCGAACCCCCGACGGGGGAGCCGAGCGAACAGTGGCAAGACTCCATAGACCGCGCGGCTACACTCCACGGCTGACTTATTTGAATGTAACCTCCCCCTCACTTATCGACCTTAATGACAGTGAAAAATTAAACCGCGTGTACCTAATGGAAACTTGGGAAAAGCAATCGTCACCGAACTTAATTTGTCGGTAAAGAGGGAGGAAAGGGTTACATCTAAATGAGAGGAAAAATGCAAATGAAACTGGTGGAAATTAATTTTGAAAAGGGGTAAAGTTAATAAAGAAAGTAAATGTGCGGCCGTTACGTTAACAATTAACTAGCGGTAATTAGATATTTGAGATTTGGGGGAAATTACGGTCGCCAGTCTTAAGGACAATTACTATAGTAACCGAAAAAGAAAGGTTATTACACATATAATTAGCACTAGAAGCGTGGCAACTGAAGGTTGACACGTGTAGTGTGAAAACGGAAAGTTTGTCTGAAGTAATAAATTTCGCTACACTCTGACTTAATTTAGCAAAAGAATTAATAAAACCGAAAAATCGAAAGTTAATTTAGTGACTGAAGTTAATAGTGAGCTTTCTTTCTGAAGCACATCGAAATTCAGTAAAATATGGTTAGTCTTGGACTACCTCAACAATCATTTCAAAAGCTACTTGAATCTAGGCAATTTAGAAACAAGAGATTTAATTTGAACTTGAATTAAATGATTCTGAACAATTAACAATAGTAAAATTTAGTACATACCAAGCTGAGCTGCAGTCACAGACAAGCTAAAATACGGTAACAAGACTCCCACTCTTAATTTGTGCTTGTGTAATCTAAATATTGTAGCCAGCTATGAATACCTTAACTGAACTTTGAAATTAAAGCAGTGAAATCGAATGATGCTGGCGTTTGAATTTCAACGACACTCGGGTTCATTCCGGGAAAGGAAGGGACCCTGCTTGGAAATGCAATTCGGACCATGAGCAACAAAGGTCCTTGCTACGTTGCTGTAATTTAGTTAGGAAAATGGAACAGTTTGAAAAGCTGACATTCGGGAGGACGACGGTTCAATCCCGTCTCCAGCCATCCTGATTTAGGTTTTCCGTGATTTCCCTAAATTGTTTCAGGCAAATGCCGGGATGGTTCCTTTGAAAGGGCACGGCCGATTTCCTTCCCCATCCTTCCCTAACCCGAGCTTGTGCTCCGTCTCTAATGACCTCGTTGTCGACGGGACGTTAAAAAAAACACTAAAAACACTGAAAAGCTGAGGTCTGCCATACAGTTCTAAAACTTTATGTGCTTCCAGTCTTCCTTGTTGGTTGATTGAAGGTTTGAAGCCGTCGATCGAGGAGGTGGCGACAGTCACTCATTGTCGGCCGTCGCTGTTGCAGAAGTTGGATGTTGGCGCGCCTTCTTCTCGACACGGTCACCAGGCGAAACGGGCTTTTAATGTGCGCCAGCTAATGCTTCCCGTCCGCGACACCGTGTCAGAAACTATCATAGCAAGTCGAGCGCAATTACATGCTGCCAAACCCCGAAAGCGCGGCAATTCGCGGGAGCGTCACACAACACACCCGCTCCACTGCACCACCCCAGCCAGACTCTCCCTGCCCGCGCTCCATGCGGCAGAGTTAACACTCCCAAAGATCCTAAACACTTTGGTTCTCCACACGACCTATTGATGTAATCTTTCGATAGCATAGTTTTCCCTAGGCAACACCCAGCGTAAAAATGCAAATAATATTTACAAACAAATCAATTATACATCAACATAATTGCATATATACTCCTGGAAATGGAAAAAGAACACATTGACACCGGTGTGTCAGACCCACCATACTTGCTCCGGACACTGCGAGAGGGCTGTACAAGCAATGATCACACGCACGGCACAGCGGACACACCAGGAACCGCGGTGTTGGCCGTCGAATGGCGCTAGCTGCGCAGCATTTGTGCATCGCCGCCGTCAGTGTCAGCCAGTTTGCCGTGGCATACGGAGCTCCATCGCAGTCTTTAACACTGGTAGCATGCCGCGACAGTGTGGACGTGAACCGTATGTGCAGTTGACGGACTTTGAGCGAGGGCGTATAGTGGGCATGCAGGAGGCCGGGTGGACGTACCGCCGAATTGCTCAACACGTGTGGCGTGAGGTCTCCACAGTACATCGATGTTGTCGCCAGTGGTCGGCGGAAGGTGCACGTGCCCGTCGACCTGGGACCGGACCGCAGCGACGCACGGATGCACGCCAAGACCGTAGGATCCTACGCAGTGCCGTAGGGGACCGCACCGCCACTTCCCAGCAAATTAGGGACACTGCTGCTCCTGGGGTATCGGCGAGGACCATTCGCAACCGTCTCCATGAAGCTGGGCTACGGTCCCGCACACCGTTAGGCCGTCTTCCGCTCACGCCCCAACATCGTGCAGCCCGCCTCCAGTGGTGTCGCGACAGGCGTGAATGGAGGGACGAATGGAGACGTGTCGTCTTCAGCGATGAGAGTCGCTTCTGCCTTGGTGCCAATGATGGCCGTATGCGTGTTTGGCGCCGTGCAGGTGAGCGCCACAATCAGGACTGCATACGACCGAGGCACACAGGGCCAACACCCGGCATCATGGTGTGGGGAGCGATCTCCTACACTGGCCGTACACCACTGGTGATCGTCGAGGGGACACTGAATAGTGCACGGTACATCCAAACCGTCATCGAACCCATCGTTCTACCATTCCTACACCGGCAAGGGAACTTGCTGTTCCAACAGGACAATGCACGTCCGCATGTATCCCGTGCCACCCAACGTGCTCTAGAAGGTGTAAGTCAACTACCCTGGCCACCAAGATCTCCGGATCTGTCCCCCATTGATCATGTTTGGGACTGGATGAAGCGTCGTCTCACGCGGTCTGCACGTCCAGCACGAACGCTGGTCCAACTGAGGCGCCAGGTGGAAATGGCATGGCAAGCCGTTCCACAGGACTACAGCCAGCATCTCTACGATCGTCTCCATGGGAGAATAGCAGCCTGCATTGCTGCGAAAGGTGGATATACACTGTACTAGTGCCGACATTGTGTATGCTCTGTTGCCTGTGTCTATGTGCCTGTGGTTCTGTCAGTGTGATCATGTGATGTATCTGACCCCAGGAATGTGTCAATAAAGTTTCCCCTTCCTGGGACAATGAATTCACGGTGTTCTTATTTCAATTTCCAGGAGTGTATATATATATATATATATATATATATATATATATATATAAATTACAGTATATAAAGACACAGAAATGTCATATCTTCAGGTAACAAAATAAGTAAAAAAATTTATAATACGATAGATGGAAATAGGAGGATATGCATTTTCGGCGTTACATGAAGTCAGTGAAAAGCAACATGGTGGCCGGTTTAGGAACTTCAAAGTGAAAGTCAGTCACATTAACATGAATTTACAAGACGCCAGTGCAGGTTGCCTAGCTACTTAGAACCTGAAAACCCACTGTTAGACAGGCACTTACGTGACAAATTTCGTAATAAAATGAGCCCCACAGGTTCCTATAAAAATTTTCCTCAGTATAAATTTCCACAAGTTCATAGCTACGCTTATGTCGATGTTTTGATCTACATACTTGTGCCGGTAACTTTCTTTCACAGTGAAGTCAACGAAATCTACCCACAGAAGCTCACAGACAGAGTTCAATTTAAAAGCTTATTTTCGAATAACAAGACACTGATACTTTAGTGACAAGCAAAATAAGTTACATTCTCATTTTTTCGTTCTTCAGTGTTTGCGATTTAAAAACTGGGTTGTTTTGGAAATCAGCCTTTTGCAAACCCAGTTTATTTTTATGTTTCCCCATACATGCTTAGGCACCAATGTGTCGTCTTCTGTGGGTTAAATTACCAATGTGTCGTCTTCTGTGGGTTAAATTTTTATTTCTTAGAATTACATCGCTAATTGAACTGCATTATTACACATCTATTTGAGTGCTCGTTTTCTTCGGGTTCCTTTTTTTTCTTTTTTTTTTTCTTTTTTACGGCGTGTCATATTTTCCGTCCTGTTTCGTGTCCCTGGTTGGTGTCTCAATCAACTACTATTTAGTGCATTGCTTTCACTCAGTTTTTCATAAATTTCCACTCCACTCACGTGAGTGTATTGTCAGAAGTGTCAAGAGCCCCAACCAGGGACACGAAACAGATCGGAAAATATGACATTCCGTAAAAAAAATGAGGAAAACGAGCACTAAAACAGGTGCATAATAATACAGTTCAATTAGCGATGTAATTTTAAGAAATGAAAATTTAACCCACAGAAGATGACACATTAGTATCGAAACATGTCTGGGGAAATATAAAAATAAACTAATTTTGTTTCCATAAGGCTGTTTTTTAAGTAGCATTCATAGACATGTTTAATGCGTGAATAAGATAGTCACATGCTAATGTTAATTTAAACACTATCCGGAAACGACACTCATCTTAAGGTTGCAACAGTGGTAAGAAATATCATTTTTCGTACTTGGTTGCCCATGTCACCCGTTCATCTATTAAGAGAAGATTCATTTCATTGTCATTGCTGGTCAATATAAAAAACATAGAAAATAAATTCACCATGAAAGGCGAAGCTTCGTAGAACTGACATCAGTGGCCTAGAATAGGGTCGTTGGCCACAGCCCCTTCTCTCACTTCCCTGCACGGTTACGCACAGTGAGCCGATCGGTTGCTCACTGCTGTGGCTTGAGCGCGAGCCGGCTCACACGAGCAGACTGGTGAACTGGCCTGACCTAAATCACTTAAGGCAAAAACCAGCATGAATCCTCTGAAAGTATCACGATTGATATACTTCGCAATCCTTTCTCAAAGTGAGTTCTTGCTGGTCGACCGGATGTAATTCCTGGTTTTCTCACTCCTTAACAGGAATGAATGTGGCAAAGAAATTAGCTGAAAGAGAGCTATATGTTAAATATCAGCAAGGCCGTGTGACTATGGCCTCCCGTCGGATAGAGCATTCGCCGGGTGTAAGTATTTAGATTTGACGCCACTTCGACGACTTGCGCGTCGATGGGATGAAATGATGGTGATTAGGACAGCGCAACACCCACTCCCTGAGCGGAGAAAATCTCCGACGCAGCCGGTAATCGAACCCGGGCCCTTAGAATTGACATTCTGTCGCGCTGACCACTCAGGAATTGGGGGGGGGGGGGCGGACATCAGCAAGATAATATATTAATCACAAAGCATAAAACTAATAAATCTTAGACGGTTTCTTTCAGAAATGTGCATATATTATGACCCAGCACTTTTTTCTGAATTAGTGACGCCAGAAGTCAAGCTCCCTGGACTGTCAGGATTAATAAAACTAACTAGAGACTGAAGCAAAAGGCGAGTGATAAAGTTTGTCTATTTGAAGAAGTATAAGAAGTTATATCTGCAGTAAAGAAACTAGAGAATTCCAACTTCCATTTGGAAAATGGGCTCTAAGTGCTCCATGATGAATGGAAATGAAGCCCTAGTACATGGTAATAATAAATTTCTTACGAAATATTGTGTACGTGTGTCATGGGAAGACTATCATTGCAAAGGGTCTAACTGGAGTCTAGCAACATGGCTTTGAAACCAGGTGGTTTACAATAGACAGTTTATTCACACCAAGATTGGTAGCAGGAAAATTCTGATAATTATTAAAAAAAAAAAAGACAGATGCGAGTAGGGCTCGCGCTCTGATGATACCGTACAAACTTCATTACGTATATAGACAGTTCATGGGTCCCTAGAAGCGAGAATCTCGACGATTTTTTACCGTCATCCAAATTCATACTGGTAAGATAACGATCCTGGGAAGTAGAAAAGTTTCGAGAAAGTTTTAATTTTAAGCCTGAAAATGAATTCTTTTTTCCTGTGAAATAATTAATATTTTATAGTTTTCTGCTTTTTTCCTTAACTGGTATTGTGAAATCTTACTTATTGCCAAATTTCGTGATTATACGTCGATTTTTGATGAGTGAGTTAGCGTGTATCAAAATATGTGACATAAATGGCCGTATCACTTGACTGCATTGACTTGGAAGGTTAATTTTTTAAAGCCACTAAAGGACCACAAGCCTGAGTACGTGACATAAATTTCAACCTGATACCCGTTCCTGAGAAAAAGACGTCTTAACAGACAGACGGAGACACGGATGGAAAGTACGAAAAACATTTTTGGAGTGATATAACTACAATTTAACGATTCTGAATTTTTACCTTTACTTGTGCTGTGAAGCCTTTCTCTGTCACGATTCTAGGCTAATGGGAAGCATTCTATTGGTTTGGATGACAGAGTTTGCGAGTGTCCAAATATGTGACACAAATGGTAGTATCTTTTGAGTGTAATGACTTAGGTGCTTACGTCTCTCACACCACCAAGGAGCTGTAGATCTTATTATTTGACATAGATTTAAATTTGATACCACTCCCCTTTCCTGGGAAAAGGGTTTATTAGCTGACGGACAGACGGTCTAACAGTAACTCGCAAAGAAAGGTATTTTTACGTGATATACTAACAAATTAACAGTTTTCAGATTTTTTCCTTTACTTGTAATATGAATCCTGGCTTTCTGTCAAATTTCATGATACTAGGTCAACAGGAGGTACCGTGTACGTTTTGACGAGTGAGTCTGCAAGTATCGAAATACGTGACATAAATGGCCGTGACGTTTGATTGCATTGCCTTAGAATCTTCAGTTTTTGCGACTCCTAGGGACCGTAGATCTCAGTATGTGCCATAAATTATAATTTGTCACGTCTACCTGTTCCTGAAAAATATAGTTTCGAATAGTCGGACAGACTGACGGAGAGACAGGCGGACAGCACTCTGTTCCAATAAGGATTCTGTTTTAACCATCTGGGATACGGAACCCTAAAACACACCAATACACCCTGTTTTGGTTTTCAAAATCATGCGTGATCTCAAACAGATGCATGACATACTGTACGGAGGTGACAAAACCCATGGGATACCTCCTAATATCGTGGCTTAGTGCAGCAGCTCGACGGGATATGGACTAAACAAGTAGTTTCAAGTCGCCTGCAGAAATATTAAGCCATGCTGCTGTTATAACCGTCCATAACTGCGAAAGTGTTCTCGGCGCTGGGTGTCGTGCGCAATGTGACCTCCCGGCTATATCTCATAAATGCTCGATAGGATTCATGTCGGTCGATCTGGGTGGCCAAATCTTTCACTCGAATAGTCCAGAATGTTCTTCACACCAATTGCGAATAACGTGATCCATTGATACGGCTACAAATGGTCCCCAGGTAGCCGAAAATTGCCACTTCCAGTGAATAATCAGTTCAGTTGGTCCAGAGGACCCAAATCCATATCAAGTAAACACAGTCCACGCCATTATGGAAGCTACCACCGTCTTGCACAGTGTCTCGTTTACAGCTTGGGTGCCTGTTTTCGTGGGGTCTGCACTAAACTCGATGCCTACCATAAGCTATCAGAACTGAAATCGAGGCTCGTCAGGCCAGGTCACGGTTTTCCAGTTATCTAGGGTCCAACCGATATGGTCACGAGCCCAGGAAAAGCGCGGCAGATGACATCGTGCTGTTAGGAAAGACACTCGCTTCAGTCGCATGCTGCTATACCGCAATACGCCAAATTTCATCGCACTGAGCTAACGGATACGTTCCTCGTACTTCCCACATTGATTTCTGCGTTATTTGGCGCAGTGTTGCTCGTCTATTGGCACTGATAACTCTGCACAAACGCCGCTGCTCTCGGTCGTTAAGTGAAGGCCGTCATCCTTGGTGAGAGGTAATGCCTGAAACTTGGTATTCTGGCATACTCTTGACATTGTGGAGTACTGAAATCATTAATGATTATCGAAATGAAATGTCTCATGTGCCTAGCTCCAACTACCACTCCAATTCCCGTCCTGTGAATTTCCTTCGTACGGTGGTAGTCACGTCGGAAACATTTTCACATGAATCTCCTGAGTAGAAATGTCAGTTTCGCTAATACACTGCCCTGTTATACCTTGTGTGCGCTATCTGTATTTGTGCATATCGCTATTACATTACTTGTGTCAGCTCAGTGAACAATTCGAAATATAGTTTGAGAATGTTAAATAATTTAAAAATGAATTCACATAATACAGATACGTACTTCAACTGATCTATAAAAGAAAAAAGTACATTTTTTTTTCAGGAAAAGAATATAGTGTACAAGTCATTTAGAAATGAAATAAAAGGGAAGAGTTAACAGGATCAACGTACAGAAGATGGAAAGAAAGTGCTGGGGACTGTGTAAAATGGTTCAAATGGCTCTGAGCACTATGGGACTTAACTGCTGAGTTCATCAGTCCCCTAGAACTTAGAACTACTTAAACCTAACTAACCTAAGAACATCAAACGTGCATGCCCGAGGCAGGATTCGAACCTGCGACCGTAGCGGTCGCGCGGCTCCAGACTGCAGCAACTAGAACCGCTCGGCCACTCCGGCCGGCGGACTGTGTAAGTTCGTTGTTCATAGTGCTTGACTTGATAACAGACTACGTCACCTGAGCACGTGCCAGAATCGCATTTCTCAATCCATTTTAGTACATTAGCATGTGTACCGTTAATTTTTCTTTCTTTTTTTTTTTTTTTTTTTTTGAATCGTAGACATATTCACTAAACTGAAACATTACACTAATTGACTAATTGTGTCACTGAGTCCCGGGGACTGTTTAAGTTCGTTATTTAACAATGAGCGTACGAAGCCTTTTCCGAAGGCGTTTGTCTGAAGAATAGCCTCAGCAGAGAACGTGGACGACAAGCAGTTCAGACAAGAAGAGAATAGATGGTTTTAATGTGGTGCCACAAAAGAATGACGAAAATTAGATGGGTTGATCGAATAACTGATTAAGAGGTACTGAATCAGTTTGGGGAAACAAGAAATTTCTGACACAGACCTGCTAATAGAACGGACTGTTTTATAGGACACACCCTCAGCTGTCAAGGAATCGCCAGTTTTCTAGTGGGAGGAAGTGCGAATGGAGGGGGATATACATTATTGATGGAGTCCAAGCCATGAACGCAGAAAGCAGGTTCAAATTGATGCAGGCGAATGCATTTATTCAGAGATGATAGACTGTAGTCCGATTAAAATTACTTGAAAGTTGACGTTCGTCACTTGCCGCTACAGTGTCGTCACATGCGCTGTCAGCTGCCGCTCGGTTAAAGCCGACCCACAAACACGGCGGGTCACTTACCGAGTGCTGTTACGGTGTAACGAGGAGCAATGTTGGAAGTGGCCACCGTGATAGATTCCGGAAATGCGAGGTGCGCTGTCGGCAGATGAATTTTAAGTGACCAATGACTGAAATGCTGCAGACGACACGTTTTGTAGCCCTGAATATAAACTCATGTCCTAAGCTAACCACAACCTCGTGATATGCGATGTATCGGAGAAGTCGGCGGTCAGCAGTCAGTGGCAGAACTAAAATCATGAGCCCTTTGTTCAAGGCGATTAACACTAATCTGTAAGAGGAAACTCAATGCAGAAATATTCAGTTTCAGCGCTAAAAAAAATGGCTCTAAACACTATGTGACTTAACTTCTGAGGTCATCAGTCACATAGAACTTAGAACTAATTAAACCTAACTAACCTAAGGACATCATACACATCCATGCCCGTAGCAGGATTCGAACCTGCGACCGTAGCGTTCGCTCGGCTCCAGACTGTAGCGCGTAGAACCGCACTGCCACTCCGGCCGGCCTCAGCGCTAAAAGCAAATGTAATTTTTCGCTGTATTGATTACCTGAAATCTCACTCGGGCATCACGAGCTCCGCCTTACGAACCGAAGAGGAATGCTGTTTGGCACTTACCTGCGGATTCTAGGCGACACAAGCAGGTTTGAAACGAAAAGAGAATGATAGGAAGAAAAATTAGAGCGAATAAAAAAGTTAATACGATCATGAAATTGACACAGTAAAGTGTTAGAAAGAAAAAAATACGTTTAAACCAATTAACTGGATAAAAATAATACTGAAACTCTTTTTTCCTTCTCTCGTTTCACTCTCTTTGGGGTACACTGGATCAATCATTTCTTTGTGCGTTGTTCTTTTCTTATGGCCCAGTACTTCTTCATTCTTTCTGATCTTCTTCTCCTCTCTTCTTCCGAGACGAAGGGTTTGGACTTTTGTGTGGATTTGTCTGGGAACCTTATGTTTTCATCTTTAGTAATTAATTTAGCTGTTCGATCAATAAGTGAAGTTTCTGAAATCTTTAATTCTACTAAGTCTTTCTGTTTCTTTAACCAAGTTGGGTTTCGTTTTGCTGTTACGGAAGAAGTTAAAGACTTGTTTAGTTAATCTGTGGGAATTCATTCTGAGAAGATGACGAAAAAAAAATTATTCTCTTTTTTCGCATAGAATCTGAAAGTTTTTCAGTTTTCTTGTAGAGAGTTTCATTTTTGATGTACATAATCTAATTGTCTTGATATTTTGGCCCAATGATTTTTCTTAAAATTTTTCTTTCCTTTAGGTCGAGTTTCTCCATTTGGCCTTTTAAATTCATTTTAAGTGTTTCTGCAGCATACAGTGCTTCTGGCTTAATCACTATCTTGTAATGTGTAATTTTGGACCCCCTTGAAAGGGATTTTTTGTTGTATGTGTTTTTTGTTAGTTGGAAGGCCAATTCAAGTTTATTTTTTCTGGATTCCATTGTTTCGCTTTCCCCAGAATTCCAACTAATCCATTCTCCGATATATTTGAATTCTTTTACTATTTCAATCTTCTGTTCTTGAACTTTGAAGTATTTACATACGTAGTCTCCTTCATTGATTTCAAAAAAGCATATGATTCGATTGATAGAGAATCTCTATAATCAGTCCTGGAAGAGATGGGTTTGGATAAGAAAACAACTGATATTATAAAAGCGACCCTTACAAACACATTTTCGAAAGTTAAATTTATGGGTGAATTATCGGAACCCTTTGAAATAAAAACGGGAGTGCGACAGGGGGATGGGCTCTCACCGTTTCTCTTATATTGTGCGCTTGAGAAAGTAGTCAGAGAATGGAACACAAATATTAAGAGTGGTATAAGAGTGGGTTGCTAAAAGAAGAACCTTAAAGTAAATTGCGTTGCTTTTGCAGATGATATGGCCCTGTTTTCTGAAACAATGGAAGAAGCACGGGAGCAAATCCTTGAACTAAAGAAACAAGCAGCTGAAATAGGTCTTCACATCTCCTTTGAAAAAGCTATGATATTGACAAACATGAAGCACTCATGTAAATACCTCAAAGTTCGAGAACAGAAGACTGAAATAGTAAAAGAATTCAAATATCTCGGAGAATGGATTAGTTGGAATGCTGGGGAAAGCAAAGCAATAGAATCCAGAAAAAATAAACTAACAAAAAATACATACAACAAAAAATCCTTTCATGGGGGTCCAAAATTTATTAGACTAAGAAATAAAAAATTGAGTAGATGTGACCTGATTCGAACCTAAGACCTTCTCCACCCCAAATTTATGTTCAAAATGTTCAAATATCTGTGAAATCTTATGGGACTTAACTGCTAAGGTCATCAGTCCCTAAGCTTACACACTACTTAACCTAAATTATCCTAAGGACAAACACACACACCCATGCCCGAGGGAGGACTCGAACATCCGCCGGCACCAGCTGCACAGTCCATGACTGCAGCGCCTCAGACCGCTCGACTAATCCCGCACGGCCCTCAAATTTATACGATATCTATTGCGTCACGGTATAATTCGTGGTTAAGTAGCTATTTTTGTGACTGTGGTGACCCAGCCGCAAGTGAGAATGGTAGTCATGAAAAATTCACCTTCACGCAATGTCTTGCGAAGCTTATCTAATGTAAGTCGATCTCCGTGATCATGATAACTGTATCCATGACACTGAATCACGTCTTGTGCGGCGGTATACAGCAGAGTTTAGTTACTGCTGTATATGAAATGTTTGTGTTTCATTAGCGTCGTTGTGTGTGTGTGTCTGTGATGTCTCGTGTGGTTATCATGTATGATGAAATACGAAATAAAAGTGCTAGACAAATGATTCAGGAGCCAAACACACGAAGAGATAATGCCGGACAAGGAATTACAAGTGAACTGACCAATTGGTGAGCAGTTTGGCAACGGGGAAAGATACGGGTGTTACGTTGAGCGCTGTGACTGGATGAAACCAGCTCCACCACGTGAGCTGTCAACTGCTGCCAAGTAGCTTTAATCGGACTGTAGTGTGGCGGGCTGCCTCAAACCACTCTTCGAAATGAAGACTTCAATAAAATAAGGAAGATATATGGTTTTCTTTTCCTCTAAGCGAAATCCAGAATCTACTCTGTAGGAATCAACATGGATTCCGGAAACAGTGATCGTGTGAGACCCAACTCGCTTTATTTGTTCATGAGACCCAGAAAATATTAGATACAGGCTCCCAGGTAGATGCCATTTTCCTTGAATTCAGGAAGGCGTTCGATACAGTTCCGCACTGTCGCCTGATAAACAAATTAAGAGCCTACGGAATATCAGACCAGCTGTGTGGCTGGATTGAAGAGTTTTTAGCAAACAGAACACAGCATATTGTTCTCAATGGAGAGACGTCTACAGACGGTAAAGTAACCTCTGGCGTGTCACAGGGGAGTGTTATAGGACCAATGCTTTTCACAATATATATAAATGACCTAGTAGATAGTGTCGGAAGTTCTAAGTAGCTTTTCGCGGATGATGCTGTAGTACACAGAGAAGTTGCAGCATTAGAAAATTGCAGCGAAATGCAAAAAAGATCTGCAGCGGATAGGCACTTGGTGCAGGGAGTGGCAACTGACCCTCAACATGTTGTTGTTGTGGTCTTCAGTCCTGAGACTGGTTTGATGCAGCTCTCCATGCTACTCTATCCTGTGCAAGCTTCTTCATCTCCCAGTACCTACTGCAACCTACATCCTTCTGAATCTGCATAGTGTATTGATCTCTTGGTCTCCCTCTACGATTTTTACCCTCCACGCTGCCCTCCAATGCTAAATTTGTGATCCCTCGATGCCTCAGAACATGTCCTACCTACCGATCCCTTCTTCTAGTCAAGTTGTGCCACAAACTTTTCTTCTCCCCAATCCTATTCAATACCTCCTCATTAGTTACGTGATCTACCCACCTTATCTTCAGCATTCTTCTGTAGCACCACATTTCGAAAGCTTCTATTCTCTTCTTGTCCAAACTAGTTATCGTCCATGTCTCACTTCCATACATGGCTACACTCCATACAAATACTTTCAGAAACGACTTCCTGACACCTAAAGCTATATTCGATGTTAACAAATTTCTCTTCTTCAGAAACGCTTTCCCTGCCATTGCCAGTCTACATTTTATATCCTCTCTACTTCGACCATCATCGGTTATTTTACTCCCTAAATAGCAAAACTCCTTTACTACTTTAAGGGTCTCATTTCCTAATCTAATTCCCTCAGCATCACCCGACTTAATTCGACTACATTCCATTATCCTCGTTTTGCTTTTGTTGATGTTCATCTTATATCCTCCTTTCAAGACACTGTCCATTCCGTTCAACTGCTCTTCCAAGTCCTTTGCT
Organism: Schistocerca cancellata; assembly: GCF_023864275.1. Lineage (NCBI taxonomy): Eukaryota > Metazoa > Arthropoda > Insecta > Orthoptera > Acrididae > Schistocerca > Schistocerca cancellata. The sequence continues at coordinate 927,771,663 of NC_064626.1, read as the reverse complement.
GTCTCTGACAGAATTACAATGTCATCGGCGAACCTCAAAGTTTTTACTTCTTCTCCATGAATTTTAATACCTACTCCGAATTTTTCTTTTGTTTCCTTTACTGCTTGCTCAATATACAGATTGAATAACATCGGGGAGAGGCTACAACCCTGTCTCACTCCTTTCCCAACCACTGCTTCCCTTTCATGCCCCTCGACTCTTATAACTGCCATCTGGTTTCTGTACAAATTGTAAATAGCCTTTCGCTCCCTGTACTTTACCCCTGCCACCTTCAGAATTTGAAAGAGAGTATTCCAGTCAACATTGTCAAAAGCTTTCTCTAAGTCTACAAATGCTAGAAACGTAGGTTTGCCTTTTCTTAATCTTTCTTCCAAGATAAGTCGTAAGGTCAGTATTGCCTCACGTGTTCCAACATTTCTACGGAATCCAAACTGATCTTCCCCGAGGTCGGCTTCTACCAGTTTTTCCATTCGTCTGTAAAGAATTCGCGTTAGTATTTTGCAGCTGTGACTTATTAAACTGATAGTTCGGTAACTTTCACATCTGTCAACACCTGCTTTCTTTGGGATTGGAATTATTATATTCTTCTTAAAGTCTGAGGGTATTTCACCTGTCTCATACATCGTGCTCACCAGATGGTAGAGTTTTGTCATGACTGGCTCTCCTGAGGCCATCAGTAGTTCTAATGGAATGTTGTCTACTCCCGGGGCCTTGTTTTGACTCAGGTCTTTCAGTGCTCTGTCAAACTCTTCACGCAGTATCTTATCTCCCATTTCATCTTCATCTACATCCTCTTCCATTTCCATAATATTGTCCTCAAGTACATCGCCCTTGTATAAACCCTCTATATACTCCTTCCACCTTTCTGATTTCCCTTCTTTGCTTAGAACTGGGTTGCCATCTGAGCTCTTGATATTCATACAAGTGGTTCTCTTCTCTCCAAAGGTCTCTTTAATTTTCCTGTAGGCAGTATCTATCTTACCCCTAGTGAGACAAGCCTCTACAACCTTACATTTGTCCTCTAGCCATCCCTGCTTAGCCATTTTGCACTTCCTGTCGATTTCATTTTTGAGACGTTTGTATTCCTTTTTGCCTGCTTCATTTACTGCATTTTTATATTTTCTCCTTTCATCAATTAAATTCAATATTTCTTCTGTTACCCAAGGATTTCTATTAGCCCGCGTCTTTTTACCTACTTGATCGTCTGCTGCCTTCACCACTTCATCCCTCAGAGCTACCCATTCTTCTTCTACTGTATTTCTTTCCCCAATTCCTGTCAATTGTTCCCTAATGCTCTCCCTGAAACTCTCTACAACCTCTGGTTTTTTCAGTTTATCCAGGTCCCATCTCCTTAAATTCCCACCTTTTTGCAGTTTCTTCAGTTTCAATCTGCAGTTCATAACCAATAGATTGTGGTCAGAATCTACATCTGCCCCAGGAAATGTCTTACAATTTAAAACCTGGTTCCTAAATCTCTGTCTTACCATTATATAATCTATCTGAAACCTGTCAGTATCTCCAGGCTTCTTCCATGTATACAGCCTCCTTTCATGATTCTTGAACCAAGTGCTAGCTATGATTAAGTTATGCTCTGTGCAAAATTCTACAAGGCGGCTTCCTCTTTCATTCCTTCCCCCCAATCCATATTCACCTACTATGTTTCCTTCTCTCCCTTTTCCTACTGACGAATTCCAGTCACCCATCACTATTAAATTTTCGTCTCCCTTCACTACCTGAATAATTTCTTTAATCTCGTCATACATTTCATCTATTTCTTCATCATCTGCAGAGCTATTTGGCATATAAACTTGTACTACTGTAGTAGGCATGGGCTTTGTGTCTATCTTGGCCACAATAATGCGTTCACTATGCTGTTTGTAGTAGCTAACCCGCACTCCTATTTTTTTATTCATTATTAAACCTACTCCTGCATTACCCCTATTTGATTTTGTATTTATAACCCTGTAATCACCTGACCAAAAGTCTTGTTCCTCGTGCCACCGAACTTCACTAATTCCCACTATATCTAACTTTAACCTATCCATCTCCCTTTTTAAATTTTCTAACCTACCTGCCCGATTAAGTGATCTGACATTCCACGCTCCGATCCATAGAACGCCAGTTTTCTTTCTCCTGACAACGACATCCTCTTGAGTAGTCCCCGCCCGGAGATCCGAATGGGGGACTATTTTACCTCCGGAATATTTTACCCAAGAGGACGCCATCATCATTTAATCATACAGTAGAGCTGCATGTCCTCGGGAAAAATTACGGCTGTAGTTTCCCCTTGCTTTCAGCCGTTCGCAGTACCAGCACAGCAAGGCCGCTTTGGTTAATGTTACAAGGCCAGATCAGTCAATCATCCAGACTGTTGCCCCTGCAACTACTGAAAAGGCTGCTGCCCCTCTTCAGGAACCACATGTTTGTCTGACCCCTCAACAGATACCCCTCCGTTGTGGTTGCACCTACGGTACGGCCATCTGTATAGCTGAGGCACGCAAGCCTTCCCACCAACGGCAAGGTCCATGGTTCATGGGGGGACCCTCAACATAGACAAATGTAATGTATTGCGAATACATAGAAAGAAGGATCCTTTATTGTATGATTATATGATAGCGGAACAAACACTGGTAGCAGTTACTTCTGTAAAATATCTGGGAGTGTGCGTGCGGAACGATTTGAAATGGAATGATCACATAAAATTAATTGTTGGTAAGACGGGTGGCAGGTTGAGATTCATTGGGAGAGTCCTTAGAGGATGTAGTCCATCTACAAAGGAGGTGGCTTACAAAACACTCGTTCGACCTATGCTTGAGTATTGCTCATCAGTGTGGGATCCGTACCAGATCGGGTGGACAGAGGAGATAGAGAAGATCCAAAGAAGAGCGGCGCGTTTCGTCACAGGGTTATTTGGTAAGCGTGATAGCGTTACGGAGATGTTTAGCAAACTCAAGTGGCAGACTCTGCAAGAGAGGCGCTCTGCATCGCGGTCTAGCTTGCTGTCCAGGTTTCGAGAGGGTGCTTTTCTGGGTGAGGTATCTAATATATTGCTTGCTCCTACTTATACCTCCCGAGGAGATCACGAATGTAAAATTAGAGAGATTCGAGCGCGCACGGAGGCTTTCCCGCAGTCGTTCTTCCCGCGAACCATACGCGACTGGAACACGAAAGGGAGGTAATGACAGTAGCACGCAAAGTGCCCTCCGCCACACACCGTTGGGTGGCTTGCGGAGTATAAATGTAGATGTATGTCATCCAGTCGCCGTTCAGAGAAGCACGAGAGAGCCCGGCTGTGGCGCGGCGCTGGTCAGCGCCAGAGGCCGTCGGCCAGCGGCCGCGCCGCTGCCCCACTCTATTCCGGAGGCCTAGGGCCGCGCCGATATTGATCCGGGCGTGTCACTCGGACGTCATCCGCGGCATCGCATTGCAGGCCGGCCGGACCCGTAAAGGGAACTGGGACACGCCACACCGCGGCAGGAAACGCCCCTCCAGGCGCGACCGAATCTGAAAGTCGCGGCGGACCGGTTTGGCTGCCGGCTGTCAGCGGCGCACTGACTCACCGGCAAAGACACGACTCGTTTGGCGATTTGAAGGCGGCCCAGTGTTGTAACTAATGACGCCTAGCGCTGGACAGCTGACCGCAGTCTGAACACCCCCAATTTCGGCCTATCGGGCCCACCTTTCGCAACAAATTGCAGCCATACGATTCTCGACACGGTGTTATTCCGAGTTCGGCTGTCACAGGTGCAAGACGCTGTTGTTCTCGAAAGGTGCAATTAGCTGCGGCTGTCAAAGACCAACCTCGATCTGATACGTTAGCCTCCTGAACCTGTTCGCACATATTTCACACTGAAGGTACAACATTCGTCATTCGTCAACAACTTAAGACAAAATAATATATTTATGGCGAAAGATATATTGCATGAACTCCCGTCACGATAAACTGATCTCAGGTTTCCACGGAAAAAGAGCTTGGTGTCTTGTTCTTGTAAAAGTGTGGTCTCTTTCTGTCTTGGTTTCCATTCGCCCTCACGACAAACTTGGTTTCTTATTAAATATTACTCACTCGCTCTCGTCGCATCTACACTGAAGATACAAAGAAAGTGGTGAAGTTGCTTAATATCGTGTAGGGCCCTCGCGATCACGCAGAAGTGCTGCAACACGTCGTGGCATGGACTGGACTAACGTCTGGAGTAGTGCTGGAGGGAACTGACATCATGAATCCTGCAGGGCTGTCCATAAATCCGTAAGAGTACGAGGGGGTGGAGATCTCTTCTGAACAGCACTACACAAGGCACCCCAGCTATGCTGAATAACGTTCAGGTCTGGTGAAGTGCTTAAACTCAGAAAACTCAGAAAAGTGTTTCTGGAGACTCTCTGTAGCAATTCCGGAAGTTTGGAGTGTCGCATTGTCCTGCTGGAATTGCCTAAGTCCGTCGGAATGCACAATGGATGAATGGATGCAGGGAATGACACAGGATGCTTACGTACGTGAGATCTGTCAGAGTCGTATCTAGACGTGTCAGGGGTCCACTATCACTCCAACTGCACACGCCCCACACCATTACAGAGCCTTCACCAGCTTTCCTGACACGCTGGGTCCATGAAATCATGAGGCTGTCTCCATGCCAGTACACGTCCATCCGCTCGGTACAATTTCAGACGAGACTCGTCCGGGGAGTCAACACGTTTCCAGTCATCAACAGTCAACTGCCGGTATTGACGGGCCCAGACGAGGCGTAAAGCTGTGCGCCGTGCACTCATCAAGGGTACACGAGTGGGTCTTCGGCTCCAAAAGTCCATATCGATTATGTTTCGTTGAATGGTTCACATTCTGACACTTTTTGATGCAATTTGCGGAAGAGTCGCACTTCTGTCACATTGAACGATTATCTTCAGTCGTGGTTGGTCCCGTTCTTGTAGGATCATTTTGCGGCCAAAGCGATGTCGGAGATTTGATGTTTTACCGGATTTCTGATATTTACGGGACACTCGTGAAATGGTCGTTAGGTGAAATCCCCACTTCATCGCTACCTCGGAGATGCTGCGTCCCATCGCTCGTGCGCCGACTATAACATCAAATTCAAACTCACTTAAATCTTGATAACCTGCCATTGTAGCAGCAGTAACCGACCTAACAACTGCGCCATACACTTGTCTTATACGGGCGTTGCCAACCACAGTGCCGTCTTCTGCCTCTTTAGATATCTCTGTATATCCCTATATGCATGGGGTTTCAGTGCATAATGTGTGGAAATTTCACAATCAGCACCTACACAGGTCTGTCACGCTTTTTGTCTGACAACTTGTACAATTCGAAGCACATTGCGGCATTTCTTGTTTGAAGTGTCGTACAGAAGAACCTACTCCACGATGTATGACATTAGACCAACGGTCGTCGAACTTCTTCTCTCACGAGCAAATACCGACATTGTGGGGCTTCACCTCAGGCCGCATGTATACCGATCTTATTATTAATTTCTAACTCACATAAATTAAATGTTATGAGCCCCAAGTAGACTATATAGAGTAATGGCGCCATAAGTTGCCCATCCGTCTCCGTGACCTGATCGTTGAAATGTCAGTACGATTCAGAACCCACCGTGTCGACTGTTTTCTCCTTCATATTGCTACCCACCCCCGCCGACCCCAATGTTGTGACAATTTATTTGCCAGACGAAGTGCTGTTGTATTTTCTGTGTCAGCGGATGATTAGTTTATTAATAACAGTAGTTGAATTTATATGTAAATGCGTTGTGTAAAATGAGGCATGATCACATATGTTTACTAAAGGTATTGGATTTCACTTTTTTTCTACTCATCCGGCACTAACCGACCTAACAACTGCGCCATTACAATAAATTTCACTTAATTTCATATTTCTTGTTACAAATTAGTACCTAGTTTGAAGATGGCCGTCTCTATGATTGTATATGACCGTTACTATGATTGTAAGAGGCTCTTAATATTAGTTTACAGTTTTCGGTTCATCTGTCAGTTCTTAATGTGAACTATTATAAAATACGACTCATACTATTATAAAATGTGGCTGAGAACCGCAGGCCCAAAAATACCTCATTCTGTGTTGAGTAGGACCACAATTTGACGTTCGCTGCATCGAAAAGTACTCTTGGATGAACTACATTTTCAGCAAGTGGAGAGGTCTTTCTTTCACGGGTAAACTTTATCGCTTGCTACGACGGGCAGTCATGAATTGTTAAGTATCACCCCGAGAACGTCAAACTGCGTCTATGAAATATGGTGATGGAGTTAATACTACTCTACACATTCGTTTTTTCAGTGTGATACAATTTTTCCCAGCGATGCACGTAAAAGCGATACACTTTCCCCAAAGGTGGATGGAACAATCCTTTTTTATATTGTCGTTCTTCTAATCCTATAAATATCTGCCATGAAATGGGTTCGTTATTTGAAGGAAGAGGTCCGTGGGTGCCATATCAGGAAAAAATGGATTGGTGAGACAGAATTTGATAGCTCGTAGCATCAGCATGTGTGAAGAGGTCGTGTGTAGAATAAGCTGCCTCTTGGACATCTTTCGTGAAGTTATGTCGTGATTGCCACAAGTGACCTCTTCAGCAGATTTCGGCATTATGCTCTCGTAACGGTTGGCCGTTTATGAGTATGAGCTATTAGCACCACATCATGGCACTTCCACACAGTGCCGCCTAGCCCACTGATGATTGGGGCTTCACCATTTTCGACGGTTGTGAATTCACATGCTTCCACTGATAGCTTTCTTCGCTTGTCTCAATGTAACTAAACTACTGTGCTTGTAAGGATTACGTTTGAATCGAACTGTCAACGTAATTAGTTTTAGCATAACGTTTACAAAAGTCGTTTTTAGTTTATGATTCTAACGGGCACGTTGAAATTACTAATGTTAACGAAGTAGCTGACAATACTGGTGGCGTAATAGCTCAGCAGGTAAAGACCAAATAATGTCGAATATAGGGAATACATTGTGTCGTCGGAAACTTTTCTGCAGTGGTAGGAGGGAATACCAAGAACAACATCCTACAAATCCTGACCGGTGGGGGTTGAATGTGTGTGTGGGGATGCGTTTGAAGATCACTTTTGTATGTTTTTCTTGATTAACTAGAAAAACGGCATCTAGCGAAAACGTACCCCAGTACAAAAATTTAACTACATTAACATTCCTACGAAGAGGCTCTGTTCCTTTTTTTCTGTAGGACTAACAGTTTGCGTGTAGCAAGCGAAAGAATTTGAAAATCTCACGCGTGGTTTATGAAGGCCACTTAGAACATTACGTGTTACATAAAACAGCAGCGGTAGGTGCAGCTGAATCACCCCCTGTATATTCAAACGCGATAATGTATAACTGAAAAACAATTCTTCCAAAAATTTCAACGTGGATTGTCTGTAGTGTCGTAATTTAAAGCTTTCTTTGAGGTGTTATCTTGTTTTGTACAAGATTCCACATCAAACTAACTCCTTTTGTAAGGAAGAAATCATTTTATCAGGTTTCCAAAAATACAGGTGTCAGTTAACGTGCTTTCATAAGGAGTGCTACTTACACAGAATTTATTAATTAATTTATTATTTTTGTAATGAAGAATTTTAATTTTGTACATTAGTGCATTTTACACAAAAGTAGACGCCTTCGAGTTCTTGGGTTAAAGAAAAGTAGGTAGGTGAATGTTAGTTAAGGATTCTCTTCTTAGATTAAATTTCTTCCTCGTAACCTTGACATAAGAGAAAAACCAAATGCAGTGACATTTTCATGAAATAAAATGTGGTTTTCCAAACCAATATTCTTACCATTCCTCCTGGTGTGGCAATATTAAGTATGGTTTTCTTTTCTGTCTCTTTCTTGAAGCATATTATTTAACCTATACCGTAATTAGGCTGTCTCCTCACAGGCACGTAATTCAGTGAAAAAGTATTTCATAAGAGTACACCTAGCTGTTGCTCCAACAAGCTGATTATGTTCTGACAATGCAGCAGGGACAGTTCACAGTTTCTGTGGTGAAAAGGCAGTCGACTGTCTGTAGAAACGTTTTATTTGTGGTTTTATGCAAATAAAAGCCTAAATAAACAACACTCAGTTATAATAATGCGCATCATTTATTGCTTGTTACTGACAAAGTGGCGATAGTACAAGATCAGTGATCGTTACAGTAAAGCGCCTCACCTACTAGTTGTAAGGAATTTGGGCGTAAAACAGGGGTGTACAGAACTGCTAATACCACGGGCCGCAAATTCCTTACTATGACAACGTAAGGGCCGCATTTTCAAAAATATCATGCCGTGTACCAAGTTATTATTCCGAATTTGAATCCCCCGCCCCAATGCCAGCTAGACTGGGCGCTAATGAGCTAAGTTCTACAAATGCCTGCTATCTCCATTTTGGGAAGGAAAGAACGATGATTAAAAAAAAAAAGATACGAAAAAATTACGAGAACGAACGGTGAAGGGCAGGGCCTCATGAGATCGATGGAAGCCCGCACGCGACTGCCGCACGCGGGCTGCGGTGTGTGCATCCCTGACATGAACAGTATATTTATTTCGCTGGCCGAAACACTCGAAAGCTGCGCTACGTCACAACCCGTTAGCCATCGTGCGGGTATTGCAAAAGACCTGAAATACTGGTTTTTGTTATTAATAACCGTTTGATTGAATTCTTTTGTTTCTGTCATTTATAACCGTTTGATTCAGTTCTCTTTGTGACATCTGTCTTTAGTGTGAAAATGTTTAGCACCTTCAGACCAGAAAGTGGTACTGTTCTTTCGTCACCTTTCTCGGCGTTTGCACTAATTCCACTTGATAAAGATACTATTATTATTATTATTATTATTATTCTCAATTATTCCGCTTTTAGAGAGGTATGAACTTGAGCCAGTCGGGGCTGCGATTCGTTTTCTTCTTTTCTTTGTTCCCGAAAATCTCTTCATTAACTGACAAAATTCATTTAAATGAACGGTAAACAAACATTCATATAAATGAACAATATTCGTGAATTCGTTAGAATGATTATTGTTGCTTATAGAGCTTTCACTCATTCACTAGGTTTGACGTTTCCCTCCGTTTCTTCCTATACTCCGGACATCTCCGATACACGCTGCCACTGTCATTCTCAACAAACTTTTACATCTTCTAGTCTCGGGTTACGCTACAACGTTACCCCATTCCGTCTTCAGTGATGCCGAGGGCATAGCAATGATAGACTGTGTTTTTAGTGCAAATATGCACTTCTTTTTTAACTCAATCTCCACCTGCATCAGTATCCTTTAGCTTGCGTTTCTCCAACATAGCAGTTTGCTTCCTGAAGTTTGATTCTGGACAATCTGAAAAATACTCATTTACGACTGCTATGACTTCTTCACTTGACTGAAAACAACTTTCAGTCACAAACTCGTTTAGATGTGGGAACGAGTTCGACGAACCCCAATGTGGTGGTAATGGCGTGCATTTCAATCATCAGTACATGAAAACTCTTAGTTTTTTCTGTCAGTTCTCTTTTCATTGCCCTAATGAAAGATATTAATTTTTATCGAGTTGCCGTCTAACTTATTTTCTCTTCATGTTGCCCCGAATACTTGAGTAGTATTCAACAGTTACTGTTCAGTTATACCAAGATGATCATGAAGAGGAATGTTTTCTGGATTCCAGAAAATATTGGCTGTAATATCTCTAGTAGATAAATCCACTTGGCCTTTTTTGGCGCAGATCAACGACATTCACCCATTGGTCTGTCATTTTGTTCCTGAGGGGGTGGACTTGGGGGAGGAGACCGCACTGCGAGGTCATCGGTTTCATCGGATTAGGGAAGGATGGGGAAAATCGGCCGTGCTCTTTCAAAGGGCACTTGCCTGAAGCAATTCAGGGAAATTGTGGAAAACCTAAATCGAGATGCGCGGACGCGGGATTGAACCGTTGTCCTCCCGAATGCGAGTCCAGTGTGCTAACATCTGTGCCATCTCACTCGGTCATTCCGTTTCTGACTTTAAGTGATTGCCCACCTCTCTTTCAAAGTAAACAATCGGTACACATCGTCTATTCGATTCATTTGAAAATGGGTCGGACATTTCAGGGATATCAATTTTGCCGGCTTCTGTCGACCTGCTTTCTGCAAGTGTGACGTATTTTATGGTTAATTATTCATGCAAATATTTACATGTTGTTTCCAGACAAATATGTGGAATCAGCAAGAAAGCGAACAATACCAACTTTTACATTCTTTTGAAGTCTTCATTTGTGGTTGTGGTTTTCGTATGTTCTTCACGAGAGAAAACGGGGCGCTCGACTCTGAAGGTCACGCCATCCCGCACTTGATGATAGCAACGTAGCCGTTAGCCGAAATGTTGTCCCCCAAATCCATCCGTACACCTGTACATTAATTTATCATCAACAACGTCGGCAGAAACTGAAGAGTCATTTTTTGTATCGTTTGTTGGGGAACTGGAGCAACACTGCATTTCAGGAATGGAATGACGACAACTTTTGTAACCAGCACCCATAAGAAAACACCGTGTTGGAAGAATTCAAAGAGCCCGAGGGCACCACAACAATTTGAATTCGTCTGCCCATGAAAACATTGATGCTAGATAATATTTATGTTGTTGGTTTAATGAGCTGTTGGATTATCCTAGTGAAACCACGTGTGTTGTAGCTGATCTTCAGGTGTAGCGTTTACAGACTGTTGCGCCATTTAAGACTTGACAATGAAGACATTAAAAGTAGGGAATGAAGATCAACAGTATCAGATATGCTGGTGAGATGATACTGCTCTAAGCTAAAACAATATCTCTTCGAAAAACACTATCGACACTTTATTTGGAAAAGCACGAAATGAATCTCAATACGAAGAAAACTAGAGTGATCAAATTTCGTTATAAAGAAGATATGAAAGTGAAAGCAACAGAAAGTCAAATTGGACTGGTTGCAACATACAGATATTGGGGATCATGCTAACTGATAAATGGATGAGTAAAAAGAAATAAGGTCAAGAATTTCAATGCCTAAACAGCCTTTACTGGAAAAGAAACGCTTGTTACATAGCAAACTGGCCTTGAAGTTACCAAAAGTTGGTCAAGTGCTTTGTATGGAGTGTTTTTTCTGTATGACTGTGAAAGTTGGACACTGAAGAAGAGAGAAAGAAACGGAATTGAAGCAGTGGAGCGGAGAAAATAAATTGAGTTCACACAGAAAAGAAGGGTGAACCTCTGAAATGAGTAAAGCAACTAGGAACTCCACAAAACCATGGTTAAGAAACGAAAAACAGACTAGATGGGACGCATGCGGCAAATAAATGGAATTCCAAAATTAGCTATCAGTGATGCAGTGGACGATCAGAAGTAAATACGAAGGAGAATAATAAAAATGTTGGATGTGGTGAAAAGCGCAAGATATGAGACTACATAGGAATTGGCCTGATACAGGGTCGGTTGGAGACAGCAGTGGTGTCAGCAACCTATAAAAAAGCAGCAGACCTTGCGACTATGACCATTACAACCTATAAGAACACTCACTGTTTTCTGTACAAACCAAAAACATTATTTCTGTGCATGATGTAGAGGAGGCTCGTGCTGCTCATGTGAATGCTCCGTAGGCCAAATATGTGAATTCAGTGCATTAATATAATTATCAACATGGGACTACATCTAGTCACACCAAAACCAACCATCCAATTTTTCCTTGTCAGGCGTTACAGATTATAAGTGGTTCAAATGGCTCTGAGCACTATGGGACTTAACATCCGAGGTCATCAATCCCCTAGAACTTAGAACTACTTAAACCTAAGTAACCTAAGGTTCAAATGGTTCAAATGGCTCTGAGCACTATGGGACTTAACAGCTATGGTCATCAGTCCCCCAGAACTTAGAACTACTTAAACCTAACTAACCTAAGGACAGCACACAACACCCAGCCATCACGAGGCAGAGAAAATCCCTGACCCCGCCGGGAATCGAACCCGGGAACCCGGGCGTGGGAAGCGAGAACGCTACCGCACGACCACGAGATGCGGGCTAAGTAACCTAAGGACATCGCACACATCCATGCCCGAGGCAAGATATGAACCTGCGGCCGTACCAGTCGCTCGGTTCCGGACTGAAGCACCTAGAACCGCTCGGCCACCGCGGCCGGCTACAGATTATATGAACCGATGTTTTCCGTTATCTTCAGTTAATAGCTCACGAACAGCACGTATTATTGAGGGAGCATCTATAAAACAACAGAGAGACGAGTTGGTATGTCGATAAACATTTCAGATAAAACAGTTTTTGGTCTGCCATCTTTGTCTACATATGCCCTATTACCGTTCTTCTGGAACTTTTGGTACATTCGCTTCAAGGCAGATTCGTTTGGTGTAACTTCACAAAAGTTTTCTGTGAAGATATTCTGAGTCTCGGCATAACACTGGTGTCCTTGCGTAGGAGTGTCAATGTTACTGGAGTGAGTAACACCGTACGTTCTCAATTAAACAATGATCAAACCTGTAACAAAGAGGAACACAAGTCTTTATTTCTGGGATATCCACAACTGTCCTGCTACATTCCCATGCTAAACAAATTCGCCACAGTTGTAAAACACCTTGTTGGCCGAAGTCTTGCAGACAGACGTCGCTATACACTACCACGGTTTCGGGGTTTTAGCCCTGTCATAAGGTAAATTTGAAATCTAGCGGTACTGTCGTGCAACACTTCGGTCAATAAAGCATTTTTCAACTGTCGTGGATTTGAAATTTCATGGAGAGCTTCTGTAAAGTTTGGAAGGTAGGAGACGAGGTACTGGCAGAAGTAAAGCTGGGAGGACGGGGCGTGAGTCGTGCTTGGGTAGCTCAGTTGGTGGAGCACTTGCCCGCGAAAGGCAAAGGCCCCGAGATCGAGTCTCGGTCCGGCACACAGTTTTAATCTGCCAGGAAGTTTCACATCAGCACACACTCCACTGCAGAGTGAAAATCTCATTCTGTCGTGGATTTGTTTACTATGAAAAAAGTAACGTTCTTCCGTAATGATGTGTCACATTTTGAACACCGTGCGCAACAACAGACGGTCCGTTTCTTCAGAACGTCTGCTTCTTTGGTGCTGCGACTCCGCTAGCGACTTCTACGTCAACACCACGGAGGCACTCGATCCGTGCGGGGCCGCGGCTTGTTTGTATAGCGCGGCGGCGTAGCCCGACTGCAGCTCGGCCGCGCCAGCTGTTCCGCGGGGATGTCGGTATAAAACATACATGCTGCGCCGCGTGCTCGTCCTCTGCTGAATAATATACGCGGCGCGATTATTCCGCTGCGGCGCATGAATATAAAGTGCGGCTCTTTTAGCGTCGCGGTGCGCCGGGCGCTGGCTTTGTCTCTCTCAGCGTGGGCGGCTGCGACGCGGCGACAGCCAGCCAAGGCGCCAGGCCAGCAGAACAGCGCAGCGCCGCCGCTACCGTGCAGCAGGCACTGCGTGTCCACACAGCCCACACGGCGTCTACGTCGCCGTGCTAACAAGGCGTTCCTCACTGTTTACTTGTGTCCCTGCCCGTACAGCATTAATCAAAATTTTCCACTGGCCTGCCAGCACGAGGCGTGGCGATCACGCCCTGGAAACGTTCACCTGTGACCCCTCCTCGACTGTTCCACACACGTACCAGGTGGTTATAATTACAGTCCAGCTACTACCGAAGGTGCATAATGGCCTGCAATAATCGTACGTCAGCGAAACTTGTTAGATATGCTAATGCGTTTATGCGGAACCAATTTACGCTGGAAAATAATTAGATCCAATTTTGGACACCAGGTGCAAATCTGGCAATGTGAATGCAAGAAAGACTTATAGAAAATACTATGTCCATATGCAATGGCTTAGGAGAAAGCTGATTTTATGAGTAATCGCTATACACACTGTTATGTATGAGGCGGAATTTTGGGCCTTATGGAAAAAGGGTGACCCGTATGTGTCAAGCAATTTGACTCGTAGTCTGATCACGAGGTGTGACCATTAATTGCACACCTTGATCACGAAGGCAGACGTGAGGATCAATGAACTATACTTGACGGGATGTATCTGGAACATCTTAGGCGATTAGAAAGTTAGTAGACAGGAATACAATCAAATACTTAGCTTTAATTCAGCATCAGCGTCGATCTTGACTGTGTACAATAACATTTTTAAAGTGCAGTTATAGACTGAACTGCGAATACTTCTTCACAATTCTGATTGCTTCACACATACAGATCAAATGTCAATGCATAAATTGTATGTGGCGCCTGGCTACGTGGCAGCTACTGACTTACCTGAAGGCCATGCTGACTAATGTCTCTACAAATGAGATCTCTGAAGCTATAACAAGTGAACCATTCCTATTAAATACTTGTATGAATATGGTGTCTGTTCTTTTTGACATGTCCGAAAGAACACACACCATATCCATACAAGAATATAGTTCTAGCAATACCGGCCATGACCTTCTTCTTCTGTGCGGATGCACACATATTCCCCGAACTCTTATGGGACTTCGTAAGAATGTCTTCCACGAGTAATGAGTGTGTTGGGGCGGGACACTACGACTCTAGAGTGTGGACATACAAGGTGAAAATGTGGGTCTCGCGGGAGGCGGGCGCGAGATAGTCCCTGCAGCCGCCCTATCCTCTGTGCCCTCGGTGGCTGAGATGGATAGAGCGTCTGCCAAATAAGCAGGAGGTCACGGGTTCGAGTCCCGATCGGGGCACACATTTTCACCTGTCCTCGTTGATATACACTCCTGGAAATGGAAAAAAGAACACATTGACACCGGAGTGTCAGACCCACCATACTTGCTCCGGACACTGCGAGAGGGCTGTACAAGCAATGATCACACGCACGGCACAGCGGACACACCAGGAACCGCGGTGTTGGCTGTCGAATGGCGCTAGCTGCGCAGCATTTGTGCACCGCCGCCGTCAGTGTCTGCCAGTTTGCCGTGGCATACGGAGCTCCATCGCAGTCTTTAACACTGGTAGCATGCCGCAACAGCGTGGACGTGAACCGTATGTGCAGTTGACGGACTTTGAGCAAGGGCGTATAGTGGGCATGCGGGAGGCCGGGTGGACGTACCGCCGAATTGCTCAACACGTGGGGCGTGAGGTCTCCACAGTACATCGATGTTGTCGCCAGTGGTCGGCGGAAGGTGCACGTGCCCGTCGACCTGGGACCGGACCGCAGCGACGCACGGATGCACGCCAAGACCGTAGGATCCTACGCAGTGCCGTAGGGGACCGCACCGCCACTTCCCAGCAAATTAGGGACACTGTTGCTCCTGGGGTATCGGCGAGGACCATTCGCAACCGTCTCCATGAAGCTGGGCTACGGTCCCGCACACCGTTAGGCCGTCTTCCGCTCACGCCCCAACATCGTGCAGCCCGCCTCCAGTGGTGTCGCGACAGGCGTGAATGGAGGGACGAATGGAGACGTGTCGTCTTCAGCGATGAGAGTCGCTTCTGCCTTGGTGCCAATGATGGTCGTATGCGTGTTTGGCGCCGTGCAGGTCAGCGCCACAATCAGGACTGCATACGACCGAGGCACACAGGGCCAAAACCCGGCATCATGGTGTGGGGAGCGATCTCCTACACTGGCCGTACACCACTGGTGATCGTCGAGGGGACACTGAATAGTGCACGGTACATCCAAACCGTCATCGAACCCATAGTTCTACCATTCCTAGACCGGCAAGGGAACTTGCTGTTCCAACAGGACAATACACGTCCGCATGTATCCCGTGCCACCCAACGTGCTCTAGAAGGTGTAAGTCAACTACCCTGGCCAGCAAGATCTCCGGATCTGTCCCCCATTGAGCATGTTTGGGACTGGATGAAGCGTCGTCTCACGCGGTCTGCACGTCCAGCACGAACGCTGGTCCAACTGAGGCGCCAGGTGGAAATGGCATGGCAAGCCGTTCCACAGGACTACATCCAGCATCTCTACGATCGTCTCCATGGGAGAATAGCAGCCTGCATTGCTGCGAAAGGTGGATATACACTGTACTAGTGCCGACATTGTGCATGCTCTGTTGCCTGTGTCTATGTGCCTGTGGTTCTGTCAGTGTGATCATGTGCTGTATCTGACCCCAGGAATGTGTCAATAAAGTTTCCCCTTCCTGGGACAATGAATTCACGGTGTTCTTATTTCAATTTCCAGGAGTGTATATCAGCCCCCTTTAGCAGCTGAAGGTATTAATATCATTCTAATTCCTATTAAAGTCGACTGTAGAACTGGCCAGTGCGCTAGCTTGTCTCGTAAGATCAGCCGAGTGGCGGCGCTCGGTGTGCTAGCGTCAACAGTGGCGACTCGCGGGTTCGATGTGTACAGACGGACCGCGGCCAATTTGAAGCTTACAACCTAGCAAGTGTGGTGCCTTGCGATGACACAACACACGCACACACAATTTGTTCAACATGAGCACCAGAGACGTCTACGAGATACTATATTCGTAAAACGACATTATCAACAGTTGCTCTCAACAGTTCCGATAGAATCTGAGCAATGTGTTCCTGCATACTAGGCTTCATATCAGGTGGAGATTGAACGTGTCTCCGGTAAACACGTTCTCTTCGGTATCCCCAGAGCCAAAAGTAACATCCATTCAGATCAGGTTACCTTGTAAGCCATGCATCTGGAAAATGTCTGGAGATTACACGTTCGAGGAACGTGGTATTAAGCAGATCTTTCAATTGGCGAGCCACATGAGGTGTTGCCCCATCTTACTTGACTGCAGTGGTTTCCACACAGTTGCGTTCTTCCGAAGCAGGACTCCCATGCTGTACAAGGAGGCCGCGATCACGTGCAGACGTCACGGTACCCTTGCCAGGCCCTCTGAGTGCATTCTCTTCAAACGAAGAACGGGCCGAGAATAAAGTCGTATGTGCATCCACACCACACAGTCTCATACGATGAGTGCAGAGGCTGTTCATACCCAACCCGCGGTTTAACAGTAAACCACGTTCTGCAGTTCTGTGTATTCACCGCACCCTGTTGTGTAAAACTCGTCACTCTTTAGAATACTGTCCAGCCACATGTCATCAACTTGGATCCCTGCCAAAAACCTATGAGCAAATTAAGAACGTTGCTGTGGATCATTATCTTTGATCTGCTGCTCCATCTGTATACTGTATAGGTACGGGGGGTGCACATCTCACTTGGCACAGGACGAGCGTTGGCACTATGTTGGGCACATGCAGCAACAGAAACGTCATCATTAACTTCCACCGAGGTAGGACGCCTTCCTCTTCCAGCAGCCACTCAAAGCTTATTCGTATTTTCATTGTATCTTCTTCAATCCATTTAATGCGACTGGGCGTCTACTCAGACTTTCAGTCGGAGATAATCTCTCAGTGCAGAACGATAGTTGCTGCTGTTCACGAAAAACAGTTTCACTAAAAGCGCACGGTATCTCTTCGATTGCTAAACTATACACTTACGATGTAGCTCGTCAAATGACAGCGGTTATGTCATGCCGTCGTAATACGAACAGTGTACAGCGCCAGATCTGCCCCTGGTGGTAACAACTGGAACTAATTTGCTTTCCAGCATAAATTCCGCATTAACGCATTAGAACACCTGCAAAGTTTCGCTGTCGTGTGATAATTGCAGCCCACACTGGACCTCCTTCAGTAGTTTCAGTTTAATTATAACCACAGAGAATTAATCTTCCGGCAAAGTTATCAGGAGGGGGCTGCGGGTAGTCAAAATTTGATAGAGGAAGCAAGTGCGACTGTGCCTTGGCATAACAGGCTGCGGCGTTGTCGCGGAGAAAGAAAAATTCTTCAGGCAGCTTACTGGGGTGCCTCTTCTTGTTAGCGTCCCATAACGTCGTCAGTATGCTCCTGTAACTGTTTGCCACTATCGTGCTCAATCTCTTAGCATCACACCATGACGGTCCCTAAAAACGTCAGAATCGCCTTACCGAACAACATTTCACTCCTCACCTTTTTAGGCCGGTTTGGGATCTACTGAATACTTTGCTTCACTGTCTAGAGGTTATGTACGCACGAACGACATACGTTCACTGTGATTTGGCAGCTAAAGAAGTTTTAATTTGCTTCATTAAAATGCAGCATTTCTGCTGCCTGAGTACGGCAGCCTATTTGAACGGATGTGAGCAGACACGGAACCCAGAGTGCGAGACTTTTCTCATTTTCAAAATGTGCAATATATGCAGAACAGATCCACTACTAATTTTCACCTTTTACAGTAGCCCCTCGGTTGTTATATGTCAGCCTTGGAGCACCGGGACTCCAGTTGTCTTCGATTTCGGGGTCTTTCCAGTGAGACGGTCTGCTGCTTCGTTGTCGTCATTCACACTTGTTTGATCACACTAGAAGTGTCTGCTCCACCTAACCTATATGTGTGATAATGGTGTATTGTTGCCGTACGCTTCAACAAGCTCAGCAAGAATTATTGCAGCGATGATCCCCTTTAAAATGCAAAAGCGAATCGCCACATGATACTTCACTTTCAGTTTGTTTCGTTCCCATAGCAGCGTGTTACGATAGTGTCGCGGGGATTTCAATGTGTAACAGTACCGCAGACATATTCCCGCAAACGAATAATACATTAGTCACGTAACCTTATTTCTTCGAGGTGATAATAAAACTTCGCAATTAACGCTCGCACACGCTACTTACGTTCCATGAGGTACGTCAACGGTGGAGGGTCGCATGAGCGTCTGGTATCAGCTCTACACTATCCACAGCGATCCAGAGCGACCACATTGCTCTTTTAAGGGGTTACTTATATTTAGCCCTCCGATCTTATTTAGATAAGAGTTCATAGTTCCAGAGAGTTTACTAACGAGAAGGGCAAGTGCTGGTGTCCGCGAGCGACTTACTAGGTAGCCAAACATTGCTGACCTTTCACGCTACACATAGAAACTTTCGCAATGAGTCATATTCATCGATTTCATGGGCAACCAGCGGTTTCCTACAAGAGCAGTCTTGGAAAGGAACTGATAACTATCTACTGCAGGACTTCCTAAGACATCTTACTCGATCAAAAAATTTCGACATATCTGTCTGTTTCCAAAGAGGGCATAAAGGGAAACCTAATCGATGTTCAGCTTTCCACAGAACTGAAAAAACTCGTGCCCGTGTCAGTACCTCTTTCTCCCTGAGACTGCCACGGACTACTTGCAGTTAAGGCAAAAGCAAAAGAAGAGTGGTCATCGTCAAGCAATAAGGACAGTCATTTGATAGCAACTGGATACTGGGCTATCCAGTATCCGACAGCTTCATACCTCATGGTCACTTAATTCTGGTCTGAAATGAAAAAAAAAATATAGTCATCATTAATAGATTAAAAGCAGAGCACATGTTAAAGGTCCCAATAAAGCTAGGCTTGCTTGTTGACAGGAGTTACTCGCGATTCTTATTTGCATAAAATAGCTATGTAGTATTGTAAACACACATTAGAACCCAAGCGCCATTTATTTCTATATTTTTGGCTGATCTAAAGGTGGAGATAGGAGCTATCGACAGACGGAAAGTAAATGTGTTTTCCACTCCCGTTCCTAATTACCGCCTCTGTGCAGTTGAAGAGGACACTATATGTAAAATATAACAAAAGAAGTAATATCAATACGCTGAGAACTTAAATTGTTGACTACCTCTCACTCCGTTTGGCTGGTTCAAATGGCTCTGAGCACTATGGGACTCAACTTCTCAGGTCATTAGTCCCCTAGAACTTAGAACCAGTTAAACCTAACTAACCTAAGGACATCACACACATCCATGCCCGAGGCAGGATTCGAACCTGCGACCGTAGCGGCCTCGCGGTTCCAGGCTGCAGCGCCTAGAACCGCTCGGCCACTTCGGCCAGGTCTCACTTCGTTTATTCCTTGAAAATGAAGCCTGTAAGTGTATCTGTGTGTTCATTAGACTTCCCAAAACAGTTCTTTAATGATAGATTAAGTTATTACTTATTACCTGCTAATAAGCGAGATCAGGTCCTGAAGATCACGCGATGTTGACGGCTGCAGCATCATCCTCTGCCATGTGGATACCTTATCGAGGGACTTGGGACCAGCCTACAGCTTTTCCGACAGTCATCCGCTCCCTACAACGTGGAGCCGCTACCTCTCATTCAAATAGCTCCTCAGCTTGCATCACGAGTCTGATAGCATTCCGTTTCAGTCCTCTCACCAAGGAAAAATCATGGACTGTACTTGAAATGGGACCCGGGTCCTCCGTATGAGAGTCAAGTGGGCTGACCCCTTGGAAGAGAATTGTTTGTTACATGCTTGGTTCTTTAGTTTGAACAGTTTATGATAAAATCTTAAATTCTAATATAACGTTTAAGGTCTATATATCATGAGATTCCCTGTATTCTATACAATTCCATCCACGCTAGTAGATAATGGGGCATACCATTGGAGTAAGCTGGACTCGATAGCTGACGTGTCTGGCCAACTGGGACCCTCTGTCCGTACACATGGTATGGAGGCTTTGACCGAAAGATCTCCGCTTGATTCCCCATGAACACTGGTCGATGGTGTATTATTATCGCCGTGTAGCTAATGGTGCTCCTCTACGAAGGGTGCGACCGGTTAACAATGCGATTTTTCTGGGCTACCTTCCGATGCGGTGCGTGGAACTGGTACTGAGTTCTGGTGTCCTTGAGCTCAAGTACCGACAAGCGTGTATAATTCTTACATATTAGATCACTGAACACACAGTGTTGACAACAACTTTCCAACTAACGTGACAGTGCACT
Source organism: Schistocerca cancellata (assembly GCF_023864275.1). Classification (NCBI taxonomy): domain Eukaryota; kingdom Metazoa; phylum Arthropoda; class Insecta; order Orthoptera; family Acrididae; genus Schistocerca; species Schistocerca cancellata. Next base: position 927,750,952 of record NC_064626.1, on the reverse strand, counting down.
TTTCAAAATTATCTAGGAGATATATGTGTACATGTAACGAAGTGCTGGTGCAGTTATGCTCGAAAGAGATTGGAAACAATCAGCAGTTTGTAAAATCTGAAAATCATGATAACCTCTTACAGAGGCAAAGTTTCCTTTATGATACTTAGTTAATAGTACTTGAACTGTTTTTCTTACTGTGGCGAACATTCGCACGTACTCGGTTTGCTACATTTTTCTGACACACTATGCCTTTCTTGCAGTTCAACTTTGGGCGATACCTGGCTACGTCGCATGCCTGTGAAAATTTGGAAACTGTGTTCTGTGTATTTTTGTGTTTACTGTACGTCTGTTGCTGACAATGTCGAGTTAACCTTCATTTATATAATAATGTTTGGGAAACCAGTTGTAAATATAACTGGAGCAATAAGGAAGGGTGCTTGATTGTGACCACGTTTTAGAGCACAAGTTCGGATTGGACAAAAATGAGACAAATAAATTGGCTGCGCTCTTTTGAAAGGAACTACGTGCTCATTCACCTTAACTGATGAAGGGAAATTACACAAACCACCTTCAGTGATTTGTGCAGCAGATCATGCAACGTTAACGATGAGGTTAATTAGATCTCAAGGTTGTTCAACCAGCTGTCTTGCAAGTTAACGCGTAATACGACGCACTCTGCAAGCAACTCTACTGATTTGATCGTACCGGTTTTCTCACCGTGGTTGGTTTCGGATATAAAGCCAAAAAGATGCTTGTACTTTCTGCACAATATTTCGACGATTAACCCAGACATCTTCTTAAGGTGACGCGAGTTCTGCTGTTATGTGAACTCTCTGTATGGACTCCAACAGCAACCCGGTTGTATAGCCGGAAGCACACCGTGAAGTGTATTGATTCATGGCATACATCGCATATAGTATTGTACACTCCTGGAAATTGAAATAAGAACACCGTGAATTCATTGTCCCAGGAAGGGGAAACTTTATTGACACATTCCTGGGGTCAGATACATCACATGATCACACTGACAGAACCACAGGCACATAGACACAGGCAACAGAGCATGCACAATGTCGGCACTAGTACAGTGCATATCCACATTTAGCAGCAATGCAGGCTGCTATTCTCCCATGGAGACGATCGTAGAGATGCTGGATGTAGTCCTGTGGAACGGCTTGCCATGCCATTTCCACCTGGCGCCTCAGTTGGACCAGAGTTCGTGCTGGACGTGCAGACCGCGTGAGACGACGCTTCATCCAGTCCCAAACATGCTCAATGGGCGACAGATCCGGAGATCTTGCTGGCCAGGGTAGTTGACTTACACCTTCTAGAGCACGTTGGGTGGCACGGGATACATGCGGACGTGCATTGTCCTGTTGGAACAGCAAGTTCCCTTGCCGGTCTAAGAATGGTAGAACGATGGGTTCGATGACGGTTTGGATGTACCGTGCACTATTCAGTGTCCCCTCGACGATCACCAGTGGTGTACGGCCAGTGTAGGAGATAGCTCCCCACACCATGATGCCGGATGTTGGCCCTGTGTGCCTCCGTCGTATGCAGTCCTGATTGTGGCGCTCACCTGCACGGCGCCAAACACGCATACGACCATCATTGGCACCAAGGCAGAAGCGACTCTCATCGCTGAAGACGACACGTCTCCATTCGTCCCTCCATTCACGCCTGTCGCGACACCACGATGTTGGGGCGTGAGCGGAAGACGGCCTAACGGTGTGCGGGACCGTAGCCCAGCTTCATGGAGACGGTTGCGAATGGTCCTCGCCGATACCCCAGGAGCAACAGTGTCCCTAATTTGCTGGGAAGTGGCGGTGCGGTCCCCTACGGCACTGCGTAGGATCCTACGGTCTTGGCGTGCATCCGTGCGTCGCTGCGGTCCGGTCCCAGGTCGACGGGCACGTGCACCTTCCGCCGACCACTGGCGACAACATCGATGTACTGTGGAGACCTCACGCCCCGCGTGTTGAGCAATTCGGCGGTACGTCCACCCGGCCTCCCGCATGCCCACTATACGCCCTCGCTCAAAGTCCGTCAACTGCACATACGGTTCACGTCCACGCTGTCGCGGCATGCTACCAGTGTTAAAGACTGCGATGGAGCTCCGTATGCCACGGCAAACTGGCTGACACTGACGGCGGCGGTGCACAAATGCTGCGCAGCTAGCGCCATTCGACGGCCAACACCGCGGTTCCTGGTGTGTCCGCTGTGCCGTGCGTGTGATCATTGCTTGTACAGCCCTCTCGCAGTGTCCGGAGCAAGTATGGTGGGTCTGACACGCCGGTGTCAATGTGTTCTTTTTTCCATTTCCAGGAGTGTATTTGCATGTCATTTCGATGAAGCACTGCTATTAGATCAGATTACGTAGCTCTCTTCATACAAGAGGGACTGGAAAACTAGTGGCTGTTAATCAGTACTCACAATGTTTCGAAGATCACTTAGTTTTTCTAATACTAATCCACAGAGCCAGAACTTTTTCAAATACACCACCATTTTTAGTAGCAAAAGTTATATGCGTTACCATTACTGATCAATATATCATAAAAATGAGAGTCAATCAGTATCAAAGCATACCTCAACACTATTATGAGCTTAGACCAATATTTTGTGGATGTCAGAAAATTAAACAAACATTGTATATCGTATATAAAGAATATTTTAGTTGCTGACGTTCATATAGGACTACATGGACGAGGCTCTATACTGTCTAAATAACCGTTGACATACTTTTCAGACGCTCACACGTGTACTTGAAAACGGCTTAAAGCCTAAAGCCTAAATTGGTCAACACCACCTAAATAACAGCATGTTTCGTTAAGATGCACAACCTCTTGTTTTCTTGTAGGTTTGCAAAAATATTTTAGTAAGTTTCAGTGACATTGTATTATCTATCGAACAACTTACCGATGTTTACAATTTCATCCGCCCCCCCCCCCACCTGAACACATTAACACACACTCTCACGCACACACACACACACACACACACACACACACACACACACACACACATACTGAACTTTTAGTCTCCCATTCTCAGTAGAGTAAGAGAACAACTCTTCTACTCGCCTCTGAGTTTTAAAAGGAACAATTTGTGCAATTGCAAATTATATTCAATTGTAGCCACCAGTGGTCCCAGCTGATGTTTACTGGGCGTTTACCTTAGTAGCAAGGCAATTGCCGGTACTGCATACCCCTCGCAAACAATCCTAGTTTGGAACCCTCTTGTCCTACTCGTAGCCTTCTGGATTCTAGTCGACAAGAGTTCTGCACAGAGGCTGAGTAGAGAGCGAAACAATGCAAAACAAAATAAACTGAAAGCATCTGTATAATCGAAAACTTACTGCCTTATGAAAAATTGTTCAGTAACTTATTATTAAATGTATTTTGTAGTAGTCTAGACTGTTTCAAGACTTTCATTTAAAATGACTGGTTTTAGTTCATGTGAATCATCCGCAGGAATGTATTTTTCATTCGTTAGTGACAAATGTACCACACTCCACGCGTTGACAGTAGCCTTGCGAGCTATATGGTCAACGTCCATTCTACGCCACTATTTTTTTATCCTGTGACGTATCATGTAAGATTTTCGTAATACTAGGAACGAGTTACTCTTGTAAGCGATAATATCAGATATATTCACATTCATTTCATTTTAGACATTGTATACCAGTATTGCTGTATGTCAGACAGTAAATGTTGTTTGTTTGTTTATTGCAATCTTCTCAGTTCAGTTTAGAGAAAATAAATGTTAGCATTTGTTAAAAATGTTCTGTAACGACGCATTCAATAAACCTGTATGTTTCTTTTACACTAAAGCGTCAAAGAAACTGGTATAGGCATGCGTAATCAAATAAGGAGATATGTAAACAGCCAAAATACGTCGCTAAGGTCGGCAACGCCTATATAAGAGATCAACGGTCCGACGCAGTTGTTAGATCGGTATCTGCTGCTACAATGGCATGTTATAAAGATTCGGTCGCAGGTTCGAATCCTGCCTCGGGCATGGATGTGTGTGATGTCCTTAGGTTAGTTAGGTTTAACTAGTTCTAAGTTCTAGGGGACTAATGACCTCAGCAGTTGAGTCCCATAGTGCTCAGAGCCATTTGAACCATTTGTTATAAAGATTCCAGTGAGTTTCAACGTGGTGTTATAGTCGGCGCACGAGCGATGGGACACAGCATCTCCGAGGTAGCGATGAAGTGGTGATTTTTCAGTACAAGCATTTCACGAGTGTACCGTGAATATCAGGAATCCGGTGAAGCCGGCCGGGGTAGCCGAGCCGTCCTAGGCGCTACAGTTTGGAACCGCGTGACCGCTACGCTCGCAGGTTCGAATCCTGCCTCGGGCATGGATGTGTGTGATGTCCTCAGGTTAGTTAGGTTTAAGTAGTTCTAAGTTCTAGGTGGCTATTGACCTCAGCAGTTACGTCCCATAGTGCTCAGAGCCATTTCAACCATTTTGAATCCGGTGAAACATCAAGTCTCCGACATCGCTGCGGCAGGAAAAAGATCCTGCGAGAACGGGACTAACGAATCCTTTAACATCACAGAAGTGCAATCCTTCCTCAATTTGATGCAGATATCAGAGCAGTGTCATCAACAAGTGTCAGCTGCGAACCATTCAAAGAAAAATCATCGATATGGGCTTTCGTAGCCGAAGGCCCACTCGTGTACCATTGATGACTGCACGAAATAAAGCTTTACTCTTCGTCTGGGCTCGTCAACACCAACGTTGGACTTGACGACTGGAAAAATATTGCCTGGTCTGATTAGTCTCCTTTCAAGTTGCATCGAGCGGATGGACGTGTACGGGTATGGAGACAGCCTCATGAATCCGTGGGCCCTGTATGTCAACAGTGGACTGTTGAAACCGGTGGAGGATCTGTAATGTCGTGGGGCAAACGTAGTTGGAATGTTATGGGCCCCTGGTACATCTAGATACGACAGGTGACACGTACGAGAGCATCCCCTCTGATCACCTGCATCCACTTACGTCCATCGTGCATTCCGAGGGGCATGGGCACTTCCAGCAGGACAATGCGACACCCCACATGTCCAGAATTGCTACAGAATGGCTCCAGAAACACTCTTTTGAGTTTAAACTCTTCCGCTAACCACCAAACTCCCCAGACATGAACACTATTGAGGATGTCTGGTGTGCCTTGCAACGTGCTGTACACAAGAGATCTTCACCCCTTCGTACTCTTACGGATTTATGGACAGCAGTGCAGAATTCAGGGTGTCAGTTCCCTCCAGCACTACTTCAGACATTAGTCACGTCCATGCAACGTCGTGTTGAGGCATTTCTGCGTGCTCGCGGGGGCCCTACACAGTATTAGGCAGGTGTACCCGTCTCTTTGGCTCTGCAGTGTATAAAACCCTCGATACTTTGGAAGTATGGTAAAGTCGTTCTTAAAGAAGATTACGATTTCTCTCGAGAAGTCCAATTAAAGAATGCGTGGTAGGTCGCAGATATTAGTTTCATCATAGTCTCATTCGTAAAATTTTGGAAATTTGAGGTAAGGTCTTATGGGACCAAACTGCTGAGGTCATCGGTCCCTACGCTTACGTACTACTTACTTAATCTAAGTTAAACTAAGTTATGCCAAGGACAACACTCACACCCATGCCCGAGGGAGCACTCGAAACTCCGACGGTCAGACGTCCACGAACATAACATAAAATTTAAATTGGATTCAATTTGTCGCAATTACAACCTCGTCTTAGTAGCCTTCATAAGTCCTGAGGAAACCCTTGCTACACGACGTCCGTAACCTTGGCCATTTTGGTTCAAACGGTTCAAATGGCTCTGAGCACTATGGGACTTAACTTCTAAGGTCATCAGTCCCCTAGAACTTAGAACTACTTAAACCTAACTAACCTAAGGACATCACACACATCCATGCCCGAGGCAGGATTCGAACCTGCGACCGTAGCGGTCACGCGGTTCCAGACTGTAGCGCCTTTAACCGCTTGGCCACACCGGCCGGCGCCATTTTGGTATCTAATACAAGAACATGGTAGCACAACGAAAGACTCTGAACGACATTTATACACTACTGGCCATTAAAATTGTTACACCACGAAGATGACGTGCAGCAGACGCGAAATTTAACCGACAGGAAGAAGTTGCTGTGATATGCAAATGGTTAGCTTTTCAGAGCATTCACACAAGGTTGGCGCCGGTGGCGACACCTACAACGTGCTGATATGAGGAAAGTTTCCAACCTATTTCTCATACACAAACAGCAGTTGACCGGCGTTGTCTGGTGAAACGTTGTTGTGATGTGTAAGGAGGAGAAATGCGCACCATCACGTTTCCGACTTTGATAAAGGTCGGATTGTAGCCTACCGCGATTGCGGTTTATCGTATCGCGACATTGCTACTCGCGTTGGTCGAGATACAATGACTGTTAGCAGAATATGGAATCGGTGGGTTCAGGAGATTAATACGGAACACCGTGCTGGATCCCAACGGCCTCGTATCACTAACAGTCGAGATGACAGGCATCTTATCCGCATGGCTGTAACGGATCGTGCAGCCACTTCTCGATCCCTGAGTCAACAGATGGGGACGTCTACAAGACAACAACCATCTGCACGAACAGTTCGACGACGTTTGCAGCAGCATGGACTATCAGCTGGGAGACCATGGTTGCGGTTACCCTTGACGCTGCATCACAGACAGGAGCGCCTGCGATGGTGCACTCAACGACGAACCAGGGTGCACGAATGGCAAAACGTCATTTTTTCGTACGAATCAAGGTTCTGTTTACAGCATCATGATGGTCGCATCTGTGTTTGGCGACATCTCGGTGAACGCACGTTGGAACCGTGTATTCGTCAGCGCCATACTGGCGTATCACCCGGCTTGATGGTATGGCGTGCCGTTGGTTACACGTATCGGTCACCTCTTGTTCGCACTGACGGCACTTTGAACAGTGGACGTTACATTTCAGGTGTGTTACGACCCGTTGCTCTACTATTCATTCGGTCCCTGCGAAACCCTACATTTCAGCAGGATAATGCACGACTGCATGTTGCAGGTCCTGTACGGCCTTTCTGGATACAGAAAATGTTCGACTGCTGCCCTGGCTAACACATTCTCCAAATCTCTCTCCAATTGAAAAGGTCTGGTCAATTGTGGCCGAGCAACTGGCTCGTCACAATACGCCAGTCACTACTCTTAATGAACTCTGGTATCGTGTTGAAGCTGCATGGGTAGCTGTACCTGTACACGCCATCCATGCTCTGTTAGACTCAATGCACAGGCGTATCAAGGCCGTTATTACGGCCAGAGGTGGTTGTTCTGGGTACTGATTTCTCAGGATCTACGCACCCAATATGCGTGAAAATGTAATCACATATCAGTTATAGTATAATATATTTGTCCAATGAATACCCGTATATCATCTGCATTTCTTCTTGGTGTAGCAATTGTAATGGCTGGTAGTGTAGCTTCCTACTACGTTCGATAACCGACCGGCCCATACTTAGCCAGCCGTGGCAAGACTGCGCTTTTGAAACACGGCGGGTCCCGTGGGCGAGGGTCAGCTGTCCGTCCTGGTGACGCGTGACGTCGGCGCTGAAGCGTGGGCGGTCTGCAGATGGGCAGGCCGACGGTGGGCTGCGCCGCTATCGACAACGCCGACCCTGGAGCACAGGTCGCGCCCATTGATTGCCGATGGCCAGTGGCTGCCGGCGCGACCACGTCAACCCGTCTGGCAGTCGCACTCGGCAAAGGGAAACGAGTGGTTGGTATTTAGACTCCTGTTACTGGCATCGACTGAGCCAGATCATTACTGGTGGTACAAGACTCTTCCGCTAAACATGTTGTTTGCTCAATTTAAAAAGTACAAATATCTGTTTACTCATGTGTCTTTATGTACTTTAACAAATTCACAAAATCTTTCTATCATTGATGTGCCTCAAGTGGCAAGAACTGATATATTTTTTGTGTATTTCATAAGTAACTTTAGTGCATATATTGTCAGTACAAGTTCCTTTCTACTGAAGCTACTTAATGCTACTATTTCTAAGTCCCAAAGGTTTAAAATACCGCTACAGTTCCAAGGTTCTATTATTTACAACACGACCGGTTTCGGGCTCTTATACTCCCATTCGTGCTCTGCGCTCGTTGGTAGCACACCGCATCTTGTACTTGTGCACTGCGGCGCTCGGGGTCACAGCAGTTGGTGACCCTTGGCCGACAGCTCCAGGTGGTGCTAGCTTTGGTGACACAGCTTGAAGCTGTTGCCGATGGACATCACTGTGTGTGGCCGGATGTGGGGATCTGAGGGACATTCAGCACATCCCACACGTCTCTCGATGAATCAACTACTGTGCCCGCGCCGAGTACTTCTCTCACTGATACTGACCCCTACCCCATGGTCAAGTGGAATGTCATTCCAGGATGTGGCAGGCAGTGAAAGACTTTCCTGGGGCACCGAACACAGGGCCTCCTCGGCTCATGTGATGAACAGGTTTCAGGCAACGATTATATCTGATAAACATCCTGAGCTATATTCGCTTGCCCTGTTTCGGGGGAAGCCTCTCAACCTGCACGGTACAGGCAGTCACAGAGGAGTGGAATTACTGGTAGTTAGCAGCTCCAATGTTAGGTTGGTAATGGGGACCCTTAGGGGTACGGCTGCCAAGGAAGGAAGGAATCCGGTGTGCACTCTGTGTGAATAATGGAAGGAGTACTTCCAGATGCCACGAATAGCATAGAGTGAAGCCAAACGCAGATTGGGGCTCATGTCGGCGATGCGTATCGCTTTGGATCGGAAGAGATTTTCTCTGGTTTTGTGCAGCTAGCTGAAGTGGTTAGGTCTGCCAGCCTTACTAACAAGGTGAAGGCATCGTCGACAGGACCAACTGTGGACCTTTGGTACACAGTAGAGTGGAGCGTCTCAATCAGAGGCTCAGAAAGTTCTGTGACCACGTAGGCTGTAGATTCCTCGACATGCACGATAGTCTGGTGGATTTCGGGTTCCATTTAAAAGGTACGGGTCCACTAGACACAAGAAGCTGCTTATAGATAGCGGGGGCTACGTGGAGGAGGCTGAGCGGTTTTCTACAGCAAGGGCTTCAGTCTGAAAGGACGCAGGGCAAACACAGGATGCGGGTAGATCCAGCAACTATCGGTGTTGTAGTTGTGAATTGTCGTAGCTGTGCTGAGAAGGAGCCAGAGGTCCAAGCACTAAGAGAAAGCACTGAAGCTCAAATCGTTATTAGTTCTGAAAGATGACTGAAGCTGGAGTTCAGCCGAAATTTTTACAAAGCAGCTAACCGTGTTCACAAAACATAGATTAAATACTGTTTGTGGAGTACTTAGCCGGCCGGAGTGGCCAGGCGGTTCTAGGCGCTTCAGTCTGGAACCACGCGACCGCTACGGTCGCAGGTTCGAATCCTGCCTCGGGCATGGATGTGTGTGGTGTCCTTAGGTTAGTTAGGTTTAAGTAGTTCTAAGTTCTAGGGGACTGATGACCTCAGAAGTTAAGTCCCTTAGTGCTCAGAGCCATTTGAACCATTTTGCAGTGCTTATTGTTGTTAGAAATAGTTTACCTAGTAGTGAAACTGAAGTAGATAGTTCCTGTAAGTTAATTTGGGTAGAGATTATACTCGACAACCGGAATAAATTAATAATTGGTTCCACTTACCGAACTCTCCCTCCGCACCCCCAACTCAGGTGATACAGTTTTTGAACAGTTCTAAGAAATCTTGAGTCTGATTTCAAATAGGTACTCCACTCATGCTGTTGTAGTTGGTGGTGACTTCAGTCTAGCCTCTATATGTAGGCGAAAATTCATTATTGAAGTCGATGGTAGGCATAAAACGTCGTACTAACTCGTACTGAATTCTTTACCGGAAAACTGTTTCCAACAGTTAGTTCAGGAGCCCACTCGAAGTGGAAAGTGTTCCGAAAACGTACTTGACCTTTTACCAACAAACATTTCTGAAAAAATAAGAAGTATCATGACGGATGCAGGCATTAGTGACCACAAGGTCGTTGTAGCAAGACTGAATACCGTAACATCCAAAATCACGAAAAATAATCGTAAAATATATTTAAAACATCAGATAACATTTCTCTCGACGCTTTCCTAAGAGACAGCACCCACTCCTTCCAGCCTATGTAATCGTAGACTTGATGTAATTTAAATTTTAAAAACTAGTATCGACTGCAATTCAGAGACATACAATCAATAAATTGATAAGAGATGCTAATGATCATCCGTGATACCCAAAACAGGATACACACAACACTGTAGCAGAAGCAACGGAAAAAGCATGCCAAATCTAAAAGAAGAACGTCCCCAAATCTGCGAAGTTTCACAGAAGCTCGAAATTTAGCGTGATCGTATAGTTTCCACATTAAAACCCTGCTCTCGAATCTGGCAGAATACCTGAAGACATTTTGGTCTTATGTTGAGTACATCAGCGACAAGACAGAATCAATGTAATGTTTCCAATGATAGTGCCAATAAAGCAGAATTAGCAAATACGGTTTCCGAAGTTCCTTCACCAAAGAAGACGAAGTGGATATTACAGAATTCTACTGAATAACAACGGTGAACATGTGTAAATGAGAAGGAGATATCCCCGGTGTACTGAATCACCTCAAATCGCTTAAAAAAGGCAAGATTCTGAGCCAGTTTGGATGCCAGTTACGTTCGTTTCAGAGTATGCTAATACCATAGCACCATAACTAGTAATCATGTGCAAGTGCTCTTTCGTCGAAAGATCCATACCTAAGGGATGTCAATTTGCAGAGCTCACAGCAGTACCCAAGAAAGGAAACGGGAGTAATCCGCTGAATCGCAGACCCATATCACTAAGGAATATTTGCAGTAGGATTCTGGAGCATGTTGTCGTGCGCTTGGGTGCAATTGTCGACAGTAGTTGTTTGATATGAGCACCAATGCCCTCTTCAGCACAGCTGGATCGTAGGCAGTTTGCTATCAGAGGGCGGCGCACCAGATCCGCGCATCGGTGAAATTTTCCAAGTCCCAGAGCCATCTTGCCACAGGTATAGCGCGCCTCGTGCAGGAATTTCATGAGTTAATCAGAGGGGTGCCAGCCATCAGATTAGCTGTGGTTTCTCTGAAACTCAAAAGCGCACATCATTGCCTCTGGTTTTAAGAGTGGGAATGAATGGAGGCACGACTGAATGCCTTGAGCCCCTAAACTCGATTATTTATGCACTTACTGCTTCGCTTCTGACATAGTGCTACTAGAGTTGGGTGGGGCAGGCGGGTAGGCAGTGGGAAGAGTGGATTTGTTCTATTACTGGTCCTGTCAGCTTTTCCTAGCTCGCTCTGCACCGAACACGGGCTGCTACGCCACTTTAAATTTACAACGTGTGAGTTTCTTGGTAACACGCAAGTGCTCCGAGATCCAAGATGTTGCTTCACTCTTGGTCATACTGTGTTGCTGCGTCAGCGTTTCTATGCGCCTCGCCCGTAGCTGGTGTCGCAAATCCCATCTGTTCGGTGTGATTTGACGCAATGTCAACAATACTGCCCAGTGTCTTACTCGATTAGCACGTCAGCCGAGCTGGCCTCTACTGCCTGTCCGCAGCTGGAAACAAACTTTAAAAATTTGGCGAAATTTTCCGGAGAGCAGCCACACACTGTGTTCGAACATTACGAATTACCTAGAAGAAAAAGATTTATTAACGAGCAGCCACAGTGGATTCAGAAAATATCGTTCTTGTGAACCACAATTGTCTCTTTACTCTCATGAAGTAATGACTGCTGTCGAAAGGGGATCTCAAATTGATGCTATATTTTTAGATTTCCAGAACGGTTTTGGCACCTTTCCTCATAAAAGACTTTTAATCAAATTGCCTGCTTGAGTATCGTCTCAGTTGTGTGACTGGATTCACAATTTCCTGTCAGAAAGGCCGCAGCACGTACTAACTGACGGAGTCATCGAGTAAAACATAAGTAATATCCGGCGTTCCCCAAGGATGTGCTATAGACCTCTGCTGTTCCTAATCTACATAAACGTGTTAGGAGACAATCTGAGTAGCGCTCTTAGATTGATTTCAAATGCTGCTCTCATTTACCGTCTAGTAAAGTTACTTGCCGTCTATTAAATTCATCAGAGGCACTCCGTCTTCAGGCCACAAGTGGCCCATCGGGGCCATCCGACCGCCGTGTCATCCTCATGAGGATGCGGATAGGAGGGGCGTGTGGTCAGCACACCGCTCTCCTGGTCGTTATGATGGTTTTCTTTGGTCGGAGCCGCTACTATTCGATCGAGTAGCTCCTCAATTGGCATCAGGAGGCTGAGTGCACCCCGAAAAATGGCAACAGCACATGGCGGCTCGGATGGTCAGCGCTTAACTTCGGTGATCTGACGGGAACCGGTGTATCCACTGCTGCAAGGCCTTTGCCCAAATTCATCAGAAGATCAAATCAAAATTTCAGAATGCCTTAGACACGATATCTGTCTGGTGCGAAAAGGCAATTGTCTTCGAATACGGAAAGTCTGTTGCACGATAAATCACACAAATTTACAGGCTATCAGTTCAACTGAATACCTTGGAATTGCAATTAGGAACAACTTAAATTGCAACGATCTCATAGATAATGTCGTGAGGGAAGTAAACCAAAGATTGCTATTTATTAGCGAAACACTTACAAAATGCAGCAAGTCTGCTACAGAGACTGTCTACACTACGATTGTCTACCCCAGCCGGGAGTATTGCTGCGCGGTATGGGATCCACATCACATGGGATTGACGGATGATATTGAAAAACTCCGCCGGCCGCGGTGGTCTAGCGGTTCTGGCGCTGCAGTCTGGAACCGCAGGACTGCTACGGTCGCAGGTTCGAATCCTGCCTCGAGCATGGGTGTGTGTCATGTCCTTAGGTTAGTTAGGTTTAAGTAGTTCTAAGTTCTAGGGGACTTATGACCTAAGATGTTGAGTCCCATAGTGCTCAGATCCATTTTTTTTTAAAAACTCCAAAGACGGGCAGTTTGTTTCGTACTATCGCGAAATAATGGAGAGAGTGCCACGCATATGAGATTTCTCCCTAGGTAAATGATCATGTTGTATCTTCCCACACAACGATGTCATGTCAGCGGACCACAATTGTGCGCAATTGGTTTTAGAACATTGTGGACAGATCGAGCGAATGATCTGGCCACCCAGACGATCCGACATCAATAATCGAAAGGTCAGTCGTGTGCATCATCCTGCATCGGCAACACTTTCGGTGTTATGCACGACTATAGAGGCAGAATTACTCAGTATTTGTGTAGGGGAGGGAACTTCCAATGACTTGTTGAGTGAATGACACGCTGCACTATGCCGGTCGAAAGGAGGACAGACACTATATTTGAAGGTATCCCCACGACTGTTGACATCTCAGTGTAAAGCCTAAGAGTGGACATACACTACTGGACATTAAATTTGCTACACCACGAAGATGGCGTGCTATAGACGCGAAATTTATCCGACAGGAAGAAGATGCTGTGATATGCAAATGATCAGCTTTTCAGAACATTCACACAAGGTTGGCGCCGGTGGCGACACCTACAACGTGCTGACATGATGAAAGTTTCACACGGATTTCTCATACACAAACAGCAGTTGACCGGCGTTGCCTGGTGAAACGTTGTTGTGATGCCTACTGTAAGGAAGAGAAATGCGTACCATCACGTTTCCGACTTTCATAAAGGTCAGATTGCAGCCTATCGCGATTGCAGTTTATCGGATCGCGACATTGCTGCTCGCGTTGGTCGAGATCCAATGACTGTTAGCAGAATATGGAATCGGTGGTTTTAGGAGGGTAATACGGAACGCCGTGCTGGATCCCAATGGCCTCGTATCACCAGCAGTCGAGATGACAGGCATCTTATCCACATGGCTGTAGCGGATCGTGCAGCCACGTCTCGATCCCTGAGCCAACAGATGGGGACGTTTGCAAGACAACAACCATCTGCACGAATAGCTCGACGACGTTTGCAACAGCATGGACTATCAGCTCGGAGACCCTGGCTGCGGTTACCCTTGACGCTGCATCACAGACAGGAGCGCCTGCGATGGTGTACTCAACGACGAACCTTGGTGCACGAATGGCAAAACGTCTTTTTTTCGGATGAATCCAGGTTCTGTTTACAGCGCCGCGATGGTCGCATCCGACATCGCAGTGAACGCACATTGGAAGCGTGTATTCGTCATTGTCATACTGGCGTATTACTCGGCGTGACGATATGGGGTGTCTTTGGTTACACGTCTCGGTCACCTCTTGTTCGCATTGACGGCACTTTGAACAGTGGACGTTACATTTTAGATGTGTTACGACCCGTTGCTCTATCCTTCATTCGCCGGCCGCGGTGTCTGTGCGGTTCTAGGCGCTCCAGTCCGGAGCCGCGCTGCTGCTACGGTCGCAGGTTCGAATCCTGCTTCGGGCATGGGTGTGTGTGGTGTCCTTAAGTTAGTTAGGTTTAAGTAGTTCTAAGTTCTAGGGGACTGCTGACCACAGCAGTTGAGTCCCATAGTGCTCAGAGCCATTTGAACCATTTTTCTACCCTTCATTCGATCAATGCGAAACCCTACATTTCAGCAGGATAATGCACGACCGCATGTTGCAGGTCCTGTACGGGCCTTTCTGGATACAGAAAATGTTCGACTGCTGCCCTGGCCAGCACATTCTCCAGACCTCTCACCAATTGAAAACGTCTGGTCAATGGTGGCCGAGCAACTGGCTCGTCAGAATACGCCAGTCACTGCTCTTGATGAACTGTGGTATCGTGTTGAAGCTGCATGGTCAGCTGTACCTGTACACGCCATCCAAGCTCTGTTTGACTTAATGCCCAGGATTGTCAAGGGCGTTATTAGGGCCAGAGTTGGTTGTTCTGTGTACTGATTTCTCAGGACCTATGCACTCAAACTGCGTGAAAATGTAATCACATTTCAGTTCTAGTATAATATATTTGTCCAATGAATACCCGTTTATCATCTGCATTTCTTCTTGGTGTAGCAATTTTAATGGCCGGTAGTGTATTGATGCTGACACCTATTAATGCCCATTAATAGATGTCCAGATGGTTTTGATCAGATTGTGTAGTTCATTCCCCATCCCCTCCTTGAGTCCTCCCTCGGCATAGGTGTGTGTATTTGTCCTTACGATAATTTAGGTTAAGTAGTGAGTAAGCTTAGCGACTGATGACCTTAGCAGTCAAGTCCCATAAGATTTCACACACATTTGAACATTTTGAACTTGTTCAGTGATACGTGGACTGTGTGCTTCCTAAGCAGTTTATTAAGTAATGCCTTATGCCTTTGGGTTAAGAAGTGGGGAGGACGCCTCGGCCAGAACGTCAGCATCGGTATGGCTGTCACAGGTCACGCTTTCCGGTCGCGTAACTCAGCCGCCGACGTGGAGTACGCGCGACAAGTACAGCGGCACGGCTGATGAATAATTTTCCTGCCCTAGCCAGGGAGCAGAGTCACGCGTCTGCGCAGTGCGGCGCTCCGCGGCGCGACGGGTGAAGGACGTAGGCTGGCTGCCGCGAGAGTAAATATTCGGTGCGCGGTCCCCGCGGGCTAATCGCGGACTGCTGGTGCAACATTCAGCGCGGGCCACGCGCGCCGGAAAGAGCTCACACAGCGGGGCCGCGACGGCGCGCAATATTTCACGCTACCAGCTTCGTCGCTTTGTCGCCTGAATGGAAACAGTGCCTGCCGCCAGCCCCACTACCGAACGTCACTGCGCCCGTTTTAGAACCGCGGTGACGATTACAGCTTTCGTTTGACGGAGATGCCGAAATTTGCGGAATAATGAAACTGGATAGCCAGAAAATCCGCTCAAATTTTAATTTTAAGTGAGAATGCGTGTTAGCTCCATCCTAGGCAGAGACAGAAGTTTCCACCGCAGACCAGGCAATGAAACTTGTAATCAATGGCCATAATATCTTCAGTGGTTTTGCGAAACTGGCCTGTATCGATTCGCGTAATAGAAGACAAAGAGAAACAAAATTAGAAGGTAATAAGCTCCAAATTTTCATACTTTTCGTCGTCAGAAGCGCCCCTAAAAAGCAACGAGGCGCATGGGAAAGCAAACGCATCCAAAGGATTCAAAAATGGTTCAAATGGCTGTGAGCCGACTTAACTTCTGAGGTCATCAGTCGCCTAGAACTTAGAACTAATTAAACCTAACTAACCTAAGGATATCACACACTTCCATTCCCGAGGCAGGATTCGAACCTGCGACCGTAGCGGTCGCTCGGTTCCAGACTGTAGCGCCTAGAACCGCACGGGCACTCCGGCCGGCTACAAGCATCCAAAGGAGCCTCAGTTTCTGTTGCAAAATTGTATCCTTCAACACTTCGGCTAAAAATAAACATTGAACCGCTCCCATAGTCTCATTTTAAATAAAAGGGTCGAATGTTTCTCTGTGTAACGTACTCGGGCTTTTGAAGATCGCGGAAACTGAATCCATGATAAAAATGTTCAAATGCGTGTGAAATCTTATGGGCCTTAACTGCTAAGGTCATCAGTCCCAACGCTTACACACTACTTAACCTAAATTATCCCAAGGACAAACACACACACCCATGCCCGAGGGAGGACTCGAACCTCCGCCGCCGGGACCAGCCGCACAGTCCATGACTGCAGCGCCTGAGACAGCCCGGATAATCCCGCACGGCTGAATCCATCATAGACTGAGGTGACAAAAGTCATGGGACAGCTCCTAATACCGTATAGGACTTCCTTTACCTCGTCGTAGTGCACCAACTAGACGAGCCATGGACTCAACAAGTCTCTGGAAGTCCCTGCAGAGATACTGAGCCATGCTGTCTCTATAGCCACCCACAATTGCGGAAGTGTTACCGGTGGAGGATTTTGTGCACGAACTGACCTCTCAGTTATCTCCCATAAATTTTCTATGAGACTCACATCGGGCGATCTGGGTAACAAAGCCATTCGCTCGATCTGTGGCGCATCGATATTTGGGAAAATGAAGTCTGTGAATGTCTGCAATTGATCACCGCCGGCCGGAGTGGCCGAGCGGTTCTAGGCGCTACAGTCTGGAACCGCGCAACCGCTACGGTCGCAGGTTCGAATCCTGCCTCGGGCATGGATGTGTGTGATGTCCATAGGTTAGTTAGGTTTAAGTAGTTCTAAGTTCTAGAGGACTGATGACCTCAGAAGTTAAGTCCCATAGTGCTCAGATCCATTTTTACCTTTTTTTTTAATTGATCACCAAACAGCAGAATATAACCATTTACAGTCAATGATCGATTCAGTTGGACGGTAGGACACAGTCCATTAGACGTAAACAGCCCACTCTATTATGGAAAAACCATTAGTTATCACGCTGCCTTTTTGACAACTTGGGTCCATGCCTTCATCGGGTCTGTGTCATACCGGGACCCTACTATCAGCGCTTACCAACTGGAATCGGGACTCATCTGACCAGGCCACGGTTTGCCAGTAGTCAGACGATATGGTTACGAACCCACGAGAGGCTCTACATGTGATGTCGTGCTGCTCTTCGTCGTTAAGTGAAGGTCGTTGACCACTGCCATGTCCTTGGTGAGAGGTAATTCCTGAAAAGTGGTATTTTCTGGCACACTCTTCACACCTCTCGGAATATTGAATTCCCTAACAGTGCTCGCCACCGTATCTGAGTGGACAGAGCGCCAGCTTGTCGTGCTGGGGGGGCCCGGGTTCGATTCGCGGCTGGGTTGGTAATTTTCTCCGCCGAGGGGCTGGGTATTTGTGTCATTTTCATCGTCATCATCTCATCCCCATCGACGTGCAAGTCGCCGAAGTCGCGTCACCCTGAAAGACTTACACCAGGCGATCAAGCCTACCAGGCGGGAAACCCTCGCCACAGGACATTTCATTACATTTTCCCTAACGATTTCCGAATTGCAATATCCACTGCATCCAGCTTCAACTACCGTTTCGCATTCAAAGTCTGTTAATTCCCACCACTCGGCCATTATCTCGTCATATACCTTCTCGCAGAAATCACCCGAGTACAATTGACAGCTCCACCCATAAAGCACTCCGTCTTCAGGCCACAAGTGGCCCATCGGGACTATCCGACCTCCGTGTCATCCTCAGATGAGGATGAGAATAAGAGTGGCATGTGGTCAGCACACCGCTCTCGCGGTCGTTATGATGGTTTTCTTTGACCGGAGCCGCCACTATTCGGTCGAGTAGCTCCTCAGTTGGCATCACGAGGCTGAGTGCACCCCGAAAAATGGCAACAGCGCATGGCGGCTGGATGGTCACCCATCCAAGTGCCGGCCACGCCCGACTGCGCTTAACTTCGGTGATCTGACGGGAACCGGTGTATCAACTGCGGCAAGGCCGTTGCCTACAGCTCCACTCATGCACAGCCCTTTTATACCCTGTGTACGCGATATCGCCGCCATCTGTTTACATACACATCGCTATCCCATGACTTCTGTCTCCTCAGTGTATTTGACTGTGTGGATGTGACGCGTGCCAGTAAACAATATCACTTCACTGAGACTAATTATCCTTTCCCAGCCAACCAAGTGTTGTGCAGGCGATACCGTGTGGTAACTCGTCTAGCGCTCTGGGTTAGTATCTCATAATGTCACGAGGCAATGAATTTTAATAACAATATCCTGTACATTTGGTGCTGTGTTGCTTGCAGTAATTGTAAATATGATGTATTATTAATTAACTGTTCGACAAAAGTCGAATTACAATGAACTGACAAATCACATATGCGTAAGACACTACAATATACACACTAAGTAAGTTATTATAAGAAATATATTTCTTTTGTGCGATACAGACGCCGCTGATGGTGGGCAATGGCCCAAACTACCTGACGAAACGAAGCAACTTTTCCAAAACACAAAGCAGCTTTTGTCGATCATTTAGTTAATAGCACGACATATTTGCGATTTTAATAAGATTGAAACTTTCTCTAATATATTTAAATGCTGTGATATCGGATGACATACTATAAATCGGAACTATAAGAATCGAGCAAAAACATATAGAGCGCAAAGTTGCACTGAAACTAACCGCGAAAACGACTGGCGTCAACTTAAAGTCAATGGAAAGTACATTCTTGGATACGACGACGTAAGTACGACCGCTGAACATAGGCAGAACCTTGCAAGCCGGGGTCAAGTATGGAAGTAGATTTCATTGTTGATAAAGCGGAGAGAGTAAGAGCGATAGAATTAGATCATGAACCATGTACACCCAACTGACCTACTCCATTTGGCCACAGGCGCCCAAAGTTTTACTTCCATCGGGACCGACAACAGCTTAAAAAAAAAAAATACAGCCACAGCGTTATTATTGGTCTCCCAAGTCAGTCACGAGCGTCATCAGATAACCATCATGGTTGACTTTTAAATCACTAACGAGTTGACACAAGGAAAATGTTTCCACGTTTCGTCACAGGGTTATTTGGCAAGCATGATAGCGTTACGGAGATGTTTAGCAAACTCAAGTGGCAGACTCTGCAAGAGAGGCGCTCTGCATCGCGGTGTAGCTTGCTGTCCAGGTTTCGAGAGGGTGCGTTTCTGGATGAGGTATCGAATATATTACTTCCCCCTACTTATACTTCCTGAGGGGATCACGAATGTAAAATTAGAGAGATTCGAGCGAGCATGGAGGCTTTCCGGCACTCGTTCTTCCCGCGAACCATACGCGACTGGAACAGGAAAGGGAGGCAATGACAGTGGCACGTCAAGTGCCCTCCGCCACACACCGTTGGGTGGCTTGCGGAATATAAGTGTAGATGTAGATGTTTATCTAATGTCTGCTCGAGGTCTGACGAGCGAAACTGATAAGTGAACCAAATTGCATGAACTGTGGCTGTTTTATTCTAGAATTACACTGTCGCTGTGTTTCCGACAGGCCCTCCGGCGTTTTCTAACTCAGGTCCTTTTTATATCTAATATCACTGTATGCTGCACGGTTGATTTCTTCGAGAAATTAAATGCAAAATTCTTACCAGAAGACAACCAGCCTCTATAACAACTGTCTCGTTGCACTTGTCGAAGTTAGGGACGTCATTTCTTCGTCGGTGGACGGTCAAAATATGTTTGTTTCGTAACTTGCAAACGAGTTGCTGTCCGTTCTCAGGAAAGGGCAGAGGAAGTCAACATCTTCATTGTTTTACAATATCTTATTGACATATGATTTCCCAATATAATGAACTGGTAAACGAACTCATACCCGTCTTTGGCTGTGAGGTCTTTCTTATAATGCGCTATCGGCAGATTTCCGCAAACACATCATTTTTATTCAAAACTGGAAACGACACGTTAGTTGCAATCACCCCACTGCGCAGTCCAATAAAGAGTCTACCTCCAGAATCGAATAATGTATTCATTTAAACAGTGTCTTAATGGTTGAGTGTCACCCACCAGAAGCACTCATTCCTTGCAGTATAGGACATTTACATGTTTCTTAGAACAATTTCTTTGAAACAAGTTAGAAATCTTTATTCTGCTTTGTTCTTCGTAACTCACGATGCAATGCTCACTGCTTCTTTGGAATTTCCTCTCGCTTTAGCTTACTCATGACCGCTCTCTACTATCCGTTACCATCACTATCGGTACGTGCTTAACCACAACTTGTTAATATTTTTAGATTAACGCCAATGATCTTCTGCAGTCACTTCGCCAGAATTAAAGGACCATGATTAGCATCACAGTAATCACAGTCACTGTGGTAGAGTCTTTTGAACTGCTTGGTGAAAATGGAGCAACAAGCACCGACGACTGAAATTCCGTGATGTCGAATAAGTACAATGTTCCTTAATAGTCATGTGCTGTTTTTCCTTGATTCCTCTTTTTTTACACATCTGCGTACTCCGGACTATCTGTTTTCGCCTGCTCTGCTATGAACAAAGGTTGGAGGCGATGTGGAATTTCCTGTCCAGCTGTGCGGAGAGAGTGGCATTAAAAGCTCTGCAAAGCCATTATTTTTTGCTCGCGGCTTCTCAGCGCCGGCCATTACGCAGTGCACGAAATAACGACCAGAGTTAACCAAGTGCGACGTTCAACATGTACACACCATCTGCTATTCGTGCTGAGTGAAGTTTTAATGGATATGTACCAAGATACAGGCAGAAAGAAAAAGACGGCAAGCAGTCTCGTAGAGAGAGTGTATGTTTTACGTGAAATCCTAATTTCCGAAGTGAGGAAACACAGTCACAAAATGGGCAGGTCCGACGAACTACGAGAAGAAGTTACTAAATTGTTTTTATTTTGGTTGTAACTGCTTTATAACTCTCCAAACGGATACTTCACTCCTCATTTGTGCACTTCGAATATTGCAGAAACGACGAAAAAAAAAATGCCAAATTTAAACAGACGCAAAATCTCCAAGATTGACTATCTTTCACAGAGGCTCGAAATTTAGCGCGGACTTCAATGCGAGATGATTATAATAGTTTCCTCAACGAACCTTTTTCTCGAAACCTGGCAGAAAATCCAAAGACATTCCGGTCGTATGTGAAGTATGTTAGCGGCAAGACACAAACGATGCCTTCTCTCCGCGTTACCAATGGATATACTATCGAAGACAGTTCTGCCAAAGCAGGGTTACTAAAATCAACCTTCCGAAACGCCTTCACAAAAGAAGGCGAAGTAAATATTCCAGAATTCGAATCAACAACAGCTGACAACATGAGTAACGTAGAAGGAGATATCCGAGGAATAGTGAAGCAACTTAAATCACTTAATAAAAGCAAGTCTTGTAGTCCAGACTATACACCAACTAGGTGCCTTTCAGAGTATGCTGAAGCACTAACTCCATACTTAACAATCATATACAACCGTTCGCTCGACAAAAGATCCGTACCCAAAGACTGGAAAGTTGCACATCTCACAACAATATTAAAGAAAGGTAGTAGGAGCAATCCACTAAATTACAGGCCCATATTATTAACGTCGATATTCAGCACGATTTTGGAACATATATTGTGTTACACATTATGAATTACCTCGAAGAAAACGGTCTATTGATACAAAGTCAACATGGATTAAGAAAACACAACCAGTCCTTTACCCGTATGAAGTGTTGAGTGCTGTTGACAAGGGATTTCGAACTGATTCCGTAATTCTTGATTTCCGGAAGGCTTTTGTCACTGTACCACACAAGCGGCTTGTAGTGAAACTGCATGATCGTGGAATATCATCTCATTTATGTGACTGGATTTGTGATTTCCTGTCAGAGAGGTCACAGTTCGTAATAATTTACGGAAAGTCTTCGAGTAAGACAGAAGTTCCCCAAGATACTCTTATAAGGCCTTTGCTGTTTCTTATCTATACAAACGATTTGGCAGACAATTTGAGCAGCCGTTTTAGGTTGTTTTCAGATGATACTGTCGTTTATCGACTACTAAAGTCATCAGAAGATCAAAAAAAAAATTGCGAAACGATTTAGAAAAGATTTCTGTATGGTGCGAAAATTGGCAATTGACCCGAAATAACGAAAAGTGTGAGGTCATCCGCATGAGTGCTAAAAGGAAGCTGTTACCTCTCGCCCCGGGAGTTTAGGCACTGACTTCTGTTGTTCATTCAGTTAAATCCATTCCTTTTTCTAACGTTTAGAATTAGCCTTCAGTGAAGCTGTCAGTCTGACTGTAAATTAACAGTATTAGTCAGACCCCTTAGTATCTCTGAATCTCCTGCTGCGAGTGTTCTATCAAGAATCAAAATCTGCGCCTCTCGTAGGTGCCTTGTGACAGTGTTTGGCGCTGATACATTCCATCAACTTGTCTTCATCGGAAGTTTATCTTTCTGCATTTGTTACTAATCGCTCGGAAACTGCAGACTAACCTGTAACCACCTTTCTTCCATCTATCTTTTATTAGGAAACATCGCGAATGATGCGTTTTTGTATTAGATTGGTGCCCCGATGATGTTTCAGTAAATAATCGCTTCAGAAGGTTGCAAGAGGCTATTCAAAACAGTGGACATATAATGCACTACGCAGGACCAGGAAGCACCAAAGGGCCCCTAATGACGCACGTTAAGCTGATCGTATTGGAAAACATTGTGGTTTAGTAGATTAGTATCTCAATATGGAAATATACGGTTTAGGAAGCGTCAGAATGGCGCAAAGTTACATTGTTAGCGCAAGCACTGAAGAGTTATAAACAATTAGAGCAAATCAGGAAACAATTTACAACAAATCAGATGCGTTTGCATCCTGTGAAGTACATCTCGTCCGCCGTCGTCGCCGTGGTACATGCAATGAGCGAAGCACACGATTTGCCTACACGACGTAATTAAGCCAAGAACGGTTAATGAAACAATTATCGGCGCAACTCGATCGACTTCCGACGCTCCTGTGCTAGGCATGCTATTCAGTTAAAGGTCACCAGCCTCACTTTGACCCTTGAGAGAAGGTTAAATAGTCACTACACCGCTGATACGAGCTCGTGGCTACACGATTGCACTCCAAGACCCAATCAATTAAACTCCGTCTGGTTCCTTATCACGTCCTTGGATCTCTGAAGAGAAAAGCCTCGGGAATAATCACCCCAAAAAGAAAAGCTTTTAAAGTGCCACACCAATACTGCCATAGAAAAAAATACAATTTATTACATTTATTCCAGCTTATGATCAAAACCTCCTCCAGCTGGCTATTAGCTCTACCAACAAACATAGGACTGCTGTCGAAAAATCCCGGGCATTTAAGCTAAAATACAATCAACGCTATCCAGTGGTATGTTGTACAGTTGCGACACATGAACGAACGTTACTACAGTTCCACACTAAATCCCCGTTGTTGAAGTGCAACTGTGCCGAAGATACACACCACTACTTTTACGTTAAGAAAATAAAGATAAAGCTCTCTCACCTTAAGCAAGAAGCCAAGATGTGCCTACTGCCCTCTTCGAGCGTCCACGGAAGAGTTCACGATAAACTGCTTGCCTTTTGCCTCAGGGAGACGTATTCCCATGTATTCTTTTCCCTCAATTGCTAACCGCACGTCTCTGCCTGGTGCTACCTTACTGAAGGATCTCGCTGAGTCAACGAAACTTTGTAACTTCCAAATGACCCAGGAGTCTCTAAACAGCGTGTCCTGCGAGCTGTCGAGACCTTCCCCGAGTGTCACACCATACTCGCATTAGGGGTAGTTCACTCAAGTTGGATTTCGACACTGGAGATGACCCGCGCGAGAGTGCAGACAGATTAATCAGTAGAAGGATGGCCCAGAACGCCTGGAACTGTCTCAGTGACCAGAATCCCTATTCAGACTCCGACGGTTTCTCACGCCTCGCACGCTGTAGGTAAAATCATTCACTGAATTACTGCTATGAGTTCCCAGCCTTAAAGTCTGCCGGCCGCGGTGGCCGAGAGGTTCTAGGCGCTTCAGTCCGGAACCGTGCGACTGCTACGGTCGCAGGTTCGATCCTGCCTCGGGCATGGATGTGTGTGATGGCCTTAGGTTAATTAGGTTTAAGTAGTTCTAATTTCTAGGGGACTGATGACCTCAGATGTTAAGTCCCATAGTGCTCAGAGCCGTTTAAAAGCAACAGGCCACAAGAAATACCGTCGCAAGTTTGAGCCATTTCATGGCAAGTGGTTTTAACCCCGCTCAGAGCCGTTTAAAAGCAACAGGCCACAAGAAATACCGTCGCAAGTTTGAGCCATTTCATGGCAAGTGGTTTTAACCTATCACGTGTATTTATATTTTTTCTTTGGTATGATCGAACAAAGAGAAACATTTGGCAATGAGAGAAATCTGAGATACTTTGTAAGGGCTCATTGAGGCAAGATCCGTAATTCGGGGTAAAATGATTTGCAGCAGCAAGTCGAATGATGATGTTTGATTCCCCCCCCCCCTCCTAAATTGTTCCTGCATCTGTGGTCCTTCAGCACCAAAAGAAATTGTGTATTAGCTTGGAAAACGGTGACGAATTTCTTAAGAGACTCTTAAGCAGCCATACTGGCAGATTAATATTAATGCTAACTTTTTGTTGGGAAAATCAACCTACGACTAATGCAAATGGTTAACTGCACTGTCCTACATACGTTACGTACCGTCAGTGTAATGGAGATCAAACGATATTTGTTCCGCGATCCATCAAACGTAAGAGCACCCGAGGGATTACGCTACGCTACGCAGGAAGGCTATGATGTTAGTGGTCCATTACACACTGACAAAGACCTGATTAATTAATAACCATAGTTAATTAGTTGGCTATTTACTCCATGATTCAAGTTAATGAGATAGTGGTGCAGTTTGTGCAGCAGCTACGATCACGCGTTGTGGGCCCACCATTAGCAGACTAATAAGCCTAGATTGAATGAATTCAGTCTCTCGCAGTCACTCTCTCTCTTTTGTTTCTCTCTCTCTCTTACGCTCTCTCTCTCTCTCTCTCTCTCTCTCTCATACAAACACAATGAAGAAATTAACAAACAGCTACAGTTAAAGAAGTGTCTTCAAAGACAAATATTGGGACAAATTGTGTACCACACCAGAACACAAGCATGATTTTTCGGCTTATCAGACAGTGCTATGCCAGTTACTGCACTGAACTATGGCTCGCACAATCACTGTAGCTCGCTCTATCATTTTTAACACTTATTGGAGAATTTTATATTATTTTAATTGTGAGCTGGTAATCAGGGAACTTAAAAGAGATATGCGTACTAATTTTGGAACATCGCGAAGAAATAAATTGACCATTATGTTGTTACTGGTGCCTTCTACAACTGTAAGAGCCATGAGAATATATGGACTATAAATTCTGAACAGGTGTCCCTTCTCTTCCGCACGCCGCAGAACATTTTAGAGAAAACGTTAGCAGGGAGTACTGTTACGCCACAGAATAATAAGGGGTAGTAATCAGAAAAACTTGTTTAACATTCACGTTGCGTTGAGCAAATCCAAGTAATATTAGAGACAGAGGCGGAAGCAGGAAGCGAGCCATTATGTCGCGAGTGGGACAGGACGACAACACTGTCTGCCGAATAACGAATAAGCATTCAGCAGAAAGGAGGACAGAAAGCCAAAGGAAGCGAGACAAGCATACTCTTTAGCTCATAAGGCATGTTGCAAGAAACTGTATCTATTTCATAAAGGCACATAACGAGGGACCGACACAGCAGTTAACAGCCTATTAAGTAAACACAGCAAAAACAGGAGGATACACTCGGTCATTACGAACCGAACCGAGCCTTGCGTCATATCTTCGCGCTAGTTCCCTTTACATACTCCAACTCTCCTGCTTTTGTCATGAGTTAATGATTGGAGTCGATGGCATTCACAGTAATAGCACTCGCATCCACGATTACGGTACTGTAGTGAATCTATACTACTGGCCATTAACATTACTACACCACGAAGACGACGTGCTACAGACGCGAAATTTAACGGACAGGAAGAAGATGCTGTGATATGCAAATGATTAGCTTTTCAGAGCATTCACACAAGGTTGGCGGCGGTGGCGACACCTTCAACGTGCTCACATGAGGAAAGTTTCCAACCGATTTCTCATACACAAACAGCATTTGACCGGTATTGCCTGGTGAAACATTGTTGTGGTGCCTCGTGTAAGGAGGATAAATGCGTACCATCACGTTTCCGACTTTGATAAAGGTCGGATTGTAGCCTATCGCGATTGCGGTTTATCGTATCGCGACATTGCTGCTCACGTTGGTCGATATCCAATGACTGCTGTCAGAATATGGAATCGGTGGGTTCAGGAGTGTAACACCGAACGCCGTGCTGGATCCCAACGGCCTCGTATCACTAGGAGTAGAAATGACAGGCATCTTATCCGCATGGCTGTAACGGATCGTGCAGCCACTTCTCGATCCCTGAGTCAACAGATGGAACATTTACAAGACAACAACCATCTGCACGAACAGTTCGACGACGTTTGCAGCAGCATGGACTATCAGCTGGGAGACCATGGTTGCGGTTACCCTTGACGCTGCATCACAGACAGAAGCGCCTGCGATGGTGTACTCAACGACGAACCTGGGTGCACGAATGGCAAAACGTCAGTTTTTCGGAGGAATCCAGGTTCTGTTTACAGCATCATGATGGTCGCATCAGTGTTTGGCGACATCGCGGTGAACGCACATTGGAAGCGTGTATTTGTCATCGCCATTCTGGCGTATCACCCGGCTTGATGGTACGGGGTGCCATTGGTTGCACGTCTCGGTCACCTCTTGTTCGCACTGACGGCACTTTGAACAGTGGACGTTACATTTCAGACGTGTCACGGCCCGTGGCTCCACCCTTCATTGGATCCCTGCGAAACCCTACATTTCAGCAGTATAATGTATGACCGCATGTTGCAGGTCCTGTACGGGCCTTTCTGGATACTTAAAATGTTCGACTGCTACCCTGGCCAACACATTCTCTAGATCTGTCACCAATTGAAAACGTCTGGTCAATGGTTGCTGAGCAAGTGGCTCGTCACAATACGCCAGTCACTACTCTTGATGAACTGTGGTATGGTGTTGAAGCTGCATAGGCAGCTGCACATGTACACGCCATCCAAGCTCTGTTTGACTGAATGCCCAGGCGTATCAAGGACGTTATTACGGCCAGAGGTGGTTGTTCTGGGTACTGATTTCTCAGGATCTATGCTCCCAAATTCCGTGAAAATGTAATCACATGTCAGTTATAGTATAATATATTTGTTCAATGAATACCCGTTTATCATCTGCATTTCTTCTTGGTGTTGCAGTTTTAATGGCCAGTAGTGTATGTCCTAGACCAGGGGCGGGCAAACGTTGCACGTGGCTCATGGGCACACAGCGCTGCACGTGTGCTGCTCGCGTGCAATCGTCGACAGGGGCAGTGGCGACAGCCGGCAGGGTGCGGCAGTTTCCGGCAGTGCAGTACCAGGCTAAGCTGCGGACGTTGAAGCGAAGCGACCACTACGTAGTGAACGTTGTATTTCAAGAACCGGAAAATGCAGAGTGAATCAAGGAAACGGAGAATTGGAGATTTGCTATCTTTTAAAAAGGAATGGGAGAATCATTTTTTTCTCTGTGCAAAAACGTGAAAATTGGAAATGTATAATATGTGACAGTATTCTGGCTGGTCAGCGGAAGTTTAATATTGAACGCCATTATAATAAATTTCAATATGTTGCAGTTCTTGGTGCAATAAAAGAGGAATTTCTCAAGCGATTAGGGGATATATCTTACTTATGCCAAGGTTTTCAATAGTTCTCGAGACAATCTGCTGTTTCTGTAGATGATATTCATCCCAGTTTGCAAATGGAATTAATAGATCTACAGCGTAATTCTCGTCTGAGAGACAAGTTCCTTTTGGCAATACGTGTAATAGATTTTATCACGACTTTCCACAGCAAGAGTTTCCTCGTCTCCATCGCGAAGCCATGAAGATAATGTCAATGTTTCGCTCGACATACGTTTGCGAGAGATTTTTTTCTGTTATGAAAGTCTCGGTTAAGAGCAAACATCAGTAATGAAAATTTAAGTAACTGTTTGCGTTTGTCTGTATGTAGAAATTTTGTTCCACTCCACCTGTGATAATTAAATAAAACGTATCGTAGGTAATAGATACTCTTTCAAACCACGATTACTTTCAAGCACTCCTACTAACCTTATTCCTTCATTCAATAAAGCAGGCCAGGAAACAAAACGCATTACAGAGGAAGAAGCGGAGAGACGGTATGGTGGGGAGGGGAGAGAAGCGGGTGGCCAGCTTGCCCCTATGTGCGCGCAGAACACCTGTTAACTGCACACGTGCATGTGCACCGCACACGTGCAGAATTCCTGCCCGCCCCTGTCCTAGACGCTCCAACACAGTATCTGAACTAGCCAAAGATGTATTCAAGATGATGGCCTTCACCGGATAAACTTCATGCTGCTCACCGCCTACCATCTATTGGTGGAGAAGCTGACTGTCTTCCAACAACACAATCTCAGAGTACTGCCAGTACCGACCATCAATAGGGACTCTTGTGGTGCACGTCCTGTTCAACACCCAGACGCCTTCTGCTGCTGAAACCTACCACAGATAGGGAGGGGGATCATCCGACCCCGCGGCTACCGAGACCAAGTACATCACAGATGGGTCATTACGGGTCATCGTTCGCGCTGGGCAGCCGCCTTCCCGTTCACAGGCAGCCGGCGCGCTGGTTCAAATGGGTCTGAGCACTATGGGACTTAACATCAATGGTCATCAGTCCCCTAGGATCTAGCACTACTTAAACCTGACTAACCTAAGGGCATCACACAACACCCAGTCATCACCCGGCGCGCTGCCAAGATCCCTGACAATACCTTTTGGCCGTGCAAACGCCGAGTTGACTTGACGGACGTCAGCAGCAGTACAACACGCAGCTGACTTAGCAACATCCGAGGCTGCTACAAAAGAACGACGACTTGTAAACATTGTGAATAAATAACTGAACTCTAATAATAATTTACTGGTGTCGATGCTTCACAGGTTCCCTACAGCTGTCCTGGCGTTACTCAGAAGTGTCTCGGCTATCTCTCTATAATACAGAAAGTACAAACTCTAAAACCTTGTAGGCAGGGTTGATGTTGCTGAGTGTAGAACTTAGCACAAACCTGTTCACCTATTAATTGTCATTTTTGAAGATTACCGCTCACTGCAGTTTGCTCGAACGCTAAACACTATCAATAAAATTTTCTTAAGGTAACAACAGTGACAATATTAGCCTGCGACATGTAAATTAAATACGTGAATTATCTCTGGTAGTTTAAGAAGAAATTAATAGTTTGGAGGACAGTCAAAATAATGCATTACTGGAGATTAAAAATGTCTAGCTGAGCGTTACACGGCCAGACACTACAGAGTTTGATAATCCTGAGCTATCAAGGTTACGCTTCGCGATGCAATCAGAGATTATATGTTAGTGCCGTAATGTTCCCTCTATTCTCCTTGCCATGAAGGTACAAAAACCAATCGCCTACTGCTATAGCCCTTCCATTTCAAGGAAATCGCGACGCGAGAATACATGGAGAAAACGCTCAGCAGTCTACGGCGACTTGATTCTAACACAGTGACGGTAATAATACATTCCAAACGATGTCTTCTTATTTTTCCAAGCTAGCTAAGTCTCTGCAACGTCTTCAAAACGTGAGAAATGAAAAGTATATGGAAAATGTTTCAAACGTACAGAAACTAAAATGGCCACAGAAATTCGAAGAGCTTAGTTCAGAAGTGACCACAGCATACCAAACCGCACGCGACTCAAATGTGCGGGCCGAGGCTCAGCCTGCCTCAGATTCGTTCGGTCCTTCTCTGAAGTGCGCGGTGCAGCACATTTCATGTAGCACGGGTATTTAGCAGTCATTTTACATTTTTCGCGTGATACAACTCTCTTCAGTTAGGCAAAATTGTGATGTCAGCGCTGTTTACCATTAGCTGCTTTTCATGGTATGGAGGACGATCACAGATTCAGTGGCTGTTTGCACAGAAAGAGGCAGTGCAGCCATCACAAGCCTTTAAAATCAACAGGACTGACAGAAGAGAGGCATGAGAATTCTCAGTATCTGTTATGCAGTCGAATAATCGACGGTTACTACAAATTTGTTATGAAATGACATTTCAGTACCATGGAGAAAGAATTTGAAAATTTAGCTGATTACGACGATAGATAGACAGAATTCATTGTTCTGTACATCAAGAAGCACTTCGTGCTAACTTTGCAGGCATGCAGCACGTGAAGGGATTGGTGGTACGAACAGTCAAATTTCTCAAGCTGCAAACATTATTCCACTGCCAGTTGCAACAATTTTACGATGCAACTGAACGAAGAATATGAAGACCTTATATACTACTCCAAAGTATGTAGCATGGAACGTTTTTACTTGAAAACCACTATTGTTGAACTTAGAAAGGAGAAAGGAGTACAGGAACGAAAACTGGAATATGCGATATGGATTGCAGACTTTGTATTTTAAATGGAATTGACTGCACACTGACCGTAGTGAAACATTCCAAGGTGAGGAACAACTTATTTGTGATTTGATGAGGATGCATTTCAGAGCCGGCCGTGGTGGCCGTGCGGTTCTGGGTGCTTCAGTCCGGAACCGCGGGACTGCTACGGTCGCAGGTTCGAATCCTGCCTCGGACATGGATGTGTGTGATGTCCTTAGGTTAGTTAGGTTTAAGTAGTTCTAAGTTCTAGGGGACTGATGACCATAGATGTTAAGTCCCATAGTGCTCAGAGCCATTTGAACCATTTTTTGCATTTCAGAAGAAAATCGCATTGTAGAAAGGACAAATTCTGACAAACACAGTCCATTTCCCTAAACTCAATATCGTTTTCATTAACGACACTGAGCTTAGGGAAATGGACTGCTATGTCTTACTGTGAGTTCTAAAGAGTTGATTGTGGCTTTGAAAGAATTACAAGGACAGTTTTCTATAGTTCTGAGGACATTGCTAGTGATAAATCAGTTTTCAATCTGTTTTCGAGACTGCTTGCCGTTTCAGTTAAAAGTGTCCCCACACTGATCTCCTCAGGGAGTGTTTCCACGTCTTCATAATGAAGTTACAGAAGTTCTACAATATTTCTATCAGCATATGCGTGTAAAATACCTTTTTCGATTATGAAACTAAAGAAGGCACGATTAAATGTCAACCTCAGTGCGGAAATGTGTGAAATTGTCGGTGTCTTCCTGTATGCCCACAGTTTGTACCAGATAAAAGTTATATTATGTCTTCACTGCACCAAAAATAATTAAATAATACTTAAATTTTGTTCTGTTTGTGAGCTACGTTGTTGAAAAATATGAAACTAAATCGTATGCAGTGTGACTGCACTGCCATCTAAATACAGTGTGTTCGCAGTGGCCTCTCGTTCTCCTCCTCCCACTCACACAGCATGACGTGGCAGGGGCGGGGAGGGGGGGTGGGGGAGTGGCAGGCTGGGCGCTGTGGCACGTGAGCCAGGGCACGACTTAAGAGCCGGAAACCTGGCAGCTCCGACTCAGTTCCATTGCAGTAGCCGTATTTATTTCCAGCTGATCAAATATTGCAAAATGTGTTTCTTCGACTCACAGTCATCTAGCTAGCTAGTAGGCCAGGAACCTAACACAGATTTGAACAAAGTGTCGAAAAGCCATCGTCATAAAAGGCAGTCGCTGAAACGTCATGAACATATTCACTGACTCATAACAGTCGCTTCCAGAAATCGATTCTGCTGCTCTCTCTAGCAAACTCTCCACGCTGCAAACATTACTTTTCATGTATTGTAGTATGAAAATATTGGCTACTGCTATGCCCTCCACAACTCAGCAAGTTCGAAGATTTTTATTCATGTGTGTGTCTGTTTTGTTGTCATTTCTGCTGAAAAAGATAATAAAACGGGACGTCATAATTACACAAAATACTTTCTTCTTTACAATGTATAGGCATCGGAAACCAACTCAAGATTTGCATGGTGTCTCTAGTATTTCATATTGCTACTGGTATTTTGATTTTGAAGGCATAGAAAGTAACTTTTTCAATAGTTATCCAAATATTATACAACGCTTCTCTGTCAGCATCAGAGCGTCTTTATTTTATTTCATATCTTACTTACTATTTCCTTTCGTGGAAGGGTACAGGGTGCATCAAAAGAATCATCCGGTTTCGCACGTCTATATTTCTGAAACTAATAAACGTATACAAGGAATTTTGTTTTTTTGATGAACAGGAAACACAAAAAGTTTTTTTCATATTTTTGCATAGGTGTTCAATGTCCGCCCCGATAGCTGAGTGGTCAGCGTGACAGATTGCCGTCCTAAGGGCCTGGGTTCGATTCCCGGCAGGGTCTGGGATTTTCTTCGCTCAGGGACTGGGTGTGGTGCTCTCTTCATCATCATTTCATCCTCATCCGGCGCGCAGGTCGCCCAGTGTGGCGTCGAATGTAATAAGACCTCCACCAAGGCGGCCTGACCTGCCCCGCAAGGGGCCTCCCGCTCAATGACGCGAAAGGCTCATTTCCATTTCCATTGGTGTTCAATACGCCCTCCTTGAGAAGCATGGCATACTCGTATTTCAGTGCGGTATTCAGATGGTTCCCCCACTCCAGCCTAGCATGTCTTGAGTTTAAGATTCCGTAGTTGCTGTTATGAGACTACTCACTTCATTCATTGTTGTTGGTAACGGAGGCACATAGAGTCTTTTATAAAATCCCACAAGAAATAAACACATGCAGTCAGGTCCGGTGACCTTGTAGTCCTGAATCATTTGGTTCAGTGCGACCGATACAAACCTTTGATTTAAAAAATCCCTCACTTCCAGACCCGAGTGTGGCGGTACCCCATCCTGTTGGTAAATGAAGTCGTTCGAAAACGTCTCCAACTGTGGGAAAAGAAGCTTCTCAAACCTATCGAGATATGTGCTTCCTGTAACAGTGTTCTCGACAAAGAAAAATGGACCATACAACTTTTTCCGTGAAACTGCGCAAAACACATTAAATTTTGGAGGGTCCCTCTCATGTTCTACAATACCATGTTGTTGTTCCGTACCCCATATTCTCACATTACGGAGGATCACCTAACTATTTAAATTGAATGTTGCGTCCCTGAACAGTTATTGCTGGCACGCACTGCGCAAAACGCAGAACACAAAACATTTTCTGGTGTACCGACACCATTTTTACTAGAACTGAAGTGTTCGCACACTGCTGTTTCCTAGCGGGAACCACGTAAAATTCAAGAGTTTGCTCTTTCCAACAGTACGTTGTACGAGCACATATCTCAAATAACGTAATAGTTATTATTCTTTTAGATCGAATTATTCTTTTTGATACAGCCTGTACATTATTTCGTTTAGCTGGCTGTGCTGTGCAAGCTGTCGTGCGTGTTTACTCTTGATACAGCGGTTTCTCAAGATAAAACACACACTAACTCTATACAGTTCTATGTTTCCCTCTTCTAGGTCCCCCCGGCCTAATTCCTGGCTATCAAAATCAGACTACAGCAGAGCCTTATTATAAAGCACAGGGTCCTGATTACTGGAAAGACTGTGGCTCTATCCTCAGGAAGAGCTGTTGTAAGTAATTGCAGCGATATCCTAATTTGCGTCCTTGGTCCGTGGAGCTCCACGCGTGGATGAAGATTGACCCTCACGCCTAGCTTTGAGCCATCCGTCCTGTTTACGTGTACATGGAGACTCATCGTTATAAACGGCTCTGTTGTCTTTTGGACTGCTTTGAGCCCAGAGAAGATACAAGCTACTCAAGAGCAGACTTCAAAATGATGGAAGGTCACACGATTTCCAGCAGGAGCCATCCAGCTGGAGATAATCACGAAAGTGGGACACTTATCGATACCACGGAGAGATTAGTCCACGATGACAACACCACACGGCACACCACTAACACCACGTGAGCCGATCCGATGGTACAGGAGTGACCGATGTAGACAGAACTGCCTAGTGGATCAGGAAGTTCACGAATGAATCAGGAGCATCAACTAGTCGCTACTAGGATCCAGGAGTATTGCAACTGTGTATAATTTCCGAATTCTGGATCACATTGTTTGACAGTGTGCTGTGTACGAACTTGGCTCTTTATTCCGAACTTGAGTGGAGACGTTTCTGCACCATTTTACTGCTAGTCTGCACTGACCTGGCCACTTCGCGGACTTTGCGTTCAATTTTATGTGTGAACGGCACTGCGGTACCTAATAAAAAATCTATCTATTTTTCAGTTTGTACTGTTGTGCTAGTTGGCTGGGGCTAGCGGTATATGAGGCCGTCGGTCTGCCTGAAGTCACATTCTTGCCTATGATTTGTGCCCTGCAAGTGTGGCACCTGGGTCGGAAACATGAAAACGTGATTGTTCAATACATCTTGCATTTAAAGTCTCAACCTGGGCTGAACTTCACTGGACATTTGACAGGTCTGGCCAGTTCAATCCTGGTCCACACTCACTGTACCGATGCCTCAACAGCATCGCCCGACGGAGATTTGCCTGCGGTTCTATTACCTGTGACTCACTGGTAACTTGTTTAGGCGGTGGTTCCAGTCTCCATCCATGTATCCAAATGTAACTTTTCCATCGTTCCCTAAAAAGCAAATGTAGAAATGGTTCCTATGAAAAGGACACAGTCAGTTTCCTTGAACGTCGTCTCCCTGTTACGGATTATTTTCTGCATAGGGCGAAACGGCCCAATAAACCCTTCTGTTCAGATACACAACACACTCGAACTCTTACGGGAACCAGCGAATCGCTGCAACTAGTGAGTTTAACGAGCAGGAGCACTAAGTCTGTAGTTTGTGAGTAAGTTGAAAATTTGAGTCTTCAGGGACTGTGCCTGGATGGCCGAGGCTGTCAAGGCGACCATTCGCGCGAAACGGAAAAATCCAAGTTCGAGTCTCGATCCGGCACATATTTTCGCCATTCTCCATTCATGTACCGTAATGCCCAGTGGCAGCTAATGTCTTTGTTTCCTTCGATTATGACTTATTTTCTGTCTCGACGGGGTGTTTAAGCGTAATTTAACTCCTCGGGTGGTTTTACTTCATCTGAGCTCATATTTTGTGTGTGTGTGTGTCTGTGTGCGTCAGTGTTCGCTTCAACAATACATATTTTTTTCAAACGATTCTGCCTTTGACCAGAACACAGTTTTTTTAATTTTGTTCGCCCATATACACTGATGAGCCAAAACTTTAGGATCATTTCCCTCTGGCTGGTGCCGTTGCGAGCACCTAACGCGACAAGGGAACAATAGGGTGGTTATAATTAAGCTTTCGCTACTTGAGAGGGCTCCCATGAAAAACGAGTAATCGTAGGTCAGTGATATTTTGTGGAAACATTTCGAAGGACGTGCGGAAGAGAAACAATGAATAAACCATTGAAAGAAATACATTTTAATTTCCGCATGAGAGGGTACTCCGTCTTCAGGCCACGAGTGGCCTACTGGGACCATCCGACCGCCGTGCCATCCTCAGTGGAGAATGCGGACAGGAGGAGCGTGGGGTCAGCAAACCGCTCTCCCGGTCGTTATCATGGTATTCTTTACCGAAGTATCTACTATTCGGTCGAGTAGCTCCTCAATTGGCATCACGAGGCTGAGTGCACCCCGAAAAATGGCAACAGCGCATGGCGGCCTGGATGGTCACATCCGAGTGCCGACCATGCCCGACAACACTTAACTTCGGTGAGAGGGTAAAATTTGTTAATTGTATACCACGTTTTCGTCCCAGGTTACGAACGTTGCGCTGTGTGACGACCATTTGGATCCACGACAGCGCGGCTCCGCACTAGAGATACTATCTTACAACTGTTCGCCAAACGTTTCGAAAGGTGGATCATGGAATGTTCGGATGTCGTGGCACAGCTCGTGCACTGTTTGAAGATTGGACGCTGCGTCCAACAAGTAGCAACAGTAATTTCTTCAGCAATTTGTGGCGCAATTCCCAAATCGCCGGTTAATTCGAACTTCCGACGCATGTTCTTCAAGTACGGTGTAGAAAGAGGACATCTCTGTATTGCTTCTTTAATGAGTCGATAT
Organism: Schistocerca cancellata; assembly: GCF_023864275.1. Taxonomy (NCBI): domain Eukaryota; kingdom Metazoa; phylum Arthropoda; class Insecta; order Orthoptera; family Acrididae; genus Schistocerca; species Schistocerca cancellata. The sequence continues at coordinate 927,714,498 of NC_064626.1, read as the reverse complement.
TCGTGAAGGGAGCAGCACTATTGGGGTTGGCCGCGCGGGATTAGCCGAGCGGTCTTAGGCGCTGCAGTCATGGACTATGCGAGGTTCGAGTCCTTCCTCGGGCATGGGTGCGTATGTTTGTCCTTAGGATAATTTAGGTTAAGTAGTGTGTAAGCTTAGGGACTGATGACGTTAGCAATTAAGTCCCATAAGATTTCACACACACTATTGCTGTTGACAACGACCGCGTTAGTCTGCAGACTGATGGTGTATATTTAATAAAACTGCTTTAAATTTCACCTTACGCTTAAGAGTAGCTTCATGTATTGTATTCTTTTCTTTTATTCTCAATAACTCTTTTCTGGAAACAAAGTGGGAAGCACCAACAAGAATTATTCATATTTCTGTTTTGAACTTGCGAATTCTGTACCTCGGAACAATGAGCTGTTTAAGCAGGCACTGGAAACAGTGAAGTACTGCGTGTTTCCCTGCGTTGCTCCACAGGATGGGGACCGGCGTTAATGCAGGGCAGTCCGCTAATGGAGCTGTCTGCAGCAGCAAATTGGGTTCGTTAGCGACGTGCGCGCCGCGGCATGCTGTGCCGGCTTTTTTCGCGTTGTCTGCCCGCTGCACTTTGTCATAATACCGCGGCCGCCCTGCCGCGCTCACCCAGCCGTCGACCTTAGCGCTTAATTAGTCCTCCCGGGAGGACTTTACCGGTAATTGGTCCCGAGTTCGGACACCGGCAGATAGCGTCTGGCGGCGCGTAATGAATAGTCAAAGTGGACGCGGCTCCGGGCCCACTGCAGCTACCAGAGACGAACGGTGCCTGTTTCCGCTGTGAGGATAATTTACGAGGTCGCCGTGGCTGTGCGCGTAATTGGAACGTTAATCTCGCAGAGCACTGTGTTCCAGGAGGGCACAAAACTCCACTATCTGTGCAGCCTTGCTTTTGACATGAATTCCTGAATACGTCTGCTTAATACGTCTGCTTCTGTCAAAGGTTGCAGCGTCATGTTAAATTCAAAAGAACCAAATGGAGGTTTCGACTGCTCTTTTGTGCAAATGTATGGACGATACAGCATTAAAGATACAGAGGTTTGCTGTACGTGAGTTACCCCCGATGAATCGAATGGCTGTTGATAGATGAAACTGAATAGTATTAAACTCAAAGCGTTGTCTGCTTGTATTCTCTAATCTCAATCCAGCACACACGAGAGCTGTATGTTGCCACTGTAGAGTACTTTAGGTGTACACAATAGACAGGTTTTTTTTGTAATCAAAGTTTGAATGATTGTAAGCTTTGAACTAGTGATGGTCAAGGGATTTTAAGGTCAAGTGAAAATATGTTTGCTCAAACTCCGTACCTGCCAAACGAAACTTTTCATACGAAATATTCACTTGTGTAACAGGTTTCTGTGGTTAATAGCAAGGAATTCCGTTTGTAAGCCTCTTTTACGTGGTTGAATTTCGACAGAAATATAACTAATATGATTGCGTAGGCCTTCACGGCCAGACAGTTGACAAAGAAATTTTCTGGGTACGGTACGGCATCGAATCATAAAAAGTAAAACTAATACTGCCGAAACCAAAGTTTCTGCTATGATTACAATGGCCTTCTTCTGGCTCTGCTGTGGTTTATATCCTAACGGCGACTGGGAATTTACTTTATACCGTAGCACAGGAATAATTCCTATGCGGATGAACCGCTTAGTACTTTTAGAGTTTTTCCTCTTAGAATACGTGATTTAACAGACTTGAAAGAATATTTGCAGATCTGTAGCGTTGGTATAGCTCTGTACTAGCAGTCAGTTCATTTTCATTTGAAACCACAGATGTGAAACCGGAAAGTTTTGCACCTTGCGCCGTCGAGCTTCCGTTGTCTGCTGACGAGAAGACCTCTGACGCATGATCCATCATTGACTAGCGCTATGAAAACGGTGATGTCTCCTTCTCGAAATAAATAAATTAGCTGAAAATTTACTGAATCTCAAAATGCTGTTTCGTAACAAAAACGGTTCGAATGGCTCTGAGCACTATGGGACCTAACTTCTGAGGTCATCAGTCCCCTAGAACTTAGAACTACTTAAACCTAACCTAAGGACATCACACATATCCATGCCCGAGGCAGGATTCGAACCTGCGACCGTAGCGTGTTTTGTAACAACAGGCTGATGAAACTAAATGTTCTAAACAGTTCAGGAAGGATTTCTGGGTAGGATTCAGACCCAGATAACGTCCAAAACACAGCTTAAAAGTTTAACAATGATCAAACACACAACTGGTGTATTCAATATCCGAAAGATATTTTTAACTTAAGAGTTTCACTTCCAAAATACTAATACGTGCAATGGCCTCACAGTAATAGTCGTGACATGTTTGCAGTGGCCTGCCCAGTATGAAAGCCCGCGTAAGAGCAACTATTCTGTGCACCATTCATTCTTCTACCACTGCTTGACGAATAAATAATTCGCGTCTTAACTAGCCGATGTGTTTTTTACTATTCTGTCTGCCCACACTTCTAGAATAAAACTCCAAACAATTCTAGATTTTTCGATGTCCGCTTTTCTTCTCTTCTTACTTAATAATCTTCTTCATCGACAATTTGTAAGTCATCCTTCTTTCCTTCCTCTTCTCATAGTGCCCTTCTCTCTTGTCAGGCACTATTCTCCGTCAAATATTTTAGAAACTTAACGTTCTTGCGAGGTGTCGGAGGGGGGGGGGAGGGAGGAAAGTTTGTACTTCTTTAATTCTGACGAATTTTGCATAAGGACGAGAAATGCACTCGACCTACCACCTAATTAATTATACACACAAAGGTAACGAAAGGAAATGATAGTGGACCCTGCTAGTTGGTAAAATAAGTAGTGCACACTCACAATAATTTAATAAAAGTCGTAAGGCACCCAGAGAGAAAAAAAGAGAACTTTATCATAATAAGCAGCCGGGAAATGGGATTCTGCATATACCTACAAAATGATAGGCCTATTAAATATTAAAATGAGATTTATTCTACATCAGAACATAAAGGCACATTATTATCAACACAAACAGTAGGTTAAAGGATAGGGTATGCTGAACTATTATAATAATAAGAGTTGGCTCGAGAACAAGGAGCTCCTACTCTCTGTGATGCAATAGATTGACAATAATGACTGAAGGTCCTAATGAATCAAATATTACTCTCCCGATTATATCGCAGTATCGCGATTAGTACTGAGAGCTCAAATGGGGTCACACGGTGAAACAAGCAAGACTGACTTGTAGCAAAGCGAGAGCGCTTGCTGTTGAGGACTTCAGTATAAAATTGATAGGTTCTACAATGTCAGCGCCGCAAAATACTTTACCAATCCTGAAATCTGTAGCAGGTCGTCGGTAGGCAGCGTTATGATGATGTAAGCGCCGACTTCTGCTGTGCAGCTACTGTGTTTCAACCCCTGGCCTCGAAATCTGTCCGAGCATTCTAAGTTCTGCCGAAAAAGTGCGACTAAGTTGCAAGACCGTCCGACTCCGACGAAGATCAATCTCGACTGCCTTGCGCCCATCAACGCAAGAGCGAAACCAACATTGTTCATCTCCCTGCTATCCTCGAAAACCGCGAATCAGCATTCAGTGCTGATTCCAAAATTCCCCCACACTGTCTCAGAATATGAATTGCGCCGATAGCGACCCTTCCCTCCAATTTCGAGCAGGACTTTATGGCGTCAACTAGCTTCGGTTTAAGTTGACCAATCATGCCTCTACTATTCAGATGAGGGCACTGAACTTTCCGTTTGACCGGCTACGAAAACAACCTGCCTGGACCACTGGCCATCCGGCGCCAGGCAGTCGCGCCCAGCAGGGCGCAGTCCACAAGTATTCTCAGAATCAAGAGGACAGTGCAGTCAGTCGGTGCCAGCAGTCTTCCTTCTGGACGCGCCGGAACGATAAACACATAAACTGCGGCGACACTCAGACGTCTCGCAGGTCGTTTCACCCTGCATACAATAGGGGAAACTCACCGACGTCAGTCGTTCCGCCAGGCGCTTTAGCCCACTGACGTACGACCCTCTCAGTATCCGCAGAAGTGCAGCCTCCAACCGGGAAACGCAGTGTGCCACGTCCTCTGGTGATCACCTCACACAGCCACCCAGTAAAGTAACCCAACATGCATAGGAATCAAGTGAAAAGTATTTTGAGCTCTCTGTACAAATACTCTCATTACAATAACCTTATTCGGCCTGTTACCACCGTGCAATGACATAAATCATTAATAAAATTGATGAAAATGAAAGGCGGCGTGCGAAAGAGGGAGTGGAACCTCTCATTCTGTCGCAAAGTTTATTGAATCTTCATAGATATCATGACGTCGTTACACCATCTCCAACAACCTTCTTCTTATGCTGATACAATCTCCAAAGACACCAGTTCTTCACGTTGCCTTAACGTCTTCATTTAGCACTCTTCTCGACACTTCATCATCCATCCATTGCCACAAAAAACTTACTTTCTTCCACAAAACACAAATCATTCCTCCATTACCGTACTTCCATGTACTAAGCTTCTTTTCCGACCACAGACAGCGTCTTTATGCTTGTCCATAATTACGAAGATATACCTGCTCTACTAAATGGGAATGAAACTCTCCTTTTACATAAAACAGAAAATTTAATCTGATGTTACATAAAATACGCAATAAAACGTACACTTTTAGTCACGACTACACGATTTAAAACTGAATTTTCATTTCAGGATGTTAAAAGGAATCAATGGAAAATATATTACATCAAATCAGACAACAAATGAAATATACTATTGAAATCGATCTAACATGAGAAAATAATCTGTCATACGTCAATATATTGTTCTTAAAGACTGTCTTCCTTTATGCAGTGCTTGTACGTATATTAAGTAACATAACACATTATCTGAGATCTTACTTATCATCAGATTCATATTTATTTATTTTTTTCTTAGATATCTTCGTGAAGTGGACTAAGCCGCAGCATCTTCTAGTAGTCAAGATAAATATAATAACTGCTATTTGCATTTTTTCCTTACGATCTTACCTTATTGTGCACGTTTTCGAATCACAGGGAAATGTTATAATTCTCAAATATTTATCAAACTGAAGTTGTGTTTTGTCCGCTGTTTTTCCTTTTAATGTATTTTGGAGATGGTTTGATGGCACCTTTCTTTCTCAGCAATAACAATATGCTGATCGTTGGCGTTAAATTCAGGATGCAACTAAATTCCCTTTACAGACTTTGACAACAGGTTTCGCACTCCAAAACAAGAAAAAAGTGTCTGGTAAACACGGGCTCAAGAATGTATACCTTAAAAGCAAAATCCACATGTTCATCTTTGATGTAGTGATAAGCATCTCTTCTACTACGTACAAGCTCTTTGCTTTCCATATTTTGAGAGGAGGCAGTTTGGACCAAGACAAAAAAATGTTCCGGTAGGCATAGGCTGTAAAAAGCATTAGCTTAAGATATATGAGCACTTGTTCAATAGAAGAGATGTGATTCACTAAACCGGAGCTAAGTGCTCATAGCTCTTAAAGTATGGATTTCAGAGATCATGTTTAATAAGCGTTTTCATTGGTTTGGTGTAAGGGACCTGTTCTCAAGGGCTGTAAAGAGAATTTAGTTACACTCTATATTACATTATGTAATAAAGTTGACTGGTAACTTGCAAAGAAATCAGTGCAACAAAATTGGTAAAACTGTGTAATCACTTTGTTTAATTGTGACTTGCTGATTGAATGCATTCTTAATTACTCTGGGGCCTGGAGCTTTCCATTGTTTTTCTTTTTGTGGCAGAGCCTCATTCTGCATTTCTATTCTGTCGATATCCATTTCTATGATTATTTCCTCTTATTCTCTTTCTTTCATCTAAGGTTCTTATATAACTGCTGTTTGTAATGATCTACTTGTTTTTGAACTGGTATTACATTTAAGTTTGCTCTATTCCCTTACAACTCAAGTGCTTCATTCCTCCGTAAAAAAAAATCTGACGACCATGTTCATCGTCTTCAGTAGTTGCAGTAATCCATTCCAAAAGCGTTTCGTATGATTCTCAGTCATTATTCTTCGTATACGAGGTGCATTCAAGTTCTCAGGCCTCCGATTTTTTTTCTCCGGACTGAAAAGAGATAGAAACATGCGCATTGTTTTAAAATGAAGCCACATTCATTGTCAATACGTCCCAGAGATGGCAGCACCGTACGGCAGATGGAATTTTACCGCCAGGGGCGAGAATGAGAACTGTTTTAAATACTTAAAATGCCGACATTTTCCTTACGTGAACAGCGTGCAATCATTCGTTTTATGAATTTGCGTGGTGTGAAACCAATTGAAATTCATTGACAGTTGAAGGAGACATGTGGTGATGGAGTTATGGATGTGTCGAAAGTGCGTTCGTGGGTGCGACAGTTTAATGAAGGCAGAACTTCATGTGACAACAAACCGAAACGACCTCGGGCTCGCACAAGCCGGTCAGACATCATCGAGAAAGTGGAGAGAATTGTTTTGGGGGATCGCCGAATGACTGTTGAACAGATCGCCTCCAGAGTTGGCATTTCTGTGGGTTCTGTGCACACAGTCCTGCATGACGACCTGAAAATGCGAAAAGTGTCATCCAGGTGGGTGCCACGAATGCTGACAGACGACCACATGGCTACCCGTGTGGCATGTTGCCAAGCAATGTTGACGCGCAATGACAGCATGAATGGGACTTTCTTTTCGTCGGTTGTGACAATGGATGAGACGTGGATTCCATTTTTCAATCCAGAAACAAAGCGCCAGTCAGCTCAATGGAAGCACACAGATTCACCGCCACCAAAAAAATTTCGGGTAACCGCCAGTGCTGAAAAAATGATGGTGTCCATGTTCTGGGACAGCGAGGGCGTAATCCTTACCCATTGCGTTCCAAAGGGCACTACGGTAACAGGTGCATCCTACGAAAATGTTTTGAAGAACAAATTCCTTCCTGCACTGCAACAAAAACGTCCGCGAAGGGCTGCGCGTGTGCTGTTTCACCAAGACAACGCACCCGCACATCGAGCTAACGTTACGCAACAGTTTCTTCGTGTTAACAACTTTTAAGTGATTCCTCATGCTCCCTACTCACCTGACCTGGCTCCTAGCGACTTTTGGCTTTTTCCAACAATGAAAGACACTCTCCGTGGCCGCACATTCACCAGCCGTGCTGCTATTGCCTCAGCGATTTTCCAGTGGTCAAAACAGACTCCTAAAAAAGCGTTCGCCGCTGCCATGGAATCATGGCGTCAGCGTTGTGAAAAATGTGTACGTCTGCAGGGCGATTACGTCGAGAAGTAACGCCAGTTTCATCGATGTCAGGTGAGTAGTCAATTAGAAAAAAAATCGGAGGCCTTAGAACTTGAATGCACCTCGTATTATGCTGGAAACAGATTGTATTAGCCTTATGCTGATTTTTGACAGCATCTCCGATCTCGTCGTTCTGTATTCTGAAATATCTGTTCCTATTTATCTACTATTTACTTAAAGCTTCACAAGAAGTTTTTGTAATTGCATTGCGTGTCATTTCCCATTCTTCCTTACGGTTGTCTTAGGTGAGGCAGGTCGTAAAATGTACTGGCTGATCATTTGTTCCTTCAAATGTGTGATTTTTTTTTATTTTGGTAGAAGTTGTACATTGTACCCTGCCTTTACGTTTATCTGTTTATTGCTGCCTTTCCTTTGACCTCACCACACATCTGTTACACTTCCCAATAAATAATTTGACAGTATCTAATTCGAATGTTCAGAAAGTACGAGTGTCTATATCTTGTACGTGTATTTTTATTGCATACTACGTAATAGATGACTAATCAATAGCCTCTTACTACTCATGGGAACATATTTGTAGGAAAGTATTTGTAAATTATAGAGCTTTTTGAGAAGCAAAGTACCTCAGATGTTCTTCACTTTGATTTTCGTGTCTCTTAATGTCAACGATATGAGTAACTGTTTGAATGCCTGCCTAAGAATTAGAAATCTGTACTATTACCAAACGATCTGATTTATTGTAACAGATTACTTCCCTCTGTGGTTGTTTATAAAATGCTTGTCCGCGCCGGTAGCTGAGTGGTCAGCGTGACAGACTGTCAATCCTAAGGGCCTGGGTTCGATTCCCGGCTGGGTCGGAGATTTTCTCCGCTCAGGGACTGGGTGTTGTGTTGTCCTAATCATTTCATCCCCATCGACGCGCAGGTCGCCGAAGTGGCGTCAAATTGAAAAAACTGCACCAGGCAAACGGTCTACCCGACTGGAGGCCCTAGCCACACGACATTTCCATTTATGAAATGCTTCACTTTCTTCATTTCTTCCTTCTTGTAGAGTACAAGGTTCTGCTGTCGTGACCTAACAATTATATGATTCTTTCATTTTTTAAGAGTAATTTTCTAATTTCGAGTTCACTTGTAATTGAAATTATTTCTCATCCTCATGCTCTTCTGTTACGGTCAACTCCACTATATATTACTACATAACTACCTGAATACCTGCCGTAACCTGCGTATTTATGCCAATCTTCTATTAGTCCATCTTCTCTTTCCCCTCTCTCTATACATCTACTTTGCCCCCCCCCCCCACCTCTGTTCATCTCCTCCTCTACCCTCACACTGACCATCTCCTTCAACCCTCTCTCTGTCCTTCCCTTCCAGCCTTACTCTCTGTACATCTCCTCCTTCCACCTCTCTGTCCATCTAGTCCTCTTTCCTTTGTCCATTTCATCCTTTTTCCCTTTCTCTGTCCTTTCCCCCCCCCCCCCCCCGCCATCTCTGTAACTATCACTCTCCTATCTGTGTTCATCTCCTCGTTTACCCTCTCTGTTTTCCCAACTCCTCCTCCTCCCTTCTCTCTCCACGTTATCACCACCACCCCAATCGTAGATAATTAGTTTTTAACCTCACAGTATTTCCTCTTTATGGCGGGGAATATGTGTACCAAGTCTGCTTTAAATCGATCCATGGAATTAGTCGGATGCTTTTACCCACATATTTGCACCCGTAATCATATTTCACATATATTTAATATATATCACTCATATTTGTACACATATTCCACGTATATGTCTAGTTGTGCAGTTTAGTTTTCACTCAACTAAATGTTTATGATGCCTTATCTCCTGAGCTACGTGTGTTTCTGATTACCTTTTGGAAATGTGTTGCAAATATAGTTAGTAATAAAGAAGTAATAAATTAGAAGGTCATGCCTGAACCTGTAGTTTTACTACATGAACAGCGACAATGAAGTAAACGATATACTTTTTTTTCTTTTGATCATTTTATGCGGGGTGTCAGCGAGAAAAGCTATCGTAAATAATTTAAATGATGCGTAAAGTTAGTTGCAAGTGACTAGGTGCTCTCATACTGAAATACTGGATGCATGTTGTCTGGTTATCTACGCGTCGTGAGCTACACTTCTTTGTCACCCCCACGCCTTTGACGGGCAGATGGTTCTGAACCCCAAAGTAGTTTTTTCCAGATAGTGAGTGATACGTGAACCAAGTTCGGGTGAAATGGATCCTATGGTTTGGGAGGAGATGTGAAACATACATATACACTATGTGATAAAAAGTATCTGGACATCCCCCAAAACATACGTTTTTCATATTAGGTGTATTGTGCTGCCATCTACTGCCAGGTACTCCATATCAGCGACCTCACTAGTCATGAGACATAGTGAGAGAACAGAATGGAGTGCTCCGTGAACTCACCAACTTCGAACATGGTCAGGTGATTGGGTGTCACCTGTGTGATATGTCTGTAAGCGAGATTTCCATACTCCTAAACATCCCTACGTGTAGTATTTCCGATGTGGTAGTGAAGTGAAAACATGAAGGGACACGTACAGCACAAAAGCGTACAGGCCTATCTCGTCTGTTGACTGACAGAGACCGCCAACAGTTGACGAGGATCGTAATGTTTTGCAGGCAGACCATCACACAGGAATTCCAAACTGCATCAGCATCCAATGCAAGTACTATGACAGTTAGGCGGGAGGTGAGAAAACTAGGATTTCATGGTCGAGCGGCTGCTCATAAGCCACACATCACGCCGGTAAATACCAAACGACGCCTCGCTTGGTGCAAGGAGCGTAAACACTGGACTAATGAACAGTGGAAAAACGTTATGTGGAGTGACGAATCACGGTAGACAATGTTGCGATCCGTTGGCAGGGTGTGGGTATGGCGAATGCCCGGTGAACGTCATCTGCTACCGTGTGTAGTGCCAACAGTAACATTCGGAGGCGGTGGTGTTATGGTGTGGTCGCATTTCTCATGGAGAAGGCTTGCACCCCATGTTGTTTTTCGTGGCACTATCACAGCGCAGGCCTACACTGATGTTTTAAGCACCTTCTTGCTTCCCACTGTTGAAGAAGAATTCGGGAATGACGACTGAATCTTTCAACACGATTGAGCACTTATTCATTATCTATGGCCTGTGGCGGAGTGGTTACACGACAGTAACATTCCTGTAATGGACTGGCGTGCACAGAGTCCTGACCTGAACTCTGTAGAACATCTTTGGGATGTTTTGTAACGCCGACTTCGTGACAGGCCTCACCGACCGACATTGATACCTCTCGTCAGTGCAGCACTACGCGAAGAATGGGTTGGCATTCCCCAAGAAACCTTCCAGCACCCGACTGAACGTATGTCTGCGAGATTGGAAGCTGTCATCAAGGCTAAGGGTGGGCCAACGCCATATTGCATTTCAGCATTACCGATGGAGGGTGCCACGAACTTGTAAGTCATTTTCAGCCAGGCGTCCGGATACTTGAGTTCACATAGTGTAGATGGTGATTCCGTGATTACGTTACAGATTTTCAGGAACGATGGAGAAGGATAAATGTGTGATTCTGAGGTAAGGGAGCCTGGTCTGAAAACTACCGAGTCGGAAGATGTAAGTGAAAGTCGTTTTGAAACATCTGAAAGTGATAGCAGCACTGAGGCTGCTCGGATTGTAGGGCAGGCTACATTCCAACGTCTAGACGTGACAGTAAAGGCTAAAACGAATAAAAAGTCAAGTAAACGAGGGCTTAAAATGCATACCGCAAGCGTTACGATCAGTTGTTCAGTAGAAGCAACGTATTTCACAGCAGCGAATGTGAACAAGACGCAGCGCCGTCGTTCCGGAAGGGATACTGTTTCTTATGGTGGTTTGCAAGTAAGAAGGTGCCTTTTCGAAACGTTCTGCGCACAAAGGGATGGAGAATTCTCTGCAGGGCCACCAGTGCGTTATCTGTCCAAATAGTTACGCTCCCGCCCTTGCCTGTCGTCTTAACTGGTAACGTTGGCGTAAGTGCTACGTTAGGCTACTGTTTCTAGTTCTGATCTCCCTCGTACCGTTTGTATGCTCGGAAAATTGTCGCTTTCGCTTGTTAATGTAATACATGACGTCTTTCCTTTATCTCACAACACCTAAACTAAGATAAAAAACAGCGCTGTTTCTCTTACGCCTACCCTAAAGCACGTTCTAAAGACAGACGCGATATAACGACGCCTTTGGCCGATGCCTCGAATGGTACTCTGCAAGTCACCCCAGCACCCATATTCGTATGTGCAGATAACTATAGTTCCCATGTATACAGTTCAAACATACGGGATATTGTCAACTGATGCAGTCTCCTGCCAGTCATTAAGCGCTGTTATTTAAATGTAGCGCGTTTCCATATTAAAAACTGAAGGAACTGTAATTTATTAATTTATACAGGGTGAACGAGAACTCCACCGACAAACTTTCGGGGATACGTTCTGAGTATTTTGATATAAGAAGAGAGTCATGGTCATCGGCGGTACGTTCAGAGTAACACAGGGTCCATTCGCAATAAGGTATGTGACCTCCGCCTGTGTTCGACGTCAGCATTCAATAACCACTCACAAGCGGCATGTGGCAGCACCAGCACTGGAGGATATATAAAGCGCGTCGAGGCGACGCAGCGAAATGCGGAAACGGAGCGACATATCTGACGGTCAAACGTGCACGAACATTGGCTTTAGGGCCAAGGGTGGAAGCATTTCCCAAACGGCTAAGTCTGTAAACGTGTTCGCGTGTCGCCGTGGTTAAAGTATACCGTGGATGGCAAAATGGCAGTATCCAAAACCAGCACCGAGGCAACTGAACTGTGATGCACCTTGGACCGTAGCTGACTGGGTGAACGACGGCTGAGGAGCTGTGTACGGGCGAATACAGGTGCAACTATTGAGCAACTGACCGCCATATGAACCAGGAGGCAAGCAACTGTGTCCCCACAGCTACCGTCCAGCGAACATTGCAACATGTGGATCTCAGCAGCAGGCGTCTGATTCATGCACACATGCTGTGTGCTCTTCACCGGTGATGAAGTCTGGAATTTGCACACCAATGCAACTGGACATCCACTGAGTGGCGATAGGTGGCATTTTCAGAGGAATCACTTCGTGCTCCATCGGACAAATGGCCATTGGCTTGTACGGCTTCGAACGCCTAAAAGCAAATACGGTGCAACAACCGTCGGAGCGCTGAGGTTTGGGGGAAGTCTTCAGTGGCCTTCACTGGGTGATATCGTCATTCTGAAAGGCGCAATGGATCAACACAAGTAAGCATCTACCCTTAGGGACCATGTTCATTCCTATATGTACTCTGTTTTTCCTCGTCCTGATGGCAAGTACCAGCAGCAGAATGCAGCGTTTCACTCAGCTCACAGGGTATGTACGTGTTTCGAAAAGTACCAAGATGAATTCATCGTACTCCGCTGGCCACTATACCCCTCCCCCTCCCGCACTCCCCCTCCCCCTCCCACCGCTCGCGGTTTAAACCCAATCGAGCATCTGTGAGACCACCTCGACCAGGTTGTTTGCGTCACGGTACTCAATCGTGATTCCTAGCGCAGCTGGCCACAACACTGAAGTGAGCATGACTCTTCATCCCTCTCGATACCGTCCACAAACTCACGGACTCTCTGCCTGCACGCCTCGTAGCGATCTTCCCCACAAAAGGTGGTTTGCAGCCTTCTGACAGGTGGTCACGTTAACGTCAATGGACCTTGTAATATAACGATGAGTTATTCAGTTTATTACCAGGCCCACCCTTGTTTCTGTGAAAATACCTTTACGACATTGAAATAGTCTGTAATATGCAATGACCAAAACGTACACCACACAGCACAACAGAGTAATGCAACAGTCAGACGAAACACTGTACTGTGGCGTGTTTCCCGTTGTTGCGGCAACAGCTCAGTCGCTGTACCGCTCTTCCATTGCATGCATTTCGGCAACTCTTTGTCAGTAGACTATCAATACAGTTGTGTATCACTGCTAAATTCGAACTGATACTGCCGGAAAAACAAACCCAACACAGAGCCGAGGAGTACTGAACGTAAGTCTGAAGGCGAAGAGTAAAATGGCTATTACTACCGTAAACAGCATGTATCTTGAGCTACTGGAAACAAGACGCACAACTTGTTCCATCTACAACTGCACAGTTTTCGTCACAGCACAGATACAATGACATATGGGGCAAAAAACCGAGCTAAATGCAGTATCACTGTAACGATCCGCCGAAGACCATGGATCCCCTACACGAAAATATTCAGAAGATATCCCTGAAGAATGTACAAAAGTGTGGATTTCTGGTTCACTCTGTGTACATTATTGCTATAGGGGTGACTAGTAGTCTGTGTCACCTCAAAAATAAATTTACCTTCCCCACATGTTTATTTACGAATGATATCCCAAAGAAACGCATGCATGTTTAAAATAAATGGTATGCAGTAGCGTCAGACACTGTTGTCTTCTTATAATTGCTTATTAAAAAAAACAGGAATTTGCAATTCAAACGTTTAAGATGAGTTCTGAGATCAGCGACAGTCATCATCATAAAAAACACTAAAGGAGTGTATGAATGAATAAAATAAAACGAAATAATTGCGTGAACTGTTACTATGGATCGACCTGATTCTGATCGACAAAATCGTCATGAATGTCCTTTCTTGTTATCCTAGCAGCACTCTTTGATATCAGAAAAGCACTTTTATGCTTCTCCCACACCCAAACCGTTTGAATACCGTATGAACAGAAGAATCAGCTTAATCATCAGATTCAACATGTTGGTCTTATAGTTTCTTATACCCGAAAGAATCTTGGTCCAGTCGTATTTTAATCGGTGATGTCTTCTTTTTTGCGTCTTACGTTAGCAGTATTCCGATTACGTCTTTCCTAGAAGTAAAATCTAACTGAACATAATTTCAACATCTAACTAATATGGCTGCCTTTTTTTTCAAAATAAAAGTTTATTAATCATTTAAATTCCTCTTTCTTGAAAAATAATGGGATTTTGTACAACAAACACTTAAGGCCAGCACACAACAAAAATCACTGTACTACGAAAATTGTAACAACGTCAATAAAATCGTTGGCACCTACTGCACTAACATTCCACTTAGACAACAGGAAAAACGACGCGCTGGAAATAGAAAAAGGGATGTTACTGAACTCTTTGAGCTGTGTTATCGGTTTGCCGAAAGTGATGGAAGATGAGCCACGTGGCTTAAAACTCAATATCGACAGGTTGATGTTTCAGAGATGAAATACTTATTATATGACGGATAGTGAATATCTCTTTCGTTTGTGGGTAACTTTGTCGTTAAATGTATTTGTGTAACAGTGATGATATTCGGCTAAGTGTAAATAGCTATAAAGTGCAAACAATAAGGCCATCACACTTTATTTTTAATGATTAATTGCATCTCGCATACGTAGTTATGTTTAACAATATATCAGCTACTATGTTTAATCCCACACGAGTTCTTGGGGGGAATGGAAATGGAAATGAGCGTATGGCGTCAGTGGCTGGGATTTCCCAGGCGTGAAGTTCTGCCGCCAAGTGCAAGTCTTAATGGGTGCGACGCCACGTTGGGTGACTTGCGCGTCGACAATGGGGATGAAATGACGATGAGGAAAGCACAACACCCAGTCTCTGAGGGGAGAAAATTCCCCATCCCAGTTGGAAATCGAACCCGGGCCCCCGTGTGTGACATTCTAACACGCTGACCATTCAGCGAATGGGGCGGACTCTTGGGAGAAAAGTAGTACACTGTAGAGTGTCACAGCTTCCATTTCACTCTGTATATTGCTTTAGCGCCGTGCAGGTGTGTGTCTTACTTTCCAATCTGCCCTGACAACTAGCGGAATAAGCTTCATCTGTCGGTTTCATTTCCTGAACCTGCAACAATACGTCGTTACAGCAACACTTTCTAAATCAAAAGCGTCTTTCGTCTGAATAAATAAGGCTTGTTTTCTTTCGCTTCTTTTTAGGAGGCGGGCTTTATATGTGAAATTACTAAAGTCTGCTTAACACACAATGCAAAATTTATTGTGGCTAAACGACACAAGTCCAGGCAACATCGGTTACGGAGAACCACCTTCCAGATTCGGAGTGCAGTTGGCTTGCGAAATGAAAGTTCTGTCACAAAGGACAATGGGGACGTAATTTACCTTGTTAAAGAAGAAATAACGTCGTATGTCCCTTGCTAAAATGGTAGATACACAAAAAGTTCTGATATTTTCGTAATGCAAGACCAGTGAAGTGCAACAGTGAGCCTTGATTACACACTGTACGTATTATGCAAAATCTCACCTTCCCCACAGAAACTTATGTGAAGTTGACTTATTTTCTGGTTTACTATTAACCCCTGTTAACTGTTAAACCTCTGTAAGAGATGCGATGTGCAAGATAGACATAAAATCGTGTTGAATTATCCAATGCTGAATGCTTAGAGTATTCGTATAGTGATCAGATTCAGACGTATTAAAAAAAAAAGGACAAACAGATTCAAAAAGGAGGACGAAGTTAGGAATGAATTAATTAATAGATACAACATACGTTTCTCAACTGTTATTGATATTTCTCTGAAGATCCAGTTTTCTGTAGAAGTGTGGGCTTGCTTAGTAGATAGTTGTAAAAAGATACACAGGAATTTTACATTCTCCTTCGAATTCAGTTCGCCCTTTATTCAAGGCAGGCTGCTTGTAAGAAAGAACATCTGAGAATGTACTCTTGCGTTTAGGTACTGCCAGATACTTTATAATACTCATTCGGTTACAATGAAAACAACAAATCACACTCACACCTGAGTGCTGAGTACATGACTCGAAACCTATAATGCCAAGCCAAGAAAATGTGAACCGGGAACTGAAAATACGGAACGGAATTTTTAAATAATCCACATTTACACTCGCTTTTGGATAGTCGCATAATCAGTAGTGTAAAATCGATACTTCCGCCATCTGTAGATAACGTATTTAAGTAAAGAGCAATAGAACGGGAACAACTGCAAATATAATTTTATTTTGGTCAACTTTATGGAAAAGTAGGAAAATTTAAAAATCCTCCCGGACCCCAGACAAAGAGATAAAAAGAACATGTCCGGATTTATCCGGACGTCTGGTTACCCTACGTATTCGTAACGTCTATAAATGTGTTCTAAGGAACAGAAAACTACAGTATGTGCTGGTAGATGTTAGCAAAGAGATAATTCTGCTCTTTCTATTTCAACGAGAATTAGCTAGAAGTATTGGAAAAATGATCAAGTCAAGTAAATAGGCTTTGCTCAGGGACACAAAACAAAAATGCCTTACTTTCCAGTCGATGCAAGAGTGGAACCAGAGGTACCAAATTCTTGGCTAAAATTATTGTATGTTGACGAATTCCCCATGCAGTGCAACGCGGAATGCTCCGCTTCATAAAATAAGACCTAACTGTCTCCCCTTTCCTATTCTCTCCTTCAACTCACTTGTCTCTGGGTCAGATCATGTTGTTCCCAGACATCTTTAAAAAAGAGAGGAGACCCGCTTAAGACTGGACAAACCTTATGGTCTGAGGCGTCCAATTCACTGGATTCACAGGCACCTTCGTCTAGGAGGAGAATTGCTCCTCCCTGAACATCCTGCTTAGGCCATCCAGTACAGTGTTCTCAGTGCCGCACCCCTGAAGTGAAATGTAGAAATTCTCACTGAGAAATTCTCATGAGTATTATAAAGTAAAGGACCCCCTATAATTCGAATTTATCCAAAAATATCAAACAATATATCGTGAGAATAGGCTGAAAGCCAAAATCCCCTCATCGTTTTTTAATACTGCATTAATGCACAAAGGAAAAGCTACGCTGAATGAAGTGACACAGAACGATGTCTGCCATAGATCACCTGTATGCGCCAATATGACTCGGTTACTTCTTCTCTTGTATTATTCTTACGACAAGAACGTAGGCCAAAACTATAAAAAGGACTCACAGTCCCACTTAGTCCTTTTCAGAGAAAAGTCCCAGCTTTTCCAAGCCTCCAAATGATCCTCCATGATCTCTGATCTGCAAGCAGTAGCCTTTTCCATTGTCATTCTTTCGTAGGTGATCGTCATTGGGTGCAGTAGGGCTCATTTGGGTTACCTGATTTAAATTATTTACGTAGTAGTTGTGAATATTTACGAAAATAAAGATAACTGCAACCGCAATGGTTTCACCTTAACATCAGAATGGATTTTGTGATCCTTATACAGTACCTGTCAACAAATCGACCAACACTAAACACAGTGATTATAGATCTATTAGATACCCTGTAATGATTTCAGTCTATGGGTAATTGGCCTTGTCACGCGTGTGAACCCTGTAACAGTTACGATTTGCTGCCTAGAAAGACAGACAGCGTTCGAGTTGCTTCAAATCCTTGTAAATGTATTCATAGCTTTTGCGAATCTTCAGGTACCACTTGCAAACATTTTCTCATAAGAAGTTTAAATATTTTTGTTTTGCATAAAAATCTAAGGATTGGCGTTTACAAAGGATTACTTTTCTCCCTGAAACTCTTACTTGTTTTCATTTCTTTCCGAACAGGGTGTTCCCCCGTAAATTTCCATACATTTTATTAGACTCTTCCACATTAATCGGTGATGTTCAACGGGGATTGATGGAGCGTCCCCACAGCTCACAGTAACAAGAATGCTGGTACTGGTCAGCCCTGTAACTGTGGAACCCCATGTTAGCTACTCTAACCCCATCCATTGTCGTTTGAACTCCTTGTTGCGATCACTGTTTGGCAGTAGAAACCAGGTGGTTTATGGCTCTAATTTTGATAAATTATATGTTTTGATTTCAGTGAAGTTAATCTCTTGGATAGGAGAAACTATTACACTTTCTTTGCAACTGCACTTTTATTTTCGTTTCTAGCGAAATATGTTTCATTTATGTTTGGTATCTTAAGTGCTCTGCAATGGATTTAAAATAAATAATACTGTCGTTAGCTTTCAATAAATTGTTCTGAGATGCATATGGTTCCATAATAGCAGTTTTACGTGAACCTAATATTCGCATTATTCGCAAGAATTCGTAATATTTTTTTGGTTTGAGACGTTTTATTTACGTTCATTGGCTCTTGAGTGAACACTTCTGAATCTAAACAATCTTTGATAAAAGTATCCAGTTACTTCTTGATACACTAGGGCTTGCTGCTAAGTTAGTTGAAGGTTCGTGGGAATTGTTAAAGAATGGTGTGTGTGTATGTGTGTGTGTGTGTGTGTGTGTGTGTGTGCGTGTGCGTGCTTGCTTATATCTCTTCAGATACAGTTTTTTATTATAAGTTTATTGATGTCATGGGAAGTTGTGTATCAAGTGGAACATTAGTCATAAGTTGGTGCTTTTTGAGCATTTTCATTTTCATTGTAATTTTTTTAGCTTTGGTAGGCAGTGTGCTCATATTTAACGCACGATTTTTTTCTAAAAACCTTCAGAGGCAGTTGTTACACGCGAACATAAATGTTACTGTAAAGGGAAACATTAGCTTATATCACAACTTCACAGAGCAAGTCGTGCTAAGCCATTCGCTTAGAAGGGCAGCAGAGGAATATAGAATGTTTTGAATCTTGTAGTTGCTGCTGATTTTTCAGCGCTGTTGCTTTGGAAGTGCATTCGAGATTGCTGAATTTTATCCAGGTCGATGTCTTGCGGGGCAGCGCGTTAATGGAGCGTGAGACGTTACTTTTTAAAGCGGCAGTCGCCTTTTAGGAGAGGCGATATTTAATGCCCTCATTAAGTAAGCTGACAGCCTCTGGGCACGAGGTGGCTCTAATGGCCCATGCAAGCGTTGAAAATATCTTTCGAAATGCGTCTCTGGACGAGAAAACATTTACAACCTTGTCACGTTTTAGCCACACTATCAGAAGGAGATTTCTTCGAGAAAGAATCCATTCGCCTGTAATTCTTCTACGCTGGACGATCTCCCGCATCATTTGGGTTCCCAAAAAATCTTGCTCCACTTTCTGACTTTTCTCCTCTTCTTTTTAGATACATTAACAAGCGGCTTCGAGGAAACATTTCGCGACGAATGGATCCGTATTCATCAAACTCGTTTCTTAGGGAGAAAGTCACGAAGGGTATTACAGGCTACTAGCTGCCTCATTAGGTTCTTTTGTGTCCTTAAGGCAAACAGGTTTTTTGTACAGACACAATTTCTTCTATAACGAAATAAAACAATAAAAAGAGACAAATTTTCTTTTCAACAAGAATTAGTCGAGATAGTCCTGCTCTTAATAGATTTCTTCATGCTTTTTACTTTTATATTTCTTACGACTTATGGAAAAAAATGGAAGCATGAGAATGGAGTCAAACACGGTTGTAGCCAATCCTCGATGTTATTCAATCTGTACATTGAGCAAGCAGTAAGAGAAACTAAATAAAAACTTGGAGTAGGAATTAAATGGCTCTGAGTACTATGGACTTAACATCTGAGGTCATCAGTCCCCCAGAACGTAGAACTACTTAAACCCCACTAATCTAGAGACAACGCACATCCATTCCCGAGGCAGGATTCGAACCTGCGACCGTAGCAGTCGCGCGGTTCCGGACTGAAGGGCGGCCGGCTAGGAATTAAAGTTCAGGGAGAAGAAATAAATACTTTGATATCAGATGACCATAAACAAAAGCAAAACTAGGATAATGGAATGTAGTCGAATTAAGTGATGATGAGGACCTAGATTAGGAAACGAGAGACTTAAAGTAGTCGATGACTTTCGCTATTTGGGCAGAAAAATAACTCATGATGACAGATGCAGAGGGGATTTGAAATGTAGACTGGCAATAACAAGAAAAGCGTTTCTGAAGAAGAGAAATTTGTTAACGTCGAATATAGATACAAGTGGCAGGAAGTCTTTTCTGAAAGTACGAGGGTTGCCCAGAAAGTAATGCACTGCATTTCTTTTCTCAGCCAAAAGCAACGCTGCCAATGCGAAACGTTACTTATGTAATATTTGAAATCTCCTGAGTGAACGCGCCAAGTTTCCGTCACTTCCGACAGATAGCGTAGCTGCAGGAGAAGTTTCAAAATGGCGTCTGTAGGTGATGTACGTTACAAGGAACGTGCCGTCATTTTATTTCTCACTACAGAGAAAGAAACTGTGGGGAATAATCACAAACGCTTGTGAAAAGCCTATTGAGCATCTGCTGTCGACAGAAGGAAAGTCAGTCGCTGGGCACGGAGGGTGAGGTCATCAGAAGACAGTTCGACGGTGCTCCACGATTTGCAGAGGTCACGTCTGTCACACTTGGCACACCTGACTTAGCCCCCTCGGACTTCCACTTGCTTGGGCCATTAAAGGATGTCATTGTGAGGACGATGAGGAGGTGATTCACACAATGAAGCACAGGCTCCGCCACCAGGACAAGGTTTGGTACCGACAAGGCATACACGCCCTTGTTTCACGCTGGAGTAACGTCGTAGAAAGAGATGGAGATTGCTTGGAAAAATAGAGTGTGTAGATAAAACACCATTCTTTCGTGTGTGTAATTCTCATTATGTTCAATAAAGAATTGTTGAAGGAAAAAATGCGATGCATTACTTTCTGGGCAACCGTCTTACTTGGGTGAAGTGTAGCCATGTATGGAAGTGAAACATTGACGATAAATCGTCCAGACAAGAAGAGAATAGAAGCTTTCGAAATTTGGTACTATAGAAGAACGCCGAAAATTAGATAGGCGATCGTGGAACTAATGAGGAGGTGCTAAATAGAATTTGGGGAGACAATAAATTTGGGGCACAACCTCATTAAAAGAAGAAATCGGTTGACAGAACACATTCTGTGACATGAAGGGATCACCAATTTATTACTGGAGGGAAGTGGAAGAGGGGGTAAGAATCATAGAGGGAAACCAGGAGATGAGTACAGTAAGCAGATTCAGAAGATAGGTTGCAGTCGTCATTCGAAGACGAAGAGGCTGGCACGGGATAGAGTAGCATGGTGAGCTGCATCAGACCAGTCTTCGGACTCAAGACCACTACAGCAACATTGAAAACAACTACTAAATGGACCGCATCTATGCTGGAAATTGAATGTGTTACGCTAGGGGGCACCAGTCCGAAATCTAACGTATTTTACTGAGATGTTCATCAAACTTCCATTTCATTCAAAATTGATGTCCACCACCTAAGTAAGTACGAGGTGTGACACCCAAGGGCAGAAATATATTCTTGTATTCGCTTTGGAATGGAAGCAAGCAGCTTTCAAATGTTATCTTTAGGCTGGGCTGAAGATGTACATCTTCCCATCGTTTCTCAGACATGACAAGTCAAGGCACGGGACAGACCAGTTAAGGGTCCCCAAATTCCTCAAGAGGTTTGTGATGTGAAACACAGTTTGGTTTCTTGCATTATTCTGTTGTAACACGCCTTTGATTTCCATGCTTTCCACATACTGGCCAGAATTCATATTCCTTTCAACAATTACCAAATCAAACCAGTTGTCGAATCGAACAGCTTCCCACAAGATTCTAAGAGTTGGAGAGGTATGTGTCTTGTTGTCTGTAACGTAACGTCAGCAGCAAAACACAGCTTCCAGTACTCGGTCTCCAATGCTTCTTGGTGGCACAGATGTGACCTCTGCCTGGTTTCAATCATGCATCCGTCAGATCCAGTTGAAAAATCTTACAGTCTTCTCGTGGTGTACTCCTTCGGGAGGACCCAGACTCTTGTCACACTTCCCTGTTGTGTCCATCTAGTCATCACTTGTTCTGCAGCCATTTCACTACACCCAACTGGCCGTGTGGTCTGTCGCTATAAGCACTGGTGCTGGGCCGTTTCTGGAAAAAATTGGCACATCATTCTTCTATGTAAGCAAACCAGCCAATTGGCCTAGCCTAAAATAATTACTCTCATGTAAAGGAACTGCTGGTTTGCGATTTTGTTTTGTTTAGTTAGAACTTAATTAATGGGTAATAACAGTTGTTATAATTACTATTAATGGTCTACAAGCGTCATTATAATTACCATACTTTAAAGGCAAGTTGGCAGCCCAGTAGTGCACTTGCGTTCATGTTTAACAGGTGATCGACTGCTAAGTGATGACTGCCATCATTAAGATGATAACTTACGACCCAAAAATGGTGTCTCCCCTTTCTCACTGGTGCAGTGATCTGCTATTGGCTCTCCCCCACCACCATCACCCAAATTAGTGTCTCCAACATCCTTAAACGGGCTTAGCATTCTTTGTCTGTACCTTAGTCGAGCAACAGTATCAGGAGGAGTAGCAAATAAGGTCATATTCGCAAATTTCCAGCAGTATGGCACCCAATGGTACAGTCTCCATTTTCACAAATTTCTCGCAATCCCTCTGCAACATATGACGCTATTTACAGTTTTAGGGTAATTTTGCACATTATATAAAAAGGCGCATGTAAATACGGGTTTCATTGCTATTTTACCAAACGCGAAACACGTAAATACGTGTTTAGCTGATATTTTGCAGATTTCTCGAACTTTTCAAGAAAAACAGGTAAATATACGGCTTAAATATTTAATATCTTTCGCCATACTGTTTAAGAGCATTTCGGTGTGTTTTACAACTCTCCCTCTATTCGAGAAAATGCACACACAGAATACCGCTAAATAAATCTGCAACCACACTGACTCTGCTACAGCAGCCCCTCCAAGGATAGGAAATAGGAGAACTGTGCAATTACTTTGAAAACAAGCTAACTTTTCGAGAACCTATTTCTAACTGTCCAGATCGCATCCTATTGGGTAACTGACAGCTTTCACATGCACGTGTGTCTGCCACATAGTCGTCGTTTCCCACACCAAAGTCCACCACCGTCGCCATTGCCAGAACACATGTCTGATCGCTCCTAGTGTTTCTCGGCCTCTAAGGCAACAGCCCATACTTGTGCCGCTACCACTGGGAAAAGAATGGGGGAGCTATGCACTGTACTTAAAAACAATAGCTTCCGAATTCCACACAATGTATTTCTATCGCACTGCAAAACACTGTGTTTTCGCCGCACCGCTCACTCCAGCGCGACCGAGCGAGGTGGCGCAGTGGCCAATCACTGGACTCGCATTCGGGAGGACGACGGTTCAATCCCGCGTCCGGCCACACTGATTTAGGTTTTCCGTGATTTCCCTAAATCCCTCCAGGCAAATGCCTGGATGGTTCCTTTGAAATGACACGGCCGACTTCCTTCCCCATGCTTCCCTAACCCGATGAGACCGATGACCTCGCTGTCTGGTCTCCTCCCCTAAACAACCCAACCGTCAAACCAGTGTGCATTTGTGTTGATACAAAGCCTCCTAGGTACACCAGCTGACGCTCTGTGGCCGTATTGGAACGCGACGTTAGTAGCTGTTGACTATTGGCTACACAAAGCTTAGGATCACGAGTGTGTCCTGTAGAAAGTGTCTGCCACTTGTAAGTTTTATATTTCATACAGCATGCACCTGTAGTTCTTGTTTAAGATGCATCCTATTGCCACAGAACTTCTAAAACCCTAGAAGAAATGAAAAAGCGCGTTTTCTGGTTTCCCAAATGTGAGAGGCTGAGAAATCACTGGCTCAGCAATACCCAGAAAGTATTTTGTGCCTACACATCACTCGGGGATAAATGTAATACGTTATTTATTTCAACTGCATTACATTTTTCAATTGTCTTTAAAAGCAGTTATGTATAAAGTACTAAGATCAGTTGTTTCTTAATTGAGCATCGTAGCGGACAAGAGGAGCTCAAAATTGCCATTAGAATTCTTGTCATTAACATAACTGTTTTGAAGAAGGATAGTCATATTGGTTGTTGTTGTGCTGTTACAGATTTATCACAAACATTTAAAATGGGAAAGTATTGTTTCGACGTCAAGATACTGTGACGAGTAAGCAGGATGGATATTAGTTGTAAATTTCGAGCGACCAAGGATAAAAAAGAATGTATTCCTTAGATTTTTGCTGGGTTTACTCCCAGCTTCTTATGTCATCGCATCTGGCTTTCCAAGAATAGCCTGATGAAAAGCGAGTGCCCTTAGGAGCTGCACAACTTCAGAAGGCCGTAAATGGAAGAATGAAATCAGCTGAGCAACATGAAAGCGAAAATAAAATTTCAGGCACATCTCAGTTAGTAGGTGGGGGGGTGCATAAAATTAACTTTTCCTCGTTCTGGAAAGACAATGTAATTTTTGCTGACAAAGAGACCCCGGGATATTTACCCCATTTGCGTTACTCTGTAGGTATTAGTTAAAAGCTGGAAGTTTCAGTTTTTTGTAAAGAAATTTTAGTAAATAATTTGTTGAAGATATACAAGTTTCCTATCAAAGTAATAATTTTCATGATACTGGAAGTATTCTCTAGTCTGTTGAAAACTGTGCATCTCTATATTTTGGGGATAAGCAGCACTTATTAGAGATAATGCAAAGTAATTTTAGATATACTTATTTGCTAATTGAACGCTTTGATGATAAAGGTTTTTTTCCAGTTTATAAAGTCTTAAATACATCTTGTGTGTAGCAGTCACAGACCTAATATACAAACTAGAAGCCTTGCTATTCTTATCTCTCCAGCTGCCTACAGGTTCATGAGGAAGTCTGTAAACTTGTTAATGCCCCATCCAAGCACAGCTCCTTTTCATCTATCTCTTCCACTAATGCTGCTACAGAACTGACTGCTTTGTGTAGTTAGTGAACTCCTTCAATGAAGTGTGCCTCTGTAGCGTAGCGGTAGCATTACCGCCACCCACACAGGCGGGCCCGGGTTCGATTCTTAGCAGGGGACGGGCTGTTGTTTGTCTTTCATCATAACTTTCATCATCACTGACCCGCAAGTCGCCGATGTGGCGTCACCTAAAAAGGACTTGCAATACGGCGGTCGAATTCTCCCGAATGGGGCCTCCCAATCAACAATGCCATACGATCATTTCATTTTTTCCTTCAATGAAGCTCTCATTGCTTTTCTTCTTGATGTCTCCTACATCCATTCTAAAAAAACACGTTTTGTCTGTAAATATTTGCTGTGAAGCGTTTCCTTTGAGCTGGAATGTGTTGCTGTTTTGAAATTATCATGTAATAGCCATACAATACATTTTAATTTGTTCATTTATGTGATGAAATTATAATTTCGCTGAGACATATGAGTCTCAACTGTATCTACAATCATGACGGAAGCTGAAAATACGAATTAAAATTTGTGCCATAACTGGGACTTGAACCTAGATCTGCTACTTAGTAGGAGATGTGATAGCTATTACCTACGCCTGAGGGAAAAAGCAGAATGTCCCCCTTACATATTACGCTGGGTGGCTATTCCAATACCAGAGAGCCTTGGCCATAGTGACAGTCCAAGAAGGGAAAATGGGCTTAAGACGTGAATTGAAGTTTGTGTTCAGCAGGGCACTGGACTAGGGTGGTAAGTGCAGCTGTGTCATCCAACGGTGGTGTAATATCTAGCGCATCTGCTTAGTAAACAGAAGAGCCAGGGTGAAGTCCCAGCCATGGCACGAATTTTAATTCATTTCTTCAGCATGTCATTAATTTGTTCAGTTCACTAGTATACCACATTTTTTTCATTAATTGTACCTGTGCTGTGACACACTTGCAGGACTTTTTTGGTCTTTAGTAGACAGATAGTCTCAGATTTTGTTTTTATGGTCAGGTCTTGAAATACATGAAATGCTGTCATTTCTTGTAATCCAGGCTTCCACTCTACAGCAAGTAGTGCTATTTGAAAAGCCCTAACTGTTTCCCTATTTATGACCCTTTTTATGAATACATAATTGGAATGCTGGAAACAGCTAGCTGACTATTAACTCTGTTTGTGTTAAGTTCCTAACTAGTTAGAGTTCTTTAAAATGAACATAACCAGTCTCGACCGCAAGAAACCTTTATTTTTGTGGGTACTGGTTTCGGTCAGTTACTAACATCTTCAGGCCTCATACCATGTTGATAGGCTGTGGCGGTGAGCGGAACAGGCTTTAAGCCGTGGACACACGGGCCGTGCATCCGAACGTTGGGCATTGAGAGTACCGAGTTTCTGACGTCATGGCGTGGAATAGCACGTTCGGAAGTCTTTCCCAACGTGCACAGCAATACCTAGCGTGTCCCATATTCTGAGCGTGCGTCTGAGGGTTGACCAATCAGATGGCACAACATCACCTACGTCACAAGCACGCCATCGCCCTTCATCACAGAGCTGTGAGACGGCATTAAGTTTAAGCCTATTTGTATGCCGTTTCTGAGCACCAGAAAATTGAAAATCCACGAAAAACCGTTGTTAACTGTGTGAATCATTGCAATAATATAACGAGAAACATCATATTCGTGGCAAAAGAATTATTGTAACTCGCGTATTATGAGAGTATGTCATTTGAAGGCAACGACACAATAAGGATCGACCAAAAGCACATTATTCTCGGTTCAATTTGTTATAATTAAATTTCAGTTTATAACATAGCTATGATTAAAGCTTTTAGCAAATAGCAGAACGTTAAGATTGGACAAACAAGATTTTGTGTCTGTTTAGCGTAGTGAGTAGCGTTATCGAATCGCAACGAGATGCGTGATATGGTGGAAGTTTGAGTCTTGCCACGTATAAATATTTTTTTCCTAACATTCCCGTTTTTAATATTATCTGATACTTTATTGATAGTGTAAAGTAAGTATATACTACAATATTTCATGTTATGTGAATATAACTTCAACTTTTTTTGAGGAGCGAGTTTGTTCGATTGGCTTAATCTAAAAGACAGCTTGAACTACTTGTATAAAAATATTTTGTTCCTTTTTCTTTTAAGTTTCGTAATTCACATGTTGTAAAGATTCTGCTACTGGGTAGGAATAGTGATCTAGTTAGAATGACCTTAGTGTTTTACTAAAATGTGGGAATGATAAAATGTTTGTCTTATGTGGAGAACTATTGCAAATTTGGGTCGCCCTGTTTGAAATGGAACCATTATAAGCCTATGTCCTTACTGATTGGACGTGGTACTTTCCTTTTTGTCTTGAAACATGTACATGGATATTGAAGTTTTTATTTGTGTATATTATATATGGAACAATGTGACTAGCATATGGGCAGTGGAGTAAATGTGCCTTTTAATAGAGCTAACGTGGGAATTTTAAGTGCTCCCATTGAATAAACAGTGTGATTTACGAACTAGAAACATCCCACAACTGCCGCTGGAGTGCTTTTCGATCGCGTATACCATGTTGGGGCCCACGTACCGTATGCACAAGTATCATCGTTGCTGAGCGTTCAGCAGCACGCTGACCTCGACACGCTCAGCGTTGACGTTCGACAGCACGGTCCGTTGGCCGACGGCTTTATGAACTCCAAGAACATCAAATGAAGTTGACGTTCGTGGAGTTCGTAACGCCTGCTCCGCTGACCGCCAGCCGGTGTGGCCGAGCGGTTCTAGGCGCTACAGTCTGGAACCGCGCGACCGCGACGGTCGGAGGTTCGAATCCTGCCTCGGGCATGGATGTGTGTGATGTCCGTAGGTTAGTTAGGTTTAAGTGGTTCTAAGTTCTAGGGGACTGATGACCTCAGAAGTTAAGTCCCATAGTGCTCAGAGCCACTTGAACCATTTTTTACTCTGCTGACCGTCACCGCCTACCAACGTGGTATGAGGTCTGAAGATGCTACTGCAGTTGACGTTCGTGGAGTTCGTAACGCCTGTTCGGCTCACCGCCACCAACCTACCGACATGGTATGAGGTCTGAAGATGGTCAGTAAACTGACCGAAACCAGTAACCGCAAAAATAAAGGTTTCTTGCGGTCGAGACTGTACTAAGGATAACAGATGTTCTCCAGGAGAACTGCTCTCATAAATTACTATTTATAGTTCACTGGGTAAACTGCAGTCGCTACAAACTTGGCTGTGTAGAGAACAGATGCGACGGGAAGTTTGTTTTAAATAATTTTGTCTCCGCTTTTTGTTATTTTCTTTATTCATTCTGTGATAGATTATGTTCCATGAATCTCATTCTGGCGAACAAGACAAGATATAAGTTAACAGACAAAATGAGACACTGTAAGTTATTCGTGTAGAGTATACAAATAACAGACCATGACAGGAGAAAAGTAGTTGCTTAAAAAAAAAAACGGTCACTGCATTCCTTTTGCAATTGCTATTTTTATCTAGTGCTTTGTGTTAAGTATTTATGTAACTTTACTTATTTTACAGTTCATCATCATCAGTCTACATCCGGGAATAGTGTGAAATGGAAGTCACGTAGGTCTACCGGAGCTCAAATATTCTGATATAATAAGGGAGTGGCCAGAGAGGTACTTTTATACTATTTTTTTAAAATCTTGGATTTCTGATTTTCTGCCTAACCTCTTACAGTGCCATCTTACTCTTTTTACTGGAAGTATGTTAGCAACTTTTTATTTGTCTCCACTTCAATAATACCTGGAATTATTCAAAGGAAAATTCATAACATTGTAAGAATATTGTTCTTAGCAAGCTTCTTCCCTTTGTTCTTGTAGTAAATTCCCTCTGAAAGGTTCACCTAAGTCAGTTACTATCTAGTTCAAGTCTGAGTCCGGCACATAGTTTCAGAGTCCTACGAAGTTTCATATCAGCGCGCACTCTTCGGGATAGTGAAACAATTCATTCTGGTAACATTCCCTAAGCTGTGACTCAGCCGTGTCTCCGTCATATCCTGTCCTCCAAGAGTGCTAGTCCTGCAAATATCGTAGGAGAACGTCTGCGACGTTTGGAAGATGGGAGATGAGATACTGGCTTAACTAAAACTGTGAGAACAGGTCGTGAGTAGTGCTGGGGTAGCTCAGTCGACAGAGCACTTGCCCACGAAAGGCAAAGGCACGAGTTCGATACTGGTACCGCTCGCAGTCTTAATCTGCCAAGAAGTTTCATAGGGACTATTATTGCCTATTAATTGCGTCCTAAATAACCAAAACAAGGAGGCACGTGAGTAGTTTGTTTACATAAAGGTCATTAAATTAGGCGAGGGCAACTGACCAGTTTGTTTTCATATGAGAACGATGGGCTCTTTGTCCCAGAATCAGCCATCCCCCCCAACCAGCATGATGCTTCGATGTCCCACACGTCAGTGAATAGGCAGTTTTCAAAATCCTTTACATGGTGATGAGCACACGTACATATTCTGTGGGTAAGCTGTGTGGCTGTCTCCACCTGAAAAATTCTTGTAACATTAGGCATCATGTACTCAAATCATTCTTCATTTATAGAAACGACGTTTTTTCGGCGCTGTCCATCAGCTCCCATACAGACGAAATTTAATCAATGTATCCCTCAGCACATAAACACTGGAGAGACAGTTGGGTTGCGATCGGTCAAAGTGTCCATGGGGGAACAGTTTCCATTCCGGTGAGTGTAATAGCATAGCTCACTACTGGGTTTCCTTTCCGGCGATGTTTCACACAGCTATTTTCGGTCACTAGTCTATAACGCAGTCCACTCACATTCATGGCGTGAAACAGTTTGAATTATAGTGATACGAAATTGATACTCAGTTCGCAGTAGAGCCATCAATAACGGATGAGTTGAACCAGGGTGTGGAAAACATGATGTTTAATTTTACTTTTATAAGAGTATACATTATGCTATCAGGAGTGCAAGGACACGAGTGTTTTTTGCTGAACAGTGTAGGCGTTTCATTCTGGAACATAGTTCAGGAAGATTCTACCCAGTAGTCGTGTGAATCTTATTTTAACAATATTCCAGTAATTGCAAAAGCTGGCTGAATTTTGAAAATAACAGTCTCAAGTTGGTAAGCCGATAGGTTTGCTTTTTGTTTTGACTAATTCGAAACGAAAAACCAGAAAATAAACCAATTTCATAGAGCAAATCGGTTATGATCTTCGGTAACTACAATGTCACTTCTTGCTGATGAGCGGTATAACCTATGTTGTGACATCATGATTTACATCTTCCCATCGACTGAAATATTGTGGTGGCAAGCTGTGGGACCATAATGAAAACCAAGGAAAACGACAATGACAGCATTAGATACAGCCTTTAACAAACTGTGACGAATGTCAGCAACCACGCGGGGAAACAATCTATTGAACAACAACATCAACAGGACGGGCTCCTCTTAACATCAAGAAGCAGAAATATACCGCATCAGTACTTGAAAAGAAAGCTGCAGCAGCCGTGCGTAGTCTACTTCCCCGGGGCACCTAATCACGACGAAACATTAGCCGCGAATACCAACGGTGGTCAACGATCGTAAACATAGGAACTGAAACACTTCATGAGTGAAATAGAAATCCTTTTTTTATTAATTACTAATGTTTACGTTTATTTTGTTGTCTTTTTCATTACTCCTATTGCGTCACCCGATTCAAACATTTCCATTGTACAAATTTGAAATGAATAAACTATGTAACATTCATAAAATAAGAAAAGAAATTGGCTGTGGATACTAATGTTTTCCGCGGATAATCATGTAAGGTAGAGGTCGAAATCGTTCCCTCACAAGGCCGATCTTGCGTTCTTCCCCAATCCGAGTTTGCACTCTGGCTTTAACAACCTAGTACCTGTCACTTTCTTTTTCTTTTGTCATCAGTTAGTGATGTATCTAATAGAAATAAATGTAAATGGAGAAACGGCGTGATTTTGAATATTAATTCTTAAAGG
Organism: Schistocerca cancellata; assembly: GCF_023864275.1. NCBI lineage: Eukaryota > Metazoa > Arthropoda > Insecta > Orthoptera > Acrididae > Schistocerca > Schistocerca cancellata. The sequence continues at coordinate 927,683,609 of NC_064626.1, read as the reverse complement.
TTTTTATACATCACATTGGCCATTGACGACAGCAGGATTGTTGCAAATACATGGAAGTATAGATTTTTGTATCAACAACAAAATTGGAAGTGCTACTGAGCCCTTTAATATTAAAGTACTTGACAGCTCAAATTATTGAACTGGTCAGGAGTAGACGTTGTTGCTGGAAGGAAGAAAAACTTGGTGATGCAGGACTGAGATATTTTTAAATTGAATGTAAGGAATGGTTCAAATGCCTCTGAGCACTATGGGACTCAACATCTGAGGTCATCAGTCCCCTAGAACTTAGAACTACTTAAACCTAACTAACCTAAGGACATCACACACATCCATGCCCGAGGCAGAATTCGAACCTGCGACCGTAGCAGTCACGCGGTTCCGGACTGAAGTGCCTAGAACCGCACGGCCACCGCGGCCGGCAATGCAAGTAATGATTTGTATGATAATAGGAAAGATATAGGACTTAACAATAGATTGCAGGCTCGACTTGTGAAAATGTACATTCGACGGCACGTTGATGGTGCACGATCGTCGTGCCGGAATAACAGACTTCTTGCGACGTCTCAATTATCTGAAAACATACAGGGTGTTTATAAATTAGTTATACCAAAGTAACCTTTAATTGTGAAAAGGGCAAATAACTTACAGATGTGTTTGATACAGCACTGAATGCAGTATATCTTGAAGTTTCACTCCCACCCAACACTGTTACTTTCAGGGGCTCCTGCTATGTAGCATGTGCGAATGTGTTCATCACGGAGACGTATAACGACGCGGAGCGTAAGCAGTTTGGTTTATGGTTTCACGAGTACAATTAACTCCTTTGTATTGACTTAAATTAAAGAGAGAGTGTTTATTCCTCGACTTTCGTGAAACGTCGATGAGCTGTGACAACGGATAACACAAGCCATTGCCCGAATATGGCAAGACTTGCATTATAGGATTTGGCATAAAACTGATTACAGATGGGACATTTGTCGTGCTGCAAAAGGTAGCCACATTGAAAATTTGTAAATAAAACGTGAAGATGCACTACACTCAGTGCTGCATCAAATATTCCTGTGATTTATTTACATTATCCAATATTAAAGCCGGCCGCTGTGGCCGAGTGGTTCTAGGCGCTTCGGTCCGGAACCGCGCTGCTGCTACGGTCGCAGGTTCGAATCCTGCCTCGGTCATGGATGTGTGTGATGTCATTAGGTTGGTTAGGTTTAAGTAGATCTAAGTCTAAGGGGCTGATGACCTCAGATGTTAAGTCCCATACTGCTTAGAGCCATTTGAACCATTTTTTGAACCAAAATTAAAATATACTTTTCTATAACCAATTTATAAAAACCGTTTATAAAAAAGGATTTACATTTAGTAGAACAGGATCATAATGAATGCATTAATGTGTAAAACGAAGTCAACAAGCAGTAAGAGATAAGAGTTGAAGCTAGAGTAAGTCGCACATCAATGTTTTGAAACAGATGTTACATGAATTTTACAAAGATTTTTGTTCTATGTGCTAGTGATGTACTATTCGCAGGATGATATTACTTTACGTTATATGACAGCTATTCGGAAAGTAAGTTCCGATCGGTCGTGATATTCCCCACTGTGAAAATTAAAAATGTTTTATTTGCAAAAGTAAACTACACCTTACAGCTACTTGTCTACATAGTCGCCGCTCCGATTTTGACAATGGTCGTAGTGTAGTACCAACACCCTCATCACAGAAGGCAGCCGCCTGCGCTTTCTGCCAATTCTCTGTTCTCGACTACAGCTCGTCATCTGTGTCAAAATGTTGTCTTCATAGCCAGCGGTTAATGTCAACGGATATGAAACTCAGGGCGAGCCAATTCCGGACTGTGAGGTGGGTAATCAAACAATTCCCATCAAAAACGCTGCAGAAGCATCTTCATTGCTCCGGCAGAGTGCCCCCGAGAATTGTCATGAATTGCGAAACGCATATATATATATATATATATTCAATGATATTATTCTTATGTGTATTCTTTCTTTTGTCCCTATGATTTTTGACGTACTTGTAACTCTGATTTATGGGCGCGTAAGCGGTCATTAGAGAGTCAAGCTTTGGTCGTCATGTTAAAAAGACGCAAATCGTAGTCAGTTTATGAAATGTGAACTTTAACAACGAGGAAGATATTTTCAAGTATGTTTTATATTGTGAAGTGATGTTTTGGAACGAGTTACGAGGTGTTGCAACAAAAGTAATAAAAAAGAAGTGTAACTTATTCGGAGTGCTGATTACTTTTTTACATCACCATTGTCCTAACTTGCAAAAGTTTAATCTTCAAGAATGGTTTAGGAAACACATCTATAAAACTTTTGAATATCGCAGAATAACACCTAGGCCTCTTTGCATCCGAGCTCGGAATCATCACTACCTAGATTTTCGACGATTGAGCCATGAGTTCACAACGAGACCAGCGTGGGAAACACGAAAAGATGAGTGCCTAGTTTATGCATTATTTCAAGAAATGACTTTATTAACTGTGCTCTTATGTCACCCGCCACATGATATAACATTGTCGTTGCCCGAAAATGCAATATTTAGCAGCCTGAGCAACACTACAATCATAATTAATTTTTGACCTTTGTTGTAGTAGGGTTGTTAGAAGTGCAGTACCGTAATTATACTCCGACACCTGGCAAGCGACTTAAATGTAAAATGTCTCACCTATATGGACATATACGTAATGTATGTACGAGTAGAAGTTATAGATAATGGTTGACAATATATGTATCTTTGGATCTGGCCGTGATTCGTGCTCGGATAGCCTGATGGTAAGGCGAGCGCTAGCGATAATCGGGAAATCCGGGTCAAGGCACAAATTTTCACTGTTGTCATTCCGTTATACAACTCATGGTTGATCATATTCCCAACTGCGAGTACATTTCATGGACCTCATAACGGCTGTTGTGGTCGCAGTGCCTGTTCCTTTGCAAATGTTGGAAGGAACGTGGCATTGTAATTTTGAATAACACTAGCACAGCAATATCCTAGCAATCTTCCTTAAGTCTTCGTTAATCTTCTTAGGATTCTTCGTGCAACTGTGTAAATGATTTCTTTTAGAGGAAGGTGAACTACACATGTTAAGTTATCACACTACCTCAGCAGACGACTTTACTACCGTCGACGAACGCCAAGTCTACAAAACACGCAACATCCTAAGTAAATCTGAGGAACACGCGGGGTATTGAATGATGTATCAAGAAACGCCGGACTGAACAAGAACGTGGCGTCCCCACAAGGTGGTCCACAGGACTTGTTGGGATCCTGATGAATGGCGGTTGGCCACTCAGTCGCCCGGCCAGGACCGTTAATTAGCTTGTCTGTGCAGAAGGCGCGGGACAGCTTCCGAGGAATGCCACGAAGTCCTTTCCCCGGCGGCGCGGCGGCAGGGAGTTGTATGGCATTTCGTCCGTTGCAAAAAGCGTCCCTCGACGCCAGAGCAAAGGCTGGGAGGGCGCAGTTGGCTACTTTCGTCGCTGCGCCAAGGCTGGCGGAGGCATTTCCAGTTTGTTTTACGCTGCGAGGCGCGGCGAACGGACGGCCGGCCGCCACCGCCGCTGCGGCCTCGCGGTCCACCGGCAGGCACTGTGCGCCCACCGAGTGTGGCTCGAGGCGACCTTCCATTCCTCTCCCGGCACCTTTCGTCTGTCTCTTTGTAATGCTAGACAGTCGCAGTTTTCAGCTTCGCTGAAGATAAAAATGGCGCAGTAATGTAGAGCAATTACGCAGCGGAAGCGTACTTTCCCCTAATGGTTGCAGTCCGACTGCAGCAACTTCACTCAACCGGTGCGGTAAATAAGCACCGCCCACAGACAGAGAGACGGCTCTATAATGCTAGCTGTGGAGCCTCGACGTACACATACAGACGTTTCACAGTTCATGGCACACAGTTCTAGAGTTTGTAGAGAGGATTTGCTAAATCATGACTTTCCATAGGCACCCATGTCCGGAAACGCCATACAGTGACGATACAGAGCCTCAAAGTTAGAATTTCCGGCGCCTGTAAATGTATGTATACAGAGTGTTCATTTTAACTGAAGACACTGAAATATCTCGAAAACTACACATCGGATCGAAAAGAAGTTATAATTCCAAATCGTTTGTCTCGGACAGGGACATCCAGCGATGCCACACTCGACCCCCCAACCTACCCCGTGCGTGAGTGACATTCAAATTTTCGGTTGTAACTCTCGTTTTTCATTTCAACAGCAAAATCTACATACGTTTTGTCTGAAGCATTTTGTTCGTTTCGCCACAGATGGCGCTGTAATCGAAGGAATAAAAATGGGTAGAGGACCGTAATTTTCGAGAATCTATTCAATGGCTCTTGAATATCCAATGTGCCGGCCGCGGTGGCCGAGCGGCTCTAGGCGCTTCAGTCCGGAACCACGCGACAGGTTTGAATCCTGCCTCGGTCATGGATGTGTGTGATGTCCTTAGGTTAGTTAGGTTTAACTAGTTCTAACTTCTAGGGGACTGATGACCTCAGATGTTAAGTGCCATAGTGCTCAGAGCCATTTGAGCCAATATCCAATGGCACTTGAGACCCCATCTCCATGCTGCGCGTGTAGGACAGGCCAGTATTTCATAGCTTGTAATTGGAAACCCCATTCGTAACGCTGTATTCTTCCTATATGTCGAACAGCGCACTACTCGATGCGCCACCATGGCCGTGTAGCGGACTACGTTGTATCATAATAGGCAGTACACTGCGATCGGAGCTCACGCATCGTACAGACATAGAACAGAAGCGGTTCTAACCATGACAATGCTTGCACTGTGTTTATTGCCTGCGCACCTACCTATAATTTGGAGAATAGACGAGCAAGTGGGAGAGATGAGATGAGAAAATTGTAAGATCGTGGTTTATCGAGAATGTAGGAGAAGTGTTGAGGCTGCTGCTGCCTCGTATGCCGAGCGTTTTCCAGACAAAGGTCGTTGTCGTTCGTTCTTTTACAAGTTTGTGAACGCCTTTCTATCTGATGGCAGCGTAAAGACCGGCAAAAGGAAAGGAAGCCAACGTGTTACAGGAGAAGCTAATGAAATAGCTATACTAGCGGCAGTGCACCGCAACCCACGGATAAGCGCACGGCATTTACACATTGATTCCGGTATTTCCGTAGTCACTACTGTCAGAATACTGCATTGTCGTTAAGTATAATCGATACCACGTGTCACTGCATCAATAACTTCGTGGCGCCGATTTCCATAATCGGATAGTGTTTTGTGAATGGGAGCGTCAACAAATGCTAACGACACCAACATTCTTTGCCGAGGTACTGTTTTCCTGTGAGTCGACATTAACAAACCATATGTGTCTACTTTCACAGACCATGGCAGTGTTAACCGGCATAACATGCATTACTGGAGTGTACAGAAAACCCACTGGTTACGGCAAGTTGACCATCAGCGTCCTTGGTTAACGTATGGTTAACGTATGGTGTGACATCGTGGAAAACAAACTCATTGATCCTTATATACACGGTGCTTCCGTGACGATGATACAAAATTTCTAGAAGAAGAATAAATATATAAATTTGAGGTAAGTATCCCTGTACCTAAAACGCAGAAGTCGAAAGCTATAACCGAAAATCGTTTGATACCTCTGACAGTGCAATACATGTACTGGTACTGTTCTTGCTAAGACTGTAGGGCTCTAAAATGCATACCTAAAGAACTTTAAGCACTTATTCATCTTCGCCACTGTGAAACACATCCCCTCTGTTGAACAAGTATCCACATCTGTTAAAGTATGCATTATAGATCCACGTATACTACACATTTTTTTCTTGTTTGGGTCCATACTATTGCCTCTGAAAGTTGCCTACCCTGCAATCCAAGCAATGGCAATACCATACATGTATTTCACATGCTTATAGCTTTCGAGTCGTTGGTTTCCGGTAGATGGACCCTTACCTCAGATTTATACATTTATCCTTCTCCACCACCCTAGAAAGCAAATAACATGACCACGTAATCACCCTGTATATACGCTACTGGCCATTAAAACTGCTACACCAAGAAGAAATGCAGATGATAAACAGGTATTCATTGGACAAATATATTATACTACAACTGACATGTGAGTACATTTTCACTCAATTTGGGTGCATAGATCCTGAGAAATTAGTACTCAGAAAAACCAACTCTGGCCAAAAAAACGGCCTTGATATGCCTGGGCATTGAGTCAAACAGAGCTTGGATGGCGTGTACAGGTACAGCTGCCCATGCAGCTTCAACACGATACCACAATTCATCAAGATTAGTGACTGGCGAATTGTGACGGCCCAGTTGCTCGTCCACCATTGACCAGACGTTTTCAATTGGTGAGAGATCTGGAGAATGTGCTGGCCAGGGCAGCAGTCAAACATTCTCTGTATCCAGAAAGGCCCGTACAGCACCTGCAACATGCGGTCGTGCATTATTCTTCTGAAATGTAGGGTTTCGCAGGGATCGAATGAAGGGTAGAGCCACAGGTCGTAACACATCTGAAATGTAACGTCCACTGTTCAAAGTGCCGTCAATACGAACAAGAGATGACCGAGACGTGTAACCAATGGCACCCCATACTATCACGCCGGGTGATACGCCAGTATGGCGATGACGAATACACGCTTCCAATGTGCGTTTACCGCGATGTCGCCAAACACGGATGCGACATCATGATGCTGTAAACAGAACCTGGATTCATCCGAAAAAATGACGTTCTGCCATTCGTGCACCCAGGTTCGTCGTTGAGTACACCATCGCAGGCGCTCCTGTGTGTGATGCAGCGTAACCGCAGCCATGGTCTCCGAGCTGATAGTCCATACTGCTGCAAACGTCGTCGAACTGTTCGTGTAGATGGTTGTCGTCCTGCAAACGTCCCCATGTGTTGACTCAGGGATCAAGACGTGGCTGCACGATCCGTTACAGCCACGCGGATAAGATGCCTGTTATCTCGACTGCAAGTCATACAAGGCCATTGGGATCCAGTACAGCCTTCCGTATTACCCTCCTGAACCCACCGATGCCATATTCTGCTAACAGTAATTAGATCTCGACAAACGCGAGCAGCAATGTCGCGATACGATAAACCGCAATCGCCGTAGGCTACAATCCGACCTTTACCAAAGTCGGAAATGTGATGGTACGCATTTCTCCTCCTTACACGAGGCATCACAACTACGTTTTACCAGGCAACGCCGGTCAACTGCTGTTTGTGTATGAGAAATCGGTTGGAAACTTTCCTCATGTCAGCACGCTGTAGGTGTCGCCACCGGCGCCAACCTTGTGTGAATGCTCTGAAAAGCTAATCATTTGCATATGACAGCATCTTCTTCCTGTCGGTTAAATTTAGCGCCTGTAGCACGTCATCTTCGTGGTGTAGCAGTTTTAATGGCCAGTAGTGTACATACATTTACAAGCGCCGACGCCTATTACGTTGACGTTGTGTAGTGTCGTTGGGTGACGTTTGCGAACATGGGTTCCCATGTATAACTTGATCTACCAAGGCTTCTCTACAACCTCTAAAAATGTGGAACATTATTTGTGTAATATTCTGTATACTTCCTCACCGTGTCCGACAATCGACTTGATGGTGTAATTCGTTGATACCCATACGTAGCGAACAATGTTTGAAACTATGATGCTACATGTTGACCGATTCGGTGTTTCAATGCTCTTAACAGCTATTTGGTCTTCACACTGGCTAATAAGATTATGTTGCTGAGGTCTTAACGGTGCTAGAATGTTGCAAACTTTTGCACCAATACTGATTAGGTCGATATCATAGTTGCCTCTTCCGTAGTAATGCTTTATCCTTGTGGGTTCTTGTTTAGTAAGTCAAGCGGGCATTAATTGCTCTTAATCTCAAGCAATAATGTATTTTTTGCTCCTTAACATTTCAAGTGTCTTTCACATTTTATGTAATTTTAAACCGAGTGGTAATATTTTGTTTTCTGGTATACAGTACTGTACAACGAAAAATCTGTCCGAAGTCGCAAATTTTACATTTTTTATTCACTAGATGACTTGTTTCGTTTCGGGCCGAGACTCAAGTGCATATCATCGTAACTTATTCAAAGAGTTACCTGTAAGCGCTATTAACGACTTGTTGCACATTTTGACATGGTTTCCACGCCTTCGGAAATACCATTTTTGACTATGTCACGATGATCTGAAAATGCTCCAATAGCATCAACAGTTCCGCCGTTGATATAGAAATTGAAGAAAACAGAGTCCGTTGCTACAATAAAATCGCCGGCCGAAACCGTACGCTTCGTAAGGCACAAAACATTGCATTGGTGCAGGATACTGCGACTGTTAGCCCTCACAAGTCGCTTCAACGTCGTTTTCAACAAATGGGTATTTCGACAGTCTCTTTGCAAAGAATTTTTAAAAAGGATCTTCAGATGCACCCACACGAGATGCATTTGACGAAAAATCTTAAACCCACACAAGCTGAAAAGGAGAAATTCCACTGAGTGGATTCTCACAAAACAACAAGAGGACAAGAATTTTGAAAAAAAATAATAATCTTCATTTACGAGGCATATTTTCATCTGTGTGGGTTCGTTAACGGACAAAATTTGCCTTATTTGGGATCAAGAAAACCCTAGCACGATACAAAAGAGCCACATGCATAAACTGCGAAACATAGTTTCGTGTGGCTTATGAGCCTCTTTCTTTTTGAAGATTTCGACGGTAATGCAGTAAAAGTTAACTGTGAGCGTTGTCGTAAAATAGTCAGAATCAACTTCTGGCCTGCTCTGGACGAAGTGGATACACCAGAATGTGGTTTCAGCAGGACGGGGCCACGTGTCACACATCTCGCATTCCCGGCCGCGTTGGTGATTTTTCTCTGCCCGGGGACTGGGTGTTTTGTTGTCTTCATTATTTCTTCATCATCATCATCATTCGTGACCGTGGCTAAATTGGATTGTGTAAAAATTGGACTGTGAAAAACCTGGGACTTTTTACGGACGCTGATGACTGCGCAGTTGAGCGCCCCACAAACCAAACATCATCATCAAATACATCCGGCGAGACAATAACCGTACCCCATGAAAAATTCCCTCAGTGTGTGATCTCTCTTCGTGGTGACTTGGAATGGCCTCATAGATCTTGTGACCTTACTCCATGTGTTTCTTTTTATGCAGTTATGTGAAGTCAAAGATCTACGTGAACAAACCGTAAACAACTCTCCAACTTAAGGAAGAATTGCAACATGTGATCTACGACATCAGGAGAGATGTCTGTGAAAGGGTCATCAAGAGCTCCATAGACCGAGTAACTGTCTGCCGAGACAGTAGAGGTAGACATATTCCTGATATAATTTTCCGCACTTAAATGGAACTTTATGTAGACGAAAATTAAAGAAGAATTTTTTATTTCGGTACATTTTTGACTTAACTATAGCATTTTTAAAAATTGCGCAATATATGAAGTTCCCTATAATTGCTGTCGTCCGAGGCTAAGACAACCAGCGATATTAGCACATGCAGCTAATGAGTCATGAGTGCAACTAGTGACCTGTATACAACCTGGTTGTAGAAGTCTGGTCTCTGAGTATAGAACTGCAGCGTTCGCCAGGTTTTAGTTTGGCACACAAATTTTTATCGGTCTGCACGTGAGAAAGAATTGCAGACTGATTTCTTGTTTTGAACTTTATGTCTGCACGTGATGTAATAGGCTGATGTGGGGGCGGGAATCGAAACGTATTTTATTTTCGTGTTTTAATGACTTTCCTAGCAGCCATGTTGTAGTTTGGCAAGAAACGAAATATGAAAATCTATGGCTGGCTCGATCAGACAGCTGAAGTTGAACATCCAGGTGGTATAGAGATCACTGAGTGCAACTATGTAAGTGATATCTCTGAGCTAACGATACGTCAGTGTCAAAAATAATGGACCTTCTCACTTTTGAAAACACTAACGTAATAGCCTTTCAAAATTGATCGTAAATGTTAATCCTGCGTTCAAAATCCAAAGTCACTTCACCGAAAATCATCAGTGTCGAAGGTAGTCAACTTCCCCTTTTCTCAGCCTCACACAACTAATGACTCGGCTTCTGTTCAATAACTTGATCTCGGTAGAATTTAACACGTTGAGCGTCTAGCACAAACACTCTTGTAACAAACAGCTTCTCAATACAGGTTTTAAATTTCCATTAATGATATATTTCGTTTAGTGTTTATTCTTTCTTCATGACACATTTGTATCGCCTATGTAGTAACAAAAACTCTGATTGCTCTGAGTAGGTGTGTGACAATGCTGTGAAGACAAACAGGCAACAACTGGTACATAAACTAAGACCATACAAAGTTTTCATCTTTTTCTCCTTTCTCCAATAAAATAAAATATTTTTTAATGATAATAAAAGGCCGCTATCCAAACGACAGCTTGGCACGGCCGTCGGCTTCGCGCGTATGGTAACCAGCTTTCAACGACGCCGTACCTTGTTACATCAAGTCCACTGCCCTTGTTCCGGCGTCCTCGAACCCATGTAACAGAACACATTATTTCTAACATCAAACTACACATATCACAGATATACACATTTCAGAATTTATGAACCGGTACAGCTTTGTATATCCACTGTCCTTACCACAAAGCAGCGTCGAACAGCGTAACTGTAGGAAGGTAGTGATGGCCAAGGATGTGCTTTATTCTCTCATGAATATAAGCACGTAACTGCTTCGAAATCCTTGAAATATTTCGTTGACATAGATGTACTCATGTCAAATGAGATCGATGCTGCGTTTTTACTGCTTTTGTTTTCATCGTACTTTGGTTTACTCTCAATTCGTTCTCTATGCTCGTTACACCGTTCATTGCATTCAACATGACCAGAAATTCTACCTGTATTTCAGTGAGGGTAGCACTATTCTCATCAAATCTTATCAGTAACACCCTATGTATTGATATCTTTGGTTCAGACATAACCTTCTCAAATGAGAAAAAATATTCAAATGTGTGTGAACTCTTATGGGACTTAACTGCTAAGGTCATCAGTCCCTAAGCTTACACACTACTTAACCTAAATTATCCTAAGGACAAACACACACACCCATGCCTGAGGGAGGACTCGAACCTCCGCCGGGATCAGCCGCAACAGTCCATGACTGCAGCGCCCAGACCGCTCGGCTAAACCCGCGCGGCTCTCAAATGAGACAGATGATGCATATGATACGGTTATGACATTGTTATCCTCAGTTAAAGTGAGGAAGAACTGCAGTACTTGTGAAAGGAATGGACAGTCTAATGGCAGTAGAATTTTGAGAGCAGTAGTAACTGAAATTGACAAGCAAGCGAGAGCATGCACTACCTAATGTTCCAAAATGTCGCGCATAAAACCGTTATTTTTCAGGGGCTCGTACCTCGTGTTGTATTGGGATAGAAAAGTAGAGTTAAGTGTTTTGGATAGCCATGGGGCTAATTACAATCTGTATACCCAAAAGAAGGATCGTCTTACCGTAACTGTCCCACTGTACAGGATCAAAGATTAAATATTAGGCTACACACTTCTTCCAGATTACGCAAATGGAACAGATCCTATAGTCCTTTTTGCATTAGAAGTGTTCTACATTGCTCCTCAAAGAGCCTAAGAGCGCTTCAGCTAGTTCATGGGCAGTTCCTGAGAAAACCCGAAAAATTTGGTCCCGAACAGAGCTGCGGGTTCCAAGACAGCTATGCAAAGGAAATGGCTGAAGATTTTACCGACATATTCCTAATATCCCGGTCTCTAAGAGCCTTGAAAATTTTATTGATATCATCAACCGTTTCCGGCATACATAGGTCCATAGTTAGCCTACTTGTAGATGTAAAATCCGATATAAGGCGAAAACATGGATTATAAACTGACGTAGCACGGAGGAAAGTTTGTAAAGTGTCCCCGTTATCATCAGAAGGATTTTTGGAACCCCATGTTGTTGCAGCACTGAAGCACCTACAAAATTTTTGTGCACATAAAATCCGGTCTGAAGGATAAAATTACATAGTTTTGCGTTATTTCGGTTTCACACAGGTAAATTATCAAAATTTCACTGACCCAGAGCATTCTTTCCATATGACGGACGTGCTCTGCTGTAGCATAAAAAAGAAGGGAGCCAGCGGAAAAATGCTCGTATCGGAGCACAAAAAATGCGAATACGCTCCTGTTTACTAAAAGACTGACTCAAAAGTGGGGTGCGAACTGCCTCATTCTATCTTCCTTAGCATCTTTAAAACTGTTCGCAAAAATTTTGGAGTCAGAACATATTCGCGCTTTTTATGCTGAGAGAGAAGGAGAAATTTGCAGTGGGAAAGAGAGGAAAAATAATACATACAGGAACATCGTAGAGAGTGGTTGTGCTATGGAAAGAGCGGAGGAGATAATGGCAGTGTCAGAGAAAGAGAGGGACACAATGACAGTGGAACATAGTTGACAGTGACAGAACAGTGTTAGGAAAAGAGTAAAGGAGACTGTACCGGTGGCAGAGGAATAAAGAGAAGGAGAAAGTGGAAGTGGGTGACAGCCAATGATAATGAGAGACAGAGTCTATGACAATGGCAACGAGACAGAAAGAGAGAGAGTGACAGTGAGAAGGGAGAGTAGCAGTGGGAAGGAATGAATGAGAAAGTAAGAGCAAGAGAGAACAAGAGGAGGAGGACGTTGTTTAACTAGGATAGTAGGCAGGGATTCCTCCGTACGTCCAGAAGATACGGATGCCAGGAGCCAGAGAGAAATTGTGGAAGGGAGGTTCCATTACGATGGTTTCAAAGCGCGGCATAAGAGTGACTTGTGACACTAAGTGCTCCCTATGTTACATATATCCTGGCACTAGTGAGTGGCAAGGTTTGTCAAAAGACAGTGGGGCTATGATGTGCCTTTGTACGTACAGCACTGCTTACAAAGCGATACTTAATTGAAAAGGTACAGAGAGGTCGTGATGTTCTCCGATTGCATTAAAATTATAACTGAATGGAAAACACGCGCTGATGCTGTGGTGTGGTCTAATTTTGCCATAGAGGTAAGCTTTATAATTCTGTCACCAGTTTATATTTGCTTGTGTGTTAGCTTATTGTGTCAGAGTAGACTGTCTTGTTCATATGCGTAGTCTGTGCGGTGTGTGGTTAAGGTGTTAGTTGCACCTGGGTGTTTTTATATTTCTGATAAGCTAGTTTGTTGTGCAGTATTATTTTCTGTGCCTCTGACAAAGTTAGTTTCTGTTTATGAATGATATGTGTACATCTATCTTAGATTAAGTACTATCGTATGTTCTTTGTGCCTCCATTGAAGCTTTTATTATTTCATTCCGGTGAGCCGACTATTTATTATTTTAACCATTCTTTCACTGGACGTTAATTGATCTGAGGACCCATCGCAAGTGTTCACCTGTTTTTTATGTATGCATTCGGGCGTTATTAATAAAACAGAACATTTGGTCTAAATCCTACGCTTACACAACCCGGAGACAAATACCACTTCTACCGGAACCTTGCGCCACGAAATCAAGGAACTAATGAAGGAAAACTAAAAGTTGCAACGAAGATTAGATTTTAAATGCCGCTCTGACGACGAGAGCATTACAGGCGGAGCATGCCCTCGGATTAGCGAAGTATTTGGAGGAAAATCAGCCTTTTCAAGGAAATCATCTCCCCATTTGCCTTAAGCAGTTGAGGCAAACCACGAATCACCGAAATCTGAATGGCCAAAAGAAGATTAGAACTGCTGTCTTGTCGAATATGATTCCACTACCTTACCGCTGCACCATGCCGTTACAGTGGCACCTTAATCACCCGTAGTCATGCTTCATAACGAAAGAGCTACACGTTGTTTCACGGTATGACATTTGACGCTTTATATGAGAGCGTTATGAAAAGTAGTGCTTCCGAACTTTTTATGTGAAGACTCGTAAAGATTCTTAAATAATTAAATAAAAGAAACGTTATTAACATTCTTCATCTTCATACTTGCAGCCCTTCACCACTAGGTTTCAAGTTGTATGACCTAATATGGCATCTGTAAAGTAACTATGTAGGTGCGTGAGAAGCAGCGTATTGTTTCTCACTCTAAGAGTTCGTCCGCACATGGAGAACCCTCTCTTTCAGTGTGACAATGCCAGACGACAACGAGTGCTACGAAATTTGCAACAACCCGACGTCTTGGGTTCACTGTCATCGGCCATCCTCCATATAGTTTATACTTCGCCCCGGCCGGTTTTTATTTGTTTCCAAAACTTAAAGAACACTTTCGAGACCTTCATTTTGATAGTACTGAAGACCAGCAAGCAGAGGTGAGACTATGGCTCAGTCAGCAAAGTGAAACATTCTACAGTGACGGCTTTTTGCTGGGAGAAATTAGTTCTCACCATGGTGACCGTGTTGAGAAATTAGTATGTAGACGTAAACAATAAAGATGTAATAATAGACGTTCTGTCTAAAAAGCTTTAAGAGCTTTCACATGAAAAATTCGTAAGCGTTACTTATCAGCGAGCCCTCATATTTAGCATACCTTCGTGCGTGATTTTTCTTAATTTTACATTTCAGTTCGCAAATAATACTTCGAACCCACTGTCGCAACTTGAATTTCTGCACAACTTCTCTGGAACCATATGCAGTACACTGATTTTTAGCGGTTACTTTTCACATGAAAAGAGGGTGTGTGAGTTCGAAGATCGTGTAAATTGAATGTCCTGTTGTAGATGAATGGCAAAGATACTTCATTAATTAGTGCAGTACTCTGCACATGCATTTCAGTAATGTCGTCGGGATTCTGAGGTGTAAGCAAGAATAAGCTGTACGGGCACTCGAGTTCCTACTAGAGGTGCTGCGGTATGAAGACGTGGCCCGCACTGCTCGCTTTGTTCGCGACTTGGGCCGCGCGCCGGCCGATATGCAAATGACATCAGATAGCAGCTGCCGCTAAACACTGCCCGCCGCATCCGCTTCGCCACGGACAACCCAAGCCGCCCAAATGCCGTCCAGCGGCGCTGCCGCGGTCCGTCCTGCCACAGCACGGCGAGGGGTACACAGGGAATACTTGCGGCCTCCACACTAGTGCACCCCGCGCAGGTCCCCTCATCTCTGCACTGTAATTGCAACTTTCATCCACCTGAATGTCAGCGTCACAAAACTGTTTCCACTGTCTCTCTTACTCCTACCCCTCGTGCAGTCACAGGAGTGTCAAATCATGTTACGTTTTCTGACTGCGTATATTTTGTATTTTAGTACATGAATCTTAATAATTGCTTTTCTTGATTATTTTTTATGCTAAACGTGATTGAAGGAAAAGACTGTTTGGTTGTTAATCAGCTCTGTTGATCACTATGTACAAGTGATAGGCAAAATAATGTGAACAGCTGTACTTACTTGGGAATGGTTTATTAATAAGGGGTTGGATCTCCATTTGTCCGTAATGCACCTGCGATGCTTCTTGTAATGTTGGCATATAATGATTGTATGGTTTCCAGTGGAATTTTATGCCACTCTTCGATCAGAACCCCTTCTAACTTCTGTAGTGACGAGGGAGTCGGAAATCTGCTCTGAAGTCTGCGCTCCAATACCGCTCAAAAGTCTGGGGATTGTGCTGACCAGGGAAGACGCTGCAGTTTACTTGCATACTCCTCATACGACGATTGTACTGTCCTAGCTTTATGAATGGGTGCATTATCGTCCTGAAATATGGCATCATTGTTGGGGAACAACATCTGAATCGTGGGGTGCACCTGATCACCTAAAATGCTCACATAATCGTTGGCTGTAACACGGCCGTTGAGAGTAATGATGGGACCATAACAATACCGTGATATGGCTGCCTGTACCATCACTCTTCCATCTCCATGCTTAACCGTTGGAATCAAGCAGGCAGGATTGTAGGCTTATTTGGCGTTCTCCAGACGTAAACCCGGCCCGATATTCGAAATAACGAAAACGTTGACTCGTCGGGCCTTACGCCGTGTTTCCACTGATCAGCCGTCCAGGATTCATGCTCCTGACACCATGTTTCACGCTTCTTTGCGTTGGTGTCGTCACTATGGTGTCGGCATAGCAGCTCGTCTACATTGGCTTTATGGCGTTCTCGGCGGACAGTGTCAATAGATACGGGGCTATTGATCTCTGCAGTCTTTTTAGCCGCCGTAGTTTTGCGTTATTTTTACACAACTCATGTCAGCGTACGACGAACTCTATCTTTTAGTTTTGATTTTCTCCCATTATTACGTTTACACGATGATGTCTTTCTGTGTTTTGTGTAAGTTGTCATGACTGTTGAAACAGTAGCTCTGCACGTCGACCTCAGCCTCTGAATGCAAGTACGTAGTGTGCACTACTAGTAAACAACCTGCACTGATGCCTAGTCCGTACTGAACTCGCACAGTCCAGCGCGACACGTGCCTTACCTGCGTTGTTGACCATCAGACACAACCATCACGTTACTACTACTCTTCATATTATTTTGCCTATCCTCTGTAAGTCTCTTTAAGCCACAGGGTGTATCAAAAAGAATCATCCGATTAAAAAAATTATAACTATTATGTAATTTGAGATATGTGCGTGAACAAAGTACTGTTGGAAAGAGCAAGCTCTCGAGTTTTACATGGTTCTCGTTAGATAATAGCAATGTGCGCCAACTTCACTTGTAGTAAAAATGCTGTCGGGACAACAGAAAACGTTCTGTGTTCTACGTTTTGCGCAGTGAGTGTCGGTAATGACTGTTCTGTACGACTTCCGTACTAGGTATGGAATGGATCCTTCTACAGTACAGAGCATCAGACGAAGGCGCGAACAATGTCGAGAAACAGGTTGTTTGTGTAAAGACGAAACGCCGGGTCGTCCCCGAGTGTCTTAACACAGACGTCGAACGTATCCCTATTAGACGGAGGGGGTCCGCCAGCCGATCAGTTCCAGTCATTCAACCGGGTCGGAGGTACACAGCTCGTGTTGTCTGTAGTTCAAATGGCTCTAAGGACTACGGGACTTAACATCTGAGGTCATTAGTCCCCTAGACATAGAACTACTTAAACCTAACTAACCTAAGGACATCACACACATCCATGCCCGAGGCAGGATTCGAACCTCCGACCGTAGCAGGAGTGCGGCTCCGCACTGGAGCGCCTAGAACCGCTCGTCCACACCGGCTGGCCCTGTCTGTAGTTCAACCATGCCTTGACGGTCAATACCGTGGTTCGATCGCGTCGGCATTGTTACCTTCTACCAGGAAGGGCTCTCAACAAGGGAAGTGTCCAAGTGCCCCGGAGTGAACCAAAGCGGTGTTGTTCGGACATGGTGGAGATAAAGAGAGAAAGGAACTGTCGATGACATGCCTCGCTCAGGCCGCCCAAATGTTACAACTGCAGTGGATGAACTATACCTACGGATTACGGCTCGAAGAAACCTTGTCAGCATAGCTACCACGTTGAATAACGCTTTTCGTGCAATCACAGGACGTCGTGTTACAACTCAAACTGTGCGCAATAGGCTGCATGATGCGCAACTTCACTGCCGACGTCCATGACCGAGGTCCATCTTTGCAACCACGACACCATGCAACACTGTACAGATGGGCCCAACAACATGCCGGATGGACCGCTCAGGATTGGCATCACGTTCTCTTCACCGGTGAGTGTCGCATATGCCTTCAAACAGACAATCGTCGGAGACGTATTTGGAGGCAAACCAGTCAGGCGGAACGCCTTAGACGCACTGTCCAGCGAGTGCAGCAAGGTGGAGGTTACCTGCTGTTTTGGGGTAGCATTATATGGGGCCGACGTACGCCGCTTGTAGTCATGTAAGGCTCCGTAACGGCTGTACGATACACGAATGCCATCCTTCGACCGATAGTGCAACCATATCGGCAGCATATTGGCGAGGCATTCGTTTTCATTGACGGCAGTTCTCGCTCCCATCGTGCACATCTTGTGAATGACTTCCTGCAGGATAGCGACATCGCTCGACCAGAGTGGCCAGCATGCTCCCAAACATGAACCCTATCAAATATGCCTGGGATAGATTTCAAACGGCTGTTTATGGACGACGTGACCAACCAACCACTCTGAGGGATGTACGTCGAGTCGGCGTTGAGGAGTGGGACAGTCTGAATCAACAGTGTGTCGATGAACTTGTGGACAGTATGCCACGACGAATACAGGCATCAATCAATGCAAGAGGACGTGCTACTGGGTATTAGAGGTACCGGCGATTACAGAAATCTGGACCACCACCTCTGAAAGTCTCTCTGTATGGTGGTAAAACATGGAATGTGTGGTTTTCTGAGCAATAAAAAGGGTGGAAATGTTGCTTATGTTGATCTCTATTTCAATTTTCTGTACTGGTTCCGGGACCGAGGTGATGCAAAACTATTTTTATGTGTGTATTACAATATACGAGGGCTGTCCAGAAAGTAATGCTCCGCATTTTTTCTTCAGCAATTCTCTATTGAAGATAATGATAATTACATACACGAAAGAATGGTACTTTATCTACACACTCAATTTTTCCACGTAATCTCCATCACGTTCTGCAGCCTTTCTCTGGCTCGAAACATTGGCATGTTGGTATCAGTCCTTGTCCTGGTGGCGGAGCCAGTGCTTCAGTGTGTGAATCACTTTTTCTTCGTCCTCAGAATGTCTTCCGGGTATGGCGTCCTTTAATGGCCGAAATGAGTGGACTACGTCAGGACTGTAGGGTGGATTGGGTTACTTTTGTAATGTGTTCAGCAGTCCTCAGAATTGTGTGTGGCCGAGCGTTATCGTGCTGCAGCAAAATATCTCATGGGTTGCTGTGGCGCCGAAGTCAGCGGAAACGCGTCTTGAGTTTTGTTTATGTGTTGATATATGCTTCAGAATTAATGGCACCGCCTCTTGGCATCACATCAATGACAACCACATTTTCACAGTCCCAGAACACAGTGATTATGACGTTACCGGTGGAAGCAGTTGCATTGAATTTTTTCTTCTGTGGGGAGTGGGAATGGCAATATTCCGCCGACTGTCGTTTTGTTTCGGGCTCAAAATGGTGAACTCAGGTATCATCAGCAGTCCCAAAAAATTTGTAAATTTGTGGTAATGGCTTATGGGACCAAACTGCTGAGGTCATCGGTCCCTAAGCCTACACAGTACTTAATCTAACTTAAACTAACTTACGCTATGGACAACACACACACCCATGTCCGAGGGAGGAATCGAACCTCCGGCGGAGGCAGCCGTTCACATGGCACAATCGGGGGCAAGAGGGCCTCCCCCTCAGCTTGAAAACCTTGCAACAAATCAAGACAAATGTTTATTCTGTGGGATTTGAGATCCACCATTAGACACCTCGGGACCCATCTTGCACACACTTTTGAATATGCGGATAACTGCATCCACACTTCCTTTGTTGATGGACAGATGCAGCGCCAACTGCCGAGTCGTAATGCGCCTGTCCTCGCGAGTAACAGCAGCTCGCTGCAACATGCCACGTGTGACAGCCATGGATGGTTTTCCCGACCGCTGGAATTCGTGGAGCTCCGCCGGACCGCCTTCTGATGACCTCACCCTCCGTGCTCAGCGGCTAACTGTACTTCCGTCGACAGCAGATGCTCCATAGACGTTTCACAAGCGTTTGTGAATATTCCTCACAGTTTCTTTCCCTGCAGTAAAAATTTCAATGGCGGCACGTTGCTTAAAACGTGCGTCACCTACAGACGCCATTTTGAACAAGTCAAATAAGAAAAAATCACTCTAACAGCAATAGAAATTATTAAATTGAAAACAGGAGAAAAATAATAAAGTATATAATTAGATATATAGCTGTCCTACAGCTCCGCTGTCTGTCAGAAGTGACGGAAACTTGGCGCGCTCACTCACGAGACTTCAAGTAACATATACTTAACGTTTCGCATTCGTAGCATTGTTTTCGGCTGAGAAAAAAAAAATGCGGTACATTACTTTCTGGGCAACCCTCGTAGTTTCGTAGGTCAGGTATTTGGAAATCACGTCTTCTTGCAGAGGGGCGTCATAGTACTAATGCATCAGATAATGTTTTTACTGAAATAAGTCCATTAGTCTTCGAAACTACACTCCAATCAACATAGCTATTGAAATCTTCGCAGGAGTACGTAGAGGTTCAGGACATAGTTAGCACTAACCGCTCTTAATGTTACATATCTCATCCAGCTCGTTCCTACTCGTAAAGTACTCTGTATAAAAATATGAAATTAGTATTAGCGTGTACTATCGGCTTCACACTATTATCGTTTCAGTTTAGTTGCCTGCAAGAACTTTGGAAAACAATTTACGAGATTTTACGTGTTTGGATTTTCTGCCAGCATTGCCAAATTTTCCAGGTACTTGAAACATTTCTGCAATTGTACATGCATATATTACACGAATCAAAACATGACGAATAATCATATTCCCATCCATTTAAAACTGAATCTCATATATTTAAAAGAAAATACTCGTAAATTTAGTTAAATGTGATCCATGTTAGAGCTAAGCGTGTGCAGTTTTGTCTTCGTTATGAACAACAGATGGCTTGCTCTACCAAATCTACAAAAAGGAAGATGGACTACTCGAATTACTAAGGAACTATTGCTGCCAACATATTAGTGCACGACTGTTTTAGGCCCGGAACAGTCTCACGCTGTAACCAGTTTCATAAAAATAGATCACATCGTTGCCAGACGATAAGCAGTTCACTATGGACGTGTTTTAGGGTGATTCATTCCATGTCCGCCTTACCTCCCTGTATCGGAAGCCAGAACGCAAGGAGATGAAGTAGGCAAGCTGCTATAGTTCTTATGGTGACAGCAATCACAATATAGAACACCCAAGACTGTAAACATATGTTTAAGATCCACAATACGTGCACTTTGACAAATAAGATGTAGAAGTGCTGCAAGCATTCGATAGTCGAAGATTGGGAGAGTATTTCGATGCAACCCTTACACAGGCACTAAAAAATGTTGTGTTAGAAGAAGAGCAGCAACTACTGGAAGAGGCTAAACCAATCTACCAATCTAAACAGTTTCTTCTCCCGGATGGTATCATCTATTGTTTCACAGAACGCTACCCAGGCTGCATTTAATACAGAGATTTCTCATCAATTTGGAACCACTTATATTTAGATAAACGTTCGCAGCTCGTGGTCGTGCGGTAGCGTTCTCGCTTTCCGCGCCCGGGTTCCCGGGTTCGATTCCCGGCGGGGTCAGGGATTTTCTCTGCCTCGTGATGACTGGATGTTGTGTGATGTCCTTAGGTTAGTTAGGTTTAAGTAGTTCTAAGTTCTAGGGGACTGATGACCATAGATGTTAAGTCCCATAGTGCTCAGAGCCATTTAGATAAACAACTTCTTTACACCGTCTTACACCCACGCAGTAACTGTCACTCTATGTTGTAATGCACGAAAATAGTGTGCATAATGCATGAAATTAGTGCGCAGTATGCCACAGGATACATTCGCAACACCCCACCCCCACCCATTTCTCAACATAAAGACGTGGCGAAAGAATAGCCGACAGTGGGTATTTATTTTGCCCATAGTCTTGTAATACTGTAAAAAAAGGAAAATGCAAAATAGTACAGAAACGAAAAAAATTGAGGATGTTGGAAAGAATGTCACACAGTGTAAATACTAATCCGATGTACTAAGCATAATATTTCATTTCAGTGATATTCTATTGGAAGAGGAATGGAGTATAATAACTAAGAAATTAAAACTGCACTGGTCACCATTCGTACAGAAAAAGTAGACACGAGGAAGCCATGGATAAATCAGTCATAGTTCAATATTAACGCTGTATTGTTTTTACAGTAATGCTCCACATTCGGAGTGTCTGTGGTACATTGGTGCTCGTTTTCTACAATGATTGAAATAAAAGAAAAGAAATGGTCTCTGATGTGAGTTGCTAGGTCAAATTCTCTATTACAGTTTGAGAGACTCAAAGATACTTGAACACTATGCTTGCTACCGTTTAAGTTTCATCCTTTCCATAAACTAACTATGAAACGGTAAGCTGCCTACTACTTGCAGTGTAATGGCCGGACGCTGTGGCCGAGCAGTTCTAGGCGCTTCAGTCCGGAACCGCGCTGCTGCTACGGTCGCAGGTTCGAATCCTGCCTCGGGCATGGATGTGTGTGATGTCCTTAGATTAGTTGTGTTTAAGTAGTTGCAAGTCTAGGGGACTGATGACCTCAGATGGTTGAAACGGCTCTGAGTACTATGGGACAACATCTGATGTCATCAGTCCCCTAGAACTTAGAACTACTTAAACCGAACTAACCTAAGGACATCACACACATCAATGCCCGATGCAGGATTCGAACCTGCGACCGTAGCGGTTGCGCGGTTCCAGATTGAAGCACCTAGAACCGCTCGGCCACAGCGGCCAGCTGACCTCAAATGTTAATTACCATAGTGCTTAGAGCCATTTGACCCATTTTGCAGTGTAATGCAATAGAGTGCGCTAGGTGTAGAAAGACCGTCTTACTGAGAATATTCTTCTGGAGTGTATAAATTTTACTTTGCGTCTTGTTTCCTGCTGCTCCGCCTACGCCCATGGACGCTTATAAAGATGCTTACTTGGATTGGATTTCACTGACACACAGAACAGTGAAGCAAGCCTTTAGGCGTGTAATGAGGGCGAATCCAAAGAAAGTACACCGCAACTCGGGTATTTACATATGAACTGCCTTTATTTAATGGTCTGTGGGACAGCCTTTCTCCACGATGCCGTTTAACACATGACCCTGTAAAAATGAAAAAGAGGAAAGAACAGTGGTTGGCTGAAGTCTGTATGTTTGCCGACAACCGGTGCCGTGACTCATACGCATTTCCTGTTTTGTAAATCACGTGGCCTCAAGTGCATCCGGCAATTTGGAAATATAAATGCCTTGGGTCTTCGGGATCAGCGATCATGTCGAATATTTCCCTCCATGCATCTGTGGTTGGGCTATGAATAGCGACAACAACGCTTTAGAAAAACACAAATAAGGCAAGCAAGCTGACATGGACAGCTTTCAAGTGTATACAACCTCGTAGATTACTTTGGCTACAGAATGAAAGCTGGCAGAAGGGGATCGAAATATGAGACAACTGTTAATTTTATTTTCTTACGTTTTGTCCACAGATGTTCTTACAATGGGGCAACAGAATGGCGCTTGAACAAACAGAGTTCTTCACTATCACACATTCCTTGGTCGTCAAATCGAAGAAGGATCTCAGCCAGAAACGGTTCTTCAGCAACGTGCTTGGCCAAAATGAGGACAGCAGTGTGTAACTGCCCTCTTACTACGTTATGTGATGTACGGTCCAGTCACATTCGTGTGAATACCGCCTATGTTCGACGTCGTCCTTCAATAACCACCCACAGACCACCTTTGGCAGGACAAGCAGTGGAGGGTTTATAAATCGTGTCGGGAGGGGGGATACGGAAAGCAGTGCTGTCGCTGTCGTAATGCAGAGACGAAATAATTTACTTGACGTCCAAAAGGGCATGATCATTGGCTTTCGGACCAAGAGTGGAAGCATTTTCTAAGCAGCTAAATTTGTAAACTGTCTGAGGGCCTCCGTGGTTGTAGCATACCATCCGTGACAAAATGGCGCTATCCAAAGCTGGCGCCTACGCAACTGTGTACGGGCCATAGATGACAGGGGTGAACGAAGGTTGCAGAGATGTGTACCTAGGAATTGACGTGTGACTGTTGAGCAGCTGACCGTCTAGATGAAACAAGGAGCTACCAACAGTATCTCCTCAAAGCCAGTTCACAAACGTTGCTGGGTATGAACCCCCTAAGCAAGCGTCTGGTTCATGCACTCATGCTGACTACTGTTCGTCGGCAGCGAAGGCTGGAATTTCCACGCCTGTAACGCAAGTGGACGTTCACTAAGTGGCGACAGGTGGCTTTTTCAGAGAATCACGGTTTATGCTTCATCAGACGGACGGCCGTTGGCGTGTATTGCGTGAAACGTGGGAAAGCAAACAAGGAGCGAGCGTTATGGGCTGGAAAACGTTTTCGAGGCATTTCCTGGGCGGTCTCGTCATTCAGGTACGTATAATGGATCATACCAAGTATGCATCTATCCTTGGAGACTATGTACACCGAAAAATGTAGTTTGTTTCTCTTGGCAGTATGACATCTACCAGCAGGGCAGCGCAACACGCACACAGCTCGCTGTGTACGTCGTGGTTCGGAAATCACCAGGATGGGTTTATCGTACTCTTCTAGCCACCGGGCTCGCCGGATTTAAGCCCAATCGACAGTCTGTGGGATCACCTCGACCCTCAACAGAGAAATCTAACGCACCTGGCCACGGTACTCTAGTGGGAATAGCTCCACATCCCTGTCGGTACCATGTACAACCTTACTGACTCTCCTCCCGCACGTCTTGCTGCAGTCTGCGCTGCAACAGGTGATTCTCATGCTTTTGACAGGTATTACGTTAGTGTGACAAAACTGTGTATAACGCACAGGTCAATAACTGTAAGCGTGACAGTAGCATTTCCGATTACCTCGGTTTAAGGGGACACATTTTATGCAATGTAGAATGTATGTGGACGTTAAATCTTTACTTCTAAAGTGCGGCATTGAGACTAATGCCTAATAGACGATTCTATGGGTGATCAGTATGCAGAGAGGCTACAACTGTTGTGCTAGTTTCTTTCGAACAATGACATACAATTTGATGGACAAGCAGCGACGGCATCTGAAACGAGTGGAGAGCAGCGACACTCTAGAAATGGAAAGCCATTGTTATCTTGAAAATTACGTCGAAAGAAGGAGAAACGCCGGCCGCTGTGGCCGAGCGGTTCTAGGCGCTTCAGTCCGGAACCACGCGGCTGCTACAGTCGCAGGTTCGAATCCTGCCTCGGGCATGGATGTGTGTGCTGTCCGTAGGTTAGTTAGGTTTACGTTGTTGGTTGGTTCAAATGGCTCTGAGCACTATGCGACTTAACTTCTGTGGTCATCAGCCGCCTAGAACTTAGAACTAATTAAACCTACCTAACCTAAGGACATCACACACATCCATGCCCGAGGCAGGATTCGAACCTGCGATCGTAGCGGTCACGCGGTTCCAGACTGAAGCGCCTTTAACCGCACGGCCACACCGGCCGGCGTTTACGTAGTTCCAAGTCTAGAGGACTGATGACCTCAGATGTTAAGTCCCATAGTACTTAGAGCCATTTGAACCAATTTTGAAGGAGAAACAGCGAGCTAATAGTTCCTCATCAACAGAGACCTAGCCGCTGGACTGCATTTAAAACTGTTTGATAGGCCTCATATTTCAATTAGTCGCAGCCGTAGGTAGTCGTAAATACGTAGGTTGGAACGTAAATAGTGGCAACACCGCTGTGGAGACACTATGGAATGGATTCTACTATTGTCGCTGATAGCACACGTTTTTGACATACCTTCCTTACCTCCGAGCAAATGGACTCGCCCGTCCCACCTCACCGGCGTGCGCACAATCGAGGTAAACTCAGTCACTTGTGAGCGAGCGGTCTAATGTAACGATGTCACTATGTTTTCGAAACAGGAACAACGGAGTTGGATCAAGAGTGAATGTGCCAGAGGTCGTACAGCACGACAATGTCATCAGGTCTTCAAGAGACGTGCGGGGAATCGGCGTTGCCGTACAGAACAGTGGCACGTTGGGTAAAAGCCTTCAACGAAGGTCGGCAAACTGTGGCAGACATGCATCGGGCAGGTCGTCCTAGCGTCTCTGAAGAGAGGTGCATTTTGCTGCTGCGTTAGTGGGCAGTGATCGACGCCATACGAATCGTGGGCTCACCCATGAAACCGGATTAGCGCATTCGACTGTGCTTCGCATCGTGAAGGAACGCCTGGGCATGCGAAAAATTGCATCACCATCGGTTCCGCATTACAACAGAAATGCAAAAATGGATGCGTTACGACGCTGCTCAGACGCACTTGGAGCGTTATGATCGCGAAGGAGTCTTTCTTACGCCGAATCGTAACAATGGATGAGACATGGGCCACATCGTACGAGCCAAAACTGAAACGCTAATCCAACGAATGGCGTCATTATGGGACGCCGCGAAAGTCAAACGTACGTCAGATCCCTAGTATGGTGAAAGTTATGATGATTCTCGTGTACGACTTGTAACCTCCCCCTCACTTATCGACCTTAATGACAGTGAAAAATTAAACCGCGTGTACATAATGGAAATTTGGGAAAAGCAATCGTCACCGAAGTTAATTTCTCGGTAAGGAGGGAGGAAAGGGTTACATATTTATGAAAGGAAAAATGCAAATGAAACTGGTGGAAATTAATTTTGAAAAGGGGTAAAGTTAATAAAGAAAGTAAATGTGCGGCCGTTACGCTAACAATTAACTAGCGGTAATTAGATATTTGAGATTTAGGGGAAATTACAGTCACCAGTCCTAAGGAAAATTACTATAGTAACTGAAAAAGAAAGGTTATTACACATATAATTAGCACTAGAAGCGTGTCAACTGAAGGTTGACACGTGTAGTGTGAAAACTGAAAGTTTGTCAGAAGTAATAAATTTCGCTACACTCTGACTTAATTTAGCAAAAGAATTAATAAAACTGGAAAATCGAAAGTTAATTTAGTGACTGAAGTTAATAGTGAGCTTTCTTTCTGAAGCACATCGAAATTCAGTAAAATACGGTTAGTCTTGGACTACCTCAACAATCATTTCAAAAGCCTCTTGAATCTACGCAATTTAGAAATAAGAGATTTAACTTTGAACTTGAATTAAATGATTCTGAACAATTAACAATACTAAAATTTAGTACGTACCAAGCTGAGCTGCAGTCACAGGTAAGCTAAAATACGGTAACAAAACTCGCACTCTTAATTTGTGCTTGTGTAATCTAAATATTGTAGCCAGCTATGAATACCTTAACTGAACGTTGAAATTTAAGCAGTGAAATCTAATGATGCTGGCGTTCGAATTTCAACGACACTCGGGTTCATTCCGGAAAAGGAAGGGACCTTGCTTGGTAATGCAATTGGGACAATGAGCAACAAACGTTCATGCTAAGTTGCTGTAATTTTGTGATGCAACAATTTTAAA
This sequence comes from Schistocerca cancellata, assembly GCF_023864275.1. Lineage (NCBI taxonomy): Eukaryota > Metazoa > Arthropoda > Insecta > Orthoptera > Acrididae > Schistocerca > Schistocerca cancellata. Next base: position 927,656,587 of record NC_064626.1, on the reverse strand, counting down.
AGTTTGAAAAGCTGAGGTCTGCCACACAGTTCTAAAACCTTACGTGCTTCCAGTCTTCCTTGTTGGTTGATTGAAGGTTTGAAGCCGTCGATCGAGGAGGTGGCGACAGTCACTCATTGTCGGCCGTCGCTGTTGCAGAAGCTGGATGTTGGCGCGCCTTCTTCTCGACACGGTCACCAGACGAAACGGGCTCTTGATGTGCGCCAGCTAATGCTTCCCGTCCCCGACACCATGTCAGAAACTATCATAGCAAGTCGAGCGCAATTACATGCTGCCCAACCGCGAAAGCGCGGCAACTCGCGGGAGCGTCACACAACACACCTGCTCCACTGCACCACCCCAGCCAGAATCTGCCTCTGCCCGCGCTCCACGCGACAGAATTAACACTACCAAAGATCCTAAACACTTTGGTTCTCCACACGACCTATTGATGTATTCGTTCGATAGCATAGTTTTCCCTAGGCCAGACCCAGCGTATAAATACAAATAATATTCACAAAAGAAACCAACATATATATATATATATATATATATATATATATATATATATATACAAACAGTAAAACAATTACAATATATAAAGACACAGAAATGTCATATCTTCAGGTAACAAAATAAGGGAAAAAAATTTATAATGCAGCAGATGGAAGTAGGAGGATATGGATTTCCGGCGTTACAGTCTGTGATGGCGTTATCCTAACGCATTACGTTCCTCCACGGCAGACCGTCAATGCACAGCATTACTGTTCGTTTTTGGTGCATCACCTGCGACCAGCTTTGCGAAAGAAGCGGCGACACTTTCTGCGTAACCCACCCATCATTTTGCGAGACAAAGCGCGGGCGCATACAGCGCAAGATGTGGCTGCTCTGTTCGGTCGATGCGATTGGGAAGTACTGTACCCTCCACCATACTCCCCAGACTTATCTCCCTGTAACTTTGATTTGATTCTGAGGATGAAGGAACCACTTCGTGGCATTCTCTTCAGAACTGTTCCAGAGATTCGACAGGCAGTAGACCGCTCCATTGGCACCATCAACACAAGAGGCTCTGCAAACTGTATACTACGCCTTCCACATCGCTGGCAACGGGTTCTACACAAGGCTGGTAACTACTTTGAAGGACAGTAACAGGTGCAAAGTAACTCCTTTGGATCGGTTGTGAATAAATAATTGCCACTATTTAAGTTCCAACCTTAGAACATGTATAAAGGCAAGATAGAGCTAACAATATCAACATAGTACCAGTATTTCTAGATGAAACATTGCAGAGCTTTAGTAATAACACATATCGTAAGATGTAGCATGAATAGTATATGGAATATGTCAGGTGTAAGACGCAGGTGATGATTATCTGTCCATCGGGATTTCGGGAATTTCCTGATTGTTGTCAGCGTTCAGTTATTGGGTAACTTGCATATCTGAAAAACAAAAGAAGAATCCATTGGGCTCTTGAGTCATCATGTGCAACTTGTTCGTTAAACTGAGATCTTAAATTTTTTAACTTCCATGCTATCCAAGGACACGGTGAAGTTTCTCTCCTACAACACACATGAAACGGTCCGCTTATGTCTTGATGCGACTGCTGCCTTGAGAGTCTTCCGATCAACACGACATAGGTCAGGATAACAGATTAATTAAAACGACGAATTCAAGAGGAATTACGTTATCGAAACTGCATCGTTGGCCGTTACAACTGCAATAGTAGGAAGGATGATCAACAATGAAAATTTACTTATTATATTTATACATTTTACTAGGAAGAAGTGATGATTAAATTTTTGGGTAACTTGGAAGTGTTCAAGATGCTTAGTTAAATACACAGACCTGTCCCCTCTGACAGCGAGGAGAACTTAACCTGGATGAGCATTGATTTTAATTGAGCTTGGACGACAGTTACGAATATCTCATTCCATGCAGCTTTAACGGAATGCCGGCCGAAGTGGCCGTGCGGTTAAAGGCGTTGCAGTCTGGAACCGCAAGACCGCTACGGTCGCAGGTTCGAATCCTGCCTCGGGCATGGATGTTTGTGATGTCCTTAGGTTAGTTAGGTTGAACTAGTTCTAAGTTCTAGGGGACTAATGACCTCAGCAGTTGAGTCCCATAGTGCTCAGAGCCATTTGAACCATTTAACGGAATGTCAGAAATCATCAACCGGTCTGGCTGGCGAGTATTGCGTGCGTTCTCAGGGAAACCCACGACCAGATGTTTTTTGTAGGGGAAGGGAGGAGCGATAAATATGGCGAACACGCCGTCCAGGGCAACTGACGAACACCCTCGGTATTGAGGTAGGTTAGCAAAGCACGAGAACATACGGTCTTGCGTTACAGTGTTGAAAGGAAAAGTCGCGGAGACATGGAAGAGAGGGCACATCCAAGGGCATCAACACATTAGAAACGCTATGTTTCCTGTCATATTACCGAGTATTCAAAATCAGCGCCATAACACACAGAAGACGAAAGATGAACAAGTGAGCAACGACAATAACATAACACATCTCACTGAGTGTATTAAGTGTCTGCTCAGATCACATTTCGCCACATTTTGTGTAAGTGCTTGTGAGGTGAAGTAATGAGCGGAAATTTATGAAGAACTGAGTGAAAGCAATGCGCTACATAGTAGCTGATTGATACACCAACCAGGCAGACGAAACAGGACGGAAAATGTAAGGACAGAAACGTACATAACCTCTAACCTCGAAACAGCTCTCCACAAATACACAATAATTTTCTTCATGGCTAGTTAGCGTTGTCAAAAAAAACGACGAAAACGAGCGCTAAAATCGATGTTTGATAATACAGTCCAATTAGCGATGTAATTTTAAGGTGAGTGTCCAAAGAAAACGAAGCAAATTGCAAATATTGTATACTAGTTAAATTATTACAAATGTGATATTGTTCATCAGAGACAATAAAAGTTAACCCACAGAAGATGACACATTGGTGTCGAAACATGTCTGGGGAAATATAAAAATAAACTAGTTGTGTTTGTATGAGGCTGATTTCCGACATAACCCAGTTTTTGGAATTTCAGAGTTAAAAATAAGAACCTGAGGAAGGAATTCTCTTTTTTCGTCGAAAGCCGGCACATGTCTCCACCGTCAGCAGAAGTGCTGCTGATAGGTGAGTGAGTGCTAAGCGCTGGAGATAACCCAATTACAGGGGATCGAGGTCGCAGAGCAGAGTGGAGCCGCGGCGGCGCCCGCACGGCGCGGCGGCTGGCCGGTAGGCCGGTCACGTAGCGCCCGGCAGCGCCAGCGCAGGCGAAGGCCCGGTCGCGGCCGCGGCCGCGCTCGAGATGGCCGGCTGCGAGCTGCTCACCTCGGCTACCAAATACGCGCCTACTGACCCCGCTGGCCCCTGCACTCGCAATTTCGCGGCCTTGCTGCCTGACATCTTGCCCAATGCCGCTTACGAGCAGCACTTCTGAACGCTACATACGGATCAACGTAGCAAGCGCAACTTCCATACACAACACTCAATGTAGATTCAAAAAGGTTCAAATGGCTCTGAGCACTATGGGACTTAACATCTGAGGTCATCAGTCCCCTAGAACTTAGAACTACTTAAACCTAACTAACCTAAGGGACATCACACACAGTCATGCCTGAGGCAGGATTCGTACCTGCGACCGTAGCGGTCGCGAGGTTCCAGACTGAAGCACCTAGAACAGCTCGGCCACACCGTCCGGCCTCAATATAGACCACAGTTAACAGTACGGACATCTATACTGCTGTCCGTTCAATTTGTAACACCGCGTAGTACAGTAAATATCGAACTTTTACTCACTTAGCTTATCGTAGAAAGAATGCTTTATTAAATCTGTAGGTTTTGTTTCGTCTCAAAGTCATCAAACAAAAGGGAATTAACAGAAAATAACAGTTATAAAACATGTACGTAGACAATGGACAGTAATATGTAAACATGAAAAAGGACAAATAAATCTATAATTAACTCGCTTTTGCCCAAAAGTGAGCTACGTTCAAAGCATTACAGTTAACATACAGTTAGAAGTAACTGTGCTTTCAGCATTGCAGCGCGTCAGCAATCGTAAGTACCGAAATGATTATGAAAAATCCGCCTCGATTGCACAAACTACCTAGTGTTTACCTAGGTTTCAGCATGGGTAACCACGCCTTCTTCAGAACAAATATAAGATAGCTTGCCGAAATAGGCATAGTCAACGGCTAAAATCAACACCTACAGCTGCAGTACCCCATACAATATTTTTACAAATACACGGTACGTATGCACCAAGTCAATAACGGAGAGCCTGTGACCATCTTACGTTGGCTGGGGCGAGGCAGCACACACAGGGTTGAGATAAGTATTATTATTGACTTGGTACATATGTACCGTGTATTTGTAAATTTTTTTTATGGGGTCTTGCCGCTGTAAGTGTTGATTTTAGCCTTTGACTATGCCTATTTAGGCAAGCTATCTTATATTTGTTCTGAAGAAGGCGTGGTTACCCAGGCTGAAACCTAGGCAAACACTATGTAGTTTGTGCAATCGAGGCGGATATTTCGTAATCATTTAGAAGTAACTGTACATAAACGAACATTCATAAATACACTGAAGTATAGACTAACAAGACATTGAATTAAGTTGTCTTCTCCCAGAAACGGACAACGTGTAAGGCGTTAGAATTGGCCAGCATCAACTCTTTTCAGTGCATGATGACGGGCACAGACGGCAGTTGCACAGGTGAGATATCGTCTACTCCTCCTCTCCACACTCACAAGTTGAGGGTCTTCTAGCGTATCCCCATTTTTCAAGAGTTCCTTTACACCGCCCAACACCAGTTCGTAATCTGTTGACGGAGCTCCAGGTACACCAGCTCTCATTATCACCGGGAGGTAGTTCTTCTTTAGGTTGTCTCCAGCCTAAAGGAGCAGTCTCTACTCTTTTTCTCCACGTGTCAAGCCTTTGGTTTGTGTTGTTGTTATTTACATAGACCCTTACAAAACTTTTTATCGACTTCTAGCGAGACGGTGCTGGTGAATGTCCAAATAATGGCTGAGAATCTGTAGGTGATTTCTGGATATACGGAGTGCCATGTTCAGTACACAGAACTACCATCCACTGCAGCAGAAACGTCTCTAACATCGCTGGGCATCCACTCAAGCTGAGACAGGTATGGGAACGTGATTCCACGTTCCTTCACTCTGTCGGTGTTCATCAATCGAAGTGGCTTGTTAGTGGTGGCGTCCCATGCTCTCAGCAATCCATGCGCGGAAGTTTTGAGCCATATATCTAGCGAATGTGCGGGTAGGGGCAACAGTCAGACCCTCTCTATCGACACAGCTCAGGACAGTATGGGCAACATACGGCCTGCTTCCACTCCCCCTCCCCCAACCATCAAACCGGCATGCAGTGCATGGTGCAGTGTAGTTTGTACCACTGCTAGATTGTTCGTATTGATTTATGTTGCTGGCAGAAAAATCTCTCTGCAACCTGTCGCAAATGTCTTACCTCTAAACTTTTACGATAGTGTTTCACGAAAAGAACGTCTTCTTCCCTCCACTTACCCCATTTTTAAAGGAGAATTTCCGTAACACTCGTGTGTTTATCGAACATCTACATCTACATGACTACTCTAAATTTCACATTTAAGTGCTTGGCAGAGGGTTCGTCGAACCACAATCATACTATCTCCCTACCATTCCACTCTCGAACAGCGCGTGGGAAAAACGAACACCTAAACCATTCTGTTCGAGCTCTGATTTCTCTTATTTTATTTCGATGATCATTCCTACCTATGTAGGTTGGGCTCAACAAAATATTTTCGCATTCGGAAGAGAAAGTTGGTGACTGAAGTTTCGTAAATAGATCTCGCCGCGACGAAAAACGTCTTTGCTGTAATGACTTCCATCCCAATTCGCGTATCATATCTCCCCTACTACGTGATAATACAAAACGAGCTGCTCTTTTTTGCACCCTTTCGATGTCCTCCGTCAATCCCAGCTGGTAAGGATCCCACACAGCGCAGCAATATTCTAACAGGACGAACGAGTGTAGCGTAAGCTGTCTCTTTAGTGGACTTGTTGCATCTTCTAAGTGTCCTGCCAATGAAACGCAACTTTTGGCTCGCCTTCCCCACAATATTATCAATGTGGTATTTCCAACTGAAGTTGTTCGTAATTTTAACACTCAGGTACTTAGTTGAATTGACAGCCTTGAGAATTGTACTATTTATCGAGTAATCGAATTCCAACGGATTTCTTTTGGAACTCATGTGGATCACCTCACACTTTTCGTTATTTAGCGTCAACTGCCACCTGCCACACCATACAGCAATCTTTTTTAAATCGCTTTGCAACTGATACTGGTCTTCGGATGACCTTACAAGACGGTAAATTACAGCATCATCTGCGAACGACCCAAGAGAACTGCTCAGATTGTCACCCAGGTCATTTATATAGATCAGGAACAGCAGAGGTCCCAGGACACTTCCCTGGAGAACACCTGATATCACTTCAGTTTTACTCGATGATTTGCCTTCTATTACTACGAACTGCGACCTTCCTGACAGGAAATCACGAATCCAGTCGCACAACTGAGACGATACCCCATAGGCCCGCAGCTTGATTGGAAGTCGCTTGTGAGGAACGGTGTCAAAAGCTTTCCGGAAATCTAGAAATACGGAATCAACTTGAGATCCCCTGTCGATAGCGGCCATTACTTCGTGTGAATAAAGAGCTAGCTGCGTTGCACAAGAACGATGTTTTCTGAAACCATGCTGATTACGTATCAATAGATCGTTCCCTTCGAGGTGATTCATAATGTTTGAATACAGTATATGCTCCAAAACTCTACTGCAAACCGACGTCAATGATATAGGTCTGTAGTTAGATGGATTACTCCTACTACCCCTCTTAAATACTGGTGCGACCTGCGCAATTTTCCAGTCTGTAGGTACCGATCTATCGGAGAGCGAGCGGTTGTATATGAGTGCTAAGTAGGGAGCTACTGTATCAGCGTAATCTGAAAGGAACCTAATCGGTATACAATCTGGACCTGAAGACTTGCCCGTATCAAGCGATTTGAGTTGCTTCGCAACCCCTAAGGTATCTACTTCCAAGAAACTCATGCTAGAAGCTGTTCGTGTTTCGAATTCTGGAATATTTCATTCATCTTCCCTGGTGAAGGAATTTCGGAAAACTGCGTTCAATAACTCCGATTTAGCGGCACAGTCGTCGGTAACAGTACCATCGGCACTGCGCAGCGAAGGTATTGACTGCGTCTTGCCGCTTGTGTACTTTACATACGACCAGAATTTCTTCGGATTTTCTACCAAATTTCGAGACAATGTGTAATTGTGGAACTTATTAAAGGCATCTCGCACTGAAGTCCGTGTCAAATTTCGCGCGTCTGTAAATTTTAGCCAATCTTCGGGATTTCGCGTTCTTCAGAACTTCGCATGCTTTTTCCGTTGCCTCTGCAACAGAGTTCGGGCCTATTTTGTGTACTACGGGGGATCAGTTCCACCTCTTACCAATTTATAAGGTATGAATCTCTCAATTGCTGTTGCTACTATATCTTTGAATTTGAGCCACATCTCGTCTACATTTGCATAGTCAGTTCGGAAGGAATGGAGATTGTCTCTTAGGAAGGCTTCTAGTGACACTTTATCCGCTTTTTTAAATAAAATTATTTTGCGTTTGTTTCCGGTGGATTTGGAAGAAACGGTATTGAGCCTAGCTACAACGACCTTGTGATCACTAATCCCTGTATCAGTCATGATGCTCTCTATCAGCTCTGGATTGTTTGTGGCTAAGATATCTACCGGTATCAAATATGACAGCACGCTCTGAAATGATTCGATGTCTTCCTTTCATCTGACTCGTGGCGATACCAAAATCTCGAGCAGTATTCAAACATTCCGCATGCTCCGATCTTCGTTGACGGACTGCATTATGGCATTGTGTCTAGGATTACAGAATCCGTCCGTTGCCCTTCATCCATGGTCCGCAAGATATCGTGCGGAAAAAGAGCAAGCTAGTTTTCGCACGAGCGAAACTTCCTAAATACGTGCTGATTTGTGGACAGAAGACTTTCCGTCGCGAGGAAATTAATTATTTTCGAACTTGGAACGTACTCAAGAATTCTGCAGCAAACATACGTTCAGGATAATGGGCTGTAATTTTGCGGATCCGTTCCTTAGACCTTGTTACATCTAGGAGTCAAATCCGCTTTTTACCATTTGGTTTGCAGTTTGCTCTGGGCGAGCGATTCGCGATAAATGGAAGCAAAATACGGGGTCAATGCTGAAGAGCAGTGTCCGTAAAACCGAACTAGGATTCCATCCGGACCTGGCGTCATATTTGTTTTCAACTCTTACAGTTACTATTCAAAGCTGGTGATGCCTATTTCTATGCCCTTCATATGAGATTTTCTGATGAAGATCAAACGATGGAATGTCTGTAAGCTCCTCCTACATGAATGATTTTTAAGTGCCAAATTTAAAAACTTCAGACTTCTTTTTGGTATATTCTATTGCCACACCAGCCTCACCGTCAAGTGACTGAAGAGGAACCTTCCACCCGCTTAGCCGTTTTACGTGCTAACAACATTTTCTAGCCTTCTCAGCAACATCTTTCGCTAAGGTATGAGGGTGGAGGTTGCATGCCGTGTGCACTGCTCATGCTGAAGAATATCGTTACGGAGTCCTTTGCTGCGCTAACCTCTTAATCACATTGTAAGCACTTGCACCCTACAGCCTCATTTATTTGTTAGATGTGTTCCAATCTGTGTCTTCTGCTACAGGTTTTACCCTCTATAGCTCCGTCTGGTACCATGGAGGCATCATGGAGGTCGTTCTCATGGACGACAATGCACGCGCCCATCGTGCACATCTTGTGAATGACTTTCTTCAGAATGACTACATCGCTCGACTAGTGTCCAGCTTGTTCTCCAGACATGAACCCTATCGAACATGCCTGGGATAGATTGAAAAGACCTGTTTATGATGCCTTAATACATGTCCTATCATCCTACCCATTCTTGTTGACTGTGTTTTCCATGTATACCTTTCTTCGCCGACTGTGCAGGAATCTAATTTTCAACATTCTTCTGTAGCACGACATTTCAAACTATTAACTTCTCTTCTGTTTCGGTTTTCCCACTACCCATGTTTCAGTATAAGGCAATGATGTGCTCAAATCGTATATTCTCAGAAATTTCGTCTTCAAATTGAGGCCTCCTGTGTTTCATTCCAGCAGGGCCAGGAATGCCCTTTTTGCCAGTACTAGTCTGCTCTTTATGTCCTCCTTGCTTCGTCCGCCGTGGGGAATTTCGCTTCCAAGGTAGCAGAATTCCTGAAAGTCGTTTACTTCGTGATCAAATTTGATGTTAACTTTCTCGCTATTCTCATATCTGATACTTCACATCACTCTTGTCTTTTTCCAGTTTACTTTTAATCCAATTGTGTTTTCATTAGGCTGTTCATTCCATTCAACAGACCATTTAATTCTTCTTCACTTTCAGTATAGATAACAAAGTCATCAGCTAATTTTACCATAGATATCCTTTCATCTTGAATTTTTAATTCCGTTGTTGAACCTTTCTTTTATTTCCGTCAAAGTTTCTTCTACGTTTAGATTGAAAAGTTGGGGTGAAAGACAGCATCGCTGTCTTAGGCTCGTTTTAATCCGAGCCCTCCATTATTGGCCTTCCAGTTTTATTGTTCGCTCTTGGTTCATGTACAGTACCAGTCTTTGCCTACAGCTTAATCTTATTTTTATTAGAATTTCTAACATTTTGCACCTGCCTTAATGCGTCAGGAATGCATCGCCTGCTGTCCAAAATTACCAGCTGTATGAGCCAGAGGTGATCATGCCGCGTACGCAGTGGCAACATTTCCCTTTATTCCAGGTTCTATGTCCATATAATGATAACGAATGCAGTCTGACAGCGTTATTCCTTCTCGGAAGTTCCCCCATCAATATGTCAATACTGATACTTTACGTTGAACAACTACCCATCTGAAATGAAACTGTGATATCACTTGTGCGTGCAGTGTTATGTAGGGCACGCCACTGTCCTCACGCCCCATCTGCTCTCCCGGCAAAGAGAAACTGCAACAGACAACGCTTCGCTGACATTTCGTGGTAGTCCTGACGGCGTTGCACTGTCTGTGTGGATATTTGCCCTGCTGCAGAAACCCACATATCCTGAGAAACAATTTCGGGTGCTAGTCGTTGAGGTACTGGATGGAGTTGAGTTTGGCCCTCCCGAATCTGTCGATCACATATCTATATGACAGTCGCGAGATCTCGACCAACCTGAGCTAGAGCGAGAAACCGCAGTATCGACAGGACATAATACTGCCACTGTCCAATTCCGACAGTGCTGATGGATGTTTGTCTTTTTTGTTGAAGTCGTAAAACGATTTTCCCTTAAATACCCAATAATGAAATGCGATTTCTGACTGAGATACTCCTTACCTAACTATTCCGTACACATATAATGCAAGTGTCACTCCCACATGCCTTGCGCAGTTGCTAATCATTAGCATATCCAAGCATGTAGTACACTTCATACCTATTTGAATGTTGTTGCATGTTGCTTTCGAGGTGTCATGTTGTGTAGCAATGATCATCAGAGCAAGTATATACTCCTCAAGCGAGCTCTTCGGTGCGCGAGGGAGCGTACATTCCCTATCACTATCATATTCCCTTTCCAGCTCCGTTTGAGAAAGGAGCTTTGGAAGAGCGACTGTTGACAAGTTTCTTTGTGAGATCTAGTTTCTCTGATTTAAGCGTCGTCGTAAATCCGCGACATATATCTCGAGGGAGTGATAGTCTACTTAACTCGGCATGTTAACAGTAAATCTCTCCACAATGCAGAACCCATGTTTCGTAACGTTTGCCACTGGACTAACGCTCCCACACTTCCTGCAGGAACTCGCAACGCCGTCATTTTCCTAACACACTTGCCAACGAAGGGAAGACGAAATGGTCAATCTTAGCACGCTAGGACAGTAACAACAAAGACACGTGGTATTCGCTGATTAAACACACCCTTGATTCCTCAAGGAGGAGATCACAAGGAAAAAAATTATTATTATTCACGGTATTAAAGCAGTTCACGTGTATTCTATTAAAAACCGGACGAGTTCAAGCAGGACTCGCGCTCTGAGCGTTCCGAAGCAACTTAATCATGGAAACAGATAACCCATATATACGGGTTGGTGAGTGAGTTTGCGATTATCTACCAGTTCCCGAGAAAAGGGATCTTAACACAGACACAGGGACAGACAGACAAAAAATGACAAAAAACGGTTTTTTATGTGATATAAATGCATATTAACGACTTGAGGACTTTCTGCTTTACTTGTATTGATAAACCTTGCTTGTTGCCAAATTTCACGATTCTAGGTGAATTTGAAATACCCTGTAGGTTCTGATAAGTGAATTGGCAAGTATCAAATGGCCGTATCTTTCGATTGCACTGAATTGGAATCTAATTTTTTTATAACGCCAAGGGACCGTAGTCCTAAGCGCTTGACATAAATTTCAATCTGGTACTTCTCCCCGTTCCTGATAAAAAGGGATCTTAGCAGACGCACAGACATATCGACAGCAAAGTGATCACATAAGATTTCCGTTTTCACCGACTGAGGTACGAAAACGTAAAAACGAGACATCTGTTAAAATTAACACCCTATCCAAGGAATGATTCCTACCTCACTGCACACATATTTTTACAGTTTTCCTAAAACAAGTACACAGTACATTATTTTGAAAATTAAGGAGCATTTTCTCATCGAGTAACATCTGACAACATAAATAACTCTGATGCAAAATTTGTCATTCGTCTTTATATTACGAAACTTTAAAATTTGAAGAGCTTTCCTTATGCCTCATTATATCAGGAAGGCAGAGTTGACAATACCGTACAACTACGACGCCTAAATGAAACGGTTCAGAGGCGTATGCGGACCGACAGCAGCCTGCTGTGGGCACGGATTTGTTTCAAATAATCCACAGAGGAGTCTGCCCAGTGCAGTTGTCTGTGCTTACATAGGAATTTCCGTCTCACTTCCCAAAGGATCCTCAATACAGTCCCTGCTTGACTGCTCGGCGAGTGTATGAAACACTTCCCAGCCACACTGTTGAGTCGGCAAAGTCTGTGGGCGAGTCCCGCTAACAAAACGCAGCTTCAAGCTCCCAAGAGGTATTATTCTGCTGCGCAAAGACTAAAAGATTCTGTTAATAAGAAATTATAAATAACGTTCCTAGTGGAATCCATTCTGAGTTGTAAACAAATTATGTTCATCTCCGGTCTGTTTTTTCTTCATAAAAGTAATAACAGTACGGAATATACTCCAGCTATCGAGAACCACACGAGTGATGATGTTCAGGTCACACGTTCATCCGATTTCACAGGCCTATTGCTTCCACATGAATGTAGATAGAAATTTGGGGTAACTTTTAAATTCAACATCGAAACTAAAGATTCATCTCGACGCCAGCTATAAATTACCGTTTCATATGGTTACCAGTACAAGTCTGGGAGGTACAGCTAACAGCGTCGTTCATTACACAGTATGCGTAAGGTCGAAATGGGTATAACACTGAAGGCATTCTCCGTTTGAATGGCTGTAATACAGTTACAACAACTCAAGTCATACGGGATGTACAGGTCCCGCAACCTCCATGGCCACATAATCTCATGGTACCATTTTTTTTTTTTACCTTCCAATTTGTGTGGGACTCTGTGGGTCCGCCTCCCCTTCCAACAACTTCGGGCAAAATGTAACGCCTCATAAAAACAGCAGTGAATCCAGTAACTCCCGACATGCCCGCAAAATGGATGGACAAGTCTGACTATCGTCAGGTCGTTGGACGTCCGTCCGATGGAGTGCAGATTGAACAGTTTTGAAATGTAAATGCATCTGTCGACCGTAAACGTAATTCCAAAAAGTACCTAAAGGATTTATGTGAATGTATGCGAGAGATATAAAGTACAATGGTTCTTTTGAAACGAAATTTTTTTAGTTTTATGCGGATGTTAAAATTCACGCCAAGTTTCTGTCTTCATTCATGAAGAAGTTACCGTGTTCGAATAAGTATTTCGAAATCCACAGATATTACAAATATATATACTTGTATGGTGTGCATTTCCTCCTAAGCCACTGGACCGATTTCGATAAAACTTCGTTCACATATCACTTATTGTCTGGAAGGAATCACTGGGGTGTAAGAACCGCCTACGTATCGAAGAAGTGGTGGAGAAAAGTAGTGTCGCTCACGGTGCTAAAATAGCCAAATTATATTCATGTATTGTTTGACAATAAGAGGACTTGCAACAGACCTCACACGTAGCCTCAACCCTTACGAAGCTTTTTCGCGCTGACAACAGCCCACAATATGACGAGAGGAAAATAGTTTATCGCTTACTTCATTTCCACTTTTAATGCAAAATAACTGCTCATCATTCATAACGTTATTATTTATTACTTTTTTACGGCTAACAGTATCCGCGTTATACCAGAAAAATTATATGATTTAACGACAAGTAGATCGGAAGACATGACATCATAAACACTGAGATACGTATAAAACTGCCGCATCGTGCACGTCGTTTAATCCTTTTTTGCTACTAACTCCATTTGCAACAGATTTCGCAGGCAGTATTCACATATGGCGCTGAATGTCCTTACAAAATAGCGTTTTACGACACACACACTCATCAAAAAATGTTTTGCATCACATCGGTTCTGAGATTTCCGTTAACCGTACAGAAAGTTGCAATAGAGATCAACATAAACATCGTTTCCGCCCTTTTTATTGCTCATGAAAACCACACATTGCATGTTGTACCACCATACAGCAAGACCTTCAGAGGTGGTGACCCAGACTGCTGTACACACCAGTACCTCTAATACCCAGTACAGCACGTCCTCTTGCATTGATGCATGCCTGTATTCGTCGTGGCACACTATCCACAAGTTCATGAAAGCACTGTTGGTACAGATTGTACCACTCCTCAACGGCGATTCGGCGTAGATCCCTCAGAGTGGTTGGTGGGTCACGTCGTCCATAAACAGGTCTTTTCAATCTATCCCAGGCATGTTCGATAGGGTTCATGTCTGGAGAACATGCTGGACACTCTAGTCGAGCGATGTAGTCATGCTGAAGAAAGTCATTCACAAGACGTGCACGATGGGCGCGTGCATTGTCGTCCATGAGAACGAATGGCTAGCCCATATGCTGGCGATATGATTGCACCATCGGTTGGAGGATGGCATTCACGTATCGTACAGCCGTTACGGCGCTTTCCATGACCACCAGCGGCGTACGTCCGCCTCACATAATGCCACCCCAGAACAGCAGGTAACCTCCACCTTGTTGCACTCGATGGAAAGTGCGTCTAAGGCGTTCAGCCTGACTGGGTTGCCTCCAAACACATCTCCGACGATTGTCTGGTTGAAGGCATATGTGACAATCATCGGTGAAGAGAACACGATGCCAATCCTGAAAGTTCCATTCGGCATGTTGTTGGGCCCATCTGTACTGTGCTGCATGGTGTCGTTGTTGCAAATATGGACCTCGCCATGTACGTTGGGAGTGAAGTTGCGCATCATGCAACCTATAGAGCACAGTTTGAGTCGTAACCGACATCCTATGGCTGCATGAAAAGTATTATTCAACATGATGGCGTTGCTGTCAAGTTTCCTCCGAGCCACAATCCCAGGGAGCAGTCATTCACTGCAGTAGTAGCGCTATAGCGGCCTGAACGAGGCATGTCATCGATAGTTCCTGTCTCTCCTTATCTTTACAACATCGCTTTGGTTCACTCCGAGACGCCTGGGTACTTCCTTTGTTGAGAGCCCTTCCTGTCACAAAGTAAAAATGCTGACGCGATCGAACTGCGGTATTGACCATCTAGGAACGGTTGAACTACAGACAACACCAGCCGTGTACCTCCTTCCTGGTGGAATGACTGGAAGTGATCGGCTGTCGGACTCCTTCTGTCTAGTAGCCGCTCCACATGCATGGTTGTTTACATCTTTGGGTGGGTTTAGTGACATATCGGAACAGTCAAAGGGACTGTACAATTGGTTCAAATGGCTCTGAGCACTATGGGACTTAATTGCTGAGGCCATCAATCCCCTAGAACTTAGAACTACTTAAACCTAACTAAACTAAGGACATCACACACATCCAAGCCGGTGGCAGGATTCGAACCTGCGACCGTATCGGTCGCGCGGTTCCAGACTGTAGCGCCTAGAACCGCTCGGCCATCAAAGGGACTGTGTCTGTGGTACAATATACACAGTCAACGTCTATCTTCAGGAGATCTGAAAACTGGGGTGATGCAAACCTTTTTTTATGTATGTAGTTCAAGAGACATTAACAATGAGATGCTTGAAAACGAGACTGCAGGGCCTAATTCTCTACATAAACAAGTGAAATACGTGTAGAAATAGATGCGAAATACGTGAAATATATGTAAAATACGTGAAATTTGGGAGTGCAGGGAAAGACGGAGATGAAAAATTTATCCTAAACCCCTGGATTGATTTCAACCACACGTATCAGTCTCTATCTGGAAAGGAATGTTGTGGGGGTAAGAATCAGCAACGTCTTATTGGGGTGGAGTTGATACATTAGAGAGGGAATGGGAGGAGGAAAAGATGTACAGACAGTGACAGAGAAGGAGGAGATGGATACAGACATGAAGGGAGGGGAAAATGGACAGGAAGAATGGGGTGGTGGAAACGGACAGAAAATGGGAAGAGGACATAGAGAGAGGAGAGGAGATGGACTAAGAAAGGAGGAGGAGGATCAGAAAGAGAAAGAGAGAGAGAGGTGATGGACAGAGGGGGAAGAGGATATGGACAAACAGAGGGGGGAGGAAGAGATAAACGTGGGGGTCTAGCAGATGGACATAGAGGGAAGAGCAGATGAACAAAGAGAAGGGGGTGGAGCAGATTGATGGAGAATGGCGGGAACAGTAGACAGGCAGAAAATGGGACAGGAGGAGATGGACAAAGAGTGGGGGGAGAAGGAGACAGACGGAGTGAGTGTGGATTGATGGCAAGTAGGATTCAAATATTCATCTGCCTACTTTGATTTTATATTTCTTGTGTTACCAAACGAATGAAAGACGATTCCCTCAGTTAAATAATAACATGGTTTATAAAATCAATCTTGTGTATATGAACATGTGTTCCATACAAGTAATCATGTCATTATCAAAGAGGTCTCCAATTCTCATCACTGTGTAGCTATGTGGCAGTGTTTCATTTTCGTTGTTTGTTGTGTGTACGTTAATGGGTGTTGATGGATTTGGATTGAACTTTACCTATCACGAGATACACTCCATCGAAATGTACAAAGGAATTGCTATATAGATGCTATATAGATTATCATGAATTTGGTAATAAGAATTCCCTCATCACGATGTCTTTGCATATTAGTAACAATTATTGGCATCAGAAAATCGTTCAATCACATTTAATTCTCCAATATAGAACTGATATTTGAGAGCAGTGGTGTTGTTGTTAGTCGAACAGGACGTTGTTTCTACACAGGTAGTCGATTTATCTTGACCATACCATTTATTGTTCAGATGCAAGAAAAAGTACCGAAATACGTTGTTTAGCAACATAAACTAGCACGATTACATTTAGTGTAACTTTATTCGCTACGAAAATATCAACAGCAGTAAACCTTTTTCAAAACTGTATGGAATATTTTTTATTCGGCATGCACTTCCTCTCCTCAATGCCTGTTCAGTAACATATCTCAATGTACAACTCACGTAAACATGAAGTTATTAAAAATGTAACGAAACTTATCCTCTTGCTGGAGCTGATGGGAAGCAGATATCAAAACACAAGGAAAATATAAACTTACTAGTGAATATATACGTATTGTAAGATGTCGTGGTCTCCTGACCTTCATTGCTTACATATTCCGCCTTCACAATCATATTCTGCACATCAAGACGCTTCATTCGAACCCAAACTCGATAAGATAAAGCCAATGTTGTATGAATTCATATAAACGATATGCAAATAACTAGTAAATCGCAAATGCGCACCGTGCTTGAAATACTCGAGGCTGGCGTACACACACACATTCAAGACACGACGGTCACAGAAGCTTTCAGTTCAGGAGAGCCAGACCGCAAGCCGGGAGGTTGGTTCCTTCAGAGGACGGGTCAAGTCAATCTATCTACGTCGGCCGCAAGCCACCCGTGGAGTGGACAGCGTTTGCCTGAGTGAAAGGAAGAACGACCCCGTGTTCGGCTTAAAAGCAAATTCCGCTACATTGTGTGCAAGAGCCCAGCCTACATATTCTTTACAAACATAGCATGCTCATACGTGTACTCAAAGAGCGAGGAACAAGTCTCTCCTCAGTACTTCACTGGGAGAGCACCTTTGCGATTAAGCGTTGTTCACTGTGTTGGCCGCCACACTTATTGTGCAGCGTGAACGGACAGAGTTGTAGTTAAACACCTGCGAGCGAATTTTTGAGTGGCATTGTGGTGGACTGGTTATCTGACCGGTGTACCACGCCAATAGTTAGTCTAGAGGCGAATAGGAGTCCTTGTCTTCATCAAGGCATAGGGAGAGTTTGATTGGCGAAGGTCACTCCAGATAGAACGAGAGTTATCTTAGTTGTCAGCAGCGAGCGGCGCAGACAGCAGTCATCACAGCTTATGGTATTATGCACTACAGCTCTTGCCAGTCCCATATTTCCTCCACAACAGCACACTTCACTGCATTTCACACGCAACAGCCTCGAACGTACCTAGCAACATTCTAACGGATAATTATTCAAGTTGAGCAGGCGCGGCTCTCAGCCATTCTGCCAAGTCACTAAAATCTTAAACTTTGTGTAGAAATTTCATAAGCGAATCCTATCCTTAAGAGTTAACTTCACATTCCGGAAAGAACCCAGAAATAACTTGTTCAGTTCATAACTAAAAGTGCCATTGTGATTTCTCAGAATTTTTGCAAAGTAAATAATAATTTTAGTTAGTTTCATGTTTTTCTTACACTAACTAGCACTACTCCAGTACCCAACTATCCCACTAGTTACGTAAGAAGTTTTGTGAATTTTTGTGTCATTTCCTTACAGTAGACGACTCCAGGAGATATTTAGTGCTGAAAGTTTTTCAGGCATTTCTCTTTAGAACGTTAGGAGCGTCTGTCTGCTTCTGTAGTAGTGTGGGGGTGGAAATTGAATCTTGCAGGAGCCACAGGGTAAAGGGTACATCTCAGATTAACGTGTTGTGCAGAATGACGGAATAGCACCCACCCGCTAAATATGGGAACTGGATAGACATTTAAAACTCCTTCCTTCCTTCTCTCAGATCATTTCCTCTTTCCCATCTCTTTGTCCATCTCATTCACCTCCTCCCTCTCCCTGTCTGCCTCCTCCTCCCCCATATCCTCTTCCATTTCTTCCCTCGCCTGTCTCTCTCTCTGTCTCTCTGTCTTCTTATTAATCTCTTTGACCAGGAGCCTTGTTTACTGTTATTGCGAACAAGACCTTGATTTGAAAATACACCAGCTTAAGGTAATGTGTAAATCTCTTGGGATCATCGGTATATGGAGTATGAGAGACATATTTCCAGCTGCTGGATCTGTTAGATCAGTAGCTTCAATGACAGTGTTTCGCATACTTTTAATTTGTGAATGGGTTGGATTACAAGGTTTCAGACGATTCACACCTCATTGTAGTACCCTTATCATACTCCGCTAAGTCATAAATACAACTTTTCTGTTTTCTGTAAAACTGCCGGCGAGGAAGACAACAAAACAACACTTGTTCTGTACACAAATTTTGTTTTAGAATATATGCAAGGAGAAAGAATGTTTATGGAAGAAACAATTTGTTCATTGATTTACATGCCCTCCTAACGATGTTGAAACCGAATGCGAGAGAAAAAGCGAAACCAAGCTTTTCCTCAGCATAGCACAGCATGTTCTGGAATCAATTGTCAAGAACTTTTCGAAAATTTTCCTACCGTTTCCCCCTTACGATATTGAATAAAGAATTGTATTTTACATACGGTACAGTAAAAATATATAGACAATGTCTGCTCGAAAGCTCAGATGAGTATCCTCTAAAAATTTGAAGGTAACTGAACAACTTTTCAAGATCTTTGGAAAAAACACTTCCCCTTTATGTATTACATATTCATTTCTATATCATATACATTAAAACATGTAGCAGGCACAGTCAATACCTTGGAACCAGTTTTCATCTCTGCAAATAATTCCACCTGCTGAGATTTCATCCATTTCAAAATAGAAGTTTACTACAATTCACTACCTTCAAAACTTAAAAAAAAAGCCGTTTATTCAGGTGTAACATGCGGTGATAATGAATTTCTTTGCTTGAATTTCTTTTACGATCATTCATGACCAGAAACAATATGCTTATTATTAACCTAAACACTTGAAAAAAGTGTTAA
Organism: Schistocerca cancellata; assembly: GCF_023864275.1. NCBI lineage: Eukaryota > Metazoa > Arthropoda > Insecta > Orthoptera > Acrididae > Schistocerca > Schistocerca cancellata. The sequence goes on along the minus strand of NC_064626.1, from coordinate 927,637,148 downwards.
GCTGCCACTCACAACGGCAGTAACCACAGAGGATATACGAAGACGTAATTATATCACATTCGTAGCTGTAAGTGTGGTTTGAAACAGCATTTAATAACACAGTGCGAGTTTTGTGAAGCTATTATCGGTCTTTGATCATTAATCCGACTGTGTCTGTGGGAGCTCATGGTCAACTAAAATGTAGGCTGAGAGAGTTTTCAGTGTAATATTCTGGATTAGGGTATACGCTGGTGTGATAATATATGGTAACAAGCTGTCCTGTGACGGGACATACTGAATACCCTTAACTGCTAATGCATTTGCGCTGGAGAAATGCTTATTTCTTATTTCTTCGGAACCCCTAACCCACAGCCCAACATCAGGAGTGGCCGAGTGTAACGAGGCGTGGCGTCGCAGAACTAACAAGATTCCAATTGGCAGCCACCGTTGACTGGGACGGCTATTCTGTGGCAGGAAATTTCTCTAACGAGGTTCCATTTAGAGCAGGCCACCGCAAACGACCCTGTCCGAGCACAAACGGACAGATTGATTGGGAGCGATATTAACGGGACTGTTTGCCAGTTAGGCCGCATTACAAACGTTATTTGTTAAAGAATCGTATTAATTCAGTAGTGAAAATACCAGACACCTGCGTCATGTTTCATCGTTCCTGAGGATGTCGTTAGCTCCCGCTGGGAATAAACAGGAACGGAATTTATAAGTTATTCATTGAGTAATTAATGCGCTTGCTGAGTAATGAAGCCAAACGCAGGCTCTTCGCAGCTCAGTGTAATCAATCGGAAGCATCAGCCAAAAACAACTGTCATATAAATCCCCTTACAGCACAGTTAAGGCAAAAGATAGAGATATTTCTTCGTCTGATAAGAAACATATGCATTAGAATCCAAAGTAATGCAATCATGATTTAAGGAATGGGGATGTGTCAACACCAGGTCAGTTAAAAACAAAAGCACGAGTTACTTATAACTAAACGGATCGATCATTTGCTTCAACAGCATTAGCATCAGAAGGAATGTTACTCGGAGGAACATTTCCTTCAAGGATCTCTCTCTCTCTCTCTCTCTCTCTCACTCTCTCTCTCTCTCTCTCTCTCTCTCTCACACACACACACACACACACACACACACACACTTCTCCTCTCTCTCTCTCTTCCCGTAGCCACTTAAATAAAATAGAACTACAATCTTCATTAATAATATCAGTAACTACGGCAGTGTAAACCACAATATAACGCCACAATAAAAGCTCCAGAGAGACGCCAAACTCTCCGACTGGTTTTGGTATGCACTGTCTTCAGCGTGTCAGTCCTTAGTTCTGATACATCCAGCATGGACCTTTCTGCTTATCTGTTATACCGTATCAATGACAAACCCACTTTCTGGTGACCTTTTGAAAGTTTGCTATGTTTCACAACCCTTCACCCTACAATAAAATTTTCACAGCGTCTATAGGGATACATAGCTTGTCCTGACTTTAACAAATCGATGTGTACATATAGACAGATCTTCACTTTTTCTACTATCAACCCTCTCGAAACAGGAATGTCGTTGAGCCTGGTCCAAGGATTGCGCACTTTCGGTTTCAGTGTGCCTGGAAGGCTGTAACAACTGACGTGTACTCAGTTTCAGCTCAGCGGGAAGGCCGGTAAAGGCTTTTGTGTAAGTCAGGCCTACTGTAGACTCTTGGAGTAGCAGAGGCTGCCAACCTCTTCTGGCCAAATTCGGTCTCTCTCCATGTCACGACAAGCAAGTAGGTTATGTCGAAAAGCTTTTCCAAGTTTTGTGGTGGAGTTATCCTCATATATACGTCCATCTCATTTCACAATTATTGTGAGAAAATCGATTTATACTCTGTTTAAATTACCGACGTGGTTTTTGCGGTTAAATAGCAGGCATATACTATGCACTTATAGTAAAATTCGAGTACCAGTTGACCGATAGTTTAATTTTCATGCTGGCCCTTCTTGACATCCAAGCTTCTTTTGTATCTTCATCGCTGTTTTATATTTGTTTCATGTTTCTCTCGCATTTGAGGTAATCAGTGAGCGAAAGCTCAATTCGTTAACTGCACATCGCGCAAGCAACACGTGAGTGTGTAGTTGAAAATGATACTTCAGCTACTGACAAGTGTGATAAAAGTACTGATGTACACTATCAATGCCGTATCATGCATCACGCACGGCGTTAGTCATTGTTGGCAGCAGAATGTCGATGGGTGTGTCAACTTGTCCACTCACGCGATGTATCCTTTCCATTTACATCTACTTCTACCTATACGGCTACAGCGGCACGATTACTCTCAAATTCACACTTAAGTGCATGGCAGAGGATTCATCAAACGAATTTCGCACTGTTTAACCACGCTTCCATTCTCCGCGAGAACAACGAACATTTAAATCTTTCCCTGCGAGCTCTGATATCTCTTAATTTATTACAATAATCATTTATCCCTTTGAAGGCAGGTGCCAAAAAAATATTTCCACATTCGGATGGGAACGTCGGAAATTGAAGTTTCATGAAAAGATCTCGCGGCAACGAAAAAACGCCTTTGTTTTAATGACTACCACCTCAACCCGCGTATCATATCCGTGATATTCCCCTCCCTCCCTCCCCCCTCCCCCCCTCCGTTTCACGATAATATAAAACGAGCTGCCCTCCTTTGAACTTTTTTGATGTTCTCCGTCAATCCAGTCTGTTAAGGATTCTATACTACGTAACACTACCCTTGCAGATGTCGGGCGACCGTAGTATAGGCTGTGACTTTGATAGACCTGTTGCATGTTTTCAGGTTCTGTCAATAAAACACAGTCTTTGATTTGCCTACTCCACAACATTATCTGTGTGATCGTTCCAATTTAAGTCTTTCGTAATTGTAATTCCTCGGTATTTCGTTGAAATGACAGCCTTTGGATTTGTACCATTTATCACGTAACCGGAATTCAACGGATTAATTTTAGTACTCATTTGGATGACTTAAAACTTTTCATTATTTAGGGTCAACTGCCTTTTTTCGCACCTTACAAGAATTTTGCCTAAATTATTTCGCAATTGGTTTTGATCTCCTGATAACTTTACTGGCAGTAAATGACAGCATCATCTGCAAATGATCTAGGATGACTGATCAGATTGTCTCTTAAATCGTTTAGGTAGTTGAGAACAGTAGACGACCTGTAACACATCAATGGGAAACACCAGATATCACTCTTGTTTTACTCGATGTCTTTCCGTCATTTGCTACGAACTGTGAGCTTTCCCACAGGAAATCACGGGTCCAGTCGTACAACGATACTCCAAAGGCACGGAATTTGATTAGAGGTCGCTTTAGAGAAACGGTGTTACAAACCTTCTAGAAATTTGAACTACGCAACAGAATTAGAGGATCACTTTCTCGAAACGCTGTAATTGTCTCCCACTGCGACGCATAAGTTCCAGGTAGGGCTGAAAAGTGCCCACAACTTTCCTCTGTAAGGGTGCAGAAGCTTGGCGCCCTGCGACATCATCCTCGACCCCGACAACGGTTCAGACAGCAAGGTGTCAACATATGCGAAAGAAAAGACTAGATCTCAGAGGTTCATGCGACGTCCAAAGTGTGTTAACGACGGCTCATCGGCATCAAATTTCTCCGCAGTTCTGCTCAGTGCCGCAATGAAGGTGTCACATGATGAGAAGGTTGTCAAAGCCCCTCTTACCTGCATTTCACACCTTCATTCGATGGCTCTGCAATGGAGATCAGAACCGCAACGCCCAGCGTTGAAATGCCGCAGTTTACGTATGAGTGGCAGAAAAAAAAAAAAACATTTCAGACAGACCGCCGCTCAGAATTAAATATTTTCGCTTTGTCGCCTAGCGATCAAAACACGAGTTTACGGAATACTATATCAGCTTTGTGCCTGTCTGGAGACGTCCTAGCCAACAGAAAGCATGTCGTTTTTAGGAGGCAGTTAACGTCATTTCCGAAATTAGCTTATACAGGTGAGTGTCATTAGGTTATTCCTAACACGATGCATACAAATGACCCGTTGGGTAACCTCGGGGCTGACGTCAATCCATTTTTGCAAAATGCGAGTCGATTTCATAATATTTACCACAGCTGTAATCGTCAGAGCATGCATGAATGTCTGAAGGACACTGAAATGTGAAGATTCAGAAGTGTATTAACATATACGTTGTAACCATCATTGATATATACGGCCAAGTCTCAAAGGCAGAGAAATGTAGCAAAACATATGAATGCCTGCCGAGGATCGACGTCAGATGACGAGGCTGGTGGCTGACCCTCAACGTACTCTAAAATATGTCACCGTCATTATCAACTTCACATGAAACATTAGGTTTTTTATCTTTGTTTTACCTGCTATGGTACCCATCGCTTTCTCAGTCTTGCTTGGCTTCCTCTCCCAATTGCCTTAAATCTTCTTTTCTGGAAAGGTAGACTTTTTCTGTTCATACTTTCAAGATGTTAGTTCCAGTTTTTGCTATTTTCTTGTGATTTATTGACGAGACTAAATACAGGGTGTATTATAATTAATGGCGTAAACGCATACAGTTGAAAATACACAATACTAGAAGCAAAAAAGTCTCCGTAAACGTAGGGTCGAAAATGTATACCTTAAGAATTACGAGCAATTATTCGTCTTCGATACTGTGAAGCAAATCTCTTCTACTACAAGCTCTTTGCGTTCCATATTTTGGGAAGTGATAATATGTACCAAAATAATTAAAAAAATATCCAGTAAACATGTGCTCTAAAATGCATACCTTAAAAGGTAGAAGCATATGTTCATTAGAAAAGTTATGTTTCAAAGTACCGCAGATGAACAAGTGCTCATAGCTCATAAGGTATGCATTTTAGAGCACATGTTCACTGGACATTTTTTTCTTGTTTTAGTCCATATCATCACGTTCCAGAGTATGAAAAGCAAGGAGCTTGCATTAGAAGAGATTTGCTTCACTGTATCAAAGATGACATATTGCTCTTAGCTCTTAAGGTATATATTTTCGATGGTATGTTTACTGAGACTTTTTTGCTTCTAGTAACGTGTACTTTCAAATGGTTCAAATGGCTCTGAGCACTATGCGACTTAACTTCTAAGGTCATCAGTCACCTAGAACTTAGAACTAATTAAACCTAACTAACCTAAGGATATCACACACATCCATGCCCGAGGCAGGATTCGAACCCGCGACCGTAGCGGTCCCTCGGTTCCAGACTGAAGCGCCTAGAACCGCACGGCCACTCCGGCCGGCGGTGTACTTTCAACTGGAGTCCCAGAGAGTGCGTCTTTGAACTTTTCCTTGGAGGAGTGGTGTTGTGGTATCACTGAATGGATTGTCGTTTTGTCTCCTCTTCTAGGTGATGAACCCATATTTCACCGCCGGTGACGATGTTTGACAAACAGGTTTCACGATCAGCTTTGTAATACGCAAGCAATTCAGTACGGATGGTTCTTCGTCGCTCTTTATGGTCTTTGCTTGGGCAACGAGGAATCCAGCTGGATCACATCTCTGAGTATCCCAACTGGATGATGAGTGTGTCTGCACTACCAACAGAGATGTCCACTTGTGCAGCGAAGTGATTGACTGTCATATGTCGAACACCTCGAATGAGACTGTATCCATGTTCCAACGTTGCGGTAGTCATAACTGTGTGCGGCCGACGGGCACGTGGGAGATGGGACTGGTTTGCACGACCTTGTTGCGATGGTGATAGACTCCTCGCCCAAACACTCATCGTGCTTTTGTTCAATATCAGGTCTTCGTGGACATTCTGCAAGGGTCTCTGAATACCTGCGATGCTCTCGTTTTTCGTCAAAAGAAACTCAACGAGGCTCTCTGCTTGGAACGCGTCTCATTTACAAATGTCATTTTGAAGGATACCAATCGTAACTTCAAGAAACTATAGGAGATCAAGCGGGAATATTCCACGATGTCCCACAACAGATTCCGCATTCTTCCAATCGAAATGGGCCGAGGAAAACAATGTGTTGCTTTACATACTGAACGCCCCTCGTAGAGAGGAAAAAACTGAAATTTGAGAAATAAGATTAAGCAGATGCGTGGCTTTATAGAAATGAAGAAAGCAGAAGGGAATAGAAAATTCTGAATAATTGAAATATAGTGACGACTGTACATTAAAAAAAGAGCTGTGTATGTAATGTAACTTGCCCCGTAATCTTCACAGTTGGAAGCTTTGTCTTATTCTATTGTTTATTTAAAAGATTCTGTTTCAGCCTCTGTTGTTCTACGTAGAGTCACCGTTCATGACTCGAGACGTGCAGTGCGAGTGCCTTTGGTATCCCTAGACGGCGTCTGTGTGCGCCGCGTACTGGTCCCACGCCAGAGGGGAGGGGCGGCGGCCTGCCGCTGTGGCGACCTCCAGTCGTAAAGTTTCACGCGGCTATCCGACACGGATCGCTGCGCAGGGCAGTTTTTGCTGCCGCGTTGTCTAGCTCACTCCAACTTCATTTAGCGCAGACAGGCAGTGCAAGACTGAAGGTGAGACGGAGCGGTATGAAAGCAGCGGTGTGCTGGGTGGAAGGTTAATCTCAACTCACTCGCCTTTCACTTGGTACTTCGAATGTAAGGCACAAGTTCAATAGCCTCTTTGTGTTTCGATAAGCATCGCTACGCTTCCGGCGCACTCATTATCCGCGTGTCAAGTCTTTCTTTTGTATAGTCCCCATCTAAGATAGGCTAGTTCGATATGGAATTAGGTAATCTCTGTTCTTGCGTCTGCTTTAAGTTTTGTTTCTTATCCCTGTGAAACTAATGAGAGGAAACGAGGCAACATTTACACTGGCTGTCGAGGAACAGGAAGGAGTAGTGCCCGCTTAAATAGTACATTCCGGTTACGTAATTTGCCAAATATACCTACGACGTCAAAATTTTCTCACAGTGTCAAATTGAGGCTGGTAATTTTCATTGTTTTATGACTTCCTTAAGAAGGTTCAGATGAATGCAGCTCTTCACTGAAATATTACGTCAGCTGTTGATTTACTTCATATAATGCTACTTCTCTTGACGACGGTAGAAAGATAAACGAAAGAAAAAAGTCGCAATTAGCTAATTCGTCAACGAATGTTGCTAGGGACTCTTGCTTAACCCCTAGACGACGTCCTACCTCGAACGTATTTGTACATATTCAAAAAGTAGCATCACAATAAGCTTCTTACATTTAGTTTGCTGGCTATACATGTTTCTCAAAGTGTAACCCTTAAGAAATTCAACGATATACAGAAAATTCAAGGATACATAGAAAGTTTTGATTCATCAGAAGAGAGTACCTTGCTCCATGTGCTCAAAATTGTGAGTTATATTTTACTTTTTAAAACTCTTTGTCTAGCTTTACTGGCAAAGATACCACTCAATATACAAAAAATCCGAAATATAGGTACCAAAGCAAATGATTACTGAACCAAGTGGCAATAAAGTGTGTTTTACTTACCTTACTTATGTTTCGCCAAGTACCCGTAGCGTAATCAACAGAAATTATCCCCAGTTTTGCGGGCCTTGTGGTGTAGCAGTAGATCACATCCATGGCAACCGAAAGGTCGGGCGATCGAATCCTGGTCGGTACACAGACTTTTCATAAATGAAAAGCGCAATACTCAGTATGCTCTACAGGACTGATGTATTTCGTTAACGGGTTTTTGTATTACGAGACCACCATCAGACTTTAATTGACTATTGTCGTCAAAGAAATAATATTTATAAACAACATTGGAAAAGATGTGTTTGTGCCTCACTCTAGATGAGTAACCTTTTTCAATATTGTTAACTGAAGTCTGATAATGCTCTTGTTAGCTGAAAACCGGTTAACCACACAGAGTAATCGTTCAGCACGCACAAAATAGTGTTTTTCAGAACAATTAATTTCTTCTACCAAATAATCAGTTAACACGGATTTTTTCAGTTTATCTTCAACTTGGCCTTTACCTCTCGACGATATGAAGATTCACTAGGAACGACACGTAGTTCGGATTCCACGTTAAACTGTAGGTCCCCTTTCTCCGGTAAGACACTTAGAAGATGCAACAAGTTCACTAAAGAGACAGCTTACACTAGACTCATTCGTCCTCTGTTAGAATATTGCTGCGCGATGTGGGATTATTACCAGGTGGGATTGACAGAGGACATAGAAAGGGTGCGAAAAAGGGCAGCTCGTTTTGTATTATCACGTAATAGGGGAGAGAGTGTGGCAGATATGATACGCGAGTTGGGATGGAAGTCACTAAAGCAAAGACGCTTTTCGTCGCGGCGAGATCTATTTACGAAATTTCAGTCGCCAACTTTCTCTTCCGAATGCAAAAATATTTTGTTGAGCCCAACCTACATAGGTAGGAATGATCATTAAAATAAAGTAAGAGAAATCAGAGCTCGAACAGAAAGGTTTAGGTGTTCGTTTTTCCCGCGCGCTGTTCGGGAGTAGAATGGTAGGGAGATAGTATGATTGTGGTTCGATGAACCCTCTCTCAAGCACTTAAATGTGAATTGCAGAGTAATCATGTAGATGCAGATGTAGATGTAAGACAACTGGCTTAGATTGCGGACACGCTAATCGCCGAAGTGGCATTTAATTGAAAGGCTTGTTCCAGGCCGTTGAGCCACACGAAATTATTACTATCCTCTTTTGTATTTTATGTACGTCCTAAGAGTGTCGACTACGTAAACTTACTAATGTGTGCTCGACAGAGATTTCTCGTTAATAAATACCTGAGTGAGGTCGCGCCGCGGCTAAAACGCCGGACTTGCAATCGGGCGAGCAGAGTCCATTTTCCAGTCTGGCCATTAAGATTTATGTTTTCGGTGCGTCATTAAAATGAGGAAGTAAAATGCTATTATGTTTCCTTGGAAACGGGCACATCATGTTTGATATCTCATCCTTAAGATACCCTACTATGAGAGTACCAACCATGTCGACGACGAGGCATTAAAACCTAGTCTTGCCTTCTAAATAAAAGCCCACAGCAACTGGCAGACAAATTCGTAATTCCGGAAGTCTCTGAAACTAAATATTCCGTAATATTAATGTTATTCTCCACTTCTCCAGTCAGCTGAACTCCCACGTGAATAATTCTAACAAGGTGCTCCATTAAAATTATCGGTGACCTTACACAACTATTACCGTAAGGACGGAAGAAATAGGTGACCAAAGAATACATAATTTGAGTCTTCGTATGATGTACCTAGAACGTTTATCGCAGGACTTGAATATGACATCAGTGTTTTGATGAAATGCAGTGTGCTCAACTCTTGATCGAAACGAGGCGGTCCGCATGATCGCCATATGTGGAAGGTACACGGAGCTTAGAATGCATCGCGCGAACTGTGTCACGCCGATTAACAGCGGTAGGTTTGCTCTCCACTGCGAATGTTACCTTCACCCGCGGGGCGACCTCGATAAAACTTGCGCTAGCGTCGCTTCGAATACAGATAGAAAACGTTACGGTGGCTACCGACGATTCCGTGCCAAGAGATCACAACAATCGGCGTTGTTACTTTACCTGTCTGCCAAGTCACTCAGACCATCAGCTTGCATTAAAATACTGTCTACTTCAGCATCTGCTTCTTCCAAATAGTCAATGATCACACTGACGTGGGATTAGAATAATACGACTGTTGGTAATTCTACGTCTACACAGAGTCCTTAATTCCGTAGTTTCATGGAGGTTTCTCATAATGGCATTCATAATTACACCACTTCCACCACGTAGCCAGAAGATCAATTTATGATCATAGTAACTTCTGCGGTCGTTGGACTTCAAGGCGATGATAATGTGGTTTTGCCACAGCAATAACTCTTTCCCTAACTTTTATTGCAGTGACCAAAAGCGTACAGACGTCCAGCCAGTTGCCTTTCACACAGCTGTACCAGCGTGCATCCCTTGTCGTACTCCGCAGCGTACAAGCGGTAAATGTCACATACAGGAGATATCACAAAATATGATCCGACGGTATATTCCTAAGTAAGTTCCCCGGCTTGAACCCCAGAAGAAATAAAAACAAATAGCAGACACAATACTTGAACGTTGGCTGTCCAACGGGCGCAAAACTCGGGGGTAGGTTTCGCTCTTGCTTCAGCAAAGATTGGGTAGCACAAATCCAGTGCAACTCGTGTCTATAGCCTCAGTAGTGTTCAATTGGCACAACTTTCCAGTAGATGAAGGCGGATAAACTCGTGCTGGCGACGGATTCTACGATAGACCATCGCCGCAGCGCGGGCTGTACACCACGCTGGACGCTGAAACAGCGTACGTATGTTCACTAATCGGTGCGCCCGCGGAGTATGCTGAAACACATAATAGTTTTTCTTTCCTGCCACAAGGTAAAAATCTAGCGATGTAAGCAGTGAGAATGTGGTGTGGGAGCAGGAAAAGGGGAGGAACGATCAAACACATGATAACGTTGGGTCGGCCACGTTTATTAGCATATAACCCCAAGTTGCAACATGTGCTCAGTATGGTCTCCCGACTCAGCAACATGCTGTAGCCATAACACGGCATGGTCGACAGTTGCTCGCAGCATACCCAATGTAATCAGAGTGATATGTCGTATGCTATCCTTTACATTAGGAAGAGTCCGGATACATCCCTGCTAAACACTATCTTTCAGATATCCCCACAATCAGACGTCACGTGGATTTAGGTCGGAGAGTCTGGAAGGCCGCACGTCTTGAAATTTCATGCAGTGGTGACAAAAGGTTTCTTGAAGCGGATCTTTCACCAAGCAGACTGTATGTGGTGTCGCCCCATCTTGCATGAAAATAGTGATATTGTAAGAGGTCCATAATTAAGGAATTTGTTTCCAGAATGAGATTTTCGCTCTGCAGCGGCAAGTGCTCTACCATCTGAGCTACCGAAGCGCGGTTCGCAGAACAGATTCTGTAAAGTTTGGAAGGTAGGACACGAGATACTGGCAGAAGTAAAGCTGTGAGTACCGGGCGTGAGTCGTGCTTCGGTAGCTCAGATGGTAGAGCACTTGCCCGCGAAAGGCAAAGGTCCCGAGTTCGAGTCTCGGTCGGGCACACAGTTTTAATCTGCCAGGAAGTTTCATATCAGCGCACACTTCGATGCAGAGTGAAAATCTCATTCTGGAAACATCCCCCAGGCTGTGGCTAAGCCATGTCTCCGCAGTATCCTTTCTTTCAGGAGTGTTAGTTCTGCAAGGTTCGCAGAAGAGCTTCTGTAAAGTTTGGAAGGTAGGAGACGAGATACTGGCAGAAGTAAAGCTGTGAGTACCGGGCGTGAGTCGTGCTTCGGTAGCTCAGATGGTAGAGCACTTGCCCGCGAAAGGCCAAGGTCCCGAGTTCGAGTCTCGGTCGGGCACACAGTTTTAATCTGCCAGGAAGTTTCAAGGAATTTGTTACCAGCGCACTCGTGCAGATGTAACTTCGATGGATTGTTCACGTGCTGCCTGCGAAATTTAAGCTACAATAGAATCGCAGACCAGAGAGTAGTGGCGTCAGCAGTAATAGTAGTAGCTCGCAGTCGGGTGGTTGGGACAGGTCGCTCGTAGAGAGCAGTGGAGAGCGGCAGAGTTATGGAATTACCAAGGCCGGTCGTGGAGAACGATGTCGGTGCCTGAGCGATGTTGAATAGGGTAAAAGTAAAAATTACTGTTCTTTATTGCCGGGCGCATATGTTAATTGCTACAATTGATTTTTGTACTGTTGTTATATCAATGTCCCATGTAAATGTTTTCAAAAATCTTTCAATAAAAATCTTTCTTATAAAGATAACTTTTGACAGTCATTCATCTGAATTTAAAGTTTTTACTAATGTCTCCTATCCATAGTCATGCCGATTATCGTAAAGAAAATCAGTTCTTTTTCATACATAGCAAAATCTAGTGGCCAGCATTGCACTGGGCTGTGCCAGAAAAATTTCTTATAGGAGCAGATGTATACGCGTTATTCGGCGACATCATTGAGGTAAGAATGATTTTTCATGGCCATGACGCAGCAGTTTAGATTCACAGTCAGTTAATTATTGGATTGTTACATTACGAGATTTCTTTTCAAAGGTTATACATGAGTCACATTTTTATTGGGAGGTTACGGAATTTAACTGTTGGGAGGTTACAATATGGATACAGTTACCTTCTCGCAAAGTTGGAATCACGTGTCGCACAAGGAACTCCTTACAACATGTAGATGTCACTGTACACTCAAAATGCAAATGAGGTACTATTTCGGAAGAAAAATGGACCCAGGATGAAGGAACTGGTGAAACCACACAAGACAGTCTCATAAGCTGCGAGCAGAGGAAGCTCCCGCACAACATGTGTCGGAGTAGAAACCCATATGCGACAGTACCGTGCATTCGTGGTAACGTGAACGGTGAAATGTGCCTAGTGCGACCAAAGAATATTCCCCGGTCACGGATCATCCATCCACATGCGTTCCAGAAAACGAAGGGCATTGTCACGGTTGCTGTAGACTTCTTGAGGCTTCATTTGGTGCCATTTCTGATTGTTGTAGGGACTCCATTATAAAATGCGTCACAAAATCTTTCGAACTGTTGAACAAGAGATACAATTCTCTGGACACAGCTCAAGCACTAGCTGAAAAATTTGAGCCACGTACTATACGTTCGGCTTTAGCTACAGCAATTTCATAAGCAACTGCCATGGGAATGGACTGCTTCTTCTCCCTGCTGTACCACGTAATTTACATGTTTCTTCAAATTGTTTGACCTTATTCGTTAGTCCATTTATCGACATGGGGGCTCTTCGCTGCTTTTTCTGTTGGCGATTTTGCAATATTCCCGCAATGCAGCACTGCTGTTGCTGTCATTCTGTTAAGGAAACTTTCTACAAGTAGTGCACGGTCTTTATTCTCAATAGGCATCGCTTTTTGTACGGAAAATTTCAGCCTTTTTAACCCTTCTTTTCACAAAATATACCAACACGCGTCGCCGGAGGACAAACAGCACACCCGTGTCAAAAAAAAGGAAACATTTCACATGCTGACCGCCTACGGCGCCATGTTTTTCACTTTGTGGCGGGAAGTGGAACTATTATTGTTTTCAGCTTACTGTGCGAGCGCGCAAATTAATAAACGTACCAACGATGATGCAGTGCCTGCAATCTATACAGCTCGCACTCGGAATACCATCAGTTCAATTATAACCACCTGGTATATCAATGTGTTACGTTTCTTTCCTTTTTCGATTAGTCGTTTATACAGTGTCACTACTACTACTACTATTATTATTATTGTCAGGCTGACAATGTGTGAATCATGCCACACGGAGCACAGCGACGCATTTTGAGACTGCTTTTGATGAACTGCCCTGCTAGGAAGTCATAAGTATAAGCTTCCTCCACAGAGAATATTATCGCCACTGTAAAGAACCTTTGGAAAATGATGCTACACAAAAATGCTACAAACTAAACGGATAGAATGGATGATCAATGCAAACTTACTGAACCAAACTCAGGGGAAGAATTTATGTCACAATTTAGTAAACTAAGGGATGTGTTAGCAAGACATATTCGGAGGCATCAAGGAATAAATATGGTAAATGAAGGAAGTGTGTAGGGTAAAAATTGTGAAGGAGATCAAGCCTTCACTGCAGAAATCAGGGACAAATCAATGCACATTGCAGTAGTTATGCAGAGATGAATTGCCTGTCATTGTGGGTCAGGGTGGAGAGCAGCAGCAAATCATCCTTCAGACAAAGTAGACATATACCGTGATGAGCTAAAATATTCTTACCGCGTAATTAATACCGTTTTCTTCAGCCTTTGGAAAGTAGAACAGTAGTGAATCTGCGTGGCATGACAAGTCATTGAAATGTCTGTAAAGGTATGTGACATCAGACGTCTACGGACAGGTCACGTAATTCCCGTGAACTAAGGCAGATGGTTTGTGGGCGCAGAGCTATGTCCAAGTAGTGTCCCTAATGTGTTCCACCGGTTTTAGATCAGCCCATTTGGAGGCCAACACGTGCTCCTCAAACCACTCTACACAATACTGATCTTGTGACAAGGACACTTACCCTACTGGAAAATGACGTCACGATAGACACAAGCATGAAGTAACCCAGATGGTCAGTAATACAGTTCGCGTAGTACATAGCTCCGGTGGTGCCTTCGATTACTACCGAAGGTCTCATGGTAGACCATCTGAATGTTCCCCTTAGCATAATAAGTTAATAATAGTGGTGTGGTATTCGTTTCGAGAAGCCGTTTGCCGGATGCGTCCATCGACTGGGTGTAACAATAAGCTTTATTCGTCCGACCAGGCGAGATGCTACCATTGATCCACTGTCCCATGTCCCATGACGATTCCCACTGCATTTGTAACTGACGATGTCACACAGTGGACATTCCCCATTCGTCTCTGCTCCGCGTCTGTACTTTTTTGGTCGCATCAGTTGGCGCTCGCAGAAATTTTTCAAAGAGAGGGCAAGATTCAGATTCGGTTCCTTTCAAAACGTGTTGTGCTCCGAGAAACAAATATGACAAGAAGTACACAAAACGTACTCAGTTCTATCAACTTAGTACACTGAAGGATAAATTTCAACATCAAAAAATAATTAATTTAGAGTAATGAAATTTTGGGTATACGTTTGTCTAGATATATAAGTCATTAAAATTCCAAGATCAGGGGTTAATGTAATTGCAAGGTAAGCCATTGCAAATGTGATATCCTGGTACGTTAATAACCGATGCAACCACCAGACTGCTGAATGCAAGCATGCAAACGTGTATCCACTGCATTGTATAGGTACCGGTTCTCAGTTTGTGGGATGGAGTCCTTGCCTGTAGCACTTGGTCGGTGGAAACGCTGTCTGTGGATGACGCTAGAGTTGTCGTGCTATGACGTCCAACATGTGAGATTAGGGACAGATCTGACGATCGAGCAGGCCAAGGCACCGTATCGACATTCTGTAGAGAATGTTCGGTTAGAACAGCGGTATGTGGGAGAGCGTTATCCGATTGGAAAACACTTCTGCTATTCATGAATGGGAGCACAACAAGTTGAATCACCAGATAGACGTACAATTTTGCAGTCAGTATGCATGGGATAACTACAAGAGTGTTCCTGCTGTCGTACGAAACCTTACGCCAGATCGTAAGTTCAGAAGCAGGTCTAATCTGTGTAGCAGACAGAGAGGTTGTTTGCAGGCCCTCAGTGGGCGAGCGGTTCTAGGCGCTTCAGTCTGGAACCGCGCGACCGCTACGGTAGCATGTTCGAATCCCGCCTCGGGCATCGATGTGTGTGATGTTCTTAGGTTAGTTAGGTTTAAGTAGTTCTGAGTTCTAGATGACTGATGACCTCCTAACTAACACACCGCCCCTCTGGCACCGAGGCAGAACGCGCTTTCATCAGAAAAAACAACAGACTGCCACCCAGCTGTGCAATGATCTCTCGCTTGGTACCACTGAAGTCGTAAATGGCGGTAGTTTTGGGTCAATGGAATACACGCTGTAGGCATCTGGCTCGGCGCTGTGCTCGGAGTAGCCGATTTGTAACAGTTCGTTGTGTTACTGTTGTGCCAACTGTTGCTCAGGTCGCTGCTGCAGATGCAGTACTATGTGTCAGAGCCATAGACCGAACACGGTGGTCATCCCTCTCGGTAGTGCCGTCCAGAGATTTGTCTTCCTGCGACGGTATATTCACGTGATGCCCGCTGCTAGCAATCATGTACAAAGGCTACATTCCTGCCAAGTCTTTTTGCAATATCGCATGACGGACAGAAAAAAAATGGTTCAAATGGCTCTGAGCACTATGGGACTTAACATCTTAGGTCATCAGTCCCCTAGAACCTAGAACTACTTAAACCTAACTAACCTAAGGACATCACACACATCCATGCCCGAGGCAGGATTCAAACCTGCGACCGTAGCAGTCCTGCGGTTCCGGACTGCAGCGCCTAGAACCGCACGGCCACCACGGCCGGCCATGACGGACACCTTGCTTCTCGTAGCCCTATTACACGAACTCGTTCAAACACAGTGAAGTACTGATATTGGTATCTTTGTCGCCATAAATGCATTCTTCATCTACATCAAGTCACCACGTACAGTCTCACAGGTAACTAACGCTCACGTTCGTTACTATGAGTTTTTACTGATTTGATTCCCCATAGCGGCGCTACTTGCGCCAATCTTGTGCGACCAACGTGAAATCTGAGTAGACTTCATTTTCAAATGTAGAAACACACTTACCAACTTTCGTTTATGTCGCACAATGCCTTCTTGATGTCGCGACATTTTTCCGTCAGTACATTAGTATGACAGATTACTTTCATACCTAAATGGCAAACATATTTCAACAGTGTACCCATAGTACCTCTTTTGAATATGGATACTATTATATTTGGATTAAAAGAAACGTCCTAACAGGCCTTAGAGGTCCAACGGTACCGACCGCCCGCCGTGTCATCCTCAGCCCACAGGCGTCACTGGATGCAGATATGGAGGGGTATGTGGTCAGCATACCGCTCTCCCGGCCGTATGTCAGTTTACGAGAGCCGCTACTTCTCAATCAAGTAGCTCCTTAGTTTGCCTCACGAGGGCTGAGTGCACCCCACTTGCCAACAGAGCTCGGCAGACTGGATGGTCACCCATCCAATATACACTCCTGGAAATTGAAATAAGAACACCGTGAATTCATTGTCCCAGGAAGGGGAAACTTTATTGACACATTCCTGGGGTCAGATACATCACATGATCACACTGACAGAACCACAGGCACATAGACACAGGCAACAGAGCATGCACAATGTCGGCACTAGTACAGTGTATATCCACCTTTCGCAGCAATGCAGGCTGCTATTCTCCCATGGAGACGATCGTAGAGATGCTGGATGTAGTCCTGTGGAACGGCTTGCCATGCCATTTCCACCTGGCGCCTCAGTTGGACCAGCGTTCGTGCTGGACGTGCAGACCGCGTGAGACGACGCTTCATCCAGTCCCAAACATGCTCAATGGGGGACAGATCCGGAGATCTTGCTGGCCAGGGTAGTTGACTTACACCTTCTAGAGCACGTTGGGTGGCACGGGATACATGCGGACGTGCATTGTCCTGTTGGAACAGCAAGTTCCCTTGCCGGTCTAGGAATAGTAGAACGATGGGTTCGATGACGGTTTGGATGTACCGTGCACTATTCAGTGTCCCCTCGACGATCACCAGTGGTGTACGGCCAGTGCAGGAGATCGCTCCCCACACCATGATGCCGGGTGTTGGCCCTGTGTGCCTCGGTCGTATGCAGTCCTGATTGTGGCGCTCACCTGCACGGCGCCAAACACGCATACGACCATCATTGGCACCAAGGCAGAAGCGACTCTCATCGCTGAAGACGACACGTCTCCATTCGTCCCTCCATTCACGCCTGTCGCGACGCCACTGGAGGCGGGCTGCACGATGTTGGGGCGTGAGCGGAAGACGGCCTAACGGTGTGCGGGACCGTAGCCCAGCTTCATGGAGACGGTTGCGAATGGTCCTCGCTGATACCCCAGGAGCAACAGTGTCCCTAATTTGCTGGGAAGTGGCGGTGCGGTCCCCTACGGCACTGCGTAGGATCCTACGGTCTTGGCGTGCATCCGTGCGTCGCTGCGGTCCGGTCCCAGGTCGACGGGCACGTGCACCTTCCGCCGACCACTGGCGACAACATCGATGTACTGTGGAGACCTCACGCCCCACGTGTTGAGCAATTCGGCGGTACGTCCACCCGGCCTCCCGCATGCCCACTATACGCCCTCGCTCAAAGTCCGTCAACTGCACATACGGTTCACGTCCACGCTGTCGCGGCATGCTACCAGTGTTAAAGACTGCGATGGAGCTCCGTATGCCACGGCAAACTGGCTGACACTGACGGCGGCGGTGCACAAATGCTGCGCATCTAGCGCCATTCGACGGCCAACACCGCGGTTCCTGGTGTGTCCGCTGTGCCGTGCGTGTGATCATTGCTTGTACAGCCCTCTCGCAGTGTCCGGAGCAAGTATGGTGGGTCTGACACACCGGTGTCAATGTGGTCTTTTTTCCATTTCCAGGAGTGTATTTGGATTCAACGATATGAAATAACTTCCTCGCTAGACGAAACCCATGGTATCCAACGATTTATGAAGTGAAGGTAGCCTAAGCGCATCGTCAGACTGTAACGTTGATTTAGAGGCAAGTTTTACATTTGTGTCCTAAAAGAAACAATTTTGTTGTGATTACACAGTTGACGAAAGATTTTACATCTGTGTCATAAAACATAACATTGTATATGAGCTCTATAGATTGTATTTACAATATGTAAACTCTCCTTTGCATTTTATAAAAGAGAGGTTTAACTGTCTTTCTCAATCGATGCTGATCCGTGAGCTAAACTAAATGTAACATGGCGTATACATTTCTTTAAATGTTGTTGTAGCGTGAAGAGACATGTGGATGGGGTGCCTTAAGATTCGGTCTTGGGTCCTCTGTTGTTCTTAATATATATTAATGGCTTGCCATTCTATGTTCACGAAGATGCAAAGCTGGTACTTTTTGCCTATGATACTAGTATAGCTATCCCACTCAACAGACAAGAATTAACTGGTGAAATTGTAAACGACGTTTTTCAGAAAATCATTAAGTGTTTCTCTGCAAATGGGCTCTCATTAAACTTTGACAAAACACAGTATATACAGTTCCACACAGTAAATGGAATGACACCATTAATAAATATAGACTTCGATCAGAAATCGGTAGCTAAGGTAGAATATTCAAAATTTCTAGGTGTATGCATTGATGAGGGGTTGAACTGGAAAAAACACACTGACGATCTGCTGAACTTATGCTGTTAGGGTCATTGCAAATTTTGGCGATATACATCTGAGTAAATTAGCTTACCACGCCTATTTTCATTCTCTGCTTTCGCATGGCATCATATTCCGGGGTAACTCATCATTGAGTAAAAGAGTGTTCATCGCACAAAAGCGTGTAATCAGTATAATTGCTGGAGCTCATCCAAGATCATCCTGCAGACACTTATTTAAAGAGCTAGAGATCTTCACTGTAGCCTCACAATATATATATTCACTTATGAAATTTGTTATTAACAATCCGAACGAATTCAAAAGTAATAGCAGTGTACGTGGCTACAAAACTAGGGGAAAGAATGATCTAACTTTGGCACAGAAGGGGGTAAATTATGCTGCCACGAAAGTCTTTGGTCACTTATCTAATAGCATCAAAAATCTGACAGATAGGAATATAGCGTTTAAAAGGAAATTAAAAGAATTTCTTAATGGCAACTCCTTCTACTCATTAGATGAATTTTTGGATTAGTATATGGGTAACTTCCCCAATCCCCACAAAAAAAATTAAAAATATTAAGTGTCATGTAATATTTTGTGTAATGTAGTATCTGGTATAGACACCTTTTATTAACCTGACACGTTCCACATTATTACGATGTGTCGTATTCATGATCTATGGAACAAGTACTAATCTAATCTAATCTAATCTGTGCCCCATCTTCCTCCGCCCCACACCTCCCCGCCTCCTTGCGGACGCCTATGATTGCATCACGTGCGAACATTATCTTGCAACATTCAGTCTCGTGGCAGGCTGTGATTGTAATGATTTCGAGAGATGGAAACCATTCTCAACGTATAAAAAATAAAAGCTACTTAGGGAAACTTAGATAAAGATATCAGATAAATGCTTATGAATAGGAGTTCCTCGTGAGAGCTCTCAAAAGAGATATTATTAATTTCTGCGGCGACCTAAGTACACTACTGGTCATTAAAATTACTACACCACGAAGATGACGTGCTACAGACGTGAAATTTAACCGACAGGAAGAAGATGCTGTGATATGCAAATGATTAGCTTTTCAGAACATTCCCATATGGCGGGCGCCGGTGGCGACACTTACAAAGTGCTGACATGAGTAAAGTTTCCAACCGATTTCTCTGACACGAACAGCAGCTGACCGCCGTTGCCTGGTGAAATGTTGTTGTGATGCCTCGTCTAAGGAGGAGAAATGCGTACCATCACGTTTCCGACTTTGATAAAGGTCGGATTGTAGCCTTCGCGATTGCGTTTTATCGTATCGCATCTTTGCTGCTTGCGTTGGTCGAGATCGAATGACTGTTAGCAGAATATGGAATCTGTGGGTTCAGGAGGGTAATACGGAACGTCGTTCTGGATCCCAACGGCCTCGTATCACTAGCAGTCGAAATGACAGGCATCTTATGCGCATGGCTGTAACGGATCGTGCAGCCACGTCTCGATCCCTGAGTCAACAGATGGGGACGTTTACAAGACAACAACCACCTGCACGAACAGTTCGACCACGTTTGCAGCAGCATGGACTATCAGATCGGAGACCATGGCTGCAGTTACCCTTGACACTGCATCACAAACAGGAGCGCCAGTGATGGTGTACTCAACGACGAACCTGGGTTCACGAATGGCAAAACGTCATTTTTTCGGATGAATCCAGGTTCTGTTTACAGCATCATGATGGTAGCATCCGTGTTTGGCGACATCGCGGTGAACGCACATTGGAAGCGTGTATTCATTACCGCCATAATGGCGTATCACGCGGCGTAATGTTATGGGGTGCCATTGGTTACACGTCTCGGTCACCTCTTGTTCGCATTGACGGCACTTTGAACAGTGGACGTTACATTTCAGATGTGTTACGACCCGTGGCTCTACCCTTCATTCGATTCCTGTGAAACCCTACAGCAGGATAATGCACGACTGCATGTTGCAGGGTCTGTGCGGGCCCTTCTGGATACAGAAAATGTTCGACTGCTGCCCTGGCCAGCACATTCTCCAGATCTCTCACCAATTGAAAACGTCTGGTCAATGGTGGCGGAGCAATTGTCTCGCCACAATACATCAGTCACTACTCTTGATGAACTGTGGTATCGTGTTGAAGCTGCATGGGCAGCTGTACCTGTGCACGCCATCCAAGCTCTGTTTGACTCAATGCCCAGGCGTATCAAGGCCGTTATTACGACCAGAGGTGGTTGTTCAGGGTATGATTTCTCAGGATCTATGCACTCAAATTGCTTGAAAATGTAATCACATGTAAGTTCTAGCATAATATATTTGTCCAATGAATACCCGTTTATCATCTGCATTTCTTCTTCGTGTAG
Source organism: Schistocerca cancellata (assembly GCF_023864275.1). Classification (NCBI taxonomy): domain Eukaryota; kingdom Metazoa; phylum Arthropoda; class Insecta; order Orthoptera; family Acrididae; genus Schistocerca; species Schistocerca cancellata. The sequence goes on along the minus strand of NC_064626.1, from coordinate 927,616,056 downwards.
CAATTTTAATGGCCGGTAGTGTAACTCAGCGCATTCAGTATCTTTGTAGCGTTGTTTGGGAAAGGCGTATTGACCTTTCCTCTGCGCCGGTGTATGAGGTAGCGAGGAGGGAGTGACGCCGCAAGTCAGCAAGCAGCCCGGGGCGCCTCACTCGGACGGTCGCGCGGCCGCCCTGCTTTTAGGCCCTGGCTTTCAATCACCGCTGGGTCCACAATGGCGCCTGCGCTCCGCCAATCACTGGTAATTGTGCGCTGGCGCCGGCACACATCGCTTCGCAATCAACGCTATTCGGCTGCCAGTGGGCCGGCGAGGAAGGCAGGCGTAATGGCTCGTTCAGCTGGTTCCTCCGCTCTGTGCCACAGTAGTTAATGGCGCCTTATCCTATACCTCTCAAGCGTATTGCCATTAACACTAGGTACAGGTACAGAACAAGGGGAATCCCAGTTTTTCTCGTACTCGGCCATCTTGAGTGTAGACTGCAGACTGTTTCCCACACCTCTTTTGGACAAATGTGCCACAAGTCGTTTGATACAGATCCGCAACGTCACTCAGTCAACAAATTACGAGCGTATGAAATATCAGACCAGTTGTGCGACTGGATAAAAGAGCCCCTAGCAAAGAGAATACACCGCCATTCTCAACGAACAGAAATCTTCGAAAGTAAAATTTACTCCTGGCGTACCCCAGTGGAATCATTGATGACACTTTTGTATATGGACGACTCACAACAATAGAAAACTGTACCGAAATGCCCTTACGACCTGCAGAGCACCGACGCTAGGTACAGGGCTTAATATTGACCCTTAACATGGACAAATGTAACGTACTGTGTATGAATAGGCAGAAAGACCTATTTTTCTGTGATTATATGATTGCGGATCGATCACTGAAAGCACTCAAATCCTTATAATCCCACTATTTCGTATCTCCCTTCTTTTCCTCGGTTTATGGGTTATAAACATCAGTAGAATCTCCTTGCTTGACTGCTCTTCCAGTTCTGAATTTTCTCCTACCCTGATGAAGTACAATAGAAGCCGTAATATTGGCGCACGTATTCTTCAGAAGAGCAACATCGGTGAAACTATACATTGCTACTCAGTGTCAGTACTACTTCGTTGAAACTCAGCCTTTTTTTTTTTTTTTTTTAGTCAGCCAAAATGCCAATTCATACTGATCCCAGCACCGCCCTAGACCGCGCTTTCTTCGTGTTTTATTGTCCCGTACACATCGATAAAACAAATGGTGCACTAGTCAAATTGGGGGCCGCTGTATCGAAAGGACCCATAATATTCTGCTTAAAAAACATTTTGTTTGTAACAGGGAAAAGCCCGACGCCTTCTGTCGACACTGGGCTTCACATGAAAGACTTGATGGGCAGTATTTGTTTGAACTGACATCACGTATACACTGTAAAAGCGAAGTTCCAAATCTCTATCAAAACATTAAAGGAAATGCGTCTGATTACTCTCATGACGGATACCAAAGATCATGGAATTCTTAGAATAAGGGATGTTAACAGCAAATGATTGCTCAACGGACCACATGACATGATGTCATGGAACTTCCTCGCGAGCAGAGGGTTGATTGGAAAACAATGGCTTAATATATTTTGTGATGAACTTGTATGTCCTGCCGGACGCGAGGGTTCAGCATGCAATTAGCTCCACGTGGTGCTCCGCATTGGTAACTGTAATTAACCAATTCATACAACGTATTCCGTATTAAAAGATTTCTACTCGTTTTGTACTTGGGTCGTGCTGTATACGATTGTCTCAATTCGAGGGTGCTATACTTATTTCAAATTCTCGCCACTACATGGGCACTTCCTTTGCGCTACTTTCTCTAACTCACTATTTCATGCGTTACAATACGCTAAGGCAGTAAGGTTTCATCTAAGTTATCGCCCATTTTTACATGCGGGTTAGTGACTCAGTTCACAGTACCAGTTGTGATTATGCTGTAAGGCTTTTCCTAGTCTGATAATCAGTTCTGTTACACTCTTACATATATAACATTCGTTGTACATAACTAGAAGACTAGTTGCGTGTGCCTTCACTTCACGTAGTTATCAGCACAGGCCGCTGAACACGTGTGATCTGATTAATGTACTTTGTCAGCTATTGACCACGTTCTTTCGTCATTTTTATCACGTCGGTGATCGCCGATAGAGTGTAAATAAGGGAAAGGAAATTTTGTTCAGTTGGTCTTGGCCCCGCGCTACCTAAATGTATGTGATTACTCTGCAATTTCCGATTATGTGCCTAGCAGAGGCTTCATCGAACCACCTCGAGCTATTTCTCTACTGTCCCACTCTCAAAGAGCGCACAGGTAAACCGAACACTTAAATCTTTTCAAACGGGGTCTGATTTCTCTTATTTATTGTGATGGTTGTTTCTCACTGGGTAGGAGGATGCCATCAAAATATTTCCGCATTAGGAAGAGAAAGTTGGCGATTGAAATTTCGTGAGGAACGCCTTTGTTTTAAAAATTGCCATTCGCGTATCATGTCCGTGGCACCCTCTCTCGTATTTCGCGATAATACAGAACGAGCAGCTTTTCTTTGAACTTTTCCGTTGTCTTCCGTCAATCCTATCTGACACGGATCGCACACCGTTTAGCAGTACTCCAAAAGACTACGGCCAAGCACAGTGTATGCAATTTCTTTAGCAGATCTGTTGCATTTTCTAAGTGTTCTGCTAAAAAATCGCAGTCTTTGGTTCGCATTGCCCAGAACATTGTCAATAGTTAAGTATTTAGTTGACTTGTGTGATCTATCGCGTAACCGATGTCTTTTTCAAATTTCTAATGCTTCTTATATCCATTATCTCGTAATCTTTCTTTGTTTAAAACCAATATTCATGATTCTTTTTTGCCTGAATTTCGGCTAAAGGGTAAGTGTGTTACAGTATGGTGAGGCGTCCGTTGCAGTACACATACATATGTGAATCCGTTGCGCAAGTTTCGGGCCTGAATTGTCAAACCATTCCACGTGTTTTATTATAATATCTATAGGCTGGTGTTAGTTCAAGCCGGCACGGACATTGACCTTACTTGTGAACTGTATGCTTGCTGTATTTCAGGGAATTTACAAAAAATTATTGGTATTTGGGAACTACTGCACTACTCTACACTATTAAGGGGCAAACAGCAAATGCACATGACCTGTTACTGGGGTTGCTAATGGGACCGAGAGAAAGACAAGATGGTAAGCTATCACTAGTACAGTTTATTTGTTGTATTACTTAATTTAGTCCATTTCATTTTTAATTCGGCTACATCCTTCTCTCTGGAAAGATGTGTTAAGAACAAACACACAATTCTTGCTGTGTAACTTTACTAACATATGACTACAGTTAAATTTCGTGTCTTGTCCAACGTGTCTCAGTGAAGAATCGTTATTGACTTATCGACCTAGTTTCACTTTATAATCCCTCATTATCACCTTGTAGTGCGATCTCCTGTCATTTATTACTTTCTGCAACTCTCAGCAGAATCCTTCTATCTCACGAGAAGGTGAATATGGTGCTCCATAAACCAACAAATCTTACTGTTAATTCCGAGATTCCCACAATATCTGTTATAACGTTTTTAACTTAACTGTTTACTAAAAAGTCAACACTTGAATTTACATCCTACTCTGTCTCTCTGGAACAGAAGACATTTTATGGTTTTAATTGTATTCGGTTTCCGTTGTTACTTCATATTACTGATAATCCTGTTACATTCCACGCAGAGTTATTTAACTCCTTTTTCAAAGTATCCCTAACGAATCTTCACATGCTAAAGTTCGGCAAGTTAATAGCTGCAAATGCAAATAAAATCAGTTTTAAATATAGTTGTTGGACACAGCAGCTCAAGGTCTTAGACATACTGTCATTCCAGCACCCTGAATCTATTATATTATGGGTCTAACAAAGACTAGAATGACTACTACGTTATAATACCGACATGACCTCCTTTACGGTATATATACCGGACGTATTTTTAGAAGCCAATGAAATTTAGAAACACTAAGGTCAGAGTTGAGACTATTGTGAGCATGACTCTGCTGAGGTCTACCATTACTCACGTGTATCGCCAAACACTTCGGGTGCTGGCAGGCTAGCGTACCATGGATGGGACTGCTAGAGGCCGCGCTGCCCCGTGTGAGAACCTGGGTCGTGGATACTCTGGCGCCATGCAAGGAAGTTGGGCGCAGTGTATTGAGGGAACCCAGGCCATGGCATAAGGCCATATTCAGTGACTTCTGCGTCTGCAACTTCCTACACGAAGTTTGACTGCTTAGATAATAACACGAACCATTGTAAATTATTACGTATGCTACGATTCTTCATCTGCTGCTTTGATTAAATGACTACTGACAATCGCCGCAATGTGCATTAATTTTGACAAGTCCGCTAGCTTAAAATCATTTTAAATTACTTGCAAACAGCTTTGACGAGAAAGAGGGCTGAGGTCTTCGCCTAACCCATTCCAGTAAATCACTTCACTCAGACGAATGCTGACGCACGCGAGAAATGATACAAGTGAGGTTAAACAGCGCATTGTAAAATGTTCAATATTTGGTCGTATGTACGGTAGTTCCTTATACAGTTCAGTTTTGTTCAACATGCTAAATAATTGAGGTTAGGCTTAATTTTAAAACAGATGAAGCTATATAAACTACGAAAATAAAGCATTAAGCGCAATGTCGAACAAGTTCAATTAAAATCTGAAAAATTCACTGTTTACTTAATCGTACAGCACGTAGATAATTATGTAGATTGTCGCATCCACTGCACTCTGAATGTCTCCGATACAAGCAGAATATGCAAATTTCTTTATGTTTTACAGATTTTGTTACAATACAAAAGAAACATACAATTCTGTGGGGTTTCAAGGCACATCCAGTTATTGTGCGCTTTATCATCATAGCGTGCTGCAGCTGACTGAGTACTTAACAAAAAATAAGTACCAAATAGAAACTATTAAATATACTACTTCTGGACGAAGAAACATTCGAAAATTATTCCAGCTGTACATGCATTTACTAATAAATTATGCGGTTGTTCTTACTCTTAAAATTCACAGTACAAAAATTATAACAGAAAAATACTTAAAAATAGAAAATCTCCAGGGCCAGATGGCATACAAAACAAAGTGACAAAATATGGAGAGAAGTATTACACCAACAGCTTCATACTTTATTTAACAATATAATGAAGAAAGATAGGATATTAAGAGAATGGAAAGAAAGTATTACAAAAATAGTGATAAAAAAGAGATAAACAAGTATTAGATAATTACAGAGGGATTACTATGCTTGATACCACCTTAAAGTTGTTAACATCAGTAATCAGAGAAAGAATGCAGAATAATATAGAAATAGCAGCAGAGCAGCAAGGATTCAGGATGAATACGAACACCGTAGATGCTTCTTTTGCTTTAAGACAGATTGTGGAGAAATCCAATGAATTTACTAACCCAATCTACCTGTATTTCATTGATTTGCCAAAAATCTTTGATAGAAAGAAGAAAAGGATATAATTCAAACCTTAATCGATAAGAGAGTATCAAGTGAAAACCGTAGAAGATATATATAAAGGTAATAAAACGATAATTAAAACGCACGAAGGATAATAAATATTATATTAGATTAAGGAATTGGGCAAAATGACTCATTAAGCCTACTCCTGTTCAACTTAATAATGGACCACGTCACTGATAACGTGGGGAAGAAATCGGGCTATAAAATGGGAAATGAAGTGGTAAATATTATATGTTATGCTGATGATTCTGTACCAATAGCAAATGCAAATAAATGGATGAAGACAAGCCAATCAAAGAGGAAGGATCGTGTGGAAAGGACAGGCCCAACAAGAGTTGCTAAAATTTATAAACGTGGACGACAGTAAGCGGAAACACTACTCATACGACCGTCCAGGAGGTGGGACAGCAGTTGGTCTAGTACATCCACGGAATGAAGCCGACAAACAGGAGCAACCCTATTCGGCAGCCGAAGAAAAAGAAGAACATGACACAACAGATTCATTTCGTTGCTCTAGTTCAGCGGCAGCCGATGACTTCTTTATCCTGCCGAGTAAACTGTGTCAACAACCCGTATAGTGTCGCACCCTTCAGAAGCTTAATGGTTTAGAGAGATCTGTCACAAACACCGCCACGATGAATTTGTCCACCTTCCCCTTCACCTGAAAAATAATCAACTCTGAAAAAGTGCGTGGTTTCCCAAACTCCATTTCATATCTGACAGCAGTAAAGGGATTGATCTCAACTGTCTCATATGAAAGTGTTGCGGAACCTTACTTTATAAGATGCTGAAAGGTTTAAGATTCAACCCAAGGCAATGGATGTAGAGTCCGGTGACCAACAACATGTTATCACGTCTCGATCCTTTATAAACCAAATTTAATCACGTAACTTTTTCTTCTACCTGGAATCGGACCGAATAAATCCTCAATATTAGCTACTGAGCTTGTTGTATGTAGTGTGATGATGACATTAAATCCTATTGTAAATTATGCATAGCTTCAGGATTGAATGTACGTAGGATGGCGTGGAAGATCCACTAAGTCAGAAGGAGCTTAGCATACACCCGAGAAGCGAATCTTACTCATTTGCTAAGTTGATTTGAATGCCACCTACCGGTTTCACTGAATGTGAATGCGTTCACACCTGGGCATTACTTGTGGTGGCCTGCGTGGTCAGTATATCAGCTCTTCTGTTGTTTAACGGTGCTGACGTGGACACTTTAGTTCGCAAAGTTGCAAAATTTGAAGTAGTCTTCGAAGCTCAGTGCTACGGAAGTTGCTCTAGAATTTGATAGCATGCTTTACTGAGTGTCTAGTCACCCCCATTTTTTCTGGTGCATAGCTGTCCCGGTTTTATTTCTTTCGTTGCACAAACACCGCCCAAGAAAACCTCTTTTCCTTCATATGTAGTAGCATTCGTTACCACTGGGGAGAATCTCCGATAGACCATCGTCGATGTTACTATGGCTTTATGAAACTTGCTCTCACATATAGTCCTGTGTTTCGCCGTCGCACCACCTCTCTCTACCACTAACACATCGAGTGACATACATAGACTTTCCACGGCAAATTGACTACCTACAATGAAAAAATTTTAGAAAACGTTTAGTGCACCTGTCCATTATACAACAGTCCAGTCTGTGGGACTGTGAGTGAATGACAGTAGCAATCGACAGTTAAACTTTATAGGTGTAAGAATTTTTGAAATAACTTCGTTAACGAATAACTTCGCTGCGCTGGTATCACCCGCCTGAGCGTACATGGTCACAATACATATTTAGCTCCCGTGTGACACATTGCCCAGACCTGACACTATGGCTTCACGTAGCATCGCATAACATCCTGTTCCAGTATGGCCTCCTCCTTCTTATGGTCCTTACTCCATAAAAACATCCTAAGACATTAGGCGCAGCATGGAGGAATTATCCAAATGGGACGGAAATTGGTAGATGTAATGTAAATGTACGGACATACAAATGATTACAGTTTAAGAAAAATTGGATGATTTATTCAAGAGAAAGAACTTCACAAATCTCCAAGTCAATAACTCGTTGGTCCACCTCTGGCCCTTAAACATGAGTTCTTGGATGTGCTCCTGAAGCATCTAGAGATAAATTCTGTCCAGCTGGCTCGTTAGATCGTCAAACTAACGAGGTGGTCTGGAATTTCATTGACTGATGTAGAACTGTTTTTGGTGATGAGTCCTGCTTCTAACTGAACCCCAGTGACCAGTGAAGACGCGTCTGGAGAAGCCCTCGAGTGGTAGGATATGGTACCAGCCTGACTGTCGCCCACCATACGGCCAAACCACCAGGAGTGGTGGTCTGGGGTGCCATACAATTTCACAGCAGTACCCCATTGGTTGTAATGCGTTGCACGATATTCTACGCTCTGTTACCTTTCATGGTACGCTTACATTTCACTAAGATAATGTCCGCCCGCACGGAGCGAAAGTTTCTACGGCTTGTCTTCATGCTTGTCAAACCCCACCTTGACCAACAAGGTTGACATATCTCTCCCCAATTGAGAACGGTTCGAACGTTATGGGCAGGGCCCTCCAAGCAGCTAGGGGTTTTGCGAACTAAAGAACCAGTTGGATAGAATTTAGCACGATATCGCTCAGGAGGACATCCAAAAACTCTGTCAATCAATGTAAAGCCGAAGAACTGCTTGCATTAGGGCGAGAGGCTGACCTAAGCGTTATTGACTTCCACAAATTGTGAAGCTCTTTTTCTTAAGTAAGTCATCTACTTTTTTCAAAAATCTGTTCATTTGTTTGTCCGTTCATGTACATCACATTTACCGAAATCCGTCTCATTCGGATAATTCCTTCGTGGTGCGTCTTTTTTTCTTTTTTTTTAGTTTTATCGGTGACAATTATAAAGGAAAAAATATGAAAAATCCATTTATCACTTAAGCACATTTGTTTGTATTAATACATAAACATTACGCCTTTACATTATTCCAAAACATACTGTACGTAGAGAACATAACGTTTAGGTGTTAATACAAACAAATATGTTTAAGTGATAAATGGATGTTTCGTTACGTTTCCTTTCGAATTGTTATCTGTTAATTGTACAGCGTCATGCCTAATTAAATTCCTCATGCAGGAGTGAATGACTTATATGTCTGAATTGAAACTGTACTTATCAAAATATTTTGCACACGCCTGCTACAGAAACTACAGGAACTGCGTTATTTACTTGTATTTGTGGTCGAGTGCTAAACTTACGCGCTTTGCTGTCTGCATGCACTTGTGAATGAATTGAATTTTTTTATCAGGGTGTTCCGAGTAATATACACCTCCGGTGCGTCACACACTTCGTTAAGAAGGAAATTAGACAGTTCTGTAAATTTTTGCCGTAATTGGAGCACCGCTGGTGTCTATGATTCAAGTATGAACAGTCTTATTGACGTCATCGTACTCACATTGACTGTCGAAGATTTTCTTGCAAGATAAAACAGGCAGAAAGAGACGCACACGCCAAAGACGCCAAAAAGGAAGTGATATATACACAGAAAAGAGATACACAACAAATTACAGCACAATTCTCGCTTACTCTGTGCCCTTGCCATTCCATGCTCTGTTTTCCACGACAGAAGCACCTTAAACGCAGATGAAAGTTTGGGGGAAGTGTGAGAAGAGTTATCCTTTTTTCTGCCGTTTCTCCATAACTACCCGAATCACTTGGAGGTATTTTCCGTCTATACAACTAATTGTATGCAGCTTGTTTATTGCCATACGCGTTTCGCTTCTCTTATTTGCGAAGCAACTTCAGTGGCCTGTAATACACATATAACAAACGTATTATGTGGTAGTGGCAATATTTCCCTATATTACATTTTATCGTGTTTTTCTCTTGTTTTTTAAGGCTGAAATCAACTTCTGCAGCACAAATTTCGTGATGTGAAATAATCGTTTGGTGTTACTTAAGATTTCCAGCAATGTTAGCTCATGCATATGGTCCTGGAGATGCATTCGTTAGTTTCCATGCTCATATTGGCCGATTTCCGTCGTGAAACAACGTGAAATGAAATATGTGCGCATTGCGGCTAGATAGTTCTGCAGTGCCGCTTAGTGAAAAAAAGCGCGAGCATACCGGATATCGGAACAGATTTGCGGCGCGATTCAAGACATCCTTGCAAACAGAACTCAATGCGTCTACAACAACGTAACAACCCCATAAGACAGATAGATATGCAGAATGACCTCCAGAGGATTGATGTGTAACTCATCTTCTTCTGCTTGAGAAACTGAGTCAGGCGTCACGCACTGCAGTTATTGGGTAACAACTCGAAAGGAAACATAATGAAAGATCCATTTATCACTTAAGCGCATTTGTTGTATTAAAACATAAACATTGCACCTTCACATTATTCCAAAATATACTGTACGTACAGAACTTATCGTTTAGACGTTAATACAAACAAATGTGCTTAAGTGATATATGGATGTTTCGTTACGTTTCCTTTCGAATTGTTATCTATTAATTGTACTGCGTCACGCCTAATTCAGTTCCTCAAACAGACATGGATGAGTTAACCGTCTAAATTGAATCGTCGTAGAACGTAAGCGGTGCGTTTCAGGACATGGGTTCTTTTTAAAAATATTATGTTCGCCCTTCCCTCCACAAGTCCTAGGACTTTGTAACGGGAATTTCCGAAAACCTGTAGATGCGGAAGGAGGAAGGGTCGGGGGGAGCAGGAGGGCCGGCCTCTGTGGCCGAGTGGTTCTAGGCGCTTAAGTCTGGAACTGCGCGACTGCTACGGTCGCAGGTTCGAATCGTGCCTCTGGCATGGATGTGTGTGATGTCCTTAGGTTAGTTAGGTTCAAGTAGGTCTAAGTTCTAGGGGACTGATGAGCTCAGATGTTAAGTCCCATAGAGCTTGGAGCCATTTTTGGGCCTGGGGGGGAGGGAGTTGGGGGGGGGGAGAGGACGCTGTATCTTTCTTTCGTCCCTTCCTATATTCGGAAAAGTCGGTTATTCTGTGAATTTTTCTTTCTGGAGCGGCTTTCTCCTTCTGTCTCCCCATTCCCTCAGCCTGCTGTTTGGCTGTTCCAACTGTCGACTCACGAAGCGTGTCAGGTGTGCTGTGGCAGCATGTATAGCTAGGTACGTGTCCCTTTTCCTGGCTGCAATATTTTCTACAGACAGTCAGACGTAAACGAATTTACGTGAGGTAACCCTCAGAACAACAACTAAAAAGTAACCCATGTTAAACGAAGCTTGTAATTTTTTTGAATTTCATGCCGATTTCGCGACACTGCCTCACCCCGAAAGTTATACAGTACAACTGGAAATTAATACGCGCAAAACTATAAACACTTTTCGAAAAATGTTCTTCGGTGTGAGAGTGGGTGGTTCAAGACCCTCCATCACCACACTTCTCCCTCGGATCTGCGCTTGGGAGGACGGGAGACGTCCAGTACGTGGGAGCCGCTGGCTTCGCCTGTCGGCTTTACTGCGCCAGCAGTGGCGGCGCAGCTCTGCTTTAAGGTGACCCTGGCCTGCAGGGAGATGGCACGCGCCGCTCGACAACACGGCACGCGAATAGCAGCCAGTAGTCGCACTGCCGCCGGCTACCCCCCGCACACTCCCGCAACTGCACGCGGCTGGATCAAGTGCCGCCCGCACGTGCGTTAGGCGAGGTCGCAACTCCGCTACAGATCCCCTCCCGTAGCTGCCTCTTCTGTCACCCAATGCGCCGAAACCAGATTTTTGGATGACAACCAGGTCCCATCGCCACTATTTGCACGCTACATAAAGTATCAGCTGTTTATTGTTTTATGGAAGGGGGCATGTTAGAGCTGCAAATGTACGTTGCAAGATTTTAAAACCTGCGGCAACTCTGTAGGTCTTCCTAAACGAGTCAAGCATCTTTAAAGATTTAGTTATTCGCTGTAAATATATTTCGTCTTGAAACTTCCTGGCAGATTAAAACTGTGTGTCGGACCTAGACTCGAACACGGGACCGTTGCCTTTCGCATGCAAGTGCTCTACCACCGAGGTACCCAAGCACGACTCAGGCCCCGTCCTCACAGCTTTACTTCTGCCAGTACCTCGTCTCCTACCTTCCAAACTTTACAGAAGCTCACCTGCGAACCTAGCAGAATTAGCGCTCCTGGAAGAAAGGATATTGCGGAGACATGGCTTAGCCACAGCCTGAGGGATGTTTCTAGAATGAAATTTTCACTCTACAGTGGAGTATGCGCTGATATGAAACTTCCTGGCAGATTAAAACTGTGTGTCGAACCGAGACTCGAACTCGGGACCGTTGCCTTTCGCGGGCTAGTGCTCTACCAACTGAGCTACCCAAGCGCGACTCACGCCCCGTCCTCACAGGTTCGCAGGAGAACTGTGAGGAGGAGGCGTGAGTTGCTCTTGGGTAGCTCACTTGGCAGAGCACTTGCCCGCGAACAGCAACGGTCCCGCGTTCGAGTCTCGGTCCGGCACACAGTTTTAATCTGCCAGGAAGTTTCATATCAGCGCACGCTCCGCTGTAGAATGAAAATTTCATTTTACGTTTCGTGTTCTTCACATTTTAATGTCATGACGATAACGACGTAACTTTGTTCCCAAGTTGATGATACTCGGCCGCTTTTTGAGCAGGCTTTCTCAGACATTTAAAAGAATTAGGAAGATACGAAAGCATACTGAAAACTCTTAATGCTTTTGAAATAGAACAAACGTTATTAGCAGTCTACTGCTGTATTCCTCATGTTTACTTATTTCCAATCCTCTGCCACTAGATGGCTCCCAACTGCAGATTGTAAAACGGCGGTTTGTATCGTAACTATGTCGGTGCTTCTGAAACAGCATACTGTAATCTATTTTCGAATTGGAAGAGTTCATACACACACAGAGCAACTCTCTCTGTCAGAATGACAATGTCAGACCACACACGAGCGCGGCGACATCTACAACAATCCCACGCCTTCACTGTCATCCAACATTCTTCATACAATCCCGTCATGACCCCATCCGATTCTCGTCGGTTTCAGAAACTTAAAGAACATATTCGAGGACTTTACTTTGACAGTAATGAACCGACGCAAGCAAAGGTGAGGCTGTGGCTCCGTCAACTAAGTCAAACTTCTACAGGGACACTATAAGCAAAGTCGTCTCTCGTTGGGAGGAATGTGTTTGTCACCAATGTCACTTTGTTGAGAAACAAATATGCAGACATAAATAAAGATGTGGGATGTTCTTGAAGTTATTTAAAAAAGCTTTAAGTATTTTAGCGTAAAAAATTCGATGACATTGCTTTTCAGCACGCCCTCGTGCAAAGAATCTATTACGTCGAGAATGCAAGGTGGAGATTGGTATCTGGTTTACTTAGCCTTCACTTATACCTGATTTTTCGCCAGAGAATATTTTCAATGATTTTGCTTTCTTTTTGATGGACTGTTTGTTGCGGAAGTTGTGGATATGTACTTCCTTCATGTTAACAAAGCCAGAAGCAGGCCTGACACGTTTGCAGTGTAAATACCGAGTCGGATACGCTGGTCATTAGAGGTAGGAATGCGCCTAGTCAAAGGAACAGCGAAACACGAGTACACAGTTTGTCCTTAAGCAAGAGCAGAGTTCAGTTTAACTGCGGCCTTTTATTAAGCTAATATACATGAAATATTGGATGAGAAATTGCAGGAATTGAGCTCAGTTGTTCACTTCTGTGAAAATTGATTGGTTAGGTTAAAAATAATATCAGGAGGAATGTTACGCACGAACATTCTTCCCAGAACAGAGTTTCCTCTCCTCTTCGAAAACAATAAAATCTTCATAATTATATACCACTACTACAATTTAAACCTTTGTGCGGTTTCGTTACAGCTACTGCAATGGATTATTATCGCTATGTCACAATTCCTAGACGTTCTACGCAGTGCCTTTTCCTACTCTACTGATCTTCATAAACGCCAGATACGTTGTATAAACGGGTCACAGCTAGGTGTGGATAATATACAAGGAGCACTCAAATGAAAAGGTACGAAATCTCGTAACAACCAAAACGGTTGAAATTTGCATATGCCGCTTTGGGATAACGTAGTGAGACATCTAGGAACGAGAAAGTAGTGTCGTTACTTCCCCATGAAATATTCAAAGCTGCGCCCTCAGCAGGCAAGGTGATATTCCTCGTATTTTTCTACGTTCGAGGTCCGATACTCATCGAATTCCTCTAGCACGGGAAAACCATTAACACTGAAATGTACTGTGAGACACTTCGTTGCCTAAGCAAGTCCATTAAGACCAAACGACATGGGCTTCTCAGGAGGGAGTATACTGCTCCACGATAACGGGTGTCCACATGTCTCCAAGCTCACACAAAGTGTAATGGCCAAGTTCAAGAGGGAGCATCTTGAGGAACCACGCTACAGACCAGACATGACGCCCTGTAACTTACACGTTTTTGGTCCGCTAGAAAAAATCTCACTGGGACGCACCTCATCCCGGACGACGAACTGAAAGACAGAGCGGAGGACTGGCTCGTTCAGGGGCACAGAAACCCCTCCTACAGCTCATGAAACAGTGGGATAGTTATGTGATTTTTTCTTTTGAATAGAGAGTCCAGTTATTCCCAAAGTGTTGCTTCGTACCTCTTCCTCTGATCATCAGTCATATGTTTCTAGCGGAACCAAACACTCTTCTGATGTTGTTGTAGCCGGCCGAAGTGGCCGAGCGGTTCTAGGCGCTATAGTCTGGAACCGCGCGACCACTACGGTCGCAGGTTCGAATCCTGCCTCGGGCATGGATGTGTGTGATGTCCTTAGGTTAGTTAGGTTTAAGTAGTTCTAAGTTCTAGGGGACTGATGACCTCAGAAGTTAAGTCCCATAGTGCTCAGAACCATTTGATGTTGTTATTGTGGTCTTCAGTCCACAGACTGGTTTGACGCAGCTCTCCATGCTACTCTGTCCTGTGCAAGCTTCATCATCTCCCATTACCTATTGCAACTTACATCTTTCTGAATCAGCTTAGTATATTCATCTCTTGGCCTCCCTCTACGACTTTTACCCTCCATGCTGCCCTCCAGTACTGAATTGGTCATCCCTTGATGCCTCAGAATATGTCCTACCAACCGACCCCTTCTTCTAGTCAAGTTGAGCCACAAACTCCTCTTCTTCCCAATTCTATTCCTCATTAGTTACGTGATCTACCGATCTAATCTTCAGCATTCTTCTGTAGCACCACATTTCGAAAGCTTCTCTTCTCTTCTTGTCTAAACTATTTATCGTCCACGTTTCACTTCCATATATGGTTACACTCCATACAAATACTTTCAGAAACGACTTCCTGACACTTAAATCTATACTCGATGTTAACAAATTTCTCTTCTTCAGAAACGATTTCCTTTCCATTGCCAGTCTACATCTCTACTTCAACCATCATCAGTTACTTTGCTCCCAAATAGCAAAACACCTTAACTACTTTAAGTGTCTCATTTCCTAATCTAATTCCCTCAGCATCACCCGATTTAATTCGACTACATTCCATTATCCTCGTTTCGCTTTTCTTGATATTCATCTTATATCCTCCTTTCAAGACACTGTCCATTCCGTTCAACTGCTCTTCCAGGTCCTTTGCTGTCTCTGACAGAATTACAGTGTCATGGGAGAACCTCAAAGTTTTTACTTCTTCTCTGTGGATTTTAATTCCTATTCCGAATTTTTCTTTTGTTTCCTTTACTGCTTGCTCAATATAGAGATTGAATAATATCGGTGGTAGGCTACAACCCTGTCTTGTGACATGGTTTCTTTAATCGTCACAACATACTCCCAGAATGACCCGCCGTTCGTGGAATAATAATGTGATGAAATATGTTCGTGGCCGACCAATGAAGTAAGCCCTATTTAAAAAAGTGGAGAAACGCATCTTGCAGAACACAGTATGTAGCAGGCAGGTGCATCAGAAGAAACTTTTTCCAGTGACGAATCAGTGACCGGTGACTAGTCTCGCCAATTATAGGAAGTCTCGTACGTAATAAGGCCGCCTGCCTTTGACGATAGCCGTTTCCATTTCACATAAACGAGATGTTCGCTACTAATAAAATGTAGAAATTAACCCAGGTAATCAGCGAATAGTATCAGAGGAGAAAGGTACAGGAAACGCTTCATAGCTTCGCCGACTGGCCGCTTATAATGCAAACTGCGTATGTTGGCGAGTGGAGCAAGCTGGAGTGAAAGTCAGTAGAAGGGAATGTTGGTGCCAGACGCAGGAAGCGCCAAATTCTCGTCGCCGACGTAGACCATTGCTCCGCAAACTTTCGAAGATTTCTTGTCTGAGATCTGATCCTTTCACGCCTTCTTACAGCGGTACTGGTGCGGGGTGCTGGGTACAGGCTTGTATGGCTGAATAGCATTATAATCATAAGAACAGTACCTCGGAAACATGCGAAAGAAATGCAGTCTCATTTCCTGTGCGGCATTAGAATTAACCTGAAAAGAAAATCACAACATAGAACTGAAAATAAAGTTAATAATGGAAGTTAGTACAAGCACTGATGGAGTGAAACTTCATAGAAAGGCAGTCAACAGGTTCAAGACCAACGATCAGCAAAGGACGTCTGCTCAGAATGGTTCGGATGGCTCTAAGCACTATGAGACTTAACATTTTAGATCATTAGTCCCCTAGACAAACCAAACTAGGGACATCACACACATCCATGCCCGAGGCAGGATTCGAACCTGCGACTGTAGCAGCAGCGCGATTCCGGATTGAAGCACCTAGAACCACTCGGTCACATTTGCCGACCAAGGACGAGTGCCACTGGACTTAACATTGTAGCAGGATCTAGTGTTTAGGCCAAGATGGCGACACACAAGTTGGAAATCTGGCGGACAGAAAGTGTAAGCTGCTACGCAGGTACTTGAGATGCAGTAGGCTTGTTACCAGTGTCAGGATACGAAATACATTAACTCATTCAGAACACCAGATAACGATTCGATAGCAGGGACTCATAACTACATCTACATCTATACTCTGCGAATCACTGTACAGTGTATGGCATCAGTTTCATACATTCTATTCCATATTAAGTTTCTTAACCTTTCATTCGGCAATGCCACTATGCGTAATGCCACTAGCGTAATGCCACTATGCGAGTAATTATTAGCTTAACGTTGTCTTCACGGTCCATCTACATCTACACACATACTACGCAAGCTACCGTATGGTGTGTGGCGGACAGTACCCTACATCAGTACTTGTCATAAGTCAAGCGCGAGATGGTTGGCTCTACCTCCATGCATCTGCCAGATCAGATTTAGCAGCATCTCAGAAACGTTCACAAACGACCCTGTGACCATCGAACTGCCATTCTTTGAAAGGGTTCAATACCCCATTAGTCGTGTTTGGTATGATTCCCACGTACTTGAGCAGTCATCTACGATGGGTCATAAGAGCGTTGCGAAAAATGGTTCAAATTACTCTGAGCACCATGGGGCTTAACATCTGAGGTCATCAGTCCCCTACACTTAGAACTATCTAAACCTAACTAACCTAAGGACATCAAACACATCCATGCCCGAGACAGAATTCGAACCTGCGACCGTAGCGGTCGCGCGGTTACAGACTGAAGCGACTAGAACCGCTCGACCACAGCGGCCGGCTGAGCATTGCAATAAATCACCGGTAGACTCATTCTGTTTTCCCAATATTCTAGAAATACACCAAGTCCTCCACCTACTTCGCTTACAACTGGATCTTTGTGATCTTTCTATTTCATTCGACAACAGACTATTACACCCAGATATGAGCTGACTGATTACAATTCTGATTCATTGGCATTAGAATCATAGCAAACAATGTTTTTGCGAGTCTTGAATGCAAAATTTTACTTTTCATAAAATTCTGAAGATATTGTATACCTTTGAACGAATTTAAAATCTTACCAAGGACTGACTGAGTAACTGTGCAGCTTTTATTTTCAGGTGGTACTTTATCGTCGATAACTACATCCTCTGCATAAAGTCACGGAGTAACTCATGGTATCTGAAAGCACCTTACGCTCATTTCCGGGGTCATGCTGGGGATTTATGTTATATATTGGTAACATTTAAATATTTTTGCTTTCTTCGCAATGTCATGTGCACAGTAGCCGTTTTATTTATGTTAAGGATGCTGACCCAACTAGTTCCGAGTGGGAATGGGAGTTGCATGCTGGCAGCCCACAAAGATGGGCTTGTGTTCGTCTGTGTGGTGTATTAAACATGAGCAGAAACCAGTGGCTAAATTTTAAACATTAGCCGGTTTCAGTTCGACGAGGATCTTGGCACCCACCGTGCACTCAAAATCTTGATGTACCAAACACTAATGGTTCGCAGAACACAGTTTGGGAAACCCAGATCTAGCACAGTGGCATGAATGTTTCTCAGTGTTTATTCAAGAGAGACATTACTGGAATATATCTGCTCTACTTTGTGAATACTGCCATGCTTAAATGCAGTAAGTCACTAACAAAAGGCCTTCAGTGGTGGCATAGACCGCATCAACTTTATTCCTCCCACTTTGTCATTGGCTTACTGACAACTTTTTGATAAAAACGATTTTTCTTAGAGCGCTACTCGTCTTTATCTTTTTCTACGGGACATATGAAATTGTCCAATTAATGGCCACAAGCAGCAGTACGTTGAATCAGTTTCAAAGTTTGTACAAAGCAGTTGTAGCAATCTGGCTATTTAACAAATAATTCTTTAATAATAAAAGTAACAGATGAAAATTATACTCCGAAATTATTTATCATTTCTTCCGCCAGATACTATTTCTTTTTCTTCCTCCTTCCAGTCACTAATTTTCCAAAATAATAACATCCCGAAACAATCACTTCGTGGAAAATTCTAATATACACATGTCAGGACTGGTGGAACACACTCACATCAGTAAGAGTCTTTCTTCAGATTCTGTTTTGAACCAAAAGACAGAAATTCTACAATACTGCCGCCAGGCGGAAATCTTGAAATACTGATGTCAAAATCTTCCGTAAGAAACAATGATATCGCATATAGTGGAACGAAGTTAAATACAGTGCTCTTTTGCGAGGTACCGTACGTTGCTCCCGAAAACAAGCATCGTGATATTGTTAAGTTTTCCGAAATATGTCTCTCAGTGAAGACAGTCTGCTGCAGCGGAAAATTATTACATAATGGAGACGTCTTATATGTCACACAATCCTCAAAGGTACTTTTGTTAATGTAATTTTTACTGACATTTAGCAATGCCTGTACGATTGTTTCTAGTGCCAATCTAAACATCTCTCCAAGTATACGTTTCATTATTAACACTTGCTTAGTTACATTTGGATGTGGAAGATAACCGGCTGTGGCCTATTCAGAGAATTTATCCTCATGTTTGTGGGAAGTAATTTAGGGAAACAACAGAATGGCCTAATATTTATGGTTAAACGGGGTCTTGTAGTAACCTCTTCCCGAATACGACTGCAGTAAATCTCAAACACTGCATAACACCTGTCCACTATTTCGTCTTTGGCTATTCGTGCACGACTTACAGACAGATCCCAAACTTTCATATGTAGTCAACCGTGCGTCTACGTGTACTCGTACATCCGTTATGTATACTCCCGTAACAGATCAGACGTTGTTCTTGAAAGTCTCTTGCCGGTACCGCTAGATACATTCGATATTGCAGTGCCTTTGTTATTCTGATTACGACGCAAAGTTACTTTGGACATGCAGCCATACATTCAAGTACAACGTCTGACCTGTAAGGGAATATATATATATAATTGATGTATGAGTAAAATCCGTAGACGCATGGTTGACGACATGTGGAAGTTTGGGTCCGGCCGTGAGTCGTGCACGGATAGCCAAATGGTAAGGCGACCGCTCGCGATAGGTGGGAAATCCGGGTTCGAGTCCCGGTCCGGACAGGTTTTCATTGTCTTCATTCCATTCTACAACTGATGGTTGTCTTTATTCGCAATAGCAAATTCAGTTAATGTATTTCATTATGGCTGTAGTCGCCGCAGTGCAGAATTTGCCTTGTAACCAGAATGACATAGGCACTGCAATATCGTAGAGAACTTCATTTCGATAGTGATGAAGTGCTGTAAGCTGAGCTGAGATTGCGGCTCTATCTGCAAAGTCAAACATTCTACAGTGATGGTATCAGCAAACTTGTCCTCGTTGGGAGAAATGTGTTCGTCGACGGGCAGACTACGTTAAGAAATAAATATGTCGACATGAAAAACAAAGATTTAGAATATTAATAACGTTTGTTTTATTTAAGAAGCTTTAAGAGTTTTCACATAAGAAATTCGATGGCATTTCTTATCGGCACGGCTTCCTATTTAGAAGCTATCTATCTATCCCCCACCACACATAAAGTGTTTATTTACAATTATTTACAAGTGATATTTTCAGCAACGCAAGTCTGAATCCAGGGCCTGGGAGCAATGGGATGGGAGGACGTCTGATTTTGTTGTTATCACTCCACCCGTCACACCATCAATAAAAAATATCACTTGCTGTCACTTGTCACAAATGTCTACTATTTTACATGACATGTATACGCATTTGCGAATACCAACAATCTTCAGCTTTATAAGGTAATGACGACAATGATAATTTGGACCGGACCAGGACTGGAAACCAGATTTCCCACTTTACGCGAGCGGTTGCCATAACCGCTTCTTTTTCAATAGTTTCAGGCTGGCAGAGACAGGGTGAGGAAGGGCCGAAAAGGACTGGTCACTATATCTCTATCCTCCCGTCCCTGGAAACGCCCCCTCCGACTTTATTTTATGTTTTCAATTTTATGTCTTTCCCTTTGATTTCAAAATGTGATATTTTTTAAAACAAATGTTTTCTCTTACATAGAAGACATTGTAAACAGTTTAATAACATAAATCTCCTCAACAGGAAATAAAATTTAGTCACATGTTCATCACGCGTTCCTCTTCCAACACACAGGTGAACTCAAAAAGTCTCAGAACAAATAATAATAGCATGGAAATTGGTACAGTTATATTGATTAAACAACGACCACAAAAGATAACAAAATAATGATGAAAAAACACATCCTGCACGCCGTCACATGAGCGCTTTCCATCTGTGGACGATGTTCATTGGTACCAAGACAATAATCATATCGCCACGTATCAAGTTCCGCACGGGAGTCGTTCTCTGCCCGGTACTCCCCAACCCTGGAGAGGGGGAGGGGGGGTTACGAAGACACTGCGCAAATAATTTGCGAAGAGTTTGTGAGAGTAAGGAGTGTGCTCAAGTTCGCTATGATTACCTCGTAGATACTGCCAGTAGTCGAGGACCATCTTCTCATCATCATGTAATAAGTAGCAAATGGGCATGCCCCTTAAACAATCTGAGAGCGTGACGAGTCTTCAGGATGGGGAAGTAAATTGGAGGAGAGAGGGGTCGCTATGTGAGGCGAAGCGCGACGGTGACAGGCGAAGATTACTGCTTTGGCTATCCTTGCACGAATCACGGCCAGACCCAGACTTCCACATGTCGTCGTTCCTGAGTCACAACCTGTACTCGTACACACATTATGTAATTCCCGTACAGGCGAGGACATTTCATTTGAAAGTCGTTGCCTGGTATCAGCGGACAAATACGGTACTGCAGTACGCTTGTTGAAAAGAAGAACGATGCAATGTTCTTTCGGGTTGGATGGCTGATTTGGGGGTAGGGGACTAGACAGTGAGGTCATCGGTCACATCGGATTAGGAGAGGAACCAATCCGGTATTTGACTGGAGCGATTTTAAGTCTAATAATAATAAAGTATTTTAATGTAATACTAATCACGCCCATCAATTTACCAACAAAAACGGAGAAAAGCTTATGGAACTATGTCAACAAAACAACTTTAAAATCATGTCACAATCACTGGGGAAGAATCCTCGAAAACAAAAGATCAGGAAATTCCCAATAAAAGAGCTCGGTGAATACCACACCAGATTGATATGTCGTCGTCTCGTGTCCTCTAGAGAAGGAAGTTCATGACATCTAAGCCTGTAGAGGTGTAAACATAGATTCGGATCACTATCTAACACGGATGAAAATGAAATTTACACCAAAGAGAGTCCACCGCAAGAAAGTGCACAAGCAGAAATTTAACACCAGAAGAATCAAAGAAACTAAGCTTGGAGAAGAAATGGAAAAAGGCCAGACAGATACGTGGGAAAAATTTCACAATAAAATAATCCACAAGGCTAAGGATTTAGTTCCCCTGAAGAAAAACACAAAACATCAATGGTGGGATGCAGAGAGTAATAAAGCTTTGGAAAAATGTAAAAAGACTTTTCTTGACCACAATAGAGAAAAGCGGAAGATCTTCAATACTTTTATAAGGCTAGGGAACAAGCGGCGTAAATGGTTAGCCAGACCAAAAGAAAATACCTGAAAAACCAACTGAACTAGAGTTGCGAAGAAAACTTCCGCAATTACAATACATGAGATTTTCCAGAACTTTTGCAGAAAAATTTATGTTTCAAGAAATCCGACAGAAAACTTGCACTCACTAAACAGGAAAACTGTAACGAACTGGCACATTAATTGTCCGGAACCACCTTCGTGGTTCCCTAAAGAAAGACCTACTTCCACACAGCCTGAATCATCCCACCAGCACAAGAAGAAATTCACAAGCACATTATTAAATAGAACATCTGATGAAGATGGAATTATTGCTGAGCTACTGCAAACTCTAGGACAAAATTATCTCAGAGTGTTAACCCAAATTATTGCAGATATTTGGGACACAGAAAAATTACACCAGGAATGGAAATGTGCACTTCCCTTCTTCAGGTTGCATACAAAGTTCTATCAGCCTATCTTGTTCAAAGACAACAAGAGCAACAGGAAAACAAAATTGGTGAATTCCAAGGTGGCTTTCGCCCCAGTAGATCCTGCACAGAACAAATCTTCCATCTAAAGACCATGCTAAAATACGAAGCAGTCAGAAACAGCCCAATAATTTGCATGTTTGTTGACTTTAAAATGGCATACGGCTCAGTTGACCGACAATAAACTTTTTGATGTCCTTGAAGAACAAGGGATGGATCCAAAAATCCTTAACCTCATCAAAGAAACATTGACCGATACTACCTCCAAGGCGAAATTCACGGATGAAAATCGGAGCCCTTCCTGATCAAAAATGGCGTCCGACAAGGTGATGGTCTGTCTCCTCTCCTATTCAACCTTGTGATGGACAAAGTCATCGGAAATGGGAAAAAGAATTGAAGAATAAAAACTACTGGAAACCTATACAGATGGGGCGAGTCAAGACCTGACCACTTAGCCTTACTAGCGGATGATGAGATAACAGAAATCTAACAGGTTGAAACGGTTAAAGAATGCAGAGAAAGTTGGTCTGCAAATATTTTTCCTAAAGTCGGAGTTCATCGCCACAAAAACTGACACCCAAAACTTCACTTCAAGACACGGTCATGTCAATAGAGTCCCATATTTTAAATACTTAGGTGACGTCCTTGAACCTATAGAGCAAGAGAAAATGGCACAAAACATTCGTCTCCAAAAACTAAAGAGAGTCTATGGAAGAACCTACAAGGCGTACAATAAAAAATGCTTGTCCATTAACACTAAAATCAGGCACTATAATACGGTATTCAAACGTAAAGTCCTGTATGCCAGAGAAACCCTGGCATTGCACATAAAAGGTGACCTACAAAACTTATTAAACGAAGAACGTAAAATCATCAGTAATATACTAGGGCCAAAAGAAAAACAACAGAAGAGGACTATAGACTACAATGTCGTCAGACAACTGAGAAATTGTCCGACCTTGCAGCAGACACTAGAAAAAGGCGATTAAAATTTTGTGGGCACGTCTCTAGGCTTCCCAAAACAAGACTTAGGCACAAAATTCTTAAATACATAGAAGAACTTAAAACTATACCCCGGATAAAAGGGGTCAAAAAGGACCAACAAAAAACTCAGATAAATTATTGAGATATTATGGACAGAAAGGTATTGAAGCAGAAAGTTGACAGATGGGAAGTTAGGTCAGAGAAACAAGCTCCGAAGAAAGCAGGAACAAAATGGACAGAGGAAAGAACGAGAGCCCATGCAGAAAAAATGAGAGCAGTGTGGAAAAAAAGAAAAAAGAATCAAGAGGCGTTGCGTGATTCAGCAGGGTCTAATAATAAATAATAATAATAATAATAAAGTATCTAATTTAATAATTACGATAATAATTTCTTTGTATCAGTGCTTAGTACATCGCTTTCGCATAACGTCCAAGAATTTGCAAATCGGAGAAATATAACATTTGAAAAGTATATGACAGAAAATTTGAGAAGTAGATGTCATGCAATTAATTTAAAAACTATAAATGCAACATGTTTGAAAATCTCAAAATTTGCAAAAAATTAAAAAAAAAAACAACAAAATCGTGGTGTGTACTTACCATTACAGGTATTTCACCAAACATTTGACTGCAAACAAGAGTTACAGCTGCTCGAGCGTGTAATCCTGTTGTTTCCGACTACATTCGGAGAATCAGTTTATTTCCGTAGCTGAGTGTCTTTCGCTTTCTGCCTCCCTTATTTAACTAGCTGTGGGCTTCAGAGAGTTAGTCACTCATGTTGCACACTAAGACCATTGCGCAACGATAGTGGCGCATGTTCCGGGATTCCTGCACTACACGCTTCTGCTGCGGTACGGACAGCGGATACAACAGTGTGCAACTGAAAAGGTGCAGTAACTGGAAACGTATTCCAGTGTTAAAGCACGCGTAGCAGTGTGGTTCCTGTGGGCAAAACGTCTAAATTACTCACAGATTTACCGTAAAATTCTGGTGGTATATGGGCCAATTGCAAGGTCAGTTCCAGCCATAGTGAAATGGTGCCAAAACTTTGACCTGGGCCGCACAGCCGTGAGTAGTGCTGCTCGGTAGGTCCAGATCCTACACCACGCGAATTCCATCTTATCGGTGAGTAGAAGAAACAACATCTCGACGGAAGGAGATTTTACAATGGTGGGGGCACGTTCACTCAGCTGTTCTCAAATGCCTCCGTGACCAAGGAGCGGATTTTCATCGTCGAGGTACAGAACGATTGATAGAAAGTTGCCACTGTTGCTTACAGAGAACATTCCGATCGTTGTTTATAGAGACTTGATGAATGTATTGAAAGACAGTGTAGTGCAGCGTTCAATAAAATTTACTTGGCTTTTCTTAACCCTACACTACTAAACCCTCGTAAAATTAACGATTGCAATAGTGTATAAAACAGGAATTTTGCACGTAATTTGGTATGTAATATACGACTGGAGATCTAATAGTTGTAATTAACTAATGCATATGCTAAATTATGGTTTTCTTCGAATAAAATTAGGACTAATACAAAATACGATGGTTTAGTAGCAACGTAACATTTTCCCCTTTTTCGTTTTCACAGGTCAATGATGTGTGAGTTACTTCATGAAGACCCCTCGTACGTGCGGATTCACGAGCCGTGTCGGATTTGTTTATGACAGCAGGTAATGCCAGTTAGTGAACGCGCGTCTTTAACTGGCTGGAATGGTAATGGTCGAGCCGTAGGCCCAGACACTTGGGCACGCCGTTATGCAAGCAGCTGACAATTATTACATGTTATATGCAGCTTGTAATTTCTAGAATTTCCCGCCGTTTTCGAGACTTTTTTCATGCTACTTTATTCTCCAAAGGGTCGAGCGGTTCTAGGCGCTTCAGTCCGGATCCACGCGGCTGCTACGGTCGCAGGTTCGAATCTGCCCTTGGCATGGACGCGTGTGATGTCCTTAGGTTAGTTAGGTTTAAGTAGTTCTACGTCTGTGGGAGTGATGACCTCAGATGAAGTCCCACAGTGCGTAGAGCCATTTGAACCATATTCTCAAAAAGTTGGCTGAGAAATCTGTGAACTGATGTTTATAAAAATACTAACGTTTCAACTAAAACGTAGCGGATAGGTGGCTAGTTGTAAACATACACTGATCAGCCAGAACATAATGACCACGAAACTATTAACGATATAGGAGCCGAGCGACTGCTACGGTCGCAGGTTCGAATCCTGCCTCGGGCGTGGATGTGTGTGATGTTCTTAGGTTAGTTAGGTTTAATTAGTTCTAAGTTCTAGGCGACTGATGACCTCAGAACTTAAGTCGCATAGTGCTCAGAGCCATTTGAACCATATTATCGATATAAATCTGTCAAGGAGATAGTAGCGTCACCTGGCGAAGAATGACACCTAGTCAGACACACGTACGGCGTATGTAGTAACAGTGAGGGTGCTGTCCGTGCGTGGAATGGGGACGGCGTGCGATCTATCTGAGCATGCCCGCGAGCGAATTGTAAGGGCTCGCAGGCTCAGCACGAGCATTTCGGAAACTGCACTACTTGTGGGATGTTACAAGAGTGCTGTGGTGAGTGTCTTCAACACATGGCAAAACCAACGTGAAACCACGTCCACACGCCGTGTTGCTGGCCGGCCACCCCTCATTACAGATGTCCGACGTCGTAGGCTGGGCGGACTGATAAAAATAGAACAGGCGGTGAGCTTTGGCGGAACTGGCGTCACACTTTAATTCTGAACAGAGTACAACTGCGCCTGAACACACAGTGCACCGAACACATCTACCGACAGGCCCCCGCAGCCGACGACCAATGAATAAGCCAATGTTAATATAACGACTCGGCAAATACGACTGAAATGGACACGTAATCATCGGCACTAAACGTTGACGCAATGGAAGAGCATTGCACAGCCTGATAAATTCCGGTACCTTCTTCACCATGCCGATGGCAAGGCGCGAATCCGTCCGTCCAGGGAAAGAGCTTCTTGACACCAGTACAGCGGGAGAGAGACAAGCTGGCGGTGGCTCCATTACGCTCTGGGGAACGTTCACGTGGCCATCCATGGGTCAGGCGGAGCACGTGCGAGGTACCATGATGGCCAAGGAGTATCGTACACTGATTGCAGACAACGTTCATCCCTTCGTGAGGGTCATGCTTCCCGACGGCAGTGCCATTTTTCAGCAAGATGATGCGCCATGTCACAAGGCCAGGAGTTTGATGGAGAGGTCCGAGGAACATAACTCGCCAGTTCTGAACCAAATCGAACAAATCTGGAATGTGATTGAACGTGGCTTTAGAGCTCATCGCTCCCCCTTCCCCTTTTCAGGAATTTACGGGAGTTGGGTGACATGTGTGTGCAGATGTGGTGCCAAATCCCTCCAGCAACCTACCGAGGCCCCACTGCTTCGACCGGCAGTTTGGCTGTGCCGTAGACTCACCACATGGCAAGTGGAGGTCCTGAGTTCCATTCCGGGCTGACGCAAATTTCTAGACACAAGTGCATGTTCTGCTAGCAATTCCATGAAGCACAATATACATAAAGATGAAAAAAGTAATTTGTAACGTTTCTTTTCAATTTAAACAATGGTTGCTTATAGTCTTTTATGAACAATTGTCCATTACGAACTTAAATTTGCAATAGAAACTGAATGTCAGTAACCAATATGTAATTAGAAATAAGGAGACGTACTTTTTCATAAAAATGACAGGTAGGTATGTGTCCGCGTACATTTCATGAATTTTATGGTGTAATGACGTAGGATTCGAAATGAACGTCTAAGAAAAAGAAAAATAATTACCGAAACGGTCATTTGTCTGCAACACTACTAATATCTCTCCATCTTTATTTATTTTACACTTCACGGAATGCATGGACCCTTTCAAAAAATTTCGCGAGGAACTGAACACAGGACTCCGACGGAGCATGCATGAATTCTTTCAGAGAGTCACACCTTCTGTCGAAAAACTCCTCTTGCTTTACGATATTAAAGTTAGTCGAAAAACTGCAAAGCCGAGTTTCTAGGGAATTTTTTAGAGTTGTATTAAACTGTTTGTGCTAAGTGATATTTCAGTTCTGAACATATCACCAATACAAAAAATTGTGAAAATCCTATTGCCGTTTGGTCTCATCGTGAATGTTGAAATTGAACGATGATCATACTGTAAAACCACTCGGCCGGCCTTAGTGGCCGAGCGGTTCTAGGCGCTACAGTCTGGAACCACGCGACCGCTACGGTCGCAGTTTCGAATCCTGCCTCGGGCATGGATGTGTGTGATGTCGTTAGGTTAGTTAGGTTTAAGTAGCCAGAATGAGATTTTCACTCTGCAGTGGAGTGTGCGCTGATATGAAACTTCCTGGCAGATCAAAACTGTGTGCCGGACCGAGACTCGAACTCGGGACCTTTGCCTTTCGCGGGCAAGTGCTCTACCGACCTTTTTTTTTTTATTAAGGAAGGTATGAGAAACAGAAACCTTTATTATTCACAAAATAAACATAGTGCGTCCTGACACATGATAACTGTCCTGAAAGGAAACTCGCTGCCTTCCTACCATGCAGCATGAAATAACAACAAAATTAAAGTGGGGGCCACCTCTGGCACCCTAAAGAAAAGTATTTATAGATATGAAAACAAAATTTAAAGTACTTCCAGTTGCTAACTGTGCAAGCGTTAGTTCTTCCTAGGTCGCATACTCACATAGTGTCCTTAGCTGATCACTTTACTTGGCCGGTTTCACAACGACAGCACCGCCGCTCATCTTTGTGCACCCGGTACACCCCATGTATATGGCGGGTCCGCAAAAACCGTTACCAGGAAATTGGCATACCAATCCTTGTACTTTTGTAGCCGTAACAGTTTTGTGTGTACATCTTGCAAGTATTGCCAGTAATCCAGGACGTTCAGTACGTAGATATAATGGACCGTCATACCTGCGATCCACGCCACTGCGTTCGTCTTATGACGCGGAAAAAACGTTTCCTCTGGAAAAAATACTATGCCAGGAGAGACTACTGTATAGATAGTGCGCCGCATGAACGCTATTATCTGTCTTGCGAGAGTCCAGACAGCTAATGCCCCGCCGCAGACCAGCCGATGGTCGTCCATATCCAGCACGCCGCATCGCTGACACAAGGGCGAATCCGCCAAATGTATTGCGTACTTTTTATCATTCGTAGGGTGATTGAGCTAGTCAAGCACGACCCACGCCCCGTCCTCACAGCTTTACTTCCGCCAGTACCTCGTCTCCTACCTTCCAAACTTTACAGCAGCTTACCTACGAATCTTGCAGAACTAGCACTCCTGAAAGAAGGGATATTGCGGAGACATGGCTTAGCCACAGCCTGGGGGATGTTTCCAGAAGGAGTGCTAGTTCTGCAAGGTTCGTAGGAGAGCTTCTGTAAAGTTTGGAAGGTTGGAGACAAGGTACTGGTGGAAGTAAAGCTGTGAGGACGGGGTGTGGGTCGTGCTTGGGTAGCTCAGTCGGTAGAGCACTTGCCCGCGAAAGACAAAGCTCCGGAGTTCGAGTCTCGGTCCGGTACACAGTTTTGATCTGCCAGGAAGTTTCTTAGGTTTAAGTAGTTCTAAGTTCTAGGGGACTTATGACCTCAGAAATTAACTCCCATAGTGCTCAGAGCCATTTGAACCATAAAACCACTCGCAAAGCTCATCTAAAGATATGATGGCCATTCAACCGGATGACGAAGCTGCACGTCAGTTTAGGGATCATGCGCTCGAACAGTACATCCAGCCCTAATGTAAAATTCCACCCTCTCTTCTTCTCTGACACTAACAACGAACACGTGCTTAAGTTGAAGCTGAACGGTATATGTCATTCTCATCGAACGTATTTCAATTACTGGAAGCCATCAGTGAGGAACAAACAACAACTTACTTAAAAACGAATAAGGCTAATTTGAAAAACATGATACTGAATAACAACTGTCGACAACAGAAAATGGTAGACAAGGCGAGGTAAGCAGGCTGCAGTACAGACTTCCTGTATTGCAAAAGGTAGTTACCAACGAAGAAAAAAAGATACAGAGGAAATACTTTTATGTCCGGTAAATGGCGCCCTGCGCTGTTGACACACTGACGAAGCCTCTCACGGAAGCTGCCCACAGTTCTTCGTGTCATTTCCGGTTGGATGGCAGCCAGTTCCTGGGGGATTGCCTTCTTACGTGCTCGCAGCGTTGTGTTACGATGTTTGTACACATGATCAGTTAAGTGTCCCCAAAGAAACAAAACTGAGCGAGGCGGTGTAGTGGTTAGCTCACTGGACTCGCATTCGGGACAACGACGGTTGAATCCCGCGTCCGTCCATCCTAATTTAGGTTTTCCGTGATTTCCCTAAATTGCTCCACTCAAATGCTGGGATGGTTCTTTTGAAAGGGCACGGCCGACTTCCTTCCCCGTCCTTTCCTAATCCGATGAGACCGATGATCTCGCTGTTTGGTCTCTTCCATCAAACAACCGAAAGAAACAAAATCACAACGTGATGAATCTGGTGAACTTGGGGCCCAGGCGATGTCTCCTCGCGAAGAGAGAAGCCGTCCAGAAAACTACTCTCTCAAAATTTCTAGATAATTCCGAGAACGCTGAGCTGTGCTTCCGTCTTGTTAGAACTAGACTTCTCCCTCTTCATTGATTTAATTTAGGTCTCTATAATGCGATAGCAGAAATTTCAGTTAACCTTTACCATTACTGCATCCTCTTCGAAAGGGAAAAAAAACGGACTTCACACGTCTAATTCAGCAACGGTGCTCCAGACTGTCACACGATGGCTGTGAAGTAGCCCAGTAGCTGAAATTTTGCTTAACAAGTTGAAGTGAACCTCATCAGAAGAAAGCAAAATAGAGCTTGGTGGAATGCCGTGAAGAATTTCCTCACACATAACATCGTGAGTTTCAAAATCTCTCTCACTTCATTTTTAGGAGACCATCATTTTTTAGGGTTGCATGTGAAGATCTCTGTGCAGATGGTCCTTTCAGACAATCCCAGCGCAGCTACACGTTTAAATTACGAACACTTTGGAGATTTCTGGACGGACGCTTTCACACGTGCCACCTTGTCCGGCGTTGTTACAGTGGATAGTCGTCTGGTAGCTTTTCTTTTCGTTGGAGAACCTGATGCTCTTAGGTTTGATGCCACCTTGTCCGGCGTTGTTACAGTGGATAGTCGTCTGGTAACTTTTCTTTTCGTTGGAGAACCTGATGCTCTTAGGTTTGATGCCCAAACTCGAGATTCTGTGAGGAACAGAATCATGTCAGCCAAGCTCAAACCGAGTGCGACGTGCTCGCTGAGTATTAAGCACAGAACTACTATTACAAATATACTCCTCCACTACAAACTCACGATGTTCACTTATCCGAGCCATTGCGGCTGGTGAAAATTGTGCGTACACAGCTGTCGATTGTTTCCTGCTCCATATCAGTAGCCCCAACACAACTCAGACAGCAGTCTCTCCAAATTCGGGAAGTTTTTCTGCCGGACCCTGTATATCAAAACAGTACTTAAAATTTCTACTGTAGAAGAAGGCAGAAAATGATGCCATAGAAGAAGACTTTACAAACAAGTTTGCCGTAACTGTTACAATATTCCGAATACACATTTTCAACCACA
The DNA here is from genome assembly GCF_023864275.1 of Schistocerca cancellata. Lineage (NCBI taxonomy): Eukaryota > Metazoa > Arthropoda > Insecta > Orthoptera > Acrididae > Schistocerca > Schistocerca cancellata. Next base: position 927,585,106 of record NC_064626.1, on the reverse strand, counting down.
CCTACCAAGTCGCAGTGCATTTGGTGGCCAGTCCTAAGCTCGGTTAAATGAGAAGGAAAAAGTGGGGTACGGAACGCGTGTAGTTCAGTATTAAGGAGGGAACGCAAGTCGGGAATCTGGCAAATAGTGGGGGTGCTTAAATAGGATACATTTTTCTGTTTCGTTCGCTACTAGAGTCATAAAAACCAGGAACCCCCACACCTCTCACTCCCCACTTGGACGGGAATTACTTCATTCAGTGTTATTCGTCTTACATTTTCCATTTACGTGTCGTGCTGCGCCCACGCAGAGTGCAGCAGAGTGGAAACACTTTGCAGAAGCGCAACCACGCCCGCCGCCTGCGGCACGGTAACACACACTGTGTCGGCAGCCCGCAGCGTGTTCCCAAGTTTGGAGGCTGGCACCGCCTGCTCGCCATCATAAAGTAAGAGGTCCCCCAGACTCCCCACCACTGTGCTGTTAGTAGCCGGGAAAGCCGGCGCGGATAAAAGGGCGTGCTTTGCTTTCTAACATAACTCTCCGCGCTGGCTTTTCGCACGGCCTTTCTCTCTTACTTTTACTTCTACCTTCTGGAAGTACTTTGCCAGTTAGAAACGCACTTGGCACCAACGGAGAGAAAAAACAGACTTTGAAGGTCTTTCCGTACTTAAAGTACAAGCACCTGACACAATGTTACTAATGTCTATATTTTCTTATCCTATTCTCCGGTTGAACTCGTCATGCCTAACAGTTTTATTTTCTTTTATTATTTTCACACATAGGTAGAACAACGCAGACAGAAGCCAACGGAAATTGTAAATACAGTTCAATGTTCTGACGAGGTCGTTAAAAATGGAATATTACTTATGAACAGGCTATAGCCAAAGATGATGGCGGCATAAGTAGTTCAGAGACTTATTTCGCTACTAACTTCGATATCCTTAGGGGCATCATGGAAACGACAACAGATTCGCGAAAACAACGGAATTATGTACGATTTCAATATTGATCACTTTCGTCGCTATGCTATTTTCTAGTGGTCATTACGTTATGGGATACAAATTTCATCGACAAAAGTAAATTTATCGATCAAATTCGCACAAGAAATGTGACTTCACCCCCCCCCCCCCCCATAGACAACTGATACTTCAATATCCTGCAGCCAAAACGTTCTAATACTTCCGAGGTATAATAGAATAAATAATGTATAATGGGTGCTGAAAACACCTCACCAAAGTTATACGGCAGTTTGTGTTACAGCTCTGTTATTTGGTTATGTAAGCATTATACATATAATGTTATCTCCTATATATTCTTACCACCCATTTATTTTCTGTTCTAGTGTTCTACGTACACTGTAGCGGTCACATGAAAATAGCATAATTCTGAAATTGGCGAAACGTGAAGCAATAAATAATTCAGCCTTTTGTCGAATATTTTGTCGTTTAACTGAGTAAGATTGTGGCACCTAACAAATAAATTAATAGAATAATGGAGACTCCAAATCAGACTGATTGCATGAAAGTTTGAAGCCGACTTCCGAGTATGAGTTCAGTGCAATTCCGGTTACCTAAGGACGATGAATAATACAAGAAAAAGTCAGTTTACCTTCCATTCAGAAGGCTGTTGCACTCAGCAACTGTTATATTGACTTGTAAATAATATATTTCAGCTATCAGTCGTCCTTTTTTAAATTTTTTATTGGTGGATCTAGAATTCAATTAGAAACTAGCCATTCTCAATGCACTATCATTTTTGAAAAGTGCATTGATCAAAACTGATAGTGCATTGAGAATGGATAGTTTATAGCTGAAATCTAGATCTGCCAATAAAATTTAAAAAGGATGACTTATAGTTGAAATCTATTATTTACAAGAAAAAGTATCTTTTTTAGTGCGATGCGTTTTGTGACGGGCTATTTATGACGTCTGATCTGCTTTAATGAGATAATTTTATTTTTGTTTTTTTGCTACTCTTTGGCTTTTTGTAGTGCTAATACTAGCTATATTCGCTGTTACATATTTTTCAGTCCAGTAACAAGTACCCTACATGAAATCTCTAGCGAAAATTATGCTCACCAAAATGTACTTTCCTCTCAATAATAAAATTTTACATTCCGCGCCTGTATTGCGAAAATTTTCACTTTGAACATATCATTATTATATTCCGACCTGACCGTGTCATTGAGTGACTACATGAGTAACGACACTTTTCCGAACAAATCAAGAAACAGATCTCAGTTTTTGCGAACTGGCAGAGCGTAACTATGCGTGTTTGAAACACACTTCAAAGTATGATTTAAGCCATCCAGTTAATAACCAAGTGGACTAGTACAGGGATTGGAAAAAATATAGAAACACCGCGTGTGCATTATGTCGGAGCTTGAGACTTGGAACGTGGACAAAGTGTCGATGCCCAGTATCGTGGGTGCTTCTGTAGCCAAAAGAGCCTATGTGTTTGGTTTTGCAATAGCCACCGCTTCGAAGGATCATACCTCGTACAAGCAAAGCAGAAAAACATTATCCGCTAAGTCACAAAGTGGACGAAAACGTGTGTGTTGAGTGATCGCGACGGACGGTCATTAGAGAAGATTTGACGAAAAATGAAAAGGACGACAGCTACAAATGTCATTGTAGAACTGAATGTCTAACTTGTGAACCCTGTCAGAACCAAAACGGTACAAAAGGAGCTATACAGGGTGAGTCACCTAACGTTACCCCTGGATATATTTCGTAAACCACATCAAATACTGACGAACCGATTCCACAGACCGAACGTGAGGAGAGGGGCTAGTGTAATTGCTTAATACAAACCATACAAAAATGCACGGAAGTATTGTTTTTTTAACACAAACCTACGTTTTTTTAAATGGAACCACGTTAGTTTTGTTAGCACATCTGAACATATAAACAAATACATAATCAGTGCGTGAAACATGGCGGGGTTCGGTGGTAATTTGGGCAACCATTTCGTGGTATTCCACGGACACCATGCATATCCTGCAAGTATGCGTTACTGCAAAGGATTATGTGATCATTTTCGGTGGCCAGATCCATCCCATGGTATAACGTCTGTTCTCCGTAGCGATGGTGTGCTCCTAGACGGTAGCTCGCACCGTCCAGGACTGGTTCTGTGAGCACGAGGACGAATCGTCGCATCTCCCCTCGCCACCACAGTCACCAGATCTCAATATTATTGAGCCCTTGGAGACTGGGTGATCAGTTCCCACCTCCGTCATCGTTGCCTGAATTGGCCACAGTTTTGCAGGAAGAATGGTATAATATTTCCTAAACAACTATAAATGACCTGTATTTGTCCATTTTGAGATGACTGGATGCTGTTTTGAATAGCATTGGTTTTCTACTCCGTATTAAGAATGGTAATGGGTTGTGTTTTTGATATTACCACGTTTTTGTCAACTCCCTGTATTTAAGTACGACACAATTTTGAAAGTTCCCCGCTATGTGTTTCTATAAGAAACTTAGCCCAAATTTACCTCACATCCTATAAAAAGACTACGTATTACCAAAACTATGTACCCACAAACTGATCCAGGAGAGTGGTGTGGTCATTTTCTCAGCTCTGAGCACGTGAACAAGTTTAAGTAACTGACAATAATCATTCCGACAAACTAGCTACACAGTGCTGCACTCTTCTTCTCTTCAGCTAATAAAAGAAAAAAAAAAACAGCAAAGATCTTTTCGCCTTTCAATACATACACCACATGCAACCTTGTTGACCCTTACAACAAACCTCTCTTCAATTAACAGATAAAATCACAAGTTATCACAGCATTACTGAATCCGTCCATCACCTACCACACTTCAACTAAGAATGTATCAGACCGCGCAGAGGCAAATACTGTGCCACGACAAGACCAAAAAATTGTTTAACAATAACAGAACTTTCTCTCTCTCTCTCTCTGACGTGCACGTTGATAACTTACAAAAATCAAAATGACATGCCTACCTTACATATCCTCCAACTTCCCAGAGTAGAATTTTGTACGAGAGTCATTTCAGACAGGAATGGAATGAGGACAAAATTCTAAATATTATGGATAGGAACACACAAAACACGTTACAAATACAAAGAGAAAAATAGCTTTACAGGAATATGAGTTCTGAATATAAGTAAAAAAATTTACAGACTTCAAGAACGTGTCAATTAAGTAATCAGTAGAATTCACCATAGGTAGGTTATGATGTTTTATGATGTCTAAGAGAAACGTTGTTCACGGGGCTATTTTGAGAGTGTATATACCACATTTTGCATTCTAGTAAGTAGCATTGGTGATGTACACTGTTTTTGTAGCACGCAGGAAGTAGATTAGAGAGTCTCTATATTACAGAAGGCCAACTTTTATAAAGCTCAGTCCCATACAGCAGTACTAATTTGCACAATGAAAGTAGAAGAGTGTCCTTGTCAAAAACGACCAAACTTTCTCTAGCTTATTGCAATTGTGTCACTGTTGTGTGAAGTTATATGGCAGCAGACTCAGTGAGACTAAGCACGGTTGGCACACATGCACAAGCAGCAAAATACGTAGTAGTATCTGCTTGAAGCAGATTGTAGATCCATTGATAACTCCAAAGCCATCTTATAGTATCGAAGAGTTCCTTATAAAAATCGGTTGCATCCTGTATCGGTGAAGAATGTCAACGTGTGGCAAAGAATAGACATATTGCTTCTGAATAGACATATTTCTTTTGCCCTCGCAAGTCGCAATCATTTGTGATGAACGGTCAGACAGTTGCAGTTTGTCACATTTACAATGTAAGGTTACCTAAATTAAGACAGAAGTAATAAGATTTTACATAGTTGTACATATAGATTGCAAAAGTAGTGTAATGATAACAACAGATTTCTTTGTCTATAAAGAAATCGAGAAAAAAGTCATCATTGCTTTACAATAATGAATTACAGAAACATCAGACACGCAAATCATGTGAAAAAGTGTACAATAATGTGCATGATAAGAAACAATTATTATACGTGTACAGAATGACCTGCAGAAAATTCTGACTCTATTCAGACAAATACATATGCATTTTCATCAGTAACGTACATAAAAGAAAAGGCAGCAAGGTAAAAAGAGATACTTAAGAATCACACAAAAGAAATAAACACATGATGACACTGATTCCACACACACAGGTAAGAACATAAATATATAATTTGGAAAAAACATGGATTATGGGGTAACCAAGATTCACTTAAAAGAAAACTTAACGCAATCAGGCAGATGTCAGTCTATTATTTACCTAGTATGGACAATAATTAGCATGCTACCTACTTGTATTTCTTCTTTTAGTTTGTGCACCTCTTAGTCATTTTATCCATAATTTCATCAAATTTCCAACAAATACAACTGTTTACGTTGTCTATTTGCTTGTTTCTGCCATACATTTCATACGTTCTTGTAAGTTCACATTATTAAGCTCCATTGCCCTACCTAACCATTTGTTATTGTTGCTCTACCTAACCATTTCTCATATTTGCCCTACCTAATCATATTTTGTCTGATATTTACCATTCCTAATCATTTCCTACCAAATTCATCTTTGTAACCATTTCTTTGCTCATGTATATGTTGTACGACTTCCTTTCTTATCTTTTTCCGTGCTTCCTTCTACACACCTTTGATGACTTTTTATATATCTTTCATGACTTATGAGATCTCATTACAGCACTACACTTAACATAATTACTATACTAATGGCGCCTCCTTCTGTAACAATAATTTGTATAGAGAATATGCATTATAAAGAAACCCAAAAAATGACTTAAGTGTAACAGATAAATTCAACCCAAAAATTTCGTAAGCTAAAGGAATGCATGTTATTGTGCTCCATCACTTGTAAATACAAGAACACAACTGGATTGCAATGTCACACATCTTAGTAGAAAAATATGTACAAAAGAATCTTATACTATACCATGTGAAAAAGAATGAAGCTCAAAAGTAAACAAAAAAATCATCTTTCGTATCCCACATATTTCCTATACCTCATTTTTCTTATTGCTTTATTTTCTTTTTTTCATTCTAAGTGTGTTGTCGATCCATGTCGCAACTCAAAGAGTCGTGAATTTCATCTTCACCTCCAAAATTCCCAAGCACCTAGACTGAGGGACAATATTGTCATGACATCGTTTCATAATATGCAAAGTTGCGTGTCGCTATATACAAATCAGAAAAAATGTCATTCGTCAGTAAAATGAAGAAAATAGTCGCTCCCACAAAGACATGTCACAAAACATTCAGTGAGGTGCCATATGCTAAAAGAGAGTGTCACAGTACAGAGTAGCAATCAGTGCTGAGCCAAATTGTTGCAAAACATTTTTCGTTCACAAATGGAGACAAAACAGTACGCCTCTCGAGTTACTGTAAAATTTGCATAAACTGTTACATGCTGTGTTCTGCCGATGAAAAAAAATGACACTGTATGTTTAGTAAAAGGTTGAATAATTTGCGTCGGATAAGCATAAACTCCGCATCAAAGAAATAACTGTGTTGTATCAAGTCGTATTACTTTGATTCACTATTGTCAGATCTACATCTTCTCAAAAACTTACTTTTTCCGCATATACACAGGAAATACATCCACATGACATAAAAAAAGACTACAAAAAGAAAGAGGGCCCCTGTGCTCTAACCATTACTCACTTACTCTTTCTCTAGATTTATCATGATGATTATTGCCTCTTTATATTACAGAATGCATCAAAGAGCTCATAATTATCATCTCATGTACCTAACTAACATAAATCTTATCATCATATTACAACATTTATCACATTCGCTATCTTCATCTCAACATACACTTCAAATAACAGCTCCCTGCTCTATTTCCGTCCACATATTTCCACATAAACAACACCTCATAGCTAGAATTGTAAATGTTTCATTTCATTAAACTCAACTTCACTTCCTCACAATAGATCTTGAAAAAATTCTTACATCAAAATACTTATAACTCTTCTTTCCAGGCAACGCAATTACCATCCCAACAGCCTGCATATCTCTTCAAAAGTAGTAGAAAATGTTATATGTTTCTATGTTGTCATCACTGTGTATATTCAAAAACTATTTCTCAAGTGAGAAAAACGTTTTTCTCTGTATCCTCTCAGAACAGAATTAAAAAATGCTGTCACTATTCGTTTTACTATAAATTATTTGTTCTTATTCGGATTGTAGATCAAATTTCAAATTTTGTAGCAATCTCTTTACCGTACTCGTCGTGGCAACACATCGCTCGATTTGTTGCACGATATACAGGGTGTTACAAAAAGGTACGGCCAAACTTTCAGGAAACATTCCTCACACACAAATAAAGAAAAGATGTTATGTGGACATGTGTCCGGAAACGCTAAATTTCCATGTTAGAGCTCATTTTAGTTTTGTCAGTATGTACTGTACTTCCTCGATTCACCGCCAGTTGGCCCTATAGAAGGAAGGTAATGTTGCCTTCGGTGCTTGTGTTGACATGCGACTCATTGCTCTACAGTACTAGCATCAAGCACATCAGTACGTAGCATCAACAGGTTAGTGTTCATCACGAACGTGGTTTTGCAGTCAGTGCAATGTTTACAAATGCGGAATTGGCAGATGCCCATTTGATGTATGGATTAGCACGGGGCAATAGTCGTGGCGCGGTACGTTTGTATCGAGACCAATTTCCAGAACGAAGGTGTCCCGACAGGAAACGTTCGAAGCAATTGATCGGCGTCTTAGGAGCACAGAACATTCCAGCCTATGACTGGCGACTGGGGAAGACCTAGAACGACGAGGACACCTGCAATGGACGAGGCAATTCTTCGTGCAGTTGACGATAACCCTAATGTCAGCGTCAGAGAAGTTGCTACTGTACAAGGTACCGTTGGCCACGTCACTATATGGAGAGTGCTACGGGAGAACCAGTTGTTTCCGTACCATGTACAACGTGTGCAGGCACTGTCAGCAGCTGATTGGCCTCCACGGGTGCACTTCTGCGAATGGTTCATCCGACAATGTGTCAATCCTCATTTCAGTGCAGATGTTCTCTTTACGGATGAGGCTTCATTCCAACGTGATCAAATTGTAAATTTTCACAATCAACATGTGTGGGCTGACGAGAAACCGCACGCAACTGTGCAATCACATCATCAACACAGATTTTCTGTGAAAGTTTGGGCACGCATTGTTGGTGATGTCTCGATTGGGCGCCATGTTCTTCCACCTACGCTCAATGGAGCACGTTATCATGATTTCATACGGGATAATCCACCTGTGCTGCTAGAACATGTGCCTTTACAAGCACGACACAACATGTGGTTCATGCACGATGGAGCTCCTGCACATTTCGGTCCAAGTGTTCGTACGCTTCTCAACAACAGATTCGGTGACCGATGGATTGGTAGAGGCGGACCAATTCCATGGCCTCCACGCTCTCCTGACCTCAACCCTCTTGACTTTCATTTATGGAGGCATTTTAAAGCTCTTGTCTACGCAGCCTCGGTATCAAATGTAGAGACTCTTCGTGCTCGTATTGTGGATGGCTGTGATACAATACGCCATTCTCCAGGGCTGCATCAGCGCATCAGGGATTCCATGCGACGGAGGGTGGATGCATGTATCCTCTCTAACGGAGGACATTTTGAACATTTCCTGTAACAAAGTGTTTGAAGTCACGCTGGTATGTTCTGTTGCTGTGTGTTTCCATTCCATGATTAATGTGATTTGAAGAGAAGTAATAAAATGAGCTCTAACATGGAAAGTAATCGTTTCCGGACACATGTCCACATAACATATTTTATTTCTTTGTGTGTGAGGAATGTTTCCCGAAAGTTTGGCCGTACCTTTTTGTAACACCCTGTATGAAGCTTGTTGCGTGACAAACCTCGCCTGATTCTTCTCAAAAGTTGCCTACCTCTCGACGGGAGTCGCCCTGGCACGCGGTGCAATTGCAATGTTTTTCACTATCTGTTGCTGTGCGCTGTAATGCAAGAAATATTTTAGAAATAGGTTACATATAATTCTATAATCTGGGTACACTTCAGTAAACAGAATTGTACTGTATATGGTTTGACAAGCGAAATATGATCAAGTCCCTTGCTTTTGTGTGTCCGAATGGTGTACAATTTTACGAATCCTGTAAGGTCCGTTATACACAAGAAAGAATTTGTGACTAGGGTGTTTGCTTGCTCCCTCGTCGTTGATTATCTCGTAGATTTAGTGATCTGCTTTCAATTATTTCTATCTGTCGTGCTCTCATTCTCCTTCCAGAACTTAACTGCTGTGAGTTATGACCTTGTTTACTGTAACTGTGTTGATTGCTACTTATATAATTGCTGTTGTACAATGTATTTACCTGAACTGATCTACCAGAATTTTTCCACTAAGAGCTTGCATGATTATCATCTCAATTAGATTACTGTCTATGCTTGATTTGATTGTTATAATAGTTGTAATAACGACTTTTCTCATTCACGTAATTTCTGTGTTGTCTGTTATCGTATCCATATTCAGGGCTCCTGAAATGGCTTTTATCAGAATAATCATTATTTAACTGCGAGAATTGTACGTCGTACCGACGATGTTGGTTACCCCATCTGTAATTATTTCTGTGGTTGAGCTTGTTATGCGAGTTCCCATAGCTTTTGTTTTCACGCAGTACAAATGCATCTTGCGTGTCACAATTTTTGTTGTGACTTGTTGTGTTTACTCGTTAAGCTGCTGTTACAGTCTAGTTCCAATTCCTGAAGTAATATTTGACAAACTTCTAAATCATCTTTGCATCTGCCAGCCTAAATTACGTGTCTTAAATGTGTAGGTAACTTTGTTAAACAAATGCGAACTGTCTCCGACGGACTGTATGGGTTTGATACGTATTTCTGCGTTCCATGTCTTCAAATATGTTGGGGGCTAGATAAATCAGACAACATTATAACGATCTTGTGCGGCCTGCGACCAGTAGACTGACAAAAATGCGTGGTAGAAATTATTTCATTTTCTAAATAACCGCAGAGAAATTCTAATTTTTATTCAAGTGTCCAACTTAGTGGTAAAGAATTTAGTCTAAATTTGAGGGTGAATTTCGTTACTGTCATTCATGAAAACTATGAATTTACTTGCTGTCAAAAAGGGTTTGTAATCAAAGTTACCATTTTTCTGTGAACTAAATTGCTGCACTGGTCGACAAGTTTGCCATTTTCGTTCTTTTATTGTAGTTAACTGTTGTTTTTGTTCTTCAGAATTTAATGTAGAAGTTTCCATTGTATGCTAATTTCTTTTACCGTTGCCTTAAGCTGTTCGTTCTGTTCTTTCACCTGTGTAACTACTGCACTCGTAACTACACGGTTAATTTTAGCTAAAGTTCGTGCTTGTCATTACGCAGGTTTTTTTATCTTTTTGTGTTCTGTTTCAAGATTACGTAATCTAGTTTCAAATCTGATTATTATTGGTCGAAGATCATTTTCAGTTTCTTCCCTAATCTCAACTGCTAATTTTGTATTTTCAGTTTCGTTTCTTCCTGCAATACTCTGTTCTCATTCTGTGAATTTTTATTTCTTCCCTAACGGACTTATTAATTTCTTATTGCGATTTATCGATTTTCTTGCTCATTTTATCTTGTGTTCCTTTAAGCATCTGAAAAATTGATTCTAAATAAATTGTCGGATTTGCGCGGTGTGGGTCTATATAACTGTTCATTGAGCGTGTTGTGGGTTGTGTTCTTTCCAAAGACATTGATGCAAAACATGATTCTGAAATATCTTCTACTACATGTTATAAAATTTCGCACTACTATGGCGAGATATGTAAGCTTTTGCTAGACTGTGGCGACTTATTGCCGACCGAGTCATCTTCAGAACAGGAGTGAATATTCATGAGCCATCATTTGTTCTGTTTCATTGTTGTTCGCTAAATTGGTTAAGAATTGTGGATCCGCGCAGTCTTTTTCTCCTGCACATTATTGGTAGATGTTAATTGCTCAAGCTGGTTTATCTCATCCTATACAGACTGGTTATTTTGTAACACCCTCTCTCGTTTCGTGCTACGCCCGAATTTCATGTTGTTTTCTGTTATGCCAAACGTAATGAAATGCTATTTCTTCGAAAAGCAAAATTGCTGCAATGATCAAACAAACAGTGAACTGGACCACCGCGCATGGAAATGAATGAAATGTACACAGAACCTGTACTATTATACCACCTGTTGATGTAATAGTCATACGACGCAAAATTTTACAAATTGTACACAAAATTTTCAATGAATTGCCTGAAAAAGAGGTAAAACGTTAGAAAAATTAGCGCAGTGTTTTTTCTTTCTTTCTAGGAATCCAACATTACCTATGTATTACTAAACGAACGAACGAACTATCCTGGAAGAAAAGGTCGACATACGTAAGTTCCCCACTATGTGTTTCTGTATGAAATTGATACCAAGTTTACCTCCCACTCTATAAAAAGTCTACGTATTACCAAAACTATGTATGCACAAACCGTTATCAAACTTAAACTCGCATGCTAACCTTTGACAAAATAGAACCTGACTTCAGATGAACTGTAACTGGTCTGAGTACATCTTGTCTTTATATTAAATGAGGAATTGAATTAAAACAGTTATCTGGCCGTAATTAAAATCTCTACTTTCCTCGCTTCTTGACAACATCGTTGCAGATTTCTCGAAAGCACAACAACGAACAGCAAGCAGGCAGGGGCTAAGCTAGAATTCTATTTTTAAATAAAAACTCCAAACAGTGTTCAGACTGTTGCATACCATATGGTGTAATGTGGTAATGCGTAATGAAAACCTTCTTTAAACAGTGGGATGGGGAGAACAGCTATTCCTATAAAATGATACTCCAAGACAACGATTTTAGAACGAAGTATGTATTCAAAAAGATAGAGTAAAACTTCGCGCGATCTTCGCACATAACACTTGTCTGAACAATACTATGCTTAACAAAGTGAACAATGATTTAAAAAGGATATAATCTGTATAAAAACCAAACAACTTAACCAGTTAATATGTTAGTGCACGACTCAGGGAAGAGTGGTGATCTTTCTCTTAGCTCTAAACAATAATCATTCCGTCAAACCAGCTGCGCATTGCTGCAGTCTTACCTCAAACTTTTTCTCTAAAAGAAAAAATGGTACTTAATGAAATAAACGTACCTTCTGCTTTTCTAAACAATTAAAAAATATAGTAATTTGATTATTACCAAAGTGCTACAAACTTTCGTAGTTAGCGAAAAGTAACATCTACACATAGATAAACTCCTGATATATATTAGATTACTCTCTTTAACATCAAGTAATCACCGATTAACTCGTCTACAAAACAGATCACAACGGAGGACTGACGAATATCAGGTTTATCATTACAACACTCGTTCACACACTCGGATACACTTTGACTGCTGCAGCACCATTTAGACACCAGGACTGGCAGTATTATTTCGATTTCAAACCCATTTGCGATTTAACAAAATTTACCATAATTTCCGTACAAGACACAGTCTATTCAGTCAGCACATCCATTTTCAGAGGATCGCCTTTTGGGATCTGAATCCCGCATCAAGATTTCAAAGAAATTTACAGCAACGCGTATATTAGTTGGCAAGAACCTCTAATTATGCTGGAGGATATTAACACAAACATTAATCAATGATATGCCCTACGCTTAACTACTTGTCCTTGTGTGTGGAAGATATAATAAGATTAATTGCTTTCTTATTAGCACCCTGAAAAGAATACAAATTAAAACGAAGTCTTGTTGTTGTTGTTGTGGTCTTCAGTCCTGCGGCTGGTTTGCTGCAGCTCTCCATGCTACTCTATCCTGTGCAAGCTTCTTCATCTCCCAGTACCTACTGTAGTTAATCCCTCGATGCCTCAGAACATGTCCTACCAACCGATCCCTTCTTCTAGTCAAGTTGTGCCACAAACTCCTCTTCTCCCAAATTCTATTCAATACCTCCTCATTAGTTATGTGATCTACCCATCTAATCTTCAGCATTCATCTGTAGCACCACATTTCGAAAGCTTCTATTCTCTTCTTGTCTAAACTATTTATCGTCCATGTTTCACTTCCATACATGGTTACACTCCATACAAATACTTTCAGAAACGACTTCCTGACACTTAAATCAATACTCGATATTAACAAATTTCTCTTCTTCAGAAACGCTTTCCTTGCCATTGCCAGTCTACATTTTATATCTTCTCTACTTCGACCATCATCAGTTATTTTGCTCCCCAAATAGCGAAACTCCTTTACTATTTTAAGTGTCTCATTTCCTAATCTAATTCCCTCAGCATCACCCGACTTAATTCGACAACATTCCATTATCCTAGTTTTGCTTTTGTTGATGTTCGTCTTATACCCTCCTTTCAAGACACTGTCCATTCCGTTCAACTGCTCTTCCAAGTCCTTTGCTGTCTCTGACAGAATTGCAATGTCATCGGCAAACCTCAAATTTTTTATTTCTTCTCCATGGATTTTAATACCTACTCCGAACTTTTCTTTTGTTTCCTTTTCTGCTTGCTCAATATACAGATTGAATAGCATTGGGGAGAGGCTAAAACCCTGTCTCACTCCCTTCCCTCGATGTTAACAAATTTCTCTTCTTCAGAAACGCTTCCCTTTCATGTCCCTCGACTCTCATAACTGCCATCTCCTTTCTGTACAAATTGTAAATAGCCTTTTGCTCCCTGTATTTTACCCCTGCCACCTTCAGAATTTGAAAGAGAGTATTCCAGTCAACATTGTCAAAAGCTTTCTCTAAGTCTACAAATGCTAGAAACGTAGGTTTGCCTTTCCTTAATCTTTCTTCTAAGATAAGTCGTAGGGTCAGTATTGCCTCACGTGTTCCAACATTTCTACGGAATCCAAACTGATCTTCATTTCCAGAATGATCTTCATTTAATCATACAGTAAAGCTGCATGCCCTCGGGAAAAATTACGGCTGTAGTTTCCCCTTGCTTTCAGCCGTTCGCAGTACCACAACAGCAAGGACGTTTTGGTTAGTGTTACAGGGTCGGATCAGTCAATCATCCAGACTGTTGCCCCGGCAACTACTGAAAAGGCTGCTGCCCCTCTTCAGGAACCACACGTTTGTCTGGCCTCTCAACAGATACCTCTCCGTTGTGGTTGCACCGACGGTACGGCTATCTGTATCGTTGAGGCACGCAAGCGTCCCCACCAACGGCAAGGTCCGTGGTTCATGGGGGTGGGGGGAACGAATTCCATTATTTAAGAATTTGAAGATAATGTCAGGGAGAAGATGATAAAAGTTAGACTGAAGACTAAAAATGAGTTGGAATGACTTCAGTAGACCATATACAAATTTGAATACAACACTTCCGATGTGACTGAAAAAGAAAACTTAAAATACGCAGGATTGACATGGATGTAGCTGAGGACCTGAGGACTGTAGTGCGCTAACAAGCCTGTAAGTGGCACTAATTTCTCACTGTTTGTCGAGTGGCTGATTATCATTCTGTACGTATCCCGCGCATTTCTGTATTCATGTGGCGGAGCTGCATGCAGCTGTAAGTTTGTGATATTCCGAGATCTGTACATTAAGGATCAAGCTGTGAATGACTGTGCGTGGCATGTGATCTGTTTAATGCTATTTACGAGGACGTTGTATTCACATTTATTGTTTACTTAAGAAAAGCACTCTCTCGAAATCAGCAAGCCGTTCTAAACAAAGTACTAATTCAAAATAACATGCAGGTGGAAATGAAGTCTTTTACTTATTTTACTGTCAAATATGCCGTATTAATACAAAGTTATTATTTATGAACGTTTGTACCTCCCACTTGGTCAAAATTTGCTATATTCTCACATTATTACAGGTAAGACGGAGATTGGAAGGGGCTAACAGCCAAATCATAGATAAGGTAAGAGTGTATTCTGGAGTGGATTTCTCGTACAAGAAGAAGAAAGAAAGGCTATGTCTAGATGGGTCTTAAACTGCATCGTTACATATTTATTCGATCTCCAGTACCTAGGAACTTCACTGCACCTCTGAAACACCACCTGGTATAATCTGGTTACGTGTCATAAGAAATGTTGGAAGTAACCTGTTCCTGGCTGAATACAGGCCTCATTGATTTCCAGACACGGTCAAAAATGCCTGATGTAGTTCGTACTGTCTCAAAGTCTGCCACAGAATGTGCATGGAGAGTAGGTTCATCCACAACAGACTCGAATACACGAGAGACGTGACGTGTCCCGAGAGATGAAAGTCCAGCGGGCTTATCTCAGGCGAACGAATCACTCCATCTCCACCCATCCAGTGCTCAGAAAATTGTGCATTCGGATGCCTTTCGGCAGACAGACTGAGATGTGCGGAAGCGCTATCGTGCATGAAATTTGGTTGTTGACGGGATGTATGTGGCAAGTCTTCTAAATACTCAGGCAGTGACTACGGAAGAAATGTGTGTAGCTCTAAGTCTCTCCTGAAGGACGTATGGTTCCAACAATCAGAATAAATGACTGCCCAGATATTAATGGACAACCACTGTTGGTGAGACGATTGGATAGTTGCATCGGTATGTGTGTCCGCCCACACGTGCTGGCTATGAAAATTCTGGATCCTGTCCCTTGCGAATAATGCTTCACCTGCATAGCTGGGCGTCATAACACATTGCTGGAAGAACCACAGCTAGAATGGTACTCTGGGAGGATAATTCGTTGAAAACAAGTCTTGTACATGCTGCAAATGGTATGGATAAAGCACGTTTTCAGGTAAAGGTCTCCAAATCGTCACGTGCGGTACATTCCTCTGCAAGCCTAACCGCCTTGTGCTGATTCCAGGACATCCCTGCACAGCATCGGGTAGACTTCCTCATCCTGTGTGATGTACGTCTCGGCTGGATCCCTCTGCGTTGTGGACTTGTGAAACTGCCATGTTCGCAGAGGCAGCGATGAATTCCTTCAAATATCTTTCTATCTGTTAATCTGTGTAATGTGTAGCGTTTCTGGTGGAAGCTACGTGCCTCCAACGCTTTGCCATCCGCCAAACCATACATGTAACGCATGATCGCGAGCACTTGGTTGGTGTACAATTCTAGACTGCAAGCATCGGGCACAGGCAATTACAAACCATCCCATACCTCTGCTAATGGCTACGGCTAGATTTAACTTCCAGTACTTACGTCTCACTTCAGAGCAGACTGCGTACTACAATTTCTAACCACGCGTATGCCTACACTTACGTATTTAACTGGTGATCAGTGTACTTCTGCGCGCGCTGAAGGATTTTGAGGCCCACATACAACTGATTCGCAGTTTGATTACTTGTAGGAGATTTGTAATAGGCGTCATACATACCTATACATCTCCGGGCAGCCTTTTTTCTTCTTTTTGTGTGAGGAATACATTACCGAAGTTTTGCCGTCGAGTTTTGAAAACACCCTATAGACATGGGTGTAAAATTTTTCATATAATGGTTACATTCAAAAAGAAATTATCCTTCTCAAGCTCCACGTGTAATGGAATGGGAAGACACCCCAGTTAGAGTACAAAGGGAAGAACCCTCTGCTACGCACGTCTTAGAGGTTTGCAAACTATACTACGCGTATGTAGATGTAGACACAGGGAAAGAAAGAGCTCATTCTTGATGTCCAGTTCAACAAATTATTTTAGGGAAAAATAAGATGGGCAGTTTGGCAGTCCTCGTGCGTAAAAACGTTAAGTTGAAATCAACTGATGGAAATTGTTTTAATTGAGTCACTTATTATAATTCGATTATTTAAGACAATAGCATTTAACTTATGAGGTCATCTTATCCTATTACATTTATCATCTCAAAACAGGCAGTAAATCAATTTTGCCGCATTAACTGTGTCTCATTCTACTACTTTTAAAGCCGGAAAATAATTTTTGAAACAATTTCATTACTGAAAAATATTTTGACCGCAAATACAAAAATGAGTTTCGTGGTCACTAAGAACGTCCTTTACGTGTTTCTTCGTTTCAAGAACAGATGTAGAAATATTTAGTTTCGGTACGTTATAGTAACCGTTAAAACACAAAATCAAAGAGGTCCGTTTTTATAGAACGAAGAATTATTATCATACATATCTCCAAAAAATTTACATTACACACAAGCATTATAATGCCTGATATAAGTATTGTCAGTTCTCTCTTTCAGTGACGTCTTACGTTGAGTGTAAGAACACTGAGGGAACACGTATTAGTTGCGGCACAACCATCCTCTGCAAATATACTGTCCACAACAGCTTGAGAACCATGTTCAGCAATACTTTTATTCAAATAAACCCAGACAGTACATCATCTGATTAACAGTTTCAATTTGAGAACATCTTCAGATACAAAAATTGGAAAAAGGGACAGAGTTTATTAAAAAAATGCCACGTCTCTAGGTGCAATTTGTATTCTGTCTTTCAGCTAACATTTAAAAGTTCTTCATAACTATAGACTGCTCTGAAGCTGCATGTAATGTACCTAAGTTGAGAAAAGCTGGAAAAAATTAAATGCACTACAAATGACAACAAGGCGTACGGATTTATTTAACTGCTTTATGCTGATTTTATCAGGTCTGGCTGTAACTACTAATTAAAGAAATCTCCTTACTAAATAAAGAAATTTTTTACATTAAAATATATTTTTTTTAAATCTTATGGGACTTAACTGCTAAGGTCATCAGTCCCTAAGCTTACACACTACTTAACCTAAATTATCCTAAGGACAAACACACACACCCATGCCCGAGGGAGGACTCGAACCTCCGCCGGGATCAGCCGCATGTTTGTTATTGTCACTTTTTGTACGCACACTTACTGTGAAGCCCATCCTCGCATACAGTTCCAAAAATGAGAGAATAAAAATGTTTCACGCTTACAACACACTCGCGCTCTCTGGCAGATCTATTACTGAAATCTGGCAGATCTATTACTGAAAAACCTCACTTTTAACCGGTTAATAAGAGTGCGTAGGAAAAGGCACACTGTAATTAACAGTTTTGAATTCTCGCTTAAAGACTATGCAGACGATCCTTTCGGACTGCAAAAATTCGAGCCTTTGCTGCACAGCATACCACCCGGAATTTATACAATCCAAAAGAAAGTCTCAGTCTTCACCAAAAATTCAGAAATTTAGCAGACATCATCGACGAATGATTCTAAACTTTGCCCGATAAACCAATTTCTCCACAAGAACAAGATTATTCAACGTTAACGAAAATGTCTACAGCTCTAGGCTTCCTGGTCTTTCGTCAGAAGAGCTGTTCACGGACTCTTCTTGACTCATTTTCCCGTACCAAAGATCACTTCTCCGATTTAGCGAATAATACAGAAGACTATAAGTTGCATATTTCGATTGACATTAGCCGCTACTCTACCACTTTTGGACCAATCCCTGTTCTAAAATCAAGCTACATGAAATTAGAAACTAAATCATTCCCAAAAAGAGCAATTAAAGGGAAATTAGTCGAGCCTTTAACCGTCTGAAGGACTGAAATAAGTTCTACATTTCTAAAATAACGAAAAATTGGTTATTTTAAAATAAACATTTTCCCTGTGTAGCGTCTCTGGAGGTACCAACTGTGGTCTACAAGTAGCGTTCTGGGGCCCGGTTCTAGCCTCGCCATTGCTTAAATTTTGAACAAAAATCATCTTCAATGACAGACAAAGTTTTCCGACATATGACATACCTCTCGTTCTGCCACCAGCCTTGTCAAACAGGCCAGAGGAGTTGACAGAGGTTCAGGGCACTCTCTCTTTCTTCCTTGAGGGCTAGGAAACTAACCCTGAAAGGCGGAAGGTTGGTTGGTTTGTGGGATTAAAGGGACCAGACTGCTACGGTCATCGGTCCCAAAGGCGGAAGAATTAGCAATTATCAACTGCATGAGGATGCAGCAGACTATGGAAACCACTACATTTATGACACATAAGATAAACAATGTGTATCCACACGACATGTGGCATGTAGCTGAAAAACTGTCATGATATCTCCAATGGGAAAAGATTACGGACCAGTCTCCCATTCGGATCTCCGGATGGAGACTGCAATGAGCAAGTAGACCATGAGAAAAAGATTGAATAACCAACGAAAGGGTAACGTTCTACGAATCGCATCGAGTAATGTCGGAAGTTTGAACATGGTAGAAAATTTAGACAATCCGGAAAGAGATATGCCAAGGCTCGATCTAGATATACTGGGGTCAGTGAAGTGAAATGGAAAGAAGACAAGGTTTTCTGGTAACAGGGTAACACCAACAACAGTAGAAAATGGTACAAGAGGAGTAGGATTCGTTACGAACAGGGAGGGAGGGCAGAGAGTGAGTTACTGCGAACAGTTCAGTGATAGGGTTGTTACCGTCAGATTCGACAGGAAAACCGACACTGGCAACAATAGTTCAGGTATACCTGCAAAGCCGGCCAGGGTGGCCGAGCGGTTCTGGGCGCTACAGTCTGGAACCGCGTGACCGCTACGGTCGCAGGTTCGAATCCTGCCTCGGGCATGGATGTGTGTGATGTCCTTAGGTTAGTTAGGTTTAAGTAATTCTAAGTTCTAGAGGACTGATGACCTTAGAAGTTAAGTCCCATAGTGCTCAGAGCCATTTGAACCATTTCTTATACCTGCTGAAGTCGCTGGAACAAAATGAAGAGAGGAAGAAAATATATGAGGATATTGGAAGGGTAATTCGGTACGTAAAGGAAATGAAAATCTAATAATGGTGGGAGATTGGAACGCGGTTCTAGGGAAGGAGTAGAAGAAAGGGTTATGGAAAGATATGGGCTTGGGAGTAGGAATGAGACAGGTGAAAGACAAATTGAGTTCTGCAACATATTTCAGCTAGTAATAGGTGATAATCTGTTTAAGAATCACAAGAGGAGGAGGTATGCTTGGAAAAGATAAGGAGATAAGGGAAGATTACAGTTAGATTACATCTTGCTCAGGCAAAGATTCCTATATCAGGTATTGGATTGTAAGGTGTCGCCAGGAGCAGATACAGACTCCTATCACAATTTAGTAATGGTGAAGAGTAGGTTGAAATTTAAGACATTAGTCAGGAAGAATCAATGCACAAAGAAGTGGGATACAGTATTACTACGGAATGAAGAGATACGCTTGAAGTTCTCTGCGGCTATAGGTACTGCGATAATGAATATCTCCGTAGGGAGTTAAGTTGAAGAAGAAGGGACATCTCTAGAAACGGCAGCCGCAGAAGTTGCAAAGAAAAACATAAATACAAGGAAGGTAACTCCAAAGAAACCATGGCTAACAGAAGATCGACGAAAGAAGGAATAACAGATACATTCAGGGATATTCTGTAATACAGAATACAAGTCACTTAAGAATAAAATAAACAGGAAGTGCAGGGAAGCTAAGGCGAAATTTCTACACGAAAAATGTGCAGAAACCGAAACAAAAGACTCGCGAAAGGACTGACTCTGGCTATAGAAAAGTGAAAACAATTTTCAGTGAAATTAAAACCAAAGACGGTAACATTAAGAGTACAATGTGAACTCAACGGTTAAATGAAGAGAGAGGGGATAGGTGGAAAGAGTACATTGAAGGCCTGTATGAGCGGAAGGACCTGTCTGGTGACGTGACGCAAGAAGAAACAGGGGCCGACATGGAAGATATAGAAGATCCAGTATTATAGCGAGAAATAAAAGAGTTTTCATCGACTTCAGATCAAATAAGGTAGAAGGGATATATCACATTACATCAGAATTTCTAAAAACAATGGGGGAAGTTGCAACAAAACAGCTGTTTTCTTGGTGTGTAGAATGTATGAGACTGGCGACAATCCATCATACTTTCGAAAAAAGATCGCTGGCAAGCATAATTTACAGAATTATGGAAAACAAAACTGAGCATCTGTTAGATGACCACAAGTTTGGCTTTAGGGAAGGTAAAGGCACCAGAGAGGCAGTTCTGTTGTTAAAGCTAATAATGGAATCAAGAGTGAAGAAAAAACAGGACACGGTCATAGGATTTGTCGACCTGGAAAAAGTATTCTTCGATGTAAAATGGTGCAAGATGTTCGACGTTCTGAGAGAAGTAGGTCTTAGCTCATGGGAAAAACGGGTAATATACAATACGTACAAGAACCAAGATGGAACAATAAGACTGGAAGACCAAGAACGAACTGCTAGGATTAAAAATGATGTAAGACACCGATGCAGCCTTCTACCCCTACTGTTCAATCTGTACATCGAGGAAGTAATGACGGAAGTAAAAGAAATTTTGAAGAGTGGGATGAAACTTCAAGGTGAAAGGATATCAGTGATAAGATTCGCTGATGACATTGCTATCCTCAGTGAAAGAGGTGAAAAATTAGAGAATCTGTTGAATGGAATAAGCAGTCTACGAGTACAGAATATAGATTTATAATAAACCGAAGAAAGACGAAAGTAATGAGAAGTAGCAGAAATGGGAACAGCATGAAGTTAACATCAGAATTACGGATTACGAAGTAGACGATGTTAAGGAATTCTGTAAACAAGGGAGCAAAATAAGCCATGGTAGACGGAGCAAGGAGGACATTAAAATCAGGCTAGTATTGCCAAAGAGCACATCCCTGATCAAGAGTAGTCTACTAATATCAAACATAGGCCTCAATTTGAGGAAGATATTTTTAGAATGTACGTTTGAAGTACAGCAACATGGACTGTGGTAAAACCGGAGCGGAAACCAAGCGAACCATTTGAGATGTGGGGCTGCAGATGAACGTTGAAAACTAGGGGGACTGATAAGGGACGAAATGAGGAAGTTCCCCGCAGAGTTTTGAGGAAAGGAATAAATCGAAAACACTGACAACAAGAAAGGACAGGATGACAGAACATCTGTTAAGACATTGGAGAATAACTTCCATGGTACTAGAGGAAGCTATAGAGGAAGACAGAGACTGGAATACGTGCAACAAATAAATGATTATGTAGAATGCATGTGCTACTCGGAGATGAAAAGTTTGGCACTGGAGAGGAATTCGTGGTGGGCTGCGTCAAACCATTCAGAATGATGTCACCTCCACCACTCCCCAGCAAAAAAATATACGCCACATTCGTTCCCTCATTCACTCAGACATCAGAACAAGTGAAAACAGGATAATAAAGCAGATCAAATCATAGTAGCAATCTTAGATTCAAATTATTACAAAAATATACGTACATTCATTAACATTTTTTAAAAATTTATTGGCCCTCGGTGCCTATACATACAGCCATCTCAACAATGGAAATATGATTGTACAATTTGTTTTGACAATGTAGAGTATACATTACTTTAAGTTTGAATTAGGCTTAACAAAGGACAGACTCTGACATAAAACAAATTTTACAGACACTGAATACTGAAACGACTGAACAAGAAGAAAATGTAACACACGATACACAGAGGTAGTACGCTTTAAAAATCCTACTGGTAACACAATAAGAAACGACAAAACGCCGGTGGTGCACATTTTGGATATTCCCAGTTCACTCCACCTTAATGACTATGTATCTAAGTTAACCAGAATTATTTTTTTAATGTGGTGTCAGAATTATTTCAAGAGCTGCGGATACATATTTGAAATTTTGCGCAGGTCTGTAAGCAACATCTAGACAGAACATGAGAACAGTATACAGTGACCAGATTAAGATATTACAGCTGTACGTATAGATGTACTAGTTTTCACATACATATGGGAGGAGCTATTTAATTAAACCTCTTCACTGATTATTACAACAAATATCTTAACGTGATAGCCAGTTACTTATCACAGAAAGTCATAAATCCTGTATTTCGAGTAATCGGTCCTATACCTAAAGTGTCACTGCACTTCGTTTTTTAGAAGTGTCTTTAATAATTCACAGTAATTTGTATAATATCCGATCGTCGTTCAGTGCGAGTGCATGGGTATCGTTGTACTATTTATTGTGGTTTTTTCCCGTTTCGTTCGTATACGGAACTCGGGAAGAATGATTGCTTAAACGTCTGCATGCGTTGAATTATTAACCTAATCTTGTTCTCCCGATCCCTATCGGGACGATATATAGGGGGTTGTGATGTATTCCTAGTCATCATTTACGGTCGGTTCTTGAAACTTTGTAAATAGGCTTTATCGGAATAGGTTGCTTCTATCTTCAATTGTCTGCCAGTTCACTTTCTTCAGCATCTCTGTGAAAATCTCCCATGGGTAAACATACCAGTAACCATTCGTGCAGCGCTCCTCTTGCTATTCTCAGCGCCCCAAAGCGTTCTCTGCGGTCATGACTCATTTGCGTGTGGCAATAAATCTTCTGGAAGATCCTCTACTAGCGATTTACACTTGTAAGTAGGCTGTTTAGGTTTTTATGTTGGTAACGCCATGTAGCGCTCTATATGAAAATCACTGACTGTGCTGTGTGCAGTCTGTGGCTGGTTTGCATTGTTGTTGGCTATTGTAGTGTTGGGCAGCTGGATGTTAACAGCGCGTAGCGTTGCGCAGTTGGAGGTGAGCCGCCAGCAGTGGTGGATGTTGGGAGAAAAATGGCGGAGTTTTGAAATTTGTAAGACTGGATGTCATGAACTGCTATATATATTATGACTTTTGAACACTATTAAGGTAAATACATTGTTTGTTCTCTATCAAAATCTTTCATTTGCTAACTATGCCTATCAGTAGTTAGTGTCTTCAGTAGTTTGAATCTTTTATTTAGCTGGCAGTAGTGGCGCTCGCTGTATTGCAGTAGCTTGAGTAACGAAGATTTTTGTGAGGTAAGTGATTTGTGAAAGGTATAGGTTAATGTTAGTCAGAGCCATTCTTTTGTAGTGGTTATTGAAAGTCAGATTCCGTTGCGCTAAAAATATTGTGTATCAGTTTAAGCACAGTCATGTATAATTTTTCTAAGGGGACGTTTCACACTGAAGTGGCCGAAGTCAAAGGTACCTCCCAATATCGCGTAGGACCTCCGTTTGTCCTGCGTAATGCAACAGCTAGAAGTGGCATGGACTAAACAAGTCATTGGAAGTCTCCCGCAGAAATTTTTAGCCATGCTGCCTCTATAGTCGTCCATAATTGTGAAAGTGTTGCCGATGGACAATATTGTGCACAAGCTCACCTCTCCGTTACGTCCTTTAAATGTTCGAGTGGATTCATCTCGGGTGATCTGGGTGGCCAAATCATTCGATCGAACTGTTCAGAATGTTCTTCAACCCAATTGAGGAGAATTCTGGCCCGGTGATACGGCGCACTGTCATCTATAAAAATTATTTCGTTGTTTGGGAACATGAAGTCAATGAATGGCTGCAGATGATCTCCAAATAGCCGAACATAACCATTTCTAATCAATGATCAGTCAGTTGGAGCAGATGACCCAGTCCATTCCATGTAAACGCGGTCCACACCATTATGGAACCACCACCAGCTTACACAGTTACTTGTTCACAACTTATGTCCATGACTTCGTGGGGTCTGCACCACACTTGAACCATACCATCAGCTCTTACCAACTGAAATCGGGACTCTTCTAACAAGGCTACGGTTTTCAAGTCGTCTAGGGTCCAACCGATATGGTTAAGAGCCAAAGAGAGGCGCTGCGGGAGATGTTGTTGTGTTAGCAAGGGAACTCGCTTCGATCGTCTGCTGCCGTAGCCCATTAACGCCAAATTTCGCCGCACTGTCCTAACGGATATGTTCGTCGTGCGTCGCACATTGATTTCTGCGGTTATTTCACGCAGTTTCCATTCTCTCTTCGCACTGCCAACTCTGCGCACATGCCGCTGTTCTTGGTAGTTAACTGAAAGATGCACTGTCCGTTGTGAGAGGTAATGCCTGAGATTTGGTGTTATCGGCACACTTTTGACACTGTGGATCTTGGAATATTGAATTCGCTAACGATTCCAGGAATGGGATGTCCCATATGTCTGGCTCCAGCTACCAGCCAGCGTTCGAAGCCCGTTGAATCCCGTCGTGCGGCCATAAGACATCTGAAACCTTCTTAATGAATCATGACAATACAAATGACAGCTCCGCCAAAGCTCTGTTCTTTCAAAACTTGCTTACGGGATACTACCGCCATCTGTATGTGAACATATCGCTATCCCATGGCTTTTGTCACCTCAGTGTACCTTTCCATTCGTCTTATAGCCTAGGAAAATGCTGGAAATATTTAGATAATGATAAAAACCTAGCTAGAGGAATGAGATAAATTCAAAGACAAACTCATCCGAGTCTTCGACAGAATCTGCAGAAACAGTACTCTATACACTGTATGCACCCAATTTCAAGCGAAACTGAGAAAGACACACCTACGGCGGCATAAAGTACACTATTTCTGTAACCACGTAACCTTAAATGCGCATAGTACCACCAACGTGTGCAATGGTACACATATGTAATATGCCATAAAAAGTAAAGTCCGCTAGATTTAAAATTATAGCGCATCCATAAGATCATCTATCACAGGTATTCGTGAAACACAGAAAAATTCAGAATTGCTTAAAAACCCAGTAACTAACAGTTTCGGCAGTTAACATATTGTGGTTGACAAACAAAAATACTGTATACATCAGTACAAGCAGCAGCATGTATTAACAAGAAGTGTATATTAAACGCACTTCATAAGATCAATGCAGTATTACCCAGAGTAGAATGTTGGCACTTAAAATATAAGACTCGACTGAAAATCGCAGTGCTTTTCTAGTCATGTTCCTACTGCAGGTCGTATTCCCTTGCCTCACCTTTCTGGTACTTTGGATTACCCAGTCTGGTGGCTCTTTATATAACGGTTTTGCATGTTATGAAAAGTTGGAGTTAATGTTATTGTGCCTGCTTCGCAACTGGAAATTTATTTACGTCTGTGACTCAGTTGTGGTTCTTCTAGCAGTTAGTTTTCCCGAGACGATGTTTTTTATAGTAAAACACACCATAGACTACAGGGGTGACGGTACGGAACTACAAGTCCCACCGCCAGGCAAAGCCTTCTGCCCGACTCATGTAGCACCATCACCGTCAGAGGGTGGCACGGGACCACAAGTCCCACCGCCACACCTCCAAAGTGAATTGCAGTGACGCAGTCACTGCCCTGTGGAAATTTACCGCGGTGACGGTACGGAACTACAAGTCCCACCGCCAGGCAAAGCCTTCTGCCCGACTCATGTAGCACTATCACCGTCAGAGGGTGGCACGGGACTACAAGTCCCACCGCCACACCTCCAAAGTGAATTGCAGTGACGCAGTCACTGCCCTGTGGAAATTCACCGCCTCACCAATACAGTTAGACCGCAATCCAAAGTGAATTGCAGTGACACAGTCACTGCCCTGTGGAAATTTACCGCCTCACCAATACAGTTAGACCGCAATAGACCGGTGATGCTGTATTGCAACATATCACCCCGGACTACAAGTCCATTTAAAAAAAAAATAGACTACAGGATTTACATATTTATAATCTGTAGTGTTGTCAAAACAATTTATTAATTTTGTGTGAACGCAGGACCAAGGAAATTTCTCGCAATTTCGCTAAGGGGGATCGTATAAGATTGCTAAACTCAGTTTACTCAAAAAAGCCTCAATATTGAAAATCTTCATTGCTTTTATTGTTTCTAAGGAAGAACTGCTAATCAAGAGAAATCTTCTAGGTTTACATTTATTATTGCTTGTGAAAATCAGCGAATATTAAGACATTTATTAGGACTCTGGGCCTTTATCATTTACAACAATGACGTTGACCTCTGCACCAATGTTCCCCTATAAAATTTGCATAAAGAATTTAAATTTACCACTTCGTGTATATAGGAGCTGGTTCAGATAAATAGTAGCAACACTTTTAAGTAACATTTGATTATACACTCCTGGAAATTGAAATAAGAACACCGTGAATTCATTGTCCCAGGAAGGGGAAACTTTATTGACACATTCCTGGGGTCAGATACATCACATGATCACACTGACAGAACCACAGGCACATAGACACAGGCAACAGAGCATGCACAATGTCGGCACTAGTACAGTGTATATCCACCTTTCGCAGCAATGCAGGCTGCTATTCTCCCATGGAGACGATCGTAGAGATGCTGGATGTAGTCCTGTGGAACGGCTTGCCATGCCATTTCCACCTGGCGCCTCTGTTGGACCAGCGTTCGTGCTGGACGTGCAGACCGCGTGAGACGACGCTTCATCCAGTCCCAAACATGCTCAATGGGGGACAGATCCGGAGATCTTGCTGGCCAGGGTAGTTGACTTACACCTTCTAGAGCACGTTGGGTGGCACGGGATACATGCGGACGTGCATTGTCCTGTTGGAACAGCAAGTTCCCTTGCCGGTCTAGGAATGGTAGAACGATGGGTTCGATGACGGTTTGGATGTACCGTGCACTATTCAGTGTCCCCTCGACGATCACCAGTGGTGTACGGCCAGTGTAGGAGATCGCTCCCCACACCATGATGACGGGTGTTGGCCCTGTGTGCCTCGGTCGTATGCAGTCCTGATTGTGGCGCTCACCTGCACGGCGCCAAACACGCATACGACTATCATTGGCACCAAGGCAGAAGCGACTCTCATCGCTGAAGACGACACGTCTCCATTCGTCCCTCCATTCACGCCTGTCGCGACACCACTGGAGGCGGGCTGCACGATGTTGGGGCGTGAGCGGAAGACGGCCTAACGGTGTGCGGGACCGTAGCCCAGCTTCATGGAGACGGTTGCGAATGGTCCTCGCCGATACCCCAGGAGCAACAGTGTCCCTAATTTGCTGGGAAGTGGCGGTGCGGTCCCCTACGGCACTGCGTAGGATCCTACGGTCTTGGCGTGCATCCGTGCGTCGCTGCGGTCCGGTCCCAGGTCGACGGGCACGTGCACCTTCCGCCGACCACTGGCGACAACATCGATGTACTGTGGAGACCTCACGCCCCACGTGTTGAGCAATTCGGCGGTACGTCCACCCGGCCTCCCGCATGCCCACTATACGCCCTCGCTCAAAGTCCGTCAACTGCACATACGGTTCACGTCCACGCTGTCGCGGCATGCTACCAGTGTTAAAGACTGCGATGGAGCTCCGTATGCCACGGCAAACTGGCTGACACTGACGGCGGCGGTGCACAAATGCTGCGCAGCTAGCGCCATTCGACGACCAACACCGCGGTTCCTGGTGTGTCCGCTGTGCCGTGCGTGTGATCATTGCTTGTACAGCCCTCTCGCAGTGTCCGGAGCAAGTATGGTGGGTCTGACACACCGGTGTCAGTGTGTTCTTTTTTCCATTTCCAGGAGTGTATTTAGGCTATATGTTACATGAAACTTATATGTTTTCGTGCCTCGTCACAAAATGGCATCTTACACTACGGGGAAACAAAAGAGAAGAGCGAGCGATCTTTCCGCAAAAAAAGCAGAGATTGCAATTACATTCGCAGATGATATTTGTTGATTACAGAGTCTTTGTTGTTTTTATGAGATAATATTTATGTTTCGTTACGGCGTTAGTTTGGGTGCATTTGCGAAGTTATTCAATATCATTTCTATCACGTTATGTGGCGTACCGCCACACCAGGTAAGTAACAGATCGAATGCTGGGCATGGAGTGGAAACAACCATCATTTTGACGTTGGAGGCGCCTGTTGCCCTCTTTCCTTGTTAATGAAGAAAATTTTGTTTTAAACTCCGCGATGTGTGAAGCACAGTGTTTTCCCTTTATTAATCTTTACCGAAACATGTTTCAAAACCTGTGTGTAAACATCAGTGAGCCTCGTTTCATTTCTGAAAATATCCTTTTTCTCTCCAAATGTTATTAATTTCTTTCTGTCTTTAAAATTATTTGAGTTTGAGACATGAAACAGGGCCTATTGAAGAATACATATAGCTAATATCCTTTTCGTATTTTTTCACCACATCATGTAATAAAAATTTCGATAATATTATCGCCATTTGATTTTACGACTTCTTGAAAGTCTCTTCGGGTACTCTGCAGGATCTTAAAATCAACTCGATTCAATATATCGGCGATCCATCTGTTCGCCATCTTCAGGAAAACGTCGCCGCTGCTGCTGAGTCCCGCTGAGAACTGAACGCCGGGGAAGCCTACAAAGTCACATCATGTACGACTTATTTTTTCAAAATATGATGAAAAGCACAGATTGTTACTCACAAATAGTGGAGATGCTGAGCCGCAGACAGGCACAACAAAAAGACTACTACACAAGAAGCTTTCGGCCAAGGAGCCTTATTCTGCAGTAGACAACTGAAACGTCCCCTTAGAAAAATTATACATGACTGTGCTTAAACTGACACTCAATATTTTTAGCGCAACGCAATCTGACTTTCAAAAATCCCTACAAAAGAATGGCCCTGACTAACATTAACCTATACCTTTCACAAATCACTTACCTCACAAAAATCTTCCTTACTCGAACTACTGCAATACAGCGAGCGCCACTACTGCCAGCTAAATAAAAGATTCAAACTACGGAAGGCACTAACTACTGATAGGGATAGTTAGCAAATGAAAGATTTTAATAGAGAACAAACAATGTATTTACCTTAATAATCATAATATATATAGCAGTTCATGCCATCCAGTCTTACAAATTTCAAATCTCCGCCATTTCTCTGCCCACATCCACCACTGCTGGTGGCTCACCTCCGACTGCGCAACGCTATGTGCTGTTCACATCCAGCTGCCCAACACTACAATGGCAGACAACAAAGCAAACTAGCCACAGTCTGCACACAGCACAGCCAGTAATTTTCATACAGAGCGCTACGTGGCGTTACCAATATAAAAACCTGAACAGCCTACTTACATAGTCCCACGCTCCACATAAAAAATTTTACAAATTGTTTTGGGCAGTGGCCAATAATGATTTGATAAAATTTTTCATAATTACAATAACAAAGATATCAAATGCACACACTTATTGATATAATGTTGGTCAAAAGCTAAAATTCACAGTCTATAAAGACAGTCCTGAACATTCATTTCAGTAAAATTGCAGTGTTTTTCTCAAAGTCTGAACAATAAAAGAAAATGCACATGGAAGTAGTGGATTTCCATGCAGTCTTGAAGAAGTAGTGTTGTCCTTCCAACGGAAAGACAGTGCTGACTCTCGACATGCAGACAGGTAATGTGCCACAAGAGAGTAAACCCACAGCAGAGTCATTCGAAGTTTTGAAGAATATTGGTAGGTAGGTCATCACAGAGCAGACCACTGTAGTCCTGGTAGAGATTACGGTATCGGTGGGCCACCAGAGGTGCAGACCCACTGTAGTCCTGGTAGAGATTGTGGTATTGGTGGGCCACTAGAGGTGCAGACCCACTGCAGTCCTTGTAGAAATAATGGTACTGGTGAGTCAGCAAAGGTGTAGACCCACTGTAGTCCTTGTATAAATAATGGTATTGTTGGGTCATCAAAGTCCTTGTAGAGATGGCCAGCAGCCATCTGTTGTGACTGTGCAGGTGCACAATCACCATTGAAGAGTCTTGCGGATAATAGAGCAAGTCCATAACCACCACTTGTGCACTCACAAAGTTTTTGGAATTGTCCTTAGAACCAGCAATGCTGTTATCCAGTCCATTGCTGAATTATTAACACACGTGCAAACACTAACAGTCCTTACTTCTCGCATATTGTCCATATACTATGACCAACAGAAATGTGTGTAGTGAAATGTAACTTACAAGTAAATAATATGATGAACTGGTGTCAATTACAATTTTATAACATAAGGATACAATTACAAAGGTACAAAATACATCATTAAAGAACATAACAATACAGATAACATTTGTAGTACAGGCTTTACAAAAGAATCGAAATAACATATACTTCGGTGTTACAGGAATTATGACATGAGTACATACGTAAAAGGTCAGAATAACTTTTGAAACATCAACTTCACACATGAGCATTAAAACAAAACAGAATAAATAATGTCTAAGCATATTTACAAGGTAAATAACATATATTAATGCCAATTATATTTGAGGATAACAGTATTCCTCATCATAGTGATTGTAGCTTAGTATTAGAAAAATTCTACAACATAAGTCTTATCAGACAAACGTATAAATACAGGAAAAACATAAATACACAAGGGTACACAAACATATAGCGGAATAATACAAGGAATGGACAGGGTTTGTTTTACTGCAGTATTTTGCAAACAAAACTTTCTTTACTTCTCGGAGATCTCCCTTTGTTCTTCATTATTTCCAAATGTCCTATCTATACCTGCTTTCAGTACTTTTCTCGTATAGCCTCTCAGTGCATTTCTTCAAATTCATCGCAACTCTTTCTCTTATAGGCTACTCCCTCTTAAGCTAACTTAAATCTGCTGAGCTCAGATGCTAAACTAAGGGACGAGGCAATGCAGCAGCACAAAACAATTAACACAACATCAATGACAAAAAATTTAAATAGGCAAAGCAATTGCAATATTACAACTAATATAATGCACTGTGCAGCAAATAAGAAAAATAAATCAGTAGTAAAACTAGCTTAACAGAGTAATACAAAGTGAAATTTAGTAGCACTATGCCTGGAAAACAGCCGCAGCAAATGCAATAACTTATATCTAAACATGAGAAAGCTCAAGCAGAAAAAATATTACAGTAAAAATGGCCATGTTTAATACCTATGTCACATCTTAACACTAGGGTGATGCATCTCTGTAACTTGCTCTAGCAGACAAGTTACCAAGTCACTGACAAAAATTATGTATGCAATTCCTGTGAACTGGAAATGTATTTTTGTGCTCCCTAATTATTTTGGAGTACATCCATCATAAAGTTATTTTTTACTGGATCTGTAGGCATAAAATATTTATATTAGTACATCTATAAAATTTTATTTTAACCAATGCTGCAGGGTGGCTAGAAACTAGATATTAAACAAAATGAGCAATCTCAACTAGAAAGACAATATATGTAAAATGTCTCTCATC
The DNA here is from genome assembly GCF_023864275.1 of Schistocerca cancellata. NCBI lineage: Eukaryota > Metazoa > Arthropoda > Insecta > Orthoptera > Acrididae > Schistocerca > Schistocerca cancellata. The sequence goes on along the minus strand of NC_064626.1, from coordinate 927,553,264 downwards.
ATTTCATTAGGCATTTTAGTAAATATCATAAATTAAGAGCTCCACAGTGTAATCACATATTTTTCAAGTTTGAGCGTGTCGTATTTAGGATGGTTTCTACAAAGAAATGTCAATAGTGAGGATAATGGCCTCCCTTTTCTTTTGTCCACCTGAGCCTCTGAAAGGCACACACTAATGGCTTTTTTCCAGGCGACTGTCGCGCAGCTGCCCACGTAATGCGCCATGCCCACGACGGATTACGTGAAGGTCACTTAGTTTTCTTGCCGATATATTTACGACACCAGTTTCTGCTACAGTGACAGTCTCATATAAAAATATTTCACAGGTCAAGAATTTGCGTTACAAATCTGTAGAAACAACATGCTATTAATATAACAGTGTCCAAAAAATTTTTGTCAGCATTGTAATACATTCACGCATTTACATACATTTCATAACTCTTAAAGTACGATTCTTGGTTTCCAACAACCTTTTTCACAAAGCAGAGTCTCTAAACACTACTCATTATTCCTCACCTTATTTGTCAACACTTCTTCAATATTTCATCATAACAGCTACGTAGCATAATCAAATAACTCATATAGCATCAGCTTATTGATCATAAACATACCTCAACAGCATAATACACATCGTCGTCGTAAAAATAACATCATAACTCCTCAGTCAAATCTCAAAAACGTCGTAGCTTTCAGCTATAATGTCAAAACGTAAAAAAAAATTCTCTGCCTATTTCAATAGTGTCATCTACCTAAATCGTACTTTAAAAATCGTGATCCCATACCAAATATATCATTCAAAGTTCTCATAATATCACAATGGTTCCGAAAAAAGTATGAACAGTTCACAAAGTACAGACAAAATACCATTTCGTAAGTGTGAAGTTACCCAACTGTGTAATTGCGTAAACATGTGTCACTGATGTAGTAAAAAAAATGTTTATCTCTCAGTTAAATGATCAGATAGGTGTGTAATTTGTGTGTTAGAGAAATATGGTACCGATGTGTAAAGTTGTATAAGCAAATACCATATTAGCTAGGGCTCCTTGTGCTTGACAAACACATGGTACACAAAGTAAGCGTGTACCCCCTCTGAGGATTAATGTAATTATACCCTCAGGTGTTACAGATTACAGCAATGGAATGAAATGTATCACGGAAAACTTTCTCTGTAATTCAAAAATCTTTAAAAATAAATGTTTTAAGTACAAAATTAATCACTGAAATGCGTGTCCTGTAGCGCTAAATGTGCGTCTTGTTGTAAGATAATCTCTGTGGAAGTGTCGTAGTTATTTTCCTCCGAAAGCTAAGTTCTGCAGAAGCCACCTCATGATAAACAAAAGTGAAATGCTTTGTGTATATATATCTTAGTTATTACGCTTATTGTTGTGATAATGGAAGTACTGTGCTGTAACGTATTGTTGTGCTACGGACAAGGCTGTCTCCTTTTAGCTATACCACGAAAGTTACTACTAAAACATGTTTTACTTTACAGAAGAATTCAGAAAAACTGTGCAGATATAAAACAGATACACCGCAAAAGCAACATTGTAAATTGTCACTCATTAGTAGTGTCGTGATAAAATCGTGTAGCTGTCACATAAACTAACCACTGTGTCATCTGGTATTTCTCAGAAAGTACTTTAAATCCAGAATGTATTTTCAAGTAATCCAAAATTTTGCATTAAAATCTCATTAGCAGTACTGGTAAATGTTCTAAGTATGTGAGCCTTCTATTCATTACGTAATCGTGCAACTAACAAGCAAGAATGTACGCACACAATAACACTGCGTCGTCTATTCACTATAACAATGCAATCGTAATTTCTGTTTAAAAAAGTTCTCTTGGTTCTTGACTGGATATTTAACTTCAAACACCGTTGCATGTTAACAGATTCTAAGTCTGACAAAGCATACTGGTAATGTAAAGTGAAAAGTTATATAGCAAAGACAAAGTTAAAAAGCAGATTATTTTTCAATAAACGGTTTTACATGTGAAATGTGGTGCAATCTGTTACTCTTCCTAATAGGCAGAAGTTCAACTTGAACGCAATTATCACGCGGTATACGTCGGTCAGGAATGCTAAAATTTTTCTCAAGGTTAGCGTCTATGTTACGTTTCTCTAGGCCAGCCGGCGCACGTGGCTGCCTGCTGTGCAAGTCATTGTCTGTCTCTTTGTTGGCGCGCATTGTTATTGGGATATGAAGATCTAACTTCTACAAATTCACATTCTCGAGAGTGCCCTGCTCTGTTTGAATCCCGCCAGTTCTGATAAAATTCAGGTCTGTCGTTATGATTATATCGTCTGTCATCATGTCGGTAGATTCCATAATTTCTTTCTTGTCGGTCACGTGGTGGAGAATTTCTCCCTGAATCGTAACTGCGCGTTTGACCGTTGTGTCTAAAGTTATTCTGTCTCCCTTGATAATAATTATTTTGGTTCCCATATTGACTGTTTCTCTGATTGTCTCTGTGATAGTCACTACCGCGGAGAGGTGATCTTTCCTTGTAATTATTACCACTCTGCCAACGGTTGTCATACGGGTGGTGTCTATTTTGGTCACGATTTGTGTTGTGAGAATAGCCTTGTCGCTTCCAGTTATTATTTCTTTCATCGCGGAATTGCGACGGATGTGACCTGTAATTGTTGTGTTCCTGTTTTCGCGATCCGCGATTGTCAGTGTCAATTTCTAATTCTTGTAAGAGTCCCTGAAAAGCTTCAATGTCGTCTTTGCAACGTCCTGCCAAAATAGTATGTCTTAAATGTTCAGGCAATTTCATTAAGCAAATGCGGATGAGTTCTGAGGGGCTGTATGGGATTGACAGGTACTGATTCTTGTGCAACATGTCTTCAAAATATTTCACAAGACTGGAAAATTCAGATTGTTCGAAATGTTTCATCATTGTGATGCTATGTATTACTCGGCCTTGTGTAGCTTGAGACCAATATGCTGAGAGGAAGGCATGATAAAAATCTCCTTCACTGTGACAATCGTGAATGACCGATCGCATTCTTACAGCTGGTTCATTCTCCAAGTATTCACACATATATTCTAACCTGTGCTCCAATGACCAGTTGGGAGGAAAACAATGAGAGAATTCATGGAGCCACACTTCTGGATGAACGTTGTTGCCAGAATTCTTAAATGTTTTAAATTTACGTGTAGTAATGAACAGCTTATAGTCAAAATCATCATGTCGGCGAGTCGCATATCGCTCATTGTTACATCGTTTCGGCGGTTCCATTTCAAAATTCGGTGTGCCTTGCCAATTTCTTTCATAATTTCCGAAGTGTCCTGTGTTATTATTTTGTGGTTGTTCCGTATTTCTATGTCCTTCTTCCCATACTGTAGCGCAAGTGTGCTCTGAAATATGTAATTCTTGTATTACTTGTGCCAACTGATCTTGTACTTCCCGGATTTCTCTTTTGTATTGCATATTAATTTGATTCTGATTTTGTTAAAATTTCTTAATTTGTTCATACTCTTCTTGTCAGTGATGGCTACAGGTCTTGTGTCATTCAGATCATCATCTACCTTTGCAGATAAGTTAGTGAACTGATCCGAAAGTTCGGCTACTTTCTCCGATAGTGTACTTATTTCCTCAGTGTGTTTTTCTGAACCAAGTTTCAGAGTGTCCATTTGTGTTGAAATCGTATCTACTGTGTCCTTTAAGTTTTCTTGAGTTTTTGCAAGTTGTGTAACCGAATCGGTAGATGCAACTGAGTCAATTTTAGCTTGCAAGGTGTCGTGATTTTCATGAACAATAGTTTGCAGTTCTTTTATGGCTGCTTCGTGATTTTGTAATGCATTTTCATGACGCGAAAAAATTGGTTGGAAATGCTCACAAATTTGTGTTTTTACGTCATTACAGGCTTTCTGACATTTAGATTCGATGTTATGTAACTGAGTAGTTAAATCTTCACGTGTTTGTTCAAACGTGGTGTCTAACTTTTGAAGATTATGTTGCATTATGTCTAACTTTTGAAGATTTTGTTCCATTGTGTCTAACTGTTGCTGTGTTTGTCTCTGGTGTTGTTCCATTGTGTCTAACTTTTGAAGCCTTTGTCCCATTTGTCTCTGATTTTGTTCCATTTGTTGCATTAATTGCAATAATAATGTATTAGTGTCTGGAATCTGTTTCTCTGTGCTTTTTGGCAGTGCATTTACACCGGCAACATTCACATTTTGACAAGCAGAAAATGTGGCTTGACTCATTTGAGAAAACGGTGAGGACCCAAAACCTATGTCTACAGTATTTGCAATAATGTGTTCTGTCATTTCGGATTCCTGAGGCGAGCTGTTTCCGACCGATCGATCGATAATGCTTCCCTGTTCACTAATTGTTTCACTGCCTACGCCATTGTTTGCCGCCCGCTCCATTTCCCTATGCACAATTACGAAATTACTATGTTGAACATTAGTTAATTCATTACACGGTGGCGCTAACACACTGCTTTCGTCTTCACTGTCATTTCTCAGTTTACTTTGGAGCCTAGTATTACGTTTTTCACACGCCATTATTGTCACAATATGTCACACGACAACACAGAAAAACACAATTTGAAGAGCAAAAATAGGGGAACACATTAACATAGCACTGAAAATAATATCTAGTTAATTGCAAGCGCAGCTGCCAAATACACTCCTGGAAATTGAAATAAGAACACCGTGAATTCATTGTCCCAGGAAGGGGAAACTTTATTGACACATTCCTGGGGTCAGATACATCACATGATCACACTGACAGAACCACAGGCACATAGACACAGGCAACAGAGCATGCACAATGTCGGCACTAGTACAGTGTATATCCACCTTTCGCAGCAATGCAGGCTGCTATTCTCCCATGGAGACGATCGTAGAGATGCTGGATGTAGTCCTGTGGAACGGCTTGCCATGCCATTTCCACCTGGCGCCTCTGTTGGACCAGCGTTCGTGCTGGACGTGCAGACCGCGTGAGACGACGCTTCATCCAGTCCCAAACATGCTCAATGGGGGACAGATCCGGAGATCTTGCTGGCCAGGGTAGTTGACTTACACCTTCTAGAGCACGTTGGGTGGCACGGGATACATGCGGACGTGCATTGTCCTGTTGGAACAGCAAGTTCCCTTGCCGGTCTAGGAATGGTAGAACGATGGGTTCGATGACGGTTTGGATGTACCGTGCACTATTCAGTGTCCCCTCGACGATCACCAGTGGTGTACGGCCAGTGTAGGAGATCGCTCCCCACACCATGATGACGGGTGTTGGCCCTGTGTGCCTCGGTCGTATGCAGTCCTGATTGTGGCGCTCACCTGCACGGCGCCAAACACGCATACGACCATCATTGGCACCAAGGCAGAAGCGACTCTCATCGCTGAAGACGACACGTCTCCATTCGTCCCTCCATTCACGCCTGTCGCGACACCACTGGAGGCGGGCTGCACGATGTTGGGGCGTGAGCGGAAGACGGCCTAACGGTGTGCGGGACCGTAGCCCAGCTTCATGGAGACGGTTGCGAATGGTCCTCGCCGATACCCCAGGAGCAACAGTGTCCCTAATTTGCTGGGAAGTGGCGGTGCGGTCCCCTACGGCACTGCGTAGGATCCTACGGTCTTGGCGTGCATCCGTGCGTCGCTGCGGTCCGGTCCCAGGTCGACGGGCACGTGCACCTTCCGCCAACCACTGGCGACAACATCGATGTACTGTGGAGACCTCACGCCCCACGTGTTGAGCAATTCGGCGGTACGTCCACCCGGCCTCCAGCATGCCCACTATACGCCCTCGCTCAAAGTCCGTCAACTGCACATACGGTTCACGTCCACGCTGTCGCGGCATGCTACCAGTGTTAAAGACTGCGATGGAGCTCCGTATGCCACGGCAATCTGGCTGACACTGACGGCGGCGGTGCACAAATGCTGCGCAGCTAGCGCCATTCGACGGCCAGCACCGCGGTTCCTGGTGTGTCCGCTGTGCCGTGCGTGTGATCATTGCTTGTACAGCCCTCCCGCAGTGTCCGGAGCAAGTATGGTGGGTCTGACACACCGGTGTAAATGTGTTCTTTTTTCCATTTCCAGGAGTGTACTTGGTGCAAATGTACATGCATGCCACAACTTTTTTACAGTACAAGAATGAAAAACTACAACTACAAAGGAAATTCTCTCTACAATTACGCGCTAGTAATAAACAAAGGCTGCACTAATTGCACAAACTACAAGAAGAAATCAGAAGATTCCAGTGAAGTATCCTCGGCTAAGGGTCGACATATGAAACGTCCCCTTAGAAAAATTATACACGTGACTGTGCTTAAACTGACACTCAATATTTTTAGCGCAACGCAATCTGACTTTCAAAAATCCCTACAAAAGAATGGCCCTGACTAACATTAACCTATACCTTTCACAAATCACTTACCTCACAAAAATCTTCATTACTCGAACCACAGCAATACAGCGAGCGCCACTACTGCCAGCTAAATAAAAGATTCAAACTACGGAAAGCACTAACTACTGATAGGGATAGTTAGCAAATGAAAGATTTTAATAGAGAACAAACAATGTATTTAACTTAATAATCATAATATATATAGCAGTTCATGCCATCCAGTTTTACAAATTTCAAATCTCCGCCATTTCTCTCCCCACATCCACCGCTGCTGGCGGCTCACCTCCGACTGCGCAACGCTACGTGCTGTTCACATCCAGCTGCCCAACACTACAATGGCAGACAACAATGCAAACTAGCCACAGACTGCACACAGCACAGCCAGTAATTTTCATACAGAGCGCTACGTGGCGTTACCAATATAAAAACCTGAACAGCCTACTTACACAATATACATACACAAACATTCACGTAAACGCAACTCACACTCACAAGATCACTGTCTCTCGTAGCCGTGACCTACGTATGGATATGCATAGCTGAATACAGTGCTTCATCGTAAACTCCTGAGGAGATCTATAACCAACATTGAAACTGAAATGGCTGCTACGATGGTGATAATGCTGGTGACAATTCAACTTTTAACACTGCGGGTAGGCGAATCTGATAACAAGTGAGAATGTGGGAAAGAATATTAGGACGACAGGCTCACCAGAAGCGAACCGCAAGCTCGTCATACGGAACGACAGAGAAGGAAAACGGCAATGTCTTTCCAAAGGAGCGATCCTGGAATTTCCGTTGTGGTATTTGTATTCGTTGTGAAAGAGAAGACAAAAGCCTTTAATTATCATATTGAGGAATTTCTTGTCATGCCTGAAACCCGTATTGTGTCACTTCATCATGATCGCTGACTGGAAGTGGACCGAAAGGAGACACCTCTCTGTGAAGTCAGAATAGCTACTGGGAACCTGTGAAGCGTCTTCGACGCCAGTAAAACATTGTTACAGTTCCGCCTTTTATTCCTAATATTTAAAAGTCGTAGTTCTTCCGAGCCAGCCTCGGGTGTTGCTCATTCTGTTGTGTCTTGGATTCTAGCTGACGTTTGTTGAGTCAGTTCAGCTGTTGCGCGCACAGGAGAATGTGTCAGCATTCTTGGGGCCATGGTGGATTGCCGACAAGCAGACGCGGTCGTTGCGAAGCGCAAAGTGGTACCCGCACTGGCTACTGGAGTAGGGTCCAACTCAGAATTCTATGATGATCCACCTGCGATGTACCTGGTGTCGGCAGTCGTGTGGTTTGTTGATCTTCTACCTATTCCTGGTAGGTATCAACATCTGGACGAGCGTGAGTGTTGAACAGAATTGTGGACCCTAAGAAGGCCCTGTTGCTGGTTTCCGCTTTGAACTCCGGTATTGGCATCACACTGCGATATGGTGTCGTCGGAAGACACTCAGTTTCTCCACCAGTACATGGTAGGCGGCGAGCAGCATGAAGTCCGTACGTTTAAAAGCCATCATCTGGAGTACATCTTCAGCTGACTCGCTGACTGTGCTTGAGCATCTAAGACATAGATTCAGTAAAGTATCGTATTCACGGAATCCAGTGTTGTTACTATGAAAACCATCTATAATCGATTATCAACTTCTAGTGAGAGCTGGAGAGCTTGGGTATTTAAATGGAGTTAGCGTGAGGCTGCGATGTAAGGCTCTGTTCGTAATGACCGTATGTGGCCTTCTTGTTTTGCTGTATTCACTTAACAGACTGTCAACTGGTGTGTCAGTTCCTCGCTATGTGATCTTGTGAAGTAGAGTTCCTTGCAACCTGTCTTACGAGCTAACGAATATGTTTGTCTCTGGTTTTCTGTTGCAGTTTCCTTCTGCTGAATGCATATGCTATGTCGGCAAATGGTGTAACGTGCCGTCGACTTGACTCATTTCGACATACTGGCTGCCGCGCGGGGTAGCCGAGCTGTCTTAGGCGGCTTGTCACGGTTAACAAGGCTTCCCCCATTGGAGGTTCGAGTCCTCCCTCGGGCATGGGTTCAAATGGCTCTGAGCACTACGGGACTTAACATCTGAGGTCATCAGTCCCCTAGAACTTAGAACTACTTAAACCTAACTAACCTAAGAACATCACACACATCCATGCCATAGGCAGGATTCGAACCTGCAACGGTAGCGGTCGCGCGGTTTCATACTGAAGCGCCTAGAACCGCACGGCCACACAGGCCGACTCGGGCATGGGTGTGTGTGTCTGTGTGTGTTGTCCTTAGCGTAAGTTAGTTTGAGTTAGATTAAGCAGTGTGTAAGCTTAGGGACCGACGACCTCAGCAGTTTGGTCCCATAACATCTTACCACAACATTCCAACTTTCCAATATACTGGCTCGCTTCCTGCTTCCACGTCTGTCTCTGGAATGACTTGATTTTGCATGTGGCACTGTGAATGAGTTTAACAAAATTTTCTATTTTGCACTCCTTTACTATTTTGTGTCGTAACAGTATGAAAAATATACTGCTTCCCATCATATAGGCCGCGCGGGGTAGCCGCGCGGTCTAGGCGTCTTGTCACGGCCATCGCGGCTGCTCCCGTCGGAGGTGCGAGTCCTCCCTCGTCCATGAGTGTGTGTCGTCCTTAGCGTCAGTTAGTTTAAGTTGAACAGTGTGTAAGCTTAGGCACCGATGACCTCAGCAGTTTCGTCCCATAAGACCTTACCACAAATTTCCAATTTCCCATCATATCTGAGATATGCACCATGAGTGACAAATTAGGGGACTGGGAACATGAGCCATGGATACATTTCTCAAAGTGTTTGTCGTCTCAATTGCGGAATGAGAATCATACTTTATCTTGCTGGAATAGCTCATTATGTATACTGCTCATGAATTGTATAACAGCAGTATTTACCGTTCTTACCACTTAGAGGCGAACATTCACCCTTCTTTCAACAGCTACCCAATACACTATGTGATCAATAGTATTCAGACACCTGGCCGAAAATGACTTAGAAGTTCGTGACGCCCTCCATCGGCAATGCTGGAATTCAATATGGTGTTGGCCCACCCTTTGCCTTGATGACAGCATCCACTCTCTCAGGCATATGTTGAATCAGGTGCTGGAAAGTTTCTTGGGGAACGGCAGTCCATTCTTCATTGAGTGCTACACTGAGGAGGTATCGATGGCGGTTGGTGAGGCCTGGCACGAAGTCGGGGTTCCAAAACATCCCAAAGGTGTTCCATAGGATACAGGGTCAGAACTCTGTGCAGGCCAGTCCATTACAGATACCTTATTGTCGTCTAACCACTCCGCCATAGGCCGTACATTATGAACAGGTGCTCTATCGTGTTGAAAGATGCAATCACCATCCCCGAATTGCTCTTCAATAGTGGGAAGCAAGAAGGTGCTTAAAACATCAATGTAGTCCTGTGTTATGATAGTGCCACGCAAAATAACAAGGGGTGCAAGACACCTCCATGAAAAACACGACCACACCATAACATCACGGCCTCCGAATTTTACTGTTGGCACTACACACGCTGGCAGATGACGTTCATCGGCCTTCGCCATACCCACACCCTGCCATCAGATCGCCACATTGTGTACCGTGATTCGTCACTCCACACAACATTTTCCCACCGTTCAATCGTCCAATGTTTATGCTCCTTACACCAAGCAGGGCGTCGTTTCGAATTTATCGGCGTGATGTGGGGCTTATGAGCAGCAGCTCGACCATAAAATCCAAGTTTTCTCACCTCCCGCCTAACTATCACAGTACTTGCAGTGGATCCTGAAGCTGTCTGGAATTCCTGTGTGATGGTCTGGATAGATGTCTGTCTATTACACATTACTATCCTCTCCAATCGTTGGCGGTCTCTGTCAGTCAACAGACGAGATCGGCCTGTACGCTTTTGTTTTGTCCCTTCACGCCTCCACTTCACTGTCCAAATCGAAAACAGTGGATCTAGGGATGTTTAGGAGTGTGAAAATCTCGCGTACAGACATATGATACAAGTGACACCCAATCACGCGACAACGTTGGAAATCCGTGAGTTCCACGGAACGCCCCATTCTGCTCTCTCAGGAGGTCGCTGATATGGAGTACCTGGCAGTAGGTGGCAGCACAATGCACCTAATATGAAAAACGTGTGTTTTTGGGTGTATCCGGATACTTTTGATCACATAGTGTAAGTCCTATCGTCATACGTAATAGCTCCCCGTAACATGATTCCAGGAGTTGGAAACGCATGGGTCTTGAGAATCGCTGCTTCTCCCAAGTTTGTCCACATAGACGAATTGTTGGCGTCGTTCTAACCACCACTGAGAGTAGCGAGATTCATCGTGAACTGTACAGAATACCAGTACCAGTCTGTGTGGCAGTTGATTCTGACTCTTCACGATGTAAGTCTCTGCTGTCTGCGATACGGTATCAGCGATGAACGTCATATACCATCTCGAGATTTCAACCGAGCTTCAATGATCTGTTTCTGACATTTCATGTTGATTTTCGGCCTGTGACCTCTGTCCCGATACCAGCTGTTGTCATCCGACACACTCAGTCAGAGGCAGTTGATCAATGCTACCATATTCTCATAGTGTACTCCTTAGGAACGCACCAGTGCCTGCTGTTCCTACCTACAACAACATTAATTAGAGTCCATCTCGCAGCAGCTCGTTTTGCAGTCACTGCGCTACACCACTCTCTGTGCGATCTGTTGAGATGATGCTCCATTTGTCTAGCGCCAATGAATTCATCTTTTTCAAAATCCGAAGGTTTGCGACAGCCTGATCGTTCACGTCGTCTGCGTTCGATCTGTTGTTTTACCCATGCGGAAAGCTGCAATAACGTTAGACAAATGTAAAAATCTCTTCCCTCTTGATCTGAAAAAGAAACTTGTAGAAACACTTATATAAGTATTTCCAGATTATTAATTACGGCGATGTCATCCTGCAAGGCCTTTCTCAGGATAGCTCACTACGTCTGGTACTGGTTAGGAAGGCCTGTGTTTGTTATATCTGTGATGTTCTACTCTTTGATCATATTGCGCCACGATATGCACAGCTATCCCGGCTGGGTGTAGACAAGGGTAGAGGTTTCCATATCCACAGTCTTGTCTCCTCTCTTATCAACGAACACTGTCCCTGATATCTCTCCTCGTTATTAACGCTCGTCTCTGAACGCCATGGCAGGAAAACTCGTTCCCGCCAGAAAAATTATATCCCACTCCATCGTTCAGCCACTTTCTCCAAGTCTTTCTCAGTGGCATAAACCTTACTATGGAACAATCTCCCGCATCATATTAAAGAATTTAATAACATCTGCAGCTTCAGAAGACAATTAATGGCATATTACTAAAGCAACAATAATGATTACCATTGTCCCTGTACGCACTCGTTGTCCATCTTTCCTTCCAACCAGGTCTTCCTCGTTCCCCAGTATTCTAAGCTGGTGCCATATCCTTAAATTCGCTTTACCTAGAACACATTACATCATAAAACATCTATTTTGTACCCTTGTAAATACTTTTTATGCCTGCCACTGTTATTATTATCATTATTACTACCACTATTAGTGGCAGCAGCAGTATTAAAGTTATTCGTTCTAAGTATTATTTACTCAAATTTTGTCTGTAGACACTCAGATCAATTTAATACCTCAAATGGTTCAAATGGCTCTGAGCACTATTGGACTTAACATCTGAGGTCATCAGTCTCCTAGACTTAGAACTACTTAAACCTAACTAGCTTAAGAACATCACACACATCCATGCCCGAGGCAGGATTCGAACCTGCGACCGTAGCAGTCGCGCGGTTCCGGACTGAAGCGCCTAGAACCGCTCGGCCACCGTGGCTGGCAATTTAATACTGATTTCCATATTAAAATTGTTATTTCTTAGGCAACTATGATACGTGAACCCCTGGTCCGATATATGAGAGGGCCTGATGGCCCTAATCAGATCAGGTTAAATAAATAAATAAATAAATAATATTTAACAACTGACATGTTCTCACAACAACCTTTACTTGTAGCAATGTGTATTTTCTCTACATAATATATGAAATTAAACTCATATGAGGATTTAATCAGCATAGTGCACAGGCATGTTATTGCTGGACTGTCAATCTGTTGGTGTTACGTCATGATGGTCATCTTTCTAACACTTCCCACTTCTATCAGTGACTTGTCAGACCAGTCGCTCCATCTAGACGAAGAGGTGAAACACTTATGACGTTTGTATTTTTTTGAACAGTCTATCTTCAGTGAAATGCCGCTGTACACTTTTTTGTTTGCCCATAGCATCCTTCCTCACAGACAGACGACACACGTCTGACCCTTGTCGTTATCTCCCACACTTTGTGAAGAGCAGACACGCAGCTCCATCACGTTTGCCGTGGGACGGCCGCCAGGTGATGGACGGTGCGATAACGTGAGGCTGCCGCCTGCTACGCCGCGCCACGCCACACTACTTTCTCGAGCGACGCTTTCGCCCGTGCTTTGTACTCCGGCACGGGGCACTGCCAGGACGAATGTCGCACAAGGGGCTTTCACTCCATTTCTGCTCTCAACGGTGACTGTCCTCTGCAGACGCCGCCATTCTTTTCCCGGCGCAGTTCGTTTTCACGAAAACGTCGTTGTTACAGGGATGCAATCCTACCCAGAAAGTATAATCACGAAGGCGAGTAGTACAACAGTGCGGCGTACTTACACGGAGGCGCCATAAGTCATCGGACACCTTTTAATATCGCGTTGGACCTGCTTTTGCCGGGTTAGTGCAACAACTCGACTGGCGTGGACTCATCAAGACTTTGGAAGTCCCTGCAGAAGTATTGAGCCATGCTGCGTCTATAGCTGTCCATAGTTGCCAAACTGTTGCCGGTGCAGGATGTTGTGCTCGGAGTGACCTCTTGATTATACCCCATGAATGTTCGATAGGATGCATGTCGGGCGATCTGCGTGGCCAAACCATTCGCTCTAGTTGTCCAGAGTATTCTTCAAGCAATTTGCGAACAATTGTGGACCGGTAACATGGTTCATTATCATCCATAAAAGTTCCTACTATGTTTGGAAACATGATGTCCGTGAATGGTTGCAAATTGTCGTCAAGTATCCGACATTCCAGAGGGCCCAGTCCATTTCATCCTAAGACAGCCCAAAACAATTATGGAGCCACCACCAGCTTGCACAGTGCCTTGTTGCAACTTGGGTCCATGGCTTCGTGGGGCCTGCGACACACCTGAACCATACCATCAGCTATTACCAACTGAAATCGGATCTCATGTGATCAGGCCACGGTGTCCCTGTCTAGAGCCCAACCCATATGGCCACGAGCGGCGGTGCGGGCGATGTCGTGCTGTTAGCAAAGGTACACACGTTGGTCGTCTACTGCCATAGCCCATTAACACCAGACTTCACCACACTGCCGTAACGGATACGTTCGTTGTACGCCCCACAGAGATTTCTGCGATTATTTGTCGCAATATTGCACGACTGTTAGCACTGACACCTTTACACAAACACCGCTGCTCTTGGTCGTTAAGTGAAGACCGTCGGCTATTGCGTTGTCCGTAGTGAGAGGTAATGACTGAATGTGGTATTCTCGCCACTGTTGACACTGTGGAAGGCGGAATACCGAATTCCCTTACGATTTCCGAAACAAAATGTCCCTTGCATCTAACTTCAACTATCATTTCGCGTTCAAAGTCTCCCGTCGTGAAGCCACAACCACATCGGAAACATTTCCACATGGATCACCAGAGTAAAATGATTGCTCCGCCAACGCACTGCCCTTTTGCACCTTGCCATCTGTGTATTAGTGAGTCGCTATGCCATGACTTTTGTCACCCCACTGTAATGTTCACAATAAGAAGACTGTTCGCTGTGCCAGAGGCGATTTATCCAAAAAGCACATGTAGCACATCTATATGCATATACAGGGTCTTCCCGTGAGAGCGCGAAAAAATTTTGAAGGACATATAGGATGCTCGAATGAACAATTTGAGGCAGGAAATCTGAGGTCGGAGACGCGATCTTAAGGTGATAGTAGGAATAGAATCACGTTACTGTGTACTTTTTATGTACATTAGTTACAGTTAACAGCAAATACCCTCACTGACATGTATCTTAGAAAATGTGCTGAAACTGACAGTCATCAAACTCAGTGCAAACATGACATCGGCAAACAAGTTTCTGACGCACCCTACAAATATCGCTGGTGTGTTTCTAATCACATGACAGGAAGCTACAATTCTGCCAACTAATTCCATCTCCGTATCCAATGGGGCCGCATACCAAATGACTTCAGATGACCTCACAGGAAATAATCAAGGGGATTGAGGTCGGCTGACCTCGCAAGCCATGGAATAGAACCTCCCCTTCCAATCAACCCAACAGGACATACGTTCTAGTAATCAGGCTCGTCCTCCTTGTTTCCTTGCAGGAAATAGAGAATGTACATGTAAATAAACTGCACAGTACGTGTAAACTTGTACGCATGTTAGTTGTAAATAAGCTGGAAAACAGTAATGCTAGACAAAGCGGCAGTTAGTTTACTTCCTTATCTCCTTAAGCTGGTTTCTCCGACCCCAGGTTACCTACCTCGAATTGTTCAGTGAAGCATTCACTATGCCCTGTTACATTTTTGCACGCTATTACGAAAACACCCTGTATACGTACGTTCTCCGCGAGCCATGGAGTTTAACATGGTGGAAGATAGCTTCTACCACTACTAGCCGTTTCCTGTTCCACTCGCAAACAGAGCGACGGAAGAAGAATGGTTCAAATGGATCTGAGCACTGTTGGACTTAACTTCCGAGGTCATCAGTCCCCTAGGACTTAGAACTAGTTAAACCTAGCTAAGCAAGGAAATCACACACATCCATGCCCGAGGCAGGATTCGAACCTGCGACCGTAGCAGTCGCGTGGTTCCAGATTGTAGCGCCCAGAACCGCCCGGCCACTACGGCCGGCGACGGAAAAAAGACTATCTTTATTCCTTCGTACGACCCCTAATCTCTCTTATCTTCGTGGCACTTACGTGAAATGTACGTTGGCAGCACTAGAATCTTTTTACCGTGACCTTCAAATACCGGTTCTCTAAATTTTCTCAGTAGTGTTCCTCGAAAAGAACGTCGTCCTCCATCGAAGGACTCCCATTTGGCTTCTCGAAGAAACTCAGTAATACTCGCGTGTTAATCGAACCTGTCGTCAACAAATACAGCAGCCCACTTCTCAACTGCTTCCATGTCTTTCTTTAATCTCACCTGTGGTGATCCCAAACACTATAGCGGTACTCAAGAATGGTGTTCTATATGTCGTCTCCTTTACAGACCAGCCACAGTTTCCTGAAATACTCCCAAGAATCCGAAGTCAAGCATTTGCCTTCCCTACTCCCTTTCTTATTTGCTCTTTTCTATTTCATATCGCTTTGCAGCGTTACGACAACACGACTGCGTCATGCAGCACACTACTAACGCTATACCCGAACATATGAGATTATTTTTCCTACTTATCTGCATTCATTTACATTTTTCTACTCTTAGAACTAGCAGCCATTCATCACACCACCCCTAATTTTTATGTACGTCGTCGTGTATTCTCCTACAGACGTTCAGCGACGACACCTTCCACTTCACCTCAGCGTCAACAACAAGCAGCTGCAGAACGCTACTCACTCTATGTGTCACTACTGTCGATCTGCAGCAGCCATGCCAGTTTTTCTGGACAAAATCAACCGTCTGCAGTCCCGAATTCAAAATAAAAGTAGTCTTACGATCACGTGCCTAAAATATTGCACACTGGAAAAGATGGTCCACATTAAAAATAAGTGTAATTCTCGAATCCTGACTCTGCTTCTTTGTACTACATTTTATTTACTTGAAATTGTCTCAAGTGTTTTATTTACATGTCCTGTTCTTCTCTGACCTATTTTACACTGCTACCGGCTTGCACCACAGTATTGCTGACAGTGAGTGAGTCTTTACTGAACCACTTTAAAAAAATTGCCTAAAATTATTTGTTGATATATCCTCGCAGCAAAGTACGTAAGCCACTATGCGGAACAGAAAAACAACTAGAATTCATTTTAACGAGAATTAGTAATGCTGTACCTAATTTAGCGTAATTATTACGATCTTGTATCACGTTCCATTTGCTGCAATGTCCGTTTCTTCGTTACCAGACGTCTTCAGCCAACGCCGTACATTGCTGATGTCACTACAGCGTCCCCATAGTGTAGAATGTCCTGCAGTCAGCAGCTTCCAACGCAGGTTCTCTAAATTTTCTCAGTAGTGTTTCGCGAAAAGATGGTTGTCTTCCATCCAGGGATACTAACGTGTTGATCGAATCTACCGGTAACAAATCTAGTGGCTTGCTTCGATGTCTTCCTGTATTCCGACCTGGTGGGCATCCCAAACGCTCGAGCAGTACTCAAGATTGGGTCGCACTAGTATTCTGTATGCGGTCTCCTTTACTGATGAGCTGCACTTCACTGAAATTCTCTCAATACACCGAGGTCGGCCATTCGGCTTCCTTACAACCGCCGTTAAGAGTTCGTTTCATTTTGTAGTAGGATTTTGGAGCATATACTGTACTCGAATATTATGAATCACCTTGAAGAAAATGACTTATTGATACATAATCAACACTGATTCAGAAAATATCGTTCTTGTGCAACACAGCTAGCTCTTTATTCCCATGAAGTAATGAGTGCTGTCGACAAGGGATCTCAGATCTATTCCATATTCCTAGATTTCCAGATGGCTTTTGATACCGTTCCTCACAAGCGACTATTAATAAAATTGCGGGCATATGTAGTATCGTCTCAGTTGAGTGACTGGATTTGTGATTTCCTCTCAGAAAGGTCACAGTTCGTAGTGACAGATGGTAAATCATCGAGTAGCACAGAAGTGATATCTGGCGTTCCGCAAGGTAGTGTCATAGGCCCTCTGCTGTTCCTGATTTACATAAATGATCTAGGTGATAATGTGAGCAGCCCCCTTAGATTGTTTGCAGATGATGCTGTAATTTACCGTCTAGTAAAATCATTAGAGAGTCAATTCCAATTACAAAATAATCTAGAGAGAATTTCTGTATGGTGCGGAAAGTGGCAATTGGCACTAAACAAAGAAAAGTGCGAGGTCATCCACATGGGTACTAAAAGATATCCGATAAATTTTAGGTATACGATAAATCGCGCAAATCTACGTTCTGTGACTAAATACCTAGGAATTTCAATTACGAGCAGCTAAAATTAGAAAGACCACATAAATAATATTGTGGGGAAGGTGAAACAAATACTGCGCTTTGTTGGGAAAACACTTAGAAGACGCGACAAATCCACTAAAGAGAATATTTCTGCGCGGTACGGGATCCTTACCAGGAAGGATTGACGGAGGACATCGAAAAAGTGCAAAGAAGGACAGCCCGTTTCGCGTTATCGCGCAATAGAGGTGAGAGTGTCACTGATATGATACTCGAGATGGGGTGGCAGTCACTGAAACAAAGGCGGTTTTCTTTGCGGCGAGATCTAATTACGAAATTTCAATCACCAACTTTCTCTTCCGAATGCGAAAATATTTTGTTGACACCCACCTACGTAGGGAGAAATGATCATCACAGTAAAATAAGAGAAATCAGAACTCGAACGGAAAGATTTAGGTGTTCCTGTTTCGCACGCGCCGTTCGAGAGTGGAATGGTAGAGAAGTAGCATGAAAATGGTTGGATGAGCCCTTTGCCAGGAACTTAAGAGTGAATTGCAGAGTAACCATGTAGATGTAGATGTTTGCATCGCATTCCTGAGGAAAGTGTCGCGAAATTTCGTTCTGTCTACCGAGCGAAGTGCGCAGTGATTAGCACACGGGACTCGCACTCTGGAGGGCGACAGTTCAAATCCACGTCCGGCCATCAGATTTATGTTTCCCGTGATTTCCCTCAATCGCTCCAGGCAAATAGTGGGATGGCTCCTTTGAAATTCCGAATTCCTTCACCATCTTTGAAACATTCCGAGCCTGTGCGCCGTCTTTAATGGCCCCGATTTCGACTGAACGTTAGACACTAATCTTCCTTTCTGCGTCCGCTCTACCCGTATTTATTTTACAAGTTTATAATAGGATCTATCTAACATTTTCTCGTGAGATATATAATAAATCTTGAGAATGACTGTACAAGTCAGAGCCCAGTTCTTGCAACGGCAGGCGGCTAGACTCTGATTGACGGCAGTTCTAGCGATTGTGAAAACCTGAAGGTGTGGTTGCGTAACTCTTACCACTTAGAGGGATATGGGGCAAGAACCTGCTCGTCAATTAATTAAATCCTATACGTGGCTTAATTAGACTGGGGCCCAAAAACGTTCTTTGATTCTTACGATAGACTTAGTTTTCCCAAGAGACAAGCTAGTTTTTAAATTAAAGAAATAAAATTTATTAGATGTTACCTTCACATCTTATATGGATGTGAAATATTACCTTAAAACATGTGAGTACATGCTGCTAAATACAGGCTCTGCGCGCCCTGAAACCAACCCTGCGCTCTGGTTCCGCTGTAAATACGACAAATAATCTCTTGATATATTGAGAGCATTAACTGAATCATCGTCCCAGGTGGTTATAATTAAAGTACAGCTACTCACAGAGGTTCAGTGTGGCTGTAATTATTGTACCGAAGCGAAACTTGGTAGATATTCTAATGCGTTAATGCGGAACCGATTTACGCTGGAAAAAGTTAGTTCCAGTTTTGGACACCAGGTGAAAATCTGGCGCTGGGAATGCGAGAAGGACGCATAGCATTGTTCCCATATGTAATTGAGTAGGAAGGTGATGTGGGCAGAGAAGATCAAACAAGTGAAAAAGGCATAATGCTGATTTTTTATTAACTGCCACTTGCATAATTTGTGAAACGGGGAGATGTCAACGAGATGCTATACCGCGCCAGATCTGCATGTGGCGGCCAAAATTGGAATTAAATGCTTCCACCGTAAATCTGTTCCGCATGAACTCATTAGCATATCTACCAAGTTTCGCTGCCATACGATAATTACAGCCCACACTTTACCTCCGTGAGTAGCTGCACTTTGATTATAACCACCCGGTAGAATTCATACGACGAAGGTTTCCCGGTAGCAACCTATCGAAACAGCCGTGTGACTATGGGATGAAGGAAGGCCTTAGGCACATTATCTTGCTACACGCTGATGAGGTAAAACATTATGACTACTGGCTACGACGATATAGACTGCCACCTGATGGCGCTGTGAGCACGAGAGGCGCTTAGGAAAGTATAATAGTGGAGCAGAGACTAATGGGAGTTATTCTACCGACGGTACAGGCCGCAAGCGGAGCGCAAACGAATGAGAAATTATTCTAGCACCGAAACGGGTCGCAAATGGGGGAAACCACTGACAGAACGACTCTTACAAAGCACAGATGCTTATGGTCCACCAACTGGGAATCAGCATCTCGGAAACGGAGAAGCTGGTCGGCTGTTGGCGTGTTATTATAGAGAGCTTCTATAAAAAGTAGTGAAACCACGAATAGCCGACAAGGTGTCGGAAGTCCACGCCACATCGCAGAACAGCACACCTCGTTAAACATAGGGCTACGCTGTAGACCACTCCTACACGTGTTCCCTGTTGACCCAACGACATCGTCAGTTATGATTGTAATGGGTACGGGATCACAGAGATTAGATCTTGGATCACTGTTGTGGCACAGAATTTGGGTGAAGTCTGGTTTGGCTAGGGAGTGGGCAAAAGTGGGCTTATGATTTGTATTTACTTTACGAAACAATGTACGCACACTAAAAAAAGTTTTGCATCACTTCGGTTCCGAGAGTTCCGGAAGCTGTACGGAAAATTGGAACAGAAATCAACATAAACATCATTTACACCCTTTTTATTGCTCATGAAAACCACACATTACCTGTTGTAGCACCATACAGTGAGACCTACAGAGGTGGCCATCCACATTTCTGTACACACCGGTACCTCTAATACCTAGTAGCACGTCCTCTTGTATTGATGCATGCCTGTGTTAGTCAAGGCATACTATCCACAAGTTCACTAAGGAACTGTTGATCCAGATTGTCCAACTTCACAACGGCGATACGGCGTACATACCTCAGAGTGGTTGGTGGGTCACGTCGCCCATAAACAGCCCTTTTCAATATATCCCACTCATGTTCGATAGCGTTCATGTGTGGAGAACATGCTGGCCACTCTAGTCGAGCGATGTCGTTATCCTGAAGGAAGTCATTCACAAAGTGTGCACGATGGGGGCGCGAATTGTCGTCCATGTGGATGAATGCCTCGCCAGTATGCTGCCAATATGGTTGCACTAACAGTGGGAGGATAGCACTCACGTATCGTACAGCCGTTGCGGCGCCTTCCATGACCACTAGTGCTGTACGTCGGCCCCACAGAATGCCACCCCAAAACAGTAAGAAACCTCCACCTTGCTGCACTCGCTGGACCGGGTTACCTCCAAACACGTCTCCGACGATTATCTGGTTGAAGGAGTATGTGACACTCATCGGTAAAGAGAACATGACGCCAATCCTGAACGGTCCATTCGGCATGTTGTTCGGCCCATCTGTACCGCACTGCATGGTGTCGTGGTTGCAAAGACGGACCTCGCCATGGACGTCGGGAGTGAAGTTGCGCATCAAGCAGCCTATTGCGCATAGTTTGAGTCGTAGCACGACGTCCTGTGGCTGCACGAAAAGAATTACGCAACATGGTGGCGTTGCTGTCAGGTTTCCTCCGAGCCATAATCCGTAGGCAGCGGTCACCCACGCAGTAGTAGCCCTTGGGCGGCCTGAGCGAGGCATGTCATCGACAGTTGCTGTCTCTCTGTTTCTCCTCCATATCAGAACATCGCTTTGGTTCACTCCGAGATGTCTGAACACTTCCCTTGCTGAGAGCCCTTCCTGGCACAAAGTAACAAAGCGGACGAGGTCGAAAGGCAGTATTAACCGTCTAGGCACGGTTGAACTACAGGCAACGAGAGCCGTGTACCTTCTTCCTGGTGGAATGACTGGAATTGATCGGCTGGCGGACCCCCTCCGTCTAATAGGCGCTGCTCATGCATGATTGTTTACACCTATGGGCGGGTTTAGTGACATCTCTGAACAGTCAAAGGGACTGTGTCTGTGATACAATATCTACAGTCAACGTCTTTCTTCAGGAGTTCTAAGAACCGGGGTGATTCCAAAATTTTCGTGATGTGTGTATTACAACACTGAAACTCATAGCAATATTAAGCCCTGGGGCAGAATTTAAATTTGAAGAATACTAATTTCAGGAATCAAATGACAGAACACATCAAAACAATAGGCTGCCGCACAGAAGTACCCTAGGTCTATCTCACAATGACAGCAATAATATACAAAAGAACTTAGGCTAAAATATACCCATAACATAATAAACAAAATGTACCAGCAACAAAATAACACCGAACCCTTGGATACGGATCATCCTGCAGCAACACAAAGCACACACTGTTTAGATTATTTATCATGACGTAGTCTATGTGCTTTTTGCAAATGCATAATTTAGTTTTAAATTATTATAAACTACGGAATGGAATAGTCTGAATCGTTTTCTCATGCAATGCAATACTCTGTTGAATGACTATCCAAATGCGCTACTTTCTAAACGATCCCGATACTATCTGGGTCTTCGCGAGAAGATACCTGTTCCGAAGACAAATACCCTACGTACGCCGTCCTTGCTAATTTGATGGGACAGCTTCCAGAAATAAAAACGTAAGTACGAAATTAATCTGGGAATTATTTACTTTAATTTTCTTACTGGCGTCATAAACCGGTACTTGATCACTACCAGAATCGAAACAAAATTAAAGGATATTTCAATTTCGATATTTTTAGTTGATTAAAAGTATTGTCTGCTAACTACTGAACAAATTCTGCCCCACCTCTTCAAACGTCTACAATCCAAAGATGCCGCAAGCAGCGTTCCTTTTCTTTGGTCATACATGCTGCTACTGTTTAAAATGTCGTCTATATTGAAAAGCAGCTTACGAATATAAAGAGAAGCATTCATCTAAGTGTTAAACGTTTGATGAAAAAGAAGAGAATAAAACTGACTTAAGAGTAGGCCTAGTCCACAGAGAAAGATTATATGATCCTTTGTTGTTGTTAATGGTTAGAATTTTCAGTTTTGCTGCTTTACGTTGTTATAAATAGTTACGAAAAATTAAGCAAGATAAATGTATAGATACTTACAACGGAATGTTTTTTGGGAACCCATTCTTTCCTGTGAACTGTAAAGATCCATTTTCGTCTTAAATTTTCATCAGACGGAAATGCAGAAACACTAACTTTAGGACTATTACCATAATTTCCCCAACAATTTGACGTACAACACTTGCGAGACGTTTTAATGGATGCTAAGTGCACTCTGATTCGTGTATCACAGCTATCTCTAATGTAATTATCGCAGCGATTACAAAGACGTGTTTTAGTAAGGCTCAGCCACGTATCTGTAGCGTTACAGATATATTTAGCGTGTGAATGGAGGCTTCGTTTCTAGGTGGCGTTGATTACAATCCCAGCAGGACTTATCTGAACTGGTTCGACGTCTCCTATCGCGCGTACTTTATAAGAACTCCAAGGGCTGGAGCAGTGCGTAATATGTACGGAGATAAAACGCTACTGGACATTAGAAACAGTGTCTAAGACAGAGACACTATTTGCTGAGCTACTATTTAAGTAGGAAACTTAACTGAACAGTGTATGACTACAAATTTTAATAATGTATATTGGTGCTACTGACTTAAACGGTCAACGATATGTACGCTGATTTTTCATCAGATGTCGAAACAGCTTGAAATAGAGTGTACCTACAGTTCCGTAACTGAGGACTGCGTAGTGTCAGTCCCAACAACTTAACACACGGACTGTCAGGGTAAAGGCTCGTGTTCAGCGAGAGAGCTAAACTCTACCCTACTCTGAGTAGGGTGGAAACATGAGCGCCCGTGCGTTGTTTTCTGGGTAAGGTCTTAGCGGGGGCAGTTTTCCAGTACCTTCCACCAACCTATGGGTAGTGTGTCACTTATGTAGCTCTGTCGACAAGGAGACTATACTTGCTTGCGAGTGTAATGACTTCTATTTACAGAAATGAGATGAAAGTAGTGGAAAGAATGCTGTGACAGTACGTAGCCTTTTCCTCAAGAACAGTACCATGCGACGGGCATATCATCACACGACTGAGCAGTGGAGACAGAAAAAACAAGTTCATAATAATTTCGTAGTGCTTGCAGGATAAACAAAAAACGCCATACAAAGTATTTTTAATTTATTGTCACCTCAGTTCAGGCCAGCCGGTGTGGCCGAGCGGTTCTAGGCGCTACAGTCTGGAACCACGCGACTGCTACGGTCGTAGGTTCGAATCCTGCCTCGGGCATGGATGTGTGTGATGTCCTCAAGTTAGTAAGGTTTAAGTAGCACTAAGTGACTGATGACCTCAGAAGTTAAGTCCCATAGTGCTCAGAGCCATTTGAACCATCTGAACCTCAGTTCACGTACGCCTTTTAGGAAACCGTAACTTCGTTCGGAAATTGTACAAAGTAGGCAATTCATTCAGCTTTGTCAAGTTTTAAAATTTTCCGTTCATAATGAATGTAGATTTGGTATATTTTGAGATGCCAAAAAAACTAAATCTCTGAGGCGCTGATCCAATAACATTTCAGACGAGTTATTAGTTCACTACTTAAATTTTACAACCTCACAATTCTTTCAGTGCTATAAGTGGAAATAAAAATGAAACATTATTTCACTGTAATGCTTAAGTGGAATTGCGAAAAAAGCTACACTTCAATTAGTCTCCCCTGGAGACGTAAAAGGGAACTAAGTGATGCAAATTCTCACTGCAGGAAAATGTAAATTACTCCAAGTGGCATAAATTCTTTGATCGTGATCTCAACACTTCTTCATTTTTAATATCCTCACCCCACGATAAGGGTGTCATAAACGTCTCAGTTATTACACAAAGTTTATGAGCGCCCGTGAATGTGCCACATCTTCGGCCATTGTAGTCTCTGCCATAAATGTGCATCGCCCGGGATCTGATTGCGGCTGATCTGATATTACCGCCGTAATTCAGGCGAGAATAACAGCGTTCGTGTCGCGAACGCGTGTAATTTCTAGCCGGACCGTCATTACTGGGGCAGCTTCGCGTTATTCACGGCGGAACGCGGCGCGACGAGCGCCGCCGTCAGAGATGTGAAATACGGCGCACCGCAGCCGCTGACAAGGATCATCTCTGGCAGGCCTCCATTACGAGCACGCTGCCGGCTACGTTCTCCACAGCGTGGCTTTCCTGTGTTAGAGGAATGGTGCTAAAGTTTCCGGGTGAATCGTCTCTCGGATCCTTTCAAATGTGTACCGAAGTTACAGCAGTACAAGCTGAACATTAATGGAACCGACAAACTGCGGGGACCTATTCCTGACTGAACAATTGTCCGTAAATGCGACGTTGTCACGATAGATGGCGCTGACCAATGACGCTTCCCCTGACCACGTGCCGTGTGTTCATTGTGTGTTGCAGGCTGTGTGATCGACGTAGCGTACTGTAAGCAGCAGAGTAGTCTGGTATTCATGTTGGGTACAAGCCGAGATGGTGTTTGTGTACGCCCAATCAGATGAAAACGGCCGAGAGGCAGCACGGCTATACCAAAACAAGTACCCTCACACACGCCAATCCTTTCACACAATATTTCAAGCCATTTTTGGGCGTTTGTGTGATCATGGGTCCTTTCAGACAGAAACGAACGTGCAAGGATTTGTCGAACTTTTCAAAGACCAGATTTGGAGCTTTTACTGGGGCTTGTACTAGAGTTCGTCTGAATACCTGTAGAATCCGGTCCTCCAGATCTGGTGTACGCACAGTCCGCCGCCTCCATGCGCGTTCGTCTGACTGAAGGACCCATAATCGCACAAACTCACAAAACCAGCTTGAAATGTTGTGTGACGTACTGGGCTATTACAAATGATTGAGGCGATTTCATAAATTCACTATAGCTCCATTCATTGACATATGGTCACGACACACTACAGATACGTAGAAAAACTCATAAAGTTTTGTTCGGCTGAAGCCGCACTTCAGGTTCCTGCCGCCAGAGCGCTCGAGAGCGCAGTGAGACAAAATGGCGACAGGAGCCGAGAAAGCGTATGTCGTGCTTGAAATGCACTCACATCAGTCAGTCATAACAGTGCAACGACACTTCAGGACGAAGTTCAACAAAGATCCACCAACTGCTAACTCCATTTGGCGATGGTATGCGCAGTTTAAAGCTTCTGGATGCCTCTGTAAGGGGAAATCAACGGGTCGGCCTGCAGTGAGCGAAGAAACGGTTGAACGTGTGCGGGCAAGTTTCACGCATAGTGATGTGAAAGATTCAGTGTTTAAACCTCCTCTACCAAGAAACGTGCCACAACTGCGAGCTCGCATCAACAATGCTTTCGTACTCATTGATGGGGACATGCTGCGCCGAGTGTGAGAGGAACTTGATTATCGGCTTGATGTCTGCCGAATCACTAAAGGGGCACATATCGAACATTTGTGAATGCCTAAAAAAACTTCTTGAGTTTTTGTATGTGTGTGCAAAGCATTGTGAAAATATCTCAAATAATAAAGTTATTGTAGAGCTGTGAAATCGCTTCAATCATTTGTAATAACCCTGTATGTGAGGGTACTTTTTTTGGTACAGACGTGCTGCCTCCTCACCTGTTCCATCTGCTTGACCGCACACAAAGATCATCTCGGCTTGTACCCAACATGAATACCAGACTATTCTGGTGATTACAGTGCGCTGCTTCAATCACACAGCCTGCAACACACAATGAACACACGGCACGTGGTCAGGGAAGCGTCATTGGTCAGCGCCATCTACCGTTACAACGATGGATTTTCGGACACATGTTCATGCGATCTTCTTTCATCCATTTCCAGTCAGGAATACTTCCTTGCAGTTTGTCGGTTTTATTAGTGTGCACTATGTGTATTAATAGACTAACTAACACAACAAAGTAAACGGAAACTTCTTTCCTCCACAGACGTTCTTCCGAAACAGGTTTCTATGTCGAATCCCAAAGACTGTGGATAAACGAGAAAAAAAAATAAATGAACAATGTCTATCAGCTGATACTGACGCATATACAAGTTTAGTCTTATCTTGTTGAATCCAGTATGTATAAATGAATGACTACTTGTTCTGTCGTAGAACTACATGGACAAAATGGCTCAAATGGCTCTGAGCACTATGGGACTTAACATCTGAGGTCATCAGTCGCCTAGAACTTAGAACTACTTAAACCTAACTAACCTAAGGACCTCACACACATCCATGCCCGAGGGAGGATTCGAACCTGCGACCGTAGCGGTCGCGCTGTTCCAGACTGAAGCCTCTAGAACCGCTCGGCCACACCGGCAGGCCGAACTACATGGACAGCATAAAATATTGAGCAGACGTTTGTCAAAAAAAGAAAAACATGAAAGCGATACTTGAAGCTTTCATAACAAGAGCTCATCTAGAGCGAATGTTTATCAGAAAGCTGCTACAAACCCAGTGATAAAATGCAGGTGATCCTACACCAAGATTTCGTCCTAATACGGAAAGCTGTATGACACTGTGTTGAAGAACAGATAAACTAAAAGCCACTAGAAGTACTCGCAAAGATTTCAGAGTAGCAGACAAGCTCCACGAGGAAGTGCCACAAAGCATGAAACTGTACCGATATTCTTTGTAAATGGAAACGCCGTGTGGCTAGGGCCTCCCGTCGGGTAGACCGTTCGCCTGGTGCAAGTCTTTCGAGTTGACGCCACTTCGGCGACTTGCGTGTCGATGTGGATGAAATGATGATGATAAGGACAACACAACACCCAGTCCGTGAGTGGAGAAAATCTCCGATCCAGCCGGGAATTGAACCCGGGCCGTTAGGTATGACATTCCGTCGCGCTGACCATTCAGCTACCAGGGGCGGACTCTTTGTAATTAATTGGTAAAATACCATTACATTACTCAGATGTACTTGAAAATAATGTGTAAACGGAGTATAACTGCCAGTGCAGTCCAATGTGATGTGAATATCAATGACATATTAACGCAAAAGCTTTCAGTTAAGAGGAGGCAACATGAATAGAATGTACTTCGTAAAACCAAGTTTTCATCGATGCAATGAGTCTAGGTGCTGTTAGGTGCTCTTTGCGTTAATCTACATTCATTTAACGTTTCCACTGTTTCTGTAAATTGCTTCAGAAGAGTTTTTGACAATGGATGGAGAAGCCGGAAACGGCTGCCTCTTTTCTTCATCCGTCTGTAACTCAGCTTGTAATCAAACTCAAGTAACTTAAAACTCTCTTTTCAGCCCATTATCATTTACACAAATAAACCGCAGCCTTAAAATGTAGGATTCGTTACTGACTCTTCAAAAAATAGTAGTTTAATAAATATTAAAAATTTAAATACAGTAGTAAAGAAAAAACTACCAACAAGATGTGCAAAGCACAAGTCAGAAAGGATAAAAATTACTAAAAAAATAAAAAATAAATCTGTAACATCCAAACGACATGGTCGCATGGAAATTTAACTTCGCACACATACATTCCATTCGTGGGTATATAAAAGATTACAGTTGGAGTTTTCTTTCATAGATAAAACGACCACCAGAGTCCATTATTGTTGTTTGTATTTAGTGTTGTCACCATACCTGTCAGGTTATACAAGGGGCGTGAACAGTATCAAATGCTGAGTGATCAGTATGAAGGACACGAAGGTGACGCATACATGTGTGAGACACAGTTATCAGCACCGGACAAAGTTTGAAAGCGGTCTCGTTGTGCGTTTCCATTTTGCCGGCTGGTAGGATCGCGCATTATGCAGATTTGTGGTACATTCAGATGGGACAGTGGTCCGATATCTGACTGCACTGGAATGTAAAGGTAGGCATACTCGTTGTCAAGGTTGTAATCGACAACATCTGACCAACACAAGGGTATATCGCTGTTTTGTGCACGAAGTACCTCGAAACACTTTCACATCTGCGCCTTTCATCCGAGGACAAGTAATGGACTCCCTGCAACACAAACGACAGCGTTTGCAGTCGTGCTCTGACTGGGAACGGTGGACTCCTGGCGTCGCACTGTGTTCAGCGATGGATCGTAATTCTGCTCCATTGCAAGCGAGTATTGCAGCGGCTTGGGGGAAGTTCCAATGTTCACGTATTGCATATAGGCACGGCGGTGTTACTCCCTTCGCCATGGTGTGGGGAGCTATTGGATATGACTTAGGATCGGACTGCTATTCAAAAATGTGTATGAATTTCCAAGAGACTGAACTGCTTAGGCCATAGGTCCCCAGACTTACACACTACTTAAACTAACATAAACTAACCTATGCTAAGAACAACATACACACTCATGCCCGACGGAGGACTCGAAACTCCGGAGGGACGGGCCGCGCGGCGGACTTATATTGACTGAGGTGATTGCACTGTAGTACGTCACGAACATTCCACGTCTTCATGTGTTTCCTCTCATGCGACAGTATCGTGGTGCCATTATTCAAAAGGACAATGTTAGTCCGCACATGACAAGGGTCTTGTGTGAACTGTCTGTGTGATACTTACGTACAGATTCCTAGATATGCCCTCGATATAAATTCTGTAGGACCAGCTGCGACGTAAGCTCAGTCACAGTCCTACTATACTGGATATCAACGACCAGCAGATGAAACTGAGAGCCACCTTGCCTCGTGAGAAGACACAACAATTAATGACATACATCCCAAACGAATAAGTGCGTGTTCCACGACAGAGTGAGTGCAACGTCATATTGATAACTTGGCTCATAATAACAAGCTGCTTGTAAATACGACGCGATTTTGTAATCATTGAAACAGCATCACGTAGCGTCTCAGCCTGTGAAATATCATTTTTTTGCTCACCCTCCGGATGCTTCGCTGTTCCTTCAGGCTGTGTAAATCGGAATAATACGCTCTAAGGCAAAAAAAAGAACGACACACAACGAAGAAGTTATCCGAATGTGATGTAATTCAGAAGATGTGATGTACATGTACAGAAAAACAAATGATAACAGTTTCAGAAATATTGAAGGATTTATTCAAGAGAAAGAGCTTCAAAAACTGAGCAAGTCAATAACGCATTGGTCCATCTCTGGCCCACATAAAAGCAGTTATTTGGGTTGGCGCTAATTGAGAGCGTTGTTAGATGACCTCTTAAGGGATACAGCGCCAGCTTCTGTCCAATTCGCGTGTTGTTGTTGTTGTTGTGGTCTTCAGTCCAGAGACTGGTTTGATGCAGCTCTCCATACTACTCTGTCCTGTGCAAGCTTCTTCATCTCCCAATACTTACTGCAACCTACATCCTTCCGAATCTGTTTCGTGTATTCATCCCTTGGTCTCCCTCTACGATTTTTACCCTCCGCGCTGCCCTCCAGTACTGAATTGGTGATCCCTCGATGCCTCAGAACATGTCCTACCAACCGATCCCTTCTTCTGGTCAAGTTGTGCCACAAATTTTTCTTCTCCCCAATTCTATTCAATACCTCCTCATTAGTTATGTGATCTGCCCATCTAATCTTCAGCATTCTTCTGTAGCGCCACATTTCGAAAGCCTCGAATCTCTTCTTGTCTGAACTATTTATCGTCCACGTTTCACTTCCGTACATGGCTACACTCCATACAAATACTTTCAGAACCGAATTCCTGACACTTAAATCTATACTCGATGTTAACAAATTTCTCTTCTTCAGAAACGCTTTCCTCGCCGCGTGTTAGAGTGTCGAAATCCCGAGCTGGTTTGGGGTCCCTGCCGGTAATGCTCCAAACGTTATCGACTGGAGAGAGATTTGGCGAACTTGTTTGCCAAGGTAGTGTTTGGCAAATACGAAAACAGGCAGTAGAAACTCTCGCCGTGTGCGAGCGGGAATAATCTTGCTGCAATGCAAACCCAGGATGACTTGCCATGAAGGGCAACAAACGGGGAGTAGAATATCGTCGACGTATTGCTGTGCTGTGAAGGTGCCACGGACGGCAACCAAAGAGGCCTTGCTATGAAAAGAAATGGCACACCACACGATCACTCTTAGCTGTTCGGTCGTATGGCGGGCGACAATTAGGTTAGTATCCTACCAGTTTAGTATGCAACCACTGCCCGGGTAGTCTCGAGACATGTCTTCACTGGTCATCGGGCTCATCTGGAAGCAGGACTTATCACTGAAGACAATTCAACTCAAGTCAGTGAGATTCCAGGCCGAAGGCGTGACTAGTGATGCCCCGGACAGAAGTGGCATACCAACCTCATTGTCGCCCTCCATGCGGCCACGACATCCAGATGTGATGTTGTGGGGTGTCACTTCTTTTCGTTTAGGACCCCCTTTGGTTGTTACCCGCCGCAAGTTTACAGTACAGCGGCATGTCGACGATAATCTACGCTCCGTTTTGTTGCCTTTCATGGCATGCCATCCTGGGCTTAGATTTCAGCAAGATAATACCGGTCCGCACACGGCGAGAGTTTCTACTGCTTGCCTTAATGCTTCTCAAACCTGCCCTTGTTCAGCAGGACCGCCGAATCCCTCCCAAACTTACAACGTTTGGAGCATTACTGGCAGGGCCCTCCCATCAGCTCGGGATTTTGACGCTCTATCACGCTAACTGGACAGAATTTGGCACGATATCCCTCGGGAGATCATCCGAGAAGTCTATCAATCAATGACAAGCCGAACAACAGTTCGCATAAGGGGAAGAAATGTACCATCGTGTTAGTGCCTTGGTCAATTTGTGAAACTCTATCCACTTTTTCTGAAATTGTAATCATTTGTTTTTCTGTGCATATGCATGACATCTGGCGATTTCCGTCCCATTCGAATAATTTCTTCGAGGTGCGTCTCTTCTCTGTCTCAGAGTGTACATTCGTTACAAAACCTGGAAAGTAAGTGAAAAAACAATTAGATGTAAAGTTAGTAACATTATCAATCATGATAGAAAATGTCTGTTTATTATCGTCGAAAAAATGGATGCATAAGAGGCAGGCAATAAATGTCTCAACTTTGAAGTTGAAAGTCGTGCGGGCGCTTTGACTGGAGCTCAGATATTTTGTTATTATATATCCCCGGTTTTAATAAAGTTGATGGGGTTGTGACGAATATGAATATAGTTTCTAGCACCTCTGAAACAGGTGACCGGTTACGTGATTTCTAGTAAAACATTAAGATGAAAGTACTTACATACGTACGAATTGAGGAATCTCAGAAATAGCGAACGATCGGCAGAGTATCTCACGCTAGTAAGTCGCTGTCTAAGATACTGCGAATACCGCGAAGAAAAATGCTGCTGAGATACGGAGTGAAGATCAATATGGTTTCGGACAGGTATCAAAGAAGCTGTCCTAAAATCGACAGATGTGAAGGTAATTACAGAAGTACACCAAGTAAGTGTGTTAGTATCGTTTACTGTTACAGTATGTATAAATGATCTGGTGGATAATGTAGGAAGCTCCATGAGGTTGTTTGCAGGTGATGCGTTTGTCTATAAGAAGATTGTATCTCCAGAACACTGTAACGAATTTCAGGACAATCTGTGGAGGCTCGATCATCGGTTACCAGTTGACCCTAAACGCAAATAAATGTTACGTATTATTTACTAATATGCGAAGGAATACATTACGATTACATAAGTGGTGACAAATCAATGGGAACAGCAGTTACTTTAAAATGCTTAGGTGTAACCATCCGGTACCACCTAAAGTGGAATGACTACATAAAACAAACTATAAAAGTAAGGTGTTCCAGGATGCGATTCATTGAAAGATGTAATTCCTCCAAGAAAGTATTTGTTTGCCTGTTCTTGAGTATTTCTCATCAGTCAGGAGCACTTATCGGATTTCTTCCCACATACGTCTCGTGAAACGACAATAAAAAGAAAATACGAGAAATTAGAGCTAGGTTTAACAACAGTCATTCTTTTCAAGCAGTCATGGGGGTGAAATGTACCGTGAGGCGGTTTGGAAGAATGGATGTAGATGTAGAACACTGTGATACACAATAAAGAACATGTAGTATGGTATTTATTGCCCTGGAGGAACGCTTTAAAGAATACTAGCTGGAATAAGCTGTTCGAAATCCTTAGCTTGGGGATGTCTTACGAAAACGTACAAGTAATGTATTACCTACACATAAAATTATGAAAAGTCAATAAAAACAAATTTACCTTAGAAGGGTTGTATAAGAATGTTACTGTTCGTCTGTCTTGCAGATATAATTATGACACAAAGAAAGAAGTGAGGACACTACAGAGTGAGAATAGAGATCGAAGATGCAGAACGATGCGCCAGTCATACGCCGAACGCGATGGTCTTCCCTCTCATCTGTGCCACGTGGTCGTCCGGAGCTCGGTCTTCTTGTGACAGTACATTCTCTAGATGAACGCTGCCAACAATCTTCTGCAGTGGCTACATTCCTGCAAGTCTTTCTGCAATACCGCAGAAGGAACATCAGCATCTCGTAACCCTAGTTCAAACTCAGTTTGATGTTGACAACGGCGTATTTGTTGCTTTAAAGGCATTCTTAACTAACATCAACGCACGATGCCAGTCTGAAAGGCGACTAACGCTCAAGACCCTTACAGCATACATTTAAAGCGAACCTGATTTGCATCCTCGCAGTGACTGGGGAGAAATTTGAATATACATCATCTTTCAAATGTAGAAACACGCCTATCGTCTTTCTTTAAGTGGGTGAAATTTGAATAGACATCTTCTTTCAAACGTATAAACACTCCTAGCGACTTTCGTTAATGTAGCAAATCTCCTTCTTTGTTTGCGATATTTTTTGCGTCAGCATAGTCTCGAAATCACTTGAATGAAACCTTTGAATTAGATGCAACGAATACGGCAATACTGGGCATCAGTCGAAGAAGAGTATAAAGGATGTCGTGCCCGACACTGTAACAACAGGAAGACATCCAACGAACACTGACTCTGGGTAATGAACTAAGAAGGGAATTTGGTGTAACCAGAGAAGTGCGTTACATAATCTACACTGTCATGGAGCTGCAATGAAAAAAGACTGAATGTCTGTTTAGGAAGAAATACAGAGAATCTGGTTGACTGAAAGGATTATATAGAAGACCTCTACTGTACGAGTAAATCCACTGAAGAAAAGGGGAAACAAAACGGTGAGGAAATTGATTCGTCTCGTTGACAGGGTATAAAGAAACTAAATAGTGGCAAAAATATGTCATCGATCAAGACTGATCTGCTGATGCAGAATGCCAGGAGCTGTAGTGATCAAAGACACGTAAATTTAATTTCTTTCATGGAGATAATTATTGTAAAATGCTTATTCCATGAGTAGAAGGCCAATTTGGATCAGCTTTACGAAGGTATTCATTTGGTTTCCGAAAAGGAAGTAAAACTACAAATTAGATCGAAACGACGATACCTTCTTCTCCGAAAGAGTGCCATGGGTCAGGGAAGAACTGTGGTTGGTTCAGTGACTGACAGCATTCGACGATGTCAGCTGAAAGAAGACACTGGCAGTCCTCACAGAAACTGATGTTGACTAGTCCGGTAGAGAGCTGTGTGGAGACTGAGTGACCATAGTAGCATTAGTATCAGGAGAGTACTTTTGCGATCGAAGGGAGAGTTATGAAGACGCAAGTGTGCTGAGGAACATGTGTTGCTGCAGAGACAGGAAGAGCAGTTTATGAATGTGGTTAACAGACGTGAGGATGGATGAAAGCATTCTTTTAGGGGCCTAAGACAAATCAATATTAATGAACGTATTTAACAGTGAAAGGCGCTTGGACATCGTAATATAAATGCAAGGTCAAGAAAATGTTGTTCACTCGTTAGCTATTTTGATACTACGAAATTTCCGTAGAATTCAACAAATTAGATCTGCTGCAGTCATCACGTAAGATACGTTACTGTCTGACTGGCCGTAGATGGATCTCCAGCCACGAAAATGCTAGATTTGGAGCTTAGCCTCGTATGGACAGAAACTTCGATATTCAGAAAAAGTGAAGGGAAATGCTACGAAAGTTCGGAAATAAAACTCCGAATGAGAATGAAAAAGACGTAAGGCAACATGACATCGACCAAAAAAATCCTCAGTTATGTACAGATTGACTATGAGTCTTTGATTTTTAAAAAAAGAAGCTCAGTTGGGTACAGACTGCCTATAATTCTTAAGAAGAAAGCCAATTAGTCACAGTCGGTCTTGGGAAGAAAATGTCGACTGTACGACGCCACCAAAGGGAAAGAGAAATGATCTTTATGACACGGAGGAAGAAGAATTCATTTATTGTATGATTGCAGAAAGAAATTGCAGTAATCTGCGATGAGTGTGGGAGACAATGCAGAATGGAAAAGCTAAGTCATCAAGTATGTCCTTCAACGTACCATAAGTATAAAGATTAGTAACAACAAAAATAAAGAGATGAATTAAAATACTCACAGACTCTGTCAAAACCGAAGTCGTAGGACGATTGTCACGAGAATGAGTCGACATATCGAATGATTTGTTTACATGACGAATGAAAAAGGAGAAGATGATAGTGCAATACGCTATGGCACATACACTCCGGGAAATTGAAATAAGAACACCGTGAATTCATTGTCCCAGGAAGCGGAAACTTTATTGACACATTCATGGGGTCAGATACATCACATGATCACACTGACAGAACCACAGGCACATAGACACAGGCAACAGAGCATGCACAATGTCGGCACTAGTACAGTGTATATCCACCTTTCGCAGCAATGCAGGCTGCTATTCTCCCATGGAGACGATCGTAGAGATGCTGGATGTAGTCCTGTGGAACGGCTTGCCATGCCATTTCCACCTGGCGCCTCAGTTGGACCAGCGTTCGTGCTGGACGTGCAGACCGCGTGAGACGACGCTTCATCCAGTCCCAAACATGCTCAATGGGGGACAGATCCGGAGATCTTGCTGGCCAGGGTAGTTGACTTACACCTTCTAGAGCACGTTGGGTGGCACGGGATACATGCGGACGTGCATTGTCCTGTTGGAACAGCAAGTTCCCTTGCCGATCTAGGAATGGTAGAACGATGGGTTCGATGACGGTTTGGATGTACCGTGCACTATTCAGTGTCCCCTCGACGATCACCAGTGGTGTACGGCCAGTGTAGGAGATCGCTCCCCACACCATGATGCCGGGTGTTGGCCCTGTGTGCCTCGGTCGTATGCAGTCCTGATTGTGGCGCTCACCTGCACGGCGCCAAACACGCATACGACCATCATTGGCACCAAGGCGGAAGCGACTCTCATCGCTGAAGACGACACGTCTCCATTCGTCCCTCCATTCACGCCTGTTGCGACACCACTGGAGGCGGGCTGCACGATGTTGGGGCGTAAGCGGAAGACGGCCTAACGGTGTGCGGGACCGTAGCCCAGCTTCATGGAGACGGTTGCGAATGGTCCTCGCCGATACCCCAGGAGCAACAGTGTCCCTAATTTGTTGGGAAGTGGCGGTGCGTAGGATCCTACGGTCTTGGCGTGCATCCGTGCGTCGCTGCGGTCCGGTCCCAGGACGACGGGCACGTGCACCTTCCGCCGACCACTGGCGACAACATCGATGTACTGTGGAGACCTCACACCCCACGTGTTGAGCAACTCGGTGGTACGTCCACCCGGCCTCCCGCATGCCCACTATACGCCCTCGCTCAAAGTCCGTCAACTGCACATACGGTTCACGTCCACGCTGTCGCGGCATGCTACCAGTGTTAAAGACTGCGATGGAGCTCCGTATGCCACGGCAAACTGGCTGACACTGACGGCGGCGGTGCACAAATGCTGCGCAGCTAGCGCCATTCGACGGCCAACACCGCGGTTCCTGGTGTGTCCGCTGTGCCGTGCGTGTGATCATTGCTTGTACAGCCCTCTCGCAGTGTCCGGAGCAAGTATGGTGGGTCTGACACCCCGGTATCAATGTGTTCTTTTTTCCATTTCCAGGAGTGTATAATGAAAGGCTGCTATGCTGTTACCATTGGCTGACGTCAGCATCATGTAAGCTGCATCACATACGAATCGCTGGAGGTGGATTCATTTGTGTTTTTTGTATGTCTCATATGGGCGTGAAGAGAACCAGTTACATCTATTAGATCGTTGAAAATATTAAGTCAGAATTTTGGTCTGCCAGGACGTTTTGTTATAATACTTAATATGTGCGGCTGTAGATCTACACACTAATTTAGCATACATTACTTCCAGCCAACTCTTCGCTCTGAGGTAAAAGGTTTCATTCAGAGTAGTATCTTAGATCAAGAGATCTAAGTATCGTTCTCCAAAACAGAGTAACGCGTTTTCAGTTCCAAAAGAGACACCCAAATTAAACAAAGTTGAATCACTGGCTAGAATCACGAACATTAATTTATATAAAATAGCCTTTTGAAATCTTACCTCTTGCTACTGTAAGACCGATGCCATAAAAATGAGAAGTTCCTTACTTCTCCGAAAACTTCCCGTTCGGGTGGTGGTATTAAGAAAAGTGTTAGCAATAATTAAAAGCTCATGAATACAAGTTATTGCTTGAGTGCTTTTAGGCGCTAAGGCGGCAGCTGGTTTCCAGTTCCAATTTATTACACCGTTCTTTCAAATACTCCCGAACAGAGAGGTAATTAAAGCACTTAATTAGATGGAGGCTGGTCGCTTGACTCCCTAATGACCGAGCGTTCGACCTAAATTGTGTGAGCTGCCTGATATATTGTCATACTCGATATTATCTGCCCATGTATATCTGAAACCTGGCCTGTTAGCAGCTCCATACAACGCCCTAACCGAAAACTCTAAAAATACGTGTGCGTTTGAGGAAAGCAGGGCCGCTATTCAACTTCCGGAGCTGTTGCGACACATGTCCTGCTTTTATCGTGAGGTGTCACGTAAGAATGCACTATATATGTCACTTTCGCGCGGTACTCTTTATTAACAGCAGTCGTCATGGAACTTGCGAAAGTTGTATACTTTCTTTTGACCCGCCAGCCCAGCCGAAGTTACCAAGTCACGAAATGGACGCACACGGTTGGAATTCTGTTCGCGAAGAAAGTTCGATCACCAATATTTGGCCGTAGGGGTAGAAGAAGTGGTGTAATGTCTTTGACCACATAACATCGGTATCTTGGATTTAATCCTGAATGTCACACAATACCTTACGGAGCGAGGAATCGGTCAACAAAAGCACTTACGTTCCGTTCTGTAGGCTAATTTTACTGAAAGGCATGAACGTTAAATAATTCTGTCGAGCAATTTGGAGCTCGCCAAATCGAGAAGTAAACCGCAAGGCGTTGTCAGGT
The DNA here is from genome assembly GCF_023864275.1 of Schistocerca cancellata. Classification (NCBI taxonomy): domain Eukaryota; kingdom Metazoa; phylum Arthropoda; class Insecta; order Orthoptera; family Acrididae; genus Schistocerca; species Schistocerca cancellata. The sequence goes on along the minus strand of NC_064626.1, from coordinate 927,515,561 downwards.
TGGGACTGTAAGTTGTGGGTGGGCCCTGCAGCGGGGAGTTAATGTTTTAATGTGTTTATCTGAAGTCGTGGGACAGTGGTCCTTCCTGATCAACAAAATTACTTTTCAAATATAGAAAGCTTACAACACTCGAAAGTACATTGCCGTGTGCCAATTTGGAATTCTGTTTAATCTTTTAATATTCGTACTAGCAATATCTATTTTCTACATTGAATTAAAGTTAATACGTCGTTGACAAATAATGAAAATAATAATAAGTGTTCACAGAAGAACGTAAATCATAACCGAACAAGTGATTTATATAGTTCAAAGATTCTTTACGACTGCGAAAAACAGTTTGTCTCCGACTCGTGACATAAAAACTCTGTGGATATAATGTGGAGCATTACGTGTACAAGGAACTTACTTACTCCTGATTGAAAATTGCGGAGAGTAGGATCGCAGTAGAATTGTTGTAAGCTGCCATTTTGAATACCGCACGTAATTTGATGAATTACAATAACATTTCACCTCATACAAGAGGATGATGTATACTGGATAGTAGCTAGGAAAATGGTTTATGGAAAATTACAATTCCAAGAAGGGAAAAGGTACGTTCAGTTCTTTGGTTATTTTAACTTCTCCCTTGTCTGTGACTGGGAACGGCGTACGATTGTGCCTCTGATAATTTTAAGAATTTTCAGAGTCGACGATCGCCGGAATTCTGCAGAGCCACAGAGATTTTATTCCAGGTAATAACTTTGACGACGAGATTCAGACAGAGTATAGTTATTAACTGTAACGTCTAATCATTTTGTTTTGAAGACTTAAGGACTCAAAATAGTAACAAAATTTCTACCTGGAAGTGTGGCAGATAGTTGTGTAAAAAATATTAGGGAAGCGACTTCTCTCTCCCAAAAAGTTCCATTCAAGTTACTAGATATTATTCAGTAATATTAATTTAACTTCAATTTCAGGGGGAGAGAAGTTAAAGTGTTGAGCCCAGGCCCGTCTGCATGTACCGTGAGTAATAAAAGTTTGCGGAACACTGATAAAGATAGCGATAGTTGAACCATCAATCGTGTGCTACTAGTACTCGCAGGAACATATTCGGCAGAGCACGCTAACGCTTAAGTTGGCTAACCTGGATGCTCAACCGAGGTGAGACCGGCCTCAGGACAACTGCCTCTTTCTCCAGTGCAACTGCTATTGACAGTCAATAACACTACATTGTCTGCCTCATAGTTGACTGTATAGGCGTGAGGCTGTGCATGTTATGTTTTTCATGTGTGTATGAGTCACTAACGTGGATAGTTTGACTTACGCACTGTTATTTAGCTAAGTTTTTTCTAATGATGGCCTGTTCAAGTAAAAAAATTAGCACTTTAACTCGGAATGGGAAACAGATTACTTCTTTACCCAGCTAATGTGAGTGTTTACTGTGCTATGTATGCGTATCACTTGGGAAGAAAGAGAATGTCGAATGTCACTTCTAAAACGTTCGCTTACGGTTTGGAAAGTATTTCCCATGGGATTCGTCTCTAAGACAGTTAAAATCCACACATAATGCTCAACAGTTAACTTTTTATTACCATTAGACAAGAATAATGCAGTCTTACGAAAACCGTGAGTTAATCAAAACTACACTTTTAGGAGCTGCAGATTTATTATCTGGTAGTTTCAAAAATAAAACTGAGATAATATCTGCTACTAAATCTGTACAGGTTTCTCCAAATACAGTAATGAGTGGAGTTGAGGGTCCGGTTTCTGAAGTTAATTCACAACTTCAAACTGACTTTGATCGCTGCAGCTCTTTTCCCCTACAACTTGACAAACCGACCGATCTTGTTGATACTGCTCAGGTTTTTGCAAGAATGGGTTTTGATAATTTCGAAATAAGAAGGGCGCTGATAAACATTGTGGCACTAACTGGACGCCTTACAGGACAGGATATACTTTTAGCAGTTTTATTGTGAATTGCTTGTTATAGGTGTAGTGTTTCTTGATCCAGAGTTTAGTTTTTTACAAATCTGGTATGCTGGTATGTGGGGTTATGCATAGAGTTTACTACAGGAGATATCGCTACTACATTTTTTTCCCTTTGCTTCTCCGTGTAGTTTGGGTGTTTTTGGATTCATGATTATACATGCTCTTTTTTTCAAAATCAATTAAAAGTGAGTCACCATAGCTTTGTATTACTGTTTTTCTTTCTGCTGCGTATTTGTTTTTGGAGGTATCTAATCAGTTTTGTAACGTGGTTTGCTGCAAAAAAGTCTTGTGCTTTGTTAACATAATCATTTTTGTTCACTATCACTAGGCTATTACCTTTGATTTCATTGTTATTGCACTGTGTGTAATCAGATTATGGTTGGTGTTATTAAGAATGGCGTGCTCTTTTTTGCTATTTTGAAATATGTGTGTTTTTTATTATAGCTTTTTCTGGTATATGTGATGTCTGTACGCATATTTCATTTTGTTGCCTAATACAGAATTTAGCATTGTCAATAGCCCATTTAGTAGTTGCTATGACGTTTTTCATTATTTCGACATGTATGTTGTACTTAATACCTTCATTTAGTGAATTTTCTCGCCATTTGTGAAGTTAATATTCGATACATTTTTTGTTCTTGTAAAGACCTCTAAGGGAGGAGAGTGATTCTTTATTGGTCGTGTTGCTAGGTATTTGGTAATAATTAGAGTTTGGAAATTTCTTTACTGTGGTTCAAACGAATTTTTTTGCTTGTGTGATACAAAAATTTGTGTATAACATTCCACATTTGGTCGAATATTAATAGGCTTGTGTTATTACTGAGCTCTAGGTGTGATACATACATGATCTGATTTAAAAGTCTTTCTGCTCAAGTCTTCTCTGATTTCGTTTTCCTTCCAGTCTTGCTCCGAAGTTCTTCATTCCGGAGACCGGTCTTCCATTGCACCATCCTATTTTTTCAGTAATCTCTAAGGCTGTTGAATAGAGCCAGCGAAATACTCACTTCTCTAAGTCTTGCAAACAGCGCCGGCCACCAAAGACTGTCGAAAGCATCAGCTATGTCATTTAAGATTGCTTCTGTGTATTTGTCACATATTGTCTGCATCATTTCTATTTCCTGTTTACAGCGTCGTTGATGGAACCAAACTGATGTGGGATAAGGTCGAAGAGCTACCGATGCGACTGAAGTCTGTCTCAAAGCAATCTCTCCTGTACCTTTGCCAGAATGTTAATGAGGCATATTGGTCTGTATGTCTTAGGGTCAGTTGGGTTCCTGCCTTCTACTTTCTTCATTATAATTAATTTGTCATCTTCCATATCTTCGTTATTCGTCCTTCTAGTAGAGCATCATTCGGTAAGTCTCTCAGGTATGGTATGGTAAGAGGAGCAGCTGGTCTGATGGTTTCTGGATGGATGCCATCAGGGCCCGGAGCCTTTTTTGTTTTCTACTCTTTGCCCTTCATGGTGCCTTGCATTAGCTCCACTGGGCCTATGGATGCCCACGTGAATCCTCCGCAGAGCACAATGGAGCGTTTCTCTGGAAGATGGCAGATCCACGCCCTCCTATCGGGATGATGAAGAAGGTATAGGGATGCGTCAGACCATGCAACGCTCTGCTACTGCTCTATCGTCCAGTGCCGATGATCAAGTGCACATTTCAGTCGTAGTTGCCCTGTGGTGGGGTTAACATTGGAACACGCATGGGTCGTCGGCTACGGTGGCCCTTCGTTGGGAGTATTCGGTGCACTGTGTTCAGACGCACTTGTACTCTGCCCAGCATTAAAGACTGATGTTAGTTCCGCCACAGTTCGCGGTCTGTCCTGTTGTACCAGTATGCTCAGCCTATAACGTCCGATATCTATAATGACGGGTGGCCGCCCAGCCCAAGACGTCTGGACATGGTTTCATCTTGCTGTCGCCACGTCTTCGAGACATTCGCCACGGCACTTCTTGAACACCCGACAATACGGCAGTTTCCGAAATGCTCGTGTCGAGCCTCCGGGCCATCACAATATCAAATAGATCGTGCGCCTTCCCTATTCCACACGCGGAAAAAAATGCTCACTGATACTACATGCACCGTGCGTGTGTCTGACTAGCAGTCATTCCTTCACTAGGTGAGGCTGCTATCGCCTGGAACGGGTTCATATCGATGGTATGTCGGTGGTCATAATGTTCTGGGTGACCAGGTATGTGTCCCAATGGTCTTTGCCGGTCTTATGTAGTTCGTTTTTGTATCGTATTTTAGTGTCGCAGTGTTGTTGAAGTCTAATTTCCCTTTCCTGTGCTGTCTTCGATTTTTGATAATATCGTCTTTGATCACGAGTGTCTTTTCTTAGTCTCGTTAATAGTGCTGACCATGGTGTCCTTTGTTTGGGTGCGTCGCGTGCTGCAGGTATTACTGCAGCTTTTGCTTTCTGTAAGACGTCTGCAAGAACGTGAGCTCTGTAATCTATGCTTCCTTGGGTGATACATAGAAGAAACTCTTCAATTACGTGCCATAGTTTTCGCCAGTTTTCTTCGCGTCGCAACAGCCTTGGATGTTGTGATGTGTCTGTCTGTTTTTTCTTTAATGTATATCATTATTGCGTTATGATCACTGAGTATTCTCGTATCGAGCACCTACCAGTTTGCTACTTGCATTAATGATCCGCTGCTTGCTAGAGAAATGTGTATGTGGCTGCCTGCTCCACTGTTACCGTGGTAAGCTGACGGTTGGCCTGGTTTGCTTAAAGCGAAAACATTACATTCGTTTATAACGTCAACTATTATTGGTCCCCTGGCGTCCATTCTGTCAGACTGCCAGAGAGTTGACCTAGCATTTATGTCTGTTAAGGTAAGTAGTCATCTGCCATTAGTAAATAGCGCAATTTCTTTTATTACTTTAGCAAAAGGCTCTATATGAAACGAGTACTGAGCGTAGACCGAAGAGATGATCCATGCTTCCACGGCTGAAGTTGTTTCGACTGTAACCAAATGTTCTGTGCAGAGCTACGTTATTTGTGTTACGGTAATGTTAGTGGCTACTAGAAGGATTGCAGCATTGGCCTTGTTTGTACCTGTGACTTGCATGTACTGCCTCGGACAGCCTGGAATTCTTCCACCTCGTGCGCACGGTTCTTGTAGACAAATATGTCCGCGCATACCTCGTACACCAGCCCGCCAAGCTCTGCGTCCACCGACGAGCAACCTACCCATACAGATTAGCTGCAAGACTTTCTCTATGGGAACTTAGTAAAAACAAAGAATTCGTCTCGCTCTGTGTGTAATAGAGGTACACGCGTCCATGCACCATTACCAGGTCGTTGTAGGCATTGCCAAGGTCTTCAGCTCTTCGTCCACATGTTTTGCGTAAAATATTACAGAATTCGAGTTTATCTGTTGGTAGGTTTTGGGTTCGCAGATTCATTCTGTTTGATTTTTCAATTGCGTTGTAGCATATACAGGGTGAAAAGTATTTAAACCGACAAACTCTGGGAGGTTGTAGGGGACATCAAAACAAATATTTTTCCCTAATGTCATTTTTTTCCTATGAAGAGTATTTAAACCAGTGGAGGTCATATTACGCTCTTCAGTTGTTAGAGGCCGTATTACGGTTGTTAGAGGATGTATTACACTCTTCAGTTGTAGGCAACTGCTGTCCACCAGTGTTGTAGTGCATTGTCTCTGTTCACTAATTGATCGATACACCTGGAGTGAGTACACTGATATGGTTGGTGAGTGCTACGCAGCACATCACAACGGACGAGCTGTACAGCGGGTTTATCAACAACAATATCCTAATCGCCATATCCCGCATCATACGACCTTTGTTGCTGTGTACTAACGCCTGCGTGAGACCGGGTCATTTAGCAGATTACCTGGATACGGACGCCGTCGCACAGCAAGAACGCTGCAATTTGAGGAAGTTGCTGGAAGACGTCCCGCTCGCTACAAGACAACACATATGGTTCCAACATGACGGGGCGCCAGCACATGTCAGTCGTCGTGCGCGTCGATTCCTGGACCGACGGTTCCTAGAAACGTGGATTGGCAGAGGTGGTCCTGTATCATGAACTGCTCCATCCCCAGATATGTCCCCTCTGGACTTTTTTGTGCGGGGAGAGATGCGCAACCTTGTTTAGGTAACTCCTGCTGCATCACAAGAGGATCTGGTTGCCCGGATAGTAGAAGCAGCAGGAACAATTCAGGATACTCCTGGGGATTTTGCCCGTGTCAGACAGAACATGATCCGACGATTTAACCTTTGTTTTCGTGTTAATGGAGGCATTTTTGAAAATCTACTGTAATTGAAATTGGGTTGTGTTAATGTGTTGTCTCTTGGTCATAAAAAAATGGAAAAGTGTTTGTTGGTTTAATTAATTTGCCGCCAGATAAATCTTAAATACTCCTCATAGGAAAAAATGACATTAGGGAAAAATATTTGTTTTGATGTCCCCTACAACTTCCCAGAGTCCGCGGTGTAAATACTTTTCACCCTGTAGTGTCGCCCAATGGGTGATACAGTCTTGTTACCACTCTTAGTGCAGTTTGAACGACCCCTTTCTTTTCCAGTCGACTTAGGCACAAATTCTCTTCGATATCATCGTAGTCTATTTTATTTGTTACTTCAAGGCTTTGTAACTTTGCCTGATATACTTGTCGTGATGTTTATCTCTTGATGTAGTTTCCGGTTTTGAGCGATGTGGTGTCTCGTCGGTTCAAGATTGTTGTGATTTTTCAATGTGAGCTTTTTGTATATTCATGTCGTTTTTTGCATCCGTATGGCATGTGGCTCACTGACTCACTGACTGACTGACTGATGAACATTTGCGCAACTGTATCCGAATGGCAGACACTAACCAGTCTCCCAACACTAAAAAACTTCTTGATGACATCCTTCTCATTAATGTTAGTAACTCCAATAACAAAAAGTCTTCTTTACATTTGTAATTTCTTGCAGATTTTCTTTCTCGTGTGCAATTCAATTTTTTATTTTTTTCTTATACACAGTTTAATTAAAATTAATTTTATATTATCCAGAAATGTAAGTTTATAGGCAATAAAATATCAGATTTTGTAAGAAGTTTTTATTTCTGTCTCAGTTCCTTTCGTTAATTCACAGTAGGATTCAAAAACAGTACGGTAACCCAGAAACTTCTTAAGCTTAACGACTACTGATCTAGACCAGCGCTTGTCACCACCGTGTCGCGACAACTTGGCTTGTCGCTAATACACGTCAGGTATGCAGTGAGAATTCTAATATCGACCGCAGATACAATATCTAGAACACACAATTTTTATCACCAAATCGTTCGTTGGAGTAGCCCAGTTTCCAAGAAATAGCCCACCATTATGCGTGAAAATATTCATTAAAACATGTATCGTATCATAATACACACATCTAAAAAAAGTTTTGCATCAGCTCGGTTGCGAGAGTTCCGGAACCTGTACAGAAAACTGAAACAGACATCAACGTAAACATCATTTCCGCCATTTTTATTGTTCATTAAAACCACACATTGCATGTTGTACCACCTCACAGCGCGAACTTCAGAGGTGTTGGTCCAGATTGCTGTACACACCGGTACCTCTAATACCCAGTAGCACGTCCTCTTGAATTGATGCATGCCTGTATTCGTCGTGGCATACTGTCCACAAGTTCATCAAGGCACTGTCGGTCCATATTGACCCAATCATCAACGGCGATTTGGCGTAGTCCCTCAGAATGGTTGGTAGGTCACGTCGTCCATAAACAGCTCTTTTCCATCTCTCCCAAGCTTATTCGATAGGATTCATATCTGGAGAACATGCTGGCCACTCTAGTCGAGCGATGTCGTTATTATAAAGGCAGTCACTCTCAAGAAGTGCACGATGGGGGCGCGAATTGTCGTCCATGAAGACGGATACCTCTCCAATATGCTGCCGATATGGTTGCAGTATTGGTGGGAGGATGGCATTCAGGTATCGTACAGCCGCTACGGCGCCTTCCATGACCACCAGCGGCGTACGTTGGCCCCACATAACGCCACTCCAAAACAGCTGGTAACCTCCACCTTGCTGCACTTGCTGGACAGTGTGTCTAAGGTGTTCATCCTGACCGGATTGTCTCCAAACACGTCTCCGACGATCGTCTGGTTGAAAGCATATGCGACACTAATCGCTGAAGATAACGTGATGCCAAACCTGAGCGGTCCATTGGGCATGTTGACGGGCCCATCTGTACCGCACTGTATGGTGTCGTGAATGCAAAGATGGACCTTGTCATGGATGTCGGGAGTGAAGTTGAGCATCATGCAACCTACAACGCATAGTCGTAACACGAAGTCCTGTGGCTGCACGAAAAGCATTATTCAACAACATGGCGTTGCTGTCAGGGTTCCTCTGAGCCATAATCCGTAGGTAGCTGTCATCCACTGCAGTAGTAGCCCTTGGGCAGCCTGAGCGAGGCATGTCATCGACATTTCCTGTCTCTCTGTATCTCCTCCATGTCCGAACAACGTCGCTTTGGTTCACTCCGAGAGCCTGGACACTTCCCTTGCTGAGAGCCCTTCCTGGCACAAAGTAACAATGCCGACGCGATTGAACCGCGGTATTGACCATCTAGGCATTGTTAAACTACATACAACACGTGCTGTGTACCTCCTTCCTGGTGGAATGACTGGAACTGATTGGCTGTCGGAGCTCCTCCATCTAATAGGCGCTGCTGATGCATGGTTGTTTACATCTTTGGGTGAAGTTTAGTGACATCTCTGAACAGTCAAAGGGACTATGTCTGTGATACAGTATCCACAGTCAACGTCTGTCTTCAGGAGTTCTGGGAACCGGGGTGATGCAAAACTCTTTTTAATGTGTGTAAGTACATATTTTTTCCATTCAACTCTGAAACGCTTCAAGTTTTGCTTTTTTGCATCAAGGAAAAAAATCATATGTAGGATTTCTGTGAAAGTCTGAAAACCGCCGTCTCTTTACAATTGGCACTTCACACTTATACAAATATGCCCAAACTGGTATTGCAATCTAGCCGCGTGTCTGCTATCGTGAGACCTTAACTCATACGCAATTTAGGGTGGAGAAACACACAAGTTGTTTCTATTGAATCTGCACAAGGCGTGTAACACAATCCTATAATGGCTCTGATATAAATTCTGTGCGGGTGGCTAACCTTTCATGTTTTTTTTCATTAAATTAATTGATCAAAGTTCCCCTCCAGAAATAATGAAGGGAAAGGAGTCTGGTGATTTTCTGTTTGACAGATAAATACTGTCCTAAATATTTTCAACGGCATTTATTTTATTTATATGGAACACAAAACTGATCATGAATTTGTACAAGGAACATACTAAGATAAACCAAAAATGCAAATAATCCTTCCTTCATAAAGATGCTGGCAAGAACGTAGAAGAAACGACGCTGCGTAGAATCTAGTGTACTTCTCTACTACAAGAAGGAAGTGGAAAGAGAACAGGTGAAATATATAATACCGATAAACAAAGGGTAATCGGACGCAGTCGTGCGATATCATCTAAGTAGGCAAAGTGTTTATACAGATGCCATCGCTGAGAAGCCTGAATTCGCATTCTGGATGGCTGCAAAGTCAGCTCAAACCTTACAGGCTATATGTACTAGGTTTACAACTTTGCTTCCGCCGTTTTTTCTCGAAGTTCGAGGCTTTATTGTGAAAAACGTACAAAAAATTATGATTCATAGTATTGCCCATCGCTGGCCACTACATTCTCCCATCCTTCGGATAGCAAACGAATCTCGTGGCGGAAGAACTGGGCGTCTTTTGTGGGGATCCATGAACCGATTCAGAACTGCTGGCCTGCCAGAATGTATGCCACTGATCGAAAAATGTGGTAGTCAGAGAGAGCAACGTATGGAAAATACGTTTCCATGTATATTCTGACGGGTTTTGCGACATGGGGTCGAACACTGACCTGCTGCAAAATTACCTTTAAGTTTCTGTCGCTGTATTGTGGCCGTTTGTGTTTTAGTGCTGGGCTCGAACGCATCAATTGCTTTCGATAATGATGTCCTGTGACTGTCTTCGTGTGTTTCAGTAGCTACAAAAATGTTCTGTCTTCCACCGCCACGCCGGTCGTCGACATCGAAATCACCGTTCTTAAGGCCTTGAAAACGTTCTCTGTACGTTTTTCTACTAACAGTTCCCTCACCATTGGTCTCACCCAGCATTTTAAGAGCCATAGCCGCAGATTTCTTCATGTTAAAGCATGAAAATAAAACTTCCCGCAAATTGCGATAAATGGGTACGTAAGTTGACATACTTATCGAGAATAACCTTATGATGCAATCACAAATCGACTAATATTTTTATGGCTTTATGTTTACAGATGCCTAAGCTTATTGTATTACACCTGTGACCAACCACCTGAACCCCACTTGCCGCTACTGCCATCTATAATCGGTTATACTGAATGGATATGGGCTCCGCCTTGGAGACCCATGGAAGCGCTAGCACGACAATAACAGTTTGTACGAGTGGCTGGACGAGTGGAACTGCGGATGAAATCATTCTGCAGCAAGGGCGGAAAATTACGCGACCGGCTCCTGCGGCAGCCAGGAACCAAATCCCGAATTCTCGCCCGCCCCGCGCCCTTAGAACGCTGTGCCGGATCTCGGCCAGGCGTCGTCGACAAGCAAAGCTTTCGCCAATTATGGACCTACAATAAATTCGCCTGACTCACACTACCGTACTCCGTCAATCTAAGTACCAATACTATTCCTTCCCGCCAATTCCTGACGGCGACTGAAAAGGTGTCCTGGTGTAACAGTAGAGCAGCCTATCACAGCCTTCGCTATGACTTTTGCGCCAGAAGCTTTCTGACTACGGGCGCCAACGGAATATGATAATTGAGCTGTGACGCATGGCGCCATTCTGTCGGCTATCCTGTGGAGCTCGGCAACCACTTCTTCGAAAAATCCCAGACAGTATCCCAGCTGTGGCGCGGAGCTAGCGTGTTCCTGCCCAAGACACGAGGCTTCCGCAAGAAAACTGTCACCAGCCACTGTAAAAATACCAAACTTTCGTCACTCTAAGCATTGTGACCTGACATCAAAAAAGAAAGCCGCCAGCCATGGGTTGGAACTCCGCCAAAATTCTCATTGACAATATATCCCCCACCTGCTGCTACTGTGAGCGGTTCGCCTCCTCACAGCCGAAATGTTCCCACTCATTTCCTACGTGAAATAAAAGACGATATGCATGCTTCCTACTGCCGATCGTGTACATGCCTACGCATAACATTCGATTATCTACTTTGCGAGACAGTGTTATACGGTAACGAAATGGTATTAATTTGCGTGTATGCAAATTCAGATTTTTTAAAATGTAAGATAGGCTGGTTTGATGGTCCTTAAAAAGAGTATGAAGAGGCCAGAGGGCCTGCTGTCTTGCAGTACTGCAGTGAGAAAAAGGGCGAATAAGAGCCATAACATGCTTAAAAAGGACTTGAAAGGACTGACAAAAATTACGTAGGCTGGAAATTCCGCCAGTGCAGTTAAACATTTCTGATAACGTCTGTGCCCTTTGAAGATAACAACTAATAAGTCGGTATTTTGTATTAATTACAACCGATGAACAAACTATCGAGAAAAAATAGCAGAAACGATTTTGTGTTAACCTTATATTATGCATACATATTTGTTGTTCGTTTGTTTCGAAGTATACAAATGTATCGAAGCTTATAACACAAACTGTTACATTTTTAATGACATGTTTTATACTGTTTGCAGATGATACGGTTGTGTAGAAGAAGGTAGCAACACCTGAAGATATTAACGATTTGCTGAGGGACCTATAGAGAAATGATGGATGGTGCTGGCACTGGCAGCTGACCATGAACCGAAGTAAGTATAACATATTGTGCATATACAGGATGTAAATTTGAAGTTGACAAACCAGAATAACTCGAAAAATAGCTTCACGCGAAAAAATGTGTAGAATCCAAAGTTGATTATTTTCGAGAGGGACATCTGCTGGTGCTAAAATTAGCCCGCCAGTCCAGCCCCCTTGGAGTGGTGCGGGAGGCAACTTTAAAATTTCAAATGGGAACCCACAATTTTTTATTCCAGAATCAGATTCTACATAAAAAACTACGTACATTTTGTCTTAAACATTTGTTTTGATTCTTGGTAGTTGGCGCTGTAATCCATGTTCTCATTTTTGTGTGGAAAACGGTTACGCATAAATAAAAAATACTTATTTACTTCGTAAATTTTAATTCGCCAAAACTAAAAGTCTCCCTCTTTCCCCATAGGGTGGGGTTTGAGAGACAAGAAATGTCGACCAAAACATTAACTTTTTCCGCAGATTCGTATTGGGTCAACATTTGTAAAACTGTAATTCGTCTCTCTCAAACCACCATATGGGGAGAGAGGAAGAGTTTTAGTTTTGGCGAATTAAAATTTACGAAGTAAATAAGTATTTTTTATTTATCCGTAACCGTTTTCCACACAAAAATGAGAACATGGATTTTCTTGAACTACAGCGCCAACTAACACGAATTAAAACAAATGTTTAAGACAAAATGTACGTAGTTTTTATGTAGAATCTGATTATGGGTTCTCATTTGAAATTTTAAAGCCCCCAGGGGGCTGGAGTGGCGGGCTAATTTTAGCACCAGCAGATGTCCCCCTCGAAAATAATTAACTCTGGATTCTACACATTTTTTCGTGTGAAGCTTAATTTTCGAGTTATTCTGGTTTCTCAACTTAAAATTTACACCCTGTGTAAGAAAAAAGGTCAACTACTGTACTGTACGACTACATTACTTATGAGAAACTATCGCTCACAGCCTGATAAGCAAAAGAAAAAGGAAAGAAAGAGTTCCGGTAGTGCGACCTTCCGGGGAGGCGGGGGATCGGGTGTATTTCAAATTTAGACTTCCTAAAACGTTACTTTAACATTTTCCTGTGAATTTTAAAAGTTGGAAGACAACAACTGTACTGGTAAGAGATAAATTTCTATAGTACCACATCTCTAAACGTCGCGATTCTAACTTTTTTCCTTTTTTTCGTCAGAGATACTTTACGGCATACCAGTGCGTGCCGTTACAAATCAAGAACTGGAATCGCTGGAAACAGCAGCCACGATAAAATGTTTAGGAGCAATCTAGAGTGGAACCACTGCGTAAAGCAGCTGTCAGAGTAAGATTCATTGGAAGTGTCTTAAGGAAATGTAATTCATCCACTAAAAAAGTGGCTTAAAAGGCGATTTTTCGACCAATTCTTTAGTGCTGTTCACCAGTTTGGGACTCTTACCAGGTAGGAATGATGGAAGAGACACAGAAGATAGAACAGATAGTGGCGCGTTTCGTCACGGGATCGTTTAGTCGGAGCGGGATCGTTACAGAGATGCTCAAAAAACTCCTGTGGTATACGCTACAAGAGAGGCGTTTCGCGTCTCGGACAGGTTTTCTATTGAAGTTTCGAGTGAGTACTTTCCGAAAAGAGTGGGACAAGGTACTACTTCCTTCCTCAGACGTCTCGAAAATGATCACAATGAAAACGAGAAATTGGAGCCAGTAGAGACGCGCCAATTGCAAATGGAACAGGGAAGGAAGGATCAGTTAGTGGCACCAGAAGTACCCTCCGCCACACACCGTCAGGTGGCTTGCAGAGTATTTGTGTAGATGTAGACGTGCGAAACGCGTGTCTAAACCATTCTAACGCCTCGTGCTGCAGTGTAACTGTCTCTGAAAAACCTGGAATCTCTGCTTCGCGCATGTAGGTCCGACTTCTAAGTTTACCCAGTTTTTACGTGTCCTTTTGGCCTACAACATGGGTGTACGTCCGGTAGGGAGAGCAGCTGCGCCATGTTCCTCCAGCGTCGGGGAAACAGCCCCGGGCCACAGTGCGTGGGGGGTGATGAGGGGTGGCGGGTGAGGGGTGTGCCGAATGGGCCGCGCAAAACACAACAGAGCCACTGCGCGGCGGGCAATTAGTGCTGGTGGAGAAAGCAGCGACCAAGCCAGGCAAAGCGAGCCCAGCCGAGCTGACACTTTCACAGGGCAGCGCTTTCGCGACAATGGGCACGCCTGCGCCAGGGCGGGTGCTGCACGGTCCTACCGCGCTGCGTAACACCACACCCCGTAACACCAGCGTGCGAGGAAAATAGGGAGAAAATTGGCCAAGTGCGAGGAGGACTCACGCTCTGGGGGTTTCTTCCGAACTTAATTAGGGGAATAGAGAATCTCAACGATATTTGCCTGTTTTCGATATAGATACTGACAAGATATCGGTTCTGGGAATTTCAAGACGTGTCAAAATCTCTATAATAGTTCCTCAGACTAGCCCGAACGTACCAAAAAGGAGTAGGAGATTTCAGTTTGTATGTGTAGATAAAGAAGACTTAATAAAATATTTTTAATTTACTTACTCAAACATGACTACAAATTAGGCCCTAATTTTGTTTTCACGCAGTAACTTTCGTCTATTGTGCTTTTGAGTATGATCAATGCGATGTATCTTCTAATGGCAAAAAATATATTTTTGTGTCATATAATTGCATTGTAACAATTTTCTGATTTTTTATTTTACTTGCACTGTACAATCGTGGTTCTTGTCAAATTTCCAGGCCAACGGGAAATATCCTATAGATTTTGACAAGTGAGTTTTTGAGTATCAAAATATGTGACTTAAGTGGCCTTATCTTTCGATTGAGTTGACTTACAAGCTTAAAGATTTCGCATTGCCAAGGCACTATAGACCATAATATTTGACCAAACTTTGACCGTAGTACGTCTACTCATTCATAAGGAAAAGGGTTCTTAATAGTCGAACAGACAGATGGATGGATAGACTGACAACAAAGCGATCGTATAAGGATTCCGTTTTTGCAGGACGAGGTACGGAACGTTAAGAAAAAGTTATTTCCTTCAAAATTAGGGATGCAGGAGAGCTTCGCTACCGATTTTGAAAGATACGAATTTCCGATTTAAATGTACCTCCAGCTCGATCACCAGCAATTTCGGCACGAAGGTTTTAATAGAGAGTGAAGTTTCATAGTTTCAGCAAAAGCCTTCAAAAATAAAAACGCCACACAGCAGCAGCAATGGTGCTAGCCGAATACCCCAGGCCACTGAAGGACGTTTCTTTCTCTCGTACTGTCTCAGCTGCAAACTGCCGCCGCAGTGGGAAAAATTTCCCAAGAAGTCATGTGCCAGAGCAAGGCAACCTACTTGTTCTCATATCGCTTCTGACGCCAACATTGCTTTTTTCCTTTTATGATTTGCTTTCACTAGTGGTAAATATACGACAGTTACACGAAACAAACTCATTTCTTCTTCAAGGAGTGTTTCACTAATCTTCATTATTCACTGTACAATTTACTGAAAATCAGCGACTTACGATTCTATAGGCAATGTCCACTTCAAAATTACAAGCTGCTAATTTTTCATTTAAGTTATAATTTATTTAACAGCCTACTCCACTTTTTAACAAATGTTTTACTTTGCTCTAATACCTAACATTTCAGAAGTTATACGTACCTAAAATTTTGGTGTTCCAGAATTCTCGTATGTTAAAATGACATTATTTCGTAAAATATATGCTATAGTTTTGCAGCTTTGACTTTTCTGTGCCCAGAAATTTACACTGTTATTTATATTAGATATCAGTTTATTAATTATTCCAATTAGAAAATTTCTCTTCTCGTAAAACTACTTGATAACTCTAGAAATCTTAAACAGACTTACTTCACTATCTATTGGATGTTGGCCCTTTTAATTTCCCTGTCTTTTATGTCAATATGTGAAACGGAATATCTTACTGTTTTGCCAGTTTGTAATTTCTGTAATACGATCGTCTACAAACAGACGTCACGTACGTAACCTTTGGCAGTCTGAGACGAGTATTCGATGTGTACACATGATGAAATTTTTAGTGAATCTCCAATTACTAGTTCAACAGTACAGTCGCTACGCCAGTCATTCAGGAAACGGTATTTAAAGTGTATAGCTGATATGTGTCAGTCCAATAAATTTCCTATTGAATCTCCAACATTAGCAGTTATTTTGTTGATTCCCCGGGTGTGAAATTATTTACCTTCTCCGAATTTGGTTGCTTACTGATCTGTGCAAAGATATATGCACCCGGGGAAAAACTGTACACCTGGAAAGACGACGTCGATTTCGAGCAGCTGAAGGCATATGCCACGTGCGGGATAGAAGACGTATTGATAATGGTTCGAAAGTCATCCGCCAATAGTTAGCGTAGTGGCGTAGCTATCACAGCGCCCTCTGTTTCTACCCTATAATAGGGAATGCTCACAGCCAGAAGGCTCAGTGTGGTGTACACGTGTGAAGCAAGAAGGCAGGCGTGCCAGAGAGATGCACTGGTGCTTCCTACAGCCATCTGAGCGAGTTTGAAAGAAGTTAAATTGTGGCCTTCCGAGTGGTGGGATGGTCCCTTAGGAGTATTGCCGCACAAGTTGGATGTGCTGCGTCACTTGTGCAGCGATGCTGGTTTCAGTGGTCACCTGAACATCCTCACACCCACAGACGAGGTTCTTGACGTTCATGCAGCACAGACGCCCTCCAGGATCGACGTATTGTAAGGGCAGCTGTGGCAGATCGTACAGCTACCACAACTCAGGTAAGAGGGCTTGCGAGCCCAGACGTGTCAGCACGAACTGTTGCGAAACTCTCATTAGCAGTGAGACTACGGGCACGCACAATTCTAGCCCGTGTTCCACTCACGCCCCTGCGTCGACCTGCACGGCTTGACTGATGCCGTCAGAGGATCACTTGCAAGATGGAATGACGCCCCATCGTTTTAAGTAATGAAAGCAATGATGGTCGTTTGCGTGCATGACGTAGAACTGATAAGTGCTGTCTCATACAGCACACTGGCGCCATCCTCGGCCTTATAGTCTGGGGTGCGATAAGCTACCACTCTCGTTCATCTTTGGCGTTTCTCGAGGGGACGTTAAACAGCGCTCGTTACGTTCAGGATATTGTTAGATCTGTTCTTTTGCCGTTCTTGCAACAGGAAGGTGATGTGTTGTTCCGACACGATAATTCTCGCTCACCCACTGCTGTGAAACTCAACTTGCTCTGCAAGACGTGCAACAACTTCCCTGGCCAGCACAGTCTTCGGACTTGTCTCCAATTAAGGACGTGTGGGATGTGAAGGGACGAGAAGTGACTCGCGCGACTCCTCAACCAACAGCGCTTACAGAACTACGTCAACAGCTCTAGCAGGCGTGGAATAACGTATCCCAGGACAGTATTCGGCATCTACACAGTCGAATGGATGGCAGCGTCAACACCTGCATTGCCATCCGTGGAGGCTACACCACGTACTAATATGGGTGTTTCAGTATGGACCTATACCTGGTACCACAGAACTGCCTATGCTATTCATCTGTATATGTAATCATTCCAAGTGCTCCATATGCACAGTTGTAACAATAAATCTTGAGTCTATTTGAGACCTCTCAAAGAGTGTACTGATTTTTTTCCCCGGCAGTGTAGATGTCCTATAGTATACAAAGCCGTTCAACTACACTATGTGGAAATAATGTGAAGAGACATGAAAACAAAACGCCACAGTGTTTTGTACATCATTTGATAACAGTTCGCCACCATCAGTAACAACAGAAAGAAGACTGAAGCAGAAACTCCATGAGACTTATCAGGCAAAGGTCGTTAAGCTGCACCTACTGTAACAGAGAAAAGTATTCGGGGTGATGTGGCTAGACGTCCCGCCAGTCTTCATATTCAATCTTCCCGCGCTATCTTTCAAGCGCTTTTCCCTATTTCGCACGTGATACAGTTTGTAGTTAGCCACTTCTCTACCTCAAAAGACATCATATGAAGCCAAAGAGACGTATGAGTGCCGTACAAATAAAAACTTTGTCGAGCAATTACTTCAGTGAAGCAGACTTAAATAATGCGGAGTGCACAATTTGTGAGAAAAGCTATTCAGAAAGGGGAATTACAACTACTACGTTAACATGACATTTAAAATCTCTACACGCTATTGAATATGAACAATGGAACAAAGTCAAACCTGAAAGAAATGTTACTTCTCCGTCCTCCAGACGCCCTTCTTACAGGTCAAATCGAAAGCTGTATAGGTCGAATCCTAAATCAAAGGATACCGATTAGATGATTTACAAAATGATTGCTCATTAAAAACTCTTGTTTGATTTCGTGGTAACAGATTTCAACGTAGTTTATTACGCCAAACTGTCAGTTAGGGTAACGCCATTACTTCCTATTATCGATAAACTTTTTTGCATTAGGTCTTGTAACAGTTAGTAAGAGAGAAATTATGAGAAAAATGACTTTGTTTTACCAAAAAATATTGATAATTTTCAACAATTTTCTTGTTATTCTCAAAAGACAATTGCATAAATACCATCTTCTCCTCAGACATCTGGTCCGACCAAACAATTGATCTTCGACTCGCACTTCAGTTCCGACAAAATTTCCTCCATTACGTCCGTAGTAGAAATAAACGATACAGAATCCTACTGAGATTACAAAGAATGAAGCAAAGCTACTAGGTTTGCAATGAAATGATAATGAAATCGACACCCTAGCTGCAAACAGGCGTTGATATACATCATAGGGAACATGTTGAAAATGTGTGCCCCGACCGGGACCCGAATCCGGGATCTCCTGTTCTTTCAGGAACAGATGCTACCTTCATATACTAGGTTTGCACCTGTGCTGCCGAAGCAATCTTAAACTGCATGTCGGAAGATATTTCCGTTGCTCCTTTTCCGATCTTTTTGTGAATGGAAAGTAGGACGAACAATTTACGTAAAATCTCTATGTGAGATCTAAACTCTCTGATTTTCCATCATCGGTAGTTTGCAAGATGTTAGTGTGAATCGGCTTAGTCGCCCACTTACATATTATAAAAAAGGCGTTAAATTCAATAATGCTAACGAAGACTTGTAATGACTAGACTTGTGGCGTAACAGCCCTATCAATAGAAACCACAAAAATATCGAATACAGGAATAGTTCGCGTAGTCAAAAAAATTTTTGTAGCGGTAGGAGAGAGTGCTACGAACAACATACTAGAAATCCTGCCTGGTGCAGCATGAATGTGGGATGGAGGTGCGTTTAAATATCGCTTTTGTATGTTTTTCTCAAACAAATCGAAAGCCGTGGCCTCCATCGAAAACGTATCATGGCGTAAAGCGAAAATGTATCATGGCGTAAACGCACACAGCAGAAAGTACACGATACTAGAAGCAACTTTCAGTAAACATTGGCACCTCGTCATCTACTCTGATGTAAAATACATTTCTTCTACTGAACAAGTGCTCACAGCTCTTAAGATATGCTCTTTGAGCCCATGTTTAATGGATATTTTTTTCTATTTAGGTCCATACAACCTCCTCCCAAAACATGGAAAACAAAGAGCTTTCAGTAGAAGAGATTAGACGAGGTTCGTTTCACCGTATCGAAGGTGAAGAAGTGATCATAGCTCTTAAGATACGCATTTTAGAGTCCATGTTTACTGAGACTTTTTTGGTTCTAGTATCGTATACTTTCAGCTGAATGCGTTTATCCCATTTGATTCAGCTGCCCGTACCATTTGGTTTTATGCAACCTGCAGCACCATCAGTTATGATGTCCCTTCCCCATAACACGCGAACTCTTAGTCCTACAGAAAAAAATGAGCAGGGCCTCTTTGTAGGATATTTTATGAACTTAAATTTTGTACTGAGATAAGTTTTCGCTAGAGGTCGTAGTTTTCGAATTATTGAGGAAAAACGTACAAATGTGAGCTTGAAACTCGTTTTTCCTTAATGATTTGAAAACTGAGGCCTCGTGCCAAAACGTATCCCAGTGCAGAATTCAACAACATTAAATTTCCCACTAAAAGGTGCTGTTCATTTTTTTCCTGTAGGACTAATAGATTGCGTGTACAGAGTGAGAAAACATGAACATCTCGCAGGTGGGTTCTAAAGGCACTGTGGGTTGCATAAAACCCACAGATTGGTGCAGCTGAACCACCCGGATGAGTCAAAAAAGAGTTTGTACTTTCAAAGGATGTATAAATTTATTGAGACATTTATAGAAACGGTAGATCTGTCATTTTGTAGCGAACAAACTCAAGTTTGATTCACGTACTGCATCAGTATGCCCTACCGCCACCAGGAGCGCCAGTGTAGTGCACAGTTAAAATGGCTACTTTCACTGTTGCAGAGCGTGTCCTGTGTGTTTTGGTTTCATAAAACGAACTCTGCAACACTGATACTGATCGGCGTAAATTTTGCACCGAATACGCTGAAGAATATCCAAGCAGGCCTAAAATTTACTCTTGGCACAATAACTTTGTTGAGACAGGTTGTTTATCACTGCGACATGATAAATCATCAGGTCGCACGCACGTTGATGATTACTTCGAACAGGTTAGGGAAAGCTTTGCCAGCTGTCTACAAAAATCTATGCGACGTGCGTTGGACGAGACTGGCATTCCACAAAAGACTGTTTGGCGAATACTGCTCACACGTTTACACTTGAAACAACGCAGATTCACAATGACACAGCACATTGGTTATCCAGATAAGGTTGCTCGTGCGTAAATGTTGCATCGGACAGAGGTCGACGAGACATTCTTGAACGCAACTGTATTCAATGATGAGTCAACATTTCATATCAGTGGCATGATTAACACGCACAACTGCAAGAATATGGGGCAGCGAATATCCGCATGCAACCCTGGAATACGTTCGTGACAGCTCCTTAGCAATCTGACAGTGTACACCCCTTTCTCCTCGTGGAGTAAACTGTCACCTGTATTGTATATCTGGATATACTTGAAAACTTTTTAATCCCACAGATTGATGAAGATGACCGAGATGAGATGTTCACTACCAACAAGACGATGCAGCATCTCATTTCCCCGCGGAAGTTCGTGGTTTCCTCGATAATCGTTTTCCAGGTCGGTGGATTGAGCATGAAGGGGCGTGACGACCTCGCTTCCTAGACTTGACACCAATGTATTTATTTCTCTGGGGTTTTATTAAAGACCGTGTATATGTTCTTCCCCTACCAAACAATTTAGCCGACCTGAAAAAAAATCGAATGTACGCTGCCGTTGCACATGTTACGCCCGATTTGCTGTAACAAGTGTGGGAAGAAATTGATTACTGGTGGGACTGCCCCGCATCAAACCAAAGTAACAGTTGACGCTTTTATAAGAAACATGAGTGTCTGCTACAAAGTGATACATCTATCAAATTTGTAAGTTCTCTCAATACATTTTTGTATTATTTCAAAGTTCTGAAATCCTTTTTGGCTCAGCGATTGAGGTAGTCCTTAATAATGTTCACGTAGCCTACAGACGTCATGGTGCCTTCGGTTACCACCACAGGCCCCATAGAAGCTCTGGTAAAAGTCCCTCATAGTATAATAGTGTCCCCATCAACCTGCGTCCACGACGCGGAACACGTTTTCATTGATTCCTGGTCCAGTCTCGATGACTTCGTGGCTGCAGCAGTCGGAACTGACGATACCATTGAGTCAGATCGATTAAGCCTCCGAACTCCAAGTTCTGCACTGAGGTGTTCATGTCCAACACCTTGTCGTCTACTCGTGTTTACGCCGACCTTGAAAAACTTTCCACAGATGATCACGACAGTACCGCGCAAGCTCCAAACCAGCTTCACCGTTTCTGAGAAGCTCATTTGTCGAGCCATAACATTTGTCCTTTGTCAGGGTCGTTTACGTCATGGTTTTTCCTACTTGCAGTCCGCTTCGTTTCTAGAATGCTTTCCTTTTCGCCTCTGATCAACTTATTTACGAGTACTTTCCTTACTGCGTCATGTGCCCTTCAGTTCGGCGGTGGGCACTTGTCATAGCGCTTTGGCTCATCACTGTATGTTGCTGTACGGGAAAGGATATCCGAATACAGCAGAGCGATAACACCAAGGCAAAAAAAAAAAAAAAAAAAAAAAAACTTGAAACGGGAATACTTGCTAAGTGAAGCACGAAGACCCTCCACTCACCTTCGGTATAACCGGATATCCTTAACTCGCACAGCTACAAACACATTGGTTGAGATGAAACTGAATTTAGTGACAGCAGAAGTTCCTGTCGCGTTTGAAACCAATTTTCACTAAAAAGTCATAACAGTAGCCTTCGGTCCTTGTCTGTGAGAATATTTTTTCGGATTTTATTATTATATCGTGTTACAAGGATGTGAGCGGTACACCGTTTCTTGTAGATACGTTGGACATACATCAACATATCGGGAAACTTCATTGACGGTGTGGTCATGGGCACGTCCAAAAGCGATAGTATCTTTCTGCCATCCTGTCGCTTCGACCTAGTTTACTACGCTGATTCCATATAGCTGACTGGCGCGCGCGCACACACACACATACACACACACACACACACATAAGCTCACACGCGCGTTCACTGACATAAAAATCCTACTCGCAATGAATATTAGTCCCGAAAAATTCTTATTAACTCGTAAAAATCTTAACTTAGCATTAGCTTAAGCGAAAAGTAACTCTAAAACCATACCTTTAACAATTCTTCTGATGTCTCGTACTAAATCGTTTGTTCAATACCATAGATTTCCTCGCGTCGTATAGTAATGTCTTTGACTGCTGATACTGAGATATTTGTTGTCTGTAGTTAAGTATAGCAATAGTTATGAGGTATCAACAAGTCTCTCCCTTTCCTTCTTTTGTGAGAAGATAAACATGAATACCTCTTGCTTTCTAACCCCTTTCCGATTCAAATACTACGTCGTAATCAAACTACGACACGGTAATGCTCTTTTTTTTTCTCTCTCGTACGACCATCTAGTCGCAGCAACAGAGACTCGTATGAGACGGATGGTTTCCACGCCGCTCGCTACTGGCCCCCTGTGAGGAGTGCTGCAGTGGATGCTGGCCGCGTTGTGTTCGGCGCCGTGCCATTGTGCTCCGGCTCGCAGGTGGTCCCGCTTTCTCCGGGGAGGGGCGTGCCGTCGCGCTCGTCTTCCCACGCCGCTCCGTGGCGCCCTCTCTGCTAACTCAGCCATATTTAACGCTGCTGCGAAACAGCACATCTAACGCACTGCGTTGGCTCCCGTAGTACCAGTGGGCAATGTGAACTGTGGCGGCGTGTTAGAGCGAGTATTCTTTACTTTTGGATAGCTAAGGCAGAGCGAATCGCTATACTGAAGTTACAGCCGCGCGGGATTAGCCGAGCGATCTGAAGGCTCTTCCTTCAGTCATGGACTGTGCGGCTGATCCCGGCGGAGGTTCCAGTCCTCCCTCGGGCATGGGTGTGTGTGTTTGTCCTTGGGATAATTTAGGTTAAGTAGTGCGTCAGGTTAGGGACTGATATCCCTACCAGTTGAATCCCATAATATTTCACACACATTTGAACATTTGAACTGTAGTTACAATGCATTGTATTGGACACCCTGCTGCACTGACACCTGACTACACTTGCCGTCCACCACACTAGAAATGATTAAACGTGCAGTGTTTATATTGGAGCGGGTGTTATTTACTGGTGTCGCAAAACTAGTCACAGAAAGTTCCAGGGGTGCTTGGAGCCTAATTATTATTCAAAGTCGAATACGTGGAACAAGGTACGACACCAAAATACACAATGACAAACATTTTTACTTAACTTCACAAACAGTAAGGCTAAATACCGTTTCTGTGTAGCAAGAAGTAGACTTTAGGACATTCAAAATCTTACATCACTCAGGGAGACATATTACAGTTTAATGTCTCGTACTGGAATCTCAACTGACATAAAAATCCTACATTCAATTAATATTAGTCCCGAAAACTTCTAATTAACTCGTAAGAAATCTTAACTTCGGATTAGCTTAAGCGAAAATTAACTCTAAAACCACACCTTTAACAATTCTTCTGATGTATTGTAATAAATCGCTATCATTTGTCAACGCGATAAATTTCCTCGCGTCAGATAGTAATACCTTTGACTGCTGATACCGAGATATTAATTGTCTGTGTTTAAGTATAGCAGTAGTTATGAGATATCAACAAATCTCTTTCTTTCTTTCTTTTCTGAGAAATAGTTACACGTAATACATATATGTACCTTTTGCTTTCTAACCCCTTTTCCCGTTCAAATACTACGTCGTAATTAGAACTTTAGATGGCTTTTCAGTTGGTCGTAATATGTTGTTTGTTGTGGTCTTCAGTCCTGACACTGGTTTGATGCAGCTCTCCATGCTACCCTCTCCTGTGCAAGCTTCTTCATCTCCCAGTACCTACTGCAACCTACATCCTTCCGAATCTGTTTCGTGTATTCATCTCTTGGTCTCCCTCTACGATTTTTACGCTCCACGCTGCCCTCCAATGCTTAATTTGTGATCTCTTGTTGCCTCAGAACATGTCCTACCAACCGGTCCCTTTTTCTTGTCAAGTTGTGCCACAAACTCCTCTTCTCCCCAATTCTATTCAATACCTCCTCATTAGTTATGTGATCTACCCATCTAATCTTCAGCATTCTTCTGTAGCACCACATTTCGAAAGCTTCTATTCTCTTCTTGTCCAAACTAGTTATCGTCCATGTCTCACTTCCATACATGGCTACACTCCATACGAATAATTTCAGAAACGACTTCCTGACACTTAAATCAATACTCGATGTTAACAAATTTCTCTTCTTCAGAAACGCTTTCCTTGCCATTGCCAGTCTACATTTTATATCTTCTCTACTTCGACCATCATCAGTGATTTTCCTCCCCAAATAGCAAAACTCATGTACTACTTTAAGTGTCTCATTTCCTAATCTAATTCCCTCAGCATCACCCGACTTAATTCGACTACATTCCATTATCCTCGTTTTGCTTTTGTTGATGTTCATCTTACATTCTCCTTTCAAGACACTGTCCATTCCGTTCAACTGCTCTTCCAAGTCCTTTGCTGTCTCGTTACCTCCATCGATGCACTTCAGACAACCTAATCCATCACTTGCACACGAGTAAACAACTCTGTTACTGCTGGGCGAGCTGTAAGTGCACCAAAACATCGGATGCCTCCAATATCTCCACAAAAATCAATTACTTTTCTCAGGCTGTGCCTTTCACAGCCTAGATTGGCCACAGTTAACTACAATCACGCACATCACTGAAAATGTAGGAAAAGATTACCCCTGCCAGTTTTTCTCCAGGTCAGTGTCTTAACTGCTACTACGAAAACTCATAAGAACCTACATAATCCAATATGGGCTTGGCGGGGGGGTGGGCGGAGGGGGGGGGAGGGGACAAAACACTCGCAGCTACGGAAATTTATGGTAGTCTCTTCTCAAAAATTTTACTTACCGCACGCGTAAGCCTGCTACACAAGCAATATGGTCACGCCAGACAGTTATTCCACCCACCCCCGAGCTTTGCTAAACCCGATCGGCTTGCGACGATCCAACTCGCACAACGTCTGTATGTAGACGAAGACCTACATCTGGACTGTCTGAGGCCTATACGTGAACTCTCTCTCTCATGTAATTCACGTGGAAACCATTAAAACTAACAAACACTTAGCACTACCTCATCTTTTGACAATTAGTACATTACCGACAGCCGCCTTCGGTGAACTCTAGCGGCGGCAGGAGGTTTCATTGCGCTATTGTCGCATCCCTGACTTCTATGATGGCTGGTGGTCGCTTCGTAAATGCAACATGCGTCAGCCTTCTGTCATCTTGGAGCGTACCGTGCATCTAGAACACGGCTTTTGCAAATTGTCTAAGATATCACACGCGTCAAGTTATACGTTTTCAGTCGTTTTCAACACACATATGTTCAGATGTTGAGCAATATTAAAGTCGAATATACGTTGTGCGTTTTACATAGACCAGAGTTCGACGTCCAGTCGACAGCGACGTCATAAGAGACTGAAATAAGGACTTGGATCGTGCAAGGCTCAAGAGGAAGCATGCCAACAATGAAAACCTTCCTAAAGAATGTAGCTTACTTTTGAGCTGAATTCTCTAATATGACAACAAAGAGACACACGACCCAGAACTTTTTTGTACCACTCAAAATTTAGTATTTACATTTCTTAATTTATATATTTCTTAGAGAATTTCAGTTAATAATATGAAGTCGACATGTGATACTAGAACAAGGTCAACGAAGTTCCAGAATAAACTATCCATCAACAAAATCTTTGAAAGCTGGAGAAAGAGAGCAATCTTTTACACGTCAACTTCGTGGATCTGAAAACATTTTCTGCTACAACCTCTACACATTAAGTTCGGCCTAATGAAACAGTAAAGCGTAACCGAAAGATGTGTACCTGAAAGGCTCCCTTCCAGAATGTGAATTCGGCATCTTAAACACTGCTCCTCCACGCTTAACTCAACCAGAGAGTCTGGCTTTCTCTGGACAGAAAGAGATTAAGGCTTCAGTTGTCAGTAGTTAGAAATGTGTCAGAGAAGACGAAGGAGCAGACGAAGGAGACGACGGGCCTCGTGAAGCCGAGATGCCCCTGGAGAACTCGAAGTAATTTTCTGGCACGAGATTAAGAACTACCTTATACGAGTGCCTGTCTCTGGCACCTTTTTAATTGCGTGACTCTCCCATTCCGTAGATGCGAAGTTAATGTCTCCTGTTACAATAGCCGGCCGATGTGGCCGAGCGGTTCTAGGCGCTTCAGTCTGGAACCGCGCGACCGCTACGGTCGCAGGTTCGAATCCTACCTCGGGCTTGGATGTGTGTGATGTCCTTAGGTTAGTTAGGTTTAAGTAGTTCTAAGTTCTAGGGGACTGATGACCTCAGATGTTAAGTCCCATAGTGCTCAAAGCCATTTGACCTATTTGTTACAATAGCGTGATGAGGAAACTTACTATGAGGTGCTCTGCCATTAACACTCGTGAAGGAGGTCGCTTATAAAAGCATCAGATTACGATGTTTGAGCAACCTTTTGATGCTACCTTTCCCCTGACTGTTTCAAATTCGGAATCTGTAATAATCTCACCAGAAAGTGTAGAATTCCATACGCCAACAAACCACTGGCATCTATTCTGTCGTTGCTCAACTTTCTCGAGCATTAACACTTCCCTCGTCTGAGAGCTATTTAGCTGATCTATCTTCGATATCTGCAGTCATTTCGTAACTCATTAACGAGGGGGTTTCTCTAAACTAAAAAAAGGTACCTTATTCACGCCACACTACTGGAGTATGTGCCTGCATTGTGTAGTGCACTCCTGATGTATTAAGCGGGACCATCTACCCTTCAGTTATTTACACGTATACACTCTGACAACCATTTCTTAGTTTCCTTAATTATTTTTTCATTCATATATTTATAATCAGGTTTCTTTGAACGGTGTACTGTCTCTTTCAATGACGAAGTAACATTGATCCCAGGGAACCTAATAAAATAAACTGAACTAGACTGAGAACCTACTATTTCAGAGTTTGGTGAACTATGATCCAACGTCTGAAGTTAGTGAACACCAAATCACGCTTTCCCTTACGTGATATGAAAGACTTATTAATAGTGCACAAAAATTCGTTATGACTCCGCTGTCCCTACTTAGTACCTCTGACTTTCGCAAGAGAATTTCTCCATCCTAAATTTCGAGTGCTTTCCGGGATTCTATTCGTTTGCGCACGAATCCATCATCTGGGAAAAGAGCCCCGTGCCTTGCTCTCCACCTGCGTTCGAGGCACTCCCTCCCTCTTAATTGCTGGTCTGGCGGCGCCGCACCTGAAATCTCTGACGCTGCGCCGGCTCGCGGCACACTGTTTCACCAGCCGCGTGCGTGACTTTCTCTCACGACGTGTCCTCCTCTGCCTCTGCTGAAATACAGCCAGCACGCTACAGGGCCAGCCGTCGTAGCGGCACGATTTCGCCAACGCTTCCTACTCCAAAGTACAGTCCCCTCCGTGGAGCGTTTCACTCTATCATCTTCGAGAACAACTTTCTTGTGAAAGTTATTATACTGGCGTCGCATTAGACAGCACATCAGCATATCATAAATACGTTTCCAACACAGTTAAGCAGGTACAAAAGCGAGCGAACCTGTTGAGGTAGCTCGCAAGTAGTATATGGGGCGCAAATACATAACTTCTCTGCGGAACATCCCTTCCGTTGGTATCAACTGCAGCAAAATATTCCTCACCTGTTCGGCACTGCAGCGCTTATGTGAAGAAAGTTGGCGTTCATTTGAATGTCTGTATGAGAACTATTTGTGTCACAAGGCTGGAAGACTGAATTTTTGTTATTTTTAGGCTGCATTTATACAACTACTGCCCGCCATCTGATAAATTTTGTGCGGGCCATAGTGCTCCACTTAGAGCACTTAGCCGCTTCCGACGGCCCACACAGCACAACGAATTTTGACCACGCAGTTGAGGGCATGGGCACCGTTGCCCGTGCAGCACCACTTGGAGGTGTGACCACTTGGAAATTTTTTGTCCTTTTTTGTATAAGATGCAGCTGTGATTACTTCTTGAAATTGTAATACATGAAATTTCAAATTGGAAAAAAATTATAAAACCTTAATTTTTAAGAACAGAATGAAAGGAGATAGGATCGATTACTATTGGGCTAGCTGCTCACGAAGGTGGCGCTGGAATGTGTTCTCAAGCCCGACGTCCCTGGGCGGCGCATCCCGTTGGCAGTTTATTTATTACACGAGATAAATCACGTCTCGGAGTTCGCGAGTCGATTCTTCTCTCGCATAACTACCCTAATATCGGTGTTTTGTTAGAGTTTTTATGCTGTATGTGCGTAAATTATCTATTTTACTTATGTTGCAGTTTTTCTGCGTAGATGTAACCTAATTACAGGTTTAACGCTGTGTCTGATACAATGACCGGCTACGATCTATTCTACTTCATCCATTGACAGGTTTCCATTCTGCCGTATCTGTGTGTTACTGCTTCCACGTTTAGTGCCTTTATTGTGTGTGCTGAGTGTTATTTTTGTCTCGTCATTATATCGTTATTATCATTGCCCCAGTTAGACTTACACCTTCATGCTCATTTTCTTCGAAAGACAACTCTCTATATTTGCCAGCAAGTTTCCAAAAACGAATCAGTCCCTCTTTAAGAAGATTTACTCTCGCTGGCTAGGAAACTCCTGAATCCAGAAGACATGCGTGTGAAGAACGAGTCCAAATGTTGCCCGCTGGAATGAACAATGACGCTGAATAGAAACGTTACACGCCACGAACTTATTGACTACCCAACTGTCAAATTTCCAAGCTTTCATCATCCGAGAGAGGTGTGGAGAAAGCTTACCGGACTGGGAAGACGCGAAAATATAATACGCACTATCCGCTCACAGTACGTGGGAAATTGGTGATATTCAGACAAATGAGCCACATTGTGAATGAGCACCGTAGCAGACGTTTCCTTGGTTGTATCAAGATAACGTTCTACGAGTCGGGGCGTGGAATGTCAGAAGCTTGAACGTGGTAGGGAAACTAGAAAATCTGAAAAGGGAAATGCAAAGGCTCAATCTAGATATAGTAGGGGTCAGTGAAGTGAAGTGGGAGGAAGACAAGGATTTCTGGTCAGATGAGTATCGGGTAATATCAACAGCAGCAGAAAATTGTATAACAGGTGTAGGATTCGTTATGAATAGGAAGGTAGGGCAGAGGGTGTGTTACTGTGAACAGTTCAGTGACCGGGTTGTTCGACAGCAGACCAACACCGACAACGATAGTTCAGGTATACATGCCGACGTCGCAAGCTGAAGATGAACAGATAGAAAAAGTGTATGAGGATATTGAAAGGGTAATGCAGTATGTAAAGGGGGACGAAAATCTAATAGTCATGGGCGACTGGAATGCAGTTGTAGGGGAAGGAGTAGAAGAAAAGGTTACAGGAGAATATGGGCTTGGGACAAGGAATGAAAGAGGAGAAAGACTAACTGAGTTCTGTAACAAGTTTCAGCTAGTAATAGCGAATACCCTGTTCAAGAATCACAAGAGGAGGAGGTATACTTGGAAAAGGCCGGGAGATACGGGAAGATTTCAATTAGATTACATCATGGTCAGACAGAGATTCCGAAATCAGATACTGGATTGTAAGGCGTACCCAGGAGCAGATATAGACTCAGATCACAATATAGTAGTGATGAAGAGTAGGCTGAAGTTCAAGACATTAGTCAGGAAGCATCAATATGCAAAGAAGTGGGATACGGAAGTACTAAGGGGAATGACGAGATACGTTTGAAGTTCTCTAACGCTATAGATACAGCACTAAGGAATAGCGCAGTAGGCAGTACAGTTGAAGAGGAATGGACATCTCTGAAAAGGGCCATCGCAGAAGTTGGGAAGGAAAACATAGGTACAAAGAAGGTATCTGCGAAGAAACCATGGGTAACAGAAGAAATACTTCAGTTGATTGATGAAAGGAGGAAGTACAAACATGTTCCGGAAAAATCAGGAATACAGAAATACAAGTCGCTGAGGAATGAAATAAATAGGAAGTGCAGGGAAGCTAAGACGAAATGGCTGCAGGAACAATGCGAAGACATCGAAAAAGATATGATTGTCGGAAGGACAGACTCAGCACACAGGAAAGTCAAAACAACCTTTGGTGACATTAAAAGCAACGGTGGTAACATTAAGAGTGCAACGGGAATTCCACTGTTAAATGCAGAGGAGAGAGCAGATAGGTGGAAAGAATACGTTGAAAGCCTCTATGAGGGTGAAGATTTGTGTGATGTGATAGAAGAAGAAACAGGAGTCGATTTAGAAGAGATAGGAGATCCAGTATTAGAATCGGGATTTAAAAGAGCTTTGGACGACTTACGGTCAAATAAGGCAGAAGGAATAGATAACATTCCATCAGAATTTCTAAAATCATTGGGGGAAGTGGCAACAAAACGACTATTCACGTTGGTGTGCAGAATATATGAGTCTGGCGATATACCATCTGACTTTCGGAAAAGCATCATCCACACAATTCCGAAGACGGCATGAGCTGACAAGTGCGAGAATTATCGCACAATCAGCTTAACAGCTCATGCATCTAAGCTGCTTACAAGAATAATATACAGAAGAATGGAAAAGAAAATTGAGAATGCGCTAGGTGACGATCAGTTTGGCTTTAGGAAAAGTAAAGGGACGAGAGAGGCAATTCTGACGTTACGGCTAATAATGGAAGCAAGGCTAAAGAAAAATCAAGACACTTTCATAGGATTTGTCGACCTGGAAAAAGCGTTCGACAATATAAAACGGTGCAAGCTGTTCGAGATTCTGAAAAAAAGTAGGGGTAAGCTATAGGGAGAGACGGGTCACATACAATATGTGCAACAACCAAGAGCGAATAATAAGAGTGGACGATCAAGAACGAAGTGCTCGTATTAAGAAGGGTGTAAGACAAGGCTGTAGCCTTTCGCCCCTACTCTTCAATCTGTACATCGAGGAAGCAATGATGGAAATAAAAGAAAGGTTCAGGAGTGGAATTAAAATACAAGGTGAAAGGATATCAATGATACGATTCGCTGATGACATTGCTATCCTGAGTGAAAGTGAAGAAGAATTAAATGATCTGCTGAAGGGAATGAACAGTCTAATGAGTACACAGTATGGTCTGAGAGTAAATCGGAGAAAGACGAAGGTAATGAGAAGTAGTAGAAATGAGAACAGCGAGAAACTTAACATCAGGATTGATGGTCACGAAGTCAATGAAGTTAAGGAACTCTACTACCTAGGCAGTATAATAACCAATGACGGTCGGAGCAAGGAGGACATCAAAAGCAGACTCGCTATGGCAAAAAAGGCATTTCTGGCCAAGAGAAGTCTACTAATATCAAATACCGGCCTTAATTTGAGGAAGAAATTTCTGAGGATGTACGTCTGAAGTACGGCACTGTATGGTAGTAAAATATGGACTGTGGGAAAACGGGAACAGAAGAGAATCGAAGCATTTGAGATGTGGTGCTATAGACGAATGTTGAAAATTAGGTGGACTGATAAGGTAAGGAATGAGGAGGTTCTACGCAGAATCGGAGAGGAAAGGAACATGTGGAAAACACGGATAAGGAGAAGGGACAGGATGATAGGACATCTGCTAAGACATGAAGGAATGACTTCCATGGTACTAGAGGGAGCTGTAGAGGGCAAAAACTGTAGAGGAAGACAGGGATTGGAATACGTCAAGCAAATAATTGAGGACGTAGGTTGCAAGTGCTTCTCTGAGATGAAGAGGTTAGCACAGGAAAGGAATTCGTGGCAGGCCGCATCAAACCAGTCAGTAGACTGATGACCAAAAAAAAAAAAAAAATTAAGAGTCTGTATGTGCCTCCGTCGAAGTGTTCCACTGGACTGAGTCTGGAACATTTGATGTTTATATAGTGTAATTAGTTGCACAGATATGTATTTCTATTTAAATTTCTTGTTGTAATTGATGCATAGGATAATAATAATAATAATAATAAAATTTTGTCAACAGAAGCCCAGCTGAAGTAATAAAATCGGTTATGAACGTGTTCACTAGCAACGACATTCCACGTGGCTTCCAGCTGAGCCCACATCTGCATAGTACTACGTCTGAAGTGATACTTTACATTAGCCACATATTCTTCAGGTATTTTACATTAACAATTTGTTACGCTTACTTCACGAAGCTAATTAAATGGTGACTGATTTATTACATACAATTATTGATGTCAAACAATGTACTATCGTGCAGCGCACGGAATCCATGACACATAAAACTACCGAGTTTTCCAGATACTGGTTTCTATTTAAGGTAAATTATAAATCTTTTATTGTCACACAAATATCTGGTGGAAATAAATAACATACGTTGTACGCTGCGATTTCTGTACAGAAACTTTTATTGTTCCAAAATGACCGGTATCAACAGGCTTATGCTGCCATCATCTGATCTTACGGAACTCGTTATAAGAACGGCGTGTTACATTACATGAAGTCAAAGAACAAAAGGCACTGCTCAGTACATGTACATCTTGCACCTTTTGAGCTTTGATTGCGTGTAATGTAACATGGCAATCTTATAATAAGTTTCATAATATCAGATGATGGCAGCATAAGCCTGTCTAAATCGGTCATCTTGGAACAACAAAAGTTTTTATATTGCGATCGCGGCGCACTGCGCGTGTTACTCATTTCCAGTCATACATATCTCCTCACAGCACAACATGTGTACATTACATAAAAATATTTGTTTTGGATTACAGCTGGATTGACTGCATTTACCTCTTAAAAACATGTCCTTGAAACAATTAAAATTTACCTTCTAGAATGTTTCAAAATTTACCTTCACACACTTAGATTAAAAAACAGTAATGTGCTAATTTGCTAGTAATAACCTCAGGTTCACTTTTTTGGATGTTAGTTAATACTGTGAGCATTTTTCACCTCTGGCGCCTCCTTTTCAAAGGTGTGAAGCCAAACGTTCGTGCACGGCGAGTACTGGTCTGCAATTGTTCGGTCTTAGGAGGTCCTAGAGAGTACGGTGTTGGTGGTCAACAGCAGTTCCGCTGGAGGGCGGTACTAAATCGGCGTTGTCCTGAAGGCTTTGGGTGCAGAGAGCAGCATCTTCCCTATTTGCACATTAAAGATGCGGACGATATCCTCGTTTCTCAATTAGAGGCTGGGCGGAACGGTGCCTTTCCAAGAGCAGAAATCCTGAAACATATTGAATGAAAACAGAGGGCCATTGTCGGAAACGGCGAACATTTTCTGTAAGGAGTTTTTCTCCCTTCCTGTGGTATTTGACATTAGAACTACACAAGTAGACTTAGAAAAAGAGACTGTAACAATGGGCCACTCCTCTTTGAGGAAGGGACAGGCGAAGTCCACACAGATGCGCTCGAATGGGTGCTGAGGCATTCGCCAAGCGTGGAACCTTTGGAGGCGTGCCGGCTGACCCGAGTTGAAGCGCAGGTTTCGCAGATGCGGGCTGTCCTCTAGATGTCCTGCGTGATGCCGGGCCAGTAGGCGTGCCGTCTTGCAAGCGCCTTCACGCGTGTCATCCCCAGTGGCCGAAGAGCAGGAGGATTATGACATGGTGACGCAGTGGCGGCGGGATGAACAGCCGACAGTCGTTGTCGTCCGATGTCGGCATCAGAAATCCCTTCAAGATCTGGATACTTTTTTAAAAAAATAGGATTTCAGGAAGGGAGTGGAGTAGGGGGCGCCCAAGCCAATCTAAGTGAATTTATTTCATAGCTTGTTTCATGATGTCGTCCTCAGCAGTATCCTTCGCAATTACAGAGGTAGTGACAAACAACTTTTGCAGGTGGTTTGGAAGGATTCGCCTGTTTTGGAAGCATGTGGGATCTGGTCTCATATGTACTCTGGATAGGACATCGATGCTAGCATGTTATTCCTATACTGCATTTAATAATTATTGTTGCTGAGGAAGAGGCCCCGGCGTTGTAGGCGTTGCGCCGTTTCTTTTTGGGAGATGGTTCTTAGGACAGACAAGGAAATTAATTGTTTACGGTCCGTTATGAGGTGAAACTTAGTGCCGTTAAGAAACAAGAGGAATATTTGGATGTCAGAAGTGATAACCACGGCTTCTTTTTCGACTTGCGGGCAACTGACGTGGTCTGAACTGAGCGTTTTAGACGCATATGCAATGGGTTTTCATATCCCTTATCGCTTCCGTGAGAACCAACGTCCTAGATGGGGTGTTGAGATGCGTTAGTGGAGAGGATTAGGAATTCTGATGGGTCATAGGTCGCCAGACAGGGAGCGGACTACTAATAACGTTATAACTTCTGAAAAACACCTTGCGACTGCTGTGATCATTCATATTTCGCACCATTTTGCGTGCATTATTAAAGATTCTGGCGATCGGTGCGGCATTTGGTACAAATTTTGCATAATTATTTATTTTGCCGATTAAGGCTTTTTTATTTTTATTCTATGGCTTGCCGGCCGCTGTGACCGAGCGTTTGTAGGTGCTTCAGTCCGGAACTGGGCTGCTGCTACGGTCGCAGATTCGAACCCTGCCTCGGTCATGGATGTGTGTGATGTCCCTAGGTTAGTTAGATTTAAGTAGTTCTAAGTCAAGAGGACTGATGACCTCAGATGTTAAGTTCCATAGTGCCTAGACATCCACTGGCATCCTGACATCCATTGGCATACAGAAGGCCATCTCTGGTCCTTTCCATTCTTTACGGTCTTTAACTATACGCATATTCACATTGGTCCTGCATGTTTTCTGATATCGTCTACCAACCATTCATTGGGTCACCGCCTCGGTCGCTTGGTATTTTCCACTTAACGTGCTTGGCCCATCTACCATCCATCCTCCGAGCCACATGCCCCACCATCTACAGTTCATTTTCAATACGGTCAAAATTACATTTAGCATTCCTGTTATTGATCCAGTCCTTGATTTCCTGTCTCTCCCAGAAACTCCAAACACATACCACTCCACTGGCCACCGAAGATCCCACACATTTTCATTTAATTTTGCATTAAAAGTTCACAGATGGAAAAAGAGACAAGGACCACTCACGCTAAAGTTTCTTTTACAGGATGATCAGAAGTTTAGTTTTGGAAACTCTATCTTGTTTAAATAAGTAGTTCAGACTCTATGAATTCATTATTAATATGTACTATTTCCTTTTCGACATAATTGCTTCTGGCTGTTTTTAACTTACAGTTGGTCTTCAGACCTACTTTAACATTGCTCTATTAAGGTTTTTTTCTATTATTTGGTACTTTTCATCATCAAGTTTAAGATCAAATGTTTTCCATTAGCATGCACAAAATTATAATCCTCACAATGCAAAGATCAGAAAACTTTATTTGTGACTACTGAGAATATTTTTTGTGACGTACCTCTTCCTTGTCTGATTGTTCTTTCAATTCTGAATTTCTCGCTATCCCTATGAAGTTTAATCAAAGTTACAGTACCAGCAGAAAAACTCTCCTGTGGAAGCACAAGCCAGGCGAATGTGGACCTGTTTATTAAAAACTCCGACTTGAAAAGTGGGGTTCCAGCTTCCTCCGTCTCCCCTCCTCAGCACCTTTAAAATTCCCCCAAAAACATTTGGCATGCAAACTTATTCAGACTCTTCATAATATGCAACTCACCTCTCGCTCCCACTTTCACCTTCTCCGTCTTGCTCTCTCTTACTGCTGCTATCCC
Organism: Schistocerca cancellata; assembly: GCF_023864275.1. NCBI lineage: Eukaryota > Metazoa > Arthropoda > Insecta > Orthoptera > Acrididae > Schistocerca > Schistocerca cancellata. The sequence goes on along the minus strand of NC_064626.1, from coordinate 927,479,546 downwards.
TCATACCTTCTCACGTCTGTTGTATCTTTTCACTCACTCTCTCTCTCTCTCTCTCTCTCTCTCTCTCTCTGTCTCTCTGTCTCTTCCTGACTGTCATTGTCGTAGATTCTGTCTCTCATTATCACTGGATGTCACCCACCTCCACTTTCTCCTTCTCTTTATTCCTCTTCCACTGGCACTGTCTTCTTCCCTGTTTTTCTAGCACAGTTCTGTCACTGGCAACTATGTTCTATTGCCACTGTGTCCTTGCCTTTTCTCACACTGGCACTGTCTCCCTCTCTCTTTCTATTCCATAAGCACTGTCTACTACCTTCCAATATTTATTACTTTCCTGTCTCTTTCCTACTCCCGCTATAACCTTCTCTCTCAGAATAAAAAAGGTCGAACATGTCTGCACGCAAAAAATTCCGAAGAAATTCCAGAGGGGCCTGGGAAGGTAGACTGAGGCGGCTAGTACCCAACTTATCAGTCAGAGTCGTTTAGAACTGGGGTGTATTAGCTCCTAGCGGAGCATTTTCCCGCTAATTCCTCTCTTTTCCCTGCTACAGAAGGGCATGTCACTCGTACTTTATGTGTAAGTCAAATTTTGACTGTTTACTTATTTGAAATTGAAATAATGCAAAAATATATAATTTTGCCCCTCATATTGAACTTTAAATGCACAAAAATTTTGCATGTGCTTCAGTACACAGTTTCCAGAATCCTTCCGATGACAACAGAGGAACTTCAGAGCGTATTTCTCTGTGCTAGGTCACTTTATAAACTATTATTTCGCCTTGAACAGGATTTTACGTCAGTGTTCTATGCATACAATCAGGGTAACTTCGAAACACTATATCTCGGAAACAGATAAAGATAACACGAAAACTTTCAAGAATGTTCGAGATCAGTATCTTAGGAATATATTGTAAAAGTTACAGCCATTTTCTGTGCACTCCGCTTAACAGATTACGATGGCTGAAAAGACGACGTCCAACAAAGATAAAATTACCTTCTCGCGGGGCAGTCGCCCAAGCGTAGGGAAGAGATTAATCACTCTTAGCATACTCCCACAGAGCGACGACAAGTGTGTGTGACATAGCAATAGCATGTTCCTATGAATAGCAACGCTGAGAAAATCGACAGGGCAGAACTGTTAAATGATCTGGACAGTAGAGTCTTGCCTTCGTAGCAGCATTAGCAGTGCCAGCAGCCTCCTTTCCTGACACAGTGAGGTGTCCAGGAACCCATACGAACGACACATCAACGAGCGAGTGCAGGCATTTTCCTCTTCTGGCACACTTACATTCGTTTACGAGTTATTTCAAGACTCCACAAAGTTATGTTTACGAAAAATCTCACTAACCACCTGATACAATGAAAAACAAGACTAGGGTTTAGCGTTCCACGGGTGACGAGGTCATTAGTCGCACAGCAGAAATTCGGACGGGATAGCTGTTGAAAGGAAATAAGACGTGACTTTTCCAAACGAGTTATCCCGGCATTCTCCTTATCTCTCGGGTAACGTATGTACAAAAATGTTCTGCATGTATGACGCCGCAATCATTCCGAGGCCATGGAAAACGCATAAACTATTTTGGCCGAAGAGCGACCTACTTTCAAATATAGTTCCAGTGGGTTCCCCAGAGGCCAGTAACAGAGTATCGACACGGAATTTAAAACAGAATGCAAGAGAAAAAAGTAATCAATGAATGTCATCACATACGACGTACGAACGACACTTCACTTATATTATCCAACGATATTCTGAAGATCCGGCTTCATGGCTGCTCCAACATTGCTGTAATGAATATTTATTCACTGAGAATTTTTGGTAAAAACACCATCTTCAACTTAGTGATCAACACTACATGAAGTTTAAGGAAGATTCCCTGGCGAATAAAAAAAAAAAAGGAATTGCTTTTTGATGCAGCATTCCACATCTTACACGTTTTCGTCACTTACGAAGTGCAGATATCGACACTCCATTATAGTGTTCACTGTGCTGTTCGGCCAGATACTATCATAGACTTGTTTTGAGTAGTGGCGGGAGTTAATGCTACGCTTCTGGTTGCCCAGGTAGTATGGTTAAAATAAAATGGACTGACGAAGCAGTTGTATATTTGTTGCTTAGGAACCTTCCTCATTCTTAACCTCTTCACTCTTGACATAAAAAAAATCGCAGGAATTTTTCTTTTCATATTTTTCGGGAAACTAATAAACAAACATGACACAAATGGAAATTAAATATTTTTTTGCTGAATCACTAAGGCATAAATGGAGATCCACATATGCAGACCTAAAGTTTCACTTATCGTGAAAATGTACTAGTCTGTGTTTTGTAGACTGCTGCGGTCGCAGGTTCGAATCCTGCCTCGGGCATGGGTGTGTGTGATGTCCTTAGGTTAGTTAGGTTTAAGTAGTTCTAAGTTCTAGGGGACTTATGACCTAAGATGTTGAGTCCCATAGTGCTCAGAGCCATTTGAACCATTTTTGTGTTTTGTATTTTCTTTCCCCTCTGCGTAATAGAAAGATTACATATATAATTTGGAACATTAAACTGTATACGCTAATGCACACAGAAAATAGGATTCTTATCGTTAATATTTTTTTAAATATTTGTTTCCAACACAAATTTTTGCTGATTCTGTAAAACAGCTTCATTAATACAAGAAAATAATAATCATATGATAAATTCTGGCAAGTAATAATGTGCTACTCTCAGTAAATAAATACGTTTTACGAGAAGCTTCAAAACAATTATCGTTCAGAATACATCAATACATTTCATGTCTGATGCACATGTTTCTCATCTTACCATTGTTGCCAGGTTTTCTGCATTCTGAGGCACTCCTTGCCTCAGCATATTGTGATACGTGCCCAAAATGGTGAGACATTACTTCTGTTGTTGGTTGCAAAACAGCTTTTCTTGGCTTTTGATTAACATTTTCTACATCGTATACCTTCCCTGTCACAGAAATTCGCCACACAAGGACGTTCTCTTCTCGTACATACCGGAACGACATTTTAACGTCCTTACTGTTTATCAGTCAGTTTCGTCAAGCTCAGTAGGATAATCTTCAGTCAAAACCGAGAATTCGTCGTCTTTACAATCAAATAATGACGCATTGTTATCATGAAGAAGAGCTTGTAATTGTTCATCGGTTAATATTTCATGCAATGTTATAGATTCTAGAAGTAACGGTTATTGGAGTAATCCACTATCGAAGACCAAACTGAAATTATCAGATATGCTTTATGTCCCGAGGTCCTGTGCGGGGACCTTCAGAATATGTATAATTTCATAGTAACGAACAAAATCTGAACAAATTCTCAACCTCTAGAATACTTAGCGAGCGTTAGGCAAGTTTAGACAAAAAATTCAGATCCTCAATACAATATTTCGGCACAGCAATTATTTACATACGTTTTTGATTTGTAGAAGTAACCTTTTTATGCATATGACCAGTTGTAAACTAAATCACAAATCGCTCCTTGCATGGTACTGCACCCTTTTTTTAAAACTAAGGAGGCACACACTGGTAGTCAATCGGTCTATAAGAGGAAAAATACGTATATTTACGGAGAACAAAATAGTGAATGATGGTCCACGTGTGTGGGCCGAGGGAACTAAGTGGTTAACGCACTATTAATCCGTGATTTGAAGACGGTCGCTTAACCGAAACTGGTAGTCTGTGAATATCCATTACTATATAAGTGCTTTTGGTGGTTCAATGATGTCCTCTACAGTAAACATTTTGGATCTAATAATGTCTTCTCGTATGGCGACTTACGCTTGACTCTTACTGACGCACTAGGTACTAAGATCGAGAGGCCGGTAATCGGCTTTGCACCGGCTGACGCACTTTGTCACGCACATTACCGACCGCATTTGCGCAATGACAGCGGCCGTTGCAACACCGTTTAAGCGCCTCGTAATAGAATCGAACGCTGCAAACCGGTCCGGCCGGGCCGCGGCACTCATTTAACGTTCCATATGTTACGTGGCGGCGCCTGGCCAACTGCGCTGCCGATGCACCGGCCGATTACAAAGTGTACTCTGCGCCGCGCTGGCGGGCAAGTAATCGCCGATCGCCGCAGAGGCTGTCACCGCTGGAGAAACGCCGTCGATGCACACTCCCTGCTAATCGAGCGCCTCTTATCTGCAAACCAAATTAATTACACAGACTTTTACGTACCGACCACTCCACCCGCGGCGATGGAAAGAAAGGCGATACGAAGCGTGAAAAGCCAGATTAATATTCTGGCTCCATTCTCTGTTAATCTAATTTCGTAATTAATGTAAAGGTTATTTACATCAATGTAGCTGATAAGTAATTCAAATAAAGAGTTATATTTCATTCAGTCTCGATCAATGGTGTTCGTTAATGGTAAGGAGTGCAGTATATTACCACGCATTTTAACGGTGTGTCTGTTACAATAAAATTATCCCAGCAAGGGGAGAGCGGATGAATTCAGTCTCGAGTTTATTCGGTCTGAATCTTGAGGTTTTCGAGTTTTTTCAGTGAACCGCTTAGAATTACATTTACCTACAAAAGTTTTCTTTGCTAAATTAATCTCAGTTGTTGTCATAGAATTATCACACGAATTGGTGACCCACAGTAACTGCTACTATGCTGTGACGTGGAAGCAAGGGACAATACAGGACGCAAGGAAAGGCTCTTTGAAACTTTCCTGATTACCAAAGCTGACGTTATTCTTTAATAGCAAAGCTGACGTTATTCTATAATTAATTTGACTGAAATAACGTAATTCATAGTTAAACATTTTCTTGACAACAATAAAATTTTGCAAAGTTTTACGTTGATGGTTTTTGGGATGGATTATAATTAGAAATGCAATATTGCTGGCAAAAGTTAATTATATTCTGAATGAAATGATTTTACAAACGTTCAAATGGGACTTACTATTTACAATAATCTTACAACTAGCACTGCGCAAACATACCTTCAGTATTCTTGAGTTTCTCAAAAAATTAATTCAATAATATTTGTGCCTCTTATTATAATAGTTAGCTGATGTCTCTGTACGTCCGTTTACAATCTCTTGTAAATGATAGCTGGTGGCTGGCAGGCACACCGCTCCTCTCAACCTCTCGCTTCAGACCTGCTACCGACTCGCTTCACTTCTCGCTTACTACTGACTTCCTACGAACGCTAAAGTGGCGTTTCTCCTGCCAACAATGCTTTATGGTGCAGACAATCCCTGCTACCATTACAAAATGTATCAATGCGCGGTCTTTCCCGCTCTTTTCTTAAAACGTATCCACACGCGGTCTCTCCCGCCCTTTTAAAAATTGTATCAATTTGCGGTCTCTCTTGTCAACAATACTTTGGTGCAGACGTTCCCTGCTACCACAATTATTTCCAACATGACAAATATTAATTATTCCTACTTAATCCTATTAGTAAAATGTAAACACCTTTCGTAAATTGTGATTTGATAAAAACACTAGAAATATACACATCTTACATCTTCTGTGGAATTCAAAAAGGGGAGGCGCCGCAGTAAGAAGGCACTTGAGATTATGAACTATACTGTCCCAAATCATCCGGAGATGCACTCGTGAATGAAGTGGAAAATAGAAGCTTACAATTTTTTTTCTCGTCTGATATTTAATGTTCAAATGTGTGTGAAATCGTATAGGACTTAACTGCTATGGTCCTCAGTTCCTAAGCTTAGACATTACTTAACCTAAATTATCCTAAGGACAAACACACACACACCCATGCCCGAGGGATGACTCGAACCTCCGCCGGGACCCCATATTTAATTTCAGTTTCTCTAGTTCTACATTAGCGACCAATAAATTTGTGTTTGTCACAGGAACTATCAAATGGCAGACTTCTGGTAAGTAGATTTTGTTAGAAAAGTCACCTTGTCATTTCAGAATACTATCCATTTTCGTTTTTCTCACTTGTTTATTTCAAGATTTTTCTTGTGGCCAAATTAAAACTGATTTATTCTTCAGTCCACTACAAACTAAATGAATAGCTCAAGTCAAATCACGTTATCAAAGCAGTATGGTATATAAATTCGTACGAACGCTGTGTTTCTGTTGTAGAGAATACATATGTTGTAGCAAATGGTATGGACACGGACCGAAGTATCTATATGGCCTGATAAAAATAAATAAAAAGAAAAAAACATGTTTGTCTCAAGAGCTGATGAAAACTTCATGCGATAGCGTACAAGAGACACTAGAAGGTAAGGGTGAAGTAGTCCACGGAGTTTATCTATCATGACAAGATACAGATTAACGAGATGAGCATCCTAGTACTGGAAGGAGCGGCAGAAAGCGGAGGTGAAGATTAGATCATAGCAAAAGAATTGTATATGATTTTGGTGCTGCTGACGTAGAGATGAGCAGTTTGACAAGAAATAAGGACAGAGTTGCGCATCAAACTCATAGTAACTGACAAAAATGAAAGAAAATATAGAACATTCTTTGCCGAAGCAGATGGCTACATAATATTCAGAAATATATGCCGCAATATTCCAAACGTGCGGTATCCAGTCAGTATACACTGAACCCGAATTCAAGACATAGGCCTACGCACATCATTGTGAGCAATACAATCACCTACGGAGAGCGCTTTTTTCTACCTTTTTAGCACTAAGTAGATGCGGGTTGTCATAGCGCGTGATTTCCACATCCTTGGTTTGTACACATACACTGCGCAAAAAAAGGCCACTTTTTCAAAAACCTGTAATTGCCTCCTAGTCCGACGCGTAAGTCTGGAATGTGCTCAGTGGTCCCTAAAACATTCCTTTATAATGATGCAAAGAGTAGTGCCACGCTACGTTACCCTCGGAGGCGGCAACGCATCAGACGGCAAGGTGTTGAGACATGCGAAAAAGAAAAAAGAAAGCCAAAGCTCAGAAGTTCGTATGAGTTGTAAGGTAGGTTAATAATGTCACATTGGCATAATTCCGCCCAACGCCTTCGTGGAACTGGCATGCGATGAGAACATCTCCACAGTTCCACTTACCCACATTTCACCCCCTCTTTTGACGCCTCTGCGATGCAGATCAGGATCGCGACATCGAGAGTAGAAACTGTGGTGTCACCGCCAGACACCACACTTGCTAGGTGGTAGGTGGTAGCCTTTAAATCGGCCGCGGTCCGTCAGTATACGCCGGACCCGCGTGTCGCCACTATCAGTGATTGCAGACCGAGCGCCGCCAGACGGCAGGTCTAGAGACGTCCTAGCTCTCGGCCCAGTTGTACAGCCGACTTTGCTAGAGATGGTTCACTTACAAATTACACTCTCATTTGCCGAGACGATAGTTAGCATAGCCTTCAGCTACGTCATTTGCTACGACCTAGCAAGGCGCCATTATCATTTGCTATTTATCTTGTGATGCATGTACCGTTAGATCGATGTTCACCAATTATGGATTAAAGTTAAGTATTCCAGAAGCTACGTACCTTTTTTACTAGACTCAACTCCTATAACTGTTCCAGACCTCACGCCAGCCTGCGTGAGCTTAAACGCGTGCCTTTCGGCTACCAATCATAGTGGCTTGGCTGTCTTGCCAAGTCACAACAGAAACCGTGTGGTTTTTTTAAGGGTCGCCGAGGGACACATTTCAGACAAAACCACCGCTTCGAAGGGACACGAAAAGCCCTCAGTAGGTGGCATAAAGGGAGTCAATGAAACCACCCCTCCCTTGGGGCGTTGATTTCCACGAATTTTTTCGACCGGAGAGAAACCACACTTCGCAGTGCCAAGAGCTTCAGGACAACATTCTGGACAACCTTCGACACTGCTGACACCACCCCCCACCGCTCCTTGAACGATTCAACCCTACTATACGGACATCGTGAAGTCGAAGCCCCACTGAAAGTGATCTGGCCCCGACGGAGTGTCGTGCAACCGCAATTATTGCTCTGACGTAGAAAGTGGAACCACTAGGGACCGAAGAAAACCAATAGATGCAATTTGATGCTTATTAGAAGCAGCAAATGGTGTTTATACTTTTTAAGCCCTTCTGCTTTGCGCCCTTCTGTTTTGGGCCCTCCTGTTTTGCGCTCTCCTGTGGCGTGATCACAGAGGAGTTCCAGCATTGACATCTGCTTGAAACAAACGGCATACGATCCATCGATGACCCCTAGTTCGACAATACTCTCGGCGCCACCCACGCAACTTGACTGAGAATGTTAAAAATGAACCTGTCAGGGACTTGGACATCCATTTAGCTGAGTGGTGCCTCGTAGCTGCTCTAGCGCCTGAGGACAGGCAGCCCCTCCTGTGAGGCGGAAGCAAGACTTCAAATAAACAACTGTAACATGGGACTGGAGGTGAACTGTGGGCACTCGTGTCACTTATAAATAAAACATCAACCGCCTGTATGCCCTCTTCACCCCCCCTCGCCCCATTTTTCATCCCCAGTCTCAGGTGATAGGCAGACACTATTCCAGAGGACAACCTTCTCATGTGATCTTGTAATGACGCAACACTAGGCTTGAGGCATGTGACTAGGTTTCCGTTCGCTAACACGTCAGTGTCTATGATTACTGAAATGATAAATTACAGTGAGAGGCGTACACATACATGTCACTGGCTTCGAACTTTTACTTCTACGATGAAAGGCGTTTTGGACATTCGTATGATGACATCTCCTTTATTCTTAAAGTGAAGCCTTTTGGCAAAGCTCTTGTACAAAATGAAATTGGGGTTTTCTCTGCTCACATACAAACAAACAGGGATTCTGTGAAGTATCGCCAAGTGTATCTGAAGTGAGAGATGAGATGGCTTATAATTTTCACTGATCTAAAACAGAAACTAATTCATGTTCTGATAAGTTTGATGGTGTACATTCGTCTCCGGAAAATAATCAAGTCTCACAATAAGACGATTCTGAATTCACAGCTCAGTGGTAAGCAATTTATTGTTCTCTGTCTGGAAACGAAAGTCGAAATGCGGCAGTTCCTGACTGTACTGGCTCCACTGAGTTAAACGGTTTTTTTTTTTTCGAGACTACAGATGCCGAACGTGTCGCTACTTCTGCTATGGGCGTAGTCGGAAACACTTGTGCAACTACGTCCGTGACCATTTGTGCCACTGATTGACGTCCAGTTTTCTCCGTGACCATTTGTGCCACAGATTGACATGCAATTTTCTCGGCGTAGCGAACTCGTGCATCGTCCATGTTTTTGGATTTAGTATGGATGTTATACAAATTTCCGGATACTAGCTGTTTCGGAAGATTAGAAATGGGGTTACGATTTAAATTTCATTAATAGTATAGCCACTGAAGACGAGATACAAGGTCTGTGTAGCGCGAAGGAAAAAGTAAATGGGTTTCAGCTTTTCTCTTGGACATCTGCTGCCTAATGTTCTGAAAATGCAGAATAACTACACCAGAACATCCGGACGGGAATACGAGCCTCACATATCCTGAATCGTCACTAGTTCACCTCCGCTGACGTCAGTGGCAGCATGAGAACCTACAACGATATACGACTCTTAAGCGACAACTATTCTCACTCATCTCTACATTCCAGTCTGCTGTCCGTAAAAATCGCTGATATCATCATCTGCCAGATAATTCCCTGCGAAACATACGGACTCCACTTTCTCTGAATGGCCGAAACCATTTACATACTTTCCTTAATATATCACTTATTTTATACGAGATATAATTCGTGTATGTTCACGAAAGAAGCAAGTTGTCATGACGTTCAGTGATACTCCTTATACACTGAGACGGGTACAAGGTATACACGAATGACAAGTATGGATCGTGTATGACACATTCCCAGTGATGCATCGCTCTGCCTATGGCCTACAGAACACCAATACATGCTGCGAGGCCGTCGCATGACAGTACAGAAAGAGTAACATGTGATCACTGAATGAAGCTCTCCGATTTAGGATACAACTTACAAAGTAATATTGTTCCACCTCTACTGAATATCTTTGCATGTTACCCCGCATACGTATTTAGTTTTAATTGAAACTAGGTTCGTACTTTCGGTGTTGTGAAATCAGATCCTATGAACACATAAGGCTAAAAGCTATACGCAATCAGAGGAGAGACGGAAGCGACAGACACAATTCTTACCTGGTGTGAAATATAACACATGCGAACAAATGACCTGATGGAATTAGATGCGATGTGAAATATAGTGCGTCACAGTTAATGGTAAATCCCCGCCTCGCTACGTGAGGTCCGATCACTGTGGGCTGTCTTGCCACATTAAGCGGTAGTTCACTGGTCTATTTATTCTGTAACATTTATGGGGAAGCTCGATCGGGAGAAAAAATTTTCTGTAAGGTATACTGTTTATAGTCATAAAAAAGGGCAGTATGCAATAAATATGCTTTATTAATAAAATATTTTATTTGAGAAAGTTGAAATATATCGCTTTACGTGACAAAAAGTATTGCCAGACGTTTCCAAAACACATAATAGGTGTGCGGATCAATTCTCAAAAGTATTCTATATGCCTAAAATCCACGTTATTCAGTACAATCCGTACTCCAACGATTATTTAGGATATCTGAGTGCTCGAATAAGCCTAAGAAACTACACAAACTAGTTAGTTGAACTCACTACGACTACAGGTTCAGATGGAAAAAGTCGGGAGAGAAAATTCCATGAGACTTGGTACAGGAAATTTTCACCGACTTGACGTGAAGTGATTTATGGAGAACAACGAAAATCTTGAACTGGACAACGACACCACGGTTTGAATCGCACGCCATTTTGGATGTATGTTTGTCGAGAGTACACTGAAGGATACATTGAACATTTGTAAAAAAATTAATGCTGAAGCTAACTGCATAAGACACTCTAAGTTTGTATGTGTATATCTGTGAAAAAGAAACGTTGGGGGTTCTAATTTCTTTATTTCATGTTTCTAACTCCACTTATGTAGACGGTAAAGCCTCGTGAAATTGGTTGAATGTTTAGAAAGATCTTGCGTATGAAGGCATTCAAAAATGTTAATTTAGAGCCATGGAACATACGAGGAAAAAATCACTTAGTTAGTATGCAAATAGAAGAAATGTCAGGGTTTAACTTCTGTTGGACCATGCGTTAGCTGTGGAAGAAGCTCTGGCTTTGCTGAAAAAAAAAAACCGGTAGGAATAGGCAGGACTGAGAAGTGGTTTAGGGGACCCACTGAAAACCAAAATGTAAATGACCGACTGACCTCTCTACTATCCGATAAGATTCCAGTGCCGCATGCGATGTGCCACATCAGTTTGTCGATGTGTACAACTATTGTGGCGGTACCCTACGTTTGAACATGACGAACCCCATTCAGAACATTCATTTTAGTCTAACTACTACTGATTCACTAGTCGTCCATACTTCGAAAGACCCATATCGTTTCTTTCCGAATATTTATCAGGATAATGTACATTTCCACCCAGGTCGCAGCTAGACTGCAACCAGATCACTTTAATTTGTGCATAATGGCTTGAGAACTCCTCAACCGTTTTCAGAAATGTCACTGAAGACAGTCTGGCTGGCTGAAGATTTCTTCATCAGCAAACTAGATCATTATATGTTTATTTATTTTTTCCTTTTTTCCTTTTTAATTCTGACGTGAGTTGTAAATGTTTTGTTTTCTTTATAGATTGTTTTGATGTAAAGGAAGTCTTGTCGTTGCTGATGGACTACGAGTGTACAGTTACAGTGTAAGTAGCCCGATGAGACTACATGTTATGATTAACTACTGTTAGGTAATGGCTTGATCTCATGAATTCATATACGTCGTAAGTCCAGTTCTGTTATGTACTGTTTTATCACAATGTGACTTGGTTATAAACTAGAAAAGTATTGAAAGGCATGCAATTGGAATGAAAGTAATTTAGTTGTTCCACATGAAAGACCGTCTTACTGAAGTTTAAAAATGAAAGAACCTTGTTATTTACGTAGAAATATATAAAAGTATCTTTGTGGTTTCTGTTCTGTCTGACATGTCAGAACTCCTAAGGGAATCAATAATACAGGCCAATGATGGATAAAATTCTTTTTTCTGAAAATACCTTGTTCTTACGTTTTCTTAGGGTGCTAAATCCAAATATGATAGTTAAAAACTGTATCACTCAGTATTCCTTCACATTTTACAGTTAAATGTATTAAATTAAGGGATTTTTTAAAGAATTTAACAGTTTTGTATAGTTAAAATAATTTAAAAAGGAGGTGTAATGAATGTAGATGAGCTGGTAGCACTGTTGACAAACATTTGCTGGGAAGAAAAGGCCGATTCTATTTTTGGGGTTTACAGATGGTGTTTTTTTTTTTACTGTCAACCTAACCTCTTTCCCGTTTCCTGTACATCCGCTCACTACAATGTCTAATCGTGGTTGTAAAAACTCTGATGACAGTTTTTGTTATATTTGTGGTGAATTTGTGATTAAAAAACACCAAAGAAACATTACAGACTTTGTAAAAAAGGTTTACCTATCATACTTTGCATCTAAACTTGCATCTAAACTTGCAGTTGGTGATCAAGTTAAATGTTATATGACAGTGTCTGTAAAGTTCCGGGCAATGTGTTTTAGGACGTGTCCTTTACCCCTGTGAAGGATTCTTGGTAATCATTACAAAAGCAGGCTGAGTGGATATGATACTATCCTAGGAAGGACTGGAGCAAGGAAAACTCACCACCCACACTAGGGATTGAACCTCCAGCGCCTTAGTTTCGTGCTCTAGCCGCTAAGCCACCAGGACAGCAAACACGTGGCAGCTAAATGGAAACCGGTGTCAGCGAGAGGTCGTTGCTTGGAGACGACGGTTTTCGGCAGTCATCAACAGTTAGAGCGTGATTTCACTCGTAAATTTACCTGTGATTTCTAGGTGTGTTCTTTATATACTGGGGGTCGGCAGTGGAGTGTGCAAACTGCCTATCACACACAGTTATTCAACACAGATACGTTATACAAGCTAGCGTACGCCTTGTATAACATTAAAACAAGTAATTGCACTACTTACAGCAACTCAAGCTCTCTAGACATGTTAATAATGTAGTAATTCCAACGGGAGCAATTCTCATTATCATTAGCGATGTAAATGAAGTAAAGCCCACGTTAGATGTGTCACAACTGAAAGCCTGCACATTGCGAGCGCAATTTAGTTATGCAAAAAAGCTGGTCACATTTTTATATTTAATGTAGGGTCCACTGACCACGACAGTTGTAGGACGAAAGTAAAAATAATCTAAAGATTTACATATGAGTTTATTTTCTCAAGTTTGTATCACTATTTAATAATTTATAGGCAATTATTTGCACAAAATGTGTATATCAGTGCAGGTATTTGCGTTTGAAATGATTGCTTACTTGAAGCTCAAAAAAATATATATGGGCTCAAAATGAGTTTACCTGTCTGATTAATGAAGTGATTTCCATAACGGAATACGAGTAGATGTATGACAATGTACAATAAAAGACTGCTCGAGTCAAGCTCAGTTGTTACAGATTGTATTGTTAGTAACTGGTAGGTACCTTAAACGATATGGAAGATTGGTACAGAACTGTGATTATTTTTCCAAATCTGTGTAGCTCGGAAATGCAAGTTAAATCGGTTCGAAGGTCCAACTAAGTGAAACCACAGAATAAGCAACACAAGTTGGGGAGCAGACCTCACATATTGTGAGTTACTCTGGTCAAAGACAGCGCTAATGCTAGAGAGCAACACTTGTTGAAACACTCAGTAAAGAGCTCCGGGCTGCGACCGGGCACCACCTATCGTAGTATGACCCAACGGCCATGCATTTCCATACCGTCTCCATGTCTCTCTGCATTCCCCTCCGCTCTCAAACACCGATGATTTGGAGGGGATGATGCAGAACTTTCTCCAGAGTGACGAGCAAGAACTGGCCTGTACATGCCAACACACAGGGGAAGCCAGCAGAAGTTTCTCCACCATACCTTATTGTATGCCAATTAACTAACAAAGGGGTTGGTACACTGCAATTGCCATGTTTCCTCTCACTGTATCAGACACTCACGTCACAGCGCCGATACTGCAGATTCAACTGAATGGCTGACAAAATCGAGAATATAAGAGTCAGATATATTCTCACACAGAGACGGCAAAACGGCGGCTTCGCGTATTTCCATAAGTCTACAGGACTCACAGATTCGTTAGGCCGGCCACACTCGGGGGACATGCGGGCACTACGCTCTAATTTCAAAGATCTATGCCGACGTGCAGACCCTGGAACCAGACCAACTTTTGGCCGACCAGTTTTGCAAACCCACAGCTTCACGGGGGGCTGCTGGAGTGATTCCTAAATTTATGTTCCCTGATGTAGGTCAGAGTGGATGCGATGCGAGATGCCTGTGTGATCATGGCACATTTAATACGGGGTGGAGACCTACATCAGGGAACATAAATTTAAGAATCTTACTCCAGAAGCCACTAGCTATGAATTTCTCCCAACAACGTTAAGATAAGTCAGTTACGAAATTTACTTAGTATCCCAAAGTGATATGTCACTGTAATGTCACAACCCCTACGGCCTCTATTACCTACACAACACGGTTGTAATAGAATCATGGTGCCAATAGTCACGTTTCGCAGAAGGAGAAACTCCTGTTGAAGCAACGATCTCACTTGGCACACAAGTCACACTGAATTATGCTTTAACAACACAAGAAAACATTTTATAGAGAAGTTCGAGATAAATAGATGGTAAGTCACTTCCAAGCAAATAAGGGAAAGGTGCTAGGTGGAAGGTATACACAGAGTGAATCTAACGCTTAACACAAATTATAGAAGCTGATACAGGAATCGAAATACAACAATTACAGCAGCTTACAGTCTTGGAAGTAAATCTGAGCCAATGAAAGTTTGGAACGCAAGAACAGCAGGGCTGTAACTGCACATGCGCTGTAAGTTCACCGAAGATAATGTATTGTTTCTGTGTACGTATAGGTGCTGGTTATTCCGGCCCCGTGAATGCGACACCAGTTCCCGGCGCGCACAGCGAGTGATGAGGTTCGCACAATGACACTGTACTTGTTAGAGTACATCAGAATCTGCTACTAAGATGTAACGTCTGCATTGAATTTGGTGGTCGCCTTTGTGAACGCGTTCTGCAATGTGCGACCATGCTCACTAAACCGTGCATTATCTTTGCTGAACTTAAGGCAAGTGTGCATTGATTGTCTTTGCTGTTCCTGATATTCCAGAGCTTTCACTGACTCACGATTTCTTCCATGGCCAAAAGCTGCTGTTCCAAAGTTGTTCTACTTCGATTCCTTCTATCAGCACGTTCAATTTGTAACATTAGTTAACACGAGATTGTTGCTTAAACGGGAAACGGGTACCGAGGGATAATTCGATCTCGATTAGACTATGGCTGTCAATTCTACCACACTGCGTCAAAGATTCATCTCTCCAAATTAGATACTCTTCAATATAGAGCCATTCGTACCTGTCTTGGAGCCATGCGATCGACGCCCACCAACGCCCTTTTAATAGAAGCAGGGGAGATGCCCTTGAGCAAAAGGCGCCAAATGTTATCGGACAAATTCTACATTCAAGGCATGGCCATTATGGACAGTTCCGTCTGTCAAAGTAGAGACTGCATTTATCGACTGTGGGTTGCATTCCACAGAAGGAATAAAGTGCCAGCTTTGACACTTGGTCACCTGTCATACATTCTATACGGCGTTCAGCGCATCTGCCTGTTTTTCAATATGATTTTCAAATGCTCTGCTCCCAGATCCCAGTCCATTATTTAAGTACGACCTGGCTGGACAGTACTAATGTCAACGTAGGCTTCAATCGTCTCGTTCAAGCACAATGGCCGGGTTTTCTCTGTGTATATATCGATGGCTCCAAAATTCCGCAAGAAGAGTGTACAGGATGCGCTTTTTTCTGCCCTCAGATCTAGATCCGCAAAACCTTCAAACTGCCTACGAGCACTTCTATTTTTACGGCGGAGACAGTGGCAGTTTTGGAAGCACTTAAGTTTGTCTCTAGCACTTCCTTCCCCAAGATATTGATAGTATCTGACTCGCAAAGCGTTCTTAAAAACATTCAGTACAGTCGATGGAACAAAACAACCAACAGTTATATCTTGGATGTGATATCTGAATACATTCGCGGCACACGCACGGGCCGGACGATCCATTTGTTGTGGGTACCTTCCCACTCTGGTGTCCTCTATAATGATGAAGTTGATGCATTAGCCAAACAAGCGGCAACCTTAGGCACCGTCCTGGATCTGCACCTTCCTTATACAGACTACTTACGTGAAGTCAAGGATCACTCAAGACAACAATGGCAGGAAATGTGGAACGTTTCTCAACAGACAAAAGGCGGTTATTACGCAGTGCTACAACCTCGGATTCCTTCACAGCCGTGGTTCATGAGGACACATCTGGACCGATCCACGATTTCTACCATCATAAGACTCCGCTTCAATCATGCGTCTTTTCCACAACATCTACATCGGATCAACGTTTACAGTTCACCAGTATGTGAGTGTGATCCTGAGTCGGAAGCTGATGTCAACCACATCTTATTTATGTGCCCCAAATTTGACCGTGAACGGTTGGTCTTTCTGAAGACATTGCTGAGTATGGGCTACCATCTTCCCCAATCAGCTTCTTCTCTTTTGTGTACTACAGACGTTCGTCTATATAAAGTGATAGTTAACTTCATCAAGAGTACTGGTTACAATCTGTAGGTTTTAATGGTGTACATAAATTATAAATATGTCTTGCTGATGAAGATATTTCAGAAGTGGTGTGAATTGTAAGCCAAGACACTTTTAATTATTTTACAATTAAATTCAATTCAATTTTTAAAACATTATGTACAAAACTGTAACAGTTAAGCTTTTTATTCTTGTAAATATGCATCTCTGTATTTGTTTATTCAATTATGTGTACATTGTCACTATGTGTTGCCGATGGCTAAATTGAGTACACACTCAAAGGCCAAATAAAAAAATAAATAAAAAAAACGCTCATTTTAGGTAGCGGTATTACAAGACGCACTGGAAGGTGTTTATTTTTATTATTCACAATGTACTGAAACTTCTTTTCATTCACAGCATCTAAAACAAAGCAAGGCATTAATAGGTTAACGAATACATCCTTAATACTGCCACCCGACATTTTTCAATTTTTATTCTCGTTCGCTTAATTACCTCGTTACTTGATCCTGGTCTACTGATAAAGAACACTTTACAATTGGGATACAGGCCTAACGGCAGCCGGGACTGTACTCAGTCCAAGCAGCAAGCGAGCATTAAATTACTGCCCTGCTCCTGATAATATGCCCGATAAGCATGTCAGGGTCTCTCGCAGCTCCTTAATCAACAGGAAATGAATTTTTAAACCTCTGAACAACATCGTTGTTACAACGTCTTGCCGAATCTCACACATATTCTACAAGATTTGGAATCAACGCACCGGACCGGAAAAATAATTACTAAATCTCTGTCGGATACGCCTCGCTGAGCGCACTTTTCTCTCTTCAAAACGCCACGTTATGCAGCCCGCCTGAAGTGCGGGTACACATTGCAACAGAGATTTTTTGTGCTGTTCCACCCATGATATCATGAAAAGTCATACGTTCAATGTACTCTCCCTTTTATTTATTCTAGTTTCTGTCAGCATTAGTTTTTTTCACTGACAATCGACTTCATCACTGCTTCAGATGAGAAATGTTTTCTTTTTTCTCGGAATTTATTGAAGTGTTTATCATTTTCATGGATAAGGCAAATATTTCTCCTCCTGAACTTTAAGTTGTCAGCCAACAGCCGACTGAATGTCGACCATCGTCTCTCCCCTTGTATGAATTATTTAATACTATTTAATATCCTCGATGACATTTTGTATGTGTTCCAGCCTTTGGCTCTCACTTCAAAATCCATCGGTTCTGCTACGCTGAAAACATTTGTAGTTAACGTTTTCCATATACTTTTCTTCCTTTTTAGTCTCCTTCACTTCGCACAGTACCTTGTTCTTCTATCTTAAACAACATAGATTAAATAAACAACATTTACTTGAAATGTTACTTAATTGCCTCTGTAGCTATGAATCCATTATAGTGAGAACCACACAATCTTTGGCCACAAATACAGAGTTTTGATAAGGAGCATTTTTACTTGGAACACACCTACAGTTCAGAGTGTCAGGGCTCCGCTCGCCTGCACAACTAAAACAAATCAAATGTGTAGTCAATAAACACAGGCGACCGTGAGCAAAAATTGCTAAGATTAGAAGTCCAATGATGACAGTTAACCCTGTTCTAAAGCGTTAATGTGACGCAACATTCTAAGTAATACTTGCATTACCGCATTCGAAAATATCCAGAACATATACCAGTTTTTGAATTATCAAAACTAGGCACAAATTACACACTCCTGTCGCTGGTCGACTGATATATCAGACTTAATTTATGTCTATGTGTATGACGCATTACTAACGGAACACGTCAATAATTCTGACCAAACGAAATGTGATTCAACTACAACAATAATAACTTAGTCTGTTAAACATACTGGAGATCATATTCACGAAACACATTATTAATGACGCTGGTGAGAGTAAATTACCCCTTATTTGTTGCGTTTTTGTACTAAATTCATGGGTAACATGTCAGGAGCACAAATGCCAACTTTAATACCTTTTGCATCTCTTCTAGGTACATGCTCTGATGTTTATAGCATCTCATAGCCCACTGAGGTGTTAGGTCAGAGGGGTGTTCTGAACACAATTTCGACACAAAGCAGCTCAATAGGCTCTGGAGTGGAAGGGGTAAGCTAGCAATAGAACAGTGCATCACCATTGACTAGACACTCATTTATTGAACATATAAGTCAGGTACTACCCAAAAGGAACAATCAGTACAAATTACAAAATAATATTCTTTTCCTTTAAGTCACTCAAACATTTAAACAGGTAAATAGCAATCATTTAACTGAAAGCCTTTTAAGAAAGCAAGACAAGAAAATTTGAATGATGAGTTAAAATCATATTTAAATAGGCTCTGACTGAGCACATATTTTAAAACGAAACACTTCCTTTAAGGAACCAGCGATCAAAATTAATTACATAATCCTCAACAACCATATTACATCCAAGACATTTAAATTGAGCTGCAGTCCCAAGTTTTAAGCAGCACGTTTCGGATGGACTGCACTGCAACAGTACAATACAAGTCCTTCAGAGGATCTCCTCACACAGGAAGTTCTTGCCGCAATCGACAAAATATCAACATCATTCCATGTACAGACCTAAAACAAACTAAAAGTTCTCTTAAGTATGGTAAAGTTAATTCTCTTTTCAACATAACATACATCACGAGTCTAGCCCTAGGACGTCACCGACACCCCGCAATTTAGCACGCGAAAAACTACAGCGATGCACTCATCACGTATCCTTACAAAATCCAAGAACAGAGAGCCGGCTCCCCAATAGCGGAACATTTAACAACGCGCAGCGTGCGGGTTTGCGGGATGCTGATCTCGCCCTTAACCTCAACACCAGTTCAAATATTAGTCAGCCTACAATCTTGAACCAGTTACTTCATAGAAAGCCAATGTGATAGGCAAACAGACCAGCATATGATAAAAGCTTAAGCAATTTCCTTACTAGACAACCCTTATGAATAGTAGCCGTAATTTTTTTTTAACTTGAGCACACCCACAACCAAAAGACAAACAACGCCAATCATAAGGACAGTAGCACATAAGCAAGTAGCGATGGTAACTTCTGCTTGGATTGGCTACAAATCAGCGCGTGATTTAACACACCAGAGAACAGTCTTTACAACATAACCATCAATAGAATAGCAAATTACTCACACGTGTACTCCCCCACGATTTCGATTCGCAAAGCCATAGACAAAACGTGGAGAACGTATCACTTAGACCAACATAATGGTGCTCCCTCAGTTACCCCAAATAACTGACTCCCTTAGTTGCACAGCAAAGAACCAATCTGTTAAACAGACTGGAGATCATATTCACGAAACACATTATCAATGTGGCTGATGAGAGTAAATTAACCCTTATTTGTTGCGTTTTTGTAGTAAATTCATGGGTGACATGTCAGGAGCACAAATGCCAACTTTAATACCTTTTGCATCTCTTCTAGGTACACGCTGTGATGTTTATAGCATCTC
Source organism: Schistocerca cancellata (assembly GCF_023864275.1). Classification (NCBI taxonomy): domain Eukaryota; kingdom Metazoa; phylum Arthropoda; class Insecta; order Orthoptera; family Acrididae; genus Schistocerca; species Schistocerca cancellata. The sequence goes on along the minus strand of NC_064626.1, from coordinate 927,459,434 downwards.
ATAGCCCACGTTCCTTTTTTTTCTTTTTTTTAACGCAGGAACATTCATGGTAAAGGTAAACTACACTGAGGTGACAAAAGTCACGGAACAGCGATATGTACATATAAAAATGGAAAAAATATCGCGTACACAAGGTATAGAATAACAGTGCATTGGCGAAGCTGTCATTTCATGTGAAAATGTTTCCGACGTGATTAAGGCTGCACGACGGGAATTAACAGACTCTGAACGCGGATTTGTAGTTGGTACTAGACGCATGGGACATTCCATCATTGGGGAATTCAGTATTCCGAGATGCCCAGTGTCCAAAGCACACAGAGAATACAACATTTCAGGCATTACCTCTCATCACGGACAACGCAGCGGCCGACGGCCTTCACTTAACGACTGAGATCAGTGGCGTTTGTGTAGAGTTGTCAGTGCTAACACACAAGCAACACTGTGCGAAATAACTGCAGAAATCAATGTGGAACACACGACGAACGTATCCGTTAGTACAACGCGGCGAAATTTAGCGTTGATGGGCCATGGCAGCCGACGATCGACGAGAGTACCTTTGTTAACGGCTTTCCATCTCCTGCACTGTTCCGGTACTCATGACCATATCGGGTGGATCCTAGACCACTGAAAAACAGTGACCAGGTCAGAAGAGAATCGATTTTAGTTGGTAATAGCTGGTGGTAGTGAGCGAATCTGGCGTAGACCCAACGAAGCCATGGACACTGGTTGTCGACAAGCAACTGTGCGAGGTGGTCGTGGCTTCAAAGTGGTGTGAGTTCTGTTTACGTGGAATGTACTGGGTCCTCTGGTCCAGTTGAACCGATCATTGATTGGGCATGATTATGGTCGGCTACTTGGAAACTCTTTGGTGTGATGTCATAAGCGAGTGACTGCGTGTGACATCGCTCTCTAAGTTTTTATATATTTTTAGGTTTCAGATACATATTTTAACGGTTTTTGTGAAATTATTTACTATATAAGTGACTTATTAGTGGTTTCTTCATTCACCTCAGCCTTTCTTGTGTTGTGACCTGATATTTGTGAGTGTTTCGTATCGAGCAACTTAACCTCTTACCTGTGTTTACATTCCACGCTGACCAGTTGCAGCTGTAGCGGCGCATCGAAAGCTAAGTACTAATTAATTGTGTGTGTATAGTGGTTTTATTTAGGAACTTTAGTAGTTTTCAACCGGTGTTCTTGGTATTTTCTGGTGAAATAATTTCAGAAGAACCTTTTGGGAACTGTAGTTTTCGTGTTAGATTTCTTAGTGTTTTCTTGATCGTTTAGAACAGAAAGCGCCCTAAAACCGTCTTTGTTTGTTTCGCGGCCGTTAGCCACTAGTCACTTGAATCAGCAGTTGTCTTGTGACAGCCAGAGCGAGAGCACCAGCAGCAGCGAGTACTGTTCGTATAAAGCGTTTTTGTACTATTTGCTGCGCTTAGCTTTTAAATAGTTTTTCTGGGAAAACCTAGCGTAGTTTTCGCGTCTCGTATTTCAGTGAGTGTTTCTTGATTATCAGAGTAGCTCATCAGAAGATTATCTTGGGAATTTGTCACCGTATAGGGTAGGGTAAACATAGTCATGTGTAGGGACTGTGGTTGTTGTGAGCGGACGCAAGGAGAATTGGCCACTCTTCGGGGGCAGGTGGAGGCTTTGTCTGTTAGGCTCATCGAGCTCGAGGCGCAGGCGTCGGCTCGTAGTGGCGTTGGGGCAACTGTGGTGAGACCTATGCCTACTTCGGTGGCCTTGGAATCACATGGAACCCCTGATGTCGCTGCGTCTTCCGGCAGTGAGCATCTTACCGGTCGGCCATCACTCCAGGGTGAATGGCGGACAGTGGTGGGCTCGCGCGTGCCTGGCCGAAAGGCGAAGGTGGGATCTGGCCGCGTGGCAGCTGCCTTACCCCTTTCCAACAGGTACGGGGTGCTTCCTAGTGGTGATGACATCGTTTCCGAGCCACCACAGGATGCCTCGCCTGTTGGGCCAGTGGCCGATTCTCCGGCAAGGTCCCGACAGTCACAGAGGGCGGGCCTATTAGTTATAGGGAGCTCCAACGTTAGGCGGGTTATGGAGCCCCTCAGGAAAATAGCGGGTAGGTCGGGGAAGAATGCCAGTGTGCACTCGGTGTGCTTGCCGGGGAGTCTCGTCCGTAATGTGGAGGAGGCCCTTCCGGCAGCTATTGAACGCACTGGGTGTGACCGGCTGCAGATAGTAGCACATGTCGGAACGAATGACGCCTGCCGCTTGGGTTCTGAGGCCATCCTTGGTTCCTTCCGGCGGCTGGCTGATTTGGTGAAGACAACCAGCATCGCACGCGGAGTGCAAGCTGAGCTTAATATCTGCAGCATAGTGCCCAGAGTCGATCGCGGTCCTCTGGTTTGGAGCCGTGTGGAGGGTCTAAACCAGAGGCTCAGACGACTCTGCGACTATAATGGTTGCAAATTCAGCGACCTCCGTTATTGGGTGGAGAACTGTAGGGCCCCCCTAGACAGGTCAGGCGTGCACTACACACCGGAAGCAGCTACTAGGGTAGCAGAGTACGTGTGGCGTGCACACGGGGGTTTTTTAGGTTAGAGGGACCCCCCCCCCCCCCCTTGGGCGAAACGATAAAATACCTGACGGCTTACCAGAGAGGACATTATCATCGTTGATAAAGAACGTCCGTCCTCAGAGACCAAAAACAGGAAAAGTTAACGTAATATTGGTAAACTGCAGGAGTATCCAGGGCAAGGTTCCTGAATTAGTATCTCTTATTGAAGGAAATAGTGCGCATATAGTATTAGGAACGGAAAGTTGGTTAAAACCGGAACAGTAACGAAATCCTAGACACAGAATGGAATATATACCGCAAGGATAGGATAAACGCCAATGGTGGAGGAGTATTTATAGCAGTAAAGAATTCAATAATATCCAGTGAAGTTATTAGCGAATGCGAATGTGAAATAATCTGGGTTAAGCTAAGTATCAAAGGTGGGTCAGATATGATAGTCAGATGCTTCTATAGACCACCTGCATCAGCAACCGTAGTAGTTGAGCGCCTCAGAGAGAACCTGCAGAACGTCGTGAAGAAGTTTCGTGATCATACTATTGTAATAGGGGAGACTTCAATCTACCAGGTATAGAATGGGATAGTCACACAATCAGAACTGGAGCCAGGGACAGAGACTCTTGTGACATTATCCTGACTGCCTTGTCCGAGAATTACTTCGAGCAGATAGTTAGAGAACCAACTCGTGAAGCTAACGTTTTAGACCTCATAGCAACAAATAGACCGGAACTTTTCGACTCCGTGAATGTAGAAGAGGGTATCAGTGATCATAAGTCAGTGGTTGCATCAATGACTACAAGTGTAATAAGAAATGCCAAGAAAGGAAGGAAAATATATTTGCTTAACAAGAGTGATAGGGCACAAATCGCAGAATATCTGAGTGACCACCATCAAACGTTAATTTCTGAGGAAGAGGATGTGGAACAAAAATGGAAAAAATTCAGAAACATCGTCCAGTACGCCTTAGATAAGTTCGTACCGACTAAGGTCCAAAGCGAGGGGAAAGATCCACCGTGGTATAACAATCATGTACGAAAGGTACTACGGAAACAAAGAAAGCTTCATCATAGGTTTAAGAGTAGTCGAATCATAGCTGATAAGGAAAAGCTGAACGAAGCGAAAAAGAGCGTAAAGAGAGCAATGAGAGAAGCATTCAACGAATTCGAACATAAAACATTGGCAAACAATCTAAACAAGAACCCTAAAAAGTTTTGGTCATATGTAAAATCGGTAAACGGATCTAAATCCCCTATTCAGTCACTCGTTGACCACGATGGCACCGAAACAGAGGACGACCGAAGAAAGGCAGAAATACTGAATTCAGTGTTCCGAAACTGTTTCACTGCGGAAAATCGTAACACGGTCCCTGACTTCAGCCGTCGCACGGACGCCAAAATGGAAAATATTGAAATAAACGATATCGGAATTGAAAAACAACTGCTATCACTTAGTAGCGGAAAAGCATCCGGACCAGACGAGATACCCTTAAGATTCTACAGTGATTATGCTAAAGAACTTGCCCCCTTTCTATCAGCAATTTATCGTAGATCGCTGGAAGAACGTAAAGTACCTAGCGACTGGAAGAAAGCGCAGGTCGTTCCCATTTTCAAGAAGGGTCATAAATCAGATGCGAATAATTATAGGCCTATTTCGCTTACGTCAATCTGTTGTAGAATAATGGAACATGTTTTGTGTTCTCGTATTATGACGTTCTTAGATAATACAAATCTCCTTCATCATAACCAACATGGATTCCGCAAACAGAGATCATGTGAAACTCAGCTCGCCCTATTTTCCCAAGAAATTCACAGTGCCGTAGACACTGGCGAGCAGATTGATGCCGTATTCCTGGACTTCAGGAAGGCATTTGATACGGTTCCGCACTTACGTTTAGTGAAAAAAATACGAGCTTGCGGAATATCGGACCAGGTTTGTGATTGGATTCAGGATTTCCTAGAAGAAAGAACACAACATGTCATTCTTAACGGTTCAAAATCTGCAGATGTAGAGGTAATTTCGGGAGTACCGCAAGGAAGCGTGATAGGACCTTTATTGTTTACAATATACATAAATGACTTAGTTGACAACATCGGTAGCTCCGTGAGGCTATTTGCAGATGACACGGTTGTCTACAAGAAAGTAGCAACATCAGAAGACTCGTACGTACTCCAGGAAGACCTGCAGAGGATTAATGCATGGTGCGACAGCTGGCAGCTTTCCCTAAACGTAGATAAATGTAATATAATGCGCATACATAGGGGCAGAAATCCATTCCAGTACGATTATGCCATAGGTGGTAAATCATTGGAAGCGGTAACGACCGTAAAATACTTAGGAGTTACTATCCGGAGCGATCTGAAGTGGAATGATCACATAAAACAAATAGTGGGAAAAGCAGGCGCCAGGTTGAGATTCATAGGAAGAATTCTAAGAAAATGTGACTCATCGACGAAAGAAGTAGCTTACAAAACGCTTGTTCGTCCGATTCTTGAGTATTGCTCATCAGTATGGGACCCTTACCAGGTTGGATTAATAGAAGAGATAGACATGATCCAGCGAAAAGCAGCGCGATTCGTCATGGGGACATTTAGTCAGCGCGAGAGCGTTACGGAGATGCTGAACAAGCTCCAGTGGCGGACACTTCAAGAAAGGCGTTACGCAATACGGAGAGGTTTATTATCGAAATTACGAGAGAGCACATTCCGGGAAGAGATGGGCAACATATTACTACCGCCCACATATATCTCGCGTAATGATCACAACGAAAAGATCCGAGAAATTAGACCAAATACGGAGACTTACAAGCAGTCGTTCTTCCCACGCACAATTCGTGAATGGAACAGGGAAGGGGGGATCAGATAGTGGTACAATAAGTACCCTCCGCCACACACCGTAAGGTGACTCGCGGAGTATAGATGTAGGTGTAGGTAGGTGTTTTCAGTTTCGTTACTGTGTAATTAGATGTTTGATTCTCTTTCTGTATTAGCCTCTTTTATGTTCTCATTTGTTGTTGATTAATACTGTTAATAATACTAGTTACTTCCCTTGTAGAGTAAGTCTGTGATTATTGTAGTCAGGTTTTTAACATCTTCTTATTGTAGTAGCGGAACTTAGATAAGCTGTTTTCTTGTTTCAATAAGTGTAAATTTTACCATGAGTGAGAAGTGTGGGCTTTGCCGTAGGTTCGTGAGTAGTGGATTGCGGTGTGAGACTTGTTCGAAGTATTTTCACTGGGGGGAATGCAGTGGGGAAGCCAGTGGGCATTCTGGTGAGATCCTCTCCTGGAACTGCAGATTATGTAGCAAGAGTAAGCTGATAGAGGAACAGGAGCGTAAGATCTGTGCCCTTCAGGTGCAGTTGAAAAACGCACAGGAGGAGCTAGATAGGATGAAGAGGGAGAAGGGGGTTTGGGAATGGGAGCTGGCTGTTGGCAAGAGATCTGCTAGGAGAAGAAGATTTTCAGATAGTTTTACTATTGGTGTTTGCAATAGGCGTAATAACATGAGACTTGGGGGTGCGCTGATGACAGAAAGCATGAGTCACATTTCAGTGGTGTCGGTGGAGTCTATCAGCAGGACGGGTTTCACTAGACATGGCCTGCACCTCAACAGGTATGGGAAGGGGAGGTTGGCAAAGCTTATAGGTGACAGCATAGGTGGGGGTGGTGGGATCACTCATGGGAAAATTCCTGCAGTAGTGGGTGTTAGAGCTGCACCTTTTTTAGATTGAAGTCAGCTGATAGGTATTCTTGCTTAAGGGAAGTCTCTCTAACAAAGGATCCACTTTTGACAAAGCTTAGGTATCCGAGTAATGAGGCAATTAGTATATTTCATCAAAATATACAAGTTATTAAAGTTAGTGAACTGCTTATAGATATTGACTCTGATATTATTGGTATATCTGAACACTTCTTAAATAAGGAGATAATTCAGAGGCTTCCTTTACCAGGATACAGGTTGGCCGGCAACTTTTCTAGGAGCTCTTTGCGGTGTGGGGGAATAGCCATGTATGTGGAAAACGGCATCCCATTTGAGTCAATTGATGTTTCAAAGTACTGCACTGAAAAGGTGTTTGAATGTTGTGCAGGTGTGGTTAAATTTAATGGAGCTAAACTTCTAACTGTTGTTATTTATACCGGGTTCCCGGGTTCGATTCCCGGCGGGGTCAGGGATTTTCTCTGCCTCGTGGTGACTGGGTGTTGTGTGATGTCCTTAGGTTGGTTAGGTTTAAGTAGTTCTAAGTTCTAGGGGACTGATGACCATAGATGTTAAGTCCCATAGTTCTCAGAGCCATTTGAACCATTTTTTTGTTATTTATAGATCCCCAGACTCCGACTTCACAACATTTTTGCTAAAGCTAGAGGAGGTTCTTGGTTCACTTTATAGGAAATACAAAAAGTTAGTTATATGTGGTGACTTCAACATTAATTATATAAGTGATTGTGCAAGGAAAAGGATGCTGGTAGACCTCCTTAATTCATATAATCTTATGCAAACCGTATTCTTTCCAACGAGAGTGCAAGGGAACAGTAGAACAACCATAGAAAACATTTTTGTTCATTCCTCATTACTAGAAGGGCATTCTGTTAGCAAAAAGGTGAATGGCCTTTCAGATCATGATGCACAAATTTTAACTCTAAAACATTTTTGTGCTGCAACACATGTTAAATATAGTTATCAACTGTTTAGGAAAGCTGATCCAGTTGCTGTAGAGACCTTTGTAAACCTTATCAAGGAACAAGAGTGGCAAGATGTTTATTGCGCTGATACAGTAGATGATAAATATAATGCTTTTCTCAAGACTTTTCTCGTGCTCTTTGAAAGTTGCTTTCCGTTAGAACGTTCAAAACAGGGTACTAGCACAAACAGGCAGCCTTGGTGGCTGACTAGAGGGATAAGAATATCTTGTAGAACAAAGTGGCAATTATATCAAAACGTTAGAAACAGGCAAAATCTAAATGCAGCAGCCCATTACAAACAGTATTGTAAGGTGCTTAAAAATGTTATTAGGAAGGCAAAAAGTATGTGGTATGCAGATAGAATAGCTAAGTCTCAGGATAAAATTAAAACCATATGGTCAGTCGCCAAGGAAGTGGCTGGTCTGCAGAGACAGGTCGAGGATATAGAATCAGTGCGTAGTGGGAATGTCCGTGTTACTGATAAGTCGCGTATATGTACAATATTTAATAATCACTTTCTGAATATAGCAGGTGAACTAAATAGAAACCGAGTCCCAACAGGGAATCACATAGCGCTCTTAGAAAAAAGCGTTCCGAGACTGTTACCTGAAATGCTCCTCCATGATACTGACGAGAGGGAGATTGAGTTAATAATTAAATAACTAAAGACCAAGAACTCTCATGGATATGACGGGGTATCTAGCAGAATACTGAAGTATTGTTCTATGTATGTTAGCCCAGTACTTAGCCATATCTGTAACTTTTCCTTTAGGAGTGGTCGGTTTCCTGACCGATTAAAGTACTCGGTAGTGAAGCCACTTTATAAAAAGGGAGAAAGGGATAATGTTGACAATTTTAGACCTATTTCTATGCCATCGGTGTTTGCTAAAATTATCGAGAAGGTTGTATATACAAGGTTACTGGAGCATTTAAATTCACATAATTTGCTGTCAAATGTACAGTTTGGTTTTAGAAACGGTTTGACAACTGAAAATGCTATATTCTCTTTTCTCTCTGAGGTTTTGGATGGATTAAATAAAAGGTTGCGAACGCTAGGTGTTTTCTTTGATTTAACGAAGGCTTTTGACTGTGTTGACCACAAAATATTACTGCAGAAGTTGGACCATTAAGGAGTAAGGGGAGTAGCCTATAATTGGTTCGCCTCTTACTTTAAGAACAGAAAGCAGAAGGTAATTCTCCGTAATATTGAGAGTGGTAGTGATGTTCAGTCCCAATGGGACACTGTTAAGTGGGGCATTCCCCAAGGGTCGGTGCTGAGTCCACTGCTGTTTCTTATTTATATAAATGATATGCCTTCTAGTATTACAGGTGATCCAAAAATATTTCTGTTTGCTGATGACACCAGCTTGGTAGTGAAGGATCTTGTGTGTAATATTGAAACAGAATCAAATAACGTAGTTCATGAAATAAGTTTGTGGCTTGTGGAAAATAATTTGATGCTAAATCACAGTAAGACTCAGTTTTTACAGTTTCTAACTCACAATTCAACAAGAACTGATATTTTGATCAGACAGAATGGGCATATTATAAGCGAGACGGAACAGTTCAAGTTCCTAGGCGTTCGGATAGATAGTAAGCTGTTGTGGAAAGCCCACGTGCAGGATCTTTTTCAGAAACTAAATGCTGCTTTATTTACCATTAGAACAGTATCTGAAATAAGTGACAGTTCAACACGAAAAGTAGTCTACTTCGCATATTTTCATACACTTATGTCGTATGGTATTATTTTTTGGGGTAATTCTTCTGATTCAAAAAGGGTATTTTTGGCTCAAAAACGGGCTGTTTGAGCTATATGTGGTGCAAGTTCGAGAACCTCTTGTCGTTCCCTATTCAATAGTCTGGGAATTCTGACATTGCCCTCACAGTATATATTTTCTTTAATGTTGATTGCTATTAGCAATATTAGCCTATTCCCAAGAGTTAGCAGTTTTCACTCAGTTAGTACTAGGTAGAAATCCAATCTGCATGTGGAATGCACTTCCTTGACTCTTGTGCAGAAAGGAGTGCAGTATTCTGCTGCATCCATTTTCAATAAGCTACCACAAGAACTCAAAAATCTTAGCAGTAGCCCAAACTCTTTTAAGTCTAAACTGAAGAGTTTCCTCATGGCTCACTCCTTCTATTCTGTCGAGGAACTCCTGGAAGAGCAAAAAAATTAAGCGGGTTCCAGTGTTACATTGTTGATTTTCTTAATTTAAACTTAAGACTTATCGCTTGAATATGTTTTTTATATTTCATTTTATCTGTTTCTACTATCGTGTTATAATTCCATGTACTGACTCTTTACATGACCTTGGTGATTTCTCCTTAATTTGGTCCCACGGAACAATAAATAAATAAAAATAAATCATTTTCACCGTTTCATAGTCTTCATGTTCCCAAACAGCTATGGAATTTTTATAGATGACAATGCGCCATGTCACCGCGCTACAATTGTTCGCAATTGGTTTGAAGAACATTCTGGACTGGTTTGGCCACCAAGGCAGCATGTCTCAATGTTTCTGCAGGGGACTTATAACGACTTGTTGAATACATGCGACGTCGAGCGCTTCGCTATGCAGGGCAGAAGGATATCCACACTATACTAGGAGGTATCCCATGACTTCCGTCACCTCATTATACTTATGTCTTTGTTTCGTTATGTGCAGTTTCCTCTTGAGGCAATCTATAAACAATAATTGACACTGCAAATTGCAAGAAAATTGAGCAACGTAAGTGACCAATATGGCGTACAGCGTTAGTTTAGAATGGACGTCGAGAACAGAAAAATTGTTTGTAATATAACCCATTCAGAATTGCCAGTATTATCTCCATATAGTTCGTTTCCTCCTGGAACACCCTGAATATATGGCAACACGCTTGCTATTTATTATGACCGACGCATATTTGTATTCAGAGACCCAGCACATGATAAATATCAGGGTGTTAAACACAAACAGATAAACTTCACAAGCGCTTATTTCTCGTCTTTCAGTTAACTCCCTCCAGCTGTCAGAAAGTTTTATAGTCTCCCCTACTTTTCCTTTATAATCCAAATTTGGAGTTACTAGAGGTTAATCAGACCAATTTTCCCCTTAGTATTGTTCTATTCGTCAACTATATTGAAAACTACTAACTCGTAAATTTCACTTTTGTTATGTTGCCGTTGATGGAAGGAAGTGCAACGAGATTTTTGCACTGTTAAAGAGCTAGTTGAAGGTGAAACACGTATAGGTGTGGATTCGGTTGCACAAGGCAAGAGACAGGTTGTATAATTCACTTGTCAATGTTTAGACAAGTTAACCACGGCATGTCACGGAGTTCGGTAGCATAGTTAAAGCCGCTTGTGAGACACAAAAGCAAGAAATCGATCCCGATTTGTAGCGCCGTTGCAAGCTATGGAATTATATGAAGTAAGAGCACTACTTACGAACTACATAGTCCCTGATCCAAGTAGAGTACTGTTGGGTGGGACGCTAAAACAGACAATTAGAAATAAAATAAAAATTAGTATCTCAGGAGATCAGTGGGTAGCATTCGGAGTTTGTAATACACTAAACAGGGATTTTTCTCTTCGTTGCCTGGCTGTGACGGTCGGTGTGGGCTTCTTGTTACAGGGTGAAGGGGAGACGCAGCCACGCCTTCTTCGCTGTGAAGGCCACCAGCTTAGTTGCACGATATCCAGCCTCTGCTTCCGGCGTATTAAGTTTCTCTCCTCTTGTCAGCCTGACCGCCAAAGTTGTGAACAGCAGACCAGAAACTCGATCGCTGCAGGTTTCTTGGAGCTGGCCAAAAACGGCTGCAATTCTTCATTAAAGACGCGAAGAAAAAGTTCTGTTTCCTTACAAAGTCCGCACGTAGTTTTGTAAATCACCTGACTGAAAACATTTTATAAATCGGACTGCTTCTTCGCATCGCTGATTCCCAAAGTATAAGTTGAGGTGCCGTTTCTCTGTGGGTGCCTCGGACTATTCCCGTGTGACAAGGCTTTTAGCGATACCGGAAGGTAAAACGACAGTCTGATTGAGTGAATCAGTGGTGTGAATGTCACACAAACAGTGATACTTCTATCAAACTGCGAGCTTTTCACCACTCTGTGAGTTAGTTATTTATTTCACTATCGGCTGGGGGACAAAAGTAGATATTGATAGTAAACCAGGCGCTGTTGCTAGTTACTCGTCTATGGAAAAGATTCGCCGTAAATATTCTACTGGAATTTCGTAGAAGTGAGAAGAGAAAAGACGAAAATTAAAAGTTGTGTTGCTGAGGGGGTCGTTAGCGATGGATGACTATTGTAGTCGGTACATCGTAGGCGAATAAATGTTCTGTTCACTAATTAAGATCGATATACTGACATTCTATAGCTTTAGGAAAATATGGTAAAAATGAAATCTGGATAAAAACATCACTAGTCCCAACTGTCAGTCATGCTTCTTAACAAATATGAAAAACACTGGTTCAAGGCGCAGTTTGGCAGCCAAATGGTTTGTTCTCCACAACATGGTTGTTGAAGATAGTTATAAGATACGCCTTTACGCACAATTATCTATGCAAATGTATGCTCTCGAAAACGTTTATTGTCAAAAGAACAATAACTTTTTCCAGGGATTGTGATATAGTGATAACTATTGAAGTTTCCTGTCCTTAAAGTGAAAAGTGTAATAAAACATCCATATTTTCAATCACCATATAATGCAACAAGTAATACTCCAAAGAGCAGTCTCCTAACGTTGTGGAAGTACTATTTCGACGCCAAGGAATTTTACTATTTAAGGTACAGTCAAAAAGGGCACATCATCACTGAAGACACCACATACCATTAGGCCACTGAAGAAGATTTGGTGGAGTGGTTAAAAAAGACGTAAGTGTTACATTCAGGCGAAGGAAAATTAGAGTTACACCCACAAAAATTCCTAAGAGCATTCGTAAAAGAAAGAAACGTAGTTACCCATAATTTGAATTCGGAGGATAAAATTCGTACTGCGTTCAGTCACTCGAAATGCTACGAAAAATTGAAGTAGGAATGAAATATTAAGTGGAATCAGAACATTACTTTGATTTTTTGTTTGTATGTATTTTGCTTATTATCTGTTGCGGTATAGGCACCTAGAACTGATTTCATTGGGAGTGCTAATTATCAGCCTTAGTGGAATGCCATCTTTACATATTCAGCACGTAATAGCTGTCAGGCCTGGCATCTGATCTAATCTGATCTCTTGCACTGGTATGTAGGTAAGTTCTCAGATTTTGCTACTTGAAACGACATATAACAGTGAATGCTAACGCAGACTGTATGAATGTTACATAATTTGTTCCAAAGAACACAGCGTTAAGTTTCTGATGACGATGCTGACGAAGTCCCATACTCCTTGACAGAGCGTAGGGTACGATGCGGGAGACCGGCACCGCCGTACTAGGCAAGGTCCTAGCGGAGGTGGTTTGCCATTGCCTTCCTCCGACCGTAAAAGGGATGAATGATGATGATGAGAAGACACAATACCCAGTCATCTCGAGGCAGGTGAAAATCCCTGACCCCGCCAGGAATCGAACCCAGGACCCCGTGCTCAGGAAGCGAGAACGCTACCGCGAGACCACGAGCAACGGACAGTATTAAGTTGTAAAAAGAAATTAGCAAACGTTATTTTTGCTGTCTCTGCACCTTTAAAGCAGGTGTCATTTAGAAAATACGGTATAAACGTAACTTATTTTACCTAAAAATGTTCAATTAATTTTAGCAATAGCACAATTCATACTAGTTTACTCGAATTGTTTAAGATATTTCAGCACCTCAGGATCGTTCCTATATGTTCAGCTTCATACGTACATCGCAAGGCGCTGCAATATTCATGGTTCATAGTACTTCGTACCAATATAAGCAACGGCTGCCAAAATTCATTCGTATATTAAAGGACAACGAAACGATTTACTATATATGTCAATATGCGTTTAATCCCCCTTATATCATTTTTGTGATTTCTATGCGAAACATTCGATGGACGCTGCAGAACTGGTGTGTAGTCCTCCTCTAATAACGGTTGTTTAAATTTATGCATCAGGACTTTGTGATTACAACGTCTTTTTCCTTCCAGATATTCCCATTTAATTCCCATGAATATCTTTTATGAGCTGTGTTGCCCTGTTAGGATTCTAGCAGCACGATTCTGAACTAATACAGTGTCTGGAGGGGCAATACTCTAGAACTGATCACAATTACGTTTTCTGTGAGGTTTTCTTTACAGACATAGCTCACTTACCTAGCATTTTCCCCAGCAATCTATGCCTTTCTTTTGCCTTTGCTACTATTGATTTGACATGGTTTTCCCATTTCGCATCACTTCACTTCACAGTAACACCCTGTCGCAATTAAGCTTAGTGAGAGCTTAATTCGTTTTCGCTAATATGCTTGTGAATAGTATGGGATCCTTTCTCTGATGGCGTTGTTGCCTTGCATTTATACACATAAATAAAGACTTGCCATTCAGAAGAAGAAGGAAGGAATATTAGAGATTAATAGGCCAATTTAGAGCCACAAACAGCTCGGATTACAAAAGAAAAAAAATGAAATGTAATTGGCCGCGTTCTTTTCAACGAGACCGTTACAGCTGTCATATAGGAAAACAACGGATGCTTTTATATAGATGGCCGAATCAGATTACAGTCCTTCATGCACTACCTTACCCAGGCTCCATTCAAGTCCATACATTGGAAATCGTTGTGCATTTACTCGTCTTTGTATGATTTGCGTGTACTTTTTGTGTTTTTCTCGTTGTACAGTGTAATATAAAACTAAATTTAGGATAAATTTACTTTTCTGCATCACTCTTTGCAGGTGACTTGTCAAAGGTTCTATTCCTTCAATTCTCAATTCATATGGTTGGCGATGACGCTCACATACATGTTGTTATTGTTGTGGTCTTCAGTCCAGAGACTACTTTGATGCAGCTTTCCATGCTACTCTATCCTGTGCAAGCTTCTTCATCTCCCAGTAGCTACTGCAAGCTACATCCTTCTGAATCTGTTTAGTTTATTCATCTCTTGGTCTCCGTCTACGATTTTTACCCACCACGCTGCCCACTAATACTACATTGCTGATCCCATGATGCCTCAGAATATGTCCTCTAGTCTTCTAGTCAAGTTGTACCACAAATTTTTCTTCTCCCCAATTATATTCAATACCTCCTCATTAGTTATGTGACCTACCCATCTAATCTTCAGCATTCTTCTGTAGCACCACATTTCGAAAGCCTCTATTCTCTTCTCGTCCAAATTATTTATCTTCCACGTTTCACTTCCATAAATGGCTACACTCCATACAAATGCTTTCAGAAATGACTTCCTGACACTTATATCTATACTCGATGTTAACAAATTTCTCTTCTTCGGAAACGCTGTCCTTGCCATTTCCAGTGTACATTATATCCTCTCTACTTCGACCATCATCAGTTTTTTGCTCCCCAAATAGCAAAACTTCTTTACTACTTTAAGTATATAATTTCCTAATCTAATTCCCTCAGCATCACCGACTTAATGCGACTACATTCCATTATCCTTGTTTTGCTTTGTTAATGTTCACCTTATATCCTCCTTTCAAGAGACTGAAATTTTAGCACTATTCAGTTATCACAGATAAAACCGAACAATACACTGTAAGCAGATTCTTAAATAACCTACAGAAATTAATTCTAGTATAAAGCATGTACGCTGACAAATTGTCTCGTCTAGGAGTTTGTAGAAACCAAAAATCATCAGTTTTTACAAATTAAAATGGAATTAGTTTGATGCTCAGCAAAAAAAACTGAAGAAAACACTGGAATAAGTATTAGGATTTACAATTGAGGTGATTCCTTGTTCAGTGGGCTAGGGGGTCTCCACTTGACTATCTCAAATAATGTTGAAATTTTATGTTCAGATTTGGTAAACGATCAAAGCTAGGTATTCAAATATCTAGCTTACAAGTGGTTATGCATTGTGGTTAGGAGCCTCTTTAGTGAAGGACTACAAAATGTCACAAGGACATTACAAAAATACTGGTAAAGTTCGAAGAGCTGTGTTTCAGCGACTGCTTGGGGAAAAGCTGTAGTACTGACAAGATAGCTGACAGCATTCATTGTTATCATTCTGTAAGTTTCGTGTCATTCTATTCATTATCTATGCTGTAAGTGTCATTTAAAGCCGTCAATAAATTTTGTGAGGTAAAATTTCTCCCAAGTTCAAGTTACTTGATTCTTCATGTATTTATGTTAGAAAACTGTCCTTATATGACGATGTTGTCTAATAGCTTGTACGATAATTGCAAGTTTCATCACTCCTGGATGTATAATTATTTGGATAAAGGAGGCTGCATATGGTAGACACAAATTTGCCTCAACAATAAGTGACCAATGCATCTCAGAAGAGGCGCTGATGTTCACTTGCAGTAACCATCGTTCGAAAAATATTTCTTTCAAAACTTCCTGGCAGATTAAAAGTGTGTGCTGGAACGAGACTCGAACTCGTGACCTCTGCCTTTCGTGGGCAAGTGTTCTACCAACATTTTTTTTTATTTATAAATGCCTGAAAAACTTTATTCTTCTCAGTTTAAATGGAATTACAAAGCGTATCACACACAATATAAATGTTTTGAAATGGTAACTGTGACATTTAGTTATTTAATACAATTTACTCATACAGCCAGAGCTATAAAACACACAACTGATAGTTTAAACTGACTGCCCTGTACCCCTATTATTACTAATATTTCAGTTGTGTAAATTCATACGACAGATCAAATCAGATCATATGCTGAATGGAAACAACACACAGATGAAAAATACTGTTAACTAAATTTTGTCTGCGCTCCACAAGAGTAAGAGTGCCGTAACTATTCTGGCTCATGACAAAATTTGGAGTGGAAAAGTAGATGTTGGGGATAAAAGGAGGTAGAAAAAGATATTTTGAGATCAGATAGTACCAACCGAGCTACCCAAGCACGACTCACGCCCCGTCCTCACAACTTTACTTCTGCCAGTACCTCGTCTCCTACCTTCCAAACTTTACAGAAGCTCTCCTGCGAACCTTGCAGAATTAGCACTCCGCTGCTGGTACTATGTGTGCTTGGGTATCTCAGTTGGTAGAGCACTTGCCCGCGAAAGGCAAAGGTCCCAAGTTCGAGTCTCGGTCCGGCACACAGTTTTAATCTGCCAGGAAGTTTCATATCAGCGCACACTCCGCTGTAGAGTGAAAATTTCATTCTAGGAACATTCCTTTCATTACACAATATCAAATTACTGGAACTGTATTTTCCTTGAATGTCTGTAATTGTCCAGGAAGCTTTTCACGCAAACCACTGTTTCGGATCATCATCATAAAATATCGCACTGTGTGTACTTAAAAATTAGTAAATGTATGCCCAAAATTCAATTGTGCCTTGAATCAGAAGTAAAACACGAGGATGACCGTAATTTCACAACTTTCCTCAACCGTCTTAAACAAGAAAACGTAATCGAATGAAAATATTTATCAAATAACAAAATTTGAGATTCTCCAGTACATAACATCTCAAAAACTTGGCTGCTTGATATGGAACGACCATGGAGTTTGTAAGCCATTTATGTCAGAATTATTAATACCCACAAGTTTACCCTCAGTTGCCTCAGTTCGTAACAGTTCGGTTAAAAAGCAGTTGCTGACCACTGCAGGCCATAGTAACTTTTTGATTATTCCTTACAATGACTTCCAACAGGAGACAGGAAGCGTGAACACTGGTACGAGAAGTTTGGTTTGTGGGGCGCTCAACTGCGCAGTCATCAGCGCCTATAAAAAGTTCCAATTCTTACACAGACAATTTTTGTACTAAGTTCAATCTAGCCACTGTCACGAATGATGATGATGATGAAATGACCACGACAACACAAACACTCAGTTCCAGAGCGTTCTTGTAACGCTCTCAACGTAACTTATCTGCGATGATGAGGGTATTTTCTGCCTGTATTTTTATTGAATTTTGTAGGACCACTTCCCGATTATTTGAGATGTCCTCTCTTGAATACACATTATTCAAAATAATTCTATGTCTCCTAAATGAATTACAGATGTTAGAATAGAGCCCTTGTTGTTAAATTAATCATTTATCTTACAGTTCATATTTCTGTGTAATTTATTAATTCGCAATTCTAGCCAATGCATAGAGTATTTGACTGCAGGGTCACAGCTACAAGTTATTGCCTGCAGCGAATTAGCTGCAGGACATGAAAGCAGAGGCGTGCGGCTCGACCCTATGACTACATCGAGCTATCCCTTTTCAACAGATCCGTACGTAGCCCAAGAGCCTAAGGTACAAGTAATATAAGACAAAGACGCAACTGGTTTGCTCGTATGGTTTCCTGTTTGGAAGAGCAACTACCCTCAGCAGTAACCTTTAGGTACCGTCGCAGTATGCCGCGACAAGGTTGCTCGAATCATCACCGAACCCTCGCTATGTTTCACTCTTGGGAAGTAAACTCTGCCAGAAGTTCGAAACAGTCTGAAACAAGATACATCCGCCCAAATGATATTCTTCCATAGTTAAGGTTTTGTAGTTTTGGTACCACGTTTTCCTGTTGCGGGCATTTACATTACTGATGAGTGGATTTGAAATTCCAGCACGCTCTGCAGTTCCCTGCTTACGGCGCTCCCTTTGTGTGGTTCTGGTGCTGAGACGGTTCGCTGTCTTTGATTTTTTTTTTCATAATGCTCTTCAATGACCGTCCGTCACAACAGCTCACCACGCACATTCGTTCGCTTTGTGCCTTAGAGGATGATGTTTCTCCGTTTTCCCTGTAAGTTATAAAAATCTTCGTTACGGTACCTCTTGAAATGAAAGAAACATCGGCTACCTTTCTTACTGTAACATCCACCGTACGCTCACCAACAATTTGTCCACTTTAGAATTCACTTAGCTCCGACATAATGCACTCACCACTACATACTATTTGTCTTTCTTGTAGTGGGTAAGATCCAACATAGTATCAACTACTAATTTTGTGTAGTAAAAGAAGCCATGTAGTACTGTTCTTGTTTGTTTATTTATAGCAGTAACTACGAAACGGGTTTCATGGAGTCTTTGTACGTAATAAAGCAGAAATATCATTGTTTTGTAAGTTCTGTTTGTCATTCAGTAGGTCTCAATGCTGTTTCAGAGGATGTTATTCAAGACGCAGTGCAAAAATGGGTTACCTCACAGATAAACTTGAGCCTATAGCAAGTTTTACTTACTAGCCGGGACCCCGCGACCCAGAGGCAGTAACGCTACCCACTAGACCACGAGCTGCGGACACACTGGTACGACTATGAGTCTTGAGGACAGATACCTTAAGTGACCTCACCTCTCGAGACGTAGCAGGAGATGGATGGTGCGGTTAACAGCACAATGTAGCCCTCCAGGCGTCGGTCGCAGATATGCGATGACGGGAAAGTAACCTGAGAGGAGTCGCAGTGCCGACCAGCCGTCGGGCCGCCCGCCGCATCCGTGACGGGGACCCCCTGGCCGGGTCATCGGGCCGGCCCTTGATCCCGCCTATCTGATGGGGGGCGCCGGTGCGGCTCTCACTCGCGCCGACAAGCCGGAGAGGGCGCCTGAACTCTCTCAGGACGGCCGTCACAGACGAGCGTCGTCTCATTTGTTTCGCGATCACTCGGTGCGCTTCAGGACGCTGCAGCTTATCTTCGCTAACGACAGAATCCGTCGAATTTGACCCAGTGTACTGCCAGTCCATCTCTTCGACCCCGACATCACTGAAAACGAGAAACAGTAAAGATATACAAAATACTATGATCGTGGACCATAATACACTGAAGCGCCAAAGAAACTGGTCTAGACATGCGTACACAGATACAGAGATATGTAAACAGACAGAATACGGCGCTACGGTCGGCAACGCCAATATGAGAGAGCAAGTGACTGGCTCAGTTGCTGCTACAATGGCAGGTTAGCAAAATTTAAGTGAGTTTCAACGGGTGCTATAGTCGGTTCACGAGTGATGAAACTGAGCATCTCCGAGGTAACGATGAAGTGGGGATTTTCCGTACGACCATTTCATTAGTGTACCGTGAATATCAGGAATCCGGTAAAACATAAAATCTCCGACATCGCTACGGCCGGAAAAAGGTCCTGCAAGAACGGGATAAATGACGACGTGACAGAAGTGCATTCCTTCCGCCAGATGCTGCAGATTTCAATGCTGGGCCATCAACAAGTGCTAGCGTGCGAAACATTCAACGAAGGTCCACTCGTGTACCCTTGATGACAGCACGACACAAAGCTTTACGACCCACCTGGGCCCGTCAACACAGACATTGCACTGTTGACGACTGGAAACATGTTACCTGGTCGGACGAGTCTCGTTTCAAACTGTATCGAGCGGATGGACATCTACAGGCACGGAGATAACCTCGTGAATCAATGCAGCCTGCATGTCAGCAGGGGACTGTTCAAGCTGATGGAGACTCCGTAACGGTGTGGGGCATTTGCAGTTGGAGCGATACCTGATTCGTCTAGATACGATTCTGATAGGTAACACGTATGTAAGCATCTTGTCGGATCACCTGCATCCATTCACGTCCATTGTGCATTCCAACAGATTGTGCAGTTCCAGCGGGCCATGCGACACCCCCACGCGACCAGAATTGCTACAGGAACACTCTTCTGAGTTCATACACATCCGCTGGCCACCACACTCCACACACATGAACATTATTGATTACATCTGGGATTCCATGCAGGATTCATGGTGTCAGTTCTCTCTAGCGCTACTTCAGATATTAGTCGTGTCCATATCACATCGTGTTGCTGCACTTTCGCGTGCTCGCAGGGGCTCGACACCATATTATGGTTCAAATGGCTCTAACAAATGGGACTTAACATCTGAGGTCATCAGTCCCCTAGACTTAGAAACACTTAAGCCTAACTAACTTAAGGACATCACACACATCGATGCCCGAGGCAGGATTAGAACCTGCGGCCGTAGCAGCAGCACAGTTCCGGACAGAAGCGCGTAGAACCGCTCGGCCACAGCAGCCGGCACCATATTATGTAGGCCTGCCAGTTTCTTTAGCTATTCAGTGCAAATAGGTTTCAAAAGCCGTTGTGCCTTGAGCAAACACAATTTTCTTCCTTTTTCATCCATCAAGAAGTTCCACTATTGTTAGTAAATTCATTCTATTTTCTTGATAGCACATACTGATGTTCGTGTGCCTATAGCTCGTCTGCAGTATTTTGGTAGTCTGTCAACTGCAATTTTCGTGGCTTCCATGTTTTCTGCACTTCATGAAAACTGTACTAACGAACATGCACTGTTACACTATTTACGAAAGATTCAACACTGATGAATGTTTTGCAAACAGTGTCGCTGCCCATGCTTGCGAATACAGTATTCTAATTCAAATGTGTTTAACACTTCGTAATGACTGTCACACTGGGGGTTAGCGGGTACAGTTTTCATTTAGTCCTGACGACGTGAAAACCACAATCATTGCAGATAAGAAACTGTACCAAAATTTAGCTGTACGGCAGACGACAAAAGACAACAAAATGAAATCAATGAGCGAGGTGAAATTTCACGAAAACTCATATGAACGGAAAAAAAAGAAAATTATGTTTGTTCGAGGCAAAAGACTTATCGAAAACTCTGTATATGAAAGCAAATACGGACAATATTAATATCGTCGAGAATGAACAATTTACACGCAAATAGCAAAGTACAACATTTAAGCTCTTTGTGAAGTAGAGGGTGCACGGTATCTCGTGTTTACAAGGGGACGCAGTGTTTAAAACATTAAATTCTTCATTTGTGTGGTCATAAATTCCGTAGTTGCTTTACGATAAAAAATGGCATACAATGACCTACCACAACAACTTCACACATAAAGTAGGTAACATATTCAAAAAACAGTTCATAATCATTGTTTACAAAACAAACAACTCAATACAAAAGCATATCGCAAAACTGAAATCAAAACCAGACAGACACTGTCAGCTCAGTTGCAGAGATTGTGAAAAGATATACATTCACAACTGTCGGCAATTCTTCTCGAAGTTTGAGGGTATTCCACCTGTATCATACATCTTACACACCAGGTGGAAGAGTTTTGTCTCCCAAGGCTATCAATAGTTCTGACTGAATTTTGTCTTCTCTCGGGGCCTTGTTTCGACTTAGGTCCCTCAGCGCTGTGTCAAATTTTTCTCGCATTGTCATATCTCCAACCTCATCTTCTTGTACGGGTTGGGGTTGTTGTGGGAGAGGAGACCAGACAGCGAAGTCATCGGTCTCCTCGGATTAGGGAAGGACGGGGATGGAAGCCGGCAGTGCCCCTTCATAGGAACCATCCCGGCATTTGCCTGGAGCGATTTACGGAAATCACGGAAAACCTAAATGAGGCTGTTCGGACGCATCTTCTTGTACGTCCTCTTCCACTTCTATAATTATAGATTATAGATAATTATAGAATTATATATTATTATAATGTTACCCTCAAGTACTTGTATAGACCCTCTGTATACTCCTTTCACCCTTCAGTTTTCCCTTCTTTGCTTAGGATTGGTTTCCCGTTTGAGCTCTTGATATTCATACAGCGCTTCTCTTTTCTCCAAAGGTCTCTTTAATTTTCGTACAGGCGGTATCTATCTTCCCTCTTGTGATACATGCTTTTAAATCCTTACATTTGTCCTCTAGCCATTCCTGTTTAGCTATTTTGCACTTCCTATCAATCTCATTTTTTAGACGTTTGTATTCCCTTCCGCTTGTTTCATTTACTGCATTTTTATATTTTCTCCTTTTATCAATTTAATATCTCCTGTGTTATCCAAGGATTTCTATTGGCCTTGTCTTTTTACTAATTTGATCTTCTGCTGCCTTGACTATTTTATTTCTCGAAGGTACCCATTCGTCTTCCACTGAATTCCTTTCCCCTGTCCTTCTCAATCATTGCCTCTGAAACTCTCAACAAGCTCTGTTTCTTTCAACTTATCCAGGGTACCATCTTAATTTCCTACTTTTTTCCGATTTCCTCAGTTTTAATCTACAGTTCACAACTAATAAATTGTGGGCAAAGTCCACATGTGCCCCCAGAAGTGTTTTGCAATTGAAAATCTGGATCTCTCTGACTTGCCATTACATAATCAATCTGAAATCTTCCGGTGTCTCTAGGTGTACTTCACCTGTGATTCTTAAACTAAGTGTTAGAGATGATTAAATTATGCGCCGTGCAACATTCTACCAGGTGGCTTCTTCTTTCATTCCTTTCCCCGCAGTCTATATTCAGTTACAATTTTTGCTTCTCTTTCTTTTCCTACTACTAAATTCGAGTCTTCCATCACTTATTTTATTCTCTCTTAACTATCTGAATAACTTTTTTTTAATCTCATCATACATTTCTTCAACCTCTTCGGCATCTGCGGTGCTACTTGGCTTACAAACTTGTACTACTGTAGTGGGTGTGGGCTTCGTCTATCTTGGCATCAATAATGCGTTCACTATTCTATTCATAGTTGCCTACCCGCATTCCTGTTTTCTTATTAATTATTAAAGCTACTCCTGTGTTACCTGTACTTGATTTTGTATTTAAAGCGGTATATTCACCTGGACTATAAGTCCCGTTCTTCCTGCCCCCGAACATGATTTACATCCATTATGTCCAACGTTAACCGATCCATTAGTCTTTTTAAATATTGTGATCTAACTGCCCGATTAAGGGACATTCCACGCAGTTTAATGACAGTTTTGTTTCTCCTTATGACGACATCCTCCTGAGTAGTCCCCACCCAGAGATCCGAATGGGGGACTATTTTACCTCTGAAATATTTTACCCAGGAGGATGACATCATCATTTAACCATACAGGAAAGCTGCAAGCTCTCGGGAAAAACTTCGTCTGTAGTTTCCCCTTGCTTTCCGCGTTCACATTACCAGCATCGCAAAGTCGTTTTGGTTAATGTTACAAGGCCAGATCAATCAATCATACAGATTGTTGCCCCTGCAACTACTGAAAAGGTTCTGCCTCTCAATAGATACCCCTTCGTTATGGTTGCATCTGCGATACATCTGTCTGTATCGCTGAGGCCCGCAAGCCACCCCACCAAAGGCAAGGTCCATGGTTCATGGGGGAGAGGGGCGGGGGTCTATTTGTAATACAGAGAGAAATAAGGTACAAAAAGGAGTCTGAAAAACATGAAATTCCTTTTAAGGCATATAGTGAACCGATTAAATATACTTCCACAACAGGCACACGCTTCCAGTAGGTTTGTTCAGCGAAGTAGCAGAAAATTAGGTCCGAATACTTCCTTAGTTGATACATTACGGTTCCCAAGAAAAGCATTTCAAATCTTTTTGAATAAATTTCTACTCCTGTGAGCTCCCACTGCTGCTAAACACAGCAATTCACTTTCCAAAAATGGCCCTGAGCACTATGCAACTTAACTTCTGAGGTCATCAGTCGCCTAGAACTTAGAACTAATTAAACCTAACCAACCTAAGGACATCACACACATCCATGTCAAAGGCAGGATTCGAACCTGCGACCGTAGCGGTCGCTCGGCTCCAGACTGTAGCGCCTAGAACCGCACGGCCACTCCGGCCGGCAATTCACTTTCCATTACAGAACTTTCCGTCAATGCGGCGTTCGAAACACTATTTAAAATTTCATGGCAAATAGCTCGTCTGTAGTGAGGTCGTGAGAGCGGCCGACTGCAGAGGATATCGGAACCAGTGACGTATTGTGTGTGAGACCTTTAATGAACTCGCCATCGGCACTAGTCAATGTGGCAGTGGGTACATAAAGGTGCATAAGGTTATGTAAAGGGATATTTGTTGCTATAAATTATTGAACTTCGAAATGAAACAAAGAACTTAGCACTTGGTAACAGTAGAGTCTTCCCTATTGCACGCAGTATAGTTTGATCGTCAAAGATGGCAGTGACAGAAATCAAAGTAAAAGCAGCTCGAATTCCAGGGACTTCTACTAATTCGGTAACAACGAGACAAGAGGCCACAAAAATATAGGTGCACTGTACTAGAAGTGAGGATACAAACTGCACTGGCACAAAACCGTAAATCTTACCCAACTTATTTCACTGTATATCAACAGGAACAATTATTTCAAACCCCCTTGCGTTCCGTTAATATTCAAACTTTTTACTGTGCCGATGATTTATATCACAGGTAAGGCTTCTGACAAAGGTATAACTTGCTGCATGAAACTAGTGTAGAGAATGCGTTAGACATTCTTATAAACGTATTGTTTTTTATGATAAGTGCATATAAAATGTATGTTTCGAGAGACCGTAAAGAAGCAGCTTTTCGACCATTTTTATACGAATGAATGCAGGGGCACATTTAGTATTTCAACTTCATAGGAGAATATGTCATTTGCAGTACTCGTATTTTTCCTGTAGTTATAGGATTTATAAACTTTAGGGCTCTCCACCACAAACTGCCTTGCCGAAGATCTCCATGTTCATTACACACGTATGCCTATGAGAAAATATGTTACGCCTTTGTCTTGGATGCCACTGATCAGCCGAAACAAGATTTTTTCTTAAATGGCTTACCTTCTGACTGCTTTTTTGCTCCATGCTCTTACAGCATTTCAAGGTTTTCATGAGATTTTTCTGACTGTGGAAAAATACATTGACCTTTCTCGCCAATGTCTTGTTCCAAACTGATGCTAACCAACGGCGTTGGTCACTCAAGGATCTCCTGTATTGTTGAGAACTGGGGCCCAACCTGATTTGTTGTCTAAGAACACGCATGGAAAATAACCGCAGCATAGTTAAGGAAACTCTCCAGCGAGAATGGCAGAGCGTAACTATGTTGGGGTAAACGGGGAAATGTCCCAGGAACACAGAAGACAAGAGGTCCATGGTACCCGTACGGACTGGTTGTATACTGAATATTATAAAAATATACAGTACATTTTATGTGTAAGAATTAGGCCTAATATTAAACATTTTATTTACACAGCTAATAAATTAATATTTATTTGCTGTGTAAGTAAAATATGCAATAATTAATTAATTAATTATTATTTATTAGCTCTGTAAGTAATTTATATTACTTCTTTTATATGAAACGTACCATATCTTTTTGAAATATTTGGTATTTATTAACTATGTAAGTCAAATATGTAGTCTTAATTATTTTATATAAAATGGAATACACTACTTTGGTCATCTTCAGAATACAACCAATCAGTACTGGGATTAGTAAACAACCATATAATGCACTCAATACATTCATAGCAAGCAGTTTCTATTTTTTTAATCATACAGAAGTTTAAATTAAAAATGTTTATTGTATACACCGAACAGACTTCAGCACTACTTTCCGAACCTGTAAGCAAAATATAACTCTGACTATAGAGTTAAGTTTGCGATGCCAACAAACACACTAGTCGGCAACATGGAACATACTGTACTTTTCCTGTGCAATGTGCAAAGAGAAATGTTCGTGCCACAACCGTTAACGTGAAAAATTGGAGCAACAACAAGGAGAATAGAAAGTAAGTATATGTCACAAGTAATATAATAATATCTCGTATGGTAAATAGGCAACTCGCGTAGAGTCGTATTTATATAAATTGTTGATTTGCACAGAGTAGCTACAGCATTCAAATTGAAGTCGGTGTTTTTAGCGATGTAGTAAGTGAGGATTAAGGCAGTGTTGCGTCAACTGAAGATGAATGGAAGCCCGAAACGCGAATTGGAATAAATAAAACTACATGAAAAAGTGGTACGTTGTTGTATTTCTTAAAATAATATGACCCACAGCCACAGATCTCAACAACCAGTAAAAGGGAAGAATGAGTACTGAAAGAGAACGAAGCTGCTATGAAGGCCCACCAAGAGTTGTCCCCGAGCACCATTTGTTCCGGCGTAAAGTGAAGCGCCGCCACGCCAGGCGGGAACGTTAGAGCAGACAGTGCTGTGAGACGACGTCAGCCAATTGCACGCTGACTGACCCCTCTCCATTACGACAACGCGATGGCAGCGCCCTCTACACGAGGAGGACAGGCCTCAACACCTGGCCGCGGCCCAGTTATACGAGTTCTACGAGTTCTACGAGAAGCGTCAAGACGGGCGCCCTGGATACAAGCATTCACTGTAATACTTCTCTTGTATTACTATTGTATATACTGAAGAGATTGCTCCACTTCCATGTCGCTCTTTGCTTGCGACACGTCATTGTAAATTCTTGAAGTATTGTCATTTGTCTTACTGTAACACTGTAATAAAAACTCTTTAATACGATTTGTTTGAATTGTTGTCTAGCGATCAGAGAAGCAGGTTTCCTAGGCACTCCATATTTGACGAGTAGGCAGGATACAACACCATTCGCGACTGGAACAGGAAACGGCAGTTGTACATGATTTGCTCTGCGATGCACTGCTTGACGTGGCTTCGGGATTGTAGAGATGTTCCGAAATGTTAACCTGTGCGTGACATGTGAAAGGAGCGGCCATCAGGAAACTACAGTACTCAACAATTTTTGAAAGATGTTTTTGATGAGACAGTGTTCCTTCCCACGTTTCTTTTTCCACTGAAAGTGGTGTGCTCATGGTACTTAAACGAATGTGATAGCAAAGATAATCGAATGTGAATGAACTGAATGCATATTATTTCAGCCTGAACTGAAAGCGATGTAGAGACTGTGAGGAAAAAAGTTATCATTACAGATATAACGATCCAATTAGATACTATTTTTATTCTCCCCTCCATATTAATGTCAAATATAAGTCTAGGAAAATGCATATCAGTCTCCTGCTGTGTGATGGGAGAAGGGCGACCAGTGGGGAAAAAATTCCTTCTTATCATAATTGCGAAAAAAGACGACTTCGTGTTCACTGCTAAGAACGTACCGGCTGCCAACCAGCTTCGTACTCCGGAGAACGAAAAACGGGAAGATAATTTTGAAATTGTAATAGTCTATCACAGCATAATTTTCGTTCTGGACTAACCGTAGAGAAATGCGACAGGGCTGTTGCATTCATCGTTGACATTTTTCAAAGACTGTTAGGGAACCATTTCTGAGGTTCGAAGTACATGCAATACTATTTCAAGGACAAACTGATTTTAGTTCAGAGATCAATTATTTATTTTATGTAGTAAGGTTATATGATAGTATTATCACAGTCAGTAATGTCGATCAGTGGAAGTTCTCTTTTTTAAATCACTGCGTGATTCCGAGAGAAACTCTTACGCTTTGTTTTAACACTTCTTGTTAAATTGGCTTTATGAGGGACACCCGAAGCGGCGAAACTTTTTTATTGCAATCTGATGTGAATTCTAGGGCCCCTAGTGACGATTTTTATTCTGGTAAATTAATTTTCCCTAGGGATTTTAATTTGAGAGCCCTCGTAGCGGTGGTTCACCCGAGTCAAATTATATGAACTTTAGCGCTCGGGATTGGATGCATCTCGAATAACATTTAATTAAATTCAAGCCTGGAGCTAAAGTATTCAGCCCCTTCTGTTAAAATGTAAATTATGTGGATAATGTTTACATCTCGTGCGGGGTTGCTGGTCCCCCATCGGGCGCCTGCCAAGTGGCGGATACGGTGAAGCCTCCCAGATATGGGTGGCACCGGCGAAAGAAATAGTCGGGGCGGACCAAAGCTAGCAACGTGGGTGGCGTCTGTACACAGAGGGGTGGCCAGCCAAAAGCATCTGTACTCCTAGTTAGGGACGATCTGGAAAATCAGATCGTCAATCCGTTCTGGAGCAAGCGTGGCGACCCCATTCTGAAGCAAGCGTGGAGATTATGTTTCTCACCTTTGAGTCATGATGTGTGAAAATACGACAAAATGTGCCGGAGTTAGATTATCCCCACATTCGGTTCTCTGGGTGCGAACTGATTTTGTCTCACAAAATCATAAGTCTACAAAACGAGAGAAGAAATACTTTCAGATATGCACATGTAACTGTTGTTCTCTAGTGGGAGACGACAGATAGACGGAAATAGAAGAGGAATTAGAAAAATTAACTGAACATTGCTCACTTAAGTGAAGAACCTTGTAAAGGTGAAAACTGCCTTCGACTGAATTCTGTAAATTTTTTCTGTTACTGTGGAGAACCAAATGGAAAACTAAATCGAGTCGGGGTTCCAATAAACACAACCACAGTTGACAAGACAGCGGTATTAGAGGGGAGACACACTCCTTAGGTCAGTGGCTGACAGAAATCTGCGAAAACGGGAGAGATTGCTTTTATAAATTTATAACTGATGACTTTAATGTCAAAGTTGCAATGTACAAGGAAGGTGATTCAGTTATTGGCAAACATGGGATAGATGAAAGAAATGACCGATGTGTGAGATTGGTTCAGCCTGCAGAATGCATGAAAGCACCTACAATGAATACGTTACCTCGCCGCTAATGGACTTGGAGGGGTCCTAACATTAAAGTGAATGTTGAAATAGACTTCATTTCTACAAGCAGGCCTCAAAATAAAGATGTGACTGTGCAGAACAGGTTCAGTAGGAACAGTCATAATCGATAATTAAGAGCAAGAATTGAACTGAATACAAAAGATGGAAGACTGAAACTAATTAAAGG
This sequence comes from Schistocerca cancellata, assembly GCF_023864275.1. Taxonomy (NCBI): domain Eukaryota; kingdom Metazoa; phylum Arthropoda; class Insecta; order Orthoptera; family Acrididae; genus Schistocerca; species Schistocerca cancellata. The sequence continues at coordinate 927,430,649 of NC_064626.1, read as the reverse complement.
AAAAAGAAAAATATTAATTTTCAAAAATTTCGTAAAACAGAAAGAGGAATATCAAGAAAAGATTAAAAGAAAATTAAAAGAATGTGAAGTAGAAGCAGTAACAAAGATACAGATCACAACAACAGAAGAAGTGAGTGGCTTTTGCAAATCTCAAAACCAACCAAAGAAGCTGACAAATAAAACGATATGTTTGATGGACCAGAGAAGAAAAGTGAAAGTAGAAACAGACCAAGATAAGATACAATACTCGGAACTGTGGAAGGCTTAGAGAAAGAGAATGAAAGATGACATCAAGAAATATGACGACGATGCGCTAAAAGCCAGTCTTGAAAAAAAAAATCTCGTTTAAAGATAGCCAAGCGGGAAGCTTATGATTGGAATGATTCAGCTAATAGCGTTAAACACAGACCAAGGCCGAATTACAAATAAAAAAGAAATACACGAATACTTTGAACAATTTTATAGTAACCTGTGCAGTAAAGTCAATGACGATATCGTAATCCTAGGCAAATTGGATGCCCCTGTCTCCTAAACATCAGAATTACTCCCTTTAGAAGTCAAAAATTCTATAGACAAGAAGAAAAAAGGAACCGCTCCAGGTAGTGCTAACCTTTCAGCCAGTATTTTAAAGCTATTGCACGATGAGTCTACAAAGAATTTAGCTAAAATATTTTCAAATTGTTTGCACATTAAAAAATTACAAAGAGATTGGAATAAAACCAAAATAATACTAATACACAAGACATAAAGAACTGTCGCCCTGTCAGCCTCCTGTCCATACTGTGCAAAGTTTTAACTAGAATTTGAACTACCAGATTGAGCACTACACAAGACCTGACCCAAACCATTGAGCAAGTTGGGTTCCGCCAAGGACTTAGGACAAGTGATCATATCCTCACTATACGCGATACCATTTGTAGAATAAATGAGTTACATTTACCTCTTTGCTTTGTCTTCATACTATTCGATTCGATCAGTCACCCAGCTGCGTTTGAGGCTGTAACACTGCAAGAATAGGACCGACCTATACTGAAGTTTTATACAACATATACAAAACCTTCACAGCGTTTGTAGATTTAGTTGAACAAATCAATGAATTTCCAATTGAAATGGGCGTAAAACAAGATGACTCAACGTCTCCAAAACGTTTCTCAGCATTTCTCGAAAAAGTGTTGTTTAAATCAGGTTGGAAAACAAAGGGAATTTAAATTCTGGAAAGGGATTAAACAATAAGAACTTCAAATACAGGTTAGTGAACTTGTGTCAGTCTGCTCTGAAGTTGGTCTAAAAATGAACTATGATAAAACCAAGATCATGACGAATGAATAGACACCAGTGGGAAATATATCTGTTGGAAGTATGTCTATCTGGGTAAACTGCTAAATATGAAAGGCGACGTAAAACCAGAAATACTTCAACGTATTAAATTAGGCTGACAATCCTATGGAAGATATTTGTCAATTTTGAAGTCCAATACGTTGGTTGAGCTGAAGAAAACTGCCTTTGACCAATGTATGCTGCCAGTATGGCGGTGAGACATGGATTCAAATGAGCTCATTGTCAGAAAACTAGTAGTACCCCAAAGAGGAATGGACGGATCATTGTTTGGCTACACAAAGAAAGACAGAAAGAGAGCAGTTGATATCAGATGGATAACAAAGGTGAGTAACATAATGGAAGGAGTGAATACCTTGAAATGGCAGTGGGCTAGTCATGTCACTCGAAGAAAAGATGGCAGGTGGTCAAAACATGTACTAGATTGGAGCTCAATTCACGGAAAAAGAGCAGGAGAGGACCACCGGATAGATGGGGCACAGACTTAAAGAAGATAGGTGGATTGAGGTGGCTACGGAAAGCTCAACAAATCAGCTGAAATGGAAACCAGCTGCAGGAATCCTACGCTGCATGCAGACTCAAAGAGCTCACATCACCGAGTGATCAAATTCGCTGATGATGATGGTGAATGTTTACGTGTTTTTTAACGTGATTGGCGAGGAGCTTTTCATTATAGTTAGGAAAGTTGTAGCGAATACAGGTACCTGGTTTGTTTTCCAAAACACGCGCAGAAAGTGTCGATAATGATGAACTCAGTAACAGTGGCTTCCAAAATAAAAAAACATACCGTTTTCTGAAACACTTACTTATTTCGGTGGTTGCACCAACACATGGAATACCCGCGACCATGATTTTATGCACACTCAGGTTTTTTATTGAAATGTGTAAACCGATTGTTGTTTCCGCCTATAGGTTAGTGATGCAACCAAATAAGAAACTAAAATTCCTGAAGTTTCATTAAATGCTTGGAGACAGTAGCTTGACGGGACTTCAAAATACTGTTATATTATACTGAATCTGAAAATGTTTTTGGTAATGTACAGTCATTTTTGCCAAACAGTAAAAAGAAATAACGACAGGAAGGAAGACGGCGAAGCTCTATTATTTGAAGTAAACTGCTGCGGATTGTGGTAAGAACAGTATGATTTTTACCACTGCGTGGCAATAAACCAGTTTCTGTAACAAACTTTTTAAACAAAAGCCATAATGTCAAGAGTCGAATTTTCTTTTAAATAATATTGGAAACTTATGTTAGTCCACTAATTTACATGTGCCTCTTTAGGGACGCTACCATGAGTAGTCATAAAGTTTTAATTACCACCTCGAAAAAGTAAAGGGAGGTGGTTAACGTTTTGTTTGTTAGCGAGTAACTATATGTATGTAGTCCTTCCACACGTAACTGAAGTCCCTGGGCCACAGTAGCGTAGCATGCCGCTCTGTGGGACCCAAAACAGGACCTATTCCCCCCCCCCCCTCCAACAAATTCCACTTAAAGGTTAACAAAACGTCGCCCGGTTATCATCTCTCGCTCCTAATGAAGCGTATGTGCTTAGTGATCTGAATTTTTCTTTTACTTACACAGTACTTTCTTCGTTCTTGTTTGTGTAAAACTGTTATTTTAGAAAAATCAATATGTCGTACTCACCATACTATTCTATAGATAAATCTATAATGTGGAAATCGCCGTGAAGTGTATGACAGAGGATAGGTTTTGTTGAACTATACATTAAAACCTTTTTCTATTCTATTCACGGATGAAGCGTGGGAAGGGTAACATTATACAGCACCTTTATAAAAGGATATACGCAATTGCAACGTCAATACTCTCACATTTGAAGGCCTTAGGTACTATGTTGATTCTGTCCACTACATTACATTGAACAAGAAAGCCTATTGGTACACTTCGTTCGTTACATTCCGTACTCTTAAGAATTAGGTTTACAAGAGCCTGAAGAACGTCAGTGAAACTAAAAATATATAAACAGTGTCGTGTCTGACGGACCAACGCGTTGAGTTTGGAGTTCTTGGAAGTACTCACGCAATAGGTTTTTAAATCTGTCGCCAGAAATTTTGTAGATGTTTTCAACTCTTTAGAAACACAGGGTTGCTTCTTGGTTATCTCATATATTTGCTTTAACGACTAAAATTAAATTCTGACGTCGTTCTTTCTTGCTCAGCATTACCCTCATATACTTGACTCATGATAGATGCTCCCTCATAGCCTTGGTCGCTGCATTTGCTCATATCTAATCCCTTTCGTTCTATAGACTCAGTTAACTGATATTTGAGTCCTAATGGAGTCTTATCTTTGATATGGCCAAAGGAAATAAATAAGTGGTTTGTCTTAACCTCTGACCGATTTCAAGAATCTTTTTTGATGATTTTCATACAGCGAAAGACTTCATTTGATTGATCGATTTTACCAAACGTTTCACTCTTTCTTTCTCATTTTAATTCTCCTTTCTCTTTTTTTCCTTTCCTCTCGTCGGGTACCATGGACCTTCCAAAACGGCCAGTTTCCTGAACGATTAAAGTACTGAGTAGTAATGCCGCTTTATATATAGAGAGAAAGTGATAGCGTAGACAATTTTAGACCTATTTCCATACCATCAGTGTTTCCTAAAGTTATTTGTATACCTAAGGATAACTGATCGTTTTATATCACATAATTTGCTATCAAATGTAAAGTTTGACTTTAGAAGTCGTTTAACAACTGAAAATGCTACATTCTCTTTTCTCTGTGAGATACTGGTTGGGTTAAATAAAAGTTTTCAGACGCTGGGCATATTGTTTTGATTTAACTAAGGCGTTTGATTGTGTTGATCACAAAATATTGCTCCAGAAGTTGGATCATTACGGAATAAGGGAAGTAGCTCACAACTGGTTCACCTCTTACTATAACAACAGGCATCAAAACGTCATTATTCACAGTGAAACTTCTTTATAAAACAATATTTTTACTTAAGCTGCTGATTGAGATTGAATGCAAGTGTCACTTTGATACTCTTTATCATTTCATATTTGACCCATAGAATCTGCCCTGTCTAACCGAATTCAAACTGTTCCTGTTCATTAATTACCCACAATATTCAACGGTAACGCTATTTGACTGCTTTAAAATTAACTCAAAAGAATAGCCCCGAATTAGAAGAAATCTTACCAATAACCCATACATATCATATGTCACTTACCTCACAGAGAATCTTCATGATGAACTACAGCAATGCAGCAAACACCAATAACGCCAGCTATTGTAGGCTCTAACTACTAACAGGCATGTGGTTAGTAAAGGAAAGATTTTGTTCTTGAGCAAACTGTGTATTTACCAGATTTTCTCTTAATCAAGTGAGAATCAGTTCAAAAAATTATATAATCATCAGTAATAAATCTCTATGGCGGATACACATTCAAACTGTCCGCTCGCGCTAATACTGCAAACCTCCAACACTGCTAATTATTAACCTCTAACCTCCATCACTGCTGACTGTTCGCCTCCAACCGCTAGTCCGACTGCCACAAAGTCTCTACATCTACATCTACATTTATACTCCGCAAGCCACCCAACGGTGTGTGGCGGAGGGCACTTTACGTGCCACTGTCATTACCTCCCTTTCCTGTTCCAGTCGCGTATGGTCTCCTACAGAGGGGCACAGCGCTGTCATAGTTATTAACGCAGAGCGCTACTTAGCGATGCCAACTTACAAACGCATAAACAGCCTACTTACAACAGTATTGAGAGCGGCTGTGATGTGAGGTCTGAGTCGGGTACGGTCAATTTTGGGGCAGGGGAGGAGGGGGGGGGGGTTGCTCCAGAATACATTCGAACAGTATCCGAATTAAGTGATCATTCGACACGAAAATTAGTCTACTTCGCTTATTTTCATTCGATTATGTCGTATGGTATTATATTCTGGGTTAACACTTCCCATTCTAAAAGGATATTTTTGCTCAGAAACGAGCAGTTCGGGCAATAAGTGGTGTAAGTTCGCGAACCTCTTGTCTACCCCTGTTCAATAGTCTGGGTATTTTCACATTGGCCTCTCAATAAGTATATACTCTTTACTGTCGTTTGCCAAGCTGGGTAGCCGCGCGGCATGGGTGGGTGTGTTGTCCTTAGAGTAAGTTAGATTAAGTAGTACTTAAGCTTAGGGTCTGATGACCTCAGTAGTTTGGTTCCATAAGACCAGAAATTTCCAAATTTTACTGTCTTTTCTTGTTAACAATATCAGCTTATTCCCAAGAATAACTTGTCTGCAGAAAGGTGTGCAGTATACTGCTGCATCCATTTTCAATAAGCTACCACAAGAATTCAAAAATCTTAGTAGTAATCCAAGCGCTTTCAAATCGAAACTGATGATCCATCATGGGTCACTCCTTCTAATCTGTTGAGGAGATCCTCGAAAAATTATGCTGATTGTTATGCTGTATTGTTAATTTCGTTTACTTAAACTTATGGCTTGACTTTTTTGGGTTCATAAACACTTTATTTTTATCTGTTTTACTTTTATGTAATAATTTCATGTACTGACACGTTCCATGACCTTGGAGATTTGCTCCTCAATTTTGTCCTACGGATCTTGACATGTAAATAAAAATAAATAAATAAATAAAAGTCTGGTATACACTCCTGGAAATGGAAAAAAGAACACATTGACACCGGTGTGTCAGACCCACGATACTTGCTCCGGACACTGCGAGAGGGCTGTACAAGCAATGATCACACGCACGGCACAGCGGACACACCAGGAACCGCGGTGTTGGCCGTCGAATGGCGCTAGCTGCGCAGCATTTGTGCACCGCCGCCGTCAGTGTCAGCCAGTTTGCCGTGGCATACGGAGCTCCATCGCAGTCTTTAACACTGGTAGCATGCCGCGACAGCGTGGACGTGAACCGTATGTGCAGTTGACGGACTTTGAGCGAGGGCGTATAGTGGGCATGCGGGAGGCCGGGTGGACGTACCACCGAATTGCTCAACACGTGGGGCGTGAGGTCTCCACAGTACATCGATGTTGTCGCCAGTGGTCGGCGGAAGGTGCACGTGCCCGTCGACCTGGGACCGGACCGCAGCGACGCACGGATGCACGCCAAGACCGTAGGATCCTACGCAGTGCCGTAGGGGACCGCACCGCCACTTCCCAGCAAATTACGGACACTGTTGCTCCTGGGGTATCGGCGAGGACCATTCGCAACCGTCTCCATGAAGCTGGGCTACGGTCTCGCACACCGTTAGGCCGTCTTCCGCTCACGCCCCAACATCGTGCAGCCCGCCTCCAGTGGTGTCGCGACAGGCGTGAATGGAGGGACGAATGAAGACGTGTCGTCTTCAGCGATGAGAGTCGCTTCTACCTTGGTGCCAATGATGGTCGTGTGCGTGTTTGGCGCCGTGCAGGTGAGCGCCACAATCAGGACTGCATACGACCGAGGCACACAGGGCCAACACCCGGCATCATATTGTGGGGAGCGATCTCCTACACTGACCGTACACCACTGGTGATCGTCGAGGGGACACTGAATAGTGCACGGTACATCCAAACCGTCATCGAACCCATCGTTCTACCATTCCTAGACCGGCAAGGGAACTTGCTGTTCCAACAGGACAATGCACGTCCGCATGTATCCCGTGCCACCCAACGTGCTCTAGAAGGTGTAAGTCAACTACCCTGGCCAGCAAGATCTCCGGATCTGTCCCCTATTGAGCATGTTTGGGACTGGATGAAGCGTCGTCTCACGCGGTCTGCACGTCCAGCACGAACGCTGGTCCAACTGAGGCGCCAGGTGGAAATGGCATGGCAAGCCGTTCCACAGGACTACATCCAGCATCTCTACGATCGTCTCCATGGGAGAATAGCAGCCTGCATTGTTGCGAAAGGTGGATATACACTGTACTAGTGCCGACATTGTGCATGCTCTGTTGCCTGTGTCTATGTGCCTGTGGTTCTGTCAGCGTGATCATGTGATGTATCTGACCCCAGGAATGTGTCAATAAAGTTTCCCCTTCCTGGGACAATGAATTCACGGTGTTCTTATTTCAATTTCCAGGAGTGTATGTGGTCCTACAGACTCTCGATTGAGTTTAAATCCGGATAGTTCTGTGAACTCATCCTGCTGCTCTTCCAGCTACCTACGTATACCGAGAGCTGTGTGACGTATTGGACTGTCCTGCTGGTAGATGCCATCGTGCCGAGGAATAACAGACTGCATGTAAAAGTGGACGTGGTCGCCAAGGATAGAAAGATACTTGTGTTGTCCATTGTGCCTTCCAGACAGACGAGAACACCCACGGAATGCCTCGAGAACATTCGCCAGGCAATGACGTTCGCTCCTCCGGCCTGGGCCCTTCTGATGGCTGTTGCAGATTGCTTGCCTCCAGACGTTCCAAGCTGTACACGCCAACAGCCATCTGTCATCTGAAAGGCCATCTGTCGCCACTCACTGCAAGTCCAGCTGCGGTACTGGCGTTCAAATTCCAGCCTTCATCGCCGGTGGACAGCAGTCAGCATGGGAGCATGAACCAGGCGCCCCCTGAGAATGCCAGTATGGAGCAACGTTCGCAGATCGGTCTTTGAGGCGACACTGTTGATAGCCACTTGCTTCATCTGGGCTGTCAGTTGCTCAACAGTTGCTCGTGCGTTCGCCCATACACATCTCCGCAGCCGTCGTTCACCCCTGTAATTTATGGACAGTATTGAACCATAGTTACCTTGGCGCCGGTTTTGGATAGCGCCATTTTTCCACGCACGGTATGCTTTAATCACGGCGGCACAGAACAGTTTACAGACTTAGCCATTTCGGAAATTCTTCCAGCCTTGGCCCGAAAGCGATGATCATGTCTTTTTGGACGCCAAATAAATCCCTCCGTTTCCGCGTTACAACGACTGCACTGTTTTCCGCGTTCCCCCGACACGCTTTATATACCCTCTGCTTCTAGTGCTGCTAAGTGCCGTTTGGTTTCTGCATGTTGACGTCGAACATAGGCGGTGGTCACATTAATGTGCCTGGAATGTGTATACCGACTGTAACAGCATCGTTTTGTAATAATTCCTTCTCTTACCCTAGAAGCTACATTTACATACAAATAATTTTGCTCTGTTAAGACTTACATTTTAAATTCTATTTGCCAAGAACTCTTAAATCCAATCACAAAGCTGCTCTGATGGTCCGAAGGCTCGTATTTCGTTCATTAGGTGGCCGTGTGGAACGATGTGGCACACCGGCATCAACCTGGGTACAAGTAACTACTTCTGTCTTTGTCACGTCTAGTAACAGAGCGAACAGAGTTTCACCAGTTCACGGAATCCATGTTGATTCTTATACCAGTTCAACCTGCGCAGTTTGTTCAAATGTGTGTGAATTCCTAAGGGAGCAAACTGCTGAGGTCATCGGTCCCTAGCCTTACACACCACTTAAACAAACTTACGCTAAGGACAACACACATATCCATGCCGGAGGAAGGACTCGAACCTCCGGAAGGAGGAGCCACGCGAATCGTCACATAGTGCCTCTAACTGCGCGGCCACTCCGCACGGCTGCGTAGTTTGAAACTGCAACCTTCATGCGCATTAATTTTAGTTTGGGACAAATTTTACAACGAGCAAAGTTAAATATAACTGCAGTTAAACGAGTATAGAGCTTTAATTCCGTGCACATGATGGTAAAACTTGCCATACGCTCAAGTCTAGCTGTGAGATAACACATTTTTGCACTGCATCTTGAGTAACATCTGAGATTAAGCATATCGTCTGAAACAGTATTTAGACCTACTGAATGACAAACGGAACTCACAAAACAATCATATTTGTGCTATATTACATACAAAGACTCCATGAAAACCGTTTCATAGTTAGTTCTATAAATAAAAAAGAATTGTACGACACCGCCTCTTACTTAATTTACAACACAAAATTAGTAGTTGATATTATGTTAGATAGTTACCCACTAAAAAAGCACACCGTCAGCCAGCCACAAGTGGCCCATCGGGACCATCCGACCGTTGTGTCATCCTCAGGTGAGGATGCGTATAGGGGAGACGTGTGGTCAGCACACCGCTCTCCCGGTCGTTATGATGGTTTTCTTTGACCGGAGCCGCTACTATTCGGTCGAGTAGCTCCTCAATTGTCATCACGAGGCTGAGTGCACCCCGAAAAATGGCAACATTGTCCTTAAGCTCTATAGACATGATCTGATTCAAGTTGACCACTTCAGACTAATCTAATATATTACGACAAAATTTAAATAAAGAAATGTCGTAAAATTCGGTTACACTCAGATCATTTACAATATGTATAAGCAATAGCTGGTTCATAAATAAATAAGCCAGCATTATTGCGCAAATGTGCTCATGATAAATACAACAGATTGTCGTTAAGAATTGTTTAAACAGTTATCTAAGCCTTCTTGACAGAAGCAGCTTTTGATTTTCTTTTCAAACATGGTTGACCACTTACAAATTAGCACAGCTTTTAATAGCACGTGCAGTCGACATTTAAATAAAGTTACTGGCAAAACAGTAAACTGTTAATTAAATAACTACGAAAGTATGAGAATATGAGGTACTGACGCTGTGTTCGTTTACTGTGTAATAGTTGTGGCTAAGATGTTCTGGCAACCATTTGCAAAACTAAACAGATGTAAAAGACAACGTAAATCAATAAATAAAATAGATACAGATACGTCGCTTTCAGAAATGATAGCTATAGTGCAATGCCATCACCTGAGATATCATTTATTGAAAATACACAACTGGAAATTGAAATAAGAACACCGTGAATTCATTGTCCCAGGAAGGGGAAACTTTATTGACACATTCCTGGGGTCAGATACATCACATGATCACACTGACAGGACCACAGGCACATAGACACAGGCAACAGATGCACAATGTCGGCACTAGTACAGTGTATATCCACCTTTCGCAGCAATGCAGGCTGCTATTCTCCCATGGAGACGATCGTAGAGATGCTGGATGTAGTCCTGTGGAACGGCTTGCCATGCCATTTCCACCTGGCGCCTCAGTTGGACCAGCGTTCGTGCTGGACGTGCAGACCGCGTGAGACGACGCTTCATCCAGTCCCAAACATGCTCAATGGGGGACAGATCCGGAGATCTTGCTGGCCAGGGTAGTTGACTTACACCTTCTAGAGCACGTTGGGTGGCACGGGATACATGCGGACGTGCATTGTCCTGTTGGAACAGCAAGTTCCCTTGCCGGTCTAGGAATGGTAGAACGATGGGTTCGATGACGGTTTGGATGTACCGTGCACTATTCAGTGTCCCCTCGACGATCACCAGTGGTGTACGGCCAGTGTAGGAGATCGCTCCCCACACCATGATGCCGGGTGTTGGCCCTGTGTGCCTCGGTCGTATGCAGTCCTGATTGTGGCGCTCACCTGCACGGCGCCAAACACGCATACGACCATCATTGGCACCAAGGTAGAAACGACTCTCATCGCTGAAGACGACACGTCTCCATTCGTCCCTCCATTCACGCCTGTCGCGACACCACTGGAGGCGGGCTGCACGATGTTGGGGCGTGAGCGGAAGACGGCCTAACGGTGTGCGGGACCGTAGCCCAGCTTCATGGAGACGGTTGCGAATGGTCCTCGCCGATACCCCAGGAGCAACAGTGTCCCTAATTTGCTGGGAAGTGGCGGTGCGGTCCCCTACGGCACTGCGTAGGATCCTACGGTCTTGGCGTGCATCCGTGCGTCGCTGCGGTCCGGTCCCAGGTCGACGGGCACGTGCACCTTCCGCCGACCACTGGCGACAACATCGATGTACTGTGGAGACCTCACGCCCCACGTGTTGAACAATTCGGCGGTACGTCCACCCGGCCTCCCGCATGCCCACTATACGCCCTCGCTCAAAGTCCGTCAACTGCACATACGGTTCACGTCCACGCTGTCGCGGCATGCTACCAGTGTTAAAGACTGCGATGGAGCTCCGTATGCCACGGCAAACTGGCTGACACTGACGGCGGCGGTGCACAAATGCTGCGCAGCTAGCGCCATTCGACGGCCAACACCGCGGTTCCTGGTGTGTCCGCTGTGCCGTGCGTGTGATCATTGCTTGTACAGCCCTCTCGCAGTGTCCGGAGCAAGTATGGTGGGTCTGACACACCGGTGTCAATGTGTTCTTTTTTCCATTTCCAGGAGTGTACATTAAGTGATTAAAAATTATTAATTTAGAGATTCATTGTTTAAACGATTTTTGCTGTGGGATATTAAATTTTGTTGTTTTAAAGGTACTGAAATGTTTTTGTGTCATCGGATATGCCTCATTTTTCTGAGATCGCAGATGTATTGAAATCCCCTTCAATATGTAAATGTGACCTACTGTCGAAGTTTAGAAAAAAATTTGTGGTAAGGACTATGGGACCAGACTGCTGATGTCATCGGTCCCTAGGCTTATGCATTACTTAATCTAACGTAAACTAACTTACGCTAACCACAACACACAAACCCATGCCCGAGGGAGGACTTGAACCTCTGACAGTGCGAGCCGCACGAACCGTGGCAAGACCCCCTAGACAGCACGGCTACCCCGCGCGATGAAGTTTAGGGAGCTGTTACTTAGGCATTCTTAAGTTTGTATGACACTGTCATTTCCTCGAGCATTACCTGTTGCACGAAGGACATGCGAGTGAGAGCCGTCTATATTTTCAGCGTCGGGAACTACCCGTTCCTGGCTACGCTGCTCGCTTCTGCACGTGGCTGGCCGGAAACCATCAACTAGTCAGACTGGCCGCGGAGCGCTCTGTGCCCTGGCCTCGCTAGCGTCCAGCCGTACAACGAATTCATCTCACCTCAGTATTAGGCAGAGGTGGGCGAATAACTCCACACGTACCCGTAACGTTACAGTACCGAGGGCCATATTGCTACCTTGGAAGGTCGCATTACGGCCAGGTATTATGTGACCATTATGGCTGATCAAATCTACCCCATGCAACAATATTTGTTCCCTTACGTTGATGCTGTGTTTCAAGAAAATAAGGCCCCTGTTGACGCACGCGGAGTGGTTTTGTGAGCACGAGGGCGAACTGTCCACTGTCCCCTCTCCATCAGAATCACGGTATCTCAGTAGGATTAAGCCATTGTTGTCTACTTTGGAGAGAAGGGTTAGTGGTCACTATTCACCTCCATTATCGTTACCTGAACTTACCACTATTTTTCAGGAAGAATGGTATGACGTCTTCTTAAAAACCATACAGGACCTTTATTTATCCATTATGAAACGACTGGAAGGTGCTTTGAATGACAACGGTTTTCCCATACCATTTTGAAAGCCATTCAGGACCTGTATTTATCCACTCCGAGACCACTGGAAGCTGTTTTGAATGCCAACGACTTTCCTACACCATTTCAGGCATAGTAATATGTTGCATTTTTTGTATTTCCATATGTCTGTCCATCTCCTGTAGCTCAGGTCCCATTCCACAATCGACTTGCTAATGTCACTCTCATGACAACCACATTAAGTCACATCCAATTGCTAACACAATTTGCACTTTATCAGATCATTAAGCTGTAGATACACTGACACCATCTTAAGCGAAAGATCATACAAAGGACTGAAAAAACAGAGACAGCAGAAAAGGAACCCCCCGTCACCTCGACAATCACGTACTCGTCAAGTATGTATCTACCACAGTGTGGCAGATTCTGTAGGAATTATTTATCGCATGCTGACCACTTCCATTACTAAAATCATGCCACATTTCGGTATGAAGCCTACCTGACACCCCACACGTTTGTTGCACCTTTCCCAAAATGACCAGGCACTTATGTACATTATCTCTCGAAGCTCCCATCAGTAATTCTCTGGCACGCCATGACAGCTTAAGTTCTGCCCCCAAAATTGTAGTTTCAAGTTCCAATCTACCATTTATATGTTGCCCTTTGACAGACCATACCCTTCTTTAATCACTTATCTCACCATTAAAACCCCTTAATGTGGGCAGCTGACATTCTGTAACTATTATTCAGTGAGAAACTTAGCTTCAGAGTTTTGATGGAAAGTAATGGTGTGTTTGCTTGACTTCGTCACTAGCCAGGAGAACTGAGAAATGGAGACCCTCCAGAAATAATACCAAATGTCTAAATCAGATCTGATATCGCGACATATGTTCTGTTGTTTCTACAAAGAGAGAGCGAAACAGAGTATATAGAGACAACAAGCTCGATATTTTATGGTTTGTATTACGTAAATATAAATCACTTTTAAGTAAATCTGCTTTTCTGTAGACAGTTACAATGAATAATATTAAAATGGATCAGCAACTGAAAATGAGTATGTAAGCGTAGGATCTTCATCTGGCCAGCAAAACAAAACATAAGGTAAGCTAATGACCGTATTACTGTCCCACAGAGGGTCTGACCACACTACCCCAGAAACAGCGATGTCGCTGGTGGAGCTGCTGAACACCGTTGTTGTTAGAGTTGCCGCTTACTGTGGCCATCGACGTGCTTTGTCGTCTTCGTATAAAGAAAAACGTGGAAACGATGGTGTTTCACGCTTTGTTGTCCAAAATATTGCTAAAAGTCACGTACTCAGAGTAATCTCACACTTTAGTGGGTACACTGTACTGAAAAGATCACAATTTGGATTCCAGAAGAGCTCCTCGACTGCGATTACCATTTATAAAAATCACTTTATAAAAATCAATTTGGACCGATGGCCTTTGTAGTCTGGTCCCTTCAACCCCTAAGAACCATAAATCACTTCAATAATGAAATATCGTCTTTGGAATTTTTCTGGTCTTTTCAAGGTTTTTGATTGTGTAGATCAAGTTACTCTTTTAAAAAACACTCTTATTTTATTGAATTGATCGCTTCACGCACAGCCGGTTTCGACCAAACTTAACAAATGGGATGCAAAAGATCGGGCCGAATTATTAAGTGTCTAAAGGGTACAAAATTTTAGTGACTGGGGAGAAACCACAAAGAGCGTCCGACAGGGTTCAATACACGAGATTCTCGAGCTGACAGTGGGTTCCTTTTCTTTCCTGTTCGTCTCTCTTTTACAGTCTTTTGTATGATCCTCTATTATCGATCGTATTGGTGCATATACAGGGTGGTCCGCTCATTGTGACTGGACCAAATATCTCACGAAATAAGCTTCAAACGAAAAAACTACAAAGAACGAAACTCATCTTGCTTGAAGGGGGAAACCATATGGCGCTATGGTTGGACCGATAGATGGCGCTGCCATAGGTCAAACAGATATCAGCTGGTTTTTTTAAAATAGGAACCCCCATTTTTATTACATATTCGTGTAGTACGTTTTAGTTGGACCACTTTTTTCGCTTTGTGATAAATGGCGCTGTAATAGTCACAGACATATGGCTCACACTTTTAGATGAACAGTTGGTAACAGGTAGGTTTTCTAAATTAAAATACAGAACGTAGGTACATTCGAACATTTTATTTCGGTTGTTCCAATGTGATACACGTACCTTTGTGAACTTATCATTTCTGAGAGCGCATGCTGTTACAGCGTGATTACCTGTAAATACCACATTAACGAAATAAATACTCAAAATGATGTCCGTCAACCTCAATGCATTTGGCAATACGTGTAACGACATTCCTGTCAACAGCGAGTAGTTCGCCTTCCGTAATTTTCGCACATGCATTGACAATGCGCTGACAAATGTTGTCAGTGCATTGAGAATGCGCTGACACATGTTGTCAGGTGTTTTCGGTGGATCACGATAGGAAATATCCTTCAACTTTCCCCACAGAAAGAAATCCGCGGACGTCATACCCGGCGAACGTGCGGGCCATGGTATGGTGCTTCGGCGACCAATCCACGTGTCATGAAATATGCTATTCAATACCGCTTCAACCGCACGCGAGCTGTGTGCCGGACAGCCATCATGTTGGAAGTATATCGCCATTCTGTCATGCAATGAAACATCTTGTAGTACCACCGGTAGAACATTACGTAGGAAATCAGCATACATTGCACCATTTAGATTGCCATCGATAAAATGGGGGCCAGTTATCCTTCCTCCCATAATGCCGCACCATACATTAACCCACCAAGGTCGCTGATGTTCCACTTGTCGCAGCCATCGTGGATTTTCCGTTGTGCACAATAGTGCATATTATGCCGGTTTACGTTACCGCTGTTGGTGAATGACGCTTCGTCGCTAAATAGAAGGCGTGCAAAAAATCTGTCATCGTCCCGTAATTTCTCTTGTGCCCAGTGGTAGAACTGTACACGACGTTCAAAGTCGTCGCCATGCAATTCCTGGTGCATAGAAATATGGTACGGGTGCAATCGATGTTGATGTAGCGTTCTCAACACCGACGTTTTTGAGCTTCCCGGTTCTCGCGCAGTTTGTCTGCTACTGATGTGCAGATTAGCCGCGACAGCAGCTGAAACACCTACTTGGGCATCATCATTTGTTGCAGGTCGTGGTTGACATTTCACATGTCGCTGAACTCTTCCTGTTTCCTTACATAACGTAACTATCCGGCGAACGGTCCGGACACTTGGATGATGTCGTCCAGAATACCTAACAGCATACATAGCATACGCCCGTTGGGCATTTTGATCACAATAGCTATACATCAACACGATATCGACCTTTTCCACAATTGGTAAACGGTCCATTTTAACACGGGTAATGTATCACGAAGCAAATGCCGTCCGCACTGGCGGAATGTTACGTGATACCACGTACTTATACGTTTGTGACTATTATAGCGCCATCTATCACAAAGCGAAAAAGTGGTCCAACTAAAACATTCATATTTCTTTACATACTACACGAATATGTAATAAAAATGGGAGTTCCTATTACAAAAAAAAAAAAAACGCAGTTAATATCCGTTTGACCTATGGCAGCGCCATCTAGCGGGCCAACCATAGCGCCATCTGGTTCCCCCTTCAAGCAAGATGAGTTTCGTTCTTTGTACTTTTTTCGTTTCATGCTTATTTCGTGAGATATTTGGGCCTGTCACTATCAATGGGCCATCCTGTACACAGAGTGTTTGGGGAAGAAAGGTCAATATTTTACACAGTGATAGTATAAGTAATTCTGAACAAAAAATGTTATATGAACAATGTTTCAGAGAAGTACAGCTATGTTACACATTTTTACATAGTGTGTATTTACTTTGCATTTAGTACATAATGCATTACAACGTGAATGTTACATGTCTTCAGTCGAAAAAACGTACCATTTCTTTTACAAACGTCTTTAACACTTATCGTACAGATGTTGTACAGTTCAAAGAACAGGTCGACCATCCCACCATGAACGTCAATGCGGTAACTTGTGTTTCTTGTTCAATTGCCTGTCGTTGGTTCCTAATCAATTCAGCAGCGTCCATGATGCGATGAAGCAGTTTATCTCGTGTATTTAGCTTCACTTTGTGCACCTCTGATTTCATACAATCCCATATACAGAAATCTAAAGGTGTAAGATCAGGTGATCTTGGAGGCCAGTTAATAGTATCACCACGGACAATCCAGCGATTAGGATAGATGCGGTTGAGGTGATCCCTCTGTCGTTAGGTAACATGTGGAGGGGCACTGTCATGTTGAAAGTACATTCCAGTTCGCTTGGCTATAGGAACGTCTTCCAGTAGTTCCACAAATGAATTTTCCAAAAAATGCAGATACCTCTCTCCCGTCAATCGCTGATCGATAATAAATGGACCTATCAGAAGGTTACCGATCATGCCGCACCAAACATTTATGGCAAAACGAACTTGGAAGTTGCTATCCACTGAAGCGTGTATATTTTTCCGTGACAATATATGATTATTGCGTGTGTTGTTTATTCCATGACGTGAAAACTGGGCTTCGTCAGTGCATAGTATGTATGGAAGCCAATGACTATTCTCAATTACCCAGTGACAGAATATAAATCGTTGGACTTTATTGCCAGCTTGGAGATTTTGGACAGCTGTATGTGAAATGGATACAGATTTTCCGCATGTTATGTTTCCCACAGACGTGTCTGTGAGATATTCATACGCAGGGACATTCTTCGTATGCTCGTACCGAGACTTCGCTCAACACTGCAATAATTTCTTCCTGTTCTTGCAAAGTTCGTTGGTTGTTGACGTGCACGCTCGGACGAAAAATGTCTGCTTGGAAGATAGACTGTTGCACGCAAAGTGTTAAACACTTTGGTAAACACCCTGCGATCAGGTAATCGTCGAGTCGGAAATCGCCTGTGGTATTCTTCTGTTGCAGCGGTAGCACTACCGCCGCAGAAGCCATTAACATACACCATATCTGCGTATTCCTCATTACTGTAGACATGTGGCAGTATTCAGTTAACACCCTACACTACCAGCTAACCGATCCGTCGCTTACGCGACACAACTGCGACACAACTGCGCAAACAGCGGGTGATTGTACTACATACGTCACATGACCATAATACGTGGTAGGTTGCATAGCCTAAACATGGCATGTACCCGTGCATTGTTTGCAAGAAAATCACGTTACGGTCCAGTTGTATTGCGTATACGTTTACGTTGTGCACATCAGTTTTGCAGAATTAAAGTTCCTTCCAATCCCCATACCTCCCTAACTAAGCATTTGCGTACCTATGTTCATACAAAAATTTTTGTTCAGAATTACCTATAGTATTACTGTTTAAAATATTGACCTTTCCTCCCCATCCACTTAGCATTCAACAAGCAGAACTGGTAATTTTTTCAGGCGAGACCAGTTTTGTAATAAATACCGTTAGAGATAAATCAAGGGAAGAGATGGTAAATAATGTTTTCCAGCTAATCATAAAATTGTTCTCAGGATGTGGATTCTCCCTAAATTTTGAAAAAGAAAATTATATTCATTTCTGTACAACAAACAGCCATATCAACAACTGATGTAGCTCATGAGCAGCAGTCACTACGTAGTATAGAATGCCCCAGATTTTTGTATGCACAAATTGATGAAAACTTGAACTAAAAGAAGCATATTAATCAGCTTGTCAAACAAGTACGTCCAACTACTTTTGCTCTGAGTATAATTGCTAATCTTGGAAACAAACGAATCAATCTCCTGGCACATTCTGCATACTTCCACTAAACAATGTCTTACATAATAATGTCCTGGGGTAACTCATCACTTAGAAAGAAACTATTGATGGCATGAAAGCGAGCTGTAAGAGTAATACAGGGTGATTCAAAAAGAATACCACAACTTTAGGAATTTAAAACTCTGCAACGACAAAAAGCAGAGCTAAGCACTATCTTTCGGCGAATTAAGGGAGCTATAAAGTTTCATTTAGTTGTACATTTGTTCGCTTGAGGCGCTGTTGACTAGGCGTCAGCGTCAGTTGATGCTAAGATGGCGACCGCTCAACAGAAAGCTTTTTGTGTTATTGAGTACGGCAGAAGTGAATCGACGACAGTTTTTCAGCGTGCATTTCGAACGAAGTATGGTGTTAAACCTCCTGATAGGTGGTGTATTAAACGTTGGTATAAACAGTTTACAGAGAATGGGTGTTTGTGCAAAGGAAAAAGTTCTGGACGGCCGAGAACGAGTGATGAAAATGTAGCACGCATCCAGCAAGCATTTGTTCGCAGCCCAGGAAAATCGACTCGCAGAGCTAGCAGAGAGCTGCAAATTCCACAATCAACTGTATGGAGAGTCCTACGAAAAAGGTTAGTTATGAAACCTTATCGTCTGAAATTGGTTCAAGCACTGTCTGCAGCTGATAAGATTAAAAGAATCGATTTCTGTGATTTTATCCTTGCTCAAATGGGAACAGATGAATCTTTCGTTTCAAAGATTGTCTTTAGTGATGAAGCAACTTTCCACACTAACGGGAAAGTCAACCGTCACAATGTCTGTATATGGGGCACTGAGAATCCGCGGGAAACAACTCAGTATGAACGTGACTCGCCTAAGGTGAACGTTTTCTGTGCCATTTCAGCCAATAAAGTTTTTGGTCCCTTTTTCTTCGAAGGTGCTACTGTAACTGGACTACAGTATCTGGAGATGTTAGAGAATTGGCTGTTCCCTCAGCTCGAACAAGAAGCACAACAATTCATATTTCAGCAGGATGGAGCGCCACCACATTGGCACTTATCTGTCCGTAACTACCTGAACGTCAACTACCCGAGGCGACGGATCGGCCGCCAGGCAACCCGTGACAGAGCACTTCATCACTGGCCTCCAAGAAGCCCTGATCTTACCCCCTGCGATTTTTTCTTATGGGGGTATTTTAAGGATATGGTGTTTCGGCCACCTCTCCCAGCCACCATTGATGATTTGAAACGAGAAATAACAGCAGCTATCCAAACTGTTACGCCTGATATGCTACGGAGAGTGTGGAACGAGTTGGAGTATCGGGTTGATATTGCTCGAGTGTCTGGAGGGGGCCATATTGAACATCTCTGAACTTGTTTTTGAGTGAAAAAAACTTTTTTAAATACTCTTTGTAATGATGTATAACAGAAGGTTATATTATGTTTCTTTCATTAAATACACATTTTTAAAGTTGTGGTATTCTTTTTGAATCACCCTGTATATTGTGTTCACCCACGGACGTCATGGGTGTACTACTTCAAGGAGCTAGGAAATTTAACTGAGCCGCCACAGATCATATATTCGGTAGTAAAATTCGTCATAAATAATCTGTCACAATTTGAGAAAAACAGCGATGTCCATTCCTAAAACACTGGAGTGAAAAAACCTTCATTACTCATTACTTCAGCTGTCAGTGGCTCAGAAAGGAGTTCATATGCAGCAAGAAAAATTTCTGATCATTTGCGAAATAACGTAAAATGTCTGACATACAGCATAGCAGGTTTTAAATCTAACTTAAAATCATTTCTCCTGTACAACTGTTCCATTGATGAATTTCTACTTAAAAGCTGGTAACTAGTAAAAAAAATTTTTATGTGTAACTGCATGAGTAGGACTACAACAATTGTGTGTTCATTAATGTTAACACTAATCACGTAAACAGCATTTCGATGAAAGAATGGTTCAAATGATCCATCGAACATGTAACTAACTCTCCAACTGGCCTGTCAGCACGATCTTAACGCTTAAGCAGAATACTAACAGCGCCCTAATGATGTACGAAACGAGGAAAGTCTTCGCCAGTCTTTTGTGGCTGACTTGAAGACGAATGGAAAATGTCCATTTGAAATGTGCAACTTAATTTTAATCTATAAAAATATGGTGTATCTCTGTAGAACCAGAGGTCGGTCCTCACTGGTGTAAGACGACGCAATAGAGACACAGTTTGCCAACGAAAAGAAAGAGAATGAAATTAAAAAAACAGTCTGCGTCATATGCCTGTCTGCGGGACTGCCCGCATGTCAACATCATGGCTCCTGTTTTGAAAACATAATCAGCGAAGTAGGTAACTAAATGTCATCCTCCACTACTCTTTTCAAGATCTAAAACTACACAGTCGAATAAGTAACTACAGTTTCGTCACCCGTCCTGACATAAATTGCGTTCTGAGAAGCAAATACAAGTTTGGTACGTTTTATTTTTATTTGCGCATAATTTCCGCACCTCTTCTTAAGCTGCCATGTGCCCTTTCTGCAGAAACCGGTCGCCACTGTCTGCTAGCTAGGAGCTGAATGACGAGGAGGTCTTGTCGTAAAAAAAGATGCAGGCAGAAGAAAGTTGCCGGATTTGGCAGTGCGCCGCGAATTACAGCTGTCTCAGCAAGCGGACACGATCCGGCGCGCCAAGGTCCAGGCTTCATTAACCGAAAAGCTTGTTGCGTCATTCACTTAACCGTGTCATGTCCGTTAGTTTTTTGTCCAGCCTCATTATTTCTGGTGGCACGTGTCACGCGCACGCTGACAACCGATGAAGGTCGCTCGCAGACTGCAGGCGCCGCACGCGCGACTTCATTCGAAGGCAAGACCTTCAGAATGTCCCACCATGATGCTCTGAAATGATTTTGCTAGAAATCTTAGAACTAGAGCCTGTTGCGGTCAGACTCTGAACATGTTCACAATGATTGTAGTACTAAATGTAATTATAAAAATTGATCATGAAATCTATTCACAAATTGTGGATGCGGTACCATGGCAACTATAAAGTTCGCTGGAAACATATGGAAATTTGTGCCGGACCGGGGCTCGAACCCGGCTTTCCCGCTTGCCGCTTTAACAACTTCTTTTTTTAATGAATGGACCGTTGGGGACTCAGGGGGTAGCGTGGGCAGGGATCCAAACCCGAGGCCTGGCTACAGTGTCCTCCTGACCGCCATCGAGCCTGTGGGCCACAAGAAATTGGGAGACACAGGAATCAACAGATATGGAAAGCTTTGTTTTTGTTTATTTTTTTTGTTGTAATTTAGATATTATTACGAAATTACGTGGAAATTCTTCCAATCCAATCTTACTCTTTTACTCGCTCCTGTGAACGGGAACGCGTTATGCAGATCGTGGTGCCTCTATCGTCCATCTAGAAAAGATAACCTGAACATGCCTAAATAAGGCGAAACGCGTCGGTGAAAAATTAAAAAACTAAAATTGCAGCCAAGACTGTTTCAAACAAATACAATTACGCGGAACATTGCAAAACAAAAAGAATTCTGGGGAAAAGAAAAATAAATAAAATCGACTCATTTACGGTGCGCTCTTCCATCCGCGGAGGTCGGTGGGTAATATCAGTCACTGGAAGGTTGACCGGGGAGGGGGGGGGGGGAGATAGATGCCCTCAGCTCCAGGCACTCCCCAACTAAGTGGAGGGCTAACAGAGAGCCCTGGAAGATGGATGGCAAATCACATTCGGTAACGTGGTCTGTGTTCGAGCACTGCATGGGCTGTTTGTAAACAGGTCCATAAGTCGAGGCGGGAGTTTGGTCCCTCACGGAATAGGTAACCGATCGACCACCGCTTCGCCCACGCAATGGCATGATATTTGGCGGCGGAAAATGTTTGTCCTCCGGGTATAGAAACATTCGCGAATCGATCGCTTCTGGTGGCACTCGGTGATGGCAGTCAGTGATGTGCTACACGAGTCAAATGTTGAAGTGTGTGTGAAATCTTACGGGACTTAACTGCTAAGGTCATCAGTCCCTAAGCTTACACACTACTTAACCAAAATTATCCTAAGGACAAACACACACACCCATGCTCGAGGGAGGACTCGAACGTCCTCCACAACCAGCCGCACAGTCCATGACTGCAGCGCCCTAGACCGCCCGGCTAATCCCGCGCCTACACGAGTCGCCAGACGTCGTGCAAAGAGGCATACGTCAGACGGTGGTCGTCAGTGTCGAGTTGCTGGCAAAGGAGACAAAGTGGGGAATCCGATAAACCAATGATGTGCAGTCGCTGTTTTGTTGCAAATTTCCTGCGATACCACATCGCCCGGACATCCGTAGTGAGGAAGGGCACGGTGGATGGCAGTCCACACTATGGGTCACCAGACTGAGGGATTTTGGTCTCCATTGCAGAGAACACGGTGCAATAGTAGGTTGTAAAAATCCTTGGTCCTGGAAGGACAGGTTTCTGGGAGGCTGGTATGTGTGTAACTAGTCGCCAGAAAAATCGAAATATGGGACAAATGAGGCACAATGGGGCCGACAGAGACCTCAGTGGTGAGGTGGACGCAGGCAGGTGGACCTCAAGCAAGTTGCGTATTAGGGATGTGCCCCGCCTGGTCCATTGTCATCTCAACAACTTCGGCTATCCGAGCATGCTTCAAACACCGAGCTTAATCTACATTCGTCCCAGAGTCTGCTTCCCATAATTCTCATACAATTATGTGATTGCCGCAGAGGGAGGGATTTATTTATTTTTCTCGTTAGGCTGTCCTGGTTTTGTCATGAAATACGTTAGTTCATTGTCTGTGTTTGGCAGTGTCTGTGTAGTTCGACGCAGGGTATTGCGTCGAACTATACAGACACTGTGAAATAAAGACAAAGCACTAACGTATAAAAACTGAGCTTCTTACAAGGCACGACAACATATTTATATTGTAGTGATAATGGGTGTTCCGGCGTAACGAAAAGCGCCGGCACGAAGACGAAGAACGGAAGAGCAGAGAAGGCTGTGAGACTACGTCAGCCAATAGCCCAGCGTAACGAAAAGCGCCGACACGAAGACGAAGAACGCAAAAGCAGAGAAGGCTGTAATACGACGTCAGCCAATAGCCCACTGACTAGGACCGCACCAAGACAAGAGCAGCCTCTACAAAAAGAAAATGTAAGCGTCGCTTCTGCCAGCCCCGGCCGCACAATACTAGGCCAACACTAGGAGAGCACTACCATAGCAGTTATTAATGTTCCATATCCATTGCTTGTATTGGCGACGAGGATGGGATGCAATGTGGGTCTTGCCCACTCATCTCTTATAGTGTGCCTGAAGGATGCTGTGTTCTCAGACTGCTATAAAAAAATTCAAGCAAATAACGTTAATAGTTTTATTACAATAAAGAAGATAGACAATGCTTAACTTTGTATTACAAGAATGTGTCGCAAGCGATGGGTGGCAGGCAAAGAGTCAGTGTCTTCTTCTGTATACTATGTCCATACAAGCAATGGATATGGATCACTAATAACCGCTATCGCAGATTTCTCCTAATGCCCGTCTAGTACTGTGCGGCCGAGGCTGGCAGGAGCGACGCTTGTATTCTTTTCGGATAGGGGCTGCTCCTGACGTGATACCGTCCTAGTCAGTGGGTTATTGGCTGACGTCGTCTCACAGCCTTCTCTGCTCTTTCGTTCTTCGTCTTCGTGCCGGCACTTCTCGTTACGCCGGAACAATGGGTATCTGCCATACACAGTGGGCTACAAGTCATTGCATTCTAGCATCCATTGTGGACCAATTTAAATATTTATTTGCGACTACTTCTCTCAAAGCCTTCCTACCACAAAATCCACTATACTGTAAACACAGGCCTTCTCTGTAGCAGTTCTACAATGAATATTTTGCTCAGGCAATTATTTAAACTGCAATTGGAGGCGGAAGAAAGGAAAGAAACTATTGATTTCAGTTACATTGAGAATTTATGCGGATATGTTGTATCAGCGGCGACGAGCGAAAATGTCTGCAGACCCGGGACTCGAACCTGGGGTCTGCTGTTTACTGTGCAGTTCGAATCCCAGTCCGGCAGACATTTACGCTCGTCGGCGCTCAATGCAGCTAATATTAATAGTACCCTCCTTTTCTTTTCCTTTCTCCCTCCTCCATCTTCAGTTTACATAGTACGTATCACAGCTGCGTAATTCGCGTGATGTCTGTTCTTAAGGGCATGTCAGAAAGAACAGACACCATGCCCTTTATGTAATTCAAACACTGTTTCAGAAGAACCTAAGCCCACTTCAGTCAGTTTAAGCTCGTCTGTAGCTATTGTCATAGTGATCTTTTTGTTGGAGACGACAATCGTCTTATTTTCTCTTCCACCCTCTTGACATAGTTCTTGAAATTTTCTACTAGTATTGAATTCAGTAGAGTCTGTATAACAGAAACTTAAAGAGAATTTAAACTGTATGCCGGTCAGCGAATAAAAGGCAGAATCTTGCCTTCCGCAAGCAATGCTCTTACCGAGTAAACTAGCCAGGAAAGACTCACTAGCCGCCCTCAGATTTTCAATTCTATAGATACCTCTGTACTGCCTACAGCCATCACCCCACTACAGAAAGCAAGGTTCGTTGTAGATATTCTGGCTTCTGTCAAGAGAGTACACGCAAGGTGCACTGATGAGCCAAAACATTATGACCACCTGCTTCACGAGGCACTGGTCCACCTTCGGAAAGCAGTTCAGCAACGATTCTGTATGGCAAGGATTCGAAAAGTCCGTTGTTAGTTTTCAGAAGATGTGACACAGTTGACGCAAATTATGGGATGATGGTATGTAGGTCTGCGCTGGTGCCCAGTAGTATCCCAGATATTTCTCCCGGGTTCAGATCATGAAAATTTGTTGCCCAAGATGTTTATGTGAGTTCAGCGGGATGATGGCTTATCCATGTGTCACCATCGAGCTTTTGTAACAACAAATATTATTCATCCGACCAGTCGTAATGGACACTGTCGTTGGGTCAACATGAGAACTTGTCTGATGTGGAGCCCTGCGTTGAACAGTGTGTGCTGAATGGTGTACTTCGAACACTTGTGCCTGCATCAGCTTGTACCCTGACGTCAAGTCTGTTGGTCGCAGATCGCCGTTTAACTTGCATAACAGAGCGGTACAACCCAAACTTTTATGATAAGGTGTGGATACTGAACAACTTGTCGCATACTCCTGGTTTCACCCCCGTTAACCACTTCCCATAGATGATCAGGACAGCCGACCAGTTCTCCATTTCCATGATGTTTATTCCTAGGAATCAGTCGATAAGAATTTGTCCTTTGTCAAAGTCGTTTATGTCAGCGGGTTTCCCTACTAGCGGCCCATATCGTCACTAGATTGATTCTCCATTCGTGTTTGCTCTACTAATCAAATTCCTTGCCACGTCATGTGCCCACACTGCCACCAGGTAGCATCCAATCTCGCGATGGGCAGTGGTTCTATTATTCTGAGTTATCACTGTGCGTCTAATGAATGAGAAACAGTCTTCATGAATTTGCTAACTGCTCTACATAAGAGATCTCATGCAGACGCGGTTCAGCGCAGAACCGCCCAAACATTCGAGCGATTCAACGCAAGGTGGAGTGATGCTGTTACTCTGTCCTGTTTGTGCAGTGTAGGCACATTACCTAAATTGAACGCAAATCGCTTGATCGGATGTCGTGGCTGTTAACGGAATAGTTTTCATACGATTTTAAAAAGATATACAGTGAAAAAAAATAATTCCTCCCCATATTACAGCCTGACATATTCGCTTGATAAAGGACTGAATTTGTTATCTTTGTGCATCATAGTTACTGTGTTGCATAAAATTCAGTAAATCGTTGCACGAAATATTAAGAGTTTTCAGAGGTAAAAACACAACGTGTAGATTTTGCTTATGGTTCATTTTAGGTCATGCATTTCTGAGTATAAAATGCAACAACATATCGAAATTGTATTTGACGTTGAGAGGAGAAGGATATTTACCTCTGTTCCCGAGATATTGACTTGTATACCTATCATAATGGCTCTGAACACTATGGGACTGAGGTCATCAGTCCCCTAGAACTTAGAACTACTTAAACCTAACTAACCTAAGGACATTTCACACATCCATACCCGAGGCAGGATTCGAACCTGCGACCGTAGCGGTCGCGCGGTTCCTTACTGAAGCGCCTAGAACCGCTCGGTCAGAAAGCCGGCAATCATAAGGTCACCTGCAGTTTTACCCACGCGCAAAACGAATCACGTGGTCATAACTCGTGTGGTATTTCATAAACTGTTCACGATATCGAAAGGAGCCTTTTTTGCAAATGATAGTACGCAAATATGTGGATATTTTGATGTACGATCAATGCTTGAAACTTTTCTACCTATCAAGATGTGAAAGTAGCTACACTTTCTTCCGATGGAACGATTCTCTTCCTTTAACAGCATTTCCTGTCTCATCAAAGAATAATTCTGCAGCATTCCAAACGCTGATAGTTATGATGTTCTATGAAGGCTATTTACCTCTAGTTGAATCCTCTTTCTTGTTATGTCACAAGATGTAATTAAAGTAACTACTTGTTTTAATTACTTCCGTTTCCATCGAGTTCTTTTGTTTATTAACAACCTTCAGACTGCTTTATAGCTACATGTAATGATGTCAACTTGTTAGCTCTTTAGTAATTTTATTGAAATGGTGGTTATATGGAGGCGTCCCACATTTTACTTCAGTTTCTTTTCTCCTGTGAAGCCAGCTACAAGGTAAAACTACATGTCACCATCTTCAGAATTCACAAGACCTATACAAGAATACAGCGTAATATATGAGTAGACCGACTAATCAAAAACTGATTAGTAGTTATGTAGGTCTACAATTAGTCTTAATACACTTTGATCAACCTGCATGTCCAAGACAGATAATAATTAAAAACAGTTTGATATGAAATTAGTTCCCCCTCTGAATGGCCCATGAATGACTAGGATATTTGGTGTCAGAAGAAAACTCTCCCCTGCATAAAATACGTGTGTGGAACTGGAAAATCCCTGATAACTGATGCAATAGAACGTACCATCTGTCATGCACTTAGGAGTGGTTTGCAGAGTATGGATGTAAATGTAGGTGTAGACGTAGACAACGCTCTTCAACAATAGTGCTCAAAATTCCAGATATTGTAACTTGGGATACATACCGCATACCGTGCCCTCTTCGATCGAAAATGGCAAACCAACTGGTTGCGTCCGCTTTCTCACAGCGCGCGTCACACAAAGCTCTTACCCCTGCCCCTTCTCCCCCCCCCCCCCTTTCCATCCCCTTGTCATCGCTCTCGCAGGACAGTTCAATCACTGGTGAGTGATCTATTCACGTGAAGGAAGGCCTGTCACGGAAATGAGTACAATAGCCTACGGTTACTCGTTGTCTTGATGCTACGTAATAACCTGCAACAAAGGAATCACACGATGTACGGACGAGAGTAACTGAATTAATAATCCATGAGAAGAAATAGAGGCGTACGTGACGTACTGAAGTTTGGCTCGTTCCGGGGGCGTGTTCGTGTAGTGGTAAGGCGACCGCCCACGGTAAGTGGGAAATCAGGGTTCGAGCACCGAACCGGCACAATTTTTGTGTCGCTTTAGCTAGTACACTATACCCATTACAGTTGAGTTTTAGTAATAAATTTCGAAGAAAATATTTTTAAGGTTTAAATTATAGCTTAATGATACAATAATGCAACAATAACAACAATAAAAAGTAAAATATCACAGCCACAATATTAATTATTAAGTTTTTTTTTAATTGTGTATAATCTGCAGGTTTAGTCAGTGATTCGCAACAGCTTTCCCGAAGCAGACGGAATTTCCTGTACCTTTACTTGAAACTAGCCCACCGGTCTTTCCTGCGAGTCAGTTAGTGAGTTATCAACTAAGTGAATTACATCTACCATTGCATTTACATTTACAGCTGTTGAATGCCTATTAATCATTGATAATAATTAACCTGATGCACTTTAATCCACTCATCAATGGATAAGTGACAGTGTGATGTCCGTGTCTCAGTAGGCACCATCTTGGCAGCATCTGAGTTGGAGATGATGACGACGATGTTGCTGATTAATAATGGAACAAAAATATGTCAGTCGCAGCGTGTTTCGATTTCTCACTTGGCAAGGTCGCTGCCACAAGAAGGACGTCAAACCAACAGACGACTGATATGACAAAGCAATTGTGTACAGAGCTTGGAAGCTAAGTACGTACATATTTCAATGTCACAATTATGAAAGGTAGATAACTGATGTTCTATTCTTTAGTAGGTCAGCTAGGGTCCTCCGTGCACGATAGCATGTCAGTATCATTGCAGATTGTATCAAGATGTATGTACTCGTATGCCGTCCTCAACTCGTCAATATGAAGATATTTTATGCTCTGCCAACGTAAGAAATTCTTTCATTTTATTATGTTAAAAGTACTCGGCCGTGCAAAGCTGGTGTATCTTTCAATGCAATACGATAATCATTTTCCTTAGTGCTTGTATGCTTTGCATGATTTCTCTAACCTGCGAAAGCAACAGTACCTCTCACACGTTGGTGCAACGTACGGTCCTCTCACGTCCTTTTTTCTCTGTAATCCTGACTTACATTTACATCCATACTCGTGAAAGCAGTTAGATGCGTGGCAGAAGGCAGCTCACATTGTATCACATATTAGGAATTGTTTATGTCCAACTCGAGTGCGGAGCGCGGGAAAATGATTGCTTAATTCCTTTGTTCGTTCTAAATTTACTCTAATCTTGTCTTAGAGACCCTGTGAATGCGGTGCATAGGGAGCTGTAGTATATTCCCAGATTTCTCATTTGCTTCTGTTTC
The DNA here is from genome assembly GCF_023864275.1 of Schistocerca cancellata. Classification (NCBI taxonomy): domain Eukaryota; kingdom Metazoa; phylum Arthropoda; class Insecta; order Orthoptera; family Acrididae; genus Schistocerca; species Schistocerca cancellata. The sequence continues at coordinate 927,401,463 of NC_064626.1, read as the reverse complement.
CTGAACCTCTGTAGGTTTTTCGGGATAGTTAGCCCCTGCCTTCAAGTGGCTGTAATTGCAGGTTTATCAGCTCTTTCACAATGCTCTCTCGTGAGTCAAATCGACCTGTGATCATTCGCGCTGCCCGTCCTTATGAACGTTGAATATCCTCTGTTAGTCCTGACAAGAGTTGTAAAACTACCACAGGCTACTGTAGACTATCATAAGTAAGTGCAGACTACCGTAGTTTTTCTAGTAGCTTTGCTCAGTTAAGGTCCTATCCACATTACCTATATGTTAGGTGTGTTGCATACATATCGAGCGTTACCTCATAACTATCGCCTTCTTTACATACGCGATCAGTGTCTTACTAAATTCCACTAAAAGCCGGATGCGGTGAACTATCTAGAAACTGAGTGAGGATATAATCATATTATAGGTCCAGGCAGCCTACGGAATATTTTTTTTGTACATTGCTGTCCTCCTCTCTGTTACTTAAAAATAAAATGTATTTATAGCAAAACTGAAATTGTAGACGTTTAGTTCAAGTTTTATTCTAGAACAGCTGATTTTTCAAGTGAAACAGTGGGACGTTGTACTAAAAATAAAGGAAAGAATACAGATCATACAGCATTACAAAACGCAATTTTCTCAACGCAAAAGTGAAATTAAGAAAAAGAAACAGCTTAACAGAAATACATCAAACATTGCTTCAATACTTGGTCGAACTTACATGACACATATTTATGTTGTTCGTAAACAACTTCGGCATTTCTCAGCGGTAACGGGAAACTTATGCACCTGATGATTATGAACAACATTCTATTGAGTACAAAACAACATATATATAGTTTATACATGTAAACTGTACTTCCATCGAAATTAATTGTTTTGTTTGCATAAAAGCGCAGAAGTTAGGCAATCAACTAATTTTTGTTACTTATAAATAGCAATTTATATTCTGTGAGTGTGTACAATACACGATGGACTAACACTGAATGATGTAAGGTTCTAGTTATGTCAAAAACAAAACAAGAGAAGTCGTCGGTTCCCAATTTCTCTCATGTTGTTGTTGTTGTTGTGGTCTTCAGTCCTGAGACTGGTTTGATGCAGCTCTCCATGCTACTCTATCCTGTGCAAGCTTCTTCATCTCCCAGTATCTACTGCAACCTACATCCTTCTGAATCTGCTTAGTGTATTCATCTCTTGGTCTCCCTCTACGATTTTTACCCTCCACACTGCCCTCCAATGCTAAATTTGTGATCCCTTGATGCCTCAAAACATGTCCTACCAACCGATCCCTTCTTCTAGTCAAGTTGTGCCACAAACTTCTCTTCTCCCCAATCCTATTCAATACCTCCTCATTAGTTACGTGATCTACCCACCTTATCTTCATACACATTGAATTTCTTTCACTGCCAATGCTACCAATACTGCCGGTAGTCCTGCCATTTACTACGTCATTTATGTAGTGTATCTAAAGTACCGAAGCGTAGCGCAAGTATAGTCTTGAATCATATCGGTCCAAAACACTTGAGCAGTATCTTGGGATGGGTAGCACAAGTGTTTTCTTAGCAGTCTCCCTTTTAGGCACATTGTATTATCCCAGTATCCTACCAGTGAACCGAAATCTGTCAGCTGCTGTACCCATGATCTTATGTGATCCTTTATATCGCTATAAACTGCTACACCCAAGTATTTCTAGGAGTTCACTGATTCCAGTTATGACTCAGGTTTTAATGTAGTCACAGGACACTATAATTGTTTTGTCTTGTTTTTTGAAGTGCATAATTTGACGTTTCAGAATACTACCGTGACATTTCCAAATTTATAAGTGTTTCAAAATTTTATCGTAATCATAGTCATTCTTTATAACACAAAAATAAGACCACGCTGTACAATCAGACATTACATATATCGTGGTTATAGGCGCTACAGTCTGGAACCGCGCGCCCGCTACGGTCGCAGGTTCGAATCCTGCCTCGGGCATGGATGTGTGTGATGTCCTTAGGTTGGTTAGGTTTAAGTAGTTCTAAGTTCTAGGGGACTGATGACCTCAGAAGTTAAGTCCCATAGTACTCAGAGCCATTTGAACCATTACATATATCCAGATGAAACAACATAAAGAAGACAGGCTAGCCACTACGGTGAGAAAAGTAGAGCGGCCACACAGCAATAATTCCTTGTACATGGTTTACAGGTTTGGCTCTGTCACTAGCGACTTCACCTGCAGCGCTAGACGAGACGCCGGCTCCAGCTGTGGCCGCTGTTCGCTGGTGTCGCGCCCCTCCTAATAGGGAAACACTGACCGCGTTAACGGCTGCAGCCGTCGCGGCGCGGCGCGGCGTCGAGACACGGGGACCCGAGCGCAAGTGGGTCGCCGACCCGGCGCGCCGGGTTACATAAAGTTCTGGGCCAGGCGCCAGATGTCGGACGCCAGCGCAATGGGGACGCCCCGGATGACCACTGCCTGCGCGAGTCTCCGGGCAGTGCCTGTCCATGGTCTGACGCAGTCTGTTCGCTATCGAAGTAGTCATGTCGATAACCTGCTATCGGCTATTAAGTATTGTCCAACACTCGAGCTCAGTCAAGAAATTTTATCATACACAGAGGTGACAAAAGTTGAGGGGTACCTGCTAATATCGTGTCGGACCTCCTTTTTCCTGGCGTAGTGCAGTAACTCGACGCGGCATGGACTCAACAAGTCGTTAGAATCCCATACGGAAATAGTGAACCATGCTGCCTCTATAGCCATCCATTATTGCGGAAGTGATGTCATAGCATGTGCTCAAACTGACCTCTCAAAAATGTTCAAATGTGTGTGAAATATTATGGGACTTAACTGCTAAGGTCATCAGTCCCTAAGCTTACACACTACTTAACCTAAATTATCATAAGGACAAACACACACACCCATCCCGAGGGAGGACTCGAACCTCCGCCGTGACCAGCCGAACAGTCCATGACTGCAGCGCCTGAGACCACTCGGCTAATCCCGCGCGGCGAAAACTGACCTCTCTATTACGTCCCATAAATGTTCTGTGGGATTCACGTAGGGATATGCGTCGCGAAATCATTCCTACGAAGTGCCCATAATAATCGCCAAACCAGTCGCGAACAATTGTGGACTGGCGACATGGCACATTGTCACCCATAAAAAGTCCATCGTCGTTTTGGGACATGAAGTCCATGAAAACGGTCTCCAAGTAGCCGACCATAACCATTTCCAGTCAATGATGGATTCAGTTGGACCAAAGGACCCACTACATTTCATGTGAACACAAGTCACCCCATTATGGAGCCACCACCAGCTTGCACAGTGTCCTGTTAACAACATGGGTCCATGGCTTCGTGAGGTTTGTGTCACACTCGGACCTTACTATCAGTTCTTACCAAATAAAATCGTGACACATGTGACCAGGCCACTGTAGGGTTGGTCACGAGTCCAGGAGAGCCGCAGCAGGCATTGTCGTGAGGTTAGCAAAGGCGCTAACGTCGGTCGTCTGCTGCCACAACCTACAAACGCCAAATTTCGCCGCATTGTTCAAACAGATATATTCGTCGTACGTCCCCCTTTGATTTCTGACGTTATTTCAAGCAGAATTTCTTGTCTGTTAGCACTGACGCAAACGCAAACGCAGCTGCTCTCGGTCGTTAGGTGAAGGCCGTCGGCCACTGCGTTGTCAGTCGTGACGGGTAATGCCTGGAATTTGGTATTCTCGGCACACTCATGATACTGTGGATCTCGAAATTTTCAACTCCATAACGGTTTCTGAAATGGAATGTCCTCTGCGCTGAACTCCAACTATCATCCCGCCTTCAAAGTCTGTTAACTCCCGTCGCCAATAATCACGTCGGAAACATTTTACCGTGAATGACTTTGACAGCTCCTCCAAGGCATTGCCTTATATACCTTCTGTACGCGACACTACTGCCATTTGAATACCTGCATATCGCTACACCATGACTTTTGTCACTTCACTTTATTTACTAATCGAATTGGCTGATTTGATTCAGAACCAGACAAATATCGACCACCACAGACTTGTCCCGCCAGCGCTCGTTACATGCTGTTCTAAGAGTTATGAGTGCAAATGAAATGGTTAAAATGGCTCTGAGCACTATGGGACTTAACATCTGAGGTCATCAGTCGCCAAGACTTAGAACTACTTAAACCTAACTAGCTTAAGGACAGCACATACATCCATACCCGAGGTAGGATTCGAACCTGCGACCGTAGCAGCAGCGCGGTTCCGGACTGAAGCGCTAGAACCGCTCGGCCACAACGGCCGGCTAGTTATGAGTGCAAAGATTTGTTTTGTGTATCAGTTTTCTTACTGATTTGACGTGACCCGCACGATTACCTCTTCCGTGTCAGTCTCTTCATCTCAAGGTTGCATTTGCACTCGACACCCTTGATTATTTCTTGGGTATACTCCGGTCTCTTTCCCTGCAGTTTCTGCCTTCTACGGCTGCTTCTGTTTCCCGGACGCTTTAATACGTATCCTGTCTTTCCTCCCCCTTATAATTAGTGCATCCTGCATATTCTTTCCCTCACCGATTGTACAGAGATTCTTCGCGTTTCTTACCTCATCAGTCCATTAAATTTTAGAGTTCTCCTGTAACGTCAAACCCTTCAGATGCCTCGTATCTCTCATTTTACCGACCGAGCGAGATGGCGCAGTGGTCAGCACACTGTACATGCATTCCGGAGGATGAAGGTCAGATCCACGTCCGGCCATCCAGATCCCGTGCTATCTCTAAATCCCTTAGGAGAAATACGGGGATGGTTACTTTGAAAGGGGACGACAGAGTTTCTTCCCCTCCTTTCCTTAACACGAGCTTACGCTCCGTCACTAAAGACCTCATTACCGACGGGACACTGAACCCTGATCGTCGTACAACAAATGTCATTTGTTTCCTTCTACGACCACCAAACTTTTTTGTCGTTAGACTGCTGGTGTCGGTCAGCGACGACTGTCTTGATGTCTGCAGCAAAACATGGAAAAAACCAAGACATCTAGCGGGCAGTCTACCTCTCAAAACAGTGAGATTTAACATAACGAAAACTATTACTGTCATACATGCGCTTAAGATATGACAAGGCACACCTGTTTTAAATTGATGAAGCCGTAGCAACATCTTCAAAAGATATACACAAATCAGGCTAGCATCCTCGTACATACACTCAGGAACATTCGAAATAGCGCGCCAAGAGGGCAGTATCGGATCGAAATGAAATTTATTAAACATAATGACTCAGAGGAAAGTCAAGACATGCAAGAAAAATACAGTGAGTATGTAAAACCATAGCTTAGAAACTACATACCTTTGGTTGATTCATTTATCTTTATATTTTCTTCAACATCCTATCGTTTAACTTCTGTAATTAGTCTACGATTAATTCGATACTATAATGAAGTATAATCTCTGTAATGACATTTTGTCTTCCTCATATAATCTCTTTGGTTATCTTTAAAATTAAATAATTTTATTAAATAATTTTCTGTAGAACTACCAATATATGCAAGTGTTCTGTTTTATTTAAAATGTTTGTTTGCTGATATGTAAACTGCCGACCTTCACTTAGGGTTTTTAGTTGTTTTCTATGTAAACGGTGTTGTGGTTCCCTTCGGGAACGGAACTGTGTAGCGCGCGCAAATTGTGGTTGGCCTAGGTAGAAAACGTGGAACCAAGAGTCACTCCGGGACGAGCTACCAAACTGTCAACTGGTCATGTAAAAGTTGTACATTGTGCTGGTGCCGAGAGAGGCTTTCCGTGCCGGCTTCCAATGCCTCGGATGGATGGATAAAGAGCTGGAACTATTCTGGAATTGATATCTATCATCTCCACCAAGAAATGACAAGAGTCCAGCAGTTCTACTTGCAAATCCACCTATCAACATGCAATCGCCACCACACTGCGCAATCACTGAAAAGGAACCAAGGAATAGCAGAAATGTATGGAGAAGGATCAGGTCATTGCCTGTTTTAGTGTGCACAAATATAAGGTAACTTATTCTCGAACTCTTATACCTACCTTGACTTTTTGTCCCTAGTCACACAACCACTTAGGGTCCTTCCCATGCCAAAGTGATTACCGAGTGTCCTTATTGAAAGAACATTAAAACTCAGTGTTTAACAGAACTGAGTAATATAGTGAATAATGCTTGCTGAAAATAATTTTTCTATTATAACTGCTTATTAAAATTTTGTTGCCAACTTCTAAAGTGAAAGTTCTCAAAACTGAGGCTTACAAAGTTTTGCTTGGTAAATGATCACAATGCAAACCAAAGGTGAGCTGTTGTTTTATAACCACATCAAGTTGTGTTCTACTGCAGTAAGAATTGAGAGCTAATTCTGTTGAAAGTTACATGTTCATACTTGTTAAGGGCTTGTTTCTTTAGTGTATTGAAAGTGTGTTTAGTATTCTCTGCTACAGTGGTCAAGATTAAGGGCCCCCCTCCACCGAAAGTAATTCAAATGCACAAAGTTACTTAATTATAGCAAGTTTCAATTACTCGTCCTATTCAAGTGAAATTCTGTACAATATTGGGCTCCACTTGTGTATTAAAAGTGCATATTAATGGCGTAACAGGACCAACAGTTTGTCTGTTGAGCTCATGCTAGAAAATGATTAATAGAAAGACCACTATTTATGAAAACAATAATTTCTTTATTCAAAAGACAGTGAGAAGTAACCTGTTAGTGAATTCCATTTAATTTTCATTCTAAATAGAAAAGTATTTAGCTGAGAGAGACTCATCCCGTAACCAGGTCGTAATTATTCACTGAACTACATTTACAATTTTATGTCAGCTAGGAAAATTCTGGAAAAGTAATACTGAACCTATGTCCAATTTATGATTCTACAGTGAATATTAATAGTAATGTTATAAAGACCATGTAGTTTGAATAAGCCCTGAAAGTAACAGTGTGTAGTGTTATAATTTTATATTTATGCAAATTGTTTGTTCTGCTCTAGCTGTTAGTTCCAACCTTAACGTTAACATATGCAGGTGTCAGAGTTCATTGCACTCGCGTGTGGCAAAGTATAGGTTGTGTTTGTCCGTTAAAGTTACTAATAACTATTTTCTTGAACGAGAATGTCAATCATTCTATCGCCTAATTAGGCGTTTTCTTTATCCTTTGAACAGTGTGGATAGGTTAAATATTGTTTATTACCGTTTAAATATTTACGTACTTCTAACTTTCACTTACGATAAGCCACCTTCGTTAGGTATATCACGGTTAACACAACTAAAATCCTTTCAGAGGGTAACACTGCCCTGCTTCTTCACACTATAATTACTTGAATAAAAATAATTTCACTAGACGAACTGTCTCCAGCTTTGAGGTTATGGTGTAGCAGTAGCGGACAATAGTGTTATAAGTACAAGTAGACAAACACAGCGCAACACCAGTAACACGTTGGACCACCTTTTGCTGCAAGACGTGCCGCAACACGGCCGACATTGAGTTGTTTAGAAGTCTGCTGTTGTCCTGAGGTAGACTGGCCCGCAAATGTTGAACAGCCACCTCCAAATCAGGTACAGAGCGACACGGCGGCACTAACTGGGCCCACACGAGCTCTACGGGGGACAAGCCCAGGGAGCAGGTCGTACATGGAAGAGTCGGAGCATGGCGAAAGAAGTTTTGCGCAGTTCGAGCCGTATGCGGACGAGTATTACCTCGCTGCAAAAGTGCCCCAGGTGGACCATGCAGGAAAGATCACACACAGGGTCGAAGAATGCCATCAACGTAACACTGGTCCGTTAAGGTTCCACGTACCGCAGTTAGATGGGACCGGCTATCATAGGGTATTGCTCTCCAGATCAGTACGCCGACTATGCGGTGATGTGGCGTGTGACGGCGTGGACGGATCTGTACCGCTCCCCAGGCTGCCTCCACACCCGTACGCAGCAATAATCCGTCCCCAAAACGATTTAGGATTGATTACTAAATACCACTTTTTGCCAGTATGTGACAGCCCACGTAGGGGTCGCTGATGTCTCGGTGTTAAAGGTATTGCACGACCACGGCATCTGGATTGTACATTCGCATCTGCAAGGGACCTGAAAATGATTTGTTGAACAACTGGAACCCGTACATGTGTTTGTATCGTGGAATGACGCACTGTAGGATCCCTGATCGCTTGCCGTACGGTCCTTCGGTCCTCTCGCATCGTCGTCTTCCTGGTCGCTCCAGACCGGGTACGTCGCACGTGGGTGCCCTTTCGTGTCCACTGCTCCCAGCACCGTCTGACGGAATTCTCCGAACGTTTGACCTGGCGAACCACGAGCCGTATCGACGAGCCTACGGTTTTCATGTCAATAATTAGGCCCTTCTCAAACTGACGTAATTTTGAGAAGTATCGTCTAGTTCCTCTGCCGAGAATTCTGCGCCGATTAACTTCCTCCTCGACTAGGGATGTGATATTCACGTGTACGACTCGTCTACTATGGGCCATTTTGTAGGGTACCCTGCCAGACTGCAGCATCACTGCATGGTCAGTGGACAAGCGCAATGGCACCACACTTTGATCATTTGCATTTCGGATCTCATTGTATTTATTTGCTAAGTTTCACTTTGTGGCTTTCTTTCCTCTGATGCGCTATTTCAGTGTTCCTGACTGTATTTAAAATATGGTGATAACTAGGCCGCAGTGTCAGCGAAGTCATTCTGTTTACAGCGCTACTATTCATAACAAACTGAGAAATAGTAGACAAACAATATATTTGAGTCCTAAGCTCGTTAGATAGCGCTACTGTAAGCCTACACGTATTCGTCAATTACGTAATAATACAAAATTCCACAAAATACATAAATACAGCAGATAAAACCTGAAGTGAGTTTTAAGATGAATAAGTTACAACAGTGAAAAATGTCGTAAATTTAAAGGACAAATAAAGTTAATTTTTAAAACTACTGAAAAGAAAATAGTTACGTGACATTACGTGATCCTGAGAAACTCCTGCCGTTATTTTAGATAAAAAACAGTAACATATACAACAACAAGCTTTCGGAGCTAACAATATAATATAAGAATGATAAGTAACTTAACTGAAAAAAGGTTAAATGAGAACATTCTAGGACCACTGGGAGACGATATGGGACCATACGGAGTGAGGTAGATTGACTTCTGTAAAGTTCAGTAGTGTACTGTCATGAATGGCTAAACCCAGCACAAAGAAATACATAAATACATGTGGGATAATCCGTCAAGGAACCTAAAATCATTTGCAGACTATGTAATAAGGTGAAGGCAGCTGGTAATTACGAAACAATATGTAAGGGTAAAAAAGAGGAACAGAGTGTGGTCCCGATCATTTTATAGATATTTCAAAAATTGCTTTTCCGATTGTGACCAAGATAACACCCGACAAGAGAGAAGAGGATGCTGGAAGTAAACTATAGAGGATCCAAAATATACGATACACCTGCTACAGGAAGAACATGGAAGTTTGCATCACCAGATTATGATTGAATGCATCGGAGGAGGACTTGGATGCCAATGAACTATACGGTTTCTCGGAACAGTCGATTTTGGAAGCAGCAGAGGAGGCTTTAGGAAGGGAAGTAAGAATTGAATGGATTACTACAGAGTTGTTGGAGGTGGGTGAGGAAAGCAAGGAAATATTGTTAAGCTCTGGGAGAGAAGTGGATTGGAATAGGCACAATGTATATAAAAAAGCCTAATTAATTAAAAAGTAAGTGAAAAGAGGAGGCAGGGTAAAGACAATGTGGGAAAACAGATCATTTGCTTGGAAACAGGAGATAAGCAGAAGCGTGGAAAAATGGTTCAAATGGCTCTGAGCACTATGAGACTCAACTGCTGTGGTCATAAGTCCCCTAGAACTTAGAACTACTTAAACCTAACTAACCTAAGGACATCACGCACATCCATGCCCGAGGCAGGATTCGAACCTGCGACCGTAGCGGTCGTGCGGTTCCAGACTGCAGCGCCTTTAACCGCTCGGCCACTCCGGCCGGCAGAAGCGTGGAGAATGATAATGCGTGAATATGGCTATACGTCTGGCACCCACAATGCACCTGGTATCTATTGGACAGTAGAAAAAGTACTTCAGAGAACTGCTTGTAAAAAAGAAGAGACGTGATAAGAGTCTACTACAAAAGCAGCACATAAGGTAATACCGAACCTATTCGAGACGAAGAAGTAAAAGAGATGCTGAGAAAGGCAAGAAATGGAAAGACAAATGCACCGGGAGGAGCTGTGATGGAATTTTGGAAATACAGGCCCGCTCATACGTTGAGACTTACATGTAAATTGTGCAATTAGATTCTTGTTGGAGAGGAAATACCAATAGTGTGGTGTGCATCGTACGCATCTGCTATCTTTAAAAAAGGAAACCAGCAGCACCCAATTAATTATAAGGGAATTAGTGTTATGACATACGTTAGCAGATTTTTTAGCGCTGTACCGAAAAACACAGGTTGATGAATGAGATTGAGGGAAAGGTGCGAGAATACTAGGCAGGTTTCACGGTTGGACGGTCTTATAAGGATCGTATTTGTAGCTTAAGACACTTACGTGAGAAGACATGTTCTGAGGGTCAGGAAGTATTTGTAGATTTAGGAAAAGTGTTTGATTCTGTATCCATCAACGCACTTCGGAAAGCGAAGGAGTGTATAGGTATAGAAGCACAGTAAATATCCCTAATTCGGTGGCTATATAAACCATCGTACGCAGTAGTTAAAGTAGGTAGAAAGTTGAGTGAGCCATTACAAACATCGAAAGGGCTTAGGGTTCTAGTATGTCACCGACTCCGTTTAAAATATAGGGTGATTATAATTAAAGTTCCCCACTTGAACCAGTGTTGACGGAAAACTATTTATCGTATGGGTACCCAAATATATAGGAATGATGTTCAGACTGTGCGCTGCAAGATTCGCGTCCATAGAAGTGTTAGTGTCACGACTAGCCTTTGGACGCCGCTTCTGGGAAGGCGACGTAGTGTTCAGACACAAGCATCAAGGGAGTGCATTACAGTTAAGACACAAAAGAGTTAAAGACATTAGCTGCCAAAGGGCATTGATCTATATCAATTGAGAAAGATAAAAATTTGTGCGGAACTAGGATTGGAACAAAGGTCTCCCACTTACTACGCAGATGGGCTGACTGTTGCACCATCTGGAAAAAGCGGTCAGCGTATCAGCAATGACCATCTTAGCACGCCTCCCGTCAGAAGCAAATTCTCAATTTATACCACACACTACAGGCAGAGTGTCCTGCTCATCAGCTTCAGTACTCGGCTACAGACGGCATGTCGCCGACTCCCATAAGAGATCGAGCTTGGTGTGCATCTGCACTGAAGGGATCAATGGTAATCATCGCCATAATAATATACGTGGTGACTGTTCTTTCGGACATGTCCGAAAGCAAATTGTTTCTTTCAATGGACTACTCGTTATTCCTTTTCCGCATATCCTTATAAATGTTTCCACAAAGTTTCATTTTCCTACCATAACTCTGTTTTCATGGGAGCCTTCTCATTTAGCGGATCTCTTTTCTCTTTTCCGCGTAGACATGTAATCTTAGCTATGACTAAATATCAGAACTCACTTACTTTTGAGGACTGGTGCTAATAGTTTCTGTTCCGGAAAAAAATATGCATGTGTCAAAACCTTTTCTAATCTGTTGTTGTTTTTGTTATGGTTAACAGCCTGGAGACTGGTTTGATGCAGCTCTCGACGCTAGTGTATCCTCTACATAACTCTTCAGCTTTGTAAAACTACTGCAACCTTTGCCTATCTGAATAGGCTTTCTGTATTTGAGTCTTAGTCTTCCTTTACCTGTTATGCCCCGATCTTTCCCCCTCCCCCCTCTCCTCCCCCGCAGTTTCCTCCGTTACCAGACTAACCATCCGTTGATGCTTAAGTTCATGTCTTGTGATCGACCCCCCTTTTTTAAAGTCAGATTGTGCCATAAATTTCGTTTCTCCCCAATTTTATTCAGCAGCTACTCATTATTTACTCGTATTTAGTTCTCAGCATTGTTCAGTAGCGCCACGTTTCTAACTTAGCTTCTCTTGAAACTTCCTGGCGATTAGAACTGTGTGCTCGACCGAGACTCGAACTTGGAAACTTAGCTTTTAGCGGGCAAATGCTCTACCTACTGAGCGATCCAGGCACTACTTACGACCCCCCCCCCCTTTATTTCCACCAGTGCCTCCTCTTCTATCTTCTAAACTTCGCAGAAGCTCTCCTACAAAACTTGCAAGACTAACGCTTCTGGAAGTAATGATAGTGCGGAGACGTCTGAAATGGTTACTGTCCACGAGTCACTCGCACACGAGGCTACAATCCAGACAAATACTTTCAGAGAAGACTTCCTAACATTTAAATTTGTATTCTCTGTTAACAGTTCTCTCTTTTTCAGAAACGTTTTTCTTGCTGTTGGCAGTCTGCATTTTACATCCTTTGCATCCTTTCTACCTCTACCAGCATACTTTCTTTGCTGCCAAAATAATAGAAAACTCGTCTACTACTTTAGTGCCTCATTTCGTAATATAATTCCTTCAGCATCGCCTGCTTTGACTCCATTTCGCTCGTTTCACTTCTGTTGATGTTCACCTTATAGTCGACAGTATACATTCCGTTCAGTCAAGTACTTCATAGTTTCTGACAGAATTACAATTCATCCAAAAGCCTCCTACTTTTTATTTCTTCTCCCTGAACTTTACAAAAAAATGGTTCAAAGCACTTAACATCTGAGGTCATCAGTCTCCTAGACTTAGAACTACTTAAACTTAACTAACCTAAGGACATCACACACATCCATGCCCGAGGCAGGATTCGAACATGGAACCGTAGCAGTCGCCCGGTTCCGGACTGAAGCGCCTTGAACCGCTCAGGAACTTTTCATTTTCATCTATAATCTGAAAATCAATATTCTCCTTTCCTGTTCCAGTCGTGTACGGTTCGCAGATAGAACAATTGCTGGCGAGCCTTCGAACGGACTCGAATCTCTCTGATTTTATCGTCATGGTCTTTTCGTGGGATATACGCGGGAGGAAGCAATATACTGGTTGACTCTTCTGGGAAAGTGCGCTCTAGGAACTTCGATTGCAGACCATACTGCGATGCACAACGCATCCTCTATGAATCCCTCCTGGCATGGATCCCAGACTGACGAGCAATATTGAAGTATTGGTCGAATGAATGTGTTGTAAGCTACTTCCTTTGTAGACGGACTATATTTCTTGAGGCCTTTTTTCCGCTCAGTCTCAAAGGGCGTCTGCTTTACCCGCGATTAATTTTATTTGGTCCTTCCGCTTCAGCCGGCCAGAGTGGCCGTGCGGTTCTGGGCGCTACAGTCTGGAATTGAGCGACCGCTACGGTCGTAGGTTCGAGTCCTGCCTCGGACATGGATGTGTGTGATGTCCTTAGGTTAGTTAAGTTTAATTAGTTCTAAGTTCTAGGCGACTGGTGACCTCAGAAGTTAAGTCGCATAGTGCCCAGAGCCATTTGAACCATTTGAACCTTCCGCTTCAAATCGCTCCGTAGGCATACTCCTAGATATTTTATGGCTGCAGTGATTGTTCTGCAATTGTGGAATCATGCAATAATTGGCCTTTCTTTCTATGTGTACTCATTTCGTTAAAGTTGTTTATGTTGAGGATAAATTTCCACTCTCTGCACCAAACGTCGACCCTGTGAATATCTTCCTGCATTTCGCTACAGTTTTCCAGCGTTGCGAATTCTCTGTATACAACATCATCATCAGCCTCCGATATTATCTACCATGTCATTTACGTATATTGTAATAATGGTCCTGTAACGCTCCCTTGGGGCATGCACCAAGTTACTTTTAGGTCTGAAGACTTCTCTCCGTTTAGAATGACGTGCTGTGTCCTGCATGGTAGAAACTCTTCAATCCAGTCACACAGTTGGCCTGATGTTGCGTATGCTCGTGTTTTGTTCATCACGGAGGAGTGCGGAACTGTCCTCAACGCCTGGTGGGAACGAAGGAACACGCCAGCTACCTAGGCTCCTGTATCTAACACTCGTGGGCTCCTAGTCGATGCCATGAGAACCCAAGGAATGTCTACCGGCCGCCGTGTCATCCTCCGCATTGAAGTCTCATGCGGATCGGTACGGAGGGTCATATGGTTAGTACACAGCTCTCGCGGCCGTTTTCGAGACTTTCCAAACCGTGGAGCTGCTACTGCTTGATTAAGTAACTCCTCAATTGAGAGATGTAATAATACGTGAGCATTAAATATGTTCGCCGGCCGGAGTGTCCATGCGGTTCTAGACGCTACAGTCTGGAACCGAGCGACCGCTATGGTCGCCGGTTCGAATCCTGCTTCGGGCATGGATGTGTATGATGTCCTTAGGTTAGTTAGGTTTAATTACTTCTAAGTTCTAGGCGACTGATGACCTCAGAAGTTAAGTGGCATAGTGCTCAGAGCCATTTGAACCATTAAATATGTTCAAAATTCTACAACAGATCGACATTAGAGATACGAGCCTATAGTTTTGTGTGTCTCTTCGACGACCCTTCCTCACAACAGGAATAACCTGTGCTTCTTTCTAATTATTAGAAAGGCTTCGGTCCTCTACAGACCTACGGTACACTGTTCCCTTCCTGAATTATCATTAATTTTCTTCACAGGTTTCTCAGTTCTGACAATTACAAAATAAAACAGTTACGCTGACTGCAGTAACATTTAGAATTTATTGCTATTGCACTTACAGAAACTACTTTTATTTATCCAAATCGAAAGTAATCATTAAACTTGATTAATCTGTGGTTGATCTTAATTCTGGGATAAGCCTTTCTTCTAATACAGTCCTGTGATGATTAAAAGCTTAAGCAATATTGGAACTGTCGGTTAGAAACGAGATATTTTTTTACAGGATTATATTTTAGTTGCATGACGATACACTACGTGACATACAATTATGACCCAAAGCATTATGACCACCTGCTTAGTAGGTTGTATGTCCGCCTTTGGGATGAGATAGATCACTGATTCTGCGTATCAGGTGTCCGACAGTTTGTTGGTAGCTTTATGGGGATAAATGGCATTAGATGTCTACTCACAGGTCATGTAATTCGCGTAAATATCAGGCTCCTGATTCACGTATGCAGTATGGTGTCCGATAGTGTTCCATAGGATTTACATCAGGTGAATTTAGTCACCCAAATATCAACGTGAGTTCACTACAACACTCCACAAACCAATGTAGCACGGTTCTGGCTCCGAGACACGGAAAGCTATACTGCTGAACGGTGACACCGCCGTCGGTGAAGACAACAAGCTTGGACGCATGCAGATGGTTCGCAGCCGTCAGCGTGTCTTCAGTTACCACCACAGGTCCCAGGCAAGTGCGGGAAAATGTCCCCCATAACGTAATAGTCCTCCCACCAACCTGCGTCCATGGTGCGCTTCACGTTTTGAACCGCCATTTACCTCGATGATGGCGTTTTTGCAGACTACTATCTACCTAGTGTAGCAAAAATGTGATCCACCCGGAACGCTGAGTCGTTTCTGTCGATCGACGGTCGAATACCAACGGTCCCGTGCCCGCTGCAATCGTAATTAACGATGTCGTTGGATCAACATGTGGTCACTTAGTGGTCCGTTGCGGAGCTCCATGTTCAATAATGTACAGTGAACAGTGTGCTCCGAAACACATGTGCCTGCACCAGCATTGTACCCTTTCGTCAGAGATGCCGCAGATCACCATCTATCCTGCTTTACAGACAGACAAACCACCGAACACAACGCTCCGTGAAGAGTCGTGGACGTCCAACCATTTAGCGCCTGTTGGTAGTTTCACTCTCTTTCTACCTCTTTCCGTACATGTTCACGACAGTAGCACGCAAACATTCGACCATCTTCGCAGTTTTGGTGGCACTCGTTCCCAACCTCTAAGTAATAATACACAACTGGCCATTATAATTGCTACACCAAGAAGAAGTGAAGATGATACACGGGTATTCATTGAACAAATATATTATACTAAAACTGACATGTGATTACATTTTCACGCAATTTGGGTGCATAGATCCTGAGAAATCCGTATCCAGAACTACCACCACTGGGCCGGCCGAAGTGGCCGTGCGGTTAAAGGCGCTGCAGTCTGGAACCGCAAGACCGCTACAGTCGCAGGTTCGAATCCTGCCTCGGGCATGGATGTTTGTGATGTCCTTAGGTTAGTTAGGTTTAACTAGTTCTAAGTTCTAGGGGACTAATGACCTCAGCAGTTGAGTCCCATAGTGCTCAGAGCCATTTGAACCTACCACCACTGGCCGTAATAGCGGCCTTGATAAGCCTGGGTATTGAGTCAAACAGAGCTTGGATAGCGTGTACAGGTACAGCTGCCCATGCAGCTTCAACACGATACCACAGTTCATCAAGAGTAGTGACTGACGTATTGTGACGAGCCAGTTGCTCGGCCAACATTGACCAGACGTTTTCAATTGGTGAGAGATCTGGAGAATGTGCTGACAAGGGCAGCAGTAAAACATTTTCTGTATCCAGAAAGGCCCGTACAGGACGTGCAACATGAGGTCGTGCATTATCCTACTGAAATGTCGGGTTTCGCAGGGATCGAATGAAGGGTAGTGCCACGGGTCGTAACACGTCTGAAATGTAACGTCCACTGTTCAAAGTGCCGTCAATGCTAACAAGAGGTGACCGAGACGTGGCACCCCATACCATCACGCCGAGCGATACGCCAGTATGGCGATGACGAATACACGCTTCCAATGTGCGTTCACCCCGATGTCGCCAAACACGGATGCGAGCATCATGATGCTGTAAACAGAACCTGGATTCATCCGAAAAAATGACGTTTTGCCGTTCGTGCACCCAGGCTCGTCGTTGAGTACACCATCGCAGGCGCTCCTGTCTGTGATGCAGCATTCAGGGTAACCGCAGCCATGGTCTCCGAGCTGATAGTCGATGCTGCTGCAAACGTCCACGAACTGTTCGTGAAGATGGTTATTGTCTTGCACACGTCCCCATCCGTTGACTCAGGGATCGAGACGCGGCTGCACGATGCGTTGCAGCCATGCGGATAAGATGCCTGTCATCTCGATTGCTAGCGATACGAGGCCGTTGAGATCCAGCACGGCGTTCCGTATTGCCCTCCTGAACCCACCGATTCCATATTCTGCTAACAGTCATTGGATCTCGACCAACGGGAGCAGCAATGTCGCGATACAATAAACCGCAATCGCGATAAGCTTCAATCCGACCTTTATAAAAGTCGGAATCGTGATAGTACGAATTTATCCTCGTTACACGAGACATCACAACAACGTTTCACCAGGAAACGTCGGTCAACTGCTGTTTGTGTATGAGAAATAGGTTGGAAACTTTCCTCATATCAGTATGTCATAGGTGTCGCCACCGGTGCCAACCTTGTGTTTATGCTCTGAAAAGCTAATCATTTGCATATCATAGCATCTTCTTCCTGTCGGTTAAATTTCGCGTCCGTAGCATTTCAACTTCGGGGTGTAGCAATTTTAATGGGCAGAAGTGTAATTTGCCCTTCGTCAAAAGGGCTTACCTCAACGGTTTTTCCCATTCGAAGCCCATATCTTCACTAAGGTGATCCGCAGTCCGTGTCTGATCCGCTTACATACGTTTTTTACCGCGTCGCGTGCCCGCAACACCACCAGGCGGCATCCAGCGTCACGGTGGGCAGTGGTCACAATGTTTTGGCTGTCAGTGTATACTTACACAAACGTAGACACAGCAAAATAAGAGGACGTGGTCAAAAGAAAGCCGTTCTGCCGCAGCGGTAGTCGGTTCCAAGGACCGTGCTTAGCATGCGGAGGCTGGCGGTCCGTCACTTGGCATGCGGCGATGTGTGTGACGGATGGGAGAGGTCAGGAACACGTGCCGCCGCGTGCAGGCGCGTGCCGACAGATAAACAGCGCCGACCCCCGGGCAAGTGACAGCGAACTGCACCGTCAGCTAGAGGCGCGTGCACACTCTGATGTATCGGGAGTTTTGCTGAAATAAAGAACGAACGTCGCACGTCACGGATCTGTTCCTACTGCTTTAAGACTCACGTTTCCACAGTCCTTTTGATCAAATCAGACCATTCATAGATGAGGGGACATTCGTGATTGAGTCAGGAAACAGAATGGGAATACTCTGTCGTAACAACACATGCAACAAATTCGTACAACTGTTCTCACATCCAGAGGACCAGGAGAAATCTGCGATCAGTTTCAAAATTTACATTGCCAAAAACACAGCAGCAACATAAACAGACGTTCTTGAATTTCAAAAATGTTGCTTGCGAGTGAAGTTTTACAAAAAAAATTATCTTATTATTCTGATAATTTCCATGTTATATCAATCTGGGTACAACTGTATGAAATCAATTTTATCATACCGTATGCGTATCGCCTTTATTTTTCGAAATGTGTCGTCGTTGGCCTGGAATATGTTCACATTTATGAATTTACTATTTTGTTTTACGTGTGAGACCTGTCCTTTCAGGTTAGAAAAAAATGTAGCAGTTTCTTATTTACTATGAAGTGCAATAGCCTACACTTCGACGTGAAAGAGATGACTCTTTGCTTTGCTGCTTTTTAATCCTATCCTTTTGCTTCCAGTCATTCGAATTATCACCAGCACTGCACTGAGAATATGAGAAAAAGTTTTCTTCAGTTTTGTTTACAATTTTGTTGCGAGCTATTGAATGTTAAGGGCAGCAACTGAATGTTATTGTCAATTGTAACATGTTTATGATATCTATCATCTTTCTCTCTCTCTCTCTCTCTCTCTCTCTCTCTCTCTGTGTGTGTGTGTGTGTGTGTGTGTGTGTATGTTTGTGTGTGTGTGTGTGTATGTGTGTGTCCACATATGGAGGTCTCAGTGGGTATACATTCATGCATCGTTCTGTGTGTACTCTTAAGTGTAACTTTTTATTTCCTCTTCAATTTAATTATTTATTCCATATATTTAACATTTGTCTTTTATTTACTAATTTCTTCTCTGGTTTTTATACAATTTCTTTTATCAGATTTAGTGGAGAATCTGCATTTATATATGTATTGCACTTCATCGCATGTTCGTGTCTCAGTGGGTACATCTTCCTGCATCGTTATGTGTACATGTTATCAGCTGTAACATTTCATTTCCTCAATTTTTTATTATGTATTTTATGTATTTAACATTTTTCATTTATTTATTTGTTTTTTCTCTGAGTTTTATACCATTTTGCTTTGTTTATCGAATTTAGTAGAGAGTCTGTATTTATATGTGTCTTGTAGCTCACCACCTATTACTTTTCGAAATACCTCACTGCAAGTGGTAGTGTTTACGCATTGCGTAAGGCATCTGTTGTGTTCATTCGTCCTAATAATTTTGATGTCTTGTTCTACGTTGGTGATATGACAGTTGCAGTGCTTTAAGAGCTGTGAGAATGAGAAATAGATTGTTGCATACTTCCAACATTTGACGGGTTCCTTGTAATGTGCTTTATAATTCCTACATGTCATTTATGAGTATATTGTATCACAACTTTGTCATTCAAGCCAGTTTATTCCTACTGTCTGGAATAGGTCCCTCTTGATTGCTGATTGGCTTAAGTTTGTTTGGAGACTTTGCGCAGTTTTGTATCCAATGTGGAGGCACTACTTCTTTAGTATGTTTGCCACTCTGTGTGTTAGTTTATATGTGTAAGTCACAGTATATCATGACGTTTGTTTCTGTGTGGTGTTTCACTATGTTGTGTGTGTTGTGCCTCTATATTGGTAGGGAGCTTGTGAAATTTCGTGCATTCTGTATGTATTTGCTTTGTAGTTGTGTTTTAAGTTTTTGACTGAGCCTGTGTATTTTTTGTGAATCTAACCATTGCTTCCAACTATCTGCTTGGTTGTATGATTTCAGTTTCATTATTTATATTGTTGAGTAGAATTCTGCTTATTCTGTATCGCATGTGACTTGTGAATCTAACCATTGCTTCTAACTATCTGCTTGGTTGTATGATTTCAGTTTCATTATTTCTATTGTTGAGTAGAGTTCTGTTTATTCTGTATCGCATGTGACTTAGTGCAACTATCTTTTGGTTGTGGAGATGATTACATACGCACTGTATTATTGTGTCTTTAGTTGTCGGTTTTCTGTGTGTGGTAGGTATGCGCGTCATTTTCTTATATTATTGTTTTTGCAAGAAAATTTATGTGGGCTTCTTTTCTTCTTCAAGGGTGATTTGTATGTTCTTATATGATTCTTGACTTCTTAGTGGAGTTCATCTATTTTTTCTTTCGCTCATCTGCGAGACAAACGTTACCCACATATCCGTGCCAAAATATGATTTTAATTTTTCATCAGCGGCTATCTTTTCTAATATTTGGTTTTCCAAATGACCGACACAATTGTTGGCTAAGGTTCCTTGTATTGTGAATCCCATTATACAAATAAATATGTATCAATTTCATGAACTTATGATGAAACGTATATGGCCTGATAAAATTTGTTTTATTCAGTTGCACATAGACGGACCTAACGTGACAGTAATCCACAAAATATTACAGGCACCTCAGAACGATATAACAACTAAAGCTACAATTGTACTTTGTTTGTGTGTGTTTTTGCACAACAGAGGAGCATACAGATGACAGATAACACGAAATTGTCTTTGGAAAGCTATACAGTAATGTAAAGATGGACCTGTAGAGCGCAATATTTTAGAAAATAAGAACAGGAGCTGAAACATGTTTGGTCATTAAAAAGAGCTATCTTCTGCGTAAAGAAGGAACCGAATTCTCAAAACGTACTGTTTCTTACTGTAAGGGCGTTGAAGGCCTTATTTACTATATCGACAAAGTCCGAAATGTCTTGACGGCTTCCGAATACTGTTAAAGATTCGCGGAAGAGCGGCTTTCTAGATTAAGTTCAGCCAAATTCTTTAAATGGTATATCTGTATAGGCCAACTTGCAGAACTTAAGGTTGGCGGATGTTGTCAGACTGTGGCCTGTATCTACGAATTTTACACTAGTCCACCTAGCGCATGCACAATGGAGAGCGAACTCGACACTAAAATATAAACTATTACTGTTGGAAAACATTACTCTCTCCTCGAAGCTACTAACTTTGGGCGATGCAATGTTTTGCTTTGCTTCAAATGAATCTTTGGCTTGAAAAATAGCGTCTGTACTTTTACGTAACATTTTACAGGATGTTGAAGTATACTGTTCTAAGCAAATGTGTGATTTTTACAGTGTCAATTGTAAACTCGTGAAATCTTTTATGTAGACTGGCAAAAATCGAAACCAAGCCATTCAAATGAAATCAGCAGCGCTGATACAGGTTGGAAAATGGTGTGTTCCTTCTGCCCAATCCAGTCGTCTACTCATTTCCGTGATGAACAGGTTGGAAGAGCTCTCTTGCCTTTCTCCATCAGGCAGGCACTAATCTGTTAAATGTCATGTGCTTCGATTTGTTTGAGCCAAGCGTACTGTTCAGAACGTTCAAATGTCTCTAAGCACTATGGGACTTAACATCTGAGGTCATCAGTCCCCTAGACTTAGAACTACTTAAACCTAACTAACCTAAGGCCATCACACACATCCATGCCAGAGACAGGATTCGAAACTGCGACCATAGCAGCAGCGCGGTTCCGGACTGAAGCGCCTAGAACCGCTCGGACACAGCGGCCGGCCAAGCGTACTGTAATGTGATCATAATTAACATATTAGAAGATAACGAAGAGCATGATTGCCAGATATACTTACGTACACCTGCAGAGAAAACACATATACATAGAAGACTGGGCCGGTCAGAGTGTCCGTGCGGTTCTGGGCGCTACAGTCTGGAACCGAACGACCACTACGGTCGCAGGTTCGAATCCTGCCTCGGGTATGGATGTGTGTGATGTCCTTAGGTTAGTTAGGTTTAATTATTTCTAAGTTCTAGGCGACTGATGACCTCAGAAGTTAAGTCGCATAGTGCTCAGAGCCATTTGAACCAGCCATAGAAGACTGGAACGAGTGGAGAAGGATTAATTCGGATTAGCGAGAAGTGTGGGGACCACGTGAGACAATGCTCACCCGATTACGTATCTTAGGAGATCGATGAAGAAAGGTAATCCTACATTTATAGAATTTTAAAGTTTAGAACAAGCTTTCGACAAAGTTAGCTGGAATACCACCGTCGAATTTCTTAATTTATCAGGGATAAAATAGAGAAATGAAAAGTCAATTATTGCTTGTGTAGAAACCAGAAAGAATTTGTAAGATTCGAAGAACATGAGAGGCAGGAACTGCTGATACGTGACTGAGACAGAGTTACAGCTTATCCACCATCTGCGTACTAAAGGCCACAACGTGGAAACCGTTTTAGTTCTGTGGGGTTTTATTGGACTTTGATGCATGGTGAACCTGAATCCAATACATTTTGTCTAGTGTTTCCTCTCTCAGAGAAGATACTTTCGTACTTGCCATTTCATTACAGTACCGAATATTCCGAGACAATCACTAAAGTAATGTGTTGCTTGCTGACGCTAGTTACATTAGACCCTCACTTTGTAACCTGTCACCAGGGCCGAAGGCGCAAAAACGAGGCGTCTGTGCTTCTGGTGTCACAATATTCAGCAAACACGGATGTAGACATGGGCTCATGAGAGAGGCTAAATTTAAGGGGTGGGAGGAACGTTAGGGCGTAGAGGGTTGGGTCGGGAGGGGGGAGGAGGGAGGGGGGGGGGACGCTGTGGCATTTCGTCACGCCCAGCTTGACCTTTGTTGCTTGTGGGCCGCCAGCCGTGCCAGATTCTGGAGTTCTCTCTCTCTCTCTCTCTCTCTCTCTCTCTCTCTCTCTCTCTCATCCTCTCTCTCTCTCACCCTCTCTCTCCGTCTCTGCTCTCACTGCAGCCGCGCGTGGACCCACTTGTCAGGCGCGGCGCCTACATGTGCGGCAGCCACTCTCCCGACTCGCAAACAGGCCTCCTCACGATCTGACCGAATGTACAGACGGGAAGATCGTCTCTTCCATCGTCTCATTTCCATATGTATGGACTACTGTGTCATTTTGTTCTGAGTGTAATATTCTTCCGTCAAGACGTTAATGAATCTCGTTCAGGAAAAGTAATTTCACTGAGGGAAAGAAATCGCAGCAGCAAAAAGGCGTCTTGCGACATAAACCAACGTTGGCAGGCGTGTTTTTACATCTGAAAGATAGCGTCTAATCAAATTTAGCTTCAGTCACAAAAGAGTAGTGCTAGCAGTGTCACTAAGAGGATGTGAATCAAGTTTGCTTTAAATACACACTGTACTGGTCGTGACAGTTACTTTCGAGACTGCGAATGGTGAGTCGATATTAGTCAAGAAAGGCGACAAAGAGGCCATTATCAACAACTCACTGAGATAGAACCAGGTCGTGTAACAGCGCTACGAGAAGCTGGATGTAGCCACTGTACATAATTTCTGTCAGCGGTCGTCACGGGAATTTCCTTCGCAAAAAGGCCAGGCTGCGGACGGCACTAGGAAGGCGAAGACCATCGTGTTCGGCGTATGGCTTTCGCACAAAGTACTGCAACTGCAGCATCAATCTAAGCAGTAGTTGGCACTACAGTGACAGAAGAAACTGTTACCAACCATTTGCTTCAAGGACAAGTCAAGCCCTCATTGGAGAGCAGGCTGGAGGTCTGTTGTGCTCTCTGATGAAAGCTCGTTCTGCCCGGGTGCCAGTGATGGCAACGTTTTGATTAGAAGGATGCCAGTTGAGAACCTGCAACCAAACTGTCGCGCTCGAGACACACCGGACCATCACCTGGAATTATATTCTGGGGTGCAATTTCGTATGACTGCAGGAGCACTTTCGTGGTTACCCCACGCACCCTGACTGGAAATTAGTAGTTCAATCTGGTGATTCGACCTGTTGTTCCGCCAGTGATGAACAGCATACCAGGGGTGTTCAAATGGTTCAAATGGCTCTGAGCACTATGCGACTTAACATCTGAGGTCATGAGTCCCCTAGAACTTAGAACTGCTGAAACCTAACTAACCTAAGGACACCACACACATCCATGCCCGAGGCAGGAATAGAACCTGCGACCGTAGCGATCGCGCGGTTCCGGACTGAAGCACCTAGGACCTTTTGGCCACCGCGGCCGGCCATAGCAGGGGTGTTTTCCAACAAGATAACCCTCGCCATCATACCGCTGTTGTAACCCAACATGCTCTACAAAGTGTAGACGTATTCTCTTGGCCTGCTCGATCAACAGATCTGTCTCCAATCGAGCACATATGGCACATTATCAGACGAAAACTCCAGAATAATCCACAAACAGCGTTAACCGTCCCGGTATTGACAGACCGAGTAAAACAGGCATGGAACTTCGTCCCACAAACTGACATTCGGCACCTACACAACACAATGTATGCACGTTTGCTTGCTTGCAGTCAACATTCTCGCGGTTCCAGCTATAATTATTGTACCAGTATTTCACATTTTGCAGTGGCTTACCTCGATCTGTGATCTTGTAGTGTTAATCAATTAAATACTTTACATAAACAAATGTATTTCCGAAATTTCATTACTTTCTATCTTTTGTACTTTGGTGAATTAATAAAATATGAACGCTTAGTTGAACTGGAGTCTCATTGTAACTTGGCGATAATGCTCGGATTTAAATGAATTGGGCAGGGTCTTCTTTGTTCACAATACAGAAAAGTTATTTATTAAACGTTTTCTCTTGCTTACAATACACAATGGAGCCACGTGCTCCTAATGT
The DNA here is from genome assembly GCF_023864275.1 of Schistocerca cancellata. NCBI lineage: Eukaryota > Metazoa > Arthropoda > Insecta > Orthoptera > Acrididae > Schistocerca > Schistocerca cancellata. The sequence continues at coordinate 927,376,755 of NC_064626.1, read as the reverse complement.
GGCTCAGACAGGAACATAAATCATACAAATAATATCAATTTGACAGAAAACGGGAGAATGGAAGGGTTCAGGAAAAGAGAGAGAAAATTATGGAAGTAACTGTACAATGCAATGTTTGTTGGCAGTGGGGTTGATCAGCACGAATAACAAAGAAAGTACATCAAATATTATTTTGCAGCAAAATAAAATGAAACTTTTCAAATCTACATAAAATAGTTATTTATAGGCAAGATTACAGGTTCATCCGCAATAAGGATAGTAGACGGATTATTTCTTCCCCAATGACCCGCAAGATAACTCAGTCAGCTAGCGAAGTGATTTACCATAAATAATGAGAAGACGGAATTAAGATGGCGGCAGAAGAGTGACCTATGAATCACAAGTGTATATATTTATCAAAATATGAAATAAATATTGCTTGAATTTGTTCACGACGAATATTCAGACATTCCACATGTAATTATAAGCCACGATGCTACTGATGCTACTGATTAGCCCCCAGAAAAACCTGATGAAGAATCTGTATAAGTACAATAACAGAACTAAAACCATCATAAGTAGGTAACAGAGCAAACTGCATTTGTATTTCGCCAAGTACTTGCGAAGTCGACGAAAACGGTGCTCTTTCAAGTGCACTCTTCCAGTCTGCCCAGCGGACAGGCCTTTAGCCCCCATGTATCCGCTTCCCTCGCGTAAAAACCCAGAGATAACCTTGCTGTCACTCAGTGTGACTCACAGTCTTTTTTTAACGCTCTGCTCGAAGGTGCAGAGTGAGCCTTTTCAGATCCGGCACACTAAAAAGCTGCTGTTCTTTCAAGCTTAATTCCTTACCTAGGAGAACCTCCCAAAAACATTGGTCACAACCCGATGACAAGGACTATTTTAATTTGTTCCTGGGGCAACTTTATGAATTGTGCCAGACAAAAATTAAAATTTAGAGTGTGTGTGTGCGTGTGTGTGTGTGTCTGTGTGTGTGTGTGTGTGTGTGTGTATCTGTGTGTGTGTGTGCTATATGTGAACCAAAGAATGAATAACCTTACTAATTTAAATGTAAACAGTGAAAGGAATGAAGCAGAATCGCTTAATAGTAAAGCAACTGAAACGGATGAAAGTATATTTTAAATTCATTATCGAGCTGACGATACGATGTCTTTCGAGTTCTCTAAAAGTAGTATTGCATAAATGAAAGATTATTCGTTGTGGCTGCAAGGAAGAAACAGCGTAATAAAAACTGCAAAATTATTGTTATGCATGCCACACATGGACGGGAAGAAGTTCTATTGCGATGGTGTGGTTTTGCCATTTATAATTGTTTTATGTAATTACTGGTGTTATAAAGACTATTAAATTTCAATACTGCACGCGTACCAGGAACATTAATATGTGAGTTTTTCCATTCCACATAGGAAAGTCCCCGCACACATGACGAACTTGTATTATGTCATAATATTTCTCAGCTTTGAAAGCAGAGAAATTCATTGCTTGTCCGAAACCGGGACATAGAATATCCTCCAGTTTTGTGTATTATAGCCTTTGTCTTTCACCTTCGACTGCGTTATTAGATATGTAATCTTGGTTAAAGCGAAACTGATACTGAAAAAATAATGATAATAGTATTAGTACGGTATGGATTTACATTTCATTATACAATAACAACACCATGCACAAAAACATCTGTGAAGTGTTTACAAAAGTGTGTCTCTTCAATGAAGTAACATGTACAAAAACGACGGAGAAAAGAATGTTTGCTGCTGCTAAAACGTTAAAAACGCTTTTCTTGGATTATGTGGTAAGTTTATACTGTTCATCTTTCCCACTATTTTGCACATCTTTTCCGCGTTTCACTTACGAAATTCATAACCTAACATTAAACGTTTTCGTGACAGTAATATGCATTTCACCTCATTCAAGAGAAGAATGAAAATATATATTAAGACAAATTACACCTGATGATGGACCGGACCCACAGGGTCCGAAGTGCAACGTGCATTTAACAATTCCGTTTGGTAACATATAAGATGAAAAGTACGTTAATCTGCGTATGAGGTTAGTGAAGAAAGGAGCGGAAAGTAATTTACAATTTAACATTTACATGTGTGTGATAGAAAAGAAGCGTAATATTTTCAAATTTCTTAGAAGAATACATTTGCTTCCTTACATAAGCTTATTTCAATTGTGTTTCTGTAATGTTCTTTGAGCTCAATAATAATTACGTACTTTGATTTATGGATGTATATCTGTATTTCTGCCTAGAGTTCGTGTCCTTATTTAGTTAGCAGATTTAGGCTTATGTTTGTTACGTGTTTCCTGTCTCGTATGTGTGTAGCTACTGAAGATAATCTGTCGTTATGTATGATGTCTGGGAGCCGGGTATTAAGATATTTGTTGTCCAAATCGTGAATAACTTATAGTAAACTCGGTTAGAGACGTTTCGTGAATGATGGTCGAAACCAATTGACTGAAATTGGCTCGTTGTCACGTAATTATTTTTCCCAACATACACAACTGATGTGTCTACATAACATTTTGATCATTCTCTGCTCTAATTGTGCCGTCGTTACTCGTGGCATGCCTGATATCATTATTAGGGATGCAGGTGCCCATTACATGCGTATCGTAATCCAATTCATGTACTCGTATGTGCAACGACGGATTGGATGTGGTACTTGTATACTGAGAACACCTTAGTGGCTTACTGAGTAGAGTTCATTGAGGGTCAGGGTCGTAGGAAGATCCTACCGGACGAAGCTCCGATTTATCTGGTGGTCACAGTCAATGATGTTCTAAGCTGGTCTCTAGTGGTCTTACTGACTTTGCGACGATGTTTGGTATTCCGCTATCCAGTCCGTTTTAAACACGGTTGATTGTACCTACAGATATTTAATGTTATTTGAAAAAAGTGTATGTAATTTGCCGTAATATTATCTCGTTACTCATGTAATTTGTTTAGTTACATGTTGGTCGGCTCTTCCTCAAACATCATAATATGTTAAGTGATTCATTTTCAGTTTCAAAAGCGATTTTTGTCGATCCAGAAGACATTGCAGTTCTAATATATTTAAAATGCATTACTTAGGTAACGTATATTTTGTATCTATGGACTCCTTATATTAGATCACTCACCAATAACCCGAGAGCAATTTCTGCAACATTTGAAGTCTCTGTAACGATTGTTTTCGTACGTGTCTGTGTATTTAGTGTCGACCAAAATATAACAGAGATGGTTCTTTGAGATAATTCTTCCCTTTCTTGTTGTTACTGTTTGACTGAATTCTATGAAAACTGAGGAAAAATAAGCACTTTGTTCTATTGTTTAATTTATTGTATTGAAACTTCTAAAAACTGAAGAATCTCTTTCATTGCTTTCATCGTGGCTTTATTATTTCTGCAGATTCAGTGATATCAAGTTCAAAAATGTTCAAATGTGTGTGAAATCTTATGGGACTTAACTGCTAAGGTCATCAGTCCCTAAGCTAACACACTACTTAACCTAAATTATCTTAAGGACAAACACACACACACCTGCCCGAGGGAGGACTCGAACTTCCGCCAGGACCAGCCACACCGTCCATGACTACAGCGCCTTAGACCGCTCGGTATCAAGTTCATCTAGCGGTTGTTGTACTATTTTCCTACAGACACAGTATTATTAGTTTAATAAATTTCAGTTCCTTCATCGGATCTAGTATAAAACTCGTCGTGTTCGGCCTGAGCCAGCGAGGTGTGCGCGACGCTTACCTGGCTGAAGAGAGCTCGGGAAGAAGTTCTGTGCTGTGGCCGCGGCGAGAAGCAAATTGTCGTATGTTGCTTTACCAACGCAAGCTGGTTGTCGTGTTCTGCGCCCCACAGCACGAGAAAAAGTATTACGCAGAGGAAACCTGCTATCACGAGGGGGCCATCGGTTGTGCGACTCACTGAGTCTGCCGACCTAGCCAAGAAGAACCGAGAAGACGAGTCACAGCCTGTCCCCCTTTTGTGCGTCAAGTACAGAGGCGGTTGGAGGGCGCTGTTCGACTTAATGACGAAATGGGCACAGGACGAGGTGGTCGACAAGTCTGTCGATTCAGACTCGCTCTTCTGCATTCAGGGAACGAACTTGGCTGATCACGTGGCGATCGAGAGCGCTGTAGCCGCTCATATCGCCGACGCGCCTGCAGCGCGTGAGAAGACCCCTTCCCCTGGAAGAAGACCAAGGCATTCCTGAGGGGGCTGCCTTGGTGCTGTGACGAGGCAGCGGTCCGAAAAGGGCTGCTGCGAGCCGGTTTCGGCAACGCAGCTGCAAGATTGCACAACCGGACCGACAAGAAGAGACTGCCGCTCTATCCCGTGACCATGCAAACGGCCGACGGCAGGGGCGACATCTTCGCGTAGTGGAAGCTTCTGGGCTTCCCTGTCACGGCAGGAGCTCTCCCCGTCCGCCATGGACCCCCACCCCAGGGCTTCAAGTGCCAGGGCGAGGGCCATGTCGCCAAGTATTGCCGCAACGCGCCGCGAGCGTCAAGTGCTCCGGCGAGCACAATAGTGGCGCCTGCGACCGCGGCACAGAAGTGCTGGCGACTTGCGTTCGGTCTGGCGGGCCGCACGTCGCCAGCTGGCGCGGCAGCCCGGCTTCTTCAAGCCACAGGCGTGCTGAAGGCGGCGAGGCGGCCGCGGCCACACCTACGCAGCGAAGAAGAAGACGACGGCGACGACGATCGGCATAGGCCAGCCCGGCCCAGTAGACGGACAGCGCAGAAGCAGCTACCCTCGCCAGCCGCCCAAAGGCGGATGGACGGGATGCAGCTCGCGCCCCTGAGATGAACAGCGGCGTCGACTTCCGCACCGCCTCAGCAGCCGCCATAGCCGTTGTGCCGGCAGAGAGGGCAGCCGCCGAGGCTGCAGAGAAGGACGAGGCCTTAAGGCAATTGCGCTCTGTCCTCGCTCGAGACCTGCGATCAGTAGAAGGGGCTCAAACACCAACAAACGCTCCAGCACGCATGCAGAAGGGCATTCGGTTGCCTGCCCCTGCGACCGCCCCAGCAGCGCCGCTGGAGAAGGGCGCCAACAAGACGGCCGTCACCCAAACGCCGTCGGCATCGACGCCGAAAGTCTTGGGTGTGACCAGCGCGAAGGAAAGAGGAGACAAAGAGGCACCATACTTAGCGCATGCGCGAGAGAACGGCCTGCAGCTGTCCGACGAATCTGCAGAGCAGTGCGCAGAGCTGCTCGAGGAACAGCTGCGGCAAAACTGCGCCACACAGTAACAGGAGACGCCGACCAACAGCGAGCTGCCGCCGTCCATCATCAGCCTGATTATTTATTATTTAGCGTATGGCTAATACAGACATATCATGAAATTACATATACATATGTACATATTGACACACAAGAAACTTAGGATTGTCTTTGCAACTGAATATCCAGTCCTTAAATCCAGCGCACTCCATCTGGAGTTGCTAGCAGGAAGTCCTCTTTGGCGCCGTGATAGGCTCGAATCCTGCATTCACTGACAATGTGGTGAACAGTCTGGTATGGAGCCCCGCAGTCACAAGCTGGATCAGGCAGCTTCTTCCATTTAAAGAGAGCATCCCTGCATCGCCCATGGCTGGTACGGATTCTGTTGAGAGTAGATCAGATCTTGCGTGGTAAGTCGAATCCACTTGGAAGTTGGGAGGTAGCGTTGCTCATGTCCGTAGGTTTAACCTAAAAATACCCTACACGTGCCTTCTGGGTGGTGCTAATTGAGCAACAGTGATTACAGGCAGCCAGACTATGCATAGGATCTCCTGGCAATGACATATCAACTAAATAGCAGAAACAGTTCTTTTCAGAGCTCATTAACAAGAAACATCAGCCTGATGATTCTATGCCAAGTCACTAATGAGACGGCGCCGCAGAGGGCTCAAGGCAGTGTGCTGTGCTGCCGCACTGGACTGCTCTCACTATATTGGTCTATGGCACTGAAACGGTATCCGCTTGCATAATGCTCGCTATTAACTTAATCTATCCTTCCATGGCCGGCCGGAGTGGCCGAGCGGCTCTAGGCGCTACAGTCTGGAACTACGGTCGCAGGTTCGAATCCTGCCTCATGCATAGATGTGTGTGTCGTCCTTAGGTTAGTTAGGTTTAAGTAGTTCTAAGTTCTAGGGGACTGATGACCTCAGCAGTTAAGTCCCATAGTCCTCAGAGTCATTTGAACCATTTTTTATCCTTCCACGACCTGTCGCAGTCAGAAGATATCCGCTACCCAACCATCGCAGAGGCTTTTTCCCTTGGCGCTTGCCTTGGCACTTTTTCCCTCCTTCTGCCCTTCAAATCGCTACGCTTCGTTCAATTTTCGACCCAATCTATCTCCAGATGAGAAGGTATTATTGGTTAACCTTAACCAGAGGTACCCAAACATCGCAGTACTCACATCCTGCGAGACCCCACTTTAGTGAAGATTAACCCTTATTGACAGATGACAGTAGACCTTACGTGTTGGCCATCATTCGGGTGTGGGCGTGGAGGGGCTCCACCTCTAAATAAAAGTATCCATGTATTATATACGAAGCAGTGACTGAATATTCTTTTATGACTTTTCTTGTACTAGGTCTATTATGTTACTTATTTTTTACGAAATAGATTTTTTCAGGGTGTTCTGTTTGATAGGAACTTAAATATGATGCTGCGTTGTGTAAAGACGTCTGGAATTGTAAAACATTTATTTAATATTGTACATTCTTCTCAAGTAATGTTAATCTCTGTGACACTGATTCTTTGTGTGGTTCATTAGCGCGTTGCTACTACCTTAGAGAAGTTCCTTGCATAAGGTATTCGAAATCAGAATTACATAAGTGTAAACCTTCGAAAATTTCTACGCGGCGTTGTCCTTTCCGATAACTAATATTTTTTCCATCTTGGAGCATGCAGTTTTGTTCGTAGGCTCAGACAAGACGACTTTTGTATGAATGGAAACCTTCGATTAGGAAGTTATGTTAGTGAATTATAAAATACATTCTTCTTTCTATCAGTAATGCGGTAGAACATATTTTCCCATCATCTCGTAGTAAAAAAATAATGATGGGTTTCAGAAATATTTTTTTCTATTTCAGCTAACTACATCTCATTCTTTGTGAAGAGTAGCTAAATAAGTTCTTATAGAACTCAAAGAGAGAGATCAGAAACTGTATCCAGTACCCTACACCCATTCTATACAGTTATCTATCCGTCAACATAGCTTTCTGTGTTTGCGACACAACTGTAAAAATCTTTTTTCATTACCTACTTATACATTTTTGTTTATAGTACGCTTAATGTGTAAACTGTTACTAGACCTAAGACTGTGTATTAGACATTGATCTTCAACATACACTCCTGGAAATTGAAATAAGAACACCGTGAATTCATTGTCCCAGGAAGGGGAAACTTCATTGACCCATTCCTGGGGTCAGATACATCACATGATCACACTGACAGAACCACAGGCACATAGACACAGGCAACAGAGCATGCACAATGTCAGCATTAGTACAGTGTATATCCACCTTTCGCAGCAATGCAGGCTGCTATTCTCCCATGGAGACGATCGTAGAGATGCTGGATGTAGTCCTGTGGAACGGCTTGCCATGCCATTTCCACCTGGCGCCTCAGTTGGACCAGCGTTCGTGCTGGACGTGCAGACCGCGTGAGACGACGCTTCATCCAGTCCCAAACATGCTCAATGGGGGACAGATCCGGAGATCTTGCTGGCCAGGGTAGTTGACTTACACCTTCTAGAGCACGTTGGGTGGCACGGGATACATGCGGACGTGCATTGTCCTGTTGGAACAGCAAGTTCCCTTGCCGGTCTAGGAATGGTAGAACGATGGGTTCGATGACGGTTTGGATGTACCGTGCACTATTCAGTGTCCCCTCGACGATCACCAGTGGTGTACGGCCAGTGTAGGAGATCGCTCCCTACACCATGATGCCGGGTGTTGGCCCTGTGTGCCTCGGTCGTATGCAGTCCTGATTGTGGCGCTCACCTGCACGGCGCCAAACACGCATACGACCATCATTGGCACCAAGGCAGAAGCGACTCTCATCGCTGAAGACGACACGTCTCCATTCGTCCCTCCATTCACGCCTGTCGCGACACCACTGGAGGCGGGCTGCACGATGTTGGGGCGTGAGCGGAAGACGGCCTAACGGTGTGCGGGACCGTAGCCCAGCTTCATGGAGACGGTTGCGAATGGTCCTCGCTGATACCCCAGGAGCAACAGTGTCCCTAATTTGCTGGGAAGTGGCGGTGCGGTCCCCTACGGCACTGCGTAGGATCCTACGGTCTTGGCGTGCATCCGTGCGTCGCTGCGGTCCTGTCCCAGGTCGACGGGCACGTGCACCTTCCGCCGACCACTGGCGACAACATCGATGTACTGTGGAGACCTCACGCCCCACGTGTTGAGCAATTCGGCGGTACGTCCACCCGGCCTCCCGCATGCCCACTATACGCCCTCGCTCAAAGTCCGTCAACTGCACATACGGTTCACGTCCACGCTGTCGCGGCATGCTACCAGTGTTAAAGACTGCGATGGAGCTCCGTATGCCACGGCAAACTCGCTGACACTGACGGCGGCGGTGCACAAATGCTGCGCAGCTAGCGCCATTCGACGGCCAACACCGCGGTTCCTGGTGTGTCCGCTGTGCCGTGCGTGTGATCATTGCTTGTACAGCCCTCTCGCAGTGTCCGGAGCAAGTATGGTGGGTCTGACACACCGGTGTCAATGTGTTCTTTTTTCCATTTCCAGGAGTGTATTTTGCTTCATGTAAATGCAATATTTTGTGTTTTCGTGCTTATTACATCTTTGTTCGCAAATTTTCAGGTTCTTGTGGTTTTATTATTATATGCCATGGAATGCGAGCTTAAATTACATACTTTTTTACGAGCTGTAGTAGATTAACAAAAGCACGTAACTTTACTATCTCGTTGGTTTATTTAAATAAGAGCCTGTTAGTTTTCTTGACGGTTCGAGTGTGTCATTGTCAGTTACAAGTTGTTGTTGATCCGGTGTCGGTTAGTCCGTGAGAGACATTTAGGGCCACGGTGAGGAACTCATCACGTTTCCGTGATAATAATACTATACAGACAACTATCTCGTCTGTTTCCATAGTGACGGTATTGTGATTCACGCTTCACAACAAGAACATCGAGACGTCTTTTCGTGTAGTATGCGAGAGTAAGTACCGTCAGTGTTCCTGGTGGAGATTCAGAAAGAGCTATTGCGGCCGTAAAAGACCCTCCACTTCACACTAGACATGTAGGATGAGCAAAATAGGAAAAGCAAAACGCACTGTACTGTTTCGCCTCGTAAGAGAGAGAGAGAGATAGAGAGAGATAATATATAGGCAGTAGAAATGCTTACGGTATAGCCTAATCAATGTAGAAGTTGTATCCGCTATACCAACTGTGTATCGTTCAGACGAAAACGCTGTTTCGTATGTTTGGTAAGCAGTTGTATTCTTGCTGCCGGCCGGTGTGACCGAGCGGTTCTAGGCGCTTCAGTCTGGAACCAAGCGGCCGCTACGGTCTGCAGGTTCGAATCCTGCCTCCGGCATGGATGTGTGTGATGTCCATAGGTTAGTTAGGTTCTAGGGGACTGATGACCTCAAATGTGGAGTCCCATAGTGCTCAGAGCCATTTTGAAACATTTGTATTATTGCTCATTTCTTCTCACAATCTGTCTCCAAATACCGCCCGCAAGACCAATGATTACGAAATTTATTTCTGAAATTCACCGTAACTGCAATACCACTTAAACTGACATACAAAAATTTGTGCCATACTTGCTCGTCGCTCATCGCTGACTCAACACTCACTGTCTGTCTACTATTGCTACAACTACTGGTTGCCAGAGAGTTGTTCAGACACGCAAAGACGCTCAAACGCCAAAGATATCAAACAAAACTGTCATCTCTCATCATATATAAATGTTTCAAACGAATGCAAGCTTAATAGTATTGCTCCAAACTAGTGACTGGACTGACGCCTTCCTAGGCGACAAAACACAACTCATTGATCATAACGGGACATAATCGTCAAATGTACAGGTAATTTCGAGGTTATACCAAGGGAGTGTAACAAAAACTACTTCTATATCTACACCAAAATTCCCCCAATCACTGTGAATTGAATGGGAGAGGACACTTCCCTTTGTATAAGTTATTAGGACTCTTTCCGTACCATTCACGTGCTGTGAAGTGGTTAATTATTGTTTAAATGCGTCTGCATGCGCTGTAATTAGGCTAATCTTGTTCTCGCGATGCCATACTGGTGGTCTGTGGTATATTCCCAAATTCATGTTTAAAGCTAGTTATTGAAACGTTGTAAGTAGACTTTCTACTGATAGTTTGCCAGTTTAGTTTCTCCAGCATCTCCGTAGCACTCTCCCATGACTAAAAAAAAATCTGTAATCATTCGTGCTGTCCTTCTCTCTATTTGTTTAATATCCACTGCCAGTCTTACTTAGTACGCGTACACACGCTTGAACTTATTCAAGGATGCGTTGTACGAGGATATTTCCTTTTTTTATGCTGATTCCTTTGTAGAGTGATTGCATTTCCCGAATGTTATACCAACGAAGCGAGGTCTGCAACATGCTTCACTTACTGCTAAACCTATGTGGTCGATTCATTTAACATCCCTAAAAATTGTTACACTCAGGTATTTGTATGAGTTGACCGATTTCAGCTAACACTCGTTGTTATTTTAATCGTAGGATTCTCGAAGAATGAATTGTAACTCTGCAGTTGATTGCCTGCTGGTTTTTAAACTTCCTAGAAGCTTAAAACGGTCTGCCTGTGCGGGACTCGAACCTGGTGCCTTTGCCATTGCGAACAAGTGCTTTCCAGGAGTGCATGTCCCGCAGGAAAGCAGGAGCACTTCATAGAAGGAACGTAGGAAATACGTTTGTGGCCGAAGTAGAACTATGAAGGCGTGTAGTGGGTCATGTTCTAATGCGTCATTCGGCAGAACACTTGCGCCTGGGAAAAAAAAGTCAGCGGTTCGAGTTACAGTCCGGCACACAGTTGTAATCTGGGAGGAAGTTCCATAGTATTATAAGCTTCTTGTTTTGCGGAATGTACAGTTTTACATTTCTGACTCTTTGAAATTTTATCAGTATCCGACTGAAAATTTTTGCAGCTTTTTCTAGATGGCACTTCAGTAGAAATGTGCGTCACATGCCACAAGTTTGAGGTCATTATTTATATTGTCTCCAAGGTCATGGACATGGGTCCCAGCACACCCTGGGGCATGCCTACAGCTACTTCTACATCTGTCGTTGGCTCTCCGTCCAGGATAACATGCTGCGTGTTGCCTATCATGGAAGAGTCAGTCCAGTCACAAATTTTTATCGATATATCATACGATCGTAGTTCCGATAATAAGCATAAGTCTGGTGCTGAGTCAAATTTTTCGGAAATAAGAAACGCTGAATCTATCGGACTGCCTTGATCCATGGATTTCAGGACGTCATGTGAGAAAAGTACGAGTGGGGTTTCGCATGACCATGCTGGTTGGCATGGAGGAAGTCGTTCTGTTCGAGATACCTCATTACATTTGAGCTCACAATATGTTCAAAGATTCAACAACAAATGGATCACAAAGATAGTGGCCGGCCGATGTGACCGAGCGGTTCTAGGCGCTTCATCCGGAACCGCGCTACTGCTACGGTCGCAGGTTCGAATCCTGCCTTGGACATGGATGTGTGTGATGTCATTAGGTTAGTTAGGTTTAAGTAGTTCTAAATTCCAGGGGACTGATAACCTCAGATGTTAAGTCCCATAGTGCTCAGAGCCATTTGAAACATTTTTGAACAAAGATAGTTCACGGTAATTTTCTGGATCACTTCTGCTATCCTTCTTGTAGATGGCTGCGACCTGTACACTCATGTTCAGAAAATAACAGAACAGTTTGAACGACTTAAAATAGGACTTCCATATTCTCAGAACATGTGCACTGGTGTGTTCTGCAGAAATGGTTCCGCCACGAGCACTAATAATATGTTCCACACTTGATGGCATAGACGCGTATAAGGTGCGAATGGCATCCTGTGGTAGCCATCCGTGCTGAATTCACTTGGTTCCAAAGTTCATCTGTGGTGGTTGGCATTGGGTCACAGCGCTGCATCCGTCATTTAACCAGATACTTCACAAATTCGATCGGCAACAGTTCTGCTGATCTGCTGGGCGTGGAAAAAAGGCTGACATCCTGTGACACCAAGAAGGCATGTGCCCGTGCAGCAAAATGTGATCGAGCATTGTCGTGCTGAAAATGATGTCTGTTGTGTTGCGCAGAAAGGGTATGGCTACGGGTTGCAGGATGTCGTTCACGTAGGCCACACTGGTCATAGTGCCCTGGACACGCACCAACTTTGATTTGTGGTTGTATAATAACACCCCACACCATAAGGCCTTGAGTTAGTATTGTATGTCTTGTGCGAACGCAGTCACTGTGATGCCGCTCCCTCTTTCTGCGGCGAACCAAAATAAGACAATAGTTTTCAAACAAACAGAAGCTATATTCGTCCTAAAACGCTATCTGAAGCCATTCCTGTCACCAGTGTCGTTACATACACCATTTCCATCTACCATGTTTCTGCATATTCGTCAAAAGGAGGCGGAGAGGTGGACGACGCGCGCGTAACCCATGCCGTAAGAAACGGCGATGGAGTGTCACCCCCCTGATACTGTACTATGTGTTACACTGTTACGCCAGAGCCGAGGAGGACGCAGATCTGTCCTTCAATGCCATTCAGTTGAGGTGCCGATCTTCTCAGGGGGTGGTCTGGGGGTGCGACCTGACTCATCGCCTCGTGTTCTACGGCGTTCTGTGAACCATTCCGCACACACCCGGTGCACTGCTAAAACCCTTTGTCCCACACGAGAAACAGTTTCCCCGATGGATGCATCATATTCTCGCAAGCCAGTAACCCGCCCTCTTTCAAACTCACTGATTTGATTGATGTTACGTTTTGCGCATACGTCTGCGAGGCACCCTGCAGAACGTAATAATGTACACTTCGTGTGAATGTGAACGTCCTATCTCTAGTCGTTCAAGATGTTCTGTTTCTTTTTATGAACACGAGGGTACATTCTTCCAACTACTGAGCACGGTTCGTTGTTGGGGGAAACTACGTTGGATTACGGTTAAAAAATAATCCAGTCACAGATTCAGTAGATAATCTGATAAAGATTCCATTAGGCCCTGGACCTTTGTATGATTTAAACGATTTCGACCGTTACTGCTTCAATGTAATTAAACCATCCAGCAAGTAATGTCTAAAGCTTCATGAGAGTACTCACAGACGATTCTCTTTATAGGAAGGGTGCAACACCATTTGACTGTAGCGAAGTGCAGGGAAACCTGATTCGGGTCAGTAAGTTGTTCAGGGACTGGTAGTTTAACATAAATAAATGTAAGGTATCCGTCATAATTAGCAGAAGTGTTCCACCACTGTTAGACTATACTGTTGACGATAGGTCACCGAAAACAGTCTCAGCCGCAGAATAACATTGGAATAATGGTTTGAAGTGATCTGATGTGGAATGACCACCCAGATCTAACTGCAGGCAAAGCAAGTGCCCGTATGAGATTCTTTTAAGAACTTTAAGGGCAGGTAATGTCATCCCAAAAAGATTAGCATACAAAATGCTTGTTAGACCAATTACTGAGAAATGGTCATCAGTCTGGGGCGTTACCGGGCCAGATTAATGGATGATCGAGACAAAATTTAAGTAAGAGCGTCGGGCTTTGTCATGGGGTACTGTGACAGTTCGAGAGCTCTATGGAGATGTTTAAGAGACCCTAGTGGCAGGCGCTACAAGGGAGGTAATGGGAATCACAGAGACTTTTTCTATCGAAATTCTGAGAAGTTCTGTTTAACACATAATCAGGCAACATATTGCTTTCTCCCCCATACGTCTCGTGGAATGACTACCACGGGAAGAGCTGATATGACTAACACGGGAAGAGCTTATACGGAAGTTTGTCGGAAGTCGTTGTTCCTACCCACGAGTCTTGGATGGTGCAGGAAAGGGAGAACATGACATTGATACCAAAAGTACCCTCCACCAAACGTCGCAAGGTGTCTTATGGGGCGTAGTTGCAGATGTTGAGGCAAAATTCCTTAATTCGGTGTCCTGTGTGGATGATTCGTGACAAAGTACACTGTGTACAGGATTGGTATACGAATTCGGATACCTTCCTTTCGTTGCGTTCATCGCATCTGCAATTGGAACACCACTGTCTGTGAAAGACAACAGTCAACATCGATTCCCGATCCAGCACATGGTTTTAGCATCTCATATGTGATGAATATGGTGATGACCAGCGAAGGTGCGGAGTCTAGGAAGATTGCGAAAGAACTAGCTACATTTTTAAGGTTTCGTGACGTAAAACATTTCCGAAGATCTCGTGTGGAAAAATCCACAGCGGTCTGCACGCTAACGAGTGAGCTGAATGTGTGCAAAATTCCGGCCTTTGTTTCCCATGGCGTCTATTGATACCCACGGCATTGACCTCCTGCCCGAAATAAGGCTCAAGCAATTAGCGCGGTCTATAGTACTTGGGAAGATGCCGCATTCACTGAAGCACCTTCCCGAAATAACGCCGTTAATTAGCCTATGTACGAACTTACACAGCGATTTTTTTTACTCGTCACGGTAATTATGTACGTAAGCTGATCGTGTTTGCAGCTTGTTCACGTGTTTTCCGCTCTAAAGGGTGGAAAAACGAGGAGTACGTTAATGGGGAATTCATAAGTAATGAGGCAGAACGGCTGCCGTGGGCGGCTGACGAACTGCATGCGCCGACAAACTTGCTGTGGGAGTCCCAACTGCGGCGGTGCGGGTCTCAAAAACACGCCAGGTGGCTTCCATCGCCCATACGGACACAAGAAATCGCCGGAACTGCTGTCGAAGGGGAAAGACATATAAGCTACGAGCCGGTTTCAGTAATCTCTTAGCGGTGCATGCTAACATATCTTGTTAGCGCCAAGAAGTGTCCTAATCTCTTTATTGCTGCAAAGATTTATCTTACTCTCAATGAAAAAAATTGACGTGGACGGTCTAACACATAATTTGTGAGCTGGCGGCTGCTATGTATAAGTTCACAATGAGGAATAAAATCCCGAATCCACAGTGAGTGTCATGTTCTGTACTTGTAAACGGCGTGTCATCGTTCGAACGACAAGGACAGCTTTCCATGATTAATAGTATGTGTTATTTAAAAATAGTACTGACAATGATTTTGTGACGG
Source organism: Schistocerca cancellata (assembly GCF_023864275.1). Lineage (NCBI taxonomy): Eukaryota > Metazoa > Arthropoda > Insecta > Orthoptera > Acrididae > Schistocerca > Schistocerca cancellata. The sequence goes on along the minus strand of NC_064626.1, from coordinate 927,361,499 downwards.
AACAGTACCAACTTCCACCGTGCTTCAGAGTCAACGTTAAACTCAAAATACCCCTATCGTTTACTGTGAATGTTTATTCAAATGTCAAGAGGTCAAGGACACATCCCGTATGACCTTTGGGTAGCACTGCGCTTACCAATCTTCTTGTTAAACACAGCTTTACTTTTCTCCTGTGTAAAAGTAGAAGTAAGCATTATAATTCAATGTCAGTGTCCGAGTACTCCCTTCACAGACACGATCTTATAATAAAATCTTATCTACCTGCACAATCTACGTACATTTAACGGAAGTAGTATGGGGATGTAGTGAAGATATGATCATTGGTACGTTAACGTATATCCACTTTGGTGTGTTAGTTGTTTTTGCTTTGTGTTTAACAGCCTTCCAGCAAACACAACACATCATTTACTACCTGGTGTTTTCTGCAGGGTCATAACAGCACCACTAAGTGGACCTCACCTGTTGGTATAGACAAATCGTTTTGTGTCCACGCTTCTACACTTCAACAACTGATCTGCTGCCCAGGGAAAAATAAGCATTAATGGTAGCTCTTGCCACTTGTACTTGGAGGTACTAACCAACCTAAAAGCATAGTACTCCTAATGGCTATAATTAGTAATATGCAAATGCAGTAAATACTGATGTCATGTTGTTCAGCGTAGTGTCCTCAATAAAAAAAAAAAAAAAAGAATCCTGCCTTTAGACCCCTATATATGCATGGTGTCTCTGGTATGTGTCGCAAGGCACATTTTCTTTGGTGTTTCAGAGGACATTTGCAGTGTCGTTCTCGCATAACGTAGCTGGAGTCATCCCAAACACATAATGCTCATTACGTTTCTCATGCGACTCTTAGTTTCGAAGCATAGCGCCAATTTGTTTACTCTTAGAGACAAACTGATTTTTAAAATACAATTTTACGTGCCCTTTCGATAGAGCGGTCCCAAATTAGTTTAAAGCGATATTTATATTATCGATATGTAAAACACGAAGAATATACTAGTACTCCAACAGCGACTGAGCAGCGGTTCTGCTTGGTGGCAGCAGTCAGCGAGAGCCAAGGCGATGTTGTGTCTGCTGGAATACTGGTTACTGTTCGTGTTTTACTGTTCCTGTTACCACATATCGATAAAAAGAATTTCACACAAGACTATTGGGTACAGTTACGTCAAAACAAGATATAAAGTTCCAATTTAAAAATTATTTTCTTTATAAAAGGAAACAAAAGGACGCTTTCCGTCGACGTTGGGTGTCGCGTGAAAGACGTGACGAGCAGTATTTGTTTGGGCTGACTCCAGCTGCACTTCGTAAAAATCAGACTGCAAAAATATCTGCCGAAACAGCAGAGAAAATACGCCTGATGGCTCGTAGGAGAGACATTACATGGACCCTGTCGCTGGTGATGGTACAGCCTGATTAGCCTCGATTAGCACTCACATACGACTCATCTTCGCCTAATAGTGCTAATTTGACGGGTATTAAGGCGGCAGCATTGGATAACCCGTTTCAAAGTCAATATTAGTCTCGTGTGTTTCTTGCTCCTATTTGTTCTAACTTTTCCCATGTTAGATCACACAAAATCTGCAGGACTGCTTCACGTCATCCATAGTTCGACGGCAATCCAGTACTGTCTCTTTACTTTCCGTAGTCTCTACCTGAGAACCATAGGACTATCAAATGCAAAAGTAGACAATAGGGTTTGAAGCCTTGTTGTTTTTAAGATGATTCCTGCAGCCCAATTTACGTGTTCATCTCACTACGTATTTATTCGCCTAATTTCTATTAGATATCTTGTCGATATGAACCGTCCGAAGGGAAGGTAGTACTGCTGATTATTAGCTCTTGTTTCTATCTAAAAGCAACCTCACATTGGCTGCGCTCTGCCTTTTAGCATAAATTCTGGAAATTTCCTCCACATGGGTCAGTCTTTTCTTTCTTTCAGTCCAGGTGAGTGGATGACTCCACATTAAAGAGCATGGTCCATTGCTTTTTCGTTGACTACATTATCTGACAGCAGCTATGTCCCCAGTTATTCTGTTACAGGAAATAATCCAATGTAAAAAGTGATTTTACAGCCGACCTGAAGAAACAAGAGACCTCCACTACCGCTAAATCGGAAAATAGTCACGAACAAAATATAAATAATTGGGCCTTCAATCCTACATCCATTTGTAGAAGATCTTAAGTATGGGCGAATGTGTTGGTGTTTTTGGATGGTGTGGAGTGTTTACTTGTATTCGTACTCTGGGAGAGAGGAAATAAATTATTCGAAAATCTAACAATAAGTTACGTTCGACGTTCTTATTAGTGAACCTTAAGAACATTTCTCGAAGTTGAAAACGCTTTAAGTATCTTCGATCTGCCGGCTTTCTGGTTGTTGTAAACGAAATACGATCAGTTCTTAAAATCTCCTTCTTAAATTTAGTCACTATTTCAAAATTGACTTCTCACTACCACAACTATGCTTACTGAATTTTCTGTGCACTAATAATGACCATCTTTTAAATTTTTCTCCTTTTTTTTAATTTTCACTAAAGTAAATGACATCGAAATGGGTCTGCATTATATCCCTTTAAGATCATTTGCTCTCTGCATAATTTTTCTGTGTTAAAATAAAAGGTACTTTACTCACAAATTCAGAAAATTTTGAGGTATTTGGAAAGATGTTGATCCACAAGCTCCAGTTCCAGTGTGCGAAACAGACAACAACGCACTAAATATTCGATGAATCAGTAAATGTTGGCAGAGAGATAACAAGCAATGATCATTCAGAAAATAAAATAGACAATATTAAAGTACTCTGGAGCACAACAAGCAGCACTGAGATAAGTTCATAAGTGAACGCGAATGAGATGGCTGCAGAAGGTGTCAAATGTAACGCAATATTGTTACAAAAGCTCATCTAGACATGCTACTCATACATCAGCCATTTGTGGTACTTAATGGATACATAAGAAAATTTTATGAATGCCTGCATAATTTTATAGCTTTAGCTGATGAAACTGCTCCACCCACCCTTTGGCAGGAGTGCCAGAGACTGCTACGAGTGAATCGATTGCCCAGAAAATCTTGGCGCATTTGGAAGTCATTAACTACAAAATTATGAATATGTTCACTGCAGGTTGCAGACTGAATTATTATACAGCTTCTAGATTTAATAGCGCATCGGAAATCTACCTACAGCTAAATCAGGAGAGCTAAATTATGCTCCCAATTGGTTGTATGGATTGCTGGAGAAAACTAAAGTTCCTCTGTAATTCAATGCTTAAGTTTTTTGGAAACTGGGTGTGCTAGTTTTGACTCAGCTGAAGTTTTATATAGACTCGTGACTGCAAGATAAACTGTCGAATAGAAAATTTTTCAAAAACAATACATTTAGTAATATCATATTATTGGTATAGACACTGAATTCCCTGTTTCAGTTGTTTAAAACCTGTGCATACTTAAACAAGAAACCATACACATGGAGAGGTAGTTATTTTTAACAAGAGGAGTTCCTTAAAATCAGCAAATAGTTTATATAAGGGATTACTTCAATTAAAATACTCAGAAAGTTCATTGCTTATGAATTTCTTTTCTGTTATGCATCAGCGTGTTTTAATGTACACAGAAAGTTACGTCAACACATTGCTCCTGTATGTGTTTGTCTTTGGGGTAGTACAGATTGTAAATGATAATTATAGGTGACAACTAGTGATCAAATCATATCATGTAGGGTCATTGAAGGTGTACTATTGTTTCCAGAAAAAATATTCACTACTCTGCAACTTCAGTCCGTCGACAGCAGCTTCATGACAGTGCGAACACAACAAAATTGCACAGCAACATTTGGAGCTCCAAGTTCTGAGCATGTACGGTTTGATCTATTACCAAACTGTTTCAGATGGCAGTTCATCTAACAATCCAGTGACATGAAAGCACAGCTTTCTAGTTTAAACGGATGCTATATTTTTCACAGTACAATGACTACTATATACAGTTACGCATCTCATTAGTTATCACTCTCCACGCCGAATAAATTCTGATAAACTGCGAGTCAGTTATTTTGAAGGAGGAAAAAGGGCCGAATATTTAGAAGTGTTTTAAGCGCTTTCAGTTTTTTAATTTATCATTCAAATACTGTGAGTCACTTAAAAGATCGGTGGCTTAGAAGAGGCATCGCTGTATGAGGCCAAATCTATTAATGTAAATGTTTAATTCAAAAAGAAAATGCTTACAGCTAATTAGGCCAGACCACTTAAATCATGTAAATAAGGGAGCGCCGACTTCAGTAGCAGATCCACAAAATTCAGAAAGCAAATGCTGGATGTGATTCCAAAAGCAGCAGGACAATATCTGAGGAAATGCGTTCGTGTTGTACAGTATCTGATTTCAGTATCTCTTACGGCTACCTTTAGGTTTATTTGCTCTTTCTGAATAGCTGATAGCATATGGCGAAATTCTTCGTTTAACTACGCCATAGTTAATTCTTCCCTCCACACCACCCGCTCTTCCGATACTTTGTTTAGACTTCGCGATCTATCCCATACCCCCATCTCCACTAATCATAAGTTGCTGGTGGATTCCGACCCAGATGACGCCTCCGGTCTCAAAGTATAGCCTATTTTCCGCCCTCCCGTACTTCTGGATACAGCTATAGCGCCCTGGAAGATTATTGTTAATCCACGCTGTTCTAGACACAAGGTCGTACTCTCGTGTAACTCATTCTTGCCTTCTAACTCCTTGTCTGCTTATTTATTAATTCGTTGATCCAGCCTATTAGCAACACATATCTCTGTGTTTCATCAGTGGCTAGCATCATCCATCCATTTTCGGGTAAAGACTACTTTTCAGTGTATGTTTCGACGTTTTTTCCAATCTCATTCCGGACCTTTCGTAACTCCTACATCGTTGCACTGCCGCAAAGAATTTTTTCACTGACGGTCTGCATCATAGGGTCTTTATTAGGTGCCTTGTTCTTCTAAGCTCGTTTAATTTGATTAACAAAATCTGTCTGACATCTATAAATCAATTCTTTGTCTTACATTGTTTTTTTCATTTCTGAGTTCAGTGCTGCTTTGCAAGCCCAATTCTTTTTTATCAGTTTGTGCTCGTCTCACACGCTGACAGTGTTTCGTAGTGGGTTACTGGTTGTATAGAACATTGAGTATAATAATGTAGCTGTTCAAATTTTCTGCATGCACATTAAATTAATGTGAGCTATGCTAGATACTGGCTGTCTCGGATTAATATAAGTTTATCAGCTCATCCCTGAAATACGCTTAATGCGTACTTAACGTTATTAGAGGCGTTACTTGCTAGTCCACCTCAGCAAAAGCAACGTACGTTGCTTCCACGTAATTTATTTTTGATCCGTCTGTTAGCGTCATCCACACTATGCAAAAGTAATTCTGTCTGTTGCGTTTTCACGACTAAGCCGCTGAACGGATTACATTGAAATTCTGAAATTTTGTGTGGAAATAGTTCAACCGTGAGGAAGAATACAAACTACTTTAGAGGAAGAAAAAGCACCTAAGAGGGTGAAATATGGAATAGAACATCCTTTTTAACGTTAATGAACGAAAACCACAATAAAAAATTATTCAATTTATAGCACAATGAATATAGTGTACCAGCTACTTCAGTAGCACAGAGCATAGATGTGCTCTTCTGCCCACGTCTCTCCGAGCTCCCACTCTGTGTCGCTTGTGTGTGTCGCTTCGTCTTGTGTTGGGACAGAGGGGTAGTTGGTTGCAGAGGACGGGGAGGGGGGGGGGGGCGGGCGGGGACGGAAGGGGTCGTACATCACGAGCTATTCTTGCCCTAACAGGCAGACACTTGAGGGCATCTGATGTTATTGCACATGCTGTAGCTTATTCACTTATCAACACTGTTCATAACAAAACTACTTAAAAGCAAATGGAGTCACAGGTAACAGCTAGTGTTCCGGTACACGCTACTCATATCTATGAGCTGTCCTCCATTTTGCTGGCCGGAGTGGCCGAGCGGTTCTAGGCGCTAAAGTCTGGCACCGTGAGACCGCTACTGTTGCAGGTTCGAATCCTGCCTCGGGCATGGATGTGTGTGATAACCTTAGGTTAGTTAGGTTTAAGTAGTTCTACGTTCTACGGGACTGATGACCTCAGAAGTTAAGTCCCATAGTGCCCAGAGCCATTTGAACCATTGTCTTCCATTTTCCCTTGTTAGGATAATGCCGTCTTAGTTTCAGAACTCCATGTCAATCTTTCCTAAAACTGGAATGTGGTGAACTTATTTCAAGGTTTTTCCATATCCAACGATAAATTCGACCCCATACTGCTTGGTAAATCTCACAGAACATGTATGCTCAATACATACTGGATTGTAAAATGTGTTTTGCTGGGAACTGAACATCTTGTAAATGTCTGTCTGTGGATACTGTGGTATTGTTTTTAGAAATAAGGAAGTGTACGCCTGCATCCAACACTGCATTAAATTATTGCGTTCCTTAGAAAGTTTTCTGAAACTAAATGAGAGGTATACATCTATACATACACTGCGCTAGCCATTGCATATTGCATGGCAGTTGGTGCTCTACACAAATATCAGTGATTATTCTGCCACATTCCAATTGGCTTTTGCTACTGTTGTATCCTTACTATGCACTCGTATGGTGTACTCGAAAGTTTCTAGTTGAAGAAATATAATGCCATAATGTAGTAATTGATGTAAAATAGGACAATTCCACAGTTGTACGAAGAAGTTCCTTCACAGAGAAAATCATACTACAGTTTCCAGATATTTGAAGCCTCTTATTCTTACTAGATATTCTGAATCCAGTTACATTATATTCAAATATCCTACTCATTGCTGTGAGATCAGATTTAATATATATCAGCTACTATGATAGTTTTGCATAGCAGCTAGTGTGAGTGTTGGATGTGGCAGACCTATAAACAGTCTTATAAGTAAAACAGCTCTGCACTTCTTACACTGCCATTCACTTTCATTACTTTTTCCTTTGCGGCTACAGTTCGTCATTTGATGCGATTGGGTTAATTAAGTTTACGAGTTCTATTACACATTCTTCACCCAAAGATTCTGTTATTTACACAATAATTAAATGATCCTCACATTATTCTTCAGTTGTTCATTGTTTGCTCGAATTCCATTTCAGTGGAAGTAGTAACCTCTGTGCCTGCTGAGTTGCGTATATTAAATCAAGACATTCCCTCTGGTCGTGGCGCTGCAGTAGTTCAGTGAAGTATTGCAACAACCAACTTCCTACTCGATAATTAATACTTTGCAGTAATAAACAGCATATTCAAAGGTTGTTGTCGGAGAATATGAATACGATTCATCGATATCCCAGTGTCTGTTCCTGCAGAAGGTTGCGGCGTGGCAGTTGCGTCGTAGTGTGTTCAGTGGGAGAAAGCCGCGCGCCATCTCACACGGAACTGCTGTGGACGAGATGGCGGCTCCAGGCAGTCGGCTACGTCATTCTGAGGTCCTGTGCCCCTGCGGCAGTAGGCGACCGCGCATAGCACGTGTCGCACTCAGCTCGCTTTGGGACACAGATGTGTGTGCCAAAAGAAAACGATCACCACACGATGAAATCGTGACACGCGAAGCGCAAAGCTGGTGGCAATTCGTGGGTCTCTTTAGCATGACATTACCTTCTCTTTCAACGAAGCAGTATGTATCGTACTTTATCGACTGTGGTTTTGAAATCGCGAACATTAACGATATCGCAGACAAATTAAAAGAAATATCTGTGTCAGTCAAGACCCATTTCGAGAACTTACGTATTCGTCTTCACATGAATCAGTGGATTACGTGAGAACTTATTTATCTACATACAGCCAGTTGCCCACCTTACGCGTCATTTTGTTACAAATTAGTTAGTATACGTCTTATTAAGAAATAATATTGAAGTCAGACATTTGAACCAGTGATTTCACCCATAAACCACTTTGTTTACTTGTTTTCTTAAGTATCAGTACCTTTAGCGGGAAACCATAGATGATGTTCCAAGACAGAGACATCTAGTGGTTTACAATGAAGTACACAACTGGCCATTTAAATTGCTACACCACGAAGATGACGTGCTACAGACGCGAAATTTTACCGACAGGAAGAAGATGCTGAGATATGCAAATTATTAGCTTTTCACAGCATTCACACAAGGTAGGCGCCGATGGCGACACCTACAACGTGCTGACATGAGGAAAGTTTCCAACCGATTTCTCATACATAAACAGCAGCTGACGGGCGTTGCCTGGTGAAACGTTGTTGTGATGCGTCGTGTAAGGAGGACAAATGCGTACCATCACGTTTTCGACTTTGATAAAGCTCGGATTGCAGCCTATCGCGATTGCGGTTTATCGTATCGCAACATTGCTGCTCGCGTTGGTCGAGATCCAATGACTGTTAACAGAATATGGAATCGGTGGGTTCGGGACGGTAATACGGAACGCCGTGCTGGATCCCAACGGCCTCGTAGCACGAGCAGTCGAGATGACAGGCATCTTATCCGTATGGCTGTAACGGATCGTACAGCCAAGTCTCGACCCCTGAGTCAACAGATGGGGATGTTTTAAAGACAACAACCATCTACAGTACGACGACGTTTGCAGCAGCATGGACCATCAGCTCGGAGACCATGGCTGCAGTTACCCTTGACGCTGCATCACAGACTGGAGCGCCTGCGATGGTGTACTCAACGACGAAACCGGGTGCACGAATGGCAAAACGTTATTTTTTCGGATGAATCCAGGTTCTGTTTACAGCATCATGATGGTCGCATCCGTATTTGGCGACATCGCGGTGAACGTACATTGGAAGCGTGTATTCATCATCGCCATACTGGCGTATCACCGGGCGTGATGGTATGGGGCGCCATTGCCTCTTGTTCGCATTGTCGGCACTTTGAACAGTGGACGTTACATTTCAGATGTGTTACGACCGGCGGCTCTACCCCTCATTCGATTCCTCCGAAGCCCTACCATTTCAGCGGCATAATGCACGACCGCATGTTGCAGGTCCTGTACGTGCCTTTCTGGACACAGAAAATGTTTTACTGCTGCCCTGTCCAGCACATTCTTCAGATCTCTCACCAATTGAAAACGTCTGGTCAATGGTGTCCGAGCAACTGGCTCGTCACAATACGCCAGTCACTACTCTTGATGAACTGTGGTATCGTGTTGAAGCTGCATGGGAGCTGTACCTGTACACGCCATCCAAGCTCTGTTTTGCCCAGGCGTATCAGGGCCGTCATTACGGCCAGAGGTGGTTGTTCTGGGTACTGATTTCTCAGGATCTATGCACCCAAATTGCGTGAAAATGTATTCACGTGTCAGTTCTAGTATAATATATTTGTCCAATGAATACCTGCTTGTCATCTGCATTTCTTCTTGGTGTAGCAATTTTAATGGCCAACGCATACGAATAAGAATCTAACGCATTGTAGCAACTTACAGCGTTCAAAGCAGCAGTCGGCACGGAGACTGTGCTACGTGATTGTAGGATTGACGGTGACTGACTGTTTACTTTTAATCATTTTCTTCTTGTATTTGTAGCTTCCTATAATGGTAAATGTTATTTCTGTGAACAATTTTAACGTTAAAGTTTTTTTCTGTATAGTGGCCCTATTTAAGAAATCATTTGGAGTGAAAGTAAGTGTATCTCATGTTATTGTAAAGCAAATTTGAGTTGATTTTATTATTGTTTTCGAAAAGAAACCACTTGGTTTTAATACAATTTTATTAAATTTTAGGCCCATTTTTGCGTGTTTTTTATAACTATAACTTGTTTTAGGTATTAGGAGTTCATGGAAACATCGAGATGTGGGATTGTGGCTGGGTAAAAAGCGAATTTGCTTTCAAATATAACAGATGAAATGATGTGTGGTTGAAAACTGTATGTCCTAGTGGTTCCAAAGTTAGATCACCGCCTGAGCGCAATTGACTGTGTACTTTTAATCAATTTCTTCTTGTATTTGTAACTTCCTATGACAATAAAGGTTAAGTCTGTGAAAAATTTTAACGTTACGGTTTTTCATATTGTTGGGACTCAAAGGGTTAAATGATAACAAAACTACTTAAACATTTTCCAGTAAAAAATGCGCTCGGGTCATTATATACATTCATCTGTATCATCAAGTATCACTCATAAACACAAAAGAAAAACAAAAAGGTTGAAATACAGTACCTATTGAGTCGAAAAGCTTTACCAGATTATGATCCATTCATTTTGTCTGTATCTAGAAGTTTGAGTCATAATATAGACGTTAGTTACAAGGTATTGTACTTGTTTACCTGTATGCTAAGTCTCAACCAAAGTTGTGAGAAAGAGGGGAAAGTGGTTCGACAACCATGTTAAAAAAATTCTACAAAAGCAGAGAGAACTTCACTGCAAATTTAAACGTAGCCAGTACCTCATAGAGAAACAAAAACTGAACGAAAACGAAATTAATGCAAGGAGAGCCATGCTTGGAGCTTTCAACAAATTTGAAAGCAATATTCTCTGTACCAACTTGACAGAAAATCCTTGGAAGATTTCGTCGTATATTAAAATAAGCAAATGGAGACAGGTCAACCGGTCTTGTAAGATTTCGTCGCTTGGAGCGGCTACTACTCGATCAATGCACCCCGTTCCAGTCTTCCCAGTCAGAAACATTTGGTGGCTGTGCCGGTAATCGAACCTGGGGCCTCCGCATGGAAATCGGCCGCGCTGACCACTCAGCTTCGAGAGTGGACAGTCAGCGTACTACTGGGTACTATGAACGAATACAATGTATGATTTTGCAGTTTAAAGCAGCAGTGTCTGAAGAGGGACAGACAATTAATGTTACTGACGAAGTTAGTGAGGTTGCTTTATCACTCATGTACATGAAGCAACAGTCAGTAATATCTCTGGTATTTTGTCGATATTTCGTCATGCACGACTGCTTATCTTACCTTAGTTATTACCGTCGACTCACCTGCTACCATATCGCAGACCTCGTTAACCTTGGCTTTATCTCTTTGAGTTAGGAGTCACAACAAGATAGCTGTAACACAGAAACATTTCTTTTTGTGTCGTTGACAATGCAGTAGAGTGCAATCATTAGCTGGACAGTCTCTTCACTCACTGATAGCGGCTAGTACAACGTCGGAGAGTTCTTCTCTCTTTCGGAACAGACACCAGCCACTACACTACCTTTCTCCAGTGACAATTTCCTTTAAACATTATTTTCGTTTAATTTTGGACTGGTATGGGCTTGGTTGGTTGGTTGTAACTTTGCTGTTGTTTAGCTTTGGGTGGCTTTGTGCATTTCCAACTACGACAGAAACCGAATATATCTGCCTGCGAGAATACAACATGAATTTGGCTTGTTTTATAAATATGTGCAAACTGATTAAATCCTGAACTGTACTGTTAACCTCTTTGATTAAACCAAGTGATTGCTGTGCGTTAGTGATCCGCCTAATAATGCTGTTCAGGGAATGGTCCCTGTGTGTTGATAATTTTTGTAGCAAACTGATCCTGAGATGAAAATATCTTACCTTGTAATGTAATTGCTTGGAAACGCGGTGCTTGTTCCTCTCCGTGCGGTAGCTGTAAATTTCTAAATACAGGTGCTGAGAGCTTAACGCAATGCTCCGGACAACAATCAACCTATTTTATACACATCATTGAGTGAGACACTCTTCAAATAAAAATGACTTGGATCGAGGATCCTCTTTCAAGACGGTAATACATGTCCACAGCTGGTACATCTTCTAGAGGCCTTTTTCCAGGGGTCAAGACTCAGCCAAGTTGAACCCGACTGAGCAAGTTTGCGCCAGGCTGAAATTCGCAGTGCTTTCACGCAGGAACCTTCGTCGGAGACTAGTAACGTCAGGAGTGCCACAATCGAGAAGTCACGCAGGCTGGAGCAGCTACGTCTCTAGCATTTCGTGGACAGCGTTCTCAGATTCACCCAAGTTTGTTAAGAGTGCACGGGCTGTAGCAAAATGGTGTTGAGTGATACCCGCAGCAGATTCTGGTTTCACATATGAGAACTTTAGCTTCGTTTTTTATTTTACAGTAAAGTAATTTTTTAGTTTTGTAAGACTTATTCATTCTTTCTCTGATCCCTCAAATGCAAGGTGTTCCAGGAGAAATGGCCAATATTCAGGAATATGACAGGCTCGATCATTCGAAGCAAAAACTGTTGTAAACATGGGCTGTAAAATGCATGTCTGAGGAGCTATGAGCGCTTGTTCAGTTTTGAATATCGCAAAAAAATCTCGTTTATTACAAGTTCTTTGCTTCCCAAAACAAAGCAAAAAGGCCAGTAAACATGGGCTGTAAAGTGTATACGTTAAGTGTTATGAGCACTAGTTCATTTGTTCTTAAGTGCACTGTGAAACACATCTCTTCTACTGAGCAGGTTCTCATAGCTGTTAAGGTATCCATTTAGGTCCCATGTTTTCTCGACACGTTTTTCTTGCTTTGGTCCTTACAACCTTCTCCCAAAATATAGAACCCAAAGAGCTTGCAGCAGAAGAGATTTTTTTCACACAATCGAACACGTACTGTACGATGGTTTTGAGCAGTGCATTCTAGAGCCCGTGTTTGCTACCTTTCTTTTTTTTTTCAAAAGAATTGTTTTAAGCATTATGGGACTTAACATCTGTGGTCATCAGTCCCCTAGACTTAGAACTACTTGAACCTAACTAACTAACACACATCCATGCCCGAGGCAGGATAAGAACTTGCGACCGTAGCAGTAGCGCGGTTCCGGGCTGAAGCTCCTAGAACCGCTCGGCCACAGCGGCCGGCAATTTCTTTTATTTCAAGTGATCGTTCCAGTTATAGTCCCGAACAATAATCATTCCTCTTGGGACATTCTGTAAAATCCAATACAGATATGTTGATAGTGCTCCTTTTTTTTTTTTTTTGGCGTTTTATATTTGGCAGTTACGAACATACAAAAAGAGTGGAAAACGTTTGCATTAACTGTGTGTTTGATGGAATAATCTAGCAGTGGCAGTGTTGCATACTATATTTTAGTTTAATGATGAACGTTAAGTATAATTTTCCGACTGAAAATCTGAAAAACTTTGAAGTCGTTTATGGCCATCATGTGTAATTTTTGCTCTGTTTCATATAGCCGACAACAGACGGCGTCCTTATACATCAGTGCCAATAAAAATAAAATATTTACAATTTATAGATTTATATGCATAATAGTCGTGCGCATGCCAAAGTTAGAAGACTTTTGATTGAATTTAACTAGGTGCAGTTATTGTATCACGTGCAGAAAGTCTGATAACGTATCTAACGCCACGCAGCAAGTCGTTGACGCGAACGGTAGAGGCACTGGCGTATTCGCTGGGCTCCATCCGAAATAATGTGGGTCCCTGTGGGTGATTCTCCGCCCAAGAGCTGCCTTTTGTCTCTCATGAAGTAATCACTCCAGTCGCATGGATGATAAATGTAAAGGGCACGCCCGATTTACGGCTATTAATGAGTTGCGTACAGAAATATGAAACATTAAGCATTTTGTTTCTTTTTTCGAGATTAATGAGTACTTGACATTATTTACTAACCAGTCACGACTAGTGGTGATCAAAATGCCAGTAACCTTTCGGTGACGCGACTGCGCCCAATGATTACTCAGACTTGTAGTACGCCCCAAAATTCTAAAACTCTCGACATCAAATATATGTCATTTGCAACAAAAGAAAAAAAAGAAAAGTATTGGATTCATTACACCATCTTCGAATTCAGTGTGATATGCTACACGTGTTAACATTCGTATAAATATGCACTCTAACTCTTCTTTGATAACAGTACTTTTGTTCTGTCCCACTACATTTTTTTTCCATATTGCTGAAGCATTTTGCTGAGTTTACAACACCTATTTTTTAGTATTCCTAGTCGAAAAATTCCTCTTTAATGTCTGACCCATGTATTATACCACTTAAAAACGTAATACCGGTTTACTATTCACGTGTTCGCTGTCAGCTGCAGGCTGCGCACGCCGCGCTTGTATTTCATACCCCGTCTCTCCACTCGTTACACCATCTGCTATCCGCATCGGCGGCATGTTCTATTCGCACTATGCGGTATCTCTGACACATCATGTTTATGTTCGAGCGAATATGTAAGCGCGCAGACACGCAAAGAGGGCATTGCCGTTGTGCGAGGTGTGGGCAGAAACCGGCTGCGCTCCGCATCAGAACACACACTAGAGTTACCCCTCTGCTCGTCACATTCTGCTTAGTTTATTTATCTCTGACAATAAAAGTGTCATTTTAACATGTTATAACTCACTTTGTCTTCATTTCTGCTCCCCGTTCTGTATTCCAACAAAATATCATCCATATATTGTTTGAATACATGCAGAAATGAGTGTCACAGATATCTATTAATGGCATAGTGTGCGGGAGAAGCGTACTTAAGAGCAAAAAGAAAGTATGTATGGTAACAGCTAATTAATATTGCTCATCTTAAGACATTTTGCGCCGTCTAAACTCAAATTAATGAATAATTAGATTTAAGTGATAACGAGTTTCTTGGGTGCCACCTAGCAGTTGACACCCCGAGTGGTTCATTCAGCATGATATCAGTCTATGTCTTTTTGCACAATAGACTAAAAAACGCTGTCCCTTTCTTGTGATTGCCGTCTACATTATTCCTTTCATGGAGATGGAAAAGAACAGTTGCAAACAGCTAAGTTCGTCTCTGTACTGTTTCCAGATGTTTCAGTCTTTCTAACTGGATAACCATTAGCTACTGACAGACATGAGTTAAAACTGAATGCTACGAGAGTAAAGAAGATACACTTTCATGAATCATCCCAATGTATTCTAGTCATGTATTTGTCATTCTCATTGTTAGTTCCAGGAGCATGTTCCGTTTTATTGGCGCCTTGAATTCCAACGTGTTTGAGAAAAGTTCCTTGTTTTGGCTTACGGTACCACTACGTCGTCTACACCTGCAGCACTCGTCAGATCCCTCTATCCCTATCCTGAGTTAACCACTTCGCCTCTCCTCACATGCTGAGGATATTTGACGCTGGAGAAAGTGCTTCAGAGGTAGCGTACGTTGAGTTCCATTGGATCTTACGTTCTTTACATTAGTAGACTATGTTCTTGGTTTACCATATTCCTCCTTTCATTCAGTAATCATCCACAACGAAAAAGGACATACTCGTATTCAGAAAGGATAGATTTAATACAGTTTGTGGTGGAGAGATTCTTGCTGTTAAAAGCAGTTTATCCTGTAGTGAAATTGAAGTAGACAGTATCCGTTACGTATTGTGAGTAGAGGCTATACTTAACAACCGGACTAAACTAATAATTTTCGTACATCCATATTTAAATTGGATTATGGTGAGACACAGCTGGTATAATTATTATTAAAAATGAAACTCCTCCAGCTGCACTTAAGATTTTATATTTATTTGGCTACTAGTTTCGACGTTGCGTCAACGCCATCTTCAGGCCCGTGCACTTTGATGAAATCAGTTGTGTGTAGCTGAGTACTAGAAGTCCGCAGTGAGACCAATACGTGCTCCACATGGATCCAAAGCCAAATAAATATAAAATCTTACGTACAGCTGTAGGAGTTTCATTTTAATAAAAATTAATAATCGGTTCCAATTACAGATTCCCCCGCTCGACTGATTCAGTTGGTGAAGAATTCACAGAAACCTTGACTCTCATTATAAATAAGTACTCCACTAACACGTTTCTAGTCGTTGATGGCTTCAATCTGCCCTCGATATGTTGGCGAAAGTACATGTTTAGTGGCGGTAGCAGGTATAAACATCATCTGCAGTCACACTAAATGTTTTCTCTGAAAATTATTTTGAGCAATTAGTTCACGAGTCCACTCGCTGTCTAAATGGTTGCGAAAACACACTTGACTCTCAGTAACAAATAATCCTGAGCAAATAGGGAGCATCATGACAGATACAGGGATTAGGGATAAACACCAAATAAATCTATTTAAAAAAGCAGATAAAAATTCGGATATCGCCTTCCTACAATCTCCGTGTACAAGAAGACCAGATGTGGCTGAAATTCAAAGAAATAATATTAACGGCAACGACAATAATTTAATGAGAGATGGAACTAATCCCCTATCTTACGCGCAACAAATCAGAACACTGTTGCAGAAGCAACTAAAAACGCATTCCAAATTAAAAAAAAAAAAAACACAAAACCTCAAAGACTGGTGATGTTTTACAAAAGTTTGAAATTTAGCGTCCACTTCAGTGCGAGATACTTTTAATGGTTTCCACAATGAAACTATGTCTCGAACTCTAACAGAAACTCCAAAGAGAGTCTGGTTCTATGTAAAGTACGCCAGTGGCAATCGCTATCTCCATGCGTAATAGTAATGGAATTGTTCCCAATGACAGTGCCATTGAATGGGAGGTAGTAAATACTGTTTTCAGAAATTCCTTCGACAAGGAAGACGAAATAAATATCAGGACTGGAATGAAGAACAGAGACAAACGTAAGTAACTTAGAAGTAGATATTTAGAAGTAGATACCCTCGGTGTTCCTCCCCCCATGAACCATGGACCTTGCCGTTGGTGGGGAGGCTTGCGTGCCTCAGCGATACAGATGGCCGTACCGTAGGTACAACCACAACGGAGGGGTATCTGTTGAGAGGCCAGACAAACGTGTGGTTCCTGAAGAGGGGCAGCAGCCTTTTCAGTAGTTGCAAGGGCAACAGTCTGGATGATTGACTGATCTGGCCTTGTAACAATAACCAAAACGGCATTGCTGTGCTGGTGTACTGCGAACGGCTGAAAGCAAAGGGAAACTACGGCCGTAATTTTTCCCGAGGGCATGCAGCTTTACTGTATGATTAAATGATGATGGCGTCCTCTTGGGTAAAATATTCCGGAGGTAAAATAGTCCCCCATTCGGATCTCCGGGCGGGGACTACTCAAGAGGATGTCGTTATCAGGAGAAAGAAAACTGGCGTCCTACGGATCGGAGCGTGGAATGTCAGATCCCTTAATCGGGCAGGTAGGTTAGAAAATTTAAAAAGGGAAATGGATAGGTTAAAGTTAGATATAGTGGGAATTAGTGAAGTTCGGTGGCAGGAGGAACAAGACTTCTGGTCAGGTGACTACAAGGTTATAAACACGAAGTCAAATTGGGGCAATGCAGGAGTAGGTTTAATAATGAATAGGAAAATAGGAAAGCGGGTAAGCTACTACAAACAGCATAGTGAACGCATTATTGTGGCCAAGATAGACACGAAGCCCACGCCTACTACAGTAGTACAAGTTTATATGCCAACTAGCTCTGCAGATGACGAAGAAATTGAAGAAATGTATGATGATATAAAAGAAATTATTCAGATAGTGAAGGGAGACGAAAATTTAATAGTCATGGGTGACTGGAATTCGAGTGTAGGAAAAGGGAGAGAAGGAAACGTAGTAGGTGAATATGGATTGGGGCTAAGAAATGAAAGAGGGAGCCGCCTGGTAGAATTTTGCACAGAGCACAACTTAATTATAGCTAACACTTGGTTTAAGAATCATGATAGAAGGTTGTATACATGGAAGAACCCTGGAGATACTAAAAGGTATCAGATAGATTATATAATGGTAAGACAGAGATTTAGGAACCAGGTTTTAAATTGTAAGACATTTCCAGGGGCAGATGTGGACTCTGACCACAATCTATTGGTTATGACCTGTAGATTAAAACTGAAGAAACTGCAAAAAGGTGGCAATTTAAGGAGATGGGACCTGAATAAACTGAAAGAACCAGAGGTTGTACAGAGTTTTAGGGAGAGCATAAGGGAACAATTGACAGGAATGGGGGAAAGAAATACGGTAGAAGACGAATGGGTAGCTCTGAGGGATGAAGTAGTGAAGGCAGCAGAGGATCAAGTAGGTAAAAAGACGAGGGCTAGTAGAACTCCTTGGGTAACAGAAGAAATATTGAATTTAATTGATGAAAGGAGAAAATATAAAAATGCAGTTAATGAAGCAGGCAAAAAGGAATACAAACGTCTCAAAAATGAGATCGACAGGAAGTGCAAAATGGCTAAGCAGGGATGGCTAGAGGACAAATGTAAGGATGTAGAGGCTTATTTCACTAGGGGTAAGATAGATACTGCCTACAGGAAAATTAAAGAGACCTTTGGAGATAAGAGAAACACTTGTATGAACATCAAGAGCTCAGATGGAAACCCAGTTCTAAGCAAAGAAGGGAAAGCAGAAAGGTGGAAGGAGTATATAGAGGGTCTATACAAGGGCGATGTACTTGAGGACAATATTATGGAAATGGAAGAGGATGTAGATGAAGATGAATTGGGAGATACGATACTGCGTGAAGAGTTTGACAGAGCACTGAAAGACCTGAGTCGAAACAAGGCCCCCGGAGTAGACAACATTCCATTGGAACTACTGACGGCCTTGGGAGAGCCAGTCCTGACAAAACTCTACCATCTGGTGAGCAAGATGTATGAGACAGGCGAAATACCCTCAGACTTCAAGAAGAATATAATCATTCCAATCCCAAAGAAAGCAGGTGTTGACAGATGTGAAAATTACCGAACAATCAGTTTAATAAGTCACAGCTGCAAAATACTAACGCGAATTCTTTACAGACGAATGGAAAAACTGGTAGAAGCCGACCTCGGGGAAGATCAGTTTGGATTCCGTAGAAATGTTGCAACACGTGAGACAATACTGACATTACGACTTATCTTGGAAAAAAGATTAAGAAAAGGCAAACCTACGTTTCTAGCATTTGTAGACTTAGAGAAAGCTTTTGGCAATGTTGACTGGAATACTCTCTTTCAAATTCTAAAGGTGGCAGGGGTAAAATACAGGGAGCGAAAGGCTATTTACAATTTGTACAGAAACCAGATGGCAGTTATAAGAGTCGAGGGACATGAAAGGGAAGCAGTGGTTGGGAAGGGAGTAAGACAGGGTTGTAGCCTCTCCCCGATGTTATTCAATCTGTATATTGAGCAAGCAGTAAAGGAAACAAAAGAAAAATTCGGAGTAGGTATTAAAATCCATGGAGAAGAAATAAAAACCTTGAGGTTCGCCGATGACATTGTAATTCTGTCAGAGACAGCAAAGGACCTGGAAGTGCAGTTGAACGGAATGGAAAGTGTCTTGAAAGGAGGATATAAGATGAACATCAACAAAAGCAAAACGAGGATAATGGAATGTAGTCGAATTAAGTCGGGTGATGCTGAGGGAATTAGATTAGGAAATGAGACACTTAAAGTAGTAAAGGAGTTTTGCTATTTGGGGAGCAAAATAACTGAAGATGGTCGAAGTAGAGAGGATATAAAATGTAGACTGGCAATGGCAAGGAAAGCGTTTCTGAAGAAGAGAAATTTGTTAGTATCGAGTATAGATTTAAGTGTCAGGAAGTCATTTCTGAAAGTATTTGTATGGAGTGTAGCCATGTATGGAAGTGAAACATGGACGGTAAATAGTTTGGACAAGAAGAGAATAGAAGCTTTCGAAATGTGGTGCTACAGAAGAATGCTGAAGATTAGATGGGTAGATCACATAACTAATGAGGAAGTGTTGAATAGGATTGGGGAGAAGAGAAGTTTGTGGCACAACTTGACCAGAAGAAGGGATCGGTTAGTAGGACATGTTCTGAGGCATCAAGGGATCACCAATTTAGTATTGGAGGGCAGCATGGAGGGTAAAAATCGTAGGGGGAGACCAAGAGATGAATACACTAAGCAGATTCAGAAGGATGTAGGTTGCAGTAGGTACTGGGAGATGAAGAAGCTTGCACAGGATAGAGTAGCATGGAGAGCTGCATCAAACCAGTCTCAGGACTGAAGATCACAAGAACAACAACCCTCGGCGTTAACCAGTTTAAATCACTTAACATAGGCAAGCGCTCCAGCGCAGGTTGTATATCAACTGCATTTCTTTCAGAATACGCTGATATAATAGCTCCGTACTTAACAATCATACACAACAGATGGGTCCACAAAAGATCCGTACCTAAGGACTGGGAAGTTGCACAGGTCACATCAGTACTCAAGAAAGAAAGTAGGGGCAATCCGATGAATTGTAGACCCATACCAATGACGTCGATTTGCAGTAGGATTTTGGAACATATCCTGTGTTAGAATATTACCAATTACCTCGAGGTTAACTATTTGTTGACACACAGTCAGCACGGGTTCAGAAAATATAGTTCTTGTGAAACGCAACTACCTCTTTATTCTCACGAAGTAATTAGTGCTGTGGACAGGGACCTCAAACTGATTTTATATTTACAGATTTTTTTTATAGATTTCCGAAAGGCTTTTGATGCCGTTCCTCACAAGCGGCTTCTAATTAAATTGCGTGCCTGCACAGCACCGTCTCAGTTGTGCGACTGGATTCATGATTTCATGTCGGGAAGGTCACAGTTCATAGTGACCGACGGAAAGTCATGAATTATAACGGAGGTGAGCTATGGCGTTACCCAAGAAGCGCAATAGGCGCTCTGTTGTTCCTAAACTACACAAACGATTTAGGAGACAATCTGAGCTGCCCTCTTAGATTGTTTCGCAGCTGATGCTGTTAGTTGCCGTCTGGGAAACTCATCAAAAGATCAAAAACTATTTCAAAATGATTTAGACAAGATATCTGAATGGTGCGAAAAGTGGCAATGTACCCTAATTAATGAAAAGTGTGAAGTCATCCATATTAGTATTAAAAACAATCCGCTAAATTTCGATTGCACGATAAACTAGAAAAATCTAAAAACTGTCAATTAAATTAAATGCTTAGTAATTACAGTTATGAAAAATTTAAATTGAAACGATCACATAGGCAATGTTGTGGGGAAGGGAACCAATGACTGTGTTTTATTGGCAGAACACTTAGAAGATGCAACAGATCTACCAAATTGACTGCCTACACTACGCTATCCTTACCGAGTGTGACTGACAGATAGCATCGAGATAGTTGAAATAAGGGCAGGTCGTTTGGTATTATTGCGAAATTGGAGCGAGAATTCAACGATATGAAACGCGTGTTGAGTGGCAATAATTAAAACAAAGGCGTTTTCCGTTGCGGCAATATCTTATCACGAAATTTCAATCACTAACTTTCTCCTCCAATTGGGATAACGCTTTGTTGGCGCTCATCTACACAGGGAGAAATTGTTGTCATAATAAGATAAGAGAAATCAGAGCTCTCTGGCACGGAAGCATTTAAGTTTTAGTATTTTCCGTGCACTGATAGTGATTGGAACGGTAGAAAAATAGCCTGAACGTGGTTCGCGACGAACCCTCCGCCACGCACTTAAGTACTAATGGCAGAGTAGTCATATAGATTTAGATGGAACACAGATCTACACAGACACACATTTGACACATTTTTATGAACAGAAAAGAGAGATCATACCTGAGTATTTCAGTGTGTTTGACCAGTAGCAACGACAATGGATACTAATATGCGAGGTAGAACAAATGATTAGCCACCTCCTACGTGCTCTGTATTCTTTGACGAGTAATACTAGTAGTGATAACAACTATTCAATACCGTGACACATTTTCTTCCAACTAACTACAGAAAGCATGTTTCCCACCTATCTTATGGTGCAATGACGTAGTAACTTCAACTGCATATTTAGGCAATCAGCGAATTAAGTTACCTTACTTGACCACTAATAAAATTCTGTTCAGATATAAAACTGCCAACGTAGTTTTTCTCTTCCCAACTTCGTAAATTCTGAGTCGTGCCCTGTTATTAACAGCAAGAACATAAGATTTCATCGCGAGGTCATGTTTATGAATACGTGCAGCACGGTTTGACTTTAATAATATTCTGGCTGTGGCAATCTGGTTTCCGGGCCACTTCATATAACGCAGACGTAACCACTACTTTACTTTTTCCCCAAAGCTCTTTCGCCGGGTGACGTAACGAGATAGCTAGGTAGTCGTGTCCAACGGAGGAAGCCGAACTGTGGGGCGCTGGGGGCATACCGAGATGTGGCAATATATGAAGCAGCGGCCGCTTCTGATCCCGCACCGCGAGCCAATTAAACTTTATCCCCTCCGCAAAATATCGCGTCGTCAGCAGAAATGCGCTTCTCGTTTTGGAGCGACGCTGGACTCCGGCAGTCTACTTAATCGAAATAATGCAAATTGGAAGGCCCGCCGCGTCTTTGAATTGGATCACAACCGTCGCATCAGAAATACTGTGTGCGCTGCCACCACGGTTGATGGCGAGGTACGATTTCGCTCTTGGTAAAATAGGGAGTCCAAGGAGCCAATACCGCCTTTATCGAATGAAATACTTTTTTTTTCTTATAGAATTAATAAATAACCAATCAGTTGCAAATTCGAAGCTATACTCGTATTTCAACACCTTTACCATGGTTTCAACATTTATAAAAGCGTCTTGTTCAGAAGGAAATAGTGACTATATATATATATGTTACTAACACAAAAATACAAAAGATTATTCAGACTTAACTTCGTTACATGTTGTGGCGACGTTACTTTAAAAAAATAGCCGAAAGATGTCGGTCAAATATAAAAAAATATAAATTTTCTAGTTAGTTTCAGACCCTACTTTCGTTAAAGTAACATAGATGTGTCTCGATTTTTCCACGTGTCTATTGAACATGTCATTTTTCCCCGTGGTAATTGTATTTCTTATTTGTTATGATGTAAACGTATTTCTAGTGGTTCTGATGTTCACAATTTTTCAAATATGTTATGTTTACAAGCTATACGCGTTTTACCATCTTCCCCTTCTCCCATGTCTCTCCACCCCCGTTTCCTCCCCTTCCTCTACCCGTCGCTTACCCCTTTTCCTTCTTCTCCCACTTCTCCCCACTGGTCTTTTTGCTATTATTTTCTGATTGCGTTAGCTCACAGTTTACGCAATTTGTTTTTATCACGCTGACCTTGTCTGGCTCTAAATTACTTGTTGCCGTTTTATTAACTTTAAACATGTAAACAGTTAAATATGATCTGGTTTTAATGTCATATTTTGAATTTTAACTTTATATAATGATCATTCATTACCGCGCACCCTCCTCACGCCTACTACTAGTGCCCTCTCTTACAGGATGCTTTCCTTAGCCCAGGCTTGCGTCCTCGATACTAGTGCACTAACTGTTCACTGGCGAGGTAATATTTAACGGCAGCCACCATGTTGCGGATGTTTTTATTATCACGGAGTTTAAATTTTATGTATGATTGTCGCCTTTCGGCTATAATTTAACACATCTCCGCCACGACATGTAACCCAGTATGCCTGAATAATGTTTGCATTCCTAATGAGAACCTGTTCACTTTGTCACTATTACCATCTGAAGAAGACATTCTTATAGACGTTGAAAGCATGGTAAAAGGGCTCCCATTTTGGAGTGTATGGTTGCTTTTAATCGTACAAGAAGATTTCATCCTACGGTTGCAGCTCATGCCATGCACAAAATTTTTAAACACATTTTTGGTTTATGTTGTCATAGATATAGCAACCAAGTCGCAAACTGTTGAACGACTAAACGAATTGAAAGATATATACCACAACTCTGCCCCTTTCGTCGGTTAAAACTTCATAGAAAGGGAGTCAACAGGTTCAAGACAAACGATTAGCAAAGGACGTCCGCTCAAAATGGTTCAAATGGCTCTAAGCACTATGGGACTTAACATCTGAGGTCATCAGTCCCATAGAACGTGGAACTACTTAAGGCTAACTAACCTAAGGGCATCACACACATCGATGCCCGGGGCAGGATTCGAACCTGCGACCGTAGTAGTCACGCGGTTCCGGACAGAAGTGGCTAGAACCGCTCGGCCACCGCGGCTGGACTGCGAGCAAGTCACTGTTTTAATTACTTTGATTGTGCCATGTTTTCCCAAAAATAATCTGCTGCAGAATCAGTTATTATCTCTAGTATTTTTTTAGCACTATTCAGCAAATCTTGCTGCAATATATATGTCTTCTGTAACTGTTGAAAACACGATCTTTTTAAAAGTGAAAGATACATATGCCCTCGATGATGGAATGTGTTGACTACATTGGAATGCCAACAATTTTTTCACTTCATGGTCCTAGCAGCTGAGTTTCATCGGTCTTTTGCGTTGGAGATGCCAGTTTTTGCTCCTAATACACTCATGAGCAAATTGGATTAGAAGTACTTGTTGCCACTCAGAGATATAGCTGAGCGTGGGATCGTGTGTGCCTGATGTAAGGGAAACTATCTTGGAGGCTATGCAGGCTTTTATTTCCACCATGTCAAGGGTGTATCGTTAAGTCCCTCAGTCCCTGGAAAATCGTTGCCGACAATCAACTTCCGTCGACTATTTCTGATTGCAGTAATGGGTACAGCAGCCACGTACGGGTAAACATTCATTAGTTCACTTCTGAACTATAACGGGAAAACAGGAATATCAGCCAGAACCATCTTCTCGCTGTTGAGCCCAGACGCAATCACGTTACATCAGTAACGGTGCTAATGCAGGATACAGGACAAAGGTATTAGCACGAGCACGTGAATGCCACCTTTTGGCACTCGAAGGATTGAAAACGTCACCAGTAATGACGGATCGCGGTACTTGCCTGTGGGAGAGTAAGAGTACATCGAAAAAACCAAATGCAGCGATGTTATCCGCATATCGATAGGGCAAGGTTCAGGCAGGTGGCGCAGATGTTCTCACGTAGTGACTGTACCCGACGAATTATCTGTCAATTCCCCTGGTACCACCGTCCCTCAAGTGCATCTGCAAGTGACGAGTACCTTCAACAAGACAGTGCACCACTCCATTGGTCCCGAATTGCGTCTGAAGCTGTGGTGAACATGTTGCATACTTGATGGTGGTTATGTGTCCCCGGATGGCCTGCTTGCAGTCCAACTGAGCACACAGCGAACGCCATCGAGAGAGATCGTGATCACCTCAGCTCTAACTGCGACCAATCTCCTTGGAACTGCTTTGGATCAGTATGCCTTGCATAAAGTTTCAGTCTCTCGAGAAGTCCACGTCCACGAATCATCGCTGCTGTCATAAGGACGAAGGGGAATGGTACACGCTATTAATTATCTGTCTAAAATTATAGGGTATTTCAAAATTAATATACGGATATTTAGGCTTGGTAATATTTATTACCATCAACTTACAGTTATGAATAATACTCAAATGAAAGAGGAACCCAAACAGATTTGTCTGTATATCCGTGCGCAAATGGAGGAGTATGGAATGACCAAGAATGAATGAAAAACATCTTGAACGAGTGAGAGTCTATCATGCGTAGTCCCAAGAAATCAATTCGTCCTTGTCGTTCACAGTTATTACAAGATCTAAAGCCTACATACTACGGTTTACGTGCCAATTTCTCAAACGAAATTTTGCTGCATGAGATGAAAATTTTCTGGATCTTATCGCCTTCGGTGATGAATCGCCATTTCACCTAAATGGAAATGGGGGTAAGCATCCCCATGAGATGGTAAAGTTGCAACGAGACTCCTCTCGACTTTTCCGGTTAAGCAACTGTACCTGGTGTTTCTAATCTTGATGCTCTAGGACAATGAGTCTTTCGTCAACTGGAAGAAGATGAAACTCAGTATTTTATTTGACAGAAAAATAGTGCGCCATCCCACTGGCATAACTCATCAAGCGACTGCTTAAACGACGTTGTACCCGACCGCTGGATTGGCCACAAGGCGCTGGATGACCTCGTTTTATATTATCTTCATGTTCACACACGATCTGATCCCATCCGATTTTTCATTTTGGGGATTCATAAAGGGTTATGTGTATATGCCTCCGCTACCAGGTGAACTATCCGACTTCAGAAACAGCATTGTTGCAACAATTACTATAGACATAGTGAGCAAGGTTTTGGGAAAACTCGCCCATCGACTAGATGTGTGACGATGGTACTCACATTGAACAATTTTAAGAAAAAATGCTATACTTGCTCTTTCATTTGATGTATTATTTATAATTGTAGGCTAAATGTAACAAAAGGTACAAAGCCTTAAAACCCATATATTCATTTTGAAACAGCATATATTTGCTTCTGAACGTATATTTTCAACTTTTTCCAATATTTTGAGGAGTATACATTACAAACTTTGTGGGCTATCTTGGACACAGATTAGCATTATAAATATCCTCCTACATTGCAAATATTGAACCACAGAAAGAAGTGCTATATGCATTATACTCAACAACAACTTTTTGCATATGACATTATTTTACTGGGCAGAAACGAAGATGTGCTAAGACATCGCCTCACAAGATGAATCAGAGAGTTGTGTGGTGAAGACAAAAATAAAAGAAAAAGTCATGAAGGATATAAGAGATGGGAAAAACAACGCAGTTGTGCACACTGAAGGCGAAAAGGTGGCACAATTGTCTTCTTCCAGGTATTTCGGAGGTTGTATTACTGCGGATGATAGAAGAGCAATGGATGTTAAAGCTAGAATGGCTCAGAAAAAATCCGGATAAATGCGAACAGGTCTCGTGCACGTAGGATTCGTACAAACTTAATTATGTATATGGGGTAGTTCCTCCATCCTGTGAATCGAGAATTTCAATGATTTTTGCCTGTTATTTGATATCGATAGTGACAAAATATGAAAAGATGGGACACAAATATCCGTATCTTTTGACTCTATAGACGTAGAAGTTTACATGTTGTACATTGACGCGGAACCGTATACTGTAGAATGTGACATACATTTCAACATTACATATCTGCCAGTTTATGAGGAAAAGGGGGTCTTAACTGACAGATAGTGCATTTGAATTTGAAACATATACTTGCGTGGAGCATAAAATTAGACTCTGAGGATGTTGTGTTGAACGAGAATGTTGTAGATATGGTGGGTTGACATAGTCTCAAAAGAAGAACAACTGAGAACCGCAGGAGAGGCAAGGGACCTACTCAGAATCGTCATTACTAGCAGAAAGAACATGGTTAGTCATCTACTTCATCTCAACTCAGTAGCGTGACAGTTGCGATTAAGGAAAGAAGAAGGCAAAGAAGGCGACCGAGATAGTGCAGGGACGAAATTAACGCTGGCGGAAGATACGAGAGCATCAAAAGACTAGCATCAAGAAGAAAGGAAGGATTGACGAGCCCAACAGTGTTTGGGTTGAAGAATGAAAGGAGACTATGGAGAGGAAGAAGAGGTTCCCAGCATTTGGTATCGATATTTGAGACAAGCTAAAAGCATTTTTGCGGACGTTATTAAAACACACCATCTTTAGCTTCGTAAGCGTTTAGATGCAAGTAACTTATCAAGACTGATGGCTTGAACAACAAGCACATTGCACGCAAATTTTTAATTCCGTCTTAGTGCCATAACATAAGAGATCGTGTCGCTGTTTCACTATCTCCTTAAGACGGCTGCTGTTCTTAGTCTGCTCTGATGGCGTCGTCGTTGGCGACGTACCCGTACCAGACAGCACGGCTTGTTGCGTGTAAAAGCTGTGTGGACGCTGCTGTGCTTCCAGAGACGTCTTCATATTATTGTTAAGCACCTCGTTAATGATCACTCCCGCCATTTCTCATTAAAAATTGCTCCTGGCGACTGCTTCCTCCTCGGAATGATGAATGTTTCCTCACTTCATGGACGATGACGTTAAAGGACGTTCTCGCGACAGCGCTGATTGAGTTTTAATGTCCCGAGACTAGTGCCTGTAACGCTTGGGGCTATTTCTCACATGCTTACATACGCCAGAATGATAACAGAGCTCAGATTAGAAAAATGAAGCGATAAAAACCACGTGCTACGCATTAAGTCTTACTAAGAAATGTATTAATGCTTTCCGTCAACGATTTCGTCACCTAAACATTGAATTAAAGCACCGGAAGATGAACGCAGTCCCGGAATGTGTCGTGTAATTAACAAATCAATAAAGACTGCTTTCTTAGTGACAATGCATTGCTATAACTACTGAAAGTACACCACGCTTGACGTAAATAAAAGTGTACAAAATTAGTAATCTGTAGTTCGATTGAGCGCTATGAAGCAAATGTTGCTGCAACAGACATATTAGATCAAAACACACAACGGAAGCAGAATGAGTTCCGCATTAGTCTTTATTCGTAGCGTCGACAAAGCAGTTTGTTTCTCGGAAGCAAACATACGTGCAAGTACAGTATATTAATTAATTACGTAATTCGAAGAACGAAGCGTGCTGCAGGAAGATCTTTCACTAGACGACTGAAGAAGTATTTTGGAATATAGTTCCAAGTCATCATGTATCTTTTATTTCTTAGTCTGACAGCGACAGTTCGGTAAAGTGTAATGTATGAACTTGTGTAGTCTTTCAGAAATAGTTATGGGGAATCGCCATTTGCAAATATGGTTCTTCCATCGGCGTACTTAAAATACGCTATAATTCTCAATCACTCCTACACCAGTCTCAGAATGATGAATCCAATTTTTCAGCGCGAGACAACTTCACTCAGTGTAAGAATGCCTATAATGGCCAACAACGATATACTTCCACCATTCTGATATGTCTTCATTGCTTTTTCTCCGTTCCCTTCGTGCCGGGATTTTCAGGCGCACATTGTGGATGGTGTAAAAGCTGTCGGTAATTTATAATATGTTGATGAATATCAAAACGAAATAAAGCGATTGGCCAGACGAAAGCTATTTTCTATGAGTACTGGGAACGGAGCTTATTTTCGTACTTCTCACCGCATTAAATTAAAAACTTGAGATTCTTATACCGTATTTTCCGTTATCAAACTACGTGATGACAGTTGTCGTCGAAATCTTCTTTTGTCACTCCAGTTTGCCACGGTGAAAAGATGGAGAACGTGTTATACAAGTCTCGTGACGAAAAACGTCGTATGATTGCCACCCAAAAGGTGCGGGGTCAGTACCCGGCACTGCCAGGCATTTTTTCCTTGGTGCGAGGAGTTGATGTTCTCAGTCAAACGATGCCAACTGACAAGGTACTTGAGTGGAAAGTAGTGGCTCCAAGATCGCTACAACCGGCAACGCCAATCCCCAATGTTGGTATTGTTTTGCTGAAGCTCGAAACTTATCCTGGACTTAAATGGGAGATGCTTTTAATCTCTTCAACTGTAAAACTGTGTTGAAATCTGACAGAAAATCCAGAGAGATTTTGGTTTATGTGGAGTACACCACTGGCAAGACAGTTAATACCTTCACTGTGCAGTACTGATGATAATGTCACTAAATGTTGTTTTCCTAAAGTCCTTTACCAAAGAAGCAAAGTAAATATTCAAGAATTTGAATAAATAACTGCTGTTGACATGAATAACTTAGAAGTAGATATCCTCAGGGTAGCGAAACAGTGTAAATCACTTAATGAAGTCGATTCTTTTGATCTAGGTAGTGTCCCAGTTCGGCTCCTTTTAGAGTATATTGATACAATAGCACCATTCTTGGCAATCATATACAAACATTCTATCAATAAAAGATCTGTATCGAAAGGCTGGAAAGTTGCAGAGATCACGAACACTCCAGAATGGAAATAGAAGTAATCCACTAAATTATTGACCCATATCACGTCGATTTGCAATAGGATTTAGGAACATATACTGGATTGTGATAATTAAACTTTTGCTACTTGAGAGGTATCCCATGAAAAAAGTGTGATTGTACGACAACGAAATTTTGTGGAAACAAGACGAAAAGGAATTACAGGCATTGTCTGCAAGTGGACATTGATTCAAATCAATGAAGAAAGTAGAAAATATGTGTCAGACTGGGATTCGAACCCACGTCTCATGCTTACTACGCAGATGCTCTTATCACTAAGCCGTCCGTTCACTGTGGTCATCACAGCTACACGGACTACCCTAGCACGCTTCCCATCAGAACCAAATTCTCAACTTATCCACGCACTACTAATGTAGTGCCTCTTGCCCATTATCCTCATTACTCACAACACTGGGCTGATTCCTGTAGAGATCGAGCTTGGTGTGCATCCACACTGAAGAGATCGTGGGTCGCTGAGTCCACATCCTCCGTCTCGCATTCGAGTGACGATTTGACACGCGATGAGCGATGAGACGACGGCATTATCCACAAGGCCGGAACGTGGAGTTTCTTTGTTATCTTCCCAGATGAAATTGAAAACTGGATCAGCAGGTACACTAAAACATCTGAAATAAGTTTTTGAAAATTGGAAAGAGCACAAACGGACTTTTTTCTTCGTGTGTACGTAGCTGGCATTTAAATGAGATATCAAACGGATAGTACTGTGACAGAGTCGATACTCAAAAGTCATTCTCTCTTCTCAGCAGTTCTCAAAAGCGAGAAGACTTAACTATTGCTGAGTCGCCAACGCCTGTTTCCGATGGTCATACACGGTGTCGTATGAGTGTGAAAAGCTCGTAAGAGTGCTGTGGGGTAGATTGTACTGTGAAATAATTGTTAAGAAAAAATTCGGTAGGTTGCTCCGTTTCTGAGTTAACTAACATTGAAGTTAACCAATGAGGCCGTTGCGCTCTCAAATTCAAGCCACCCGCCGGAGGCGGTATCGCCAAACGTATCCTTCGTCTAGTTTTTCTAAAACCGAGCAAGAGAGAGATACAAAAGTTGGACATGGGGCGTTGTAAGAATCGAACCCGAATCAAAGGCTGAATAGTCTCTTGCGCTATCATCTACGCTATGACAGCATGTAACTGATCGCATCTGGTGGGCCGCTTGAATGTGCGCGCGCAACGGCTAATTAAAGGCTAATTAACTCGGCACAACGTACCGATATTTTTTTCTAAACTGTTATTTTCCAGCACTACTTATCCGTAAATACCGTTGCGAGCTTTTCACACTGTTTCCAACCACCCTGTATAAAATCAATTGCCTGATGACAACCCTTGCTTTGATATGCTAATTTTCGCAAAGTAAGAGAACTGTGACACAGTTAAGACTTAATGGATTGCTACTGACTGTGTAAAGAACACAAAAATACAGTCCTGGGCTCATTGAAAAAATAATTTCAGCTTTCGGAAGTATACTTCAGGAAAATTATGAAAATCTTCAATTACAATGGCATACACTCATTTTTCTAATTCTGTAACGAAGTTCATGGAAATAATCAGTACTAGGACTTCGAAAAGATCGAACGAGCCACTGGAAATTGTAATTTGTAAGTAACAAGAGGAAGTTTGAAAGCTCACTCTATATCTACATCTACATAGATATTCCGCACTCCACGGTACGGCGCGTTGCATAGGTTACCCTGTAACAGTACTAATCATTTCCTTTTTTGTTCCACTCGCAAATAGCGTCGGGGAAAAACGGCTACCTATACGCCTCCCTATGAGTCCTAGTTTCTCCTATATAACTTCGTGGTCCTTACGCGCAGTGTATGTTGGACGCAGAAGAAACGTTCTTCAGCTAGCTTCAAATGCCGGTTCTCTAAATGTTCTTACTAGTATTCCTCGAAATGAATGTCGTCTTCCCTCCAGGGATTCCCATTTCATTTCCCGAAGAATTTCCGTAATATTTGCTTGTTGTTCCAGTCTGTCAGTAAAAAATCTAGCAGCCCGCCTCTGAATGGCTTCGATATCTTTCTTTGATCCGACCTGGTACGGATCCCAATCACTCGAGCAGAATAGGTTGCATTAATGTCTTACATGCGATCTCCTTTACCGATGAACCTCACTTTCCTAGAATTCTCCCAATAAACCGATGTTGACCATTCATTTTCTCTACGACTATCCTCACATGCTCGTTTCATTTTGTATTTCCAACGCTACAACCAAGTATTTAAACGACGTGACTGTGTAAATCACGACACTGCTAATGATGTATCCGAACATTATTGGTTTGTTTTTCTTACTCATCCTCATTAACTTACAATTTTTCTTCATTTAGAGCCAGCAACTAGAAATCTTGTCTAAGTCATCTTGTATCCTCCTACAGTCGTTCAACTTCGACACCTTACCGAACACGGCTGCATCGTCTGCAAACAACCGCAGATTGCTGCACACCCTGTCCGACAAATCATTTACGTAAATAGAGAATAATAATGGTCCTGTCACACTTCCCTAGGACACTTCTGACGATACCCTTGTCTCCGATGAACACTCTCTGTCGAGGACAACGTACTGGATTCCATAACTTAAGAAGTCTTCGAGCCACTCACTTACCCGTGAACCTATTCCATATGCTCGTATCTTCTTTAACAATCTTCAGCGAGGCACCGTGTCATAAGAAAATATAAAACAAAATCCTTGGCTCCAACATCTAGCGAAGACTTAAACTTCAGTAGTCAAATGGTTCAAATGGCTCTGAGCACTACGGGACTTAACTTCTGTGGTCATCAGTCCCCTAGAACTTAGAACTACTTAAACCTAACTAACCTCAGGACATCACACACATCCATGCCCGAGGCAGGATTCGAATCTGCGACCGTAGCAGTCCCGCGGTTCCGGACTGCGCGCCTAGAACCACTAGACCACCGCGGCCGGCACTTCAGTAATCCATGGAGTGGATATTTTAGAATTTCACCAATTAAAGACTATGTGACAAGGGCGTCGGCTAACAATTTAAATCAAATTCGTAACCTGCATCAGTTACAATTTCGTTGATGTAGTGCGGGCTTCGACAGCTGTACTGTTATCGTAGACTAGAAAATTATACCTGCTTTATTCATATTCTGTTTAGTGTCAAGTGCCGGTTTACTGCTGACGTTCAAGAATTATAAATTCCGATATGGCAATGGCTTGACAGCTAACGATTGGAGTCTCTGTAATAAAGTTGTGACTGGTACAACAAAACAGGTTCATTTATGAGAGTGTAGGTAGTGGCGAATCTTGGTATCTTGCTGACGCGTAATATATAATGTAGGAAAGAGGAGTGTAAGGAAAGATTTAAATGGAAGGTTGTGCATAAAAATTATTTCAACGTAAGATAGATTCAGTGGTATGAATTCGTGTCTCAGTTTGAGAAAGAACAAAATAAGCATTATAAAGTCGAGTATCATTGTCTCTGCACCTTTCGAATGCTTGAGTGATACAGTTAATCTAAGAGGAAAATTTTTACTGGAAAACAGCATACTGTCACAAGTTGGATTAAATATTTTTATTTGTAGGCCTCCGGTACCAGGTCCGTATTTCATCAAAGTCATTTTCATTCAGCTTATTTCTTTTTTTCGTTAGAATCGCATGATACGTCTTTCGAAAACGCGGGATGATCACCAGGAATGTACCTTGCTTTTTCATTCTAATTAGCAGCCATTGCCATCTTTTTTTTTTGGTAACACATTAGTAGTGTCTTTTACAGCCTAATATTTATAACAATACAATAAAGTGCAGTTAATTAACGAGTTTACAGCTTCTTAACTGTGTCAGCGGTACGAGTTTACCAAAAACGGGTATCTGAGCCTAGTAAACGCAGGCATCTCCTGCAGGGGGCATAGCCACAGTTAGGCTTTAATGTAGAGATAAACCTCCACTTGTCAGGTCTATCGGGGCGTAGTAATGCCCTGTCTGGGGAGTAGGTAGTTTACAGTCATTATCACGCTCCGGGAGCAGATAACCCGTGACACGATATTAGACAGGTGGGCCATTTTGTTTGGCTCCTCTGTGTAAGTTATGTAGTGCTTGCTACAACCACAGTGTTTGCCATTGCTAAATCTGCAATTTACTAGCATAATCACAACCATTTCTAGAAATTGGTAAGAAATCTATAATGAATAAATTAGTAATGACTAAATTTTTATGCGCATTTTCTTAGAATAAACTCGAACAGGTTAACTAAACAAATTTTTGACTTCTTCTATAACCAAATAAAGAAAGCAAATTGTAAATATTCGGTGTCCGAGAGAACAGACACCACACATCAATAGTTACATGAGAGAGGGAGGCTCTAGGTATTTTCATTGCGGATGCACCTATCTTCGAACTCCTGCGGAACTTAGCGAATGCTACGAACAGTGATGCTAATGGATGGAGGCGCTGCTTGCGCCTGACGAGCTGAGAACTTAGGTTGGACTGGAAGCGTGTTCGGGTGGCCGAGGCTGTTTAAGGCAGCCGTTCTAGAGAAGCGGAGCGTGGGGGTTCGACTGCTACTCTGGCACAAATTTTAGCCTTCAGCATTGATTTATTTCATTGCATGTAGACGGCTGAAGTCTTGATTTCTCTTAGCACAGAAACCTAATTGGTTTACGGAAAGTGAAAAAGACCGAAGAGAATTAAAAACTACAGAGTAGTGATTCCTCAATAAAACAGCTCAGATATGTGCTGAAGAGGAAAAAATAAGGTTCGACGACAGATTTAAAATAAAATCGAAACCCACCATCTCGGAAGAGGAGAGGAGAAAAAGGTCGGAGAGAGTGAAGACACTCTGGGCCCAAAGGAAAGAACAACATGCAAAGAAACGAATGATTCATTGCACTCCAAAGATATGATATGCCCTCTAGAATTACAGGTGATGATGATGATGAAGTTCCATACTCCTAGATAGAGGGTAGGGGAACGATGCGGGACACACGTACCGCCGTACTAGGCAAGGTTCTAGTGGAAGTGGTTTGTCATTGTCTTCTTCCGACCGTAATGGGGATGAATTATGATGTTGAAGACGACACAACAACACCCAGTTATCTCGAGGCAGCTGAAAATCCCTGATTCCGCTGGGAATCGAACCCGGGACCCCGTGCTCGGGAAGCGAGAACGCTACCACAGGTAATTCTAAAGTATTTCTGTTTGCTGATGACACTAGCTTGGCAGTAAAGGATGTTGTGTGCAACATTGGCTCTGTTTCAAATAGTACAATTCATGACATAAGTTCATGGGTTGTAGAAAATAAACCAACGCTAAATCACCCTAAGACTCAGTGTTTACTGTTTCTAACACAGAATTCAACAAAACCCGACTTTTTAATTTTACAGAATGAGCATAGAATTAGTTAAACTGAACAGTTCAAATTTCTGGGTGTTCAGATAGACAGTAAACTCTCGTGGAAAGCCCACGTACATGATCTGGTTCAAAGACTTAATGCTGCCATTTTTATGATTCGAACGGTATCTGAAGTAAGTCATCGTTCGACACGAACATTAGTCAACGTAGCTTATTTTCATTCGCTTATGTCATATGGTATTATATTTTGGGGTAACTCTTCCCATTCTCGAAGGATATTTTTGGCTCAGAAACTGGCAGTTCGGGCAATAAGTGGTGTAAGTTTGCGAACTCCTTGTCGACCCCTGTTCACTAGACCGGGTATTCTGACACTGGCCTCTCAATACAAATATTCTTTACTGTCGTTTCTTGCTAACAATATCAGCTTATTCCCAAGAATTAGGAACTTTCAGTCAGTTAATACTAGGCAGAAATCCAATCTGTATTTGGGGTGCTCTTTCTTAACTCTTGTGCAGAAAGGTGTGCAGTACACTGCTGCATCCAGTTTCAATAAGCTACCACAAGAATTCAAAAATCTTAGCAGTAATCTACGCCCTTTCAAATCCAACCTGAAGAGTTTCCTCATGGGTTACTTCTGTCGAGGAGTCCCTTGAAAAATAAAGCTGATTCTTATGATTGTGTTTACTTAAACTTATGGTTTGACTTTTTTTTTTATTCATAAACCTTTTATTTTATCTGTTATTACTTTTATGTTGTAATTTCAAGTACTGACACGTTCTCTGATCGTGGGGATTTGCTCCTCAATGTGGCCCTACGGAACTAGATGCGTAAATAAAATAAAATAAAATAACAAAGGATAAGAAATTTGTGACCCACATTCCAGGAGTTTCAAGTGCCCTCTAACCCCTCCCGTTGCGGACGTCTACCGCTGTTTGATAGTGTTGACATAAACAAAGACAGATAAAGTGAATCATTCACCCGAATGCACGATCAGTTATTCGAAACGTAAGATATACTCCGCATCTACCGTACTTCTAGGACTCAGAAACATAGTGGCTACACACAGACGTTAAAATTTCTATGTTAGTCTTAAAAATTCCTGACTTCTTTTCTTGTGACTGAAAGCTCTCATGTGGAACATATTTAAGTGTTTTTTGCTGTCAAGTACCAGGGCATGTGTAAACAGCGGACAGCACGCAACGTCCCGCAGGTTGCTAATCGGAGTGCGAATCTACGAGGCTACAAAACGGGTCGCTACAACGTCGGAGCAGTGCGAAGGGAGCTCTTTACGGTCTATCGCTCCGCTTAATCACGTCGCTACAGCTGCAGCTGCTTTATGACTGTCGAGAAGAGTTCGGGGAAAGGAGGGGGAGGAGGGGGAAGGACGGGTGCCGTCACGGCCGGCAGCTGAAAGCTGGGGGCGGGCGATATTGAGAGCTAAAAGCCGTTTCCTTGTCGGCGCTAATGTCGGGAATTTAGAAAGGAGGTTCCGAAAGCGGCGCGGGGAAAGTCAGGCAAGCGCTGCCGGCGCCGTCTGCCTGCCTACTGGCCGGGCGGCGCGCTGTGGTGCGGGGATGCGGGTGCCTTGCACGGGCTCTCGCACTGCCAGGGGAGCTCTCTGAATGTGTGGAAACTGCGTCCAGTGAAATTTGCTCCCATTCAAGGGTATGAGCAATTTTGCGCCCAGTATTTCCGGGAACTACATGTTCGCCAACAAGGGGAAAATTCCCGAATGTCAAGAAACGATCTTGATGAACTTAGGCGGATGCGCACTGGGGGCAAATAATGCAGTATGTATTTCTATACTTTGACAGCCTCAACAATATAACAATAATACAGATTTTTTTTCTTCCTCACGGGGAAAGAAAACATTTTTCAAGTATCTTTTGACCTGGTCAGATGCTTGTTTACCAGAATTCGACGCTGTCACAAGGACATTTGGGGCTTTGAAAAGAGGTTCTCGAATTCTCGGTCCAGCCTCACCATTAGTTTCTTTTAAAACTATGAGAAGGCTGTCTGTCAGCGAGATAAACCGTTTTGATTGCCATACCCAAGGACTAGTAGCTTGTTCATGTGGTGAAGACCAAAAGGGCTCGACGGCACAGGTACAGTCATGAGATGTATACGGATTTC
Source organism: Schistocerca cancellata (assembly GCF_023864275.1). NCBI lineage: Eukaryota > Metazoa > Arthropoda > Insecta > Orthoptera > Acrididae > Schistocerca > Schistocerca cancellata. The sequence continues at coordinate 927,324,619 of NC_064626.1, read as the reverse complement.
GATGTTGGAAGAACATTGTGAGAAGATTTGCACGTCTCGTCCTGTTGAATGATTATTATGTCAATCTGCATTTGAGAAACAATATACTCAAACTGCACGCCGGCCGATGTGGCCGAGCGGTTCTAGGCGCTTCAGTCTGGAACCGCGCTACCGCTACGGTCGCAGGTTCGAATCCTGCCTCAGGCATGGATGTGTGTGATGTCCTTAGGTTAGTTAGGTTTAAGTAGTTCTAGGGGAGTGATGACCTTAGAAGTTAAGTCCCATAGTGCTCAGAGCCATTTGAACCATATGAACTCAAGCTGCAGTCATTAGTACATAACAAGTTCTCTTTGTCAAAGCACAGTAATATGCCTGATACAAATAAGGATGAGAGGGCCACCCGGGACAATTTGAAATCCTGCTCAATTTTGTTATATTTTGTGTTCTCTGTCGTGTATATTATGTTGAAGAAATTTCGTTCATTTTATGTTCATGGTGCAAGAAAATGTTATGTTTTAGGCATTTACTTAAAAATTATCGTTATTGTAATGGTCCTGAATCGTAGTAATGACTGATTTATTGTTTTCAATTAACAATTAAACACATCTGAAACTGTAAGAAGAAATTTAAAACATAAAAGAACAACTTATTTCAGTTTTCAGAATTAATTAACTGTGGTGGCGTATTTAAATTATTACAAAATTCGATTATACAGTTTTCAAGAACGTTAATTACATATCAACTTTTATATGAGAAACATTTGTTACATACCATCGTTTTGGAGACATTCGGTCAAAACACACCAAAGGGGGGTGTTTTACGCTTTAAAAGTTAAACTGGGTGCAAACAAAAAAATTATTGTACTGTTTTGCCCCCTCTACACATCCGCCGAGCTTCATCAGTACCGATTGAGGTGGCGCAGTGGTTAGCGCACTGGACTCGCATTCGGGAGGACGACGGTTCAATCCCGTGTCCGACCATCCTGATTTACGTTTTCCGTGATTTCCCTAAATCGCTCCAGGCAAATGCCAGGCTGGTTCCTTAGAAAGGGCACGGTCGACTTCCTTCCGGCCGGCCGGAGTGGCCGAGCGGTTCTAGGCGCCACAGTCTGGAACCGCGCGACCGCTACGGTCGCAGGTTCGAATCCTGCCTCGGGCATGGATGTGTGTGATGTCCTTTGGTTAGTTAGGTTTAAGTAGTTCTAAGTTCTACTCCCATAGTGCTCAGAGCCATTTGAACCAATTGAACTTCCTTCCCCATCCTTCCCTAATCCAGTGAGACCGATGACTTCGCTCTTTGGTCTCTCCCCCCAATAAACCCAATCCTTCGTCAGGATCGTTTATGTGCCCTAGTAAGTGACGGTCCACCAGCACCCCAAGAGCCCACATCCACCAGAAATGCTTCGATGCCCGCAGAAAGGCCCTGAGGCGCTCTGTCAGCCGTGCCGACCCCGTCTTGAAAATGACCACCGTCATAAATATTCCGCCCCAATGGTCGACCTAGCGTTCGACGATATGCTCTCTTACGTACGCATATTGACCGGTTCTAGGTGCGTCAACGTTCAAATCCTGTTTTTCCTTCTTTTGTGATGCATAATCTGTCCTACTATGAAAAACCCTATTATGGTTTGTTACCTTAAAAATCTTCTTTCTTTGTTATTAGGTAAAATGTTTAATGAAGTATGCTCTGTCCTTCTAAAGTGTATATTACTTAATATTCTATTTTATAATGCTCATGTGTGTACTGCTTGAATTAAGCAGAATTACAACTGAAGTGTTTTCATGTTTTGAAGTCATATACAAAGGACGCGCGTGTAGGCCAAGCGTGCCACGAGAAGCCATGTTCAGTTTACGTTAGCTCATTAATATCATAACGTATTACATGCATCACGACCAATATTTTATTTTAATTTTTCTCAACTAGCAGAGATACTTTTAAAATTACGTTTCGTAATTTCGTTTTTATATATTCCTTCTAGTTTCTGAAGATTCGATCGTAAGAAAATTTTTGTGATTGGGTCCGACAGTAAATAAAATATGTTATGAGCACATCCGATTGTAAACATTTTGGCGTTCACATCTCTAGTGCTCTTCATCAGTAAATATCAGTATTCAGGGATAGGACAGGAATGATCATTCGAAACAAAAAAGTCAAGTAAACTTGGGCTCTAAAACGCTTACCTTAAGAGCTATGAGCAATTCTTGATATTCGATACTGTGAAAAAAAAATCTTCTGTTGAAAGCTCTTTGCTTTACATATTCTGGGAAGTAGTAGCATGGACCAAAACAAGAAAAAAAATGTCCACTAAACATGTGCTCCAAAATGCGCATCTTAAGAGCTCTGAGCACTTGTTCATCTTCGCTACTGTGAAACACAACTCTTCTAATGAGATTTTTCAGAGCGCTATTGTATTTGAATTTCAAAATAGATGTTGGCCGAATTAGAGACAAGACGAAATACGGACTGGAAACACCAAGAAAAGCCCATGTGGAAAAGAGGATTTGTTGACATCGAATATAAGCTTCCCTGTTCGGAAATCTTTTCTGAAAGTACATTTTTGTCTTAACCTAGAAATAATGTACAGAAATGGAACGTGTACTATAAATAGTTGAGATACAATCTTCGGACTGAATACCACAACAACATTAAGGTCAGAGAAGTTAAGTAGCGTTGAATCGATTAAAATTTTGCACGTAACTGTAGGTCGCAAATGCACGCTTGTGGAGGCACAGTTGCAAAGCGGAAGTCAATCGTTGACATGGGTGCGGAAGTCTGTGTAGTTAAAGTAACTTGATAACTGTTAACGCTAAAGAGACTGCTAGCGAAATGTGCGCACTTTGGACCGTACTTCGAGCAGTCTCCGCGTATTGTGATCAGCGACTGAGCTGTCATGGATCGCCGCTCTCGATGTCTCATAAATTGCTATGGAAGGGTACGTCACACAATTCGTTTGCTAAAAGCAGTTATTTATTACTGTAATTTTTGAAATGAAGCAAATGCCATCCGTGATAAAAATCGTGTCAAAATAACACTCTAGGCCGAATTAGCCCACTGGATGAAGTAATACAGGGAAACGTTGAAACAAAGTGACAAACCGAGAATCCAAACATTCACCCTTATAAATAAGATGCTACTACGCTACTATACCTACGAGTCAGCATATTCACTGTTTGTGACAGGTGATTTCATAACTTTTATAAATAGCAGGTATAAAACAGTAAACTACGTAACTAACAAGTTACGGAACAGTAGAAAACTTGTATTCCGCAAATTCATTTTTAGTGACGATTTAACTGAGTCTCTTTTTTTAAACAGTGTATCCAGGTAATATGAACAGTATAGCAGAACAGATGCCTCGACAAACATGAAGGTGAACAGAATATACAGTGTGTTTCAAAAAGAAAGACCTGGCTTTGGACCGTAATAATTACGAAACATGCGGCATGCGGGCAAGGCATGTATGTTGTCTGAATGGGCGTGCTTTAGAGTTTCAGAAAATTGCCATTAGTTGTCGTTAATGCGTCTTCGCCGTTTTCAGTCAGTCCGAAGTAAGGTGGCGTCCGCTCAACAGAAGGCGTTGTGTGTGTTGCAGTTTGCAAAGAACCAGTCAGTGATTTCAGTCCAGTATGCTTTTCGTTGGCGTTTTGGTGTTGATCCACCTGCATACAAAAACGTTCGTTATTGGTATCGCAAACCTGAAGTGACAGGATGCTTATGCAAAGGTAAGAGTCCAAGTTGAATTCATACCTCTGATGGAAATAATAAGGCAAACGTTTGAGCGGAGTCCATGAAAGTCTATCTTCACCTGCTGCAGAGTTGTCTTTTTGCGCAGCTTCGGGCAGACTCTGATTACTACATTTTCCAGCAGGATGGAGCTCAACCACACTGGCACAACGACGTACCTCATGTTCTCAACGATACTCTGCCTCAACGCTGGAAGAGCGCACGAGCCTGTGGGAGTATGTGAGGAAAGTGTGTTCATCGCCCCTTTACCTCATGATACAGAAGACGTGAAGAGCAGAATAACAGCAGCTATAAGTTCTGTAAAAGCAGTTACGTTGTATAAAGTTTATGATAAATTTAGTTATCGCCTAGACGTTTTACGTACTGCTGCTGGTAGGCCTATAGAGCATTTGTAACAGCATAGCTAAAAGTTTAAGATTATATTTTACAATTCACCCCATGTATTTAGTATGTTTTTACCAATAAATACAGAGATTTCAAATCAGATCATTCTTTTTGAAACACCCTGTACTACATGTTGCATCAGTAGGAGCGCTACACACAAAAAAGCTTTCTGGTGTTCGGAGAATCGGGTGAAAGCGTTGCAAAAATCGATTACTGTGGCTGGCGAAATGTGAACGTCGAACGTCCACAGGAGACATTTACTGCAGTCTTCTGAACAAGCGGGCGTAGAAACGAAAGTCGAGCGAAATGTTAGCGTGTCGCGCGGAAGTAGGGACAGCCGCTGTAGTAGGGACGCATTAATCTGGGCAGGGCCTCATGTTTTATTCCGGGCCCTCGCCAGACGTACGAGTTGTCATCATTAGCAGGCGACCGCTTAACATCCTACCGGGGCCGTTAATTTCGCTGCCGAGGGGTCAGACCTGTTCCAGCCACCCGTACAGTGGGCCACGTTTGGAACTTCCGGATGCAAACCTGGATTTCACCTCCCTGTGTGTAATTTGTCACCATAGAGTTTGAAACAAGCATGTGTGTGAAAATTCTCACAATTCAATTAATTTTATAGCCTCAGAAATCTGTAATGATTGAAGGCCTTTGAAAGTAACTAGGTTTTCTTTCTTTGCAATTGTTTCAAACATGGTTTTTAAGTAATTTGTGGTTTAGTGATCTAAATCATAAGCGTACGGGCGTTGTTCTCTGGAATTTACCCATGTGGACGAGCTGGGACGTTGGCTCAGGGTAATAAACACATTTACAGCAGGTAGCCGGAGGTAATGTGATAGAAAATGTGATTGAAAATCAGAATAACCACTATTCTAGAAGTACATTTAGCGACTCAAAATGAAGGATGTGACACACGTAGTCGCAACACATAAATAGGAAGTGTACATTCATGGCAACTGCATGTAGCATGGATCTGCAACAGAGTATTAGACACACAGGAATAAGGATCATAACTTAAAAAATATTTTAGCTTGTCGAAGCTCAGCACAGACACGGAGTCAGGCCTACTTGAAAGAAAAGTGGAGTGGAGAGGCTGTACTACTTTTGCATGGATCATACAACTTACGTAAGGATAACATTAAGCCCCAGAGGCATCGGTGCACATTGATGTCTCCCTCCCCTGCTCTATATTGTCTGAATTACAGAAGTTTTGAAAAAAATACGATGAATCTTCTTTACTGGCTCTTGCAACTTTTTGAAAATCACGAAGTAAAAAAGTTAACAAGATCTACACATAACACTTACAACTTTTTCCACTCTACAGCTCCGCCCGTCGGTTGATGCGAAGACACCTGGACTCCGAGCATGCGATTGAGTCATTCAGCCGAAACTGGAAATCTGGCGTCAGAGACAAACAAACTCGATCACGACTCGGAACTTAATACAGCCGAGCGACCAACAATATATTTTCCACATAGTTTATCCAGGAAGAAGCTCATTAAGCATCAATAATCATTTATCCTTAAAATATGCGAGATGCGAAGAGTAAAATTGAACTACATTCCTTTCACTCTTACTTCGAATTTTAACATTGGCAGTTCGAAGAGAGAAGAATGTTTATAACTTCAATTACAGCTACACGTTTAATAGTACTCGCCGTGTCAGACACAGAACAATATATACAGGGTGAACCACAAATCCCAGACAAAATTTCAGAGTTGGATGTATGGACCAAAACTAGAAAAAAAATCTAGTATAATGGGTTCTGAAACGTGTACCTTAGCTACGAGCCCTTGTTCATCTTCGATACTGTGAAACACTTCAATTTCAAGCTGTTTGCTTTCCATGTTTTGGGAGGAGGTATTACGGACCAAGACAAAAAAACAGGGGCACTAAAACGCATACCTTAAGAGCCACGAGCACATGTTCAGTAGAAGAAAAGTGTCTCACAGTAGCAAAGATGAATAAGTGCTCGTAGCTATTAAGGTATGCATTTTATAGCCGGTATTTACTAGACATTTTTTCCTGATTTGGTCCATACAATCACCTCAGAAAGTTTGCAGTTGACTTTCTGGTTCACGCCGTTTAGAGCGAATGCGAGCGCTATCCATAAACATCGAACATTGTTCAAAAACTTTTGGAATGCAATAGGTCTAAAAATAGATTTTTATGTCTGCAATTGTAATGCAACGTTAACCGTTTGATTTTTTTAATTACAGTCATAGCTAACTTGCCAGGCATACTGTACACACATCGTGCTATTTCTCTTAAATGCAAGGAAATTTGGAAATTTGTGGTAAGGTCTTATGGGACCAAACTGCTGAGGTCATCGGTCCCTAAGCTTACATACTACTTAATCTAACTTAAACTAACTTACGCTATGGACGATACACACACACCCATGCCCGAGGGAGGACTTGAAACTCCGACGGGGGCAGCCGTGCCGACCGTGACAAGACGCCCCAGACCGCACGGCTACTCCGCGCGTTAAATGCCAGCAGTTGCTCGAAAACTGAAGTTTATATGGCTTCTGAGTGGACTAAGCCCGTCATAAATTTAAGCATCGGACAAAACCACCTAAACTACTTATTCGCAACAGTAGTATTTAATCCTCTAAACTGACCGCTTGTCCACCACACATGCTGACGAAAAATTTCGACCCCTCATGAGTCAGTTCACGAGGTCTAATTTACATAGCAGACGAAAAATTTAGTCACATTATCTCGCCGATTCACCATACCAGTTAACTTTTTTAAACAGAAATGAAATGAGTCTACCCTCCCCACACCCCCCACACACACATCTAACATTCTGCGTGGTTTCTGTTTGTTCTAAGTCGTGTCTCCCTACCACTTTGACGCAACGATGCTCTGAGCGTGTTTTTTTTAGGGAATTGACTAGATTGAACCTGGGACCTGTTGCTGGTAAGGAGACGCCAGACCACACATGACATGTAGAGTTCAGTGAGACTAGCGATGATATAACCAAATACTTAATGATTTCAGCGTAAGCTCCACTGTACTCCCTGTAAGAGAATCTTAATACTAACTAAATTTAGTGGAAGGGGTTCAAGGCTTTCCTATTTTTAGTTACCTGATAAAATAATGTCGAAAAAGCAGTTAAGTTTACCATTGGAAATTTTATTCTACTCACAAAAGATTGTTTATAAATTGCAGCATTGATAAAAGGAAATATTTTAATACAGGATGATAAAAACCAACTGCGTTCAACAAAAATGTGATAGAATATTACCTGAATGGGTTCCCAAGTTCTACAATGGATCGAAGGATGACCTATGCCATATCACATCTATAATCTAGGTTTAAATTAAGTTTCACAAAAGAGAAAACTATCACAATGGTCTACAGTGACCCTCAATTATCTTTAATTACTTATCTAACTTGTCGTAAATTACAGTGACTGATGTGGCTTCTCAATAATTATATAACAGAAAAATCATCGCGTTTTAACTTACGTAGCAAATGTTAATACCATGAGCTTCAATTGACGATCGACACTAGTATTAAGTAAAAAGGGGATGTAACAGATGAGACTTCTGCAGTTCTGAGTGAAGCCTTGTGCGCTCAAAAATGTGGCATCACGTGCGTTCATTACCTTGTCGGTGTTCGTCAGGGGGTGGCGGCCGGCGCAGCTCCATCCAGCTCGCCGTCTCCGAAGCAACTCTCCCCTAACTCCTCCTTACTACAATTTACCGAAGTTGGTTTAAAAAAAACTATCTGGCTGTGTTTTCATCTGATCAATCAGGGTCTCAATGTTAACCTTAAGCTCCACCTACGAAAATTCCGTCTATCCAATGAGAAACGTTATACTTTTCATGGTGGGGCAATGTTTTTAACGTTTGCAACGTAACAGAGACGCGAAAAAGTCTCACGCTAAAACTTGCGGCTGGTGTGGCCCTTTTAGTGTTATCGTAAGATCTATACTGTTCTTCTGGAGGGCTCTATCTTTTAACATGGGTGGAGGGGGGTCCTGGCAGTTACTTTCCGTGGTGGGGCAATTTTTTTAACGTTTGCAACGTAACAGAGACGCGAAAAAGTCTCACGCTAAAACTTGCGGCTGGTGTGGCCCTTTTAGTGTTATCGTTAGATCTATACTGTTCTTCTGGAGGGCTCTGTCTTTTAACATGGGCTTGGTTGTGGTCCTGGTGGTTAGCTGGAAACATGGGTGTCCGTCCCTTATCGTAGGCCTTCTAGCTTACCATGGTTCTGCTCTCCCCTTCTGTTTTCGTTTCTCCCCTCGGAACTGTGTCTGTCTCACGGTGGGAAGGTATGACATGCATTTAGGCATTCTTGTGTTAGTCTGTGGTATTCCATTTGCTCACTCGTTACTCGCATTACTTTGGTTAATTTAATGTCAAGATTTATTCGGAGTTATGTGACATACTACTGGATTTGCTTATCATGTCAGGGTTTTCATGGAAGGTGTTGGATTTGCCTGACACCTTACACACACACACACACACACACACACACACACACACCGGCGTGCACGCTTGTAAGTGCACTACCTATACGTCCTAAAAACTAAATCGCCTTACTGAATAAGTATCAGACATGATTCGGCAGACAATTTCATGGACAATCTTTCTGTTGCTTGCAACGTTGATGGTCACCAATTAGACATATACAGGATATTTTATTTATTTATTTACTTAATAATTAATTTATTGCTTCCAGTTGCGCTGATCAGATTTAAGCCTGAACAAATTTAATAATACATGACAATGAACAATGGAATGTATATGATACACAGACAAAACTACATGGTCTACAGAAATTGCTATGTCCAGAAAAGTCCATACCCAAAACAGTTCGTGGTTAATTGCCTGTTTCTACTCTAGCAAAAGTGGTTACATATGTCGCTTTTACAGTTTCAACAAAGGTCTGTGTAAATATTGTTGTTTCAACTCTGGGGCAATGCTGCAAACGTGAACAAGGCTATCGTAAATTAATGTAGTCTCAATTCATCCCAGTGAAATGAACTCCATGAAAGAATGTTTGGAGTTGGGAAGATGGGACAGTGCTAGTGGCAGAAGTCAAGTTGTGAGGAGAGGTCACGGTTCTTGCCAGGGTAGTTCAGCTGATGGGAGTTCTGGAAGAAAAAAGAAGGAGAGAGGGTCTGGGCTCTAGAGTCGGTTGAATCTGCCACTAAGTTTCAAAATAACACATACTACGATGCATATGTAAGATTTATTCTGGACCTCCATTGATTTCAGTTAGCTGAAGCAGCAAGAAAATGGAAAGGTGATATCATAAGGAAAATGTATGTGGTGGACGCAAGGATTTGTTACTTTGTTCATGGCGCCTCTTCCAACACTTCTGTCAGGTTCAGTTTACTTTTTCTTTGGTAGAAGTAGGCAGTGTATTAACATGAAAAATAAGACGATCTTTGAACATAGAAGTACTTGCACAATAGTTATGCTGCGAGTAAAGCTGATTATCCCGTTGGCACTGTTATGTTTCAGCGATGACACACGTGTAGCGTTCCTTGTGGTATATGATCTCTGGACTACGATATAAGAAAAGAGAAAACTAGAGTATCAGCAATACATCAAGGGAATGTTTGATACTTAACAGTCATCGCGCAGTCGTTTCATTAGCTTTGTCTTTTCTTTGGCACAGAATGAAATTCGAAACTAGCGTGTAGGGCATCAGCACGTCTTCAGTTCACGCAACTGCAAAACGCAACCAAGACTCTGGTTATTATGATAATCTAGGCGGTCAGAGCTGATCAGTTACATTGCCCCGTGACCTCCCTATATTCGCTTTCTTACAACCTTCTGACACAACCATCATGGGAGGAAAATTATACATGGGACTTTCAGCTTCTTTAGGACGGAAATCCCCATACTGTACAGCATGTGTATCCACAACAACCATGATTAATTAACCGTTTTTCCAGGAGCGTTGTAGAAAATCGGAAAGAAGTAACTCCAATTATGGAAGGTAAGTCATTACTTTAAGATGAGTCACGCTACGTTACAGTTCTCGCTTTAAATGGACTGGAAAGTTTGGTCTTTCAAATTGCCTCCTTTTTTTACTACAAATCATGTCTCTTGAGAACGCTGGTATATGATAACATTCATTCTCTTTTCGCTAACATCTGTCTTAGCCTTTATACATCGATAAGTTTTTAATTTTATTTTGTGGTAGTTCCTATGAGACCAAACTGCAGAGGTCTTCGGTCCCTAGGCTTACACACTACTGAATCCAACTTAAACTAACTTACGCTAAGAACAACACACACACCCATGACCGAGGACGGTCACTTAGTACTGATGTGAATGTTATTTTATTCATTAGGCAGACTGTTATTTTTTTAAGACAGCTGTCTTCCGTACCAGAAAACTTGTGGTTTTTTATAGACCCATACAAGTTTAACGTGGTCACTTCGGTTATTTTAATTGTGCTATACGACGAACAAATACATAAATGTATATTTAAAAACAATACTTACAAATGTTTATCAGTTAATACTGGTGTCGTCTCTGGCAACAAATAAGTTAGACCGACTGCCTTGGGTAGCCCATCACGCACTGTCATTAACATGCAACTTACTCCAGAAATCATGGTTGTTTCTCTACGTGTTTTCTCTTGGGGGGGAGGGGGGGAACCTACTCCATTCCACCGAACATTATCTACTGACGTGTTGCCGATAGTCCGTTGGAATGTTTGCAATAAAGGTATGGTTTCTACGAATGCTGTGACGGATAACCCGAGAGACTTCGGCTGATACGTGATGGAGAAATTCATACTCATGTGATAGGTAAGCATTTTTTTTCAGTTTATTGGCTTTTGGAAGGTGCACATTCAGCCATCTCAACAGTAGAATGCCAGAGATGACGACAGGAAAGTAAGCACAACACAGCACCCTGTCCCCGAGCAGAAAAAATCTCCGACCCGGCCGGAAATTGAACACGGACCCGTTCGCTTTATAAGCCGCCGGTCTGACCACGGAACTTCCGAGTCGGGCATTATGCAATTATTAAGTTAATTTATCCAGGATAATATGTCTTCACACGTTTCTGATAGCAGAGCACGCGCATGCATTAAACATCGCGTGTTATGGCTTTTTGTAATGAAGTTGTGGGTTTCTTTTTATTTATAAATTCACCTGTAGCATTATATGAATGTGTCTCCAGCTACATTGTCAAGACCGTCATGTTTACATCCAAAACAGAGAGAAGCAGTGATAGAAACCAGGTACTCTTCAGTCACAAGTGGACGGCTATCAACGCTTCTCGAGCAAGTGAGCACAGAAATGACTCCAACGTTACTACAAGACTATAAACTGACATTTTTTCCTTTGCTGCGCAGAAAAGCGTGGAACTGTTTCTGTTGAGATATCGAGATATTAGACTTCTGGAACTGCAGTGTGCTATGGAATAGTCATGCAACCTCCTGTGCACCATCTGAAGATGAGCGTAAAAATGTTCCACAACCGATTTATGGAATAAAGAAGTAATCCAGAAAAGTGAGTACCTACAGTTTTCTACATTTACATTGCTTTGTGCTTAGTCTGCTGCGAATGATAGTGATGTTTTTTTTTTGCTTGGCTACATGACGTGTTTCTGTACGATATTTCACACTACTGTCCATTAAAATTACTACACCACGAAGATGACGTGCTATAGACGCGAAATTTAGCCGACAGGAAGGAGATGCTGTGATATGCAAATGATTAGCTTTTCAGAGCATTCACACAAAGTTGGCGCTGGTGGAGATACCTACAACGTGCTTACATGAGGAAAGTTTCCAACCGATTTTTCATACACAAACAGCAAAAAAATTGTTCAAATTGCTTTGAGCACAATGCGACTTAACTTCTGAGGTCATCAGTCGCCTAGAACTTAGAACTAATTAAAACTAACTAACCTAAGGACATCACACACATCCATGCCCGAGGCAGGATTTGAACCTGCGAGCTTAACGGTCGCTCGGCTACAGACTGTAGCGCCCAGAACCGCACGGCCACTCCGGCCGGCTCACAAACAGCAGTTGACCACCGTTGCTTGGTGAAACGTTGTTGTGATGCCTCGTATAAGGAGGAGAAATGTGTACCATCACGTTCCCGACTTTGATAAAGGTCGGATTGTAGCCTATCGCGATTGCGGTTTATCGTATCACGACATTGCTGCTCGCGTTGGTCGAGATCCAATGACTGTTAGCAAAATATGGAATCGGTGGGTTCAGGAGGGTAATACGGAACACCGTGCTGGATGCCAACGGCCTCGTATCGCCAACAGTCGAAATGACAAGCATCTTATCCGCATGGCTGTAACGGATTGTGCAGCCACGTCTCGATCCCTGAGTCAACAGATGGGGACGTTTGCAACACAACAACCATCTGCACAACAGTTCGACGACGTTTGCAGCAGCATGGACTATCAGCTCGGAGACCATGGCTGCGGTTACCCTTGACGCTCCATCACAGACAGGAGCGCCTGAGATTGTGTACTCAACGACGAACCTCGGTGCACGAATGGCAAAACGTCATTTTTTCCGTTGAATCCAGGTTCTGTTTACAGCATCATGATGGTCGCATCCGTGTTTGGCGACATCGCGGTGAACGCACATTGGAAGCGTGTATTCGTCATCGCCATACTGGCGTATCACCCGGTGTGATGGTATGGGGTGCCATTGGTTACACGTCTCGGTCACTTCTTGTTCGCACTGACGGCACTTTGAACAGTGGACGTTACATTTCAGATGTGTTCCGACCCGTGGCTCTACCCTTCATTCGATCCCTGCGAAGCCCTACATTTGAGCAGGATAATGCACGACCGCACGTTGCAGGTCCTGTACGGGCCTTTCTGGATACGGAAAATGTTCGACTGCTGCCCTGGCCAGCACATTCTCCAGATCTCTCACCAATTGCAAACGTCTGGTCAATGGTGGCCGAGCAACTGGCTCGTCACAATACGCCAGTCACTACTCTTCATGAACTGTGGTATCGTCTTGAAGCGGCATGGGCAGCTGTACCTGTACACGCCATCCAAGCTCTGTTTGACTCAATGCCCAGACGTATCAAGGCCTTTATTACGGCGAGTGGTGGTTGTTCTGGGTACTGATTTCTCAGAATCTATGCACCCAAATTGCGTGAAAATGTAATCACATGTCAGTTCTAGTATAATATATTTGTCCAATGAATACCCGTTTATCATCTGCATTTCTTCTTGGTGTAGCAAGTTTACTGACTATTTATATCATTTGGCTTTGTGTGCTATCTTCCGAAGATCGCGGTGACCCTCCACAGTCGGCAATGCGCATCATATCACAGATATTAGCTATGTTTCTCTGCAATCCGCAGTGGCGAATGGGAGAGTGTAAAGAGTACGCTCCTTCTCTCTCAGAATTATAACGTCCTCGCAGGGAGATCATTATAGAGCTGAGCGCGGAAGCGCTCAGCTCCAGTTTGTAACCTTACCTGATGTAGTCGAAATCATCGAGGTAGTGCTAAAGAGATTTTCAAGTCTCACATGGAAATGTACTTTTATAAATGTTGAACATTGTACTTCAAGAGGAGAGTTCGGTAATTAGTGCATCAAGTGACGCTTTAATATTCAATAACAGTTGTCAATTATCAAGATCTCTTGAGACAAAGGATTGTATCAGATTAAGTAAATATTTTTATTCATTCATATAATAAAGTGAACTAATATTTCATATGTTATAGTTCAGAAGAGCAAGCGCCCAGAGAAATCAAAGAACTTCGTTATGACCAGACGAGTGTAGTTTCGTTGAGTCATAACAGTTTTCTCTGTAGAGAGTATCCTAGAATTCCTCCCACCATTGCGTGACATACACTATTTCGTATTTTACACACAGTAATCACATTTAACAGTTTTATTACTATTCACACTTTTCTTCCCGCATCTGCCCTGTAACTTCATGACGTCTCTAGCAACTTACCACGAATGCCCGTGATTACATTATCAGTTACAGTTTTCTCTCACTTTTCACCCGATCAAGATTAGATCTGGCCTACCTTTAGCTCTGTTTAGCATGTACAAATACTATTGTAACATAGGTGTGGGTTAAGTGTCGTTGCCACGCGGGATTAGACGAGCGGTCTGGTGCCCTGCAGTCACGGCCTGTGCGGCTGGTCCCGGCGGAGGTTCGAGTCCTCCCTCGGGTGTTTGTCCTTAGGATAATTTAGGTTAAGTAGTGTGTAAGCTTAGGGACTGAAGACCTTAGCAGTTAAGTCCCATAAGATTTCACACACATTTGAACATTTTTAAGTGTCGTTATGTGCACATTGTACCTTCAGTCGTGTTTGTGGTTTCCAGCGATGATACGTTGTGCTTACGTAGAGTGAGTACATTCATTTGCAAGTGGCGCTAGATATACTCTACAGCGAGAGGCAGCTTTCACGTCCCATTGTCACCGGGGAACGTGAATGCGACCGGGACGTGATCTGGCTTCAGTAGCCTCGTTACCCGATTAGCTGAAAGGCGGGCGTAGGCCGCAGGGCACTAACACGGCGTGTGAAAGCCGGCGCGGCGGCGGCCTCGCTTGGCTCGTGCGATACAAATACGCCAGACAGCCCGATCCGTCCCACACGTTTAACGGTGAGGCGCAGCGGCTTTCGCGGATACGCGCCGCAACGTTTCGTACGTCCGCGCCTCGGAACTTCCGTGGCGTCAGACTCGCGGCCGCAATCCACACACGCTACTAAATAATGTGCGCCATGCGGGACACATTACGCGAAGTGCTGCTTCGCAGATGTACTTGGAAACGTTTATCGGCGAACCTGCATTAATTCTCTATACTGACACAGTTTTGTTTCCTTTGTTAATTCTTTTCATTCCTCCTCCAAGGTGTGGAGCGGGATGTTTGAGATCCATCCCACTGAAGAGTCGCGGTCCTGTTCAGCCAATCATCAAAGAAGCTGATAGTGGGACAAACAGGGGATCCCAGTTGGGAATAAAGAGGGGGTTTCCCACTTCCGGTACACGATTTACAACAAACGGAAACCTCCCGAAAACCTTGGTCGGAACCGTCGGATCTTAATAGAGATCGCTAACCTCGCTACCACCTGTAGTACTCTAAAGACAATAATTAATGCTATATAATAATCTAACTAATTTCGGAAACACGAGGACAATTCTTACAGTAACCTCCGTCCGGTTGGAAAGAAACTTCCAAGCAAAAAGTAATTTAATCATATACTTCTTGAAATTATTGCTTTTTGCAATTTTTCAACATAGTCACCGTTTAAATTTAAGCACTTTTTCATAGTGTTCACTAATTTACAAATTCCTTCTTCACAAAATACTGCCGCTTGGGCGCGTAGCCATTCTTTCATGGCATCTTAAAGCTCGTCGTCGTCATCGAAGTGCTGCGAAGCAAGCCACTTCTTCATGTGAGCGAAGAGATAAAAATCACCTGGTGCCAAGTCTGGGTTGTATAGGTGATGACCAAAAAGTCAAATTTGTATTGCTTCCAAATCTCTGGAGTTTTTCGGGTACTGTGAAGATGACCTCTGCCATGCAAAAATCATAACACCGAAGGCGAGCACATTGCCATGTTTGTTTTGAAGTGCTCACTTAAATTTGTTCAGAGTTTCACAGTAGACCTCTGGAATGATCGTCGCTCCACGCGCTATAAATTCAACCAGCGTAACTCCCTCGCCATCCCAAAAAACCGTAGCCATAACATTCCTCGACGGCAGTGTTTGGCGGGCTTTCTTTGGCTTGCATGGAGAACTGTCGTCGACTGTCGTTCCGTCACCAGCCGCAGTTCTCTTCACAAAACATGCTCTTCCGCGTCGTAGTGCAAAGAACGTGCAAGGCAATTTGGTTTTGTAAACAATTTCGGTACCAACTGGGCGCAGAACGTGCAGTAGCCTACGTTACGTGTAACATCCTCGTACAAAACCGCACGAGAAATTTAAAGAAATTGTTCAGAAAGTTCAGAGATAGTGAATCTTCGATTTTTAGGAACTTTAAACCGTTGTGTTGACAAGGTCATTACTCACAACGGAAGGCCTACCACTCCTCTCTTCATCAAGACTGTCTGTTCTACGGCCTCTCAAAAATCAGACCCAATGCCGCAGAAGTTTGGACCTAATAGTACGCAATTGGTGATGACTGTGCTGCTGAAACGTTATGCGCGCCGGCCGGAGTGGCCGTGCGGTTCTAGGCGCTACAGTCTGGAACCGAGCGACGGCTATGGTCGCAGGTTCGAATCCTGCCTCGGGCATGGATATGTGTGATGTCCTTAGGTTAGTTAGGTTCAATTAGTTCTAAGTTCTAGGCGACTGATGACGTCAGAAGTTAAGTCGCATAGTGCTCAGAGCCATTTGAACCACGTTTTGCGCAGAAAGAAATCTTATTACTGCTCTTACTTTGCATTTCCCGGGATCTTTTGCTAGAGTGTTCACGTTTTGAGGTTACAACAAGCTAATCTGCGATAAAACGAGGTTCGTACTTCCGCAGCTGAACATTTACTGAATCAGAGAACATGCATACTAGCTCCACGCTAGAACAGAAGTTACTTTCCGAACCGACCTGGTATTCCGACATAGGACCACAGGTCTGGAAAACATATACCGCTGACAATTCATATACCGGCTCCAGCTTGCTCCCAATAGCTCCTGCAGGTAAAATCCACCAACACAAAGCACAAGATAGCAATTCGAAGTCTACAGGTCGAAGTCACACGAAAAGCTTCTCACTTCAAGTTTCAATGAAGCAAATGTAATTTATTTGCTTTAGCTACACTACGCCAAGACAATTACGTTCATTAAATACCCGACCACCATCCACACAGCTGCTGGTTCCGCGCTCTGATATAAAGGTTCTCTGCTTGCCGAACGCGCGCAGGCTCACAAAACCGCAGCACTCGCCTAGAGAAGTGGAAAGCGCCGTAGCAGAATTCCACACCCGTACACGGGAACGCACTTTCGATTCTTGCAGTCTTTCCGTATTTGAAGAGTAACACAGCAGAAGTAACCTTTGAAAAACTACCTCCAGCCCAAACGGTACAAAACTTGACTCCTGCTCCCTGTGAAGACTGCCGGCCGACTCTTTCAGTCTCGCGAGCTCCAAGCATGTGCGCGAAATAATTTTCAGTAATACACCATTCCACGTCTCCATTTTATCTGGAAAGTAGCGCAAATGATTATCGTTTATAAAATGGCAAAGGAATGGACTCGCAAAATTACAGACCAATATCCTTGACATCAGTTTGCTATATAATTCTTCACATTTTCTCGGTTAGAATATAATAAATTTCCGTGGAACCGAGAAGCTTACGTTCATCTAGAAAGCATCGCTCGTTCGAAACTCAACTAGCCATTTTCTCACATGATATATTGGGAATTGTAGATGAAGGGCAACAGGTAGATTCCGTATTTCTATATTTTAGAAAAGCATTTGAAACGGTGCCCTACCGCAGACAGTTAACAGAGGTACGAGTGTACGGAATAGACTCCCAGAAGCGTGAATTGGTCGAAGACTTCTTAAGTAACAGAACCCAGTTTGTTGTCCTCGACTGCTAGGTTTCATCGGAGACAAGGGAATCGCCATGAGTTCCCCACGGAAGTATGATACGACCAATATTATTTTCTATATACATAAATGATATGTCGGACAGGGTGGGCAGCAGTCTGCGGTTGTTTGCTGATGATGCTGTGGTGTACGGCAAGCTGTCGAAGATGACTATAGGAGGGTACGGGGTGACTTAAACAAAATCTCTACTTGTTGTGACCAACGGTAGTTACCTGTAAATGTACAAAAAATGTATGTTAATGTGGATGAGTAGGAAAAACACACCCGTAATGGTCGGATGCAGCATTAGTAGTGTCCTGCTTAATGCAGCCACGCCGTTTAGGGGGAGGTTTACTATCTTTGGCCCGAAAATACTTGAGAATTTTTCCCTCGGGATGTGTTGTAGCTATAAATGTCAAATTTGGTCAAAATATTTATTGATAGTTCCTCTATAAACTGAAATTTGTTCGACAGGAAATGTCGATGTGCAAAGGTGGAAGTGCCGTCGGAGCGAAAGAAAATTTCGCTGTAGACTTCCAGGCGCGGTATGTCACAGGTCAGCCGGCTTGTCTGAAATCAAAATTAATTTGACGTTAACGAAGTATACAAGATTCTTTCAGAGTTGTACCTCGCTTAAGTAATTTGAACCATAGGAAACAAAATGCCGCCCATTTGAAAGAATAGAGTGTTTTTCATCGTTTTTTCGACTTCGTCGGCCAAGTAAAAATATTTATAGTTGATGGATCGGAAAAAAGTGGTACAACTCTTAGACAATTCAGGTAGCTTCGTCGGAAACAAAGAATCATGCCAATCAGTTCAGTAGATTTGAAGTTACTAAACCGCGCGATAAAAATAAGTCATTTCGATAAGAACGCGATTGAAGCTTTGACTACATATCAATGCAATATTATGCAACTTACATTCAATCTGCTATTCCGGATCCCTAAACTAGTCCTTCCTCTTCCTTAGAGTGGGCGTTCTGCTCGATCTAGGCCATCCTGAGCTGATCCAGAGCCGCTCGTACGGCCGGTGACAAGCGGTTTTCGGCCGCTTGAATCGGGTGGTCGTCCGAATGCTTGGCGAACTGCGTCGAATAGAATCCCAGGCCGACGTCCATCGTTGTCATGGTCTTCATAATTCCTGAATACCCTTCGCCGAAGCTGCTCATTGCCAGGAAAGTCGCAATCTCCATCAGTGTTCGCACCAGAATGCAAATGCTTGGGTGCTAACTTCCAAACACTCGCGTTCAAAGTTTCGTTTGAATTTTTTGTGTTTCCTCCCAAGCACCGGTAGAATAACTCGTCCTCCGAAAGAAAAAAGTGGTGCGTGAAGAAGGCCATTTTCAGACAGATGCATTTTTCTATTCAACCGCGAATAACAAACATTTCCTTCCCATATTCGGAAAACCCGTTTCAGGGGTGGATTCTAAACACTTTCATGGATCCAAAAATGCAATTTTAAAAAAATAGATTTTTTTAGCCAAAAGGTAATAAACCTCCCCTTAAATATCTAGGCGCAAGTTGCAAAGTCATATGAAATGTACCGAGCTTGTGGTGGGGAAGCAAACGATCCGCTTCGGTTTATTAGAAGAAGTTTGGGAGGTTCTGGTGTAAAGAAGACCGCAAATATGATACTAGTACAATTCTTTGGAGACCGCACAAGGTCAGATTAAAGAAAGAAATCGAAGCAATTCCGAATCGGGCTGCTAAATTTGTTATCGGTAGGTTAGAACAACACGCAAGTGTTACAAAGGTGCCCCGGGAACTCAAATGGAAATCCTTGGAGGGAACGCAGAGATCGTTTCGAGGGACACTGCTGAGAAAATTTAGAAAAGCATCATTTGAAGCTGACTGCAGAATAGCTCTACTGCCGCAAACATACATTTTGCATAGGGACCACAAGGATAAAATACGAGAAATGAGGGCTCGTACAAAATATATAGACATTCGTTTATTCCTCGCTCTATCTACGAGTGGGACAAGAAAGGTTCAAATGGTTCAAATGGCTCTGAGCACTATGGGACTCAACATCTGAGGTCATCAGTCCCCTAGAACTTAGAACTACTTAAACCTAACTAACCTAAGGACATCACACACATCCATGCCCGAGGCAGGATTCGAACCTGCGACCGTAGCAGTCACGTGGTTCCGGACTGAAGTGCCTAGAACCGCACGGCCACCACGGCCGACGAACAAGAAAGGAAATGGCTTTTAGTTGTACAGGGCATCCTACAAAACGCACCGTACTGTGGCTTGCGGAGTGTGTATGTAGATATAGATTCAACGTAAGTGACACATTTTAGACATTTCCATTGGCCAATTCCTGCTCCTGCTAAAGCACTGTACTTCCCGTCCGTGCACCTCAAAATTTATTTCCCGTAGGTCTTGGAAAATACCAACCATCCTGAGAAAAGTCACTTGCCCTTGATATCAAATGGTTTAAATGACTCTGAGCACTATGGGACTTAACTTCTGAGGTCATCAGTCCCCTAGAACTTAGAACTACTTAAACCTAAGTAACCTAAGGACATCACACACATCCATTCCCGAGGCAGGATTCGAACCTGCGACCGTAGCGGTCGCGCGGTTCCAGACTGTAGCGACTAGAACCGCTCGGCCACTCCAGCCGGCACTTGATAACGGCATAGCAGTCCCACACCACAACCCATTTGTGCAGGTTACGAGGAGTCCGGCGCATCTTCTCGAGATTTTAGAAATGCTTCCTTCCCCCACAAACCGGAAACCGACTCTTGCGTACGCAACAGCCAATGACGGTGCCCTGTGACGCGACCAGGTAACGATTCACTACAGTGCGACAGCGTAGTGTGGCTCTTTAACTGGGAGCCCTTGTTGTTTCGTCACGATATCTGTAACTTATATTATCAAAGATCAGCAGTTTTCAAAATCCAAAAATCTGGAGCTTAGCTACAATTAAATCTCTACGTTCAAGTTGCTGCAAAATGTCGCCTTTTTTTTTATTAATACTTATCGCTGTAGTAATAACGTGTTTTTCTTTTCTTGGCATCCTCGTACAAAAAAAAGGAAAGAAATGTTGGCGTACATGTAACATTACGGCGTTCTAAAAAATAAAGTTAGATCGCCTACAGAAAATCACAGACAATGCACATCAAATATTTATAGTTATTTATGGTGTGATCTGCAGACACAAAGTTCTCCTCATTTGTTCTAAAAGCATGATTTAAGACACTGAATATGTTTGCAGTTAATTACAGAATAATCTTCGTACTTTCATACATCGCTGTTGAAAGGCTTACGACAGCAGTGGAGAGAAGAAGCCAATGTGACGTAATAACGTCAAAACAAGGAAACAATTTAGATATGAAATCTTCACGGGTTATGAGCCGAGTGGCGTCTTCTTCGCCTGAAGATGATGGCTACGCAATCGATTGAAACGTTGCGACTAGAAGACGACGCCACTCGGCTGATAATCCGTGAAGATTTCATAGCTGAAATACTCCGAGAAAGCCTACAATTTAGATTTTCACTAGCGGTGTATGAAACTCCAACGGTATACGAACGTTTCAGAAATACAGTACTTGAGAAATAATCCAAAAGCTATTCGATTTGAAGCCATCTCCCGGAGACTTTATCACAACCGAGAACACATCACTCACAGATACCAGTTCTTTTTAATTTTGTGATGAGAGAATGGCATTAGAGTTTGGCTAAATCTACGACCATTTAGCTGTTTCACAGATACTCATCCGCGGTACGCACATTATCCTTATCTGGCGGTTCTATCAGTATTATGAATTTTTTGTAGATAATTGTACATCGTGCAGAGTCTGGTCGGAACAGGCATGGATCACACTGTAAATACCTAACCTGTGCAGTGTGTTGTAAAAAGTTAACTAAAACTCAACGTCACAGACAAATAATAAACATCTGCACATCATCCACTGTTTCACTAGACTAATGAAGCATGTACGAATACTTCATAACATCTGGCCGCCAACAAGAGTGTACCTTTTCCACACCTTGTAGAACAGGTCTTGGGTATGACGTACTACATTTATTTTTCTCCGTTCGAGGCATGGAGTATCTGTTTCAAGTAAAGACAGGAAAACTTCAGTTTTTGGTGATGTCCTGCCGTTAATTTACAGCTGAGCTCGTTTGTCACCTTTTTTCTTGCTACTTTTCTCTTTTCCTGGTTAAATCAAACATTAGTGTGGTGTTCTATACCTAACAAGCAAAAGATTTTGCAGGCGATTTCGACAGTAAATTTTCTTCTTTCACATAATACGGGAAAAAAACTGGTGACAGACGGCCAGCTACCGATTTGGTCACAAAACTTCAACATAATAATATTTAGCTATCACTCTTTTCTTTTTATAGATCAGAGTGTCAAACTCGCGGCCCGTGATCCGCTTGCGGTGCAAAACAAGTATTAATGCGGGCCAAGAATTGAGCATCTACCACACGACAGGTAAAAAAAGAAATTAAATAAAACTTCACACGCTGCTGTTCTCTAATTGGTCCGTCCCGTCCTAAACATTGCCGCTCGCGCTATACTTGAACGTCCATAGTCTCGTTCTTTTAGTCGGCCAATTCGCCAGACGTGCTGATGTGTCATCTTCGGCCACTTCAATTTGTAATTGCGGAACTACAGATTCAGATGTGTATAATGAAATTATTTTATGGAAATGTACGCAAATTATGTATTAATTCTGTACAGTTGTGATACAGAACCGTTATCACAGCAGTTACGATCACTACAAGTCGGTAGAAATTAGAAATATTGCAAATATTGCCAACGTTACCACATGATTTTCAGATGAAATATATAGAGTTGTAGTCTGACATCCAACTAAAATAAAAATTTTGTCACGTATCTTTGTTGGACTTTTGGAAATCGTACTTGCCCAGAGACAAATATCCTTCACTGCACAGTTCTGCGTTATACACGAGTATGTCATTTTTGGAAGTTGGCACAGAGGATAGGCCTTGAAAAACTGAACACAGATCAATCGAGAAAACAGGAAGAAGTTGTGTGGAACTATGAAAAAAATAAGCAAAATATACAAACTGATTAGTCTATGGGCAAGACAGGCAACATCAAGGATAGCGTGAGCTCAGGAGCGGCGTGGTGCCGTGGTTAGCGTGAGCAGCTGCGGAACGAGAGGTCCTTGATTCGTCTTCCCTCAACTGAAATGTTTAATTTTTTATTTTCAGACAATCTTTATCTGTCCGTCCTTCCGACAGATGCGAGGTAACTGCGCCGTAGTATGGCGACACTACACCTTTTTTGGGAGTGATTATCACCTCCACATAAAACCTAAATCGGGCAAGGTAGAAGAATCTTTTTACCCATTCGCCAAGTGTACAAGTTAGATGGGTCGACAACTTATTCCTGTCATGTGACGCACATGCCGTCACCAGTGTCGTATAGAATATGTGAGACGTATTTTCCTGTGGAGGAATCGGTTGACCTATGACCTTGCGATCAAATGTTTTCGGTTCCCATTGGAGAGGCACGTCCTTTCGTGTACTAATCGCACGGTTTTGCGGTGCGGTCGCAAAACACAGACACTAAACTTATTACAGTGAACAGAGACGTCAGTGAACGAACGGACAGATCATAACTTTGCGAAAATAAACAAAATAAAATTTTCAGTCGAGGGAAGACTTGAACTAAGGACCTCGTTCCGCAGCTGTTCACGCTAACCACGTGACCACGGCGCTCCTGAGCTCACATTATCCTTGATGTTGCCTATCTTCCACATGGACTACTCAGTTTGTATATTTTGCTAATTTTTTTCATAGTTCCACACAACTTCTTCCTGTTTTCTCGATTGATCTGTGTTCAGTTTTTCAAGGCCTATCCACTGTGCCAACTTATAACTAAATCTGAGGGGGGGGGGGGGGGTGCGATGGGGAGGTTCCCTTGTTAGTAGAAAGCTTTGACTACAACTTTTTTTTGGAAGACGGTTGCATAGTGAGATAGGTCCTTCCACGAGAGGGAACTCTGGAGCGGTCTCGAAACAGCGTGCTGAAGATCGAGGAATCGGTGTGTCCGAGGATGCGGCGTATCCTTGTAAGACGCGTAGCGGAAGTGAGGGGCCAGCAACCGTGGTGACAAGGCTGTGCCGGCTCGGCCAATGAGGGCAGGTCAGGCGGCCGCACTGGGCGAGTGGTAGCTGCCGCTGGCTCTCTCCCCCCACCCCTGCCCTCTCTCCGTTCCTCTCTTCCCCCACCCCTCTCTCCTGCTCTCTCGAGAGGTGGCCGCATGCGTCCTGCTTGGCCGGCGTCCAGCGCCAGCCGCAACGAGGCTCGAGTAATTTGGAGCGGCCGCCGTGAAATGTTCTCCAGCGCTGCCCGGCACGGCACCGTTTTAACGCACGCCCTAATTGCCTGATGACTGGTTGCTCAGCGTGTCCCGCGGCGGCGCGCGGCCCAAATTAAATGAGAGGGAGAGAGAGAGACAGCAGGGTGCGAGAACGCGCGGACCCTGCCACTCCAATAAAGTTTACAATTGCCGCCGCAATAATACGCGCGCCACGGACGGCGAATTATAGCAAACGGCGCCGTAACCGGCGAGCCGTATCACCGTAACCTGACGGCTGGACCAAGTGAATACACATTACGAGGCCGCCCAAAGCGTGCGCCTGGAGTGGGACGACCACGTGTGTGGTTGCCGAGCTTGATCTGAATTCTCAGCCTCCTCTATTCAGCATTAAGAGCCGGTATGGAGTACAGATACAGTGTGAAACGATAAGGTAGTAGATGAAATATGAAGGGATTGAGATTAATTAGGGTGCATCGTAATCACAGGCGGCAACTGACACGGGTCAGACAAAACATTCAACCAAAACATTCTGTAAACATGGGACAGCAAACGATCCATTTCTGAGGTTGTCGCGAGTGTGTGGTTATGAACTGCGAATGACTTCAGTATGAAATATTGTCCTAGTTAGTGGCCGAGCGGTTCTAGTCGCTACAGTCTGGAACCGCGTGACCGCTACGGTCGCAGGTTCGAATCCTGCCTCGGGCATGGATGTGTGTGATGTCCTTAGGTTACTTAGGTTTAAGTAGTTCTAAGTTCTAGGGGACTGATGACCTCAGAAGTTAAGTCCCATAGTGCTGAGAGCCATTTGAACCATTTGTCCTAGTTAGCAAATACGTATCAGAAATGTAAACTTTTTAATTACCTCCTCATCTAACTGGGCTCAAATCTTACACATAGTGCATGGTGAAAATTTCGCAAGTAACGAGCAGCCCTTAGTTGCTCGCCATCACAGTTTTCTTTATTTTAAATATCTTTGTGACTAATGCCCTTTTGGCATATTTATTATTTTATAAATGACGTATAAGTACTGCCAGTCTTTCACGACGATTCCGTACTTATACTCTATCATACATTTTTAGTCATAATTATGTCACCATGTTATAGAATATAGACAATTCTTTGTTCTAAATTCTGCGGAAGACACTCCTAGCAGTGTCGAAACCAGGTTAATTTGTTTAAAATAGTGACCGAGGGATCTCTCAATTGGAAAATTTTGTTCGTGGTCGGGACCTTAGGACTACATCGTAAAATTTACAGCCATTTACAGTGCGTAGCCGTATTGCAATCCGCGGCTCGGTTTTGATACCCAAAAACCAGGTTTTCCGGGTGTTTCTCGATACCGGATACATGGAACTTCTAGACAAACGTCTAGAGAATATACCGTCAAAAATTTCAGCAATTTGCTGCCTTTATTTATTTACATATCCTCTAGTGACAGCAAAATAAATGGTGAAAAACGCTTTTTTCACGGCCCATGAACTAAATGTTGGCTCAATAAGCCGCTTAGACCACACTTAATGCAAAGTAACCAACCAATTTTCTCCATTTGCCTAAGCTGGAGGAAATGTATAATGTTCAAGCTTTGACCATGTGTTGTAGGATAGTTACAGTTAGGACGATCTTTCTGTTGGGTATAAAAATGGTCCCTAGCCCAAGGGCTATCCAAAACACATGGCCCTACGTCTACATCTGCATCATACTCCGCAAGCCACCGAGTGGTGTGTGACGGAGGGTACTTTCGGTACCACTATCTGATCCCTCCGACCATGTTCCAATCGCGAATAGTGCGTGGGAAGAATGATTGTCGGTAAGCTCTTGTATTGGCTCTAATTTCTCGAATTTTCTCCTCGTGGTCAATATACGAGAAGTATGTGTGTGGGGGGAGTAATATGTTGTCTCACTCCTCCTGAAAAGTGCTATCCCGAAGTTTCAATGGTAAATCTCCCCGTGATGCACAAAGCCTCTCTTATAGCGTCTGCCAGTGTAGTTTGTTTAGTATCTCCTTAACGCTCTCTGGCCAGCTAAACGATACCGTGTCGAAACTCGCCGCTCTTCGTTGGATCTTCTCTGTCTCCTCTATCAGTCCTACCTGATAGGTATCCCAGATAGATGAACAGTACTCAAGAATCGTCGGAAAAGCGCCTTATAAGCCACTTCTTTCGTGGATAAGTTACATTTCCTTAAGATTCTTTCGATGAATCTGAATCTGTTGTCTGCTTTTCCAACTATCTGTTTTACATGGTCCTTCCACTTACGGTCGCTCTGGTTAGTTACGCCTAGATATTTTACGGCAGACGCTGTCTCCAGCTGTTTGTCATCAATAGTGTAGCGGTACTGTAATGGATTTATTTTCCTGTGTATGCGCAATATGTTACATTTATTTACGTTCAGGGTCAACTGCCAGAGCCTTCACCACTCATCAGTTATCTACAGGCCGTTCTGCAAATTCTTATTATCTTCTAGCGTTGCTACTTTGGTATATACAACTGCATCATTTGCGAATAGCCTTAAAGAGCATCCGAGGCTTTCTACTAGATCATTTACATATATTGTAAACGGCAACGGTCCTGTCACACTTCCCTGTGGTACTCTGGATACTACCTTTACATCTGTCGATTTAGTTTCGTTAAGAGCGACGTGTTGAGTTCTATCTGCAAGGAAGTCTTGAATCCAATCGCAGGTCTGCTCCGATATTATGTACGTTTGTATTTTTTTTTTTATTAAACGGCAATGCGGGAAGGTGTCAAATGCCTTACTGAAATCAAGGAGCACGGCATCAACCTGAGCGCCGTTGTTCACTGCGCTGTGGATCTCATGGAGGAACGAAGCGAGCTGAGTTTCGCAGGATCTCTGTTTGCCGAATTAACGTTAATTTTTATAGAGGAAATGTTCATTTTCCAAAAGCGTCATAATTCTTGAGCACAAAACATGTTCCGTAATTCTACGACAGATTGACGTCAACGATATATGTCTATAATTGTGCGGATCTGTCTTACGACCTTTCTTAAAAACGAGAATAACCTGCGCTTTTTTCCAGTCATTAGGTACCTTTCGTTGCTCTACCGATCTACGATGAATTACTGCTAGAAGAGGAGCAAGTTCTTTCGCATAATCGTTACGGGTATCTCATCTGTTCCTGAAGCCTTTCCACTACTTAGCGATTGTAGCTGCTTTTCAGTTCCGCGATAGGTTATCTCAATATCTGATATTTCGATTGAAAGGAGGGACAGTGTTACGATCTTCCGCCGTGGAACAACTTCGGAAGACCGAATTCAGTATTTCGGCCTTCTCTCTGTTATCTTCCGTTTCGGTGCCGGTGCGGTCGTTGAGAGAATGAATAGATGATTTTGACCCGCTTACTGATTTTAGATACGACCAAAACTCTTAGGGTTTTTGCTAAGGTCGGTTGACATCTTACTTTCAAAATCATTAAACGCTTTTCTCATTGCTCCACTTACGGTCATTTTCGCTTCGTTCAGCTTTTGTTTGTCAGCTAGGCTTTTACTTCTCATGAATCTGAGATGAAGTGCTCTTTGTTTTACGTAGCGCTTTTGTGACACGGCTATTAAACAATGGTGAATCTTCCCCATCCCTTAAATCCTTACTCGGAACATACTTGTCTAGGGCGTATTGAGCGATGCCTTTGAATTTTGTCTATTTTTTCTCCATATCTTCTTCCTCACCACCGAATATTTGATACTGACTGCTGAAATATTCTGAAATTTGTATTCTGTCACCCCTGCTTAGCAAATATATCTTTCTACCTTTCTTAACATTCCATGTAGGACCTGTCGTCATAGGTACTGTCACAACCTTATGATCACTGATACCTTCCTATACGTTAACTAATTCGATAACTTCAGGTCTGTTTGTTGCCAGGAGGTCTAAGACGTTACCCTCTCGAGTTAGTTCTCTATCTGCTCAAGGTAATTTTCGGACAAGACATCCAGAATAATGCCACACGAATCCCTGTCTCTGGCACCAGTTTTGAAGGCATAATACTCCCAATCTATACCAGGCGAGTTGACGTCACTTCCTACTACAACGGCATGATCAGGAAAATTACTAATGATATTCTGCAAATTCTGTCTGAAGCGCTCTACAACTACAGATCCTGACCCAGGTGGTCTATAAAAGCAACCGATCACCATTTTTTACAGTTCTTCGATACTCAATTTCACCCAGCTTAATTTACATTCGGAATCTGTGATAACCTCTCAAGATTTTATCGAATTATTTACTGCAATAAACAAGCCACCACCATTGGCAACTAACCTATCCTTACGATAAACATTCCAATCTGAACTTAGGATATCGTTGTCACTGACGTCTGATTTGAACCAGGTTTCTGTTCGCAATACTATCTGTGCATTATAATCTTCAGTAAGCGATACTAATTCTGGGACCTTCCTTGGATGGTCCTGCAGTTTCCTAAAATCATATTAATCTTTTCTATCTCTGATCTGCGAGGACCAAGATTCTCTGAGGACGCTGCGGCTGATTTAACAGGCAAATCGCCTTTGCTCCCAAGGGAGGGGTTCTCTGTCACCAACAAAAACAGAGGTATGAGCCCCAGCATTCTGGAATACATTACGTAGCGCAGTGCGTGCCGATGTAGCATGCTGAAGCAGTACTGTACTTCTCGTTAACGTGGACCATGGGTAAATTTTGCGCCCAGTCAGATGAGGACTTATTCGAAAAGTCACCTTGTCAAATACAGTTGTACTAACTAGGGCAATACTTCTAGTGTCGGTTTATAGCCACACATTCACAACTTTCTCGCAAATGATTCGTTTATGGACCTATAGTACTTAAACATATTTGCGTCTGTTATCGTACTTCAGTATCAGTTTTCGCTACTAGTTATGGTACACCCTGTATATGCGGTGTCCAAAACCCATGGTGTGAAAATTATGTACACGGTAGACAATCCTATAATTAGTACTTTGAGACAGTGTATCAATAGTCGGTAACATGTATGTATTGTTTTATTGATATCAACAACATACGCCCTGTAATGACAATTTATGCTCGTAGGAATTGTTTGGACTGGCAACCTGAGTTCTCAACGCATGCAGTGCAGCGGCTCATAAAGTTTTTTCGCCTGGAATACCCCTGTTCGCTATTGTACAATTAGACAGGCAGCTAGGATCCTGCCAAGCTACTCCTTTATTATTCATTTACAACATTTCCAGGCCACAATCTCACATTTATTGGTTAAGGCAGCTGACAAGAACATCGCTTTTGGAAGAGACTTCATCCATGATCGTCTCCAACTATAAGAAGTTCGTTGCTGCCCTATTGCGCTGAGAAATCCATTGACAGAACTCAACTCTGTATTCATTTGCCCGCATTGCTTTCATACGTTGTTTATGATAGGAGTATTATTCGAACATTCAACTGTATTCTTCGACTAGTGCATTTCATGCGGAAGTTGGAGACTACTGTTTGGTGAATCTTCTGTCACAAGACTCAACACCATCTCTTGAAATTCTATGCCAAGAGTTACATGCCAAAACCCTTAGCCAGCTATACAGCGTAAGCCCAAATGTCTTCGACAAAAATTCGGACGTTGCTCATCGACAGTTTTTTTTGTTTTTCTTTTTTTGTGTAAGGCAGATTAAAACTGTGTGCCAGGTCAGGGCTTAAAACCAGATCCGCTGCCTTTCCAGAACAACTGTTCTACCGACCTAGCTTTTCAGCCCCGATTCACGACCTGTTCACACAGCTTTACTTTGCCATTTTAGAATCAACGCACACTATGCCGCAGAGTGAAAATTCGTTCTGGAAACGATACTCAAAGCCAGTGGTCGACAAAATTTTTTGCTGTAAAGTCAGCACCGAAATTTTGGGACCACAACTCGGACCGCTTCTGTACTGATCTTATTATTACTTGGTAACCTAAGAGGAAGTGCTGAGACGTAATGCCTCTGAATTTTTTACGTGAAAACTCTCAAAACTTGTTAAATAAGACAAACTTTATTACAATTCTACATCTTTATTCTTCATGTCTACATATTTATTTCTCAACGTAGTCCTCCTGGAGAAGAACGCATTTCTCCCAACGAGAGACTAGCTTGTTGATAATATGACTGTAGAATGTTTGACTTCATTGACAGAGCCAACTCTGCCTACACTGCTTCATCACTATCAATGTGTAACCCTCGAAGGTGTTCTTTACGTTTTGGAAGCAGATGAATCTCGAATGGGGGCAAGTTGTAAAGTATGGAGGATGATCGAGGACAGTGAACCAAAGGCACCGGATTGCTGCAGATGTCGCAACGCTCGTGTGTGGTCTAGATTTGCTGTGATGACGGAGAGGGTGCTGCATGTTAGGAGACGCGTTTTTCCAGTTAGAAACTCGACTACAACCGACCGTTTCTGAAGCGCCAAAATAGTGACGTTACACACCACCATCTTTACGCTACAATTTGGAGTCCTCTAGGAGCAGAGAGTTTGCAACTTGTGTCAGTGAAGTGGGAAAGTCGGCCATGCAAAGGCTGATTCCCACAAGGAGCTGCCACGCGTCAAACGCCCATGCCACCGGTAGGTTGTTATGGAAACGCACTCAGCGTCGTGGTTTGCAAATGTCGAACCGCTTTCGTTGCCGTGGGCGCGCCGCAGGCCCGCGCTGCCAGTCACAGAACGCGCTGAGCGTGATGTCAGATATAGGATCTCCAGCCACACGAGCTGTCACAGAAGCAATGGCTTCGAAGCATAGGCTGCTTTGAAATACTTAGGATCCAATTTTAAAGGAAGTATGTGGTGAAAAAATTTGATTCTTCTGCATCATACAGCCTGGTATCCTTGCTCCACAAAGGACTGAAGTTATTTTCGATACTCATCATGGTTACTTGCATTATCACTTCTAAGTAAACCACAACTCGGAATTTTATTAGTTTTGCAGAAATAAAAACGTATTGTATAGATATTGTGTATGCTTCATTTTAATTAAGTATAGCCAACCCATCTAAACTGTTTTTAAAGTTGAGAGCAAAACGATAGCTACCACCATTCTCGACATATTGAATGATACGTCAGCGAACGAGCCGCATTGGAGCCACGTCCGGCTCGCACTTGATGCGAAAAGTATCCCACCCTGCTTGTCATGAACATGTGGTTGTAACAGCCACAAATTTCACAAATGTTCCAAGCCATTGAATAGTGGTTTTCCACAAATGATAGCTCGCAAGGAGTCACGTATTTTGTCACATGATAAATACTGTAAACCTTGTTATCTGTCAAGATGTGGAGAAAACTACTTTTTTTTGTACAGTAGATCGGTGTACTTTGTTAAACCGCATTTAGTAGCATGTGAATGACAAGTGGAGTGACATGAACATGTTAATATTTATAGAATTCTCTGTAGTTCTACAGAGCTTAATTTGCTGGTATGTCATAAGACGCACAAGTAATCGCTAGGTATCTGCTTGTATTAATTATTTCGTTCTGCCTATAGACATTTAGTTTATTTGCAACGTTTAGAATATTTCATAATTACAAGTAATAGCACCAGCTTGCCAGTTATTCTTTCCAGTATCGCTAAAATAGTCTCTACAGGCAGGACATATAGCCATCGGTAAGGTAATTTCTTTTATCGAAACATTGTACATTTCAGATCGCATCCTTGTGCAAAACACCTTGGCACAAAGTGCCAAAAATACTAGATGAGCTTTCTCATTGAGCCAGTCTTGCAAGTTGTTACGTTGGTCCAGTCATAAAAATTAGTTTCACAGTGAACACTCTAGCTGTTATGATAAAACGGCCGAGCCTACTGTTTTTACTTTTTGATTACCCTGCTTCTCCGAAGCAAACCGTAATTAAGTTCTATACGACGTTAGGGCATCCTTTCATAGGCCTGAGAATGTCCAAATTTTAAAAGTATCCATTGTCCTCTTGACAGAACTGTTTATTGTCCACGTTTCACTTATATACAACGCTACACTCCACACAAATACACCCATAAAATACTTGCCAACAATCAAATTTTAATCAATCTTAAAAAATTTCTTTTTCAAAAACGCTTTTCTTACTATTACCAGTGTGTATTTTATATCATCTCTGCATCTGATTTCTCAACTACTGCTTCCCTTTCCAGTTCTTGAACTCTTGTGACTGTAGTCCGGTATCTTCGCGGTCTGCAGACAAGCTTGTTCCCTGATACCTCTAGAGGCTTTCCTTAAATCTACAAATGTTATCTATATAAGTTTGCCTTTCATCAGTCTATCTACTAAGATAAGTGGCACGATCGGTATTGCTCGCGTTTTCAGACATATCACAGGAATCTGACGTTGTGCTCAAGTGCGTTTGTGTAGCCCTTCCTCTCCCCCCCCCCCCTCCTCCCACCCCCTGCCCTACTACATATTCCTTCCACATACCAGTTTTGTGTTATTTACTTAGTTCTGACAGTTGCATTTTCCTCCTAGCCATTCTAGACTATCAATGTTGCCATTTCTGTCAATGTAACTTTTTAGACATCTGTATTACCTGTTGCCTACTTGATTTACTGCAGTTTTATATCTTCCCCTGTTGTCAGTTAAGTTCAGTATATCATGTGTTATCCAAGAATTTCTACTGTACATTTTTCTCATTTTATACCTCTGCTCCCTACACTACTTCTTCTCTCAAAGATACCCATTTGTAGTGTATCCTTTCCCCTGTTCTAGCCATCGCTGCTAATGCTTCCACTGAAATACTCAACAACTTAGCCAGGTCGTATCTCCTTAATTTACTACCTTTTTGCAATTACTTTAGTTTTAATCTACAGTTCACAACCGATGAATTGTGGTCAGAGTCCACGTTTGAGCCTGGAAAAGTCTCACAGTTTAAAATCTGGGCTCAAGATCTCTGTTTACCGTTACGTAATCAATCCGAAACATTCCGGAGTCTCCAGGTCTCTTCCACGTATGTAACCTTCTTTCATGGTTCTTAAACCAAATCTTAGTGATAACTGAATTATACTGTGCGCAAAATTCTACCAGACGGCTGCCCCTGTCATTCCTTTCCCCCAGCCCTTATTCACCTACAACTTTTAGTTCTCTTCCTTTTCCGGAACCGCGCGACTGCTACGGTCGCAGGTTCGAATCCTGCCTCGGACATGGATGTGTGTGATGTCCTTAGGTTAGTTAGGTTTAAGAAGTTCTAAGTTCTAGAGGACTGATGACTGCAGATGTTAAGTCCCATAGTGCTCAGAGCCATCTTCCTTTTCCTACTATCGAACTCCCAGTTCACCATCACAATTAAATTTTCGTCTCCCTTACCTACCTGAATAATTTCTTTTACCTCATCAAGCTGGTATCTTTCATCTGCGAAGCTAGTTGTCATATTAACTTGTACTACGGTTGGTGATGGCGTTGGCTTCATGTCTATCTTTGTCTTTCTTGGCTACGATAAGGCGTTCATTATGCTGTTTATAGTAGCTTACTCGCATTTCTATTTTCTAATTCATTGTTAAACCTACTCCTGCATTATTCCTGTTTCATTTTGCATTTATAACCTCATATTCACCTGAACAGAAGTCCTGTTCCTCCTGCCATTGCCGGCCGGAGAGGCCGAGTGGGTCTAGGCGCCACAGTCTGGAACCGCGTGACC
This sequence comes from Schistocerca cancellata, assembly GCF_023864275.1. Classification (NCBI taxonomy): domain Eukaryota; kingdom Metazoa; phylum Arthropoda; class Insecta; order Orthoptera; family Acrididae; genus Schistocerca; species Schistocerca cancellata. The sequence continues at coordinate 927,291,102 of NC_064626.1, read as the reverse complement.
GTTACGGTCGTGGGTTCGAATCCTGCCTCGGGAATGGATGTGTGTGATGTCCTTAGGTTGGTTAATTTTAAGTAGTTCTGGGAGACTGATGACCTCAGATGGTAAATCCCATAGTGCTCAGAGCCATTTGAACCATTTTTTTGAAATACCCATGCCCGAGGGAAGACTCGAACCTCCGACGGGGAGAGCCGCGCGAACCGTGACAAGACACCCAGACCGCGCGGCTACCACGTGCGGTCTTGTTACCATAATCAAGCAGCTTATAAGCATGTGCCTGACATGCATTGCTCCTTCAGTCACGTGCTCTGAATGTTAAATTCCGATCATAGGACCTGATTACAAAATAGTTACTTGGATTCCGTACCGTGCTGAAAAGTAATGCCTTCCAATTTTTTATGCTGTTCCCAATGTCGTTTGAGGTATTACATGTTATATACATTACTTCGCCAACTTTCCTGCCAGCAGGAGTGGTCGTGCGGTTCTAGGCGCTACAGTCTGGAACCGAGCGACCGCTACGGTCGCAGGTTCGAATCCTGCCACGGGCATGGATATGTGTGACGTCCTTAGGTTAGTTAGGTTTAATTAGTTCTAAGTTCTAGGCGACTGATGACCTGAGAAGTTAAGTCGCATAGTGCTCAGAGGAATTTTGAACCAACTTTCCTGTTCCCTGACGCCAAGTTAAACGCTCTGCTATTAGAGGAAGTCGCAGCATGTAACATGGCAGTGTGTAACGTAATAGCACGTATTTCAGTGTGTGAGAAACAGCAAGGTTTAATCGAGTTTCTAACCACAGAAAACGTGCCTCCAATTGAAATCCAAAGAAGAATGACATTTGTGTACGGTGACGATTCTGTCGAAGTCAGTAATGTGTAGCGTTGGTTTGTTTCTGGCCGTAGTGAAGGAAACGGCGTAGCTAACCTCACTGTGTGTGACAGAGCTCGGAGTAGACGGCAGCGTAGGGCAGCCGACGAGACTCATTGAAATCGGGTTGATGAACTCATCAGAGAAAACCATCGGATAACACAGACATAGCTCTCAGGTAACTGTTGCATATAACGAGAGCGTGTACAGGCCATCGTTGCAGAAATGCAGTTCAGAAAACTGTGTGCGCGGCGGGTGCCTCGACTGCTCACTGCTGAGATGAAACAGAGAGGACTGAACATCCGTCAGCAATTTCTTTTGAGGGTTAGGCTCGTGGGTTCATCAACAACATTGTCACAATTGATAAAATCTGGGTTCACCATTTTGACCCCGAAAAAAAGAGAGCACTAACTGAGTTCCACCGCAATGGATCACCGTCTCTAAAAAAGTGCAAGACCAAGCCATCAGCAGGTAAAGTCATGCTCACATTGTTCTGGGATGTTCAAAGTGGGCACATCTGTAATTCGGTCGCAGGTTCGAATCCTGCCACGGGCATGGATGTGTGTGATGTCATTAGATTAGTTAGGTTTAAGTAGTTCTAAGTTTTAGGGGACTGATGACCTCAGACGTTAAGTCCCATAGTGCTCAGAGCCATTTCTGAAACATTCTACTCGTCTCACCTTGGGAGAAATCTGTTCATTGCCAAGGTGATTGTTGAGCGGTTCTAGCCGCTACAGTCTGGAACCGCGCTACCGCTACGGTCGCAGGTTCGAATCCTGCCTCGGGTATGGATGTGTGTGATGTCCTTAGGTTAGTTAGGTTTAACAAGTTCTAAGTTCTAGGGGACTGATGACCGCAGAAGTTAAGTCCCATAGTGCTCAGAGCCATTTTGAACCAAGGTGATTGTACTGAGAAATCAATATGTAGACGTGAAGAATAAGGAGGTAGAATACTAATAAACTGGTTTTCTTTAAAAGGCCTTAAAAGCTTTCAAATAAATTCGAAGGCATTACTTTTCAGCACGCTGTCGTAATTTTGACTTGTAGAAGTTTGGCGCACCCAGTAGAAATCTTGCCGAAAGATCAGACAGCTGTTTGGCACCAAAGTAAAACAGAAAAAGAAAAAAACATATATAGTAGTGGACAAAGATTAAAATAACGTAAACACAGTGCGAAAATGTTAGGTGTAATGGGAAACAACGAATTCACAAGAGAGGAAAAGGAGGCTGGCATCAAACAATAGAAGAAGTGATCACAAAAGAGTAAAAATAACGACTCGATAGCTTCTGTTTTTGTTACTGTCACTGGCACAAATGTTAGCCATACGTACAAACACACCACTAATCGTTCATGCCATTGCACCCGAAATTTCGGGTGATGTGTCACGGCTAAACACATCACAAGAGAAACAGTTAATAGATTACTCCACAGATTAATGTCAAAAAACTACCATCCTGCACTACGGGTCATCTTGTCGACAGCACGATCGTTAGAAACGCATTAATCTTACATAATGTACGGCTCCAGCTTTTAGTTGACTGTTGAAACTTAATCTCACTTGTATGCCTTTACGAATGGAATAATGAAGACGCTGTTCGTGCGCGGCTAAAACATTCTTCTAGAGACATGTGGCAAACAGATTAATGCCTGCTTTTCTCGGTAGGCATCACATTGTGGTGTCAAAGACTGCTTTTAGACCAGGATGAAAAGCGATAGGGCAAAATCTACGTTCTTACTCTCAGGGTTGACTGCTGCTCGTTAGCTGCATCGTTACAGTCTGAGTTATCTTTCACGCGTGTGACAGTTAAGAACAGAAAAGGCATGAAGATAATATTCCACTGTTCCGCTAACGATGCTACTCGTACACACAGCGGTACGCGAGTGACAGGAACTCTGCTGCACTCAGGTAGCAACCGGTCTCTCGTGTGACAGCAAGTCTGGGTGATGTTTTTTGGCGAGTTTCCATGTTTGTTCTCCGCTTCTGTCACACAACCGTCTCTCAATCTCTTTCCATAACGAAAGCCAACCGACGGTGCGCTTTTAATGGTCTTTGGCACACAGTCATTTTGTTTGATGTGGACACCGTAACCGATGGGAGAAAAATCGAGTGTACAATGGGAGTACATAAAACCAATCAGGGCAGTTAATAAGGTATGTCTTCGGTTGACAGGAACTTCTGGCACTGTGTCGTTTGGAGAACTGCGTGTGTTATTCGGAATAGCTCCATACGATCTACAGGTAAAATATTAACGGAAGGGAGACGAATATCATTTAGTGTAGACTATAATTGGTACATAGGTAAAAAGAAAACATCGATTTCGAAACAACTTCTTTCTCCTGTGGCAGAAATTCTGGTACTTTGTTCAGACAATGAAACCATGCACCTTCCTCCCCAACCTAAAAAGACCATGAGGAAGAGATGCCTAATGCTCTTCAAGAGGGCTGACACACTTTTTGATGGATCGTTGCCACCTACTAATAATGAAATGATGGAAGACAAGTTCCGTATGTGTCTGTAGTGACTAAAGGACGCCGGAACACGCTGTTTAGGAATGCCTGCTGTATTCAGATGCTGGACAGCAACAAATGAATCAGCGTCAAGAATCTTACACTAGGAAGACTTTGCCCTGTCGGACAGAATGATACATCTCACGTACTATCTCCGACGCTGTAGCATAAAAGCAACTGGTTGAGCTAAATGTTGCCAATCAACCACCGACTGCTAATAATGGAGCAACTTACTCTGCACTTGAGAGCTTTCCATTTATATTCAGTAGACATCGTTCTGAATATACTCGTACAGTTAGGCACAATTCAATGTTACGCATTGTATCAAACTACATTGTAAAACCTTTCAGTGACTGTGGTATAGATATTGAAGCAAAAGATCTCTGAAACACATACACTACTCGCCATTAAAGCTGAAACACAATGAAAGCAGGATTCAACAAACCGCAGACTGGTGTGAAATGTACTACTTATTTGGATATTCAAATGATTAGTATTTCACAGTAGTCTCACAAAGCAGTTAGGAGTAATACCATCTATGAATATTGTAAGGTTTCTGTCTTATTTTTCGTATTTAATGAAAGTGATGTAAGCTCTATTTATATTCTTATGTTTCATACAGATTATATCAAAAAGACTCATCCCATTTGGCACGTCTATATTTCTGAAACTAATAAACATATACAATGAATTTTGTTTTTTGGTGAACGGGAAAATCAGAAAGTTTTTGTATACCTTTTTAAAGGTGTTCATTATGCCCCTCTTGAGATGCACGGCATTTGTCAATGCGGTATTCAAATTGTTCCCACACTGGAGTGAGCATGTTTTGAGTAACAGCTTCCACAGCTGTTGTTATGCAACGACTCAGTTCGTTCACTGTTGTTGGTAACGGAGACATAAGCAGTCTTTTATAGACCCCCGACAAGGAATAATCACATATAGTCAGGTCCGGTGACCTTGGAGGCCAGTAATGGAAGACTGAATCATTCGGTCTAGTGCGACCGATCCACCGTTCATTGATGCTTTTATTTAAAAATTCCCGTACGTCCAGATGCCAGTGTGGCAGTTGGTCATCCTGTTGGTACATGAAGCCGTTCGAATCAGCCTCCAACAGCGGGAAAAGAAAGTTCTCAAGCATATCAAGGTATGTTCTCCCTGTAACGGTGTTCGTGGCAAAGAAAAATGGACCAAACACCTTTTTCCATTAAACTGCACGAAACATATTAAATTTTGGAGAGTCCCTCTCATGTTGTACAACCTCATATGGTCGTTCCGCACCTCATATTCTCATATTATGACGGTTCACCTTTCCATTTAAATGGAATGTTGTCTCGTCACTAAACACTAAGTGCGGAAGAAAACTATCATTCTCAATCTCGCGAAGAATGAAATTACAGAACTCCACACGTTGTTGTTTGTCACCTTCAAGAAGAGCTTGCAGTAGCTAAGTTTTGTGGTGTTTCGTGTGTAAACGTCGAAGCAACACACGCCAGACGGATATCGGGGGCATGTTGATCCGTCGAGCTGCACGGGGAACTGATTTCTGCGGACTCTTTGTGAAAGTATGGCGGATGCGTTCGACGTCTGTGTCAGACTCTTCAGGACGGCCCGGCGGTTTGCCGTTACACAAACAACTAGTTTCTCGGAATTGTTCATGCGATCGGCAAACGCTCTGTGCTGTAGGAGAATTCACACCATACCTAGTACGAAAGTGACGATGAACCGTTATTACTGATCCGCACTGAGCAAAACGTAAAACACAAAACATTTTCTGTTACCCCGACAAGACTTTTACTAGAACTGAAATTGGCACACACTGCTGCTACCTAGCGGGAACCCTGTAAGACTCGAGAGTTTGCTTTTTCCAACAGTACATTATTCACGCACATATCTAAACCACCACACTAGTTACGATTTCTTTTAATTGGATGATTCTTTTTGATAAACCCTGTACTTCATATTTGTACACTGGATTTTTTTCCCGAATAGAAGTCTTCAGTAATCAATACGCTACACCACAGAGATTCTCAGTCGAAGCAATGTGATCTTTGGTTGCCAGTTGCATTGTTGTTGCCAGTGACCAATCAGTGGCCCAGCGAGGTGGCGCAGTGGTTAGCACACTGCACTCGCATTTGGAAGGACGACGGTTCAAACTCACGTCCGACCATCCAGATTGAGGTTTTCGGAGATTTCCCCAAGTCGCTCCAAGCAAATGCTGGGATGGTTCCTTAGAAAGTGCACGGCAGACTTCCTTTCTCATCCTTGACACTATCCAAGTCGGGTTCCGTTTCTAAGGACCTTGATCTCGACGGGGTGTTAAATCCAGTCTTCCTCCCTTCCTTGACCTTTCACGAGACGTATCTGAGGGAATCGGGCGTTGGACACTGCTAGGCTGTCTGGGAACTGTTTACAGAGCACAGATGGTTCAAATGGCTCTGAGCACTATGCGACTTAACATCTGAGGTCATCAGTCCCCTATACTTAGAACTACTTAAACCTAACTAACCTAAGGACATCACACACATCCATGACCGATGCAGGACTCGAACCTGCGACCGTAGCAGCAGCGCGGTTCCAGACTGAAGCGCCTAGAACCGCACGGCCACAGCCAAATCACAGATATACAAATGTAGAGGATGTTTAATTTTGGAAATATGATTTTGCTAGAGATTGATTTTAGAACTATGAAGATATTCAGGTAATGAAGCTGCTGCATCGCACGCATGTTCATAATTTATGATGTGTTTGAAATGGAAAGCTTTAGTCAAATTTTTCTTTGTTGGTTCGGGTTAGTTAGTTTGATTGTAGAGACGAAATCAGGTGAAAACTGTCTGTCGATACAGCTTGCGTTCAGAGTAATGGAAGCACCACTCCCTTACCATTTCATTCTGTATTCTCAAGACAGAGTAGTATATTTTTGTATAAGTGAGTTTTGTAAAAATGATCAATTGTTAAGGAAACACAGTTTCATATTGCAGTTTTCGAAAGCTAGTGCAATGCAATATTGCCAAACAGAAACATGGTTGGAGACCGTTGCTGTTATATGAAATAAATTGTTGATGGTGAACAGCGACCAGCAACAAATTGGTTTTGGGTTACTTTATTTAAAAAGTACCGTTACCGGTCTCGAATTTTTCACAATTTATCAATGTATAATTTGTTGTGATGAAAGTATGAAAAACCGTCTGATAATGAATTGTGAAAAATTCGAAACCGGTAACGGTACTTTTTAAATAAAGTAACCCAAAACCAATTAGTGGCTGGTTGCTGTACACCGTCAACATTTTATAGCAATATAGTCCCCTGGCTCCTCACGAAAGTTCTTTTTTTTTATTTGTGTCGCCGCATTGCACTGAGTGGAACAGGGCCACTAAAAACAAAGTATGATTTTCGTTGCGTAGCTGCACGTTCAAATGGTTCAAATGGCTCTGAGCACTATGGGACCTAACTTCTGAGGTCATCAGTCCCCTAGAACTTAGAACTACTTAAATTTAACTAACCTAAGGACATCACACACATCCATGCCCGAGGCAGGATTCGAATCTACGACCGTAGCTGTCTCGCGGTTCCAGACTGATGCGCCTGTAACCGCTCGGCCACGCCGGCCGGCCGTAGCTGAACGTCCTTGCATTGCATTTGCACAAGTCTTTCCTTTGTTTAGCTGGTTTGCCGCTGCGTTCTATTTTACTACTCACAACTTTTGAGCAGTACCGAGTTTCCCTTGCCACAGGTAAGCCATGAAATTTTGTTACGGCCAGTTTAACATAAGTCAGGAAACAACAGAATCATTGACAGTTAGGCGTTACATTTCAAAATTATTATCAGATTCAGTGTAGGTAAAGTTCAGTGCAGATCTCACTTCTTATGCAGACATTCTCATTTAAATTCGATTGTGTGTCGTTTAGTGTTTAGAATTTTATTTAGTCAGTTTACAAACATAAATTTCCTGGAATTTTCACGGAAGCCTTCTGAATAGATATTCTTTCAAAATTAGATTTGTAATTTCATGTAGAATTTTCATTCTGTTTCCTTTCGTGTTGGAACTGCAAATTGCGACGTGAACCATTGCAGCACAATACACTGCACTGCACGATACAGAATCTTACAGAATAACTTTTTTAGGCTACAGTTTTAGGTTGTCTAGTTATTTTTGGTAAAAGTTAACTGCAGCACAGTTACACAGTTTCAGACATTTGGTGATTCTTTTTATCAGGTAGCATTTACTTTGTTGAGCATCACAGCACAAACACAAAGAATAGGAAACCAGTTCAGTTTAGAATGCAACAACAATTAACCTTTTTTTTTAAATAGAAGCTACAACATTCTGTATATAACGATTTCGGAGCGTTTTTCGTACTCAACATTCGCTTTTGAATCTAGTTGTTTGTGAGAAGATCGTGTTACGTCATCTCACAAACATTCGGATTTGGTTTCTGAATGAGAAACCCAGTCCGTTACCTATCCAAATACGCAGAAAGCAGACGGGTTTACTCTTATCCAATCCATGTGGCTGCCGAGTAATGCTGATCATTTGCATATCCAAGAATGTTGTGCACTTTATGCTAATTTGATGCTTGCTGTATGTCGTCTTCACGGCGTCCCGGTTTTAATCGCGAGCAGCGTGGTTCACAAACAAGACGCTTAGCTGAGTATAGATAGTGAAAGAGACTGGACACAGCAACCACAAGAATCGGACGGTGCTGCCATTTCGGTGTCTAATGTGACCGGCCTACCTGTTAGTGGGCTTGCATTAAAATTATCTGGACGCATAGAGAACGAATGTTGAGAATAATTTCATTTAAGATGGAGGACGGGGTTGACCATGAGCAACTAAAGTCGCAACTAAAGTGAAATCGGGCCGATTAAACTGAGTTCCATTCCAATCTCTACAGCTCGCATTCCATTTCCTAAAAAAAATGCTATTCGATAATTCCGTTCACGACCAGATCATTAAACTGAGACAAAATTCCAGTCCCACTTTCGATTGTCACTACTAGTGTCAAGCGTAAAGGGAGCTCTTGGCTAAGAACCAATGTCAATACGGATGCAGGAAAGAGGAGTATATAAATGATACCGTCAATAGAGCTACTCGGATTGTAGAAACGTCGGCAATGAAGCATGCAGTTGCGCTTATGATTGACATCGCAAACGCGTTTGGTAATCTCTACTGGACTGCGATGTTCGCACGCCTCTGGAATGTCGGGGTCCCCAAATGTCTGTACAGGGCCTTTGTCTATAATTGTAGTGGACATATCGTCCAGTGGCTTGGGGGGCAGAGCGAAGTGATCAAAAAGATTACCAAGGGCTATCCTCAAGGCTCCATAAGTGGTCCGTTGTCCTGAGACCTTAGTATTGAACCCCTGTGACATCTGTTAGAGGGGTTAGTTACTGTTGAAGGTGTCGTCGCATACGCAGAGGACATTCTAGAAGCTTTATCTGCAGACTCGACTCCCGGGTGAGACTAGAGGAAAAGAGCCGGTCGGAGTGGCCGAGCGGTTCTAGGCGCATCAGTCTGGAACTGCGCGACCGCTACGGTCGCAGGTTCGAATCCTGCCTCGGGCATGGATGTGTGTGATGTCCTTAGGTTAGTTAGATTTAAGTAGTTCTAAGTTCTAGGGGACTGATGACTTCAGATGTTAAGTCCCATAGTGCTCAGAGCCATTTGCGACAGAATGTCAATCCTAAGGGCCCGGCTTCGATTCCCGGCTGGGTCGGAGATTTTCTCCGCTCAGGAACTGGGTGTTATGTAGTCTTAATCATCATCATTTCATCCCCATCGACGCGCAAGTTGTCGAAGTGGCGTCAAATCGAAAGACTTGCACCCGGCGAACGGTATACCCGACGGGAGGCCCTAGTCACGACCAGAAATGTTTCCCTGAGGCTTGACGGGATCTCCGTAAAAGGCAGAATTGTTTTCAGGTATCTAGGTATTCTATTAGTCCTAAAAATGGTCTTTCAAGAACATAGAATCTGTTGCTTCTAAAACGGCTATAATTATGCATAAATTTGCCCGTGGTGGCGCAGCTGATTATAAATTACCGTTGTGGGTGGTGCGGTCATATCACGAAGTCATTGTGAGCCTCGCTGCCAGAATCTGGGCCCATCGCCTTAGACTAGGTAGCTACAAAAGAATACTGCGACGTATTCATCGGACCGTTCTTCTGAGACTTGCTGGTGTCCTGAGCAATACATTTGTTCAGGGTTTACTGGTGATTCTCAAGGTACGTCCGATGGATATCGTGGTACGTTACAGGGCAGCGTTGTATTGCTCGGAGGGTGAGCAACATGATCGTGTGTACGAGGAAACAGGAACTCATATTACTGACAGGAGACATTTAAGAGCCCGGAAGTTAGATGAATGGCAGGCAGATTAAATAGGAAATTAGCAGCATTGCATTGCGAGGCGAGTATACAGCATATTCCCAAGCATTAGGAACAAACTCAAACTGGGCGACATTGTCTCTACACGATGTGTGGTGCCCCTGTTAACAGGTCACAGAGGCGAGTTCTGCTGGTCAAGTCGTTTTCAGTCGCCCCCTTCTCCAGGTAGAGATGAAGAATGCAGACAATTAGACTGCAATCCGGAAACAGCTGTAAGTGACCAAAAGTTGTGGACTCCGGTTAAAGTGGTTTCACATCTATTGTCTAAAAGGAAATTTCTCATTTTTCAGCATATAAAATTGAGCGGATAAATAGAAAATATTTAACAAATGAAATGATCAACAACAAAGATATGGGTAGACTTGAGAATGCTCGTATCAATGTGGGCGATGTTGAATAGCGTAGCAACAACAAAAAATGGTTCAAATGGCTCTGAGCACTATGGGACTTAACAACTATGGTCATCAGTCCCCTAGAACTTAGAACTACTTAAACCTAACTAACCTAAGGACATCACACAACACCCAGTCATCACGAGGCAGAGAAAATCCCTGACCCCGCCGGGAATCGAACCCGGGAACCCGGGCGTGGGAAGCGAGAACGCTACTGCACGACCACGAGCTGCGGACAGCAACAGCACTACGTGTAGTTGTATCCAGCTGGTAAACCTCAAGTTCATCCGAGATTGTCAGTAACACATCTAGTAATACAGCTGGAAGCTATTCACTTAGAACTTGAATTAATTCCTTTTATTTTATATTGTTTTTATTTGATTGTGTGGTCAGTATTGTGGTACATAAACATTGTACTTAACCATGTGTACTGAATGTATACAACCTGTTTAGAGTTTCCAGGTAACAGGTCTAAACTTCATGGCAATACATTAAATTGAAATTTAATTCAATCTCGATCGCCACTTCGTAAGACTCAGTTGCAAGATGTTAATATTGCTTAATTTCTAACTGCCAGTAATATTTCACTTTATCTTAGGAACTGGTAACTTTTACGCAGCAGTGCACAACTTTTGTATAGTAATTTCTTTAATAAGGGCTAGAAGACACTAAGATTGATAACGGTCACGAATCATTTTTCTTTAAGTCGCATTTGATGAAAGTTTCCATGATGTATGTTTGTGTTCCATACGAGTGGCATGAAATAAGTGATCACACTGTGTACATATCAACGTGACTTTGTTCTAGATTTTGTCTACGTTCTGTTAAATTACTGTTTCTCGCATTGTAATCTGCGCTTTAACATGTGTCGCAATAATTCTTGCTCTAGCATGACGTCGGTGTCAAGCTGAGGCTCACCTTAGTTACAGAACCGTAAGATAATATTTTTTATAGTTACGTTTATTATTCGTTTCTCAGGCACGTAACTTTCGGTTCTGCGATTCTTTGTATGGAAGAATCTGAATAAATGAGCATGGTTTTAATCGTTATTTTGCTATTTGAAGTTCAAATCCGACCGTTGCAAAATAATTAACGATCATTATCTGGCAGAGTCATAAGTCCACATTTGTGACTGTTTTAGCGTACTTACAAGCCCGATAAGATGTAGTTTTTTTTTTTTCAGATTAAAATTGCAGCACCATATGTAATGACTACGGTTCAGCTAGGGTAGGTTACATTGGTCGTGACGTTGCATTGAATCGTTTATGATAGTGCCTTTGTCTAAATAGGCTGCGGTGTACCCCTTGTTATCACAGTTTACAGTGGACTTCAGTTACGTATTCTATGCAATAACAACAGATAGTAGTGAAACTGATTGCAGTGTAGTAGTAGTAGTAATAGTAGTAGGAGATAGAGTAAGTTGTTTTAGTTGGACCATTGCTGATTAATACTAGAATTTGCTGTGACTGCAGGCTGAAATACGTAACCTGCAGTTGCAGCAATAATTTCACTAACTGCATATGTATATAAATGAATATTAATTTATTGATCTTAATATATGTAGTGTTTAAATTAAATCTAAAACGCTACAATGCAAGAAATAAGTAATAAATATTCCATCATTTATACCAAAATTCAATATTTATGATCAGTTTCGGTCTTCTGCCGTATGTCAGTGTTGCTGCTTTTATATATGCAGTTTTCCGTAATCATGGGGAAGTACAAACTGACGTGATTACGAGTTACACAATAAAATTACGTAAGATTCTGAACATGGCTGCTCTTCAGCACCTAAGAGTTTCAGTGGATTACAATCAGTTGCAAAACACAGATTTATTAAACCTTGACCATGATTTCATAAAACTGTATTTTGCAACTGATTGGCTGTTATTTCTAATCCACTCAAACTATTACGTAAGTCTAAATATCAAGAAGATGATAGCTGGTCACGAAGCTAAATATTCTGTTTGACTGTTGCATTAATTATTATCAATCTTTCCCTCTGAAAGGAGCAGTCGAGCAGAAATTTTAAAGCGACAGCTTGAAATTATAATATACAGACGTATACAAATTCACTGATAAAAGTAGAACAAATCGGTAAGTACTTCCCACTGCAAGAAAAATTTCGTTAAAGACAATTTTTTTGTTTAGATTATTGCCAGCTAACCACAGTAGTTCAGCAACATCGGCTAAGGATACGTGTCAGTTGTGTAACTGTAGACCTATGATAAATCAACGGTGACTGTTAGCATGTGGTGCTAGGGTAGAAATTTCACTTACCTACTATTTTCTTACTCCCGTCTTAATGAATATGGCTACAGCCAGAAAGGTTGTATATATAAAGGAAGTTTGACGGGGCATTATTTTTCTGTCCTGATAATCTACTTATATGTACAAGTGAAAACATGCTCACTGATCCAGACACAATACGGGTCTTTGGAAACTCACCATTTCCATCAGTATTTAAGGTTGTTCTGCCTTCTGGATTTTAGTTGACTGAAGCCTGTAATCCTCTGCGCTTAATAACCAAAACTGAAGTCAGTTTTAAAGCACATTAGTAAGGTAAGCAATGTGTGTTAGCATGTTTTAGAGAAAAATTTACTGTTCTGCAACACGTTGAATACTTACGCATGGAGTATTGTGACCATATTATCTGCAACAGCACAGTTGCGATACGCGAGAAGATCTGTACACTCTGTTACTTACTTCTTCAACACATAAAGGGACACTCAGTACAATAAAAGTGAGTGATTTTAAAACAGTGGATCTAGAAAATGTATTCGCAGTTGCGAATATAGGCAACGTCCAACGGTAGAATGGAATGACGACGTTGAAAATTTGTGCCGAACCGGAACTCGACCCCGGATTTCCCACTTCCCGCGATCGGTTGCCTTAACCACTTTTTTTTTCATTTTGATCGTTAAGTTTTCGTTGCATCTGGTCATGGCGACGTCACTTATGATACCCACTGAAGTCCATTGTTGATCCCTTCACTCAGTTTTTCTTATTACAGAGAGCAACCAGCTCTTTCACTGAACACGCTGAACTACCGTGCCGGCTGCTTCAGCTACCTGGACACGCTTCACCGGCAGGCCCTACTACCATAAGTGGTCTTCCATGCGTCATTAACCTGCGTTCGTACACTAACTATAATTTCCGTACAGTCATTTAGTCAGGAGTCGCCAGCCTGCCATTGGCAGGTAAGTAAGACATTGCAGTGCCTGTGTTTGTAGGAAGTACTATGTGATGCTTCTTCGGACAATCATGCACGTCCAAAGAACAAATGTGTCGTACTTCTTACAAACAAAGGCACTGCAGTGTCGTAACCAGAAGATTCTTCCTTGTATGTTCTTGCCTTCAACCCTTAGCGCAATGCCTAATATAGAAACAAGTACCATCAGTACCCTGCATTAAATGTTCTAGAAATTCTAAACATTTCCACAAACTGAGTAGCCTAATTTCGTTCCACTGATTAGACAATTTCTGGTAAATCTAAATATATTGTAAAAAGGAACAAAGCTATCAGATAACACCTTATCACACATTAGGAGCAGAAAATACAAATTAAATTAATGACACAGTTAACATAAAAATGTGACACCGAAATACGCATAAGAAATTTGATACCTTGGTGCCATTAACTCTCTCCGTCAGTAGTACTTTATACTGTCACAGGTAGAAAGTCAAAGGGAAAATTTAAGCTCTTGTGTGGAGATATTTCGAGACCGTTCTGCCTATGCGGTAAATTTGTGGGACATAAGGCGGGCACACATTGCGGCGAGGCCGAACTGATTTCGGCAACTCCCTGTTGTGAAACACGGAAATATCTAATGAAGCATATTTATTCGCGGAGCATTTTAGGGGCGTGTTGTCAGTATCAGTTTCTAGCGCGGTCGACTGTAATGTGAAAGTCGATTTAAGATCGTGTCCTTCTCAACCCGCTTTCTGAGAGCCATGTGGTCGCAGTCGTGACGCGCCGATACTTTACGTCCGACGACAAGTTTGTAGTCTCGCTCGCGCACCGTTCACGGTTGCTCTCTCTTTTATTATGTATCCTGCAACGTTGTCAGCCCATTACAGCTTACATCGTTCTCTACAGTCTGATGTGGCATAAAATCGAAGAGACGTATAACAACCACGCTACAGGGCTAGAAGAACTATGGACGCACGAAGCTTGCTTCGAGTGTAAGTTTACAGCACACAGATACTTCGCTGTTACTATCCTGTTTTTCCCCTAAAATCTTGAAATAAATCAAAGTCACATTAAGACAAGGATGTTTTAGTGTCTGCTTCTAAAAATTCATCGAAACATTTCAGATGTCAGTACTCAAATGGTTCAAATGGCTCTAAGCACTATGGGACTTAACATCTGAGGTCATCAGTCCCTTAGACTTAGTACTACTAAAACCTAACTAACCTAAGGACATCACACACATCCATGCCCAAGGCAGGATTCGAACATGCGACCGTAGTAGCAGCGCGGTTGCGGACTGAAGCACCTAGAACCGCTCGGCCACTGAGGCCGGCAGCTATCAGTACTGCGTTTATTGGATTAGAGTTTTATTAATCTGTCGAATTAACTCTTGTCTAAACTCGAACACACTACCCCTACATCTACATACACACTCCGGAAGTCACCGTATGGTGTATAGCGGAGGGTACCTCGTACTACCGCTAGTCATTTCCTTTTCAGTTTCACTCGCATATCGAGCGAGGGAAATCGACTGTTTGTATGCCTCCGTGCGATCCCCAATTTTCTTTTATTTCCGTGTATCTTACGGGAAATGTACGCCAGCTGAATTAGAACCGTTCCTCAATCAGACTCAAACGCCAGTTGTCGTAAACCAATTTATTACACTAACCAAATTATGTGTATTTTACATACCACTGTGGAACTTCGTTGTATTTGACACACTGTTAAATCATTTATCAGCGCTATGCATTTTTGGTTCTTCCTACTTACTGCTTTTCTTCCAGTGATGATTGTTTTAATAACGAAATTCAGTAATGAATGAAGTTGAATACGTCAGATGATGACTATAAACGTGATTTTCTTAAAACAATAAGAGTTCAGTATTTCCAATTTAAAGCATTCTGTTTACATTACAGCATTTATATCTTATATGCAGTAATTAAATCCCATATAAAAGTGCCTTTGGAGTTGTCAGCAGTATAAAAATTGTGGTGTGGGACCGCAGTCGAATGTATGGTTTGCCAAATATACTGGTCGGAGGTAAACCATGAATCTGAATCATTTATTATTGCCTACCGTGACAAGCCGAAATGAACTGAACATTCAAGCGACAGAGAACATGGCTTTTATGATGTAATTGGATTGGTTTTGAGATGGGACTGGTCCTTTAGAGCGTACTCCAGATAGCATTCCAAAAGCGTAATTTACAGTTAATTGCAGATGAGATTCTTTCTTTACGATTTCATTTCGGGTCTCTAAGAACCGAAACCGGATTTATGTAAATGGACGAACAAGACACCTGTCCGCCCTAAATGTGACTTTAATTTTTATTACCGCCATAAGAACATCTCCGTAATCACCGTAGACACGTCTTACGTGTCCTAAGAAATTAGCGGCTTATGCACTAACGGTACTAAAGCATGGATCTTTTTTCTCTATCACGACGGACGAAGAAAAAACCTACAGTACGATAAATACCTAAAATATATGGTACAAACAACGTCTGTAAAAATTACTTGACGTATTACCAAGTTTAATAATTGAACATCGAAACAAAATCTTCTCGTAAATAGATGCAGTAGGAAACAACTGCATCGAATCTCTTTATTTTCTGGCTTAGGAAGTTCCTCTTAAAAAGCATGTAATGCAATGAATGGCCGCCTGAAAGTAGCACGGAATCGAATTACATTTTAACGGTTGGAAACAAATCCGAACTTCCAGATTCCAGTTAACTGGAATGTGGTGAAACTTAATTTCAAAGTCTGCATGATTGCAATAACGCTTATGTGATTGTACAGATCATGTCCGTTAATGTGGTCAACGTTAATCGTATACTGCGTAAAACAGTCGATATGTTTTGCACTGCACGCATCAGTGCTATCGCAAACGAGCTAGACCTTTTCTGAACAATCGATATGGGAGCGCATAATTTAATTTTATAGCCATATTTAGATTTTAGGATTTGTTTAGTTTATTCACAGGTTTCTGCGGTGGCTCTGATAACAGTGGACCATTTATTTTGGGTTTCATTCTACCATGCTTGTGCTTAAGTGTTAAAAACTGGGCAGTTTCCATCAACATAAGCTGTAAACTGCTCCTATAATCTAGTCAGTTTTTCTACATCTCCCTAAGTGAATTGAATTTAATAGTTATTAGCTTGCTGTTTAAATAGGCAGATTAGAATTCTGTACTCGTTGTCGCAGAGATGTATTACTGACATCCCTTGCTACTCTGCTCCACAAAGACCTTTGATCTCTACAACAGCCGACTCGCATTTATATTCTTCACACATTGCTGGGTCAACTTCATATCAATTGGCGTCGAGTAAAGCCAAACTGAATCGCTTAACGTGTTTAGACTTACCAAGGTTTCCTGAAAATATTCTGCTCCTTCGGTTCTCTTGAGAGCATCGAACGCATCAATTTCATTTTAATATAATGTGGTCCGCAAACGTTTTTACTTAAAAAAATTTGCTGCCCTCTTAACCATGGTTCGTAATTATTACAATTGCCGCATTTGGATTGCTTGCTATCGACTAAAGTATACGTATGCCAATAAACGGAACTCTTCACCCAAAAACGGTATAGCGAATGTACAGCAAATGTTGCGACTACCCTGTTTGCTGAGTGTAGCCTGACGTGTTCCTAATTCTCGATCTTGAAGTCTCTCGAAAACCTTCTCCTTGGTTTTAAAATCAGCTTCCTGCTTCTCGTTTCTTCTCGGGTTTCGACACCAAATTACAGATATTATTAGGTTATTAAAATCAGTATTAACAACAATAAGAAAGAGGATTGATACATTTAGCCCACAACAACTTTTGTAGAATCACGGAGTTTACATAAATGTGTAAACGTCGCTATGACAGTGTAATACATTTTCTGACCGTAGGTTACAGTATCGTTTACTAACTGACTAGCCAACCACTGATTATGCTGACTACATTTCGTTTATTCCTGAACACTCTTAATCTCTGTTTTCAAGACATTTGCTTGCTTCACTAAGCAAAAGATAACTCCCATTGATGGACGTCAACTGAACAGTATTGTTCTATATCGCTAATAATTACAAAAATATTTAGGTTGTTCGTAGATGAAAAATCTTATTTTTTTGCATCATGTTATGTGAGTCATACTGCATAGGCACCCTGTATGAGAAGGATGAAAAAGAAAAATGAACATTTTTACTTACATGCGTCAAAATAGAATATTTAAAAGTTAATACAGTAATATATGAGTAATAGGATGAATCACGCTATAAACAAAACATTGTGACAAGAGTATATTCATTCCACATTAGTTTTAAGAATTTGTCTGTGTATAATATCCTAAGATGTAGTAGAATTAAACTACTAACAGAAATATATGTAAATCACTACATTTCTCAAGAGCTGTTCAGCATACCCTCACAAGTCGTAGAATGTAGATGTGATGCTTCACTGCAATTCCTAACACAAAGGATGCTGTAGTGTCTCACAGATCAACGTGCGCTTTTGATTCATTCCTTTCCTTAAAACGAAAGCGATTTCAGCCGTACGAAAATCATAAGAGAATGTATGTGAGCAGAAATTCCTCCACCGGTATTTACCCTGGGTCGGAAGTCAGCAATGGAGCTCACATGGACATCACAGTTTCTCACGGGTCAGTAGTGTGTGGCGCACTTTAAGTGGGACCAGTAGTTCGTCCTCGTTTCTTTAACGTATTTTGCGGTTTGACGTCCTTTTCAGTATATAATTTTATCCTATTACGAGATGTTTCTGTTAGCAAACATTTTGCTGTCACAAAATATCAAATGCTTGAAAAGACAAAAGTAGATTTTATAGTTGTCTTGGGAGATACCACGATGCCGTGTTGTCCAATTTACATGCCTGTTAGCTGTTGGCCATGCTTGCATGTCGCCGCTGTTCCTCTTTTTATATGAATACCTGGGAGGCCCGTCCGACTTGTAATCCTTTGCTGCCGGCTACTCCAAGACGTCAGCAGATGACAAGGAAGCTGGTTACAGCTGGTCCTCATTTGTGGCTGCATGGCAGATAGCGAGGCCGAGAGGACCATTACGTCTGGTAACGACTTAATGACACGAACAGGGTGACAACGCCCACCTGTCTGCCCACTGCGCGCTCGCACGACGACGACTGACGTGCCGTAAATCAGATCCACGCCCCTGCAACACATATGATACGACAGCAAGAATACCTAGATGCTCACGATGTAACCAACAAAACAGGTGTAGGCTGGAAACAAATAAGATACACTCGCAAATATGTGCGGTGGTTATAATAATTAAACCTTCACCACTTGAGAGGGACCGCATGAAAACGAGCGATCGTATGACAATAAAACATTGTGAAAACATTTTGAATGCAATGCGGAAAAGCAGTAACGAATAAACCATTGAAAGAAACACATTTTCATTTCCACATGAGAGGGTACTAATTGTTAATTGCGATCCGTGCTTACATTCCAAGTTATATGCGTTGCTCAGTGTGACGACCATCAGCATAGACGACAGCCTGAAATCTCACTAAAGATACCACTTCGCAGTTGAGATGCTGAGATCTGTAAGAGCCCATAGCACAGAAACGAAGTTTTGAGAAAAATAGATGTTTCCGAAAATCAAATTTAGGCGAGTCACATGGGTCTAAACTGTTTTTGAACCAAGTCTCAACATCCTATACTTCCTACGAAAAATTAAAGTAGCCATTCTGTTACTAAATATTAATTAGTAATTAAGATTATATTTATTGCTAATATTAATTCACAAAACTTTCATATAAAGGCTAGTGACAATAGTATCTTTTGACTGTTAGAAATTAATAATTAATGTGAAGTTAGTATCAGAACATTCCCTGCCAGAAATGTTCTCAAAATCTGGCAATAAAGGACAGATACTAAATGCACCACATACTCGCTTTTATGACCTATTATAACACTCGTTATCATCATTTGCGTTAAGCACATTCTGTGGCTTGAGGTTCAGATAAAACTGTCAGTACACTGTCGATTATGAAGTATTACTACTATGTACATGATATAGAGTCTAAATTATGTTGTCAATAATAAGAAACAGTTGAGCAGCACAAAGCAACAAAACTGTGCTTTGTGCTGAGGGGCCTTATGGAAATGAATGCCCGAGAAATCGGTGAGGCAGCTTTTCATGAATGATCATATGTACAGACAAGGACTACAGATGCCGATATAGCTGGTTCACCACAAGATCAACAGTTGTCAATAAAATGCATGCGCAATACAACCTCAAGATCGATTATGGTGGGCTTTTGGTCCTGATGTTTCTCAGAGCCTCAATTTTCCGCAGCACTTTTCCAACAGTAGTCCATGGAACGTCCAGCTGTCGTGACACAGCTCGTGCGCTGCTTGAAGAGCGCACAAGGTGTCCAGTTTCCTCAGCCATCTACATGATTACCCTGCAGTCCACAATTAAGTGCCTGGCAGAGCGTTTAAAGAACCACCTTCAAGCTATTTCTGTAGCGTTCCACTCTCGGAGGCGCGTAACAAAAACGAGAACTTCAATCTTTCTGTGCAAGCTCTCATTGCTCTTATTTTACTGTGATGATCATTTCTCCCTATGTAGGTGAGCACCAGCAGAATATTTTCGCAATCGGAGGAAAAAGTTGGTAACTGAAATTTTCAAGCCGCAACTAAAAACGACTTTGTTTTAATGATTGCCGCCCCAATACACGTGTCATGTCCATGACAATCTCTCCCCCATTTCACGATAATACAAAACAAGATAATCATCTTTGAACTTTTCGAAGTCCTCCATCAATCCCATCTGATGTGGACCTCACACCACACAGCAATTCTCCAGCGTCGTGTAAGCAGTCTCTTTGGTAGATCTGTTACACTTTCTCAAGTGTTCTGTCAGTAAATCGCAGTCTTAGGTTTGCTCTACCCACTACGTTATCTATGTGATCTTTCCAATTTAAGTTATTCGTAATTCTAATCCCTAAGTATTTAGATGAACTTACGACTTTTAGTTTTGTATAATTCATCGTGTAACCGAAATTTAACAGATTTCCTTTAGTACTCATGTGGATAACTTCACAATTTTCATTATTTGGCGTCAATTGCCACTTTTCGCACCATAAAGATATCTCGTCCAAATCATTCTACAATAGATTTTGTTTGTCTGATGACTCTACAAGATGGTAAATGATTGCAAAAGATGCAATCTAAGAGGGCTGCTCAGATTGTCTCCTGTGTCACTTATGTAGAGCAGGAATAGAAGAGGGCCTGTAACACTTCCTTGGTGAACGCCGGATATTACTTCTGTTTTACTCGATGACTTTCCCTCAATCAGTACGAACTGTACTATTTCTGACAGGAAATCACGAATCCAGTTACACATCATAGGCGATACTCCATATGCACGCAATTTGATTAGAGACGCTTGTGAGGGACGGTAAAGAAATCCTTTTCGAATTCTAAAAGTATAGAATCAATTTGACATCCCCCGTCCATAGCACTCATTACTTCGTGAGATTAAAGAGGTAGTTGTGCCTCACGAGAACGATGTTTTTCTGAATCCGTGAACCAACAACTTGTAAGGCGTCGATACTCGCGAAGAGCAATAGCGTGACATTTTGATCATTTTAAAAGAGACTGAGTCACTGATTGAGGAGTTTAATCAGTTGAACTTCATGTTAATCTTCACCCATGAAATAATGGACCAAGATGGAATCTTAAATTACCTTCACCTCTCTCTGTGGCTGAATGACGGTAAAATTACCTTCGATATTTTCGGAAAGCCTTCTACTAGTGTTTCAACAGCGCACTACTCCTTCAGTCATCTGAGGAACTATAAACTCAGCTACTTTATAGCTGCTATAACACGAATGTGTGAACGGCCTCCGACAGCGATATCACTAAAGAATTACACAATCTTCGCTTTGTAGCACATAAGAATGGCTACAGCCCTTCGCTGGTGAACCGTTTAAATGATGAACGAAAAAATGCTGTAGTCTCCACTATTAATTCTTTGCTTACATACGTGGTGCACCGTTTTCAAACTATTTGGCCAATTTATTTCGGTGTACTAACGTTGGAGTTGTATTTTCGAAGTGCTTCCCAATAACGAGCAACATATCAGAACTTTATTCTCTAAATCAGTTGTCTACAAAATTAGGCGTACAGAATGTTCCATCGAGTATATCAGTAAAACAGACAGATCTTTCGCTGTTAGCTTTAACGAGCATATGATGACAAAAAAAGGTCAGGTGAAAAATTTTTCCCGTTTGCCTAGCACCTCAAATCATTTGCCCATCGATCTCCAGATTTATAAAACCTTAAAATCCTTCACGTGGCCTACAAAGGCAAGAAACTGAATTTATTGGAAAAGTTTGAAATTTCTAAGCATGTCTGTTTCAAATTTCCGAATCTAATAAATGAACAGATCTTTTCGAAACGTCAAACATTTTTTGATATTATGATACATATCTTTAAACGATGGTTGCCACCTATATTTCTTATTGATTATGTTATTGAAGCCTTAGCGATACGTCAGTTAAGTTTCAGCACGCCACATCATGGGCTTTATCTCACTATGGCTCCACGACTCCTTGACGCTTGCTTGGCATGACAGCTGTCCTCGCAGTATTGCGAACAGACCATTGTTCATGGGGCGATTTCTTCATGGATAAATTATAATCGTTACAGTTACTCATCCGCCTTAGTGTTGTTTTGGCTTCTTTGCTTCACATTTTTATTAAAATTTTTAGCTGTATCTTTCTTCTTATAAAGTGCCCACTCTTTTGACAAAGGTATTTTGGCCTAGATATTATATGGGTGTTTCTTTTTTTTCACTCGTGAGTTTGTTCTGCTCACTGAAAATGCCTGTTTGCCTAAGTTAGATATCCCTTTAGTAGTTTTTTTTTCCTACTGTTCCTACTGTCATTGGCTTTTTCGTGTTGCTTCTAGTTGATGTAATGAAGCATTAACAGTGGCTAACTGGTTGTTACCTCCCAGTTCTATGAGCCTTTTAATTACGTTTGACGCTTCGGCTCAAGTAGTAAGAATTTTGTTCGCTATGTAATGAAGCACTGACAGTGGCTATCTGGCTGTTACCGCCCAGTTCTATGGGCCTTTTAATTACGTTCGACGCCTTGGTTATGGCTAGCAAGAATTTTTATTGGTAAGCTCAGTTACGGTGTAATATTTTAGAAGTTGAAATTTATAGCCCTCATCGCCCCCTGAAACACAAATGTGGCCCTGTTCTCCACAGTCCAGTCGGTGTATGTCTTCCTCTTGTTATTTTTAATTTATTCATTTATTATTTCCTGTAACAGCAATCTATACTTCCACAGTTTGTAATTTCCCCATATTTTCTGATGATGCCTAAAACGCGTACCTTGTGAAGATTAAATAAACCTATCACGTGCAACCAAGACTGTTATTTCTGTTCTAAAATCAATGACTGTTGTTGCACCAGTGCCACTATGGTAGTCATGGAGTGGAGTGATTTTAATTCCTTCTTTTCTTGTCTTAAAGTGTAGATAGGCGAAATGCCCTTAGACAATGACATGAATGTAATGATTCCTGTTCGAAAGAATATAAGTCCTCACGTGTATGAGTGTTACCGAACCATTGATTTAATTTGTAACACCACACCCGTCACTTATCTGGTTTTGGTGTGTGTTCACCCCAGGTAATTGACTAACAGATCAACAGAGAGTGCAAAACTGCCGCAATGTCGGATAACGCAAAGAAAGTAATAAGGCCCTGTGACTCCTGATTGAACTGCGGTGGCAGTGTTGACATTAATCAAATGTTGAACATAAAATTAATTAAGAAGGTGACTTGGGATTTCAACTACTTGACTGAAAACATATGCAGTCGATTAGCACAGATTTATTTTAACTCACGACCTTCAATCATCACATTACACTACTCTCCTAACAGGCAGTGGTAATAAATTGCGTTTGCGCGAAGTAAAGCGCGATAAATCAAAAGTAATTCCTATCGACTGACCCAGGCGTAATGCGAAGTACGAAAAGAATTCTACAATACACGGCCCATGAAACCTTCATGGAAACTTTGCCGACGTGATCCAACAAATTAATCAGTGGCCGGAGCGGGCGCAATATCACAGAATTCAGCGTGCCGGAGCGGCGTTGTGTGGACGTCGGCCGACCTCGTAGTGCTGCAAGGCTGCGCTCGTCTATTCACTTCTAGCTATCTTGCTCAGTACATAGCTGAACGAAAACTTTCTCCAAGCTCAATCGTTCCATTTGCTAAGCCCTAAACTGCTCAGATGCTCACTCTCTCTCAGGCAAGCTGAGGAAAGAACGCCACGTCCGCACTCTAGGCAAGCCGTAAACGAAAAAAAAAAAACACTACGGGGACTTCTCCCAGTCCACTCTTCACCTCGGTTTCCCCTCCAGCAAAACCACTTACGCCAATTGCAGCGCAAGTCGCGTTAATTATTCGTCGCTTCCCAGCGCTGACCAATGCCTGCTCTGGGAAGTGAACAAATTCCCACAAAATTTCCCTTCCTCTCAACTTCTGCTATTTAGCTCCTCCCAGGCCACCCATCAAGGTTAGCGTCTGCACAAAACACCAATTTTTCCGAAATTCTGACTCCCGGGAGAGTACTTCAAATTCCTCGGTCCTGCGTTCCCATCGGAGGCCAGTGTATTTCATTCTGTCGCTCTTCACCTGATTTACTTCAGACTCTGCGGACCGTGAATTCAGCGTGAAGTTGCTATAGTCATGAACACGCATATTTTGGCCTCTGTTGACCGCTCCACCGTAGTTTTGCGCGACTTTCTTGCATGTTTCACTGAAAATGGGACGACAGACATTTATCAACAGGCGTACAAGTTCTCCATCTGCTTCCCGGTACACCAGCATGGGGTCAGCCACCCACTCACTGTCACTCATCTTAAGGCAGCTGAAGGCCGCGCCCCGTTACCGCTTTCTCAGAGCTTGAGCCTCCCTAAGCTGCCTATTGTCACTTTCCTTCACCGCTCCCCCGCCGGCCACGGTCAATTCTGAATACTTCCCTGGGATAAACTAGCCTCCAGTAAATCGAAGCGTTTCCACAAAGTTTTCATGTCGTGTGAATTACTTTAAAGCCATCACCCAACATTAATTATTCCAATACGTCCATACTATACCCTCTACAAGATGCATTGTGCCTTGTCAGTCATTTTTGTTCAGCCCTACAGTTCGCTCAGCGTCAGTTAGGTGATCTTTAATGACTTCATGTAAGGGGCATAGTTCTTGCCATCTTACAAATTCACTAAGGTGACGAAAGTCGGACGATAGCGATATGCACATATACAGACGGCGGTAGTATTGCGTACACATGCTAGAAAGGGGCAATGCATTGGCAGAGCTGTTATTTGTGCTCAGGTGATTCGTGCGAAATTATGGCCACTCGAAGGGAATTGAAAGATCTTGAACGTGGAATAGTAGCTGGAGCTAGACGCATTGGACAGTTCATTTGGGGAATCGTTAGGGAATTCAGTATTCCGACATCAATACTGTCAACGGTGTACCGAGAATACCAAATTTCAGGCATTATCCCTCTTACTGGACTATAGAGTGACCGACGACCTCCTCTTAACGACCGAGAGCAGCAGCGTTTGCGTAGAGTTATCAGTGCTAACAGACAAGTAACACTGCGTCAAATAACCACAGATATCAATGTTGAGCGTACGACCAACGTATACGTTAGGAAAATGCATGGAAATTTGGCGTTAATGGGCTATGGTAGCAGACGACTGACGTGACTGCCTTTTGCAAATAGCACGACATCGCCTGCAGGGCTTCTCCTGGGCTCGTAACCATATCTGTTTGACCCTAGACTACTGGAAAACAGTGGCCTAGTCATTTGAGTTCCAGTTTCAGGTGTGAATGGCTAATAATACGGCCAGAGTATGGCGTAGACCCCACGAAGCTATGGTCCTTAGTTGCTAAAAAGGCACTGTGCACTCTTGAGGTGGCTCATTAATGGTGTGGGCTGTGTTTACATGGAATGGACAGGGTCCTCCGGCCCAACTGAGACGATCATTGACTGTAAATGGTTGTTTGTTATTGTGGTCTTCAGTCCAGAGACTGGTTTGATGCAGCTCTAGATGATGCTCTACCTGTGCAAGTTTCTTCATCTCCCAGTACCTACTGCAACCCACATCCATCTGAATCTGTTTAGTGTATTCATCTCTTGGTCTCCCTCTACGATTTTTACCCTCCACACTGCCCTCCAATACTACATTAGTGATCCCTTGATGCCTCAGAATATGTCCTACCAACCGATCCCTTCTTCTAGTCAAGTTGTATCACAAATTTCTCTTCTCCCCAATTCAATACCTCCTCATTAGGTATGTGGTCTACCCACCTAATCTTCAGCATTCTTCTGTTGCACCACATTTCTCTTCTTGGGATGGTTCAGATGGCTCTGAGCACTATGGGACTAAACATCTGTGGTCATCAGTCCCCTAGAACTTAGAACTACTTAAACCTAACTAACCTAAAGACATCACACACATCCACGCCCGAGGCAGGATTCGAACCTGCGACCGTTTCTCTTCTTGTCCAAACTATTTATCGTCCACGTTTCACTTACATACATGGCTACACTCCATACAAATACTTTCAGAAACGACTTCCTGACACTTAAATCTATACTCGATGTTACAAACTTCTCTTCTTCAGAAGCGCTTTCCGTGCCATTGCCAGTCTACATTTTATATCCTCTCCACTTCGACCATCATCAGTTATTTTTCTCCCCAAACAGCAAAACTCAGTTACTACTTTAAGCGTCTCATTTCCTAATCTAATTCCCTCAGCGTCTCCCGATTTAATGCGACTACATTCCATTATTCTCGTTTTGCTTTTGTTGACGTTCATCTTTGGAAATGGTTATGTTCAGGTAACTGGAGACTATTTGCAGCCATTCATGGGCTCCAAGTTAACAAACAAGGATGGAATTATTATGAGTGACAATGCGGCATGTCACTGGGCAACAGTTGTTCGCGATTGATTTGAAGAGCGTTCTGGAAAATTGTAGCGGACGGTTTGGCCATCCAGATCGCCCGGCATGAATCCCATCGAATATTTATGGGAAATAATGTGCACCGGCAACACTTTGGCAATTATGGACGGCTATACAGGCAGCATGGGTGAGTAATCCTACAGGGAAATTCCAACGACTTGTTGAGTCCATGCCACGTCGAGCTGTTGCACTACACCGCGAAAAAGGTAGTCTACACGATATTTGGTGGTATAGCATACTTTTCTCACATCAGTGTATGTTATGCTTGCAAAATAATGACACGTGTTATTTACAGACATATGTAAAATTTCGTAGAAGCTGACACTGGTGAAGATCAGTTTCAGTTCTGGAAAAATACAAGAACGCGCGAGGTCATACTGATCCTACGACTTATCTCAGAAGATGAATTGAAGAAAGGCCATTCACCTTTGTGTTATTTGTAGATTTGAAGCAAAGTTTTCACGGTTTTGACACGAATACACTTTCTGGTTCAAATGGTTCAAATGGCTCTGAGCACTATGGGACTTAACAGCTGTGGTCATCAGTCCCCTAGAACTTAGAACTACTTAAACCTAACTAACCTAAGGACATCACACACATCCATGCCCGAGGCAGGATTCGAACCTGCGACCGTAGCAGTCGCGCGGTTCCGGACTGCGCGCCTAGAACCGCGAGACCACCGCGACCGGCACACTTTCTGAAATTCTGAAACTAGCAGAGGTAAATCCAGGGAGCGTCAAGTTATCTGCAGCTTGAACCGAAAGCAGACGGTATTTGTAAGAGTGGAAGCACATGAAAGGGCACCAATAGTTGAGAAGAGAATGGGATAGGTATGTAGCCTAGTCCCGATGTTTTTCTGTTGGTATAGAGAGCAATCAGTAAGGAAAACAATTTTTGGAAAGGGCATTAAAGGTCAGAGAGAAGAAATAGAAACTTTGTAATATGCTGAGGACATTGCAGTTTTTGAAAAGATGACAGAGGACGTGAAAGGGCAGTCGAGCGGAATAGACAATGTCTTCCAAATATGTTACGAAATGAATATCAAAGAAAGTGAAAGAAGGGTGAAATAATGTAATCCAACTAATTCAGGTCATATGGAATTAGTTTAGGAAATGGGACACTGAAAGTAGTCGATGAGTATCGGTATTGGGGCAGCAAAATAACAGCCAGTGGCCGAAGTAGAGAGCATATGCAGGATGCCAACAGCAAGAAAAGGCTTCTAGCGTATGATAGTATTCTATGAGGAAAGTACTAGTATGGAACGTAGCCTTGTACGATAGTGAAGCGTGGTCGATAAGCCGTTCAGTGAAGAAGAGAACAGGAATTTAGAAACGTAGTGTTACAGAAGAACGTTGAAAATTAATCTGCTAGATCGAGTAAATAATAAGGAGGTATACAATCGAATTGGGGAAATAAGAAATTTGTGGGATAAGTTGACTAAAAGAAGTAATCGGTTGACAGGACACATCCTGAGGCATGCAAGAAAGTTAACGGTGGGGGAGTTGGGGGAAATTAGAAATTTTAAATGGAGACCAAGGCGTGAATATAGTAAATACCATCAAAGCTATATTGGTTGCAATATATAGTAGAAATGAAAAGGTTTATACAACAAAGACTAGCATTCACAGTTGCATCAAAACAATATTCGGACTGAAGACACAACGACAACAACAACAATACTACTTAATATGAGGACCGTGCCTGAGAGGATTAACATCGGGTTTTATTTTATTTTTGGTCATCAGTGTTCTAACTGGTTTGATGCAGCTCGTCACGAATTCCTCTCCTGAGGAGAAGCGCTTGTAACCTACGTCCACGAATATTTGCTGGATATATTCCAATCTGTCTCCCCTACAGTATTTACCATTTACGACTCCCTCTTAGTACCACGGCAGTTACTCCTGATGTGTTAACAAATTTCCTATCAGCCTGTCCCTTCTTCTTTTCAGTGTTCCCAGACATATCTTCCCTCACCGATTCTGCGGAGAACCTCCTCATTCCTTACCTTATCAGTCCATCAGATTTCAACATTCTTCTGTACCTCCACATCTCAAATCTTTCGATTCTGCTCTGTTCTGGTTTCCCCACAGTCCATGTTTCACTATCATACAATGCTGTGCTCCAAACGTACATTCTCAAAAATATATTCCTTAAATTAAGGCCTGTGATTGATACTGGTAAACTTATCTTAAAAAGGAATGCCCTTTTTGGCAGTGTTGGTCTACTTTTTATATCATTCTTGATCGTCCATCATAGGTAATTTTGCTGCCTAGATAGATGAATTCCTTAATTTCGCCTACTTCACGATCCCTAATTCTGATGTTAATTTTCTCGCTATTCTCATTTCTATTACTTCTCATAACGTCCGTCTTTCTTCGATTTACTGTTAATCCATATTCTGTACTCATGAAACTATCCATTCCCTTCAAAAATTTTTGTAAATCTTCTTAACTTTCACTGACGACAGCGAATCTTCACATTGACATACTTCCACTTTGAATTTTAATTCCAGTCTTGAACCTTTCTTTTATTTTCGTCATTGCTGGTTGGTTGGTTGTTTTGGGGGAAGAGACCAAACTGTGAGGTCATCGGTCTCATCGGATTAGGGAAGGACGGGGAAGGAAGTCGGCCGTGCCCTTTGAAAGGAACCATCCCGGCATTTGCCTGAAGCGATTTAGGGAAATCACGGAAAACCTAAATCAGGATGGCCGGACGCGGGATTGAACCGTCGTCCTCCCGAATGCGAGTCCAGTGTGCTAACCACTGCGCCATCTCGCTCGGTCGTCATTGCTGCTTCGTGCACAGAGTGAACAGTGTGGGCGAAGACCGCATCACTGACTTACACTATTTCTAATCCTAGCACATTATTCTTGGTCTCGTATTCTTATTGTTCCCTCTTGGTACTTGTACGTACTGTATTTTACCCGTCTTTCTCTATAGCATTCTCTTATTTTTCTCAGAATTTCGAACATCTTGCACCATTTTAAATTGTCTAACACTTTCTCGAGGTCGACAAATTCTATGAACGTGTCTCTGTTTTTCTTCAGCCTTGCTTCCATTATCAACCGCAATGTCATAACTGTCTCCCTTGTGCCTTTGCCTTTAGTAAAGCCAAACTGACCGTCATCTAACGCATCCTCAATTGTCTTTTCCACTCTCGTGTATATTACGGTTGTCAGAAACTTGGACGCTGTTAATCTGAGTGTGAGATAATTCTCGCATTTGTCGGCTCTTACTAACTCCGGAATTGCGTGGCTGTGGTTTTTTCGAAATTCTGATAGTATATTGTGTCTCATACATTCTGCACACCAGTGTGCCACCTCCCCAATGATTTCAGAAATCCCAATTGTATGTTATCCACCCCTTCTGCCTTATCTGATCTTAAGTCTTCCAAAGCTCTTTTAAATTCTGACTCTAATACTGGATCCCATATCTCTTTTCTATCGACTCCTGTTTCTTCTTCTATGATGTCGTCAGACAACTCCTCCCCCTCATAGTGGCCTTCAATGTACTCTTTCCACCTACCTGCTCTCTCCTCTACCTTTAAAAGTGGAATTGCCATTTCACTATTAATGTTACACCCCCTTCTTTTAATTTCAACGAAGGTTGGTGTGATATCGGATACTGAACATATAAAAAGAAGGTCAATACGAAAAGTCACAGGACTATTTGACCCATTGGAAAGTGTCACCAAAATGCTGAAAAATCTAAATTGGTAAAAGTTTGAGGATAGATGCCAGCTATTCCAAAAAAGCTCACTTACAGAATTTCGAGAACCAGTATTAAGTGAAGAATCTAGAAAGTTACTACAAAACCTACATATTGCTCCCGCAGGAACGGTGCGCACAGATGCTGTTAAGCAATCACTGTTCTCGCGCTCCACACGTGAATGAAACGGAAAATAAACCTTAATACGTGTTACTATGGAAAGCAGTCTCCGCCATTCACTTTGTGGAGTACAGACTTGGAGGTATTTGTGGAATATTTTGTTTAATAAGCGGTACCCTTTTTAAGAGTACGTAAACGTGTTATTTTTCGAGAGGTACACAACTAAATTTTTCTCTAAGGAGCGAACTTCCCTAACCACTCACTGAAGACAGACCGGCGCATCTGTCACGTTGTTAGCGCCCCGGTTGTCAAGAGTGCAGAAATTTATGGCCGACCCAATTACCTCTGGGAAACGCCGTGCGCCGAAAGGGCAACAGCTGCACTTTGCACGCCTCGTTCGTACGTTCACTTGCTCGAAAACATTACTCAAGTCAATGCGGCTGTGCCTTATTAAATACGAAGGCGAAAAGTCCAAGTGCTCTTTATGCAGCGGCGTACCTTTCTCCTCTTCGATCGAGGCTAGAGGTCGCAGGCAATTTCGGAGTAGCATATAGCACTGCAGATGTTAATTTCCACACCTAGACCGCAGCTGGGCTGCCCTCAGGTTCCAGGATATCCCCCACTGCCGGTGGCCGCCTCGCTTGTGCCCTTGGCCTTCATCCTCAAGACAAGATTCCGGACTGTGCCCGTTCTCCCCTGTCCCCTTAATAGCCGGCCTGATTGGCCCGCGGAGCCCGGGTTAAGGAACCGATATTTGTCTGCGCCGATGGCCGACCATTACTGAACGAGCCTACCTCTTGAGGTAACGGCTGCCGTTCAGGAAAGAGTGCGAGGACAAGCGAGTTAAACCGGGTCCTCTTTAAGTCCTGATGTCTATCTCAACCCGAGAAGGCACACAATGATACACTCCACATCTGTGGTTCGACAGTAGTAACAATGCATTCTGTCGAGCCACGGTCTCATTGATACATCTGTGAATACGTCTCAAATTCTCTTTGCTGACAACACCAGGAAAATGTGAAACTTTTACTGCAAAGCATACGTAATCTTTAAAAAATAAAATTTAATCGCAAGATCCAAACGCAAGTTCTGCATTGCAACAAGTAATTTGTATTTTCAGTGTTCTGAAAACTGAGGGGCACAGTTCGCATCGTGGTGAATCAGATAGGCAGTTCTCAGGAATGTTCTAAGTCGTTACAAACTCATTTGCACGTTTTAAACAGAAATATTGCTTATGGTCCAGCGACAGATATTAAGTATTTTGTGTAATGTACTTTCCTAGTTGATAAACTGTTTATTACTTTCTTACGTAGCCATAGTGACAAAAGCCGGAATGGACTAGATAACGAGCGGGCGTAGCACAAGACAGTGTTTGTGCAAGTTCTTTTGTTCTTTGTGCTTTATAGACAACTTTAGCAAAGACGAAACGAGAAAAAATGAAGGCATCTTCATTAAAGCTACCTCATAGCTGCTATATTTCTTTCTTTCTATGCTAACGTTTCAGAATAGGGTTTACGGTGACGTTTACAAATAACAGCTGAAACTACAAGCTTACAATAACTGGTCACAGTTTACTTTATTTCCACTACGCGTTTCGGTAGTTTAAACTTCCATCATCAAGTGAGTTTACGACAGTTGATAAGACATAGTATACGTGTTGTGTGTATGACTTTTGGGCAACCTGTGACGCTGTCTGGTACAATAATACAAAACAAAGTGCTGTTTTAATGCAAAAAGGGTGAAAATCTTCGAGAAGACGGCTAGTAATATAATTTTATATATCTTTAGTGCTCACAGATTACTTTTTATCATGTGTACTCGTACATCACATACAGTATCATGTACAGTGTGCCTATAAAATAACGGGACTATTGCTGTGAAACATTTTGTTTCAGAAACGTACTGTACATGTTTACTTATTGTGACCCTCAACATGCTCCTCTACCCCTGCAACACTCCATGCGAATTTTCCATTGATGGAAACAGTGCTGGAAGTCTTTTTTTCTGTGAGCTCCGTGATGACGTTTGCCGTTTTAATGGATTGGAATATTCGTCCCTTTAGTGCAGATTTTTGGGGAATAAATGAAAGTCATACTGTGCTAGTTCAGGCGAATAGGGTGGGCTGGATGCTGTATTTCGCTAGAAACCTTTTGACAGACAATGCGATAGGAGCCAGTCCCGTGTCTTGATGCAGAACTCATGACGTTCTTCCACAATTCAGGTCATCTTTTTCTTATTTTCTCACGTAGTTGAGGTAGAACCTCAAGGTAGGAATGTTGATTAATAGTTTGGTCTTCAGGTACTCAATGAAAATACACAATTCCATGAATGTCAACAACAAAAAATAATCTTCGCTCTGAATCTTAATTTGCTCATTCGACCTTTCTTCGCTCTCAGTGAAGTTTGGTCCTTTTAGAGCATGGATTGACGCTTAGTATCTGGATTATAAGTGAAAAATCAAGATTCGTCACATGTTATCACTCTTTTCAAGAAATTGGGATCATTTTCAGTGGCCCTCAAAGCACAAACGTTTTCAAGGGCTCCTTTCTGGTCGATCGTGAGAATGTTCGGCTCCAGTTTCCCACACACTTTCTCATGTTAAATTGATTATGTAAAATTTACCTTACGCATTATTTGTCAATTTATACAGTTTCGACAATCGATCTAAAGCCTAATCGATGGTCAGATCGAATCAGATTAACTACTGTTCGTGTACTTTCATCCGTACTTGAAGTTGAAGGACGTCCCGGGCGTGAGTCATTTTCAGCGTCTTCTCCGCCATCTTATAGCGCTTGAACCATTCAAAAACTCACGTATGCGACAAACAGCCTTCGATATAAACTTCTTTCAGTAAAATACAGGTATCAGTAGCAGATTTTCCAAGTTTTATGTGAAACTCCACGACAGCTCGTTGCCCTGTTATTACACTGATCATTTCTCCAACAAAACAGGATAACCATTCTTACCCTAACGAAGGCAACCACACTAATTTGTCTAGACATCAGAGATGCCGCATTCGACTGAGAAGACTTCACGCTTCACAGCTATTGGATGTTCATCTTTGGCGCATGCATACTTATTGAATAATAACATCAGTCCCGTTATTTTATAGGGACACCTCGTACACTTCGTATTACTGAATTAAGCTTACGTCAGTAATATGAAGTAATGTAAACACGACAGTAAAGGAGCCTGTAACCACTGAAAGTAACTGATTGCTGTAACGTTCCTCCGTATTAAAGATACACTCCCTGTTTACATACTTACTGCTCAGCAAGCTGATGATTAAATTGGAAATTTGGATGAAGTGTAGAGTACTTATCAGAGGAACGGCGAAAGACTGGATTGTGTGACACGTTCGCGTTCCTGTATTTGCACATGCCATTACGCCTCATACTAAGAAACATAAAGCAGTCCAGCAAGTAATAACAAAAGTCAGAAAATTTTCCTGACACTCTCATTTCGTATACTGTATTCCCAAACTATTGCATCGTACATCCTCTAATTCAGCGAAAACGACCTTCTCTTGCGATAAATATTCTATCCAGGCAATTGACCACAGGAAAAATATCATTGGTTTTGTGATATTTCGCAAGCTTACATGGCAAATATGTTGACTAATAATGCCTGTAAATGAGTATTTCAGTTGCTTATGATACTCCTGCCTTCCCGCGGCCTGGGAATATACTGTAATATTTAAAATCTCAAACATTTCCCAAATTTCGTGGACTTTTCGTTCGATACGTCTTTCTGCCTCATATCGATAATGAACTCACATGGTCTGTACCACAATAATAGAGATACCTCACGACAATAGTGCTGCGTCAGATCTCTGAAGTACGGACGGAGTAAAAAAAAATGTAAATTATATCAGGCTGATAACAGTAATTCAACAAATTAGGCGTCAAGAAGAGCCATTTCGATTAGATCCACCCATCTAAAGTGTTAATGTCGAACGAGATAAGGGTGACAATTATTGAACTACTAAATCGTCATAACTTCAGAACGGCTTACGGTAACACTTTCAAACTGCACGGTTGGCCGCGGGGCATGATGGGATTAGTATGAATCCGGATTTCGCGATCGAGAAGTCTCTTCATTCTCAGCGGGTGAGTGTGTGGTGTGCAACGTCCAGTCAAGGAATAATAGGTGCAATATTCCTTGATGGCACGGTGACTACCGAACGGTACGTGAAGGTTTTGAAAGATGATTTCATCCCCATTATCCAAAGTGACTCTGATTTCGACAAATGTGGTTCACGCAAGACGGAGGAGCGTGTTCGATGTTCTGGAGGAGCACTTTGGGGACCACATTCTGGCTCTGGGGTACCCAGGGGCTACTGGCCTGGACCTCGATTGGCCGCCATATTCTCCGGATCTGAACACACGCGACCCCTTTTTGTGGGGCTGTATTAAAGACAAGATGTACGGCAACAACCCCAAAGCCATTGCTGAGCTGAAAACAGCCATTCAGGAGGTCATAGACAGCATCGACGTTCCGACGCTTCTGCGGGTCACGCAGAATATCGCTATTCGCCTGCGCCACATGATCGCCAAGGATGGTAGGCATATCAAACATGTCATAACCTAAATCAGAATATCTGTAGTGACGTTTACATGTAGAATAAAGTGTGTGAACGCTGTATTTTGTAACTAATTTACGTTTTTCTTCATATAGTTCAGTAATTGTCACTGTGTATGTGTGAGCATAAGGACACTGGAAAAACCAGACGTGATATCTGTGAGAGAATCACTTATCAAAAATAATTCATTTGAAAATAATTATGTCAAAAGTTAAGTAAAGTTCTTTTCAGTCCTTAACTTGTTTTGAACACGGCATTGCCTTACTAGACATAGTGCTGTTGTAAGTCGTCTTCGCTAGTCCTCCTCCGACCTTTGAAGTGAGTTACCCAGACAGTTATAGAGGGGCCATCAGTTAAACGTAGAATCCGAATCAAAGTCCAGCCTAGAATTTTTCGCGTTAACAAATTATTGTCAGAGGCGAAAGACGTGATAACCGACAGAAAAAATATGTCAACCGGTTTGGGTTGAAATCGGAATTTATATACTTGCAGTCTCACGCTTTTTTTGCTTCATTTGTCATTTTCTTCCGTAGTTGAAACCAAACTTCAGGAAAACAATGTTCTTCTCTCTTCAGATACCAACGTTTACGCATGTAAGAAAACTTGGTGACCAAAAATTCTTATTTCTAGAAATTTCGGAACGATTTTATCTTCTGCACTCTAGAAGTGCTTAATTCCTCACGGAAATTATCCCGGTCTCATGTATACCTGTGTCGAGACTTCACATCGACGTTAAAACTACTGCAGAGAGAAAACTAACGCAAATCGGGTACTGCACTAGTCAATGCTTGAAACAAAATGAGGTGATAGAAATAAAATTTGTTCACATAATTGTCCATTCTAAAGTGAAGCGGAATTTGAGGGTTGAACGTATGTGTTCCTTACCACCATCGAAAGAACTTCACAGTGGTATTGGGCGCGCACTTAGAGGGAAAAAGTCTTCTGACCTAAAATTAGGCACCAAAATTGGGGTTAATGAGAAAACTAAAAACATTATACGTGCAGAGGTAGGTAGGTGGGCGACGAAATGGGGGAGGGTGAGCGAAAATATGGTTAAGGATTGTAGCGAGGCTGCTTAGGACAGCAATAAAATGACACACAAGACGTTGTGGAACAGTCGCCTGTAATTCGCCTTCAGCCGATGGGCGAGTCGCTAGTGTTCGGTTTTGAGATGTGTCACCTTACCGTTGAAGTCTGGATGCATTGCCGTAGGTAAATGTTGCACATGTAGCCCATTCCAGTTGCGCATCTTTGCAATACGCGGAAACTGACAAATAAATACACAGCGTCCTGTGATTCTGGAGTCAACTAAATGCAATTTAATTGTGATGCAGCGCCACACTGCTGTACTGAATGAACGGTGCCTGTAGCCGCAGCGCAGTGTTCTGGACACTGACAGCTACAGTCAACGACCAACGCACTTCAACTTCCGTGTAGCACTGGCGAAGTCCTCGGATACTGGCACCCATTGAGAGGCTCCCGCATAAGGGAAGAATATTCTGATAGCAGTATTTATACCTCGCAGGACCAGACAGTCACCGTCGGGCAGCTAGACTATTTTATGATGCCCACTCCACGTCGGGCGCTGCCGTGAAGACAACCTACGATGCAGCTAGCATCACCGTGATGTGGTGTCGAACTCTAGCCTGCTGCCTGACCACACAGGCTCGTCCCAACTCTGCCCTCTGATGTCAGCGTGCGTCTGCTCTTCAGGATCCAGTCACCTCCCCACTGAGGTCTCTCCTGCCCGACGCCAACAGGCCTCATGCAGTCAGCTATAGCCGTCCATCCTCAGCGCTGACTTTGGGTCTCCGGGTCGCTCTACAGCCGCTTTGCAGCCTTCACCAGGACAACGTCAGACGCCGCAGCCGGGTCTGCCAAGGGGTCAGCTACACGTGAAGTCCACGGGAGCCTGACGCAGCATCAGCATCAGCCATCGCTGTGCACTGCCACTGCTCACAAGGACGGTGTGGTGTCACCGCCAGACACCTCACTTGCTAGGTGGTAGCCTTTAAGTCGGCCGCGGTACGTTAGTATACGTCGGACCCGCGTGTCGCCACTATCAGTGATTGTAGACCGAGCACCGCCACACGGCAGGTCTAGAGAGACTTCGTAGCACTCGCCCCAGTTGTACAACCGACTTTGCTAGCGATGGTTCACTGACAAAATACGCTCTCATTTGCCGAGACGACAGTTAGCATAGCCTTCAGCTACGTCATTTGCTACGACCTAGCAAGGCGCCATTACCAGTTACTATTGATACTGAGTCATGTACAGTCAAGAGCGACGCTCATCAAAATGGATTAAAGTTAAGTATTCCACCAGCTACGTCCGTTTTTCTAAAGTCTAATTTCATTGTCCTGTTCCAGACCTCACGCCAGCCTGCGTGAGCTAAAACGCGTGCCTTTCGGCTTCCTCTAATAATACGGTGTTGGCTCTCCTGCCAACCCACAACAGACGGCGCATGCAGCGGCGCATTGGCAGCACTCGCCAAGCTCCCAGAAATCAACACCAATGGTTCAAATGTTTCAAATGGCTCTGAGCACTATGGGACTTAACATCGGATGTAATCAGTCCCCTAGACTTAGAACTAGTTAAACCTAACAAACCTTGTAACCTCCCCCTCACTTACCGACCTTAATGACAGTGAAAAATGAAACCGCGTGTACCTAATGGGAGTTTTGGAAAAGCAATCGTCACCGAAGTTAACCTGTCGGTAAAGAGGGAGGAAAGGGTTACATTTTAATGAAAGGAAATGTGCTAATGAAACTGGTGGAAATTAATTTTGAAAAGGGGTAAAGTTAATAAAGAAAGTAAATGTGCAGCCATTACGTTAACAATCAACTAGCGGTAATTAGGTATTTGAGATTTGGGAGAAATCACGGTCGCCAGTCCTAAGGACAATTACTATAGTAACTGAAAAAGAAAGGTTATTACACATATAATTAGCACTAGAAGCGTGGCAACTGAAGGTTGACACGTGTAGTGTGAAAACTGAAAGTTTGTCAGAAGTAATAAATTTCGCTACACCCTGACTTAATTTAGCAAAAGAATTAATAAAACCGGAAAATCGAAAGTTAATTTAGTGACTGAAGTTAATAGTGAGCTTTCTTTCTGAAGCACATCGAAATTCAGTAAAATACGGTTAGTCTTGGACTACCTCAACAATCATTTCAAAAACTACTTGAATCTACGCAATTTAGAAATAAGAGATTTAACTTTGAACTTGAATTAAATGATTCTGAACAATTAACAATAGTAAAATTTAGTACGTACCAAGCTGAGCTGCAGTCACAGGTAAGCTAAAATACGGTAACAAAGCTCGCACTCTTAATTCGTGCTTGTGTAATCTGAATATTGTAGCCAGCTATTAATGCCATAATTGAACTTTGAAATTAAAGCGGTGAAAACGAGTTAGCTATATTACTTTAATGCTGGCGTTTGAATTTCAACGACACTCGGGTTCATTTCGGAAAAGGAAGGGACTCTGCTTGGTAATGCAATTGGGACAATGAGCAACAAAAGTTCATGCTAAGTTGCTGTAATTATAGTGACGAAAATGGAACAGTTTGAAAAGCTGAGGTCTGCCATACAGTTCTAAAACTTTACGTGCGTCCAGTCTTCCTCGTCGGTTGATTGAAGGTTTGAAGCCGTCGGTCGAGGAGGTGGCGACAGTCACTCATTGTCGGCCGTCGCTGTTGCAGAAGCTGGATGTTGGCGCGCCTTCTTCTCGACACGGTCACCAGACGAAACGCGCTCTTGATGTGCGCCAGATAATGCTTCCCGTCCGCGACACCATGTCAGAAACTATCATCGCAAGTCGAGCGCAATTACATGCTGCCAAACCCCGAAAGCGCGGCAACTCGCGGGAGCGTCACACGACACACCTGCTCCACTCGCTACTCCAGCCAGACTCCCCCTCTGCTCAGCCCGCGCTCCACGCGGCAGAGTTAACACTACCAAAGATCCTACACACTTTGATTCTTCACACGACCTCTCGATGTAATCGTTCGATAGCAGTTTTCCCTAGGCAAGACCCAGCGTAAAAATACAAATAATATTCACGAAACAAACCAATTATACATCGACATAAATGTATAAATATATATATACCAACAGTAAAACAATTACAATATACAAAGAGACAGAAATGTCATATCTTGAGGTAACAAAGCAAGGAAAAAAATAATAGTACAATAGATGGAAATAGGAGGATATTCATTTCCGGCGTTACAACCTAAGGACATCACTCACATCCATGGACGAGGCAGGATTCGAACCTGCGACAGTAGCAGCAGCGCGGTTCCGGACTGAAGCGCCAAGAACCGCTCGGTCACAGCGGCCGGCCAAGGGATGTGTCAACTTGCGGATAAAATTCATATTTCCCTCGTTCGCTTTACAGATGACAAGATGTCAGTGTAGGACACCATACGAATGCTCCTGGAAACCCATATATTGTAAAATCAAGGTAAGAACAAAAACGAATAAAAGGTGTCTTTAGGCCACGTTTTGATCAATTACAACCTGAAATATGTTCACTTTTTACAGTTGTTCAATAAACAAAATTTAATTAAAAAAACAGAAAAAACAGTATTTGACATAAAAGGCGGAACCTATATCCAATAAGAAGTCTGGACTCTGAAGAACTGGCCAGCGTGACTGCACGCACAGTAGCTGCGGCCGGATCTGCGCGCCTGACGTCAGCAGGGGGCAGTCAGCGGCAGTAATTACTCCGCGTTGCCGGCCTGTGCCCTGCCCTCCCTGGTCTGGACGGCTGCGTGGCGTGTCTGCTCGGTCCAGCCGCCGCCACCGCCTCTCAGCAGGTGCGGAGACGGCAGACACCGCGGGGGGCGGCCGACCAGTAGCCGCCACCTGGCCCAGTCCCTAAAATACCTTCAGCCACGAAACCCAGTATTGACTCCGCCTGTCGACTCTTCCTAGTAGCTAGCAAGTGCATCCAGCAGGTCCAGAAGAGAGCCCACCTCTTTATATGCCTTATTCACATCCTTCTCGGCGTCGTCTCTGAGAGCGAGGGATCTAACAAATGAGATGGACAAAAAGTGCAAAAGGCTAAGCAGGAACGGCCAGAGAACAAATGCAAGTATTTAGAAGCACATTGGTTGGATGGTTGGTTGTTTGGGGAAGGAGACCAGACAGCGTGGTCATCGGTCTCATCGGATTACGGAAGGATGGGGAAGGAAGTCGGCCGTGCCCTTTCAGAGGAACCATCCCGGCATTTGCCTGGAGTGATTTAGGGAAATCACGGAAAACCTAAATCAGGATGGCCGGACGCGGGATTGAACCGTCGTCCTCCCGTAGAAGCACATTCCACAATGGGAAAGAGAGATGCCGCCTACAGGAAAATTAAAGAGGCCTTTGGTAGCAGCTGTGTGGATTTCAAGGGCTCACATGGAAAACCAGTTCCAAACAAAGAAGGGAAGCCGAAAGGTGGAAGGAATATGCAGAGGATCTATACAAGGGAGATGAACTTAAAGGCAAAATTATAGAAAGGGAAGAGGGTGTAGGTGATGATGAGATGGGAGGTATGAAACTGCGAGAGGAATTTGACGGAGCTCCGAAAGATCTAAGCAGCAAGAAGGCCCCGGCAGTAGATTTTATTGCGTCAGAACGACTGATAGCCTTGGGAGAATCAGTCATGAAAAAAATATTCCAACTGGTGTGCATGATATATCAGACAGGCGAAATACCCTCAGGCTTCAATAAGAATGAAAAATTCCAGTTACAAAGAGAGCAGTTGGGAACAGGTGTTAAAATTACCGAACTATCAGTTTAATAAGTCATGGCTGCAAAATACTGACACGAGTCCTTTACAGAATAAAGATAAAACTGCTAGAAGCCGACCTCGGGTAAGATCAGTTTGGATTCTGGAGAAATGTAGGAAACGCGAGGGAATATTGACCCTGCGACTTCTACAAGATAGGTTAACGAAAGGATAATGTGCGCTTATCGCATTTGTACATCTAGAGACAGCTTTTGACAATGTTGAAGGGCGTTCTCTCCGTGAAGTTCTGACGGAAGCAGGGATACAGTATGACGAGATTTATTAGGGAACCTACTTTTCCATACCGTCCTTAATTAGGAGGTATCAAAATTGGAAGTAACGTTTGATGTATTACATAGAAATGAGAGAGAACAGCTAATAAATGTAAATTACTTGGTAGATACAGTAGCGCTAGTACCTCTCAAAGGTTGTCCGTGAATGTAGCGCTCTGCGCAAAGTCGCAGCTTTAGGAAACCTTCACGAAATGCGAGCAGATACACAGAATATGTTTATAGACATATTTTTTTTCAAACTCTCCCCGACGTGAGTGAGAGAGAAATCGGGAGAACAGTAAGGCGCACATCTGACGACGCGGCCCATCGCTCTTCGTCGCGTGGCGTTTACAGTTATCCGAAAATGGCCGCTTCTCCGAACAGGGAGTGTGAGCGAGACGGCTAAGTTGAAACTCGGTGAAGGAGACAAAGTTAATGTCACTCAGGGGCGCGATGCAAAATCTACCTTACCACGAAAATTTACACAGAGAAATTCTTCTGTTGTTCTACTGTGGCAACGTGCCTAATTTTAAAAAATGAAAAAATGGGTTGGCGAAATAGGAGGAGAACTGCATAGGTTTTCTGAAAACAGCTGTCGAATGAAGACCAACGGTTTCCGTATTGGAAGAAGACGTCACTTCTAGAGGGACAGTCTCTGAAGGGTGAGCCTGTGTTTTGGATGCCGGGTTCGTGCGCCACCGCGTTCAGTGACTCTGCAGTAACCCAAGTTGCAATATTCAAGTAAACTCACTGTGCGTAGCAAAACCCTGGCTCAACTGTTCCTTTCATTTCTGCCACACTCAAATGATTTCTGTACGTTTTTCCACCGTACTGCAGCTCTAGAATCGATACACGGTCACAATATTGATGTCCAAAGCTGCACGTAGATGTTGAACATTTATATTACGTGTACGGTTATTCTAATGAATCATTGGTAACTATGCGAAACTTGAGTTTCTACTACCGTATAAAATATTCATATAACTTACGGGAATGTAGTGGTGACGTCTTCGACAACCGCCGATATTCCAACACATGAACGCTCCTCCAATTTCAAGTCACAGATGCTAGTAGAGACCACAATGGAACAGAATATAAACGTAGGGAGAGCTACAGAAACCAAGAACCATAATACGAAATGTGCAAAAGGACAACATACACATACCCTAAACAATAGCGCCACCGTTGTGGCCGAGCGGTTCTAGGCGCTACTTCTGGACCCGCGCGACAGCTACGGTCGCAGGTTCGAATCCTGCCTCGGGCATGGATATGTGCGATGTCCTTAGATTAGTTAGGTTTAAGTAGTTCTAAGTTCTAGGGGACTGCTGACCTCAGATAATAAGTCCTATAGTGCTCAGAGCCATTTGAACCATATGAACCACCTAAGAATCGGAAATGAGCAGCATTAGAAGTTATCGACAGCAATTATTAATTACCAATGTGTTGGCAAGTACAGTATACGAAAAAAAACGTGTGTAA
This sequence comes from Schistocerca cancellata, assembly GCF_023864275.1. Taxonomy (NCBI): domain Eukaryota; kingdom Metazoa; phylum Arthropoda; class Insecta; order Orthoptera; family Acrididae; genus Schistocerca; species Schistocerca cancellata. Next base: position 927,248,814 of record NC_064626.1, on the reverse strand, counting down.
TGTCCTTAGGTTAGTTAGGTTTAAGTACTTCTATGTTCTAGGGGACTGATGACCTCAGATGTTAAGTCCCATAGTGCTCAGAGGCATTTCAACTTTTTTTTCACTCACTTCACGGTAAAAAGATTAATTCCCACGTTTACGGAAACTAAACGTGCTACACACAATAGACTCCTTCAACAGTGGATTGAGGTCACGCATGCTCCCGTAGCTAAACATAAGTTACCAGCTATAGAAACTGAAAATTCCTAGAGGGACGAAATTAGGAACAGGGACAATGTTGTGGCCCGTTACCTTACAGCAGCGTGTTTTGGTGGGGCTGAAACATGGAAGGACGTTGTCTTAGGAGTGCCAGAAGCCTCGGTGCTGGGCCCGCTATTGTTCTCCTAACATGTCTACATCTACATACATACTCCTCAAGCCGCCATACGATGTGTGGCAGAAGGTATCTTGCTCCACTTCTTGTCATTTGCTTTCCTGATCCAGTCGCAAATGAAGCGAAGGAAAACCAGTGTTTATACACCTCCAGAGAGCCCTACATCTTTTACCTTCGCGGTCCTTACCCGAAATGTACGCGGTGATTATAATCAAACTTTCGCTCTCTGAGTGAATGTGGCGGAAAAAATATTTACTTTATAGGGCTGTGCGAGGCAGCATTTGCGTTGCAGTAGTATTAGTGTCATGACTTGTCGTTTAGATCGGTACTGGCACGGCGACGTAGAGCTGAAACACAAGCATTAGTACGCATTACAGTTGCAGACAGTCGACATGGGTTTGGACAAGGAGAGCAGGGCTTTACGCGTAAAGCTATTTTATGAAAACAACAGAAATAGTGCTGCTGCTCTTCGCTAGTAACGATGCAATAAATCAGTATGTACAGGCCCTCTTTCTGCACGGGTATTGAAGATCGTGATTCAGAAGTTCGAATTAACTGGCGGTTTGGGCAATGCTCCTGGAGCGATCGACGGCCAAATGACCCCAAATTGTTGAGGAAGTCACTATTGCCATGCCTGAGAATGCTGGATACAATGTGCGACCTTTAATTACTGCACAAGCTGTGTCACGACAGGTGAACATTTCATCGTCCACCGTTCTTAAAGTGCTGCGAACAATTGTGAAATAGGTTTCTCTAGTGTTGGTCCAGTATGTCGCGGATGCAGATGGTCGTCACAGTGAGCAACCTGTAATCTGGAGCATAAATGTGGTACGCAATTAAAGTATTCCAACATTATGTGTTTCATTCAAACGTAGGGAGAACTAAATTAACCAAGGACCGTAATATAAAATGTGCAAAAGGACAACATACACATACCGTAAACAATAGCGCCACCGTGGTGGCCGAGCGGTTCTAGGCGCTACAGTCTGGACCCGCGCGACAGCTACGGTCGCAGGTTCTAATCCTGCCTCGGGCATGGATGTGTGTGATGTCCTTAGATTAGTTAGGTTTAAGTAGTTCTAAGTTCTAGGGCATTGATGACCTCAGATAATAAGTCCTATAGTGCTCAGAGCCATTTGAACCATTTGAGCCACCAAAGAATCGGAGATGACCAGCATTAGAAGTTATCGACAGCAAATATTAATTACCAATGTGTTAGCAAGTACAGTATACGAAAAAAACGACTCACCAAGAAGAAATTATGCAAATGCGATAGAAATCGGTATAGGTGATGTACTACATGTACAGAAAAACAGATAAAAATTACAGAAAAATTGGATAATTTATTCAAGAAAAAGTGCTGCGCTAATTGTGCTAGTCAGTAACTCGTTGGTCCACCTCTGGGCCTTATACGAGGAGTTATTCGACCTGTTATTGATTGATAAAGAGGTTGGTTGTCCTCCTCAGTGAGTATCCTGCCAAACTCTAACCAACTGACGAGTCACATTGTCGAAATGCCGAGCTGATTGGAGGACCCTGCCCGTAATGCTCCTAGCGTTCTCAATTGCGGAGAGGTCTGGCGACCTTGCTGGACAAAGTAGGGTTTGGAAAGCACGTAGACAAGTAGTAGAAATGCTCGCCTTATCCGGGCGGACATGACCTTGCTTAAATGTAAGCCCAGAATGATTCCCCATCAAGGTCAACAAAACGGGGAGTAGAATATCATCTACGTAGCACTGAGCTGTAAGAGTGCCGCGGATGACAACCAAAGAGGACCTGCTATGAAAAGAAATGGTATCACCCGTGGTTGTTGGGCCGTATGGTGGGCGACAGTCATGTTGCCACCCGACCACTGTCCGGGGAGTCTCCAAACACGCCTGCGGCCTGGAATCTCATTGACTGGAGTAGAATTGTCTTCAGTGATAAGTTTCGCTTGTAACTGAGCGCCGATGACCTGGGAGAATCTGTCTGGAGACGCCACTATCAGCGATGGGATACCAACATGACTGTCACCCGCCATGCAGCCAAACGACCGGTAGTGATAATAGAGGGTGCCAAACCCTATCTCGGACAGCAAGGTGGCCAGATCTCTTCCCTGTTGAGAAGATTTGGACCATTATAGGCAGAATCCTCCAATCAGGTTGGGGTTTTGACGGTTTAATGCTCCAATTGGACAGAATGTAGTACAATATCCCTACCTATAAACAGCATGTCTCAACGTATCATAAATGTAAATCAATGCATCATGACTAAGACGTCAAGGAAAGCAAGGCAGTCAGTCTTTCAACCTGCATCTACCCAGCTCCACAGTGAAGTGAACATTTGGATGAAATGAAACTTCCAAATTTTTCAGATCATCCGAATTGAAAATGACATTCTTTAACATGACGTATAGTGATTGCGACTCTGGAAGTAGAGAGATTACAGCTTATAAAGAGACGAGGTGCAGTCATTCTTCCTAGACACAATCTGCCTGACCTACAAGAAGGATGGGACAGGGGGAGATTGGAGGGGGACGGGGGGACGGAGTGATACTCGTACGCCGCGCAGAATGCAGATGTGGATATGGAGCTGGAGATGGCTGACCCAGATGCGGGCAGTTTCTGGGCCTGGCAGGCCTTTCGACAAGGAGGCAGAGCGCGGCGCGCAGCGGAGGGGCGTGGGGCGGCGAGTGAGCCGGCTGCAGCCGGGGGCCGAGGGCCGGGGGCCGGGGCACGTCGCAATGCGGGCAGCGCAGATTCCGGCCGCCTATCTCCGGCGCGGCGCGGCGGCTCGGCTAGGGTCGCGGATCGGGGTCGGTCGACGACCCCAGCGCAGGCGAAACGCACAGTGCTCTGTCGGCACAGCCGCGACCCACATCTGTCGCCGGGCGGCCTCAAACTGCGGCTGGCCATCCCGCTTCCGGCAAAAAAACCGCGCGGCTGCTGTTACTTGGTTTCCTGAACCGCCAGCTGGGTCAAACACTAACAAGTGATGAGCGTTGATTCACGAGCTAAAATGTATCTTACGATACATATCCGAAACTGTATTTGTAATTGCTGTCTTAATGTTGAACATTTGTGCACCATCATCACAGTGCACTCAGAACTACGAAACCAAAATGACATGTTGTTCAAAATTTTAAATTGAATTGTAAGAGTCCATCTTTGTTGTTTAATGACGAAATGACACAAAAACTAGTTTTCCTTCATCAGCTAACGTTGGGGTCCAGATGAATTTTCAGCGAGAAGAACTTCAGTAAAGCACTCTATACCGTTAATTGAGACATATGGCTCACGAAAGTGCGACAGCTACAATTTTAAGATAGAGCACTATAGTGGTTTGAAAAGTAGTTGAGAAAAATATGGTAGATGTCCAAAATTTCGTCATCTTAATATGTTAGGTCATGTGTAGGCCATAGAAGTTATGGAATTTATTGTTTACTTCTGGTCAAGCAACAAACTGTTGTTACATACTATAATTAGAGTCTGATAAATATCAAAACTGCAAAAACAGAAATACAATGTTCGTAATTTCATTCATCCCAAAAATTCTCAAATTTACAATTAATTTATACGTATTTTTCGATTCTAACTTTGCCAAACAATTTAACTATTACAAATCACTTGAAGGTCAGGAAAGAACAACGTTTTCTGGTTAATTTCAGTCTTCTATACTCATGTCACGTATGCGCAGATGAAGAGCATATTTCGTGACACAAATTTGTGCAATGTACCCATTTCTCTCCGCTTGCGTTCTCCTACATGAGTGAAGGAAAGTAATCTTTATAAATAGCAAATGAAATCAGATTTTAATAATTGTTTCAAAATGCAACTGCAAGGGGGTGAAATTACGAACATCCCGCGAACTACTACAGTGGCCGCTACAGCAAGATGGATCAAACCCATGACTACAGGAACTGCAGGCGAGAAACTACCACATACGTCTGAAATACAGGCCAGAATTTGAACTTGAATTAGTGCTCAAACTAGGAACATCAGGTTCTTCAAAATGTTCAAATGAATGTGAATTTCTAAGGGACCAAACTGCTGAGGTCATCGGTCCCTACACTTACACACACACACCCATGCCCGAGGGAGGGGACTCGAACCTCCGGCGGGAGGGGCCACGCAGTCAGTGACATAGCGCCGCCTGCCGGAGTAGCCGAGCGGTTCTAGGCGCTTCAGTCCGGTTCAAAATGGTTCAAATGGCTCTGAGCACTATGGGACCTAACATCTGTGATCATCAGTCCCCTAGAACTTAAACCTAACTAACCTAAGGACAGCACGCACATCCATGCCCGAGGCAGGATTCGAACCTGCGACCGTAGCGGTCACGCGGTTCCACACTGAAGCGCCTAGAACCGCACGGCCACACCGGCCGGCACTTCAGTCCGGAACCGCGTGACCGCTACGGTCGCAGGTTCGAATCCTGCCTCGGGCATGGATGTGTGTGATATCCTTAGGTTAGTTAGGTTTAAGTACTTCTATGTTCTAGGGGACTGATGACCTCAGATGTTAAGTCCCATAGTGCTCAGAGGCATTTCAACCTTGGCACCTCTAGCCGCGCGGCCAATCCGCATGGCAGCAGGTTCTTAATTTGACTGCTACACTCACTCACTTCACGGTAAAAAGATTAATTCCCACGTTTACGGAAACTAAACGTGCTGCACACAATAGACTCCTTCAACAGTGGATTGAGGTCACGCATGCTCCCGTAGCTAAACATAAGTTACCAGCTATAGAAACCGAAAATTCCTAGAGGGACGAAATTAGGAACAGGGACAATGTTGTGGCCCGTTACCTTACAGCAGCGTGTTTTGGTGGGGCTGAAACATGGAAGGACGTTGTCTTAGGATTTCCAGAAGCCTCGGTGCTGGGCCCGCTATTGTTCTCCTAACATGTCTACATCTACATACATACTCCTCAAGCCGCCATACGATGTGTGGCAGAAGGTACCTTGCTCCACTTCTTGTCATTTGCTTTCCTGATCCAGTCGCAAATGAAGCGAAGGAAAACCAGTGTTTATACGCCTCCAGAGAGCCCTAAAGCTTTTATCTTCGCGGTCCTTATCCGAAATGTACGCGGTGGTTATAATCAAACTTTCGCTGTCTGAGTGAATGTGGAGGAAAAAACATTTACTTTATAGGGCTGTGCGCGGCAGCATTTGCGTTGCAGTAGTATTAGAGTCATGACTTGTCGTTAAGACCGGTACTGGCACGGCGACGTAGAGCTGAAACACAAGCATTAGTACGCATTACAGTTGCAGACAGTCGACATGGGTTTGGACAAGGAGAGCAAGGCTTTACGCGTAAAGCTATTTTATGAAAACAACAGAAATAGTGCTGCTGCTCTTCGCTAGTATCGATGCAATAAATCAGTATGGACAGGCCCTCTTTCTGCACGGGGATTGAAGAACGTGATTCAGAAGTTCGAATTAACTGGCGCTTTGGGCAATGTTCCTGGAGAGATCGACGGCCAAATGACCCCAAATTGTTGAGGAAGTCACTACTGCCATGCCTGAGAATGCTGGACACAATGTGCGACCTTTAATTAGTGCACAAGTTGTGTCATGACAGCTGAACATTCCATCGTCTACCCATCTTAAAGTGCTGCGAACAATTGTGAAATAGGTTTCTCTAGTATTGGTCCAGGATGTCACGGATGCAGATGGTCGTCACAGTGAGCAACCTGTCCGCCGCTCGTGGTCTCGCGGTAGCGTTCTCGCTTCCCGAGCACGGGCTCCCGGGTTCGATTCCCGGCGGGGTCAGGGATTTTCACCTGCCTCGAGATGACTGGGTGTTTTTGTTGTCCTCATCTTTTCATCTTCATCCAGGAAAGTGGCGAAATTGGACTGAGCAAAGATTGGGTAATTGTACGGGCGCTGATAACCACGCAGTTGAGCGCCCCACAAACCAAACATCATCATCATCATCAGTGAGCAACCTGTAATCTGGAGCGTAAAAGTGGTACGCAATTAAAGTATTCCACCCTCTTATGTGTTTCATCCACTGGTGTATTAGTTATCTCTCTCCCGCATGGCCTTAAAAATGTCTCCACAAAATCTTATTGTGCTGCGATATCTTGTTTTTCATTGGACCCTGTCAAGTAGCGGACGTTTAATTACAACTGTACGTTTGTGACAGTAGAATCGCTCCGTAGTCCAGATGCCGGTTCTCTAAATTTTCTCAATAGTATTTCGCGAAAAGAACGTCGCCCTCCTTCCACGGACTCCATTTTAGTTCACCGAGCATCTCTGTAACAGTTACGTGTTGAGCGAGCCTGCCGAGAACAAATCTAGCAGTACGTCTCGGAATTGGTTCGATATCTTCCATTAACCTGATCTTGCGCGAATTCCAACCACTCAAGCAGTACACTGTAATGAGTCGCACAAATTGTCTACACATGGTCTCCTTTGTAGATCAGCTACACGTTCTTGAAATTTTCCTTATAAAGTCAAATATTCGTCATCCCTACTACCAAAATTACGTGCGAATTCCATCTCACATCGCATTCAAAATCACACCTAGATATTTTAATCGACATGACCATGTCGAGCAGCACGCCACTGATACTGTAATCGAGCATCACAGGATTGTTTTCCCTATGTGACGGTACGTCACATAAATATTGGCATTTTTAGCGGTTGTAAATCGTAGTTTACGTATTTTATGAATATAATTAGTGTAAAAGATATAGTTAATGTTCTTGGAACACCTGATATGCAGCGATAGCATTTTATTTAATGTCTATGAAAATAAAAAAAGGATCGAAAGAGACGCGATTGTACGGCCGAGGAGGAAGGACGCATTTTATGAGACACACACTGTTTTGTTTCGCTATGCGGAAGACAGCCATTGAGCGGCTACACATATTTTATGTAAGTTATTCATATTCGTTGCCAAAATAAACTTGTTATTATTATTATTATTACAAAATGAATTTTTTTGTAATAGTTGTCACCTCAAATGCTCGCAGTGACTAATTATTTTTAATAAGCATTTTTTTAGTAATTTGCTCTGCGAGAAGCTCATCTTCCTATGCAGCCTCTGGTCGGCCATTACGCGCCGAAGTATTAATTTATTTTCATTGTTGTTCAAATGGCTCTGAGCACTATGGGACTTAACATCTATGGTCATCAGTCCCCTAGAACTTAGAACTACTTAAACCTAACTAACCTAAGGACAGCACACAACACCCAGCCATCACGAGGAAGAGAAAATCCCTGACCCCGCCGGGAATCGAACCCGGGAATCCGGGTTTTTCAGTGTTAACAGTAGATGTAAATGCGAGAGATTTCGTTATAAGAACCTTTTTAAATTGCAACAGATAATTAATTTACGTTAAAGTTCATATTTTTAAACTATACAGATTCCATGAGTTCAGTAAGTTTTATCTAGGCCGCTCCACGGCAACAATCGAAATTCTCTCAAGCCTTGGTTTGCAGTCAGTAAATATAAATTAACAAAATTACATTAAATTCCGTTAACGGCAACTATATTTTAGTCATCACGTTCAAAATCTAAAGTTGGTACATGAATAACTGAGGCCCTTCAAGAACCCGTTTCATATTTACTTCTGCACGTAAGTAAAAGTGATAAGAAAAGACAATATCCCTGAGAGAAAGAATCATGCTGATAAATTAAAAATAAAAATATATATATAATATATATATATATATATATATATAAATAATTTTTTGTATGTGATGTAACGAATGACAACGACGTCACAAGTGACGTCACACCTACTTAAATTTTTCTTCGTTTAAAGGAAGCCCTCATTCATCACACCAAATACAAATTTTGTGTAAGTCGTCCTACGTCCTTCTACTGCCATTCAACGACGATAGTTTCCCATATACAACAGTGTCATCAGCAAGCAGATTACTTTTCGCCCTATTCGTCAGAATATTTTTGTGCATAGAGAACAAGAGCGGCCCTATCACATTTCCCTGGAGCACCCATGATGATGCCCTCGCCTCTGATGAACTCTGGCTGTCAAGAACAGCATACTGGACTGAATTACTTAACATATTTTCCAGCCACTTACTTATCTGGGCCGGCCTCTGTGGCCGAGCGGTTCTAGGCGCTTCAGTCCGGAAGCGCGCTCCTGCTACGGTCGCAGGTTCGAATCCTGCCTCGAGCATCGATGTGTGTGGTGCCCTTAGGTTAGTTAGGTTTAAGTAGTTCTAAGTCTATGGGACTGATGACCTCAGGTGTTAAGTCCCATAGTGCTTAGAGCCATTTGAACCATTTTATTATTTTTTTTTTACTTATCTGGGAAGCTGTTCTGTATGTTCGTTAACAATCTGCAGTTTGGCACCTCGTCAAACGCTTTTCGGAAATCTAGGAATATGGAATTTGCCTGTTGCCCCCTATCCTCGATCGCGGATATCATGTGAGAAAAAGGGCAAGCTGGGTTTCGCACGGCCGATATTTTACAAATCCGTGCTCATTTGTGGACGCAAGCTTTTCCGTCTGAAGGAAATATCTTATATCCAAACTGAGAACGTATTCAAGAATTATGCCGCAAGCCGCTGTTAAGCGTATTGGTCTGTAATTTTGCGGGCCAGTTCCTTTACTCTCTACATACAGGAATCATCTGTGCTCCTTTTCAGTCGCTTGAGACCTTGCGTTGGGCGAGAAATTCGAGATAAATGAAAGTAAAGTACAGGATCAGTGCTGTAGATAACACTCTAGAACACGGAACAGGAATGCCTCTTGCTACGTCCTCTAACGGGAGTTTGTGCAGCGGCCAAATGACGGTACGTCTGTAAGATGTTCCATCGTGAATGACTTCTTAAACGCAAAATTTAAATTTCTGCTTCTCGACGAGTGACTGGTTAGAAGCCTTCGATCCATTTAGTGATTTTCCGCAGGACCAGAAGTTCCTCAGGTTTTCTACAATGTCTTTCGCTAAAGTATTGCAGCAGGATTTGTTACATGCTTTACGCATCAATCTTATTCGACACTTTGTACTTAAGAGAGCAATTTACGATCAGTTTAAATTCTGTCTATAATTCTTCAACGTTCATCACAATGGAACTGCATAACGTCGATCATTGTCTAACTAGGATGCTAACAAATACTTATCAGCTCTTTCAAGCAAAATACTCTCGTACCCAAACTTTATTAATCATCGTCCTTGTATGATGATACCACAATCACTAATCTCTGCCGACACTGTCGACAACGTCAGAACTGTTAGTAGCTACGTATCAGTAACATCTTGCCAATTCATTCCTCCTATAAAAATCTTTTCTACGTCGCCGACTCAGCCGTAGTTAAGTGCTAGACATGAAGATATCGGCGCTGCCGTCAGCCGGATGAATGGCGATCAGCCTTCAGTGATGAGATGGGCACAAAACCGAGGCGACCATGAGTAATTTTAGCGTCCCTTCAATAACTAAATAGTTTTAAATTCCACAAAGAAAACATGTTGTACTGTTCTCGGTAGTATTCCAACACCATATCAGGAAACGGTGAAGAACGTGTGTGTAATTTTGGAGGAGGGCTACCACTGTGGCTTCAGACGTTTTGGAGAATGTTGTGCAATGACCCACTCTGCCGAAACTCCACCACTGCGATGTAAACCATGGCACGAGTAGTAAAAACTCAAGATCTTTGGAACTAATCATGAACGCTTGTGCCCGTTACACGTACAACATCCGCCTATTTGACCATGTAAGTGATTCAAGCGCATAGATGATGATGATGTTTGGTTTGTGGGGCGCTCAACTGCGTGGTTATCAGCGCCCGTACAATTATCCAATCTTTGCTCAGTCCAATTTCGCCACGTTCCTGGATGATGATGAAATGATGAGGACAACACAAACACCCAGTCATCTCGAGGCAGGTGAAAATCCCTGACCCCGCCGGGAATCGAACCCGGGACCCCGTGCTCGGGAAGCGAGAACGCTACCGCGAGACCACGAGCGGCGGACTTCAAGCGCATAGTTAAGATGGTTGCGGCCAGACAAAACTGGGCACTACCTTTTGTCAGCCTTACACTCTCTCTAAACATTAGCACTTAGAGGCAGATTTTCTGCGTTAAACAATAATGCTTCCATCTTCTTCCTGTTATGCATGTGCCTCGTATATAACATCGCTGGATCCAAGGCTGTCAGCAAAGCTGTCAAAAAATAACTTTACAAGATCACACAAATAAAAAGTAATCATATAAATAGCGAGATCATATCATTACAAAAAGACAATCTATATTTACATTTACTCTCCTAGATGCCACATGTACCACTCATACCACATTAGACGTACACTTAATAGTGGCAATTCGCCAAAACGAGCTCGTTTTGTAACTTGCCTCACTATGAGTAAATGAGTAAATAGTGCAACATTTGATTTATACGTCTTACTTTTGCCTCTGGGCAAATATTTATTTAGGGTAGTCAAGGTAAACGGGACATACTCTGTATGAAACACAAGTTCGGTTTTCACAAGGTTACGGCAGGAGATCTACAGTGTTCTCAGACCAATGGAACGAACAAGGTATTACCCTGAAGTAACTTAGGGAAACTACAGGAAACATAAAAATTGGTGGTTAGAGGGGATTTCAGCAACACTCCTTCCAGATGTGAGTTTCGTGTTATGCGTAAATGATGTAAAAAAAAATAAAACAGAGAGAAAGAGATAGACATTGCGACAAGAAGACAGTTTCCTGCGAAGAAAACTATGAAAATGATTCGTGAAATGGCCATACAAATCACGAATTGTACAACTAATTTTTCAGTTCTCTATCAAGATTCTGGCTTGAACACAACTGTACGTCGTGAAGTAGAAGTCAAATAGCCGTATTTGCATTTATTTACGTCCAGTTTCACATGATTACTATCATTATAATGTTGAGGATAGGGCAAACAACGGTTATACACTAAAGACTACATATGAAGTGGACTCATCGGTGTTTTCAAGGCTGCCGCTGTGGCCGAGCGGTTCTAGGCGCTTCAGTCCGGAACCGCGCTGCTGCTACGGTCGCAGGTTCGAGTCCTGCCTCGGCCATGGATGTGTGTGATGCCCTTAGGTTAGCTAGGTTTAAGTAGTTCTAAGTCTAGGGCCCGATGCCCTCAGTTGTTAAGTCCCATAGTCCTTAGAGCCATTTTGTGTTTTCAAGCCGAAGAAGTGAGTCACTGCTCTTATTCTTGGTATTGATTCCGCGAACAAAGGTGTTTTCCGAAAGAGAGATGCATTACTAAAGACAAATTTTGTTCAGAAATAAATAAAGTGAGGAACAGTAGTTACTATACCTAGTTCCTTGAATAGTCTACTGACAGACGTTCTTGAATCAACATAATAAATATTTCATGTGTCGTATGTTATGTGAACCGGAAGATTTTAGTTTGGTTGGATGAGTTGCCCAAAAATATGTCTGTTAATACTGATTAAGATTTACAGATTTATTGTCGTTTTCTCTCAGGGGAATTCACATCAAGAAATTTTTGAGGACTTCAGAGTTATATTAGCACTTGTTATTAAAATACTTTTAATCATATTAATGCAACGATTTCCAGTGAAATACTGCGGGATTGTGTTGAAGTAAAACGCAGATACACACGATATTACTAAATGAGTTAAAATACACTGAAGCGACAAAAATCATGGGTTAGCAACAGGCACATACACAGATGGCGGTAGTATAGCGAACATATAGTATAAAAGAACAGTGCATTGGCGTAGCTGTCATTTGCACTTAGGTGATTCATGTGAATAGATTTGCGACGTGAGTCTGGCTGCACGGCGGGAATTAACAGACTGTGAACGTGGAATGTTAGCTGGAGCTAGACGCATGGGACATTCCTTTCGGAAATGGTTAGCGAATTCAATGTTCCGAGGTCCACAGTGTCAAGAGTGTGCCGAGAACACAAAATTTCAGCCGTTACCTCTCACCAAGGACAACGCAGTGGCCGACGGCCTCAATTAACGACCGAGAGCAGTGGCGTTTGTTTATGGTTGTCATCGCTAACAGACAAAAAACACTGCCTAAAATAACCGCAGAAATCAATGTAGGACGTACGACGAACTTATCCGCTCGGGCAGCGCGGCGAAGTATGTCATTAATGGGCTGTGGCAGCAGACGACGGACGTGAGTGCCTTTGCTAGCAGCACGACATCGCCAGCAGCGCCTCTCATGGACTAGAGACGACTGAAAATTAATAGCCTGGTTAGGCGAGGCCCGATTTCAGGCGATAAGAGGTAATGGTACGATTAAACACAAAATAGGGCCTGTTTTTATCTGTCATATGTGCACAACCTTGCGTGTTAGCACTAGTCAAACTAGACGAAAACTAAGGCCTACGGTGTAGTAGTACGGGGAGGCTCACCAGGCAGCGACGCTACGATTTATAACTATGGAAGGCTGTGTGTGAACAATTGGGAAGAACGCCCAGTGTCTGAACTAGGGTTAATTCATAAACTCATTTAAAGCTGCGCATCAGAGCGTCGAGAAACGTCTCACTTTTCGACAATACCTGTTCGTTTAAAGTCTTTGAAATTTGAAGTGAAAATATTTCGAAATTACGAATTTCTCAAGCAAATTTAATTTTCTACGTGCAGGATTGCAAGATTTTTCCAAACTAGGGGACCGATAGCCCTAGGCTTTAAGATGTTAGCGAAGGGGGTATACTTTTTTTTAATTTGCCCCTTTTTCGTTAGCAATTGTTCGCTGACTCTAACAGTAAATGACCTCCCGTCTGTCCGATATATTCGGCCGAACATTCTGGGCACCTAATTTTGTAAACCCCCGATTTCTAAAATAAGTGATTAGTGGGGTTCTCTTTACGGGGAACATCATACTGAATCGAGCTGCCGCGAGGAAAAACAATTTGCTTATTACTCTATTTAAATAATTTTACTTAATTATAAGAAAAAGGATGTAAAAACGGAATCGCCACTCGTGTAACCTCACATACTTCGTAAGTGTAGCGGGCGGGGTGGGGGGTGAGGGGGGCAGGGGGGGGCGTGGGGGGAAGGGTGGCCCGGGTCTGCAAAGCATTTTTGCGTTCAGAATGTAACCGGTGCACCAGCGATGTGATGTAAACATTTTTATGTGCTACGTAGGTTGTTCACTTCTTTTCTAATAGCATTGTCAGAAAGGGGGAGCTCACAAATTCTTACAACAGCAGCTCGAAACTAAGTTTGAGAATGGAGTGGAATGACTTTTGCCTTTTCTATGTTCATTCAACTCTCCACCGCCGTCCCATATCGCGCGATCCATCCCAGTGCCGAATTTACTGCATGGCCGCACTAGGTCAGGAAGACCATATCATAAGCATATGCTCTGCAATGAAATATATGCCTCGCGAAATTGACAGGAGGCTCGCCATACCTCCTTTAACATGCACTTTTGATGATGCACCATGGAGAATCACTAGATGATACTGATAAAGCCCGGGGAGACGGGGGGGGGGGAGAGGGGGAGAGATGTGTGGACCATCACATCCCAAGGAACTCATGGCTCAGCCTGTCAAAAGCGTGGTCAGAGACCACTCCCTGATCAAGGCACCACTAAGGCCAACAAGCCGCTGTGACGGCTATCACATCCAGATAGTTATTAAGCGCCATCTGCATATTATTAGCTCCTTCCATTGACGTTAGTTCCACAGAAAGTAATTGCGGCAAGATGCTCTTAAGGCCTGAAGCCTTGTGAAGATCTTAAATTCACAGTTGGGTTAGGTAAGCGGGGAGTAATGTTAGACCCCTCGTCCTCCTTTCGGCTTGCAGACCAGGATAATCAGGTCTTCAGCAAAGGACGGAGACAGCGGGACAGTAGGTGTCATCAGTTCCTGATACATCGACGTGCATCTAAGAATCATCAAATCTTGAAAGGCCCATCAGAACTCCAAGGGGATACCGTCAGAAGGTGCGAGATTATTTCTTGCACCCTTTACCATGGCCTCCTGGACATCTACGCGAGTAATGGGTATCACAAGAGATTCCGCTCCCGGTCTGTCGAGGGTACCCGATATCGACTGTGGCACTTCAGCAAAAGCTGGACCATCGTAATGCTCCTCACGATAAAACGGTCGGTAGTGGTCAACGAATGTATTCACAATGTTTGTCTGTGCAGTCAAAAGGTGGCCATCTGTCATGCCAAGAACATGGATCATCGTCCTTCGTCTTCACTGCCGATCGGGAAGAGTATGGGGCGTAGACGGAGGTTCACTGCTAACCTATTCTTGACACCGTGCTCACACCATACCTTCGAGACGACACCGCTTGTGTGAGATGACTTCCACCTTGATGCGACGAATCCCCGCCTGCGATTCAGGGGACGGTGGTCTTACCTTGAGTTCCCGGAGCAAAGTAAAGTAATATTCCGTCATGTAATGAAGCCATAAGGCGTCATCGCGCTCCGTGATGCCTGTTTGGTGCATTTGAGCCACTATTTCAGCGTAGAGAGATATCTCAGCAATTAATCTTCGCAGACAGTCTATACATCGACGACATTTGGCTCTTGAAGGCACGCTAGGTTTACTTCGAGCAGCCACGACTCCTCCATACATTCTGACGACGGAAGGAGACAGTGCAGATATATGAGCTATGATCGGGAAAGGCTAAGAGCCATCTTATTGCGTCCATTGTCGTTGCCTCTAGATCTGGGGAGACATAAATGCGATCGAGGACACTCGTAGACTGGTGACGTATGTGTATCCTGGGCAACCGCCATGCGTCTTTTTCCAAGTATCTGGAGGACGTAGTTCTTGTGACAGCACATGCAGTTCAGGATACGTGGCGTAACTGAGGTGTTGATCTTTCGGATGAAACACGCTGTTGAAGTCACCACCAAGAAAGCAGTTGTCATAGCGTCGCAGGAAGAGAGACATGAACTCCCCCGAATAGAAACGCAACTAGTCGCATCTCTTGTCAGTGCGAGAGACGCGTTTACAATCCACGTACCTTATGTGGTTACAGCCAACGCTCTGGACGACGGCAAATATGTCACCTCATCAACCTCAATGCCATTTCGCACCAGTGTGGCCATTCCGCTACCGGCATCATCAACAGGCGTAACGTGTGGAGCATAACCTTGGAAGTGTGGAAAGGTCTCCAAACGAACTTCTTGCACGAGTGCGATGTGCACATCTGCCACTCGTAGCATATCATGCGGCAAGTGAAGCTTCACTTTCGAACCGAGGGTGTTGAGATTGAAATAACCAATCGGGTAGGTCTGCTGCAAAATTGCAGGCGCAGGGACACTGATTGCAACATATGGATGTGATAACTCGATATCCACTTTAGTGGCCACGTGTGCATCTTCCTCAACTTCCTTCGAACGCCGACACAACTTCATTCTCGAGGAGACCTTCAGCGTTATCAGCTAATCGCAAATTAGGGGGGGGGGCGGATATCAGCCATTATCATTTCCTATGAGTTCAATGACGACGTTGAGACTGCAGTGGCAGGAGAGCGTTGTTTATCCCAGCCATCGTCATCATATTGTGCCACTTCTGACAAGGACTCAAGAGTGTCCGGTCCAGGTGTGAGCATAAGTTGCATGTTTCCATGAGTTATATCAGCACATTAAGTCTGGGCGAGCTGAAGCATCATTTGCCTGCGACTGTGTCACCCTGTCATTAGATGGTGTCCTCCTCTTCCTGTGTTTCTTCAGCGATCGTTGTTTACGTGAATGGCGGACGACTGTAAAGAACGCCGACGATCTGGCACGAATGCTACCGTGGGCATTATCATGGTGTCAACATTTATGCGCCACTGGCATTTTCGTCATCCGTCGACATCTCAGGGGTGGCAGAAATCGAGGGGGGGGGGGGGGGGGAGGAAGGCTGTGATAGGCGCGGGAGTCAACTCTTTCCACTGCAGCGCGTCAATCACCTGAGGAGCGTCGCTGGGGCGGCAAGGTACTGACATCATTCTTGTGCACCGCCACGTCACAGGCAACGGGGAAAGGATTGGGTCCGCAGGTGGCAGCTGAGCTATCCTTCTCTGCAGACATTCGAAACCACATGTTGCCTTCTTTGATGCATCCCAAGCATGTCTTCGGCTGTCTGTCGTAAAAGATGATGTTTCTACATTCTCCAATGTACAAATAGGATGGGACATGTTTATTAAAAATAACATGAACATCACTGATACCACTAAGGAAGAGGTATGGGCCGAAATGAGACCATTTCTCGGTTAAGTGATAGAATTTGAGCCCTTTTTAATCTCCCGATGGCTCATGACGCAGATTGCGTCGTTGAGAATGTTGAAATACACCACACTGCTAACTGTGGAAATGTGTATACCAACTAGTTCGTCACTGGGGATCTTTACTTACTCTTGGAGAAGACGTTTTAATTCCAGATATGGGGTCTAGCAAATTCACCCCTGAAACTGATTTTCAGCGTCGATTTTCTGCAAGAAATGGCCGTTCTAATCCACGAAAGCAGTAAGACACGCAAAACGGCCGAAGCACGTAGACAGACATCGACCTCGTGATCCGTGGCAGAGATGTAAACAGCAAGTCCGCGCCGCACGTCTCTTCGAGCCAAACTATTCACTCCTGCTATCCGTGCACTCTCTCTGGACGAGCCCAAACCTCTATATGTCACGATGTATCCTTCTATCGTAGTCCACTAAAATTCATCAAAAAGGAGAATGAGAAAACAAGGACTCGAGGCCGATGTTGTCACTGCCGTGAGCACTCATAAGCTTGTAATACTTATATGCTAGTCCTGCTGTAGGACTCAAAGTAATGTTTCGATCATTATGTGACGAATTTAGGGGGCTGCGATGTAAGGATATAGACAGTGTGACATGTGGAGATTTGGGTCGCTCTGGAGAGCGTACACGGATAGCTTAAGTCATTAAGGCGACCGCTCACGATAAGTGGAAAATGCGGGCTCACAGTCAGAAAATTAATTTCGAAAGAAATTGTAGGTTGTACTTGCAGCTGACGGCGGGGATTGTCTGAGGCTACAAAGTTAGCACTGAAAAGCATACTCCCGTTGTTCTGAACACGTCTATATTAGACACAGTTAAAATCCTCCAGCAAATGGCCATGAAACCCTTGGGTATCAGCACTGAAGAACGCAAACGGTTATATTTCTAGTGTACATGTATTCTCGAACGAGTATCACTTAATTAGGAACGAGGCTACGATTTTCTAAAATATCCTGGTAGCGTTACGGAGAACTGGCACTCCCCTCATGTTGTGTAGGTGAGCAGAAACGGCCGTGCCCGCCGCTTTCGTCGCATTAGGGCCGGAGCGCGCGCTGGCCGCCGGACAATTTGTTCGCGAGTTATCGTGCCGCGGGACAAGCGGAAGATGCACAAAGCGGCCGCATAAAAGCTTTCACTCGGCGCTAAGTGACCCTTTAGTGGGCATAATAAATTTGCATACTGGCCCCCAGAAGCCTTGTAAATTACACCCGGACCTTCTATTTTTCTTGCGCGGGCAGCGCAAAACGCTTTTCAAAAGAGAGCGGCAGCCCAAGAAAAAAATGTAATTCATTATATCGGGTAGCCGAGCTCCATTGAACGAGTTTCATCTCACTCTCCTGGTATTAATTTCAAGTGCTTGTAGAGGGAAATAGGAGACTCTTACACAGCAATTTATCTTCCTCTGTAATCCAGACACAAATATACTTATGGCTTTCTAAAGTTTTTATTCAGTGATTGTGGAAAGTGGTTCCCTCACGACGTTCAAATCCGTTTTTATTGCGTCATTATGTAGCACAATGTACGTAGCTATGGATAAGTGCTGACTTTTATTGGCTTAAACGCCCGCTGAAAATTCTAATACATCAGTACCTCTGTTAGAATACCAAATATGCAGAATACTCATCGATAACTTTGCTTGGAATCTCTCAACGATGCGCGGGATGGCAAGGAGAAACCTTTCACTTCGCGCTGTGAATGTTTACGTCTTCTATTATGCTGTACAGTACTTCCATATGTCTGTAGTAGACCAACACCACAGTGCGGAACGCAACACAAAAGCCGACTGGGGTGGCCGTGCGGTTCTGGGCGCTACAGTCTGGAGCCGAGCGACCGCTACGGTCGCAGGTTCGAATCCTGCCTCGGGCATGGATGTGTGTGATGTCCTTAGGTTAGTTAGGTTTAATTAGTTCTAAGTTCTAGGCGACTGATGAGCTCAGAAGTTAAGTCGCATAGTGCTCAGAGCCATTTGAACCATTTTGCAACACAAAACGGAATAAGTCAAGCAAGGAAGACGTGGCTAACAAATATTTATTGACACTTTGTCCGTTGTTGTTACTGCCAGTTGTAGAGAATGATGAAGATATAACTGTAAGCCACTGCAGCATGATTCTTATGCTGTCAACGTACATTTCGCGTAAGTACCACGAAGATGGGAGAAATTAGGGCTCGTATGTAGGGTACAGACAATCGTTTTCCCCTCGCTCTATTTATGAATGAAAGAAAATGCCGTTTTGGCCTGAGCTTCCGGAGGCAAGGGTCATATGTGAGCGAAGTGTGCTTCCTTGTGTGAATTTGTGTGTATTGTATGTATGTGTGTGTGTGTGTGTGTGTGTGTGTGTGTGTGTGTGTGTGTGGGTGTGTTTTCTTTTCTGAAGAATGCTTTGACAGTAATCTTAATGTGTAATTGTCTTTTCGTTGTGCCCGTCTGCCACTCAACATGTCATCTTTACAGTGAGTAGCACCTCATCCTTTTCATAATATTGATGATATTCCAACCTGGACTTCCCATTGTTTGAATATGTCACGACACAGCTGCGTTTCGGGCAAGCAGATAAAGGTTCCACGTGTTATACTCATATAAGAAATGGTCTATAATTGTTGATTGTATCAGCGTTTAAATCTGACTTTCCATTTGCCTGTTGGTAGTGCGTTCCTCATTGTGTTGATTTCCGTTCATCCATTGAAAGCGAACATGTTGTTAGTAAATATGCAATCTTAACTGGACCTTGAATGATTTCTTATTTAGAGAACTCTTTCAATAGCTTGATAACAAACTGTATATGCTTGATTCGACACTGTAACCAGTTACCTGGGCACTTGACTTAAATCGATCGACCTGGATGGATAAGCCACTGGTCCTCCTATACAAATACGTAAACCAAGAGTAATTTGATTTAAGGAATCCTGGTCACTAAAGAACCCATCTTGCTGCAACCATATTAATTTGGAAATTTGTGGTAAGTTCATATGGGACCAAACTTCATCGTCTGCGGAGCTAGTTGGCATGTAAACTTGTACTACTGTGGTGGGTGTGGGCTTTGTGTCTATTTTGGCTATAATAATGCGTTCACTATGTTGCTCATAGTAGTTGACACGCATTCCTTTCTTCTTTTTCATTATTAAATCTGCTCCTGCATTACCTTTATTTGATTCTGTTTTTATAACCCTGTATTCATCTGACCAGAAGTCCCGTTCCACCTACCACCAATTTTCACTAATTCCCACTATATTTAACGGATTCATTTCCCTTTTTAAATTTTCTATCTTACCTTCGCTATTAAGAGATCTAGCATTCCATGTTCCGATCCGTAGAATGCCATTCTTTTTCTCCTGATGACGACTTCCTCCTGAGCAGTCCCCGCCCGGAGATCCGAATTGGGGACTATTTTACCTCTGGAATATTGCATCCAAGAGGACGCCATCGTCTTTTATCGATACAGTAAATCTACATGCCCTCGGGAAAAATTACTTCTGAAGGTTCCCCTTGATTTCAGTTGTACTATTTCTTCGTGTAGCTCAAGATTTATTGCAAGAAAACTATCTGCAGTCCTATGACAAGTATTCCTACTTGTTTGCTAAGATTTTGGGTCGGTTGCACTTGAGAACAATTGCATTTCCGTGTCTCCTATCACTGTCGAGCTAGTCGGCAAGTAGGCCTTGTATCACGCTTTCCCTCTCCCTCTCTTTCATTGGCATCAACAACACTGATAGGGCTCTAGACTCTACAGGCACAAACACTGGATACAGCATTCATACTTCGCGAGTTGTCTTGCCAATTTTTATATATGTTGCCGCTATCTAATATACGCGATCTCGTCGACAATGTCCGGACACTCCGGTGTATACAGAACTGACAACTAAATGTCAAGAGAGCTATTTGACTTCGAACATCGACTGGTCACTGTATGCCACCTACGCGACAAATCCTTCAGGGATTTTATATTTTCACCTTTCGTCAGTTAAATTCAGTATCTCTTGCGTTATCCAAATATTTCTGCTAGACCTTGTCTTTTTACTTATTTGACCCTCTGCTGCCTTCACTACTTCATCTCTCCAAGATGCACAATTGGTGGTGTGATTGTAAAGTGAAAACGCGAAGGAACAACCTCAGCTGAGTCAAGAGCAGGCAGGTCTCATGTACTAAAGGAAAGTGACGGTCAGAAGGGGGGAAGGTGGTTGTGAAATACCGCATGAAATCGGTGGAACAGTTCACCCCTCTAATCTAAAGTGCTCCCATCAGTCCAGTAAATACACTGGCTGTGCGTATGGAGGTAAAAAGGATGACGTACAGTGGATTTTCTGAAGCCACGCATTACTGTAGTCAAAATTAAAC
Organism: Schistocerca cancellata; assembly: GCF_023864275.1. NCBI lineage: Eukaryota > Metazoa > Arthropoda > Insecta > Orthoptera > Acrididae > Schistocerca > Schistocerca cancellata. Next base: position 927,227,955 of record NC_064626.1, on the reverse strand, counting down.
AATACTGGAGATGGCGTAAAGACTGACGTCAATGAACATTAGTGGATAACTACACTCCTGGAAATTGAAATAAGAACACCGTGAATTCATTGTCCCAGGAAGGGGAAACTTTATTGACACATTCCTGGGGTCAGATACATCACATGATCACACTGACAGAACCACAGGCACATAGACACAGGCAACAGAGCATGCACAATGTCGGCACTAGTACAGTGTATATCCACCTTTCGCAGCAATGCAGGCTGCTATTCTCCCATGGAGACGATCGTAGAGATGCTGGATGTAGTCCTGTGGAACGGCTTGCCATGCCATTTCCACCTGGCGCCTCAGTTGGACCAGCGTTCGTGCTGGACGTGCAGACCGCGTGAGACGACGCTTCATCCAGTCCCAAACATGCTCAATGGGGGACAGATCCGGAGATCTTGCTGGCCAGGGTAGTTGACTTACACCTTCTAGAGCACGTTGGGTGGCACGGGATACATGCGGACGTGCATTGTCCTGTTGGAACAGCAAGTTCCCTTGCCGGTCTAGGAATGGTAGAACGATGAGTTCGATGACGGTTTAGATGTACCGTGCACTATTCAGTGTCCCCTCGACGATCACCAGTGGTGTACGGCCAGTGTAGGAGATCGCTCCCCACACCATGATGCCGGGTGTTGGCCCTGTGTGCCTCGGTCGTATGCAGTCCTGATTGTGGCGCTCACCTGCACGGCCAAACACGCATACGACCATCATTGGCACCAAGGCAGAAGCGACTCTCATCGCTGAAGACGACACGTCTCCATTCGTCCCTCCATTCACGCCTGTCGCGACACCACTGGAGGCGGGCTGCACGATGTTGGGGCGTGAGCGGAAGACGGCCTAACGGTGTGCGTGACCGTAGCCCAGCTTCATGGAGACGGTTGCGAATGGTCCTCGCCGATACCCCAGGAGCAACAGTGTCCCTAATTTGCTGGGAAGTGGCAGTGCGGTCCCCTACGGCACTGCGTACGATCCTACGGTCTTGGCGTGCATCCGTGCGTCGCTGCGGTCCGGTCCCAGGTCAACGGGCACGTGCACCTTCCGCCGACCACTGGCGACAACATCGATGTACTGTGGAGACCTCACGCCCCTCGTGTTGAGCAATTCGGCGGTACGTCCACCCGGCCTCCCGCATGCCCACTATACGCCCTCGCTCAAAGTCCGTCAGCTGCACATACGGTTCACGTCCACGCTGTCGCGGCATGCTACCAGTGTTAAAGACTGCGATGGAGCTCCGTATGCCACGGCAAACTGGCTGACACTGACGGCGGCGGTGCACAAATGCTGCGCAGCTAGCGCCATTCGACGGCCAACACCGCGGTTCCTGGTGTGTCCGCTGTGCCGTGCGTGTGATCATTGCTTGTACAGCCCTCTCGCAGTGTCCGGAGCAAGTATGGTGGGTCTGACAGACCGGTGTCAATGTGTTCTTTTTTCCATTTCCAGGAGTGTAGAAACGCCTGATTTGTAATAATGAATCAAGCTATGCTCTGTGACAATCTGGTGGAAGGGTGGTTATGGTGAAAGCGTGGAGAATGTTATTTGTCAACACCGAAGTGTGGACAAAGTGATATTTCGGAATAGGGATGTGGTTAGGATGGGGTCCCCTTATTGCGCTCAAGGAAACGCTAAGTGCGGAAGGATATTAAGACATTTTTAGTTACTGTGTGCTGCGTACAGTAGAGGGAACGTTCGGAGACGATTATTGTTTGCATCCGCAAAGCAATGCAGCCTGTCATAACGTATCATCTCTGAGACAGTTGTTTGTAGACAATAATATTCATGAAATGAGTTGGCCTGAGCAGAGTCCCGACATGAAACCATTCACAGTCGATCCTGACGTCCAGCATCACTACCTTCTCTGGTTTAGCCGACTGAGGAAGAATGAGCTGCCATTCCTTCACTGTAAGTAAGCAAGAGTTCAAACAGTCGCAAGGGCGAAAGGCGGACACACCCCATATTATTCTCCGCTATCAAGTGTCTAAGATACCTTGGATCGCATAGTGTAGCTTTAAAGTCTAAAGTCGTAAAGATAATTTATGGCCATACTATGTTACATTCACAATGTTACTACAGGCGTCTGACATAAGTATCAGAAGGAAAAGATTTATAGAGTGACTTTTAAAAATATACCTACTTACTCGGTATAAAGAGGCGTGAAACCTCTGCGATAGCGCCATCATGCACATTCCCGTCGTCCGCCACTGTTTGAAATGTAATCGATACGTATAATTGGTAACGTTAAGGGCGTAACCGAGGTCACTGAGAGTGTTGGGTGACTTGAGCACAGTTTAAAAAAAAGTCTGCGTATTTTTCATTTGGCGAACAGTTAAGTTCCGTCACTGACAAATTGCTCGCTAACATGATAATAGGGTCGCGTGCAAATTTAGCACAAGGACGCCTCTCAAATGTCAGCCGGCAGCCGGGTGTAACGGTGCCGGCCGCCGCCGTGCTCTCGCGTTAGTTTCTTTACGAGCGCTAAGTAGGGCCGCGACTCCGGCCGCGAGGATAGTTTGCCAGCCAACTAGAGCGAAACGCGAAGCGCGCAGATACTGGAAACATAGCAGCGCCGTGGACTGCCGATCGCCGCAACGTGTTCAATAAAGATGCGGGGTTGACCTACTGAGCAGGCCAAGAAGCAGCTGCTTTATTTGGCTGTAGAGAATACGGGTCAGGTACAACGCGAAGTGCAGACGCTGTCGTTTCTAAGTGAACTGACGTCTTACTTGACAACGAAAACAATGAAGCAATGTTATCTTTGTCAGTCAGCAGTCATATGGACTACACTAGAGTTTCTGAAAATAGTAGCATCAGAAAAAGATTGGTCAGAGTACCAACGCAGTAGTGAAGCAACTTAAATCACTTAATAAAAGCAAGTCTTCTGGTCCAGACCGTATACCAAATAGGTACCTTTTGGAGTATGCTGACGCATTAGCTCCATGCTTAACAATCATATACAACCGTTCGCTCGACGAAAGATACATACCCAAAGACTGGAAAGTTGCTCAGGTCACACCAATATTCAAGAAAGGTAGTAGGAGTAATTTACTAAAATACAGGCCCATATCTTTAACGTCGATATGCAGCAGGATTTTAGAACATATTGAATATAATGAACTTTAGAACATATTGAATATAATGTTCGAACATTATGAATTACCTCGAAGAAAACGGTCTATTGACACACAGTCAACATGGGTTTAGCAAACATCGTTCCTGTGAAACGCAACTAGCTCTTCATTCACATGAAGTGTTGAATGCTATTGACAAGGGATTTCACATCGATTCCGTATTCCTGGATTTCCGGAAGGCTTTTGACACTGTACCACACAGACGACTCGTAGTGAAATTGCGTGCTTATGGAATGTAGTCTCAGTAATGTGACTGGATTTGTGATTACCTATCAGAGAGGTCACTGTTCGTAGTAACTGACGGAAAGTCGTCGAGTAAAACAGAAATTTCTGGCGTTCCCCAAGGTAGTTTTATAGACCCTTTGCTGTTCCTTATTTATATTAACGATTTTTGAGACAATCTGAGCAGCCGTCTTCTGTTGTTTGCAAATGACGCTGTCATTTATCGACTAATAGTCATCAGATGACCAAAACAAACTGCAAAACGATTTGGAAAAGATATCTGAATGGTGCGAAAAGTGGCAGTTGAGCCTAAATAACGAAAAGTGTGAGGTCATCCACATGAGTGCTAAATGGAACTCGTTAAATTTCGGTTATCCGATAAATCAGTCTAATCTGAAAGCCATAAATTCAACTAAATACCTAGGTACAGCAATTACGAAGAATTTAAATTGGAAGGAATACATAGAAAATGTTGTGGGGAAGGCTAACAAAAGACTGCGTTTTATTGGCAGGACACTTAGAAAATGTAACAGGTCTTCTAAGCAGACTGCCTACACTACGCTTATGCATCCTCTTTTAGAATTCTGCTGCGCAGTGTGGGATCCTTACCAGGTAGGACTGACGGAGTACATCGAAAAAGTTCAAAGAAAGGCAGCACGGTTTGTATTATCGCGAAATATGGGAGAGAGTGCCACAGAAATGATACAGGATTTGGGCTGGACATCATTAAAAAAAAGGCGTTTTTCGTTATGACGGAATCTTCTCATGAAATTCCAATCAACAACTTTGTTGACACCGACCTACATAGGGAGGAACGATAACCAAGATAAAATAAGGGAAATCAGAGCTCGTACGGAACGATATAGGTGTACATTCTTTCCGCACACTATACGAGATTGGAATAATAGACAATTGTGAAGATGGTTCGATGAACCCTCTACCAGGCGCATAATTGTGATTTGCAGAGTATCCATGTAGATGTAGATGTAGATGTAGATCTAGAAGGACTGGAAAATAGTGTAGCTGCAATAAGTGACTGTAGGGGGATGGCGTACTCGTCGACACATAGCAATATCTCCTTTGTGACTGAAGAGCTCGGTGTTAACACAATCGATCGAGAGCTCTCAAATAAAGCAAAAGCGAAAAAATATGTCTCATCAGTGTTCTAAGGGTGCAATTTGAGCAAGTGAGCTCGATCTGTGTTCACTGACAGTCTCTAGACAACGCGACTGTCGTACTGAGACTATTAGAATCGTATGGAGCACTCTGCTAGGACAGTGAATTATGTGTGGAACAAATAAAGAGGGCTTCGTTCGCAGCGACGAGCAGAACTGTATCCCTTTTACGACAACTTTCTGACCGACAGAATGCAGTACCGTGTAGCAGCATCACTACCATGCAGCTATGAACGCTAGACAACGCTCTTCATATACCTACAAAACAGGTAACATAGATAATATGTTTTGTTTGAGAGAGAACTACGATTGGCTGGCAGCTGGCCCTGACACTCGAGTTGTTGACACATCAGTCACAAAGTTATTTTAATCTCAGTGTGGGTGACACAAAGTTATCACAGCACCGAATGACCGTCAGGATCTTAATGGACAGTACCCCGTTCGTCACAGTGGCAGCACAACGATGGAGAACTCAACGGATATCTGGGACAGACAGGGTGATCGTAAAGAAATGTCTATGTTAGACAGGCAGATTTTAGAGAGATGGCGCACACGTCGACGTGTTTTCTGCCTTCGTCTACATCCTGTCTGTCTACCGCAATCAAGGTTAGCTGCTAGTATTCGAATTAAGGCGTCAGCTATTGTCCAGAAACTGTTAACAGGTTGTTAGGGACTTCTTGTAGTAGGGCGTTCCGTTCCTCGAAGAGTGCGGTTGACAACTGCTGGATAGTCGATAGTGCAATTGAGGAGCAGCAGTACATCTCCCGAACACATTCCTCGCGTGCTCTATGAGATTTAAGTCAGGGAAACCGTTCGTTGTGGCCGAGCGGTTCTAGGCGCTTCAGTCCGGCACCGCGCTGCTGCTACAGTCCCAGGTTTGAATCCTGCTTCGGGCATGGATGTTTGTGATGTCGTTAGGTTTAAGTAGTTCTAAGTCTAGGAGACTGATGACCTCAGATATTAAGTCCCAAGTGCTTAGAGCCATTTGAACCATTTTTGAAGTCAGGGAATGCGTAGGCCTGTCCATTCGTCGGATATCCTGTCGTTCCAAGAGATGCGGTGCAGCGTGGTCACCCATAAAAATGAAGGAAGAGCCGAATGCACCTCTGAAAAGACGCTCTTAGGGAACGAGTACAGTGTCACAATAACGTTGACGAATGAGTGTACCGTATTCAGACATTTGCGGGTCAGTAACCCCATGCATCATTACGCCTCCCAACACCATAACACTTGGACCACCAAAACCATCGTGCTCAACAGCATTCCTGGATGCATTACGTGTTCTCACCTCTCGCCATATGACGATACGTCCAGAGTCATTAGTCAGACTTAATCTGCTCTTATGCGAGAAGAGCACACGACCCCATCCTCGTTAGTCCAGGTGCTATACCTTTGGTGTCATCGCAAGCGATACCGTTGATGTGCAGGGGTCAACGGAACAAACATACTGTTCCACACAATCGCCATGCCACTGTGGAGCATAAGACTGCGTGCTTTGCAGTCTTGTTAAAAGTGGCTGCAACAGTTACACAATGTAGCGGTGTTCTGTTACTGTAGTGGACGACCATAATCGACCACCTTATTTCCGTCTGGCAGCAGTACCTTGTGGAACGCTCCCCAAGCACTTGAAACTGTGCTGTGAGCAATAGTCATCCACATGTTGTTCAAAAAATGGCTCCGAGCACAAAGGGACTTAACGTCTTAGGTCAGCAGTCCCCTAGAACTTAAGAACTACTTAAACCTAACTAACCTAAAGACATCACACACATCCATGCCCGAGGCAGGCTTCGAATCTGCGAGCGTAGCGGTCGCGAGGTTCCTGACTGTACCGCCTAGAACCGCTCGGCCCACATGTTGTCTCCAAGTAATGTTGTCATGAAGAACATCACTACAGTGCGCCGTAACTCCTCGCTGATTCACACACACACAAACACAGTGTCTTTATGCGTTTCTTATTCAACAACTTCGCGCTGTGGGGAGAGCCCCATTTGCAGCTGTAGTTCTGATGACCTCACTCCGTATGACGTCCAGCTTTCTGTGCCCGACTGGACATCTCTGACAACATACTCCCGCGCTTTCCACTGTGAAGACTGCTGTACAGTAAATGTTGTTATTGTTATGGTCTTCAGTCCGCAGACTGATTTGATGCAGCTCTCTCTGCTATCCTCTCCTGTGCAAGCTTCTTCATTTCTGAGTAACTACTGCAACCTACATTCTCCTGAATCTGCTTAGTGTATTCATCCCCTGGTGTCCCTCTACGATTTTTACCCTCCACGCTTCCCTCCAATACTAAATTGGTTATCCCTTGATGCCTCAGAAAGTGTCCTACCAACCGATCCCTTCTAATAGTCAAGATGTGACACAAATTCCTCTTCTCCCCTAATCTCTTGGGGATCGACTTGATCTATCCATTCTAATCTTTAGCGTTCTTCTATAGCTTCTATTCTCTCCTCGTCTAAACTATTTACTGTCAATCTTTTACTTCCATACATGGTTACATACACTCCATACAAATACTCTCAGAAACGACTTCCTGACAGTTATATCTGTACTCGATGCTAACAAATTTCTCTTCTTCAGAAACGCTTTCCTTGCCATTGCCAGTCTACATTTTATACCCTCTATTTTTCGACCATCATCAGATATTTTGCTCCCCAAATAGCAAAATTCATCTACCACTTTAAGTGTCTCATTTCCTGATCTGATTCCCCCAGCATCACCTGATTTAATGCGATTGCATTCCATTATCCTCGTTTTGTTTTTGTTGATGTTCATCTTATATTCTCCTTTCATGACACCGTCCATTCCGTTCAACTGCTCTTCCAGGTTCTTTGCTGTCTCTAACAGAATTACAATGTAATCGGCCAACCTCAAAGTTTTCATTTATTCTCCATGGATTTTAATTCCTACTCCGAATTTTTCTCATGTTTCATTTACCGATTGCCCAATGTACAGATTGAATAACATCGGGGATAAGCTACAACCCTGTCTCACTACTTTCCCAAGCACTGCTTCCCTTTCATCCCCCTCGAATCTTATAACTGCCATCTGGTTTCTGTACAAATTGTAAATAGCCTTTCACTCCCTTTACTTGACCCCTGTCATCCTCAGAATTTGAAAGAGAGTATTCCAGTTAATATTGTCAAAAAATTTCTCTAAGGATGCAAATGCTAGAAAAGTAGGTTTGCCTTTCCTTAACGTATCTTCTAAGGTAAGTCGTAGGGTCAGTATTGACTCGCGTGTTCCAACATTTCTACGGAATACAAACTGATCCTCTCCAAGGTCAGCTTCTACCAGTTTTTCCATTCGTCTGTACAGAATTCGTGTCAGTATTTTGCAGCTGTGACTTATTAAACTGATAGTTCAGTAATTTTCACATCTGTCAATACCTGCTTTCTTTGGGGTTGGAATTATTATATTCTTCTTGAAGTCTGAGGGTATTTCGCCTGTCTCAAACATCCTGTTCACCAGATGGTAGAGTTTTGTCATAGCTGGCTCTCCCAAGGCTATCCGTAGTTCTAATGGAATGTTGTCTACTCTGGGGGCCCTGTTTCGACTTAGATCTTTCAATGCTCTCACAAATTCGAAAGCAAGTACCATATCTCCCATTTCATCTTCATCTACATCCTCTTCCATTTCCATAATATTAGCATCGAGTACATCGGCTTTGTATAGACTCATTCCATCTTTCTGCCTTCCCTTCTTTGCTTAGAACCGGTTTTCCACATGAGCTCTTGATATTCATACAGGTAGTTCGCTTTTCTCCAAAGGTCTCTTTAATTTTCCTGTAGGCTGTATGTATCTTACCTCTAGTGATATATGACCCTAAGTCCTTACGTTTGTCGTCTAGCCATCCCTGCTTAGCCATTTTGCATTTCCTGTCGATCTCATTTTTGGAACGTTTGTATTCCTTTGTGCCTGCTTCATTTACTGCATTTCTATATTTTCTCCTTTCATCAATTAAATTCAATTTCTCTTCTGTTACCCAAGGATTTCTACTATCTCTCGTCGTTTTGCCTACTTGATCCGATGTTGGGGGTGCCTTCACTATTTCATCTCTCAAAGCTACCCATTCTTCTTCTACTGTATTTATTTCCTCCGTTCTTGTCAATCGTCCCTTAACGCTGTCTCTGAACTGCTCTAAAACCTCTGGTTCTTTCAGTTTATCCACGTCCCATCTCCAGCTTTTTGCAGTTTCTTCAGTTTTAATATAGATTTCATAACCAATAAGTTGTGGTCCAAGTCCACATCTGCCCCTGGAAATGTCTTACAGTTTAAATTCTAGTTCTTAAATCTCTCTCACCATTATACAATCTGTCTGAAACCTTCCAGTGTCTACATGCCTCTTCCACGTATAGGCCTACAGTCTTCTTTCATGATACATAAACCAAGTGTTAGCTATGATTAAGTTATGCTGTGTGCAAAATTCTACCAGGCGGCTTCTTCTTTACGTCCTTATCCCCCGTCCATATTCACTTATTACTTTTCCTTCTCTGCCTTTTCCTACTATCGTATTCCAGTCCCCCCATGACTATTTAATTTTCGTCTCTCTTAACTATCTGAATAATTTCTCTTGTCGCATCATACATTTCATCTTGGCTATGACAATGCGTTCACTATGCTGTTCGTAGTACCTTATCCGCATTCCTATTTTTTTATTCATTATTACACCTACTCCTGCATTACCGTTATTTGACTTTGTATTTATAAGCCTGTATTTACTTGACTATAAATCTTGTTCCTCCTGTCACCCAACTATACTAATTCCCAACATATCTAACTTTAATAACCTATCCATTTCGCTTTTTAAACTTCCTAAACCACCTGCTTGATTAAGGGAATTCAACGCTCCGATATGTAGAATGCCAGTTTTGTTTCTCCTGATACCGATGTCCTCCAGAGTTGTCCCGGACCGGAGATCAGAATAGGGGACTATGTCACCTCCGGAATATTTTACCCAAAATTTATTTTACAATTTTATTTTACAATTTTACCCAAGATTTATTTTACAATAAATAAAAATGCAGATAAATGCGAGCAGGACAAGGGCGCCGAGAGTTTCCTACAAAGTTAATTAAAATATAAACTTCATTCGTCTCGGGAATCCGGAATTTCGACGATTTTTGACTGATATCGATACCGGCAAGATATCAAAATATGTAACATAAATGGCCGTAGCTACTGACTGCAAGGACTTGGAAACTTAAATTTTTTCACCGAAAAAGGAGTGTAGGCCTTAGTATGAGACGTAAATTTCAACTTGACATGTTAATCTGTTCCCGAGAAAAAGGGGTCTGAACAGGCGGACAGACAGCCAGAGGGATAACGAATGGCAAAAAAGAAGAAAATACTTTTTCAGTTTGATACTGGTACAAATTAACAATTTTAGGATATTTTCCTGTGTTTGTACTGTGAAACCTTGCATATTGCCAAATTTCATGAGTCCAGGTCAGTGGAAGCTACTCTACAGGTTCTGATGAGTGAATTTGCAAGTATCGAAATATGTGGCATAAGTGGTCGTATCTTTTGACTGTCTTGACTTAGAACCTTAATTTTTTACATTCCCAAGGGATCATAGATACTAGCATATGACATTATAATATCAACTTGATACATTTATCTGTTCCTGAGAAATATGGGTCTTAAAAGTAGGACAGATAGACAGAAAGAGAGACGGACAACAAATCGATCCTAAAAAGTTATATCCTACTACCGATAGAAGAAAACCAAGTGTCACAGGAACTGTGGGAACACGGATCTCAACGATACGCGTTCCTTTTGTCACTCTGACATAAAATCCTGAACAACAGTTGCCATTCCCGACAAAAGCCTTTGAAATACCAGACACATATCATCAGAAGCGTGCAACCCGCAGATTGACAGCTCCTCAACCACGGGGCTCTTTCCTCTGTCACTCTTTGGCCGTAAACTGTCCCGTATTTTACGATAATTGGATGTAATTCCAGATTGCTGTCGAGTCCGGATCCGTGTCCGGGGAATGCCGCTGCATTCCAGTGGCGACTACTTGTTGCCTCGTTCGCGGTCGCATTTCTGGAAACTGGGTGACTGGAATTACCGAGCGAGGTGGCACAGTGGTTAAAGCACTCCTTTTTTGGAGGACAGGCTGTCAAATACGCAACCTGCAATGTAGATTTAGCTGTTCCGCAGCTTCTCTACATCGCAACTGCCGGTACGGCAATTTGGCAAATTTCCGTATACTTCCTTTCTCAATCCGAGACTGGTTTCTTCTTTGGCACATAGAATTCTAGGGGGGTGTGGACCTCTTTAGCACAGCGAACTGGTCGTATGTCTCATCTGAATGTAGATGCTAGCTTATTCCATGCTTGAGATTACTAACATGTGGGTTCATTTGACCTCTGCTCTTGATAAAAATCTCAGTGCGGAGTACAGTACCTGTGGCCGATGTACAATGGACAATGCAAACTATTTATTTAGGTACTTCCAAAGGCTCCATGCATGTCAAGGCCGGGTTCCACTTCCTTACAAAACCAAGCCATTTTCCTCCTGCTCCTGGCATGAACTGAGATTCCGATCGATGTTGCACCATGTCCTGGTACACTTATTTCACTATCTCTCTATGATGATGAATGTGCCACATACTTTTATAAAAGCTAAAAGAAGTGTTTTATGCTGGGTAGACACTTACATTCTCGACGAAAGTACATGACTTATCTCCCTCTCTTAACTGTTTATTGACTTATTTCAATTACGTAAAGATTATAGTAAGTCCTTCCGAAAGACCTTCAGCAGCCTGGGTCGTCTAGGATCTCCGTAACGTTTTCTACAGAATTGTTGAGTGCAGTAGTACCACTGTTCACCACAATTTACTGAAGATCCCATAAGTTGAGCACTGTGCCCAGCAGTTCCAAAAGAGCGCCAGACACACCATATACGAGAAGGTAGTACATCTGATCTGCAGAACTAGTCTTCTACATAACACACATACTTTCAAGCAGAATTCTACTACGGGTTCTGAATTGAAGCAATTATTTACCTGTAACAGGATCGTCGTTTCCAAGGAAGTCAACATGAATTTCGAAAACATCAAACATACAAATCCCAACAGTCATTATTCATACACAATATTCCATGTGCAATGGACAGAGGCAGCCAGATTGATATAACTTCTCGAGCCTTTTAAAAAGCTTTTGTTCCAGTACCAAAGCGACATGCACTAGAGGAAATACTTAAATATAGAATATCTATTCAGATTTGAGGTTGTACTTAAAATATCTGGTCAGTTAGGACTCAGTATATTATTCTCGACAGAGAGTCAAGTAATGACGCAAATTAATAGTCCTCTATGACCTTTACTTGGACCTTCATACAATGAAGTGACAGAAATCGTGGGATACCTACGAGTATCATGTCGGATCTCGTTTCTCCCTGTTTAGTACAGCAATTCGACGCGACATGGATTCAACAAGTCGTTGGAAGTCCCCTGCAGAAATATTGACCCATGCTGCCTCTATACCCGTCTATAATCGCAAAAGTGTTGCCGGAGCAGGATTTCGTACACGAACTGACCTCTCGATTATTTCTCATAAATATTTGATGGGATTCACGTCGGGCGATCTGAGTGGCCATATCATTCTCTCGAATTGACCAGAATGTTTTTGAAACCAATTGCGAACAACTAAGGCCAGGTGACATGGCGCATTTTCGTGCATACAAATTCCACCGCTGCTTGGGAACGTGAGGTCCATAAATGACTGCAAATAGTCTCCAAGTAAGTGAACATAACCATTTCCAATCGATGATCCATGTAAACACAGCCCACACCAGCTTTCACAGTGACTTTTTGGCATCTTGGGTCCATGACCTCGTGGAATCTACGCCACACTCGACTTCTACCATCACTTCTTACCAACTGAAATCGAAACTCATCTGACTAGTTCACAATTTTCCAGTCATATGATCACGAGCCACAAGAAGCGCTGCAAGTGATGTACTTGCGTCGGTCGTCTGCTGCCTTACGCCATTACAGCCAAATTTCGCTGCACTGTCCAAACGGATATACACTGCTGACCATTAAAATTGCTACACCAAGAAGAAATTCAGATGATAAACGGGTATTCATTGGAGAAATATATTACACTAGAACTGACATGTGATTACATTTTCACGCAATTTGGGTGCATAGATCCTCAGAAATCAGTACCCAGAACTACCAACTCTGGCCGTAATAACGGCCTTGATACGCCTGGGTATTGAGTCAAACAGAGCTTGGATGGCATGTACAGGTACAGCTGCCCATGCAGCTTCATCACTATACCACAGTTCATCAAGAGTAGTGAATGGCGTATTGTGACGAGCCAGTTGCTCAGCCACCATTGACCAGACGTTTTCAATTGATGAGAGATCTGGAGAATGGGCTGGCCAGGGCAGCAGTCGAACATTTTCTGTATCCAGAAAGGCCCGTACAAGGCCTGCAACATGCGGTCGTCCACTATCCTGCTGAAATCTAGGGTTTCGCAGGGATCGAATGAAGGGTAGAGCCACGGATCGTAACACATCTGAAATGTAACGTCCACTGTTCAAAGTGCCGGCAATCCGAACAAGAGGTGACCGAGACTTGTAACCAATGGAACCCCATACCATCACGCCAGTTGATAACGCCAGTATGGCGATGACGAATACATGCTTCCAATGTGCGTTCACCACGATGTCGCCAAACACGGATGCGACTATCATGATGCTGTAAACAGAACCTGGATTCGTCCGAAAAAAATGACGATTTGCCATTCGTGCACCTACGTTCGTCGTCGAGTACACCATCGCAGGCGCTCCTGTCTGTGATGCAGCGTCTACATCTACATCTACGTCCATACTCCGCAAGCCACCTGACGGTGTGTGGCGGAGGGTACCTTCAGTACCTCTATCGGTTCTCCCTTCTATTCCAGTCTCGTATTGTTCGTGGAAAGAAGGATTGTCGGTATGCCTCTGTGTGGGCTCTAATCTCTCTGATTTTATCCTCATGGTCTCTTCGCGAGATATACGTAGGAGGGAGCAATATACTGCTTGACTCTTCGGTGAAGGTATGTTCTCGAAACTTCAATAAAAGCCCGTACCGAGCTACTGAGCGTCTCTCCTGTATAGCCTTCCACTGGAGTTTATCTATCATCTCCGTAACGCTTTCGCGATTACTAAATGATCCTGTAACGAAGCGCGCTGCTCTCCGTTGGATCTTCTCTATCTCTTCTATCAACCCTATCTGGTACGGATCCCACACTGCTGAGCAGTATTCAAGCAGTGGGCGAACAAGCGTACTGTAGCCTACTTCCTTTGTTTTCGGATTGCATTTCCTTAGGATTCTTCCAATGAATCTCAGTCTGGCATCTGCTTTACCGACGATCAACATTATATGATCATTCCATTTTAAATCACTCCTAATGCGTACTCCCAGATAATTTATGGTATTAACTGCTTCCAGTTGCTGACCTGCTATTTTGTAGCTAAATGATAAAGGATCTATCTTTCTGTATATTCGCAGCACATTACACTTGTCTACATTGAGATTCAATTGCCATTCCCTGCACCATGCGTCAATTCGCTGCAGATCCTCCTGCATTTCAGTACAATTTTCCATTGTTACAACCTCTCGATACACCACAGCATCATCTGCAAAAAGCCTCAGTGAACTTCCGATGTTATCCACCAGGTCATTTATGTATATTGTGAATAGCAACGGTCCTATGACACTCCCCTGCGGCACACCTGAAATCACTCTTACTTCGGAAGACTTCTCTCCATTGAGAATAACATGCTGCGTCCTGTTATCTAGGAACTCCTCAATCCAATCACACAATTGGTCTGATAGTCCATATGCTCTTACTTTGTTCATTAAACGACTGTGGGGAACTGTATCGAACGCCTTACGGAAGTCAAGAAACACGGCATCTACCTGTGAACCCGTGTCTATGGCCCTCTGAGTCTCGTGGACGAATAGCGCGAGCTGGGTTTCACATGACCGTCTTTTTCGAAACACATGCTGATTCCTACAGAGTAGATTTCTAGTCTCCAGAAAAGTCATTATACTCGAACACAATACGTGTTCCAAAATTCTGCAACTGATCGACGTTAAAGATATAGGTCTATAGTTCTGCACATCTGTTCGACGTCCCTTCTTGAAAACGGGGATGACCTGTGCCCTTTTCCAATCCTTTGGAACGCTACGCTCTTCTAGAGACCTACGGTACACCGCTGCAAGAAGGGGGGCAAGTTCCTTCGCGTACTCTGTGTAAAATTGAACTGGTATCCCATCAGGTCCAGAGGCCTTTCCTCTTTTGAGCGATTTTAATTGTTTCTCTATACCTCTGTCGTCTATTTCGATATCTACCATTTTGTCACCTGTGCGACAATCTAGAGAAGGAACTACAGTGCAATCTTCCTCTGTGAAACAACTTTGGAAAAAGACATTTAGTATTTCGGCCTTTTGTCTGTCATCCTCTGTTTCAGTACCATTTTGGTCACAGAGTGTCTGGACATTTTGTTTTGATCCACCTACCGCTTTGACATAAGACCAAAATTTCTTAGGATTTTCTGCGAAGTCAGTACATAGAACTTTACTTTCGAATTCATTGAACGCCTCTCGCATAGCCCTCCTCACACTACATTTCGCTTCGCGTAATTTTTGTTTGTCTGCAAGGCTTTGGCTATTTTTATGTTTGCTGTGAAGTTCCCTTTGCTTCCGCAGCAGTTTTCTAACTCGGTTGTTGTACCACGGTGGCTCTTTTCCATCTCTTGCGATCTTGCTTGGCACATACTCATCTAACGCATAATGTACGACGGTTTTGAACTTTGTCCACTGATCCTCAACACTATCTGTACTTGAGACAAAACTTTTGTGTTGAGCCAACAGGTACTCTGAAATCTGCTTTTTGTCACTTTTTCTAAACAGAAAAATCTTCCTACTCTTTTTAATAATGCAAGGGGAACCGCAGCCATGGTCTCTGAGCTGATAGTCGATGCTGCTGCAAACGTCGTCGAACTGTTCGTGCAGATGGTTGTTGTCTTGCAAACGTCCCCATCTGTTGACTCAGGGATCGAGACGTGGCTGCACGATCCGTTACAACCATGCGGATCGACTGCTCGTGATACGAGGCCGTTGGGATCCAGCACGGCGTTCCGTATCACCCTCCTGAACCCACTGATTCCATATTCTGCTAATAGTCATCGGATCTCGACCAACGCGAGCAGTAATGTCGCGATACGATAAAACCCAATCGCGATAGGCTACAATCCGAGCTTTATCAAAGTCGGAAAGGTGATGGTACGCATTTCTCCTCCTTACACGAGGCATGACAACAACGTTTCACCAGGCAACGCCGGTCAACTGCTGTTTGTGTATGAGAAATAGGTTGGAAACTTTCCTCATGTCAGCACGTTGTAGCTGTTGCCACCGGCGACAACCTTGTGTGAATGCTCTGAAAAGCTAATCATTTGCATATCACAGTATCTTCTTCCTGTCGGTTAAATTTCGCGTCTGTAGCACGGAATCTTCGTGGTGTCGCAATTTTAATGGCCAGTAGTGTATTCGTCGCACGTCTCACAGTGATTTCTGCAGTTATTTCCCTTAGTGTTGCTTGTCTATTAGCACTGACAACTCTAAACAAACGCCGGTGCTCTCAGTCGTTGAGTGAACGCCGTCATCCGCTGCGTTGTCCGTCGTTAGTGGTAATGCCAGAAATTTGGTGCTCTCGGCACACTCTTGAACTGTGGTTCTCTGAATACTACATTCCCTAACGATTACAGCAATGGAATGTCCCATGCGTCTGGCTCCAACCACCAATCCGCATTCAGAGTCGGATGATTCCCGTCGTGCGGCGATGATCACGTCGGAAACCTTTTCACACGAATCACAAGAGTACAAATGACAGCTACGCAAATGCACAGCCCTTCTGTACGTTGTGTACGCTGCACTACCGCCATCTATACATGTGTATATCGCTGTCCCATGATTTTTCTCACCACAGTCTACATAACGTTAGAACCCGCCAAGTTAGACGAGAACGCCAATGCGCTACTTCCTGGACTCGGGTAAGCGCACCGGCCACGGATCGAATCCGCCCGGCGGATTACCGACGAGGACCGTTGTGCCGGCTAGCCTGGTTGTTGTTTTTAGGAGGTTTTTCACATCCCACTAGGTGAATACCAGGCTGGTCCCTACGTCCCGCCTCAGTTACACGACTCGCAGACATCTGAACACGTTCGCACTATTCCATGGATTACACTAGACGCAGACAGCTGGGGTACACTAATTCCATCCAGGGGGGTACAGGGTGGCGGCAGGAAGGGCATCCAGCTACCCCTTAACATTAACGTTGCCAAATCCGATCCTAACCATGCCGACCCTGCGAGCGAAAGAAGAAGAAGAAGTCTACATAACGTTAGACGTTAATGATGTATCAGATAGTACTGGGTGGTTATAATTAAACTTTCCCTATTTAACTAATTACCATACAAATGCCAAACTTGGTAGCATTAATGTCCAGAGTATGGGGTGCACGATTTCTATGCATCACAGTATCGCCGGCTGAAAGGATTACGGAAGGGTCCTCTTTCTCTACATGCTGTGCATGATGAAGAAGCTCGAATCAACTTGAAAACTCGGCGTCGCTCTGGCAATAGTCCGACGACCGGTTGCACTGCACGTGGTAGATGAAATCGCTTTTGCTGTGGCAGATAACGCAGCGCGCAATTCCCGATCGTCAGGCAGTGCGTGTGCTGTGTCACGACAGTTGAACATCCCGTGTTCCACCGTACGAAAGTTGCTTCGAACCATTCTCAAATGATATCCGCACAAGATCCATATTGTACAGCACCTTGGGCCACAGGACGCACAACATGTTGACATCGCTCTCCACTCACTTCCTCTCAAAGATTGAACTTGACGAGGGCTGGCTCAGGACTATCCTATGGGCAGACGAGGCTCATTTTTCTCTGAGGGTTGAGGCGAAGACACAGAATTGCCGACTGTTGGGATTTTCACCTCCAGTCACTGTGCATGAAGTTCCTCTGTGTGGTGAACGTGTCAACGTATGGTGTGGCAACACGGCTACGTTCATAATTGGCCCATTCTTTTTTGAACAGTTTGGCGCTCAAGGACTATAGACGTGCATTGTGACTGGCCAGCGTTGCTGCAATATTTCTTCGCCGGCATGTGATACCCGCTCTACAGTAGAGAGACACATTGAACTCAACTGTTTTCATGCAAGATTGGAGCCAACCGTACGTGAAAGTCACCTGCTTCCGCGGAACACATTTGGAAACGATCGAATTATCAGCCGATCATTTCCAAATGCTTGACCGGCAACCGGCACGATCATCTGGTCTCGCTCCCTGTGATTTCTGGTTGTGGGGCTACCTGAAGGTCAGTGTTTACCAGGGGAACATTAACACATGTGCTGAACTGAAGCGCAGCATATCAAGGCAGGTACCTAGCATACTCACGGACATGCTTCGTTCTGCTGTGCAGAATGCGATTCTGCGCTTTTAGAATCTTCTGGATACTGATGGGCACCATGCTCAGCTCCTTTTGAAGCAGTCATGTTACAGATATGTAACGGTATTATGTACCGTAGCGGCACATTAAAAGTGTTTCGATTGAAATGCTTCTGTATTATTTCTCTTCGTCATGTTCTTGACTTAAATGATACAAATTTCGGTACTCCTACGGTAATTAATTTCCGTGTTATAACTTGTTAAATAGAGAAAGTTTAATTATAACCAGCCGGTATCAATTTGCAATCTCATTCTTTTTGCGAATACTACGGTTGCCTATGAAGAGTTCTATCCACTGAAAAACTCAGCAACATCCGGAAAATATTTGTCGACGTGATGGTTTTGATGACTGGGGAATACTAACACAACATCAGAGTACGAAACTGTTAACAAATTCTATTTGTAACAATCTCTGCTCCCATTAACACGTTAGTTTGGAAAACATAATAAATGTCAAGAAGAGATAGGCCGTACAGAAACAGATACAGAATAAGGGAATCCTCAATCGGAAGACGTCTGACACTGAACAGTGGTCAAAACGAATAAACAGAAACGTAGCGAAACAGAAAATGCACTGTTTAAAAATAATGTGAAATTAAAGTGCTGGGCGTCTTCATCTGAGAGAAATTTGTCTATCGTAGTGTTCTATACGGAGAGAAATAATCGTTAGCGAGGGGCAAATACCTTCTCTGCTATCCCCAACAAGCAGTGAGTACTCCTTTGCAGCACTTTCATCAAACAACAACGTATGCGACTATTCAGCCACAAGTTCTGTTAAGAAACACTCCAACTACTGTCATCTGAATTTCTGTCCGAGTTTAAGATTCGGCTAAAATTACTCAATACTGGCTGTTGGATCTGCTTCTTCCAAGGTCAGTGAAGTTCTGTCTTTCCACCTTGTCTGTGTACTACCTCTGAGACGTTCACCAGTTGGTCGATGTACTAAAACTACACTCCTGGAAATTGAAATAAGAACACCGTGAATTCATTGTCCCAGGAAGGGGAAACTTTATTGACACATTCCTGGGGTCAGATACATCACATGATCACACTGACAGAACCACAGGCACATAGACACAGGCAACAGAGCATGCACAATGTCGGCACTAGTACAGTGTATATCCACCTTTCGCAGCAATGCAGGCTGCTATTCTCCCATGGAGACGATCGTAGAGATGCTGGTTGTAGTCTTGTGGAACGGCTTGCCATGCCATTTCCACCTGGCGCCTCAGTTGGACCAGCGTTCGTGCTGGACGTGCAGACCGCGTGAGACGACGCTTCATCCAGTCCCAAACATGCTCAATGGGGGACAGATCCGGAGATCTTGCTGGCCAGGGTAGTTGACTTACACCTTCTAGAGCACGTTGGGTGGCACGGGATACATGCGGACGTGCATTGTCCTGTTGGAACAGCAAGTTCCCTTGCCGGTCTAGGAATGGTAGAACGATGGGTTCGATGACGGTTTGGATGTACCGTGCACTATTCAGTGTCCCCTTGACGATCACCAGTGGTGTACGGCCGGTGTAGGAGATCGCTCCCCACACCATGATGCCGGGTGTTGGCCCTGTGTGCCTCGGTCGTATGCAGTCCTGATTGTGGCGCTCACCTGCACGGCGCCAAACACGCATACGACCATCATTGGCACCAAGGCAGAAGCGACTCTCATCGCTGAAGACGACACGTCTCCATTCGTCCCTCCATTCACGCCTGTCGCGACACCACTGGAGGCGGGCTGCACGATGTTGGGGCGTGAGCGGAAGATGGCCTAACGGTGTGCGGGACCGTAGCCCAGCTTCATGGAGACGGTTGCGAATGGTCCTCGCCGATACCCCAGGAGCAACAGTGTCCCTAATTTGCTGGGAAGTGGCGGTGCGGTCCCCTACGGCACTGCGTAGGATCCTACGGTCTTGGCGTGCATCCGTGCGTCGCTGCGGTCCGGTCCCAGGTCGACGGGCACGTGCACCTTCCGCCGACCACTGGCGACAACATCGATGTACTGTGGAGACCTCACGCCCCACGTATTGAGCAATTCGGCGGTACGTCCACCCGGCCTCCTGCATGCCCACTATACGCCCTCGCTCAAAGTCCGTCAACTGCACATACGGTTCACGTCCACGCTGTCGCGGCATGCTACCAGTGTTAAAGACTGCGATGGAGCTCCGTATGCCACGGCAAACTGGCTGACACTGACGGCGGCGGTGCACAAATGCTGCGCAGCTAGCGCCATTCGACGGCCAACACCGCGGCTCCTGGTGTGTCCGCTGTGCCGTGCGTGTGATCATTGCTTGTACAGCCCTCTCGCAGTGTCCGGAGCAAGTATGGTGGGTCTGACACACCGGTGTCAATGTGTTCTTTTTTCCATTTCCAGGAGTGTATTTTAGGGAGAGTACCCTCTGCTCACAGATCATGTTCTGCCCACTGTAGTCTTCTTCTTTCAATCACTCTCCAAGTATCAGCTTTCTTGAACCACCGACACATACCTTCATTGTGCCTTTTTTCCCATCTTCGTGTTCTGTTTTGTATGCCGCACCATAAGATTTCCTTACAGACTTCCTCTCAAATGCACGGGCGCGCTCTTCCATTGACTGTGTACTTGGCCATGTCTCACAAACATAAATGCGAGCGATTATATTGTGGGGCCGTTAGGAGTACGGAAATTTATATTTGTTTTTCATTCCGTACATTGAAGGGTTAGGTACGACATTAAATAATTTTCGTCGTAGGAATAGCAGATTAACAAGTTCATGTTGTGCGTGTATTCCAGGGGCAACCTTATACTAATGATCACCTAAGACAAAGAACATTAGTAGAATGTCGCCGCTGAAATACACGCAGAACAAGAGAGTAGCTTTTATGGTCTCCGATGTGGATCCTTATAGCATCAGATCTACTGTGACTCCCAAAAAGATGCATATATTTCACAGAGCAACAAATTGTACGAGTACGATATAATGGCTGACCACTGATATGGCTATTAAATCAACAATGACTGGATGAATTGAACCAGATCATGCCTAAACCTTTCACTTCGTATTCCCACAATTTTCATTGCATTTTCCTCTAAACAGAAAGGAAGCAATTTGCGTATACGGTGGAGGCGAACTATACCGACCGTATTCAGTGGTTAACACGCGCCAGAAAGGCAAGGTTCTGGATTAGAGTCCTGGTTCCTGCCACGAATTTTGAAAATAGCGCGCATTCCTCTGCAGTATGAAATATTAATTACGTTAACTTGCGTGCGCACCATGATTCATGTAAGACGCATACACGTCCCTCTGGTTGGTTACAGACCAGTCTCATTGAGGCGTGAGACTGTGATCGATGGACTTTGATGTTAATTACTTAATACCGTCATTACGGTACTTTGAGAGTGAGCGAGAAGCTACTTTTTCTTTTTATAATGTGACGATTGTACGCGCAGGGGCAGTAAAAGAAACCGCAACACAAAAATTTCGTGAGTAGGACTGCAAACGTCAGCTATGTTCTGTTACTCTACAAAACTATTTCGCTCAAGCAAGTGCTCCGAATATCGACCATCAGCATTTCGACTTAAGCTAATAGCGACGGATTGTCGCACATACTCCAACATCCCACATGATTAGTGCTCAATTTCAGGGACTGAGAGAGTCCTGTTTATCAGATATGTTCAAATACCAAACGTAGTCTTACAAACGTGGCTTGCCTCATGACCCAAAAGTTTAAGTCCGGGCACCTCTGGCATCAGAGATGGTAATGAGATTGTACCATTTCATCCATGGCCAACTTGTACATCAACTTAGTTTTTAACTCTCGCGCAAATCGTCACGGCTCCCTCTCTTTCAGAAAATACTCCGTTATACGAATTATCTATGTGATATCTTCAACGAAGTTAATGAAGACACCATTGAGGAATGTATTTCAGACGACTCTTGTCAGTGAAATTGACGTGCAAAACTTCCTGACGTGCAACCAAAGACCCTGAGCCAAAATATTCGGCCGGCCGAGCGGCTCTAGGCGCTTCAGTGTGAAACCACGCGACCACTACGGTCGCAGGTTTGAATCCTGCCTTGGGCATGGATGTGTGTGATGTCCTTAGGTTAGTTACGTTTAAGTAGTTCTAAGTGCTAGGGGACTGATGACCTCAGCTGTTAAGTTCCATAGTACTCAGAGCCCTTTTGAACCAAAATATTCAGAAAACGTCACCGAACAAAGACAGTAAATATGCCATAGGTGCTGGATATTTAGAAGGAGCTGGAAATATGCTAGCGGGAGCTTGATACTCATTTGGAAGAGAACCTTCACTGTAAATTCACCGTCAAGGAAACCTTGGTATTCGAGGTTGGTTACGCAGCGTGTTCAAAATTAATGGCAGTTCCTTGTTTCCTCGTTGAAAGTGCGAGCCGTGAGGCGAAATGTTACCTGTTGGCCTAGAAATGAAAGATCAAGACGTTTGTGGGGTCACATGTGCCAATGAACGCCCTTGTGCGTCGTGAGATAACGGTGAATGTTCACCTAGTCTGCCTAACAACATACCTACGAGAACTGCATCGGTTTCTAATAACAGGCCCCGGGTCGTTTAGAAGTCACGCAATGCTCGCTCGAACTGCCGGAATGAAATGAAATATATTACTTCGATAAACAGTTGTAGGAACGCAAAGAGTCATAAAACACTATGATTCCAATCTTTCGTTGAAGTTAATATGGGGGCTGAAACATGTCATGTCAGCTATCGTGACTGATCGCTCATTTGTTGATCGATCTATCGCAGTATCCGATGTATGCCATTTACGAGAAACTGGAGTTGGATACTTTATCGCGTTAAATGTTCCGGCCTTCAGATATCAGTCGATTCATCCAGTCGTTCTCATATTCTATCCATTATTCTTATGTCTTTCCTACTACCAAACATTATCTATTCTTAGCATGAACAAGAAACATATCGATATCTAACAAGAAAGTCATTTTGGTAATTTCTACGACCTTTAAATTCTCTGCTTCCCAAATAAATTTATGTAGGCTACTGCAACATTAGTATAAACCCCTGCATTTCGTCTCGTGCGTTAATTATCCAGCACAAATACATCTGACGCCGGAATAACACACAAAATCAAGCAGAGAAAATACAAAACTTTCGTTTCCACGGAGAATTCTTTAGAAAAGACTGCCAGCAAGACCACCGACCTATCTCTTCAAATACTGTTGCGTTCATAAGAAATTTACCAAGTTGGCCCGAAGAAAGAGATAATCCGTGGGCCACGATCGGAAGATAAAAGTCTGAGGTACATTTGAACGTTCCACCTTTGTGAGCTTGTGGACATAACATTAAAGGAAATAACCATTAATTTATGAAATACATTCCGTCGTGAAATGGAAGAACGGAAAAAAGAGACACATCTATGTGCTATTCACCAGAAACGATAAACTAATTACGGAAAATATGACTAAGAGTGGACGAGCTAACATTAAAATCACGTTTGTATACGCATCATCTACAAGAAAAAATTTTGTAAGGGTGTAGAAAAATAACCGTTACCTGCCATAATAAGAGATGATTTTATTTAACACACGACTGGTTTAGTTTTTGTGCACATCTTCTCGTTTACGATAGAGAACTGAAGCACCATTTCTCCATTCAATTATCGAACAAACGAAAGGATGGCTGACATAGTGTTTAGTGTATCTGGGATTGTGAAAGAGTTAAGATCCTTAGACGCCAGAAAGGCATCTGGCCCAGACTGTATCCCCGTAAGATTTTATATTGACTATGCTACAAATATAGCACCATTCTTATCCATCATCTATCAGAGATCTCTGGAGCGGCGGGAAGTTCCACGGGACTGGAAGAAGTCGCTGGTTGCAGCAATCTATAAAAAGGGTAGAAAATCGGATCCACATAACTACCGGCCAATTTCACTAATATCGATTTGTTGTAGAATCCTGGAACATATTTTGTGTTCAGACATAATGACTTTTCTAGACTCAGAGAAGCTCATCTGCAGAAACCATCACGGTTTTAGGAAACAACGGTCATGCGAGATACAGCTAGCCCTCTTTGCGCATGATAAACAAGCTCTAGATACCGGCTTCCAGGTTGATGCCATATTTCTCTACTTTCGAAAGGCGTTCGACTCAGTTCCGCACTGTCGCTTGCTACAAAAAGTGCGCGTTTACGGTCTATCCAATGACATATGCGGTTAGATATAAATTTTTCTAACAGACAGGGAACAGTATGTCGTCCTGAACGGGGTAACTTCAACAGAAGAGTAACTTTAGGTGTGCCCCAGGACAGCGTAATAGGTCCTCTGCCTTTTACGATTTACATAAACGATCTGGTTGACAGTGTTCATAGCGGCCTTAGACTGTTCGCCGATGATCCTGTAGTCTACAGGAAATTAGTATAACACGAAAGCTATGAACAAATCAATGAGGATTTGCACAAAATAAACGCGTGGTGTAATGACTTGCAGTTATCTCTCAACATTAGTAAGTGTAACTTACTGCGTATAACAAGGCGAAAATCCACATTAATGTATGAGTGTAAAATAACTGATCAATCTTTGGAAGCGGTAACATCAGTCAAGTATCTGGGTGTGACTATTCGAAATGATCTCAAATGGAATGATCACATAACACAAGTAACGGGTAAGGCGAACTCTAGATTGCGGTTTATTGGTAGAATCCTGAAGCAATGCAGTCCCTCAACAAAGGAAATAGCTTACAATACGTTAGTTCGTCCAGTCTTAGAGTATTTTTCGTCTGTATGGGACCCTTACCAGTTAGGTCTGATTCAAGAGATGAGGAGGTCCAAAGAAGAGTGGCAAGATCTCATAGAAAAGTTTGAAGTGGGACACACTTGCAGATAGACGACGCGCTAAAAAGAAGGGGCTGCTCACTAAATTCCGAAATCCAATCTTCACCGAGGATGTAGAGCATATACACTCCTGGAAATTGAAATAAGAACACCGTGAATTCATTGTCCCAGGAAGGGGAAACTTTATTGACACATTCCTGGGGTCAGATACATCACATGATCACACTGACAGAACCACAGGCACATAGACACAGGCAACAGAGCATGCACAATGTCGGCACTAGTACAGTGTATATCCACCTTTCGCAGCAATGCAGGCTGCTATTCTCCCATGGAGACGATCGTAGAGATGCTGGATGTAGTCCTGTGGAACGGCTTGCCATGCCATTTCCACCTGGCGCCTCAGTTGGACCAGCATTCGTGCTGGACGTGCAGACCGCGTGAGACGACGCTTCATCCAGTCCCAAACATGCTCAATGGGGGACAGATCCGGAGATCTTGCTGGCCAGGGTAGTTGACTTACACCTTCTAGACCACGTTGGGTGGCACGGGATACATGCGGACGTGCATTGTCCTGTTGGAACAGCAAGTTCCCTTGCCGGTCTAGGAATGGTAGAATGATGGGTTCGATGACGGTTTGGATGTACCGTGCACTATTCAGTGTCCCCTCGACGATCACCAGTGGTGTACGGCCAGTGTAGGAGATCGCTCCACACACCATGATGCCGGATGTTGGCCCTGTGTGCCTCGGTCGTATGCAGTCCTGATTGTGGCGGTCACCTGCACGGCGCCAAACACGCATACGACCATCATTGGCACCAAGGCAGAAGCGACTCTCATCGCTGAAGACGACACGTCTCCATTCGTCCCTCCATTCACGCCTGTCGCGACACCACTGGAGGCGGGCTGCACGATGTTGGGGCGTGAGCGGAAGACGGCCTAACGGTGTGCGGGACCGTAGCCCAGCTTCATGGAGACGGTTGCGAATGGTCCTCGCCGATACCCCAGGAGCAACAGTGTCCCTAATTTGCTGGGAAGTGGCGGTGCGGTCCCCTACGGCACTGCGTAGGATCCTACGGTCTTGGCGTGCATCCGTGCGTCGCTGCGGTCCGGTCCCAGGTCGATGGGCACGTGCACCTTCCGCCGACCACTGGCGACAACATCGATGTACTGTGGAGACCTCACGCCCCACGTGTTGAGCAATTCGGCGGTACGTCCACCCGGCCTCCCGCATGCCCACTATACGCCCTCGCTCAAAGTCCGTCAACTGCACATACGGTTCACGTCCACGCTGTCGCGGCATGCTACCAGTGTTAAAGACTGCGATGGAGCTCCGTATGCCACGGCAAACAGGCTGACACTGACGGCGGCGGTGCACAAATGCTGCGCAGCTAGCGCCATTCGACGGCCAACACCGCGGTTCCTGGTGTGTCCGCTGTGCCGTGCGTGTGATCATTGCTTGTACAGCCCTCTCGCAGTGTCCGGAGCAAGTATGGTGGGTCTGACACACCGGTGTCAATGTGTTCTTTTTTCCATTTCCAGGAGTGTATTATTACCACCAACTTTCAAATCGCGTAATGATCATCAAAATGGTTGAAATGGCTCTGAGCACTATGGGACTCAACTTCTGAGGTCATCAGTCCCCTAGAACTTAGAACTACTTAAACCTAACTAACCTAAGGACATCACACACATCCATGCCCGAGGCAGGATTCGAACCTGCGACCGTAGCGGTCGCGCGGTTCCAGACTGTAGCGCCTAGAACCGCTCGGCCACCTCGGCCGGCTAATGATCATCATTCAATGATAAGGGAAATTAGAGCTCGTACTGAGGCGTTCAGACAGTCGTTTTTCCCTTGCGCGATCCGCGAGTGGAACAAAAAGGGGGGGAGGGGGATGGAATATGACATTGGGCGAATTGTGCCCTCCGCCACACACCGCTTGGTTGCTAGCGGAGTATATATTTAGATGTATGTAGTTGTAGATGTTTAAATTCTAGTGCATGTTTCCAGAGTCTGTGTTGGATATCACGCTTTAAATGAAAAACAAATAATGTGATGATGACTAAAAAGACACAAACAAAACATTTGGAAGTAGTTAAGCAACAATTGTTGCAAATTATTATAGTACTTAGATAAAGCTGGTGTATCCACATCGTCTTCACATTACATTTATCACATTTGTTACAAATATGTTATGTTTCTTTTTTTACACGTTAACAGCGTATTAGTCACCATTCTAATTATTGGTGGTTCCATGTTATATCTTCCATAAAGCAGTGGCACTTCAGACACACACCCACTCACAAGGTGTTTACATTTATGTGAAAAGCTGTCTGCTGCAGTCCGGAACCGCGAGACTGCTACGGTCGCAGGTTCGAATCCTGCCTCGGGCATGGATGTGTGTGATGTCCTTAGGTTAGTTAGGTTTAAGTAGTTCTAGGTTCTAGGGGACTGATGACCTAAGATGTTAAGTCCCATAGTGCTCAGAGCCATTTGAACCATTTGAAAAGCTGTCTCTGGGCCCAGCGTCATAGCTGGGAAGAAACAACAACTAATATTCTAGTAGTGAATGCATAGGTGCATAGGTCTCGATAGCTGGAAGTCTATGGCACGTTTCTTGGCTGATTGGTATTTTAAGCTTTTATTTTATTTTCACAAGCTGCGACATGGGTCGCGGATTAAAACAATGGTCAAGGAAGTGTTGGATAAATTTCTTTTATTTCCGTGAATAATCACAAACCATTTGGTTCTTAGACTACCGGGTTTGGTCAGCAGTGTCCGTCTTCAGACCTGTTTTATAATATGTACGAAAATACTAATTCATGAGCTGTAGTGTTATTGACAGTACGACTATACCGGCACTTTGACCTAGTTTACACTGTATTTTAAACAGGTGCGACGAATATAAGCTGATTTTGTGTATATTTTGTGACGATGCCGCTGTGGCTTTATTTTAGTAGAAAATATTATAAAACAGATCTGAACACAGTCACTGCCGGCTGAATCCAGTCAAACATTTTGTGATCATTGACGGAAATAAAAGAGATTTGTTTTTTTTTTCTTTTATTACTTCTCGGCGTCGAGACGGGATAATTCGCGTTTATTTTACGAAAGGCGGTTTTCTGTGTTGTCTATCTCTTAACTAGGACATGTTTAACATGATTCATGTGTTAAGTCTTTAACAGGCCAGACTAACTTTTAACCGCAAGCTAAGAACGGTATAGCGCGGCTTTTCTGCTCTTTTCAATCGTAAGCTCTATGTATTACGACACGCAATTTTCTAAAAAAAACTCTGTCAATGTGATACAATTCTGATATGTTAATTGTTAATACATTCTAGTACATACAAAGTCGAAATTCGTTTACGCGAACATATTATTAAACAAACATCTGAAGAAGGCAGAAATTACAATTTATAAAAATGGTGGGGTTATTCCAACCAGTCAAGAGGTTATTATGCCCAGTGCTTTTTAGTGTCAAAATCACAAACATTTACCACACATAAACTTTTTCGTCTTTTTGCACCCACACTCACTTCATGAAACCATGTAGCACACTTCATCCAGTGAAGCTGCCAGTCAAACTTGTTATCGCTTCCTTCATATCGTTCTCGGACCATGAAGCACTTGACTTTCTCCTATTTGCATGTATAGATCACCTGAAAAGAAAGCAAGAAAACTTCTTCTTTAGAATTTCGCAGTAAAATATCAGTTAAACTAATAATTTGACTGATCGGAACAGGACGAAACAGCCCCATGTGCAAACATTTCGAAAGACGCAGCAAATTAGACCTTTGCGCAGAAAGCCAGCAATATTGATGGTACACACATTGCATAACTTGTGGTCTTATGCAAGTAACAATAAGAGTCTAAAATATCAGGTCATTGTGCATGATACTCCTTAATTTGTTAGGCTGTATTATTTAACTATGGCAATAATTCATCAGAATTCGCTTGTTCTTCTGTCGTGTTAATAATGTAACAAAAGACACCTGTATTACAACCACATGCAGCGAGACAGAAATAATGACTCACACTGACGGCAAAACGACCTTGACTCTGGTGAGGCACTAGTGCACTGCTGCGTCATTTCGTATTTCAGGTGGATAGCCTCGTGAGCGAAATAGCATCGCTGTGCCCTATGTCTCTGAAAACTGAAAGGCCCTTCTGGCCCCTTCACTTCCGCTGCAAAGCCCATCAGTTCCTTTTCCAATCACTTTTTTTAACTTTTTCTGTTAGTATTTCAACGTGCAAATATGACGTGTAGTCATTTCATTTCTGTTATGGAACACGGGGCAACAATCGGTGATTGAGTTCACAGTACTTAAATGTCTAGGGATTTTCATCGGTGAAGGGATGGATTTCTTTTCTTAATACTAAGTTTCGCCCACTGTAAGCGGCGGCTCCATTCGGCCGGCTTCATTCGGCCGAGGCAGGGTGGCCAGGGATCACGTCATTGTGGCGAGTCGGTGACCTTCCCGGAAGGAAGCGAGGACTACGTGAAAGCGGTAAAGGGCAGGCCAGCCTCCGTCTTTTGAGTTGCCGCCAGGTTTCCCCGACTCTGCGCAGGCCAAATGGCTTTACTTCTCGCTCTCTGTGTTGCTAGAAGCGTTTCTTCGTGGTCATATGACAGAGTGCTGGTGTGCGGCGCCCGCACTGCTTGGGGTGTTAGGGTTAGCAGAAACTGCCCTCTGGCTCTGCGAGACGCCCGCCGGGTAGGCACCGCACGTAAACCAGCAAATTTTCATGTCCGGTCACTGCACCTCACGCTTGAGTTGTCTCACACAAAGGCCTGTGATCGGTGGGTGGTCTGCGCATTTTGGTTCTGGCGGACGCCTTGAGAATGGTACAGGGTGTTTTTCTCTTGTTGTAGCGGGAGCAGAGAGCGTCTGTTTCGAGGTCATGATTGGTGCGGTTCCAATGCTAAGACAGAATCGACAATTTTCGAGAGCAACGGGACGGGTGTCCATGTTGTGGTGAAAAAGAGAAAGGCCTCAAGGATCGCTTTTGGACTGTCGATGAGTGAATTTTCTTTACCTCTTCCATATCCATGGAGAGATTCATACAGAGTTGTGCTCTCAGGATGCCCAGTCGAAAACAGACTTTGCACGCGGCTGCAAATTAAATCATGCTTCAATCCGGAGTACGGCGGACGGGATTTGGCAGCTGATAACTCTTGCAGCTTCGACGTTGTCACCATACACCTGTCGGCTACACTTCACACGTCTGCAGTTTTGGTAAAGTGTCGCAGCACGGGCAGATAGGGAATTCTGAGCTATATTACCACCATTTGCTGCCTTGTTGCCATATACAGTAGCAGCAATCAGCGTCTCTCTGTTTATATTCAAACCCATGTCTTTTCTGAGTGTGTTCAATCTCTGTTTTGAGTTAGGTAAAGTCCACGTTAGTATTAACGACCCTCCACTCAGTAGATTCCACGGCTTGCTTGCTGTAGCCAAACAAGGAACGCAGACATGGTTCAAATGGCTCTGAGCACTATGGGACTTAACTTCTGAGGTCATCAGTCCCCTAGAACTTAGAACATAACTAACCTAAGGACATCACACACACCCATGCCCGAGGCAGGATTCGAACCTGCGACCGTAGCGGTCACGCGATTTCAGACTGTAGCGCCTAGAACCGCTCGGCCACCCCGGCCGGTAACACAGACATGTTCTGTTAGCAAACCAGCAGCAAATGTTGTTCATGTTCGAGATTTTTGTATACTCTGTCATTCTAATATTTTGTGTCAAGATCCAAGAATCAGTATTGTCCTTATAGAAGCTGTTCTAGCGTAGCACATAGTCTTATTGGTTCATGATCATCAGTTTAACTTCATCTCCAGTGTCACATATTTTGGCGGGGTTATCACATAAGTTCTTTAACAATTGCATTTATGAAAAATTAACCACCTCATTAGGGCCAAAATAAATTAGCGTACGATAACCACACTACAGTGCCAAAGTCCATCTGAGGGTGACGGATATCAAAATTCTTCCCTTTTGATACTGAGGAAAGTTAGTCAGCCCTAAACAGGACCCAACACAGGATAACTTTCAAGATTTTGTTAATGTTTCTGCAGTCTACATTCCGCC
Organism: Schistocerca cancellata; assembly: GCF_023864275.1. NCBI lineage: Eukaryota > Metazoa > Arthropoda > Insecta > Orthoptera > Acrididae > Schistocerca > Schistocerca cancellata. Next base: position 927,196,997 of record NC_064626.1, on the reverse strand, counting down.
CATTGGGAACAATACTTCAGTATTCCATCTTTGTGATCCGAAGCAGTTGGCGTGTAGAAAAATCCTTTGGTAGGAGTAGCGATGGTTTGAATGCTCTACATTCAGAAGCGAATGGTACTTATCACGTGAAGTCGTCAGTGCACTTCACTTCCAATGTCCCAGAAATGTAAGCGTCCTGGTAGATGATCCTTTAATGTATTTCGCAAAGTTGTTCCTGTGTATGGGGCCACTAACGATGTGAAACTGCAGCAGCTTGATTCTCTCTTGTAGTAATCAGCATGTAATGCAGATGTAGCACCAATCAAGAACGGTAGAAAATATTTTAACTCATTAAATGTGACAGAAACCGAACTGCATAGCATCTGAGTACTCATCATGAAATATTAATCTCCGAGGACGAAAATGTGAAGCATGAGTGGATAATTTTCCTAAGTAGTGTACAGTACAAGTTAGACCAGAGCAAGGTTGTAAGGAATAGGGAAGGCACAATGGTGTACAGTAGCCATGTTAGGCAGTTGCTACGAAAGCAAAGACAGTTGTACCACAAGTTTAAGCAAAGTGAAGGTCTTCCTGTCAAGTGAAAGCTGAACGAAGCCAAAGTGAGAGTAAGGAGAGAATTCCGAGAAACGTTCAATGAATTTGAAAGTAAATCTTTTGTCAGTCGACCTGATCAAAAATACCATGAAGTTATGGTCTCAGTAAAGTCAATAAGAGGAACGAAACAATTTGTTCAGTTGCTCACTGACCATACTATCTTCTAACATTCTGCGTGGTGTCTGTTTGTTCTATATCGTGTCTCCCTACCACTTTCGCGCAACGACGCTCTGAGCGTGTTTTTTAGGGAGTTGACTAGTTTGAACCTGGGACCTGTTGCTGGTAAGGAGACGCCAGACCACACATGACATGTAGAATTCAGAAGAGTTCAGTGAGACTAGCCATGATATAACCAAATACTTAATGATTTCAGCGTCAGCTCCACTGCACTCCCTGTAAAAGAATCTTAATACTAACTAAATTTAGTGGAAGGGGTTCAAGGCTTTCCTATTTTTAGTTAGCTGGTAAAATAACGTCGAAAAAGCAGTTAAGTTTACCATTGGAAATTTTATTCTACTGACAAAACATTGTTTATAAATTGCACTATTGATAAAAGGAAATGTTTTATAACAGGATGGTAAAAACCAATTGCGTTCAACAAAAATGTGAACGAATATTCCCTGAATGGGTTTCCAAGTTCTACAACGGATCGAAGGATGACCTATGCCATATCACATCTATAATCTAGGTTTAAATTAAATTTCTTAAGAGAGAAAACTCTCAAAATGGTCTACAGTGACCCTCAATTATCTTTAATTACTCATCTAACTTGTCGTAAATTACAGTGGCTGATGTGGCTTCTCAATAACTATATAACAGAAAAATCATCGCGTTTCAGATTTTTACTTCAAGTGGCAAATGTGAACACCATGAGCTTTAATTGACGATCGACACTAGTATTACGCAAAAAGGGGTGTAACAGATGAGACTTCTGCAGTTCTAAGTGAAGCTTTATGCGCTGTTATGCGGCATCGCGTGCGTTCATTACCTTGTCGGTGTTCGTCAGGGGGCGGCGAGCAGCACAGCTCCGCTCACCTCGCCGTCTCGGAAGCAACTCTCCTAACTTCTCCTTACTACAATTTACCGAAGTTGGTTTAAAAAAACTATCTGGCTGTGTTTTCATCTGACCAATCAGGGTCTCAATGTTAACCTTAAGCTCCGCCTACCAAAAATTCCGTCTAGCCAATGAGAAACGTTATACTTTTCGTGGTGGGGCAATGTTTTTAAAGTTTGCAACGAACAGAGACGCGAAAAAGTCTCACGCTAAAACTTGCAGCTGGTGTGGTCCTTTAGTGTTATCGTAAGATCTATACTGTTCTTCTGGAGGGCTCTATCTTTTAACATGGGCTGGGGGGTGGTCCTAACGTAACAGAGGCGCGGAAAAGTCTCACACTAAAACTTGCAGCTGATGTGGTCCTTTAGTGTTATCGTAGGATCTATACTGTTCTTCTGGAGGGCTCTATCTTTTAACATGGGCTGGAGGGTGGTCCTAACGTAATAAAGACGCGAAAAAGTCTCACGCTAAAACTTGCAGCTGGAGTGATCCTAGTGGTTAGCTGGTGACGTGGGTGTCCAGTCCGTCCCTTATCGTAGGGCCTTCTAGCTTAGCACTGTTCTGCTCTCGGCTTCTGTTCGCGTTTCTCCCCTCGGAACTGCGTCTGTCTCACGGTGGGAAGGTATGACATGCATTTAGGCATTCTTGTGTTAGTCTGTGGTATTCCATTTGCTCACTCGTTACTCGTATTACTTTGGTTAATTTAATGTCACGATTTATTCGGAGCTATGTGACATACTACTGGATTTGCTTATCATGTCAGGGTTTTCATGGAAGGTGTTGGATTTGCCTGACACCTTACATCTCAGAAACAGAGGATGACAAAGACATGGTCGAAATACCGGATTCGATTGTTTCTTTTAGTCATCACAACGAAACGGGCCAAGCAGAGTCGTTTTAAAAAGGTCACATTCATGACGCGTCTCAGATGGTACTTGTTTGAAAGAGGATCTGTTTTCGGTAAGACGCCACGTTCGTCACTTCGACGGCGTCCTGGCAAGCGAACCGACACGCTCTCCTGAGTTGGCTGGTCCATTAGTGGAGACAGGTATGTGAATGTAAAAGCTTAGTTGGCAGAAGTGTGTAATTCGTTCCATTTCAGCCTCAATTATGACAGGGAAGAGTTTTGAGATCACATATTTAGATTCTTTGACTTAGCGTTGGGGTAATTTGATCGTCACTGCTTTGTTTGGACTTGAGCTATCACCCTGCATATCCTTCCGGTGCCTTAAACATCGTGGGTTCACTTTCTGAGATTGTTTGTTCAATACCCCACGTACCGTGTGGAGAACTTTTTTGTGAAGTTCAATACCATCTCAATGGACGAGCCTTTGTGTTCTAGCACACACATTCGCGATCTCTTACCATCTGAATAACGTTGCTACGCGTTTTGTAGTGCGTGAAATTCTGTCTCGAACAAACACCAACATCCAGGGAGAATTACTGCCCGTTCTGAGTTTTCACAAAATATTTATAACTGTGTATCTTTGATGTAGCGGTGCTCACTGCATTCTTCATCCGTTTCCTGTCTGCCTTGCTAATATTAGTGGGTAGAAGAAATTGTTGTTCGCATTTCGTTGTACCAATGTTCGTAGGTAAATCAGAGTTCGTACGGAAAGATACAGGTGATCATTTTTTGCGCGCGCTATATGAGATTGGAATAATAGAGAATTGTGGAGGTGGTTCGATCAACCCTCTGCCAGGCACTTAAATGTGATTTGCAGAGTATCCATGTAGATGTAGATAGTAGAGCAAATATGAATACATGGTCAGTCTCAAATATATGAGGCACATCCAATGAAACAATAATATTTTCAATATCATTAAAACGGAAAAAGTTAATTTACAGTAACTAAATATTTTCGCCTTGAATCTTAAAATTAACAACTTTTAAACGTTTGTTGTAATTCCAACAAACGATATCTCAGTTGACAGCCTTGCACTGTAGCTATCGTCCATGAAACTTAGGTATTTGTATCTGTTCAAATGGTTCAAATGGCTCTGAGCACTGTGGGACTTAACATGTGAGGTCATCAGTCGCCTAGAGCTTAGAACTACTTAAATCTAACTAACATTCATGCCCGAGGCAGGATTCGAACCTGCGACCGTAGCGGTCGCGCGGTTCCAGACTGTAGCGCCTACAGCCCCTCGCCCACTCCGGCCGGCCTACCCCCAAGGAACAAACCCCTACTAATGCGTCAAATCTGCCTTTTCGACATACGTTCCGAGAATCGTTAAATATCTCAAAGCTTTCTGCTTTTGGTTTCTGCCAGCTCTCGGTCCCTAGAAACACACACACACTCGCACACGCACATGCACACACATGGATATAAACACACACACACACAGATATAAACATCATGAATAGACGTTAGTTTTCAACACTTACTTCGTTAGCTTGGCAACATGTAGGTAAACAAACCAAACAGGAGGAAACACATAATGAACTTAACTCACAATATTTACGTCGTGAAAAGCACAATGTTCGAACAAATAGCCATAACTAGTGGCAAAAGAATAATAGTGCACCACAAAGAAGAAGGAGTAACACGGTGAACAGTGTGAAAAGAAAAGTTCGGAATACAAAATTGTGCTAATGTTTCGGAAATGAAACGGTAGTGACACCTCCAGACCACATGATAGGAAATACAAATGCCAAGAAACTGTAAGTAATTACTTATTTACATAAAATAACGCGACGTCAACTATTTGACAGTCTAAAAATAACAAAACTGTGTCGTTCTAGATACCTCTGAAGATGTAAGAAAGAGGCTAAACGTGTCTGGGGAAAAAAATTAAGTTGCACGATGAAAAAGGAGTTTTATTCATTAAACAAATACTTTTGAGCGGCGCTCTCAAGGTAACGATGCTATACACTTTAATGTTTGTACTCGAAGAAGGCATACCCGTTTACGGTAATTTGGGTTATTCGGTCGTGTAGTGTTTGGTTCTGGGCGGTCGCTGCCATACTTTAACTTTTTAAGGGAATTTTTATTTTAAGAGGTCTGTATTTGCTCCAATGTAGAAGTGTAACCTTTTCCGCTTGCGTTACGTAAATGAGCACAAACAGAGTACGAGTTGCTACTCTTTACATTTCATGTGTATTGTAAATAATAACGCCGAACCCTGAATTATTTGAGCTGGAAAATATTTTGTGCATTGTCATCAGGAAATGGTCTCAGTTTTCGCAAGTCTTTGATCACTTTTTAGCTTGGAGATGCGGCTACCATTCACGTAACGCTCTCAACACAGAGAGCCGGCCGGTGTGGTCGGGCGGTTCTAGGCGCTTCAGTCTGGAACCGCGCGACCGCTACGGTCGCAGGTTCGAATCCTGCCTCGGGCATGGCTGTGTGTGTTGTCCTTAGGTTAGTTAGGTTTAAGTAGTTCTAAGTTCTAGGGGACTGATGACCTCAGATGTTATGTCCCATAGTGCTCAGAGCCACTTCAACCAACCTCTCAACGCAGCTTAATTGAATTTAATAAGATTATTTCCGTCTGTATTATGCTTAGTTATCGTAGGACCATTTTTCGTTTATTTGAATTTTACTTTCTTCGATAAATATTATTCAATATAATTGTCTGCCGACATCAACTACAAGTTAGAATAAACCCATTTATAGTAATTATTCATTTACCTTTTTTTAATATGTTTGTTCACAGTTATAACTAATGCAAGATCACAGCTACAGGTTATTATTTGCAGCGAGTTAGCTACTGGGCATGAAAGCAGATGTGTGTGGCTCGACCCTTCGACATTATCCAGCTAACATTATCCAGCTATTCTTTTTAAACAAAATCTTGCACAGCCCAGTTACCAAAGCTACGGGAAAATCGGGTAAAATTGCAGTGGTTTGCTCCTATGGAATTCTGGTTAGAGAGCAACTACTCAACTGAATATCCATTAGGTTACATCGCGTCATCAACTTAGAATCTTTACCAGGCTGAATAATAGAGCAGGAAGAGAAGATCTAGTAAGTGCGAGAGCTTTAAGGATATGCTCAACAAACTGCAGTAGCAGACGTTGTTAGAGAGGCGTTATGCATCACAAAGAAGTTTATCTTTAAAATTCCTAAAGCGTGCGTCCCGGTAAGAGTCGGGAAACACGTTCCTTGCACCCACATACAGCGGACAGGCAAAATAATGTGAACACCTGTACTTACTTGGAAATGGTTTATCAGTAAGGTGTCGGACCCCCATTTGCCCGTAATACAGCTGCGTTTCTACTTGGAATTCTGGTATATAATGATTGTATAGTCTCTAGTGAAATGTTACGCCACTCTTCGATCAGAATCTCTTGTAACTTCTGTTGTGACGAGGGAGACGGAAATCTGCTCCGGAGTCTACGCTCCAACACCGCCCACAAGGGTTCGATAATGTTCAAGTCCGGGGTCTTTGCTGGCCTGGGAAGAGGCTGCAGTTCAGTTGCATGCTCCTCATACCACGGTTGTACTATCCTGGCGGTGTGAATGGGTGCGTTAACGTCCTGAAATATGCCATCATTGTGAGGGAACAACTTTTGAATCATGGGGAGCGTCTGATCATCTAAAATGTTCACATAATCGTTGGCTATAACACGACATTTGAGATTAATAATGGGACCAGCAGAATACCATGATATGGCTGCACACACCATCACACTTCCACCTCCTTTCTTAATCACTGGAATCAAACAATCAGGACTGTAGCCTTCTTTTGGCGTTCTCCAGACGTAATCCCGGCCCGATGTTAGAAATATCGAAAACGCTGATTCGCCGGATTCGGACCATATGATGTATTTGCACCAATCAGCCGTCCAGGATTTATGCTCCTGACACCATGTTTTACGCTTCTTTGGGTTGGTTGTCGTCACTAATGGTTTCGGTATAGCAGCTCGTCCATGAATGTTCGCTTTATGGAGTTCTCGGCGGACAGTGTCGACAGATAGAGGGTTTCGAAGATGGCTGTTGAGCTGTGCAGTCACTTTAGCCGCCGTAGTTCCCTGTTGTTTTGACACAATTCTTATTAGCGTACGACGATCTCTGTAATTTAGTTTTTATTTGCGCCCACTTTTACGTTTTACGTTTACACGATGATGTCTTTCCATGTTTTCTGTAGGCTGTCATAACTGTTGAAACAGTTGCTTTTGAAACATTCAATAAGTTGGCTGTCTTGACTACTGGTGCTCTAGCTAATAAAAAAAATGCCTCTGAGCATTATGGGACTTAACATCTATGGTCATCAGTCCCCTAGAACTTAGAACTACTTAAACCTAACTAACCTAAGGACATCACACAGCACCCAGTCATCACGAGGCATCTAGCTAAACGAGCCCCCATAATCCTCCCTGTTTGGAACTCTGTTAGGTTTTTCATTGCACGTCGACCTCGGCCTCTGAGTGCAAATACGAAGTGTGAACTACTCGTAAACAATCTGCACTGATTCCTAGTCCGTCTCTGTGCTGAACACGCACAGTCCAGCGCGGCACGTATTTTACCTGCGTTGTTGACCGTGAAACAAACCACCCCATTACTGCTAGCCTCCATTTCTTTGGCATGTGGAGAGGACGTAGCAGGCGCTCCTCATCCTCCTTGCAAGTGTCTACCCCGAGAACCAAGGAGTATATACTGAAATGACAAATGTTATGGGATACCTCCTAACATCGAGTCGGACGTTCTTTTGTCCGGCGTAGCCCAGCGACGCGACGTGGCATTGACTCAAAAAGTCGCTGAAGTTCTCTGCAGTAATACTGAGTCGTGTCTGCCTCTACAGCCGTTCATAATTGCGAAAGTGTACTGGTGCAGGATTTTGTGCAAGGACTGGTCTCTCGATTACGTCCCATAAATCTTTGACGGGATACATGTCGGGTGATCTAGGGGGCCAAATCATTCGCTCGAATTGCGCAGAATGTTCTTCAAAACAGAAGCAAACAACTGTGGATTGGTGACATGGCCCATTGTCATTCATAAAAGTTCCATCGTTTTTTGGGAACATGAAGTCATGAATGGCTGAAATGGTCTCCAAGTAGACGAACAGAACCAATTTCAGTCAATCTCTGGTTCAGTTGGACCAGAGGACTCCGTCCATTCAATGTAAACACAGCCAACACCTTTACGGGGCAACCACCATCTTACACGGTGCCTTACTGGCAACTTGGGTCCGTAATCGTGGAGTACGCGTGACACTTGAACCCTACCGATAGCTCTTAGCAACTGAAATCGGAACTAGTGTGACCATACCATGGTTTTCCAATTGTCTAGGGCCCAACCAACACGGTCGTGATCTCAGGAGAGGCGTTGCAGCCGATATCGCGCTTTTAGCAGAGGCACCCGCGTCTGTCGTCCGTTGCCATAGCCCATTAACGCCAAATTTCACTGCATTGTCCTAACTGATATGTTCGTCGTATGTCCCAATTGATTTCTGAGGTTATTTCAAGCAGAGCTTCTTGTCTGCTAGCACTGACAAGTATACGCCAACGGCGCTGCTCTCCGTTGTTAAGTGAAGGCAGTCAGCCAATGAGTTGTATGTGCTGAGTGATAATGCCTGAAATTTGGTATTGTCGACATACTCCTGGCGATGTGTGCCTCTTAATATTCAATTCCCTAACGATTTTCGAAATGTAATTTCCCACGCGTCGAACTCCAACTTCCATTCCGCGTCCAAAGTCGGTTAATTGCCGTCGTGCGGTCATAATCACTGTGAGAAACCTTTTAATATGAATCACCTGAGTACAAATGACAGCTCCGTCAATGTATTGCCTTTTTATACCTTGTGTACGCAATACTACAGCCATCTGCATACGTGCATATCTCTATCCCATGACTTTGTTACTTCAATGTATTCCGCGAATAATTTCAGCTGTACACAGGCTTCCTTCATCTGTTGAGTTTAAAATATTCTTCGCAGATGTGTTCGCAGATCAGCTGACAAAAAAAAAAAAAAAATGGCTCTGAGCACTATGGGACTTAACATCCATGGTCATGAGTCCCCTAGAACTTAGAACGACTTAAACCTAACTAACCTAAGGACATCACCCAACACCCAGTCATCACGAGGCAGAGAAAATCCCTGACCCCGCCGGGAATCGAACCCGGGAACCCGGGCGCGGGAAGCGAGAACGCTACCGCACGACCACGAGCTGCGGACATCAGCTGACAGTCCACCCTCGCTGCAGACGCCGTTGATGTAAGAATATCAAAATTTTAAGAAGAGGCCGTCTCACCAGACGGAATAGAAAGCTCTGCAGACGTCGAAGGGCTCCTTAGTGGTTCCTGCGACAATATGGCTCGCTTTTACCAAAGGCTGACACGCGATCTGTATCAGAATCAGGTAAACAACCTTCTCGATGAAAGCTTCCTGGCAGATTAAAACTGTGTGGCGGACTGAGACTCGAACTCGGGACCTTTGCCTTCTGCCGGCAAATGCTCTACCAACTGAGCTACCCAAGCACGACTCACGCCCCGTCCTCACAACTTTACTTCTGCCAGTACCTCGTCTCCTACCATCCAAACTTTACAGAAGCTCTCCTGCGAGCCTTGCAGAAATAGCACTCCTGAAAGAAAGGATATTGCGGAGACATGACTTTGCAGGCACTGCCAGGAAGTTTCATATCAGCGCACACTCCGCTGCAGAGTGAAAATCTCATTCTGGAAACATCCCCCAGGCTGTGGCTAAGCCATGTCTCCGCAATATCCTTTCTTTCAGGACTGCTAGTTCTGCAAGGTTCGCAGGAGAGCTTGTGTAAAGTTTGGAAGGTAGGAGACGAGTTACTGGCAGAACTAAAACTGCGAGGACGGGGCGTGAGTTGTGCTTGGGTAGCTCAGTTGGTAGAGCACTTGCTCGCGAAAGGCAAAGGTCCCGAGTTCGAGTGTCGGTTCGGCACACAGTTTTAATCTGTCAGGAAGTTTCATATCAGCGCACATTCCGCTGCAGAGTGAAAATCTCATTCTGGGAACCTTCTCGATGTTTAATTCACTCATTACAGCAGAATCAAGTACTATTAGTGCAATGTTTGATCGCAGTGTAGCAGTTGACTACTTTACAGGGAAGATGTAATCTGCAGCAGATGGAACAGGTATTTCGAGCTCCGGAGACAGGCTGACAGCTGGCTGCCTCAGCGGCGTTAGCTAGCGAGCTGGACCCGTTACCCTGGCTGGCTGGCTGGCAGGAAGCCGGCAGCCTCCGCAGCAAGTGTGCGAGACGGCCCGGCGCGTTCTGGGAGACTCAGTCAAGGACGCCCGCCTGCTTACGGCCGCGGCCGGTATTTAGGACTCGCGTCTATCAACGAGCCAGCCTTATTCAATAAACACCGTTCTCCAGCTACAGCCTTGTTCAGGCCTACATTATACCGTCCTATCAACTAAAGCAACAATTATTACGTCGATTAGACTCAAATAAGAGTGAATCAAGTGGAGACGTTCCATCTGTTTGTATTGTAAACGGAGAGCAGGCTAGAGACTGATGGCGTTCTGTCCAAATTGTTATTTACACTGAGGTGACAAAGGTCATGAGACAGCGACAGGCTGACATACAGATGGCGGTAGCATCGCATTCACAAGGTATAAAAGCACAGTGCTTTGGCGGAACTGCGCACCTAAAAATCTTGATTAGAACCCAATATCAAAAAACAAAACTTAAATAAACAAAACTTAAATCTTATGTTAGCTTTCGTTAAACCAGAGTTACAAAATGCAAGTAAATCAACCCATCAATTGCTAAGGGCTGTAACACAATATACTCCCGTGTCCTTCAAAAGGGATCCTCGAGTTAGCATACATTGCAAAAGTGACTGAACAAAATTATTTTGAAAACGGTATGAAAACCCATTCTCAAACATCCAATGACACTAATATTCACAATATAGACACCCAGTATAGTTATTGTCACTCATCCTGATAAAGACTTAATCGATTAAACTTAAACTCAGTTCTACATGGAGAACAGAGTAAGTACGAGGGCGTGGTGAAAAGTAGTGCCTCCGATTTTTTTGTGTGAAATCTATTAAAGCCCTTTAAGTAAAACAAACTTTGTTATTATTATATAGTCTGTTAAGTAAGAGCGTTGTCGTCATTACACATATCTGGTGAAAAATATCTCCTTAGTTCTTCCACAGCGCAATAGAGGTTACCTTTGTCCTTCATGAACTGTCTATAAATCATTAGTTTATTTCGAATTTTTGACTGAGATACATAAAAAGAAACATAAGAGCAATTTACGCTTCGCGTTTTGTGGCTGTATTTCGTTGTAGTCATCCCAAAGGTCCGAAAATGAGTTATGCTGAAGCTTCTAAATACATGGGGAAATCAGAGTCATTTGCACAAAAGTGGATAAGGCCCCATAAATTGGTTAAAAACATGTGTGGCTTTACCGAACGTGGTTTAGTCAGTAAAGTGACTTTACAAGGCGACAAAGTGATTTTTAACATTTTTAACCCATTCTTAACATAGCGTCAAGCACAAGTAAAATTCACTTTGAAACGGCATCAACGCAAATTGGAGGTATCTTCACCGTGAATACTCTTCTAGCAACAGTTTATCGAAGGCCTTTGCAGGAGAGAAGTGTTTCTGATGATTGGAAAAAAAGCACATCTCATTCCCTTTTCCAAAATGGGTCGCCGAACACACGCACGAAACTGTAGGCCGACATCTCTGTCGTCGCCCTGTTGTACAATTTTGGAACATTTTTTATACTAGAATGAGAGTTCTGGAGGTCGAAAAACTCATATGCAGAAACCAACCTGGGTTTGGAAAACAACGACTGTGTGAAACCCAGCTGACTCTGTTCGTCCACGAGACCCAGAAAGCGGTGGACGTAGGCGCTCTGCTGTATTCCGTGTCCTTTGACTTCCGGATACGGTTCCGCACTGTCGCCTAACGAATAAAATAAGGGCATACTGAATACCAGACAAAATGTGGGGCTGAGTTAAAAATTTTCTAGCAAACACAATACAGCATCTCATTCTGAACGGGGAGAAGTCTTCGGACGTAAAAGTAACGTCGGACGTGCCCCAACGGAGCGTTGTAGGACCATTACTTTTCACAGTATACATAAATTACCCAGTAGACAACTTCGAAAGTTCCATGAGACTTTTCGCGGATAAATCTATCGTATGCGCTGTACCACTGTAGCACACAAGCGGCTTGGAGTGAAATTGCGTGCTTATGGAATATCGTCTCAGTTATATGAATGGATTCGTGATTTCCTGTCAGAGAGGTCACAGTTCGTAGTAACTGACGTAAAATCATCGAGTAAAAGAGAATTTATTTCTGGCGTTCCCCTGCGTAGTGTTATAGGCCCCTTCCTGTTCCTTACCTATACAGGGTGTTACAAAAAGGTACGGCCAAACTTTCAGGAAACATTCCTCACACAAAAATAAAGAAAAGATGTTATTTGGACATGTGTCTGGAAACGCTTACTTTCCATGTTAGAACTCATTTTATTACTTCTCTTCAAATCACATTAATCATGGAATGGAAACACACACCAACAGAACGTACCAGCGTGACTTCAAACACTTTGTTACAGGAAATGTTCAAAATGTCCTCCGTTAGCGAGGATACATGCATCCACCCTCCGTCGCATGGAATCCCTGATGCGCTGATGCAGCCCTGGAGAATGGCGTATTGTATCACAGCCGTCCACAATACGGGCACGAAGAGTCTCTACATTTGGTACCGGGGTTGCGTAGACAAGAGCTTTCAAATGCCCCTATAAATGAAAGTCAAGAGGGTTGATGTCAGGAGAGCGTGGAGGCCATGGAATTGGTCCGCCTCTACCAATCCATCGGTCACCGAATCTGTTGTTGAGAAGCGTACGAACACTTCGACTGAAATGTGCAGGAGCTCCATCGTGCATGAACCACATGTTGTGTCGTACTCGTAAAGGCACATGTTCAACATTACCTTCCTTCAATTGGGCCAACTGGCGGTGAATCGAGGAAGTACAGTACATACTGACGAAACTAAAATGAGCTCTAACATGGAAATTAAGCGTTTCCGGACACATGTCCACATAACATCTTTTCTTTATTTGTGTGTGAGGAATGTTTCCTGGAACTTTGGCCGTACTTTTTTGTAACACCCTGTATAACGATTTAGGAGACAATCTGAACACCCATGACAGGTTGTTTGCAGATGGTGTCATTTATCGACTAATACAGTCATCAGAAGATCAAAACAAATTACAAAACGATTTATAAAAGGTATCTGTAGGGTGCAAAAATTTGCACTTGACCCTAAATAACGAAAAGTGTGAGGTCATCCACATGAGTTCTACAGAGAATCCGTTAAACTTTGGTTGCACGATAAATCAGTCAAATCTAAAGACCGTAAATTCAACTAAATCCTAGGAATTATAATTACGAACAACTTAAACTGGAAGGAACACATAGAAAATGTTGTGGGGAACGCTAACCAAAGACTGTGTTTTATTGGCAGGACACTTAGAAAATGTAACAGATCTACTAAGGAGACTGTCTATACTACGCTTGTCCGTCCTCTTTTGGAATACTGTTGCACGGTGTGGGATCCTTACCAGATAGGATCGACGGAGTACATGGAAAAAGTTTAAAGAAGGGCAGCACGTTTTGTATTATGGCGAAATAGGGGAAATGATACGGGATTTGGGTGGAGATAATTAAAACAAAGGCGTTTTTCGTTGCGGCGGAATCTTATCACGAAATTTAAATGACCAACTTTCTCCTAACGCGAAAATATTTCGTTGACGCCGACCTACATAAGGAGAAACGACCATCATAATCTACATCTACATCCACACTCCGCCAGCCACCTGACTGTGTGTGGCGGAGGGTACTTTGAGTACTTCTACCGGTTCTCCCTTCTATTCAAGTCTCGTATTGTTCGTGGAAAGAAAGATTGTCGGTATGCCTCTGTGTGGGCTCTAATCTCTCTGATTTTATCCTCATGGTCTCTTCGTGAGATATACATATGAGGGAGCAATATACTGCTTGACTCCTCTGTGAAAGTATGTTCTCGAAACTTCAACAAAAGCCTGTACCGAGCTACTGAGCGTATCTCTTGCAGGGTCTTCATCTGGAGTTTATCTATCATCTCCGTAACGCTTTCGCGATTACTAAATGATCCTGTTACGAAGCGCGCTGCTCTCCGTTGGATATTCTCTATCCCTTCTATCAACCCTATCTGGTACGGATGCCACACCGGTAAGCAGTACTCAAGCAGTGGGCGAACAAGTGTACTGTAACCTACTTCCTTTGTTTTCGGATAAGGGAAATCAGAGCTCGCAAGGAAAGGTACATGTGTTCGTTTTTTCCGTGCACGGTACGGGATTGGAATAATAGAGATTATTGTGAAGGTGGCTCGATGAACCATCTGCCAGGCAGTTAAATGTGATTTGCAGTGTGTCGCTGTAGATGTAGATGTAGACATCTACAGAGAAGTCGCGACGCTAGAAAATCGCAGCGAAATTGAGGAAGACCTGCAGAGGTTCGACGCTTGATGAAGGGAGTAACAGTTGAACCTAAACATAAACAAAATTGTGAATATATAGATTGAAAGACCCTTTATTGTATGATTGCACAGTAGCAGAACAATTACTAAAAACAGTTATTTCCGTAATATATATAGGGGTATGCATAAGGAGCGATTTGAAGTGGACTGACCACATTGAACATATCCCGAGTAAAGTTGATGCCAGATTCGTTGGAAGAAGCCTCAGTAGATGTAGTCCATCAACAAAGGAAGTAGCGCACAAAACACTCGTTCAACGTATACTTTGATAGTAGTCGTCAATATGGGATCTTTACAGATAAATGGTGACTCACAGAGGATATAGAGAAGATCCAAAGGAGAACAGCGCATTTCGTTGAAGGTTCATTTAGTAAGTATGAAATCGTCCTAGAGCTGATCAACCAACTCCAGTGATAAACGATGGAAGAGAGGCGTTGTGAATCACGGCGTAGTTTATTTATAACGTTGCGAGTGCACAAGTTCCTAGAAGAGTGAACCAGTATACTATTGATTCCTCATACATGAACTCGTGTCTCGCACAAAGACCACGAATATAAAATCAAAGATTCTACCCTCTCAGAGGCTTCTCGATAATGGGTCTTGCCGCGAACTTGTTTGCCCTTGGAACAGGAAAGCGGTGGAGGGTCAGTGGTACACGAAGTCCCCTCCACCATACACCATAAGATGGTTCGCGGAGTATATATGTTGAAGTTTGTGTAGATGGTGGTGTGTCAGTCTCTCGGAAAATTATACCCAGATAATTTCATTGGCTGAGATATTTGGAGAAACCGCAAGCCGGGATGAATCCGTATGTATCAAGGTGGAGGTGAATTCACTTGTGAGAGAAAAGTTAATAATTTGCCAGTGACTATGTGTGAACATCATATTCTCCACAGTAACACAGAACTGAAATGAATGCAGCATGAGCACCTCATATCATTTCATGCTTCTGTGTCTGCTTAATGAATATGTTACTATTTTTGTCAGATATTTATTTAACTATTGATTAAAATTGCTACTACATAACCATGGCAATTTAAGAGGTCAGTTGTATATATTAGCTGACAACAGTTTCGAAAACAGGGCGAAACAGGGCCGAACGACCCTTCTATCAAGCAGACCTACGTGATTGTTTAAATAATATTTAATGACTATTTATTTATGAACAAACCTTTATTTATAATTATTGTAAATGCTTCAGTGTGACTAAATGTTCGTAACATTTCTTTATTTACATACTCTAATATATTAGTTTGTCCAGGAAATAATCGAGTTGAATGAGCTCACGTCTGTAGAAGTTAAGAAAAATGTATTTTTGGTGCGGACATCCTTCAGCCAATCACAAAGTAGACAGAAGTAGACAGTGGCGGAACACTGGAGTCAAGTGGAGAGGGACTTTTTTGGGTAGTGAGGTCATGGGAGCGATTCTGGACACTTTCTGGGGAGTTCTTGAAGAAGGCAAACCTGCCTGGGGTATCGTATGCTATTAAATCATATAGATGATAGATGCTCAGCGATGACCTTCATATTTCGAGAGATTTGAATGTACTCCAGTGTAGGACATTTCCCGCTTGCATTACAGAGCTGAGAATAGACAGAATATCAGCTCTTTTTTATTTTATCGCATGTTTGTGAATCATTGTGTTGAACTCTGAACTACTTTGAGATGTTTGGAATTAGTTTCCTGATCTGTGGTATGTTGTGTTCCGGTGTAAGGTCAAGCACCGGCACGCCATAAGGGAACAAGAGAGCAGAGAGGGCTGTGACAAGTCGTCAGCCAATTGCACGCTGACCGACCCCTCCCCAGGACGACAACGCGACAGCAGTGGCCTCTATGTGAAGAGAACGTAAGCACCGCTCATGACTGGTAGCGGCCGACTTCTACAGCAGCATCAAGATCAGGCACTTCAAGACCTGAGACTTAGAAATCGTATATTCTGAAGAGATTTCTTATCTGCGTGTCACCCTATGCTTGCGACACTTCTGTGTTCTTGTCAAAGTTAAGTATTGTCATTGTTCATTTCGTAATAAAACTCATTAATACGATTTGTTTGAATTGTTGTGAAGCGATCCGAGAAAGCAGTTTGTTAATGCCATAATCGCTTTGCTTCTTTTACATGTGAAGCATCTTCTCTGGCCAATTATACAGGGTGAGTCACCGAGCATTACCGCTGGATATATTTCGTAAACCACATCAAATACTGACGAATCGATTCCACAAGCCGAACGTGAGGAGAGGGGCTAGTGTAATTGTTTAATACAAACCATAAAAAATGCACGGAAGTATGTTTTTTAACACAAACCTACGTTCTTTTAAATGGAACCCCGTAAGTTTTGTTAGCACATCTGAACATATAAACAAATACGTAATCAGTGCCGTTTGTTGCATTGTAAAATGTTAATTGCTCCCGGAGATATTGTAACCTAAAGTTGACGCTTGAGTACCACTCCTCCGCTGTTCGATCGTGTGTATCGGAGAGCACGGAATTACGTAGGGATCCAAACGGAACGGTGATGGACCTTAGGTACAGAAGAGACTGGAACAGCACATTACGTCCACATGCTAACACTTTTTAATTGGTCTTTTTCACTGACGCACATGTACATTACCATGAGGGGTGAGGTACACGTACACACGTGGTTTCCGCTTTCAATTACGGAGTGGAATAGTGTGTGTCCCGACATGTCAGGCCAATAGATGTTCAATGTGGTGGCCATCATTTGCTGCACACAATTACAATCTCTGGCGTAATGAATGTCGTACACGCCGCAGTACATCTGGTGTAATGTCGCCGCAGGCTGCCACAATACGTTGTTTCATATCCTCTGGGGTTGTAGGCACATCACGGTACACAATCTCCTTTAACGTACCCCACAGAAAAAAGTCCAGAGGTGTAAGATCAGGAGAACGGGCTGGCCAATTTATGCGTCCTCCACGTCCTATGAAACGCCCGTCGAACATCCTGTCAAGGGTCAGCCTAGTGTTAATTGCGGAATGTGCAGGTGCACCATCATGCTGATACCACATACGTCGACGTGTTTCCAGTGGGACATTTTCGAGCAACATTGGCAGATCATTCCGTAGAAACGCGATGTATGTTGCAGCTGTTCGGGCCCCTGCAATGAAGTGAGGACCAATGAGATGGTCGCCAATGATTCCGCACCATACATTTACAGTCCATGGTCGCTGTCGCTCTACCTGTCTGAGCCAGCGAGGATTGTCCACGGACCAGTAATGCATGTTCCGTAGATTCACTGCCCCTTGGTTTGTGAAACCCGCTTCATCGGTAAACAGGTAGAACTGCAACGCATTCTCTGTTAATACACATTGACAGAATTGCACTCGATGATTAAAGTCATCACCATGTAATTGCTGATGTAGCGACACATGAAACGGGTGAAAGCGGTGACGATGTAGTATGCGCATGACACTACTTTGACTCAGTCCACCGGCTCTCGCAATGTCCCGTGTACTCATGTGTGGGTTCATGGCAACAGCAGCTAACACACCAACTGCACCCGCTTCTCCTGTGACGGGCCTGTTACGGACCCGTTTGCGTGCTACGACCATACCTGTTCCATACAGTTGGCGCTAGATGTTTTGCAATGTGCGGCACGTTGGATGCTTTCTGTCCGGGTACCGTTCTGCATACACCCTGCAGGCTTCAGCTGCATTTCGTCGACACTCGCCATTGATGAGTATCATCTCCGCGTCTTCAGAGTTCGGATATACCATGGTCACAGTTCCTACAACACTACACTATCACAGACGTCTGGTAACACGGTGTGCTACAGTTGGTCTGCGTGCGGAGACGAATGCAGAATAACAATAGCAGCAAGCGCTACAGGCGGACACTGCGACAGCTAGACCAAACCACAACAGTGCACTACAGCCACACTCGTAAACACGGTCGTCATCGTAAACATGTCCCTGCAGATGCTGCTCGCCGACGGTGGCCCGTGTTTGTTACAACACGCAACTGAACGTCGGAGGTTTCAAGCGTCAACTTCAGGCTACAATATCTCCGGATGTAATTAACATTTTACAATGCAACAAACCGCACTGATTACGTATTTGTTTATATGTTCAGATGTGCTAACAAAACTAACAGGGTTCCATTTAAGAAAACGTAGGCTTGTGTTAAAAAACATACTTCCGTGCATTTTTGTATGGTTTGTATTAAACAATTACACTAGCCCCCTCTCCTCACGTTCGGTCTGTGGAATCGGTTCATCAGTATTTGATATGGTTTACGAAATATATCCAGCGATAACGTTAGGTGACTCACCCTGTATATGTTGTAGTTAAAAATATGTTATTATCTTACATTTTCTCTTGTTTTGCAGATTAGAAACAACTTTTGTAGCACAAGTTCCGTGAAATTAAGTTAGCGTTTGGTGTTACTTGCGATTTCCAAATCGTAATCTTATGTTACTATGTTACGTTTTCTCATTTATTTCTCTTGTTCTGCAGATTAGAAACAACTTTTGTAGCAGAAGCTCCGTGAGGTTAAATTATCGTTTGGTGTTACTTACGATTTATTTCCATATCGTAAATAACACAAAACGATAATTTAACGTCACGAAAGTTGTGCTACAAAAGTTGTTTATAATCTGAAAATGAAGGAAAAACATAAGAAAACGTGCTAACATATTTGAAACTACCGGATAATCATTTACTATCTATATAAAAACAAACTTTTATTACAGGCCACTGAAGGTACTTCACGAATAAAAGAAGCGAAACTTATATTGTAAAAAGAAATTGCGTTTCATTTAGTTACAAAGAGGGAACATACATTCACGATTTTTAAGGCGACTAACAGACGACGGAAAACGGGAAAAAATTGCGGCAGTTCTGTCGTCTACATCAGCTACAGAACCTTTTTTATTAAATTATTCATCTACGTCCTATTTTATATTTCTGTGTATTTTATTAGTTCGCAATTCTAGCCAATGCAGAGGTTATTTGACTGCACGATCACAGCTACAAATTATTATCTGCAGCGAGTTAGCTGCTGGGCTTGAAAGCAGACGTGCGCGGCTCGACCCTATGAACACATCGAGCAATTCCTTTTAAACAGAACTGTGCATAGCCCATTTACCTAAGGTGAGAACAACATCAAGTAAACTCGCAGATCATTTGCTTCTGTGGGATGCCGTTAAGAGAGCTACAGCAGAAAACTGTTAGGTAACGTCGCACGTTATACCGCTGTGAGGTAAAGTCATTGAGATCTCGCAGATGAGGCACAGCTACCCACTTCAAAATAGAAATTTAATGGTTACTGGCTATGCGCACCAAAAGTGATCGTGTTGTGCACTCACTGCGACCCTATTCCATCACACCATGTCTCCATCATACCAAGTGCAGGGCCTGAAATGGTGGTGACGAATGCAGTTCGGCAACGTGAGTTCTCTTTGGGACTTTCAGTCATAGATAGGTCCATCGCGATACTGCACGCAGAAACGGGACGACTTGTTTCCGCTGCAGTGGTCAGTGTTGTTGGACGCACAACTCACGGCTCGACCCTTTCCCCTGGCGTGTCAAGGGAAGTCGCAATAATGGCCTTCGCACTAACAGTCCTTAGTGCTCCACGCACCATCGCATTCCCCGTGTGAATTTCTGTCTCGTCGCAAACAGATCCCATTTCTTGACTCAAGGTACATGAGGTGACTTGCACAACCACCTCATACCGCGTTCCCTGCTCTGTGTTTATTGGGAAACATTGACGAACTGGTAGTTCAGTCGTCACTTGCAAGCAGATTAGATGTGCCACGACCCGACATTCTTGGTGACTGATGCAGTAAGAGCAAGTGGCCTAGTTTAATGATGAATAGTGTCATGGATGAGACAGGACGCTCATCAATGTCTGTCAGTTAAGAGTAAAGCTGTCCTCGCAAGGCCGGCGGGGATGGTCTAGCGGTTCTGGCGCTGCAGTCCGAAGCCGCGAGACTGCTACGGTCGCAGGTTCGAATCCTGCCTCGGGCATGGGTGTGTGTGATGTCCTTAGGTTAGTTAGGTTTAAGTAGTTCTAAGTTCTAGGGGACTTATGACCTAAGATGTTGAGTCCCATAGTGCTCAGAGCCATTTGAACCATTTTTTTGTCCTCGCAGGGGAAGTGTTTCCTATCGTTAAGCATGTCAGGTGTGGTTTGCATCGTGGCTAACATACGGTCAGAAGCGAGTTGCATCATGTGGAACTTCTTCTTCGTCATTATTTGCGAACGCTGCGCTCTCCAGCGGCAGCTATCGGCTATAACTGGCTCGCAGATGACAGAATTTGTTTACGAATATGTATGCTACTGTTTGGTAACGTGAAACATCAATATCGAGACATGTGATCGCAATGAAATTTATTCCACCGATTAATGACATGGCACTACATAAATGGTTAGCATTCCAGAGTAGGTACATGCAATGTGGCTGGAAATTGAGTACGGAATACAACACAACGTGTTTCATTCAGAGCCGCTAGACGTCGTGGCATGGAATCAATTAGCACCTGCTGGGGAATACTCCCCCCACGCGGTTTGTAGACGTGTCGACAAAGCATCATCTGTAACTGAAGGAGGACCTAAAAGAACAACTTGTTAACTGAGCATATCCCGCACATGTTCGATTAATTACATGTCAGGCGAACGGGCAGGCCAGGGAAGCAGGGGTTCAGAACTGGCTCTGAGCACTATGGGACTTAACATCTGAGGTCATCAGTCCCCTAGAACTTAGAACTACTTAAACCTAACTAACCTAAGGACATCACACACGTCCATGCCCGAGGCAGAATTCGAACCTGCGACCGTAGCGGTCGCGCGGTTCCAAACTGAAGCGCCTAGAACCGCTCGGCCAAACCGGCCGGCAGGGAAGCAGGGGCACCTGTCGTTCTTCGAAGAAGGCTTGCACATTCCTCGCCACATGCCGCCGGTAGTTGTCTTGATGAAATATGGTATGTGGAACGCCCTGAAGGAGCGGCACTGCCTCTGTCTGTAAAACCTCCCTGACGTAGCGGTAGCTGTTCAAATTGCCCTCAAGATGCACTAGGCGAGATCGCGTTTCGTAGCCAATGGCGTCCCAAACCACCATACTTGCCAGTTGTCCGTTACGCCGCTCAAAAATACAGTCCGCCCAATTGCTTTCACCACGGCGGCGTCGAACATGTACAAAATCATCACTGTAGGACAAGTTGAAGTGGGACTCGTCCGGGAGCAAGACATTTTGCCATTCAACACGCCGGTGTCGGCATTCATGTGCCCAATGTAATCTGCGGCGTTCGTGAGTTCTGTTCAATGGAAGCGACGCAGTGGCATACGCTCCACCAGTCCAACCAGCAGAAGATGACATCGAACGGTCAAGGCAGGTATCTCCACGCACATTGCGGTTTCCTTGATGCTAATTGGTCAACACTTTGAATCGGATATCACTGCTTTGTTTCGACATACTCTTTCCTCAACTTATTTTATGTTTAACTAGGAATATTTTGAACAGTCTGACGGTGTCGCCATGGGCAGCCCTCTGTCTCCTCTGGTGGCTAACCTTTTTATGAAGGATTTCGAGGAGAGAGTATTTGAATCAGCGGTTTCTAAATCAACTGTTTTTTGGAGATACGTCGATGATACTTTCATAGTGTGGCCCCACGGAGAAGAAAAGTTAAAGGAATTTTGTCATCATCTTAACTCCATCCATGAGAACATTCGATTTACTATGGAACTAGAGAAAGATGGTTGCCTTCCATTTCTGGATGTTTTGGTTAAACGGAAGAGTGATGGCTCGGTGGGACATTCTGTTAATCGTAAGCCCACTCACACTGATTTGTACTTGCATTCTTCAAGTTGCCATCTCCCATCCCAAACCATGAGTGTACTTAAAACCCTTGTGCACAGGGCACACATGGTGTCGGATGCAGAGAATTTGCTTAAGGAAATGGCACATTTGAGGACGGTGTTCAGTGACAATGGATACTAGACCTGGCAAATTAACAGGGCCTTCTCAACTAGAGCCAGGAACCGGTAAGTGGATAAAGAGGAGAACGCGCCAGCCAATTCCCAGCTTTTCTTCCCTTTGTCGGAAATGTGTCCTTCAAAATAGCGAGGTTTCTTAATAATTTTCATGTGAAAGTGGTTTTTCGTCCACCTTCTAAGATTTCGGATTTGCTGGGATCGGTGGAAAATGATTTGTTACTGCGGAAGGCGGGTATTTAAAAAATACCGTGTCACTGTGGTATGGACTATACAGGACAGACAACGCGTACAGTAGAAGAATGTTGTACGTAACATCAACGTTGCACTCGCCTACTGCAACCCAGTAAGACTGGAGTTGCGGAACATTGTATTTCCAACGGACATTCAATGGAGTACGATAAAACTTGGATTTTGGCCACTGCAACAACTTTTTGCGACTCCATTATCAAAGAATCCATTGAAATACGCATTGCAGGAAATCTATTGAACCGTGGCAGTGGTTACCAATTGAATAACGCATGGAATCCCGTCATCTCCGAAATTTGCTCGAGATGAAGACGCCAGAAGACTTCGATAGCTGCGGCCACCGACAATACCGACGGCAGCTGAGTATTACAGTTCCACTAGCGAGGGCGCTGCCGCTGGACGGTGTGGCTCTTCTGTCTCCGCGACTGCAACGCATGCGGGGCAGTACTATCAGCGCACTATACAGGGTGGTCCATTTATCGTGACCGGGCCAAATATCTCACCAAATAAGCGTCAAACGAAAAAACTACAAAGAACGAAACTCGTCTAGCTTGAAAGGGGAAACCAGATGGCGCTATCGTTGGCCCGCTAGATGGCGCTGCCATAGGTCAAACGGATATCAACTGCGTTTTTTAAAATAGGAACACCCATTTTCTTTTACATATTCGTTTAGTACGTAAAGAAATATGAATGTTTTAGTTGGACCACTTTTTTCGCTTTGCGGTAGATGGCGCTGTATTAGTCACAAACATATGGCTCACAATTTTAGACGAACAGTTGGTAACAGGTAGGTTTTTTAAATTAAAATACAAAACGTAGGTACGTTTGAACATGTTACTTCGGTTGATCCAATGTGATACATGTACCTTTGTGAACTTATCATTTCTGAGAACGCATGCCGTTACAGCATGATTACCTGTAATTAATGCAATAAATGCTCAAAAAGATGTCCGTCAACCTCAATGAATTTGGCAATACGTGTAACGACAATCCTGTCAACAGTGAGTAGTTCGCCTTTCGTAATGTTCGCACATGGATTGACAATGCGCTGGCGCAAGTTGTCAGGCGTTGTCGGTGGATCACGATGGCAAATATCCTTCAACTTTCCCCACAGAAAGAAATCTTGGGACGTCAGATCCGGTGAACGTGCGGGCCATGGTATGGTGCTTCGACGACCAATCCACCTGTCATGAATTACGCTATTCAATACCGCTTCAACCGCACGCGAACTATGTGCCGGACATCTATCATGTTGGAAGTACATCGCCATTCTGTCATGCAGTGAAACATCTTGTAGTAACATCGGTAGAACATTACGCAGGAAATCAGCATACATCGCACCATTTAGTTTGCCATCGATAAAATGGGGGCCAATTATCCTTCCTCCCATAATGCAGCAACATACATTAACCCGCCAAGGCCGCTGATGTTCCACTTGTCGCAGACATCGTGGATTTTCCGTTGCCCAATAGTGCATATTATGCCGGTTTACGTTACCGCTGTTGGTGAATGACGCTTCGTCGCTAAATAGAACGCGTGCAAAAAAATCTGTCATCGTCTCGTAATTTCTCTGGTGCCCAGTGGCAGAACTGTACACTACGTTCAAAGTCGTCGCCATGCAATTCCTGGTGCATAGAAATATGGTACGGATGCAATCGATATTGATGTAGCATTCTCAACACCGACGTTTTTTGAGATTCCCGATCCTCGCGCAATTTGTCTGCTACTGATGTGCGGATTAGCCGCGACAGCAGCTGAAACACCTACTTGGGCATTATCATTTGTTGCAGGTCGTGGTTGACGTTTCACATGTGGCTGAACAGTTCGTGATTCCTTAAATAACGTAACTTTCCGGTGAACGGTCCGGACACTTGGATGACGTCGTCCAGGATACCGAGCAACATACATAGCTCACGCCCGATGGGCATTTTGATCATAATAGCCATACATCAACACGATATCGACCTTTTCCGCAATTGGTAAACGGTCCATTTCAACACGGGTAATGTATCACGAAGCAAATACCACCCGCACTGGCGGAATGTTACGTGATACCATGTACAGGGCTATTACAAATGATTGAAACGATTTCATAAATTCACTGTAGCTCCATTCGTTGACATATGGTCACGACACACTACAGATACGTAGAAAAACTCATAAAGTTTTGTTCGGCTGAAGCCGCACTTCAGGTTTCTGTCGCCAGAGCACTCGAGAGCGCAGTGAGACAAAATGGCGACAGGAGCCGAGAAAACGTATGTCGTGCTTGAAATGCACTCACATCAGTCAGTCATAACAGTCATAACTTCAGGACGAAGTTCAACAAAGATCCACCAACTGCTAACTCCATTCAGCGATGGTATGCGCAGTTTAAAGCTTCTGGATGCCTCTGTAAGGGGAAATCAACGGGTCGGCCTGCAGTGAGCGAAGAAACGGTTGAACGCGTGCGGGCAAGTTTCACGCGTAGCTCGCGGAAGTCGACGAATAAAGCAAGCAGGGAGCTAAACGTACCACCGCCGACGGTTCGGAAAATCTTACGGAAAAGGCTAAAGCAGAAGCCTTACCGTTTCGAACGCATTGATAGGGACATGCTGCGCCGAGTGTGGGAGGAACTTGATTATCGGCTTGATGTCTGCCGAATCACTAAAGGGGCACATATCGAACATTTGTGAATGCCTAAGAAAACTTTTTGAGTTTTTGTATGTGTGTGCAAAGCATTGTGAAAATATCTCAAATAATAAAGTTATTGTAGAGCTGTGAAATCGCTTCAATCATTTGTAATAACCCTGTACTTATACGTTTGTGACTATTACAGCGTCATCTATCACAAAGCGAAAAAAGTGATCCAACTAAAACATTCATATTTCTAACACGAATACTTAATCGAAAATGGGGGTTCCTATTTAAAAAAAAACGCAGTTGATATTCGTTTGACCTATGGTAGCGCTATCTAGCAGGCCAACCATAGCGCCATCTGGTTTCGCCTTTCAAGCTAGACGAGTTTCGTTCTTTGTAGATTTTTCGTTTGACGCTTATTTCGTGAAATATTTGGCCCGGTCACTATCAATGGACCACCCGGTATAAGCTGGAGCGGAGAACGTCTTCGTCAGTCCTCGTTCGGCTCACCTGAAGATGGCTGGCAATTTTCCAGCTAAAATATCGTGCAGTGAAGTTTACGACGACCGGCTGCAAGCCTGAAATCTTTTTGAAGGGGTTCAAACGTGTTAAACAAATAACTTTTATTATTCATAATGCGCTTGATTATTATTATTATTCCCCGTTTCTGTTTGTGTTGAAAGTTATAATTGTTCTCACAATAATTTCTCGCAGGTACGTAATTGAACTTGAAGAATGCACAGAAACTGAGTATAATTTTTATAATATTTTGGTGTGTGTTGTTCCTCTTCCGATGTAACAGAGGGCCCTAAGACCCTACTACGATCAGAGTAGCTTTTGTAAGTATCTCTGCTCTTCTCTTTGGGATTTATTACAAATACGTGAAAAATTACACAGTCGGTTGGTCGTTGCGAGTAATGTGTACAATTTAAAATTATACCAAATTCGTAGATCTGTCATATGCTATGCTACTTCAGGGAAAAATGTTACACAAAGATGAGAAAAAGCTTTTCTGACACCGTCTGTGATACGGATAGTCTCCTAGTTTCTATTGGAACATTCTAAGCAATGGAGCCAGTGGATAACATAATCGCAGAAGAGACTGAACGATGACAGAGGCTACGTGTTGGCTGTGAGGTAGAATGAATGGAACAGATAAAGTTAAATACGCTAACATACTTGTGCCTTGTTTGAGATTGGGCTGCCTATAGTTTTATCGCGTTTTCAGAAAAATACGGCCCTTTGCCGTATAATGATAGCGGCCTCCGTTGTCTCACCTGCTAATTCTGCCAGCCGACCGGTACCACTGACCACTATTCGTTGTATGTATTTCATGCTCTGCCTATTGCCGTCCCTTGTACATTTCAACGTTCAAGTGAGAGCGGCTGCTGTCTGCCGAAAAACTTTCTCTTCACAAGGTCTTCAAACTAATTCAAATATCAATCTGTACTATCATCTGCTGTGAATACCTATCGATATGTGAAAAATATTTCGTGGCCCGTGGGGGGATCGAATCCACGACCTTCGCGTTATTAGCACGACGCTCTAACCAACTGAGCTAACGGGCCAACCGAAGCGCATAATCCGTGTGGAAATCTCTCTACCTTTGTAATATAATCCAAAGATGAACTTCATTTATCGCTTGTTTTCCCATTTCTGAAATAAGAGTATATGATAGTTACATAACCAGCGAGCGTACTTAATGCTGTCTGAATAAGCTGTTGAGATACCGTTAGTGGAGTACTGAAGCAAAGCCTTGAAAAACAATCTGTGCTCAGATTAAAGGAACCTTACACGGTTTCACGAATATTAAATTAGCGTAACCACAGAAAACCATTATTCGTCACAGAAAACCATTATTCGTATGTTTCAAAATCCTCCCACTGTCTTGACCACTTGCGACATCCAATTTAAAAACGTACCTATTAGCTTATTCTCAATTAGGAAAAGATCAGGGGCAACAAATGCAGGTTTTCAATCGGTGGTACTTTGTGGCGCAGTGCAATAAACAATATTGTATAATAATAAGAGCAAATCCATCGGTGTAGATATATGCTAGACATGACAGTGAACCCATATGGTTATTGTAAATGAACATGCCTCAAAGTAATCCCTGAAAGGACATATTTAGGTGACTAAGTCTGTTGACCATGACCTCACTACAATTCTGTATGGCATGCATGTATACAATCCTCTCGTTTATTTTCGTAAATCAATATATCCGTACTGTAACACGGTTATTCCAGTTTATTGAAGCCTTGAAGAAACAGAAATTCTTCGTTCTGAGAACAGTGGCGGTAGAAGGTCCTGCGTCGAGGAAGTCGTGACACAGATATTTAGCAGTGCATCTTAAATCAGTACACGGTCTGTGGTAGGTGAGGTTACAGTAAACGTATAACCTACTTGCGAGTGACTTCCAAAACGCGCCCACTAAGCCCTCCCTCTTTCACTACATGTATGGAAAGTGTGCAGTGGGTTCTTCATCAAAAAGACGATGGCATTGTCGTCTACACACATGTGTTATTCACTAACTGGTAATAACTTTCGTGCGCCCGTTAATTTAACAGTCATAATAGTCACATTCGGGACTACGGCAATCCACATGTGATTGCTGTTAGATATCACGAACAGAGGTTTTCTTTAACACTTGGACTGCAACGGTCAGTAGTAATGTTGTAGGATTTCTAAATGTGTTAGCACTCTTAATGGCAGCATTTTACCACCTTTTCCTGCATACCACGTCAATGGAATTTTAGAAAAGTATACCACCTGCTGTCCACAGCAACATCCGGTTCTATTATTTTGGAGTCCTTGTGAATTTCGGTGCTGATGTGCGAATGTAACATAACGCCGACTTTCGGGAAGAGCGAGTCTGTTGTGTGAAAGGTACTTTTTGTTGATTAAATTCTCCTGATTTTTTTTGTGTTGTTTTGTTTGGGAGTATGTCAAGAATGTAAGGTACCATACCGTAACTGCCACCAAAACTGACCCGACTACCATAATCAATTATGTGTTTCATGATATAAAATACAATACTCGCAAATTCGTCAGGGTTCAGTCAGTGACCATTGCTGCGAAGAGGTCAAGCGTGCAGTGAGGCTCAGGACAGCCTGTTTGCACACTTGTCTAACATGTCTTCATTAAAGGAAAATTTGTTGCAACTTTTATTATTCGGTATCAGTCGAAAGCCTCGAGCATACAATTCATAAACGACGGCTTAAAAAATAGTATGCTCCTTAACAGAAACAGAAATGGCCCTAAGTATGTTACCTGTCGTTCCTGAGTTCCCTGAAGAGTATCATACTAGAGTTTTGAGTTCAGTTCCTGTGGTTTTAGGAAAATAATAATGAATTAAGAATGAATTTGCCTTTTTGTAAGTACTCAAATTATTGTTTTACTTTATCGCTGAACATGTTTCACCACAGTTGTGATATTGTCAGTGGCATACCTTTTATTTTACATTGTGCGTGTCATCTGGCAGCCAAACAAAATCACCCACGAGTCTTAATTAGTACATCATGTCATGTGAAACATAGTTCACATTGAACTTGTGTTTACTATCCAGTCTTTTGGCCTTACGTTGTAGTATTTTGTTGTGACAAATTTGTTTTTATGTACCAAACGTGTTTTTGTGTAGTTGAGCTGAACATGTGGACATCGATAAAAGTTTTGCGAAGCTTAGGTATGGCGGACTACTACGTGGATTATGTTTCGTATTTCGATAGTGTTTGCTCACGTTTTCCCCTGCTTGTTTGTAAATACTACGTCCTTTTGCTATGGCTTGTACACTCGTTTCACAGCACAAATTTACGTCTCCCATGCGCTTTCAACTGTCATTTGTTATTACTGTTTTTTTTTCTTAGACGTCCTGAAGTTTAAAATCTGTTTCATTTTTTTCCGTTCTCTCTCTCTCTCTCTCTCTCTTCGCGTGTGTTTTATTTTGTATTGTCCAATAATTCCTACAGAGTGTTCCTAAAGAGGTCCTGCAACACCTTGCATATTTTTGTGTGACTTGTCAGTTATTACGTGGTGAGTAATGAAAGAACAAACAGATATTACTGGTAGTATAACTCTTACCGCTGCTAATCTTGCTATGTAAGTCTGCATGAGATTTATAGTTAAGAACAAATCGTCCGTTCAACCGATAACATTTCTAATTTGAAAAAAATACTTTGCGCTGATATTTCGTGGGAGATGGAAGTGATGCGCTGGCAGTCAGTAAAGTGTACCGTACTATCTCGCTTGATTGGATGTACTCATTGGATGTATATTTCCACCTCTCTCATTTTCTTGTGATACACTCCTGGAAATGGAAAAAAGAACACATTGACACCGGTGTGTCAGACCCACCATACTTGCTCCGGACACTGCGAGAGGGCTGTACGAGCAATGATCACACGCACGGCACAGCGGACACACCAGGAACCGCGGTGTTGACCGTCGAATGGCGCTAGCTGCGCAGCATTTGTGCACCGCCGCCGTCAGTGTCAGCCAGTTTGCCGTGGCATACGGAGCTCCATCGCAGTCTTTAACACTGGTAGCATGCCGCGACAGCGTGGACGTGAACCGTATGTGCAGTTGACGGACTTCGAGCGAGGGCGTATAGTGGGCATGCGGGAGGCCGGGTGGACGTACCGCCGAATTGCTCAACACGTGGGGCGTGAGGTCTCCACAGTACATCGATGTTGTCGCCAGTGGTCGGCGGAAGGTGCACGTGCCCGTCGACCTGGGACCGGACCGCAGCGACGCACGGATGCACGCCAAGACCGTAGGATCCTACGCAGTGCCGTAGGGGACCGCACCGCCACTTCCCAGCAAATTAGGGACACTGTTGCTCCTGGGGTATCGGCGAGGACCATTCGCAACCGTCTCCATGAAGCTGGGCTACGGTCCCGCACACCGTTAGGCCGTCTTCCGCTCACGCCCCAACATCGTGCAGCCCGCCTCCAGTGGTGTCGCGACAGGCATGAATGGAGGGACGAATGGAGACGTGTCGTCTTCAGCGATGAGAGTCGCTTCTGCCTTGGTGCCATTGATGGTCGTATGCGTGTTTGGCGCCGTGCAGGTGAGTGCCACAATCAGGACTGCATACGACCGAGGCACACAGGGCCAACACCCGGCATCATGGTGTGGGGAGCGATCTCCTACACTGGCCGTACACCACTGGTGATCGTCGAGGGGACACTGAATAGTGCACGGTACATCCAAACCGTCATCGAACCCATCGTTCTACCATTCCTAGACCGGCAAGGGAACTTGCTGTTCCAACAGGACAATGCACGTCCGCATGTATCCCGTGCCACCCAACGTGCTCTAGAAGGTGTAAGTCAACTACCCTGGCCAACAAGATCTCCGGATCTGTCCCCCATTGAGCATGTTTGGGACTGGATGAAGCGTCGTCTCACGCGGTCTGCACGTCCAGCACGAACGCTGGTCCAACTGAGGCGCCAGGTGGAAATGGCATGGCAAGCCGTTCCACAGGACTACATCCAGCATCTCTACGATCGTCTCCATGGGAGAATAGCAGCGTGCATTGCTGCGAAAGGTGGATATACACTGTACTAGTGCCGACATTGTGCATGCTCTGTTGCCTGTGTCTATGTGCCTGTGGTTCTGTCAGTGTGATCATGTGATGTATCTGACCCCAGGAATGTGTCAATAAAGTTTCCCCTTCCTGGGACAATGAATTGACGGTGTTCTTATTTCAATTTCCAGGAGTGTAGTTACCTTTGTCTTGCAAATATACTGTTGCACCATATTTTATCCATTATCTTCTGCTTGCAGAGCCACTGCATTCTGGCGGAAACAGGAAATATTTTTGGTCGTGAAATCACACCCTGAAAATCTTTTCAATAACCTCGCCACATTAAACTTTAGTCTTCCTTGAATTACATGAAAATGTTTTGCTTTTCCCGTCTGTTGCTTTCCTTCATAACTTTTCTAGCATGTATATAAGTCGAATACCATATCATCAGTCTTACGAAAAATATCAGTGGAAGGCAATGGAAGACTTCGTAACTCCATCTGTCTGTGACAGTCTCGTAACTCCAGTAACCAGTAACTCATGATTAGAGATTTGAAAGGGTATGGATTTCTCTAATCTGTCAATAACTAGAGTTCCACTACATAGTTACACATATAGAACTTTATCTGTATTACTTTATATTGTTTTGTAAGAGACCGCTTTTGCTTCTCCTGAAAAATTTAACAAACTCCAGTTACGACGTTCTCATTGCCTACCACAGGTGTTAGTTGCTTACAAGATATCGTGGAAAATACTGGTAGACTTCGTATGGGTCGAAAACAAGATACACAAATATTTTTCACACTGAGTCTGACACAAACGTTATTTACTTTTATTCTTATGTATCAGTCACCGTGGTGTAGGAGTACCGTGTCTGTTTACTGATCCAAGAAACATGCGTCCCGAGGCAGGTACCAGCTGTTACTTACATTTAGAATAAAAGTCGTTAGCATTGGTGTCAGAAGACCTCTGTCATAAAAAGTCATCTGCATTCTGTGAACGGTCTCGTCAAAAAGAATAGAGGGGTGGACAGAGGTTCAGAGCACAATTTTGCTCTGCAGCTTGGAAACTGGCCCTAAAATGCGGAAAAATTACTAATGATCAACGACATGAGGACGCAGAAGGAGGCAGAAACCACTGCATTAAACACACATCATATGTATGTACAGAAAATGTAGACTACAACTGAAAAAGTTCCATTGTGATCGGTCCCTTAGCAAAAGATTCCAGATTAGTCCATTATTTGGACCTTCAGGAGAGGTCTGGCAAGGAAGAAAAACCATCGATAGAGTAACAATGTACGATTCGGAACGCAGGACAAATGCAACAGATAGCGAGACAATCTGCAACGGGAAATAAAAGCGCAGTCTGGATATAGTACAAGTTAGTGGAGTGAAATGGAAAGAAGATGAGGACTTCTGAATAACGAATATAGGATAATATCACAAACAGTAGAAAGTGGTGTGTTTGGAGTAACATTCGTTCTGAATAGCAAGGAAGCTACTCTAAACAATTCTGTATAGGGTTATTCTCAAAAGAAGCGGCAGCAAACTAATATCAACGACAATAGTTCAGTTATACGTGCCGAGTCACAAGCAGATGTTTGAAGAGATAGAGAAAGGATATCAGGGCACTGAAATGGTAGTTAGGTATGTAAAAGGAGAAGAAAATCTAATAACGACGAGAGGATTGGAACTGTGTTCCGGGAGAGGAACAGAAAGCAGAGTTATGCAGGAATATGGGCTCGGTATTTGGAATAAGAGAGGAGAAGGGTTGATTGAATTCTGCGATAAAATTGCACTGATAACGGCAAATACACTGTTCAAGAGTCACAAGAATCATAGGAGGAGGAAGTTCATTTGGAAAACGCCTGGACTCATGGGAAGACTCCATCTGGATTACATCATGGTGAGACAGAGGTACTGAAATCAGATACTTGATTGTGAGGTGTACCCAGGAGTAGATGTAGAGCACAAGAAATTCTTCGAGAAATGTCAGGAAGAATCAGTGTGTAAAAAATGGGGTTTCAGGAATGATGAGGAACGATGATATGCTTCTCAAGCACTGTTAGGCTGTACATACTGGCGATAACGATTACCCCAGTAAGCAGAATGGACTTCAATAAAAAGGCAACTCACAGAATCTGGACCTGAAAATGTGGGGATCGATGAAAGACACACAAAAATGTTCAAGAAAAGTACAGACTGCAGCAGTATATGTTGACATTATTACTACCTACTTAACAGTGTGTTGATCCACCTTTGGAACGCAATATAGCGGCACTTCTCCATGGCATGGATTCTAAAAGTCCTTGGTATGTTTCTGAAGGTATGTGCCTCGAGATGTCTATGCACAGACCTCTCAGTTCCCGTAAATCACGCATCTGTGTTTCATGGGCGCAGTGTAGGCGCCTGATAGCCTTTCAGATGTGTTCCACCGGATTCAGATAAGGTGAATTTGGTGACCGAGACATCAATGTTGGTTCACTACCATGCTCCTAAAACAACTGTAACATGGTTTTGGGCCTCCTCACAGGGACGATTGTCCTGCTGAAAGATGCCATCGCCATCTGGACGATATAAACCATGTACAACAAGGTGCAGGGAATGGTGTCTTTGAAACACTTGTGCCTGTACCAGCTTTGTACTCTGTCGCCAGATATGAAACAGATCGTCACCTATCCCGGTTTTCAGAATGGGTAAGCCTCCGACCACCACGTTCTGTGACGAGATATAGACGTGCAACACCTTGTTCCCTGCTCGTGTTTTCGCCGTCCTGGTAGCATTTCCCGTAGATTATCACGACAGTAGCGTGCGCATAAGCCGACCAGCTTCACCGTCTGCGATACGCTCTGTGCCAGGCCACAACTATCTGCCGACTTCGGCAGTCCAATATGTCACTGGATTTCCCCGATTGCG
Organism: Schistocerca cancellata; assembly: GCF_023864275.1. NCBI lineage: Eukaryota > Metazoa > Arthropoda > Insecta > Orthoptera > Acrididae > Schistocerca > Schistocerca cancellata. Next base: position 927,163,629 of record NC_064626.1, on the reverse strand, counting down.
ACATGTAACGTCGCTAGAATGGTTCCACATTCGTCCGTGCTCCGCGAATCTTACTTCCGTACAGTGTCACGTACCCACAATAACGCCGGACGGCATTCCATCTCCCGGTGAGGTGTGGTCATAATGTTGTATTTCGTCAGTATAAGTCACCTGGGAATGAAATACATAGAAAGTGCAGAGGATGTAAAGCGAAACGGCTACAGGAAATATTTGATGAAACAGACAAGGAAATATCTTCGAAATTCAGCATTTACGAATAGCCGAAACAAATTATGGTTGGAAGAAAAGACCTCAACATTAACAGATTATAATGAAGGTTTAAGGGAGAGGAAAGAAATGAGTAGGTGCAAAGAGAACACTGTGGCCCTCAGGATAAGGAAGAACCGTTTTGTCGACGTAAGAGATGAAAAAAATGATTTTTGATTTGGAAAACTCAAAACCTGATAGGGCTTTGGATGACTTGTGATCTAACAAGACAGAAAGAATAGCTAATATTGTTTTTGAATTTCTAAAATCTTTGGAATAAGTGGATATCAGTAATACTAAGTAGTCTTGAATGCAGGAAAAGAGCATAGGGGGAGCAAATGCAGGAGTCCTGTACCGTCGTTTGTGGCAGGGTCATTTATAGTGGAGATGATTTTCCGTTGCCTTCCTCCGAACTGTTATGAAGTGTCGGTGTGCATCTGTGTCCTGTGGATACCTGTGATGAGCTCTTGATGCCGGCCAGTGTGGCCACGCGGTTAAAGGCGCTTCAGTCTGGAACCGCGCGACCGCTACGGTCGCAGGTTCGAATCCTGCCTCGGGCATGGATGTGTGTGATGTCCTTAGGTTAGTTAGGTTTAAGTGGTTCTAAGTTCTAGGGGACTCATGACCTCAGATGTTAAGTCCCATAGTGCTCAGAGCCATTTGAACCATTTAAGCTCTTGATCAGTGTTCAGTTTGGTTTTGTTGTTATGGATGAAAAGAAGGGAGAGAGTGAAACCCGTTTCCAGCACATAGCCTACTCCTGTCGAAAAGCGCCAACGGTCCCACAGAGCTTAACGATACCTTTCGACGGGTGAACATCGCATGTCGTCACTTTAGGAGACACTGCAGAGAAGTTCGGAATTATTACAGGACATCGGCACAAATACCAGTTATCAGCAATTTCCGACAGCACTCTCCTACCCTAACAGGACAAATATTGGCAGTGAAATTTTCATCCCCCACCAGGAATCGTAATGGTTTACTACCGCATAGGTGTACGCTAGCGACCACGGCTACGGAGGAGGGGTAACTGCATGTCAAACGAGTTCAAACGTTCAAATGTGTGTGAAATCTTATGCGACTTAACTGCTAAGGTCATCAGTCCCTAAGTTTACACGCTACTTAACCTAAGTTATCCTAAGGACAAACACACACACCCATGCCCGAGGGAGGACTCGAACCTCCGCCGGGACCAGCCACAGAGTCCATGACTGCAGCGCCCTTGACCGCTCGGCTAATCCCGCGCGGCGTCTGACGAGTACTTAAATTAGTTTGTAGAATCTACGATACTGGGAACATACCAGAGGACATCTGGAGGAATATATTCCACACTGTCCCGAAGATAGCAACGGCGGATAAATGGGAAAACAATCGCATGAAATAGAAGGAATTTATCGATTTAAAAAATCTATTAGTGTCAAACATAGCCGCGCGGGATTAGCCGAGCGGTCTGAGCCGCTGCAATCATGGGCTGTGCGGCTGGTCCCGGCGGAGGTTCGAGTCCTCCCTCGGGCATGGGTGTGTGTGTTTGTCCTTAGGATAATTTAGGTTAAGTAGTGTGTAAGCTTAGGGACTGATGACCTTAGCAGTTAAGTGCCATAATATTTCACACAGATTTGAACATTTTTTTAGTCTCATACATAGCCCGTCGAGAAACGTATTTCTGAGAGTGTGCACAGCATCGTATGAAATGATTGAAGGACGGTGGGAAAAACGAGAAAGAATACAACCAAATGTTCTAAGAAATGCTGTGACACAAGGAACCTAAAAATTAAGTGAACTTATAAGACAAGAAATGGGAAAGTTTCCGAAAAATCGGCCAGGAAAGAAGAACGTGGTAAAAACTGACTCGGTGATGAGACAAGATGAGAGGACATGTGTTAAGACATCAGGGAATTACTTCCATGGTACCAGAGGAAGCTGTAGAGTGCAGACAGAGATTGGAACTTTTCCAAAAAAGTAGTTGAGGACGTCGGGTGCAATTGCTACTCAGAGGCAAAGAGGTTGGAACAGGGACGGAAAGTCGTCCTGGGCTGCATCAAATTATGTCAAAAGATTGGCCACCGCCCCTCATGATAAACAAAAATAAAAGTTTCTTTTACTGTGTTACTTCACTTCGAAACGAATTTTTGTTTTATTCCACTTCTTTGACCCATTAACATGAGGCTATCCTGTTATAACCAAAGAGACACGCACGATACACGCAGGTATCGATACTGACTTTCGTAGTTCTTTGGACTCGCAGGTAGATGGACGCATGGCTTCTCTAAAGAGAGGCACACACCCACGGTACGGGACTACAAGTCCCACCGCCACACCTTCACCTGCCCATGTTAGGCAATAAATTCTGCCTGACTCATGTAGTACTATCACCGTCAGAGGGTGGTACGGGACTACAAGTCCCACCGCCACACCTCCAAAGTGAATTGCAGTGACGCAGTCACCGAAAAATTAAAGAACCGCTAGGCATCGGATGTTACAGTAAATTCAATTTCAACTTCAGCGTGATGTGGTTCAGTTATTCTGGTGTCTCAAATCTGAACGGCGACGCGATGGTCAACCGCTATACTGTGCTCTCTTCCCATTGATGGGAAACATTTAATGAGGTCTCTACATTAGAGATGGGCAAACTGAAACACGTAACTGTTTCGAAACAATGAAACAGTACAATGTAATGTTTCGATACGTTGTTCCGAAACAGTGAAACAGTTTGAGTTTTGTTATCTAATAAACCTACACATTTTATCATCTTGAATGTCTACTGTATAAGTTTGTCCATATAAACACAAATGAGGTGCGAGAGCGCTAATCATATCGCAGAAAGTATGAAACTATCACTTAGGCGTCTTGGCAGTTTCGTATTTCCTGCAGCAAATGCGCTGCTTTCGTGTCGTGTGACTTTCATACTTTTCAATCGGCTGAGGACAGCCATAGCCTAAGACAGAAGAACCACCACGAACGGCACTGGAGGTGGGAGCAAACTGCAGACACAACGGATATGCTACTGGGATTCCCACTTTCCGTTAGTATGAGTAATATACCAATCCTGCTAATTTCCATGCACACTAAGGGAATCATTGTGGATAATAGGCACAGTGACTATAGTCTCACAAATAATTCGAATAAATAACAAAATATAACAGAAAAAATTTTGTCTTTCAAGGTATTTCGAACCGTTACTATAAATTCACCATGCTTGCCAGCCCTTCCCGTTCACCATTACACTATCAGTGATATGTCAAACAGATTGCTTGCAATTATACCTACATAAAATTTATGTATATGTCTAATAACTGCCACTCTACGCCTTTTTTTTATTCGAAATGTTGTAGGCTTACTTTAGTTTCTTAATATGATTACTTTACATGAACAGAGAAGCGTATGTTATAAAAAAGTGTAATTTAACTGAATGATTTTCACCTATTTATTATTTTGAATGTGAATAGTATGCGTTGTTTTATTGTTTGGTTAGTGTTTGTAAAGCAGATGTTACGCCATTTCGGCATAGGACAGTCAGCTAGAAACGAAGCTTTATTTTCGGGTATCTTAAGCTTCATGCTATTGCTTGTCAAAAAGATTTCGACACTCTTGAAAGTGTTTCACGAAGTGGTATGTTGTGTTTCAGTACCTGTGCCAAGCCCGAATCTCGCCCGACACAGAGCGGAATGAAACATCACTGTTTCGATACAATTAGTCCGTTCCAAGCACAGGTGGAATGAAACAGCCTTATTTTGAAACAACGATACAGTTTCTGTGTCTGGCTCGAGATCGAATCTGGTCCGGTTATCCGAGACAGAGACGGAATGAAACACCACTGTTTCGAAACAGTGAACCACAGCCGTTCCGAAACACTGAAACAGTTCCACGTATCGATACACTGTATCGAAACATAGAAACAGTGGCCAAGTCTACTCTACATGTTTTTGGCTTAGGCGACGCATTGCAAGTAAAATCGGCTTCATTCATTTGGAACGAATTTATTTTTATGATATTGCGGTTACGGAGAGAGTATCTTTTACTTCTCCTTCGCATTCTGACCGAAGACGGAACTTAGCTCCTTGTGCATAGGTTTGGGTCGTGTGTTCACGTCGATCGGGATATCCATACATTCTATCGGCATCCAAACTCTTACTAGATACCAGCCACCGCCCCTCCCCCTCTCTCTCTCTCTCTTTCTCTCTATCTCGCCATGAATTGGCTGGCTCTGAGCACTATGGGACTTATCATCTATGGTCATCAGTCCCCTACCTAGAACTTAGAACTACTAAAACCTAACTAACCTAAGGACATCACACAACACCCAGTCATCACGAGGCAGAGAAAATCCCTGACCCCGCCGCGCCATGAATTCAATAAGAAGAAGGGGGATGGACAGTATCATATTTTCTGATGGGCAAAATAAAAATGTGTTGGATAATAGTGACGACTGTGAATATTTTTTTAAAACATACCGTATTTTATGGACTATAAGAGGCACGTTAATTTTCAAGCATTTTTTAAATAACATTTACCATTTTTATTATTATATTGCAAAGCCAGACTAAAAATTTTTTTCCATTACGGAAATGGCTACTAACAAAAATGTTGTACTGTTGACAATAACACAATTCACTTTCAGTTCAAGTTCACTGGCACCGTAGACGGCAATGACGCATCATAGGCTAATCAGTGTTCTGCGTTTGTGATGGCGGAACAGGAGGGAAACAGTGTTAGCAAGCTTGCGAATCCCGAAACTCATGTTGGTCGTATCGGTGTAGTGTTACTGACATTTGAATCCATCGTTACCAGATAGAGATAGATTTCCCGTGGCATCGAGTATATCGCCATTTTAAGAGCGGCGTGAATTTGAAATCAAACACTGGGCATTTTCATATTAATTTCGATTATAAGACGCACCTGACCTTTGTAGGCAATTTTTCGAAAAAAAAATTCGTATTATAGTCTGTAAATTACGATAATCTCAGTTTCATTCTTTGTTTACAGACTGCTACTTCTTAGCTTATCGTTGTCGCCATCATCATCAACGCCATCGGCATCATTATGAACCATTTGACTTGTACTACCAGATAGGGACTTCCTGTGTACCTTCCATGCACTGAAGCCCTCAGCCATAAATGTGCGTATTTCCCTACACATATATTTTTTCAAAAATGGTTCAAATGGCTCTGAGCACTATGGGACTTAACAGCTATGGTCATCAGTCCCCTAGAACTTAGAACTACTTAAACCTAACTAACCTAAGGACAACACACAACACCCAGTCATCAAGAGGCAGAGAAAAATCCCTGACCCCGCCGGGAATCGAACCCGGGACCCCGTACTCGAGAACGCTACCGCAAGACCACGAGCTGCGGACTATATACACACACACACACACATATATATATATATATATATATATATATATATATATATATTTTTTTTTTTTTTCAAATGTGACCTACTCACCATTCGACAGGTCGTCTTCTCCGTCTCTTTTAATTTTGTGGACCTCAACAAAGAACTTCATCAATCCATATCTCTTCGTTACATGTCCGTCCACCTCCACTTCCTCCACATTACAAGCAGAATCACGTATTCCACTGCAGTCTGTTCCCTACTCCTCTTATTCCTTTGCTTTACTCTCCCATCGTACATCTCTAAATTGCTTGCTGAGATTTCCTCAATTTAATGGTTTTCACGTTAAAAGTCCTTGTCCCATTGAAATACGGTAAGTCAAAACAGGTAATCCACATGAATTGAAAACCACAATAGTTTCAGAGAAAGTGGAACCTTGAAAACATGTTTAGTTTAACGAAAAACGCTGTGTTCGTGTACACATACCTATGCCACTTCGGTGAATCTTTCCATTACCTGTCTGTTAGACCCACAGGTGATGCGGGAATACTCTGTCAAATAAGGACTGCAGTGAGATTTTGACGCCAGCAGAAGAGACGCGTAGTTAATCGTGAGATTGTCTCACGGAGAGAAGAAGGACGAGTCGGGGCGTTGAATCGTTGGCACGTATAGCGGTGCGAAGAATTTCTTTGATGGTTAATACTGTACAGTCAGACAACGACCGAACGGAAGCAAAACTGACAACGGCTAACTC